>NC_089680.1:1542500-3942500 GCF_037042795.1 Molothrus aeneus
GATTTTATTCTCACTGCTTTTCTGCTTGGTTGTCAAACCATTTTGCAGAATATCCAGGCTCTCCAATTTCCTTAACATAACTTTATAGGTTTGGGTCTTGCTTAAAGCTCTGCCTTCTTAATAAGGTTAAGGAAGATGAAGTGATCCTGGGAATTCCTCTCAATGTGAGATGGACTTGTATTTATATATTAAACCTACTGAAGAGAGCCTTAAAACAACAGCAGGGTTTTCTGTGCCAGGGATGGTTGCTTCTGGGTGCAAATGTTGGCTTCCTGGTCTCGGTGTGTCAATGAACTCACAGATCCACAGCAGAGTTCTTTCCAAGGCTGAAATAGATACGGGCTTGAGGATCCCACAGCCGCTCGTCCTGCACGGCCAGAAAACTACCAGTGAAAATCCCCCTTCCTTCCCTGCCAGGCAGGGCTTGGAAAGAGCTCGAAATTATTCAAAATCCCACGGCAGTTTTGAGAGGCAACTGTGACTAACTTATGTAACTGGTCTATTTTCCTTGGGTTTGCCACCCCGACCCTCCTTCATCGGTGGGAGTTGAAGGGTAAGAGAACATTGTAAGGCTGCATGTTCCTTAAAGAGAAGTAGAGTTCTGCAAGCTGCTCCTCAACCAGTCTAATTATTAATCTGTTTTCATGAGAAAGGGGAACCCTAAAAATGGGTGTTAATAAACAACAATTCAAATCTTGCTGCAATTTCCCCAACTTTATTTTTTGATCTTTGCTTTGTTGGGCAGTTTCAGAAAAATTCAGGCTGGAAATGGTGAGCCAGGTTTCCTTTATTTACTCTTAAATATATTTTCAGGGCAACTCTGCAAATACAGCAGTTGCTGTAGATTTAAAATACTTTATAGAGGGTTGAAAACAGACCGGCTTTTGCTATGCCACAGACTGGACGGTTGTGTAGTCTTAACTGGGATAAGTTGAAAGCACTGGATCCAGAATTTAAATTACTTTAAATTTTATAAGGGACATGTTTGCAAAAAAACCCCAAAGAAGTTAAAAGTTGGCAAGATGAGGTTTCAGATGTGGGATCCAGAACTGCATATTAATACATAAGGTTGTGTATAAATATTTGGATCTGCACAACAGACGAATCTGCAGACAGATTGTAGGACTGCATTCTTATTTCTCTTATTTCTCTCATTTCTCATCTGTTATGACTAAGGACCCCCTGAATCTCTTTTAGTTATTAAAAAAGTTTAATCATTGTTGAATATCTTTATTTTTTGCAATTTTCTTAATGTTAGGTGTGTTTTGCTCGTTTTTTAAAGCCTCATCTTCTGGAATCTGGTGAGCATATTACCGTCCATTTAAAACACACCAAGAATTTGAAATTTTCTAGCTTTTGTGCTTCTAAAATAAAATTATGGAATAGTTCTCAGATGTATGAACAAGGTTCAGACCAAAAGCCAACAGATTCTTTATATTTTTTAAACATTTCAGTATTTTAGGTTGGTAATGCCTAGATTTGTGAGTGCTTAGTTTGAAATCCTGAAACTCCTTTTCCTCTCTATCTGTTAGTACTTCAATGCGGATGTTTTTTAATCAGATGTTCGTGTTTTAAACTTTAAATGGATGTTACAAATGAGAATTTATCTGGGCATAAAAAAAGAACTAGTTTGTTTTAAATTTAAATCACTTTTGGGGGCAAATTGCCATTTGAAACTCCAGATTTTTTGAGACATTTATCAGCCCTGGTGCACAAAAACACTTAAAAATGCTTATTGAGTTTCCTAAAGTAGGCATATTTTGCCAAGTCCTGAATACCATATTGATTATTCCCCCCTAAAAGTGGCATGAATATGCAGGATGCATGAATATTTTCAGTAAGTTTAGAATTTCTTCAGGACATATGCAAGAGCTCTGCGTGTCTTAGAGCGAGTCTTTAATTTCAGATGCAGAAGGAGCCTCTGGAGCACTGAAAGTCTGCTGATTCACATCTGCCTACATTTTAAAAAACGGATATAAATGCATATATCTATATATATTTATATCCAGAAGACAGAAGCAACTTTTTGCTGTGGTCTTTGTGTCTGCAGACAGCGCTTCTCTCCAGCTGAAGATATTACTGGGTGTTTAGGCTGTGATGGACCACTAGTGCTGTGGGCTTCGCAGTATCAGGGGTGAGATGCAGAGCTTTTGGCAGATGTGGTGGGCTCTGCAAGGCACATTGGTTGTCCAGGAATAGCAGGGATGAAGTGGACACAGAGAAAGAGGAGATGGTTTTACATTATATGGTCTGAAACCGCAGGTGTGGTCAGAGTTGTGGAGGGCACAAGCTGGGGACCAGGTGCAGGGCATAGAGCTGGGAGAAAGGAATTATATTCCCAGACCATCCATGCTCTGTGCTGGACAAATCAGCACGTTGAGGTTGCTGAGTTGTCTGGGACTGCGTGGAATTTTTTTGTAGCTGCTTTTCAGAAAGCGTCCTGAGAACATCCTGGGGAAGGATTGCAGGAGGTGGCAGAGAATGAAGGGGTAACCTGACTATGTCTGGCTTGTTTGGTTTTTGGTTGTTTTTTTTTACAGTGAGGGCAAAGTGCATTTCTTTTGAGGAAGATAGGTTCAAAAATGTTAAAAATCCAGATGTTAAAAATTCAAATCTTAAGCTGCTCCGGTGGACGTAGAGCTGATAAAATGGCGGCACCGCAGGAGCTGAGGCTGTGCCAATGCCCAACCCTGGGGCCTCTGTTTTTCACAGTGCCGATTTTGAGCAATTTTGAGGTGTCCTTTGTGGGTGGGTGTTCACATTCCAGTTTAAGATAGCCATTTGTACCTTTATTCCAGAAAAACAATGTCTGTGCGCCTGATCTCGTGGGGAAGAAGAGAGGCACCCAGAGCTTTCACTGAGGCCTTTTAAGTGGCCTGCAAATATTTCACCCACTTTCCCCTTATCCAAGAGGCACAGTTTGATTTTCCTGAACAAACTAAAATAGCCTTTCATAAAGGAAATCTCTGTGTCCATAGAGAAGGGTGGCAGAGCTTTCTGTCCTGCTGCTCTAAATGCTGCAGGTTTGTGTGCAGACAAGGCCCAGGAGAGTTATGGTGGAGCTATTAGGAGGGGAAGTGATTTTTTCTTAGACTGATTAAAATTCTTTGGGCTTTCTGTTTGTTTGTTTTTAAACACCTATTTAGCTTTTAATTAACATTTAAGAGAAGGGAAGCTGGTTAAATATTCAATACCTCCTCCCTTTCAATTAAGGTAGAACAGTACACAACGTGTGATGAGGCCTCTGGGAAGTATGGAAAAATGGAGAAGAGCAGGCTCCTGATTATCATTTTCAGGGGGACAGGAAAGGTGAAACCCATCTGATTATTATTGCTGTTAACAATAATAACGTTGAGATTTTTTTTTTAACATCAGAAAGTAGTTTAGAAATGCAATTATTCTTTAAAACCGTGTGTCCTGTCTTTGGCCTTTAAATACCCCAATTTATTGCACTCCCATTCTTTACTTATTTCAGGTGCAAGCATGGAGGATTTTCTAATATGCCTTTTCCAGTAGCTTAGTAGGGAGGCTGCAGATGCTGGGGAAGTTATTCTTCATGCTACATGCCCTTATCTTCATTTTGATGCAGTTCTTTCTGTCCCAGCGAGTCAGCAGCTTCAAACCCTGCAGCCCTGGGAGCTCAACCAAGCAAGGGATTACTGTCACCATACTCCAGTCTCTTCCCCTTTCCCTTCCTTCTCCTTGAAAAATCCAGTTATGTTCTGTCTGTGAGCTGGTTATCCCTCAAAATTGCACATAAAGCACACAGAAAAGGGTGCCTCAATGGAAAAAATGGGTTGGGAATATGCTAGTATTTGTAATTCAGCAAATTCAGCCTTCCTAAACTTAAATCCCGCCCCCTCTTTTGATTTAGTGTACCCTAATTTTCTGACAAAATATTTTGTTTTGATGGCCATCCAGTTTAAAAAAGGATCATGCTGGCTAAAAAAATCCCCCAACAAACCCATTTAACATAGTGGAAACCCCTGAAACCACTGCCCAAAAGGTGATATATTTTTAAGCCTGCTATTTCTTCTACTGTGGTGAGACAACTTACCTGTGGAAAATACTTTGCTTTTTTACCAAATATCCCACAAAAATGATTTTTTTTTGTTTAAAGCACCATGTTACATAAATGAGTTTTTAAAATGGAATTGCTGGCACCAGATACCAGTTGTGTAAATGTATATTCCTGAATGAGTGGTTGCTTTTTGGCACTTTTTTTTAAGGATTGAAGAGAGTGGAGATGCTAAAATGCAGAGCTATTGGATAGGTTTCATATGCTATAACTTCAAGGTTTACTGGATATAGGATTGCATCGATTTTTAAAAACAGAAAAAAATGTTTTGCAAAAAGATTTCTGACTGCATCTATTGCAAGACATTCCAATTCAACTTTAAAATTAGCCTATTGTGATGACACAATAATTTTTAAAGTAACTGCTGTATGTTGTCCAATGACCTATTCAGTGCTCTGGATATTTATTTAAAAAAAAGCAAAACCAAACAAAACATCAAAACCCAAGGTATTTTCTCCATGAACCTCTCTTCTAACTACATAAGCATATGAATATATTTATATATATGTCTCTTGTGGTTACTTATCAGTCGAGTTAATGATGTGTATTTACTGGCTGGACTAAAACAAGAATTAATCCAATTAGTTCAATAATTGGTTATTTACCAAATATTTTCTTAATTATTGAGAGTCCATTTCTACTTCAGCTGTAAATAACAGAAATTCTCCCATCAATTTCAGCTTAAGTAGTATTTTATTATTTTTAGAAAAGTTTTTCATAGCTTTTATAGAAGCTATTCATAGAAATCACAGGAAAAAATTTGCAGTTGCAGAGGATAGTGAAAGTAATACCTTTTGTCAGAAGGTTCAGCTTTCAAGTCAAACTGTCATTCAGGTGAACTTCACAACTTGTGACTTTTTAATTTTTTAAAAAATTAATTCAATTTGTAGACAAAAAAAATAAAAAAGGCTGAAGGAAGTAGCATGTATGTGTCTGGAAACAGCCAAATTCTGTTACATCACCTCTCCAAACAAACAGCTCAGGGATCTTGCTCAGCCCTGCACAGCAAATGCCCAAGCTCACAGTGGAAATGGGGTGTTAATGGTAGGGACAGCGTTTGATGAAAATTCTGTGCTATAATATGATTAAAAGTTGATGTGAGCAACCTAAGACAATTGAGTCCCTCAATTGGCTGACTCAGGAGCTGTATCCTTTTTATGCAAATACCACTAATGTCAATTTTATCTCAGCTGGATATAAATTATATCCAGTTGCAACACACCCATGCCATGGATCCCTGGAAGATGATAAAGCTAGAGAGCTGATGAAGGCAAAAAGGCATTTTTCCTGTGGATTCTGGAACAGGGTCCTACCCAGATGGAGAGCACAGGCTTCCCGTTGAGAGGAGAAGAGATGAGACTGTAGAGAAAGATCTTCCCTTTTCTCTGCCTGCTCCCAGTTGTTCTCTGATAAGAGTATCTTCAAGAGAGGGATTAGAGGGAAAGGAGGAATCAGCTCAGCAAGAAGAATATCAAGGAGACATCAGCTATTGCCTGCAAGACGCCATGCTGTAGGCAGATACTTCACTGAACTAGGGAAAATAGGAATTCACAAATATTTGTGAATTTGTGCTATGCACCCAGAAATTTGGAGATAAACCTCGATCTTACTCTTTCTTTATATTTTTGCCCCTTTTTTTCCTCTCCAGATTCTCTGAAGCAGATGTGTAGTAAGGACAGCACTGACAAAAAGCACCGTCAGTAAATCAATAACTTTTTTCTTTCTCTTTTTAAGGAGAACACACACAAGAAACCAATTCACCTCATTCTCTGAAGAAGGATGTGGAAAATATGGGGAAAGGTAAAATAAATAAGGGCCTCTTACATTATAAAACTGCTCTTTGTTTTAATAGAATATGAGGATAATAGGGGGCACTTTTGTTCTGCGCCATATTTTAAGCTTGTCAAGTAACATATGAATAATATATGGACCTTTGGGTGGATATAATTGAGATTAATGCATATATATCAATCAATACATGACACTGTAATATAATACTTTAAAATAATATATTACATTGATTTATATTCATGGCTTTCTGCACAAAATCTATGGTAGGTCTATGCAACACTTTTTTTTCTTTTTTTTTAATAAGCGCTAAAATATTTTGTCTTGGAGTAATGAATTGCTCTGCAACTGTTCTTTCAAGAATTATTTATACAGATTATCAAAACCACTTCTTCTCTTTGTTAGAGGAACTCCAGAAGGTTCTGTTTGAGCAGATCGACCTACGGAGGAGGCTGGAACAGGAATTCCAGGTGTTGAAAGGAAACGCGTCTTTCCCAGTCTTCAGTAAGACACAAAATCTGTGGTTTTGGTGTTGTGCATGTTTGTGGTTGGTTGCTGCCAGGCTGATAAAATGAGACAGGCTCTCAGTTGTGCTGCCATGATCTTGGGCTTAGTTCTGCTGAGTCCAGGTTGGGCAGGGCTTGGAGCAAGCTGGGATGGTGGGAGGTGTCCCCAGGGTTGGAACGAGGTGATTTTTAAGGTCCCTTTCAACCCCTGCTGTGGCTTTGCAGCTGCCCAAGCAGGTCTTTTATAGGGAAAACGCAAAGCTGGATGTCTGTTTTGGTGTGCATTCTACTAGTTTTGGTAGCATTGATTACAGTGAGTAGGCAGAAACACATCTGGGTCCTCATGGGGTACTGTGAAGTTGGTGTCTCAGCCAACACCCCTCAGGGGCTTCTGAAGACAAGATACTTAATCCTCGTTTTCAGGAGGTTCCTAATACTCATTTTCAGGAGGTTCCAGCTGATGCTGGAGAATTGATCTGGCCTTTTTAAAGAACAGAAATTCCTGCTTGGATTTTTCCCGTCGGGAGAGGCTGTTTGAGATGGCCCTTCCATCACGGCTGCTGAGCAGGGTGCTGCTGCCCAGGGTGATGGAGCACACGGGGCATGGCTCAAATAAAACAAAATGGGCAATAAGCAGTGTTTTTGTGAAGCTGCCAGAAGGCTGGGCTGATTGTACAGGGACGTGGAAAAAGACACCTTGGCTGGGATCTCTCAAACGACGCTGGAGCAATGGCAGAAAGATTCTTCCAGGAGAAATCCCACCCAGATCAGGATGATCCTACTGGAAAAGGAGGGAGCACAGACAGCATTTTCTTATTGTTCAAAGAAAATATGCTTGTCCCCTTTCTGTAGCATCAGATAGGTATGTTTAGGGAAGCAAGGAAGTGTTAGGAATCTGGGAATGACCCCATCTTTAGCCCGAATATTGAAATATGTAGACAGCTCCATAAATAAAGAAGAGTCACTTGACATGATACAGATATTAATGAAAGGAGCATAACCTCATCCTTCAAAATAAATCCAGTCATTACTTGGGTTTGGGAGTGAGGTAACTTTCAAATAATTCGTGGGGATCAAAATGCTGCTCTGTGGTATTGGTGAAATGGCATCTTGGACTTTTGCCATTCAAGTCTCTTATTTATCCTTTTGTTCTTCTACAGTAAAATTAATGCTCTGTCTTTGCCATGTAAATAAACACTGCAATTAAACCACATGAAATACAATTCAAATAAAAGAAAAGAACAAGTACGGCCGACCAAGGAAGTGGTGACTGCTGTATGGTGGCTTGAAAAATATGTGGTTTCAATGTACCACAAAGTAGCGGTCAATTTTCTTCAGGATTAAAATAGAAAACAGATAATGTGCTATAAAACATACCTACAAGTGACCGTAAAGCCTATTTACAGATTTAGATTTACCAAAAAAACCCACCCCTCCTCTGCGTGTAATAAAACAAGAAAAAAAGAAAAAAAATTACTTTTGTAAAGTAAATCAGTGTAAATCCCTGTTGAGGGTGTTTTGTCCTCTATTGCATTGTGTCCTCCAGCACAGGAGAGTGTGGCTGTTCCAGCCTCTTGCTGTTGGGCTGTTGCTTTACGTTGGGTATTAGAATGGTATTGGTGTCTTGGGCAGGGAGCAGCCAGGCAGAGGAGTTTTTGGAGATCCAACTAAAGGAAAGTTGAGGTAAAATTTAAATTGTATTGAAAACTCATCCCTGTTTCAGCTGGGAGACAACATGAGAGATGTGGAAGGCAGTACTATTGTCTCCGGAAAATGTCAGGTTACCTGCAGTGAGCTCTAGAGTCACCTCCTTTGGGTCTTCCACCTGGAACTGAGCACATTTGGGGTGCTCTACCTTCACAGCATCGAGGCACTGCTCACAACAGGACTATGCAGTAAATAGTGTTTGGTTTCAGAGTTCTCCTCTCGTTTAAATCACTGTCAAATGAGAACTGAGCTTATTTGCAAGCTCCCTAAGCAGTGCTATGGTGCAGTCCTCTCTGTGGCCTCTTGAACCTGCTTGAAACACAGACTGTGATAATTTATAAAACAGCAAGACCTTGTATTTTTCACATTGCTGTTGGGCTTGAAAGCTGCAGGTGAAATTTTCTTTTCCCTTTAAGGTCTCTCAATGCAGAGATCACTCAAATTAAAAAAAAAATAAATTAAAAAATCAGATCACATGTAGAAAGTCAAAGTATTTGCTGTCCTGATAAAAATGCAAATATCTCTGCATGGTGACAGTGTGTTCTCCTGGAGCCCTGCTCTGGTTTGTGCCCTCCGTGTCGGCTGCTCCGCGTTCTGTCCGTCTGCATATTAAACAATGTGGCAATAAAACGGTGGAGACGCAGTCTGGGTACTTAAAGTATTTAATTTTGTGTTAAGAAAGCTATTTAAATATTCATATCTTTTCTCCTGGGTACTGCTTATGGCTTTGTCTGTGAGCGTTTGGACTCGGATAAATGCCGCCGGGAAAAAACGCTGTCCCTACCATTAACACCCCATTTCCACTGTGAGCTTGGGCATTTGCTGTGCAGGGCTGAGCAAGATCCCTGAGCTGTTTGTTTGGAGAGGTGATGAGCCTATGAAGAGGCAGCTGGGAGGAAAGCATTGAGGGAAAAAAGGAAAATTTCTCCTTAAATCCTACTCAGAGTGGCGCTGGAGGACCTCAGTTGCAATTATCAGCCTTTAGCAACCAGGACAGGAGGCAGTTACCTTTTTATACTTTTGGGGGGGGGGAGCTAGGGAAAGAGGAATTTATTTTTGTTGGCTTATTTTTCTGATCAAGCCGGAGTAGAGGGAATAGGTTTAACAGTTCTGTGGGAATATACTGGAAATCTGAAGAATGTCATTGAGATAATGCCACCATGTCCTTTTCAGTGTGGTTGTGCTGGACTCCTGAGAGCTTCAGCTTGCCAGAATTTCTCACTCTTTCTCTGTTTCATTGCTCTTCCCCTGCCTCCTTTTCTTTTAACAACAACTTCAGTTCATTATTTAGAGGAGACAAAGTTCTTTTTTGAGAGGGGGACAGAGCTCTGCCCCCTTGTTATTTCTTCGAGGACAGGCTCCTTACTTGAATCAAAATGATAGTGGCTGGGATGGGTTTTCTTTCCTCTTCCATTTAACAGCCCATCCTTGCACCCTGACCTCCATCAGGCAGTTCTTGGAGTTCTCTGTTTCTTGCTTATATTCCTCTTTTTCCCACCCACCAACAGAAGTGTTAAGAAGGACAGAGCATCAGTTAAGTCTTCTAACAAATGAAGTTTTGTCCGAAATGGCTGTTTAGGAGGAAAATCAGGGAAGGAGGATCTGCTGGAGCAGGAAGGCTGGCCTGTGCTGTAACCCAGCTGCCCAGGATCTCTCTTTCAAAGACTTTCTCCCTTCCAAATTCCACGTCACTCTTTACGGAGCTTCAGTTTTTTGTTCAAAGCCATCAGCACGATGCTACGAACCACAAATCAAACCCTGCATCCTTGAACGCTTTCTCCTCTCACAGGCTGGACATCGCTGCTGGTGTCAACAGATTTATGCCAAAGCAAAGAAGAGCAGTTTCTGCTCTTCTCTTCAGGGCCTGAAAAAGTTTGACTAATGACTGCAGAGCCTTGCCCGTGCAGGAAAATAGCTGGGAATAAATGCTAGCAAACACAAAGTTAGCATCCTACATTTTCTGCTGGGGGAAGTACTGAAATCTAGCTTTTCCACATTTTTTCTGGTGTCAGTGGTGTCTCCTATTAGACACGTATTTGTTAGGCATGTGTTTTAATTGAGTGAAGGACTTTTGTAATGCTTTGTGATTCCTCAGTAGTGACTGGGCTTGATTTATCTTGGTTGGTGTCAATACTGCCGTGCGGTCTCTGTTTCAATTATTGCACCTACACTTTTTTCCCTCTCATACAGACAATTTTCAAGATCAGATGAAGCGGGAGCTGGCGTACAGAGAAGAAATGGTGCAGCAGCTACAAATCGTAAGTTTACTTTCTGTGATAAAAATGTCTTCAGCTGCTGCTTTGTGTTTTTTAAACTCACACCTCAAATTTTTCCTTTTTGGGCCATGCAGATGCGCCATTACCAAGCTTCTATTGCCTTACATTTAGCAAGAGGTAAACACGCAGTTCTCAGCTGGTTTGGAGCCTAATTACCTGGAGATTTACTTTCATACAGTAACCAGATGTGTCTTCATGTTTCAACTAAACAAAATGTGTTGACACAGAGAGGTACTTCTGCAGAGAGGAGGAGTGAATCAGTAAACTTTGAGCAGTTAAACGTTTCTGCCTAGGGAATCTGCTCAATCCCTGCTTCCCACCAGAAAATAAACCTTAGGATGTGTCTTTTTCTCATTTCAGACACTAGAAGAAGTGCTTAACTCAGCAGTAAAGGATCAAGTTGCCAAAACACAGTTCAGTGCAGGCACACGTTACTGTTGGGTCTCTTGCTTGTTATTTTAAAACCAAGAGGGATTTTGCCTGTGTGCTAGTGCAGCTCTGGATCATCACATCCAGCTGTGTTGTTTTGAAAAGTTGACGTTCTTAATCCAGTGCAAGCAAAGGGGCTGGAGCACGGGAAGCTGTTCCACACTCAAATAAATGAATGCCTAGTGTGGTTTCAAGAGCAGTGCATGGTGAGGCTGTCAGCTAATGCTTGCTTTGCTGGTGCTTTCTCTGTGATCAATCTGACATTGCTCAACAGGGTTTTGTTTTTGAGGCAAGGTTGGCAAATATCCCCATTTCTCTGAATCAGCCCCGTGCTCCCCCATTGAAATTTTCCTCCTGCTTGTCACGGGGCAGAGATGGCATTGCCCAGCCTCCTGGTACTGTCATTTTCTAATTGATGGGTTAGGACATAAAAGTAAATTTGAAGGCCAGGATTGTCAGACTTGTGCTCCGATGTTTAGAGGCATTTAGGGCTGGCCTTATTTTTAGAGCTGCCGAGCATCCACGCACCCCATTCCTGCTGACTGCAGAGATTTCAAAGAGGCATGGAGGGTGTTTGAAAGAGGCTGTTTGTCGAGGAAACTCAGGCCCAGAGAATCTCTGGGTGGTTTTTGCAGCTGGTCTGCACTCTTTTCCTTTAGTGTGCCCATTGTTACTGCGTCCCCCTTTGTGTCCCGATGAGAGGCAGGAAGTTTTACTTGACCCGTGAATTTTGTTGTCACAGAAAATTCCAGTTAGGATGCCATCCTGAAAAGCACTTCCTCTGCTGCTTTGGACTTGAGGCAGGTGACCAGCTGAATTTCCTGATGCAAAGAACTTCTAAGCACAAAGTTTATGGGCTCACCCCAGTCCTTATCTCCTGTGTCAGCTGAACTTGGAGCTGGCTAAATCTGCGTCCCAGGGAGAGAATGGATCACCTCTGCCATTCACCTCGTGGCCCTGTGTTTCTGGAACTGGATATCCCAGACCTCCAGCAAGCCGGCTGCGGTGGTTTTCCTAATTTTCTTGGTCAGGAAAATAAATATGATCAAGTAATTCACATCCTTTTCACTTACTGACTTGTTCCATGGACAGACTAAGGGGCATTTAATCATTTAACAGAGCTGAATGTACTTACAGAGAATATTTTCAACATTTAATGTGCTGCACCAACAACTCAGGACCTCTTCCCTCACTACAGATGCCTTAATTTAATTATTACTAATGGAAATGTTGTTGAATCACCAGTAAGTCTTCATGCTCATATTTGTGGGTCAGGTTGTGATCAGTGAGACTGATAAAAAGATGTTTCTATGAAAAACTGAGACACTCCTGCAAATAATGAGTGTGTTTGCCAAAATGAGGGCAGAAATCTTCAGAGTTGTCTTGGCTGATAACTGAAATGGAGTCAGCACTTTTGAGATGATAATCCCAGCAGTGGCTTTAATTCATTTGTGGGAATATATCTTGTATGTTTACATCTAGAATTAAGATTAATGAACTGAATGTGGTAATGATAGAACTACTTTGGCCTTCCAGGGTTATTGCATGGATGAATTGATGCAGAATACACAAAAAACATGTCTGCTTTTGATTTTTTGTTTAATTGCTGTTATTGTTTTGTTTTTAACTGGCACTTTTTAGGTGCTTTTTTTTGTACCTGAGATGCTGCACTACTACTTTGACAGGGCTTTAACCTAATTTTCTTGTAGAAAATAGAAGAACAAAGAGAAAAGCAAAAGCATTTCATACATACTGAAATCATAGTTTTACTTAGACTTTCATAGGTGTATGCTTTTGTAGTACTAAGCTCAAAATTTACTGATGTAACTAGCCACAGAACTGGACTTAATTGCTTTTAAAAATTATTTTACAAAAAATACAGATGCCTAGAGTCAAGGGGTTTTTTGGCTCTTCTCACTGCTGAAGATATACAACTTAAATTAGTCCTTCCTGAATACCCCTGGAAAGGTTTAATAGCCGTGTGGATGTGGCACTTGGGGACACGGATTAGTGTGGGCTGGGCAGTGCAGGGGAAATGGTTGGATTTGAATATCTTGGAGGGCTTTTCCAACCTAAATGATTCTGTCATCCCCTGATCCCCTGAAACTGTGGGTACCAGAGAGAGGTTTTTCCAGAACGATTATTTCGCTCACCCTGAACTGAGTAATCAGACTCTAAAATTAATTAACCCAGCATGTTCGTTGTTTCGGAAATATCTGTAATACAAGCTGAACGCGATCACGAAAAGAAAATCAACCAATCCTGATTGCATTTGAAAACTTCCCGGCGCCAACACCCGCTGCAGACTGCCGTGAAGCTCGTGCCCTGCACTGGCCGTGGCGCTTTTTGTCCCGTTTTTTTGGGGAGATTCTTCCCCGTTTTGGGAGCGGTCCGTGGCAGCGCGGCCCGCGGGTGCCCTCTGCCGCCCACCAGCCGCCACTGCAGCGGCCGCGGCGCGCTAAATCCGCGCTCAAATCGAGCCGGGCTTAAATTAAAGCAGGGCTGGATCGGCGGCCCCCCGCTGCCTCGGCTGCTCTGCCCGAGCCGCAATTGAAAAATAATAATATTCCATGGCTTCCTGAAAGCCAGGAGTAAGGCTCAGGTCGCTGGGAAAACGGGATGGGCGCCGTTCTCTTACATCTTCACTGGTGGGTGTTGGGTCCTTTGCAGGCAGCCTGGCTCAGAGGGCTGCTGGAGCAGCAGGTTGGTGTGTGGCCATTAGTTTTGACGGGAATCACAGCATGAGTAAGGCTGCAAGTGGCCACTGGAGGTCCCCGAGTACAAGCACCCTGCTGGAGAGGAGTCCTGCGGAGCACACTGCTCAGAACAGCTCTCCAGGCAGGTTTTGAGCACCTCCAGGGAGGAAGGCTCCACAGCCTCTCCATGCAGACTGTTCCAATAAGGAATTTCTTCCTGATGTCCAGGTGGAATTTCCTGGGTTTCAGCTTTCAGAGTTTTCCAAGTGTCTGAAGCAGCTACCGGGAAGTTTTGCAACCTGTTTGTGCCAGGATCTTGGCCAAATGCTAGGAAACAACCTATCATCATATTTAACGAGAAAATGGATCTTAGACTCCCTGAATGCATTTTTCTCTTCCTCCGCTGGGAAAGTGCTGCCTCCCAAATTGGCTGAGTACAGGGTGTGTACGAGGGGATCATATATAAAATGTGGATTTTGCATGTGGATACTGTTGTGCCAGGGAAGGTTTAAACTGGATATTAGGAAAAAATTCTTCACTGTCAAGCACTGAGGTCAGCTGTTCAGGGCAGAGGTGGTGTCCCCATCCTTGGAGGGGTTTAAAGGCTGTGTGGATGCAGCACTTGGGGACATGGGTTAGTGGTGAGCTGGGCGTTGGTGGCATGGTTGGACTCAATTATCTTAGAGATCTTTTTGAACCTAGAAGATTCTGAGATTCTGAGGATCATCTGGCTTTTGTTAATGAGTTGTACAGAAAGGGCCAGAGAGGAGGAACTGCTGCCCAGAAGGATGGGAGAAATTCAGACATCACACACATGGTACAGCCTTAGAAGAGCTCACCTGCCTTTAGAGTTTTTAGTTTCTGTCCAGTGAGACCAGAACTCATCTGCTGGGACAGCCCAGCACCATAACCAAGTACCAAGCCACGTCCTGCCCGAGACTCTGCATCTGTCTGATATTGTCTTCTGAGCAGCTGTGTTAGTGGAACAGACTTTAAAACCATGAACTTTCTCCCTAGCTGCCTGGTGAGAGAAAAAGATCAGAAGCAGCATTTCCAGCATTATGATTTTAATGTTTTTCCTTTAAAGTTTTCATGAACCTCTCTCAAACATGGCCACAGCAAAGTAGAACGCCAAGCAGGAATTTTAAGCCTCCTCCAAACTAAAGAGCTTTTCTCAATTTTCCCTCAGAGGTGACTTACAAGTAGTTTGTGGGTTCTCAGTGGTGACCTGTCCATCAGGAAAAGCTCAGGTGGTATTCATCACCCGTGGTGGTTTAGATCATCAGCTGATGATCCATCCCACTGATTTTACATTGGGGTAACAGGTGAAGGTTTTTGAGGTGTATTAGAAATGTGAAACACTCAGGCAGGCCTTTGTCTTTCCGGATTAGGTGAAAAATGATGGTTTGGTTTTGTTTGGGATATTTTAATTAGGTTATGCTCCCATTAATTGACTTCTTCCTGACCAGCCTCACTTTGGGCTGATAAAAATGTTCAGAGCTCAGAACTGGATCCATCTGGAACTGCTCTGTGTTTTATGGCTTTCTGCTCTCAGTGCTCCTTTAAATCAACTCTGTTCTTCAGAGTCAGGCAATAAAATAAATCAGGAACTATCTTTCTGCAAAACTGATTTCCATCTCTGCATCATCTTTCACCCTGATCCTTAGAGATTGACAAGGAATGTTTAAAAGAAGGGGGAAAAAATCCACCATGTGGTTAATGTTGGTAAATCTTCAGGGGCACGAGAGCCTGTCCCTCTGGATTGCACTGTAATTCAGAAGAGCACCAATAGCTCCAAAATTCCTAGTTTACACTGCTTATGGAAAGCCAGTGCTTTTGTTCAACTCATGTATTCATCATCCAAACAAGAAGCACCCACATTTGTGTGTGGGGAGATCTGGGCTCTCAAAAACAGGAAATGGGAAATGGCAGCACTTCAGTGCCATTTGCGATTTCTGTGCTTGGCCTGAAGTGGTGCAGCTCAGATGATTGACCTTGGAGAGCATGCAAACAGCTGTTCAGCAGAATGCTCTCGGATTTCTTGAGTGTCATCTTGTGCTGAAGTGCCTGCTCACAGGCACACAGATAATGACAGGTAAAAGAACATTTCTGGGACGCTGTGTCCTGTGTCCTCAAAAGGCTCATCCCTGATTGTGTACAGGAAAGTGAGCTGTTTTCACCATAATTTTATTTCTTGTTGTCAGTTTTTCAGTTGTTGTTTTGGTTGGTATTTTTTTTTTCAAAGATAGGTGAGCAAAACTTGTATCCAGACATCACATGTGAATATGCCTTGGGTGGATAGGATGGAGCTCTGCCTCTTTCTCCAGTAAATTCAAATGTTGAAGGAAAGGATGCCTTGTTGAAATTTAAGCAGAAAGCTTCCTTTCCTTTAGAATCTGCAGAAATTCTGATCAAAAATGGGTGTGGATGTGCAGGCAGCCACAAGCCAGCCTCAGCTACTGCATGACTGCAAAATATTTTTTCTAGGCAACAGAAGGCAGGGTGATGTAAAATCTTGTACCTCAGCAGAGATGGGATGCAGAGGTGAAGCCTTGAAAGAGGATGGTGTGCTAAAGCTTCTTTGACATCTGAGTGTGTAAACAGAGATCAGAGAGGAACTTCAGAAATGACTCCCCAATCCTATCCATTGCCTGTGCTCTGGTTCGAGTTGTGGGGCAGGCTCCAGGCTTGCTGAGTTGGCTCCTTCCAGGTGGAATAAATGGGAATATGCTCCGGAATGCACAGAGGACTGTGCTCCAGTCCCTAATGGGTACCAGGACTAGACTGGAGTCAGCCTGTAGGAAAAAGGACTCAGTGTCCATATTGCATTTTTCTTGGAGTTCTCTTCAGATCTGCTCTCATTGTGTTTCCTACTCATGTGGATCTGGTCACAAAAACTGGGTTTTTTGCTGCTTAAAGCCCAACTAACTGCCTTCACTTTTGTTATTTCTGTACACCCTTTCAAAAGGGCCACCTTTTTGCCAGGAAGAGCCCTAAATCCTCTTCCACCACAGCTTCAGAGTTACTGAATGCTCTGACAATGACAGAAATAGAAGATGACATTGTAGGTGATTTAACTCATGGAGAAAGCAGTCATTTCCCTGTTGAACAGCCACCTCTCCCACTGCCATCAATTGCCAGGAGATCAGGTAAAACAACACACGTTAGAAAGATGCCAAATATAGCGGAGAAGTGGATCGAGAACAGTTAATTTCTGACAGAATGTACCCCGCTGTATTATCTAGGTCAGTACAGCTTGGGAGATGTCCTACATAATTTGTGTCCATGCAAACCCAAGTTGGCCTTCGTGAGTGGAGAGAGGCAGGAATCAGCTGGCGAGGCACCACAGGTCCCAGCTGGACCGTGCTTGATTCTTTTTGTGCAGTTTGTTTGTGGCTCCCTTTTGCATCCAAACCACGGCCAAAGGTGATCAGGGAAGCAGCTTCTCTGCACCCCCCTCTCTGCTGCAGCTTGGGAAGGAGTTTTGCAGCCTTTGCAAACTCCGTGTCCTGAAGGCAGCTGTGCCTGGGGACATGGTGGAGGGGACAGCTCTGTTTTTTAGCGGGGGGGATCTGGCCACGAGCTTCCTGATTCCTATTGTCTTCTGTCAGGGGAAGGGATTATAAGAGTAGTCAGACAAAACACCCGGAATCTTGATTCTTTTCTGGTCATCAGTGGTTTGTGCACACACATTTCCCCTTTCCCAGGGCTGTGCAGGGGGGAAGCAGCGTGCACCTGTGGGAGGCTTCTGCTTTCATTCAGCCACAGACACTGCTCCTTCCTGCTGCTGCTGCTTTCAGCCAGATTGATCTCCTTTCCCAGGACATGAAAGGGTTACCTCTTGAGCTTCAAAAGCCCCTCTCTCTCCTCTCATCCTGATCCTTCCCTCCTCTTTCTCCTGATTAAGGTGGGCAGGGATGGATGAGTCTCTCGATGTCTTTGCAGACGCGATGCTTTACCCCAGCCCAGAGGCACAATGGCTGGGCACAATTCACACAAACATCCTCATAATGGATGGGCATAGTGGATTTAAAATAATTATGGGCATAATGTATTTAAAATCAAAACAGGGATGTACAGGAACATGTGGGGTCAGTGGATACGGATGTAAATTCACTGTGTCTAGGTGTGTAGGGCAGGTTGCTTGAACTCTGCATTTGCCCATCTTCTGCTGTTTCTTCTGCTGTTTGTGCAGGTTACGGCCTTGATCCTGACTTCAGGTGACAGAATTGTCAGCTTGCAGTGACATATTTGACATTATTTGTGAGCATATTCTGGAGTGCCTGGCAGCAGAAGCAGGTCAGCTCGGTGTGCAGCAGCACCTAGGAGCGCAGGGACACAGGATTTTTTGATCTCCCAGCCTGAATTCCTCCAGCAGTCCCTCCAAAAGTCATCATCAAAGAATTTGTAGCCAGTTGGATTCCCAGCTATGGGGAAATCTCAGAGCAATTTAGTTTTGTTGCATTCTAAAGGCCCAGCACTGAAGAAGAGCAGCCCTGTAATGTATTCCCACTGGCCAATGAGCACATCATCCCACTTTGTTTCTAAATATAACTGTGTTCCCTAATATGCCCATGTTCTCTGTTTTTCTTTAATTATTTGTTCCACTTCAGTGGCTTCCCTTCAGATTGGTGCAAGTTGGAGATAACTATTATGAACTTCCTAATTAGGGGGATATAAATACACGAAGTCTCATGCTCCCAACCTGCTGTATTGTGGCTGTGCAGGGATCAGTGTGCATTGCCTGGTCTGCCACAGACAGCTGACTTTTTATGATCTCACAGGTGTCCTTATCCTTTGTCAGCCTCTGATATAAACACAGCATCAGAATGCATCTTTTACACTGAATTTTAAGATTCTATCTGTTCTTTTAATTCTAGCCATTTTTTATTTTATTTCTGCTTCAACTTCCCTGAGGTTTCATAAAGAGTTGAACCTTTGTATTTAAAATGTTATTTCCTACAATTCCTCCCCATTTTCAGGAAGGAAAACAAAACCTTTCATTTACAGGGATTTCCATCTTGGGTGTTTTGTTAGCCAAAACTTGTCTTGAGCAGTGTCTCTGTTTCTGTGTCATTCCAGATTCCCTATGCAGCAAGCTTGATCAGGAAAGAAAAGCTCGGTGCACACCTCAGCAAAAGCTAAAGGTGAGCTTGTGAGAAAGAGACTTCATTCCACTTGACCTGGCTGCCTGTGTTCCTCTGCAGCCATTGCAGGAATTAAGAGGATCATTCTGTTGTTTGATGTGGCTGGTTCTGGTCCCAAAGCCCTCTCTGTGCAGGTGCTGTGCTACAGTCTAGAGCTGATAAATCACATGTGGCACGAATTACGAGACTTCACTGGGGTGGGATGTAGTGCTGGGAGCTGACCCATGGGTCCTGCAGTGACAGGACAAAGGCTCCAAACTGGGAGTAGCTTTAAATTAAATATTAGGAAGAAATTCTTCCCTGTAAGGGTGGGGGGCCCTGGCAGAGGTGCTCAGAGCAGCTGTGGCTGCCCCTGGATCCCTGGCAGTGCTCAGGGCCAGTTGGGCAGGGCTTGAGCACCCTGAGATGGTGGAAGGTGTCCCTGCCCATGGCAGGAGGAGGATGAGGGGATCTTTAAGGTTCTTTTCAATCCAAACCATTCCATGCCTCTAAGTGCCTGAGCTTGTGCTTTTCCTGACACTGAAAAGTGTCATCAAGGTCAATTTACCTTCAGTGGAAGGAGGGGAGCACCTTGGCATTCAGAGCGCAAAAAGAAATGTTCGTGCTCCAGGAAGGGAGTAGTTTTTCTGCCCTTAATGGAACTGCTTTAGGAAAAACAGTGCATCAGCATATTTTGGGAGTCTCTCAGAACCCCCTGACTGTGGTTCTGAAGTTCAGTGTCCTACAGAAGGTAATTCTCCTGCTGCTCACGTGCAGGGCCTTCCTAAACCAAACACTACATTTTTCAGGACTGTCTATTAGAAGGGTTCGTTTAGTAGAAACACCACCTCCATCATCAGTGGCCTGGGAGATTCTAGTTTTGGGCGCTGAAGTTTTAACATTTAAATGACATTCTCTTGGCTTTTTCCTGGCAAAACAAGAAGATTAGGGATTGGAGACAGATGCCAAAAGCTGGTAGCCCCGCTGCTGTGTTATGTCACAAAATCTGGCTTGCGGATTCACTAAAAAACTCCCCGAGGAGAAGTAGGGGGATTAGAAAAAGAACAGCTACTCATACACAGAGACCTCAGTAATGCACAAAATAGAGGTATTCAAGACAGTATCTAAGAAGGGCTTGATTGTAGAGATGATGGAGGTTTGCCTGAGCTGTAGAAGAAGCAGATTCTTAAAAATAAAAGCAGTAGGAGTAAGTACAGAGTAACCAGATCGCCACGATCTGTGGCCCGGAGCTCTGCCCGCTGAGATAAGGAGATTATTCTGAGCACTGAGCTGGTCTCTTTCGGCTTTGTGCACACTTCCTTACTGACTGCCAGCGTTTTCCAATTGAGCTTACAGCAATCTGAGCGCTGATTTAAAACAAACTCAGCGGCGCTAACACCCCGACTGAAAACAGCAGGTCAGGAGCAGCATGTCCTGCCCCAGTGCCGCATCTGCGGCGCTGGATGACCAATAAAAACCTGCCTGAGGACGGCAGCATCGGAGGAGAGGAGCAGTTTGCTGCCATCACCGGGCTTCCAGCAGCTCCCAGTCCTTGCAGGGCCAGAGCTGGCATCCTGGCAGCGAGCATTCCCTTATTCCCCTTGGCGAGGGCGGGAAGGATGGACGCGCTCCTCACGCTGCTTCTGCCCGCATCCCCGCGGACCACAGGGATGCCTCCACGCAGCCCCGGTGCTTTTGGAAGATTTGCTGTTGCTTAAGTGCTAAACTGAGCCAGCCAGGAGGAGAACCAGGGCTGTGCTGTTCAGTTTCGTGTCCTTGATGTGCCAAGAAGGAAAAGTCTCCTCGGGAGGAAACGTGTTTGCACATCCCTGCCCATGCAGCGCTCCCGGGGGCTTCAGACTCTCTGTTTGGCAGAGAAGCCCCTCAGTCCCTGCCCTGAGCCCCTCTGCTCCTCCCCACAGCATCTCTGGCTGCGTTTAATCGCACTGCAGTCAGTCAAAGTTTGCACTGGGTCTTTATTGCCAATATTTCCACGTCACCCCACAGATACTCACTGGGTTATGCCACAAAATCTGGCTTGTGGATGCACTAAAAAAATCCCCAAGGAGAAGTAGGGGGATTAGAAAAAGAAGAGCTACTCGTACACAGAGATCTCAGTAATGCACAAAATGGAGGTATTCAAGAGAGTCTGGGGCATCTGAGAAGGGCTTGGTAGGAGAGGATGATGGAGGTTTGCCTGGGCTGTATAAGAAGCAGATTCTTAAAAATAAAAGCAGTAGGAGTAAGTATCTGGTAAGAGTAACCAGATAACCATGATCAAAGTGTCAAAGTCTCAGGGGATGCTGCTAGAGCAGGTGACCTGTGTGTGTCCCTTTCCCAAGGGTTGTAAATAAATGTCATAATTCTGTCACTGTCTCAAACTTTTGCTTAATGTTGATAACACTTTCTCTCTCTCTCTCTCTCTCTCTTTCTCCCTCTTTTTTTTTTTTTTTTTTTTCCACTCCCAGAAGCACAGGAGCTTTTGCAGCTGTTACCTTATAAGTTATAACCCAGTCAGAAACCTGACTTGTATATAGACTGTGAAATGGAAGTGTTTGGGGATCTAAATAAAAAAAAAAAATCAGGTTCCTCTGAACCTAAGGACAAGTGACCTCATAGTATCATGGACAACCATGTCAAATAGAATGTAGCAGCCATTTATTAGTAAACACAAAACAACAAAAAAAAAAATGCCTGTCCTTGATATTTTTCTTTTTTTTTTTGGTGGTACCAAAGTTTAAGTCTTTGTGTTTTTAGAAGGACTATTGAGCTTGATAGAGAAAAAAAAATGCTTTTGAATCGTGCAGATAAGCTGTGAAAGGAACTGCTGGTCCTTTCAATGCCACAGGCACTGACAACATCTGCCAGTTCACCTTTTGCTTTGGAATAGTGATTGTTTTATGGAAGGGAATGAACGTCTCACCAGATGGGCCAGAACCACGTTTGGATGGACGGGTGGACAGATGGATGGACGGATAGAGCAGTGTTAGCCATACACAGTGCTTTTTAAAAGCAGTCTGGAGATTCTCACACCCCTCTCCCTCGTCCCTTCCCCCCTCTGGTATTTTGCCTGCTGTATGAATTACGATTGTACTCCTCTGGAAATATTTTACAATTTAATATTGAGTGTAATTAAGAATATAATCACTGTTATCAAAAAAGGTATTTAACTCTGTTGTAGTTTCTTTATCATTCATGTGGATAAAAAGTCTATAATAAAAAAAAAAAAGAAAAGTATGAGATAATAGTTGAGCTTCCCTGTAATTTAATGCCATGCTTAGTCCACTGAAGAAAACAACTGGGAAATCTATCCCCAGTAATGCCTTTTTAGAAGTATTTTAATTCACAAATAATATGCTGAAGAGTTTCATGGCGGAAATTTCTGCCTCTGGTTATTTTGAAAACGCTCAGAAGAAGCAGATTAAGTACAATTTCAGGACGTGCCTTGTGGATCCACAGACATAAAGGCAGTCAGTTGATTTTGAAGACTGCAGCCAATACTCCCCCAGGTCTTTCCTTGGTGACCTGCACCACCCTGATTGTCAGGGCTTTCCTGAGTGAATCCACCTCCCTGCTGAAGGCCTTGGTCCCAAACACAAAGGGTCTCCTACACCAGGACAGCACCCCCAGCATCCAAAAGTGTTTTAAGCCATGCCCAGCAGAGCTGCTCTCTCAATATTCCCAGCAAATTCCTGTGAGATTAAATCACCTGGCTTTGCAGTTCCTTGGTGCAGCTGGCAGGGCTGGGAGGCGGGGGAGGAAGGGCACAGCCTGTTCTCATGCCCTACCCTGCACAGTTTGCTCTGGTGTTAGGTGAGCTGACAGGAGTCACGGAACCAACAGAATTAAAGCTTTCATGGCGTGGGAAAATAAAAAAAAAAACCCAAACAAAAAAACCCAAACCAAAACAGCAAAACCACCAGAAAAGCTGGGCCAGGGCAGCTCAAATTTTCACCTGTCCCAGTAGCCTGTTCCCAGGAACAGAGGAAATCAGATACTTTGTGAAAGCACACCAGCAATTAGAGATATGTTCCCAGAATATTGTTTTAGCTACTAATGATTTACTGCTTATGGGTTTTCTGACCTAGACATGATGTCTTGCTTTTAGTAACCCTCGATGGATTTTTTTTTCTTCCATGAACACAATGAGTGATTTTTTAATACCTAGGCACACTTTTAGCAGATTACAGCATCCTGTGGCAATAAACTCCACTGCTTAAATACAGCTTGTGAGGAAATAAGAGAAAACCAGCTTCTGATGATTGGAGCTGCCAAATTTAGCCTCATTTTATGCTCTGGCCTTCTTGTACTGGATGAGACAAATTGTTGATTACTAGCCATCCCTGTCCAGTTTCCTTATGTCTGACATGATTTCATGGCATCTATCAAGCCTTTTTGGCTGTCATTTTTCCAGATTAAGTTGTAGTCATCCCTCCAACATGAGCAGCCCCATAACTCTGTAGTCCCCATGTACCTTTACCCAATCAGGTCCTGCGTCCTTTATGAGATGCAGAACCAGCTGCACTTGGGAATACTCAGGGTACAGGATACTCTATGGATTATTGCACAGAGTGACACTGTGCTGCTTTTTGTGATGAATGAACCCAGCTGCAGGGTGGTGGTAAAATCTCTTACCACTATAGATCAAAAGTTTTGCCCAGACATAAAGTAACCCCGCTGCTCAATAAGAAATTACCTCCCTAATGGCTTCTGAGTGCCGGAGCTCCTGGATGTGGTCAGGCGTGCAGAGCAGCCCTGGTTGTCCCCCACCATTTGAGAATCAGGCCCTGGAGCAGACACAAAGCACCTAAAGCAGATTTATTTGTTTTCTGCTCCCAGCTCAGGCCGTTGTGTTCCCCAGGGACTTTCCAGAGCCCAGCTGTGTGTGCTGGTGCAGTTGTGGAGCTGTGCATTAAATGCACGGCTCACACGAATTAACAGGCAACAAATGCGCTTCAAACTGAGCACTCAGACTCGAAATGTACAATTTCCACTTGGTTATTTATGCCCACTCAGGAAATGGAAGCACCATTTGCCTGGTTGGTAGCTGATTCACAGACCACAATGGCAAAGACTGTGATGGAACATATATCCCAGAACTAAGCATGAATGAGGTGTTTTGAATTAAAAATAATTCCTCACGCTGATAAAGGTCAAGAACGTGATTCTAGAAAACAAATAAAGGAAAGCCTCCACCTAAACAAATCACTTTGATAAATATCCACGAAAGCTCCTAATCACCAGTTGCTTTTTGTTTGCTTTCCTCTTGTGGCAAAGCTTGTACACGTTAAAGTGAAATTAAACACTGTTGTGTTTCACCAACTCAACCTTTCCACCACAAATAAAAGTTTAAAAAAAAAGGATACTGGAAGATTTTCCCAGGAGCTGGTATGGTTGCATCTGCAGCACACATACCCTGTGTCTACACAAATTGGCTTGCACTCAGCTGCCCCTCTGCAGTGGCCTTTGCAGGGCTGTGTTGGAGCCCACTGGGGAGCA
Organism: Molothrus aeneus; assembly: GCF_037042795.1. Lineage (NCBI taxonomy): Eukaryota > Metazoa > Chordata > Aves > Passeriformes > Icteridae > Molothrus > Molothrus aeneus. Next base: position 1,566,606 of record NC_089680.1, read on the forward strand.
AATCCCAGCGTGGCTGAGGGGTCACCCCAGCCTGTCCTGGTGGCGCTTTGGATGTGGCCAGCCTGAGCTGGAAAGTCTGGATGTGGCTGCAGCTCCCCAGGGCCACGTGGGGACTGTCCCAGCCACAGCTGCTGTCACACAGAGCAGCCCTGTTGCTGCCCTTAGCACAAAATGAATGACGTGTTGGTGTGGAAAACAAACACTCAGCTTTTCTAGCGTGTGACGTGCAGCTTGTCAACACCTTGAAGAAACCTGCGTAAGCGACCAAACATCGCCTCCACAGCTGCTATCGCAGGAGAGGCAAAGGGTAACAGCAGTCCCACAGTTTTAGCCTCCTGGACACCAAAATCCCCTGGGCACGGCAAAACCCACGGCATAGGCTGCACACTGAGCTGTGGGCTGAATTTCCAAATGGAACGAGAGTATTGCTTTTGACCCACGCAGCTGTGTGTCCATGAGCTGCCCACAACACCTCCCGGGCGGGCTCTGTGCTCCAGGTGTGGTGGTGCTTCTCCAGGACCTAGGGCTGGCTTTGTTTGCTTCTGAGATGCTTTAGCACAGCTATTTTTGTTGGTGAAGAAGTGCACCAAGCAAAAGCATGAAGATATGTGCTTTCCCTTATTCCAGGAAATGGGAACAGGCCTTCTCTCAGGACCAAAATTTTATGTGCCTTCAAGCCATCTCCCTCAAAGACCCTTTCTGCCTTTTGCTGACCTTGCTGTAAAATGGAAGGTGCACAGTTCTGGAATGGTTTGGGTTGGAAGGGGTCTTAAAGCTCATCCAGTTCCACCCCCTGCCCTGAGCAGATGGGACAAAAATGTCCCTGAGCAAGGACATTTTCCCCTAGTTCATGGTGTTCCAAGCCACGTCCAACCTGGCCTTGTGAGTCATGAACAAATTTTCTGAAGCAGACAGCATATCTGAGCATTTACTGCTTTTGAGATTGATGGATAAATACCTTGGAATAAATACCTTGATGGTTATTAAAAAAAGCATCTCTGTCAGAATAGGTTTCTTCAAGGTTTTCTGCTCCCAGCAGAAAGATCAAGAGGAAAGATCAAGAAGTTTTGTCTGAGCTGGGTATGGCAAGTAGGATAAGGCTCTGCTTATTAATAGCAAAAAAAAAATTTTTCTTTTGTAATACCGACTAAGTAAATCCCTGTGCCTTTTAGAGTTCAGATTTTCTCGGGGTTATTTTTCCTATTCCATAATTTTTATGTCATGTAAAACCTTGAGGCAGCCATGCCAAAGGTTTGGTACAAATTTTGCAATTTATACCAAAAACTTTACAAAAAATTTATACCAAAAATTGTACAAAAATAGCTCCTCCTCAGAAAACCTGTGTTTTTCAGACTGTATCACTGAGGAATTAACAAAAACAAAGTGAAGTGTTTTCTCTGACCCTCTATGATAAAAACTTTCACCCTGCTGGCTTTTAAAGCAGAATCACTCTGCTTAGAAAAGCTCTTGGGAGAGCTCCTGTAGGACATACCTCTGTTTTCCTATCACCTCCTGTAGCTTTTCTTTCCTCCAGATGAGCATGGCAGGGGGCTGGAACAAGATGGGCTTTAAGATCCCTTCCAACCCATATGATTCTGTGATTCTATAATTCTAAATGTATTTTGACACTGTTTTATCCAGCTGCCTTGGATTATTCAGTACAAATTCGAGAGGGCTTTTTTTCATTATAGTGATATTATCCTTGATGCACACCCTCATATGTGAAATTTTTGATCTCCAAAGTGGTAGCCAAGTATTCACTAATAAGTCCCAGAGCAGGTAAAAGACCTAGAGTGGTGCAGAGAAGCTCTGTCCTGGAACACAGCTCACATCCTGGCGACCTGTGGTGTGTGTCTCTGTGGCCTTGTGCACACTTGGCTGCCTGTCCTGGTCTCACTGGGGTTGTTGTTATCTGTTCTGGCAGTTTTCAGTGCTGGAACTGCACCCAAGCCACGTGAGATAAGGTGTTTCTGCTGCCCCCTCCTCCTCCTCCACCACAGCTCCCCACACTCTGATCTCAAGCTTCTCCACAAAACTGAGTCTGGGGTGAGGTGACACCAGGATAAAAAAGAAAAAAAGGAATATTTATTCACATATTAATTTTTTAAAAAATAAAACTATTCATCTTCAGGGATATTGAGGGCATCCGTTGCTTTTTTTTTTCCCCTTATTGTCTTTGAAAGTTCAATAAAAGTGAATTTCCACTCCCAAGAGAAGAACACATCCCAGTTGCTTCCACCACATCTTCACACTGGGCATGCACAAGACACGTGGATCCACCATGCAGATGGTCAGTGGCTTTCAAAAGTGAGGTCTGCTGTGTATTTAGCAGCTTTTTCTTTAGAAACACGGTCTGGATACCAGAGAAATCAGCAGAGATTCCCATTAACCTCAGTGACCTTTGGATCAGACTCAAAAATCACAAATGGGTTCCACAAAGCAATCTCAGCCTTGATTTGATCTTTCCCTTTGTTTGATAAAGAAGGAAAGTACTGGCTCCTGCCTGAATACAAAGTCCTCCCTGCTCAGGAGCTCTTTTGTGGCTTGTTCAGGCTAAAAGCCAAACACAAGTCCAGTAATTCCCCGGAGGAGGGAGAGAAGGTTCATGCAAACCAAGCGTTCTCCTCTATGGATGACACAAAATGAAGAGTGGATGTGTGGCTTCAACAGAAAAAAACATCTGCATACCTCTGCACCCCGCTCTTTGCTGTTCACCTCTCTGTAAAATCCATTTAATGTAGTTAATTCGCTGTTTTCTTGAGCCACAGAGGAAAATTCACAGTTGTGGTCAACTAGACTTCTAGTTGACTGTGAATTCTTTAGAATTCTCCACACTGTGGATGCCTGAAACCCTTCCAAACAATCTCCAGGGGACTCGGAGAGGTGCTTGGGTCCTCTTTGTTACTGTGACGTAAGAGGAGCTGGGCTTGCTGTGCACCTATTTGTCTAGGCACAGCAGGAAAACCAGTCTATCTCTGTTGTTTTGAAATACCTGCCAATACGGATTTCATTAATGTTTTCTTTGTGCCTGCATTAACGAAGAAAGGGTCTCCGCCCTGGAGCACCACTCCTTCTCTGCCCACAGAGCACAGGCAACCGCAGCCTCTCAGGAGATAACTCGGGGCAGCTGCCAGCTCAGCCCCAGCCTGGCTCAGGGAATGGGGCTCCTGCAGAGCACAGCGAGGCCCAGAGCTGTGCAGATGTGGCTCCCTAAATGAGGCATGGGAAGGTCTCGCGGCTTCTGCTGGTCAGAGAGACCCTGAGATGCGTCAGAAAGTCTCTTTTCCCAGCCCGGCGGTGGGAGTCAGAGCTCTTCTCAGTCTCAAGGTTGTTTATTGTTTCTTATCTATAAAATTCTTTCTCCCGACCTGCCGAATTCTGCTCAGCAGGACAGACAGAGGCACGTTGACCACCCTCAGGCCGGTGTTGTCTTTTTATAGTAAAAACTACATGTAAAATATTTACCATGACTTCCCAATACCTATCACCTATGTTAGACAGTGAGCTTCTACCTTAAACCAATCAAAAAGTGCCAACATCACAGCAGAAGATGGAGGCCAAGAAGAAGAAGAAGGAGAAAGACTGGACATGCCCAGATTCCTCCATCTTGCCTCCTGAACCCCCCTTCTAAAAACCCCAAAAACCTATTTTTCGCCCCGTGATGAATTCAGTATCATTCTAGTTAAACTCTCTTGACTTGTCATTCTTCATATAAAGGTTGATAATTGTTTAGAGAGATGTCTTGGCTTACGACAGGAAGGGGTAGGTGCTTTGGGGATAAAGTTGTGTTCTCCCCCTGCCTGCGGTGCAGTGAGGCCAGGCAGCAAGAAACACCAAAATTAAGCACTTTTGAAGCCCTGAACTGGCCATCCCCGTTTGACAGCTCAACAACAGCTCCTTAAGCTCCTACCTGGCTCCTTTCAGCGCAGAGAGCCAGCTCAGACTGCGCAACAGCCAGACAGCAAGGACAGGGCTCAGACTTGTCACAGAGGGTGGGCTTCCCTTGCCTGGCCTCTCCACCCAGCCCTCTGGAGACGACCCAAAGGCACCAAACCCCTCCTGGGACACAGCACGCTCCTGCAGCAGGTCCTGGGCAGCAGCCACAGAGATTGGCTTTGCTGGAGGAGCTCATGCACATCAGAGGGGGTCCCGTGCCCTGTGGGACCCCCTCTGATGTGCATGTCAGGAGCCCTGTCAGGATCCTGGGTGGGGCCTCCTGCTCCACCAGAAAGGCTGTGGAAATAATTGCTTATCCAAAGGATGGTGAGTAAAGCCTCTGTTTGATCCACCTCCACACTTTATTGATTGTCTAAACACGGAAGAGATTACCCTGCCCTATAAAAGCCACGGAGAGAAGGAAGCAATCAACAGAGGCAAATGAAGTGAGCAATTAGTCTGAAACCCTTCGGACCAGCTTTACTTTCAGGCAAGGTTTGAGCAGTGTGATGCTGACACAAGGATCTTCAGCAGTCACAAGGTAATCCACAAATTTGTAGTCTAATTCTGCTTTATATTTTAATTTCCTTGGTGTATTTTCTTGACTTCTTTTTAGGCACTGAGGTTTTCCTTAGGACATGTTACAGATGGGACAAAAAGATTGGTGTCTTGGGGGGTTGGAGGACTCTCTAGTAAGCAAGTTGATTTTCTATTCTCAGTAAAACTCAGCCCAGCTCTCCCTGGGAAGAGGGAGAATTTCTCCAGGGGAAATTTCACACGACATCCTGGAGCAGATTCTGGGCTGACATTTCATTTTCTTCACATGCATTGATGGACAAGAGGCAAAACCTGGAGAGATCACTTAGCTACCACTTCTGGAGACAGTAAAAGAAAAGGCTCTGTGTCCTGGGGCAAATTGGCCAGGATTAGATAAAAATATCAGCTGGATATATCAGAGCGTGTTGTCAGTGTTGCGTTGTTTGTCCATGCCAAAATTCCACCCCTGGCAGTGTCCAAGGCCAGGTTTGATGGGGCTTGGAGTAACCTGGGATAGTGGAAGGTGTCCTTGACCATGGCAGGGGGTGGCACTGGATGGGTTTTAATGTCCCTTCCAACCCAAACCATTCTGGGATTCTGTGATTCTATAAAGATTAGAAGCCATGGAGGAAAATGAAGTCAAACTCAAGAGAGTGGGAGCTCATTGCCTTAACAGAAACATTCAGGGTTTTTGAGTTGGATTAACTTCTGCCTTTTGGATCTATCCCCTTGCCTTAATCTCCAGTTAAAGATAATTCACATTAGAGATAGTGAAATACTCAGGTGTAATAAAGGAATCCGAACTAAGTATGCTGGTTTTGAACATTAATCTGGGATCTGATTGTCTCTTTACCTAATTTTTCAGGATGGCCCATGCTGGTGGCGAAGATTTGTACAACTCTGTGATTGTCCAGGAAGAAGGTGTTTTACTCTCTTGTTTGTTTCCATCAGCATTTAAAATCAGTTTTGCAGTGTGGTGACACTGCTGAGTGCGTTACCAAGTCTGTCAGGTTATGGATACAGGGTGTTGAGTGGGCTCAAAAGGAGTGGAAGAATCAGACACATATGTTAGACATGATTCTGTTGGGGTTTAGGGTGGGAAGAATGGGGGAATTGAAGGGAGGCATTGCAGCAGAAAAGAGTGGGAGCCTTGGAGGCAGGGATGCAAGCCACTGTTCATTTCTTTAAGTTTGGAATTATATAGAAGAGTAAAAAAAGGATGGAAACAGATTGAAAAGCATGGAAGTTGATGGAAAGTGCTGGCTAGACAGGCAGTAAGGTTCAGGATCCTGATCTACTATAAATAGGTGGATAATATGTGAAATGACTTTGTGATCTAACAGTGCTGGGCAGACTTTTCCACCCCAAAATCCACAGGGCTGCATTTCAGTCTCAGTCCTGAAAAGCAGCTTTGCTTTGCTCTTTGATAGATTAAGACACACAAGTTATTTAACTGAGCTGTGAGATTTTTGAAGAAAAATTTGTTCCAGAAACACCCTTCTAACACAGAGCTGGTCACCCCCTTCCACTCATGGTCTGAGCAGGGGGACTGTCAGTGTTTTCAGCCTGTGGCAACCTGTAATTTCACAGAAGGCTGCGTTCCCTGAAGCTGCTTGTTGGCAAAACTCACCTGTGGTTTCTCTTCAAGGCTCACCACCCTCCACCTATGCCATTGTCATGGTGTCTCTCAGTGGAAGCCTCTTGCTGCTGGTTGCCATCAGCATGGCAGTAAATGTTCTCCGGAGGTGAGTGTCAGGGGAGAAGAGGGAGACCAGGGTTGCCATGGGAATGTGTGCAGGGATGTATTCCTGCTCCAGCCAAGAGTCATCAGCCTGTGGGAGCAGCCTGCCAAGCCCTAGTGGGGCTTCTTGGGGTCTTCCCAGGCTCCTTCCTCAGCCTAGAGCTGGATGGGAGAGCAGTGGCTGGAGAATCACCAGGGGGGGTGCTTGGGTAATAGCAATTTAGGGCAATGACATTGGGTTTGTTTCATATCTGGTCCAAATTCTCCACACCTCCAGATATATATATATACATATATATATATATATATATATATATATATATATATGTGTGTGTGTGTGTGTGTGTGTGTGTATGTGTGTGTATATATATATTTATATGTGTGTGTATGTGTTTGTATGTGTATATATATATATATCTGTATCTATATCTATACCTTTATCTATATCCATACCTATATCTGTATCTGCATACCTCTATGTATAGATATATAGATATATAGATATATAGGTGTAATTTTATAGATATGCATTTAAATTTTACAGAGGAAAATCAAGGCACCCGAGCCCCTGATTCCTCAATAATGCCAATGTTTCCATTGTTTTCAATCACCTGAAGTCACAAAAAGAGGCACTTTCCTTGTGGCATCTATTTCTATGAAGAGAGGGTAAATTATATGTTTTGAGGAGTCTCTTCAAGCAAAAAAAAATTGTTCAGTTTTAGTTTGAATGCATCTAGCCAAACGAAGCAGGGTGACGAGGTCATAGGATGTGGTTTTATAAAGGGCAGAAGATTAAGGAAAAAAGGAATATGTCACCTCCATAATTAATTAAATCAGCTTTATCCTAGCTATCAGTTCTGTGCTGCCATAAATTACGTTCTGTTGTTAACTGACTTGGCTTCAAGATACCAACAGCTCCTCATGCTGATCAGACACCCAGTTATTTGTATTTTCTCCATGTCTGTTGTGCCAGGCGTTGCACATCAAATTATTCCTCCAAAGACCTCAGAACACCTGTGGTGGTAGAAAAAGTTACAGTGGGAAACTGCAGCTCTGACAGGATTTCAACAGTGGATTTGACTGGCCCGATGTGCATAAATTACATTTCTTACAAGCAAAATGCGTGCCCAGCCACTGTCTGCCATCTCTGAAGAGACAATTTCCATTTCTGATGCTTCTCCTTTGACAACACCCCCCAAAGTCAGCACCAGAGCAATGACAGCCCACAGCTTCTTCCATTTGCAGCTTCCTTCTGGAGAGAAAAGGGGATAAAGGACTCAGGGGATGTGTGCTAGCTGAGAGGATGGACTGACATTGTGCACTTTATTTTCTCCACCAAAGTGCTGGACTGTGAACTCATACCACAAAAGTATTAGAAAATGCAGGAAAATTGAGTTTTTTAATGGCAGTGGAGAAAAAGCACAGACATATGTACCTTTTCTCTGCGACATTGTTGGGTTAAAAATTTACTGCAGAGATTTTACGTCTTTTCATATTATCTCTTTTCTGCGGGGTGAGTCATGGGGAAAAAATACAGGAGGGCGACTTCTGGTTATTTTTACAAAGATTTCCTAATCCCTCTGACTCACTCAGAATCCCAGGAATTGTGCTGAGACCTAACCTTCTGCACATGGCTCCCTATTATCTGCATGACTCCAGCTTGCTAATGCTGACATTATTGGACAGGATGCAGCCTCCAGAGCCCCAGGCCTGTGATTTAGTTTTCACCCACCCACTTTTACCTGGAGAAAGCCTGGAGAAAGAGACCATCTATTCATCTCTAAGCTGAGTGCTGTGGCTTTCAGGGCACTGATGACGTCTGTTGTGACACCAGCTCGCCTGGCTGCCCTCCTCGTTCGGGTGGTGGCTCCAGGGATCAGGCTGGGCTGGGATCTGGCTCCAAGAGGGATCACTGTGATCCCTGGATCTGGTCAGCCTGTTCCAGCTTCATGCCCTCTGCTAACTGCCTTTGGGAGCCCCTAGGCTGCAGCCTGTGAGCTTCCTCCTTCTCCAGGCTTGGATGGGGCCACCGTCCCCTGGGGAAGCTGCTGGTGGATGGCCTGGCCCCACTGGGACACACCAGGGCACCAAAATCCTCGTGTCACCTCCTCTACACGACACCTATCAAAACAGAGACTTGGGGCAGGCACAGGCAGGTGAGGCTGCCTCACCAAATCCACATTTCACATTTCACAGCCCATTTCAACCCCACACATTTCACAGAAGGAAAATCTGTGCCACAAAGGGGATTGGACTTCAGTCACCACTGCAGCTCCTCGTGCTTGTCCCCCAAAGGGCCCTTTGAGTGACTTTTCTGTTAGCTGAGGTGGAAGCCATCCCGATTCCAAAGCACGTGTCAGCCATCCCTGGTCCTTTGCTGTTGGCTGTAGTCCCACTCAGAATGTTTCTACTGGCACCATTTTCCCTGGTCCAACAGAAAAGCAAATCCATGCAAGTCCCTGGTGGCAGACACCAACTCTGTGCCTGTAGGAGTTTGTGTCCCCTGGGTCTCCCTCCCTCTTTCCATGTAGTGAGCTGCTCCTGCCTGTCCTCTGCTGTAGCAGCAGCCTCAGACACCCTTGTCTTCACTCTCTTTAATCCCCCTGCCTTTTCTTCATGCTGCTCACTGCACAGAGACTAAATCCCCCACCTTTCAAAATTCATGGAGCTGTTTCCCCATCCTCTAAATCCCTCCATAAGACTCTCTGCTGCCTCCATGCCTGAAAATCCTGCCCGTCTGTCAGCAGTGAGGCAGGGCTAAGTAGAGACTTGTAATTCCCTGAAAAAATCCATTTATTTCCTTGCTGCCCCACTCCCCACGTTGGCCTGCTTTAGATATTCACTGTCTTCCATCTCAGACATGGATTGGAAAATCCCTATGCCTGCCTCTGAAAAATATCTGCATGGCACTGAGCATGACAGGATTTGGGTCTGGACTGGTGTATTCCAGTGCAAAAGCAACACAAAGTGTGCCAATAATAATAGAACAATGTCATGTCACAGAGATGGTCCTTAAGCTCCCTTCCAGCTCGAACCATTCCCTGATTCTATGACCATTCTGTACTCTTGGTGGTAGCAAGATAAGGAACAGCATGTATGTGTGTGTGTGTGTGTCTGTCTGTTTCTGTGTCTGTGAGAGAGAGAGAACCAGGCAACAAATGACACTTAAAGGCTGTTATGGTTACCGAGTCAGGTAACTTAGGGAAACAGCATCGATAAATTTAGGTGCAAATCCAGAATTGTGTACGGTTTTCCATTTTGTTCCTCAATCTCCAGGCAGTCCTTTTGTGCATGAAGCCCTATTAATGTCGTCTCAAATCTCAGGAAGGCTGTCAGGCTGTGTTTTTGGAGGGATGGCTGTTCTCAAATAAGCAAGGGCAGAGGTGACCCATGAGTCATGGATAAGGCAAGGATATTTTCTGTACACAGCTGCTGACAGGTGAGGACCAGACACACATTCTCCCACAAGTACAAAATCTTACTGCATTCCCAGCTTGGGTAGTTTAAAAAAAAAAACCCATCTGGGCATTAAACCAGTCACTCAATTTGTGCTTACCAGGAACGTGTGACATCAGTCGGATGCACCATTAACTTTACAGCTCTTCGACAGTGCTATAGGTGTGATGAGTGAGGGATGACAAAGGCTTTAGTCTGACTGTGAAATTTAGCTATTTGATTTATTTATAGCACCTGGCTCAGACAAAGAACCTAATTTTTTTCACCTACGCAAAGTATTTCAGTTAATGAAGTTACTTATGGTAGGAGTCGGTAAAAAGCTGCCACCAACAAAATGCATTTCTTCACTTCTTGGGATCGTTGGGCCCAATTTCCAGATTTTTCTGGGCCCCCAAAATTTTCTCACTGATGCATATGTATCTGGGTATGCACAGTGCTCAGAGAAGGAAATGGTTAAAGCTAGCTCAGAAAATAAAATCATAAGATGGTGCTGGCAAGTGAGGTGAAGGGTATATGACCTGAAGTCATAACAGGTTTTCTTTTGTCCTGGTATTTTCTCATCAGGATTAAACTCAGTTAACCCCAAAATATCCCACGCAACAAGCTGGGTTCTCATTAAGTGTAGGGGACAGTGAGACCTGGACAGATGTGCTCTGCCTGAAAATATTGAACAAGAAACTGAGCATGAAAAACAGCAGTGCCTTCACAATACTTCACCAGCCCAAAGTTTAATCCTTTGACATCTCTAAGGTGGTTTAAAACTCTCCTTTATGGTGATTGAATGCACCCTGCAGATGACACCAGGGGAATTTACTGTACTGAAACATGACACCTTAATGAAACAAAAAAAAAAAAACCCTTTCCTTCTAATGCAAACAACTTTATCTGGTTTTCCCTTCAACCACGTAACATGATTCAGAGATAAGACTCCTGTGGTTGCTAAGTTGCCATGATGGATTTCATTAAGGGGAAAATCATGTCAAGTTTATGTCAGCTTGATGGCTGCTGCTCTTTCAAAATACATCTTAATTATGGGTAAAAATACTAAGCCATAACTTGTGTACTTATTGCAAAAACCTTGGGTTTTTTTTTTTCAGTGCCATAACTCTAAGCATTAGCTCTTCACTGAGGTTAGCATTTATTTATTTATAGCTTGTATACCGTAAGGAGGTAGCCCAGGAAATGCTACTTGATCATGATGATTATTAGATATCTATGTTAGTGAGCCCCATATTCATCTGTATTTAATTATAGAACCACTGCCAGAATGCCCTAAGTTATGTCTGAGGACAAAAGACAGCTCTGTTTGTGAGACCATCACATGTCATCACTCAGAACTTCTGAAAAACTTGTAGTGACCTTTGGGATTATATTTTTCGTGCCAATATTGACTTTCTCTGCCTGTATGGAGTTTGGGAAATTCAAGAAAAGCTTTTTTTGATTTGTTTTGTTATTTACAGATGGAAAAAGATTATTTGAATTATAAGCCCCCGCAAATTTGGGGTGGGGGAAGAGGGAGTGGGAACCAGGCAATTAGAAATGGCTCCATTTCAAAATGATAAAATGGTGAGTTTTAGGAGTTTTGCAGTCATAGCAAATCTAAAAACCTAGATGAGAAATAGAGAAGCTGTGCTGGAGCTCCTGAGCCTGCAAGTGTGTGCTCACATGTGCCACTACACTCAAGGGTTCCCACTAACTGCTGGCTTATGAAGTTAATCATACACATGAGAGTTTTCAGAACCAAAGCCAGCATCTGGGAAAAACAATGAGTTTTCACGTAAGTAAACACTTCAGTACAGGCTTTAAAAATATCGAGCTCACTGGAACTGCAATAGATGTTTTAGTCACTACCCTGAATTGAAACTGTATTCCTTTTTGAGGCTGAAATGACAAATGCTTTTGACCAGATGACAGAACTCTGATGAACATCCTTGATTCTCTATCTCCCTTGTACAATAGCAGTAATTTTGGGAATAAATTGTAAAGAAAATATGCTGTGGTTCTGGTGGCAGGGTGTTTTATCTTTATTCCAGTATTAAAACGTAATGTTATTTAATAGTAGTGACTATTAAGATGCACAATATTGTGACACTGACTGTACCAAAGAGGGTGTTTTGGGAAGGAAAGATGAACACAAGAAGAAGCTGAGGTGTGGGTTTCTTCACAGCTGATTCACATGCTGTCTGAGCATCTATTGATTACATACTCATGACAATTGATTATTTGAAGTATCAGATCATCACTTGCTGGTGAGGGGATCTTCACACAGAGCATGGGGACACAATATTGACAAGGGGTGAATGATTTGCCCAGATTGTGTCAGAAGTCTGTGGCAGGGCAGGGAATCGAGATGGGGTCTCTGCAGTCCACCACACGGAGCACAAAGCTGTCGCCTCTATTGCAGCAGACGGGTCCAATAACCACCACCACAAAGTGATCATACAAATCACTGTGCCCTGATTGAGTCATAGAAGTACCAACCATCCGAGTTAAGGGGCTTGTGTACTGTGAGATTATGGGGAAATAAAATCAGGGGGGTTATGCAAATCACCCCCTTCAGCCAATGGGACTGAAAGAGGCAAAGGGGAAAAAATGTCTATTTGTGCATCAATAACTACACTGTTATTGTATAACTGTGGGATAACTGTGTAACTACAGTACAGGGATAAGTGTGTTACTACAGCAGTTATAACAGAGATACAGTATCTCTGAGCTCCAGTTGTGGCTATTTTGTAATTTGACTGGAGAAGCAGTGATCAATCCGCTATAAAAGGTAATTGTTTCTTTTGGAGTGTGCTTTGGATTATGTGCTGGATAAATGGCATCTGGGATCTGGGCTGACCTCCTGCAAGAAACCCCAGTAAGGACAGAAGGAAAACCTATGTGCTGAGAAAACACATGGAAAAACCCCGCTGTCCGCAAGGATAAATATAAGTATAAACTCATGTATTTTTGCACGTGCAGTGTTTATGTATTTTTATTAATTTCTGTTTGTGTTGGGTTGCTGATGAAGGATGGCCACGGGGGCTGCCCCACGCCGGGCAGTGTCTCGCTGCTGCTGGCACACACCATGTTACCACGTCACCAACGGAGCAGGAGGAGGATGAGGATGAGCCTTACTCCTGCTCCGAATCCAAAGGCCACTTGCTGCACAGCGAGCGGAGCTTCCCATGTCACAGCCTGCGCTGTGAGGTCCATGGGGCTCCGAGAGATCCACGGATCTGGGAAACCCACGGGGCTCCGAAGGAACCACGGACCTGAGAAAACCACGGGGCTCCAAGGGATCCATGGACCTGAGGGATCCACAGATCCGATGGACCCAAGGGGTTCCTAGGAACCCATGCAGATGCAAGGGATCCATGGCCCCGAGGGATCCACACGGCTCCACGGGCTCCATGGACACGAGGGACCCATGGGCCCAATGAACCCAAGAGGCTCTGACAGATCAATGGACCCAAGGGATCCAGAGGTCTCTGAACGACCAATGGACCCAAGGGATCCACAGGGTTCCAAGGGATCCATTGACTGAAGGTATTCACGGATCCAACGGACCCAAGGGGTTCTGATGGAACCACAGGGCTCCGAGGCATCCATGAACCCGAGGGATCCATGGTCCCGACAGAACCAAGGAGCTCCGAATGACCTGCAGGGTTCTGAGGGGTCCACGAACTCGAGGGCTCCACAGGGCTCCAAAGGATCCATGGGCGTGAGGGATCCACGGATCCAATGGACCCGAGGGGCTCCACGAGACCCACGGGGTTCCGAGAGATCCACGGATTCGAGGGATCCACAGGCATCCAAGTGATCCATTGACCAGATGGATCCATAGATTCAACGGACTCAAGAGGCTCCAAGAAATCCCAGGGGCGCCGAGGAATCCACGGGGCTCTGCGAGGTCCGCAGGGTTCGGCCGGACCCGAGGGGCTCTGAGGGGTTCGGGGTCCCGAGGGATCCGCGGGCAAGCCCGGACTGGACCGCGACTGCCGGCAGCAGGAGGCCACGCCCCCTCTAGACCACGCCCCACGGGGCAGGCACGGCTCTGCCGGGAGGCCACGCCTCCAATAAACCACGCCACGCCCTATTGGGCCGGGATCATCAAGCTGCGCTCCATACCTGTCCCGCCCCACAAAGCCACGCCCCCTCCCTGCGCGCCCAACGCGCGGCAGCCGCGGAGAGGCCACGCCCAATCAAAACCCCGCCCCAAACCCTGAGTTGAGGCCCCGCCCATAAGACCCCGCCCCCTCCCGGCCGTGAAGCGAGACCCCGCCCCCAGCCCCGCCACGTCTCTCTCGGGCGCCGCTCCCGCTCCCGCTGCCGGTGCTGCTCCCGGGGCCGCCCCCCCTCCGCCCCGCCGGGCCATGGCGTTCACGCTCTACTCGCTGCTGCAGGCCTCGCTCCTCATCGTCAATGCCGTGGCCGTACTGCACGAGGAGCGCTTCCTCCGCCACGGTGAGCTGGGAGGGCCGCCCGGCCTGTTGGGGTGGACGCGGTGGCCGCGGCCCCGCCGCCGCTCCCTGCCGGTGGGAGCAGCAGCGCACGGGGGAGGGCTTTGGGAATCGGGGTGGGTTTGGGCTTTGGCGATGAATTCCCAGCCGTTTTCGTCGTACCTTTGTCTGTCTCTTTTTTTTTTCCCCCTGTAATTGTCCTTTTTTTCCTGTTCATTTTTAACTGTTTCACGGCCTTCGTGCCGCGCCTCGGAGTGTTTGGTGTCGTACAAAGGTTTCCTTTTTCTTGCCGTGCCTGGTTCTTGATGAGATGGCGACTCTCGGTCTGTGGGATTCCCGGGGCTGGGCATCCTTGCCCTTCAAAAGAAGCCAAAGCCCTGCAAAACAGAGAAAATCCACCGACAAAGATCTGCAAAGCCGTGGGGAAAAAAAAAAAAAGAAAGGCCAACGATCCAAGGTTTCCCAGTTCACTCGTGTGGAGAATCCTGACTTCTCCATGTCAGGCTGAGCCAGGGTTGTTGGCAGGAGTGCAGAAGGGCATCCCTTTCCCCTGCTGGATTTGTTTCAAGGGATCTGCTCAGTTTGGTTTTGGGCTTTTCTTTGGCTCTCCTGACGAGCAGCTGGAATTAAAAAAGGGAGATGTGGGTACTAGTGGGATGGGTGAAGCCACCTGTCAGCCTCGTGAGACTTGGGAGTATAGTTCCAGGCTCATCCCAGTGGGAAGCAGCAGCTAGCAAGGCTGGTGAGGGAGAGGACTCGCCCACCACCCTCAGTTTGGTGCCAGGGAGATGAGAAAGAGAGAACAGAAATCACTCAAAAGTGGTCTTTGGAGAAAGAAATGCACAGCTTGGGCAGTGGAGCTTGGTGTATTGAGAGCTGCTCCTTGCTCTGCTCCTTCCCAAAATGGTAAGGGCTGCAACCAGCAGGTCTTAGAAATCCCTGGACACATCCCTGGTCTCATCATGCTGTGTCTGGGCATCGTAAAACTTCAGGACTTCTGCTACACTCAGAAAAATTCCCATTTTTTTTTTTTTCCTCTAAAGTTCTAGCTTTTTTTTTACAGCAGTTGGAAAAATCATCACCCCAATTTTGGAATTTGTGCTGGCCATTTTTCTCTCCTGTGGCCCCTTTTTCAGTGCTGAAGCATCACCACTTCACACGCAGCAATTATTTGTATTTTGTTTTCAGTACTATGAACAGGGTGCAGTTGGTTTAGGGTTTATTTTGACAGCTGTTTTATTTTTTAAGCCCAGATGAACTCACCTGTTAGTCTGGGCACGCAGGGAACAGTGGTGTGTTAAAAAAGGTGAGGGTTTTCTTTACAGAAACGTGGGTTTGAGGTTTAACAGCTTTCAGCCTACTGTATTAAAATATGCTCGTGAGATGAGGCTAATTGGGCTATCTGTGTTAGTATAAACTACTTTCAGGATAGATTGCTCGCTAAAATTGCAGCATTTGTTGTGTGGTTTTGGGGTTTTTTTCCTAAAGTGTGTGTCTGTTTTTATGTGACCCAGTTGGCTGGGGAAGCGATCAAGGGATCGGAGGATTTGGAGAGGAACCAGGAATTAAAGCACAGCTGACAAACCTCATTCGATCGATACGAACAGTTATGAGAGGTAAGGGCACAATATTTACTATTATCATTATGATTATGATGATTATTATTACAATCTGTAATGTCTTGTTTTCTGCACCAATCTATACTTCATCCGAGCCTGGACTCTGTGAGAGGGTGCAGGCCTCGCCTAAAGTGCCCTAATTCTGGTAAAAATGCAAAAACACTCCCTGGCTCTGGCTTGTGTTTCTCCTGCTTTTGCCTTCCCTTGGGGTTTGGCAGCTGGGAGGAAGTTTGGTGATCAACTGAAGTGTGCAATTAGTGTCAATCACTTTGTCTAAATCCAACTTTATGGGAAATATCTGTGAGGGAAATGTAATTCCAGAGTTTCTGAAAGGTAAGCCAGGCTTATATGCCTCAGAAGATGGGGAGAAAAATATACTTAATTTTTAAGTTACTGATAGTTCTTCATTATGAAGGACACTAAAAATTCATTTTGTAGATGCTGGTAGAGAGGGAGTAACAAATTTTAACCTGTCTTGCCCACCACTGAGTAAAACCCAAAACATTTATTCTAAAGCACAGTAAAGCCAAGGATATAAGCTGAATTTTAGATCATTTACTTTCATTTGGAGACAGTTATTTGTGTTGAAGTTAAAACAGAACTAAAGGCTCTGGGTTAAAGTTAAAACACGCTGTGGAAAAAATACTTCTGCTGTTGCTTTCTACTAATGTCTTTGAGCCTGACTCCTTCCACTGGTTCCTACTTTACATAGGAAAATGAATTGTATTTCTAAAATCTTGACTGGTTCTGCCCCTTCTCAACGTTTTATGAAGCTCTGTCATTTTGTGATGTGGAAAGCAAAATTTTCACTATTAATTTCCCTTTTTCCCCAACTCTGCAGTGCCATTAATAGCCCTGAACTCCATCACAATTGTTCTCCTCCTGCTGTTTGGCTGAAGACACCCGGTGGAAACCCTTTGGATATCCAAAGAAGCCAGTTGCTGACCACCACTGCTCCGAGTTCCCTGGGATCCAGCACGGTTTAGCTGTCAATCTGACATTCAACTTAAAATAATAAAAGACACTGTTTCTATTTATCCCATTTCCTAATGTTCCCTTGCAGTTTCATTAAGCAGGATCATGGGATCAATGCAACAACGCTGCAAACACATTGGACTGTGACCAGTTCTGTTGCTGCCTGTTCATAGTGTTGATTAATTATTAGAGTAAATGTCATAGGATGTTGCAGTGACTGGCAATGGGATGCAGCTTTTAAATGCTTTGTTACTCAGGGATGAATTTCCTTCAGTACGCTCTCCAATTTGTTTTTAAATTGAGGAAAACAACAATGTGTTTGTTTCCATTTCAATTACTACCACGGAACTGTTTAAGAGAATATGAATTAGGCTCTGAAAGCATGTCATAAAGAATACTTGTTATAAAGGTTTGAAGTCCAGCTGTGATATGGAGGGAGATAAAATCAGCTGGGTAAAGAGTCCTGATTCAGGTTAACATTGGAAGCTGGATTTTTCTGCTTTGATTGGGGATTTTTGTCTTCAAATCAGTATTTCATACTGATGGTAAAGTCAGTAGAAAATGGGTGCAATTGCAGTGCATAATTAAAAGAAAAAAATTTAAAATTAAGAAAAAAAGCTGTTCTTAAAGCTGAGTAACTCTGTGTTAACTTTGGGGATATTAGTGATTAGTATTTGTTACTTTTCTGTCAAGAATTGTTATTATACTTTTTAAAATATGTATTAAACTCTGCGTGGTGATCACTGTGGTCAAAGTGGGGACCTGTTTGTATTCTGAGCTTCCTGGGAAACGTGGGAGGGGAATACCATGGGAGGTGAATACCCTGCGCTTTGCAAATGCATTTCTTTGGGAAAACCCCGAATTTGCAGCCTCTTCTGTTAATGCTCCTTCCCCTGCCCTCCATCATCATCATCATTTGTTAAATTAACAGCTTTGAAAGTGCAACTGTGTGTGTGACTTTGCAGTTCTGTGGGAGAGGATGCTCCTAATTGCTTTCCTACCAATCTTGTCTCAATTAAGACTGCTGAGTTAGGTCTGAAAAGGTGATTCTCATGTATCTGTATAGAGAAGTTAGAATTCTTTGTCTGTTCTTCTGCTAAAGTGTTTGACTTTAATTTTAAAGAGGGAAGGCCAAGGGAAACCTGGCAGTTTCATTATTTTAAAGCAGCTTAGCCAATCATCTTTTCTTCCAATGTCTTGATGACTAAAGCATATGCTCTTGTATATGAAGAAGAATATGTAAAACATGTAAATGCATTTAAATGTGATCTTCAATCACAGGTTTTTGCAGAGTAAAGTACATCCAGGAGGAGAGGTTCATGTTGTTTCCTTTTCTCTTGTGATTTTTGTAAATAAATCCTGAATTTCCAAGTTAAGCACTCTCTTTCCCAACTCTCTCTCTCTCTCTCTCTCTACAGTGGGGATATCTCAAAACTCTGCTCCATCCTGTTGCAGATACCAGAGTTACTGCTCTTTTATGAAATGTGTAACTTTTTCCTCATGCATGTGGCAATATCACCTCTGCTGTGGAGCTGTATTTTGGTTTATGTAGCAAACCCAATGAGACGTGGCAATGCTGTCCTGAGGCAGAACAAGATCTTCAGGATCCCTGGATTTTACAACCTGTGGATCTGTTAGAAGTTAATATCTCTATGATGATCTTTGTGTCAGTCAGAGGTGACGAGGGTACAGCCTCGAGGCTCAGCTGTTCTCACAGGTCTGTCTTTGGTGGAAACGGGGCAATGTGTGTGTGGAACCTTCTGTATTCCTATGAAATTTTTTTGGAAAGAAAAGCGGCAGTGGATGTTTCCGTGGCTGTGGCGCTGGGAGTGAGTGCTGAATGATTTGAGGCACAGCGAGGCTGTAACCCCATTTCTGCATCCAAACTTAATTTGTCCTAACTGAAATAAAGGCCAGCACTAAAGACTGCAAGCAGCAGCTTTAAAATAACACAGGTGAAAAGTGATGTTCTCCTTGCTCTGCTTCCAGAGGGGCTGCAGGAACACGGGCAGGGAGAAGGAGCAGCAGGAATCTTGCACTGGAGGCAAAACTGGGAAAAGCTTCACCTGGCATTGGTGAAAAATTGGGATTCAAAGTGGGGCAGCATCCAAGGATCAGGTGTGCAGGGAACGAGCAGGGAGTGCAGGGACAGCCAGGGCATAACCACACTGCTGCCGTCCCCTCACGTGGCTTCCAGCAGCTCTGGAACAGCGCTGTGGCTGAAACTGCAAAAAACAAGGAACATGCAAAATAAAGTTATTGCATGTCTATGCACCTTAGTGATAGCTTGTAAAAATATATAAAATTAATGTATTTGTACGTTAAAATTCACATTACAAAAACATATAAACATATAAATGTGGAATTATAGGTATAAAATCTATTCATATATCGATATTATAAGTGGATTATAATATAATTATGTTATATTATCACTATGGACATATTATGGATGTCATTTAAAACATTAAATTGTATGGGAATAATTTCTTCCAAATATAGATAAAAATATATATATATATATTTGTATAGAAATATATACTAGTTACCGTGGAGATATTATGGGTAGAATATATCCATATATGAATATGATAGCATTTTGTATATAACGTTTACATATATCCATAGAGGGCATAATATATCCATAATATACAGATTATTGATATATTATTGATAAATAGTTTATGAATATCCACAGTGCATGGCTACGGATACAAACATGTCCATATAGGATATAAGGGATATAATTTACATGATTTATGATCATATCCACATAAGGTATGATTACATATTGCATATATAGGATAAAGAAGCTGTAGCAGGTATAACAATAGGGATATAATGGATAGAACGGGTGTAATTTACATAATTTATAACCATACCCAATGTCAGGGTGCGCCCCGCGCCCTCAGGGCCCTGCGGGCTGTCCCCCGCGCTGCCTGTCGCGGCTGCCGGACGCCGACCGGCGGCAGGCTCGCTGCGGGCTGAGGTCGGTACTTATAAATGGGAACAATCAATACATTCTGTTTATTATTTGCCTCGCTGGCGGCGGGCGGGCCCGGCGCGGGGTTGGGCGGGCGCGGCCCTGCCAGGACCCCGCGGACGGCGGGCAGAGCGCGGCGGCGGCGGGAACAGGTCAGTGCTGGGGGAGCCGCGCTGCTCCCCCCTTTCCTCCGCGTGGGCGCGTCCGCCGCCTTCGGCCGCGAACGGGCGGGCGGAACCATCGGTGTCAGGGAAAGGAGAGCTCGCCGCGGTCGGGACTCCCCCGGTAGGAAATGGGCCAGCCCGTGTGCCCGTTGTGAGCTGGCGGGAACGGGCGGTACTATCCCCGAAAGACGGGGGTTTTGGGGGACGGGCGCACCTGTGCCATCCCCATCCTCCCACCGAGGGACATATATAACGACATATATCTCTATAGAATATATCCCTCTTTCCCTTAGGTTGTGTCTTGTGTTCCTCGTGTCCTTGTCCCAGACACCGGGGCTGGGGTGTCCCTTTGTCCTGACAAGGTGAGTTTTCCTTGGGATGTGATTAGGAGAACTGACGTTCTGGAACCTTATAGAACTTCCTTGGCAGTCCATGAGCTTTTTCCTTAAAATCAGGGTGTGCTGAAAACTGGCTCTGCTGATAACTTGCATATTTCCCAAATAGATGCACTGTGAACAGCAGAACCGATGGAAATGTAGGGTAAAAATAAAATAGTAACGGTAAAATAAAAACAGTAACAGTAGTAATAATAATAATAATAATAATGATAGTAGCAATTTCCATTGAAATTGATGAAGCTTCTTTAGGAGTTCTATTTTCAGCTGTGTGTCTTTAACATTTAACTTTGGCTTTTGTATCAACAGACATCCAGTAAGAGAAGCATCTTTATTTATTTTCTTATTGCAGAGAACCAGTAGGAATAAGGGTAGTGGAGTATCAAAGTTTCCTGTTTTGTGTGTGTGTGCACCATGTACCTGAGACCCCAGGCCCACATGACCATTTATAAAACTGTCTGCAAAGATAAAACTGACAGAAATCTATTAGGGCAGGTTCCAGTCATGGTGTTGACTCTTTGTGTGCTTTTTTAAAAGTACAGACATGCTACATGCTGTATGTAACCAAACCAGCTGAACACAAAACTGGTGTCACCCATAGGGTTGGCAGATCCCAGAGTGGTTTGGGTAGAAAGGGACCTTAAAGCTCATCCCATCCCAACCCCTGCCATGTGCAGGGACACCTTCCACTGTCCCAGGCTGCTCCAAGCCCCATCCAGCCTGGCCCTGGGCACTGCCAGGGATCCAGGGGCAGCCACAGCTGCTCTGGGCACCCTGGGCCAGGGCCTGCCCACCCTCCCAGCCAGCAATTCCTAATTCCCAAGAGCCCAAAATCTGTCCCTGCCCTCTGGCCCTGGGAGCCATTCCCTGGGTGCTGTCCCTCCATCACTTGGAAATTGTCCCTCAGGTACTAAAAAGCCAAAATCAGATCACCCCGAAGCTTCTCTTCTATAATCCCAACTCTCTCAGCCTTTTCAGATGATTCTTGTCTAATGAACAGGAGAAAACCATGCTGTATTGGAGCTTTATTGGACATTTTCTGATAAACAGCTCCTCAGACTTGTTCATGGAGTAAAATGCAGTGCTTGCAGCCCAAATGAGGGGAAGTGTTTGTTTCTGGAGACAGATCTTTAGCCAGGGGACTCAAACATCACCTCTCTGTTCCTCCCCTGGTGCCTTTACCCTTCAAATCCTGGCTTTTATTTTGGGCTGGGTACGTGGAACCAGAAAAGCTGCCCCTTTTTCAAGAGCGTGGAATGACCTTCAAGGTGCTGGATTTGCCTGAGCCCTGACAGCTTCCTGGCTAAAAATCTGCAAAAATCCTCACTGTCATCACTGAGCAGCCTCAGAGTGGCTGCGGTGTGGGCTGCATCACTCTTACAAAAAACAAAACCAACAATTTCCACTTTGGCCGAGCATTTTGAGCTTTACAGCCAAAATGCAGCTTTACAGATGCAGCTTTAGAACGCTGTGTCTTTATTTTCACTGTTGGTGTCGGCAGGACTTGCTGAAATATTCTTGCTGAGGCCTTGCGCCCAGCATTCCCAGACCTAATGGCCCCCTCTCTCCCCGGAACCCTTGAGTCCTCCAGACAACATTATTTTATTTTGATGCACTTAAAGAACAAACAGCACCCGATTTCCTCACAGAGTCTTTGTGAGGAAAAACACCTCCCTCCATATGAATTATGTGGGGTTTTTTTAACTCCTCAGCAGTCCCGGGGTGCCTCGGCCTGTCCCCAGGCGCGATGGCGGCACGGCGCGTGCTGAAGGCCGTGCTGGTGGATCTCAATGGCACCCTCCACATCGAGGACTCGGCCGTGCCCGGCGCCCAGGAGGCACTCAAAAGGCAAGTTTCCCCTCTCTTCTGGGTTTGCTCTGGGAGGTTGTGTCAGTGCTGTTTGCACAAAGGGGTGGGTGAGTGGGCTGAGCGGGCGAATCCTTTGTGCTGTGTTCATGCCAGGAGAGCTCAGCAAAGGGTGGAGAGAGATACTGGTGTCACCTGAGCCCCTGCTGCTCTCCTCAGTGTCTCTTCCTGTGTTTTCTGAGCCTTTTCTAGACATAAAACCCCCAATCTTCAGGGTGTCTCCACTGATTCAGGTGAGACAGCCACAGCTGAAATTGAGTTCTGGTGAATTACCCCAAAATCAGTTCAGCTGAGCTGTTCTTCAGGGCTCTGATTGTCAGATCTTTCAGATCTGTGCTGAGATAAAGTGGGATAACAGAAAAGCTTGGTCAAGGGAGCAAGGCAACCTCTGCAGTGTTTTCATTTCATTCAGACAATGCTTTTCTTGGTTATTACTGTTTTTAAAGTTTCTTTCTGCTAGGTAGGCAATGTAATTTGTTTTTTCTTTTGTAGTAATTTCAACACATTAATAGGGCAGTCAAATTAACTCCTTCTCTCATGGTTAAAGGGTGCCTAAAGACACTGAGGTACAGCAAAGTGATTTATTCCAGCCAGGTCAGTGGTGAAATAGGACACAAAATCCCAGGAATATTTGTGGTGTTTTTCTGGAGAAGACAACTTGAAATGGCTGAGGAAAAATCCCAGAGTTATAGATGATACTGTGGTGAATGAAGAAGGACACTTTAGGATTCTGGGGCACTAAGGATTAATCAGGATATAGGAGCAGAACTGAACTCTGCTGGAGCTGAATGGGCTGCTAAGGGTTTTCTCAGCTGTAGATCAGAGGAAAAGTTCACAGAGGGATGAGGAAGCTGAATTTTCCACAGGTAGTGCTGTGGAAATTATTATGTCCTGAAGATGTAAAATTGCAAGGAAGTAAAAACTGCTGAAACACTGGGTACTCATTCATTGCCCTTTCACTCACTGCACTGTTTCCTGCTGCAGGGAGAAATGAGAGTCAATGTTCCTGAAATTCCGTATAATATATATGTGCTGTCACAGGTATGGAAGGCAGGTGGCAGAGAAAACAGCCAGGTCTTTTGGCTCAGAGGTTTGAAAAAAATTATTATACCACTCTCTTCTGCCAGTCCACGTCCCTGTCCTTCTCAAAAGAGAAGCTGGAAGGAATGGCATGCAGCTTGCATAGGGAGCAAATGGAGAGGTGCCTATTTTAGGGTTACTACATTCACAGTTCCCTATTGAGGTCCAGAGGGAAAAATCATATTAATTTTTATTTTATTATCAACCAGGGGACTCTTTTATCAGCTCATACCTGTGAATGGTCAGTGTAAAACAAGAGATAGAAGGAAGTGGCAGGTGAAAGCAAGTCTCCAACTTTATTCTGATGTTCTCCACACAGTCCTGATGCATGTGTTTGTTCCTATAGCAACAGAGAAAGTGATGGTGGGGGAATAATTAAAAGGAATGCTGTTGAAATTGTCACTTAAAATTATTTGATTGTTTGGTAGCATTTACTGTCAGCACAGGGCAATAACGTGGTTTTATGTGATACCGGTGCTCCTCAGGAAAGGGGGAAATGGCTGCAGAAGCTGACATAAAACCACCACCAAGGTAACACAGGCTCCTGGAGCCTCCTGAACGAGCCACAGCTGCTGGGAAATTCACCCAGCAGTGGAGTTCAGTATATTAATTCAGCAACAAGCTTATTTTGTTTGCTTCTTTTGATCAAGAAGCGGGACTGTCTTATTTATTGTGTAGTTTGAATAAAAAGGCTTTTCAAATTAGTTATCATAGATGTGCTGGCTGCTGCTGTGAGGAGGGAGTTGCAATCACTGTTTGCCTCAGGAATCTTTGTGCTAGAGAGGGAGAGGAGGGGAGGATGACTTGTCTTGGTCTGGGGGGTGTAATTCTGCTGTCTGTTCCACATCACACAAGTTTTTGTGTGGCACCAGTCTTATGTGTGCTCTTTGCATCTGTCTCAGAATCTCTGCTGGTCAGAGTGACCCCAAGATGTGTCAGAAAGTCTCTTTTCCCAGCCTGGCACTCAAAGAAGGAGACAGAGCTCTTCTATTCTTGGTCTCAAGGTTGTTTACTGTTTCTTATCTATAAAATTCTTTCTCTGACCCACCAAGGTCTGTCTGACAGGTCGGGTTGAGGCACACTGCCCATCCTTGGGGCGGTGTTATCTTTTTATACTAAAAACTACATGTACACTATTTACAATAACTTTCCAATACCTATCACCTATGTTAGACAGTGAGCTTCTACTCTAAACCAATCTAAAAGTGCCAACATCACCCAGAAGATGGAGGTTAGGAAGAAGAAGGAAAAAGGACAAGGCATGCCCAAATTCCTCCATCTTGGGACCCTAAGCCCCCATTCTAAAAACCTCAAAAATCTATTTTTTTCACCCTGAGATGAATTCACTCTCATTCTACTTAAACTTTCATGGTAAATCCTCATATAAGGTTGGTAATTTTTTTCCATGGGTCAAGATCAAAGGCACAGGGGTCTTGGGCTCTGTGCCAAGGTCTCTGAGCCCCCTGGTCAGGGGTTCGAGAAGAAGAATTTCCTGGGTTCTGACACATCTGCAGCCTTTGGGGCTGTTTTTAGCCCCAGAGAGAAGCAGAGGTGTGAGAACAGGAGGAGCCTGTGTCCAGTTTGTCCCTGTGTCCCCCCCAGGCTGCGCAGTGCCCCGCTGACCGTCCGGTTTGTGACCAACACCACCAAGGAGAGCAAGAGGGACCTGCTGGAGAGGCTGACGCGGCTGGGCTTCGACATCGCCGAGCACGAGATCTTCACCTCCCTGACAGCAGCCAGGAACCTCCTGGAGCAGCAGCAGGTGCGGCCCCTGCTCCTGGTGGACGACAAGGCCCTGCCTGATTTCACAGGTGAGGTGCTCAGGAAGCAGCTAATTAATGAACAGCAGTTAATGAGATGTGGTGCTCTCGATCATCTACAGACCACCAGCCATGGTGGAGCCTGAAATGTGGAATGCTGCAGGGTCATAAAGGTCCTTTCTTCATTTTAAATCAAACATCAAAACAGCCTGAAGTTGTATCTTCTTGAGGAGCAGTGGGAATGGCAGCCAAGGCCTTCAGATAGTCAGGAATTCTGGTAAAACTCAGTGCTTTTCATTCATTTCCAGTGTAAAATATGAAGTAATAGTTATCACCAGGTCATTGGTGCTTTACTGGACCTACCAGTGCTGATTTTTTTTGTAGCAAAGATGTGTCAGTTTGTGCAATTCCAGCAGAGGTTTTACTGATAAAGAGCTGAAAAACCAGTGTGTAGGCACACACAGCAGGCTCTTTCTCTGTTAATAGATTATTATTAAATGCAAAATCTCCAGGCAATTATTCTTATCTTATACTCAACATTTAGATTTCACCCTGTGTACTTGGATACCTTCACTGGTTACAGAAGGTTCATCAGCCTGAGTCCTCTAAATTGTCATCCCTAAAGACTTGCTTAAGATCTGCTTTGCTGACAGATGCTCCCATTTCCCTCCCTCAGTAATCAGGGAAGCAGAAAATGATCTGTTCTCACTTGGACATCAAGAGTAGCAAATATACCCATGTTTTTAACATACTTAAGAGTTGAAAACTGTATACTGTATACTCAAAATTTCTTATTTAAAGTCAAGGCAAGCAGAAGTTTGGATGGCTTGCCTTGCCCTTGCCTTACAAACTGAAATATTTTGGCTGTGTAATTTAAGTAGGTTCTAATCTTGCCAGGATCTAGGAGTTTTCTGTTAAATTTTGGTGCCATAGTCTGGTCAGAAATTTTCAGTGAGGTAAATGTTTAGGAGAAAAAACCTCTGTGAGAGCAGTGAAACTTGGTAATCTGTTCTACCTAACAGCATATCCAGAGAAATGTGCCCCCAGCAATATTCAGCAATATTTGTGCTCCAGGAAGGCTTTCCTGGGTGAGAAACAGCAGAGGCAGCAGCTCTTTCACTGACAGCATTTAAATCAGCTCAGTCTCCATAGTTTTGGGATCTTTCCATCAGTTTTTCAGGAGCTGATGCTAATTTTGTAAAAGATGGCCCAGACAGAGGTAACGTGGGGGCACATTGGTGCATCACCTGTACTGCTGGGGTCTGGAGTGGGTTGTTTGATTTGTTTTTGCCACAAGGGCTTTGGCCCACATATCCTCAGTGCTGCTTTTGGAACACGTAAGTACAGTGGAGAGTGCTTTAAATTCCAGTTAATGGCTGCTATTGAGCCGTTCTTGGCTAATCTCTCTGTTAAAGTTGGTCACAGGCAGATGAAGGAATCCTTTCCTGGTTTAAGGGCTCAGATGCTTCTGGGCGATGTCACAAATCCACCATGGCACCTCTGAGTGGATGTTCTGCTGGCTGAGCCACCCGAGGGACATGCAGCAGGAAACCTGAGCCAGCCAGGAGCTCTGGTTGTCCTGCCAAAGGTGCAGAGGGTGTGTCTGAAGGTGGAAAAAATCCTCAGCTAATAACATGCCACTAGTAAAACCCTCCTGCTGGTGCTGCTCTGCTTCCACTGCTGGTTCTGTCCAGGGGTGGGACTGCAGTGGAGCTGTTTCCAAGGGCACTAATCCACTTTGAAAAAAAACCTTCCAGAAAAGCCCAAAATTACCTAGGGTAGCAACTTTTGGGCCGTGTTGCAGTACTGTCTTTATTGTCAGAATCAGACTGGTGCATGGAACAACAGTCAGTGGAATTTCCTGTGGCTAGAGGGAATAGAAAAACTGGATGGGATTCACTTGAATTCCTGCTTTACTGTCTTACAGAGCACATAAATACATGTGGAGAGGGGTTCTCAGATGGCAAGCAGTCATTTAATTAAAAGAGGGGTTTTTGTGCCCTGCTGCATTTCAGTGGGAGCAGTAGCAGAATCATCCCACAGCTGCTGTTAAGACTGTCCAGATCCTAGAGGATGGAACAGTCTGGATAGAGCAGCACCTTTTCCACAGATGCTTTCTTCATCTATAAAAGACATAAAAGCAGTCTCTGTGCTACGACTGTGTCGGAAAATGCTTGGTTTTGCCTTAAAGTGATTAAATGCACTTTGCTGACTGTGGGCTGCTAAGTGTGAACGAAATCCTGTCTTTCCTAGGGATTGGCACGGATAACCCCAATGCTGTGGTGGTGGGGCTGGCTCCTGAGCACTTCCACTACGAGATGATGAACAGAGCCTTTCGGTAAGGCAGCCCCTGGCAGGGGCTGGAGGGGAAGCTGTCTTCTGCTGGGCTCTCTGCTCTTTCTGGGAAGAAAAGGGTGGTAGGAATATCAAACATTATGCAGCTTGTGAGGGAGCCACTAATCTTGTGGGATTTGGGTTCTCCACCAGGAACTTCAGGCAGTCCAGACCTCATTTTTACACCTTTCAGTCTAAATAATGCAGAAGTGCAGTTACAGCTGTCACTGAGGGGAAAAGTTAGCAATTAATCAATACACAAAACTAGGGATGTGGGGAAGCATTCACAGAATTATTTGGGTTGGAAAAGACCCCCATCCCACTGAGTCCAACCTGTGACCAATCCCCACTGTGTCACCAGCCCAGAGCACTGAGTGCCATGTCCAGGCCTTCCTTGGACACCTCCAGGGATGGGGACTCCAACACCTCCCTGGGCATCTCCTTCCAATACCTTTCCATGGGGAAATTCCTCCTCATGTCCAACCTGTACCTGCCCTGACACAGCCTGAGGCTGTTTCCTCTTCTCCAAGAGGAGAGGCAGATTCTGTGTTCAAAGCCCAGCCGTCAGAGTCTGTGTGCTGTGGGGAAGGAATCCAGTGTTTAGGGCAGATTATTCCTTACCTGCCTAATGCAGGATATCCAGCAGTATCTTCTGAAGGATCTTCTGTTCAGGAGTGTCCAGCACAACCTGTTGGGGCAGGTGGGCTATGGAGCTGATCTTGAGTGTTTTATTTTTAATGCTCTTTTTGCCTCTAGGCTGAGGGGTAAGTCAGATACACTCCATCTGTGACCATCCATGAGTGCAGAGCCATGTGTCCTTCTCACTGGTTCTGACTTGACTCCACACTCTGTATTTTGACTTGAAAAGCCTTCAGCTTTCAGACACTGGATGTGAGCCTGTAGCTGAGCGTAGCCCTGGTGATGTATGGGATGAGCCCTTCCCCATCGTTGCTCACTGGATGGGGGCTACCACAGTTCTGCACCTTGAAATCTGGTGAAAACCCTCATACTAAACCCCTTAACCAGTCTTTATAACCATAAAAGTAAAAGAGGGAGTATCAGGTACTGTCCACCAGTGTCTTAGGGAGGATTCTTGGAGTGGGGGGCCAATGCTGTCCTCATCTGCTGCCAGTTCTGTGTTACATCAACAGATGTTAACCCAAATTGACCCTGTCTGCCTCGTTAGTGAGCCTTTCCAAAGGCATTGATTTTGGAATTTTACTTTGGGTCATGAGTGAACTCTTAATTTCACAACTGCAGGAGCTTAACCTGTTGAGTATCCCAGTGCTTACATCATTTTATTGATTTGTATTTCTGTCCTAAATATATTAATTGTTGAATAATATCCATTGTTTGCTTTGGGCTGAAGACCAAGACACTTTAAAAAAGCCAGGATGGGCTCTGTCTGGCCTGTAACATCTCACTGATTTGTTCTGGGTGTTTCCCCCCATTCTCTATGGGGGATAAACTTTTGCTGGTGTCAGTTCTGTGGCCTGATGGAAACACTGGGCACTGGCACATTCTCTTCTTGTCAAGCCTTGCCCTATTCCTTCCCCTTTACTGCTCAGATAATTAAGTCACTTGGGATTTACATTGAAAATGGAATTGCATCGGGATTTCAGAACTCTGAGGTGAATCTGATTAAATGCAGATATCTAAGCGCAGGTTCCTGTGTCTGTGCTGGTGATCTGGGCTCTGGAGGGATAAGAGAGGCACTTCAGGGCATTTTTTTACCTAATAGTGCTTAAAATAGGACAGTTGAACTGTGCCCTAGGAGTGCCTTTTCCTCTGCACCAACTGTGAGGAGCCCAGGCTGACTAATTATGTGGTAGGCAACTATTCCATTGACACCCAACATTAACTTAGGTAAATCTAACCCAACACGAGTCCCAAAATGAGATACACAGAGTCTGGCTGTTCTCCAGGCACCACTTGAAATGACTGAGACTAAATTTCTCTTCCTTTATAAGTGGGATTTTGATGCCATGTTTGAAAGAATTCTCTCAGGTGACATCTCTCCTGCAAAGTGCTGAACATAGTGGTTGTGGTGATGCTGTCAAATTAAATTTTTCTGTGTCCTAGAGGCATCCTCCCCTCATGAACCATGTCTGGCTGCTCACAGAAACACAACCCAGCTCTCTTCTTGTTCAGCTTGCTTTGGAATGCATTGATTCAATAGGAGTGTTTTGTGATAATTAAGTGAAATGAAATATCATTTACGCCCTGCTCAGAGCTTCCAGACTGCTCTGCAGACATCCTCCAAGGAGAATCCAGCTCACCTCAGCCAGCCTCCTACAACAGGGGCAAAGCAAGGCTTTGTTTTCTTAAAGGCTGTTTTGTTTTGTTTTGTTTTGTTTTGAAAATCAGGGGTTGAGGGGAAAATGAATCCTCCTTTCTGCCCTGAGAGTACAGCCAGTGTTTTACACTGTTGTGATAAAGATCGGAATAACCTGCATTACCTGGACAAAGTGTAAAATCAAAGGGAAAATGTTTGGCAGTCCAGAAGGCAGTTCAGTGCTTGTTGCACTGAAACTTGGGAGGGGAGGACTGCAATAATATTGCTGTGCTTGGTGCACCAGGAGCTTTCCTGTAGTGCAGCACTTACACAGCTTCCCTTTGCTGCAGGACAGGGGGATGCAGTGTCTGCTGTAAGGAAAATATGCTGGGCACAAAACAGAAATGTGAAAGCCAAAGATGAGTTGCAGGTTCTGTGGAATTGAGCCTGCTAAAACTCCCAGGGTTAACAGGGAAATTCAGAGGGATGTGAATGCCTCAAATGGCTTTGAGTTTTTTTTAATGTAACTTCTTACTGTAATTCCTTCAGTGCTAAAATATAAAGGTCAAATTATTCATCCTGTACTTATAAGAAATTGTTCCCTATGCAGGTGGGGAGGCCCTGGCACAGGGTGTCCAGAGCAGCTGTGGCTGCCCCTGCATCCCTGGAAGTGTCCCAGGCCAGGCTGGATGGGGCTTGGAGCAGCCTGGGACAGTGGAAGGTGTCCCTGCCCATGGCAGGGGGTGGGATGAGATCAACTTTAAAGTCTCTTCCAACCCAAACCATTCTGGGATTGTGCGAAAGCCTCTTGAGGCCTTCAGTTGTAAATACAGTTCCTTTAATATAATTTTTGTGATCTCTTCTTCATTCATTCATTCTTTAGGTTGATTTTGGATGGGGCACCTCTCATAGCGATCCATAAAGCCAGGTATTTCAAGAAGAAGGATGGCCTGTGTCTGGGACCTGGACCTTTTGTGACAGGGCTGGAGTATGCAACAGACACCAAAGCCACCGTGGTGGGGAAGCCAGAGAAGACCTTCTTCCTGGAGGCTCTGCGGGGCACTGACTGTGCCCCCGAGGAGGCCGTCATGATCGGAGATGTATGTGGGCACAAACCCTCCCCACTGCCCCGCCTGCAGTGCTGCCATCTGGGGCAGGCAGGGCCTCAGAGAGGGGCTCCAGAGCATGGAAGCATCATTTCTAGAGAGAAAATGGAGCTGGGAAGGACCCAGGAGAGGCTGAGGGAGCTGGGCAGGGGCTGAGCCTGGAGCAAAGGAGGCTCAGGGGGGCCCTTGTGGCTCTGCACAGCTCCTGACAGGAGGGGACAGCCGGGGGGTCGGGCTGTGCTCCCCAGGGAACAGGGACAGGAGCAGAGGGAACGGCCTCAGGCTGGGCCAGGGGAAGTTTAGATGGGATATTAGAGAAAAATGCTTAATGTAATAGGACTTTGAGCACTGGCACAGGGCTGCCCAGGGCATTGGTGGAGTCCCCATCCCTGGAGGGGTTTAAAAGCTGTGTGGGTGTGTGGGACACGGGTCAGTGGTGGCCTGCACAGTGCTGGGGGAATGGTTGGCCTCAATGGTCTTAGAGGGGCTTTCCAACCTAAACAATTCATGAAAGTTCACAGGATTTAGTGTGTAATCCATGGGGTTTTCTCTCTTACTTTAGTCACTGTTTGATCAGGCAGAGAGCACACAGAAAACCACTCCTGTGACAGTGTGACCAATGGGGTAGCTGAAAGATCTGACTCTGTGTCACTGCTTTTAAGTGATGTGCAAAGGAGAGAAGGTTATGGAAGTGTCTGTGCCCACTAACCCACTGCTCTCCTGCTGTGTCCCAGGACTGCAGGGATGATGTTGGTGGTGCCCAGCAGGCAGGCATGCGTGGCATTTTGGTAAGGACAGGTAAGTACTCGATGGATTGGTCATTGCAAGAGGCAGTAGTGCCTTCAGTGATGTCACCCTGTGCCCAGAAGTGACGGGATTCTGAGCCCTGGGGCCAGCCCTCAGCTTCAACATCCCTGCTGGGGTGGGGCAGAGGCAGCCTGTCAAGCAGAAAATGGTGATGCCAGGGCTAGAGCACAGCACAGACCCCAGGTGATGGCAGGGTAACCAAAGTCATGGATGGGGACAGCTGCTCTTGTAGGTGTGAATTTTTGCTCTGACTCAAAAATCCAGAGCAGTAATCACAGAACAGGGAGCTGTTATTGTCACACCTTAGATTGCCAAAATCAGTCACAGCAGTGTAACCTCTGATTGTGCAGGAGCTCTGGTGACATTCCTCAACAATTACAAATGTAATTTTGCTTTGTATGGAAGTGGAACGTGAAGGGATTGACAGGTATTGTTGGTGTTGTTGATGGACCCATGGACTGGGAAAGGTCTCTTTGAGGTGGCAGCTGCTCATGCCATACAGTGTGATATGTTGAAAATGAAGGGAAGTAATCCTGCTTTTCTTCAGAAGAGTCTTCAGAGAGGCGCTCTTCATCAGGAACTGTAGTGATAGAACAGGGAGTATTGGGTTCAAAATGAAAGACATGAATTTAGGTTAGAGATTTGAGGAAGAAATCCTTCCCTGTGAGGGTGGGCAGGCCCTGGCACAGGGTGCCCAGAGCAGCTGTGGCTGCCCCTGGATCCCTGGAAGTGCCCCAGGTCAGGCTGGATGGGGCTTGGAGCATCCTGAGATGGTGGAAGGTGTCCCTGCCCATGGCAGGGGGTGGGACTGGATGAGGTTTAAGGTCTCTTGCAACCCAAACCATTCTGGGATTCTATGATTATTATTATTTTAAGAACCTACAACGTGGACATTTGCCAGTACAGCAGAGTGAACCGGTGCAATTAACACTAGTTTTGATCCAGAGCTGCCCCTGGAGGAATCTCCAGGAGGGCTCAGCACTAGTTTAGTGAAGCCTTGTGGGATGTTTTTTGCCCAGATTGGCATTTTCCTGCTTGCTACTGCTATGACAAGGCTGTAATTTTCAGGGGGGGAGAAAGAAGGAGTTTGGTAAAGCGACTTTGTGTTAATCTGTTACAGGTAAATACCGTCCAGCAGATGAAGACAAAATCAACCCAGGTCCCTACTTAACCTGTGAGAATTTCCCAGAGGCAGTGGAACATATCCTGAAGCAGATGTTGTGAGAAAGGGAACAGGTAGCTTGAAGAAACATCTGTTTCACACCATTTCCTTCATTCTTGCTTCAAAAATTAAGGTCCCAAGATCAGTGCATGCGTGGCATCCATCAGACACCACTCTGGGCTGTGAGAGGCAGGGGATCCATGTGGGCCCAGCACAGGCACACACACACAGGACAGTGTTTCCTTATTTCCACTTTTCAAAGAATACTTGATGAAAGGCACTGTCAGGAAAGTGTCACTTTCTGCAGAATAAGTTAAACTGAAAACATGCACTGAAAACACTCGAGTAAATAAAGCTCAGACAGAGCCTTACAGCCTCAATGGCCTGTAGTGATTTCACTAATGGCTCTGCTCTGCTCTGCTCTGACTTAAAGGTAGAGATTATGCTTGTTTAGAAGTGACTCTTAAATGAAAATATCACCATTGCTTAATAATAACTACTGTGGCTGTCTTTCATTAGAGCAGATCCTGTTATTTGCTTTTCAGATTTTACATAAAATTAAAAACTGTCAGCATTTTACGGATGTTTTAATTAGATCCTGTTATTAAAAAGAATGATACAGAAACAAAACTCTGGTATTAAATGCCTTAGAGACTGTGACTTTTTAAAATTAGGCTCCAGCAGGGTCCTATTAATGCTACAGTTGCAAAATTTCACTTTTGTTGGGGATTTTTTTGTTTCTTTTGTATGTTATGGAAAAAATCCTTCACAAGCCATGGGGACAGATTCCAGTTTTTACAGTTGGTTAGCAGAGCTGTAAAATGAAATTTAATTCTGTAGGCGTGCAATGCTTTTCCTATGCACTACATCCCCCAATATGAACCAACTTTGTAATGATGGTAAATGGCTTTTCTGGTCCATTTGCAAACTGTAATAATCAAAGTCCTTTACAGTTGTTTTACAGTGCTCCTGTGTGTTAAATTATTAGATTGTAATTATGCATTACTGGAGTATTAACCTTATTGAAAATACAGTTTAGTGTTAATGAGCCATGCTCGTTCTTGTTAAACAAAACCATGGTGATGAATGAATTCCTCACATGTGACAGTGTCTCTCTGCAGCCTCCCTTGGTGGGTGGTTACTACGTTCAGATTTAGACTATGCCAGGAATGGAATGGGTGGATGGAGGAGATTTTGCAGTAGAAACACAAGAATAAATCACAGAATCATTTAGGCTGGAAAAGTTATCTAAGATCACTGAGTCCAACCATTCCCCAGCACGGCCAAGGCCAGCAGTGACCCATGTCCTCAGGTGCCACATCCACACAGCTTTTAAATCCCTCCAGGGATGGGGACTGCACCACTGCCCTGGGCAGCTGTGCCAGGCCTGGACAGTCTTTTCCAAGAAGAAATATATCCAAATATCCAACCTGAACCTTCCCTGGTGCAACTTGAGGTTGTTTCCTCTCATCATGACACTTTCTGCCTGGGAGAAGAGACCTCTGAGGAACAGAAGCTATCTTTAGATAGTGTCTGTAGGCCCTTGCCAGCTTCAGTTTTGCATAAATTCACACGTCTGGGTTTTGTGCCAGCCATTCTGAACCTGTTGGTTTCTGCTTGGAAGGATGGATGTGAGGGAGGTCTGTGGCCTGGGGTCACAGTCAGGTGCAGGAAGTGGGAGATGTACCAGCAAAATCCTGTGAAGGTATTTCCCTTGGAGACTTCCAATAATGTGTGACTGATGCAGGAATAAAAGGGACTGTCAGTGCCTCAGAGGTCCTGGAATGTGCTGGAAAGTTTGCACAACCCTGGTGCTTGGAATGCAGACACACACCAGGCCAAGGAAAATTGAGAACTGCATGGAGGGGAAGTGTATTCATGAGCAAGAAGGAGGGTGAGAGAGGGCAGTGATAGGACCTGGACCCTGAAAAAATGACAAAAAATGAAAAAAATGTTGGAATTTCTAATGGGAAGAGTGCAGGACACGTGGCAGTGCTGGCTGCTCACCTGGCCACATGTGTGAGCAGGACAGTCCAGCATGGGGGACGTTTGGCACGGTGCTGCGCAGCTCACTGCAGCCCCCACGCAGCTGGCACACCTGGGAAGGGACTGAGCATCACTCCACACACAGGCTGAGGGAGCTGGGGCTGTTCAGGGCTGTGAGAGGGCCCTCGGCCCTGGCTGTCCCTGTGTCTGTCCCTGTGTCTGTCCCTGTGTCTGTAGGGAGGGACAGAGCAGAGCCCAGGCTCTGCTCCAGGCCCAGCAATGGCACCAGAGCCACAGGCAGGGACTGAGCCCAGCAATTCCCCTGCACAGGAGGCACAACTTCTGTCCTGAACAGAGACCAGAGAGGGGTGGAGTCTCCCTCCCTCACCAGGGATATTCCAGAGCCCTCTGACACAATGCTGTGTCCTGTGCTCTCGGATGGCCCTGCTGGAGCAGGGAGGTGGCACCAGCTGTGATCCCCTCTGGTCCCTTCCAACCTGACCCATCCTGGGGTTCTGCAATTCTGCTTTATGGCTGGCTGCAAACTAGCATTGGGTAGCCACCAATACAGTTTCTAGTTAATTATCCTAAATTTTCAGATTTTCTACAGTTTTTCTCTAATTCCTTGCCTTTTTCACTTTGGCAATACCCCAAACCAACAGTACAATAACATGCTTCAAGGCTTTGAACTCAACTGAAAATAGTGACAAACTAGCCAAATTTACATGCCCCACTAATTTCACTGAAAAACTCCTATTTTGTGTTTCATTAAGAAGGGTGCAGGTCTCTGCTGGGAAAGCTACACTGACTGTGATGTTCTACGGAGTGTCAGAAATGGAGAATTACACGAATTGTCTATCTGCTTTTAAACTTTGCTCCAGTTCTACCCAAAATCTGTCTTGAATAAAGACTGAGAATCAATCAATCAGTCTTTTAAGTCTTTATACATAAAATTAAGGCTGCAGGCTTTGTTGCATAGGATTGTGCCATCACACTAACTCCAAGAACTTTTTTGAATTAAGAATAACCACCACCCCTTCACCCACCCCCTGCATTTTGAAAGTAAAGATTTCCCTCTGACACTTGTCACTGCATTTTGTTCCTTGAAACAACCCTTCCCCATCACCATTTGACCTTTTGGAGGCCACTTTGGATGGCAAATGGCTTGGAGGTTTTTGATTTTTCCTGTCAGACAGACTCAAATTCCCTCTGCCAGGCCGTGTACTTCTGGCTCAGATTCTTTGCTGATGGCTTGGTGTGGGTGATCACATCCAGGAAATCCGCGGTTGTGATTGTGTCCAGCTGGATCATGGGCAAGTTACTGTTACCTAAAGACAAGAGAATTGAATAAATCCTGCTACTATTACCAAAATACACTTTTTTATATCCATGCCTAGTCCAACACTTAATGTAGGAAAACAACAGACTAAATGTAGTGAGATAAATTAAAAATTACATTTATGCTGAGAGCACAGATAATGACAGCTTTAAAAGAAGCCCTGATTTTTAGAAATTTAACAGGGTTTGGAAGTGTGGATTTTAATACTTTCTCAGGCAGATATCAGAGCTCCACCTGCTGGAGTTAGAATGTTCATTCCAAGAGTTACAGCAGGAAATCAGCATTTCACAGGCCAGATTCTCTGCTCAAAGCTGAGGTACCTGGCTGATGATTTTCAAGAGCATCGAAAATTTTCCTCACTGGTCTCATGGCTGCCTCCTTGCACACGAGTTTTATGTCTGAGCCAGAGTATCCATTTGTTTCCTGTGAGGGGATCAGAATGATACATTACAGTTCACGAATCAGACATAAATGGAATTTGCAGGCATATATATTGTGCATGTATTAATATAAATATTTGTGACGTTTACTGCTGTCTGAAATACACATTTATATTCATACAGAAACACACACAAATCTTTTTTTTTTTGTACTGTCCCCTCAAAATTATGTAGCTTGTTATCCTTTAAATACCTACAATATCTCCTAGGACCAAGAAAAATACTGGGCCTTTTCTTACTAAATGCCAGTTTTCTATAGGTGAAATAAACCCCACCTTTCTGAGTCCATCTTCAGCTTTCCAGTTAATAAAATAAATGTATTTCCTTATAGGCCCAGAAATGAGCAGTATTGTCTTTGTAAACAGATGTAAGAATCTCAGCTGGGTAAAGTAAAATATTTAAAGGCTGGGACCTTGAGTAACCTCGGCTAATTGAAGGTGCTCCTGCTTACTGCTGGAAGTTGGAACAAGATTATTTTTGAAGTCCCTTACAGCCCAAACCATTCTAGAATTCTGTTTCCAAAGAATCCAGGATGTGACAAAGGGCTACACGAAGGAATCTCTTCGCTACCAAATGCTCTTTTCTGCCACAGCAGTGGAGCTGTGACAAACCCTCCCTTCACAATTAACTGTTCATTACCCTGATGAACTGGAAGTGCTCCCAGCTTGGTGAGAGCAGTGATAAAATCTGCTGTTGCTGGATGTCTCCCTGTATTTAAGGCTGAAAAGCTGGCGCAGCAGAGATGGCCAGCACACACCGTGTTGCAGGCAGAGCCCTGTGAAGCCAGCGATTTCCACTTGTGTGTGTGTGTGTCTGTTTGTCTATGTCTGTGTGTCTGTGTGTGTCAGTGTCTGTGTGTGTATGTGTCTGTGTGCATCTGTCTGTGTGTGTGTGTGTGTCTGTTTGCCTATGTCTGTTGTGTCTGTGTGTGCGTCTGTGTGTGTCTATGTCTGTGTGCGTCTGTGTCTGTGTGTGTGTGTATGTCTCTGTGTGTCTGTTTGTCTACGTGTGTTTGTGTGCGTCTGTGTCTGTGTGTCTGTGTGTGTGTATGTGTGTGTGTGTCTGTGTGTGTTTGTGTGCATCTGTGTCTGTGTGTCTGTGTGTGTATGTGTGTGTGTCTGTGTGTGTCGTGTGTGTGTGTGTCTGTGTGTGTCTGTGTCTGTGTGTCTGTGTCTGTGTGTCTGTCTGTGTCTGTGTGTGTCTGTGTGTGTCTGTGTGTGTCTGTGTGTCTGTGTCTGTGTGTCTGTGTGTGTGTCTGTGTGTGTCTGTGTGTGTCTGTGTGTGTGTCTGTGTGTGTCTGTCTGTCTGTGTGTGTCTGTGTCTGTGTGTGAGTCTGTCTGCCTGTGTGTCTGTCTGTCTGTGTGTCTGTCTGTGTGTCTGTGTGTGCCGTGCCCAGCCCCTCATCCCACCAGCGCCCCTCTGGCTGGTTCCCGGGTGAGCTGAGGTGGTGCCCAGCTCCGTGTGTGGCAGCGGCTGCACGCCGCTGCGTATCTGCAGTCCCAGGTGCTGTCCCAGCCCTCGAGGTGCTGTCCCAGCCGTGCCCACCTGGCTCAGCAGGCTGTAGTCCAGCTCCGCCCTGAGCTTCACGCCGCCGCTGTGGCTCAGAGGGGGCAGCCAGTGCTGGATCATCACCCGCCGTGCCTCCTCGCTCGGCAGGTCCACCAGGATCCTCTTCTCCAGCCGCCGCAGCATGGCAGAGTCCAGCTCCCTGCAAGCACACGACAACAGGGGGCATCTCAGCGTGGAGACGGGGCTTTGACAGCAAGGCCCTCGCCTAGCTGTGCCAAAAGGAAAAACAAAAGGGTTAATTATCCAGTGTATTCTGGTTCAGTGATATGCTACTTGTGACAGCGATGCTAACAGTAACAATCAGAAGTTGCAGTTTCCATCCTTTGCCCTGGTACTCATCTGCAGCATGTCCCATCAGCAACAACTTCTCTCTTTCCCCCTCTGCTATTAAGGAGTCACTACAAATTGCCTGTCTGGGGCACTGTCAGGACTAATTAATTGCTACTTAGTAAGGGATGCTCAGTAGGTATAAAATCCAGACTGAAGGTCTTGGATGTGAGGCTGTGTATTATGGCAGAACAGGACACCAAACTGAGACTCCTCCTGCAATACAAATTATAAATAATTGTTTATATTATTTATATTTTGTTTAAATTTTGTTTTGTTTATATTTGTATTTTCATAATTATAAATAAACAGCCGCAAAGGACATTATCCTTATCAAAAATATGTGCAGGGTGAACACACTGGATAAATGTGTCAGTGAGCCAAAAACTCTGATTTTGTCAACATCAAGACTGGTTATGATGTTTTGTCTAAAACAAAAGATAAGAAAAATGTCCTGTGCCAATCTTTCTCTATTGGCCCCATTCAGTCACAGATTCATTATTCCAGTTTAAAATATTATTTAGTCCTCATACCTGGCAAGAAAATCTCATCCAGGGGAAACCCATTTCAAAGTTTCTTGTACAGGCAGAAGAACAGAAGCTCTAAGCATCATTTGCACCTGTGCTGGCTGAGCACAAGGAAGCAGCTGCTGGAGGGTTCTACCTGCAACCTGGGACTGCAGATACGCTTAAATAAATCTGCCCCTATCTCCAATTCCCTGGGTGAAATATTTTTCCCAGCAAAGTCAATTTTAAAGCAGCAAATGGAGTTTCTTCTTTCCTTCTAAAAGGAAACTCCCTTTTAGTTCCCAGGGAGTTCAATGCCAGCTCAAGATGGATTTGTAGCCCAACACCAGAGCTGATTTCTGTTACCTTTGTTGACTTGTCCTTATGTTTTTTTAATACCAAGTGTTTCTATGGTATAGCACATGATAAAAAACCCCAAAAGTGGGCTCCCAAATCCCCACACAGGTGCCTGCCCAACGTTAGCATGCCTGGCTGTCAGCTCTGCAGGAACAGAAGTGTCCCTCTCCCCACATGTCATGGTGTGGGAGACCTTGTTCCACATGCACTGATCCAAACAATGAACACAAAAATCAGAAAACCAGGAGCCCAGAGGACAATAGGAATTCACTCAGATCCACCCTTGTGCTTGTAATCAAGGCCTCAGAAGTAAATACCAGAATTTGTTAATCAACAGCTGTTGCTATATTGACAATATTATTATTGGTATATTGATATAATTATCTTTATGCTGCTTCAGGTGCTGTCCAGCATTCAGTGCAATGCCTCTTGCAGAAGGTCCCACCCAGCATAGCCAAAGAACCATGTTAGTCTCCTTTCATCTTCCAAATGTATTTTTCAGCTCAACTTCTTAAAATTGCCTTGCTTGGCTGGACAGAATTACTCTGGCTGATAATCCTTTGCTGTTATTTAGCTATATTAATACCCACATTAACATCACCTGTGTAAAGAGGGAAGAAGTTCTCAGGGTTTTAGAGGTGCCCACACAGGTACTCTAAAAAGCCTTTGCAGCTGAAGGACAACCACAGCCAGCCTCTGCAAATAGTTTGCAAATACTCCAAATTATATTTTCCATCACTCCTTCAGCTTCAGGCCCCCCAAGAGCACGGATTCATGAGCGCCCTTAACCATGTTCTATAAAGAAGTCTCCAACAGAAGTCTCTGCTCTGCCCAGCCCAGAGGAACTCTGCCACAGCTGCTCTGTGGCTGTGTCATCCCCAAAGTGTTCAAAAACAGGGTTCTTGAACACTCTGTTCCAGTGGAAGGTGTCCCTGTTCCAGTGGCAGGAGAGTGGAACTAGATGTGCTCTAAAGTGCCTGCCAACCCAAAGCACTCTGTGATTCTGTGATTCTGTTTATCCAGAAGGTTACGCTGACCTGTTGGCTGAAGAGGGAAATAAAGAAACAATGTTTTTGTTATCTCGAGTGTTTAGGTTCTTGCTGAATTGTTTTGTCAGTGACCAGATGCAAGGTTAAGTGACATTAACCAGAGCAGAATACAAAGCACTGAGCCAACCTAAATATTCTCTGAAACAACATCTAATGGAAGTACTGAGAGATGCTCATGAAAAGATAAACAAAGCTCTACAGATCCACAAGATGGATGACTTTTTGCAATTAACATTAGGAGGCATCACAGATTCACAAAATGGTTTGGGTTGGAAGGTAAGAATCTATCTGTGCACACCACAACTTCACCCATCCTGAGGGTATGGGTGAGAAGAAAACAGCACTGCAATAAAAACTGAATTAAATGTGCTGATACACTCGGAAACATTCACTCCATGATTAAGGATCTCTTTATTCCTTCACTAACAAGGCCTTTATTTTATTTAATTACATTCAACCATTTCAACAAGTAATTTGTTAATAGAAACACCTTGCAGATGAGCAGCAGAAAGGAGGGCTGGGCAGCAAGCACAGGCTGAAGAGGAAGATCAATAGCTGCAGTGCAGCTTAGGACAGTGTAAAGAGCTTTGTTTAGGCTTCTTTTCATTCTTCTAAAAGCAGCTTGGTACTAATTTTTTTTTTCCTGATCAATAAATATGTTAAACAAATCTCTTGAAATCCAGCTTAACAACAAATGTTTGCAAGAGCACAGGGCAGTGCTGTGAAGCCACAGCTTAGGTAGCAGTAGGTCTTTTGAAATTTTGTTGTGAAATATTCCTGTGGAGATGAAGTCTAGGTCTGACAGTAGGAGCTAAATGTTCACCTAATGCTCATAAAAATAATCTGTAAATATATAGTTGGGATCCTGAAAGAGGTTTAAAACCTGCTGGGCTCTCTGGAGGCAGATAATCCCAAATTCCTCAAGCCTGGAGAACTCCAGTGACGTGAAAGCTCAGGCTTTCACCAGTCTTTCCATCCTCCTCAAACACCTTTCTAAGCATTTGCCCAGCCCCTTCTTAAAGAATTTTCTCTGTGGTAGGAACATTTCCACCAGACAAGAGAGAAAGTTCAAAAGGAATTTCTAAAGTCTCAGGTATAGAACTTTCAAAAGTGAACACCCCAGCTGCCACTCCTGTTCCAACATGGACTTGACTGCTTTCTTTCAGGGAAGGTCCCTCAAAACAGAAACCTTGTCACTTTGTCTCAACCTTAAAAAAAGGCTGTCATTTTGGATGTTTCAAGGAAGCAATTTTGCCGAAATAAGAACTTCAGTATTACAAAATGATCAAAAAACAAATACATAAAATACTTAAAACTGAATTCTGTGTATTCTACAAAACTTCCCAGAAAGCTTATTGATTGTATAAGGCAGACATAGGGTAACAAAACACATGCAAAAATCTCTCTGCATGGATAATTATCTCACAGGATAATTTAAGAGACCACAGGTGCAATGCACTGCTCAGAGCTTCTTCTGAAAGGGCAACAATGCTGCAATAATGTAAACATTTATAGTGTATTACTAACAGACAGACAAATGTATTAATACTGTATTAATTCTCTTTCAAACTTAACTGTCCACACAGAGAGCAGTTATTTTTTTAGCATTTTCTTACACAACTGGAACACAATTAAATCTCATACAGCTGAGTTCCTTTTATATAGATATTGTAATAAAATGGGTAGGATTTTGCACTG
Source organism: Molothrus aeneus (assembly GCF_037042795.1). Lineage (NCBI taxonomy): Eukaryota > Metazoa > Chordata > Aves > Passeriformes > Icteridae > Molothrus > Molothrus aeneus. Next base: position 1,608,518 of record NC_089680.1, read on the forward strand.
ATTTAAATTCATGAGTTTGTCCAAGACATAAATCCCTGAAACCAACACACAGACTTTGCTATTATGGCTATTAAAAAAAAAACCCATTGTGGCTCTGTACTCATACTGTTGGGCCAGAGTAGGGACCAGCCTCACTTAGTACAGCTAACTGCTATGCAAATTTTAGGCGTTCACACAGCCATTCTTTTATTTAAAGAGCCTGAAAACCCTGAACAAGACAAGCTAGGCTTACCTGACACATGGGACTGATTGAAAATATTACCTTGAGCCTCAATTCTCAGGCAAAAACTCCAAAAAAAACTTCTGTTGTTTAATTCTATCTGCCTGTTCCCTGGACCTTTTCAGCCAGGCCTGATAAAAAGGGGATCAGCTGACAAGAGGGATAAAATATTACCACAGACTTTGTGAGAGAACATTTGGTGATATGCACAACAAAAATGGGCATTTGTATGGTCAAAATAATATATGCTCTAGGACTTTTAGCCTTTTTTGTAAGTACTTAAAAGGAAGCAGCTGTGGTTACATACCCAGTGACATTCAAGACACTCCCTACAGTCTGCTGATCACAACCCTGAGCTCTCCAGTCACAAAGAGAGGCTTTTCCAACATTTGTCCCCATGGCAACTTTGTAAGATTCAGCCAAAATCACCAATGTTGAAAAACAATCGGTAAATGAAGCCTGTGGCTTTGTGGGGGCAGAGCCCTCTCTGGCTCCCAGCTGGTTTTAGGTGCCCTGCTCTGTGTCTGTCACACTGCAGAGCTGGGCTGGTGTCATGTCACTAAACAAAGCCACCTCTAAGCAAAATTTCTAGTTTTGCCACTTGAAATGCTGCTGAACTGCTGCTCACACGAGGTCATTCCACAAACAACTCCCACTGGGCTCCAACAAATGACTCCCAGACCATGGCTTGAAGTTCCCTGGAAACAGGGCTGCTGTCTTCTCCTGTTCTGACCCAAGCCTGTACTATTCTCCATGTGAGAGGGGAACAGACCCACTTAGCTCCATGTGCCCTTAGGGACAAGGGTACCCACAAAGATCTCAGTGCTGTGAGGATCAGCAGCTCCTCTCCTGAGCACCCACAGTTGTTACACTACAAATGTTACCTCCCTTCCTTATCCTCTCCAACTTGTCTTGTTCCCAATACACGTCCTTCCCAGCTTGATGAAATTCCACAGTTCCAATCTTAAACTGTTTTTTCTTCTATACTAAATTGTGTTGAAGAAACTGGAGAATTTTGTCCCTCAACTTTTCAAAGTCAGATTTGATACTAATAAAATCCAACATTCCTATTTATGGAGTATCCTTCTAAGCACCAGATGTTTTAAGCACCTTACAGTTCCAGGCTGAAAACCCTTCTTAGCTTAAACATAGTAAATAACTTGCCTATAAAGTCAAATACTCCATTTTAAATATTAGCAGCTGGTACGACCAGCATATGTTGACTTTATTATGGATTATTCTCATGTGACACAAATAGCAAGAATTGAAGAGTTTAAAAGTAAAAGCTCCAAATTAATCTTTAAATGCTTTAACCAAATATCAAGGCTTTTTCTGCAGAAGTCTAAATAAAATCTTTATCTGTGCTTAGAAGCTCATGAAAATGTATTCAAAATGTACTCTCTGGATCTCTTACCATGGCAGATTGGAAGCTGCTAAAACAAATACAAGATCATCAGATCGGGCCAAGCCATCCATCTGCACCAGTAATTCCGTTTTCATCCGCCGACTTCCTTCATGTTCACCACTACCAAGATTCAGAGAAATGGTATTTGCTCAGTGCATTAATCATCTTTATTTATACAGTGTCATTCACAGCAACTGAGCCCTTGTCACAGTTTTGCCCCAGTTCAAAGCATGATTAAGCTCCATTAGCTAACATCTAAGCATTAAAATCAAGCTTTCTAATGATTACTAAAATGGACTCTTTTCAGTGCATTAAAGTGAGGAGAATTCACTATTACTGAATCCAAAGAAAATATTTATTTGGCTTTTTCTTCATGTTAATCTCTATGCAAGACCAACATTTACTGCAAAATAGCTAGGGCTCCAATTAGATTGATTGATAGATTGATTGATCTATAGCAGGGAATTCTTATAATGTGATAGTTGCCATTAGATAACTGGTACACCTACCTCTTCAGGGTAGCATTTTTCCATGACTGAATGTGAAGTGGTCACAAGAAAATAAAACTACTACTGAATTCAACATTTTGCAAAATGTTCTATCGAAAGAAAAGAGAAAAATACACCATGCTGATATGAATTTAGAAAGGGGCAGAGACCACACAGAAAGGATCCTTCTTCAAAAAAGGAGAACTTAAGCGAAGTGCTAGGAGCTCTGGCCCCAATACAGGTAAACTGTTTTGCAGAAAACCAGCTGGAACTCTCACTTCCAGATGTGAAGCTCTTGGGAAACTCCTGGATCAAGCCCAGGGAAAACATCAGGACCTTAGATGGTAAGGGCTGCAGTTCAGGTTTAATGATTTATTTCTGCAAAGGCATTCAAAAATCAATGCCAAGTCAGTATTTAATAAGTACATGTAAAAATGAGTACAGCATCTAGGATAAAAATCCTTATTAGAATATATAACCCAGTGATGTTAATGAGAGCTTTTAAATGTACATATGAAGGACAAATTTGGCTCATAATTTGCATCTATTAAGTGAAAATGACTACAAGTAACATATATACAATAGGACATACTCTATTTACAAATAGTAAGCACACAATATCGATGTAGAATATAATATCTATAAAGTGATCATGTAATTCACTGTACATAAAATCCCCTGTAATGGGTTCCTAATGGTTGTAACAATATTTTTATATTTCTCTGGCTTCTTTCCCATCCCTAACCTTTTTAATGTGTTTTTAACTAAAAATTGTCTTAAATCTTGGATTCAAGTAACAACATACTCCCAGTCCTGCAATGGGGAGTCCTGACAATGCCACCAAAATCTGACACTAATGGAAATGCAATTCCACTGTGTACACTCCCTGTTACTCTGCTATGCCTATGTTCTGAGTGCCATGAAATAAGCTATTTCTTACTTACCTCTAACAATTCACCTGTTGTTTCCCTCACCACTGCCCTTTATTTCCATTTCAAATCCCTTTAAAGTACAGCACAACTGGTTATAAAGCCCTGCATCTCCCTCCGTCTTGCTGTCCCTGTGACTCCTTGCTAATTCTCACAGAAGCTCTTTTGCTTCTCTGCTGTGACTGACACAAGCACTGCACCTCTCTCTTTAATCCCAAACTGGTCCCACCAGTTACCCAGGAACAGTGCCTCTTTGACTCATAACTGACTCCAGCTCATCCAGGAAAATTGTGGAAGGAGCGTGGTACCGGGCGAGCTCAAACAACACCTGCCAGAGAGAAGAGTAAATGTGAAACTGACACAAGAAGGCACTAAAGTAAACTGGCATGGAAGATCAATTAACAGCACCCACATCCCAGGGGATATCTGCTGGAAAAAAGCTCTGGGTAGGCTGAGAGTCCCTGAATCCTCTCAAAATCTGAGAGGTTTGTAAAGGAGATATAAAGAACACAGCCTTGTAATCCTGTCTTTATGTGTAAATCTTTCTGTCTAAATCCTATCAGAGTACCCTGAGAATAATGGGATAGAAGAAAATGATCCATCAGAGGATTCTGGGAACTCCTAAATTGTTACTGAGATTAAACATGTGCCTTTTGTTGTTGCTCCATTTGTACTTTTTTTTTTTTAAAATAAGGATTTGAGGAAAAAAAATGCAGGTCAGCTGAAACATAATGAAAGGAAATGCACTGATTCTTTTGATAAGAATCAAGCACTCATTTTTTTTCATGATCAAAACAAACATAAATTGCTTGAACAATCACAATTTAAAAAACAGACTGAAAGCTGAAACAAAAAATGTGGATCTGCTCTTTGGAGAATGAAGCTTCATCTAATTTTCCGTAAACATGGAGAGGCCTGCGTTAGGAGCAAGAAAACACTGTCAGTTCTTCTTGAGTAAAGTGTTTTTTGAGTTTTTAGATAAGTATCATTAACAGTATATTAGTCCAGCATTTTTAAATCTCAACACTTTAAAAAATCAAATTTTAAAATATAGATATTATTTTTATCACTTTGAGCATGAAAAACAGGGTTTAAGTCATTTGCCCAGAGTAACAAGTAGACCATGATCAGCATACAATTTTACTAGAAATTAATATATAAAATACAGAAATACTGTGTAGAACTGAGCAAAACAGGATGAGAGGATATGCCTCCAAATGACCACAGACCCCATATATACTTCCCCTTCACCAGGCACATGTGATTTTAGAATATAAATTCACACAATACTTTTCTTAGATCTCTCCTGATCGACAACCTTACTTAATTTTTTGATTCTGCTGTAACTTTAATTAAGGGTAAAAAGCCACAAATTCAGTCTCAATGCATGTGCTGCAGCATGTTCACAAAAGCCTTCTGTATCATGGTGGCAGAAACCAGATTGTCCCCACATACTCCTGCCAGAAAAGAAAATTCTAGGAAGCTATTAAAACAGATGTCAAGAGAATCAGTAAGAGAGAAAGGGAATGTCAGGAGAAAAATATGCAATTTTAAAGGACAAAGGAGGCAGGACGAGTAAATGTGCTGCAGCCACTGCCTACATTTCAAGAGAGACAAACAATGCCATTTCCAGAGAATAGTTTGCTGTGGTTATTTGTTTCCAAGAGCTCTGCATTTACCTGAAGTGCAGCTCAAGAGATGAGGGTAAGGTAGGTTAAGGGCTTGTGGATTTCCACTGAATTAGTGGATGTTATGGAGAGATTCAGATGGGCAAAGATGCTACACATGAACCTCTGAACCTTTTGTACCACAGCTGAGCCATGCAGACTCCTTGCTAGTTTATACACAAAAATGCATTTACCCACTTGCCAGAAAACTACCTTCCTTGAAACAACATTACATCTGCACTTGACTGGAAGATGTTTGTGACAATGGAGTTCTTTGCCCATTTCATGCCACAAAGAACAATTAGGAATTTGGGAATCTAAATTATATTTTCCAGGGTGCCCTGGAGCCAACCCCTGCAAAATGGATGTGAAGTGCTCTGAAGAGGTCACTAAGCACACACTAGTTTGGAACTCTGATGGTCTGACTCCTCATCAGGCAGTCAAAGATCTTTTCTGCCTGCAGAACATCTGCTCCATCTTACTTTACAGAACTCAAGTCCCACAGCAAGAATCCATTATGAGATGTCTACAGAAGTTATTTCTGCTTTCAGAACTAGGTATAACCAAAGTCGTGTTTTGTCTAAATCAGGAAAGATTATGAGTATCAGAGGAACACTTGTTTCCAGTTCTGTGCTGAACCCACATTCTTCAAGGGGGAACATGATGTTTGTTAAAGTATAATGCACGAGAGAGGAATTCTTACCCGGACAAGTTTTTCTGAATCACCCCTCCATTTGCTGACAATGGTGGATGCTGATATGTTGAAAAAGGTTGTATTGCATTCTGTGGCAACAGCCTTAGCAAGCAAAGTTTTTCCAGTACCTAGAAACAACAGTGTTTGAGAAAATGACTCTCCAAAGGAATAAAGTGTTTGAATAAATTCCCCTCATCCTACTACCAGTCAGGTAAAACCAGTAAAAAACTCATAGGATGGTTTGAGTTGAAAGGGACCTTTAAATGCCATTGAGTTCCAAATCCTGCAATATCCAGAGACACCTTCCACTGTCCCAGGTTGCTCCAAGCCCCTTCCAGCCTGGCCTTGGGCACTGCCAGGGATCCAGGGGCAGCCACAGCTGCTCTGGGCACCCTGGGCCAGGGCCTGCCCACCCTCCCAGCCAGCAATTCCTAATTCCCAAGAGCCCAAAATCTGTGCCTGCCCTCTGGCCCTGGGAGCCATTGCCTGGGTGCTGTCCCTGCAGGCCTTGTCCCCAGTCCCTGGGCAGCTCTGCTGGAGCCCCTGGAGGCCCTGGCAGGGGCTCTGAGGTGTCCCTGGAGCTTCTCTTGTGCAGCTCAACAGCCCCAGCTGTGCCAGGCTGGCTCCAGAGCAGAGGGGCTCCAGCCCTTGGAGTATTTTGTGGCCCTTTCAGGATTGTTTGGAGAAACTCAGGTAATACAGAACTGCAAATGCAGATTCTCCAAATCCTGAAGTAGTGCATGCTGAAATGGTCAGATGCCTTCTGTGGCAGGAACACCTAAACATTCACAGAACAAATGTATTTCATTGCAGAGAGAGGCTTTGCAACCTGACTCAGGTGGATCTTGTGCCCTCTGCCCCCTTCCAGCCACATCCTGGTGTCAAAGGGGGGCAAGGGGAGCAGGGAAGCTGCACTAACAAGGAAAACACCCAGCTAGAAGAAGGCAAAGCTTCCACCTCATTCCCAAAACAACCCCTAAAAGCAGAAGAAAGGAAGGACATTTTTCACTACGGAGTTAAGCCCATGGTAGATTTATTGACATAGCATAGGATCATGCCAATCTTGATTAAAATGGTCCAAGCTGAGCAAAACAGAGATCTGAGTTTTCATTCTCCTAAATTGTTAATGTAAGTACTGTCTCTGGAAGATTCCACTATAAAAATAGCCAAGGCTTACAAGAAAGGGCAGGTCTGAGTGTCAGAGCTGTAAATAACCATCCAACATTCTCTCCTTTTAATTTATGTACAGAACATGCTCTTTTTTAACAATCTGATCTAATTAACATTGATGATTTATCTACAGGACAAAACAAGAAGCAGTGATAAACACAAAGATGTGGTAAAAAGCTCTCCATACCTGGTGGTCCATAGAGCAATAATCCTTTCCAAGGGGACAGAATGCCAGTAAACAGCTCTGGATACTGTAGGAAAGTAATTTAGGGATTAAAAATGTATCATCTAAAACAAACTTCAAGGGATTGTAGTCCTCACCTTCACTGCTCCTAGCACATTCAAGAAACATAAGAAATTTGAAGAGAGGCATAAAACCACACCAAAACAATGGGACATGTATGACCTGAGTACTGAGAAAAATGCTGTATTTACTCTTTGAAATCTGCTTTCAGTGTTGGTTTTTTTTTCAAGTGCAATTGATGTGACATTCTCTTCTGTAAGTTATTTTTCATGGAATTAATCAAACCCAGCTCTTCTTACAATGCCAAAGGTGCCAAAGAATTGGACCTAATTCATACAATATTAATTTTGAAAGGTAATTTTCCTGTAGAAGAATGCAGGTGCCATTTCAGATGGAACAGGAATAGTTCTGGCATGAAACAGGAACACCAACAGCTCTAACACAAATGGCCTACCAAGGCACAGAAATACTGAGGACTCTAAAACACCACTGTAACTGCAAGGAAACAAGCCCAACAGTGGTTTTGTCAAAACTATTTAGCACCTTACCTTTATGGGGTAAACAACTGCTTCCTTGACCAGCCTTTTAGCTGCATCCAGCCCTATAATATCATCCCACTTCACGTTTGGCTTATGGAGATAAATGTCCTGCAACACACATCACATCTTGTTAGCAGAACTCCTTCTGCAGTCGGATAATGACTCTGGCAAAGTAAAAGGATCGACTCAGGGATAAAAGAGTGGTGCTGTTAAGTGATACAGGCTGTGTTATTTAACCCAAGGTACCAGGGACCTCCCAGGAGGGAAGCACACACAGCAATCACTTCCCCTCCAGGCCTCAGTTTCCCTAATGTATTCCTAGCAAATGTAGATGCTGAGCAGATCTTCCTCAGATCTGTTTTCTGTTAGTTTGATTTAGGAACCAATCAACATATCAGGAGCAATTGGGCTAAGAAGGTTCACCAGCCCTTATATTTTGTCTCTACTGCTGCAAGTATTGGATGTTGAAAAAAAGAAGTAAAAGTAATCATAGTGACGTATTGGTTCAAGTTTACACAACAATGGACTTCAGTAATTCAAATTACATCTCAATCTTTGAGCTGAAACACCTTTTGACACTCATTTTTCATTGAATTTTTCTTCCCTGTTTTAAACATGTTTATTTTATAGTCACAAGTTCCACAGCTCACTCATGTGCAATGTGAAAATATTTTTTTTTTTAAACTTGATGCTTAGTAACTTTATGGCTGCACCTATTATTTACGTTATTACCTATTATAATGTTAATACCTATTATTTATGTTATTTCTTGTGTTGTAACAGTGAAAAATTTCTATTTACTCCACTCTATACAAGATTTTATATGCTGCAAGAAAAGCTGTGAGAAACTGCAACAGGAAGAAATTTTCCCCCTAAGAATCTATCAAAAGATAGATGGTAATTAGTCTATGCCCTGAAACACTCACTAAATTGATTTCATTTAATTAATCAAACTTTCCAAATCTTCTATGAATCTTTCCATTTGCCTTTATAATATTTTGTGGCTTTGTGTTCCAGGGGCTAATTGCAGAAAATATCGCATCCTCAGTACAAATACTCAGGATAAATTTTGCTCTCCAACAAAAATAGTCCACACAGACTGAAGAAAAATTAGGTGGTTGCATCCAAGGGGAAAAGTTAATACAATTAGAAAAAAATTATTTATATAGAATAGATTACACTTTCCCTGTCTATTAACAGTGAATTAAGATAAATCAGATTTCTGACATTAAGTAGAGACTTACATAACTGTTTCCAAATTAAATTAGATTGTGTTATGAAATAGATATAACATGCTATTTATTTGTATTGATTTATGCAGTGTTGATTACCATAGCAACTAGCAACATACCATAATGGAGCACAATTCACAAAACACGCTATAACAAATGGAAAGCAATTTTTTATTGCTTTTTTTGTTAATGTAGCAGCAAGAACAACATTATTTTAAAGGTCTACCATAAATAAAAGACCAGACAGGAATTGAAACAAATGAAAATTTTCTTACTTTAAGATTGTAAATTTCCTAAGACATTTCTTCAGTTCCACTAAACATCAAATACAAAACTTGTGGACCAAGAATTTGGGCCATACACAGATATAAAAATCAGCCAGGAAAAGTCTTCCATGATTTTTAGAGAGATGATTTTAAGCAGGTTTACCCAAGATACTAACACTCATGATATTTATATCCAGAAAGTCACAACACTACCAAACACTGTGGTGCTGAGAATCCTTTTTGATGAGTGCCTCATCCAAAAGTGGTGGGTGCTAAGCGTTTGTGTGTGCTGTAGCCACAGATCCCCAGCAGACCAGGGCCTGTTTGTTAGGCTACACCTCAGCCCAGGAGTGAAATGGAATGCTGCTGACAAGGCTGTGGTTCCATCCAGGGGTCAAGCTGTCCATCCTGGAGGAATCCCCAAGTCTGGGTTATGGTGCATTACTGATGCTGCTCTGGCAGTGCTGGGATGAAGGCACTGCTTGCAGAGCTGACAGTAACAGCATCTCTCCACTGCACCACTGAGAATGCACAGGGAGTACAGACTGTGCAGGCTGCACAAAGCAAGGCTCAGGCAAGTACTAACCCAATGGCCCTGGGCTGTCCCAGCCAGGCTGTGACACAGCCCCAGGGCAGGGCCTGTCCCTGTGCCGGCCCTGCTGAGGCACCTCCAGTGCTGGGGACAGCTCTGGGCCCTCAGGACAAGAGAGACCCTGAGGGGCTGGAGCGTGTCCAGGGCAGGGAACGGAGCTGGGAAGGGGCTGGAGCCCCAGGAGAGGCTGAGGGAGCTGGGAAGGGGCTGAGCCTGGAGCAAAGGAGGCTCGGGGGGCCCTTGTGGCTCTGCACAGCTCCTGACAGGAGGGGACAGCCGGGGGGGTCGGGCTGTGCTCCAGGGAACAGGGACAGGAGGAGGGGAAACGGCCTCAGGCTGGGCCAGGGGAGGCTCAGGGTGTACCTCAGGAGCAATTCCTTCATGGAAAGGTTTATCAAGCCTTGGCACAGCTGCTTAGGGTGGTGGTGGAATTCTCATCCCTGGAGTTTAAAAGCCATGTTGATACAGCACTTGGGGACATGGGTTAGTGGTGGCCTTGGCAGTGCTTGGCAGTGCTGCTGTCCTGATGAGCTTAGATGGCTTTTCCAACCTAAATGATTCTCTGATTCTAAACCATGCAGGAATACCAGGGTTTAATAGTAATTTTGGTAGACGTTACCTAGTAGATACATTCAGAATTCAGATATTGCTGTGATACTGGCACACTGCCCACAGTGACTACAGCCCTGTGCCTGGAATGGAAACTGCACCCAAAGGGTGGAATCAAGGTTTCTCCCACCATCTGATCACAGCTAGATAAAACATTAGATAATAGTTGGTTTTAGCTAATATATTTAAATCTCTCTTTCCAGTGAAGTATTGCACTTTTTTGTGTAGCAAAAAGGAAACCCATGACAGTCTGCACAGCATGATTAAATTACCTGTTCCCCATTAGAAAGGAAAGGACTTAATAATTTCCTCCCACTGTGCATCAGAAGGAAACATCATTACATGTAAAGAAATTACTTGTTGGGGAGCTATGTGGAGGGAAAAATAACTTGCACTATTAGTGACAGTAAAAAGAAACAAACAGCATTCCCATATAAAGATAACCAACATCTCTACAACTGACATGGAGATCTGCTCTTACTTTGCTTACAACCACTGCAAGTTCTCTCATCTCACCAGTCATACCAGTAAAGGCACTAAGAGGTTTCAATAACCGTTCCTAAAACAGAAAAACATAAGTTCTTGTCAGACCGCAAGTATTTTTAGACAAACTATTATGTATTCTTTAAGAAACTGATACATTGTAGTAATATCAACTTTTGAAGTTGCAGAAATATGAGCAGCTTTTTTATTGCACTTATAGTCCTAAATATGACCTACATAGACTAAGAGGAGTGAAAAATGTAACTGTAGGTCACTGTTTTGTCACATTCTCTTTTTGGATAGTTTCTTCCAGTGTAGCAAGTTGCCAGGCAGACAAGCACCATGAAAGCTGGATGCACTATCTGAGAAGTTCTGGCTTGTGTGTGGAGTGTTTACAGAAAATTTATCTCAACCATCAAAATTCTGTTGTTGTCTCAGCTGAGGCAAATGCTAGAGAAATACTGAGCTGAAAGGAACCAGGATTTCACCCCCAGAAGTTCTGCAGGTGTCTGCATTTTTTTTTCATCTTAAGGCCTCATTTTTATTTGTTGCCTGCTTTCATATTCAGAATAAACAACTGTCATCAAATTAGACCACTATCAAGTATGGCTGTCCCTTCAAGGAGGAAATACGCCTCTCAGAAATCCGAGGCCTTTTTCAGCACTTGGGAACAAAACCAACATTGTTGCAGTGTTTTGTTTTGTTCCTGGTTTGCAAAACTCAAGTTCATATTGATTGGATGGAAATATGAATAGAAACACTTACTGATGGATCTGGATCACAATTAAGGCTGTTCAAGGGAATTCCATCTGGTGACACTCTGACAGCATCCTGAATTATCTTGCGGTAGTCAATTATTTGACCCTAAAGAAGGAAAAAATGTTGCTTAGGCTTTACCATGGTGGTAGCACTACACTTAAAAACACACTGGATCAAATTTTGCTTGCAATTACAACAGTGTGTTTCCTTACGGTCCTAATTATGGCAAAAATTGACCTCAAAAACTGTGGTAGCAATGGGGACAGAACACACAACTCAGGCAATTCAATAATTTAACTGCAGAGCCTTTCATTACCTCATTCAGGAATTCAAAATTTAACTTCAGTCTTAGTTATTTACCACTGGGCTTTAAAAAAAATATATATTCCTCTCTGAGTATGTTTGAAATAGTATTTAATGCAAAAAGTGCCTCCTATGCAAAGAATTATAAAATTTTGTATACAAAATTATAAAAGTGACTCTTCAGCTGACTATACAGAAACATTTTTATATAAAAATGGAGAAAAAACCCTACCATTTGATATTTTTGAAAACCTCTGTGCTTTTTTTTCCCCACATACATACTTCTCTGAGAAACCACATACCAGGTTTCCACCAACCTTTTTTGGGTGAGAGCTGTCTCCTCCGGTTTTGCTGATTCCTGAGATGCTTAAGCCAAAATCAGATTGATCCAGAGTATCTGCACCATCACTATCCTAAAGAAAAATGACTTTTAAAACAGATGTGTTGTCAAGTAAATGGATTGAAGGTATTACATGATAAGTATCATTCCCTCTCTTCACACAGGCCCAGATGAAGTTCCAAGAGAAATACTGATCATTTAAACACCACTGTAGATTTAATTGGACTTCACCTAACTGGTGACAGCAGTGAAAGCCACGGCTCTGGAGCTCAGCAGTGAAGTTATTCCACGTACTGAGCAGAAAACTGCATTTTACATAAGCAGCTCTTACGCACACAGGAAATGACAGGCCAAGGAAAAGGCACAGCATGTCAACTCAGAAATTAGGAGCTATTTGAGGAGCTATTTTAGTAACTTCACAGCAGTTACTGCTGTATACAATCCAAAAGGCAAAGTTTTGGGGTATTTTTAGGGGTAGCAATAGGTCAGAGAAGAGTTTCTCTTGATGCAGAAATATAGCCAGGCCCTTAAAAAAAAGGCTGCAATAGACACAGTGCTTGCCCACCAGCCTGCTGTTCCTGTCCACCCTCTGTAAAGGGATGGTAATAAAGTAGATTTCACAGCAATCTCACCAAAATGAGACTCTCAAACCTAACATTACAGACCCAAACTAGTCCCCCAGTCTCAAACAACTTATGCACTGTGAAGATGGTTACAACTGATACCACTTCATTCTTTATTTGTTTGTTTTCATTTCTGGTACTAAAGGATGAATATATTAGTATAAATGGGAAAAAACCCCTCTGATTGCTTTCAGTAGAGGTTGGATTATATACCTCCTTTTTCTCTAATTTTTGCCTGTGAATGCCCCTAAACTCATGGCCAGAAATTCTCTCAAGATCTTGCACCTATAATCCTTAAGTGACAAAATCACTAAAACCCATTAGTGCACAATTATTAATTGTGCAACTCCCATCCTCTTGCTGCCTACAGACTCCCCAGACAAAATCCCATTAATTTCAACTGTACTGCTGCCAAGATAAAAATAAAACATGTTTAAACCTGTCTGGGGCTCTCCTTGGTGGAGGATTTAGGTTCTGCTGTACTCCCAGCTGAAGTTTTTGATACTGATCGTTGTACTGTCTGTTGTTTGACTCTTGGTACATTCTGAGAAGAAGCTGCTGTCCTAGAATAAAGAAAAACAAAATGCAAGACTTCCATGACTTTTTTTTTCTTCAAAATACCAAAAGACTAAAGCCCAAAGCTTCCAAATAAAGCAGTTTTAGGCTAACTTTTCTTCCACTGAAGTTATGGTGTTAATTTCAATCACAGCAGAGTTTAATGCTTACTTTTTTCAAACACCCCACCCCACTTTACCCACACGGCAGAAGCTCTGTAAATTGTTTGCCTCTCCATTTGGGAAAAAAGTCTCTAATTTCCTCCAGCACATACAGAAAAAATGCACCACACAGTCAGGAGCATGGCTCTAGGCTTTGGTGCTCCTCTGGAATCACAGCATTATCTTAACCACTGTGCATATTTGCTTTTACTACAAAAATTTTCTGCCCAGAAAAACACCCCACACATATATCTCACCTTCTTGCTCTTCCTCCACTTCTCAGCTGTTGTTTATTTTCTGCTGAGGCAAAATTAATATTAAAATGGAAAATAATTAAGGATCTAAAAATGGCAATTTGAAGCTCTTTTTCCCTTTAAAAGTATTTTTAAGCAAACAATAATGACCTTGGAAATAATAATGCATAAACAATTGGAACAGCAGGAATATAAGCACTGCAAGCTTGTAAAATCTTAGTGAAAACAAACTGGTGTTGGTGAGAGTGCTTTTGCTTCAAGTTTTTTACATTTTAGCTCATTCAGTCTTTGGTTTCTCTGCTTACATTTTAAAACCAGTATCATGTTCACAGTAAAATGGACACCACCAGAAATTAGATTAAGTACAATAATTTAATATAGCACACAGAATGCTTATTTAATGCTAATAATTTTTTTGTTGCTGAATTGGGAAATATGAATTTGTCTTACTCCTCTGAAGGGGAATCAAGTTCAACATAACAAGACAGAATAAATGTCACATTGCAATAGTGGTTATCGAACTATGTTATCTTTTGCATTATTATCATTTTAAACAACTTCTGTCAAAGGAGAGCTTTTTTTTCACAAAATGTCCAACTTGCAAAGCCCAGATGTGAACTCATAAAGCCAAGGATTTGTATGATGCTACCAGCATGCCCCTGGTTACTCCAAAACACCTCTCATTTCAGTGTTCTCTGTGCAATGCTCTTCCACTCATGATTCTCACACACTAAAATAATCCCTCCCAAACAGTTATTTCCCTGAAGGAAAGGAGCTTGGGAACATGGTAGGTTTAGGGGCAGCAGAGCTCATGGAGCAACCTGTAATCTTGTGGGTATATCTACAACATTTCCAACTCATTGGAAATTACCAACCTGTTACTGTAGGACTTGCCAAGAGTGCTGCAAAGAATTCAATGGGAAGGAGCACCACACCAAGGGTTTTATTTAGATATCCAAGTCTGGCAACAGGCACAATTTAGGGCATGGTGAAAACTGCATGCAGTGCAAGAGAAGAGGCTGCTTGTGCTTTAGGGAAAAAGGATGATGCCTCCCTGCCAGCATGGTCACAAATCTGAGCTTAGATATAGCAGACTACTCCATGCCTGAGAAGCTTTACTGACCAAAAAATGCATAAAGAGAGCTCGTAAGTGTCCAAGAGTCACTTTTTGGGAATTCTTTTTTTACTTAGATCATGGATTCAGTCTTGCCTGCTGCTCTATGATGTGAAAAAATGCTTTATAATATTTTTTCACTCTTGCCTCATAACAAATCCTTTTCGTTTTGTCCTGCAGGGCTGTTCTTCCCCTTTGTATTAACACCAATCCATAGGTTCTAGATGTATTTGCCTTTTTCAAGCAAATTTCAAGAAAATTTCAATTACTAAACCCTTTAAACTGGAAAACACCTCTAAGACCATCCAGTCCAATCACTCCGCAACCCCTGCAGTGGCCACCACTGACCCAGGTCCCCGAGTACCACATCGGTGAACATCCTTGAACATGTTTTGTACCTTCAAAACATATGTTTTGAACCCTTCAAGGATGTTGCTCCACCACTTCCTTGAGCAGCCTGTGCCAGGGTTTGACAACCCTTTTCATGAGGAAATTTTTCCTAATGTCTAATCCAAACTTGGATCCTTCAAGCTCTTCATCATTTATTCTCATACAGTTGTTATTATGGCTTCTCCAAGTTACATTTTGTGCTCAAGTACAAAACCATTCAGGGTCATAACAGAATGTTCATATTCTGATTTGCCTCATTCTGTATGTATCATTCATCCACTATTCTCTGACCATGAGAAGGAAGTGAATAAATATATCTCTGCCATTATGCTTTGTGCTCAGCTGACATTTTCTAATACCAAAGCAGCTTTCAAAAGACAGAAAAATGCCATCCTCTGGGTCCTTTATATAAAGAACAAAGGAAAAACAGAAGGGCTCAAAGAACCTCTCTTAATTCTGGTATCTTGTGTGCTAGAACTTCAGATGTGTAACTGTACATTAAATTGAACATTACATTAAACTGAACATTAAATGCCGACATACATGACAAGGGCTGTGAGCATAGCAGGGAAATAAACATTTTAGACTTTGGAAACAAAAGCTTTCTTTTAGGAACAGAGCCACATACCAGTGTCCAGGACCTTTTTAGTAATTTTAGGATACTTTTGAAATTTTACAAAATAGTAGCTTTCATATTCCATCAAAATTGTCTCAAGATCAATGTTGTCACAAACTTCAAAGCCACGTAAACCTAATTTTGTCTCTTGTTCCAAAGCATTTGCAGCATCAACATATCTGGCAATTTAAAAACAAAACAAACAAGGATCAAAAAACTGAGAGTCATCATCTCCGATTTCTGAAAGAAGAAGCAAACAATGGCACTAGTAAGCATATGGTATCTTTAACCTGTCCATAGTCCTATTTTTATAGAAGTATAAACTCTAATTTTAATAAGCTTTGTTGGTTGATCTAAAGTATTTTAAATTATATAGAGAATTTTTGTTTCAGAAACTGAAACAATTTAGCAAAGCAACCTGCAAGGACACCTCATAGTAGTTTACCACTTCCTCACATCAACCCCAAGGCCCACACTGTCCATTCAGCCAACAGAGGACAGAAAGATGCAGTACAGCAGGTCAGATAAACACAATCCCACAAGGGTAGAGCACTATTATTTAAAAAACATACCCTTCCTCCATTAAATAATGCAAAATTAGAATGAGGAGATTTTTCCGACGAGCTTCTGTTCGCATCTCTTCCTGTGAATTAAGACAGAACTCTAGATCAAATGTAATATTCTCTTTATTGCTGTTAACAACATCTAAATGTAGCCTCTGGAAACAAACAAATTAACACAACAGCATGTAAGAACTGTAAAACAACTCACTGTTAATAAACACAAGGAAAGTGGTTTTCAATCTAATTTTTCTTACACATTATCAGGGCTACTGGATGGGTAGAAACCTTTTCCTAGAGAAGAGAAAATTATTTTAGGGTTGAACAAATAACTTACTTCCCTTACTATGGTTATGGCTCCCAACATGTTCAGACTGCTGTGAATGTCAGGGCAGGACTCTTGCAGACCTCACTGCTTCAGGGACTGTGCAAGGAAACCTTGTGCTCCATCCTGGCTGTGTCCTTCCCTTGCCACCAGAAACCTGTTCTCTGAGTGCCTGGAGAAGTGGGGCTGGTGAACAGGTCTGAGATCTGCATGACTCTGCTACAAAGACCAGCTGCAACACTTGCTGACACCTCATATTTCATAGGCCTTGATGTATAAATGGAATAAATGGAACACAGACACTGGAAGAATTAGTAGATTGAGATAAGATGAAACTTGCATGACTTTCACAGAGGACTGACCAGAATCAGGACTCAACATGAAGAAATTCAATATAGAGTCAGTCCCATGGATGTCTTGGCACAGACTGGAGAACCCAAACTCATTCACAAATGGTTCAGCAATAAAAATAAGCAGCATAAAACATCCTGTTCTTCACTCAGTGAAGCTTCAGCGGAGAGAGTATCAGATGCAATATCAGGTAGAGGAAAAGGCACAGTGGAAACAGAATTATGCAAGATGATGGAATACAGCCTTACTCTGATGAAACACGCCATGTATGCTCAGTGTCTACAGAGAACTTCTGAGATTCTTGGGTCATAACAGAAGGTGCTACAATGAAAGCTCTAGAAATCAGCACATTGCCTTTGGTCTGCTTCACTGGGACTTGAAACTGTGACCACAGGGAAAGTAAGTATGGCCAAACACACATTTAGGTAAATTAATGACTTCCCTTCTCTCTTAGGTTGGGAGGCATTGGGAGTTGGACTCAGTGATCCTCATCCAGCTTGAGGTATTGTGTCTTTCCTTTGATTCTGTGATTACTTGTGAGGACCCAGTACGAACAGGAAGGAGTGGCACTTAATGGATGGGGAAGGAGCAATGATTTCTGTTGATTGCACAGCACACACACAGCCCTGCTCACACTGCACAGTAAAGCTACACAGGCTCCTGCTTCCAGCCCCAATTTTCCTCCCTTCTATCCCAACTGAGCAGCATCCTCATCCACCCCCAAGGAAAAGCCCAGCCCAAGTGTCACCCACTGCCTGCAGGTGACAAACACAGATTTCTCTACTCTTCATACTGCAGAAAGAGCCCCACCACCTGTATCAAGGACTTGGGCTGCTCTCTACCTGTGCCTGGCACACAAAGATGCCAAGGAACTACTACTGACCAAGGCTGATGTTTTTAAACCCCACAAGATGTGCAAAATAAATATATAAAGACCATTACTCTATTCTTTCTGGTCTCTTGGAAGAGAGAGCAACCATAGCAGACTTCTGATAGTAGAGAATCACTTATTTCAAAAATCAAAGGTGTTTTTTGGGTGGTGCAAAACCAATTTACCTCTTTATACACCATTCCTTTGCAAGGTTAGACCTCCCTCTGCTCTGCACACAGCGCTGGGTATCACATGGCATTCCACTGCTAATATCAACACTTGAGATAACATCATCAGCTACTGTTTTATTTTAAAATAAAATCTGCCAGCCTGTAAAATGTACTGGATAGAACTGGGAAAAAGTATCTCAGTCCAGCAGGTATTTCCTGGGACGTTTGCTTCAGTCGTGGGGCCATCTAGTGTCACGACGAAGGAAGAGCTGGGGTTTGCACTTAACGTTTCCTGCAGAGTCAAAGTTAACTGGCATTTCACACACTGCAAATGAGATTTGTAGAGTGTTCATTCTGGTTTTCTAGAATGAAGGCTAAAACTGGCTGGGGAAAAGGGAAAAAAGCATAACCCCTTTCTATCTTTGATACCCTCTTGAGAACCTGTTTCCAAAAGAAGTTACAATACCACTTCAGTGGTGGTACAAAGATAATTTTTCTGAACCATTTTGGGGAGAAATGAGTGCTGTGTAAATGTTTTGTAGATTGGTAACTCCTGAATGAAGCAGACTGGTTCCTGGGAGGTGCTGCAACAAGAAATGAACCAATTCTGAGAATTGCCATGAGCAAAGAGAGAACACACACACACACTGAGATGAAAGAGTCTTTTCCTTCTTAATCTTTTGATATGCTGGTGCTTGGAAAACAGATTTTGAATTGTTGCCTTTTTACCATTTCTCCTGGATGACCTGAAATTCTGAAACACATCTGGAGATGCAAGAAGGAAACTGGAGTCATCACTTGCTGAGAATCCCACCTGTACATCCCTCAAAATGCAACTGCTCCTGAAGGTTTATGCTGAGAAAGATTAACTGTTGTGTTTGCTAATGTATCAAAGGGCAAGGTTACAGCTACTTCTGAATATTTAAAATACAGTATGCAAACAGAGTGGCCACCACAGAAGACAAACACATCAAATGTTTCATGGAATAAACATGGATATTCTGACAAGAGAGAAATTACCTCTCCCTGATGGACTGACAGGGTTCATGATCCATGGCTGGAACTTCCCTTGAAAAGAATTTGTGTTCTGGCATGTCATCTGCTGCTGTTCATCCCCTTTTGTTACTTCTGATATCCCAAAAGCACTTTAAGTTCTAGTACAAATAGTGATACAGTGATTGGCAGCATGTCAAATAATTTAAGTACAGGCCTGCTTCGGGGGTAGGATAACATTGTGTCTATGTGTGAGCCACCTACTTCAGCCTTGACATAGCAATGTTCGTCTGGTTGTGCTGACCAAACAGAAGGAAAATGAACCTTTACATCCCAAAAGAGCCCCATCTAAAAATGAGAAGAGAGTTTGGACTGAGAGGTTAATTCTGTCTTTAGCCTTTGTTAAGAAGAATGCAGACAGCAAGCAATGGCTGATTTTGAGAATCAGATGTGTCCAAAGAAAATTAACTAAGCTGTTAATCAGTTAATCAACTGACAATGACTTGTATTAGGTTGGACCTGAAAAATAGAACTGAGGTTTCCCTGGTAGCTCAGTTCTGTGAGAGTTCTATAAACCAAACAAAAACCAAGGACCTTTCAACATGCATCTGCTGCCAAGTCACCAATCTGGTGAACCAGTGGCATATGGATTATTGCCTGACCAGCCCCACCAAACCCTTTCCTGCATTTCACCATTATTTAAGCCATTATTTTAGCACATTATTATTTCACCATTATTTTAGCACACACCCTTTCCAAAAGGCAGATGAGCCTCTGTGTCAGTGCCACCAGGAGCTTTATCTGTCCCCTTAAAAGAGCTCTGTGCCTGCCCTGGCCTGCTGTCCTGAGCTCCAGTTTGTCCTCTAGGACTGACCCACTGCACTTATGCCCAAAAAAACCTCCCTGCCACAGTCCAGGCAGATACCAACACTGCCCAAGGCTTCTGGTGCGCTTAGGGGGGAAATGGCAGATCTCACACAGCATGAAAAAACAGGAGTGCTTACAAGTGCAAAGTTACTTAAAATTCAGTTTAGCTTTATAGTGATCTAGCCTTCCTGTTTAATTAGTATTTAGAATCGCATGTTGTTTATAGCCACTGGTATTTCAATAGATGTTTAAATGTTTAAAGTTTAATAAGCTTCCATTCTTAAAAGAACAGAAAAACAAATGTAATTAAATTTTCAATTACTATAGGGGGTTTTGGTGTCCATGAAATTAATAAAACCTTAAGGCACTTAAATGTGATCTTGTTTTAAAAACGAAATAGTTGAGCACTTAACTAATTAGCTTCAACACTTACAGTGTTATTTTTTTTTTCTAGCTTAACAAAAGAGTGGCACATATTCCCTTTTTTGGGTCATTTTGAATTAGATTCTAATAGAGTTGTGCATCTTAGGTGCAATTGTTTGTTTAGTCATTTCCACACCTTTCACTAAAATGCATTTAAATTCAAGTAAATGAATGAACCAAGTCTCTTGTGCAATTTCCTGAAATTAATGGGCCTACTAAAAGATTAATTTAACTCAGTAACATTTCATTATCATTTCACCCTATCTATTCTGCATGAATTTTGCACGTTTGTTGGGATGAAAAATAAAGAGCTACAAGAGTAAGTCATTATTACCTGGGGAACTTGGGAGTAAGAACTGTTCTGCTTTAGCATATGCACTCTAAGGGCAAACAACTGGGGCGGTCAGGATGTGCTCAGAAAGATCTCTGAGACTAGGAACTCGGACAAGAGGCAGCCAGGTGGCTGTGCAATCACACAGGGAAACCACTAATTGTAATACACCCTTCCCTCTTTGTCTTTGGGATCCCAGGATGCTGACAAGTATGGAGTTCCTCAAAATGAAGCTGGCACCATGTGCCAGGACAGAGAGGCCTGATGGGCTCACCTAGGTTTCCTCCTCCCTCCCTCCCTCCCTCCCTCCCTCCCTCCCTCCCTCCCTCCCTCCCTCCACCACTCTGTATTCCCACAGCTTTGCATTCCTCATAGCCCTTTGGATATTTGCACCCTTGACAGGCGTTTCAGAAGGCTGAATGTTCAGTTCTTGTCTGGCTTGCTGACCGTAATTTCTGAGAAACACAAGCAGAAAATGGAACTGGTGAGTTTTAAACAATGTATAACTTGGCTGCCATTGAATAGAATTTCCCAGGACAAAGAAAGGGCGCTTTGCCCTCCTCTCTCCTCCAAATAATACGAGGGTGCTGCAAACAATAGAGTTGCCAAAGTTTTTCAAGGATTACAATGAGCTTTCATAATTAAAGACATACACCGAGCTCACCATAGAACTTATGACTGGGAACAAGAAGGAAAAAAATCCACTTGGCAGCTTCAGGTGGTTCTTTAAGTCACTAATCAAAAAAAGAGCCTCCAAACTTCTGCTCTTCTGAGAAACACAAACAACTCCCTCATCTCTGTACCCAAAACATCGACTGTTACCTTCAAAAGGCTATGGAGAAGCCAGTTTGCCAAGAGCACATCATACCAAATCCTGTGGCACAGCTGACAGAGCTCTTGAGCTCCAGTTCTCAGTCCCACAAGTGTTTCTGCATTTAGTATCGAGCACCATCTTTGTGACAAAGGCCATGCAAATCCCCACTGGTGAAGTTAAAAATCAGGTCCCCTTTTCTCTTCTCCTCCTGCGTGTTGATGCTATTTCAATACCACACCTTCAGGCTCCATTTGCAGTGGTTAAGATCTGAATTCACTTTAGGGCTCAGAAGGAGACCACGCTAGAGGATCCCATTCCTAGGTAAACATATCTATCCTATTAACACTTCCTGAGGAGACAATATTGAGGGGCAGGCACCAATCTTTTCTCTCTGGTGACCAGTGACATGATCCAAGGGAATTTCATGGAACAGGGGAAGGGGAGTTTTAGGCTGGATATCAAGAAAAGGTTTTTTTTCCCCAGAGGGTGGTCAGGCACTCAACAGGTTCCCCAAGGAGTAGTCCAAAGCTGCCAGAGCTCCAGGAGTGTTTTGACAATGTTCTCAAGATCATGGTGTGTGTTTTGGGGCTGTGCTGTGCAAGGCCAAGAGCAAGAACGTGATGATCCTTGTGGGTACCTTCCAGCCCAGAACATTCTATGATTCTACAACAAGTTGATATAACATCTAAAGCTCAGTCTCAGGGCTCCTCCCAAAACACCTCTTTTGTGAAAAATCCTGTAGTTTTCATTCTTAAGTAAGAAGAGGGATTGGTGTATGCATGCACAGCATCCAACAGCTGTATGGGAAAGGCTTTAAGCAGCCTCTCTCCCTCTGGTGTAATTTAACCAGCAGATGGAAGCAGAGGAACAGGTTATGAAATTCAGCAAAATCTCGCTGTTTCTCGGCTTTCTGGAGCAAGAACCATAGAATCATTGAATTACAGGATGGTTTAGATTGGAAGTGACCTGAAGACCATCCAATTCCAAACCCTGCCATGGCCAGGGCACATTCCATTATCCCAGCTTGCTTCAAGCCCCATCCAACCCGACCTGGGGATAGGGCAATACAGCCGTGACTTTTTGAAACAAGAACGAATGGAGGAAGGGATACGGACTGTCTCCTTTGGCCATTACTACTGCTCCAGAACCATGCAGAGAGGGGCTGTGAGGGATTCACACCCGCCCGGGCCCAGGGGGTCCAACCCCGTCCCCGCCGCCATGACAACACCAGCCCCCGCGCATGCGCAGATTCCCCCGCTCGCCGTTGACAAGGCAACCGAGACGCGTAACCGCGACGCGCAGCCGCCCGCCCCGCCGGTTCTCACCGCTTCCCTCGCCTGGTGGGTGGTTCTCAGCGCCTGGCAGGCGAGCTCCATGGCGACAAGGGGTGCCGCCGGGAATGTTACCGGGAACGCCGCCGGGAATAGCGCACCGAGAGCCCGGACCCGCACCCCGCCGACCCCCGAGGGGGACAGGCGCACCCCGCCTCTCCAGCGCAGCCAATCGAAACGTCGGAAGGTGAAAGATTGACTGAAGACCTGCCCAATCACGAGTAGAGGAGCGTGGGTGGAAGGCGGCGGTGGCCAATGAGCGCCGGGCTCCCCTGTGTGGCACGGGGCGGTTAGCCGGGGGGTTCGGCTGAGGGGACGGAGCGGTCTGGCCCCTAAACAATCCAAAACTTCCCAGAACAAGCCAAGCCAACATAAACCAAGCCAAATAAACCCAAAATATGCCAATCCAAGCCAAACCAACCCCAAACAAGCCAAACCAACCCAAACCATGCCAGTCCAACCAAAGCCCACCCCAAACAAGCCAAATCAAACCAAAACATCCCGAACGAGTGCAGCCCAGCTCACTCCATTGTTGGACATGCCCAGCTCACCCACGCAGCTGAGGTGT
This sequence comes from Molothrus aeneus, assembly GCF_037042795.1. Taxonomy (NCBI): domain Eukaryota; kingdom Metazoa; phylum Chordata; class Aves; order Passeriformes; family Icteridae; genus Molothrus; species Molothrus aeneus. The sequence goes on from NC_089680.1 coordinate 1,631,775, forward strand.
GCCTGAGAAGCAGCAGAGTACAGTTTGCCTTTCACATTAAGGGGCGTTAAAATGGAGACCACGGCTGTGAGGGGGCACAGGGCTGTGAGAAGCGCTCTCTTCAGAGCACAACTCGGCTGTCTGGTTGCTGCAGCCTCCTGGGGTTGAGGGTGCGAATTATTCGAGTTGGATTGTGCATGTTGCATGTCGTCCAGCTTCAGTCCAGCTGGAGGAGGATCTATGATAAAGGCGAGATGAAACCTAAAGCTCATAAAGGACCTCTGCCAAAACTCCTCTTGCATGAGGAATCCTATGGTTTTCTCGCACAGTGGGAAGATGAATTGATGGACATATGCACAGCTTTGTGGGAAGGGCTTTTGTTATCCCTGTTCCCAAATCCAACAGCTGCTCAGTTCTTGGACAGGGTAATGACTAGGTTCTCACATCATGCAACACAACCTGGTCTAATGGAAGGTGCCCCTGACCATGGCAGGGGGATGGAAGTGGATGAGTTTTAAGGTCCCTTCCAACCCAAAACATTCTGGGATTCTATATCACACTTGTTTGTCATCGCAGGCTTCCAGCTGGGTGATAATTGGCATTGACTCCATGATTCTCAGAAGGCTGATCAATCACTTTATTATACTGTATTTATTAAAAAACCATTGCCCTTATAGACAGTCATGATACAGGTGGGCCCAACTGGTCCTTCAGTCAAAACACCATCACCATTGGCCATCAAGAAATCACCCTTTGGTAAACAAATCTCCATAACACATTCCACATGTTCACAACAGCATGTGCAGCAAGTGAAGATAAGAATTGTCTATAATTCTTTTCTCTGATCTTCTCACAGCCTTTCCCAGCACAAGGCCTGGGAAAGTTGTGCATTGCTTTCTGTGGCCAGAGAGCTGCTGCCACATTTGCTTAGCATCAAATCCTCAAAAATATGTTTTTTCCAGACATCCAGATCTTCTTACAAAAATACTCCTCAGTATAACTGTCAATACTCCATTATGGCTTTGTCCTTTTGGACAAAGCCATAATGGGGTATTTTGGACTGTTCCCATTCTGGAATGTTTCTCCAGCCTTTTTCTAAAACATTCCCAATCTGGTACATGCCAACACAGGCTGCAGTGTGTGTTCACAGCTCAGTAGTTGTGCTGTAAATGTATATACATTCATCCTGTCAAGGATGCAATTTAATACACTTTTTTAATTACTTTTGTCCCATAAACCATGATGTTTTTTCAAAGTGGATCAGATTAATGTTTTACTACCTAACTTAGGTCCCTTCCTATTAGAGTGTGTGCTTAATTTTGTGGCCTTAATGTGGTAGTAGAGTGGTAATGCATTTGTTTTTCCATTACCATGGACTTCTTTTTTATGGCTCTGAAAGAGAAATTCCTGTAATTTAAGTTAGAATTCAAACCATCCCAGGTTTGTCACTGTTGGGAGAATAGCCTGGGTTCAGGGCTGTGCTTGACTGGAGAGTTTTCCACGAGTACTGCTAAAGGGGTAATGCTACCTTAATACATGATTTCCTATAGTTTTGATGGATAAAGAGAACTCTTCAAATCCTTTGAACAAAAGTTGAGGGTAATTTTCACAAAAACTGTCCATAGAGGCAAATGCTCACCCACAGTCAGGGAGGCTGTGTTCAAGACTGTGAAATCCAGGCCTATGTCAATAGACATAATATAATAAAAATAATAATGATCAAGTAAGCAACTTCAAAACAAAATTAAAATACTTTGTTGTTAGTCCTATTACCAAAATATAGGTGTATCATTGTGGTATATGAGGATGGGCAGGCAACATTAATATTTCATGATCAAAACTGATTAGTATATATATATATATGCATACTAATACTATATATATTATATTATATATATTTTATATATATATATATATATATATATATATAAATACATTAGGTTTCTAATTTGGATTTTCCTAAACTTTAATATATCTATTGTCACTGAAGTTATATATAACTATATTCATCATGTCCCTTTGTTGCCTCTGTCCCAACCTGGAAATGAAACTTGGGATAATTTTAGTAAGGAGGTAGGTAGTATAAAAAAGGATCTTTATGAAGGCTTTCAAGGGCAGTTATGGAAAGATATCCACAAAAGCCCACTCCCCCCCAGGGGTGAGTGCATTTTTATAGGTTTTAGGAAAATAGCATAATTGATAAAAAGCACCAATTAGGAGGACAAGTGGTGATACAATTCCCCCCCAGGCCAAGCCCCTTCTCTGCAGTCCCCCCTTCAGCAGTAGCTGTACTTTGCCCATGAAAATGTGTCTTGAAGGGCTGTTCTCAGCCTTGGCTCCCAGGAAAAACCAAGATAGCAGGGAGCCTTGTGCCTCCCGGCACGTGGGGCTCTGGAATTTGTTTTTTGTCTTTCTGCTCAGGGAAAGGCCATAGAAAAGTACTGGGAAATATAGCTACTAGTACAATAAGTGACAAGAGTTACAAATAGGTATGTGAAGAATGCAGAGAACATATAAAAGAAAAAAAGGCAAAACCTAAACAGCATCACCTTGACAGAAGATTATGTCCCATCCAAACTCTGTTTTGTCAAACAGCTGCATAGAAAATGCAGATACAATGCAGGCACATAAATTATTTCTTTCCAACAAGCAGACTCAGAGAACCACAGGATAGTTGGGGTTGGAAGGGACTTTGAAGACCATCCAGTTCCAACGCCCTGTCTTGCACAGGGACACTTTCCACTAGCCCAGGTTACTTCAAGCCCTGTCCAACCTGAGTATCCAACTTAGAGTATTTTGTCTTATAGCCAGAGCACACATATATTTTGTTAGCAGCATGATTAAGGCTGTCTTTCAGGCTCTCTGCTTTGACAGCTCTAGACCTCACACAAGAGGGTTGTAGGCCCTGACCAGCACTTAAATATTTTTGCCATTCACTTATAAGGTTACCTTAAAAAGTACATGACTGTGGCCTACAAGAGACGATGGAGAAGCTTAAGGCTGACCTCATAAAATTCTTTCCTTTAAACACAGTACATACAAAACAAATCTACTTTCCACCCAGTCACCCCAGCCCTGCCTGCAGCTCACACTCTGTAGTTTATTAGCAGCTGGTTAAGCAGCACAGGAGGGGTTTGATGAGGTATAATGCTGATAAAAGCAATTGTTGCAGTCCTGTGAGCAGCTGTAGAGTGGTTTTGTTTGTTGTTTTGGGCCTTTTTTTTTTTTTTTAACTGCAGTGTTTGTGGAAGGCTGGGAGGGTTTATTTGGATGTTCCGATGTCTTTCTGTAGTTAACACAGCTGTGGGAACAGGCAGTGCTTATACAGACATACTGTGCATAGCACTAGAATACTAGAAAAGGTTGAAACCAGATGGGGCTTTTTCCCCTAACAAGCCTCAATTTAGGGGGCAAGTTGCTTAGCACCTATAGGCTCGTTCCTTACCCTAATTAGAGCCTACTGGGGAAGACAAAAACCCCAGTGACTAATTCAGTGATTTTTCTGGGAGATAAGAGTGTGCACTAGCTGCCTGGAAGAAGGTCTCCTCTTCCAATGGCTGATGCTGGGCCGAGTTTTAACACTAACACTGAAAACTCAGAAAATGCCCAAGAGAAGAGCCTGGGAACTGGTTCAGGAGCTGCAGCAGCAGGTTTAGTGAGAAGGAAGAGGAAGAGAAGAAGAAAGGGGTTTTGGAGATGGAGGTCCAAGAAGAAGCAGAAGTTTCAGATCCCGGAAGAATTTCTGACATTTGAGGTAGGTTTCTTAAAAGTTTGGTGGAGAGAGCAATATTGGAAATGTTGAAATTTAGCAAAGATGACTTGGTAGCTATGGAGTGTAAGCCTGAAGTTGATGTGTTTGTGAGAAGTTGTGATAAAACAGCAGGATTTTGAAGAACTAGAAAAAATTTGAGGAGGACCAAAAGTCCTTTTTTTTTTTAAGGATAGGGCCCCAGAGATGTATAGTAGAAAGGCTGTGAGGGAAAGATGGAGGAAAACAAGATAGGATTCAGGAACACTTCAGTAAAATATTATGGAAAGCTGCTATGTAAACTCTTGTTATCATATGCATGTGAGATAAATAAAAATAGCATTTGCTCTTATCCCTGCAGATTCTGGGGATAAGATGAATGGAATTGTTGAAAGATGTGGTTATGAAGTGAGAGGTGAGTGTACACTAGAAAAGAACTGCCTGGCTCTGATGTGAGCTTGAACACTGATGTCCTTCCCAGTGTGTTTGAAGGAAGGAACACTTGAGGGTTTGTTAAAAGAACAAAAGAAGGCTTTGGTCTGGTCATGCTTTAATGATCTAAGGGAGTCTAACCTACAGCTTGCCCCTTTAGTCTGGTATTGAATTGGAGGGGAAAATAAGCATTTGATGGACTTAGGATTTGAAGTCATGCAGTGGTGTGGCAGATGGAATGTTTTATTAGCCTGTCGATTCTTAGTTTTGACTAACAGAAGGGGTTTGAAATTAATGAAGTCCTTATGTTTAAATCTTCAGGGAAAGGGGTGTCATAGGACCAAGCACAAAAGCTGTTAGTGCAGAGGACTAGATATCTGTGCCTGTAGTGGAAAACTTCAGCACATTTAAGGGTTTATCTTGGAGTAAATAGTAAATAAAAAGGAAAGCCTGTCTCAGCAAGCTGTTGCAAAATTACAACAAATTATGTTAGTTATTGAGTTCCTTGGTGTCCAGGTCTTACAGCAGCATTAAGTGCTCATAGGTAGTGTGTATGGCAGGGATCAGTATCCTGTAGAAAAGGTCGGCTGTTTGTTCCTAAAATTACCTGCCAGCACCCCTCCTCACAGAGCCTGCTGCTGACACGGCCTGTCCCTTGGCCCATAAGTTACTGTTGTAGTTGCTGCCCTGGATGTGTCAGTTGTGCAAAACTAGCTGCCTTTTAGTTAATACAAGCAAATATGTTTTGCATTTCAGGCCTCTTCTCTTTTCCAGTGTCTCTGTCTTCTTGTTTGGGTTGTGCTGGCTGCTTGCCTGTTTGTTGGCTGAGTCTTTCCTATTTTTTATTGCAATAAATTGGTTGTTTGGTTTTACAGCCAAGTTGCTGATGAAACTGAATATTGTGAGTAGGTAATTATTGTGACTAGGTAATGATCTCTGGCTGCTTTTGAAAACAATATTCTCGGCTGCACCTCGATGTTTATTTTTCTGTAAATGTCTCAACATTTACATTCCTTACAGCAGGAAACCCATTATCCAGTTTTTGAAGCTTACTGCTGGTGACATTTTCCCTTCATTTTTTATTACTAAAACGTGCTGCATCATCATTATAACACAAATTATGAGTGCTCTTGATTGGGTGGATAAACTGGGCTGTAAAATCACAAGCTTTCTATTTAATCCACTTCAATTGCAAACTGGAATATGTTCTATTTCTTTTATTCTGTGACTTGCTGGTTTGGTTGGTTTTTCTTTTTTATTTTTGTTTGTTTGGTTTTTAATAGAACAACTTAGTTAAAGAGTGGAGTGTTAATTCTGGAGGGCAAGAAACATGGCAGGTGTGTCCAGCTCCTCAGTACAGGAAAGACAAGGAGCTAATGCAGAACATCCAGTGGAGGGCACAAGGATTATGAGGGGTCTGGAGCATCCCTTGTGATGAGAGATTGCAAGACCTGGGCATGATTAGCCTAGAGGAGACTGAGAGGGGATCTCATTAATGCAGATAAACATCTCAAAGGCAGGTGTCCAGAGAATGGTGTTGGACTCTTTCAGTGGTGTCCAGCGACCGAATGAGGAGCAATGGCCACAACTGAAATACAGGAAGTTTCACTTCAGCATGAGGAAGAACTTGTTTATGTTGAAGGTGGCATAGCTCTGGTAGAGGAGTTCCAGTGAGGTCGGGGAGCGTCCCTCTGTGAGACATTTCACACCCACCTGGAGTTCTTATGCTACCTGCTCTGTGTGACCCTGCCTTGTCAGGGGTTTGGTCTAGGTAATCTCGAAAGATCATCTTTATTTTGTGATTCTATGATTCCTCCGGGATCATTTCCAGGGCCACTTGAATTCTTCACACCCTGGATCTCCTGCAGGACTACTGTGTAATTGGAGCCGGTACCTACCGGACTGTGTGTATGCAGCTGGACTAGTGCTCCCTCTCAGTTCCCAGTCTGTACCACTGCAGTTTCCCCTCAGAGTTCCCGGTGTGTCTGTACCCCTCTAGTCCAGTTTCCCCTCAGGGTTCCCGGTGTGTCTGTACCCCTCTAGTCCAGTTTCCCCTCAGGGTTCCCGGTGTGTCTGTACCCCTCTAGCCCAGTTTCCCCTCAGGTCCCCCCGCCCCTCCCTGCCGCCCTTCCCGCCGGACCGCCCTCCCCGTCACGTGCCGGGAGCGCGCTCCGGGTGCACGATGATGGTGGCGGCGGCGCCCGGCGGCGGCGGGTAGAAAATGGCGGATTTCGAGGAGCTCCGGGTGAGGAGGAAGGAGGGAAAGAGGTGGCTGCGGGGGCAAGATGTCGGTGCTGAGGGGCCCGCGCCATCCCCGGAGTGAGAGGGAGGGAGGGATGGAAAGAGCGGGCCCGCCCCGACTTCCCGGGGGTCGGCGGGGTCTGCCTGGGGAGACCCTCCCTGTCAGTGCCCGGTTCCCCGTCAGTGCCCGGTTCCCCATCCCCGCCGCGCGGGTTGTGCTGCTGCTGCCGCCGGGGAGGTTCTTCTTGCTCCTCCCGACATTTTAAAAGCCATCTCGGCGCTGCCGAGCGGCCCCAGGGCTCGAACGGGTCCTGCTGGGCCCCGCGCTCCGTGCGGCTGAAGGGAGGGCGGTGAATAACCACCGGGCTGTTAAAATGCTGATAGTTGTGGAATCTCTGGAAATCCGTGGACCGCTTTCCATCCGGGAAAGCTCTGCTTGCCCAGCGTGAAACCCAGAGCCGCTTTTCAGACTTGTTTTATCTTCGGTTCATTATCTTTCATATTGTCGTGGTGGAGTCTCTGTAGCAGATTTGTCGGTGTGGGTGTGTGCGTGCGTGTCCTTTCATTCTGTTAAGGTGTGTACACAAAGAGCTGACTGCATAGTTGGTGCTTTTCCTCCTGTTTCCTGAACAAACCGCTGTTACCTTTGTGCGGAAGGAGGAGGTTGTCTTTCAACGGCGTCCACAACTGCAGAAGTGGAATTCTTGGTGGTAATTCTGCGTGCAGGCCGCTCCCCCCCACCTGGACTTTGTTACAGGAGGGATAAAAGCCATTTAAATAGGAACCCCTGTGAGCTGGGCTTTAGTGGAGAGGAAGAGTTGGTGTTGGTGAGACCAGTGCGAAATGTGCTGCAGCCGCCAGAGAATTTCCCTGCTGAGGCTTCTTCCAGCACTAACACTGGTAGTGCAACTGAGGAGCTCTCTCATGAAAATATAGTGGAAAGAACTGAGTTTCTTTGTCTGAGGACATCAGTGCTCTGTCTCAGTTTTAGGTTTAGGAATTGCTGGCTTATTTTTTTGTACGTCAGCCTTGTGGTTTTGGGTTTTTTCCCCCCCCTTTAAATGTATTTGTGTTTACAGATTTTCTTGCTGGGTGTCCTTACCCATTCTCACCCTCATTCCAAGGTGTCTCAAAGGGTTTGGCTGAAGCCCCAGTGTAAACTTTGCACCAGTAGCGACTCTTCTTTTATCTCTTCCTCTCCAGTCTTGAAGTGGAGTTATGATGTGTCTCTCCCAAAGCACTGGAATCACTTATCTACATAAGTATTGATAGTCTCCCTCAGGGCATTAGGTTCCTGAATACCTTTAAAATTGACAGGAAACTTGAGGTACATAGATAGATGTAATGCAGGAAGTATGGAGGGAAAAGGGAACTGTGTTTCAGACCGACTGCAGGGCTGCCCTTTCATCACTCAAGAGGTGCCACTAGTTTAAAAAAATAAATTCTGAAGACATATCTTTTGATATTCCCATTCATCTTATTTGTAAACTGGAGTGCTTGTGAGATGAATCTGTTAGCCTGGACCTTCTCTAAATGTTCACTATTGGTGTGATAATAATTCATGGCCTGTTGTGGGAAAGCTCTGGGTAATTTTTGGAAGAGAATGTTATTGTCTGCCTCATGTCTGCCAGGCCATGGCGGATTTTTTCCTTTTTTCTTTTTGCATTTGAGGAGACATTTGAATGTGTCTGCTTGAATACTTGGTTTTGAGGCTTAAATTTTTTTTTCAGACAACCAAATCTTCCTGCTTTTGACCAAAGATGAGAGAGATTCCCCTACCCCCAGTAGATTTTGTGAATTGACCTCTAGGTGTGATCTGAAATGGCTGCTTTATAGATTAACCTACTGAATGTTTTTATGGCAGTATTGTTTGCTGCTCTCTTGTTGATTGCAGTTTCCTGTAGTATATAATCTCTACCTGCTTTATAAAAGGCCACTTGGGCCATTTTGAGAATGGAATTCATTTTAGTAATTGGTTAAGGACTGTCTAAAGGCAGGAGATCAGAGTTCTCTCTTAAGCCCTGTTTCTTGAGGGAAACAAGCAGGCACACCTGGGTTGGTGTGGGGTTTTTGGGGGTTTTTTTGGTTTTTTTCTGGGCAAAGGAGCATTCTAATATTTGTTAGGACTATTCCTGGTATCCTCTGTATCTTCACAGAAAAAGTTCTGTGGAGTTGGGACCCAAGGGTTATAACTGAGAGGCTGTAGTGAAAGAAACCAGACTTCAAGAAACCTGCTTGAAGTTACATTGGGCCTTTTGAAAATCTTCGGTTTTGTTAAAGGATTTGCTACTTTTCAAGATACTGCTGAAAATGTCTGGTCTGAGGCTTACCCTTCCAGACCATATGATTAAGCTTTTATTAGCAAGGAGTGTTTATTGATTTCTGTAGATTACTGGATTCTGGAGTCTTAGGGAGTGGCTGAGAAGATGAGGAGAGCACAACAGTGTCTAGTTGTAGTTAGTTTTGAGATACCATTTCCAGAGCTGCTGTTCACAGATGTGTTTTTAAACCTGGCTCATACCTTTCTCCATAATCCCCTCTCCAGAGCAGCCCAGTAAATGCTGAAGGTATTACTCAGGCACAGGCGGATGTGGAACAGAATCATCAGCTTGGTGTGGAGGCCAGAGATCACGAGTAAGACACATTTTTGAATAGAATTGGCCCAGAAGTGGGGAACTACAGCTCCTTCTGAGAGCCATCTGTGAGGCAACAATTCCAGCTCCCAGCAGATTCTGAACTCACCAGGATTTAGCTTGAAGCTTGTTGAATTTCAGCATAATACTGCAGATAAGAGGATCAGTTACATATTATTTAGTATTCTCGGGTCCCCTGTGTTTCTGCTGCCGTCCTGACTCTAAAATTGAAACAAAAAATGTGGAGTGCATGCAGTCTTTGAAACAGATCTCTAGTTTAGGTGGCAGTATCAGTCTCACAGTTTGTGTTTAGTCACGTTTTGAAGTAATTTGTTAGTGTCATCTCTGTGGGACAAAAAAGAAGGCTCTTTATAGGCAAACGGCTCTGCCTGTGCCAAAACTACTCTGTGACACTTGTGATCAGTTTCATAGCCATTGTGAAAAAGAACTCATTTGGTTGAGAAGAGATAGAAGTGTGCTAATATATCCTTTCTGGCAGGAGAGATTGCACAAAATTTACTGGAAAATCATGTTTATAAATGCTGGAAGCAGGTCCCACTTTTACTTTTTGTACTTGCACACCCAGTACTGAAGACACGCGTTGCAAATGGGAGGAGAAATGTTGTTTGGATACCATATTAAAATACAGAAGCTGAAGTCTCATACATTGGATCTCTTGTTCATGCCAGACTTGGTGTCTTTCCACTTCACTTGCTTTATTTTTCCAGTCTGGAAGAACGCTGTAAGTGACCGCCTCACATTTACCAGGTGAAGCAGTTCTTAGTGTTAAATTGCTAACAAGAAAATGCTGAGAGCTGTTTTCATGTGTCCCCCTCAAGGTCACTAACAAACACTTTTATTTTATCTGTGTTAAATATAATTTTATTGTCTATGCCAACCAGTTTATGTTTTTGATGTAGAAATCAAATTCCACATCATGATCTCAGTTAAACTTAAGATGGTGAACAGAATGGATGTGAGAAGTTGCTGTTGGTGCTGTCATGATTCTTAGGCTGCAGTTGAGTGTATTAAATAACATAAATGCTGATAAAATAGTCCTAATAGCCTATGATAATTGGGTCAGAATTTCGTATTTGCACAAAATTCTTGTGTGCTCCATAGATTCACAGTCACTATTCTAGATCATTAAGGTTTGTTGAGACACCTTAAAAGTTTGTTTATGTAAAATCATTAACAATTAACTGATTGTGCTGAGATACAGTGCTGGGGAAAGGAAGGAGATAATGAGTTTTTGGGTACTGTAAAAAAGAAGCTGCAATGAAATGGCCAAGCTTTGTTTTGAATGTCTTAAATATTTGTGTTTGTTTAACTTAGGATTTTTGCTGTTATTAAGTGCATGCAACTTTGGAGCTAATTCCTAATTAAGGAGACAGGCTAGAGTCTGTGCAGAGGAAAATCTCCGTAATATTGTGGATCTGGTGGTTATGATTTGCATTGACTCTGGTTTCCTTTAGAGCTGCTTTTGCTGTCCTGTACTACTGACACAGATTTCAATAATGGCATCTTTGTTTTTTTCCCTCTGACTTGCATTTCTTTAGCTATGGTTATATCAGTTTGGGAAAACACTTCCACTCAGCAAAGAGGTCTTCAGCTGTCCCAGGACACGGGTTGTTTTTCCTCACCATCATTACCCATTTCTAGCCTGCTGTATGTCAGCATGGACGCAAATCTACTGCAAAAGGTGTCACAGATGTACTGCTCTACTGAATGTCCGTGAAAGGGCTTAAAGTCAGGAGAGAGGATTTGTGGAACCTGTCCTTGGTGTGTCTGTTCTGTACAGAGCATTCAGACACTTTGGGGATTATCTGGAAGGCAATGGGGCTGAAGCAGAGCTCTTAGGGGCAAGCTGACCAGCACTTCCGAGTAGGATGGATTGCTTCTGGAGTGCAGGTGTCCAGCTGGCAGCTCCAGCAGAGCTTGCCTTAAAGCCACAGTTGTTGCTGCTCGTTGTAGGGCATGTATCAAGAATTAAACAAATTAAACAGGCATTTTCAGTTACCTTGCACTGATCTCTCTCTCTATAAATATATATATATATATATATATATATATATAAAGAGATGTAGAGTGACTGTTAATATTGCAGGGGAGTGTGGAGAATCACACAGGTCTTGTTTGGAGAGATGTTTGATCCCTTACTTAGCTTTGAAACACGCCTGCCCCTTAATTTCAATGGCATGTCAGCATTTCCTGGGCTCCTTAACATCATCCTCCCAGGGAAATTAATGCCATTCCAGATACACCTACGGCTTAATGCTTTAGAACAGTGTTTCTGCTGATGAATCATGGTTGCTAAAGTTTAAATGTAAGAAACAAAAAAAAACCTATGAAGCTTCTTATAACCTTCAAGTACGAATTTCAGGGAGAAAAATATTTCTGGAATATAAAAGTGCTTGAATTATCCTGTCTGATTTCCTTAGAGTTCTGTCAAACTACTTTGTGTTCATGGAGTAATGTTAAAACTAAAATGGCTTCGGTTTTGTGTTAAAAAAGCTTTTTTTATTGGGCTGTGCAGCTGTAAAGAACTTCTCTTAAGAGAAAATGTCATCTACATGACACAACTTGAATGTCTGATTGTAATTGAGTGATGTGAAAAGCATATTAATAACAAGTCTGCAGTCTTCTGCAATATGCTGGAAAACCAAAAGAAAGTAACTTGATAAGGGTTTGTTGGAAGCATGTGTGCTTGCACCATGATTTTATAAATGTTCTCAGACATACATCCCTATAAAAGTTTGTTGATGATAATGAATGTCCACTCTATATTTGTAAATGGAGTAGGAAGATAAGTACAGAATCATAGGTTTGGGTTGGATGGGACCTTAAAGCTTCACTCCTATGGGCAGGGACACCTTCCACTGTCCCAGGCTGCTCCAAGCCCCATCCAGCCTGGCCTTGGACACTGCCAGGGATCCAGGGGCAGCCACAGCTGCTCTGGGCACCCTGGGCCAGGGCCTGCCCACCCTCCCAGCCAGCAATTCCTAATTGCCAAGAGCCCAAAATCTGTGCCTGCCCTCTGGCAGTGGGAGCCATTGCCTGGGTGCTGTCCCTGCAGGCCTTGTCCCCAGTCCCTGGGCAGCTCTCCTGGAGCCCCTGGCAGGTGTGTTTTCATATACGTGTTTGTTGTTGCCTTAAAGGGAAAGTAGAAACAGGTTTAGAGGGAAAGTGTTGTAAAAGCTATTGCTTAGATACTCCTGTAAACTTCAGTTTTTGCAAGTCTTCTTTCTAAAGCCTGTCTAAGATTTTTACATTGGTGGACAAAGCAGTATATATTTTTCATACTTGAAAGCATTTTTAATGTGGGCGTTAATTTAAAATTTTGATGACTATGGTATTGAAGCCAGGCTATGTCTTCTAGTAAAATGAAATCCATCTTGTAACAAAGTGCTAGTTTGTGAAATTTTTTTGTATGAAATGTTAGCTGTGTTGAGGCGTGACTGACTGCACATTTCACCTTGATTAACTTGCAGGAATGCACAGAAGGCAGCAGGCAGGGTAGTAGACAGTATTTTGCAATACATAATCTCTGTGTAAAGGATTATTTTACTCATTTGCATTGTGATTATGGAATCCAGCGTCATGCTTACTGCCTGCATCTGAAATAAAGGAGCTGGCGTTGCTATCAAGCTTATGCAGTTATCTACAAAAGCATGCAACATGAAGTTTTCTGTAAATTCATTAATACTAGTATTATCTTTTAACACAGTTTCTCTTTTATGTCATAACTATAAAGCTGTTACAGTATTTCAAACCATTTTTTATGAATGTTGGAACACTTTCTTTTCATCACTCTGACTGAGTGCAAGGAAAAGTAGAACGGGAATGCCGGGTGGAAACTAACATTCTCCATCTTGTATTGTTTTGTTGTTGAGGGAAGTTGCTGGGATGAAATGAGGGTAACATCTGCTGCTGGTCTCTTCAAAAGTTTGGGTGAGCCAAAAAGTGACTCCATGACTTTTTGCTGGGTGCTGTGTCCATGGTGCATTTATAGACGGGGTGTTGGGGGAATACCTGTGTGAAGGCCACTGTGTTATCTCTGCTCAGAACTCAATATCTCTATCAGCTTCTTGATAGAAGAGTCACTGGATCCAAATGGGCTGTCTGGAAATGTTGAAAATCAGGGGCTGAAGTGCAATAACCTTGTCTCATCAATGATGAGGAACAGGTGTGCCAGATGAGGTTTCTGCCATAGTGTTTTAAATGGTCATTTTGATTTGCATAAATAATGTGGCCCTTGAGAAGGCAGGTCCTGGCTACTTCTCCTGCTGTATTTTAATGGCACAAGAAATAGCCATTGACTTGGACTTGGGACTGCACATGCCCAGACTTGGGTCAGCGTGTGCCCAGGTGGACAGGGTACCCATGGTGTCCCAGCCAGGCTGGGACACATCCTCAGGGCAGGGCCTGTCCCTGTGCTGGCCCTGCTGAGGCACCTCCAGTGCTGGGGACAGCTCTGGGCCCTCAGGACAAGAGAGACCCTGAGGGGCTGGAGCGTGTCCAGGGCAGGGAACGGAGCTGGGAAGGGGCTGGAGCCCCAGGAGGGGCTGAGGGAGCTGGAGGAAGTTGGGCTCTGCTTCATATACAAGGAATGGGACAAGATGAAAGGGCCTCAAGTTATTCTAGGGGAGGTCTAGATTTGATACTGGGAAAAATTTCTTGACCAAGGCTGTTGTCCCGCCCTGCACAAGTTGCCCAGGGCAGTGGAGGAGTCCCCATCTTGGAAAGATTTAAAAGCAATGTGGAAGTGGCATTTAGGGACATGGGTTAGGGGTGGCCCTGGCAGTGCTGGAGCAATGGTTGTTCTTCATTATCTTGGAGGTCTTTTCCAACCTAAATGATTTTCTGATTTTAAGTTCAGTTTTCATCTGACACAATTCACTGGTCTTACTGCCAAAAGAATTTTCACAATATTAGAAAGAGAATAGGGAACAGGCCAGGGACACAGGGAGGATTTTGACTTTATTGGTGGCTGACTCAGTGTTTGGGCAAAAATTGTGTTAAAACTTCAGCTGCGATCAGATCTGTCAGAACATGAGTATTAACTCTGTGTAGTAAGGACTTGGAAGCTAAAGGCAAAACACTGTTTTGAATTGTGTCTCTTTTGAAATCAACGCCCAAAGTTTTAGTAAGAGTCCAGATGCACTTCTGAACTGTTTTTAAAAATACATGTGATCCCAGATGTCTGCTGTTTCCTACCTTCTGTTAGCACCTTCATCTCCAGTGCTTGAGTCTGGAGTTGTCATGGTGCAGCAGCACAGATTGGGGTCAGGTGTTCTTTCACCTTTAAAAACTTCATCTCCTTGCTAGGATGAAAGGGTCCCTAAGAAATAGGAAGGAAGTTGGTTAGAAGTGTTCTGGACAACTTTATACCTCTGAAATGGAGGTATAAACTGCTCACAAAAATGAGAGATGAAGCATCTGTGCAAAGTTAATTGTTAGTAGCAGTGGAACACAAGATTGTTTCCTTTTGTATAGTGGGCTTTTTTTTTTTAATTTCTAGTTTCACAAACGGTAGGATTCTGAGGATTGAACTGTGAAGTTAAAAAAATTAGTCTTCCAAAACTAACCCTGGTAACCAAGTAAATAGTATTATTTGTTTTGAAGATACCTTTGTGATGCTTGATGCCAGAATGTGATCTGAAAAGGAGAGGGAGTTCTTAATGACATTTGAAGAATCAATTATGTTGTTTGTGTGTTATACTGTATGCCACAGTATGCAATACATAATGTAGCTTTTAAGAACTGTCCTCCTTGCTGTGCATATCTTTCAGCAATGAAATCTGATATGCCTATCTCTCTTTATGCTTGCTTTAACAGTGTCCAAAATAAAGGGAGTTTCAAAATAAACTGTTCAGAAATTAAGAAATAAAATAATGAAGTGCTTAAAATGTGTTTGAAGACAGGTGATAATACTGATTCACTTGATTTTTTGTTTGGCATTTTGCTCCACAAAGTGAGACAGATTCTTTGTGGTACAGCTTGTGCTGTGAATTTAAGATTTTGTTGTTACTATTGTTTGAGTGTGGAAACAAATCTTTCATGGGCAAACTCAACCTGCATCCTGGACGCTTTGTTTCTTCATTTCAAACTAACTGTACTTTTGTGTTCTGTGAAGGTGTGGGCAGTACCCATAACTAAGTAACAAGTTGTCAGATTAAGTGATGAAAGATGCCGCACCATACTCCTTGAAAAGGCCTCCTTGGGGTGCTGTGGGCTCACCTGTGCTTTTCTCTCTTTCCCTTTTAGAATATGGTATCAAGTTTTCGTGTTTCTGAACTGCAAGTGCTGCTGGGATTTGCTGGACGTAATAAAAGTGGTCGCAAACATGACCTCCTGATGAGGGCACTGCACTTACTGAAGAGCGGCTGCAGCCCAGCAGTTCAGATCAAAATCCGGGAACTCTATAGGCGCCGGTATCCAAGGACGATTGAGGGGCTGTCGGATTTGTCGGCTATAAAACCTGCGGCGTTCAGCTTGGACAGCAGCTCCTCTCCAGTCGAGCCTGACTTGGCTGTCGCAGGCATTCACCCACTCCCTTCCACTTCAGTCACGCCTCAGTCTCCATCTTCGCCTGTCAGTTCCGTGCTCCTCCAAGACACTAAGCCCCACTTTGAGATGCAGCAGCCATCCCCTCCGATTCCACCTGTTCATCCTGATGTTCAGCTGAAAAGCTTGCCTTTCTACGATGTGCTCGACGTGCTCATTAAACCCACGAGTCTAGGTAAGTGTTTAATACCTCTGCGGCTTGCTTAATTCATTAAATAAGCTTTGCTTCTGACAATACTGAGCCCTGATTTCAGTGGGTTTTTGCAGCTGGGACAAATGGAAACTCCTTTCCTTTTATATATTTTACCTTTTCCTTTTCTTTACCATTTTTCCAAAAGTGCAAAACCACACTTCAGAAAATAGTTTTCTGTTATAAAAGTAACATGATTAAAGTCTTCTTTCTTTTGAATATTAAAGAGAAGATGGGGATTATTCAGTTGGAAGGTACCTACTATGATCATCCAACTGCCTGACCGAAAGTTACAGAACAATAGTTAAGGGTATTGTCTAAATTCCTCTAAAACACTGACAGCTGACAGCATTGACTGCTTTTCCTTGGGCCTTGTTCTGGTGTTTGGCCACCCTCTTGGTAATAAAATGTTTCCTAATACCTAGTCTGAACCCCCACTTTTTGGCTGAAATATTTGGACCTGAAGTTTCTGCTTAGTGCAAATGAGGAACAATTTTGTCAGGAGTAATAGAAAAAGGATTTCAGGGTCAGTAATTTACAAGCTGCAACAGGGTAAAGAGAATGAGTTCATTGGTTTGCTACTTTACCCTTATCTCACAGTAATTCTGCAGGCTCTGAGATCTGGCACTGAAATAGACACTTGGTGCTGCAATGTTCAGTGTTGTGCTCAAAGTAGTAAAGTTTCTCAGCCTGAAAGTAATATGGAGTGGACATTGTCTTCCAAATAACCTGAAATCAGCTTTATCTTCCCCAGGTGCCTCAGTCTTGAACATTTTGAATTATTTGGAGCTACATCTTCTGTCTTGAAATTCAGTCTGGCTTACTTTACATGTCAAAAAATGTTCCCTAACTATTTAGTAACATGTTTATAAAATAAGTTTGCATCCTCTTAAGCAATTTCATTTTTTAACTGATCACAAAGTCTTTTAGGCTGTGACTTGTAACTCAGTGAGGGATGAACTGATCATCTGCCATCCTGCAGTACCTAAAGCAGAAAACTTTATCAACAAACAGTAATTACAGTGCCTATTGTCACTTCTCTTTGTGCACAGTGACACTAATTTTTCTTGTGCATTTGAGAGTTAAGTATTTAAATAACAGCTAAGTCAGAGAACTAGGAGTAGAGTCCACCTCACTGCTTCATGCTTGAGAAGGGATGAGTGTGGTATTCCTCACTAATATGAGAGCCCAAGTGTAAGTGTGGGGTTTAGTTTTAACCCACACCAAATTAAATTACAAAATACTTCTGCTGTCTTTTTTACATGTGCTCAAATACTATTTTTAAATACCCAATGTGCTCTGTGATGTGTGTGTGCATACATGCACACTGTATCTGTTTGGAATTGCTCAAGGAACTTGGTATGTGTTTGCTCCACCTGGGTTCCTTTCAATGTTTGCCTTCTTTTTGTGTGGCTTTTTTCTGGGTATAGAAACAATCTCCCCTGAATGTCGAAGTGCACAAGACAGTCCAGCTCTTCCAAATTTGATTGGTTTAGTTGTGCTGTTTTTTCATTTGTCCTCCCTGCTGCTTATTTTAAATTGGACATGCCTAATCTGCCTTTATTTCAGGTCAAAATTTTTAACTTCTCTTCAATTTTAAAGGAAGTAGGAAAGTGACATGTGCCTACTGTGGACTTTAAATATGAAAATACTGCCAATTCCTATCACTGACAGACAAGTTGTATTCATAGATACAATATGAACATCATATTTCTTTATTTTTTGTCAGATGCCACTAAATGGTAACTCCAGACATGAAGTCTAGCTGGCTTCTGTGGCTTGAGGGGTTGTGGTCCCTCCCTTCTTCCCCCAAGACTTTGTTACCTGTAGCTGTTTGTGAATTTTCCAGCTGTCCATTAATAACTTCTGCTGCACATGTTTTTCCTGTGGTTCCTTACTGTAGTTGTTGGCATCTCTATGGTATTCCTTTTGTCAGGTATCCAATGAAATATTTTGTTGTGTATTTGTTTGAACCTTCCTCCTTTGGGAGAAAGGATTGTAACACAGTTTGCCAAGCTGCTTTAGTACTGAAGTGTAATGTGATATTAAACCATCTGAATGTAGTTTAATGAAAGATTTGTTCCATTGCATTTTTTTTAACAGTTACATGCAGTTCAGCCACCATTCGGGTGACTTAATGCCTTGTTCCAGATCCTGTTTTAATCAACAGCTTTAATCACCATGGTTCAACCTCTTTTGTGTCTTTTTTTCTTCTTCTAGTACAGAGCAGTATTCAGAGGTTCCAGGAGAAGTTTTTTATCTTTGCTTTAACACCACAGCAGGTCAGAGAAATCTGTATTTCCAGGTAAGAAGTAAGAGTGTGGTATAGTGTAGGTAAATCTCTACAAAATTTCAGGACAAAGTGTGAGGTTTTGATTCACCATATGCATCACTTATTCTGCAGATGCAGAGTGATAATCCTCACTGAAGTTACTCTTGAGTTTATATCTGTTCTGTTTCCTTCAGGAACAACTGTGCACAGAATTTGTGTGCATTTTGTGAAAATTGTACCCTGTTAAAGAATTAACAATTACTTAGTTCTGAGTAATTGTCACTGTTGAGAGAGGTGGGAAGCTTCCCTACATTTCTCGTGGCTGTAGGAATGGAAGCCTGCTTTTCTGTTTTTTTCCCAGGGTTGATGTTGTAAACTATGAAAATTCACGGGTGCTTTTTCATCCCTGGCAGCATCCTACTTGATTGTTGCTATGAACTTTTGATGGAGGATGCTGATCCTGAAGTTCTGTGTAAATTGGGAGTAGTTAAACAGAAATATCAGTTGTAAGGTGCTCATACCTCGATAAAACAGAAACAAGAACAAAGTTTAATGATGCTGGGGCAGTTGTGTCAGTTGTTTCTCTGTATGGCTGCAATATGAGTGGGTACTAAGTGGGTACAATATGTGCAATATGAGTGGGTACTAAGTGGGTACTTCTCTTTTTCTTTCTCTTTGTCACAGGGACTTTCTGCCTGGAGGCAGGAGAGATTATACAGTCCAAGTTCAGCTAAGGTACGTTTTGTGCTGTGTTCTCTGAAAACCTAATTGGCTGATGGATATTTGTGGGGACACTTGAAAATAATGCTTTCTCTTTCTATGGATACAGGCTATGCCTAGCAGAGACAAGCTGCCCTCAAGAGGATAATTATCCTAATAGTTTGTGCATTAAAGTAAATGGGAAGCTGTTCCCATTGCCAGTAAGTATGTATGTATGTATTTGTGGCTTCTTGGTAACTTGTGGAGTGTGTATGTGTTTTTCTGTAGTGTTAGCTTGCCAAAACAGTCAAGCTATTTGTTATCACTCAGATTTCTCTAATGTTAGGAATGGAGTTTGTACATTTGCTGTGTCTGATGGCCATTACTGCTGTTAATCATATTACAGCTGCTGCACGGACTAAATGTGGCTAAGCGCCCTACAGCAAACCTCGTCTTTTGCTGTTAATGTAACTAAATAATTCAAAAACAATCTGGTGTCTGCATGGAGAATCCTTCTCACAGGTGCTTATACTCAGTTTATTTGAGGGTGGTAGCCCTTGCTGTGTGGGCTGCCTGTATTTGTGAGAGGCTTGAGTTCCTTCTTGTTCTGAGGCAATGGCATCAGCCTCTTGTGTGCCACTTGTGCACTGCTCTGCGTCTGTCTGCTTAGAGCACAGTTTATTATGGGGACGAAGAGGAGACACGTTTTAGGGTTCCTAGTACATTGCTGATACTGTATCAGAGCACAGTTGGCAGTCACACTTCAGGAGTGTCTGATGTTGCAGAAATTAGTACATAGTCACCATAGGGTCATCTGGAGCCTTGGGTATGGACAGAAAGGGAAAAGCTCTCTCATTCTCAAAACATTTCTGGAATGGGTTTCTCTCTTTCTTCTTTCAATAGAACAGAGAGAAACTCTTGCACAACCCATTCAGAAATACTTCTTGAGGCTATAAAGTGTGGTAAAAGTCATGGAACAGAGGGTTTTTTCAGTAGGTTTGGAAAGTGGTTTTTTTCAGTGGGTTTGGAAAAATACCATGTGGAGAGAGAAGGTGTGAAACCTCTTTTTCAGATTGTTTTTAACCACCTTGGTGTGTTAGACGTATTGTCCTGTACCCTCCCTCCTCCCATATGCAACTGTGACTGCTTTTTTTAAATTTTGCCTCTACTCAGCTTAAATGAGACTCCTTAGATTCTCTTCCTCTTTTTCAGTCTTCAGGTTATAAAAGGTTTCTTTCTCATGTGTTCTGGTCAGTGTTTTTTGCAAATGCTGGTTACGTTCTGTGTCATAACTTTGAGGGTTACAACAAAAAAGAATTCAGTCTGATGTTATCTTTTGGGCATCAGTGTCAGCTGATTCTCTGTCTTGTTAATATAGGTTACACCCTGCTGTGCTCTCCATTTTGTGTTTAAGGTGTCACAGTTGTAGCAGAAACTACTACTAATCTTGGATTATTACTTAGCTTGAGACTTAAATCCTCTAGGTTCTTCCTGCACATAAGATGATTTTTTAATCTGTTCAGCTGAACCTTAGCTGGGAAAATGAATAAATCACTATTGCCTTGGCAACTTCCCCTCCTCATTCACTATGAGCTGAATGACAAATAGAGTCTCAGTCTGAGTGCTTCTGCAGACTTTTTTTTGCTGATTTGGTCTCTCTCTGCATCACTGGGCACTTCCTTTCTGTTGCAGGAAGTGTAAGGTAACTTCTTTGCCTCAAAGACCACTGTTTTCCATGGCAGTAGTGTTAGTTAACCTTTGATGCCAGCTCTTTTTGCCCACCTGCACAGTGCATAAGTGAACTTCTCTCTTTGCCTGGTAGGGCAGTTCACACCTCTGCAGAAAAAAAAACCTATTCTTTAAATTATTCTTAGTCTGTAAATTAATCTTGGTCATCTCCTTGCTTGCAATCCTTACCAGCAGCTTCACAGCAGTGCTGCCTGTGTGCCAGTACTGCATGGGATTGTGTTTATATGAACATCATGTTTCCTTGTATCCTGCATCTGTGTCACTGGGAAAAGCCAGATAAATGAGCAGTTATGCTTTCTCCTGATTAATTTCCTTGCTGTAGCAGATGATACCTGCCTTGAGTAATGTGGTTCTTTGAAGAACCATGGAAGACTTCAAGACCCCAATAATATTGCCACTAGAGTGGGCAGCCTGCCTAAACAGTGCCAGGCAATGCTGGTTAGGAGGCAAGCAGAAAGCTCCCAAAAGGACAGGAGGAGAAGGTTCCAAATTGTTGTAGGAGTATGAGAGTGAATCTGTTCTCAAGAATAAGCTCTGTGGAAGAAAACACTAAAAGCTTTGCTGAAACAAATCATGTGCACTGCAGAGTGTGTCTCTGGAAAAAAAAAAAAGGGAAATGTAAGAGAACTTGCATTCACTCTCTTCTGAAGTAATTCTGTGTTTTAAATGTGAAATTGTCATCATTTCCCATATGTCTGTTGCCTCTGTGTTCTGGAATAAAGCCCTTGTGGCATACTGGGCTAGTGAGTAGAAGAGACTGTTTATATATATATGTATGTATATATGTACATATAAATAGATATAAAAAATATTTTTTATTATTATTATTGTCTTTATTTCCAGACTTAGCATCTTTCAAAGTAACTCCTTCACCAAGCACTAGGTTGTGAATGTGTGTGTATTTCTCTGGTTAAAGAAATACTTATTTTTTTTCTCAGCATATCCTTTCTGGGTGAGTTTTTTGTTTAGAACAGCACTGTCTGGAAATGCATCAGTACTGCCTGTGCAAGAGGCCGAGCTGCACTTGCAGGCATCCTTCATGTGCAGGATGAGTTTGAGATGAGAGGCTGCAGGCTGGCTGTGAGCTCAGAGCAGGGGTTCTCAGGGTGGCTCTGTCAGACTGGCTTATTGTCACCGTGACAGATGCAGGGTGAGAGGAATAAGCTGCAGGCTTATTGTGTGATGAGGGCGTTGGAACTGGATGATCTTTAAGGTCACTTCCACCCCAAACCTCTCTGATTCCATGATCTCTTAAATACAGCTGGTACTCCATGTGCAGCCCTTCCTCGGCGACCTTGGCAGAGGACAGGTGACACCTGTTGCTAATGGGGCCAGTAGCTAATGAGGCAAAGTAGTCACTGAGGTGATGTGGAACTCTTGGAACAGGATGTAATTGTTTCTTAACCAGTGAAGTGTTTTCAGTGTGTGAAACACTTGAGTTTAGTCTTCATTACTTGCTCCGTTTTCACTAAGGCTGTGTCCTTGTGATGTTTCACTCTGTTCCAGTAGAGCATGGGGAGAAAGAGGACAGAACATCCACATGACCTTTTACTCTTCCAGTGAACTTACCTGGACCCAAACTGTGTTCTCTTTCACTTTTCCAGTGCTTCTGTAAAACCCTTTTAAAACAAGAAATGCCTTACAACTGTCTTTGTCTCTGGTGATCTACTGTGAAAGTCTGATATTTCTCAGAATAAATGCTGGCTTTGCTCTCCAGCCTAGACAGCGTCTAAGCTTGCCTGCTTCTCATAGGTCTGTTTAAAGCTAACAAGTATGTGTCAGCAGTTTCAGAGTACACTGGGGAGACTGGGTAACACATCCATTGTCCTTTTTTTCCACAGGGATATGCTCCACCACCAAAAAATGGAATTGAGCAGAAGCGACCTGGGCGTCCCTTGAATATCACTTCTCTAGTTAGGCTGTCATCAGCAGTGCCAAACCAGATTTCCATCTCTTGGGCTTCTGAAATTGGAAAGGTAACTTGTATGTTCTGTAGGATGTGGGAAGTCATCTAAATAGCCTATTTGAGCATTCCTGCTCCCCTGCTGCCTGATGTGGCTGGAAAGTGTTTTTTGTTAGCTTATTATCAGTGCCAGGAAACAAAGTTTGCTCTAGAACTGTAGTAGTTTTCAGTAACACATGTGGGATTTACATACAGATGGAAAGATATTCTTACAGGCTTCACATTCAAAAGTCTGCTTTTAGAGTTTGCCTGAAATGCATGTCAAAAATGACAAACTCTTTTGTGGTGTGAATAGTAAATACCCCTGTCGATTTATTAAGGAAAGAGAAGGAGAGTGCAAGGACTTTTTGACTCCATCCTACGTTTAAATAACTGTTGCAGCACCCTTTCAGCTGTTGTGAAGTCAAGAACTATTTATTCCTTATCTGTGACTGTTTGTGTTAATTCTGGTTGCAGTTATCAAAGTAGTTTTCTCTACGAGGTTTTATTCAAAATCAGATTCTCTGGACTAAAAATACCACATATTTCAAAGAGACTCCAGCATAAGCTTTTATATTAAAATTTTAAAAAGAAATAGGATTGAAAGGTAACGTTCAAAAAATAAACGAAGGGCAGTGCTGACATCAAAGGATGATTTTCTAGAACAGGGATGGAGACAAAGATCTGAGGCATTGCTTCCCAGTCAAAGCACAGAATCTTAAAATGGTTCCAGTCCTCTGTGTGGTCTTGGCCTCTCATGCTGGGGCCTGCTAGCTTTACTCCCTGTATTGCCAAAATATACTCTGATGGAAGCAGATGACTCGGAATGCTTGGACATCGTCCCCTTGGCCTGAGAGGTGAAGTGAGCTCTATGGTTTAGTGCTGATGCCAGAATTTGCTGCTTTTCATCCTCAAAGTGAGACCCTGGGGAACAGCATGGGGTGTCACAAAAGGGCTTGTTGGCATGGACTGGGCTGATACTGGAGGGCTGCTGAGCTAAGGGGGCATAAACCCCTCAGTGCTGGGCAGACTTGAGCCTGTAGAATCCTCTCTGTAAGGCAACAGTTGGTCATTCTTTAAGGAAAAAACCAAAATTCTAGGTTTCTTAGTGGTTTCATGTGCAATTAGAATGCTTTATCTGCTGCTCTAGGTAAGAGCTGGTTTTCCTATAGGTGGTAAAGGAGGAGCAGGGCTGTAGGAGTTGTTTGAAGTTCCTGTGTAGTAACCAGGCAGTGCAGGAGCCATAGGAAGATGGCTGACAGGCAGTGGAAATACGAGGTCACGGATGAAACCATTATTATCCTGCAGCACTGGGGCTTGCAGACTTTTCATTAGTGACCTAGAAGTGGGAGCGAACAGTGAACAAAAGAAGCTGACAAGTGGTGTGAGTTAGGGAGGAGTAGAAAATGCTAGGGAACGGGGCCAGGCTCAGTGGAACAGACATGGTGTAACAAGGCTGGGCTTAGGAGTACAGAACAAGCTAAAGAAAAGGTACAAAGAAACTGGGGCAGCTCTGTGCCATTTGAAGCTGTTGTTTATACCATAAAGACCATTTATCTTTTGTCACATAATTCTTTTAGCTCCCCACTGACACTGGAAAAAAAGGGGAAGATAAAGGAGACAAAATGTGAGAAATTCTTAAAAGATTACATGTATGAAATGTGTCACATAGGATCTTTCCAGGAGGAGAACTCAGATTGTCTCTTGGTTGTGAAATTACCTTTTAGTTCAGTCATAATTGGAGTAGGATAATTAGACCTGACTGGCCAGAGAATTTTGGCAGAATGTTGGACCTCCACAGAATTGAAGTTGTCTGTCAATGCTCTTAATAATTACTGATTAAACAAAAAGTCACATTTTTGTTTTACTACATGCTACAACTAGTGTAAATAGTCATCTGTTGTCATAGTGGGAGTATTATATGAAATCAACATTTAATCTTTAATCCTTCTTTTTTGTAGAATTACTCCATGTCTGTGTATCTGGTTCGCCAGCTCACCTCAGCTATGCTTTTGCAGAGGTTAAAAATGAAAGGTATCAGAAATCCTGATCATTCCAGAGCACTAAGTAAGTAATCAGCTTGCCTGTCTGTACTTTTGGAGGGTGGTTACTGGCTCTTTAAAACTAGAATTGGTAATACAGAATAGATTTGCTGTATTTTGAGAATAAAGCCATGCCCAGGGTTTGACAACTTGGCTGTTGGTGAGGCATCACACTCTTTTTCAGTGGGGGTTTTTAGGGAGCATACCAAGAGATTCCATCTGAAATGTGGTTATGGGAATGCCACAAGCACTCCTTACTGTGCTGGGCTATGAGGTGCAGCTAGATGTCCTGAGTTCTCTTCACCTGTACCTCACTCACTCATAATGGTTTATTTATCTCTTGACATGTTGGGTTGAGTTTGCTCTGTGTGGTTTTACTGCATTTGCAGTCAAACATCAACATCAGATGTTCAGACATTTGCTACTTGCTTATAAGTAGTGAAACTGTTGTTGTTTATGAACTAGTTTCCTAGATTAATATTTTTAGATAGCTGAAAAAAAAGTGCATGTACTGCTGAATCAAGGTTAGCATTTGATATAATGACCTCTATGTATAACTTCTGTATTTATTTTAATAGTTAAAGAAAAACTAACTGCAGATCCTGATAGTGAGATTGCCACAACTAGTCTGCGGGTCTCTCTGATGTGTCCTGTAAGTATGGCTGGAAATTTCCAGATAACATTCATATTTTCATCTGGGCTGCTTTTCAAAGGCCTTGCTTTAGAAACCTCACTTGTTTTATATTTTATTAGCAAGCTAAGATAAAATAGTGGGGAGAAGCAGCAGTAACCCAGCTGTGGTTTAGGACTGGATGCCTCAGCTGTGACGCACTGAGTCAAGCTGCTGCTTGTGTACAGTGAGGCCAGTAGAGGGATTAATCTCCTATATTGACAGGCTGAGGCTAATCAGGCAGGCTGACAGAATAATTAAAGGATGGAATGATAATTAAAACCTCTTATCTCCTCATCTTGGTGGCTTTGCCTATACTGCAGATACAGAAGCAAGCAAAAAAACAGGCGATCACCTTATAACAAGGTAATGCTGCCTTGGAGGCTCTCTTCCCAGGAAGAAATTGGTTATTCTGAGCGTAACAAGTCCTGGAGCTCAGGAAAACACCTGAAATACTGGGTTAAAAGAAAATTATAGAAGAATCAACTTCAGTTGATTGTTTAATTAAAATGAAGTCTTCCAAATAATGTTGTTTCAGGTCCATTAGAAGTGTTTCTGACTGTTCTCAGTGTGTTGAGGCCTTGGAGCAGGGCTTAATTTTTCCTTTAGGAGCTCTGTGTGGGTGCTGTGATGGGGCGGATTTACTTACAGCACCCTTAGCCCCAGGCACTTCGATAGCGAGCAGCAAGAGTTGTTTCACCAAGTGCCTCTGCATTCATTGTTAACCATTCAGGCCTGTTTCTCTGTCTTCTGTTCTGACACCCTTTAAATGCATCTCCTGCAGCTGGGAAAAATGAGACTGACAATCCCGTGCCGGGCTGTGACCTGCACACACCTGCAATGTTTCGATGCTGCTCTTTATCTTCAAATGAATGAGAAGAAGCCTACCTGGATCTGCCCTGTCTGTGACAAAAAGGCAGCTTACGAGAGCCTAATACTAGATGGGTAAGAGACTGGCTTTGCAGATTACACAATTACTTAAAATCTTTCATTATGTACTCAGTAGCTACTTTTGTGACTTGAAGTTAGCCATTTAATACTATTTTTGGTCAAAATACTTCAGACTGGAGGAACCATTAGATTCCATTAGTTTCTCTTGCCGTAGTGACCTATGTAAGTTTATGTCCTAAGTGCACTATCAAACTCCTGAGTATCAGTGTATTTCTTCTGGATAAATATAAATGCAACATAAAAGGACAGGTCTTCCTTTTAGACGTCTCTATCCCTGAAAGGTGTTAACTTCAAAATGTAACTTGTAACTCATAACAATTGCCTAACTTGGTTCAAGAGGTGATGTATTCTGCTTCAGAATGGAAATCTGTGCATTGCAGTAGTGTTGGAGTGAATTATGAATGGGTTGGGATAATCTTACTTTCTGATATCTGCAAAGGCAGTAATTACAGCCTTTCAGATAAAGAGGAACTAGGGGGAAAGGAAACACAGTGGGTAGAAGGTGATCATAATTATCTTTTTATCTGTGTCTCCTTTTCACTTAGAATAAAAATGTCACTTAGAATCAAAATTGAAACTTTATTTTTTCAGCCTCTTTATGGAAATCCTTAACGAATGTTCTGATGTGGATGAGATCAAATTCCAGGAAGATGGCTCCTGGTGCCCCATGAGGCCAAAGAAGGAAGCTGTGAAAGTGTCAAGTCCACAGTGCACCAAAATAGAAAGTATGTACATCTGGGTACTGGTTACAAACCAGCACAAAATCTTGGAGACTTAGTTGTAGCTTGGATAATGCGTGTGGATGTTGGTGTTTGTTTTGTGGAGGGCTTACTACTACTAATCTTCCTGTAATTTAAGCTAGAAAAGAAAGAGTTGTATCTCTAAGAGTGCATTTTTGGTCTTTGTCTTTGCTCTTTATAATAGCAGTTAAGAAAATGAAAAGTTGCTTTTGTTTTACATCCTTCAAATGATAAGTGAAAACAAAAGTTTGTTCTTTAATAGTCCCAATGTGACACAGAAGAGTCATAAAGCAGGTACTGGGGCAAATATTAATTGTAATGGCCAGGAAGGTGATCTAGTATACAGGATCTGGGTTCCTGGTTCTCTTGCAAATAGAAACTGCTGACATCACCATCTTTTGGAGAACAATGGTGTTTTATTTTCTTCTTCAGGTTCCA
Organism: Molothrus aeneus; assembly: GCF_037042795.1. NCBI lineage: Eukaryota > Metazoa > Chordata > Aves > Passeriformes > Icteridae > Molothrus > Molothrus aeneus. Next base: position 1,659,068 of record NC_089680.1, read on the forward strand.
GTGTTGTTAGCAAACCATGTTCCGTGACAGTGGCCAGTGAGGTAAACAAGAAGAAGGTTGATGTTATCGACTTGACAGTGGAAAGCTCTTCTGATGAAGAAGAAGATCCTCCAGCCAAAAGGAAGTGCATATTTATGTCTGAAATACACGGGAGCCCAACTAAAGGGTTTGTCAATTTTAAAGTTAGTTGTTACTCTGTAATGTCTCAGCTAAACTGATCTGTAGAGAAATGTACTTGGAATCCAGCTCTGTGCTTTTAGAGGAGAATGTCTAGGACTCTCCTGTAGAAGGTTGTATTGATGCAGTAACTTTGTACAGGCAAAACACTATTAAATAGATTTTCACTTCACAAAAGAACTTTTTTTTTGCGCTGACTGTTGCTGTGTTTGCAGGGACATTTCTCCATAGAAAAGGGATCTGACTAAGCTAGTGGGCAGTGTTCTCCTGAGAAAGTAGATTATGCCAAGTGGAGGAACTTCATGCATTCTTGCTGCGTTAGTGTCATCTTAAAGGCTTTTCTCTTGCTGTCTGCTGTATCCTCTATCTAATCTGCTCTGGTGCCCAGGGAACGAGACTGTGTTGTGTGTTTCATCCATCCTGTCAGTCTTGGAAGGGAGCCACTTTGCTGTTTTGAATCAAGATGAGCTTTTCCTCCATCTCTCTGTTAAATTCTGGAATGTCTTGGATGCTGTTGTTGGCTGTGGTCATCAGTCAGTCCTGCACTTTGATTAGCACAACCAGTGACTTCCCAAGTCCTCTGGCAACTCCTCCATCTTTGTAGTCAGGCCTGACTTTGGCACCAGGCTTGACCAGCTTCTCTGCTGCTGTGCCCTTCTGTCTGTCCAGCCTTCTGTCTGTCCTGGTTTGTGCACCTCAGCTCGGGTGCTGCTTGTGGCTCCCATGTTTCTGCTCTTGGCCCATGGGGCACCCCAGACCTGCAGGGAGTGAGGGCCACTGGTCAGGCTCACCAGCACTCACTGCTCCAAGCTCAGCTTTCAGTACTGGCTCATCAGTTAGTGCTGCTGCCTGCATGAGGTGTGTGTCTCTGTCTCTCTGTGTAGTGGCTTATGACCTGTACTAAAATAATAATAAACCAAATCCCCTTCTGTTTTGAAGGTTCCCCTTCTGTTTCAGAAGTAATGAGCAGGTGTGGTGAGTCTCTAGTCCACAGGAATGTCTGTGTGGTCCTTGGTGAGCAAGTAGTTGGTCATCTTCAACCACTTTCAGCAGTGATGCTGCAATGCTGTTGCTTTTTTTGTGAGGATTGTGGAGGAGTCCTTCTGCAAGAGACTCTTCCTCACTTTTACAAGAAAGTGTAGCTACAAATACATCTCTTAATGAAGTTTCAGAAGGCACCAAGACTTCCTTCCGTGCTCCTATGTTTGAGATGGCTACCTGCAACTGTAATTGTAGGAGGACTGACTTCTTTTTTCTCTCTATTACCCATGTATTTTCCTTGTTTTTTGGGTATGGATATGGCATATTTTTATTCTTCAAATCCAAATTAAAGTGAGGCTCTTGGGATATAGCTTATCTCCTTTAAACAGTGTTGTCTGAATGCTAGTTTTGGGAAAACTGGGGTGTCTTCTTAAAGGAAGCAACAATACAGGCTGAAGTGTGAGAGGTGCCTGAGAAGGGAGGGTCTGAAATCCAAGGTTCTGACATCAGAAGTAGGTTAACAGGTAGGAGAGTGTGGGAAGGAAGATGAGTGAGTAACACTAAAGGCTGGAGGGAGCGATGCAGAGCATCTGGGAGCAGAATTCTGTGTGTTTCCACCTGACTTGGTTCATGAACTGTTCTGTGCACGTGGTTGGTGCCTGGGCACCTGTGGCAGTGTTTGTAACGATGCTGCCAAGAGATCAGGCAGCATGAGGGGAAGCAGAAGGGTTGTAGCATGCTCCTTGAGGGCTGAACTGGAGGCTGTGAGTAAATACAGATGTATATTTAACTCCTACCTGTGCAATCTGTGTCATCCTGTGGGGCAGGATAATGGTCAGTTGTGCCCTTGGTGTAACAGGTGGGCACTGAGCAGCAGTTCTGTGGAGAAATCAAATGGAACACTCTCCTCCTGGCTCTGGTCACCTTTACATCCCTCTGTGGGTGCTCACAGACACCCCTTTGTCTTTGATGTTGCCATTGACTCCAGCACTGTACTTTGTTTTAATGCCAACTTGCTCTTATGTCACAGCTGCTGTTGAGAGCCGAGATACGGTCATGTTATTATGAAGACTGTTATGAAAAAGGAAATTAGAGTGGAGTACTGTGTAGTGAGTAGCCACACTGTAGTTGTGTTGTCGCACGGTGACTTGTGAATGAGAGTGCACAGCACTGCCTGGTTTCCCTTGTGCAACTAACAGCCAGGTTGTTTGTAATTTCCCATGCTGTTTGAAACAGGGTTCTCATGTATCAGCCATCTACTGCCAGAGTGCCCAGCGTGACGACGGTCGATGCTGCTGCTATTCCTCCTTCATTAACAGACTACCCAGTACCATTCCATCACCCACCAATATCCAGTATTTCATCAGACTTGCCAGGTAGGTGCTGAGTGTTTTTCATGTATGTTCTGACAACAGTATTAATTTATGGGGTGGGTAGAAATTGGAAGAATTTATTAACTCTTTGATTTTGTTTTTAATGGAACAAGTCTATATGCAGTATGGCACTGATGGGATGTCTGGACAAGCCTAGTACAGGCTGTCTGCCCATTTTCAGATTGCATTTTGCAGCAGTGATGTGACAAGCACTGCTTTTGGGGTACAAACTGGCACTTGAGCACGGCAGCCAGAAACTGCTCTTGCTGTGCTCAGCCAGACTTTGTGTAAACATCTGGTAGTTAACGTGTTTGTAGATGCGAGGGAGAGTAGTTGCTTGTTTTAGTTACTAGAGGTGTGAGGGTGCTAACTCATCCCAGCCCTCAGTGTAGTTACTCTGCTAGCTGATTGTAGTGGTGCTCTGTCTAGACTGTATGAAAAAGGTTAAGGTGAGCTACAATCTGTGAGCTGACCTCTATTGACTTTCTTTACCTAGACATACCCTAAATGCCTATGATGTATTCTTCAACACTGCTGCTAAATATCAGACAAAAGGTGGGGATACTGATTGTTTTCTATCCTGGCTCCTTGAAAAGAACAATGTGTAAAGGGACTCTGGGGGTTCTCTTGGCTGGCTGTAACAAACCCAGAGCCCAGGAAGTGGTGACTTGTGGTGACAGGTGTCACTTTGGCCTCCTGTACTTCCCTTTCCCTGCTCCATTGCCTGTCTCCATTCCTCCCCTGCAACATCTCTGGGTTTTTTCCTCTTCTTTCAGCACCAGTTTGGCAATGAGATGGATATCATTCCCCTTGTTTCTCTGTCCATTTTGGCTCCCTTACTGCTCCCTCCCTCCACTTCTCCCTTGTTAAGAAAATCAGTTGTCTTCCCAAATTGGATAGGAGAATAAGCTGAGAGAACAGAAGTCTAGAACTGTTGTTCAGCTCTTACCAACTGAAGTTCTAGAACTTGCACAGACAAAAGAAGCTGTCAGTTCTGTAAATGCAGCTGACTTTTTAAATCTCCTTCAAAATTTTTCTCTAATGGAGAAGAGGAGGAGAGATGTCACAGGCCAGAAGAGATTTGGAGGTGATGGGAGAGGGAGGGAGTATATCATTTCTTTCTGTTGACATAGCAAACACAAGGCCAATATTTAGAAAAAAAAAAAAAAACCAACCAAAAAATTTGGTAATTTCTTATTGGTTTTATAATTCTAAACATCTTGCCCTAAATGCTTACACGCAAATGGTGTTTAAGATGGACACTAATTGTCACTGGTCTTGGAGGATATACATTGAACTACTTGTAGTTTCCTCTTCTTCATTCCTTTTATTTGTCTAGACACAAAACGGGGATGATATTAGAAATGTTTCCTTATTGGCTGCCCGTGGGTGGAGGAAGAGACCTGCTGCTTGTTTTTGGACTTGTGCATGTTGTGACTTTACTTCATTCCAGCATCTTTAATGTGATGACACTCTTCATGTCCCAGTTTGGCCAAGTCAGGTACAATATGCAGTGAAACTTGCATTAATGAACCAACAGCTCCAAATGGCAACCTCCATCTAAGCAACCACATTGAACCACCCTGCAGTATTCAGTGAATAATACATCATTATGTCATCCTCATTATTAAAAAGAGCCACCTGTACTAGATAATTCGTTTTGCTGCTGCCTGAAGTAGTCGTTGAGAGTGGTGTCACAGTGGTATATTCCATTTAGAAAGTCTGTATGAATTGCAAAATCTGTTCTACAACCACCAAAAAAAAATCTTTAAATTTGTTGTGTGTGAATAAAGGAGAGACTTGTCTACTTATCATCCTTCTCTTCTTCCTAGGTCTGGATTTTCTTTCGCTAATCCCAGTTGATTCACAGGTATGTTTCTGATCTCTTGTGGGGCTAATTTCCAAGCCTGATTTTTGTGATGTTGTGCTCCAATAATTGTCAGGGTGCCATCATCCAAACTGTGTTTGTGGTTCACTTGCTTAGACCTAACCAAAGTCTAGGAAAACCTAGCAAGAACTAGTAATAAATATGCACTAAACAAGATTGAGTTTAGCCTTTCCATGATGAATCCAGGCCTGGAAACTCATTCTTTACTGATAGTTTCCTTTTTAAAATAAGTATGTGCTCAGCACTCACTTGAATGTACCCAGAGTGTATTTGAGGCCCTGGCATAGGCTGCACAGAGCAGCTGTGGCTGCCCCATCCCTGGAATTGTCCAGGCTGGGCAGAGCTTGGAGCAACCTGGGCTAGTGGAAGGTGTCCCTTCCCATGGCAGGGGATGGGATGAGATGAGTTTTGGGGTTCTTCCAGCCCAAACCATTCTGGAGAACAAAAAGGGGGAGGTGAGGGAGGAGGCTGGTGGCTGCCATCCCCGCTTGGTCACTGCTCTGCAGAACTCCGGTTCTCGCTGTGGTCCCGTCGCGTGGGGAAGATGTATCTTCAGAGCGTACATTTCCCTCGCGCAGTTAGTCTCTTCACTCTTCATTGTTTGTTTCAAGCAGTACTGTCCTCCTATGTTTTTGGATAGTCTCACCTCAACCTTAACAAGCAGCACGCCTGGCAGCATCATCACCTCCACCAGCCACCACGAGAGCAGCACGCACGTTAGCTCCTCGGGCCGGGCCGAGGCCGGCGTCATCACCAGCAGCGGCGGCAGCGCGCCCGACATCATCTCCCTGGACTGACCCTCGGGGCAGCACGGACCCCGCAGGCATTGCACACAGCTGCTGCTGCTCCTCTCTCCCCACCCCCCACCCGGAATTCCAGCACCTCGGAGCTCACGCTGATATTTATTGTGAAAGGATTTCCCTCCTGGGAGAGTGGGGTGAATTTCGCTGATGCTCAGAAGATAGGATGGTTTTTGGTCGGGCTTTTTGTTTTTCTTTCTCCTGCTTGTTGAATAGATGGTATAGAAAAGGCCCTTTTGAGAATACATGTTCAAGCTCTTAGTTTGTTCTGGGGATACTGACTTTCTCTTGTGTGGATTCCATAAGTGCTTTTTAATTTTGTTGTAAAATACAGCAATAATGTAAAAACAAATGATGTTTTTTTTAATAAAGAAAAGCACTTACTTGCTCTAGAACAGTAGTTAGGAAAAAGGTGCAGAAGTGTAGGAATTAGTGAATTTGTAATATTTTCACTGGGGCCTGTAATAAACTTCATTAAGAGAATGAAGCTTTGAATAGCCATGACATGTGTTTTATGTCTTGTTCCCCACCTCCCCCTTACCTGAGGACATACAGGAAGCCTCTATAAATGGAGTTGTTGGGGTTTTTTTTCCTAGTTTCATGTTCCAAATGCAACAAGAGCCTAAGCTGTGACCTCTTCCTCTTTATGTTCTTTCAGCTAGGAAGGGGACAGACTATCTATGCAAACCCTGCATCACACAGTCTCTGTGCTGCCATGTTATAATTGGGACACCTTGCCACCACCAAAAACTCCTGGTGGAATGTACATCTGCTTTCTGTGGCAGCTGTAAGCAGATGAAATAGGAAAGACTTCCTTCAGTGCAGGAGTGTTTTCTAGGATTTCCTAATTATGGTTTCTGTCTCCTCAGCAGCTGCTGTATTCCATGTGGACTGTAAGGGAGGCTTGGCTTTTTAGGAAATAGAAGCCATAGCTGCACAGTGTCCCCACCTAATTTTGAATTGTGTGTTTAGGGCTTAATGATGCTTTGCCCCACATTTCCTTGCCTCCTGATTGTTGCTTTTCTACTTCAAAGGGAACAATTTCCCCGTTTTACTCCTCTGATGACCGTGCTGCTTTGTTAGTGTGTACGCGGTGTCTGCCCACACACACCTGGGGATAACCTCAGCAGTACTGTATGTGGAAGAGGTTACAGACTAGGAAAACCAAGTCATTTCCATGGAGCTGGAATAATGATATTGTCTATGTATGCTGAAATAACAGCTTTCTCAAGTGCTGCGTTTCTGTTCGGTAACTGTATTTGAGATCATTCCTTCCCTAATGACCAGATCTTACTTTTTTGCTAAGTTTTTGTTCCTTTTTTCTTACCTCCTTAGTTGGATGTCTGGTGCTTTTTGCCTTCCAGTACTGTTACAGTATTTGAACCAAGTACATGGATGAGGTATATTGAAACAGGATGTTTTGTAATTTTTGTCTGCCCTGTACCCCTACCTTTAATGCTGCATTACTGTTCCTTATTGCCTTTTTTGTATGATTTTTCACGCAGTCTTGAGTTCACATGTTGGTCTTAATAGTGCCCCAATCTTTCTTTGCTTTTTTCTTATCAGTTTAATATTTTGTACCTGTTAAAGATCAGTTTTTAGCATGATTTATTTCCAATAAAACCATGCTTGTTACAAAATTTTTCTTGATGGCCTGCAGCAGATCAGTGCTTTCTGCATCACCATTGCACGTTGACTTGACCTGTAACTAGAGTGTAGAAAGAGGTTCCAAGAGTAATTCTGAATAAAAGTTTGAAACTGGTCTCTGCTGAAAATGCTGTTTGTGCTCTTAATGTCAAACTCGAGTGTGGCTGAACCTGGCTGAGGGGGTGAGAACATCTTGCATGTGGATCAGGAAAGTGAAGTGAGGACAAGTGTCCTTAGGATGTGCTCTAAACCACTCAGGGTGTAATAAAGTACAGCTTCAATTTTGTAAATTACTGTGCCCCATGTAGCAGGCAGTAACTGGGGCTGAAGCAGGGTTGTGTTCTTCAAACCTTCCAGAGCCATGACAGCAACAGTGCAAGCTGAAGACACTTCAGCCTGAATTGTCGCAGGCCCTGGTGTGTGTGCTTTTCCTGCAGCGCCAGTGAAGTACAAGGCTTGTGTAACCCCTGAATCCTTTACCTCTGCTGAGGATGAGGGAGTACCAAGATGTCAGAGCAGTGCAGTGTCCCCTCCCATCCTGCTTCCACAAGAGAGCAAGGAATTTGTTGGGATGGGTGGGGAGGGGGTCAGGGCTGCAGCTGAGGTGGGGCCTGTGCCGCTCCCGTGCTGCTCAGCCAAACTGGCCAGTGTAGCTAGGTGTGGCTTTGGTTTATTCCCCTTTCAGCAAATCCTAAAACACATCAGAATGTCTATCCAAGAACTTCCAACAAGAAAAAGCTTGGAGAAAAGGTTAGATAGGGTCTTGCCTGTTTCTTTCCCCTGTGGAAGTTGATGGTTGCTGCTTTGAGTGGACTGTGTTAAATACACTTTGGAGCCGGCTGCAGAAAGGCAGCAAAGCTGCTGAGGTTAACACACGAATCCCCCCTGCTGCAGAGGTACCAGCATGCTGTGAAAGCCTTGCTCCACACACTGCCCTTCCCCTCACCCATTCATTTGCTATGATTTTCTCTGCAGTTTCTGGAAGTGAGCTAGCTGCTAAAATCTACTGACAGGAAGACTCTGCCTTCTTAAAGGCTCAGCCTGAACTGGCTTCTGATTTTCATATTTGCCATCACACAATGCTGTCAGAGAGCCATGGAGGCAGCACTTTGCTGCCCAACACCACCTCACCTACTCCATGAGATTGTGCACCCATCCAGCAGTGGGAACAGGCATTTCCTGAATTGGAAAGTAGTGTGACACAGCCCCAGGACAGTGTCCATCCCTGTGCTGGCCCTGCTGAGGCACCTCCAGTGCTGGGGACAGCTCTGGGCCCTCAGGACAAGAGAGACCCTGAGGGGCTGGAGCGTGTCCAGGGCAGGGAACGGAGCTGGGAAGGGGCTGGAGCCCCAGGAGAGGCTGAGGGAGCTGGGAAGGGGCTGAGCCTGGAGCAAAGGAGGCTCAGGGGGGCCCTTGTGGCTCTGCACAGCTCCTGACAGGAGGGGACAGCCGGGGGGGTCGGGCTGTGCTCCAGGGAACAGGGACAGGAGGAGGATGCAGTCCTAGGCTGTGCCAGGGGAGGTTTAGGTTGGACATCAAGAAATTCTTCACAGAGGGTGATTGGGCATGGGAAGGGGCTGCCCAGGGAGGAGGTGTCACCATCCCCAGGGGTGTTCAAGGAAAGAGGATGTGACAGTCAGTGCCATGCTCTGGGTGGCATGGTGGTGGTGGGGTCATAGGTTGGGCTCAATGACCTCAGAGGGCTTTTCCAATCTAATTATTTCTGTGATTCTGAACTGCCAGCCTTTTGCTATCCATCCCCCAGAGCACAGAGGATTCCTGTTAGGAAATCAAAGAGCACATATTTTGTCTGAGAGGACAAAACCTGACCATTCAGCAAGAATTCCTGTGAGCAACAGTGACAGGAGGCGCTTGCTAGGTTAAAAATAATTGTGGTCTAGGCAAACTGTAAAGAACACCATTAGGCCTGGGTGGCTTTTTATTAAAGTGGGTTTTTGACACAGGCGAGAGTGTGTCAAACGAGCAACAAAACAGACAATATACAGGCAACAACAACCACATAAGTCAAATTTGGATATCATTTTTGGCTTTTTTAATGAGGTGGTCATGTCATTGCCACACTTTGTTAACACTGTGTATTCAATGTGACAATCTAAAAAATTTCCATTTCCTTCCTGGTTTTAAGAGGAAACTGTCGGGGCAAAACTGGGCATCACACACCATGAAAAAGAACTGATTACAACTTACCTAGGAAGTTATCCACAGGTGGAACACACTCCTTGAAGCCTTTGCCTTTACCTGTTTTCCGCCACAACTTGCCAGGGATCTCCAGGCAGAATCTGCCAATGATCAAAGATGCACTGGAAAAACCTGGCTGCCAGCGTTGGATCTCAAATTGGCAGTAAAATCTAGTGGGAAGGAAAAAAAAATAAATTAAAAAGGGATGAGCCATCTACATGAAAAAATAGGACTGGCTTATTGTGAGTTTTTGTATAGACACAACCCTAGAACACCCTGATGGTAGCGAGGAAACGGCTGCTTTCCAATTAATTCTTTGAAGCAGGTAAAAGTGAGGCCAACTCCCATTTGCAGAAAGATCTCACTGTCCAAGTTAATTGGCAATTAAAAGGCAAAAATTCAATTCAGATAGACAGAATGGGGATATGGAGAAAAAGGTGTTTCACTTGTCACAGGAACTGACCTGGTCAGCTTGAGCTCCTTGGGCTCCTACAAGCACCCAGAAGTGTTAATTCAGTGTTCAGAAGCGGCCAAGGTGAGAAATGGAGTGCTTGCACCTGTCAGCAAAGGAACAGGACACAAAACAATATGTTCAGTGACAGCCTGTCCTTTATCATGGACGTGTGCAGTGTGGGTCTATTATTGTCACAGCAATTACTGCAGAGAAGGTTCCAGAAGGGGAACAGGAACAAAGCCCTCAACACACTCAGCCAGGCTTGGGCCCTCCAGCGTGGGAAAGGCAGCAGGTACAGAGGGCTAAAAATTAAACCTGGGAAAAAACCTCCTAAATGCTCAAAACCAGCCATGCAAGTATGTAGATTATTATTTCAAGAAGTTAGATTGCCAGTTTAGACTTTATAAGTTGGCCATCTCTCATTTCACCACTGATTACTTAAGCAGGCACCACACTGATGCTTTGAAAGGAGCCACCTCCAAAATAAAACATGGCATTTCTTGCAGTTTTTCCATGTGAGGAGTTCCAAATGTGCCCCATGAAATCTCCCCATGCCACAGGACACTCCAGGAGTGCATTTTTAAAAAGGGAGGCGTGAAATGGGACTCACAAACAAAGCACAGTACCACAGGAAGGGCTCTGTACCACACTGAAAATTGTTTCAGTGGAAGCATAAGAAAGATCACATTATTTTAAAGGTAGCCTAAGGATTGGCAAGGGGGTGTCCTGTCATGGAAGCTCCTTTGGCTGGCACAATGTCCTCCTTTTAAAGCTTCAAATTTGGACTAAATTTTCTATCCTGCTGCTGCTGGTGACCCAACTCTTCCTCCCAGGCTTGCTGCAAAGGAAAATCTTTGCTTAAAATGATGGAAGCCCAACCTGAAAAGAAAAAGTCTGAGTGTGCAGGAGCTGCCACATCTTTCTGGCACCCTCTGCTGGCACCAAAGCCTGGAGGAGCTGGGTGCCAGGAAAAAAGGAGTAAATTATCTGAACTGGAGATGCTCTGAACTGAGGATGTACAGGACAACAGGCTGACAAGCAGTCTGATAAATACTGTACCAAAATAACCATCAGCTTGGCTTAGAAATATCTCTACAGCTGCAAAACTCCACTTCTTTGCCAGGATAGGCCTCACGAGTCATAGAGGTGGAAAAAATTCTCCATTTTGCTCTTTCGTCCTTGCACTCACATCCTTCAGCCCTGATGGCCAAGACATTTTTTAAGCAGCTGGGCTGGTATATTGCCTGCCCACCACCCAGCATTGTGGTCTGGAATTAATTTTTAAAGCAGGTTTTAAATCTTCTGATTGCTTTTAAGATACTTAAGACAAATTGGTATGTAAAAAGCTAGGCTCGGTGATAAACAAATACTTTTAGGAGGGAATGTGTTTTCCAGGCTTTTTGTGGAAAAAATTAATTTACTAAGAAAATCCAGTTATTCAAAGGGCAGGAGTTGATGTTTAAACAGTTCAAAAAGAGTTTATTTTAAAAACCCCAATTCTTTCGGCTCTTTCTGGTTATTTAGGCTACCTATTGCTTGTTATCTTAAAGGTTAAGTGATAGAAAGAAAGGAGAGAAGTTACCTCCAAATAGTAACTTCCCCAGAGGAAAGGTAATTTATAAAGAACAATTTACCTACCCACCTACATTTTGCTATTTCCATTTCACCTTTTCATAACTTTAGAATAAAAACCCTCCAGAATCACAGAATGAGGATGGTTTGGGTGGGAAAGGACCTTCAAGTCCATTCAGCGCTATCTCCCCTGCCATAGGCAGGGACACCTCCCACTGTCCCAGGCTGCTCCAAGCCCCATCCAGCCTGGCCTTGGACACTGCCAGGGATCCAGGGGCAGCCACAGCTGCTCTGGGCACCCTGGGCCAGGGCCTGCCCACCCTCCCAGCCAGCAATTCCTAATTGCCAAGAGCCCAAAATCTGTGCCTGCCCTCTGGCAGTGGGAGCCATTGCCTGGGTGCTGTCCCTGCAGGCCTTGTCCCCAGTCCCTGGGCAGCTCTGCTGGAGCCCCTGGAGGCCCTGGCAGGGGCTCTGAGGTGTCCCTGGAGCTTCTCTTGTGCAGCTCAACAGCCCCAGCTGTGCCAGGCTGGCTCCAGAGCAGAGGGGCTCCAGCCCTGGCAGCAGCTCCGTGGCCTCCTCTGGACTTATTCCAACAGGTCAAGGTCCTATTTTGGGTGCCGTAGAGTGAACAACAGGACTCCAGGTGGGAATGCTGAGTCCAGCCCGTCTCCAAGTTTCTGCATCACTGATTTAAAGACATTGTTCAGTGTTCAACATCAGAACAGAACTATTGTGGTTTCCTGGAAGTGAATGTGAAAACACATTTAGGTGTCTGTCTATTGCATCTCTGGTTTTGTCATAGTTGGGTTTACATCTGGGTTTGATGATCTCAAGGGTCTCTTCCCCATCATGTGAATCAATGATTGGGCAATTGCAGGCCCAAGTACAGGCTGGGTGCAGAAAGGATCCAGACCAGCCCTGGGAGAAGGAGCTGGGGGTGCTGTGGGTGAGAGCTGACCTGCCCCAGCCTGAACCCCCCTGCCCTGGGCTGAGCCCCAGCGTGGGCAGCAGGGCAGGGGGGATCCTGCCCCTGTGCCCCTGGGCTCAGGTGAGAGCCCACCTGCAGAGCTGCCCCAGCCCTGGCTCCAGCAGCACAAGGAGCTGGAGCTGCTGCAGCCAGTGCAGAGGAGGCCACGGAGCTGCTGCCAGGGCTGGAGCCCCTCTGCTCTGGAGCCAGCCTGGCACAGCTGGGGCTGTTGAGCTGCACAAGAGAAGCTCCAGGGACACCTCAGAGCCCCTGCCAGGGCCTCCAGGGGCTCCAGCAGAGCTGCCCAGGGACTGGGGACAAGGCCTGCAGGGACAGCACCCAGGCAATGGCTCCCACTGCCAGAGGGCAGGCACAGATTTTGGGCTCTTGGCAATTAGGAATTGCTGGCTGGGAGGGTGGGCAGGCCCTGGCCCAGGGTGCCCAGAGCAGCTGTGGCTGCCCCTGGATCCCTGGCAGTGTCCCAGGCCAGGCTGGATGGGGCTTGGAGCAGCCTGGGACAGTGGAACCTCTCCCTGCCCATGGCAGGGGGTGGCACTGGATGAGCTTTAAGGTCCCTTCTGACCCAAACTACTCTGGGATTAGAGGAGAGCTCTGTCTCCTTTACAAAGAAATTAGGTGAGCTAGAATTTAATCCTAGCATTCCTCCATCAAATTCCTGCTGATCTCAACCACGCATTCTCTGAGTCTAAAATAAATACAATTTAGTTTCCCACACATCAGCATCCAGCATATAAAGACATAAGCCAAACTTTGTGTGCTACCCCAAGGCTTTTTTGTTGCTTGTTTTCTCTTTGCAATACCCTCTTCAACAGTGCCAAATTACTAATTATAACACAGGACTCTTAATCTAAATCCATTTTAGGCAGTTTTGCTCCTGTGTGCAGGAGGAGTGTTGTATTTTTGACAGCCCTTGGTACTGTGGGGATATTTTTTTTTTGCCCAAAGCAGCTTCACTGTCAGGTGATCCCTCACCTTCACTGTCAGGTGCACTGTGGTGCTTTTTTTGCTGGTACAGGGTAGGGTAGGTGTATGGTGATCACCTGAAGCAAGGCATGTCCAGCAAGGAGCCATCAGCACATCATGCATGGCCTAGGAATCCAAAATTCACACTGGAATTTAAACTTGTTTCAACAAACTTAACAACAAACATAAAAATAAACTTCTTGGATTCCACGTGGAAGGCCTCACCTAGCGATTCATTTCAATTAAATTCATTTTCATTCTATTCAATTCAAAAAGTCATGGCAGCCATTTGAGATTTCCTTGTTACTGCTTAAATCTTTTTAATCTTAAAGCTGTGAGTAAAATACTTATTTAGAACAAGTAATTTGGACACAACTCTATGTTAGAATTGTTAAAAACCATTACTCATTGCATTCTGCTTTTCCTTGGGCTGGTGTCTTACATTCCAGCCAAAGGTTGGGATCTTGGATTATATTAAGATCCTAAAGAAAAGCCATGAATGTCCTTCAAAATAGTACTGTACAGTACTAAAAAAAAAAAGGTCAATGGATAGCCGTATTTTATGGTTGTATTTTCCATATAGAGAATATTAAAAATAAACCCAAACGTTTTATGAAATCTCTGGCCACTTGTCACAGTGATGTGTTGGGATTTCCTTTCTCCAGTGAAGAGTTAAAGAAATTTACACATTCTCTGGGACCCCTTCTCCTGCGTGTTTTAACAAATCTGAGGAAAACATGACTTACAAAGGGAGCCGGGCAGTTTCTTAATTTCTCTTCTCTTAGCATTCAGTGCTGCACAGAAAGTGCTGATGTGCTTTCAGGCATTGCTCTTCCAGGGGCTGACTGGAATTCAATCTTTTTGAGTACACTGGAATCCGTGAGAGCCCACAGAAATCTCATTTTGATTGCACAGACACAGCATTTGTATCAGCATTGCACTGACACTGACACCACTGAGAAGAGGCTGGGAGGCAGTGCTGGCGTCTCTTTCTAGTATGAAATAAAAAATTCCCTCTTTTCTTAGACCAGGTGTGTGCTTTGTGTGCTTCACCACACTCACATCCTGTTACCTCCCTGGCAGATCCGGTGCAGTACATTCCTAGCACATTATTTCAGATTGTGGCATTCCTGACACACAAATTTAGCACTGACCAGGTTGAAAAAAGACAATTGAATATGTTATTGCAGCCAACAGACTGCTCAGATTCTTCTTCTGTCCCACATTTTTCACACTGTTCTTTTTTTTTTCCTAATATCTACAGAAAGTATGGATCTACTTTAGAAGAAGGTTGGCTGTCCTAAGGGTTAACCTGCTATACTAAAAAAAAAGTCTACACTTACCCTCTTGCAATCAAATCAAGACAAAATAGTGTTTTTTACCTTAAAGACAGGATCCAGAACTAGCTGGCAGAATGTCCTCAGCAGCTTCTTTCCATCTGGGCTAGAGGCTGATTTGCTGAGTTTTCCAATTGCTGGATCAAAATATCTGAAGAAGATGTTTATTTTTACTCATCCAGTTTGAACTTGCGGAGTATCCACTTCCCCTGAAAATTTCCACTCAGTTACTTTTAAAAGAAAGCTTTGCAAAGTTTCACATTTAAGCAGAGATTCAAATAACAGAAGGTGGCTAATTTCAGTATAGAATAACTGCTAGAAGTCTGTGGAGGCAAAGGATGGCTTTTTTGTTAATTTAGGCCTTTAACTGATTGATTGATTGATTGATTGATTGATTGATCGGTTGATTGACTGATTTTACTATAAACACTTTGCATTTTTCCAGGTTGGACAGGGTTTGGAACAATCTGGACTAGTGGGAGTGTCCCTGCCCTTGGCAGGGGGTTGGAATAGATGACTTTTAAGGTCCTTCCTACCCAAACCATTCTGAGATTCTTTGATTTCTTGGCTCTTACAGGGAAATAAGCACTTAAAATAACTTTGCTATCAAGAATTCTCCTAGTCCGCCCTGCTATCTCTAACTGCCCCTTGAAGCCTTGCTAAAATAATTTAAAAAGAGAAATCCTGGAGGAACCTGTGAGCTACATGAGTCAAGGTAGCTCATGTAGACCAATTTATTATAAGGCACCAAAAGGCAAGCAAATACATTGAACTTCACACCTGTATAAATCATTTTGTTAACAGCAAGCTGTGTACACAGCTAATAGCAAATCGAGCCTGTTGATTTCAACAATTTCAGGTTCATTAAATTCACACAAATACTCAGTGGAACCGTAAGACTGGATTTGGTCCATAATCTTGTGTTTGCACATTAATTTTACCTGTGCAGGCCATTGAAATAATTTAGGTTCTGAAGCTGTGAGAGTGAATTTTTCTTTCTGCTCTTACAGAGAAGAGAAGGCACACTCGGAATATCTGCACGACAAGAAATTTCCTTTCTCAGCGTCGCAGTTAAACACTCAGATGTTTAAATATTTTTGTTGCAGGAGCTCCAAACTCCCTCCAGGGGCTGCCTGTGGGAGCTCAGCTCAGCAGAAGCACTTGTATGCACCGCTGACATCCTCAGAGTGTCACTGTGGTATCTCAGCATGGATCTATCTGCAGCCTTCCCTCTGCTTCCTTTCCACCCCAGAGGCTTCTCACCATCTCTTCCGCTTCATTTCAAGCTCAACCGCATCTCTGGAGCAAGAGTTTCATTCCATACGGTGGGAATATTTATAGCAAAGGTTAAATTAAAACTTGAGAAATGCATTTGTAAGGCTCCGAGTAAGATCTGGAGGGTTACAGCTTTGTGGTGAGTGTTAATTGAATTGTTAGTGAACTTTCTCTGGCATTTAGAATAGAGGTGGCTCATTCCTGCCACACAGATGGGACTGGCCTGACTTGGGGATGGCTGGGATCCATGGAATGTAAGAATCAGAGTAAAATCCTAGCTCAGAGACCTTTGTTTCAGTAACTAGGTAAGCTGCAGTCAATTTTAGCTGTAAAACAAGCCAGTACGAGAGAATTCAATCTGAACAAAGGGAAACAGAGCTCAAAACTGGTGAGAAAGTTGGTCTTGTACCTCTTTGCTGAAAACAAATAGTATCTGAACCAGCCCAGTTCTGACAAGTCCCCACCTTAACAGCTGGACCACCAGAGAGAACTTCCAGTTGACTTTGCTTTTTTATTTTACAGTCCTCATCTGCAACACAGGAAATACTGTTTGTCCTTCTATCCAACTATGCTTCCAGAGGTATCCAGCACATTATCATATAATTACTGACAGAAAAACAGAGACTTACATCTTCAGATCAGAGCAGAGCAAATTAAATATCCCCTCAGTCAGGAACAGCAGAAAGGCCACGTTTCTTGTTGTGTAAGTGACAGAAGCAGCAAGTGAGGCACAGAAAGCTGATCCTATGGATCTAAAGACCAGCAGCTCCCCTTCACAGTTTGCCCCAGGCAGATGTCTGACATTTGGGGTTTGAATGACACTGAGAAACCACCTTGAGGATACAGATTTTGTCACCAGAGCATGACCTGCTTTGTGAATTCTCCCCTCCCTCCCAGTTGCTTTCACTCCCCAGTTGTTTGGTCCGAGATAACATCCCCAAAAGAAAGAACGTGGGACAATGAGGGGGGAAGGGGACTGAAGAATGACTCTGAACTGCATTAAATGCATGCAGTTATTTTGCTTCAAGGCTGGTGCTCTCCAAAACTGGGTTTCAACCACAGCAAAGCTTTTATATCTTCTTCACCACAGTATCACTCGTTGGTCCAGTTTCACCTTCTCCATACGTGGGAGTGGTGACCGTGACATTTTCTACACCACTCTGGTAAAGTTCCTCCAGCTCCAGCTGCAATCCTAGCAAGGAATGGTCCATTTTGTTCATCATCAGTATGGGTTTGATGTGTACTGCAATAGCCTATCATAGAACTGTCTCTGTCTGTAAACAAACCCCTTAATAAAATATAACCACAATTAAAAATGGTATTATATATGGCAAGACCTCTAATCTGCTTGATAAGAGTGGTGAGTGGGAAAGTCAAACTGGTACCAAAACCATAATTTTCAGTTGTCTGCACTTCTCTAATGGAAGGAGAATAGACAGGCACCTCCACTCTCCAGGATTTTGCTGAAAGATCAACTTTATTTCCTGCATTTCTACATTATTTCCTTCGTTCCTACAAACATATATTTACTCTACATTCAATCCACAGGTTGGGTATGAAGTGCTACAATCTCCTAAGATAGAGGAAAGGCCATGAGCTAAAAATGCATGTCAGAATCCATATCAATCAAAGTTAAACTGTTAGAGAGACAAGCTTCCCCCATCACTTGTGATTTTTTTTTTCCCCTTAAGAAGATAAAAGCAAAATACACAGAGTTCTTTCCAGCTGAAGGGCATGTTTACCTGAAACAGTCAGTCACAACAGGGGCACCATCAGCGACAGGAGGGTTGCTGTGAATTCAGAGAAGAAATTGACATTTCCAGGGAAGCCCAATTAAGTTAATAAGAAAACTCAAACCATCCCTGAACTGTCTGATGGTGCTATCTGAGAGTTTACAATTCCCAGAAATTGCCCTGTAAGAGTAGAAAATAAAAATAATGAATTAATAATGTTTCATTTTGTGCCGATTTTGTAGGTTTCATTGGTTGGGCAATTACTGTGCCAACAGTTATGGTGCCAATACTTCTCAATATACTTTAATATTTCAATTCCTAAAGTTATTAGTATCTAAAACTCTGGTTTTTTGTAATTAATTTTTATTCTTATTCAAAACCAACACCCTGACCTTATAGTCACAGCATGACATCTCTGTGAGACACTTGTAGAGCAATGTTCCAATTTGCTTTAAAGTTTATTCACTTTAAAACTTTGCAGTTGCAAACCTCAAATATAGAGGAAATAACAAGGCACAGTCCTCCAGAGTAAGAAATCCATGAAAAATGAAGGATATTACAAAGAAACTCTCCAAAACCATCTTCCTTCATGCTGAGGAGCAGGTAGGAATGGCCAGTGGGTACCACATAAAAGCTCAGCCCCAAAACTGCTGAGACTTCAGTCTGAGGACTCTGAGCTTCTGTTCTGTAGTGCAGAGCTTGAGGCACATGTCAAGTTAAAAAAGATCTGGCAAGAGGCAAGGCTTCCAGCAGAGCCCTCTTCTGTCTTCAGGTTTTAAAGAAAAAAAACAGGAAGAGAAGATACAATCAGAATTTACGTAGATTCAATTACGACACATCTTCCTTGCTCTTTTTCTGTGTCTGTGAATCAGATTCTTCAAGCTCTGGCTGAAGAAATCATGCTCTACACACAGAGGAGTCTGACAAGGTTGATTTGTTCTGCTGTACTGTGAAATTCACCCTGAGGAGGGAGGAAAAAAATAATGAAAAATCAGCTATTGCTTTCTTTCAAAGTATACAAATTATATGAAGTTTTATAGTTTTTACTGTCATTAAATCCACAACCTAAAGAGGAAACGAGGTTGCTCATGATTTTAAGCTTAGTATTACAAATATCCATTCACATTTTTGGCTTGTTTGTGTGAGTACAAAGAGCGGAGGCATAACTTAAAATACATCCCTGGTTTTGTACCACTAAATGTCAACCACCACAGAAAACGAAGAGCCCACTTGCAGAGACAGAACAGCTCATCCCTTCCAAATGTTCCAGGAGGGTTTGGTGCGCACAGCTGAGAGCTGCAGCTCTCTCCAGAGCTCCATCCTTCTCCTCTCCTCTCCTCCCACCCCTGCTCCTCGTCGTGCCAAGCCCTGCTCCCACTCCAGCTCCTCATCTCCCGGGATCTGAGCCCTCCCAGGTGAGCCCCTCTTCCCAGCCTCCAGCACACCCTGGCTCTCTTCCTTCTGGGGACAAAACACCAGATCTAGAAACTGGTGGTCCAACTCAGCCAAAAACCTCTTAAAAAATTAATAAGCCAAGTGCAGATTTTTAGAGCCCCTTTAAAATTATACCGCTGAAAGAAATAGTTCTTATTTCCATAACTCTTCTATCTCTTGCTAAGAGCATCTCCCCTCTTCCAGCCTGTAAAAAAAAAAAGAAAGGAAAGAAGAAATCTTGACCCCCAGAAGTGCTGGTATTTATCTGATAAGCACATTAGACACCTTAGCAAAGGTAGGTGAGATGTTTCTAATCTTGGCCTGTCTCAGTCTGTCACAAGCACCTTTAATTGGTTATTCCTGCAAATCTTCTTAATGCAGGAAGTGCTTCACAGGGACAGGGAAAAGGACAGAAGTGGAGGGAAAAATTATAGGGAATAGAAAACAAACAAGCACAGAAATCCCATGTTACACCAGTGGTTTGTACTTGTTGATCAAGTGAAGAAAAATGCCCCATAAGAAACACCTAAATAGGTTCCTTGTTTGAGCTGGAGGCACAAATGACTGAAAAATCAAATTAAACACACATTTCTATTGCTACACCAACAAAAGTTTCCAACACAGCTGGAGTGCAAATGAGCACATCTTCCTCCAAGGATAAGATATTAATTTAAAATATCAACCAGCCCAGCTCAAAATATAATTAAATGTAAGAGACAAAACAGGATTATTTTGTGCATAGACAGATACACTACAGAAATAAATTACTGCATGTTCTCTTACTAACTTTGGATCTTTAGTTCAATTTTTTTTAATTGTATGTTTTCTCAGAAATTTGTTCTCATTAAAATCTTCAAGTTCTGTTTGGAAATGAGAAATATCTAAGCAGCAGCTTGGCCTCTTCCCCCAAAAATGTGTTATTTCCCCACAGTTCTTTTCATTTATAGTTTCTTTCCTACTTAAAAGTCTGTAGAAAACAACCAACTAACCCGTCCCTCTTTTGCCACCAAGAAAAACTTAGTATAAACAAGACAATTTTAACTGTATGTTTACACTTTTGTCAGTGATCCACCTCATATGAAGGTACCTTATTTCTGAATTTGACTCACTGGGTTATTCTTCAGCTTAATAAAGAAACAATTATATTCCTTTTCCATAAAGTTCTACAGTGTCCTGGCACCCAAAGTCTCACTCACAGCAACACTTACATACTTCTTCTGAACTTTGAACCATTTATTTCTTCTCTTTCTTTTCCATTTAAAGATGGCACCACTACTTTTCTTTTCTACTTTTATAGTTTTCCCTGTTTTTTAAACTGTGCCGTGCTAAAATAATATAAAATCAAGACTCTTGGCTAGAATTATGTATAGTTCCATAAGTATGCTATGTACACTTGTTTCATAATGCAAATAAATACCTAAGTGTTGCAAAATGCTCTCTACCTGCTCTTTGTTCTTCCTAATTTTACACTTTCATGATGGTCCAACAGAAATTTGTGCCAGATAAATATTTAGCTAGCAAAGATAATTGCATTTTTTCCATTTCCTTTAAGTTTCCACCATATTATTTGCACGGGTCACACTGTGGTTTTCTTTTGGGATAAGGAACAGAAGTGGCCATAGCTGTTTATTTTTATTTCATATTTTAAGCCTTCTATAAATGTCCGTTTGCACTAATTCTAAATGTAAACATAATGAGCATATTATTTCAACAGTGCTGGTTGTTACCCTGTGGCAGGAACTTCAGGATTATGTATCAATAAATGCTGTCCACTTCCAAACATTTTATTTACCACTTCATTTACACAAATTCCAGAATAGGCCTGGATATTGTGCTGCTCTGCAAGAGAGAAAAGCAGGAACAGCACAGTTTTTTTTTTGTCTTAAATACAATTGAAAACACATATTCAGATTAAAAATTAACAGTGACTTTAATTTTAAGTGATTCTAATTGAAGAGCTGCTACAGAATTTCTGTTCTGCTGTGTCAGTCAGCAACCAGATCAAAGGTATCTTGCCATGAGAAGCTTGCTGCAGAGGGGTTAAGATCCTTAACCAGCAAGGAAGAAATTATTGAGGTGAAAGCAGTATCTGCAGAAAGGAGAAATATCACCACTTTATTCAAAACAGGACTTCACTTTTTTTTCCAAAACTCCCAAGTTTCTTGGTCAGTATGTGCAGAAAATGACCTTCCTTCCTTTTAACTTCTATCTGACTTTTTTGGGGTATCTCACATTGCAGTGCTGCCAGTGATGCCTCCAGACTAGACTTCTTCTGCAAGGCATCTCTTCCTCTTAAAGATGTTGAAATTCTTATTGTATTGAACAATTACATGCTTCACCTCAGAAATAAATATCCTGAAAGCCAAAGAAAAGCAAGAACACCTACAAAAGCTGACATGGGTAACTAGAATGTCCGTTTCAATAAAAAATGACATTAATACAAGGAAGGACTATAAGAATTTGAGAAAAAATTTAAGAAATAATTTTTATAGCGTTAATTCTCAAGAAGTGCAAAGGTGTGCAAGGATCTCAAGAATTCTCAAGAAGTGCAAAGGTGTGCATTTTATTCTGTCTGTTTTTCAGACAGAATAAAAAAAAGCTCAGAATGAGTGAAACATATTACGAGAACAGCAGTGATTTAAAAGAATCATAGAATCAGAGAATCCCAGAATGGTTTGGGTTGAAAGGGACCTTAAAACTCATCCAGTCCCACCCCTTGCCATGGGCAGGTGTTGTAGTTTGCGTTTGGTTTGTTCGGTTTCCCCCTCCCATGTTTCAGGTAATGGTTTAGCCCGAACCCTGGTCTATGTCAATCCCGGTACCCCTCCCCTGTTTCCCCGGTTACCTATTATGCAATACCCCGGGCCCCTCCTCTGGTCCCCTGTCTGTCATCCGGCACCCGGCCTTTTCTTCCAGAATCTTCTGGCAGGAGTGTCGTGTGATTGGCTGAGGGGCCGGGGCTCCACCCTAGATTAGTTTCTATAGGTTCCTTCTTCCTATCCATCTTGAATGTATCCCTTTCTCCCAGTTCGCGATTGGTTCGTTGTTACCCCACCCCTTGCCTTTAAAACCTGAGTCCCTTGAGGGCTCGGGGCTCTCTCTGCCTCTCTCCTTCTGGCTCCCTTCCTACTTCGCCTCTCCCTATTAAACCCGTTTTACCCCAAGTCAGCAGAGAGTCGCCTCTTTCCTTTTCCTGCGGCATTGGATCCTTTACTATCTGCGGCTACTTGCCCTTTCCTACCGACCCACGGTCGACGCACGCCCCTGGCTTCGCGCCGGAGGAGTGTCGGGACAGCTGGAAGTGGCTGGTTCTCTACTTCTCTTCTAGCCTGGGCACTTCTACCTTACAGCCACTGCACCAGGCAGGGAAACCTTGCGCTATCCCAGGTTGCTCCAAGCCCCGTCCAACCTGGCCTTGGGCACTCCCAGGGATCCAGGGGCAGCTGCAGCTGCTCTGTTCAGCATGGACTGACAGCAGGAAAGAGCTTTCCTTTGCTTTTAGTTAGTTTTTAGCTAGCTGAGGCAGAGAAATTCCCTGGACTGTGTTTTTTCTTTTTCTTGGAACTTTCTCAAACCTGCTCTGGACTGAAAACCCAGAACACCAGGAGGTCACACCTGTGGCCCACTGGAGCCTGGGACGCAGAACTTTCCAGCACAGGAGGGACTGATAAGAGACTGAGTGAGCTGAGCTACACCCCACAAAAGGACTTTCTAAATTTGCCATCTCTTCAGAACAGCAAGAGGCTTTGTTGTCTAATACTAATCTTTTATGCTTGTAAATACTTTGCTTGCTAAATAAACAGTTTTTTCCACTTTTCTCCAAGTAAATCTTCTCCTGAATCAGCTGGGGGATGGGCCACTTGCATCTGCTTTCTAGAGAGATCCCTTTGGAAGTTTCCTACCGAATTCACCCTAAACCAGGACAAGAGCCTTTCCCTGATGTCCACCCTAACCCTACCCTCACACAACTCCATGCTGTGGTGTTCACTACTCTGCTCCAAGGGCCCCCTCGTGCCGTGGGTTTTCCCTCTGAGGATGTTTAGTTTTGATTCCTGGCTTGGAGCAGGTAGTCAGTGCCATAATCCCCCATTTAGTTACCTTTAAAAATGAGTTAAATGACTGATCAGTTCTCTGTTGGAATGCAGGGATGACACCAAGTCCCATTAAAAATAACTCGCTGTCATGGAAGGCACTAAAGTAATAACAGCACTTCACGTTTCTAATACAGACTTTCATCCAAAAATGCCTTTTAGAAATATTAGGTAATTAAATTGTCAAGCACAGAGTGAGTGTGTGAATGGCTTCACTGAAAAGCTCCAACTTCAGGGACCAAGCTAAGGGAACATTTATATGGGAATACTTCCTAAGAACTGAAGATCAGGAAAGATGAATATCAAATCAAGCACATTATTATATACGAAGGGCTATGGATGGGATAAATGGTTGTATCAGCCCTCCAGAATGAAAGGTCCTTTTTAATAGGACCTGTCAGCCTTGGGCATTGAAAAATGCTGCTGTAGCTTTCCACAGAGCTGCCAAAGGAGAACTTGCAGGACTTGGCTCAACTGGATGAAGCTTAATACGATTACATAAGTTTAAGATAACAAAATACCAAGAGTACACATTCAGAGAGCGTCAGAATGTGGGAATGTGGAAATTCTGGCCTACAGCGTCAGAATTTTTTTTTTAATTAAACAGCAATTTCAGTGGTCATAAATGCTCAGCCTGGAGTTCAAAATTACATGTTGCCTCAAGGGCATTGTTCATTTTATTAAAAATCAGGTATTAGTTGCACTATGCTCCTCAAAGCAGTGCCATAAGAGAGGAAAAGCTGGATCTGAGAGCTCCCAACTTTCTTTGGCCAGACAATTAACAACTTCACGTTGAGCCAGGCTGTCAGCCCAGCATGTTTGATGCCTTGTCAGCACCTGTACTCAAGACAAAATAATCGAAATAACCAAAGTCCTTTATCTGGCCAAGAAAGAGAAGGGGTCCTTTGTTCATCTCCTTCCCCTGGAC
Organism: Molothrus aeneus; assembly: GCF_037042795.1. Taxonomy (NCBI): domain Eukaryota; kingdom Metazoa; phylum Chordata; class Aves; order Passeriformes; family Icteridae; genus Molothrus; species Molothrus aeneus. Next base: position 1,682,908 of record NC_089680.1, read on the forward strand.
AAGAGGAAATGTTCACAAGACCCTTCTCTGCCAAGCCTTTCCTGCCCAAAGGTGCATTTTTCTTTCAGCTTATCTTCGAGGGGTTATGAAGCAGATATGAAATAGCTTCCTTTAAACAAGCAGGTTGTGTCACAGCAGAGGGAAAGTGCTGTTGTTTTGTTCTGAAGAGCTGAGCAGCACTTGTAAGGGCCCTGCTTGCGCAGTCTGAACTTCAGCTCTGTGCACAGTTGTCAGCATGAACAGTTTTTTCTGAAGACTTGATGTCTGGTAACAAAACCAGCTTTTCCTTGGGCCTGTGTGCATTTAAGTACACAATTTTTGAACCATTTTGCTGAGCTGGTGCTCAAACACAGTCCTGTACATATAACTGAAATTTATTTTCCTCAGCCTTTTATTCCTTTCCAATTTATGCCAATCTGTGCAGGAAAACAAAGCTTAGTGACGTGTTGAAAAATTTCCAAGTTAACAGGTTCCTGGCAAAAACCACCCAGTGTACGTACACTGGCATGACATTTTCATGGGCATTTTATTCTTTGTATGACCTCAATTCCATTTAAAAATGACAGTTCTTCCACAAATTGTCTTTCAGCTTGTTCTCTACCTACAAAAACCTTCTTACAGGTGCTAACCATTCCTCGTCCCACATTTGGTTTTTTTTTTTTTTGCTAGAAGCATGGTCTTTTGTGTTTCTGGAGCAATTACTGTCCTTATTCTCTCCTCCTCAGCATCGCCTTCAGCCTTGGATGTGGAGCGTGCTGTACTGAACCCCCTCCTGGCTGTATCTTCAATCAATATAATCATGTAAATTGTTCCTGAAGAATGAAAGAGCTGTGTGCTATTCAGCACACATTTTAAAGGCAGAAGGGAAATTGAAGAGACATTATTTTTGTGCTTGCCTTCTGCCAGACTTGATTTCTTTAATATGCTGGGGTTTGCTTAGGAGGAGAGTCTAAAATGATTCTGTGTAAGTGATCAATTGTTCTGTGTTTAGAGCACTGTAAATAAGAGCAGGACAGCAATTCTGGAGGATTGGAAAATGTTGAAAAGAGAGGTTTGTCACAGGGTAGCTGAGGCTTCATGAGGAGAACTTGGTTCAAACTGCACCCAGTATTTGATCACCATTGTACAGAGGGTACATAGACCCAGAGCCCTTATTCAGTAACATATATTGGAGCAGTTAAAAAATTGCTTGCTAGCTACCCCATGTGTGGCAGGAAATGCCACGATGGAACAGGGAGAGCCATTTCCTGTGTCCAGTGTTTCTCAGAGTTTTAATCCATTTTCACTTACCCCGTTTTGCCCTGGATCCACCCTTTCTCATGCATATATTCAGATTTTTCCCGTGCATTTCATTTTGGTCTAGGTTCTACTTTCTATTTAATTCAGATAGCTAGGTTTGCCTTGCTTTGTAGTGCATGGAGTACTTGGTTTTCCACACCTTGTCTATTCAAATAAATTTTGGTAACATTCAGCGGCTTAGAGGATGGGTGTTTCTGAAGTTTATTGGTACCCGGGCTTGTGTGGACAGGCAGGACCCTCCCTGGCTATCACCCTGAGTAGCCAAGCAGAAGACAACTCAATTATCATTAGTCTGTAGTTTCCACATCAGTGCTGCCTCAGATCTTGAGAATTCCAAGTAAATCTGAAGAGCTCAAGCCTGCCTTCACCTGCTTGTACACAGGTGACTTTGCCCTGAACAATTCAAATTCGAACCCTCCCTGGATAAAAATGTCACACCCTTAGCTTAAAACATATTTTATTATGTAAATCAGATGCATTGACTACAATATTTTCTCATTTGCAGTATTTTTTTCATTTGCATTACTTAAGCACTGCAGTTGACAAAAATCAATCTGCAGCCTATTTATTTTATTTACCAATTGCATTTCTCTATACCTACAACTAACAACTCTGAGGGATCATCTGAAGACAGAGGGTTTATCCACATTTCAGTATATTACCTGTTTGTATTTCTAGTAATGATGCATAAGAACTAAAAACCTCATAACTTTATTACACTTATAGTCAATCTACAACAAAATATTTTACTTTTTGAAGATAGCTGATGGGGGCAACAGCTTCTCTTCAGCTGGTAATTCACATACTGTCAGGGAGCAATCCTGCAGGTTTGTCATCAAGGAAGTGCTGTCTCTCAAAATACTCAAATTATTTACCTCAAAAATACCCAAAATAGTATTGTGAATCTTCTGCTTTACAACACTTCTGTGAGAATAAAATGATGGATAAGTTCATGGGAACAAAAATGTTCCAGTGTTAGAAAATCGCATAACTGATACCAGTAAAAGAACAGAGCAGAAAATGTCTAAAATGTTTGATTTTCAGGAGTGGGAAAAGAAAAGAAAATTGTATTGGTTGTAAATTGAAGTTGTTTGGCTTAATAATCTTTGAAAAACAGATAATTTAAATCCAGAGCATTTGGGCTTTTCCAGGGTAGCACTGAAAGTTTCCCTAATATGTTGCCATAGTCTTCCTTTTTTTTTTTTCCCTTTTTGGAAATCTGTTACATCAAGCTGCATGTGTTTGAACCTTTGAGCACGGAATTTAAATTAATCTTGATAATCAGGGTTATATAGTTGTAGATTAAGTGTGACTTTACCTTTTCTTTCCCTAGCAGAGGCTTTTTCCTAACAGCTCACCAGTCCTTTAAAGGTATTAATATAAAAGCTGGTGAATTATTTTGCTGGGTTTTTTTGATGAACCTTTTTTGGGTTTTTTTGATGAGCCTTTTTTTTTAATTATGCATTGGCTACAGTCAAGCAATCTCCTTGGATTTTGCCCTCACTTCAGAATCACCTCTGTCCGCCTCACAAAATATGAGGCATTTGACAGGGATATCTTCCTTGGAGACCTTACTTAGGGATGGAGAGGACAGGCACTTCAGGAAGGCATTTCAACTTCCTGCTTGCCTGTGATGTGTTGTGACTGAATGACAAGAAAGATGTGCCACATGATATTATTTCTGCTGCTTCACTGGATGCTGTGTGAGAACATCTGATATTAATTCTAACACATAAAAGCAGCACATATGATCTTCAAAAGGGCTGCATTTATTCAGTTCTCTTTAAATCAGTGGGATTGCTCTTGTCATTTTAAGCAGTTTGCCCTCAAATGACTGTTTTTGAAAAGCTGTAAGAAAAAGAGTGCTAAGCAAAGATAATTATGTGTAAATTTGAAATGGACTGTGTGATCATTTGAGCTAGTGAAACACACTTGCTTGTCTGCCTGGACCAAATGAATGAGTAGGTAACTCATCCAAGCTTATTTAGAGTTTAGGGCTGGCCTCATTAAAAGGCATCTCACTACATTTGGGAAATAAATGGAAGACATTACTGAAAATTTACATAATTTCTTTGCCAAAAGGTCCCTGCTTGTGAATGAAATTAACAATGTTTCCTTATCTTAAAATAATTTATTATTATAATATATTTTACAATTATGTATGATTATTTTTAATTATAATATTCAATATAGTGAAATGGATGTAGAAGTAGCTCTGTGTTATCGAAGATTCAAAAGGGATACATTTCAGTGTTCATTCAATTCTGGTTTCAAAAGACAGTGAAAAAGAAGGGAAAGCACAAGGAATTAAGTGTTTTTCTGCTTCAGGTAGGATGCAGGCAGATTTCCTGCAGTGTATTAAATAAGGGCCACCACTCGGCCTTTGGTATATTGGAAACATCTGCCAAATTACACTGGGAAGGTCACACCTGTTTATTGGGAGCAGGATGTGTTCTGTGATGGATTGAAAGGAGCTGTGTGGGCCAAAATGGCCGGGCAGGGAGCGTGTCCTGAGCAAGGCCCATCAGGGCTCAGCAGGCATCCAGGATGCTTCACCAGGAATGAGCAGTCACAGGTGAACCCTCGTGCACAGGGCTGGAAGTATCCAAGGAATTTGTGAGTCTTATTTTTTCAGGAAATGAAGAGATTAAGAGTGAAAGCTCCCAGCCTGAGCCGGGCCCAGCAGCCATGTTCCCTCAGCTCACGGAAGGCATGGAGGGGCTGGAGCGTGTCCAGGGCAGGGAACGGAGCTGGGAAGGGGCTGGAGCCCCAGGAGAGGCTGAGGGAGCTGGGAAGGGGCTGAGCCTGGAGCAAAGGAGGCTCAGGGGGGCCCTTGTGGCTCTGCACAGCTCCTGACAGGAGGGGACAGCCGGGGGGGTCGGGCTGTGCTCCAGGGAACAGGGACAGGAGGAGAGGGAGCAGCCTCAGGCTGGGCCAGGGCAGGCTCAGGGTGGACATCAGGAGCAATTCCTTCATGGAAAGTGTTGTTAAACATTGGAAGGGGCTGCCCAGGGAGGTGTTGGAGTCCCCGTGCCTGGAAGGATGGGGATGTCCGAGGAAGGCCTGGACATCTCTGGGCATCGGGCACAGCTGGGACTCCATGGTCTTGGAGGTCTTTGCCAACCTGAATGATTCTGTGACTCAGTGGTAAAATAACTGTGACCACTTTAAAATCTGTGGTGGAGTAGTCACTTGGAAGCCCAGCTGGATCAGGTGCCTGGGGCAATCTCTGGTCACAGCCTGTTAAGGTAGATGTGCCCCTTTGAGGCAGCAGCGGATGTCACAGGGCTATGTTTGGGGTGGCCAGAGGAAGGGCAACCTCACTAAAGGGAGGTGGAACAACCCTTCACAATTATATTAATCAAGGCTGGTGAAATAAATACAGAGTTTCACCATATTCCTCTCATACCCAGTGGTGGTATGGGGAGGTGAGACTTGTAATAATCAACTTTATGCAGGTTTTCTTTTTAAATATAGCCCTCTTCTAGCAGAAGTGATCAACATACCTCTTTCAGAGCTACTGTGAAAGGAGGTGAAAAGCATTACTGCTACAATAAAATCACTGTTAAAATATTTCTACTTACCCGAGTGATGAGAGGGTAGTTATAAGAGCTTTTTGTGTGGTTTCTTATTCTTACATCTTTAAACATAACTACTGCTTCCCTTGCCCAGCAGCAGTTATGACTAGGTTTCTGTAATGTTGAATGTGCTCTCAGTAAAAAATGGTGTTTTAAGACTGACTGTAATTAGGGGTAAAAGTGACTCTTGCTGTGCTGAATGTTTGCTCCTGGTCAGCTCTTTACGAAACACTGTTTTTCATTTCATAAGCAGAAGGATGATTTTTGTAAGGTCACAGTTCCAGGACAATTTTTAGCATCCCTGCCATAACTGTGAGGCACCAGGTTTCTGCAGAGCAGGCAATTTTGCATAAGACAAAGTAGTATCCAAGCCATGCCTTCAAACTTTCATTTGATCATAATACCAACCAGTCAATGGACCTGTTTTTGTCATTAGTGGGAATAGATAGGAAGATTTTTTTCATCCTTGGGCTGAGCATGTTTCATAATCAAATGTTCCTTTAAAGCTGGGAAATAACATTAACATTAGGAAAATAAAAAAAGAAAAAGGAACATTTTCTCTCCTAGGCACTGCCATATGTCTTTCCAGGTGGAAATACAACAGGGTGCAGTAAGGCAAGGATTGTGTGGGGCCCCTGTTGTGCTTGGCTGTTGGAAAGCATATGGTGCAATAATGTTCCAGCTCTGACTGTGAATTTTCCTTCTCTTGTCTTCTCTGGCAAATACAATTGTTCTGATGAGTGTTCAGCTTTTCTGTTTGTGGCTAGGAATAGTGTGCTCCTTCTATCTTCAAATCTACCTGTAAGATCAGATTCCACTTCAGAGAAAACCCCAGAAGAAAAAGAGAAAAGGTATGAAAATTTTCTCACTGGTTGTTTGAACCACTTTTACAATGTTGAAGGGTTTGCAGAGGCTTGGATTTCACCAGCCTTCATGGAGACTTTAGGATGCTGAAATTCCACAAGGAACCTTTCCCCGTCTTGAAAGAAAACAATGCTGGTCCTCAGGCAGTTTTTATGCCCTTGCAATAACACTGACCTGCAGTTGGCTTGGTCTTAGCATTTCCTTCCTACCCTTGGAGTTGATTGCTCAGGAAGTATTGCATTTTGGAATTTATTGGTTTTTGTTCAAGTTTCCCAGTACACTCTTCAGGCTGTGATGATGTTGCTAAGTTTTAGCACCACCTAAGTGCTTGTCATCCTGCTCCCTTCTGCTTGGCCAGGCATGCCAAGAAATGCACAGTGAGCTTCTGCATCCCCAGGGCCTTAATTTCTGTGGGATGTGGTGAAATTCTTTGGACATGTGTGTAATCAGAGGTTATGGCAAAAAGCAGAAGCAGTTGTATTTGTTTCAGTCTCCTACCTCAGTATCAGGTCAGCACACAGTACAGTTTCTGAGGAAGGCTGCTGCTTGTGGCTTCTGAGGAAAAAGGCATAAATCTTGGGCACGTGGCAGTCTTGAAATAAGAAACTCATTAAGGGAAATTCATCTGGAATCATAAGCAGTTTAATGATTGCCTTCTACTCTGGAGATGGAGGGGGCTACATATCTCCAAAAATTATCTCTAGAGCTCCTACTTCTGTCGTAACTGTGGGTATTTCCATTGAGGAGTCCTTTTTAAAAACCCTATTAGACTATTGCCCTCTGTGATTTTTGTCTGAAGAAAATCCCTTGGAGCAAAATGAACTTCTCACAAAGTTCCCTGCATGGGAGGGTATTTCTACACTAGGTTTCCACCCTGTGGTACCCAAACATTTAGAAGCCTCAAGATATGTTTGGCAGCAGGGCTGAAAGGAAATTGTGGATGCCTGTTTGGGCAAGGCTATAACTGCCAGCTTTGCAGTGTGGTTGTAAAATGGCTGTGACAGGCCTAAAATACTGAGTTGTTCACTATACTCCTAAAAACTATGTGTTTCCATCTCGCTTCTTCCTTTACTTCTCTTACCTTATCTCCTTCATGCCTGCTGTCCCCAGGGGATAAAAATGCACAGTAATGCAAACTGACTCAAACTCACAAAACAAGTAGAAATGCAAAGCAAATATTGCAGATTCTCTTATTGATTGCAATCCAAGTTGTACTTCCAGGCAGTGACTTGTGAGTGTCACCCCTTGTCAGTGGAGCACATGGAGCACCCATCAGATTGTTTATCTGCCCTGCTGCAGTTGTCCCTCTGTATGCTGGTTGAAGAATTTGGGTTTCATCATCATCATCATCATCATCATCATCATCATCATCATCATCATCATCATCACCACTGTGTTCTTGACAGAAAGATTTCTTTTATTTCTTAAATGTTGAGCAGAGCAGAGCTGGCAGTGTCTGTGACAACGTCATTTGTGGCATTAGAGGCAAAGTGGCAGCATCATCTCGCTTTCCCAGTGCGTGCTCTATTAGCACTCTCCATGTGCTGAGTGTTTATTGTACTTTGTGTTTTAATGTTTTTTCTCTGTGGTCAGGGTGCTGCTCCACAACCAGAGCAAAAGAAGGCAGCAAGGTTTACTGACAGTGGTGACAGTGGACACTGCTGTGTTGATAACAATATCCCTTGGAAGCAGTAGGATCTCATCTTCTCCCTGCTCAGAAGCAGCAGATCTCTTCAGTAGCCTGTGCACGCACATTTACAGCATTTCTGAAACCAAAGCCTTTTGATCTGCTTTGTTTCCTTGGGATAAAACTCTCTTTGAGTTCTCACTCCTGAAATACTCAGTTTGAACTTGCCTCTTCTCCTTGATCCTTGGGACTGGGTGAAAATGTTTGTTCTCACTTTATTTTTACTGCCTTTTCTGTGTGAGGAAACAAAATTTTACTCCTCCTATTCCTGTATATCCCATTGAATCCTGCAAATATATCTGATCTGAGAGTTCTGAAAGCTGGAATATGGTACAGCCATTAATCTCACTGAGTTAGAGTCCAGATTTAGTGGTGGATTTAAACAGAGCGAGTTGTTCAGAGCTTGGAAAAAGCATTCTCCAACTGCTTTTTAAGTCAAGTAAACTGCTAAATTATTACAGAACTGCAAAAGTCTGGTACAGAATTGCAGAGATCTGGCACGGAATTGTATGGGAAAAGGTGTAGTCCTGCAATGTAGCTTCTCTTCCACAGTCTTATCTGCATGAATGTCTGTAATCAAGCTCACACATTCATCCAGCTTTAAAACTTCAAACGCGATTTGCGGAGCAAAATGTGATGTAGAGTTGATAAGGCAGGGACATTTCTCCAGAAGTCATCAGCAATCTGCTGTGAGTGCTCAGTCTCATTGCAGATCTGCACCCGAGGCTTTTTGCAGGAGCAGAAAACTGCTTTGTGCAGTGTGTTAAACAAACAGCAGCAGTCAGTCCTGGCCTCAATCAGATATTAAGCTAATAACCCAGATTCTGAAAATTTTAACCTGTTTTGTGTTGCCACTATACACACCTGAGTGACCCCAAACAGGTCATTGTTTGAATCAAGTTGCTCATGAGGTGGTTTGCAGGACTACCCTGTAGATTCAGCATTTAACTAAAAATTATGCAAGTAATTTATTTCACCAGCACACCCCCTTCCCCTTGTTTCTGTGTTTTTTCCTTTTTTTTCTTTTTTTTTTTTTTTTTTGCTTTTTAGCACTCATGCACATAAAAAGTTGCATGGATTTAAAATTTTAAATTTAGAATAATGTTATTTTGAGAGAAATAATCCCCTTTAAAATGCTCTAAATGTTTCTTATGGATATAAAAATAAAGTCTGATAGAAGAAATTCTCCTTTGAGAAGTTTTATTGACTCCAGGGGATTTCAGTCCCACTGGAGTAACTGAGAGATCTGTTTCTAGAAAAGGAAAGGGATTTAGCTCAAGAAAGAGGCTTCCCTCAACACAAACAGCTGTTTCTTGTCACATAAGAGAGAAAAACTGCAAAAAAAAATGGGGCATCAAGTACAGAGTGAATAAAACTGCTGCTTCTCTGCAAACATCCCTTGCAAAGTCTGGAGCATAGGAGGGTTTTCAAGCTCATGATGCAAGAGCCGTGGGCTGGGCTGAAACTTGACATCAGGAGGAAGCTGAAATCCAGCATTGGTGGAAGCTGCCTGTGATGCAGAGCTGAAGGCTGGATCTGGCTCGACCATCCGGGAGGGAAGAGGGGCACAGCCCGTGATCCAAAGAGCCAGAGAAGCAGGAGGAGCCCGTGAGTGGCAGGGGAGGAGAAACACAGAGAAAGGGGCAGCCTGGCAAAATAGGAGGGCAGCCGCAGCATGTGTGGACGGTAAATAAGCAATCACAGTAAAATAAGGGGCAGTTTCATTGGAAAGGGCCAGGTTGCTGCTGCTCTCCTGGTCTGGCTGGATTTCTTGCAGAGAGTGTGTGCTGTTCTCTGCTCGGCACGTTTCTGATCCATTCCTACGAGTTTTACGGGAAGCTTGGCTCCACAGCCATCTGCATTATTCTGAGAGCTGGGTTAAAAACTGTGAGTCAACTCCAAACACAAAGGAATTAAGTTTTTTCAAATGGTAATTTTTCTCTCTAAAGCAAAATACCCATGTTATGTCAGGAAGTGGGTGTTCAGAGGCAGGCATGGCACATCTGTAAGATGCATGTGTGCTATGGGAGGGGGAATTGAAAGCTAAAGATCTCTTGCAATTTCGTGCAGAACTTCACCGTGGACTTTAGATTGCTTCCTTTAGATGTGCTAGCAAGCTGCTAACACCTGCAGGTAACGGGGCTGCCAAAAAAACCTCGGAGTACTTGAATAATTCTAATAATAGTTTCATATGTTAGGAGAATGGTGTGAAATTGTAGCAGTAGGAAATAAAGAGGGATCATAATGGAGACTGGCTGTGTGATGAAGTGTAAACAAATCAGAAGTCAAATTAAGCCCTATTTAATCTGACTCAGAGCTGATTTGCCTCTACATGATTTCTGTGGGGTTGTAGGGTGTTTTCTCCTGTGCTACCTAAATAGATTTTGAACACTGTGTAGATGCTGCCAAGTTAATCAAAGAAATGTTCATTTGAGCATGAGTTTTCAGGGATGAGTGCTCAGGGTGTTTGCTGAGGCTTCAGGTCATGCAGCACCCCATCAAACCAAATAGCAGGCAGGTGATCCCGTGTGGGGTGGAGATGGGCGGAAAAGGAACCCGTGTCTTGTCACCTGGCCCCACAAATGTAACACTGGCTCTGTCCTTGGAGAAAGAGATTTAAGATGTTGTTCTCTGGGTTCAAGTAAATCTCTTATCTAGGATCTATTATCCACTTTCCACCAGTTTGCTGGGAGATTGCAGTAATAAATCTCTCCATCACGAGCAGGGGAGGCTGATAGCAGCACTGCACCTCTCTGCCATTACACGCTCTAATTGCATGCAAGGTTTTCAAGGGTGCAAAGACATCATGGAACAGAGAGAGAGACAAAAGAAAAGATCAAAAAAAAAAAAACAAAAACCCAACCCCAAAACCAATATGGACCAGGAGCAGATCAGATAAAACACAACAGAGAAAATGCAGCTTGTTTCATGGGCAAAAAGAGAATACTCAGCTATCCCTGCAAGTGTGTCAGAAGCCACAAACTGAGGCTGCAGTAATTGCAATTAATTGCACTCCAGAGGGATGATGCAGCACCCACGGCCTATTACAGCTTTATTTTGAAGAGCAAAATGACTCCCCAGCCACCCACTGGCCCTGTGCTCAGCACTGTTTGCCAGGAGGGTTATGCACATAGCTCCCTTCTCAAAAGACTTTTCCACAGGTACATCAGTTTGACGGATTTGATGGACTTAATTATTTGCATTATTTTAAATTAACAGTAACCGAACAAGTAGATTTTTTGCTCAAAAATTACCCAAATTTCAGACAGAGACCAAATAAGCTTGCTTTAAAATCAATGTATAGAAGCAACTAAACCTGTTTCTAGAGTAATTCTGGTATTTCTAGAGCATATCAATATGTGTATGAATCGTGGTTTTGAAAGACTGAAACTATTTTGGATTAAGCTGTTTAAAGAACACAGGGATTTTTGACCACCAGTCTTAGTTTCCTCCAAATCTAAATCTCTGCTTTTACAGAGTGATTTTATTCTTGGCTCTTATTATGTTTACTTTAATATTAACTTATTTTCGGGAGTTAACTTCATATTTCAGGCATAAGTGTTTTTTAAAGTATTGAAAATCGGCAGTGTTTTCTTATCAGAAAAAAATGATAAAATGGGAATAGTCAGTATTTGCATTTGTATAGCATCTTCCCTCATAGGATATGGAAGTGCTTTGAAAATTCCAAGTTGCTCAGGATGAAAATGTTTTGTGATAGCTACAGATCTATCACTGACTACAGTGAATTCAAAGTAGGTGCATCCAGAGCCTCAGAGCTCCAGGATTTACATGGAAACAAACCTTGGAAAAATGGAAAGCAGCCTGTCTCGTTAAATAAGTCAACTGTTCATTCTCTGACCCTTGGTAGGATAGGAGGCTTTGGATGGCACTTGGGGAGCCATGCATGAAGAGAGGGACAAGCTTAAGTTGTTGCAAAGTTCCCAGATAGCTCAAGTCTAACTGTGTAGAGTTTCCAAAGACCATATTGTAATAGGATTGAATTAGAATAACCTCCTTTTTTTTGTTGAGTTTGATGAATTACGTCTACCTCATTTTCAGAACAGCTTTTTCTTGGAAACTATTTTTTAAATTTGTATGTGGGAGGCTTGCTAGGTCACTGAAAATGACAGACTAGAGGTGTAATCAATAGTTCATTTCTGGGAAACAATGAGCCAAAGGAGGTGATGCAGGGCAGTTGAATTGCTCTAATAGGATTCAGAGTCACAGAACAAGAAAATTACTTTTTATTGCATTTGCCCATCATTATAAGTTCTAACTGTTAGTGTTCATCTATTAACTTTCCAATTCTTTCCCAAAGAAACAGGATGCAATTAGTTTACAGAACTCTCAAGAATGTGATTCTTGCTATTTGGGTATTAGAACATGCTGTAAAATATTTAAATTTATTGATTATAACTCAATGCAGTCTCTATTAGGAAAATTAGCTTTAGTTAGTACAAAAATCCCACCTCACTAATGATCTCACTGAGTCTCTCTGGGTCTTACCAGCAAGGATGTGGAGCCATTGAGGAGCTTCCTGCTCCCTTTTCCAAGAAGAGGAAGAGAGGGACAACTGCTGAAGTGAAATCTCACACTAATGTCTTTGACCTTTAAAGTCTGAAATTCTGGTGTGACAAGTTTAAACGCTAATAATATTTTTGGGGTTCTTAGCTAGCTGTGTAGTTTCAGCAAAATGCCACTTCTGGAACCTCTAAGACTGGGCAGATGATAATTTCTGGTTTGTGAACTCAGTTATATATATCCCAGCTTGAGATCTGAGAAGGAAATAGCTGTTGGCCTGTTTTTCCTGGCAATGTGAGAACTGTGTGCTCAGTTATCAGTTCTGTTTTGCTGCTGCTCCTGTCAATATCTTGTAAGTGATTTTGCAAGTAAAAATTATGTGTGACCATCTTTGTTGGAAGGAATGTATGTTCCATGTGATCCTGGCAAGCTGTCAATATTTTGTAGCTCCCAAACTATCAAATGCTATCTTTTAAAGAACTTTCTTATTTTATCAGTAATACTCATTTTGCAGTTAATTCTAAAATTCTATTATTTTAAATATTTAAATTCTGATATATTTTTCAGTGTCCTAGTAAGGGACTTTTGTTGAGCAATAGTCTATCCTTGCTTAAGTAATTTACAACATTTCAAACATGCAACATTCTGTTCTGAAAAGTATCATGTTTTAGTGGATGTATATGCTTGTACTTATTGATGCAAAGGTAACCATAAATGAAGAACCTCCAGTTCTTCATAAGTTCTTCATAAACTCAAGTTCTTCATAAACTAAGAACCTCAAGTTCAATGGATAACTAAGTTTTTGAAATAAGACCAACAGCTGGTGAAATTTTCTTAGCATGGGCAACTTCCTAGGCCTGCAGCTGAAACTGATACCCTTCCCAACATTAGGCAGCTAATGAGAAAAATATCAAAGAGCAGATTCAAAGCAGGGCAGATGCCTGTCCACTTCACACCTCAGTAGATCTGTTTGGCAAGAAGGTTTTATTCTTAACGATTAAACCAAAAATTACTGCTGTGTTATATATTGGAGTAATTCACAGCTTCTGGTGGCTTATGTTCCTGAATTAAAATCACCAAAAAACCCAGGATTGCTGTTATTTGCAAAAAACATTGAGCTTAGCACAAGTGACATGACTCCTACTGTTTTTCACCTAAGCTTTTGATATCTCTCAAGGCCTGGAACAGAATGAGAGATATTATAAGTAAGGTAAATTAATATCTGCACTTTTCAATATCTGACCAAAAAAAAAAAAAAGTTTACTTAGGGCTGAAAGAAAGTTGCTCCTGGTCCTAGACTACACTAGATTTTCTGGGCCACTAGATTTTCTGGGCCACCATACTTTTTATATGTTTTTTTTCAATGAAAGATAGATAGATAGATAGATAGATAGATAGATAGATAGATAGATAGATAGATAGATAGATAGATAGATAGATAGGAAAGGAAAGGAAAGAAAATCCATCCTGAGAAAATTTACTAAAGTTTTGTGAAATTTCAAGGCAAATTTATTAAGTGGAAGCATTCATTCAACATTTCAAGAGGCTGCTGGGAGGAACTGTGGAATTTCCTTGGAGATACCCAGACCTTCACTGGAAAAGACTCCGAGCGAACTGCCACAGTTTCAGGGTGGGCCTTCTCCAGATGGGACTGAGTAGGCATAGAGGATCATCAGAAGTTCCTGCCTTCCATAAATTGTCCCTACCTGTGGCAGGGGTGGATTCAGATGGGATATTGGGAAGGAATTCCTGGCTGTGAGGGTGATGAGGCCCTGGCACAGGGTATCCAGAGAAGCTGTGGCTGCATCTGGATCCCTGGGAGTGTCCAAGGCCAGGCTGGACAGGGCTTGGAGCAGCCTGGGCTAGTGGAAGGTGTCCCTGCCCATGGCACAGGGTGGCACTGCATGAGCTTTAAGGTCCCTTCCCACCCTTCCCGTTCTGAGATCCTGGGATGAGCTCAGAGTTCCAGCTTCTTTACAAAAACTAAGTGACTAAGATAGAATATGCTCCTAACATTTCATCTAAATCATTCATCCTTTAGGTTAAAACCATTCCTCTTGTCCTGTCACTATTTGTCCTTCTAAAAATTGCTCTCCAACTCTTGTATCAGCCCCCCACTTTAGGCCCTGGCAGGGGCTCTGAGGTGTCCCTGGAGCTTCTCTTGTGCAGCTCAACAGCCCCAGCCGTGCCAGGCTGGCTCCAGAGCAGAGGGGCTCCAGCCCTGGCAGCAGCTCCGTGGCCTCCTCTGCACTGGCTGCAGCAGCTCCAGCTCCTTGTGCTGCTGGAGCCAGGGCTGGGGCAGCTCTGCAGGTGGGCTCCCACCTGAGCCCAGGGGCACAGGGGCAGGATCCCCTCCCTTAACCTGTTGCCATATCTAAACTGATAATTTAAGCTGTTTCTGGAGTGAGTGCGGCTGATGAGCACACCCAAGGGCTGATTTGCCTAACTTGCTGCCTTAAAAAGCAACTTTTCCAGAGATGCCTGTTCTCCTCTGCTGTTTATAGCATGTGTTTTCTGAACAGCTTTTCTACAGATCTATCACCAAGAGAGAGCTAATATTCTATCAGAAGAACTCTGGCTTTTTGCACCACAGTCATGTTCTGTAGAGGTCCGGGGCACATTTCAAGCTGGACTTAATTTTTTATAAATTTTGGTTCAGAAAAAGCATAGAACATATCCTTAATTAGATGTATATGTAATATACAATTATTTTGTATATAATAATAATGATATAAGGATAGACCATTAATCAGATTTTTTTATTTGCCACTTTCAATATAATATGCCTTTTCTTTTAAAGTCTTTCTGTATAATGTGACATCCAGAAAACTGTTTTCCTCCTATTTGCAGTAAACAGAGCAGTGACAGGTAAAGCAATCTGGTGCCTGAACTCTGGAAGGTGAACATGTGAAGAGAGGACATTGGGATTGTGAACTTTAGGATCCGAGTAGGGTTTTTTTTGGTTTGTTGGTTTTTTTTTTTTGTTTTCTATTTGTTTTGTTTTGTTTTGTGGTTTTTGGTTTTGTTTTGGTTTGGTTTTTTTTTTTGGTTTGGTTTGGTTTGTTTGGGTTTTTTTGGTTTTTTTTTTTTGAAATGCAGTTTTTTTGTATAATGTATTATTTGGAGCTTAGATATTTGAGTGAATAGAAATTGCATTGCTATTTTCTGTTAAGAACTATCAGAGTAAAACAAAAATAGTCGTTCTCCTTAATCTACATATGGGACATTCTGTTGGTTCACAGAGAAACCATTAAGGTAGGATTTGAAGAAAACAAATGAAAAAATATAATGAATCAGAATTGGAGGCAAAATCTCTTATAGAAGCCTCTGAGGGTAAGTGAGTTACCCTAAATATACTATCTGGATTTGAGGTGGAGGTTCTCATTATTGATTGTGGACCCAAGAATTGAGCCTAATAGAATGCAGAGTATTAAATGATACAAAGTAATTTTAGAGATGTGACGTAGTGTTTTCAGCCTACATAATACTTTAATCCTCAGACCTACTATTCTAAAAGTATCAGCTGGTGTTAATCAGGAATGCTCACAGCAGGGATTGAAATGGCCAGTTCACTCCTTTTTTTTCCAATCAAATTCTGCTCTCAGCCACACTGCTGTCCTGTGTACTTGTGAAGGTAGGATTTGGTACATCATTTGATCTTCTTTTTGACTGCAAGCCAAATGAAAAACTGTATTTGACTCGCCGGCTGTACAAGCTGGTTAGATTCCCCTCTAGATATTCACTAGCCTGTATAAACCCAACCATTTTATAGGTGTTTTAGAATGTGTTTTCAGTGTGTTTTTAAGGGATCTGGACAAAGCTGAGTCATTATTCCTAGCCTTGTCCTGTGTTGGAGTGGTTCCATAGGATGGGGGATTTTTCAGTCTGGCTGAAAAATCTGTTTGTGCCTCTGACTCCAGGTACCCTCCTACCTCTTCCAGCTTTTCCCTCTTGAGTTTTCCTTATGCAGGGCAGGAGAGACCATGCTGGGATTCTGAGTTAGTCCCTCCTGGGGAAGGCAGGAAGGTAGGCAGTGTGTCACTTGCTGAATGAGACAATTTTGACATCACTGTCTTTAGGTACATCTCCTTGGTGACTAAAATGATGCACACCATCCCTCCTGAGTCAGGTGAACTCTTTCCCTGAGGCTGTAAGGAGCTGCCTAAATATGAAGATAAGCAGAGTCCTTGCCTCCCCCAACAGCTTGGCTCTGCTTTTGCTCATAATAGATGGCTCTCCAGACTCTGAGAAGGATCTATTGCCTCTTAATGTGAGGCCAACACTTGGGCAATTCTCACAGTCAGTGGCTGTGTGTTGTTGTGTGAGCCCTTTCCCAGTCAGACAATGAATTATCTGTCTTCTTTTTGCTGGAAGGGAACAAACAAAGTAATATGCCATAGCCAGGGTTGACCATTGCATGACCACACTAAAGGTCCTTCACCCCAAAGGTGGACTGAAAGCCTCATAAACTTGATACCAGTTCTGGATGTTGAAAGTTTGCCCCGCTGGACCTGGTGTGTCTGGTTCTCTGGTTCACAGGATCTCAGAATCCCAGACTGGATAAGTTTGGAAGGGACCAGAGGGAGTCAATCTGGTGCCACATCCCTACTCCAGCAGGATCATCCCACAACACAGGGCACAGGGTTGTATCCAGAAGGGTCTGGAATATCTCCTGGGAGGGACACTCTACCCCCTCTCTGTTTCAGGGCTTGGACACTGCTCAGGGCAGAAGTTGTGTCTCCTGTGCAGGGGAATTGCTGGGCTCAGTCCCTGCTTGTGGCTCTAATGCCATTGCTGGGCCTGGAGCAGAGCCTGGGCTCTGCTCTGACCCTCCCTGCACACAGGGACAGCCAGGGCTGAGGGTGCCTCTCAGCTGGAGCTCCTCTCCAAGCTGAACAACCCCAGCTCCCTCAGCATTTTTCTACAGGAGATGCTCCAGTTCCTCCATCACCTGTGTCACCCACCCCCCAAACCTACTCCAGGAGCTCTCTTTGCATGGATGAAGTGAAGAACATATCTGGCTGCCCATTTTCCTGTGCTGGCATATCTGTTTCTGACCCATATTAAAAACCTCTGCTGTACACTGGCATATCCTGAAATTCCCAGGTGCTGCTGTGCAGTTTTCCATGTACAGGGATGCTGGGTGGACATGCAGGAGCTGCAGTGCAAGAGACCTTTGCAATGGGAAAGGTTCATAACCACAGTGTTGTTATAAAGTTTTTTAGTAATGGAATGTCATGGGTGAATTTTTCGTCCCCTCTATCTAGATGATATTTTATTTATGATCAGAGATCCTTGCTTTTCAAGAGTTGATTCCTTTCCAGCTCATGGCTGAAGACTTAAAAAATAAAGTTCACATCTTGTTAGCTTATTGTCATTTTGAGAATTCATCCTTCTGAAACCCAGGGTTATAATTTTGCCTGAATCTCACATTGTGTAATAGGGAAGAGTTTGTGCCCTTCAGAGTGGCCTTAAATAGCAGTAGCACAGAGAAGGCAATCAGATGCCATTAGCAGCCTTCTGTTGGATTAATGGCCAGCAAAGTCTGGTGAAGATGCCTGGAGCTTTCTAGCATCACTGTTGTGACTTTGTACATAATTGCCCACGAGCAGCTACACAACATCCAGCTCTGTTACTCAACATCCAACCCAGCACAGCACAGTCCCCCACACATCCCTCCCCACAGCCTTCCCAAGGGAATGCAGTGCCTCTCCCGAGGGGACACAGCAAGGCAGAAACTCTCCTGTGCTAAAAATCCTCCATCCCTACATGGCTCTTGGGCTTTCTGTCCTGCATACTTGCGTGACTCTTCTTTATCCTCCTGCCTGGTTGAGCTGGACTGGCTTGGCTGGAGAACCAGCCTGTGGTGTGCAAAAATAGAGAGATGTGATGCGGTGCTGTCCGAAGATTTCAGCCGGGCTTGCTTGAAAATGCCACAGGTCATGTTTTCAGACCATCACTTTGCAAGCAATTTCAGCTCACAGAAAGCAGCACCGTTGCCAAAAGCATCCAGCCTTCTCACCCCTTCATCTCCAAATTCCAGTGTAGCATCCCTTCTCCTGATTTTGGGTCTGTTTGTTGGGAAGCTGAGCCATTTGACAACTAACCTTTAAAATTCTTTTCCTGCTGGGCTTATTCTAAACTGGATTGCCTCTCAGTTAATCATGGAAAACCCATGCAAATACTAATGCTGTGCAAGATGAGGAGCAGTGCAACATCGGTGGCTCAGAGCAGGACAGCTTTGATTTTTCCATTGGTGCTCCAGTTTAAGCCAGGTTGTAGTGCTTGTAGCGATGCAGCTTCATGTTTGCTTCATTAAAAAGCCACTCTGCCCTGGCACACCATGAACTTTTCCATATAATAATGTAGTCTGGAACAGCTAGTTAGAACTGTTTGAGGAAGTGGTAGTTTTTTAAATTCTATTTTTAATTACGGTCCATTAGACCAGTTGCTGCACTTTCATTAAACAACTCTGCAGATGTAGGAGAATCAAAGAAAACCCTATCTGCACCTAAAATATAATATAATTATATAATTCAGTCTCTTCCAGAGTCAGAAAATGCTGTTTCACCTCAGGGTAACTTGCAAGCAAGTGCACAGACCAGGCTGCAGATGCAGAAATTGTGAGGGGAGGAGGAGAGGCCTTTGACAACCTCCCCAAGCTGGGAGGCAAAGGTCAGAGAGGGGAAGGGAGCTGCTGTACTTTGGATGTTCAACTTGTCAGAGTTTGTTTAGTGAAAAAAACAGGAATATTTCCCAAAGCTCCTCTTCTGGGCACATCTGTTATTTTTTCGGTAAATGAACTGAAATAACAAAGCGGGAGGAAAGTTAACTCCCTAACATCACACATGGAGAAGGAGTGATGTCCATTTCTGGCTCTCAGATTCTGATTGTGTTGGGGGGAAACATCAGCCCCTAGTCCACCCTGAACAAAGTTCCCAGTAGCAAGTTTAGAAGAGGATGATACTGTGGGACCTTTGCAAACCAGGATCTGACCAGCTCCTGGAAACGTCTTACACCTACCTCAGTGTCTCTGATACTGATGTTACTCAGCTTTAACTTGAGAAGGATTTTCAGGCGGAAACATGGATTTTTTGCAGTGATAGTCTGGCTGGAAATCCCTTTCCTTTCTTACCTCTCACCAAGCACCTGTAAAAGACTGGAGCCCAAGCAAAATGACTGTGGGGTTTGAGGCACCAACAGTTCCACCAGGCCTGAAACAGGAAAGGGAGCAGGGAAAACAGTCACTTGGAGGGGAGCAGAAACTAATCTGCACCAAAAAATGTCTCCTAAAGAGCATAATCTCTCTTCTGTGCTTGCTGCCAATTGTACTTGATTAAGCAGGTTTCTGTGGGGGTGTTTTCCTTCGCTCCATTCCTAACAGCATATTTTTCCATAAGCGATCTGAATCCTGTTGCAGATAGCTCATTGTCTGTGAGATCATGACTCTTCCAAACAGTTGCAACATTTTGCTCTCAGAAACTAAGAAAATTCTGGTTGGAAAAAATCCCACCAGTACAATTGTCAGGGCATTGGTCACACAAAGGTGTTTCTTCTTTTAAAAGTAACCCGTGTGAGCTTTCTTCCCTACCAAAAAGATGGGAGGGGAGAGTTAATCTGGCCTTACTCCTGAGCAGCTGGCTGAAGATTTCCTGCTGGAGTCTATGGGTTTCAAACCAGGGAGCATTTCTGTGCCACACACCTGTGCCAACAGCTCCCCCACCTCAACACAGACAGCTGCAGCAGAAAGCCCCATTCACTCTGGGGAAAACACATTTTATAGTAGCATCCCATCCCCCAGCCAAATGGGATCAAGCTGAGGCAGCTGCAGTCCAGGTCCCATGAGAAATACTACAAAAAGTGCAATTAAAATAATTAGTTAATGCCTTTTTATCCGGGATGGTAACAAATAGGGAAAAGAGCTTGAAATAGCTATTCTACATATCAGTTCAGTACGGTATTGGATGCTTCCCAGGATTGCTCTAAGCTTTCCCCAGGGCTTTAAAAGCTTGTGGGTAGTGCTTGGTCACTTTCTGGATTAAAGATCTCTATTACTGATGGTTACATGGGTAGGTTAAAGCTACTTGAGCAGTAGATTTTGCTGTGAGAACAAAAAAAGTGAGTCTGAGTTTATAATAAAGTGATTTAGATTGCCATTCCTCCTTAGGAAATCAAGATTGCTTCCCATTGATTTAAACATGTACTGGCTTCAGCTCTTGATTAAGCAAAATTTGCCCAATGATTCAACTTTATGGGGGATGCACAAACAAAAAAATACATGGCCAAATACATCCCTGGCAAAACTCAGTGAAATCTGGCATTTACCCAGCTGTTAGCTGCTTGTTGTTTGAGGATTTCTCTGCTAGCCTTGAAATGGCACAATAAATGAAGATTTCTTTTGCAGGCATTCTTTTCCTGAAGTGTTCAAGGCAAATAAAGCACTGTACCAGGAACTTTAGCCCCAGCAAACTGTATTTGTTATTGCCACAGCAGGTGATATTTATTCTGCAGCCAAGTGAGATGACCAAAGGGTGAAATATAACCTAAAAATCAGGGCAGACTCTCTTAATAATCTTTAGATCCTCTGATTTCACTTTGAGATTTCATCCAGGGGCCAAATTATGCAAACATTAGGTTTTTTTTCCATTTTATATTCCTGTCGTCATTCCCTGCCATCCCGGTGGGGTAACCTGCAGGTCAGGCATCTTATTGAAGAACATGAAAATACAGAATAATATTGAATAATAAATGCTTCAGGTCATGCAAGCTGTCCCTGTGTCCCACCTTCATGGCAGATGAATACAGAATAGCTGAGCTGAGGGAAGTCTGAGTGGCTCACACAGTGATTTTGAGGTGTTCATATGTAGTCTGTGAAGCTGCCAATGATGTGTCTCTTTGCATGGATCATCAGAATAGATTTTGAAGCTTGCTAAGCACTTTGGTTTGTGGCAGCATGGTCTAAAAGCTACCTTCTATATAACTGGGCATTTCCTTTTCATGGTTTCAAATTATTTTCTTTTTATGGTTTCAAATTATTTGATTTTTCTTGCTTTTAAAAATATTTCAGTTCTGTGAGACCTGTTATTTTAAAGTATCTCATTCTCTTATGTTGTGTGGAAATATAACTCCCCCCATTTCCTCATCCCAGACCATTTTTTGATGTCACTGAGGGGGAAGAAGCAGCCAAGGTTCGCTTTGTTTTCCTTTTGTCTGTGAGTGGAGGGTTAACAGCAGAAGAGGGAAGAAGGGTTAGCAAAGGGGAGTGCTAGTCATGTGGACAGAATGCCAGCAGCAAAGCTGGCACATGTTGTTCCATTCACATGGAAGTATGTTTTATTCATTTTGTGATGATCATCTACAGTAGCTATGGGAGAGAAACAAGAGGACCAGGGTAAAAGTGGAAATCTGGGTAAAATTCTGTAGCTTTGTCCCCCTTTGATAGTAGGTGGTTGCAGGAAGTGTGATTTTCTGTGACATTTTCCCTGGATTTAAGACTGGCACTTTGAGTGGATTAAATATAAAGGGGAAAACAATCATATCTCACTTCCTGATGTTATTTTCCTGACATCAGCTTGTTTCCATGCTGTTTTCACACTTGGCCCTCTTGCCATCCCACCTGCAGCTGAAATGGTCATCCAAAGCTCCTGTTATACTCAGGAAAGAAAAAGGTGGTTTTGGGATGTGACTCATTTGACGTATCTTTGGGATACTTTGGGATTCAAAGAGCTCTTATTCTCCACAGAGCATGTTGACTAAATCCCAGCTAAGTGCCTGGAGGGTTTTGGTGAGTGTAGGCACATTCATTGGTGGTGGGAGTCAGACTCATCTCTCCTCAGTGCTGGTGACATCAAGATTTCTTGTTTTCCAAGAGCTGTGTGTGATACTTGCACATCTTCAGCAGGCATGTCAAGGAATTGGGGATGGGATTGCGTAGGGAAGTGGATCCTGTGCTCAGTCAGGTGGATCCTCCACTTGCAAGATCAAGATCTTAGGATCTTAAACTGGCACAATCATATGTTAAAAGGCAGCAGGGATTTTTTTTGTTGTGGGTTTTTTTTTTTGTTGTTGTTGTTTTTGTTGGTGGTGGTGGTGGTGGTGGTTTTTTTTTGTTTCTTGCCTTACACAGTAAGTGGAAAGTTGTCCTTGCTCCTTCTGCAGTACACCTGCCAGGCCAAGAAATGCTCTGATTGCTGGTTTGGAAATGAGGGAAGAGGTGCTGAGGAGGGCAAAGACGCCCACCTGCACTGCATGTGAGCTGACTAGGTGGCAGATGACTCCCCCTCAGCCTGCAGCAGTCACAGTTCAGGTGCTGGAAGCACCCATGCCATCACAGAAATCCCACCTTGCCTTGCCAAGCCCAAGCCAGGAATCCCCAACACTGTGGTGCAGCTCTGCCTGAATTCAGGGAGGAGGCCTGGAAAACATGGAGCTGAGCCTAAACCTGCAGCCAATTAGGAAATAATAGTTAGGGCTGCTGTCCCACTCCAATGAAGATAAGGATGGACTTGGTTTTTTAGCCTGCTGAGAGGAAGTTTAGGGTTTTACATTAAAATAAGACAGGATAGTTCTGCAAAAGCAGCAAAATCATTAACGATTCTTTAACTGAAGCTTTTACATATAATATTAATAACCTATTAAAGCCAATGGGGTGTGAAACATTTGGAACTGTAGCTTGAAATCACGTTGGATGGATATTGAACTGTGACTTTTTGTAGCTGTGTAACTCTTCACTAGCTGCTGGGGAGATAAAACTGCTAACAGGAACACATTAATTTCTGGAGCACAGACATGTTGTGATGGGAGAGTGGAGATTGCAAGGACAGGCAGTGGGTACAAAATGCACAGTTAATGGCTTTTCTGCATATTTTAGGGGAGGTGATGTGCTGGTTCCAGTCAGCAGCTGGTGAACTCAAGTCTGGAGCTCTGTGTAGGGCTGGTCAGAACTTGCAGGGATTTCCCAGGTGTGTGGCCCAGAGCAAGGTGTGTATTCCTGTGGAGCTGGTGACTGTCTTAGCTAAGGTGATGTGTCACAGCACAGCGTTTGTTGTGAAAACACTGATTTTTGCAGTGCCAGCTGGTTCTGCTTCATCAACTGGAAGGAGAAGTGCTGAGGAAAAAAGTTTGTCCTTCCTTTGTCCAGAGCAGAAGAATGCTGAATGTACAGATCTGAGCTGCAGCTTCCTTGGATTTCCAAGCCAAACCTTCAGTGATATCCAAGGTGAGGGGCCAGCACCTGAGCATGAGCTGCCAGAGGGAAGCTGATGACCTTGCCATAGCTCCCTCCTGCACTGGAAGGACTTAATTTTCCTATTATTTTGTGCTTGATATGGTCCTTTTTTCCAGTTGGGAAAGGAAAATAGAAAATCTCTACCTGGAACAGTGTATTGTGAGGGATGGCTCCAAATGAGGAAAAGCAAGAGCAACTAGGAGGCTAGAAATCTGTAAATTAAAAAGGGGTAAGGGGCATTCTTCATACACCCTTCCCACTTTGCTTTTAATTCCCTTGCCTAGTAAAGCTTAGAGCAAAAGTTGAATCAGTTTATGACAGTGTGCAACAGTTTAGGATATATCCTCCATAATATCTCTCCATAATATCTTTGTCTTTGGCACAGTGGAAAAAAAAAGAACAACTTATTGTGATTATTGCCCCTCTTATTAAACAAATATTTTGTCTCTGATTCCAGCAAGGAAAGTTGAAGTCACAGTGTCATTCTTGTTTGCCAGCTGCTTCCATGCACTGCAAGGACCCACAAACAGTACTAGTTCTGGTTTTTGTTGTCACATCAGGGAAGAGCTCTCCTCATCAATTAAGCAACTTTTGAAGCTCTGAAACCTTCAGTGTGAATCTGACACTGTGGTTCAGATTCTCAAGTGCAACAAAAGAGAAATTTAGATTTGGGCAATCCGTATCTGTGAAAGGGGAGCCATGATAACAACAGAAAATGCAGATCTAAAATGCAGACACAGTATTTAAATTTAACCATTCAAGAAAAGCAGCAGCAAGCCAGTGGAGGAATATTTTCCCTGGTGCCTTTTCACTATTTAATGTCTCAATAAAATGAATTACATTTGGAAGTCATAGGCATTGAAGAATTTTTGTAGACTCTGAGCCCAGACTAGAGTTTTACTGTATTTGAGCCCTTGGTTTATCTTCCTCCTTTACCCAGGTCCAAAGCCATTCTTTCTCACTGCCTGTAGCCCTTTTTCTTGTTGCTGTTTGCTCTTGTGGATATTATTTATTATCATTTGATATTTATTATCATTGAAACTGAAATTGTAGTTCAGACAATGCTCTACCAAGAGTAATTTGTTCCCAGCAGGACCTTTTAGCTACACAGTAACATGAAAGCATCAAAATGCCAGAAGAACATTATAAAAATAAACTGCCCTGGTGCTAAAATAAGCTTTAATTGATTGAGAATTGCACTGAGCCTGACAATCTGAACCATTTATTATTATTTTTCTTTCAAGCTTCAGCTACATGTGACTTAGAGTGACTGAATTATAGTTCCCACATACCTTCCTACCCACAGTGTGTGAAAGAAAACCCACGCACAAATTTCTTAGCTCCAGAGGAGCTGCTGGATACACCTGGAAGAAAATAAAAAAGCTGATTGAAAGTGATGTTTAAATAAAGGTGATGCTGATAGGAACATTCTGAAAAAAAAACCCAGCCCTATTCTGGCTAAGTGCCATGCTGTGCTGCCCTCTCCTCATCCCCACACTTCTGGGGATCTTTCCCTGTCAAAGGCATTTCCTTAATATCTGCCTGCACAGCACTGGATCCTGTAGGCCGTATGGTGTTGGATGTTAATATTGGCTGTGGATAAATTACCATTCTGTCTTCCCCGTTTTAGGTTCTTAGAGACAATAAACAGATCCAGTTGACTGTACTCAGCTATTTAAATGAACATCTGTTGCAGGGTCTCCAGCGAGAGGTCAACACCACCACCAAAGATCGTGGATAAAAACTGAAAATTTTCTGACTGATGGATGTACTGGTGGTCCTGTTATAGAAAGAAATATGTGGAATACAGCACTGGAAGTAGTTGGAATATAGCTAATGTCAACAGAGTCATCATAAATCATAGAATCACAATTTGGGTTGGAAAGAACCTTAAAGACCATCTTGTTCCAACCACTGCCATCAGCAGGGACACCTTCCACTATCCCAGGCTGAGTTTAAGGTCTTGCTCTAATCACAGCCCTGGACAAATTCACTTGCAGCCAAGAGCCAAACAAGGATTCTCATTTAACTCCCAACATCCTAAGGGGAGTGAGATGCTTAAATACGTTTTTTGCTGCAGCCCTCCATCTCTCTGCCCATGCCAGCCAGCACTGCCCGTAACAGGGCTGTAAAAGGCCAAGCTGCTGGCAGAGGTGAGGGGTGATCCAGGCCCTTCTTGTAGTTGGAGCTTATTCCTCTGGGTGGCTGGTGCTGCCCTTGAGACTCTCAAACTTGTTTGGCAGCAAAATGGACCATTGTTGTCTTGGTTTTGCACTTGTTTGTAAGCTGAGCCGTTTCCATGCTACCAAACACGACTTCCAAATTGCAATTCCTGCTGCCTGCCAAAGGGGCTAATAAATCCCACTGTCACCTTTCCTTCTTGCCTGGGTAAATTACAAATGCCAGTGGCAGGAGCTGACTCAGCTGATGCCTGGCTGCAGTGTCTGACTGTTCCAGGAATGTTCTTTATTTCTTACCCTAACACAGGAAAGCACGACCCAGGGATTTATGGCAGATCACAGAGCCAAAGGAAGGAATTTGAAAATGCCACCAGCTTTATTAATAGCCACCTCTGTGGCCACTTTTCAGGTCAGACCAGAGACTGTGCAGGGCTTAAAAACTGAATCCACACTGCCCCCAGAGGGGCAGAAAGGTGTGTCTGGTCAGAGTGCTGTAAGGGTAGAGGTGTCTGTCTTCCAGGTTCCTTGTCCAGGTTCCAGTGGGCATTTCCACAGTGCCAGAAGAGCAAAATAAAGTATGCCTCATGAAGAATATGGATTTTTGAAGACCACAAAAGCCAGATGGATTTTTTTTTTTAATTAGTGATTTTTGTCATTGACTGAACTAAACATGGACTAGCATGGATTATTTAAAAAATCATGATGTGCCTGAATACATACTGGCTTTGGCTAGAGGAGTAGCTCAGGTAAAGTAGCAGTTAGACTAGTGGTTAGTAATGTGTGTAGCCAGCATTGTAATTAGTGCTGTTGGAGGGCATAATGAGGAATGGCTCAAAACCTGAATGTCTGGGCTGCTTGAAAGGTCATGGGAACTGAAGCTGATGGGCTGATGGTTAATTCAAGAGGAATATACTTAATTCCTCTGAATACAAAATCACTGCAGAACTGAGATAAAAAGTTACCCTTGTAACTTTTCCTAAATAATTTTCTATAATAGGTCTCTTACATCTTGATCATAAGAGCAGTGTAAAAATTTGAAGTTTTTAATTAGCTGATAGTTCAGAGGAAAAGTTTCATTTTCGCATTTACATCCATTCTTTAATGTGGATTAATGCCACTCACTGACAGAGCAAAACATATTCCAAAATCTGATATGCTCTCTCTGTGAATTAATATGCCATATTGCATATTTTTAAAAATATTTGAGATTAACCTTTTCACTTTTCCTGTAAAAAAGTACTGTTGAAATAGCAAAATAATTATTAATTGTGGTAATTGTGGTTTTCAGCATTAGATAATGTGTGATCCTTATTCTGGTCATGGGAAATATTTGTTCATTGTGATGTTACTACTGGAATATTTCCATCCAAAAGAAATACCGATCTTTCAACACCCATTAAAGTGAGTGCTACTAATTCCGGTGCTTTCCTTTGGGAAGTTTTAAAGGTGGTTTTGGAGAACTGGGTGGGAGTTATGACTTGTTTGGAATAGAGGCAGGATCACATTTCTTATTTGAGAGCAACTGCTGGCCATGGAAAACCTTTGACCCCTCTGTGGCTCTGCCAACGTCTCAGTCCTCTTGAATTGTTGCTAAACCCAGGGCTCTAATGCAGTGCTCCAAAATCAAACTAATGTTTATTATTGATGATTCCTGTAAATGAATTTGGGTCCTGTTTCTTTTTCTCTGCAGAGAGGCTGGGCTTCCACTGTTCTCAGTTACTTCCAGAGCCATAAGCCTGAACAGGACCATAACAATCACACTTAACATCCTTTGTTTTCTAGGAACATGGAAATACCACTGGGAAAGCAGAGATGTCCTCAGCTCTGAGTTTTGCATTTTGTTATACATTTTAGCAGGCTCTGCTATAAGGAACTGTCAACAGTAAATGTACAGCACTGCAGCCAAGGCAGCCTCTGCAGAGTTTCCTGCCAGAAGACCTTATTCCTTTGAGGCAGACATCATTCCTTCCCCAACAGAGATGATGTGATCAGGATAAAAAAAGGGTATTTTATGCACTGGGTCATTTTTCCCCCATAATGGGGCACTATATGACCCATAATTGGAGGAAAATTGGTCATGATTTAAGAGATGAGGTAATGTGCATCCAGTGTACAGACCATATGTTGTGTTCAGGACATGTCCTCTAATTCAGCTGTCTCCACAGGTGGGAGCCTGGTGCCAAATTAGCCACTGCCATCTCCACGTGGCTGAATCCAACTCAGAAGAAAATAAATGTTTACATTTTAGCTGAATCCTTTCAGCTTCTTTCACTTTCTCAGTTTAAGACATATGGATTTGTGGCAGTGATGGGGGACTAGACATTGTGTTAAGTACTCGATTATGCTAATAAATTCATGTTTTATATCTGCAAAAGAATTAATATTGATAAGCATATGTTTATGAGTTTCGTGTTCAGCAGAACTTTCCAGCCATATACCTATGTGCCAGCTCTTTGCAAAATCAGGGATCTAGCAGTTCACACAAGCATTGTAGAAACTGTAAATAGGCATGATTTAATTTCAATTTGGGGGGAAAATGAGGTGTAAAAAATGGTCTCCTCAAACTGTTTATCATCCATAGTATTCTGCAATGCTGGCTGTGGAGTTCTTTGGTCTGAATAACAGCCATGAAGGGTGGCTGAGCAGGCAGGAAGACAAAAAACCCTGAAGGGGAACGTGAAGCATGTCTTGTTTTACCCTGAACCTGTATGATTTTGGGTGTTTACATGTTCAGTTAAGTGTTCTGTGATTAAACAACCAAGAGACAGATCTGCTGTCCCAGACACCAAATACCCTTGCTTTCAGCTGAAATTAGAATGCATGATCAGTCAAACACTGATTCAAATGACAGGTTCAGTGAAAGATATTTTAAAAAAATTCCCAATCAGGCCTGCCTATCAAAAATGAATTTTTCTAGTTCATTTGCATTAAAAAAATAAACTGCAGTTCAGTAGGAAGGGCTGGGTATTGTCCTTTCAACAGAGGGAGAGATATGAACTTATTGCCTCCAGAAGAGAAGTAGAGTCTGACCCCTACCAGGTTTTGTCCTCTTGCTAATTCATCTTTCCTCATATAGAGCTTCAGTAGCATGGTCTTGGCTTCTTCATCTTTGAAATTTAATGCTAGCTTCTTTTTAAAAAAGTAAATAAATTCAAACCTGCTTCATTGGGCCCCAAGGGCAAATTATGAGCTCCCATTGGAGGGTGTCACAGTGAGGAGCATGTTTGTGTTTGTGTTAGAGCACTCAGAGTCTCACTGCTCAGGCTGGAGGAGTTTCTTGTGACAGATTATCTCTGGTGATATTTAGCAAGCAGCTCACATGCAACAAATAAAGGCCAGACACGTGTAAGACTGACTGCTTCTGGCAGCTTCAAATTAAGATCCATTTTGCCAGATTTGCTTTAGATTTTGAAGTCTGTGCTCCAAGAATGGATGCAGGAATACCCATTCTGAGCTTGTGTCTGTTGTGCTGGAAACGTTATTAAAGCAGGTGGATGCAGCACTGGGGGCATGGGTGAATGTGGACCTGTCAGTGTTGGGGGAATGGTTGGGCTCAATGCTCTCAGAGGGCTTTTCCAATCCTTCTCACACTCTGGAGGGGATCTGTTGTTGTCTGCTGCTTGTTCAAGTGCAGGGTGTAAAATTATTATAAAAAAATATATTTTTTTCTCTGCAGAGGCCTGATGCTTTAAAGGAGGCCTGCAGTTTACAAGTCAAACTCTCAAAGGGCCCCGGGAATGAGTGCTGACACTGCTCATGCAGCACTTCTTCTGCAGTCTCAGACAGTTTCACTCACAATAAATATTGCAGGCAACCTTGAGCATCCTATGAAAATTTGTCAATAGACATTCTATTTCTCTGTGCTTGCACGGAGCTGTTCTGCTTCCAGTCGTGCAGTGTTGTTGTACTGGGCTGAGGGCAGCAAACAGATTTCTTTTGCATGTGACATCGGGAATGATGCCCGTGCAAGCTCTGGCACAGAAAACCTCCCTTATTTTTTGTAGATACGTTTGTACTTTGGGTCTGCAGCTCTCCTGCTCATAGGTCTCTCAGGTGCTGCATCTTCTGGCCAGTCCTGATATAGCAGAGAATGATGAGAGGACACAGAAAATCAAAGACTGACAGAATACATAGGCTGTTTCCTGCAGCTCAGGCTCACCATCACTCCAGGAGACAGAGCTTCTGCTAGGCTCAGGAATTTGGTGCACTACTGCACAGATCTCAAGGGGAAAAAAAAATCCCTTTGAATGGAGGGCAGTAAAAGTAGAAAAGCTGAAAGTGTTTTCGCCAAAAGCTAGGTGATATAAGAATCTGCAAAATAAGTTTCACACCTACAGAAAATCATAGAAAGCCAAATTCTACTATCTGATAATTTGCCGTTATTGTAAAATTACTCCCAGAGCAACTGAGGCAAATTTCTCTGAGTTTTCAAAGCTATCAGTAGAAATCAAACAGTTCAAATCATTAAGTAAATTTTCCTTCACTTCTGAACTTATTGGCCTTGACTAAGCTGCTGCATACAAATTTGCCAGTGCAGTATCTTGTGGGGTCTCAGCCTGGGAATTTTGATGGCCTTACAGCTTTCATTTTCCTGAGAGGATTTTTGGCTAGATCCATCAAAATGTTTCAGTTCCTATATGGAAACAGTCTTATATAATGCAAGCTTATATGAACTGATCATTTAAAGAATAAATATTTGGCCCCAGAGCTGATGACTTTGACAATAGGGAATCAAACTACTTTTTGTGTTTAACTTGAAGTTCCCTGGTGTATGTATTATTCCCAGTACAATGCATCCCACTGAGTTATTTTTCTAACCTAAATATTGGTTTTCTTTCCTTTTTTATGGAAGACCCTGAATGACAAAATAGTAAAAGAGTGTTTCCAAAGAAGTATGTCCTTGCCCTCTACCCCTGCTTTTCCCTGGATAATCTTTGATCAGACTCGGGATCCCCACTCTATTTATAAGCAAGGTGATAATTTAGCAGGGTTCAGAAATAGAGGTGTGGGATTTGTGAGAGGCACTGAGGCAGGCCACACCAGGGGCTGGGTCCCTAAACCTTCTCTGCAAAATCAGTTGTGTCTGAAGTGCTGCTCTCCAGCCTGCAGGAGTTCAGGGTGACCAGCTTCACACCTTAAACACTTGTGTGACTTCTGTTGCTTAAAATTAGGTAAGGCAAAGCCTGCTTTAGCCATTGTCTGTCTTGCCTAAATTGCTGTAGGTCATGCTGAGGACTAGCCCTGTCTTTAAGGATTGTGTTGAAAGGGTTGCAAAAAGTTACCTTTGGCCCTTCTTCACATGGAGCACGAGTTACAGCTGAAACAAAGTCCATGAGCACTCTGTTTGCTTCTCCACACAGCTGGGCTCCTGGCACACTAGAGCAATTTGCATATGCTGATTTAACTGTTGGAAAATCTATTCACACAAAAATCTTCCTATTCTCTTAGACAATGGATTTCTCCCCCCTCATTTTGTTGTCAAAATCGTTTTCCCATCTGTTATTGGGGCAAAACAACCTCCTGGTCTGGATGTTTCGTTCATGGATAAAGCTTTCATTGGAACTTGTTTTCGGGTTGAGGCAGATTTTGCTCCTGGTGAAATGAGCAACAAAACTCCCTGTGAGCTGAATTGAGCCTCTCCTGAAAATGAGGGGGTTTAGAGGAGTTACGAAGGCTGTGGACAAGGTCTTGTTGCTCTGCCCTTTCAAAAGAGAACTCTGTCTAGTGGAGGAACAATCAGAATATTTGTCTCTTTAAATGAATGGTTCTTAGAGCCTGCACTGAGAGGCAGGCTCCCTCTCTGCGGCTGTGAGGCTACTCAGAGCCTCCAATAAATCAGCATGCAGGCACTGAGAGCTCTGTCCTTGAAGGGATGCAGTGACCTTGCTCATGCTTACTCTGGAGGAATAGGGGAACCAGAGGAGCCCAAATAGTGAGCAGAGTGGGACTGAAAGCTCTGCATTCTGCATGCAAATGCCACAGCACCGGAGCCACGGCACGGACGGCGCGCTGCTGCACAGAATGCAGCTTTCCTGCTAGCCTGACCAGACTGCTGCTGCTGAGCTTCCTTTTTCCTATTTTTTATTCCCCCTGCAGGGTTCTGAATGAAATCCTCATGATTGTTGCATGCTTGTTCAATAATAGCAAGCCCCAGTCACGTCTCCTTGTGAGCACATTTGGTCGGAATCACTGAGCAGAAGCAGAGAGGAGCTGACGACTATGTGCTTCCAACGCAGGTTGCCGGAGCCCCGTGTTTGCCATTGGCTGCAGTTCTCTGGTTTGTGTGCAGCTTCCCCCATCTGGAATATGAAAATGGGATTGAAGTAGATAATTGCTAGCAGCGGGTTTTCAAGAGAGGCTTAGAGGGAACAGAATGCCTCTCACACAGCACAGGCTGCCTGCGCTGAGAGAGCTCTGAGAGATGATTTCAGATGTTACCCACGTCTGAATCTCCTGGAAACTTTACCGTGGAAGCAAGCCATTGCGCACAGTCCTGGAGCTAACATCCAAAAGGGGCAAGGAAGTGGCAGCAGGGCCAAACAATGGGATACCTTGTCCTTGGATTGCTCACAGAAAAGCCAGCAGGCATTCCCCTCCAGTCCCCAGCAAAAAGGGCATGAAGGTGGCAATGAACTGAATTTTACCCAGTGAAGCTTCAGTGGCTTTTCAGAAGGATGGGATACACTGACCCTTCATCAAGCCGGGATTTGCTGGGAAACAGAACTTTGTTCTTCATCTTCATCTGCGCCTTTGCTGTGGTCACCTTGCTGCAGCAGATCCTCTACGGGAG
Source organism: Molothrus aeneus (assembly GCF_037042795.1). Classification (NCBI taxonomy): domain Eukaryota; kingdom Metazoa; phylum Chordata; class Aves; order Passeriformes; family Icteridae; genus Molothrus; species Molothrus aeneus. Next base: position 1,715,054 of record NC_089680.1, read on the forward strand.
AAACTATCTCAAGAGGTAAGGGGGGATCAGAGGGAATAGGAAAAGTTGTCTGATCAGGCTGAGGGGAGATGGAGCCCCAGGCAGACCATTATAGCAGTTCAAACCACTTCTCAGTGTTTTGCTGATGATGACAATATCTTGTCAGTCTGGGAAGGTGCATCCAGCATCTGTAATGTTTGTTAGGTTATGAGTGCAGGAGAAGGTTAGGCAGAATATAATGTTTTGTGAGTTCCCATGTTTAAATCCTCAGCTGCGGCAAAAATATGGGTTTGTGTTCAACTTAAACAGACTCGTGCCACCTGAGTATTTGCCCCTTACAAGGCTTCCCACTCTATGTAAGTTCAGGCTGAAATGGGTCAAGATGTTGAATTGAAGTAGCTTGTTCATTGCTGAAACTTCGATGTCTTTAGAAACAAACATGCAGATGCAGTTACTAAAATCAATATTAGTGTTCCAGATAACCAAGAGAGCACTTTATTTTTGCACTGCTGTCTTCTTATGAATTGCTGCTGAGACTGCCTTGCTGTAGAGCACATCACTCTTTGATCTGAAAATGCTCTTTTCACAGCAAACACCGAGGGGGCTCTATAAATGTTTAACCTTGACCCATGCAGAGTTTATTTTACTTAAACCTGGTTTGAGAAGTTACAGCTTGCATGATTTTATGAAGATGAATGTTTCCATTACATGCTTTGAGGTAAGTGTTTCAGTTGTGTAGGCAGCTGCTGTGGAATTTTTTACTGGAATTGAGCTGCATTCTGCCAGGAGAGATAAATGGTTTGGTTCTTGCCTTGCTTGCAACTCATGTAGTTTGCCCTGTGCCAGGAGCAAGCAAAATGCTGGCAAATCAGCCAACATTTCTCTCTGGGAGGGAAAAGCAAGCATGATATTAATATGTTTAGACAGGGGTGTTGTTTATCCACAGAGCAATTTGTGTGCCTTGTGTAGCACAAGGCCTTGTCTGGGGGACTCTGATTTTTTTGGGCACCTCATCTCCGAAAAAATGTGACTTCCTCAGCTGGAAGAAGCAAGAATGAGCAGAAGTGTTGAAAACATGGGGTTTTTTGGCTTGGAGAAAACTGAGGGGAGAAAGGATAACTGACTTGAAATACCCAAATTAAATCTTAGAAGAAAAAAAAGCAATAAATACCTCTCTCTAAACACTCACAAAGTGCTAAAATGTTGTAGCAGGAAAGATTTGGATTTAATCATGATGGGGAACTTTTAAAGAAAATGGTTACCTGAGGAGGTATAAAATCTCCACATTTGGGGAGCTTCAGGAACCTGGTAGGTAGACAAGGGTAGTACTAATCTTCCTCATTGTTAAGAATTTGACTTTATGGCTAGGTCGAGGTCTCATCTTGCCTTATTTTCTCAGTTTTTCCCATTTGTCTTGGAGGCCTGGCAGTCCTACCAATCCTTGCTTTTCCAAGTCAAAATTACTGCAACAGGGTTAGAGAGAAGAAAAATAAATCACAAGTACACACTGAAATAAAAAATGGTAAAGATAAAATTATGAGAAGATGCAACCAAAAACTCTTCCACTGAGTGGTCTCTGTGGCCTCTGTCCTGCCTCATGCCCTGGGAACCTCTCCTGTCATCATCAGGGAATGAAAAAAGGCTGATGTCCAATTCCTGGGATTGCAAGGAAAAAGTCTGGTTCTGAGCCCTCTGCCATCAAAGAGTCTCAAGTAGGGAGATGAGCATATATTTTGTCACTTGGACGGGAAAATATTACTTTTCTTTTTTATTTTTTAAACTCCAGCTTGCAATGATTTGTTTATTTTACTTTTTTTTTTTTAATTAATCATGTGAAAATAATCTCATAGAGGGCTCCCCTAACTCAGTGCAGGGCAAAAAAAAGCACCTCAGCCCTCGGCTCCTTTCTGCTGGGAATTGGCAGTTCCCCTCTTCCAAGGAAATAAAAATGCAGGGTTTGGCTCTAAGTTTTTGGTGACACAAAGGTGATTTAATCAGCGTCCTGCATTGTTACCACAATATTATTATGAAGGTACCTTTTTTTTTTGTTTTCAGCTCTCCTTTTCCTCCCTCTCTCTTAACACCCTGCAGTACCTTCTGGTGAGCATTCCAGGGCAGTCTGATTGCCAGCGAGCTCCGTGCAGGGGCAGCTGTAACCTTTAATTACTCTTTCACTTCACAAACCTCTGGTGTTAAGCCCCCTGCTAGAAGCTGATTCCGGCTGTGAGGCTCCTCGGACGTGTTTTGACTTGTACCTGGTGGTTTTGGAGAGGCTCCTTGGAGAGGGGAAGCGGGATATTTATATCCCTGGTGCCACTTGCCAAGCTGGAGCCTGGGGACGCAGCCATTTACTCTCTGGGATTCCATGTGCTGCTTGTTTGGGATGCTTTTGCCTGCATCCCAACACCTGCAGCAACAACAGGACCCATGGCCTCCTCCCAAGGCAGCAGGAAGAAATTCCCCCATGTATTTGGAGAAACCTGAAAATTGCTCTAAAGTACTATTTCAGTAAGTGTACAGTGCTTTTAAGTCTAAATATAACACCAGGGTAGCTCTTTTCTCTGCAAGAAGATGGTGGAAATGGGTAAAGGCCATCAAGGCAGGGGAGTGTGACCCAAAACAAACAGCTTGGGCACAATGCAGGTGACAGCATAGACTCAGGACTGGTCCCAAAGAGCAGAGTGGAGAAAGGTACCCCTTTCTGGGAGAAAGATAGCAAAGTTTGCTGTGTGCCATGCCACTTGCCCTTACAAGCAGGGAATGGGCTGGTTTGATGGCCATAAAATCCCACCTGAGGCTGTCCATGGAGGCTCAGGATCCTGCATTTGCCCATGGCCATGTTCCCAGAGCATCTCTGGGGGTGGCAGGACTGTGGACAGGAAAGGATGCTCCAGGAAATAAACTCTGCTCAGGGAAATTTGATAAGGGGCCCAGCCTCAGGTCAAAGTTCTCTCTTTCCCCTTAGGGGATTTTAATGGGCTCCTGGCATTGCTGGTAGAAGGGGACAGTGTAGAGATTGAATTTCTAGGCATTCACACATTTTTCACCCACTGTGTAATGTTCCCCACTCCTTCCTTTGCAGTTTTATGCAATGTCATTGGAAAGCAGAGTCCTGTCCACCTTCTTTTTTGCCCTTTTTCAGTTTTTTCCCAGGTGGGATGGGTGTGGGTGCTCTCACCAAGGCCAGTGCCTCATCCCTGCAGTTGCAGCTGAACTTCTCTAACAGGAGAGTCAAACCACAAGCTGGAGAAATGGCATCAGGAAGCTCTGATCTCTGCAGCTTCTGATCCCCAGTAAAAAGGATGATGAAATGAGATATAATTAAGGGACTTTAATACCAATCTCTGGGGTAATTATTTTTATTTTAGGATTAATGTGATGATTAAAAATCCACTGCATTGATCTGCTAAAGTAGGTTAAATGCTGTGGTCTTCTGCTTAAATCCAGAGCTGCCGCTTGCTTTTGTATTGACTCATCTTTCCAATGCTCGCCTTTCAGCTGAATTTTCTTTTGAATCAGATGCTCAGCTGAGGGCTGGCCTTTTTTTGTCAGTTCTTGTTTGGCCAGCAGGGAATAATCCTGGATTACATCAGGAAACTGCCACTACAGTAAAAAAATGTTGAAATCTGTCTTCATCTCCCAACCTGTAGCATGGGAGAGATCAATAGGACAGTCCTTCCCTTTGGCAAGCGAAAGATATCAGAGCAATACTTTGCTATATACCAATATTCTGTTGGCAGGAAATTCACTAAATTCTGGGTGTTTTAACAGACTGACTTCTGCACACTGAAGAGTGTCATGTGAAGAAGAGAATCTGCACCTTTAAAACTCCTTTTATTCAGCTGAGTTAGGAGAACACGTTTCCAAAACTATTAAAGACCCTAAACAAATATTACCCCAGGGGCTGCCAGAAGGTACTAAAGGATTGCAAAGACTCACACAGCAAGATTCAGCAAACCTTCCTGTGCAGGCAGCCTGTATTATTTGGAAGCTTTGTATCTTCTAAATGAGAATAAAACATCACTCTTATGTATATGTGCCCTCTTACTAATATCAGAATCTCATGACTTGAGGAAAACCCGCCATTTTTGAATATCTTAGGCAGCTTTTATTCAACACTTGCAAATCAATTCCCAGGTATCCTTACTTCTTTCCTTACCATATAAGATTATTTGTGATCACTTTCTGCACTGCATGGACTAAAGGAATAAACCCAGAGAAAATGAATCTGAACTGCACATTTCATCTGAACCCTAAATTCATGTCATTCTTACAGCAGGAACTGCAGTGGGGACATGGAAGCTACATGTGGCCCAAGTTGTATTTAGTCCTAAACTGGTTTTTTTGTCCTAACTACATTCAGCTCAGGTCAGCTGAGAGCTCCTGCCCCATCCCTGGCACATGCTCCTCTGGCCAGCTCATAACAACCTGTGAAAGTGTTAGCCATAACCTAAGACCATCTATTCCTGTGTTAAAACTCTCCTTCCATTGAAATATCTTCCCCTAAAGGCGTAATCTGAAGGTCACCTAGTGAGTCATCTCTCTCTGGTCACACAGCTCTATGCTTCCAGCTCTAACCAGAGGGAATTACTACTCCACAGAAATTACATGTATCCTGTGAGTCATCTGGATGAATCCCTGACAAGGTGCTGGGAGGTCTTGGGTTTGGGAAGCTTTCTTCAGAGAAGACTGCTGGAAACTTCAGAACAAAGCAAAGACTTCAAACAATATAGAACACCAAAAAAATATGTGTTTACAGGATATGGACATCACCTTAAAGTGGCCAGATCTAGATGAGCACAGCAGGAGAAGCTGAGACTCTAGCCATGCTGTTCCTGCTACAGAGCATTCCCAAGGCCATTTCATGGGGTGCAGGCATCCCTGTTGGTAATGGAGTGGAGGGGGCAGAACCAAAAGGGAGCTGATAGATTAATTCAGCAGTCTCCAAATTCATGGGCTCACAGAATCACTGAATGGTTTGGGTTGGAAGGGACCTTGAAGCCCATCCAGTGCCACCCAACTTCCACTATTCCAGGCTGCTCCAAGCCCTGTCCAACCTGGCCTTGGACGTTGCCAGGGATGGGGCAGCCACATCTCTGGGAAACCTGTGCCACCACTCTCACAGGGAACAATTTCTCCTAACATCTCCCCTAAATTTACCCTTTGTCAATTTGAGGCCATTGTCCCTTGTCCTGTCAATCCAGGCCCTTGTAACAGTCTCACTCCATCTTTCTTGTCTCCCTTCATGTGCTGAGAGGCCACCCCAAAGCTTCTCTTTTCCAAGCTGAACAATCCCAATCCTCTCAGCCTTTTCTCTCAGCAGAGCTGCTCCATCCCTCTGATCATCCTGGTGGCTTCCTCTGGACTGGCTCCAACACGTTGATGTTCCTCCATCCAGAGGCTGGGTGCAGTCACCCCATCCCACTTCCCATTCCCTTTCCCACTGCTGCTGTTGGTTGCTTTAGGCAATTCTCCTGAATCCAAAAATTTTTCCTTCTTCTACTTGAAGGTTTGGGGATTTTTAACCATGATTTTAATTTGCTTTTAAAAGAGAGCATCAAGTGGCTGAAATTTTAGAGTGTGAGGAAATGTTATTTCCTCTCCTGTGCTCCCTGGCAGTGCTCCCCATGGCCCTGATGCAGAAAACCAGCAGGATTTATATCCCTGCTCCCTCTATGCTGTATTTCTAGCAATGTTTTGTTTCACCTCTGCTGTTGAGATGGCAAAACCAGCTGCTGGTCTGACCTGTGAATTGCCAGCTCTTCTCCACTCTTGAGATGACAGTAAATTAAGGTAATGAGCATCCCTTATTTCAGTGTTTTACATGTGCAAATTCCATTATCCCTGGTGTGTCACACCATGGTCCTTCCTGACTCATATCATGAGGGATGTGTCCTACAGGGTTGGAGCGGTGTGGCCGGTGGAAAGATACGCCCAGGCTAGGAATGACCAGCCCGTCTCCAGCCAAGGGGGGCGCTTCCCCAACATGAAGTTGAGTAATGCGCCTAAGGCAATAACCTACCTTACAGACATAGGCCGCTATGATACTCCGAGCCGCAGGATTGAAGAGGCGTCTCTCAGTTTCTTTGGGGCAAACGGGTTTATTGGATCAGGGGGAACTGGGAGTGAGGGAGAAGAAAGCTGAGAGCCCCGAGGTGGGGAAAAACCCCGGGTTTTAAAGGGGATGGGAGGGGTGAAGGATGACAAATCAGAAGAGGGAAGGAAAAGATACATTGGGGATTGACACGACAAAGAAACCAATCTCGTACAACCGAGGGAGGGGCCCCGGCCCCTGAGCCAATCACCCGACACCCTGGCCAGAAGCTTCTGGAAAGGAGGCAGGGGTGCTGAGTGACAGGCAGGCAGCCAGGGGTGGGGAACAAAAATGATACATTTGATAGCCATAGAAACTGGGGAGGGGTTTAGGGATTGACAAATAACTGGGAATAGGGGCAGGACCTTTCACATGAACAATGGGGGAACAGAACAAACACAAAACAAACCACAACACAGGGTGGCCTTTGGACACTTGTCCCTTTTATTGTGGCTATGGCCACCCAGCAGCTCCTAGGCCAGTGTCCGCAAGCCCACCCTGTGGATGGTTTGAATTGTGCTGGGCTGTAGGAGCTCTCCAGAAACTTTTTGCCCTGGAGCAGTGAATTATAGGTGTCCTGCCAAAAAGTGGCCATTGTGCCTCCTGATTAATACAGAGATAATTAGATCCTGATTCTAATTCACATAGCACCCAGCAGCAGCTTCCTTCAGTCTAACTTTGTTGTGTGAAGATCTAGGCCTCCTTCTGTCCAAGCAAACAATTCTTCTTGTGTATTTGGCTGAATATCTGGGTTAAATCCTCATTTTACACAGACCTGTTGCCTTGGTATGACAAAGTAATGGTTGAGTTTTGCCAATGCCCAGCATTCAACAGCTTTTCACTCAACATGATTTAACTGCTGTGACATCTCCTTTAGAGAAGAAATGCCATCAACTTGTTTTATGATGTTTTGAAAAGAATTACCTGCTTGGCCTCTTTGTGTGTGGGCAGGTACAAAGTTCAGTCTTGCCTCCATTTGTGAAAAGCCCAACCCAGAACGCTGTGTTCCCATTTTGGGTTGTGCCCACCCATGTTCCCCACAGCCCCACCTGGGATGGATCACACCCTCGACCACTGACCTCTGTTGCCTGTGTTGATGACCTGGTACCTTGGTCTTTTATTTTTGACCCAGTTGGAGTTTCCTGATCATTCTTACACTTGCTGGATTTGGTTCAGGCATAATCACTGTGCAAAGCTTTGTATTTTCTTACTTCCACTGTGCTTCATTCTTACCCTTGATTGCTTTTTCATTTCATTTCTCAATTTTTAATTCAAGTGTATTCATTGCTCAGCAGTCCATGTCTCCCTCAGGCAAATTGTGGACTTAACTTCTCATTTCTTTGAGGCATGCTTGCCCTCTGTTGCTTGCATCCATTTTGCTTTTCCATCAGCCCTGCAGATAGTTGATGTCCTTTCACATCCTTTTATTTGGATGGGTTTATGCTTTAGATCTCAGGGCGAATGCCTTAAAAGCAGCCTCTGTCACTGGTTTGGCATTTTCTATCAGAACAAATACAGCCAAAGCTGGGCTTTTGACAGTCCTAACTGAACATCTTAGGCTGTAAATATTTTGGAAGTGTTGCCTAAGTGGCAGGAGAAGACTGTGCCATCCACTTCTGTGATGGAGAGAGAGAATATTTGCTACTCCTGTGCCTGGCACTGGGTACACACTCACTGACTGTGAATGCATTTTGCTCATTGTCTTCAGCTTGAGCCCTCAGGGCAGTGTGGGGGCACTTGACCTGATGCTGAATATATTGCTGCTGGAAGCTTGAGATGCAGTGCAATTGTTTTAGTCAGATCTCGTGTGGTGTGGTGAGATTTGGAACCCACACTGCATCAGGCATCTACCATCTCAAATGTCAGAATTTGCTGGTATCTTAAAACATTTGGGATTTCCTGTGAGTGTCCGTGCCCAGGGCTTGGATGTTTTCATTCTTCTTTTATTTTCTTGAAAACTGCCTCCCTCACTATAATTTCATTCTGTTGTTGGTTTTGTGCTGCCCCTCAGTATTACAAATCATGATATCTAAATTATGAAAAATTATAATTGTGAATAATTATTGCCAATAAGATTGATAAAGATTATCTATTACTCCTTAGATGTTTATCTTCCAGCCACAGATGAGAAAAGGTAAGATTGTAAAGGTTTGGAAGGTATCATTTGATGTTCTTGATGTCCTGGTCAACATTAGATCCAGTTTAAGCCAACTATTTGAATGTGTTTTATCCTTCCTGGGAAGTGATTTTAGACCAAGTTTTTTCAGATACTGCTTGTGAGTATCTGATGCAAGATTTAACCCAAATGTGAAATGTGCTACATGAAACAAAATCTTTTTTCTTTGTAATAATGGTTATAATCCAGAAGCTTCCCACCTATGTTTCCAATTTTGCTTTTTGCACTAGTCAAAATATCCTCCTCCACCATTTTAATACTATTATTTCCCTCTAACAGAAGGAGCCAAACTTGTCCCTGCTATAATTCTGTGAGGCCAAGAGTGTGGTGAAACCAGACATGCTTCTTTCCCACATTGTCCATCCATATTTTGTTTTTCGTGGGGCCCATGTTACTTAATTTCTTCCTTTTGCTCTGAATATACCATTCCTGGTCTTCCACTTATTTTCATACAATTTTCAAAACCTTTTAATAATCTTGTCCCTGTGAGATGGTAAGTGATGAGCTCAGTAATTACCCACTGTCAGTCTATCTACAAAGCTGTAGGTCACTGAGACAAAGGTTGGTCTCTATTAAAGCAGTGAGCAGAAGAATGTAAGTGCTTGTATCAGGACTAAAACTTACATTTTGCTAATTTCTCTGGAGAAATAAGTATTTCTCTAAACTTGGCTAGTCAGATTCAACGCTTCTTCCACTTAAAAATATGAATTTTTTAATGGACTCTTATAAGAAGGAGAGCATATTGCTCAGTCCTTGAGATGGCCCCAGGAATGTTTTATTTATTTGTGCCTTGCCTGGCAGGGTTATGGACCTGGATTCTGGACTGAAAGAGGCCAGCACACACAGTATTTTCCTGGCATTACAGGTATTACCTGGCACAGCACAGGTGAATTGGACCTGAACTGCTGCAGGCAGATCTTTCTTCTCTTTCTTTCTTTCTTTCTTTCTTTCTTTCTTTCTTTCTTTCTTTCTTTCTTTCTTTCTTTCTTTCTTTCTTTCTTTCTTTCTTTCTTTCTTTCTTTCTTTCTTTCTTTCTTTCTTTCTTTCTTTCTTTCTTTCTTTCTTTCTTTCTTTCTTTCTTTCTTTCTTTTCTTTCTTTCTTTCTTTCTTTCTTTCTTTCTTTCTTTCTTTCTTTCTTTCTTTCTTTCTTTCTTTCTTTCTTTCTTTCTTTCTTTCTTTCTTTCTTTCTTTCTTTCTTTCTTTCTTTCTTTCTTTCTTTCTTTCTTTCTTTCTTTCTTTCTTTCTTTCTTTCTTTCTTTCTTTCTTTCTTTCTTTCTTTCTTTCTTTCTTTCTTTCTTTCTTTCTTTCTTTCTTTCTTTCTTTCTTTCTTTCTTTCTTTCTTTCTTTCTTTCTTTCTTTCTTTCTTTCTCTCTTTCTCTCTTTCTCTCTTTCTCTCTTTCTCTCTCTCTCTCTCTCTCTCTCTCTCTCTCTCTCTCTCTTTCTCTCTTTCTCTCTTTCTCTCTTTCTCTCTTTCTTTCTTTCTTTCTTTCTTTCTTTCTTTCTTTCTTTCTTTCTTTCTTTCTTTCTTTCTTTCTTTCTTTCTTTCTTTCTTTCTTTCTTTCTTTCTTTCTTTCTTTCTTTCTTTCTTTCTTTCTTTCTTTCTTTCTTTTTCTTTCTCTCTCTCTTTTTCTCTCTCCTTCTCTCTCTCTCTCTCTCTTTCTTTCCTCTGTGCTGCATCTTTTAACTTGTTGTGCCTTACGTATTTATTTCAAAATTGATTGGGGTGTTTAAAGTTATATTTAACTATTCAAGTAAGCATTTGCCTTGTTCTTGTCACCTGGCTTTGTTGTCTTTGGGGACTAAGTCTGGCCCTTTTGTCAGGAAAGGTGTTTTTAGCACAGGCTGGTCTGACTGGGCACTGCTGGGCTGGGTTTGATCCCAGTGTCTCACTGTTCACTATGGTAACTTTAGTCCTTTACTCCTTTTGGGCCCCTCTGATGTCTTTTCAAGTGCAGTGTAAATAATCTTGCTTTTTCTGGCTTGTGCAGAAATGAAAAGGGATCCTTGGTTTTGCTCCAAACTTCTTCTTACTGCTGTCTCTGCCGGCTGCTGTGCTTCTCTTCACCTGTGCAGCAGTCTGTCACGCTGGAGACTCCTGATACTCCCCTCACCCAAGCTCTTCTAACTCCCTGATCCATTTTAGTGAGTGCTTCCAATCACTCTCATCTGCAGGTCACTCATGCATACCATGGCTTTAGTTTTATTTTCCGTACACCCCGTGGATACAGTGAGTGATAGTTTCCTTATTTTGCGGAAAGAAGGAACTGGATCTCTGGCAAGACTAACCATCTGACTTTCCAACACCTCTGTGACACCCCTGCTAATAGCACCACTTTCCATTTTCAAAGAGAGTAGTGATCACTTAACACTAAAGTCTTCAGTTCCTCCCCGTCAAGGGCCCAAGAATTACAAAACAGGGAAACTGAGGTACAGTGAAAGTGATTTTCCAGTGACTTTAGGAAGCCTTTACATGGCCAAGGCTGTTGGTAATCAGGACAGGGACTGGATATAGCTTCTATATCTGAGAAGTGTATATGGCTTCTAGCAGAAACAGGATTATAAAATTATTAATGATATATATGGAATTAATGAATGTACTATTTGCTAATAACTTCAACAGGAGTCGGAGTCACAAAACCTGGATTTCCTGTCACCTCCTAATTGCCTCTTTGTAAGGGAGAGGGCATATGAAGAAAGCATGTGAGAACTGCTGGTAGGCAAGAGCAGGAGAAGTGAAGACAAATAATAGAGGGAGCTCAGAAAGACAAATAATTTGCCTTGTTCTTGGGGACATCCATATCTTCCTTCCCTTCCTCTGCTTCTCCTTCCTTGCCCATCTGTGTAGGCCAGCAAAGCTGAGTCAGATTTTGGCTTAGCTTCACCATTATAAAATAACATTCATTTCTGCCTGGTTTTTGCTTGGGCTTGGATTTAGCCTGCCTGTGGTAGATGCCAAATGAGGATAGTTGTAGCTGTCACCTTTTAGAGATGAGTGGAAGTCGCCTGCTGCCTGGGATTAAATGGGATGAACTGGTGGTATTTGGGGAATAATTGTGGTTGGAGTGGCAGGTGATGGCCCCACTGCCAGGCAGTCCCTGTCACCCAGAGGTGCTGATGACTGTGTCATTTAGCCACCAGCCCCAAGCTGCTCTTGTGCCTGGGAAGTACATGGATCTCTCCTGAGCAGGTTCTGCTGCACACACAGTCACGGCCCACTCTCTGGGGTGTGGGCAGACACATGACCCCCATGCTGTGCTTGGAGACTTTTGGATCTCCTTCTTTCAGCAGCTCCCTTTTATACACCTTGCCTCCTGGTCTGAAGTAGATTTTCACCTTTCCTTTCCTTTTCAGAAGGACAATAGGCACCGCTAAGGAGGGATCTCAGTGTGACAGCAGCACGGGTGCAAAGCTTCTCTCTGCAATTCATCCACTTGCTCATTCTTGCCTTGTAGTTCAAAATCCTCATAATTATCTGACATCCTCTGCTATTAAAACCTCTGCTTGTGTAGGAGTTGTTTTTTGTTTGGATTGCAGCAACAGGCTTTCAGTCTTTGCTTCCTGCTGCTTCTTGACAGCCGGTTTTGACAAGCCCTTCAGAGTCACTGCTGCTTTGTTAATTTGCTGGCTTTTTACCCCCTCCTCCTATTATTACTTTACACCGATGTTTATTTGACCACACACTGATTCAACACTTACAGTTACCAATTAGGATCAAAATATTGCTCTGACATTTACCTGAAACTCAAGGCCTCTGTTGCTAAGGCATCCAACTTCACGGAGTTTCTGCAACGCAAGGCAGAGCATTGCTCATACTTTTATTTGTTAGGGATAAGTCTTGTGATTAATGGTATCCATAACTGACGTACATCTTCCTTGATGGACAATTTGCTTACATTCATGGGCAAAATGAAGCATCTCTGCACTGACAGGGTTTCTGATTATTACACCTTTTATGAATTCTTTCCTTGCCATCATCAGCATCACACGTTGGGGACACATCCCAATTTTAGAAGTTGTTATATTAGGGCAAATTGAGCAAATGGCAAAGTTCCACTTGACAATCATTGGCAATGATTCCAGGCTTCAAATTAGCTTTTCTTTATTTTTTTTTCTTTCTAAATTTGTTTATTTTTTTCTTTGTTCCTTTTCTCCCTTTTTTCTGTTTTTTTTGTTTCAACTGTCTCACATGAGCTATGTAAATTACATAGTAGACCTCGATGTCTCAGTCATTTAATCAGCTTTCCTCACCTTCTTTTAATCTTTCCTTACCCTCCCTTTTGCTCTGATGCTTTTTCTCTTCCTTTTCTGTGCTTCTGTCCTCTGTGTGCTTTTATATTGCGATTCTGATTCACAGAACCTTAATTTGTTTACCTGTTTAAATGCAGTTACTGCTGAGAGTGAACATGGTAGAATTTTACTGAAATAGAATGCCAAAGAAATACACTGATGAAATGGTTCAAGTCTCTTTTCTGTTTTCTCAGGCTGTTTGCACATTTGGCCAGACAATTTTTTACGGATGCTTACAACTCAAACCTGAGAGGATTAGAAAATTTTGTATTTCAAAAATTATATTCTCCCAACACAAGGCTGATTGAAATCAATGGTAAAGCTCTCAGTAATCCTGTCAGAAACAGAATTAATGCAGTGTTTTTAAATGTCTCATCCTTGGTTCCTACTCAGTCCTAATACTACAAACCATTATTTATGGAAGTAGTTCTTACTATGAGAAAGACATTTATTGTACCACCTCTGCAAAAAATGCAGAGCAGCAGCTTGGTCTTAGTCTTGCAGACTCACAGTGAGACACACAGCCCTATAAGCTGTGCAAAATTTCTTTGGTGGGGTGTTTTGTGTATTTATAAGTCTGTATTCTGTTAATTCCTGGAGTACCTGTTGGAAGAAGAGCTCTGTGTGGTCTGGCTGGCTCAGGGCTGGACACTTAACTTTAATCTGACCCTAAGCTCAGCTCAAAGCTCTGTACTTTGTCCTTAACCACAGAGAAGTGTCATCCCTAGATCCCTCACTGGATATTTTTGTACCTCCATTAGATCCCCACCCTGCCACTTCAAAGCTAACTATACCAAGCTGGTCATCATAAGACATATCTGCCATTCCTCAGGGTTAGTCTTCCAATCTCCCCTTGGATCTTACCCAAAATGTGAATGTCCTTTACACTTGGTGCCTCTGCTGCAGTGCACGCCCTTCCCTGATACCAGCTTGATGAAAGGAGGGCATTAAAAAGTGATTTTACAATTTGTTTTGCTTGATGGACAGATTCACCCCCCTCCACCTTGGAACATTTACTTAGATTTCCTTTCAGCTGCTACATACAGAAAGGATGGGGAAAGGACTTTACTGCATGTTTCAATTCTTCATTTAATCATTTTATTGGCTGTGCTGTAGGAGAGTTCACCTCTGGAGGAGACACCAACACCAGCCATTTATCTGGATTAATGCTCTCTATTTCAGATTGCAAGCAAATATCGAAGTCCCAAATAGAGAATTTAAATCCAATTAAAAGGCACAATTCCAGCTTGGTTTTCCCACACTTCTACCCTCTCTCCCAATGTATACTTCAGTGATGCCTTAAATAATTAAAAGATATTTTTAAGGCCATATACATAATTGTGTTTTACAAAGATATATTTTTAAAGAAACCATGTTTCTACACCAGTTACAGTGTGGTAAAAAATGTGTTAGACTGTGGTATATGGGAGAGAACCACAAGCATTTATTTCAACAAGCCTCAAAGTGAAGGTGTCCAAGTAATTTTCTTATGTTTTCTTCACATCAATAGTCCACTCATAAACTGTACCTTGGGCAGGTCGGCTGACTAAAAGCTGCCAGAGCAACACACGAGTTATGGGGCAGCCTGACAATCCAGAGCACTGCACTACCCAATGGCCATTATAGCATAATGTATTCACACTTTGGTATGAATCATGGAATCACAGGGTGGTTTGGGCAGGAAGGAAACTTTAGCCACATCCAGTCTCATCCCCTGCCATGGCAGGGACACCTTAGACTGTCCCAGGTTGCTCCAAGCCTCATCCAGCCTGACCTTGGACATTCCCAGGGATCCAGGGACAGCCACAGCTGTTCTGGGCACCCTGGGCCAGGGCCTGCCCACCCTCCGAGCCAGCAATTCCTAATTGCCAAGAGCCCAAAATCTGTGCCTGCCCTCTGGCAGTGGGAGCCATTGCCTGGGTGCTGTCCCTGCAGGCCTTGTCCCCAGTCCCTGTGCAGCTCTGCTGGAGCCCCTGGAGGCCCTGGCAGGGGCTCTGAGGTGTCCCTGGAGCTTCTCTTGTGCAGCTCAACAGCCCCAGCTGTGCCAGGCTGGCTCCAGAGCAGAGGGGCTCCAGCCCTGGCAGCAGCTCCGTGGCCTCCTCTGCACTGGCTGCAGCAGCTCCAGCTCCTTGTGCTGCTGGAGCCAGGGCTGGAGCAGCTCTGCAGGTGGGCTCTCACCTGAGCCCAGGGGCACAGGGGCAGGATCCCCCCTGCCCTGCTGCCCACGCTGGGGCTCAGCCCAGGGCAGGGGGGTTCAGCCTGGGGCAGGTCCAGCTCTCACCCACAGCACCCCCAGCTCCTTCTCCCAGGGCTGCTCCCTCTGCTCAGCCCCAGCCTGGGTTGATCCCAGGGGCTGCCCTGGCCCAGGTGCAGCTCCAGCACTTGGCTGTGTTAAACCTCATGAGATTCCCCTGGGCATATTTTAACACCCCATGTTTTGACTTCTTAATTCCCTGTGCTGATAATTGCTCCAATTAGACTAGAGGATGCATGTGGCCAGAGAGATTCACTAGCCCTTGTCATAAGCCTGGTGACCAGCAAAGCTATCGTGGTCTGGATGCCCTTTCTTTTGGACAAAGCCTGCTGGCAGATTGCTTCCTGGCTGTCCCCACACAGCCCAACTGAGAAGTTAACTTTCAGTATTGGCAGCACCAAATGTTCACAACTCAGCTTGCCAGGCTTCTGAAATAATGAAATAGGGTTAAAAAGGAGAAGTTTAAAAATAGCAATCTGCAAGATCCTTTTTTGTTGGCTTCTGAGATAAGAGAAGGCTTTTGACTTGTGTTGTCAAATTTTTCCCCAGCATTTTTAAATTTCTACCCTACTATTGGTGTAGATTCCAGAAGACTGCAGGCATCATGGGGGTTGGAACAAATCTGTGAAAGTTTGGAAAACAGGGACTTGTGATGATTGTGTTTATGCATTGGCTTTAAAAAAATGCCATCTTACCAAACAGGCAAAATAAGCACTGTATTATGACTTTAGAGACATCATCAAATGACACATCCTTTACTGGCAGAGCCAGCAAATCAGAGGAAGAACCCAGTGCCCAACACATTTAGCAACTACTGTAGATGCAAAACTGAAGTTTGGAGCTTTTCTGGCCCTGTGGTTTCCCACTATCTCCAACTTTTTGCCCTTGTCTTTTGGAGAAAGAAATTTCTACCTCCTCATAGATGTGTGTTGTTTATGATAACTACTGGCCTTCAAATTTGTATGGGGAGCCTGGTATTGTTTTCATCCAAGGACTTGCAGAGTCTGTGGGAAGTAAAAATTATTTGTTTACCCTAGTAAGGTGATATCTTGTTGTGCTTGGTATCTTTTAATTGTTTTTGATGAATGTGTCATAGTCACATGTGTATGTTAAGAAATAGGACATGAGAACTCATGCTGATAGACTTGACCTAATGAATGATATCAAATATCAACTGCCTCATTTTCTTGCTAGAGGGCTGCAGTTTAGCTGGCAGAATGGAGAGGAATTGGCAAATTGGACCGGCACCTTTAATTTCACGGATGACGGAGCAGTGAAGAGTGGCAGTGACACAGGCACCAGGTACCAACACCCGAGGGAATGGCTGTGGAGATCTCTCTCTCTCTCTCTCTCCTTGTGTGAACCACAAATGTGAGCACAGGCTGTATGAAAAATGAGATCTGCAGTGTGCTTTGGCTGCTTGGCACTGCTCCCCACAGTGCAGAAGATGTCAGGGATCACCAAGCACTGTGCCGTTTTCCCACTTGCAAGCCCTGGGGACATTTTGGAATATGCCATAAGCATCCATGAAGTCTGCAGGAGGGTGGCTTCTATGTCCTGGCCTCTCCTGTTTCCCTACCAATGCTGTGTGTGAAGGTGTGGCAGTATGGGAGAATGGGACTTTGGCAGAGAATGTCCCAACATGAGAGTGTTGGTGCATACAGAGCACACTGGGGAATGTGGTCTTTAGAATAAAACATGTATTCCATGAAAACATAGTTTAACTTAAATTCTTTTCAGGGCCTAGGGGAAAAGTGTTCTGTCAAGATAAGGCTGGAGTATTGCCTTTGTTTACAGTATTTGGCAACATGAGAAGCACTGATGTGCTGCTGCACTCTTTGTACTTCCTGGTTTGACATGGGCTCAGGTGTCTGCAGGGTCATGAGCAGAGTCAGAAAACTGGCAGCAGTTGTGCCTAAAGAACTCCACAGCTATCCCAGGCCATCTGCACAAATCCAGGCACAGGCATAGGGTGGATATTTGGGCTCTCTTCCTGGAACACCAATTACAGGAGTAATTAAAAATCCTGAGTCATGTGTAGCATCAAGTTCAATAAGCAGCAGGGAAATCTTAGAAAGAGCTGTAAAATAAAGAAAAAACTAAAAACAATTAAAAGAACCTTACACTTAGTACTTGCGTATAAACAAAACACTGGGTAAATTGCCCATTTTATTTTAAATATCATCATTTTGTAACCATACACCACTGCAGCTGTGGAGCTGATAGCACTTCAAAGGCAAGCAGAAGTTGCAGAGTCTAACCTGCCAGAAATCGTCCTGTCACTGAATCACAGCAATGCTGCAGTTCCTGTTCAGGCTCTTGCTGTAATGTGATCCTGTACGAGCGCTTCCTGCTGCTCTGCTGGTTGGCTTTGTAAAGGATCTTTATAAGAGCAACCAGCCTCCACTGCAGTTTTTCTCCTAGAGCAGGGGGGAAAAGGATTCATGTGTATATGTGTTGGTGTGTGTATCTATCTTCCTCTCTTGTTGCCTTTTCGGTATCTGCATATATAGTCTGTATTTACAAAGTCTTCAGTTTCGGCACTTGGCGTATAAAAGAACTCAGTGTGACACAAAGACACACATCATCTTGAAGTCATGAGAAAATAAACAAATATAGATTTCCTCCTCTAGACACCTTTGACAGAGGCAATTGAACTATCATTGATTGCATGACTGGGAACCAAAAGCTTTGAATACAAAACACAGAGTCGTGAGGGGCTGAGCCACAGTGCTGCTCTCAGTCTCTTCAGCCTCATCAAAGACAAAGAGGTTCAAGGTGCAAGTGGTTTTTACACAAACAAACCACACAAGCTAGATATAAATGGGAAAAGTTATAATATCAATGAAGAAAAAAAGTGCGTTTCAGAGCCTGTGTTATGTGATATGTCAGTGACTGTATCTCCACTGCCCAGGCTCCCCAGGGAATGGGCACGGCCCCAAGGCTGCCAGAGCTCCAGGAGCCTTTGGACAGCACTGCCAGGGATGCTCAGGGTGGGATTGCTGGGGGTCTGTGCAGGGCAGGAGCTGGGCTGGGGGATCTTATGGGTCTCTTCCATCTCAAGACATTCTGTGGTTCTGTGTTACTGACAGTGGAGCTGAAAGCTTTTCAGTCAGCGATAAGTCTACCTGCAACATATTTCACACCTAAGTGTGTTAGAGATATAATTTATCTTTTTGTATGGAACCTGGGAATATAGGAAAATAAAAACAGTACTGTGTAAGTGTGGAGATGAGACTGTGTGGTGACTACTGCAGAGCTGTGTCAAAATTGTTTACTATTTACATTTGATCACCTTTCTGACTGTGTTGTCACCAGACATCTCCTGAGAGTCTTAATCTGACACTCAACTTTATGCTGTTGTCATAAAATGAAAACAAGTCTTCCTTTAATGAATAATTCTTTCCCCTGAATGGAAAACTTGCAGACTACAGTTCACAGAACTGATTTTATTTGTATATATTTACAGGACTCCGGAGAGATGTCTGAAGTGTGCAATAATAATTGTATGTCAGCATAAGCACACAGAATACCTTTCACTGCACAGCTCTGCAGTTTGCTGTGCCACCACCTTCTTGTAGAAGGTTTTGTGTTTAAAGATATTAATTGAAATAGATGTGAATATGATTTCCATTAACTTGTACCATTTATATACATAGAGACATATGTTTATTCATGCATGTGTGGTATCAATTTGAACATATTCTAGAACTACTCTTTATCTTTTAATTACATAACTTAATACAGGGTGTAGATGCTGACAACTCATCCTGTAGGAGCGAAGGTTTAGATGAAAATGAAGGACTTCCAAAGCAAAGGCATGCAGAAAGAATGAGTGTATTAGAATTGCAAGTCAGCCAAACTTAATGAGAATGGTGGCCTTAGAAAAACCAGTGAGCAGTGAAGATTAAACACTACATAAAAATGATTAAGTAAGAAAGAGATTAATATTATTGTGTTATGTGATTTCAGTAAACATTGAGGCACTCCTTAGATAGAATCATACAATAGTTTGGAAGGGACATTAAAGCTCATCCAATGCCACCCCCTGCCATGGGCAGGGACACCTTCCACTATCCTTGATTGCTCCAAGCCCCATCCAGCCTGACCTTGGACACTGCCAGGGATCCAGGGGCAGCCACAGCTGCTCTGGGCACCCTGGGCCAGGGCCTGCCCACCCTCCCAGCCAGCAATTCCTAATTGCCAAGAGCCCAAAATCTGTGCCTGCCCTCTGGCAGTGGGAGCCATTGCCTGGGTGCTGTCCCTGCAGGCCTTGTCCCCAGTCCCTGGGCAGCTCTGCTGGAGCCCCTGGAGGCCCTGGCAGGGGCTCTGAGGTGTCCCTGGAGCTTCTCTTGTGCAGCTCAACAGCCCCAGCTGTGCCAGGCTGGCTCCAGAGCAGAGGGGCTCCAGCCCTCTGATGGCTGAGGTCAGAAATCAAACATATTTCTCAAGCTGAGCCCTGCTCTGGCAGCTCTGCTGGGGTAATTCAGCTAACCCAGGTTTTCATCTCAGTGCTTAAAGACAGTTCTTCAGACTGTGTAGAAGCAGTTCATGGAAATAAAATCTTGTGTCATTTATGTGGTGCAACCAAGAGTGTGGATCCCCTTTGTGTCACCTAACACTGCTCTGGGCAGGCACTTGACAGATCCCAATTTGCTGGGCCTTTTTGAGCACCAGAGCCTTCATTTCAATTCAGATTATGTTGCTGAAGGCCTTCTAGGTGGCAAGGAAATAGTGATTATTAACAAGAAGTAAAAGTGTGTTGTATTGTACTAAAAGTGAAGCTCAGGAGCTCCCCAAAATCCATAGGGATTTGAACCAAAGGAGGACTACCCACACAGATGTAATAACAACCAGTTGTTGAACAGTGGCTTATTTTTGATTCTTGTGCATCACCCATTACTCATATTTCTATCTTTTGCATTTTACTTTGTGCTAAGCATCGTTAAACCTTACAGTATCCCTGTGGAGAATCAGATAAAGGGTTTTATCTAGTGCTGGTTATGACAAGTGATAGACATAACCCCTTCCCAGAGCTCTGATTCTTCTGCTCTCCTTTTGGTATTGTTTTCCAACTTACTGGAATTGTGAGTCTTCATGCTTAAGTAATTTTTCACTGGCAAGAAGCTGCTTTAATGACAGGATGACTTATCTGCCATATGAGTTGGTTTATGGTTTTCCCTTCAGTCTACTGGAGCTGCAGATAAGATTCAATGTAGAGCTTTTGTGATGAAACCACAGAAGCCTTTGGTGGGTGAGAGGAGATACTTTAAGGCCTGTCAATCTGTACACTGAATTCTCTAGCCTGACAAATCTGAAGCTTTGTCTTGTCCCCACTGGCTACGGAATAAAAAGTAGAATCAATTTGATTTGTCAAATACATGTTTCACAAGAATGAATGTAAGGACTTAGGATTTTGCTTAAGTCACATTGCTCATACAAGGATCCTAAAATCTAAAAACCACAAGAAAAAAAAAAGGCAGTTGCTTGCAATAAGCTAAAATGTGGGGTTTAAGATGTCATTGATGCATAAGGGTTGTCATGAATGTTGCTGTAACTTCTAGGTGGGTGGTCATATGGATAACAACATCATGGGAAAGAGCTTGATTAAAACAGCCAAGCACCAGTTTATTAAAAATCTGAGAGCTTTGAAAAGAATTTGGGAAAATAGAGCTTCCTGCAGCACACTCCACTGCTGCTTGTCAGGAGACAGCATTGGTTTGATACAGGCAAAAGACAAGAAGCACCAACATGTCCCTGAAACTCAAATCCAATGCAATCTCCAGTGAATCATGCCCACACACTGCACAGTGGGTGCACCTCTAAATGAGGATGGGTGTCAGCCTGGTTCAGAGAGGACCTGGGAAGCACAGGGGGTGGTGGTGTTGATGGACTACAAGGTGGGCTTATCTCCAGGGAGAAGCAGGAGGCAGCCTGGACTTTGCTGTGCCATTTAGGGCTGTTTCTGCTGGAGCTCCTGCTGCTACACCCACGACTGCTGCAGTGGAGCTGTGTTTTGCAACTTACTCTGGTGCTGTGCTAGGCTGAAACCGTGGAGAGAAAGGCTTGTGTCCCAAATCAGTGGACAGATGGGAAGGGAACAACATGCCTTTGGCTGGAGTGGGTGTTTGGTCAATTCACATTGCTAATGAGGTAATGAGCAGCAGAGCCAAGCAATTCCAAGTGGAGACTTGGAGATGAGATGGGAGATCATAATAAAATGGCAGTGAGCAGCCAGTGACAGTTTGCCAGGAGCTTCCATGGTTGTGATGAAAAATACATCCTCAGGGCATCACAACCATCATCTTGACTGCTCAGATGTGTAGGATACCTGTGGAGTCATGGTCAGAAAAAGAATCCAGAAAAGGAGCACCTCTGATTAGAAAAAAACTGTGTAGTTTCTACTTTTCTGGGGATGTTCAGTGAGATATACATGAACAGCCTTTCAAGGACAGAAATATAAAAGCCACTCCTCCTCTGATGAAGATCAAACTTATGGATATATGGCTGGTCCATGGAAGCACTTTTGGTTTTTTGAAAGCAAAAATTTTAATTTGGAAAACAGGCACAATATCTTGGTCCTTGTCTTGATGGATGGACCTATCTAAAATGATCTATTATGAAACCCCAGGAAAGCTTACAACTCTGTAAGACCAAACATCTCAAAATATCCTAAGTGAATGGTCAATGAGTTCATGAATCTATAGCTTTTAACCTCAGCTACAAGAATTTCTTGGAAAACCTTAGCCCCTGTACAAGAATTCTAGATCCTGAATTTTAGTTACTCTGATTCTTCTAGAAAGACAGCCAATCTTGAACTAAACATGCCATTTCTATCTTTAGCTTCCAGGCATTGAATACTATTTTTCCTTCTATACTGTATTGAAAACCTTCCTGCCACTGGTAATTGCTTCCTGGTGCAGTATCTCCTTATTCAGTCACCATATGTTTAGATTAAGCTTCACACGCCTCTCATAATATTTTAGAATCCAGAAAATTTCTGCAGGTCCTTTTGCAACTCTCACCAGTGTCTCAAACCCCCAAAGATGAAATGTCAGAGGTGGATGCAGTAATTCAGAAGAGCTATTACTACACGATGCATGCAGAGATAAATGACCATTTTATCTTGCTTATATTTTAATATTTCTACATGACACAGCTCATGGTGGCATATTTTGCTCCCACCTACAGACACATACTAAAAGTTCATGATCAGTTAGACATCTAATGCATTAGAGATGAAGATGGTACAGGGCTTAAACCAGTATTGCCAGTGACATTTTCATCAGCACATGGTAGGCAGTAGGAATGTGAACCATCTTTTTTAATATTTGTTGTGCCCAAGGATAAGACAATCAAATAGTTTCACGAAGCTGTGTAAAAGAAGCCTGCTGCTTCTCCAGTCTCCTCTGTTGATCCCACAGCTCTTCCTCTCTCGGTTCAGCCTTTCAAGCACCATCCTGTTGTGGACAAGTCGACTCAGGCACTCAAATAGCAGAAACAGCACAAGCAGCGATTTTTTTTTTTTTTTTTTTTTTTTTTTTTTTGTGTCACAGTCCTGTTGAAGTTTGAATTCATCCAAGAGTACCGCAGATTGCTGCTTCTCTTGCCACATCTACATCAGCTTCTTTACCTGCTGAACAGGGATCATCCCTTCCCAATGGGACAAAATAATCTTGGGAGAACAGGCCATGCAAAGTGGTAGGATGCTTTTATTAAGGGAGAAAAACACCTGAATTGATGTAAAGCCCTTAAACCTTTTGACCAAATCTTGTAGGCGTTGTTGTCACATAGAAGCATTAAGAGGAGTAAAGGCCAGAGGGATTTGGTCTCTCACAATGGGCTCTGATGAAGTCAACACCTACTGTGCTCTATTCCAGATGAATTGTCCAGGGCCTCTAGAGCTGTGATACGCTCCACCCCAGCAGTATTTTTGCTCCAGGGACCTGAAGGTTCCATAGGGACCTTGCCAGATGATGTGAGTCCCCTGTGCTTTGGGGAATGTGTGCTCTGGCACACTTGGGATGTTCCTGAGTAAGGAAGGTGAATCTCGACCCAAGGTTGTCCATGGATCTGCCCGTACTGATGAACACAGGCACTGCTAATTGGACAGCACTCTTAATAAGCATTTAGTAGAAGCCTGCAGGGCTTAGTTCATTTAGTCTCATTTCTTAGTCACTGGATAATGTATATTTTTGGAAAGATCTTTGTTTTTCCTGCAGGGTAGGTGGAATCCTTCCTGCCATGCTCTGTGGTCTCGCCGTGCAAGTGCTGCAGCCTCACTGCAAGCAGTGTTGAGAACTGGCACTCCAGGAGTGAGCAGAATGAATGGGAAGGCAGCTTCAGAAAATGATTCTCCTTAAAAGATGCCTAACCATTGCAGTAAATTATACTTTTAAACCTTTGTTCAGTATATCAGACAACTCAGTGTCTCAACCCAAGCGTCACTTGAAGGCAGGATTGAAGTCTCAGGCTTTTTAATTCGTGTAGTGTGATCAAGAAAAACTTACTTCTGATCAAAGCAGGAGCAGCCCAACTGCAGATGATCAAAGACCTAAGTGTTAGCTGATGTACTGAGAAACCAAATGTGTCTCTCACTGGCAAGCTCAGTAGGCAGCTCAGCTGGAGGTGAGGTTGCAATGGGGGACGTGAAGGTAAGAAAAGAAGAAAGGTTCAGTCAGTCAAAAATGGAAAATTACAGAGTGAATAGCATCTAATTCCTCGCTACTCAGTGCAGTGGGCTGTAAAAAACCAGTGCCCTCTGAGCACTTGCAGCTTGTGTGGTGTTCAGGCACAGGATTTGACCCTGGAAAAGTGTTGTGGGTTTGAAAGCTACAACTGACGTGAGCAGACACAGAGCAGTGAGTAGTGTGTAGTACCCAGTGCCCTGGGAAAGCACAATCCTACATGCAACTGAGCTGTTTGTTGTAATTCATTCGCAGTTGTGTTCTTAAGGTAAAGAATCATGAATTCTTGTATTGGTTTTCCTGTAGACTTGTGATCTTTAAAGGGATAGAAGTTATTTATGTTTCGTCAGGGGCAGTGGAAAAATGCAGGGAGAGGACATTATGGTGGTGACAGATCAACTCTGTTTTATGGATAATAAAGCTTCACTGTCATTCTTGTAAAGCCAAAGCACAGACCTTTTCTCTAGCAAAAGGAGTAAGTAGTATAGTCAGGTTTGTCACTTGTCACTAATCCAGAACATAAATCAAAATAAACTGAACTACATCCTTGTTTCTTAGCTGGAGATCAGACTGAGGAGGATGATGGGGAGGACAGTTTCCATTTATGCTAATTAAGCTTTCTGACAGGCAAATGTATCTTCATTCACAGGGAACTACATGTTTTGGAGTGGGAGTTAATAAGCAGGAAGAGCTCTCAGAGACCAGGGAGTGGGTGAGACTGATGCTTCCTCTGGGGAAGTGTGGGGGCCTGATCTCCAAACACTCCCTGCAGGTCCAGACCCTTGCAAGATGAGGGCGTCGGTTTAAAGGACATCTCTGGAGGTTGAGGGAACCCATGCTCCTTGTGCTAGGGCCTGGTGTTGTGCAAAAGCTGCACTCTAGGAAAGCACAATGTGAAGCACTTCTGTGGGAAGAGGTTGTCCAGTGCTCCAGGGAACAGCCTCTGCTAATATCCTCTAATATCTGCAGCAGGAGGAATCACTGTGAAGCAAATAAAAAGCATGAATACTCCTGGGAGAAAGAGAGAAACTTTTTTTCCTGAGTCTATTGACCAGCCACTGTCTTGAAAAATTCCCAATGCTGTTGCAGCACCGTTGTTATGTGCAGCTGATGTGCAGAAGCATCCATAGCATTACAACTAAGGAGGGTTCAGTGGCTGTCTGCGCCAGTGAGGTTCAGGCTGAGGAAGGGCAGCCCAAAGGATGTTTATTCAATAGCTTGGCATCACTGACCTCACTTCAGTCAAACTGACCCCATGGCCAGCAGCATTTTCTCCCCTCTCTGTGCAGAATGACTCTGCCATTGGTGTCCCCTGCCTTTGCTGCACGTGTCCCATCAGCCATGTGTCATCCAGCCCATCCCATGGATCCTCCCTCTGCACTTCCATGGGGTACTAAATGGTGAATTCAATGCTCCCAGTGGCTCTGTGGGGAAAGCTGAAGCTGTTGTGAGAGTAGAGGCTTGCAGGACTGTGCTTTTTCAATCTATAGGCTCATGGAATAGCTCTGCTAGAAACGCAGTGTTGCCTCATGGATTGATTTCCTTTCAGATCCAGAAGTGGTTTATTTTTGACCCAATCATTTCCTTCTTAACCTTCTGCTGCTGTGGTAACACATCCTTTTTCATTTCTATTTTTGGTTTGTGGATTGAGTAAACAGGCAACGATCAAAGGGAATGGCTGGGACACAGGAAATTTCATCTCCATTCCATAAAATGACATCTTTGACTCCAGTGCCACAGGCTGAAGGCAGCTTTCCTGTGCTGTGGTGCTCCCACGTGACAGCATGTGCTGTTCAACATCTGAGCTGCTGCGCTCTAACCTAGCATCACAGCTAGAAGTGCACAGGAAAGATAAAAATAAATGTTAATCTAGATTTTTGCTCTGCTTATCTGTCCTGAGGCACATTCAAGGCACTGAAATGAAGTGTTGGGAGGCAGGTGAGGATGAGGCTGATAGGCATTGCTCATTCCTGCACACCCTGAGAAGCAGGAGGGGTGTGTGAGGCGCTCAGTGCTGTGTGGGGGTGTGTACCTGCCCCGTGTCACTGTGTAGAACCTGCACGTCCAGGGTGCCAGCATTGCCTTACTCAAAGAACCAAAGAAAAGCATTGATTCTGAAAAAGACAGTCAGAAAAACGATTATTTCAGAGGATTAAAATGTTGTCTGTACTGGCAGCCAGAGGGTACTCATTCAGCCCTGGAAAATTCTGTGAATTTTCTGTGAAATGTAAGAAATTCTATGCTGCTGTCTAAAGAGAGATTTTGGTTCAGTTTGGGGAAGTTGATCTGGGGTACGTCCATGCAGGGCTTTGGCCTGGTGCAAGCAGGTGGGCTCTTAATCCAAATCCAGTTGAAGCCTCTTCCACAAGTTGCTCGGCTCCAGCTCAACAAGGCAAGCACATGGGAGATGTGCCAGGGCAGTGGATTTCAGCTGCTCCTTAGCAAATGCTGGATGTCCAGGTGAATAACTCAGCTGGAAGGAGAGTGTGAGCCTTTTGGTGAGAATCCAGACAAAGATTCATGTTAGGTGTCCCTTCAACTGTCTTTTCATAGAGTTCTTACTGATCTTGGAATACTTTAATCATATATTTTCTTCTACAAAACTTATAAAAATACACATTTTTTGCCTTGAAGGCCATACAAACATATTTACAAATAGCCACGTTTTTTGAGCTATTGGGTTCTTCTGACTTCTTCATTAGGAATTTTTTTGTTCTCCTGCCTGCTTTTAAGAATGGGTTTCCTCCTTTCAGTCTCAAGGTTTGAGCCTCTCACTGGATCACAGAAATGTTTGGTTTGGGGTTTGACAAAGCTGAGGTGGCGAAAACCTCAGGGAGAGGTGAAAGAGACACTTTCTAAAGCAGCACTTCACAGGACAGAAATATTCCCTCTTGAAAGCAAATTGTTTTGGGAGGCTCTTGGACTTTTTCCAGTTATACATGGGTCAAACATTAATTTTGATATTATTTTGCAATGACACAAACCTCAAATATTCCATTTCCAGTGATGGCTTGAATGGAGCTTTTCCACAAATCTTATCTTTATATTTCTCATTGAAGATTCAAAAATGAGTTCTTGGAGTTACAGCCTCCTGAATTCCAGGATTTTAAGGGATCCATCAAAAGAGCTTTCTCTAGTCTTGTTCATAATACCTATTCCTCCAGGTCACCTTCTCTTAGTTTTACATTGTCCTCTCAAGTGTTTCATGGGTATGTGCAGGTCTTAGGAATTAGGTTTTAATAGTGACTTCTAATGATTAGGAGTGAAACTAATGCAGAGCTTGGTTTAAACCCAAAATCTTGTTTGTCATTTCAATGCAGACTCATTGAGTTCATTTGCCAGCCTGGGCTTTTTCTTTTCCCTAAGCATGAGTAGCTACCATTGTGGTATTCTTCCCCTTCAGCCCAGTGACTAAGGTAAATAAATTAGCCAGTAAAGTAAATATTTCTGTCTGTATTTTAACCAGGAATATCAGTCTTATTTGTGCTGTGTCTGAGCATTCAAATCCTTTTGTTCCTAATTTTTTTCCCCAGAATATAATCCCTCTTTCTGTTCACTTCTAAACAGACCAAAAGAGTAAATCCCAGTGAAAAGCTCAGTTGCTCAGGAGCTATGGAATAGCCTCCACAGATGGAATACAACCTCTAGCACTTTTCTGGTACTGTTTTTTCCAACCCAGCACAGTCAGGCACCCCAAAGATGGGAACAGTGTCCCTTAAATGATCAGTGCTTTTGCCCTGACTTTCAGTTCCAGCTGCCAAGTGCTGACTGCTAGAAAAGGTAGCTGGTCCTTGTTATTGCTTCAGGATTGATGATCTCCTGTAGGAATGGACAAACTGGGCATGGGAGACTGTTCTAGGACCAGCAGGGACATCTGTGCTTTCCTGTGAAGCAACAAGCTGCCTATGGGCCAGGCAGTCAGCCTCAAGTTAGGAAAAAATCATAAATGACAACTTTCAGCAAAATTCGGTTGATGTGCAAGATAATTATTCTAGCCTAAACCTTATTTATGATATCTTTTCTTGTCCTTCCTCAGGTATTTTGAGTTTTATGAAGGGCCTTTGGAGTACAACTCTACAAAATGCCTGGAATTAAGGCAGGACATCATTGAGGTGAAGGTCTTGTCTATGTAAGTATGAGCTAAATGTAAAAAGTAGAAGTACTTAGCAATAAAATCATTGCTAAAAGTGTTACTTCTGGGGCACGATGGAATGGTATCTTACAATTACATGCCAAAAGGCTCAAGAGGTGACATCAACAGGGATCTCAGAAGGGATCTCTAGCCTTCTCTTACCTGTGCAAGCAATGTTTGAATTTGATCTGAGTTCCATTTATAGAGCAAGGAAGCTTTTCCCATACATTGAGGCATTTTGATCAGGCCCACAATTGTTGTTGAGAATATAATACAGTGTTTGTAATATCATATTTTCAGTAACTGAAGGTTAAGAACAGCCAGACTGACTCATGCACGTGTCTAGCTTAAGGGTCTTTCATTGGCAGTGGCCAGTAGTGAAGGCTGAGAAAGAAAGAAATTGTTCAGCCCTTCCTTATAATAAATATTGGCATGGGAACTTGTGGACTGGTAGAAGGAGTCCAGAACAGAGTAGTCAGAATGGACAACAGACCTTTCTATTAATTTGTTTGGATATTTTCTGAGCCCATTTGTATTTCTGACCTTTTCAAACAGCAGAGTTTCACAACTCAAAACCCCTCAGTGAAAAGGTAAGAAAATGTGATTCTGGGAAACAATAAAATACCTCTAAATTGTGTTTTGTGGTCCAATAAGTATGTCAGGAAACCAATGAGTTGAATGAGATGTATGTATGAAGCCACAGCGAAGGAACTGAGTGAAAAAAGTGAGTTTGCCAGTACGACAGTGCACAGCTGGGCAATTTTAGTGTTGCCTTTTTGCATTTTTCAGCATTTCACTGTGTTTAGGTGCTTAACTTATGCCTGATCCCTCACCACATCTAAAGCAAATGGTTTATTAATGTTGCAGGCAATGCACAGGGCCTGAAAAGTGCACTGGGAATGTCAGTTCAAAGTGCAGCTCCACACGTCCATAACATTGAGCAGCCAGGGCTACAGAAAATACAGTTTGTTGCTCCAGGTCTGCATGAATCTGAACGTGCCTCCCTGACTGACTCTGTGCACAGCAAAATGTAGGTTATGTCCTTGCCTCCTGCACTGGATGAAGGGTACACGAGTAACACACTTTGCGCGGCTTGCTGACTCGCAGCGCTTAAAAATAAAAAGGAGGGGTGAGAATGTCACACTTCTCCAGTGTTCTGCTGAAGATCAGGAGCTCTGATTTGTTTTTTTTTCTTTTTGCATGCACAGAGAATTCCTCATTTTTCTTTATCTTACTCAGTGGCCCAAGGAAGGTAGTGGAGTCCTGCTCAGCTAGATACGAGCTACCATAAATTCTACAGTAGACACCGTTTGACATTAAACTCTTTTACTCTGCTGGTCTCTTCTGATGTTCTTGATTCAAATGTGCTATGTTTCCCACGTCAGCCCTTATGGTAATGGAAGATTTCCAAGTTAATGTGCTCTGGTGGGCTACAGAAAGTACAATATGACCTAATTCCTTCCTGCAACTTCCTCAGCCTGGGAAATGCTCGGTTCTACTCACATTAAATATATAATTATCTTAAAAGTCTATGCTTTATTCAAACATTCAAAGCCCTCAAGTCTGAAAAGAACTCATTAAGACCTATCAATCTAGCAGAAATCACAGACTTCCAAATTTCTTAGCCAGATTATACAGTTGCTTCCTACCTCTAGATATTTGCAAAGCCTTCATTATCTCTGTTGTCCAAACGTACCAGAATATGTGCGAACTTCAATGTGGAATTTCTTGGAATTGGTGATATCATCAAAAAAATGAGTCATCCTGTATCAGCTTAGTTGAAATAGGAGTGAGGTTTTTTTGGGTTTTTTTTTTGTTTGTTTTTTTTTATGTGACTACAGGTGTACTGATTAGCAGAGGAGGAGGTAGAGATCCTTATGTAATGAGCTTTTCATTTCCCCTTACCATCACAGACTCTTATCCCTACATGTGAGCTTATAAATTGTTCATAAAATAAATTTACCCACAGTGTTGTGCTGTAGGATCTCACAGATCAAGTTAACCTCACCAAAATGCAGCTTTAGTTGGCCAAATTAATCCCCTTTTCCAATATCCCCCTCCTGGGCCCTTCTGCTGGGTGCACCTTTTTCCCAAAACTTAGCTGATTGAAACTCATTTGCTTCCCAGCAGATTTTGGTAGAGTAGCTGCTTCTTGCTCAATATTGCATTTTTTTATCCTGAAAAAAACAGAGAAGGCCTATCAGGGAGAAGAAATCAGTCCCAAACATCAATTCTTGCATGCACTGGGCTTGGAGTGGCTATGTCTGAGCAGAAAAAGGAAGAAAAATTATAAATTTTGTTCTGTTGAGACTGGCTGATTTGTCCCATCAATTTGTATGGTATTCTATCTGCAGCTGTTTTAGGAAATTAAGCCCTTGTAATAAACTTAATTTTTCCTTTTTTTTATATTTTAGGGTGAAACAAACTGAATTGTTTGATAGATGGAAGAGCCTACAGATGTGCAAATGGGAGATGAATGTCACAGAAGCCAATTTATTCAAGTAAGAATGCCTCAAATTAATGAGACTGGGTAAAATTTACTTTGGTTTGAGTTTGGCTTCTTGCAGAGATCAAAATTTCACATGGATACCAAAAGTAAGCGTGACAACATTTGGAATACCATCCTTTTGAATAAATGTGGACTTTTCCCCCTGCTTAAAAAAAAAAAAACAACTCAGCAATAAGATTTCTGGCATGTGGAAAAGTCTTCCAGGAAAGGCAAGGAATTTGATGTGGGAAAGACTTCCAGGTTTTATTTGGGCATCAGTGAGGATGGACATGAGATTTAATGGCTGCACCTATCAGTCAGCCTAATTGTCTGGCTTGGAATGGTAATATCACTGGTGATACTGCAAATTTGGCCTACAAAATACTCAAACTTGATTTCTTCTGGGTGTTTTAGGTACCTTGGTTTTAGTCAGACCTTGGTTATGACTTTCTCTGGTTTGGTTTTTTTTATAATGGCTTCTCAGCTATTACTCACAGATTATCTACATATTTTTTCTGGTCTTCAGAGACCTCTCAGTTAATTTTTGTAGTGTTCTGTCTTTCTTCCTGTAACTTCTCTGCTGAGGGTCCTCCTCTCAAGACACAGCTTTTGGAACTGGTGTTGTGAAGGCAACAGTGGATTGAAGCCAGTTTTTTGAATGTTATATATTGATATATTCCAGTGCCATATTTCAGTAGGTTTTGAGAAAACAAACTATTTCAGGGTAAGTGCTGTAGACTGAAGTCTGCAAGTCACTGGTACAATTCAGAGATGTTGTTTGTAATAAGGCCCCCAGCTTTATCCAAATTCTCTTGCATGATTCCAGGAAATAGCTGTCAGGAGTTAATGAGAGAGTGTGAGAATGCATGTGCTGAGTTAGTCATTGACATCTTTAAAAATAACATTGTTAGTCTCAGACTCATAACAGTTTCTCCAATGTGATCTCCACACCTAAATTTTTTAGGTGTTTGGTTTTTGTTTAATTTTTCTTTTCCCCTGCATTTTTCCTGGAAATTACTTGGTAGGCAATTATCAGAGCCTGTTTTGAAGAGGAGAGTCATTCAGGATTGCAGCTCATTATTTTAAAAACAGCTGGAGTGAGAGGAGTAATAATTGTGCCCAGAAAGAAAGCAGCACTTTGAGGTATGGAAAGGAGCCCTTTGAGCTTTGGAGGCCAGAGCAGAGGTGGGAGCAATGAGAAAGGAGTTTCCAAAGACCACCAGGAGGACCATCAGTCTATCTCAGGCCACCAACACCAGCACATTAAACAAAGAACCCCTCTCCACCCTGTGCACTGAGAGAAAAAAAGAGATGAAGGACTCCTGTCACTGCTTCTACCTGCCTAACTGATATATCACTGCTCCAGGAACCCTCAGTGGCACCCAGATGTAAACATAATCTCTGTCAGCTGGTTTCAGGACAACAGTAGTGCTTGTAATTGAAAAGGAAAAAAAATGTGTAAAGCCTATTTCATCTGTGTTCAGTGGGGCAGAGACATCAGTGTGCGAGTTTGTGGGGAAGTTGCTGTCCCTTAAAAGCAAACCAGGGTCTCTGAGTTTGGAGGCTGTTTAGGAGGAGGATGAAATGTGTAACCCTCCAAGCTGTGGGATTTTGAGCTTTGCCAGTCCAGTCCCACCATGTGAGATGGGGAGAATCCAGCAGCTTTAAATGGCAGATACTTGAGCAGCAGAGAGGGATGAAGGGCAAAAATCACAATAAAGTTTGTACGTAGAGACTAAGGAAAGCAGTTTCCTTGAAAATCTTCTTCCATCAGATATCAGGCATTCACAAAAAGGACAGTGCCTCTGGAAAACCAGCTGGACATTAAGGAAAAACATCTCTTCCAATTCCTTAAGGAGCAGCCAATGAAGAGGTTTTTCTCATATCCCAACTATAACAATTCAATTCCTTGAATCTGTTTGTAATTGTTTTTGCTGTTAGACATTATTCATTGACTTTTTCAGTCTCATTTGCTGCCTTGATCTGATGGTCATTTTGTGCCATCCTGCATGAGTCAAGTATATGAGAGTAATTGGACATCACTGAAATGTTTGCATAATTCTCTATTTGCTTTCTGGTGCTTGTAATAAAGCCCATAAAGAAGACAGGCTTATTCTTCCAACTGAGAATATGAGGCCACACACCCCAGAGGCAAGGCATTTAATCTGGGTTATTTGAGAGCCATCTGGCTTTGCCTTCATGCTCGTACATTTGCCATGACATGCATTTTTTACTAAAGGTATCAAACACATTGACTGGGAAATAAACCATCTCTGGAATAAGGGTGGGCAAAAACCAGGGCTTCCAGTGCCACCAGGGAAAGAAGAAAAGCATCCAGGGCAGGATGGGAGGTGGAAAAGGGAACCTTATTCACAAAGCTGCTTTTCCCATCTACATTTCATGTATGGGGGGGGGTTTAGTTTTTGGGGTATTGGTTGTTGGTTTTTTTGGGTTTGGATTGAAGGTATTTGAGATGGTAGTTTATGTTTGGATTTAAGTGCTTATTATTTTTAATTAGTAAAACAGTTTCATTACTGTGAATTTGGCAGCTTTTTATTAGAAGGCAGAAAATGGTTCACAATCTTTTGTTATATGGTTTTTTAAGACTAAATACTTAATAAGAATTTACACTTAGATTATTTTTTTTCTTTTAACTTAATAACTGATTCTAAAAAGTTTGTAACGTGGATTTTTTTTTGTCTAATTACAAAATGTTACTTAAACTTACAAAAAGAAGGAAGAAAAGCATGAAGAGAAACTTAGGACGACACTTTGTATTTTTTATTTTGCTTCCATCTACAACATACTAAAAATTTTAAAACTTAAATTTTTTACTAAGTGATACACTAATTTCTATAATTTATTTTACACTTTTGTGGATTTTAGTCTATTTTGAAGTCCAGGAAACTTTTTAAATGAATGAGGGTTAAAGTTAGTGCTCCCTTGGGGGTTAGGATACTCTAGAGTAGACAGAGAAATATTTTCTGTGTTTTAGGTTTCTGCAATGTGAAACACAGCAAAGGGATCAGAGCTGAATGTTTTTTCTCTCTTACTCTGAATCCCACATTTGGGATTTTATGCAAAAAAAATTTTGGTCGTTAGTCTGAGATTTTTGATTTTTAGGCATGACCAGTTTGCCTGGCACCAATCTGTCAGGGCCACATCACCTTCGTGATGCACACATGTGCAAGGCTAAGGGCAAAATTAAGATTTTTGAAGTTTTTTTTTGTTGTAGCCAAAGTGTGCTGTGCTCCACAGCAGTCTGTCAAGTGGGGCAGTGTCTTTGGGTATTGCTGTGTTTAAATACTGCCCTGCCACATTTCCATGTCTCCAGAGGCACTCTTGAACTCCTACATTTCCTGCCCAGTGATGAGTGTATAATTCATGAAATGGTGAAGATGTCTAAAGCAGAGAGGGACTAATTCACTGATGTGGTTTTGCCAGGATATGGGAGGTAGAAATTCATCTCTGGGGCTAGAGCAGGGCATAATTTGCACATGAATTCCCCACAGCCTAGAAGAGACAAGTATAGGTATCTAATTTACTCTCTTTTCTTTTTGTTTTGCCACAGTTTTCTCAATCTAAGAAAATTTCTCCAAATCTGAAGTTTTCTGAATGAAAATCTAGCAAACCACCATTTTACCCATCCCAGAGCTAAAAAATTTCTTTTTGGTGAAAAATACCTTGTTAGGAGTAACAGCAATTACAAATCCTGTGTTATGCCATCAGCTCCTTAATCTTATTTCTTTTTCATTTCACAGGTCTACTCTGTCAAGGTGTTGCAATGCCCCATCCTTTCTGTTCACCACCCAGAAAAATACTCCCTTGGGAACTAAACTGAAATATGAAGTGGACACGAGTGGAATCTTTCATATCAACCAAGAAATCTTCAAAATGTTTCCAAAGGTGCCTCTGCCCATTTGCAGGATCAGCTTCACTGTACTTGCTGCATTAGGCACTGTCCTACAGCCAAGCATTTAGCACTTGTTTGACATTTCTACAGAATTCACTGCTTATATTTGATATGAAAATCTTTTTTTTTATATGATATTTTAGATGATTATTCTGTTTTCTGGTGTCATCTGCAAAATATATACATACACATTCATCCATATATATATATATATATATATATATATACATATACATATATATATACACACACACACACACACACACACACACACACATATATATATATATATATATACACATATATACATATATACACACATATGTATGTAATTTCCTGCAGAATATTGCTGACTTAGGAGCAAAGTGGATAATGAAATTAGAAAGCTAAATAAAAGAGATACTGATTTATCAGAACTCTTTCAAAGTATAATATTCGCATATAGTAAATCCAACATTTGAGGGTAGGTCTGATTTTCTTTTTGGCATGATTATTTTATAATTCCTATTCACGATGACTATTTTTATACTTATTTCCCTTCACAGATTATCTGTGAACAGGCTTCATAATTTTTAAATGTATTTATCATAATGATTACTCAAAGCCTTTCCAGCAAATAACACTTGACCTCCAGGGGTACTCAAGGTTATAATCAGTGGGCAATTCCCTCTGCACAGAGTGGCTGATGAGCAGGAATGGACTGATATGGCTGCAGATTTATCACAGGGCACACCTCTTCAATTTAGAGCAGCATACTTGGAGGGGGTGGCTGAAATTGATCCCTTTTGAAAAGTCAGACCTATATTCAGGTTAAGTACTTAGATTTGTGCCATTGAAGGCACAAATCTAAGGGTCCAAGCACTTCTAATCCTTTGGCTTTCTCAGCACTGCTGAGAGGAAGGGAAGTGTTGTTATCTGAATGTGCACATGAGGAGCAGGGGCAGAAGCAGGGAAAGGCTGGGATCCAGGAAAGCACTTTGGCATCTGGAGATGTGCAAAGAACGGGTACATCTAAATCCAGGACTATTATCCTCAAAACCCTGCCTGATTAGGCAGATGAGTGCATCAGTCTGAGCACCTGAGATCTGCTAGGTTTGTCCTGGATGATCAGGATGCTGCAAAGGCATCATTGCATGCCAAAATGCCTTTGGGAGTCACTGGGCAGTGACCAAAGCCACCCTCTGCACAGGAGCAGGGCTGTAGCCTCTCACATGTAGGAAATAAAGGGCTGAAAACACAGAAGCAATGCTGTAGGAGCGAGAGCCTTGTGCTAAGCATGGACACCTGGCTTCTGATTTCCCTTCCAGGGCTGCCAAGGGACTGTGTGTTAAGAAATCACTGCATAAAGCACAGACAGCTCCATATTTCCTCTCTGTCAGACAGCTGCTGCTTTTCTCAGACAGGTGTGATTGCATGCCCTTTTTGCCTCATGGCTTATGGATGCCATGGAAAGATCCTGGGAATAATCACCCAGAAATGTCAAGCCACTCTTGTATCCCTCTGTATTTTGCAGCGTGAGATTATTGATAAAATATGTATGTACCAAAAACGAGCACTCTCATGCTTATGTAAGCACATCCCTACATATTCATAAGGTGTAGCATGGCTCAGTTCTTCGTCACAGCCCTCTCACCCTAACAGCCCAGTTTGTTCTCAGGATGTGATTTTCACTCTCTGGCTCCAGCAGCAGCTGCATCTCTGTGTGAAGGCAGGATTTTTCCCAAAGATTACAGGAGGATGCATCATCCACAAGTCCATAAAGGTGCCTGACCAAAGGCAGTGCTGGTAGTGCAAATGCTAATTAATAATCATTAACACTATCAGTACAGTTACTGGTAAGCAGTAAAATTTGGCCTGCTTTCTGCAATGTGCTGTCTGACAGACTTCTTGGGTTTTACTGGCTGCCCTGGAGCTCTGTGTGCAGACTTCCCAAAAGCAGGACACCAGAGCCTGAGGAGCCAGCAGTTTGCAGGCAGCTCAGAAAACAGTGCCTGAGCTACACTAATTCATGGTTTGTGCCCTCACGTGGAAATCAAAGGGGAAAGCAAATGTCTAAAATTACTCCTTATGTTATTGAACCTGGGGAAAATGAACAGGTTATTGGGGGTTTTTATTACATTTGAGTTTGTTGCCTGTGCCGTCTCTAATTGCACAGCGAAATATCCCGTCACTTTGTGTAGAGGGAATATTGCACCCCAGAACCAGTGTCCAACATCCTGTGGTTAATGCATCAAGGTGCAGCTGCAGGGGAAAAACAAGAGGAAGAAGTGAAAAGGGGGCTTGTTGTGTCCATGTTTTGGGGCCTTTAACTGTTTCCTTGCTGTGCTGTTGCAGGACATGCCGTACCACCGCTCCCAGTTCAAGAGGTGTGCAGTGGTTGGGAATGGAGGAATTCTGAAGAACAGCAGATGTGGCCGGGAGATTGACAGTGCAGACTTCGTGTTTCGGTAACCACCATGGCTCCATTTTCCTATTATTTTTGCCTTTTCCAATGACAAATGGAACATTGAGAAGCTATTCTCTCTCGCATGGAAACATGACATTTGCTAAATTGGCTGTGTCAAGCCTGCTTCTTGCACAAAAACCTGTATTTCAAAAAAACAACCCCAAAATAATAATAAAAAAAAAGCAAACAAAAAAACCCCAAAACATCTTACTTTATAATATATTTTTTTAAATTAAGCTTTGAGGAATTATTTCTCCCAAACTCCATGGGGTTAATCTGACTTACTGGCAAAGTCTGATGCTCTCTTTCAGGATATCCCCTGCCACTGAGGTTGTGGATTTATCCTTCTGTGGATATTACTCTATAAGCAGTGTCCTATGAGCTTGGGCATAATTTTCTAGGGCAGATCTGAGCCAGAGGTACAGCCTCTATTGAGTGACAAGCAGCTTGGTCAGATGTTAATAGCTCACAGCTGATGTGCCTCAGAGGTGTTTCTGGACTGGTGCAGAGCTCAGGTGCTCAATAACAGGATTTACTGTAATCAATAATCAATCCAGGGCCTCCAGAGTCACCAGAATAACCTTAAAGGTTAAGTGTCTTCACTGCTCCTCACTATATGTAGAATTACCCAGGTTTTGCATAAACTGGGATGTCCCACGATGAGTGTCCCTGGATAAGAGAGTCTAGCAGCAGTTTTATAATCCTTAATATATATGAGAAAGATTTTTTTTTTGTTATTCATATGCATGACTAATCCCTCTCTAAATCCTGTTAAGCTCTTTGCCTGGGTCATGGCATGTGACCGCTAGCTCACAGATTCATGACTTGCTCTCTAGAAAAGAAAAATCTCTTTATTTCAGTTGGCCTATTTTCTGATCTTGGGTATGTTGT
This sequence comes from Molothrus aeneus, assembly GCF_037042795.1. Lineage (NCBI taxonomy): Eukaryota > Metazoa > Chordata > Aves > Passeriformes > Icteridae > Molothrus > Molothrus aeneus. Next base: position 1,752,401 of record NC_089680.1, read on the forward strand.
TGTCAGTTTAGAATAACCATGTGTAAAACAATTAATTGCTCTGACTTCACACCAGCAAAAATTAGATCAGATTTTGGTTCAGTGCAGTCTTAATTTAATTTGACATCATATGAGAAAATTTTACGTTCAGGATTCATTATTTTCAGACCCCTGTGTCTGCCTCCTATTCCAACTTTACAGAAAATTATTATCTTAGTTTTCAATGAAAAAAAAATCTGCGAGAAAGTCCAGGCTTCACATAACTTCTTTTTTAAAAGCCTAATATATTCCATATGCATTAAATAATTACTGTAGATTCTCTGCTGTTGTGTTGGATCACAACCATAAGTATGGATGAAAGGAGCAGCCCATGTGACACACAGAGATGGCAACCTTTTAAGAAGAAGTTGAAATATGTCTGGCAAATCTCATTTGTCTTTAAGGACTTTTAGTAGAGGTCCTGTTTTACCACTGTTACTCTTCCTTGGACAGTATCAAAACTGGCGAAAAAAAGAGGAGATCATTACAGAACTTAGAAACTGGGTTGTGTTTGGTAACTGTAACAACTAAACAGAGGTCTAGTCTATAGAACTGGAATATGAATAAATATATCCATGCCAAAGAAAACCCTGGTTCACCATCTCAAAAGTATGGATGATGCAAAAAGATGCACCAGTGTTTTAAAAGCCAAGGTCAGTTTTAAAGTAAAGCTTGTGTTCAAGGTCAGGTGTGAACGCATCTGCTTTCCAGTCCACCAAAGTATCAGGAATCATCATCTTGGCCACCAGTGAAATTATATAAAACATTTCACAAGTGTTTATGGAGCCCTGATTACATTAATTGATACCTTCAGAACACTTAGGGAAATCTTTTCTTGTGGCCAGCAACATGCAGCCAGGATTGTTCTGTGAAGTAAATTCAGAAAGCAACCAGTTACAGTACAATAGAATATATAAAATACTCACCAGGATTGCATTTACCAGTAGTTATTGTCTGTCTCCATCTACTGGCCAGAGGGGACCTCTGTGAATTTAGAGATGGGACTGCTCTCTTGGTGAGGATGAATTTTTGGAGTCTTGTGACAAAAGTACAACTTGTGCAGATGGGACCATTTTTATAAGGCATTTTCACCTTCAAAAAAATTCATTCACTCTTAGTCCCGGTGTGAATTTCTTGTTCAGAAACATTGAAGCTGATTATCTGAAAACCCTTCTCAAATATCATCTAAGCACACTGCCCAGTGCTAAGTGATACTGGTAGTGCCCAAGGACTTGAGTGGCATGACCCAGCAGAAGAAAGTACTAGAAATGGCATTGTCTATTAAAAGAATAGCCAAAACCAATTCTCTGGCCAGATAAAAATGAACTATCTGTAAGGTGGATGTGAACCTTTTGCATGTTAAAAGGACTTTGGAGCAATTTTGTGCATTCTTCTGCTCCCCAAGCTGTCTTCTCTCTTTGACTGAGAAATTTTCCTGTCAGCTGAACTGTGGTATTGTGAAAACAGTAAGCATGTCTTACCCTAAATATCATCACAGTTTTTGCTCAGCCCTGTTCTTCAGAAATAAGGCCAACTTTGAAAATTAGGAACAGCAGTATCTTTGAGATGTGGGCGCCTTAACAGTGATGGTTTTAATTGAGGCTTGCAGGTCACTTCAAAAAGCTTTCAAAGTGTCACTCAGTGCCTAACTCAAGCTTAAATTGAGTGTAACACCAGTTACAAGGCCATTTTATCCCTGAAAACACGTGCTGAAGATTTTTTTCAGCTGGATTTCCTCTGGAAGGAAAGACAGCATGATAACTTGTGAGTGTGCATTTCAGTAACTTCATCATCTCTTGAGAGATGCTCTAAATTTTGTGAGATGATGTATCTAGGACAAGGCCAAGGTGAATGGAGGCTGGGCAAAGTCAAGGCTTGCAAATCTCACAAGTTTGCTTCCAAAAACTTTGATGTCCTGTGGTGAACTTGTAGAGTCAGAATTGCTGCTATTACACCATGTTGGGAGATGCTTATAAATGGAAAAGGAAGTGAAGCAGATAGTTTGGGATTAATTAGGTCTGGATTGATTTCTCTCTTGTGGAATATTTCCCCTAAATTCTCCTGGGTATAAACTGAAGCATCTTAAAGGCAGTGTTTTACATATAGTTTATTAATTATTAATTATTGAATACATCTCAGCTACTGCTCAGCAAGCCTTTGATTTTATAGGCTGATTGGCCTTGGAACTTCAATCCATTTTGCATCCTAAACTGCCAGAGTAAATAGGTAAATTGCTGTTAGGGAGGCAAAATGAGCCTTGGCTACACCTGCAAAGAGGGATAATCTCTTACAGGTGAGGGAATAAGAGAGGTCTTCACACAGCCCTCAAAAACTTGTTAGATTATTGCACAGTTTGGGCATCAACATGTTTTGATACAATTTTAAATTCTCACTCTGTTTCTAGATTTGTTGCTTGGCAGAAATGCTTAAATAAATTTTATTTACTAGTCCTGAAAATACATTTTTAAACTTTCTTACTAATTTCTCTTTTTTATAGATGCAATTTGCCTCCAATATCTGAGAAATACTTCATGGACGTTGGGGTGAAGACTGATGTCGTGACTGTCAATCCCAGTATAATCACTGAGAGGTCATTTCTGGTTTTTTTTGTATTTTCATTTCTCTTGATTTCCCAAATCTACCTTCAACTTAATTCTGTTACATAGAATTTTTTACCAAATCCTACTTTATACCATCACTATGAATCATACATTTCATTCTGACTTGAATAAGTAACAAGTTGTAGAAATGTGTTAAACACTTAAACCTGCACTTTGATGATAGAAAATGGGAAGGCAATGAGCTAAAATCAAATTACAGAGCCATCCTTCCCCTGCTCTGCTTGCAAGTCCCAGTCAAACATCTTAGAAACATTCAGGGTGAAAGAAACTGGATCCCACCTGAAATGCTGAAGTCATAGAATCAGAGTCATCAACTTTGGAAAAATAAGATCATCAAGTAAATAAAGTAACACACATTGTCACATATTTTAAAGAAATGTCAGTGAAACTTTACTGTAGACAGGATTGACTAGGTGATTTTCTTTTTAAATTTGTTAATTTAATGCCCTAATGCTACCTTGTGACATTTTTGGGACCATAAGGCTCATTAATGCTTTCCTCTCTCGATGAGTTCCTTTTCTCAAACAAGACAAATTAATTTGTTTGACTTTGGATTTATTTTAAAAATGTTACAGTTAGACATTTTAAGCACTTGCTAGCTTTGGTGTTGGCCACTTTTTTATACAGCCCTGCACTACATGGTGCACTGAAGAGGGTCCTTGATCAGAGAGTCGGCTGAGTAACGACAACCACACCAATGTGGCTACATGTTGTTCTCTTTTATTTAGCAACTTTGGCATATTTATTCCTCTCTATACATTGTCTCACACCACTAGTGATTCAGGCTTATTGGTTAAGCAACTATAGTTACATACACATGTTAATTACTGATTGGTTGTCACACTGTAAGCATCTTTAGCTAAGGTGTGCCAAATTAGCAGTTTCCCACAACGTGCTTGGCATCTAGTCTTGGCACAATGCTCATTCTTCCTTGTTGGATCCATTTGAGGTCGGAACATGGTATGTCTTGTTACGAGGACAGTACATGGTCAATCTTGTCCTGAAGACAGCACATGGTCTTCAAAGTAACTCTGTAATCTGCAGGCCAGGGTTGTCCAACTCATGTAGGAGCACAACATGGCCCTGTTCTGCTAAAAATCCTTCTACAGTGCACCACGTAGCTTGGAAAAATTACTTACTTCTAATAATACCATGAGAAGCGTGGTATTATTAGAATCAGAAATGGCCACAAGGTTATTATGAAGTTATTATGAATTTTTAAATTTTTTTAAATTAAAAAAATTAAATATTTTTAATTTAAAAAATTTTTTAAAAAGTTATATTTTTAATAGTTTTTTAGAAGTATATAATTTCTACCCCACTTTTCATGCTGATGCTGTAGCTACGAATCCAAGTACATTCCCGTTGATAACAGGAAGCCATCAACGGGAAGAATCATCTCAATTATCCCTGTGTCGGAAATATTTCAGTAAAAGCCCATTGGGTGTCTCTTGCTGGGAATGGACTGACCATCACTCACACCCTCTCCCCTCCAGATTCCACAAGCTGGAGAAGTGGAGGAAGCCCTTCTACGACGTGCTCCAGGTGTACGAGAACGCCTCCGTGCTGCTGCCGGCCTTCTACAACACGCGCAACACGGACGTGTCCATCCGCGTCAAGTACGTGCTGGACGACTTCGAGTCCCAGCAGGCAGTCTATTACTTCCACCCCCAGTATCTCATCAACGTCTCGCGCTACTGGCTCGGCCAGGGCGTGCGGGCCAAGCGGGTCAGCACCGGGCTGATCCTGGTGACTGCAGCCCTGGAGCTCTGCGAGGAGGTGCACCTCTTCGGCTTCTGGGCCTTCCCCATGAACCCCTCAGGGATTTTTATAACTCACCACTACTACGACAACGTGAAGCCTCGCCCCGGCTTCCACGCGATGCCCTCGGAGATATTCAACTTCCTCCACATGCACAGCAAGGGGATCCTGCGGGTTCACACAGGGACCTGCAGCTGACAGGGACACTGCCAGAGTGTGGCGGGAGCTCGATGGCCTGTGTATGGTGTAGGAGGTTTTGTTACACCCCGAGATTATGCAATAATTGTTTGATATAAATTTCCTCAAGGCGTTGCATCCCATAAGATCTAGGACACCAGCATCTTTCCTGCTAGCAGAGTTGGGTCCGTAACAGTGTAGGAGAAGCAAAACTCCTGTGCCCCAGGGTACACGCTTTCCTGGAAAGCAAGTCAGAAAAGAAGCACATTTACAATACATTTAGGGATAAATAGAGCACATTAATATAGTTATCATTTCACTATGGAGAAAAGCACCAAACTTTTGAGGAAAAACAGAGGTGGAGAATTTTAGCATAGATTATCAGACTTTACATAGGTTTCTGAATCGAGTACCTTGGGGTATTGCCAGATGTTATTGAACACTCTGTTCTCTGGCCTTTAGATTTTTGAAAATACTCTTTAGCATTATAGCTTAATGGGGATATATAACTTAAAATCTTTGTTCTGTAATGTCACAAAGTGTTGATCAAAAATAGCAGATAGATGTGTTAGGAATAAACAAAATCACTTTATGAATTTTTTCAACCAGGATAGAACAGAATGTTGAACTCCCATTCACAGCAACAGGTAATCTGTTGAAACTGTGTGAATCATGTTGTGATACTGTTTTAGAAATAGTTTCTTCTTCCTTCTTGCGCCTTGCATTTCTGTGCTCCTCTGCTGATTGTGCTTCCTTTCTCCTTGTCTGTGACGCTTTCCTTCTGGCTAACACATGGCAATGTGCGCACTTCCTCCCACAGCCACCATCTCAGCATCACACTGGAGTCCTTGATGAAGAAACAGGTTCCTTCACAAGGTTTTCTTGAGATGAAGAGCAAGGGGATTACATAGTTATATTTTACAAGTTGATTTTTTGGATCAGCATAAGATAGAAAAAAAATAATTTCCTCGTTGATTTTTATTAAAGACTTTGTAAAAGTATCTGAATGTTGATTCACTGTTGTACAGATTGAGTTAACACTTTCAGGTATCTGTAATATGTTAATGTCAGGAAATGAAGTTAAAATTCAGAGAAGTTATTTTGTGGCTTAGATTATGATGCTTATTTTAAAATTATGCATCTTGAAATGTCAAATGTCTTAATGTGGCGTTTTTGTATATTGAGAATGTTATTAGGATAGTAAAAGGGCTGGTGGTGTATTCTTTAAATGTCATCAGTGTAGCTCTGTCAGGTATGCCTAGCCTAATTTTTCACCTGCTACAGTTGACAAAATCCTGGAGCAGAAAAGATGCCAGAAGTTGCTGGAGTTTATTTTGTTGTAGTAGGCTGCTGGTAGTTGCCCTTTCATACTGGTATGACTGCATACACAGGAGGTGAGGTTTGCTATTCCAGCTGTGCTGGCATAGTTAAATGAACAGAGATTCCCTGTCTAGGTTCTTAGTCTGAAGCACTAGGGCTGTTGCCTTGTCTTGTCTTACGTAGATTACAAGATCTTTGATCAAGGATTTGAAGTTTATAGTTCTGTATAAGGGATATTTTTTTTTGTGGGAGGCCAGTGGGGAGAGGGTTTAAATGCAAATATGGACTTGGATTTTGACTTTGTAATGCATGAATGCACAAAGCTTCTTTTAAAAGCCTCTGTGCTATGCTGAGAGCTGTGCAAGTTGCTCACACTACAGATAAAATGATCACAAAAAAAGTGAAAGCACGTTGGTCACCACTCCAAAAGTCCCTGCTGCCCAGCAGTGACCTGGGTGGTATGTGAGAGTGCATTTTATTTACACTACACTCTTGAGGTTTGATTGCCTTAGAAGCAACCCATATCCTTGGTGAAGGTGTCAGAACTCACCTGGGAAACACCAGCCAGGGGCAGGTGAAGGACCAGTGCTTAAGCTTAATATATTATTTGTGGTGATGTGTTTTAGGTCTTAGAGTCACACTGTATGTTATTGAGCACCCCCTCGTATCGTCTACCTGTGAAATAGGCAGCATCCCCATCAACCCGCAGGTGAAATGGTTTCCTTGACTCAATATGCAAAAGAGATCTTTGTCTTTGCTGTGTTCTGTAAATTTGTGTGCAAAGGGCTTTGACAATGAAGTGCTGTGATGAAAGTGCTATTTAGAGAGCAATGTGACACTGCAGGTTGGCCGTCTCGCTGTGCATTAAGTTTTATGATAACAGTAATGACTCTGAAGCTGGTACTTAGAGCCCTTACTCCTTATTCTGCCTGAGTTTGGGACTAGTAGTAGCTCCAGGTTTGCTTTGCTGCTGCTGCTCTGCTAAGGTTACCTTCTTTAGTAAGAGATTTTTCTTTACCGTGGTGATGGAAGTGAACAATATCAACTGAAAGGAATCTGATACATTGCAAAAAGCACTTCAAAAAAGATGGGAAAGCACTTGAGAAGCATCCATATGTTGATAGAAATAGTGCAAATCCCTCTTTTTAGTTGCAAGAAATCCTTTTGGACAGACAAAAGGATAAGCAGAACTGAATTTACAGTTAATCTGTAAATACAGGGTCACAGACATCTCCTTTCCATTGTTTGCTTCATATAAATGAGCAATGTAAATTCACTGTAATAAGTGCAGTGTTACTGTGTCTAGATTTTGATTGCTTATAAATCTATAGCTACTATATTTTTTTAATGATTTTAAGAAGTGTGTGCAGGTTACTTGCACATATGCACCAAAGGCTTAATCTTGCCACATTTATCTGAAAAGAGCCCCCATTCAGGTGGGTGGGTATTTTATTTGTGTAGGGACTGCAGAAACAGGCCCAGATATTTCTGTGAAGGTGTACATAGCTGTACAGTTAAGGAGTGATTTGCAAGCCAGAAAGATAATTATTGAAATATATATAAAATAGTCCTTGAGATGAAATACATGTTGCAACATGTTCACTTTCTGATTCATTTTTCAGGTGTTGCTCAAAAAGTGATTGCAAAACTATGGCATTTGTCAGAAATGCCATATGTAGAAGGGCTTTTGCAGAAAGAAGGACACTCCTTGGTTTCTGCCATCATTCTTTTGTGTACTGAGCATAAGAAAATATTCTTTTGACATCATTCATTTGTCTGAATTTGGGGCTGGTTTTGTTTTCCCTTCTCCCATGAGGTCTAAGCTCCAAATGTCCAATCTTAACCTCTGAACAACGGGATATATGAGTGATAAGAAGTGACTGTCAGGTGTGTTTGCTGCAACTAAAGGATGTGTGTAGCACATTATGCTTTCCCAGAAAAATCCCCCCCACCAATAATTCTGATCTGTCCATGAAGGAAGGCTGTCAGCTGTCTGGTACCACATCCTGAGCTTGAGCTGTAATCTGAGCTCTGCTGCTGAGGATATGAAGCCTGAGACAGGCAGAGAGAAAATGTTATGGTTTAATCCCCAATCCCTCACATTATTTAGGAGAATCCCTTAAGAAGTTCCTGATACTGCATACAGTGGCAATGCAAGTTGAGTTGGAAATGATAACTAGGACTGCTTTGACTTTATTGTCGGGTCAACAGAGGAGGCTTATGAATCTGCCAGTGCTGTCATCAAAGGGAAGGAAGTATTTAGCTGGAATAGTTTAGCTGATTGCTTTTGATTCATGAAATCCAACTTTGCTGTTGGACAGAATGGTTTCAATGGCGATAGGGCCATTATAATATTTTAGCATATTTCCTGTGATTGCAGCAGAGTTGTCAAAGCCAGCTCATGAATTGCAAAAGGGAGAACCATGCCATGACAGCAGCAGCTCCTTCTGCTGCTGTCTCAAGGAGGAGAGGCACCGTGCTGAGCAGGTCTCTGGTCTCCCTGAGAAACAATGTGAAAGGAATACAGGAGGCTGCAAGCACAACTCTGCTCCAGAGCCTTTAGTGCCCTGGAATAACACAGCAGAGACAAGAGGTGAAGTTTCACAGCTCGCAGCAATCAGGGGTGGCTCCTCCAGCCCTTGAAAAATCCACCCTCTTGCAGGCTCGGCTGACGATGAATTAAAGGTGACTCGGGGTGGCCAGATGTAGTGGATGGAAGGAAATCAGCTCCAAGAATAGTCCCCTCTGTGGGTGTTTGGTGAATCAGTGGAAGGGCTGCTCCTGCTTGGAGGCAGGAGCACTGGTGGTGACGCAGCTGCGTGGGTGCTCAGCCCTCCCTGGCAGTGAGGAGCAATCTCTGCTGTGTCTGGGGGGAAACTGAGGTGGGGAGGCAGGGAGTCTGTCCTTTCTGATCTTCTGAGGCCACTTGCCCACTAGTCTGCTTGGGTAGTGAATGTGACGTGCTCTGAAATGGGCCTTTTTCCCCACCTCACTCTCATTTGAGTGTGAAGAGAGGCTTGGAGCTTTTTACAAGTGTAGGAAAAAGGAAACAGAAAAATTTGGCAATCCCTAAAGGGCCAAGCTACCTGGGAAATTCTGGAGTGAGCTGAGGTTCCAGGAATAAAGAAGTCAGTATTTATGCTTAGGGCCTTTACAAAACCCAGTGAAGCGTGTGGAAATTTTGTGTGCTCCAGAAATGGGCCTTGATCATGGGTAAGATGAGCAGCCTCTTTTTCCCCCCTCACTTGATTTCATACACTTTTTAATATGCTTTAGATACAGTGCAGCAGCAATACCGCAATACCATGTTTTTAATGGTGTAAGTAAAGAACAAGCTTCTCTGGAAGCAGAAGTGTTGTGACTGTCACTCTCCCTTCCAGATTCCATCAATTCATCTTTTCAAACTCATCTATGCAAAGCATTTCATCGTGGTGGTGTAATTCACACATGAGCCCCCTGTACCTGGCAGTATGTATGTGAACCACAGGCCTCAGGAAAAGGGTTTTTTCTGCTTGCTTTAAAATACCAGTGTGGAACTTGTCAGTGATATGAATGTGTTGAAGGCAGGATGCAGCCCAGTATCTTTAAAGCCACCACAACATTCACATTTGGGTTCAGCAGAAAGAGAATTCAGGCCTTACATCAGTGCTCATAAGCCAAGCCAATAACCTGCATCTCCCAAAAAACCCACCCAGATTATTATCATTTTGTGTCTTGTTATCACCCTGTCTAATGTGGGTGAGCCTGCTTGGCATCCTTTGTTGTCTGCATGGTATTAAAAATTAAAAAAAAAAAACCCAAAAAACAAACAAACAAACAAACAAACAAACAAAAAAAACAACAAAAAAATAACCAAAACTGATTCTATTCAAAATTGAAATTGTACTTAAGTGCTTTTAAAAATAAACTTAAGGGAAATCCAAATGTACGAGAGGCATTGGGTTGAGGGAGCCTGGGTCCCAGGCTGTCAGCACCTCCAGTGCTCCCCAAAGCCCTGAGCATCCAAGAAACATCAGAAATGAGGGACTGGGCCACAGTGGGAAGCTTGAAGTAAGACAAATCTGCCTCAGTGCTTCAAGGATTGAAAGATGTAAATATGTTACCAATGTGTCTGACTTTCTCTTTAGAAGCCATAGATGTTCTCAGTGTTTGATCTTCGGGTAAGCTGATGTACATTTTTGACTGTACTAATCACTGTAAAATGTGTTAGCATGTAAAACAGTGACAAATTAAGCCAGAAAAATCAGATACTGCATTGGCTGGTTCTTGAGATGTTTGTTGTACTTGAAACTGTCTGATGGACCAAGACACTGAAGTATCTCCAGTGCTCCCTACAGCTTGTGAAGACTCTGGTAATTGCCTTCTTATCAGTGTGGAACAGGCAGAATTAATCCTTATTTGTTGGCATTGTGTTGGCCAAGTGACACACACTTAGGTGTGCATTCGAGCCTGTCCCCTTAGAGATGAGGGGAGGGAGAAAAATCCCTTCTCTGTCTGGGACAGGACAAAAATCTGGAGACTTTTCTCCATTTCTGGGCTCTCCTTGCTGTGAACTTTGAGGTTCCTGATCAAACCTCTGCATTGAGCCCATGTAAATTGTACTGAGCAACTGCTGCCTGTTGAGTATATCCCTGGTTTTCACCTGGTGGGAAACAAATGCTTATTTTGGGAATACTGGAGTAAAACTTTGTGTCTTCATTGTAGGGGAGCTTGGGCTATGACAAAAATAAAGCTGTTTGTTGTTTCTGTAAGGCCGTGGCAGTGAGGGTGGAGAAATCCATGCAGGGACATGTTGGTTTTATGATGATGTTAATCTCTTGTGTCCTTTGGCTGACCTTTATTTTGTCGACCTTACACCTTGTAATTTTGGCTTATTATTGTTTCTGTAGCTGTACTATGGTTGTGATAGAAAGCCTATCAGTTGCTGTAAGCCATAACTAGAACAGTAATCAGGGGTTTTTGGGTTTGTTTTCTTTTGGTTTTTTTTTGGTCTGTGTCACTGTGTTTGGAAGATGATTTAATTCTATTGAATAAACAAATCACTTCAACAGTTTTCTGGGAAAGGCAATCTTTGGGCCACTTATTGCGCTTTCACACTGATTTTGTATTTTCTGCTGTTCTGTGTCCCTGAACAGGGGGAGTTGGAAGCTCAGCTGGTAGAAATTGGTTCACAAAACTAGAGAATGTCACTGTGGAATTATATGATGACAGAGCATCATTTATAGAGATATATAAAAGTATATTTAGAGTTATGCAACCATACAAACTGAGAATTTGGTATTTTGATCACTGAATACTCAGTATATGTTCTGGACTGTTGTCTACACAATATCTAGACACAGTAAGGTCATTTATTACTGCAAGTAGCAAACAGTGCACAGACAGCCTTTGAAAAGTCTCTGCAATCCCTGGGATTTGCCTACTTACACCTTCCTAACAGCTCTGTCCTTTACTGTCTTCATCCTTTGTACAAAATCATCTTCTTTGGATCTGGTCTGTCTTATTCAGCCTCAGTCTTTCAAGCTTACACTTCCATCATTATTCTCAGAGAATTAAAACATAGATGTAAAAATATTTGTGGTAATGCATGATAGCAGATGAAACAACCATCTATTTTTTGAAAGTGGGTATTTTCCCAATTGCCATTCTATTGTTCCTAGATTATAAACTGAAATGGGAGTATGTAACAGAAATAATACAATCTGGGTGTTAGTGCTGGTATAAGGAAAATGTAAATGACTTTGAAGATGCAGAGCTGTGGTGAATGCTGGAGGAATTAGCCCTCATTCTTGCTGACATTAAAACTGATGGATGCACTTCCTTCCCCCAGATGCTTGTGATTATTGTTAGTGATTATTCAATCAAGGAGAGGAAGCATGTGGAGAGGGAAAAATGAATAGACAAATTGACACTGGATGATATAATTTCTGTCTATCACACTGCAAATTGCTCGGCTAAGCAAGCAATCAAAGAATGGTTAATTTCCTAAAGCCTGCAGCATCCGTCATTTTCCTCAGTGGCATTTGCAGCCTTGGCTCCCAGAAAGTCTCCATAAAAAGCCATAGTGAATTACAGAGATGTTTCACCACAGTCTGACAGTGCCCAGAAGTGGGCACTTAGGGAAAGAGCAGAAGAAACAGGGGAAATAATAAATGGCCCTTCTGCTGGTATTCCCTCAGACTGGTATTGACAGCTTGTATTTTTGGCCTCGGCAGTGCTGTGTGGTACTGAGTCTCAGATTTCAGCTCTGTGCTCATGATGAAGTGGTTCCTTCTGCTCTTACGAGCTCCCAAGGGTGCCCAGCAAGATGTTTCTGGGTTGTGGGCCCAGCCAGATGGAGCCAGGGTCAGTACTGACCCCCTTTTCCCAGCACAGGCATCACAGGGAGCACCTCTTGGAATGAAAGTTTTATGAATTTCTATTCATGTTCTGCTTTCCTATTTTTTTCTTTTTTTTTTTTTTTTCCCAGCACTGCTAACCCAAATCTACCCCTGGGTGGTGAAGTGCTAGCAGTCAGGTAATTTTATCACTTAGTTGTTTTCTCACTCTACATCTTCAGTCATCTTTTCATCATCACAACATATCTGGATAGAAGAATAAACATTTTAATCCATAAAGGAACTACCGTCCATCACAGAGACGTAAAATACTATAATAAGTCTGTATAAGTACTGCCACCAGCACTTTTTTAGGTGGAGAAGATGCTGTTTGCAAGGATGTCAGCACTAAAGCTGCCTATGAGGAGGGTTTGAGATCCCACTCAATTTTTTCTAAACCTTTAAGCTTTTGTTTCAGCAAGTTCAGGTTTTAGCCCTGAGCTGAGAGCACGAGCATTTTGCTGAAGGTGAATATAGACTTCTGTGGACCTCAGAGACAATAATGGAACCTCTGAGTTGTGCAGAGGTCCTTGCTGCTGGGGTAGCTGGTCCCATGGTGGAATGACAAGACGGTCTTGGAATTTCACTGAATTCTTGGGATTCAGTTCTGTCTTTTGTGACTCCCCAGACATGCTGGTGAATTAAGGGCCTTCCAGATACATGACACAAGGTGCTCTGCCAGGCCTGAGAGAGCGTGACGAAATTAATCCACAAAAACCAGGTTTCTCTAGGTTTTATTGCATCTTTAGAAATAATAAGGGCTGAAATCCACCATTTTCCCTTCATGGGGAATATTTTGTTTATTTTTGCAGGGAATAGATTTTGTCAGCCACAAAAACAGCCCCACTGTCGGTTTTAGAAGCCTTTCTCTCATGCTGGGCTGAGAGTCAGGTTTTGGAGAGTGAAGTTCACCCTTCCTCCAGACAAGGTGAGTGAAATGCCATCGAGGTGTCTGAGCTGCTGTCTGGAGCTTCATGTGAGCATTTTCATTTGCTGAGTGGCACTTGGCCATGGTCTGCACTCAGGTCAGGCAGGCAAATGCCTTTCAGGTGCTGGAAGTTAATCTTGGTGTATTTCTAAGCACGTTATTTCCCTTGAGAAGTGCTGAGGCACTGAGGGAGCCTGATAATTTTGCAAATAATTTGCCATCTTTACTGTTCAACACAGACACCAGCAGGTGATAAAATGAAATACTGAGTCCCTAATGCCCTGATCTTAGGAGGTTTCCATGAGCATGTGGTGCAGGATGATAAATATGGGATATGTGTCCCTTCCCTCTGAAAAGATTAATTAAATTTTTGACTTCCCATCTAGGTGTTTCATGAAGTACTGTGTACTCAGAATGGGTTTTGGGGATTTTTCTTTCAGATCTGTCTCCCCAGTCACGTCTTTAATAAATCTCTCACAATTTTTTCCTTTGTGTGGCAACTCTGGGGAAGGATTTGTAATAGTGATGAATTTCAATTTCTCCTTACCTCAAAACTGATTGAATAGGCTCTTTGGATGGTGGTGAGGATGGGAATTAACCACTCAGATATTTCCCTTTGTCCTTTGTGGACAGTCAGTTGCTTGTGCAGAACTACATGTCCAGATTGTTGGACATGTCCATGACCCTCTCTCCTGATGAGATTTGGGTGTGCTGTCTCAACCCCTTGAAGGGAATATAGGATCATGGAATTACTGTTGGGAAACACCTTTATATCACCAATTCCTGCCATCAGCTCAGCACCACCACCACATTCACCCCAAACCACACCCTCAAGTGTCACACACACACATTTTTAGAGCATTTCCAGGCATGGTGACTCCACCACTTCCCTGGGTGCTCTGTCCTGATGCGTTACAACCCTTGGCATGAAACATTTTTTCAAAGTACCCAATCTAAGCATCTAAATATCTTAGTGCAGGTTGCTACATTCACCAGCTCCTTTCTCCTATTTTAGTGGGATGAGTTTCACTGCTCCTCTTGCCTTTTTCTGGCAAATCTTGTTTGCATTCTCTACAAGGTAATATGGATGTGTTTCCGCCAGAGTGCATTGCTCCAGAAAAACTTTGGTTGCAGCAATCTCAAGGCTGCTATTTAAGGGCTGAGGGAATCTTTCTGTTTCCTTTTCTTCCCAGAAGCAGAAGGGAGACAGGAGGATTGGACAGAAGCTCTGCACATCACTCTGCACCACTCTCAGACTAGCCCCAGAACCAGGCTTGTCTGACCTCCCTCAGAGGATGCATTTTTTCATGTATTTATTTTTCTCCTTAGCACTCACAGTTTCATGGCTCTTTGGTCTTTCTTGCCTTGCAACCTTTCACAATGAGTTGTACACAGCAAGGCAGGTGTTTGGAACAGAGGGGTATCCCTGGATTTTCCATTCTTATGAGAGCAGAGAGGCCCTGAGGCCCTCCCATTGCTTCAGGGCTGGCTGTGGCAGCAGTACATGAGCCACTGCTATATATCGTGGTAAATATCATGGAATCACAGGATAGGCTGGGTTGGAAGGGGCCTAAAGCTCATCCAGTCCCACCTCTTAACATGGGCAGGGACGCCTTCCACTATCCCAGGTTGCTCCAAGCCCCATCCAACCTGGCCTTGGACACTTCCAGGGATGGAATAGCCACAGCTCCTGTCTTAGGTTGGAAAGACAGGTGTCTGCTAAGGAAGGCGGGAGCCTCCCCTGAAATGGAAAATGTAAACCCCGTCCCTCTGAATTGCTATAAATTTTAAATTAAGGGGCTCTCTGGCAAAAAAAAAAAAATGGGAGC
Source organism: Molothrus aeneus (assembly GCF_037042795.1). Taxonomy (NCBI): domain Eukaryota; kingdom Metazoa; phylum Chordata; class Aves; order Passeriformes; family Icteridae; genus Molothrus; species Molothrus aeneus. Next base: position 1,767,432 of record NC_089680.1, read on the forward strand.
AGGAATAACAGTTCTTTAATAGGGAAGAAAATAAAAAGATAAAATGAACAATGCAGTAAACCAAAACAACACTGACAGAGTCAGAACACAGTCTGACACCCTATGGGTCAGGGTGTTGGCAGCAGAACCATTGGAATTGTGGCTGCAGCCCTCCTGCAGTGTCAGGTTGGAGTGTCCCTTCTGCTGGAGCAGGGATCCTGTAGGAGGGTGGAGTCTTCCTCTGAAGATCCAGGGCAAGAGGCAGCTGCTCCTTTGGGAAATCCAGTGAGAAGCCGTGCTGTTGTTCCAGAATCTCAGGATTATATCCAGGTAGGAATGCTTGGCTCCTCCCCCTCGGCAGAGCATTTCCCAGTGGGATGCTGTAGTTCTTATCAGCCGAGCACTGACATTCAATGGCTGTTATCAGCAGGTGTCTCCCTGGAGGGAGGATTGGTTGTGGAAGAGATAAGGAAAACTGCCCACTGAACAGAAGAGAGCTGCCATACAGATGGGAAATAGAACACAATTTTCTTGGCAATCCAGGACAGCTCCTCTGGGCACCCTGTGCCAGGGCCTCCCCACCCTCTCAGGGAAGAATTTATTCCCAATATCCCAGCTAACCCTGCCCTCTGGCAGTTTCAGTCTTGCTCTCTGCCTTGGTTGAAATTCAGCACCAGAGATGGAAGGGTGAGAGTGACAGACACTGACAGGGCACTTACACAATGTGCTCTGTAAGAAATCACACCAGTGGGCATGATTATTTACCCCAAATATTAAACCCAAATAGGTCTGCAGACATTTTGCCAGGCGGATGCTAAATTTTGTCACGGAGGAGAGGCTGATAAGACACGTACAAATGCAGCTCCGTGGCTCTCCAAAGAAAGCGGCATGTATTTGCATTTTTATAAGCTCTTATCATTAAATGTTTTGGGTGAGTTTTCAACCAGCTCACCAGATGCTGACTGTCCTCAGCAGGGTCTTTAATGCACCAGCTGTGTGTCTTTATGCACAGATCATTTCCATCTCCTCTGCTGAGTATTTTTGGCCACCCCTAGTGCAAAGTTTTGCTAAGTATTGCTAAGCTGTTGCTTGAAAAATGTATTTTTATGATTAGAAAATGTTATAGCTGCAAGAGCAAAAGATTTGATTTCTGGGGATTAATTAACCTTTATGTTAACAACTTTTTCATCTATTAGCCTTTTGATTTTTAATTCTATATGTACAACCAGCAGGAAAAACCAAACAAGATGCACTCACTTAGCAATCAAATATGACATTAAAATAGTTTGGCCCTACCTCCTTATCCTAAGCAAGATTATTCTTATTAAAAACTATTGGGTTTTGTTACATAATTTTATAGCATGATCATGGCTATTTAAAGGAGCTTGCTATGAAGGACAGCTCATTGTAATCCATCCATAAATCACACAGGCTTGGATGGGTCTGGTTGAGTTGTTAACCTTGACTCTCTCTTTTTAGGTCTAATCATACCCTTTGCACAAGAAAACCAAATCTGGCTCATCTCACAGTGACACGTTTCATCATTTTTGAGTGAAAAATGAACTTTCTGCCAAGTGAAGAGCTCAGCCTGGCTTTTTCTAAAGCTGCTGTCAAGATCCTGCTTGTTGAACAATTGAGGCACAACCCCAGTGTGAAAAGACCCTGGCAAATGCAGGGGTGAGAGCCTTTCCCTTTGTCCATTAATTTCCAACAGCCCGGGGAGCACTGATAGCACAGCTGTGTGTTGCTCACATTCTCCATTTACATGTGGAAAAAACGGAGACTGGGAGAGGTCGAGTCTGTGCCTCCTGCAAATTCAAAGCAACAATTCTTGGTGTGAAATGAGTCTCTCCTAAGTTCAGGCATGTCCCGTGTAGAGCCAACATGTGAGATCCTTGCCAAGGCTCTGTTTAGTAGAAATACAGGCCAGATTTGTCAGTTTAGGCCAGGATTTGGTTTTCTTCCCTACAAAAGGCAGTTTTCCTGACCACCATCCTGCCTTTGTTCTCCTTCCTCTGCACCAGCCTGGAGGCACCAGAGCTAAACGGAGATGTCATCCCACACCTTTCCAGGGCCAAAGTTGGGCCTTGTTCTTTCTGACTGCTTAAAAAAAAAAAAAAACAAAACAAAATAAAATTGGGCTGACCCTAAGCTTGGAGCTGATTTGCATAACTCCAGAGAGAGTGAACATCCAGCTGATCTGTGAGGCTGTAATTTAGGAAGGGCCTCCATCCCCACAGACCCAGCTTGTGTTGCAGAGCAGTATGTGCTCATGATATGGGCTCTGATATTGGGACGTAATTGCTTTTCTAATATCCATGTATTATTTACACCATGCTACTGTTGCAAACTCCTTCTGACTCCAGGTCTGTTGTTGCTGTAATGTATTTATTGGAGCAATGCAAGGTCAGACTAACCTCCACTGCTTGTCTGTAAATGACCCAGCAGAAACCAATAGTTTTAGAGCTGGAACACCAATGTAAGTGAGACACAAATCAGGATCCTGAAGTATTAATTTACTTTATTGCCATATCTTTATAGACAGTTATTAAGTGCTTAACTATTAACTATTAACGTTGCTGCTTTATTTATTACACAGAGATATGTCTTAAGCGCTTCCTGGGTATTTTATCAGGAGAAGGGCGTCAAGGGAAAACAGATCAAGACAGGCACATCAAAGATGATTGGATCAACAAGGAGTGGGACAGCATTAGTCTCCAAATTCTAACTAGAGTTGCTTGCAAACCACAGTCCAGAATTCAAAATATATATAAACGTGACCCTGCAGAAAATATTTCATATTAGTCTGATTTTTTTCAATGTGAAATTACAGATTAAAATGGCCTGAGGGGAGTGTGAAGGCTTTGTTGGCTTAAAACCTAACTCAAAATATCAGTGTAGTCAGCTCTGCCATGCAAAGAGCAGCACAGGAAAATGTCAAGCAGAGACATTCCCAGACACAGCTCATAATTTGCCCTGCTCATATTTGAGGGGGGAATGTTCCTGCTCACCACCTACTCATTTCTTTCCTTGCTCTGAGCATCTTGTCCCTGCCTTTACTTTCAAGGACACATCCTTAAGTGTTCCTCATCTCCACCTGTGCTAACCATGAAGCCCTAAGGCACCCAGGGGCAATTGCCTCTCAGAATCATAATCTGATTGTCAGACTATGGCTTGCTGATGCTCCTGTGGGATGGAAGCTGCTCAAACACCCCCAGTTCTGGCTGTGTGAGACATTTTGGGATGCCAGAACCCTCCCACAGCACTTGTGTGCCCATCAGTGTGGTGCTGGGCCACCTCTCCTGGCTGTGCAGGAATGGCTCCTCGTGGCCATTCCCTCACAGCCATGTAGAAAGTCTGCCTTTAACAGTAAAATATCTCAGAAATTGTCCCCAGGCCACTCAGCTGAGCTGGGTTTTGTGTAGAGGCACAGTTGCTCTGCTCTTTGCTGAATTCCACAGCTCCAGCTGACAACAGCCTCATTCCTTCTGTGATGGAACATCCTCTTCACCCCACCAATACCTCTGCCTGCTTTGAATAAGGGTAGCCCATGTATTTTTATGCTTTTCTGTCTTTTTGAGGAGTTTTCCCTGGTGTTAAATATATATCCAGAAGATGTAACTGCTGCCAGATCAAAGGGACGCCAAATAAACCACATGAAAAATTATAAAAATTTCGCAAGCACAAATTTTATTATTTAATGAGGATGTTAATGCAGTGCCTGAGTTGCAGTTTTTCCTCTTGCTATCACAGTCAATGAGACTGATATGAAAAACACCTAAAAAAGCAAAACCCAACCCAACTCAAAGGACAGCTGCCAGAAAGGAAATCCAGGAGAAGGATGAGGTGGGCAGGCTGGCACTGGTATCATGCGCTTGGGAGCTGCTCCATATGCTTGGAGCACATTTGCATCTCAAGGAATGAAAAGAGTTTTTCCTTCATCTTGATTATTCCTGCGTTTTGGTTTTTTTCTCCACATTTTTCACATATGCTGGGTTTCCATTTGATAAGCTCTGGCTTATTTATTCACCTTTCAGCAAACCTCCTTGACTCTTTTTCCCTGCCCAACACTTGAATCAGCCCAGACCTTCTTTAGCTGATTAAGTTATTTTCCACTTCACAGTTTACTCCATTACAGACTAACTGGCAAATATATGAGAGCTGGCACATTTTCATTCCTTGAAAAAGTAGTCAGTAATCAGAAAAAGAATTCATGTTAGTTCTCTCTATTTACAAAATCCATGTTGCAATATATCTTATTATTTATTAACTCCAGAGTCTGACTCAGACTGACTCTTTCAGTATGTCTCCCACCACCCCCTTAAAATACTCTTTATATTGGAAATAATGAGCTTTGAACTTCTGACACAAAAAGTCTCCAATACTTTGTTCCCTCAGCTCTCTGAAGCAGCTGAGTTCACTAACCAGCTCCATTGCTTGTTTCAGGTCTGTCCTTTTGAATTTACCAAAGCCAGCAAAGCAAAGACCGCTTCAGTATGTGCTCACCTAAGCACAGGCACAGAGCACTGGGGCAGGTTAACAGAAATGGTGCCTAAATTCAGATATTTCTCTGAGGGATGCTGTGCTGCAGGGTGAACACCCGTGGCTGCTGTTATGGGCTGGCAGTGCAACCCCAGCTAAGGCTTGAGCACCTTGAGACCCCCCCAACACCCCCTGTGACAGGGCTGATAGGTTTAATGCCTTCAAAGCCCAACATTAAACCTCAAAGTTTGCTCTTTCAGAGAGACCCAGTGATACATCCTTTTGTTGGTGGCCAGATCTTCACAAGAGCAGCTCTGTAATTGTGCAGTGCTTTAATTACAGCAAAAACTATTTGTTTTACAATAGAAAGTGCAGCTGGTGAGTTGTGACCTGAGGAAGAGCAGCAGATGGTGTCCTCCATGCAGGGTTTTCAGCACATTTTCCTAAGAATTCCTGCTCTGACCTGATTTTCTTCCTACTGCAAAGCAGCAGTGACCTGCCCTTTGGTCAAGAGTACAAGCTGGCCATCGTGCACAGCTCTCCCCCGTCGTCCTTTGTTCCTTTTCCCAAGCACAAAATGCTGGGGAAAGAGGGAGGGAATCTGTGCTGAGGTCTGCATGCTGAAAAGCACAAAAATATTGTAAGGCCCATTTGTCTTCATGACTGCATATCCTCAGTTAAATAGGATTGACTCCATCAAACAAACCCAGTTTGTGCCTTGAGAAGGAGATTTGACTCTTCTTTGATGTTGAAAGTCAGAAACTGCAGGTTTTCTCCACCTTTGTACAAGAGGATAAAATGGATCTACCCTCTGTTGTATGGAGAAAGTCAAAGTGAATTAAATGGGAATTCTTGGGTGAACTTGCAATGGCTGAATTAGTGGGCAATCTTTCTTCTTCTCATTATTATTATCAACAACAGAAACAACAACAATAAATAATGATAATAATTTAAATGTTAATATTAATGTTACTGTTAACGATAATAAAAACAGCACAACATTATTATTGTTATTTATTATTATTACATATTATTATACATTATTATTATAACATTAATAATGACAATTATTATTATTATTATTATTATTATTATTATTATTATTATTATTATTATTATTATTATTATTATTTATCATCTCCTTGACATCTCTCAGAAGTCAATAGGTCCTTGCTGGCTTCATATTTTTTTAAAGCCCTCATTAACTCAGTCAGGGCTCCCAGCTGACTTTGGCATGTAAATACCCCAACTCCCCTCCTGGCTGAACTCCTCTGCTGAGGGCACCTGAGACCTTGGGAAGAGCTTTCTCCTCTCTCAGGTGGCTTCATTTAGGAAGCTGCACCCAGGAGCTGAAGGAGGGAACTGGCTCAGCACTTCCAGAACAAGAGTGGGCACCATGTGGTTGGGGAAGAGGCTGCAGTCTGCTGGTAGGGTACTGGTCTTCACTTTTCTGTCTTTATTACCCCCAAATCTGTAAGTACACAGGCCCCCTTCCCCTCCAGAAAATGAGATGAAACAGCATTCAGTTAGAATCAGAAGCTGTAATATGATTTTTGTTTTCCTGATGTAATCAGAGAGAAAAAAATACCTGCAGAGTCTTTTATCTCTATCAGGAGAAAGAAGTGAAAATATGCAGAGAAAAAGCCTTCAGGCTGAAGGGATGCAGCAAACTGCCATAATAGCTTCTGTTTACTTTGAGCCTAACATTTTGTTGACAGGTAAAAAAGCTACACTGGCACCGTTTGTTGTTTGTTTTGTTGCTTTTTTTTTCCTTTTTTCCCCCCAAAATCTCAAACCTTATATAATTTTTATATCATCCCCTGCAGGAGGAGACAGGTGACATCAAAAATGAGTGCTGCTGTTCTTTGGCACAGGTGGAAGATGCCTGCAAGAGCATGCATAAATTGGGGTTAAGAGCAGTGGAGTGCCCTGTTCACTCCCTGCCACAGCTCCACTCTCAAAGGAGCTGAATTTACATAAGTTAATAATGAGAAACTAAAAACTTAAATGATGATTTGGTAGCTTATGATTACAATAAGCTTCTCCAAATCCATATGGCTGGGGGGGCACGGGTTAGGCTGCTGCAGCACGAGACAGGAGGCTTATTAATATTATTAATGAAATAATGCAGACTTGAAGATTTGGGGTGGAGGGGAGGGGTTGTTGTCCAGATGATCTTTAAAAGTTTTTTTGACCCAAACAGTTCAATGTCCTGACCCTGGCAATGAGATTTGAGCTGTATTGAAAATCTTAATGGCAAAATGGTAAATGGTCAGGAGATTTTCCTGTTTTATTTCTCTTTATTTGCACATGAAGTGGTGTGAAAGTAAATCTTATCAAAAGACCAAGAGCAGTTAGACTGTCACAGGCTCTTTATTAATGACATATTTTAATTATTCTTCTTTGTAGCATCACATGAAAGAAATTAGGGTCTTTCAAATAGACGAATGTTTTCTCCTTTATGTGTTGGAGATCATGTACAGCTGAAACTTGGAGCGGTTCCCTGTTCTTTGAGCAGCTTTAACATCACCACAAAAATCCCTGTTTTGGACTCTGGGGTCTGAGGCTTAATTTTAAGCCTGTCTTGGGTGTGCTGCTGGACTGAACCCAAGCAGGGGATGGAGGATGCCCAGTGAGGCATGGTCCTAATTACTGATCTCTGAGGCAGGGATTTTTGGGTGGGTTTTAAACATCTTGGAGACTGTTGTGATAAGGGATAAGGAGGGGGAGGTTTGTCCTTAGCTCTGCCCAGAGCCCCTGAGGAGTGCACAGGCTGCTCGTCTGGTGACACTGGTGGGCACTGGTGGCCTTTGTCTGAGGAAATTTTCTAAAAAAACCTATTTAGGTGCACTTATTTAGCCCTGGTTAAAACAGCACAAGATATGTCTCAAGGTAGGACAATAAGAGTTGGGAAATTTGGCCTTGTGCAATTTCTTTGTGAAGGGAATAAAAATAAATTCCATAAGTGCTTTCTCCACCAAGATCAGAATGGGAATTGGCTCTCAATCACATATGCCTCCTAGATTATAGACACACATTATTAACATTTCTCTCTACATGTCCTCTTGTAAAGGTGCCTTTTCTATATAGGGGTTTGTTTGTTTGTTTTGCTTGAGGTCTTCTGTTTGCTTTTGGCTTTTTGGTTGGTTGGTTTTTGGTTTTCTCTGTATCAGGTTATTTCATCTGCTTTATATTGTGTGTCTGCTTTGATATTTCATGTCTATCCTTCGTGTGCTGTGGCCCACTGCAAAGACAGTGTTAGCTGGGCTGGATTACTTTTCTCCTTTCTATTTGTCCTAGTGCTTCAGATCCTTGTTTGCAGTCTGTGTACTGTGCATGTATATTTGCACATTATCCCAGCTCTCCCTGCTCCTGCCGTGGTGTCCTTTTCCCTTAGCAAATGGAAGTCACTGTCATCCTCCTCTTTGTTTTGGAGTTCAGCTCTGTGGCATCACAATCATCACTTGGATGGATATTGAGGGTTGGTCTTGAAGCAGTAATTTTCTGAAATCTGATTTCAAAACTAACGGCGTGGAAAGAAAATCATCACCTGCTTGCTTCATGGTGGCTGGTGCTGCAACACAGAGCAGTGGGGAAGGGTTTGCTGTGGAGCAAAGGAGGCTCAGGAGGACTCTGTGGCTCTGCACAGCTCCTGACAGGAGGGGACAGCCAGGCTGTGCTCCCAGGGAACAGGGACAGGAGGAGAGGGAAAGGCCTCAAATTGCACCAGGAGAGGTTTAGATGGGATATTTGGAAAAATTTCTTCACAGAAATTGTTGTTAAGTATTGGAAGTGATGGCCCAGGGCAGTGGTGGAGTCCCCATCCCTGGAGGGGTTTAAAAGCTGCGTGGAGGTGGCACTTGGGGACATGGGTCAGTGGTGGCCTTGGCAGTGCTGGGGGAATGGTTGGACTCAGTGATCCTGGAGAGCTTTTCCAGCCTGAATGACTCTGTGATTTCTGCACTTGTGCTTCAGTGGGTAAAGTATTCCAGGGCTGGTGCAAATCCTTCTCAGGAGTGAAAACCTTCTTTGTGCCTTGGGGTTTGACTTAGCTGCTTTTTGGCTCTTGATCTACATTTTACAAAATGGAAAAAAAAAATCCCTCTGCTGATCTGTCAGTACATGCTGTGACATAAAAAGCATGTCTACAAGTGTGAAAGCAAATTAACCACCAATTCCTACTGCAGAGGGACCTGTACCTGTGGAAATAGAGTTCAAACAATAATGGTGAAAAGCTTGGAAATATCCCTGAAAAGAGAAAAGTCAAACAGCTGGGTTTACCTCAGCGTGGTCTCTGTGCCAGTGCCAGCCTGGGCACCCAAAGCCAGTCTGGCTTCAATTTGGCACATGCCAATACAAAAGGTGCTGTTGGAAGCTGAAGCCGGGAGATAATTTCTGGGGACGTGATGAACCTTTATGGTAAATATGCTGAATTCTCCAGTATTGGAAGCTTTGTTTCTAAACCCCCAACACTCCCCTGCAGGTATCAGTGTTGCCATCCAGTCTCAGCAATCTCAGGATGATCAGCAGGACCTGGAATCACCAGGCTAAAATAGAGCTTTTCACCATGGGAAGTATCAGTGTGAGTAGGTGCTAGACTTGTTTTGCCCTTCACCTGGGCTGTAACAGAATTTATTGGTGGTTTTGCAGGAGGGGGCCAGGCAGGCTTTGTCCTGAAGTGCTGAAACACTGACACAGGCTGCCCACAGAAGCTGCCCCATCCCTGGCAGTGCCCAAAGCCAGGTTGGGTGGGCTTTGGAGCAACCTGGGATAGTGAAAGGTGTCTCTGTTCATGGCCCATGTTCCCACCCAAACCATCCTGGGATTTTGGGACCTGAGGATTTGCTTCTTGCCCTCTGTCACAGCAGGGAGAGCATTTGTGCAGCTGTGCTGGAGTCACCTGTGGACAAATAACACAGAGGGAGCTGGGAAAGGGGTTAAGGATTCGTAAGGGTACTTGGGGGGGGAGCTGGTGTTGTGCATTTAGGAGAGCTTTATTTGCATGTGCACAGCTACTTACAGCCGTGTTCAGATAAGGTGTGGGAAGCAGTGAGTCCTGCTGGAAATAACTAGATCAAGTCTGACAGCCTGAGAGTAAATCCGTGGCACAGACAGATAAGGTGTATTGCTGTTTCCTGGGTTAGGTCCGGATCCCTGTAACTCTGACAGCTTTTCTATTTTTTATGTCAGCTTAATAGAAAGTTTTGTATTTATTTGCTGTTATCTGAGCAAGTTCAGCTGCAGTTTTTTTACTTTTATCCCTTCCCAGACACACGTATGTACACTTGCACTCTTGTTTCTTGGCAGCTTGTAACAACGTCTCTAATCCTCTTTGGCAGAAATCTCTTAAACTAATTCTCTCAGCAAAAAAGAAAAAATTAAAAAAGAAAAATTGGTGCTGATAATTTTATGGCTGATACAAGAAAAAAGGTGAACAAATATCTGAAAGAAGAAAGAAGTTTGGCCAGAAGTTGACTTTCAGTACCTCTTTAGAGTATTTTGTGTGCTGCAAAGCCCTAATACCTCTTCAAGATAAGGAGCATTGGGTGGGTGAGGATGGTATGATGAAAGATAGACAATGCTACCAGGGTGACTCAGAGATTTGGTGTGAATTAAAAGAGAAATAAACCCATTCAGCCTCTCTGTGTTTAAGCAGACTCACAGGTACCACTTGAAGTGCCATGTCAGAATTTGGATAGTGCTTGTAGGATTCATAGCATTTCCAGTCTGTAAAAGAACTGCAAAAGTGTTTTATTTTTCCTTCCTAACATCAGGTCCTGGAAATTCTGCCTTGTTGTGAGATTTCTGGGAATGATTAGTGCTAGAAAGGGTGGAAAATTAAGAGGACACAAGTTCTGTACAGGACTGCAAAAACAAAACTTTGTTGGGGTATTTTTGTTTGGTTTTTTTAGGGTTTGTGTGTGTGTGTGTGTGTGGTTTTTGCTGTTGTTGTTGGAGTCTTTGGGATTGTTTTCTTGGTTTTATTTTTTATATTTTTTTATTTTATTTTGAAAGGAAATAAGGCCCCAGCAGCTCTGCCCCTGTTCTCAGCTCTCCACCCTCTCTGATGCCTCATGTGTGAGATGTGCAGCTGTGGCTCATCGATGGCTGGTGCATTCTGCTCAACACCCAAAACTTTGGGGTTTTAGTGCAGTTGTGGCTGGTGACTCAATGACTGCTGAAGCAGGACACGGGGATGGTGTCAGGAGGTGTCCCCAGCTCGGCTGTGCTGACCCAGTGCTGTGCTCCTGCCCTTTTCCTGTGTCCCTCTTGCCTGCACAGATCCTTTGGGATGAGGATCCTTTCCCTCTCAGTGTGGTCTCTGCACTGCTCAGCACAGCAGGGACCCAGTCCCAGCTGGGAACGCTGCAGGCTGACCATGAAATTACAAATAAAGGCTATTTTCCCCCTATTATCCTGGGAGAGTGGCTTCTCTGGCTGGGGCTATGCTGTTAACGACCATCTTAAAATCCAAGACAACATTTGCAGCAGGAAAGCATTTGAGGTGTAGACCACAGATGAGTCTGGGCACTGCTGCCAGGAAATTTCTGTCCATGCAGCTGCTCCATCCCATGGGAGAGGAGGGCCAGGGGCAGCCAGGGAGGCTGAGCAATGTTTTGGGAAGTTTCGAGGAGACTGGGGGCACATGGGAGAGGAAATCAATACAACAGTTTCAGAGGTGATTTGGCAGCATCTGAAGAGCTGAGTGTTTGAGCCCCTCTGGGGTTGTTGAATTAGATCTTTCTCTTTAAGTGAGCAGGGCAAGGATAACTTACAGGATTGGGATATTTTATGCAGATTTCTGTGGATTGGACAGCACGCTGTCGACCACAGGCTTTAATCATTGCTGATCCTCTGGTCTCCAACACATGGATCTGATAGAGGAATTGGAGAGGTTTGTCCAGAAAAGCTGTGGCTGCCCCATCCCTGCCGGTGTCCAAGGCCAGGCTGGACAGGGCTTGGAGGAACCTGGGATAGTGAAATGTGTCCTTCCTCACACAAGATGGATGAGCTTTGAGGTGCCTCCCAACCCAAACCATTCCAGGATTCTCTGAAGTCTCTTCAAAGTTTAACTCCATCGAATTTGGAGGACACTCATCATCTGCATATTTGCTGCCATTATATCAGTTATGGGTCTGAACTCTGAAAGCACTTATTCCTGCTGTCAAATGCCAACAGTGGCCATGGCTTGGCAGCACTAAAATCTCATTGGGATCACACTGTTTAATGGCTGTACTCAATGATCTTGGAGGCTTTTCCAAACTTAATGACTCTATGATTCCATGTTTGCATTAAATATTCAATGTACTTGGATTCAGAAGACTGTGCATAGGTTAAAATTTAAAAAAAATTAAAATGGTGTTCTTTAGTTGTGTAACTTTTAAGTAAACAGAGCTGTAGAAACATCTGCAAGCTTTGATTTTAATTTAATGTATAATAGCTTACATCATAATAAATGATGTTGTGTGATTTGGATGTAATTTTGAATTTTTCAGGAAGCTCGCAGCCAAATTGTTGAAGTTAATAGTAGTTCTGCAATCAACTTCACTGTGTGTCAAATCAGAGGAGCCATTATTGAATTTTAAAAGGCTAAATTACTGTGTTGTTTGTATTAAATCTTAATGCCGTTTCGGATAACAGGAACACTTTCCCTTGGAGATATGTGCAGGATGGAGTTTCTCTTTCTGGATAGAGAAATCAAACATGGTTTCAGTGAAATTGCTTCAATTCCAATCTTAAAGGGATTAGTATATCCAAAAGTAATTTCAAACCTGTCCTAAAGGAAAGAATAAATTCCCCAGGTCAGATAGAGTGTTGGAGTACAGTGCTTTTTATGAATTAGGAGGACTTAGTAGTGCACTGCAATGATGGTAATTAGATAAATTAATGTACTGAGATGGCTTATCATTCAGAGGAGGGAAAAAATACATTTGCATTTCTTTAGGGATGGAAAAGGAAGGGGAGCTGCCCTGTACTTGCTGGCTTTGAGGCAGGCTTGCCTCCCCTGACTGCTGCTGTGTCCCTGGAAAGGAAAGGCTGTGACAGCCCAAGGTGAAAAAGGTCAACACCTGTGCCAAGGAAAGGGGGGGAGATGGGACCCATTTGCTCATATTTCTGTCCCAGCTTTGCTAAATCAGCTTGGGCAAGCGGCTGTCATAAATCCATTGTCTCCACCCACCTCAAGCCCAAAATTTTCTCTTCAAAGGGTGGAAAAGCTTTTGGGCTGAGCTACTTTCTGTTGGGTTGGTTTAAGTTCTGTGAGAGGTTTGAAGAAAACCAGAGCTCTTCTGGAGCCTTCTCTTCTCCAGGATGAGCACCCCCAGCTTTTTGTCTAAAGAAGAGAAGTGCTCCAGCCCTTGGGGCTTTTTTTGTGTCATCCTCTGGATATGCCCCAGTAAGTTCATGTCATTCCCATGCTGAGGGTCCGAGAGCTGGATGCACTATTTGTGTGAGGGCATGCTCACGATTTCCTGGTAGGTTCTTCTGCTGCCTGGTAGGTTTTTCTTTTTCCCCTCCATAATTTTTGTCTATCTGTGTGGTCCCCAGCCCAGCAAAGCTTCTCACGTGCAGGAGAGCACTGGCCCGTGGCATCCCTGCTCTGCTGGGAGAGCTTTCCCATCTCCCTCAGGCAGTGCATGGCAGCAATAGATATAATGGACTCATTTGGATAATTTAGTACTTGCTTAGTGTATCTGGTTTCTCCAGTGACACTCTGACGTTCATGCTTGACTTCCCCACCTCTCAGATAATAAATGAAAGAGGTTTCACCTTGTTGGCAGCACTGGCACTGGGCCCATTATCTTTCCTGACATTGTGTACTCGAGAAATTAAATTACCTGGTTTCCTGGCTACCTCCCTAATGAATGCCATTAATTAATATGCTTTTCAAAGGAGGAGGTGTATTTATTCTTAATCCAAGGGAGAATCTCTTTCCTGGCCTGCCTGTGAGCAGAGTGCTGAGGTGGGAGCAGGTCGGTCAGTTTGCAGGAGACTTGCCCACATGGGTGCTCCCTAAACACGCCCTTTGGCTCATAACTTGGTTTATAGTGTTGTTTTTTGGGGTGTTTTTTGCTGGAAGATCTAATCCCAGGAGCATGCAGGTTAATGAAAAGAATGATTAACTCTGCAGGTGGTAGATCAGTGCAGCAAATATGTGCTGATCATGATGCAGTGAGAAGAGGGATGGAAATGCAGCCTGGTCCATTGGTTGGAATTACCAGGAAAGTGCGGACCTGGCGCCCTCTCTCCCTTTTTTCCCCCTTTCAAATCTCCTCTCCCCAGTGGAAGTGGCACCCCTGCATATGGATGGATATGGGGCTGCTAGCCCAAGCTGGGCAGAGGTGTGAAAAGCAAAGAGCTTGGAGTTCAGGGGTGGCTTTGAACATTCTTCTGGATGGAGCAAAATGAGCTGAACTAAGGAGGAGGAAGATCAGGGCTGGGGCAGTGGGTGCTGGGATGGATGCAGTGCCCAAGATAGCACTGGGGTGAGAAGGGAGAAGCTGGGGGATGTTGGGCTGGGATGGTGCCTGGCCTCCCCCACAGACATTAGTTTAGACAGGGTGGTAGGGAATGAATTTATAAGGGTGCAAACTCCCCCTTTGGAGCTGTCCCAGTGCCTTGGCAAGGGAGGGGTTGAGAAGGACCTGGAGCTGCACGTGGCTGCTGGGGCTGTGGTGGGTGGGAGCTGTGCAGGAGCAGGCAGAGGGGGGCCAGGGCTCTGCAGGGAGGAGCAGCCCCCCAGGTGCAGGGAGCAGAGATGTCCCTGGGAGAGAAGCAGAGTCCTTGGGACTGCCTAACCTGCTCTGAGCCACGAGGTGCTTCAACAATGATTAGTCCCAGTGGTCCAATTCATGCTTTAAATCTCAGCATGGTCGAAACCTCACAAAACAAAGCTCTCAGGGTTCTTTACCCCTGCTGCAGCGCCCGGAGGCAGCTGCTTTGCTCCTGGCATCCCTGGCACTTCTGCTGTTGCCTCTCGTTGTGACCTGTGGTGTTCCTCTTTGCTGGGAAAGAACATGGTCCTTTGAAACACCTAAAGCTGAGGTGAGTCACAGTCTTCTCAGGAAACACTGGATTCTGTAGTCTTGTGGCGGAACAGCCACATCAGAAAGTTTCAGCAGGCAAGGAGGTAGGTTGGGCCTTCCTGGGGGAAACTTAAAATAACCCTGAGCAAGACAATGGAGGGCCATGGGTGGGATGCTCAAGGACTTGGTACAGGAGGTGCTCAGAATAACTCTTCCCATGTTTGGTGGCTGGGATAACCTATATTACTATCAGAAGGAAAAGATGGATTGCAGTCTTGGGGCTCAGTCTCCTATTCTCTTGGAATCAGCGTGACTTGAGCTGTTAGTCTTTGAGGAAAAAGTCTCTTCAGTAGGAAGCCAGGTGCAATACCAGTAATTGTAGCTAATGCTTTAGCTAGAGCTGCCTGCACAGCTGGTTTAAATAGAAATAATGTCCTTTAAGCTGTTTAGCTGATACTTTTGTCCCTCCTGCACTGGAGTTTTACCTGTGTACACCTGAAATTCCTGATCTTCTTATCACTTACTTTCTTATCACCTTGCTAGAAGGCAGTTGAAGAAGCAGCTGAAAATATAATAAATCCCTTTACCATTTTCTCATGTTGTTAAACTCCCTTGAAGAGGGTTTGGATCACATTCTTCCCAATGCCTTGTTGCACAACTCCTTTGGTGACAGAGTTTGACTTCTCAGCTTCAAGGCCCCTCTGTTTAGACAGAAAGCTGCAAATAGAGATATTTTTTGAGCTTGTATTTGCTGAATACATGTACACTCAACTTGACTTCTTAAGGACACATAATCATAGACACAATCACAGTTCAATCTGGTTTTAATTGTTGTTAATTAATTCTTAGAAGTGTTTAAAATCTTGTGAATTAAATGGATTAAAAAAAAACAACAACAAAAAACAAAACAACATCTCTTTCACCAGACTTGTTCTTTTAAGGGTTCAGTTTCACACTAACTGCATTAAAATGCTTTTCCCCAGACTTGTGGCTTCTAAAATAATTTAAGATTTTGAATAAAAATTAGTGAATTACTGCATGCATAACTTGCTAGCTGTGGGCATCAGGAGCAGATGCTGCATTTCTGGAAGAAGCCTTCAAACTGAAGGCACAGCATCTCCAGAGAAAAGCAGATGAGGGCATCATACTCCTTGTTTCCATGGGAAGTCTCATCAGAGAAAAGACCTGTGCAAAATCATAAAATCATGGAATAGTTTGGGCTGGGAGGGACCTTAAAGCTGGCCCCATTCAGCTGGAAGTCAGGGACACTTTCCACTGTCCCAGGTTGCTCCAAGCCCTGTCCAGCCTGGCCTGGGACACTTCCAGGGACAGGGCAGCCACCGTAAGGAATTTCTCTCTAATTCCCAATCTAAATCTAACCTAAACCTGCCCTTTTTTCAGTTTGTGGAGGCCCCACTGAGCTCAGTGCTCCTGCAGCTGCTGTGGCACCTGGGGCTGGACAGGTAACACTGCCAAGAGGTGCGGGTGAGCTCCAGGGGCTGCCCCAGGTGCCAGTGGGGTCTGTGTTCTGGTGCCTGAGACATTTCTGTGCTGTGGAGAAGTCAAACAAACGCCTGTGGTGAGTGGATTTAAGATGCTAACTTTAATCACCTGTTCTTGAAAGATACAGCATGCACATTTACGTTTTGGGGTTTTTTCCCCGTGCAAAATCTGTTAAGAGCCTTCGTGCCCTGTTGCTGTTTTCAAGGCTTTTTCTTACAACCTTGAGCGAAGCAGTTTCCCTCATCCTGAGCTGGAGGTGGCTGTGGTAGCTGCTGGCTGGAGGCTTTTGAGGACTCCTTGGATTTCTGCGTTTCCCTGCGGATGGATGCTGCTGCTCTCCATGGGACTCTTTAACACCTCGCTGCGTTTTGCCAGGAAATATTTCTCTCGGCTAAACCCCATTCTACCAGCAGAGGCCGATATGCCCATGTGCTTGGAAGCAGCGAGCTCACACCAAATCCCCAGGGATATTCTACAACCCTTCCAGCCTGCCCGAGATGCCTCTGTACCTCAGCATCCCCGAGCTGCCTCTCTCTGTACCCCTGCATCCCACAGATGGGATTCCCCTGAGGGTTTTGTTATTTGAGTAAAAAACAAAAATAAATAAATTTTAAAAAAATTAAGAAAAAGTAGCGAGCAGCCAGGTGGGGTGGAAAAAAAAGCCAAGCTGAGGGTAGGCACTGGGATTTGGTTAAACCTGCCATGACTGTGCTGCAACACCAGCCAGCAGCTCCCACAGCATCTCCTCTGCCTAGCCTGGGGTAACCTCCTGCACCACTCACGTGGGTGGCAGAGAAATGAAATGTCTCAGCTAAAGGAATCCTTTGGTATTTATTTTTATGGCAGTAAACAAATTAATTTTCCGAAAGAGGTGGACTCTGTGAGTACATATATAATAAGTACGTGATGTGCTGGGCTGCAGGGAGCACTTCCAAGAAACGATCCAGAGATGGGGGTAGAGCCTGCTTTAATGCCAAGAATATGCACAGAAAAGAAAAAATAATCTGAACCTGTGTACCTGGTATTTCAGATGCCCTGGGCAGAGCATTGAGTGCTCCAAACTACCCAAAGCTCTCGCAACTGGAGGTCAAAGTTGCCCTTTTTATTCGCATTATTCCTCAACCTGAACCCCCCCATGGGTTTGCACAGGGGCAGCAAATTAAAACAGCTGGCTCATAAAACATCTGGGAAAGTGCTTTGCCTGTAGTTGACCTAAGTCTTGCTGTCTGCCCCTTGCAGCCACTTTCTTTGCCTTCATCTCCACAGGCTGTGTTGGTCACCAAGAGAGCACTTAAAACATAGACCGTGCATGCAGACACTGACTTGATTTATTTTTTTATTTGTTTGTTTGTTTATTTAATTTTGTTCAGTTTTTGTTTTATTTATTAGTTAGTTATTTCTTTATTTAAATTTGCCCCCCGGACTGTGCAAGAAAAATGAGAAAAAAATCTTCCCTAACCATAACTGCAGAGCAGCCTGTATTGAAAAACAACTTCTGAAACAGGAGGCTTCCCTGCATCTGCCTTGGGAAGGAGGGTGGGACAAATGTTTCTGAGGTTTCTTTGGGATGTGTCAGCTGTGTTGCATGGCACATGGGCACAGGCATCTGGGTTTTATCATAATCAGTGCAAAATAGGAGTAGCAGGGAAGAGAATGAGCTAAAGAAAAGGTGTGTTGATGCATTGCCTAATATTTAGATAGTAATTTTTGGTATTAATCATATAATTGCCTAATAATGGGTAGCTCCAGGTTAGCACTGGACAGGTTTCCACACCCTAGGGAAAAAAGTTTACAAGTGAGTCAGGACCACAAAAAGACAGAAGTGACCTCTTTTACCCTACCAAATCTGTTATAATTCAAAAAGTCTCCCTGGAACATGATGCTCTGCTGGGCTCTGGCCTGAGTCTTTTTGGGAGGGAGGATTTGGGAGAATCTCTTGCTGAATGTGGAGTTTAAGTATAAACCCATAAAAATACTGTTGACAGTTGTAACTAATGGTTCTCACCGATAGCTTGCTTGCTTTTCTGGTAGTTCTTTATGCACCAATAAATCCTATTGTTCCTCTCCCAGCTGTTATTCACAAAAAGTACAAAGGCGAGGTGGAGCGTTCTCGGCACTTTTCTTTTTAATTAAAATGAAACGACAGACGAAGGAGGAGTGTGGAGCAAAGCTGGATCAAGACGTGGTAAATGTCTCTTCTCCCCCATCACTTCAGCCTGTTTGGTGGAGGGGATTCATGTCTGGCTTGCACCTGAAGTCCTGTTCTGCTGCACCTGGACAACGTGAAGTGTGAGGCTGGAGTTATCTCAGGGGGATGGTTCTCCCTGGGACAGCTGTCCTGATGCTACAGGTGCCTCAGATCATTCCTCATGACACAGGAGGCATTAATTGCAACATTTCCGCAAAGTAGCTGGGTTTTGTCCCTCTTTGGGGCTGCACCAGCCTGAGGCTTCTTCCAGAGGTGCCATGAGCATCCTAAATCTAAATCTCCCAGTGCAGGAGGAGAAAAAGGCATTTCTCCCACTCCAACAGCTCTGCTGTCAAAGTAATGTTTTTTCTTGCTTGGTGAGGCTGGTTTAACACTGGCACAGGTTTCCCAGAGCAGCTGTGGCTGCCCCTGTATCCCTGGAAGTGCCCAAGGTCAGGTTGGACAGGGCTTGGAACAACCTGGGATAGGGGAAGGTGTCCCTGCCATGGCAGGGGGTGGGACTGGATGAGCTTTAAAAGTCCCTTACAAACCATTCTGTGACACTCTGCTGTCAACATTTCGCTGCACTGAGCTGGAGCTGTTCAGAGCAGCAGCTCTCAGGGACTCGATGTGATGAAGTTTTTACCTAAAACATAACAAATATATGAGCCTTGCTTTTCTCAGGGATTCCATGTTTTTTTATTTTTCTGAAGGCATGTTTCTATTCTATGCTGTGGTGTTGTTATTTTTTAAAATTTAAATTTAAAATATTCTTTCTGGAGAGGGCTGGCTTTGCCACATCCAAAGCCTAAATCCATCTCCCAGATTTCAGCTGCAATATTTACGCCTGCAATTTCTGCTGCGTGCTGATGGCTGTCCCAGAGAGGGGAAAGGTAACAGCTAGGGATGCACTGAGCTGCAGAGCATCTGTCTGGGAAAATGTGCTGCATCATCAAATATCCCTGCAGGATCCCTGGGATCCTTGGGACTGGCACCATCCACGTGGCTGGATGGTGCCTTTGGAGCAGTGTGCCCTTGGTGCCTGCTGAGACAATTGTTCCATGCCTGCTCTCAGAACTGACATGCCAAGATCTGCCTTTCTGCTGCTTTCCAGAAAATAAGAACCTGGAAATAATCAGGGTACTTCAGGCATGATGCAGCTCCTGTGGTGCTGACATCCTGGGAGTTTGGCAAGTTGGAGCTGTATCATAAGGGACAACAACAGTGATTATTTTATTTCCTTTATGGTTTTAAGAGCCTGGAAAAACCATTCTCATGTGTAATCCCGAACCTGTGCTTTAACCTACTTGGAAGCTCTCCCTGAATAATCCACTTTATGATCCTTAATAGACAGAGTTTCACTCAGCAAACAGAGACCATTAAAAATACAGTTGCTTTCTAAAATATTATCCACATTAAGTTCTTGGAGACCGGTGCCAAACAGCTGCTAAGGAGGGAGGGACTGACCCACACCAACTCTGCAGCCTCTGGGCCTGGTGCTCTCCACCCACTTGTTCCCAGCCACTGCCACCCTGTGTGGGCTGCACATCCTGACATCAAAACATCTGTTCCTGTTGTGCTCCTGACAACCCAACCCTCCTGCCATCCTCTCCCTCCAGCTGGGTCATGGAAGCCCCCAGTTTTATCATGTACATGAAAGTTAAAAAGTTTTAAATCGCGTACATGAAAGACCCATCGTGGAGGAAACCTCTGACTTACTGGCAGTGCATCATTAACCCGGGCAGCACACCATCAAGCAAATCACATTTAATTTATCACTTGAGGAAGCTGTGGGCTGAGTTATCCCACAGACAGAGTGGGTGGTGCTGGAGGTTCTGCATCATCATCATCCTACAACCCTGCCATAAATCCAGCTCTTCCATTACTGGGATTTAAAGCCAGGCTGACTGCCCTGCCTGCTTTATGTACACTTCATCTCCACTGGAGAAATTCTGTATGTTTTTTTCTAAACCACAGTTTTTTTTATTAAACTTAATTTTCTGTGATAAGGCCCATAACGGCACCTTTGAAGAAAAAAGAAGATATTATTTTTCTTCTTTTCTGTTCTCATTCTGTCAGACTTTAAATCATCATCTCCTGACTGCAGCTGAGATTGATCCAATCTCATGGTGTCTGTCCTGCCCTTATCTGCCATGAGAGCCTGCTGGAACCCAGGGCACAAGTGGGGTGTTGGGCACCGTTTATGCTGCAGTGCTGTGCTGTTACATCATTTATTTTCCCTGTCTCTCTCCTATCTCTCCTCAATATTTGCCCCTGGAAGCAGTCAGGTGGGCATACTTGTGCTTGTGCTGAGTTATTAATCTAAGTTTTGTTTCTATTTGGTTGGCCAACACAGGCAGCTGTCTGGGCACCTTGCATACAGCACAATACATTTATTTATTTATTATCACTGTTTGGAGGTTCTGGTGGTAGGTACAGCACAGTAAAGGGTTGGAGGAGCTGGGTGAAGGAGTAAATTGTTACTGCCGTGACATCTCCAGGCAGAGGTCCTGGGAGTGTTTGTCTTTTCTGGTCACTGGTCAAAAGAAGAAAAAAAAAAAAATCCATGTAAAGTTGAGACCACTGTTATCAGTAAGGTGATCCTGACACCATGAATAATGGAGAGGAAATACAGTCCAGTGAGATATGGTTGCTTGGTGGGTCTCCTTTTTCACCTGCCCATCTGTCTTATAACCACATGGCTGGGCAGCACTAAGTAATTTTTCATGAGGTTTCTGAAGCTGGTTCATGCCATGAGGAGGAGAAATGTCTTTGTTTTCCCCTGCCCTGGGCTGGCATATGAAGGACAAGAAGCGAGTTGACCACGTGCCCTCACCTGACCAATTTTCCAGGGAGTTACAGCCTTGATTGGCACGTCCTGATACCCTAGACCCAGATTGTCAACTGACCCTGAGGAGAGGCTGAGGCAGCTCTGAAAAAAGAGGAGAAAGTTCTCAGCACACACCAATGAATAAATAATAGTAAGGAAAAGGAGAGAAACCCCAAAGACAAGGAGAGGCAGAGGAGAGGGGAAGGGGCCTCAGTCAGGGAGGTGAAGGAAGGCAGGAAAAGGCAGAAAGAGAGGGGGGATAGGAAGGGACTCTGGGACACCTCTGCACTGAGCCATTGGGGAGGAAGGAAATTGGGAAACAAGGGCAGCCCAGCCCCAGGCAGGGAGAGGAGAACAGAAGGACTTTGGCAGCTGGAAAGGTGGCAGAAGATTAAGGCAACACCAGAGCACTAATAAAAGTGTTGGGGGGCAAAACAATGACATGAAAGAAAAGACTGAAAAGAACAAAACAGAAGAGGGGGAAGAGGAGGAGGAAGAGGAAGGGGAGGCAGTGGAAGAAGTAGCTGAGGAAGATGGGGAAGATGAAAGCCAGGAGAAAAAAAGCAAGAAGAAATCAAAGTCTGAGGATTCAGAAATTGATGGGGAGGTGAAGAAAAAGAAGAAGAAAAAAACCAAGAGAAGAGAGTATAGCAGTGAGGAGGAAGATGACTACGAGCGCAAAAAGAAAAAGAAGAAAAAAGGCAAAAAAAGCAAAGACAAGAAGAAGAAGAAGGGTGACAAGTCCAAGAAAGGAAAGATAGATGATAATTTTTTGGAGATGTATGAACAGGAGCTTCGGGACTATCATTCGGACTCCTCCAATGCCACGGAAGATGAATACAACAAAAAAAAAGGTCAGCTCCATCTTTCCCCATCTCCCCTCTTGAGCAGGCACCACTGGCCCTGCAAATGCCCTTGCTGGGGTCCTTCCTGGGGTGCAGGCACTAGTTATTCCTACGTGGGTCATGTTTTTGTTAAATAAGTATGTTAATTGTTTGAGGTGTCACTGACAGGTTGTGTCCGTGTGAGCTTTTCTGTTTACGAAGCCGCTGTGCCGTGTGTGTGGCGCTGCTGTAATTACATTCTCCTAATTAATATTTGCATTGTGGGGCTGTGCAGAAGCTGCAATCAGCAGGCTCCTCCTGTGTAAGCAGGATCCATGGCAGAGGTGCGTGGTCCTGATCAAGCAGAAGCAGCAGGAGCGTGCTGGAGATTTCAGCAACCAGAGGGGTGGAACACTTAGGATTGATGTAGAAGCAGGAGGTCCAGCACACCAGACCTCTGACTGTTTTAAAGTAACAAAATCATCTGGGGAAACATCAATATTAGCCTCTAAACCTCAATACAGTGTTGTTGCAATAAACAGACCACTTGTTTCACAAGTAGACTGTACTTTGGTTTAATGCACGGTGAGCTGCGCCCAAAGGTGCATCAGAGGAGGTTTGGATTGGACATGAGTAAAAAATTCCCTCATGGAAAGGCTTCTGAAGCCCTGGCACAGGGTGCCAAGGGCAGTGATGCAGTCTCCAATCCCTGGAATTATTTAAAAGCCATGTGAAAGTGTCTCCTGGGGACATGGGTCAGCAGTGGCATTGGCTGTGTTGGGGCATGGTTGGACTCGATGGTCTGGGAGGGCTTTTCCAGCCTGAAAGATTCTGTGATTCTGCAGCTTAAGGCTTCAGGTGACTCACTCCGTTTCAGGAGAAGACCATGGTGTAGCTCCATGATGAAAAGAATATGGATAGGAGGATGATAGGGGGCTGCTCCCAAGCACAGTGAGGTTATCTCTGCGTCAGGGAGGTGGGCAGCAAAGAGGTCCTGGATGCTGAGGGGTGGTACCAGCAACCAGCAACTGGATCCGGGTGTGCCCGGGGCAGGACTCTTCACCTCTCATCACTGCTGGTTCCCCAGCAGTCAAAGAGAGTCACGACATGTGGGGAGAGAGAGCTGGGCGTGCCTGAGCAGTGGTAAAGCACTCCACACTCCTGGTGTGGCTCTGGGTCAACCACACCTGGGGGTTTCTGTCGTGGTGACGGATGGCTGGGACAAGAAAAATTGTCCCATTCCTCTGAGAAGAGGAAAAAAGTTGTTCCTTTCCTCTGGGGCAGAGAAGTGGGTCCCTCACAGATACGCTGTATTTAGCCCATGCACAAAACCTGCTTCATTTGTGATGGCCCCTTAGGGGTAGGGAGGCTGTCCCACCTCATACTGTATTTTTTAATATAGTTGAGCACTATTTAAATATAATTTATATAATATCATTATAATTATATAATTTATATCATTTATATCATTTATGTATAAATTTATAATTTAAATTATAAATTATAATTATATTATAAATATATAATATGTATTATGTATTATGTATAATTGTTATCAATATATTATATATTATTATAATATAAATTATAATAAATTATAAATCATAATTCATATTTACTTATATAAATTATATATTATATAAATTATATATTATATAAATTATATATATGTATAAATTATATATAATATAATTATATGCTATAATTATAATAAATATAATTTGCACTTTTCAAAGATGCTGCAGCAAACGTTTGTAATAATTTCTCTGTGCTCTTCTGATATCAGATATTGGGAAGAAATTCTTGGCTCTGAGGGTGGGGAAGACCTGGCACAGGGTGCCCAGAGAAGCTGTGGCTGCCCCATCCCTGGAAGTGTTCAAGGCCAGGCTGGACAGGGTTTCAGCTATTCCCTTTACCATGCATCATACTGCTATTCTTACTATTTTGAATTTAAAAAGCAGATTTTTTGGTGTGACTTGTTTGGAGGCTGCTGCCTCTTTTCTCCCAAAGGGCCACTGAGTGAAATGGCTGTTGCTGGCCAGGCTCTGGAGAATTGTGTGGCCTCTGGAAAAGCCTCCCAGAAGCTTTGGGGATGTCAGCTGCCTTTGGTGCTGGTGAATATTCAGCAGAGATATATTTCAGTCCGCAAGCTGTGATTCCTTTTGCTGTAAAAAAGAAAAAAGAGATGTTATAAATGTTTTATAAGCAGGGAGTTAATGGTGCCTGTGTCATCTGACATCCTCTTTATCTTATTGTATTAGCAAACAAGAGAAGGGATCCCCCCATCAAGTTCAATCGATGACTGAAGAACAAGGCAAATCCAGCTCCTGGGGACAGGAAAACAAAAGATATCAAGTGACTGGGTGATAGTGTATCTGAGAAAATTAAAGCAGAGATAGCAGGCATTTTTAACTAAATTGCAGCTGTTGTCCATTCCTGTGATCATGGTGTTAATGAGATTGGTTATTTATTAATAAGTGTTTGCGGAGTTATTTCTACAGTAGAGTAAGGAAAGCTGCAGGGAGACTTTATTGTGGCTTTTCAGTGTTTGCAAGGGACTTAAAGGAAAGATGTAGAGAGGCTTTTTACCAAGGGCTGTAGTCACATGGTGGGGGGAATGGCTTTAAACTTAGAGAGTAGGTTTGATTGAACAAAAAGCAGAAATTACTCCCTGTGAGGGTGGTGAGGCCCTGGCACAGGGTGCCCAGAGCAGCTGTGGCTGCCCCTGGATCCCTGGAAGTGTCCAAGGCCAGGCTGGATGGGCTTGGAGCAGCCTGGGACAGTGGAAGGTGTCCCTGCCCATGGCAGAGGTGGGACTGGATGAGCTTTAAGGTTCCTTCCAACCCAAACTATCCTACAGTCTTCACTGCCAATAACAAAGCAAATGATTTGTGTAAAAACATTTAATCAGAGGAATCAATGGCTGTAGGCATCCAGAGAGTGTTCACACAGCTCCCAGGCTGCCTTAACCACCATTAAATCTTCTACAGGTTACAGATGCCTGAGGTTCAGGTCTCTTTCAGAGACAAACTCTTTGGAGGAATTTGCCTCTTTTTTATTCCCCATACCTTTCTCTTGATATCTCAGGTCTTGTCTGTGAGACTGGCATGATTATTTGTCCTCCCACTCAGGTTTGTGGCCATAGAATTTTGAAGAAGTGGACCAAATATCTCTATCTGTTTTCTGGGTGACTCCTGCCAAAGTCATGGATATCTCAGTGCTGCTAGGAAGAAAGAAAATGTTTCTCTTTCCAAACATGGTTTCATGCCATTAAATGTGTTTTCCCTCTGGCTGAATCAGTAGCTGCCACCTTGGTGAGCCCAGGCCCCAGACATGCACAGGGTGTGACAGATGGTGCAAAGCTCCTTCCTGTCCTGTGTCACGGCAAAATGCTGATGTCTCAGGAGAACATCAAGCTTCCCTTTCTAGTATGGCTCACCAAGAGGCATAACTCATTCCATGAGGACGACAATCCAATTCCATGAGGACGACAATCCTCATGATGGTAAATTATTCCATTTTTCTTTTCACTCCTCCTTTTTTTTTCCTACCAAGTTTCAGATATGGATATTATGGATATTATTACGCATATTATCAGTAAGTGGTGGAATCACCATCCCTTGAAGTGTTCAAAAAACCATGTGGATATGGCACTTAGGGACATTGGCTGCTGGTGGGCTTGGCAGTGACAAGGAATGGTTGGATTCAACGATCTTAGAGGGCTTTTCTAACCTGAGGAGATCTGGGATTCTCTGCTGCTTTCTCCTTCTTGCACAATGGGTCAAGCTGGACTTCAGTGATCTTAGCAGTGTGAAAATCATAACATGAAGAAATCTACTCAGAAAATGCATGTTTTTGTTAACATGTTGCCTCAAATGGTGATGGAAGGGGGAGATAGCCACTGTTGATTTGTAAATAGATATGCAAGCTGCTCATCACTTCCCTTGATGTGTACCATTGGATTTATTGTGTTGCATTTATCACAACATAGTCATGAACCTGAAAAGGGCTACACAGAAAAAGCATTCAGCAGGTGCTGAGTTTATTGCTAAGCTCTGTTTAATGCAGTTTAGCAGCACTGGAGGAGAGCAAGTGCAGTGTTGTGGCCAGCTCTGTCCCTGCACAGAACTGCAGTGATGCCTTTACAGACGATCATCAGTTGCAGCATCACCTTGTGTGCACCCTGCACCCACGGATCTTCCCCAGCTGAGGCTTTGATTAATATTCTGAGTCAGGATGAACAAGGACTCCTCTTTGGAAGACAGGTATTATTTTTACTCCTTGGCACTAAAATGAGCTTGGGCTTCAGGCATAAAACATTCTGAGGAGAGTTCTGTGCCAGTGGCAATTTTATGTCTCGCGATCCATTGGGAGATGCAAACTGTGCTGCTGAGAGAAGGTGGTTCTGAACACTCCTTGGAGTTATGGATCTCATCTGCTTGCACCCCAGCATCTCCCATAGCTGTGAATGATGGCAGAAAATATGTATTTTGAAAAGTTTAGATTATTTTAAATGTTTGTTAGATGTTTGTGAGTACATGCCTGGAATAGAGAGGACTTTGGAACTATTTAACTGGGTCTTCCAGTACCTGAAGGGAGCCTGCAAGAGAGCTGAAAAGGGACTATTTGCAAGAGCCTGGAGTGACAGGAACAATGGGGAATGACTTCATACTGAGAGAGGGTAGGTTTAGTGTCGCCCTGATTTTTTAAAATTTTCTAAACCTTCTGATGTTTACATTCTTGTAACAAACTTTCTCACACATTTTATGTAAATAACTTATTGTTTTGCGTTCCTTTATGGAGGAGGAAAAATTCGATTGACTGTTGGTTTGTCCAGTGTCACTGGAGAGGTGGCACTTTCACCCTCCAATCCGCTGTCACTTTTGGAAATCTGTAAATGTTGGAGTCAGAAATTAAAAAGTCTCTTTTACCTTGAAAGGGCAGTGTATCCATGTCATGTTATTTCGTGTCCTATAATAACAGTTTAGAGTTAGATGTTGGGAAGAAATTCTTCTCTGTGGAAGGGGTGAAACACAAGATCCCCCATCCCTGAAAGTGTACAAGGGCAGCTTGGATGGGGCTTGGAGCAACCTGATCCAGTGGAAGGTCTCCCTACCCATGTCAGGGGGCCTGGGACTCAGCTGTCTTTTAGGTCCTTTCCAACCCAGGCCATTCTATGATTCTGTGAACTATCACACATAGAAATTCACTATTGTGTGACAGAACAAGCCAATACTAAATTAGTTGTGATACTGAAGTGTTGATTAGTTTCAGGAGCACTTGAAAATAACTTTTATGTCGGTGCTAAAAAGTCTTTGTGCTTGTCTATTAGACACCCCTGCTACACACCTGTGTATTCCCACTGGAGACCACCAGTTGCCTGGAGGTGTCATGTTGGAACTGGGCCTTACAAATCGGAAATGAGTGACTAAAATGCTGGGAGAGGGGCTTGACAGGAATCACAGCAGCTCTTCGTAGTCCATAATGAGCCTTTGACTTGCAGCAGGGATGTCACTAGTCACTGGTGTGGAAAATCAGTGTCATAAAGCAGATGAATGCAAATAAACCTTTTTGGAGCAAGCTCTTGCTGGTATCTGGAGGTTTGCAGATGTCACCTTTCTTTTGCAGGTGTGGGTTTGGCCAAGTGCACGCACAGAGCTGGGGGGAGCAAGCACTTGTGCTTCCCCACCTCTCCCTCTGCCAGGGCAGGACCCCAAACATATGCAGACTTCATTCTTGTTAGGCACACATGATCCATTTGGGATGGCTCAGTCCAGCTGGCAGCCCCAAAAACAGCATCCAGGAACAGCTGTGGGTGCCAGGCTGCCAAAGGCACAGCACAGCTGATGTGAAACCCACACCCGCGAGCAGGAGCGGTGGCTCCCCAGCACTGCTGCTCTGCTCACACCCAAAACAATCAGCTCTGAATGGAGTGGTGAGTTCACTTTTATAGAGCTCAGTTTTATACCCTTGATTGCCTGTGGGTACCTTTTAGATTGAGTGTTTGAGTTCGGACTTGAATAGAAAATACCTGAGAGCTCCTAGAGAGGAGCTGAACGAGTTGGCACTGAGAATGGATGTCAAATGCAGATCAATATTTTCAGTCCTGGATCATCTACCCCCAGCCCAGGTATCCCACCAGTCTGGATTCAGTTTTCTATTCAGTTATCTATACCTGATCACATTAGAATAATTCAAGAATATTTGTGGTTTTTACCTTTCCCTCTTCTGTTGTATCCCTCTTCCCTTTTCTCTTTCCTCCCTTAACAGCTGAGATTCCTATGTCTTTAAAACATCCAAGCTTTGCCTGGGTAGTTTTTCATTCTCTGGCTGCAGAAAGAGAACTGAGGAGATGCTTTTGCTCACAGGTACATCAGTTCCTCTAGCGGTACATCAAATTCCAAGTTTCAGGACTGCATTGATATTTTAAGGATCATTAGTTTTGTTCCCATTTATACTTTGTTAAATATACATCTCCTAGGTCCTCTGTGAAGCTGTTTATCATCCTGTCCCCGGGAATTTGGACTAATATCTGAATACTGTTCCATTAAAACAGCAGAATTACATCCATCAGGATGGAAAGTCTGGGCAAAAAATAATACTGAGCTACAAGTGGCTAAGCACAGAGAGGGGGCTATGGCTAACCAGTATTTTATTCCAGCCTGGGACAATCCTACAGCCTCAGGTGTGGTGGTTTATCCAGCTGAGACCCAGGAAAGCCAAGAGTCATGGTGGGTTTGATGTCAAGAGCCTCTGATCACTGCTGGGATGCAGTGTTTTACTGAGGGTTTATTTTAGCTGTCAAACTTGCAATCAGGATGTGGCTTCCAGATTCACAACATGTTTTTGTCTGGTTAAGGCCTCCTCTTGGCTGACTACTGCTGCTCCAAGAAATATTTATTTATTGCCAGTGCCTTGTGGGTGCAGCTATTTCTCCAGGCATTGTCAGAGGCGTTTTTCTTCCTTGCAACAGAGTGACACAAATACCTGAATGGCAACACTTAAAGAAAGACTGAAAATAATAATTGTGGCTTTTGTTGATGGATTTACGTGCACTGCAAGACAGGCTGGACACATACCACCGAGGAGTTGTGCATTGTTGCTGTAATTGAATGTGGTTGTTGGAAACCAGGTCTTTTTGGCACTTTGTCACCTGATGTTCAGAAATGTTGTATTTTTCAGCATCAGTTTGGAGGTCTGCATTTTATAGACATCTGTATTGCAGTAGTGTCTCAATCAGAATTTATCTGTGAACTGCAAGAGTTAATTAAGACACATTTGTACAGAAGGCAGAGGTAGGAGGAGAAAAGGCCATAGTAAATTTTTTTTTAATATTTCTTTTTACGGTGCTATTTGAATAGTAGAAACTCCATGCCATGACTACTTAAGTTGGGGAGTTGTTATTTATT
Source organism: Molothrus aeneus (assembly GCF_037042795.1). Lineage (NCBI taxonomy): Eukaryota > Metazoa > Chordata > Aves > Passeriformes > Icteridae > Molothrus > Molothrus aeneus. The sequence continues at coordinate 1,796,672 of NC_089680.1, forward strand.
CCTAGAATCATAGAATCCTGCAATGGTTTGGGTTGGAAGGGACCGTGGAGGTTACATAATTCCAGTACCACTAGACCAGTTTGCTCCCAACCTCACCCAACCTAACTCATAACAACATCAACTATGCTCATGTAAATATCAGTGACACGCATAACTTGTATTTATTACAACCTTCTATCAGGCATTGTTCCCTGTTTAGGCCAAGCATCAACATGAAACACAGCTAGAAATCAGTTCCAAATGTGCTGGCTCCTCACCCCAGAGCTGCCAAGGGTGCAGTGTCCCCTCGGGCTTACAGCCAGTGTTCCTGCTGTGGCACGGCTGTCCCTGCTCACGGTGGCATCCAGGCCTCACCTGCTGGTGGCTTTGCCAGCTGTTGACTCACTCAGTGGCTTTGCCAGCTGTTGACTCGGTGGCTTTGCCAGCTGTTCCCTCCTGAACACATTCCTGTTGGATTCAGTGCCTCAGGCCAAGCAGTTTTGAAAGGCTGTTGATGTGGGTGTGTTTTTCTCTGTGTTTTGCTCTGTGAAAACAGCTCAGCCGTTCCCCGGAATAAAGGCTGTGAGAAATGTCTTGCCTTGCTCATGTAAGGGAACATCCAACACCTGCAATGTCTCCAAGCCAGGGATGCTGGGCAGGAGTGGGCAATAAAAGAATCTTTGGTGAAATTGCTCTTCCTCCCACTTGGGTATTGGGGTCAGGGCTGGCAGCAGCCCTGCTTTTGTTTTTTCCCTGCCTAGGTGACTAGAAGAGGGTGGGATCTTGTTAGAGTCTGATGACATAGAGCATAAAGCCACAGAATGGTTTGGGTTGGAAGGGATCTTTAAGTTCATCCAGTGCCACCCCCTGCCATGGGCAGGGACACCTTCCACTATCCCAGGTTGCTCCAAGCCCCATCCAGCCTGGCCTTGAACACTCCCAGGGATCCAGGGGCAGCCACAGCTGCTCTGGGCACCCTGGGCCAGGGCCTGCCCACTCTCCCAGCCAGCAATTCCTTCCCAATATCCCATCCATCCCAGCCCTCTGGCAGTGGAAGCCATTCCCTGGGTGCTGTCAATCCAGGCTCACGTCCAATGTCTCTCCCCAGATTTTTTATAAGCTGCCTTCAGGAAAATCACCCCAGACCCTTCTCTACTCCAGGCTGAGCTCTCCCAGTGCCTTCAGCCTTTCCTCATAGGAGAGGTGCTCCATCCCCCTAATCAGAGACATGACAGACAGCAGAGAATTACTTCCAGCTGCATTCTGCAGGCACATTGCTCTACCGCAGACTTTGTTCAGCGCTGCAGATAAAATCGATTTCATATTTTACCCAGGCTGTGCTGCACACCTCCCATTGGACAGAAATTTCTAATGTTCTTGTCAATAGTGGTGACTCAGAGGCACCCCATGTCCTGGCAGGTCTTTCTTGCTTCCAAGAGACAATGAAAGAAATGGAACAGGTTTCTGTTGTGAGTGTCTCTCTCCCCTGAGGCACAGCGTTTTCCTCCAACACAATTTAAGCTTGAATAAAAAAGATGTTGATTGCTAAACTAATTCTACTTTACTGTTCCAGCAAAGAGCTAAGGTGGTTTTTCCTGGTAGCGCTCAGACAAAAATACGCTTTTAAGTGGTAGCTGGAGCACCAGATGAATCGAGTTTGGCTTCCTACAGTGCATGAGAATGAAATGTTAATTTTTACAATAGCTGATTAAGTAAAACACACTCCAAACCATGACTACTCTGCCTGTGGTAACAGGCAGGACAGTTTTCACCTTTGGATTTATATTTTAAGAGATAAATTATATTTCAGAGCTCAAGATAATGGTACTCATGCGTACCGGCACTAAGTTTGCTTAGAAGAAAACCTCCCTAATTCATGTCCGTGACAAAGTCTCAAAACGCGAGATGCTATTAATTCTGCAATTCCTTGTATAAACTATGAATAGCAAAATGTGTAACAGTGTGCAACCAGTCCAAATATTTGTGAAAAAAAAATCCCTCTCTTTTGCTTTGAATAATTAATTTGGCATCCATGCCAGACTCAAAAGCTTCTTTCCACGAAGCATATAAAGAGCAGGCAATCTCTCATAGAGTGTGGGGCCCAAATCTGCTCACAGTTCTGAGGTACAAATCCAAAGCCATTGTGCTCAAGTCAATGGAGTTAGTCAGGATTTGTTTCAGAGTGAATGAGAGGAGAATTTGACTCATTTTGTGTATGGCAAGAGATTATTGCACAAATTGTGGCTCACTAAAAACAAACAGGCTGCAATTTTAAAGGCTCTCCTTTGTGGTGGGTAAAGGTTGGTCCTGATTAAACTGTAACCATCATAAGTATTTAACTGATGTGTTCACATGCAGAGAGCATTGTTTTGTCAAACATAACCTATAACAGTCAGCACAGACCCTTAAAAACTTCCAAGTATTTTGCATAAATGTCAAGGTACTCTTCAGGTGCTCCAAGACAAACACACTCCAAAGTGTTTCAGGAGAAGCCAGAGTGATTGGTGCTTTGCATGAATCAACATGAAGTGAATATTGAGGATAATCAGTGAATTCCCAGCTGGAGGTGCAGCCAAGAGCAAACAGCCATTAGTGCTGCTGAGGTAAATGCATCCTGCCAAACAGAAGCATCTGAAGGTAGGTCTGAGAGCCACAGCTTCCAAGCAGTTGGTGTTGATTTGGGCTTACACTCAAGATGAGTCACAGAATCCCAGAGTGGCTCAGGCTGGGAGGTACCACAGTGGTTCCCCTGGTTCCATCTCCTTGCTCCAGCAGGGTCATCCCAGAGCACAGGGTACAGGATTTTGTCCATGGAATATTCCCAGTGAGGGAAACTCCACACCCTCTCTGGTCTCTGTTTCAGCCCTTGATCACTGCACAGTTCTTCTTCATGTTCAAATGGAGCTTCCTGAGCATCATTTTCTCCCTGTTCCTCTCATTCCACTGCTCTGCTTCACTGAGAAGGGCCTGGTCCATCCTCTGACACATCCCTTCAGAAGCCTGTGGGTTTTGCTTTCCCTCTCCCTTCCTCAAACTCCTCACTATCTTTTCTGTCTTATTTCACCTGCTTAATCTTTCTAGTGGCACCACCCTAATTTTTTTCCCTCCAAGGGACAGTCTTGCTGGACAGAAATTAGGCACCAACTCAGTTCTTCATATTCACCTCATGAGAACGTGACCTGACAGGGCCTGCAGTCACTGCGACAACTGATGCTGAGCAGCCCCATGTGGTTGGAGTCAGAAAAACCTGAATTTATCAGCCAAAGCACTCTTCTGTCCTGGAAACATTCCTTCCTTGGGCAGCTAAGGGAAGTTTCCATGCTCTTGGCTAAAGTGTCCCAGTCTGCACTTGTCAGTGTTTATAGTTTTACAGTAATTTTAGGAGTAATTTTGAAGCAAGTGTTTCTCTACTCTCATCATTGAATGGATGGATTTATATTAGCCCACTTCATATTTATCATCTCCTCCTGCAAGGCAAGGAAACGGGTGTGAGTGTTTCCAGCAGCGATGCAATGTAACTTGAAACTGATTTTATGCTGTCTGTATCCTGCGCTTGAAATGGCCATTTCTGAATGCTTATTTTCAACAAAGAAAGTACTGCCTGTAATTTCCTTTATTGAGCTTGTATTTGGCTGAGAAAAGCAGTAATGGGTTTGCAGTTCGTAGCAAATCAGCCCTGTTTAGCTTGCTGGAACTTTCACCAGCTTCTGAAGGCTTCGTGCAGGACAGTTGAGCAGTGGAGTCATCTGGGGATTCAATATCTACCAGAGGAGATAAGTGAACTAAATTCTACTTGATTGAGATAATATTTGGAACAAAAGAGCCTGTATCAGTAAGTGTATTAAAGCTTTGTATTGACTCAGCCCGGCCTATTGGGAGAAAAGCAAGATTTGGAGTCTGGGCTGAAAGTCAGTCATTCCCATATTCACACTTTGGGTTTCTGTAACTTGGCCATGATCTGAGCACTCAGAATAGACTCACTTTGACCTTGAGGCAGGGTTGTTTGCCACCTAAATCAAGCACTTTGATGTAGGAGTCTTCCTGTGAGCAGAGGCCCATGCAGCATGACGATCAGACCGGGGTCCAGGCCTTGCCTTGGTGCTCTCCCTCTGGGGCTCCTCTGCCCAGGGGCTGCCATAAACTTCATAAACTTCATAAACTCAGCCAGCATTGCTAGGAAAAGCATTAAGGAGTGCCACACACCACAGAGTGATTTGGGTTGGAAGGGACCTTTAAGAATATTTAATTCCAAGCCTCTGCCATGGGCAGGGAAACTCTCCACTTGAGCAGGTTGCTCCAAGCCCCACAGCAGCATCTGAATGCTGGCTTCATGACCTGATCACTTGGGTGAAGACCTTTGGGAATCCTGCCCGTGCCTGAATGACCAGTGAAAGCATTTGGAGACATGGGAATGTCATGGTTTACACCTTATGTTTGACCAAGAAGGAAGTAGAGGCATCATGGGTGCAAAGTCATACACAGAGAGGCCAAGAAGCCTTTGCCAAAGCACATCTCAGTAGGTTAAAACAGCAGGAATGTGTAAAAGGAGTGGATTTTTTACATCCCAGAAGCCAAAAGCTATTGCAAGCTCTGAAGAGGCACCATGTAGGAAAGACTTTGGTGAGCATTAGTGCCCATGATCCAGAAAATAATAATGGGGGTGGACCCTCCATGAGAACTTGGATCTTTTGAGTGATGGAGAGTGTGAAAAACAAGGACTCAAAATGGGAAGATTAGGAATACCATGAGGCCATCCAAAAAGGAAGTAGGGAAATTGATTGGAAGATGTATAAAATTTACACGATACCTAAGAATTCAATTTCTGTATTTTCCTAATGTTCTCTTTCAAAACTGGAGCACTGAAGTAGTAAATTTGATCCTTCTAACCTAGATGCCAGCTTTAGTTAGATAACTTCCACAGATATCCTGTTTCAAGCTTTTAAGTTAATTCAGTTTTATCATCCTAAATCACTAAATACAAGATGTTTATGCTTGGGATTTGCTAGCACTGGACATGTTCTCTCAAAGCCAGAATATCCAGTTATTCAGGAACAAACTTGAGAGTGGTTATGAAATGTCACTAACCTACAGTTCTTGTTGAACTATATCATTGCTGTTCCCAGCAAAGGGGCTGGGATACAAAACATTTATCCCCACCCCAGCTCTGCCTTTTCTGTCTTCTGAGCCCTCAAACTGGAGAGCAAATATGACAGCTGTCAGGGGCTGAGAAAAAATTATTGAAAGAAAAATGCAAAGAAAAGAAACAATCCTGAATCTATACTGCTGAGCTTCCATGCCTCTGAAGGAAGTGGCTAAATAATCTGCATTTGTCTCCTGCCTTTTGCAGAAGGAGCTGGCATCAATATTAGCATTAAACTTTCATTTTCTTCCTGCTAAGGAAATTATGGGCCCTGCATCCATGATATCACTGGAAATCTGGAACATCATATATTTGCACAGCTGGCCATCCAGCTGTAATGCTGGAAAAGAGGTGCCAGGGCTCCTTCCCCCTTCCAGCACTGCACTCACTGTGACATGTGCCAAATGCAGTGATGTGGTGATGTCATTGAGCCAGACCCTCCTTTTGTCCCTCCCTCAGTGCAGTGTTAATTAAAATGGTCTTAACCCCAGTGTATGCCTGGTAATGGCATTAGCTAATCAAGCAGGCCTCAGCACATCTGTCCTGTCAAAAATTACACATCCACGTGCTGCCTGCCCACTGCAGTGCATGGAGGCTGATTTTGGGGCTGTGAACCTAAAGGGCAGCCCATCTCCTTGGGCTGTCATTGTTTTCCAACTGTGAGACTCCCATTGCAGAAATCAGATGAGGGATTTGATTTTCATGGTGGGGGGGAAATTGTTGCTTGGTGGTGGCTTTTGCCTTAGACAATGTCCCTGTATCCCATCAGGGACTGAAAAGCGGGAGTAGATAATTTTCTATAACTTCAGCAAGGAAATTAAGATTGGTTCTATAGATGAGGTGATGTCAATACCTGCACAGGTGCAGCAGACCAGTTCAAGAAAATGAGTTGGTGGGCAGGTTTAACATGGCAGACTCTGTTATATGGACATATAACCTGTAAGTCCTAACACTTCTCTAGCAGTAAAAGAAACTCACTAGAAGAACTGTCTGAGCTTTTGAAAGGTCTCTGGGAACTTACAGATTGTTGTGATAGCTCTTTTTTTCTCTTCTCTTATCAAAGATGCCTTCATGCTAGACAAAGTTGAACATGACATGACCTCACCCCTGAAAACCACAACAGGGGCAAGTTTTGCTTAGGCTCTGTGGTGAAAGAGGAGACAATGCCTAAAGATCCTTTTCCCTAAAAAAGCTTGGAATCATGGAATCACTGAAGGTGGGAAAGCTCTCCAAGATCATCAAGGATCACCAGCCTTTGACCAAACACTAGCTGTGAGCTAGACCAGGCACGAAGCTCTCAGAGGGATGCTGAGCTGTAGCTGCCACTTTGGCAGTGCCCATAGCAAGCTCTGACAGTGACAAACACTTCCATGGCACAGATAAGTCCTAATGCTCCTTGAGACAATCAGGCATAAAGGGCTGCTCAGGATGAGCACAGCAATATCCCAACTCCAGCCGGCTGTTTCCAAAGCTGCAGTACATATTACTCATGTGCAGGCTGTGGACCCTGAAATAAACACCGGCATGAGACCTTTCTCCTTTTTAATGCCTTTATTAAAAGTGATCAGCTCGGGTGGCGAGAAGCAACAGGTCCGCACTCACACCGCCCCTGCTCCCAGGAGTGACACGGAGGAGGAGGAAGAGTGCAGCTGTGTCCACTGGACTGTGGGCAAAGCTGGGGTCTCTGTCCTCATGACAGCATCGGAAAACCCCTTACTCTTTGCTTCAACATTCGAGCTCCTCAGTGTAGACAGCATCTTAAGGTTAGAGTGAGGGGTAAAAAGGTCTTGATAGATACTGGGTTGTGTTCCTCACGTCTAGCCATCACTTTGATGCATCAATTTTGTGTTGGCTCGTTGTTTTAAGGGTTTTTGGCTAGGGTTGGTGAGGGGTCTCTCCCGTTGCATGCTGGATCCGATGTCATTTGCATGTCAACTCAATGTCTCTTCACCGTCTGGGTGCCATCCTCCAGGAAGCAGCAGGGTGTCACTCGACAAAGGGGGGAATTCTTAATCATCAGTGACAGGTAGTTAATGAAAACGACAGGTGATTACAATAACAAACAGTTAGAACTCCACCCGGGCAGCAACTGGCCCAACCTGTTAACTCTGCAACTTTTTAAAAAAAATGGGCAGCTGTTTTACTTGTAACAGTTCCCATATTCTTCCTGGGGGTCTTTTTGTCGTTTTTTTTTCTGTTTGGCTGGTTTTTTTTGCAAATAAATCTCCTCTTCCTTCGAGCCTGTAAATGAAATACACCAGTCCAAGGGATGCTTAAAATGTTGCCGAGCACAGATCACAACTTTTTGTGTTTATTACAATAATGTACCCTTTTATGTTCTATTTATAGTCATGGGAAGGTGAGATTAGGAAAATATTGCGCTATTTTTTTTTCTCAATGCAATAGAGCTGATGGAAATAAAGAATAGTTTTTAATCAGTTTTACATGAGTGCCCTGCATTTTGCTCTTTTGGTTGAAATGGTGATTAAATTTCTTTCTGATGATGTTTTGAGGGAAGAGTGTTATTGTGGAAAAACATTTGATGCTCAGACCAGAGTTACAATATATTTTTTGTGTCTTTTGAATAAATGCAGAGTAGAATAGAATAGAGTCGAGAATAGAATAGAATAGAATTCTAGAATAGAATAGACTAGAATAGATTAGAATAGACTAGAATAAAATAGAATACAATACAACACAATATGATACAATACAATACAATACATATGTGAATAGAATAGATTAGTGATGTAGTGAGGGAGAGATAGACACTAATAAAAATATGTAACTGTTCTGATGCACCCATCAAGAGGGAATTTTTGCAGCATTAGTTGTGAGAAATCCCATAGTTAGCAATCAGTTTGTGCAGGATAAAATGCTGAAAGTACAGCCTCTCCTCTAGCTGATAGGTCTGAGGTTGAGATGCCATCGCTAGATCATGAACATCACGTTGTATGAAGCAAAAAAGGGCCATCAGGGTGCATCGCTTGGCCACAGGCAAGGTTTTGTAATTTCTTCCAGTTCCTTCTCTGTCGAGCCAACCAGGACATGTCCTTCAGTAAAGTAACCTGTTTTCAAGCCTCAAGTCTTGTTCCAACATCAGTCATCAGCCTAAGACATGTATGTCTAACTACAGAATTATTGTTATTTGAATCTGTCTAACTCTGCCTTTTGGCCATTGGATCTTGTGATGCCACTTGAGTGAAAGGCACTTTTTTAACTTGTGTGTCTCCCAAGAAGATATATGTGTGTGTAAATAAAGCTATCACTCAGTCTATTCCTTGGGAAGATAAATAGATAGTGCTTTGAGACTCTAATTTAAGTGTTTTCTTACCTATTGTCAGGGGGCTTAGGTTGGATATCAGGGAAAGGCTCTCCCCCAGAGGGTGCTGGCACTGCCCAGGCTCCCCAGGGAATGGGCACAGCCCCGAGGCTGCCAGAGCTCCAGGAGCCTTTGGACAGCACTGCCAGGGATGCACAGGGTGGGATTGCTGGGGTCTCTGTGCAGGAGTTGGACTTGATCATCCTTGTGGGTCCTGTGGGAGACTGGAAAGATTGATGTCCTGTTGAGTGAGCTTTTTTGGGGCCTTCCAGGTCTCTTCCAATTCAGGACACTCTGTGATTCTCCTCACGATTTACCATTTTGTCTTTGGTAAAATCTCCATAACAACCAAAATGCAAAATTCCTGGCTGTAGCGATGTCCCAGCTTCCATACAAATATCTTATCAGAGCAAACAGGAAAGCGTGCATTGCATTGACGTGTGCATAAATGAAAAGTGGCTCAACAGCTTTAACACTTCACACAAATTCATCTGCTCTATGTAACACATGCTCATGCATTATGGTAGGGCAGGCAGCATGTTCACAGAGAAGTGTTTTATTTGCAGCAAAGTCCACCCTAAACCCAGTCCCTCTCTGCCCATGTAAAGTGTCTCCAGCAGTTCTGTTTGATGTGATGAATTTCAACAGCTGGGTTCACTACGCCCTGTCCAAGAGATGGGTTTGTTTGGGCAGTGGGTGCATAGATCCATCTCTAGGGTGTGTTTATCAGCTCAGGTTTGGTGATGACTTGGATCTACAAAGGGTGAAGGCTCTCTCCTGTTGTCCTGATGTTTCTTTTCTCTTTCCACAGTGTACGAGGTGGTGACAGTGACAGGAGATGTCCGGGGAGCAGGAACCGACGCCAACGTCTTCGTCACTCTCTTTGGAGAGCACGGCATCACTCCCAAGACTCATCTCACCAGCAAGTAAGTGTCTGAAAGGAAGTCTGTATCTTTGAGGCCTGCTCTTCAGGGGCTGTTAAAGCATCTTGATGAAACATAATATCATGCTGATGGGTGTGGAGGGAATAAATCTATACAGTATTTTAAGATCACCAGGGAAATCTGAATTTTTGCCATTGCGTATTTCGTACCCAATCCGTTGCAAACCTGCATTCCCTCCTGTAGGTGGAAATCCATGTTACATAAGGCTCATATTTGCAAGGTGTGGGGATATTTGCTTTTCTTAGAGCTTAATTTTGGAGCTCCCAAATTAGGAGCTGAGCATATTCATTGCTTGTTGAAGTGGGCATGATGGGCTGTATTCCCATGCCTAGATCCCACAGAGGTCTCCATGCTAGTCAGGTACAGACAGAAGTGTCCCTGAATGATTCTGAGGAGTAACTCAGTGGGTTTGAAGTAATGTTGATAGATAACCACCTACAACCAGCCATAGGAAATCTGAGGCAAGCAGAAATGGAAGAATTTAAGCTGACTCCTAATTTAGACTGCTCCCATCCTATCTGCTGTGTGCCTTGCTGCACACCACTGTAGTTGCACATCTAAAGGTGGCCCTGCTCTATTTTCCTCCAGCTGATGTCAACACCATCCTATGGATGCATCTTCTCATTCCTTATCAGCATGTTGAACTTAGTAGGAGCTATATTTTATAAGAACCTATTAAGATGCTTTTGACTAAATAGCTTTTTTTCCCCTTTTTTAAAATTTTTAAATTTTTTTTTTTCTATTTACAAAATGAGCATCAGGGTCAGCAGGTGCTCATTTCCCATGAAATTAAGATGACTTTTAACAAAGTACCAGCTCTGCATGTACTAATCTCCTCTTAGCCAGGCAATTGCACTAAGATAAATCAGAAATCCCTTCTCCAGAGGGTCTGGGAGAGGCTGTGTGTCTCTGTTCTTATTGTTTTGGTTTTCTTGAAAATGTGTTTCAGAATTATTAATCCTGTGCTAATGTCACACGGTAACTTCACATTTTCTCCATTTCTACAGCACCGACAAGAGGTACCTGAAGCTATTTTAAATTTTACCCTCAAAAGAGCTTCTCTTCCCAGTGAAACACCTCAAACATGAGAGTCTGTAAAGAAAATGATATGGGAATGGTAAAGAAAATACATGAAATTTCAGCCCTGTTTGCCATATTTCAAATTCAGAAACCAGAGCTAGGAGAAGGAGTTCTATTATACCAGAAACACCAGGGAGAGCTTCCTGATTGTATATTTTATGTCTGTGTGAAAAGCTTTGGTTTTTGTTGTGTGATTTTCAACCAGACATCCCATCAAACTTTCAAAGTGGAATGTCCTTTTCTTTGATGTAACAGAGAAGGAAATGAGGCAAGGACCTAAAAGGAAACATGGTTCCATTGCAGGTCAGTGACAGAGCTGGGAGCAGCAGCAGCAGCTCCACTGGGGGAAGAGCTTCTATCCTCCAAACCTTCCCTGTAGTATTTGGCAAAGCCATCAAAGCAACATCTGCTTTCCAGGGAGTTGTCCTGTGGTCAGCACTTACATAAATAGCCATTTCATTGGGAAAGCATTTGTCTGCTCGAGGCTATGGGAAGCACCCAAATATTACCCCAAAAAAAAAGATAAATAAATTCTATGCCCTTTAGAGAAGTCAAAATATGTCCATCAGCTGTGGCATTAAACATGCTGCTGGCAGTGCAGGTGGTCTTTGCTGGCACTTGGGTTAATGCCTCCTCTTTCCTCCTGCTCTCACCACTTTTATTTTGCGGAAGGGAAAAAGAAAGGACACACAGAGATTATTTTAGGTTGCAGCAGCAGCACTCTGAGCTTGTTTAGACCTGAGTTAGCCTTTTGGGCTTGGTCCCTGTTGCTGCAGTGAGCAGATGGCTGAGGTGTGGAAAGCAAGGATGAAAGGAGCCAACCTTCTGCAGTTCAGGGCTCTTGAAACTGGTCCCGCAGGAGGTGACTGCTAGAACTGCAGCCACAGCTTTCCACTGGGGGTTTCCCAAACATCAGCAAAATTTCTGTGTCTCTAAGCAAAGTCTGGCACTTTACAGTGCTCCATCGAGGAACGGTGAGGAAAAAATCCAGTCTGGACCTAGGAGTGCCTTCAGACCCACCTAATTGATATTCTTGTCTCCTAATTATGAAGAAAACTGTGAAATAGTCAGTTTGCCCCTCTCCTCCCCAAACTTGTTATGCAGCTTTGTGAATATGGCAAAAGGATGGAATCTCATGCATCTTTCAGCTAAATGTTTACACGAGTTCACTTATGACTGCAAATGCATGACATTTTATAGGTGTTTACATTTCCCCATGTATGACAGACAGCTAAAATATCATGCATTGCCTAAAGATGGTACTACCACTTCGCCTTCTGGTTAAAATGGGCTTTTTCCTGTTTCTTTCCTGACTGTGTGCTGATAGTGAAAGACATGACTGTTCAGGTCTTTTTGTCATGGGCTGTAAGGGGAAGACATGGCAAGCTGATGAAATGTTCTGTGTTTTTGACGCTGGCCAGCAATATGGTAACTGTGAAAGACACAAATCTCTGCCATGACTGGTCAGGAGGAGCATCCATTCTGGAAGTGACAGCACTCAAAATCTGAGCCAAGAGCTGAGTTCAAAAAGGAGGGGCTACAAGAAAGGACATGGAGTGACAAGACAAGGGGGAAACTGCTTAAAAATATCAGAGGGCAGGGTTAGGTGAATATTAGAAGGAAATTCTTGGGCTATGAAGATGGTGAGGCCCTGGTATAGGCTGCCCAGAGAAGCAGGGGCACGGATACTCCAGGCCAGGTTGGATGGGGTTTGGAGCAACCTGATATAGTGAAAGGTGTCCCTGCCCATGGCAAGGGGTAGAAGGAGATGGACTTTAAGGTCCCTAAGGTCCCTTCCAACACAAAAATCTTGTGATAATGTGATTTATTTTCGAAAAGAGGTTCAGGCAAGTAGTTGAGTGTGGCTGGGATGACTCCTCCTTTGCAGTCTGTCTGCCCGTTTGGGAGGACTCTGGTGCTGGCAGACTGCTGCTTGGGCCCAGAAGCTCTTGGCAAAATCCCACCTCAAAACCCAACCCATGCAACTCTTCAGTTCCCCATCCACCACCCTGCACCAGGTACAGCTCAGCCAGAAGCTAAAAGCACTACCACAAATTAATTTCTTTCCATAGGCACCATCACGGACACGTGGGTGAACACCAAGGCTTTGCTTGGTCGCATTTTGGCAGCTGTCAAAACTTTTCCCACAAGTGTGAATTAATCCTCTGTGGTCCAACTCTGAGCAAAGAATGCTCCGCAGTATTTTATTTCTCCATGTTCATGTGCTTCCCATCAGGCTGAGGCTTGGGAAATAGTACAGCACTCAGCTGGGAGTGCCACTGCTGGCTTCACAGTTTTTAGTCCAAATCCATGTTTTCCTTACTAGTGTGACTTTTCAGTGTTAGGCTTACTTGGTCCAGTCGGGAACAACTGCAAATAATATCACAGAGAGGTTTTTAACTTGAGGAAAAAAAAGAAGAAGGAATTAAGAGAAGATTTAGCAGCTATGGTAATGTAGAAGAAGGATGGAATAATTGGTGACAGCCGTCTTTCTACTGAATTTGATGACAGTACAGAGAATTTTTTTAAAATTTCTGATGCTGAAGACAATTAATTGGCAGTCACTTCTACCTGATTTTGGGTGACTATACAGAGTTTTTTCTGTTCCTTAAGCCACCAAATACATATGAATTGCAGAGTATGTACAGGGTAGTCTTTAGAAGATGGTAATGCTTGTAACCCTAATACAGTTAAGGTAAAAGCCCAGTGGAAGAAGATCTAAATTTGTTTTTTAACCTCTCTGGAATAAATGAATAAATACAGGAAAGAGAGCTTATTTACTCTGAGCAGTTAATAAGTTAGGAAGGGTTAGGTAGTTGGTGCAGAAAGAGCTGTTCAGGTTAGGAAGGGAACAAACCCCAAGTGCAGACGGGGAAGGATTCTTACCTTGTTGCCAAAATGCTGCTTCAGTGAGGAGCTGTGATCCTTTTCCTTTAATGCCACAGGAGGTTTCCCATTTTACAGCTGTTTATGTATCTGCCTGTGCCCTGATTTATGTCTGTACAATTCTGCAGCACTTTCAGTGCTCTCTAAAGACTTAATGGTCTGGGACAGCGTTAAGTAACAGCATATTTTGGAGTCTGTATTCACTTCTGAAAAAGAAGCTAAGTGGGGATTTTTTCCTCTCTCTTGCTCAGCCTTATTGTACAGCCTATGTCTAGTATTTCAGGAATAAAATGCCTGAGAGAGTGCTTAGACTGAGGTGTTGAACAACCTAAGTGTAAGAGTGAGTATAACTGGCATATGTACAAATTATAATCCACCAGCAGCTATGAACACAGCAGCTGGTGGTACCACTACAAGGAAGGTCAAGCCTTAGAGAGAAAAACAGGATTTTGCTTAAAATAGCCAGACTTTTAAGAGAATTCAGCTGTTAGAACCAGGTCCCTGCTGATCAAGTGCCAGCTGCATTTTTCAGACTGTAAAATCTGGCCACTTTTCCCCTTGGGATGAGAGTAAGGTGTATTCCTGGAACAAACTCAACCATTCCATCTTGCTCAAAGCCCTGCCCCAACTCACGATGAGATGAAATGAGATCCCAACTCATTAATGTCAGTCTTAAAAATGCCTGAGCTCATTCTCATTGAAATTTAAAAATACTTCTCCATGGGAAGGGGATGAAAATTTTCAACAGACTAAAATTTACCTCAATCTGGCAAAGTGAATGTAATTAAAAATGTTATTTAATACTGGGAAATACTGAGCAAACTTTGCACTGTTCTTGGTGGCACTGTTTGCTTTGCATACAGTTGCTCTAGAAAATAATAGCCAAACTGCAGATAACTAAGACACCCCCATGCACAGCAGTGGGGTTAGAGAGAAATTATCTTTAAGGTCTCTTCTAAACCAGGACATTCTATGAGTCAATGATTTTATGATAAAGTATAGCTAAGATTATCTAAATTAAACACCACTACTTTATTTTGCTTATGCAAATCACACCACCAAAGATGAAAACATCTGATATTAAGATGATGCTGCTCCATGCAGTACACAGTGAAGGAGCACTTACTCAATGTCTTTAATTAAAGCTGTCTGAATCTGTACCTGGAATGCTTATGGATAAGGCAGAGCCTGCGTGCCCTATGGCACTTTGTAAAGTTTTGGGGTGAATTCAGACCCCCACGGTTTTGGCCTGGTGTGTGGCTCCTGGCTGTCATCACTCTGCTACAGCACTGAGCAATTCATCCCATCCAATTAAACCCTTTCAAGTGGGGCTGTTTTTTCACCAATTTTTTCAGTGCCTGCTGAAGCAGGATTCATTCTGCTGGTCGATAATGTCCTTGCTACAGACACTGGCAGTGACTGTGCTTTTCTGCTGGTTTCTTTTCCATCTGGAGTGGTTTTGGACGTATGCTGCCTCACGTGGTACTCCCAGCCACCTGCTGACTGATGCTGTCAGCTTCATGACAGCAGCCTTGGCTAAATATTTGCAGACCAAACTCCCTGGAGTATTTGTTGCTCCAAGGAGGAGGTTAATGATGCTGCTATTGGAGCTCTGTGCTAAGAGCTGCTCTGGTTTGAACATATGGGGGATTTTTTTTTTTTTTTTTTTTTTTTGTAGTTAGTTTGTACATGACAATGTCCTCTCTCCAGGAGTGATCGATAGTGGATGTGTAGGGAGGGACAGAGGGATGAGGCCAACACATTGTCAGCATTTTTTCAATACCTTTTGCATCTTCTGGCAAGATGCCATCTTAGCCAGAGGCCTGATAACACAGGTTCACACAGCCCTGACGATGAGGGAAGCTGTCTGTGCTTTCAAGCCAGGAAAACAACAGGGACAGACCAGTGCTCATCCCTGACACCTTTTCATGGCACCCTTACAGACAGTACTGGCTGAAGGGTGGAAGGGAAACCCTACATGGAAACAGGATGTGGAGAGAGAACACTCTAGCAATTGCAAATATATGGGGAAGGGAGCAGGGTTCATTGTGTGGTTTTGGGAAGAAATTTCCTTCCTGTCCCTCTCAATTCAGCTCTGACACACATTAAATTCTGGGGACAGCTCTGGGCCCTCAGGACAAGAGAGACCCTGAGGGGCTGGAGCGTGTCCAGGGCAGGGAACGGAGCTGGGAAGGGGCTGGAGCCCCAGGAGAGGCTGAGGGAGCTGGGCAGGGGCTGAGCCTGGAGCAAAGGAGGCTCAGGGGGGCCCTTGTGGCTCTGCACAGCTCCTGACAGGAGGGGACAGCCGGGGGGATCGGGCTGTGCTCCCAGGGAACAGGGACAGGAGCAGAGGGAGCGGCCTCAGGCTGGGCCAGGGGAGGTTTTGATTGAATATTAGGGAAATTTTCTCCACCAAAAGAGCTGTCCAATGCCAGAACAGGCTGCCCAGGGTGGTGGTGGCAGTCCCCATGCCTTTAGGGTTTTAAAAGCCACGTGGATGTGGCACTTTGGGACATGGGTCAGTGGTGGCCTTAGCAGTGCTGTGGGAATGGTTGGACTTGATGTCCTTGGAGGACTTTTCCAACCCAAATGATTCCATGGTTCTGTGGCATTCTACACTGCCCACCCATAGTGCATAAGAAACTCCCCTGACCTAGCAGGTGAACCAAGTAGCATTTATTTTTTCCTAGAGAGCGTCAGCCTTTAGGATGGTTTGGGCTGTGCTACCTTCCAAAATCATCCCCAATACTCAGCTCCTCCAACTGCTGCTAAACATCCATGGCAGGAGCAGACAGACCTGTGGGCAGAATTTCAGGGAGATGCAACCAAGAACTGACTCTCTCTAATGGTTTAATGAAGCATTTTTAAAATTTTGTTTGAACTGATATACAGAATAACGCTTTGGGCTTTGTGCAGCCCTTAATCCCTGGCGCTTCTGCTGGCAGCTCTGTGTGTACAAGGCATTTTCAGGTAAAACACCGAATGCAAAGGCAGTTTAAAGGATTGTTAAGCAGGGATTCAAAGCTAAATTGGCTTAGGTTACTCCATCACTGCTGAAGGTCATTATTTTTATGCCTCTGCTGTGATCAGTATCCAGGTTTTCTGTCTGTTCTTAAGAACTGACCTGTGAAAAGGGTGCTGTTAGCTGATCAAAAGGGAAGACTGTTATCTACAAACACTCAAAATTTCCATTTCAAATGTGACTTTTATTTAGGTGGTGGGTCAACTCTTTTTAATTCACCTTCATTAAAAAAATTTACTTGTACAAATGTTTGTTTTATGTACTTTTGCAAACAAAACTGCATTATAGAGGCTTTCTGGTTATCAACCCATCAAGAAGTGGCAAAACTCTCATAGCACTGGCTCTGTTGTCTGGGCCCATGGCCTGCAGAGGAGATGAATACAGGGATTTAAAAATGCTACACTCGAATATGTACCAGTTCTTGCAGACTTTTAGCAGCACCACTAACCCAACCAGGGAACATAGTGTTCTGAAGGATTGTACATTTGCAGAGCCACAAGCAGTGCAGCCTGCAGGCAATTACTCAGCTGAAAAAAATCTGAAAACAGCTTCAAATTAAAAAATATGAAATTAAATATATATATATCTATAAGAATTTTGTATACTAGTCTTTGATGAAGCTCCTTGGATGTTTCTTACAAAGCAGTTGGGAAAAATGCTGCAACAGAACATGGAAAAAATAGAGCTTCTAGAGCGAATCAAATATGTCAAAATAAACAAACCCAACCAAAACATATTTCTGGAGTTGCTCTGGCCTTTATTTCAGATTAATGACAGAGCTCTAGTGAAATTCAGAAGATCCTTATGGTCTAAAGTCCCTGGGTTTGAACCCAGTCAAGCCTGAACATTGCAAATTTAGTGCTGCAATTTCCAAGTCATATTTTTCCTGCTTTATTTGTCACCAGGGCTGTGCAAGCCAGTGTGCCTCATTGTTTGGTGTAACAAGTTCCTTATGGTAATCTGGCTGAGAATGTCTCATCCTAGTCCTAGCCTGGACCAGACTGACATAGCCCAGCTGCAATTTCTCCTTTTCTTTCAGTCTTTCCTTTTTTTAGCCTACATTTCAGTGTAGCCATTCACTGTGGGATATTCCCTCACTCACTCCCTCCCCACGCAGTACTAGAAGGAAGGACTGGATTTTTCTTTCCCATTGATGCTGCAGATCCATCTCAAGGGAAGAGACTTGTCAAAACTCTTCCTACCCTTCGACAGCAAGTCTTCCTAGGGGTTTGACTCCTGGGCTGTGTCACGTTTTCCAATGCTTCCCCAAGCTGTTTAGGGATGCACTGTGCATCTGCTCAGTGGGCACTTTTGGATGCCCTGCAGAAGGAGGTTTGCTCCCCAGCATCCCCCCCAGCGAACAAGAGAGCCCAGCACGAAGGCAGCAGTGCCACAAACCAGCAGCCAGTGGGACTGGTGCACTGGGAGCTTTGGGCTGATTATTCTCACTTAATACTTCCATGGCATCTCCGTAGCAGTCTGCAGCACTGCATCGATCCCCGAGCCAATGCGGGGAGAAGCTGCTGTCATTACGATGCTCATTCAAGCCTGACAGACTAATTGCCTTGCACTCGCTGGCTGCTTTCACTCCTGCAGCCAGGCTGGGGGAGGCTGAGCCGGGTTTAATTGCCTATTGTCTTCACGGCAAGGTTAACCATTTTAGCCTTTTCGTACACTGGTGTTGCGCCTGGCACGGGGTGTGAAACAGCAGAATGGATGAGGAGGAGGAGGAGGAAGGCTGGGCATGGGTTTAGCAGAACACAAAATGACCTGTAAGCAAGGCACACACAGGTCCTTCAGCAGCGTGAAGAGCAGCAAGCAAAGCCAAACCCCCTTGCTGGGATTATTAATATTCATTAACTTTCTGCGTGCAAACGTCTTGTCACCGTGGCTTTGGGCTGCTCGAGTGCTGTGGTTTCTTGTTCGTTTTAACACGGCTTCTGGGTTTTGCTGTGTTTAATCATCCGTAGCCATGCTTAGCAGCCCAGGGGAAGTGGGGGCCCATCAGGGAGGGCAGGTGGGAGAGGATGCATCTTCAGAGCTTTGCCTTGATGTTATTCATAGTGTTTTCATGGAAAACACGAGCTCAGAAAAGGACAGAGCTGCTTGCCAAGGATGATGCTGCAGGCTAGAGGCAGAACTGGGAATTAAGTTCTACATCCCCTGACCTGGGCCAATAGACTTTATATTCTTGCACCTGTAAAATACAAACTGCAGATGTAACACCTCCCCAAAAAAGTCAAACTACTTCCTGCCTACAGTTGTTTTACTTGGAATGAGATGGAAATTGTGGGAGGAAGCACCAAAATTTCAGTACTTGTTTAAAAAAGTGATGGGCCATGGGCCTGGAAAGTTGGATGTGGTTGGATGCTTTTATCTCTGGCTGAGTCCTGGGCAGATCTGTGGCCACACGGGGAACTTGCTGGAGCCCTTTGCCCCACCACCAGGAGCAGGTCTGCTTGATGCCAGAGGCTGGGATGACAGGAGAGGATGTGTCTGGGAGTGGGACTCTGAGACAAAAAGCACATTGTGTTTCCCCCCAAAGCTTCTGCCTCAGCTTCTGGAAGAACTCTTGGGAGTCTGAGAAGGAAAAAAGTCTGCTGAATGTCAGTACCTAGAGCATCCAAAACCTGTCACTGGGGAGAGGGCACTGAAAACTAGGTCTTTCCAGCATTAGGAATGACACTTCTTTATCCTTACACACTAGCGCTTGCGTGCCTGCTGTCAAGGCTGCTGGTTTTTCACCATTCCTTTTGATGCATGTGCATTGCAGGAGCAGCACGGCCTTTGAGAGGAGCAAAACAGATGTGTTCCGAGTGAAAACCAATAACGTCGGACAAATAAAGAAAATAAGGTATACCTGCACAACGCTGCTACCACAACATCTGCTCTGTGAGGTGCTAATAGGATGACAGGCTGTAGAGGTTTAAGCATTGCCATGTTTTATTCATTATTCCTTAACGTGCTCCCATCAAGGTGAAGTTAAGGGGTGGTAAAAGCTTGTTTACTGCCGAAGATTTGAACTGAAGTGTGAAATCACCTACGGTATTGCTTATAAGTATCCATGCTCCCCACCAAGAATTGTATTTCTGTCGTATGCAATCATGGGGAAAGATGTTTAGGACTGTTTTTATGTCCCGATGGAGGTAAATGGGGTTTGCCATCCACTTTTGCTAACTTACTGTAATGTAAATGATAATTATTATGTTTAACCGCTGTCTGACTGACTGATAAAAAACTTTAAATTACTAAGTAGTACAAAGAAAGCTGGGAAGAGGTGGTTAAAACAATGCAAGAGGAGAATAGAGCAGGAGGAGTACTGGGTGGGAAGGGAGTCCCTTATGTTTTAGGTATGCAGTGCAAGGTGAATGAATGCATATGTTGAATGAATGTGGAGGCATGTTTGTGAGTATCTCCTTGCAGATAAAAGATTCACAGACTCACCTGTGATCTCTGCCCATATGGAAGGTTGTTATTTTTAATATACCCTGTAAAAGCACATAAGTTCCTTGAAACTCTTTGGATAGTCAGCCATAAACGGGAATTGTACAGTTGCTCTGGCCTCGCCTAGTAAATAATTTTCCGCAGAATTATGGTGCTAGTAGCCAGTCTTAGCCAGAATACTGAAACAGGGTTGTTCTTCCTCTAGGATCGAGCATGACAACACCGGGCTGAACGCGGGGTGGTTCCTGGACCGCGTCATCGTGACCGACATGAACAGACCCCACCTCCGCTTTTACTTCCCCTGCAACAACTGGCTGAGCAAGGAGGATGGGGACGGGCTCTATGTCAGAGACCTCATTGGCAGCCTGAATCCCATGGATGTCCCCAAAAGTAAGGTTTTTAAAAAAAAAAAACAAAAACACAACAACAAACAACTTGGCTTTCTGCTGCCTTGTGGGAAAGGACAGGGTTGCTTTGAGATGATCTCATCGCATAAAAAGTAATTGTGTAGTCTAAGCTAATTTGAGTTTTCTTTATAGTCAGTGGAGAGAGATATAGGAAGATGCAAGATGACTCAAGAGGGTAATTTCTTCTTCCAGTGTTAGATCTGAAGTTCTAGGGTGGGATAAATCACTGTTTGGAGAAGCTCCACTCATTCCTCGAGTACTGAGGGATCTGTGATGACAGCATTAAATTAGATTGAATACCTACATGTAGATGAGAGGCATGCTACCCTGGAAGATGTAGCTGGTACCCCTGTGTGCTCCCCAGAGAGGCAGCGTGGTGGCAGTCCTGTCCATAAAGTTAAGTGTTTCCAGTCTCTGGTGATGTCCTGCAGGATATTTCCACAGAGGACCCAACCCTTTCGCTGTAACTCTGCACCAGTTTTGCTGTAACTCCACACTGGTTTTGCTGTATGTGTCTATGATACCCAGGCTGAGCTGGTGACTGTTTTTTTCAGCGTGGTTTTAAGCTAATGATGTTGAAATGAGGCTAGGACACCTTGCACACCAGACATGTACTCCCAGATTGGTACCAGCGTGGTGGCCACGCAGGGATGTATGGTGCATGAAGCGTGAGTGATCAAGATGTGAAAGAGGAGCCAGCAAACCAGCCTTAGGTGGGATGTCAGCACTCCATCTGCAAGTGCTAATGAGGAAACAGAGTTGTGTGTTCCTGATAGACTCACCAGGGCACTGCTTCTTTCTGGGAGCCTAATGTTGGGCATGGAAGGAAAGGCCATCAGCTACAGGTCTACAGGGAAAGAGAGCTGTGTGGTTTGGTGCTAAAAAGAGGAAACTTGTGCTTTTGCCAGGATTGAATCTTATTGAGAATAATTAGTAGGCCTCTTGCAATAGTGTTGCTGACATTACCACTTAGGAGCAATTATTTGGTAAAACAAATTTATTGACAGAATTAAGCAGTGCTGTGAGCATTGATAGATGCTTTAGAAGGGCAAAGTATTATTATTTTTATTGAGGTCATGTTAACAGTGAAAGAATACACCAAATTGACCCGGAGTTGTTGAGTAATTTTGCACTGTTGAGATACAACCTTCTAAAAGAGTGCTGGTATGTTGAATATGTAAACATTAAAGGATGCTGCATGTGAGCTAGTATGCACAAATAATATCCATTGACAAGAAATGCATATTGGAGCATTTTAAAAATGCAGACATCCCTAGGGTGGCTGCCACAAGAGAATGAGATAACGTCTGGAGATGTTATCTGCCAAAAACCCACCCAGTTACAGTTACTGGGGCTGTGTATGCTGAAGTATCTTGCTACTTTTTTAATCAAATTGATTTGTGAAATGGAGAATCTAAGGACACTTGAGGGGCAGGAGGGCTCTGGAAGACAAAGTGTGTGAGTCAAAGCAATGTACGATTAAGGAGAGATTCCCTTGAGGAGGAAGTCAACCATTCAATCTTAATAGATCTTTAAAAGACACAACACCTTATCCAAATTTATTAGTGCCTCTGCCTGGGAGAAATGATTCAAGGGAATGTGTGTGATTTCTTCCATCCTGTTCAACACCTGTCTCACAGCAGGAAAAGACTCATGGGCTAAACCCTCAGCTGGTACAGGAGAGTGCAGTTCCAATGAAATTGCTGGAGCTGCTTTGCCTTTCACAAGCGGAACAGCCAGTCCCGAGCGCTCGCTCTTCTGGAGAAGCGGCTCTGGGATATGGATGAACTGCTCTCCACGTGCTTGGCCCGGGATAAATATGAGTAAGACCATCTCCCAAGCGTGAAAGAAGAGATTTAAGCTGGCATTTGTCAGAAATGCATCAGCTCTCACCGCCTTTATCAGAGATAAAGCCCCGCTGCTGAGCAGCGCGGGCTGGGCTGTGCGCGAAGGCGGGAGCTGGGCTGAGGCCAGAGGCATGGGTGAAGGGTTGGATGCCTTCCAGATGGCAGGTCTGAATCTGTAAGAGGAGAGGGTTAGCTCAGCTATCTCAGGTTGCAGTTCCCCTTGAACCATAATTAATGAAAGATAAACATCCCCAGACTGCTGTGGTGAACTGTCAGCTGCAAATGTAAATGTATCTGAATTAATATGCCTCCCTCCGGATCTGTAAAGGTCTGAAATGAGATTGTGATATGATTTTTGTTGTACATACAAGTCATTTGCCCTGAATTTGATTGGGTTTTAGGGCATTTTGTTTTTTCTTTCCAATGGATTAAATAGTGATGTTTACTCTTTGAGTATTAATATTTTCTAGGCCCCTAGATAATGAAAAATTATGTAAGTTTATGTAAGGAAAGATAAGTAATTCCCTCCTAAGTCTGTGTTCCCATTAGCAGTTCAGTACCACATTCTTCTCCTTTCTAGTTATGTCTCTTCAATCACATCTTCAATCCATTTATTACTTCAGTTTTTCTTTGTAAACCACTCAGACACTGCTGTTGCCAAACTTAGCTTCATGCTTTGCTTTCATGCTCCATTTGCTGTCACAGTCAGGAATGTTTTTGGAGGGAATCAAACAAGTTTCCTCCAGGTTCCCTCTCCTGCAGCACCCTCAGCTTTTGATCTTCTCCCAGAGAACTTTCCCGTCTTTGTCATGAGGATTTACCTTCCTCCTTTGAACTGCTGGGACCTTCTCTGTGCTTTGTGTGGGAAGGATGTGGGCTTGAAAAAAATAAACTCCTTTTCTTTGTCTTTTTTTTGATTCATTGAAAGGGCATCTGAAGCCTATTTGAAGGGGGGCTGTTTGTGCTTGTACCAAAACTGACTAAGCTATGGGCAGACTCGGTCTCTTTCTTGGTGAGGAGCACAGGCCAGAGAGAAAATTCCTGCAGACTCTGAGTTTTGGAGAGGTTAATTTTAAGGGAAAAAAAAAGGGGGAAAAAAGGGGATAATTTAAAAATGCAGAAAAGAATGTGTGGCAAAAAAACAGTCAAATATATATATATATGTGTGTGTGTGTGTGTATATATGTATATATACATATATGTATGTGTGTGTGTAAATATATAAACATATATAAATATATATGTATGTATGTATGTATATATAGTGGAAAAAATGGACACACACACTCAAAACCCAAAAGAAGAGTACTTTTCATCATCCAAATAGAAGTACCATGGATGTCTGACTTGGCAATTGCAGACACCTGAGTGATTGCATTTACTTATCCGAATGAAATGCCTCCTGTCAGGTTCCCAGTGGGATGCCACGCATTTCTCAAGGAGAACAGGTTACGTCTTAAGTGTTCCTGCTTGAATGACCCTCTATTCCCTGTATTCACATCCATGGCATCATATGCCCACAGGCCTTTTACAGGGATAGTGTCACAGATTCTTATTTACCCAGCAGCTTCTATTGGCAGCCTGGATTAATTTACACTACAGCTATTAATTACAAGGGAGGGTTATTGTTCAGCTTTGTGCTGCTTCACTTGAGTTTATGAAGCCTTAGGATTGTATGGCTGTGGCTGAGCCTTTGTGCAAGGGACAGGCTCAAAACTGGAGCCAGGAGCCGGTTTTCCTTTGAGTGTTGCCGGTTTTGGATCACTCTGAGGGTGTCTGATGTCCTGCCAAAGTGGTGGGGGTGCATTCATAACAGCTTGCAGCTGCACTGGGAGATCTACTGACCCCATGGAGGTGTAAAAGGACATGAAATTCAGAGGTCAGCTCACAGAATCACAGAATCCTTTATGCTGGATTCCAGGATCACGGAGTCCAACAGTTTCCCCAGCACTGCCCGGCCCAACACTGAACCATGTCCCCAAGTGCCACATCCACATGGCTTTTGAACCCCTTCAGGGTTGGGGACTCCCTGGACAGCTGTGGCAGTAACTGAAGTCCCCAGCCCCTTGTTTGATTCTTGCAGAGTGATCAGGAATCATTTGTACCACTCAGTGGACAGATCCCCATGTCCCCCACCCCATGGTGACTCTCATTTACCTGGACCTTGCCAACCTTTGCCTCATGGTCTTCATCCCTGCAGGTGGGACACCAAGGTTGTGTCTTCCTCCACCCCTATGTGTGATGAATACAGCTTTTCATCACCTGGCTGGCAAGCAGGGAGCCCTGAGAGCTGGTCTTCATGTGGGTTACAGGGTTTCTCAAGACATAATACCAAAGTATATCTGCAAGGCTGAGTTTTGTCCAGATTCATAAAAGATGCTGAAGTTCGGTCGGGTTAGATGACATGTTGTTTATCCAACAATAAAATTCTTTCCTCGGGGGGTGACCACAGGCATTTAAGGCTACTCAGCTGCTTGAGGCTGGTCTGGGCTCTGTGCAGGGTAACCTCCAGTTATGCTCAGAACAAGGGAAATAGATATTGGCTGTTCCTGATTTCCCTTGAAACCTCTCACTAATCAAACAATGCTCTGTACATGCTTTACTCTGAGAAAGCAGAATAATTAATTTGCAATGGGGATGTTCCCTCACTTGGTCCTTAAAATCATGTTCAAGAGCAGGGTGAGCTGAAAACTAATTCAGTCTCCTGTGCAATTCTATCTTATGTTAACCTGTCAAATTTTGGTTAAGTCTTTGCAACCTGCCTGTTGCAAATGAGGTTGAGAGGCAAGGACTGGTTTTCATCTGGCTTTTTGGCCATCAGCACCCTGAAATTATTTAGGATTGGACATGACAGATTATAAATGTGCTTGGGACAGTAGTTCATGTCAAACTCTTCCAAGGCTGAATATTCCCAGTAGGACAGAACTGCATGTGTCACACCAAACTGAAGAACTACTTCTATCTCTACTATTTCTGGGTAAAGTTTAATCTTATTTGGCCTATTAATAATGAAAGTGAGGAGCACATTGGTGTGGCACACATCCTTGAAGGTGGAAGAATTCCAACGCAGCTACATTGTGTTTAATTTTTCCATATTTAAATGTGCTGAAAATTGGTCATCTATTGCTATTCTTTATTATTATTGCTATTGTATTAAAAAAAAGGATCACAAGTGGAGAGCAAATATAGCTGGTTTTTATCTGGGAGTGGGTCTTTTACAGTCAGACACAACACTTCTGCTTTGCTGAAACAAGAAGCAGTTTTGAAAGGGAAAGTTGTTGGTTGTGTCAATTCTGGCCTGATTTGGGGCTGATACATGGTGCATCTGAGAATTTGCATGGATATATCCCAAGGGTAATGGCTGTGGAGTCACAATGAGCAGCTGGGAGTTGGATTCTAGTAAAGAGGTGAAATTAGAGTGGTGAGATTTCCCTGAGTGCTCCTGCAGGCAGAGGGGGGGTCTTGCCTTTAAAGCCATTAGAAAAATATCTATGACAAAAACCATTAACCTGCTCTAGGTATTCTCTGAGGTTTTCAGATCCACTATGACCTAAAACTCATGCATTTGAGCTGTGAATGTGAGCTTACTCCTTTGCTCTTTGGAGGATTCTTGGGTTAAGGCTTCAAACTTCATTGTCCAGAGTTTAATGTTGGCTCTTGGCTGACTTGAAGGCTCATGAGCACTGACCTGGCTATGACTTGAGGAAACATCTGGAGCAGCAGGTGCTGCTGCACATGATTCACTTTGAGTCCATGGCTAAATCCTTCCTTCCATGTGCATGTCCTCAAGGGCTGGGCTGGATTGAAACTGAAACTGTGGCCAATATTTCCCAATGATATTAGAAGCTCAGGTAAGGAGCAGAATTTGGGGTGTGAGGCACCAGATGATGATGCCCTGTCAGATTTGCAACCTCATTTTATAAAATGTTGGGCTTGAAGACCAGCATTGGTCCCTCATGGATGAGACTTTATCCCTGGAGGGATTTAAAAGCTGTGTGGATGTGGCTCATGGGGACATGGGTCAGTGGTGGCCTTGGCAGTGCTGGGGGAATGGTTGGACTTGATGGTCTTGGAGGCCTTTTCAAACCTAAGTGACCC
Organism: Molothrus aeneus; assembly: GCF_037042795.1. Lineage (NCBI taxonomy): Eukaryota > Metazoa > Chordata > Aves > Passeriformes > Icteridae > Molothrus > Molothrus aeneus. Next base: position 1,822,841 of record NC_089680.1, read on the forward strand.
TTGGATTCCCCTGGGTTTTGTTCCAAAATGAAGTCACTCAATTTCATGCTTTTGGAAAATTTCATGACGGGAAAAATGCAAAAAGATAATTTCTAAGGACACAGAAGTTGAGGAAGAGGGAATGAAATATTAATACGTGTTATCTTCTCATCAAAATGCATCTTTATTTGCTCTGAAAACTGGAAGTGTATAATCAGCACAGGAAAATGCAGATAAATATATTTATGAAATACATATGAGTTGTTTGCTTCTGAGTAATGGCAAGTACCCTCTGTGTGCAGGATGAGGCCTTGCTGCGTGGTGAAGCATTCAATAAACAAGGTTTGTGGAAGGAGTAATATCTTTTACCACCCATTTAAAACACTGGGAAAAAAAATTGTCATGCTACCTGGCACACTGAGCATCCAGAAATGTCTTTTCTTTTTGATCAAAAATACTTCTTTTGTTCTAAAAAGGACTTTACTTTCCCTACAAACTTTGCCCAACTTATTGTCACTGTGTCCAAAATGAGGGAGCTGTGGATATTTTACTTGCCACACCTTTCTTTTTTCCTGTGTTTTTTTTCTCTTGGCTTTTTATTTTTTTTCCTAAAGACAGGCAAAAAGAATGAGAAATGGAAATGTAGAAATAAAAAGAAACACTAGTGGCTTGAAAAACACAAAAACTGCACAGAGACCTGAAACGGGACAGAAAAAGAGATTTGTAATTCACATAGAGAGAAAAGATTTTGGAGAGGCAAGAGTGTGTGGCTGGTAAATAGATCTCTGTGTACCCAATACAAAACAGAGAGTACAGCATGTTTTTGAAGACATGTGATAATTTTGACTAATTATGTCTATATATGGAAATTAATTCAGCTTCCAGTTTTGAAATGAAGTAACTTTTTTTAAAAGTTCTGATCTATTCAAAGCAAGACAGAAGTACAGAGTTAACAATATGATTTTCGACAATACCTTAAATTTATTTCACTCTTATTTCTGAGCAAAAGTGTTTAAACCAAGAGGATATTCTCAACGATTTCTTCAATTTTGATAATAGCAGATGTGGTGAAAGCAGAAAACAGATATTTCTTTTGTGAAATATTTGCCTTTTTTTTTTTTTTTTAATGCACTGCCACCCTGGGGCTGAACTAATGAAAAATAATGATAAATCTTGGAGAATTAGATGAACAAGGATTTCTGCACCGCTGTCACAAGGTGGGTTGCCATGTGCTAAGCTCCATGCTTCTGCAACTAAACCACCATTGTCTCCTGAGCAAGGTCATTTAAAGCTCACTTCAAAAAGTCATCATCACTTTGAAGTCACAGTAGGAACATCAGTTTAGCATATCCTACAAGCAAAGCCTCCTGCATGTGGTAGATTGCCTCTCACTGGCCCTGCAGAGGGATGATCCAGGCTGAATCCTAATACATTAACTGTTTGGGTGCATGCCTTGCTTTCATGTAAGAGCTGCAGGAAATGGAGGGGAATCTCATGGTTTGTGGCCAGGGTGGGGAGGCCAAGGGGACTGGGTTCATCCTGGGAGGGGCATGAACAGTGGCTGAGGGTGATGCAGTATTCGACAGAGCAGCACAATCAGAGTCACAAAATACCCCGAGGAGCACAGACCCCCAAGGAGCATCGAGTCCAAACCCTGGCCCTACACAGGACAACCCAAGAATCCCACCCTGTGCCTGAGAGCGTTGTCCAGACACTCCTTGAATCCTTTCCTTTTCCCATGCCTCCTTGAGTGACAGCAATAATATCTCTCAAGAACACACTTTTGGAGAGCTCTTGTGAGATTAAAGGAGTGCTGAACCAGGATCAAGGCAGCCCTGCAAGTTTGGTGCTGCCTCCGGTGACAGGAACCCCAAAGCCTTGCAAAGGTTCCTCAGCGTCTCTCCCCTGCTAACACCAGGTTTTGGCAGAGGTGCTCACAGCCAAAAGGAATGGAATCACGGAATGCTTTGGGCTGGAAAGGTCTTCTAAAGCTCAGCTATTTCAAGTGCCCACAATGAGTAGTCACATTTGCAACTAGACCAAGTCTCTCAGTGCTCTGCCAAATGCAAAACTCCTCCTTCTCCAGCACCCCCTGCTCCAGGTGTGCTTGTAATCTGCATTTCCAGTTTGAACCCTTGGTTAAAGATGCTGTTCCCCACCTCTGAAGGCACAACTCATTAACAAATGTAGCTGTCAATCACCCTTGAAAGAGATTAATTATGTTTGAGCTCTAAGCCAACACTTAGAATTTGACACTTTTCTGAATGGGAGAAAAAAGAAGTCCTCTTTATCTGTGCCATTGCTCTGTGCAAGAGCAGGACCCAGTTTTGAGACAGAACTGGCTGCTGGTGAGCTTAGAGGAACCCTTTTACAGGGGGTGCTTTAGGCTCTAATTATATTTTGCTGTGCAAAGCTGTCTCTGGGGTCCCTGCTACTGTGCCACAAAGAGGTTTAATGGGTGGGCTGGGTGAGTTTTCCTTTCATTTGTAGGGACTCAGCTGCTGGATACACAAGACCAGCAGGACATCTCCAACCAGAAGGTCACCAGAAGCTAATGTAGGAAGAAGTTATTTTATCCTGGTGGGATGACCTCTCTGCCAGGACAAACAAGAACTAAACTCAAATGTTTGCTGTGAATCAAGTGTATTGGGAGACCAGGTCCCAGCTTTGTCCCCTAGCCATAGGCTGTCTGACATTTTAAGGATGCTCTGACCCAGAACTCCGTCACTGAGGAACTTGCTGTCAGCAGTGGTATAAAGGAGCTTCCACTTTGACAAGTCAGTCCCTTCCATCAAGAAGAGGTTTTGTCAGACAGTTCCTGGTGGGCTGGATTGACTGACTTGATCTGACAGGCAGGAACCAAGGCATCTGGGTATTAAACCACCATCCTGAGCTGGTGCAAGGCCGTGGCACACTCAGGTTGAAACTGTACCTCATCTGCAGGTCCAGAAGCCTGCATCTCCCCCCAGCAACAATTCTTTTCATACCAACCACTAAAGTATTCCTTTTCCAGCAGCAATTCAGAGATGGTAGCAGTACCTCTCCCCAATCCCCCTAGCCCCTTTCCCCCAGCCCCTTCCCAAATCTGCCTGCTCAGTGCTGAGCAGCACAGGATGGATCTCCAGCACTGCAGCTCTCAGGAGCAGTGTGAAAACAGAGGGATAATTGCCAAGAGTTGCCTTATGAGAAGGATCCATCCCTGCCTACAGCTTGGTTCCTTGCTTTTAACCCCATGTGCTTTGCCTGTGAGGGCTGTGACATTTCCCAGATATTGGATGCTGCTGCCCTGCTCCACAGCAGGTCAGACACATGGGAGGCAAGCACAGCTGGGAATTCACTGTGCCCCGCAGGAGGTGATAACCCCAGGTAATGAAACACAGTCAAATTGGTTTTCCTGCCCAAATCTCAGGCTTCTGCTGCAGGAAACTCAGCAGATTGTGCATAAACACACTATCTAATGCCCCAAATAATTGTAGATACAAAATTTCTTTAGGCATTTCCATCCTAGGGTGCTTCAAGTGACCATGATATCATATTGCTAAATAAATGACATTAACAGATGAATATCACACGGCTGGACAGTCAGCTGCAGGTTGCAGGTGGCAGGATTTGTCTGGGATATGCCCATGCATTTTCCACGTCTGGAGGCAGGACAGAGGCTGCACAAGAGCACCCAGGGGTGCTGGGTCTGGATGGAAATATTCTGGCCAGTGTATGGGGCTAATGCTGCACCCAGGATGGAGATGACAGTGGGGACAGCCTGGATGGGGAATGCTGGGGGCTAGCAGAGCAGCAGCCCCGTGCCCTTCATCCCCCAGGATGAGTCGGGAGTGCATCGCATTCACAGACAAAAACCTCTTGGCTCTCAGTGGAGAGAACCTGACTCCAGCCCACAGTGCAAAATTAACCTTTCCTCTTGTCTGTTGAAAGCTGAGGCTGAGTTAATCAGTAGCAGACAGGCTGATTGACTGCCACTCCTCTGCTAAATTAATGCAGTAGGGTCACATCAGTGCCACCCCACTGTCTCCCAGACATGGCATCCTGGCAATGCCTTCAAATGCAGACACACAACTGTGAAGAAAAGGAAGGTGCTGTTACCACACAGGGCATTTACACTTGTGAATTGCAATGTGAAAGTGGAAAGACAAGAGAAAATAGCTACTGCTCTTCCTACTGATTTTTTGTTGGCTGTTCTGCTCTTGGCATCTTGCAGTACGTGCCTCAGAAGCTGCTAATTTTGCTCCTAGGAAAGCTCCCCTCCCCGTGCCTGTGCTGCAGTGAGCCTGTGCACTGCTCGATGGAGGCACAGCTTTTATATTAACATTTTGCATGTTCTCAGTGCTAGGAGAAGCATTCAGGAGGAAAAAAAAAAAAAAAAATCCAGGCAACATCTTGATCTGTGTTTTACAGATGAAGTCAGAGCCATGTACTGGGATTAAAAAAAAAAAAAAAAGCCAAGTGGGTATTTTTGAAAAGATGCTTCTGCCACAGGCTTAAAAAAATTAAAAAATAGGGAAAAACATCCACCCATGATCAAAATGAAGAGTACTTGACTTATGGCAGATCTCTTCCTGGCTGCAGTGAGAGCTTTTTCTTGCATGCTTTTAGCAGCTGAATCCTTGCTGTCTTTTTAAGAGGCAGCATCCCTTTCCATTTAAATTGCTCATCCACCATGTCACTCTGTAAGATGTGCTGATGTACGAAGCACAGAAGGACCCCTGAGCAGCATGAAGAGCTCCTCTCCTTGCTGCAGCTGAATGTCAAATTGCTTAGAGAGGGAGAAAGTGCTGGCAAAAATTCAGCATGGCTCAGGGTTTGCTTTCTGAAGATGGAGGAGCTGAAATTTTTTCTGAAAGCAGACCTAAGGGTCAGGTGTGGGGACAGGTTTGAGCATCCAGTTTCAGAGTCATTGAGAAGGGAAAAAACCAAAAAAAAGGACCTTATGAGCACAGGCTAGGCATTGTTTGTGAAGCAGGAATGTGCTCTAACCTAAGCCAAGGACCTCTAAAGCTCTTGAAGTAGTTTTGCCTACAGAAACACATCAACATGGAAAAGAGCCATGCCAGGGCATGCCACACACCACAGCCATGCTTATATTAGAGGGGACAGCATAAAACCCTCACAGCACAGTGCCCTGTGACTGCCACCAGTCCAAAGTGATGGCCCATCCCTGGGCTCAGGAGCCAGCTCTGCCACAGGGCTCCTCATGCTGACACTGAGAGCAGCACTGAGTGTGCACAGAGCCCTTGGGACCCCTTGGGGTTCCAAGCAGGAGGTCAAAATGTGTCATTCTGGACCTTAGATTGGAAATACAGCCATGCTGAGAAATCTTTAAAGGTTTTTGGTCTGGCAAGTAATTTCACCAGCATTTTCCTTGCTGGCCAGATGTGCCCTAGCAGTAGCCATGCAAGGTGCCCTTCCTGCACTGTGTTTGCTCACTTGCTTTTCATGGACTTGGTCTCTGCATATCTTCCTTGATGCTCTGCATGCATTGAGACATCCCTCTGGTCTCAGAGTCTCTATATCTCAGAGGCATAAAGCCTTTTCCTGCAAGGGGAATGTAAGCTAAGCCACTGTAGCTTGTCCTTTTGAGGATCCTGTTATCCTGTCAGGTTCTTCTGGCTCCCGAAAAGTGGAGTGGAAAATTAATCACTGACATCAGATTAAATATTCTAGAGGAGGTGCAAGGAGCAAAGCTGCTTGGAAAATGTGGTCTGTAATTAAAGACTGCAAGGTACAATGGGTCAGTTTTAGTTAGAGCAGCTTAGTGGCCAAGTAGGAGATGTAAATTGCACCATCCCCACACTTCGCTAATGCAAATGAACACTTTTGGTGTCGGTGTATCTCTAGCAGGTTGTTAGAGCTCTGTGAACTGAAACTAAAGAGTTAAAGAGAATCATTAAGGCATTTTCTCCCCTGTCTGAGCCCAGCTTTGTTCTTCTCTTTCTTGTTATTTAGTATTTGTTGCAGTTTTATCATTATTATTTTATTTGCCATGGCATGTTTTGCGATGAGGCGCCAGGGATGTCAGCTCGATTTTTAGCCTTTTCCCAGCACATTCATTAAACTGTGACAGGTGATTTTCCCTTCTGTTTGGGCTCTGCCCTTGCACTCCTCACCCTGGGAGTCGAGAGCATCGTTGTAATTCAGGGGATGGTCCAACAGCCGCTCCTCAAACGTTTGCTCTCACGTCCTCTGCCTCTGCGGGAGCATGTGCACCAGGTCTCTGCTGTCTTCTGGAATAACTTTTAATATGCACTGATTATGGGGGAGGAGGTGGGGGATCTGTTCTGGGAGTGGTAGCCCAGTGTTGGTGATGTCCCATAGTTCCTGAGAGAATCCATTTCTGTAGCTGGCTGGGAAGCGCAGGAAAGATTATCCTCTAACTTGGCACTTGCCAAAGGGAAAAAAAGTTTCAAACCAAGAATCACAGTTAATGGTTGGACTTGGTGATCTTAGAGGTCTTTTTCAGCCTTAATGATTTCATGATTCTGTGGTGCAAGAAGTTCTATTTTTGCCAAGGATCTGTGTGTGAGGAGACTTTTGCATTTGACCCTTTCACAGAAGCAACATGCCCAGGACTCAGAAACACAGAAGTGACATTGCACGGAGCCCTCAGTACCAGCTACCCAGGGTTCAGTAACAGGAACCCTGTTCAGGGCTTGTGTGACATCACGTACTGCTCAGTAGCAGACTTTGCATTCATCTTCATCTGTTTAGTGTCTTCCTGCCTGCCTCCAACACTCATTTTTCATGGGAGATACAGCACGAGGTGTCTGTCATGGCTGTTTGCTTGGAGGTGGTCAGCTGACTTTAGTGGTAGATTTTGAAAGTTGCTCACATTTGGCTCAAATTTTGCTCATATTTGGCTCAAATAAAGTCACACTGAAAATCACGGGAGCTTGTTCATTGGTTCCAGAGGAAACTGAGGTCACTTTTGCTGTCCTTGGGACCCAAGTGGGTCCCACCCTGATCTGTCTGAAGAACTTGCTTCTCAAATTCACTGACATGATGTGTATAATGTCCATGATGTGCCTCACCCAGAGGGGTTTGCTGCCATAGATTATGTATCTCCACAGTGTAACAGCTCCTGGGTCTACTACTGTTTTCTCATTAAATAAAAAAGACTGGATGACTGTATTTTATTATTTTTTGTTCTTGTTTTTTTGGGGTTTTTTAAAGGAAAGAGTGGCCATCTTCACATTTTTGTTTCATGCAGTGTGGCTTGCATTTCAAAGACTCATAGAATGCTTTGGCTCCATCCAGTTCTGCTCCCTGCCATGGGCAGAAACACTTTCCACTGGACCAGGTTCCTCAAAGTTCCATCCAACCTGGCCTTGGGCATGCCCAGGGCTAGGGTGTCAACAACTCTGAGCAACCTGTGCCAGTCCCTCACCATCCCCCCAGGAAAGAATTTCTTCCGTACATATTCAGTCTAAATTTCTCCTTTCTCAGTTTAAATCCATTGTTCCTTGTTCTATCACTATGATACCATTTCCCAAAAATACTTGCTTGGTATAAACTAAACTTTCAAAATAGCTTTAGGACAGAACTGGGGTTAGGCCTGAGCATGGGCAGACTCCGTAACACATCGACATTTGGAAAAAGCAGAGCTGGTCCACAGGTCCTTTGTATCCGCATCAAAATTTTCACTTTCTCTTCTATTTCACTCTTCAGTGTCAAGGCCAGGAACCAAGTGATCTGTCCTCCTGCCCTGGGCAGTGAATATGCAATGTCAGAATCCTGCCTATGGATTTTATTCCTCTTGTGGAGAAGGGGGTCATTGTACCAAGGGCCATAGTTCAGACCACGCTTTCAAGATAGCACCAGCATAGCCTGGATTGGTCTGTATTGTTGGGTTTTGCATCAAACCATTGAGTTATTAACGTATTGGGATTTTTGCCTCCCTCATTGCAGTCAACAAATACGTGGTCCGGGTTTTTACTGGTGAAGTCAGCGGCAGTGGAACGGATGCAGATGTCTTCATTAATATCTTCGGTGAGAAAGGAGACACAGGTATTCAAATGCAAATCATTTCCTAAAATATTTCCTCCTGCTCCGCAGGCCTGTGATCTGAACAACACACACACACACACACAGGCAATCTGGCAAATGCAGAATGATTTGGCTGAGTGAAAGGCACAACAAACGGTGTGGGGGCCCTCACATCCACTGCCCCTGGAAGGTGCATCTGCAATGCAGCAGCTGTGGCTGGGTGTGGGCATGACTCGAGTTACCTGATGTTAAAAAAAGCAGACTCTGGGAAAACGCAGCGTAAACCGCCAGCAGAAAGCAGTGGAGAAAGTGCCAACCCACTGAAGGGTCCAACACCAACGTGCATTTACAGGGAATGCAGTGGGAGCTGTGTGTCTCATTTTCCAGGTACCTGGAAGGATAATGACATCCCTTCTCTATGGCAGAGGTGAGGGCTGAGCCTGCTTGGCCACTTGTAAAAATAATTTAAACAAGGTTTATATTAGTTGGGTTTGAATAGCTTTTTTTAGAAATATTGTAATTACTTTTAAATGTAGATTGTACTGCAACAGTGGTCTGGAAACTTTAATTTAATTTTTTAAAAATTAATTGAATAATATTAAAAGATGTGCCCAAACCAAGCTCTCTGGGCCATGAAGAGAAGTGGGTGGAGATTCCTGGAGATTCCTGTAATCAGGGAACAAATATTCTCTTGCTTCTACACTGCATCTATCCTGTCAAATTCAAGAAATAATGATATGATGTCTGCCAAGTGTTCTTGAACAGATTATAAAACCTGGTGGATAGGGCTCACCCTTGATTAATCCTCCAGAGTTTCACAGGGGGATTCATCTGATCTCCCTGAAGACATCCCAAAGTGGGAGTCTGAATCTTAGCTGGGTGTTCAGGCATTCTGTCATATCCACACAGGGAAATAACACCCCTAGAGGATGATTCATCCTCTCTAAGGTAAGAGGGATGAGTTGCCCACTGACCTCTTTCTCTGCACTGGAGCCTTGGGTGGGTTTCATCCCACTCACAGCATCACACAGGCTGCAAACGGGGGCACAGCTTTAATACTTTTCATAAAGGCAAACCCCTGTGGGATCAGGAAAAAGCCAACAGCCCTGGCTGGGTCCTAATTTGAAAATAAATCCTTCCTCTCGGATACAGCAAAGAATTCTGTGTCCTGAAATGTCAGAATATGCAGCTTGTGACCAAAGCCTTTCTTGAACAGTTTGGAGATTTTCAAAGACAGTAAAAATAAAAGGGAAATGTGGTGATATGAAAAAAAAATATTTAAGAGCCATCTGGATATATATTTTTGAAAGCTCTGAGACCTGCAAGTAACTGTGACATTAGAATGGAAATCCTGGTCTTTTGTGGGCTTGAGAAAAGGTACCTTTTTTATTAGAATAGAAAGTCCTCTGCATTTGCCTTGAATCCTGGGTGCAGAGAGCTGATATCTAGGGAATATTTGATTCAGTCAGTGGTGACTTTCTGACATTCCTAAATATTCCTTCACTTACAAACATGCATGTGCCAGTAACCCATTCCTCCTTGGAGTTATTATTTATTACTTATTTGTTTGGGGAAATTTTTTTTGTTTGTTTGTTTGTTTTGTTGTGGGACTTGTTTGTTTTGCTTTTATTTTTACTTTTTCTTTGCCCATTCAGGTGTGAGGAAACTGGACAACGACAAAGACAACTTTGAAAAAGGAGCAGAAGACAAGTTCACGCTTGATGCCCCGAATCTGGGAAAATTAAGAAAAATTAATATTGGGCATAATAACAAAGGAGGCTCTGCTGGCTGGTTCCTTGCAAAGGTTAGTTACTCCTGAGACATTCAACATAAGCATCTCATGGGCTCAAAATATCTCACCCTCTCAATGGTCTGGTAGCAAGAGATTTAAGGATAATTGCTGTTGATACAGGTTACTGAGAAGGACACAAATCATTTCATTCTCTTGGCTTAACTCATTACCATGACCATAAAAATACCAGAATCCAAGAGTTATCTGTTGGATCTGTTCACAGTGAAAATTTGCAGACTCATAGCTTGCCCAAATTTAAGTGATTTGTCGTTGGCTCAGCAAAAGAGATATGCTTGCCACAAAGACCCTATTCTTCCATTTTCATTTTAATCTCCTGCTACAGGGTAGGAAGGTATTACAGTTTTTAGTATAATAGTTGAAGGAATATTTTAAAAGGGGAAATCTGTGACTCTTCTCTGGTCTCATTTTCTTTCCTCTGCTGATGTAGTTTAACACAGCTGGCTTTAATCCACAGAAGACCTGACCCCATATTTGTAAATCCTCAATAACAGGATAGTTCAGTGTAATACAAATGCAAATATTAGCACATGCTTCTCCCCCTCCACACAATGCAGGAAAAGTTACAATGCTGGCAGCCCATGAAAAATGTAGAAATAAAAAACAGAGAGGTTGTGCTCAATGTCATAAATAGTGGGGGGCAAAAAACACAGAACCTCATTCTCACATCAGGTGTGTAACAACATAATTTTTGACAAGGTTGGTGAGGTTGCTCAAGTCCCAAAACCTGGTGTAGTGTCTACTTACAGCCATCACACCAACCCTGTACTCTGCCACAAGCCTCCAGGATATTTAAGTAACTAAATAAAATGCAGCTTTGGCCTTGCAAATTCAGATGGAAGGTTGGAGAACTGAGCTAAAATAGCTCTGTTGTTGTCTACTGGTTTTAGGTGTGTTTTTCTGTAATTTGTTTCAATACTTGGACACTCTAGTGTTGTCCCTCCAGGATGAACCTGTTCTCATGTTTCCTGTGTTTTCAGAGTGGCTTAATACTCAGAGATGGTTTTCCACCTCTAAATGTAATAATAAACCCACTGAAAGGAACCCAAAGAGGATCAGCTGGCAGAGAGGCATTGGAGTGCTGATATTTCTCCCAAACCTTGTCTATTTTAGTCTCTAGCACTCCAGCTCTCTCATGCTGACAGTCCCAGCCCTGGCAGACTCTGCTGTCTGTGTCTGCGGAGGTACAACAGGACTCAGGAGTGCTACAGGCAACAGCACGGTGTGGGATGAATGACAGGAGGGGAAGCTCTGTTTCCCAAAGAATGGTTTCATAAATTTATCAGAAAGGACAGATTTCAGATTCTCCCTCATTGTTGAGAAAAGTGTCAAGGGCTTTCTATCCATAATAGTGATTTTTTTTCCCCCTCTGAGACATAACCCACGCAAAGGAGTAGAGATTTTGATTTCTTCTCTTCTGACCGAAATCCTTTAATACTCTTCTCTGCTGGTTTAAAATACTACAGTAACTCTATGGCAGGATTCAGGAGTCCAGCAGAAGATGTTGGTAAGAAACATTTCAGCAGGAGATGCCAAACACTAGTCTAATATTAAAGGGGAATATTGTTCCCCAGCTTGTTTCAGCAAAGTATCACAGAATTCTAAAACAATCTGGTTTGACAGGGACCTTAAAGACTCTCCAGTCTCATCCCCTGCCATGGGCAGGGACACCTTCCACTGTCCCAGGTTGCTCCAAGCCCCATCCAGCCTGACCTTGGACATTCCCAGGGATCCAGGGACAGCCACAGCTGCTCTGGGCACCCTGGGCCAGGGCCTGCCCACCCTCCCAGCCAGCAATTCCTAATTGCCAAGAGCCCAAAATCTGTGCCTGCCCTCTGGCAGTGGGAGCCATTGCCTGGGTGCTGTCCCTGCAGGCCTTGTCCCCAGTCCCTGGGCAGCTCTGCTGGAGCCCCTGGAGGCCCTGGCAGGGGCTCTGAGGTGTCCCTGGAGCTTCTCTTGTGCAGCTCAACAGCCCCAGCTGTGCCAGGCTGGCTCCAGAGCAGAGGGGCTCCAGCCCTGGCAGCAGCTCCGTGGCCTCCTCTGCACTGGCTGCAGCAGCTCCAGCTCCTTGTGCTGCTGGAGCCAGGGCTGGGGCAGCTCTGCAGGTGGGCTCTCACCTGAGCCCAGGGGCACAGGGGCAGGATCCCCCCTGCCCTGCTGCCCACGCTGGGGCTCAGCCCAGGGCAGGGGGGTTCAGGCTGGGGCAGGTCCAGCTCTCACCCACAGCACCCCCAGCTCCTTCTCCCAGGGCTGGTCTGGATCCATTCTCTGTCCAGCCTGTTTTTGGATTGCCCCAGCCCAGGTGCTGGACCCTGCACTTGGCTTTGTTAAACCTCATCATATTTGCACAGCTCCACCTCACTGTGGTCCAAATCCTTCCAAATTAGAAACTGTTTCCTGCCACAGGGTTTTAATGGCGGTGCCTTTGCAATGGTCCCACCCTGGAGTAAATGTCTGGGATCTAGTGATAGTACTGTGTCACACAGACTCATCTGATGGTCTGGATTTGCCCTGAAATTCCTAGGCATTATTTTATAACAAGGCTCTAAAGCAGAGAGAGAGAACACAGCCTGTTCCCAAAGCAGAACAAAGAGCTGTCGTTCAGCTGATGGAGAAGAGTAAGAGTAGCCAGCACACAGGCTCTGGAGAGGAGGAGGACAGGCCAGGCCAGCTGGTCTTGATAGCAGAGACATCTGGTCTCATACACTGCAAGAGATGCAGAGTGGGCTCACTGGATAAAAAAGAAAGAAAATAAAAAAGCTGGGTTTTACTCACTGATTGTCTGAAATTCTATCAGCTCTAATTAGGGAGTGGAGTGGGATCTTCTGGAGCATTGAGTACGTTAAATACCAAGCAAGAGTGTGTACATTAGGCTTCTTCTCTTCTACCACCCCATTGTGTAAAACCTTTGCTTTTCCCATGCTGTCTTCCAACGTGGTGTCTCTTTTCTCTCAGGTGATCATTGAGGACATTGGCAATAAATGTGTGTACCAATTCCCAGTTGGACGCTGGTTCGCTTTAGACGAAGATGATGGGAAAATCCAGAGGGACATTCTTGTTGGGGGCACTGAAGCCACAGGTAAAATCATGGCCCGAATCCGTGGCGGGAAATGGGAAATTAAGGCTATTAGGCATGTTTTCTTTAGAAGATTGAATGCCTTATGCTCAGGGAGGCCTGCAGTGAAGGATCTGCTGGTGGTAGGCTGTTCTGTGTGAGGGTTCCTGAGCTGCCAGCACATTTCCCACCTTTGTGCCTCACCTGTGAAGCTGTGCAGGACCTACGTGCTGGTTTATCACCTGGTGCACCTGGATAAGGGGCTGGTGGGCAGGGAATCAGAGATACAGCTTGTACCTTCAGCAAATTGCTCACCAGCACTCAAACAAAGTGTTTGTTGTTTCCGAAAGCACAAAGTAGTGAATGTTGTACTTCAGTTTCCTGTCTGGGGAGCTAAACATCCTTTTACAAAACAAGAAGCACAGTGCTGAACCTAAATCAGTCTTTTTTATTATACAACACAGTTAAAGAAAAGACAACCAAAGTTTATGTCTCTGTTAAAAGAAACCTGGATGTAAAGTCCATAAAAGAACTTGTCACAAAGCAGAAGATTATTTGGATAGTGTCCTGCCCGTATTTATTTAATAGCATGAAGGCAAACACTGTGATGATGCATTAACAACTGTTCTTTACTTCCTTGTATGGACTTCAGCATCTGCACGTGCATGAGGAAAGTGGTCTGGGTGCAGATCCCTCACTGCAGGATGCTTGTTAGGGAAAATCAAGGGAAGAAACCAGAAATATATGTAATTCAATCCCAAAAAGCTTCCTTTTTCTTTTACCACTCATGACTGTGTATTTTGTTTTCCTCCTCTCTGGGATTTTATTGAAGATACATCAACAATAAAGCATGCTTGAGTACTTTTTAATGTAAATTTCAAAGGGAGAATTATTTGTAAGAGAGTGAGTTCTGACGTTTTTGCTTCATCCCAGGTCCCTATTGAAATTTCTGTCTGATTTAATCAAAAAACTTGGCTTAGGTCTCAACTATTTTCTACGTGCTCCTATAGTGTTTAGGTGTTTTTGATGCCATGAGACGAGTTTAAGATCTGCTTTTCTGAGAGGTAAGGCTTGTGGGAAGAAGTGTTTTCATTCTTAGACCAACAGTTGGAGACAGAAAAAAAAACCCCAAGGACGCTTTTATGTAAATAGGTTTCTTTTCAGAGATACTTTTCTTTTTTCCAGCTGGGCTGGAAAACCAAACCTTGTTTTGCTGAGATCTGTGGGTTCTCACTGTGACTGTGGAGGTTCTGATGGCTTCAGCAGCATTATAGGCTAAGAAACAAATAAACCTAAAGTTTTCAGAGTTTTGTGATATTGCAGATTTTGCCACCACTGTTTAAAGAAACACTTCTCCATCCTCTCAGCATTCTCTGACCTATTTGGTACTTGGTATTTCTCAAAATCAAGTTATATACATGCCAAGTAATTTTTTTTTTACCTTTCTTCACCTAATCAGCATCACAGAGTGAATAAAAAAGAATTTTTTTCCCCCATTGGGCCATGGAATAGGGAGTTTGTTACCTTATGCCCGTTTCTCTTGTGCAGTCTGAAGGTAGATGTGCATTTCTCAGAATTATGTGTGGGACAAAAACAAATGGAGCATTGCACTGTGTGTAAGAGAGAAGCCAAAACAGACCAGTGGGAAATCAATAGAATCTCCAACATAAATCCAATCAAAGCCACAACTCTCAGACTCTTTTCCTCCCTTCTTTTTCCCCCCTAACCAAGTTTCTGACTCCTCCAGGCATTGTGTACAACGTGGCTGTAGTGACCGGAGATATCAGAGGAGCCGGCACCAACTCCAAGATCCACGTAATCCTCCACGGCTCCAAAGGCCTGAAGAACAGTGGGAAGATTTTCTTGGAAGGAGGTGAATTTGAGCGTGCCAGGACTGATCTCTTCAACGTGGAGATAGCTGCCCTCCTCAGCCCTCTCAGCAGAGTCACCATTGGCCATGATAACTGTGGTGTCAGCTCTGGCTGGTTTTGTGAGAAGGTGAGGCTTAATTACCATAAACTCACAGGATCATTCCGTTTGGAATGAGCTCATGGAGTACTACCACTGGGCCAACACTGCCAAGAGTTCTGTCTGCAGGCAGCTGCTCCCCATTCATAACCTGACCCCGACAGCCCAGACCAGCTCAAAACTAAATAAATAAGTCTGCTTTTGTTTGGAAGGCAATATCCCCGGTTTAACAAGTCAATATTATACATCACACACGAGAGCAGCTGATTGCCTCAAAGGCACGTTAGATGCATAAGTCAATCACTCGCTAATTGGGTTGATTGCCCCTCTGCAGTCACAAAGACAGAGATTATTGTTTGCTCAGCTCCAAAAGCACCTTCAGATGTTTGCCCAAGGGGCCGGACAGAAATGCAGCCTTGGATTGTGCTGAGTGTTTCAAAGTTATCATCTATGCTCAGACTGCCCTGAAGTTTCTAGATGCTGTTCTGGAGGCTCAGAAATAATAATAATATAATTTTAAAAAAAAGGGGGAAAAACCAAACAAAAACCTAACAACAACAAAAAAACCCTATAGAAAGTGGCTGACCACAGCTGCTACTGGGAGGCAGTGGAGAAATATGCAAAGTTGTTACCCAACTTATATTTCTTTGAGAAAAATTCTACACAGCAGTGGGGGAAGATGTTGGAAAATTCTTCTAAGTTTAGCACATGGTGTGTGATGTCTATATCCGTGGGTAATGTTTGGTTTTGTACCATCCAGTGCTTAGTACACATGCCAGAGATTAATGTGGCCTTGTGTTAACTCCCTGCATCTGTGACTAATAAGTCTTGTGCCAGCTAACGCTTCCTTGTTTGCTTCCACCAGTGATTAATATGTACTGGTAGATATCTTAGTTTTGAGAACAGAGATGGAGTACCAGAGCAAAGAATGATAAAGAAAAGTACATCACAACGTGGACACATATTTGAGATACTCTCCAGGAAAGAAGATTAACCAAAAGATCCAGGACCATAAGGAAATTTTGGGGAATGGGATGTTCCCAAATGACCACCAAAAATCCCCAAAAGACCCCTACTCATATCCAAGTAACTTCATGGAAATAACAAGCATATATTCATGCATACAGGAAGTGTAATGAATATGTGATAGAATGTGACAAATATGTATTAGTGTAATGTTTGCTCTGTTTGGTTGCTGCTCATGCTTTGAGGTGAAATTCCCATGAAACCAGCATCTTTAAGAAGTAATTTTGTCTTTCCAACCCAGCAAATTGGTTGGAGAGTTTATTTCCCAGCTTTTGGTGGCAACACTAGATCATGTACAAGGTCACCAGGAGTGTGGAGAGGAAGGCAGATGCCTACCCTCAAGCTATGAGGAAATTCAGTTTTCCTGGCAAGCAAAATCAGCTTAGGCTGGATATGTTTGAAGGCTTTTTGTATCCTGTGTTTTCTGCAGAGCCCTGGCATGGTGCAGGGCCTGTGCTGCAAGCTGACTGCTGCAAACACCCTGCCTGCTCCCATTCCCTTCCCCTCCCAGTGTTTCACCTCTTCCTGCTTGACCCATTGTGATGTACTGCTGCAAAAATGGGAATAATGAACAGATGAGTTGTAGCTGTACGCAAACTTGGGATTTGTGCAACCAGTCTGGTTCGTATTGGTCCAGAAATGCTGATTTTGAGAGCAGGACCAAGATCTCCAGCTCTGTCTTTGCTCTGTTTAAGTTTTCAGTGCCCAGGTCCTGTGGGCTGCCAGTGGCAGAATACTCAAGCTCACTGTCCCAATCTCTTTTCCCAGGTGGTGGTTTACTGCCCGTTCACTGGGATTGAGCAAACCTTCCCGTGTGGGAAGTGGCTGGATGAAGATGAAGGGGACGGCCTCATCGAGCGGGAGCTCTACGAAATGGTCTCCCTTCGCCAAAAAAGGCTGAAAAGTAGGTGCAAGTGTCCAGGAGCCTCCTGTGGCCACCACCCCACCTCCCACAGGCCACATCCCCCTGAGTGTCCCCTCAGTGACGTGGGTATAGCCAGGGCCAAGGAGAGGTTCAGGTGGATTCAGTTACTGGAGCTCAGAATGGTTTGGGTTTGGAAGGGACATTTAAAGGTTGTCTAATTTCAATGCCCTGCCATGTGCAGGGACACCTTCCACTATCCCAGATTTCTCCAAGCCTCCTCCAGCCTGGCCTTGAATATTCCCAGGGATCCAGGCGCAGCCACAGCTGCTCTGGGCACCCTGGGCCAGGGCCTGCCCACCCTCCCAGCCAGCAATTCCTAATTGCCAAGAGCCCAAAATCTGTGCCTGCCCTCTGGCAGTGGGAGCCATTGCCTGGGTGCTGTCCCTGCAGGCCTTGTCCCCAGTCCCTGTGCAGCTCTGCTGGAGCCCCTGGAGGCCCTGGCAGGGGCTCTGAGGTGTCCCTGGAGCTTCTCTTGTGCAGCTCAACAGCCCCAGCTGTGCCAGGCTGGCTCCAGAGCAGAGGGGCTCCAGCTCTGGCAGCAGCTCCGTGGCCTCCTCTGCACTGGCTGCAGCAGCTCCAGCTCCTTCTGATGGCGGGGCATGGGTTTCAGCTTTGAAAATACTGCTTTAGGGGAGTATAAAATTAAACTCCTAAATATTTTGAAGAATTATACTCATTTCCTTAAGGTCCACTGTGCTTAGGCTGTGCTTAGGCTCCCTCAGACATCATGTTACCTTTGCAAACAAGCCAGGCCATGTTGCTTATCACTACAGAAGGAAAGCTTTCTTATTAGAGACGGGACCAAAAAATACAACAAGGAGACAAACCTTGGTGGGGGAAGGGAGTGAGAACTGGAAATAAACCAAAACTCTTCCTTGTTGACTTCAGCACTTTTTATTCCTGGCCCTAGAGAAATGACAGGTCCCAGCCCTGTCCATGTGGCAGGTGCGTGCTGGATGCAGAGCCTTTTCTCTAGAGGGAGGCAATGGCACACGTTTGCTGGGAGGAGCTGCTCCGTGCCGTGCCGTGCCGTGTGGGCATGTTCATCCATCCCCAAATTCTCCAGCTCCAGCCTGCTTCTGCACCGAGCCAAAAAATATCGCTGCTGCCCGGCCCGTGCCGGTGTGCCCATGTGTAAACAGAATATTTTAATTCGGATAATAGACACGGTTTAATCCGAGAGTGCTTCGGGTGGGCTCCTGCTTAATCAGCAGTTCATTTGAATAAGCTTTATCTAAATGTTAGTCAGCGTTGTAACCACATTGCACCTCCTGACTCGGTCCATTTAGCTAAAGCATCTGCAACCTTTAACCCCCTATTATCAGCTCTGATTGTTATTGACAGGCTAATTCCCTCACCACTGCATTGCAGGAGATAGACAGAGAGCGATAGCCTTGAGAAATCTGTGACCTTTAGCTGCCAGATTATAGAAGTGCAAGACTCGGAGTTAGAAAAGACCTATTATGTCATCCCGCCTATCTCCCTGTGCACACAGGACTGTCCCTTTCTGCAGAGATGATCAAAGCTGGCTTCAGCCTCACTTGGGGTATCCATGGTGAAACGTCTCCCAGCACAGCATCCAGAAGCTGCTCCCGCAGCAGATTGCAGCTCCATATGTAGCTTGTATTTATTCTGTGGTTTTTTTATTCCCTCCTCTCCTTATCTTGAATGTTATCCTGGAAACTGTTGTGCCAGGCCTTGTCCTCCCTGGTGTTTGTGCCCTGGGCTTTTGAGAATTTCCAAAGTGCCTGGATACCTCAGTGTGAAAGGATGGGATGTGCCCAGCAAGCCCTGGGAGGGTGATGATGGGAATCTGGGGAGATGCCTGGCCTTCTCCAGCAGCCTCAGCCCTAGCTCAGACACATCTCCCCTGTGTGGTTTCTCCCTGACAGCCCTCTATCAGCATTTAAGCCTGGTACAAGGTCCCGTTTCCCCCTCCGTGCATGCTTCACTCCTCCTTTCCCTCAGCAAGGGGTCAGGAAGGCCAAAACAGACAGATGAGAGCAGCCTTTGGTGTCTGAATTGCACTTGCAGCTTTCCCCAGGGAGAACCAAGGTTCTCCATCACATGCCATCCACAGATTTTGCTTCATTTCTGCTCATCTAAAAGCTGGTGCTTTTTAGAGAGGAGTGATCATGAATATTTTGTATATTATTAAAACAGGGGCAAAACTTTTTCTGAGCAATCCCTCTTCCCCTCTTTTTTTTTTTTTCAGTAGCTCTTGTCTCTTTTTTATACAGTCAAACACTGAGAAGACCAGTAAAAACCTAATTTATATGCATGCCATCATATTTTTATATTCCATTCTGGGCTCTGAAGGTCAAGCTGTGCTAGTGTGGGCTCGGGTGTACCGAAAGGGTTAGCAATTCTCTCATTAGGATTTGTTAATAATTCAGCTGGTGTCTGAGTGAGGAAAGAAGGCTGTTCCTTCTCCTGTAGGCCACAATCTTAGGGTATGTAATGTAGTATTCAAGAAAGTGTTGGCTGAAGTCATGTCAAATTTAGGCATTTAAATAATTCAAAACCTTTTGGAAAATATCTTTACACTGACTAAAGATATTGTAGTTCTGAGTGTGTTTGTCCCACATGGTGCAGTCTCACTAGGGATGGATGCCTGAGTGGGCTTTGAGACAGCCTGTTCTGCAAGAAGCATTTTTGGGATAATTAGTCCAGTCTTGGAAGGCTTTTTATCTCAGGATGAGGTGATAGCATGTCTGTGTCCTGTTCCAGACACAGATCAGACAAGTTTTTTAGGAGCTACCTGGAGCTGCATTGCACTGTGCACAAGTAACTGGATACTGACAAAAGGACAGAAGAATATTTCCCTGAATTTATGGTCTTTGAAGTTGGAAGTTGCAGGTATTTGAGAAGTGAGCTGAAACTACAGCGTTGGGTCACACCCCTGCATTACCCTGTTAGTAGAGTGTAACAAGAGAATATGGTTCACCTGAAAAGAGGCTGTTTATATTTTTCTCATTTTCTTTTAAATGAAATTGCAGAATTATGTTTCCAGTCTCATTCCTGCACGTTTTGCAGCAGCTGATTATGTTTGTGCAGAAAAGGATGAAAGGTCTTTGTGTTTCTTCATTCTACCCTCTCTACCCACCAGGGGAAACAATGATAATCATGTTTCATGTTTTTCACCAGGTTGCCCTATAAAAATTACTTTTTTAAACAAGTATCTTTAACCTTTCCTTCTAGAAAATCCCTGGTCTCTGTGGATCTGGACAAGTGACATTAAAAATGCAGGAACAGATGCCACCATCTTCTTCCAGATTTATGGAGACAAAGGGAAGTCAGATGAGATGAAGCTAGACAACAATTCAGACAACTTTGAAACTGGACAGACTGACAAATTCATGGTATGAACATTGTGCAAGTGGAAGATTTGGCTTGATATTGTTTTCCAGGGGTTTAGCTTCAATCCTGGGCAGATAATCATCAGTATGAGATTTTTACTACATTAGATCCTTCTAAAGTTGAGATCAAGTCAATCCATTTGGTGGTGATGCAAATGATTTACTTGCATATGGATGTGGCTTGTCTTCCCAAAACAGGGAACAGGCTGATATTTTTGACTTCTCTCTGATTTAGCTCTTAAAAGATGTTCAGAGATGCCCTTTGTGTGTGTGCTTTTCTGACTTACAAAAATGGATGTTGCACCATTTTTACCCACTTACAGATAGAGCTTCCTGATCTCGGCAACTTTTATAAGCTTCGGATATGGCACGAGAAAAGAAATCCCTTTGCTGGCTGGCATCTGAATAAGGTGAGGGGACAGCAAGGGAAGGTAGAGCTGGAAAGTCAGACTGGTCACAGAGCTCTGCAGTGCCAGTCCTGGGTCACAGTGTTCCCCAGATGGCAGCTGAGCTTCATGTGCAGAGCTCTGAGGTGCCTGCCTTGTCAGAAGGCAACATAAAATGGTGTTAAGTTGCACCTGAGAAGGATCAGATTGAACATTAGGGAAAATTCCTTCGTGGAAAAGGTTGTCCAGCCCTGGCAGAGCTGCCCAGGGCAGTGGTGGAGCCCCCATCCCTGGAGGGATTTAAAAGCCATGTGGATGTGGCACCTGGGGACGTGGGTCAGTGTTGGGCTGGGTGGTGCTGGGGAAATTGTTGGACTTGATGATCCTGGAGGGCTTTTCTAACCCATATGATTGTGTGATTTTGTGTGTGGTAAATGAGAGCAATGGGGAGAGGCAGCTCCCAACAGCTCAGACTGGTGGTGAAAATCCCACTTTCCCACCCTTCCCATGTCAGACAACTGATGTACTCCTCTCACTGCTACCAGGGGTTTCTTCCTTGCTCTTCAGAAAACTTCCTACTCTTAGACACCGCTACTGTACAGAAAGGCAAACCCACTCCTCCTGTGGCTTATTTACAATCCCCATAAGAAAAAAACCTGATTCCAGCAGAGATTGCAGAGTGTAGCATCCCCTGCCCTGAAGTGCTGACAGCCCTGTGATGGGGGCTGAACTCCTGCAGGCTGGAGGAGGTCACAGAGACTGTGCAGAGGAGAGCAGCCCTGTTCTGTGTGGGAGATGACAAGGGTGACCTGCTTGATGTACTTTGCTCTACCAGCATTGATTACAGTGCTATCACCCCTCACCTGGATTGTCTGGACAGAAAGTTCACCTCTAAGCTTCACCCCTGCTCCTCCTGAGCAGCTTGGATGGCACTCTCTGCTCTTAGCAAAACACACACCTTGCTCTGGATCTGTAAATAAGTGTGTTGATAAATCACAGTTTACCACTTGGAGCTTTTTCTGGGGCTCCTCTAATGTGCTTTGACAGATCCTGCTCTCCTGCATTGTCATGGAGCTGTGAAACCATCCACTGGCAACACCCATCTCCAGGGGTAGGAGGGCATCAAGTGCTGCTCTTGTCACCACATGGAGGGAGAAATTCCTGGTCAGACTTTGGGCCACTGCAATCATCCCTATTAGTTTGTTCACAGATAATGAGCAAAAATGTTTTCATCTTCCACAGCTGTATATTTGCCTGTGGTATCTTATTTTCCTGCAAAAAAAATTTGTTTGGGGAGGACAAGAGGTAACTTAGAGTGTGTCTAGGATTCCCTTTTGGCCAAACTGTCTAAGTAAACCTGGTTAAGATGCATGAAATGAATTGATGTTCTTATGGCTGGACTCATTTTAGGCCTTTTTCAAAAGACATGATCCTATGATTCTATGACTTTGGGAAAATAAGTCTGTTCATACACACCCATTCTGATGTTTTCTGGATGGATCAGGCTCATGGCACAGGAATCCCATCACTTGTGCACCCATTATAGCATCTAGGAAATTAGATTAAACCTGAATGATGCTTTGTTCCAGTCCTCCCCCATTTCATGCCTGCTTTGCTTCCTGCTGGGTCAGGCTTCCATTCTCTATCACGAGAACCTAGAGCAAACACACTGGTCAGGCCAAAAGTCCCTCGAGCATAACATCCTCTCTCTTGTGTCACATAAGGTCATGGTTTTAGAAGTGTAAGAAAAAAGACAAGCATTTATGATACTTCCTCCTGACATTCTTTCAGGTTTTGACTATTTCCAGTTGGACGCTTACTTCCTAAACTGATCTACGAAGCAGAAAGCATTTAGTAGGTTTATTTTTTCAGTTATTGGTTTGAAGTTTCCAGCCTCCCCTTGAACCTTAGTAGCTTTTGGCAAGGACTTCACAGGCTGTTTTTGTCATTTTGTCCCTCTTTTTTTTTTTTTTTTTTTTGCTTAGAACTTTGTTCCACAGGTGTCATTTGATGCCCTGTATTTCTTGAGGCAGAAGAGAGAACATCTGATCCCTCTCTGCCTTCTCCATTGTCACCTGTGATTTTATGGACCTTCATCATACCCTTGCTTTACACACTTCAACAGACAACTGCAGAGCACCACCTTATTTGCTCATTATTCCTTGGGAGTTACTGCAGATCTTTTTTCAGACTTCCTGCAATTTTATTTTTGGTTTTTTTCCCCCTCAATGCATTGATTCTCATCAGCAAGAACCCACAGCACAAGCCCCATCCCCGATTTGCTCCTTGGGGTTGTAGAGTGGCACATGGTGAGCCATTTGCAGAGCCCCAGTTCCTCAATGTTCAAAAGTTCCTCAATGCCATGGAATGATTGGAGAAAGGAGGAATGAAAAGCCATCAGTGTGACAGACTTTGGTCCATGCATCACTACAGTGCACAGCCTGGATGGTCTCGTTATTAATGTGTTTTATTTCTCTGCTGCTACCTAATCTTGCCTCCCTGGCAAAAAACCTGTCAGGATCTTGTTGCTTTTTTGCCTCTGAGCCTCGGAACTCACGCGGTGTTTTGGTTTAATGAAGGTAACTCTGCTGAAAACGCTGACAAAAGAAAAATACTCATTCAACTGCGGCCGCTGGCTAGATATAAATGAAGAGGACAATGAGATCGTGCGGGAGCTCCCCGCCGAGGGATCTCTGGTGACTGAAGTCATGCCAGGTGAGAGCCACGGGCTCTGTGCAGAGGCTTGCTTGGGACCTGAATAGAAAGAAACCCTCTTTGTGTGAAAGATGCACAGGCAGACTGATGCAATTCAATTAACTTCTCTTTCTGGCACTTTCTCTCTGCAGTATTTTCTGTGTGCATCATTAGCTGCATGGAGCTTGAGAAATCCTATCCTTTTATTAATTTTTTTTTCTTTTGGGGAGCAGATTTCTCTGTGGTGGGAAGTGGGAGATATCTGGCCACAGCACAATCATTTCCAGGGCTTGGGTTTTTTTAAACTTGTGATTTTTTTTCCAGTCTCCCTCAAAATGTGAAATGCAAGGTTTGAGGAATATTCATGGAAAGCAAGCTTAGCTGAAATGCAGTCTAAAATTTGACAATCATATTTTGGGCTTTAAAGTTTTATTTAGTTATATGCAAATTCATGCAGCTGTATGTATAAATATATAGTAAGTTGCACAGCACAGTGGTTAGTGCATATGCCTCTTTCAGTATGTATGAGCAATCCAAACTGTTTATTCTTTTAATTGAACTGGAGATTTAATTAAGGAAAGCTGCAGAACTTTGCCCTGGCTTCCCAGAGTGGCCATTTCTGCCTTGACCTTGTGTCACAAGAATTAAATCTACTTAGAGGGAGAATTTAGAAGAGCAGAACATCTCAAGGTAGCCGGTGGGATTTTTCATCTTTCCACCAAAGCACCCACAGTCTGCAGACCTTGAGTCCCCCATTTTCTGAAATTTCTGGTTCTGACATAGGTGATCTGCATGCAGTAGAGCAGTTTCTCAGAAGAGGAAGAGTAATTGTAATTGCAGATGTTATTAAAATGTAAATAAACTTGGTTTTGAAATGTATTTTTAATCAGCTGTGGAGAGGGCAGCTCGAATCCTCACTCAGGCACTTTCCTGTGTGGAGAATTTGTGCTGATCAGAAGTGAGATGCAGCATCTCCATGCTGGGCTTGCAGGAGGATTTTGGAGGGAGGGTGGAGAGCACTGCTTCTTGTCCCTTCCCCAAGCTGGAGAAAAGGGGTTCTCTCTCAAAAGTTGATCTATGGGCTGGCTCCTTGTTGTGATATTTCTCTCTGGAAATCCTTCACCCACTGGGATGGCAGGACAGAGAGGAGGGCATGGTCAGGGGAGGAAGGTGTCAGATCAAAATCCACCCAGAAAAACCATACGATGACCTTGAAGGTGAAAAGCAGGCAAGAAAACCCAGCCTTCTGAATAAAGTTTAGACTCTCATAGGGATGATCTTGAGGGTCTTTTCCAACCTTTATGATGTGATGATTTTATGATTCTGTGATTATAGTGTCCCAAGGGGATGGGGCCAGCTGGGGCTGTCTTGTCCCATAAATCAAACATGAACAGCCCATTCCTCGGGTATCTGAGCACTTGTATCTTTCTAGCTCTTCTTATCTGCCTGCCATGGCCCTGGATGCCGAAAATGTTGTTTTTCCCACACACAGTGCAAAGTTCCCCACCCCCAGGACCATCTTGGGAGTGGAGGTAGCAGGACAGGGACACTCCACTGCATGACGTTTTTCTTGAAAGGGCCAGGATATTTATGTTCTTGGCTTTCATGGGTTCTCCCAATGCCTCAGGCCTTTCTATTTTAGCTCTTTTCCTCCCCTCCTTTTCCTAGGGGTAATGTGGAAAGCATCCAAGTCAATACACCAGCAGAAGCACCAACTGGAAAAAGTACAAACACCTAAAGTTAACTACAAGCCTGTCAGGAAAGCAGTAAATTTTTAAAAAAATGGTGTTTCTGGGGTCATTTCTGTGGTATCTGTCTCCCCAGTGATCAAATACCGCGTGACGGTGTGCATGGGCACGGTGAGTGGCACAGACACCAACGTCTTCATGTGCCTCATGATTCTGGGGTCATTTCTGTGATTTTGTCTCCCCAGTGATCAAATACTTAGTCTGCCTCATCATTCTGGGGTCATTTCTGTGGTTTCTGTCTCCCCAGTGACCAAATACCGCGTGACAGTGTACATGGGCACGGTCAGCAGCACGGACACCAACATCTTCGTCTGCCTCATCATTCTGGGGTCATTTCTGTGTTTTCTTTCTCCCCAGTGATCATCAAATACCACGTGACGGTGTGCACAGGCATGGTCAGCAGCACGGACACCAACATCTTCATCTGCCTCATCATCTGCCTCATTATTCTGGGGTCATTTCTGTGTTTTCTTTCTCCCCCGTGATCAAGTACCACGTGATGGTGTGCATGGGCACAGTGAGCGGCAGCAGCACGGACACCAACATCTTCGTGTGCCCCATCATTCTGGGGTCATTTCTGTACTTTCTGTCTCCCCAGTGATCAAATACTTTGTCTGCCTCATCGTTCTGGGGTCATTTCTGTGGTTTCTGTCTCCGCAGTGATCAAGTACCGCGTGACGGTGTGCACGGGCACGGTGAGCGGCAGCGGCACGGACGCCAACGTCTTCGTGTGCCTCATCGGTGACCAGGGGGACACGGGTGAGCGCGTCCTCTACAACTGCATCAACACCGTCAATAAGTTTGAAAAGGGCAACGTAAGTTGTTGCAGCGGAGCCTCAACACGGTTTTGTAAATTAGATTTTTTTTTTTTTTTTTTGAATGTGTGTGTGTAAACTCAGGTGATTTCCTTGCCAGCTCGGGCTAGGGAAGTGGGGAGAAATGAATCTTGTCAACAGAGCATTGTAACAGGTTGCAGCTGGAGGGAGGCTTGGGTCGGGGCCAGTGTGCCCTTGCTTGATGTGAGCTCATGAAAGAGTCTCTTGGTTTGCTCCTCCAGCTAACTTCTGACTGCTGAAATTGTATCTTCAGACTGGGGAAGGCTTCCAGGAAATCTTCCAAGAATAAAAGAGAGGCTTTTCTCTTCCATCTAATATAGCAAAAATTTGGCTCCCCAGGGCAAAAGAAGAAAAAAGTAATGTGAAAGTCAGAACCCAAAGCCTAACATGTTTCCTTTGTAATTCCTCCAGTCTCTCTCAACCATGCTGCACTCAATTTTATGTCTTATTTTCAAACTTATTTTCAACACATTTTTGTCTGTCTGTATCCAGAATGCAGGGGGGTGGAAATGGACTGAAATGAAGACAGAGCTTATTCCCTGGAAAGCTGGAGATAATGAAGAAGTCGAACAGTAGTTAAAGCCCTTGCAGCATTGGCAGTATCAGCAAGCAAATAGTTTGCCGATCTGATCTGTAGGGTCAAGCTACTTAATATGTATCCAATTTTGGATCTCTAGGGTCCAACTTAGACTGGTAAATTGTAATCAATATCTCCAGAAGGAGATTTTGAGAATCTGATCACAGAACTCTGCAGGTTTCCCATCTCTTGTGTCATTATTTGATTGAAGGTTCAGAGTGGAAAGAAAATGAAGATAAAAGGAGGTCACGTTTTCAAAATAGACCATTGAATTTAGGCTTCTGAAATATGCATTAGCACTTTGAATTTGCCTTTGAGTGTCCAGAATTTCCAATTCTTCACTGAAATCACTGAGTTCTTCTGGACTTTAAAAGAACTTTCATCAAGTATCTCTTGTGCTTTTAAGATCTGTCTGTGGAAACGTGGTAATTATATAGTGTGAGAGTCCATTCTGCTTCTAATCATATATGTTTGCATAAATGGACTTTGCAAACATCTTCTTTCTTTGCCTATGCATTGACATTATAGATATTTTAGTTTTAAAAGGTAGATCCAAGCTGTAAAGGATGGCATTTTGTCATTTGATGAAGCCTGTGTTTGCCAAAATGGTAGCAAAGTGAGTCATGTTTTGGTGCTGAAGACTGTTTCAGTGCCGTTCCAAAGAAAGATGCTTGGTTTGCAGAGAATACAAATATTTTAAACACAGATAATGGCTATTTTATGGGGTGTTCCATCCTTGTCCAAGTCCAGGCTGGATGAGACTTGGATCCACTTGGTCTCGTGGAAGGTGTCCCTGCCCATGTCAGGTCCCTTTAAGGTCCCTTCCAACCTAAACCATTCTAGGGTTCTGTGATGATTCCATGACATTTAGTCACAAAAATAAGTTGTAGGCTAACTTGCATGAAGGAGGATAAAAAGGGAAAAATAATTTTAGCAATCAAATGGTGTGATTAATAGTATGCAGATGACATAAACCAAACTGGAGCCTTTTAGAGGAAAACTGCTCTCCTGGCACGAGGAGCTGAAAGCTGGTGAATGAATGGGAAGTTGTTTAAGAATTGATCCTGACAAACTTAGAGCTCATATATTCAAGAGGCTGAATGAGTATATCTACACTGATTAACTCAGATACCCTGTTAAAAAGAAATGTTGCTAAGTCAGTATGGTCTCTAATCTAAAGCCACTTAAACCAATAGAACGTTGATTACCAATTTGGCCCAAAAAGTTTGCCTGCAGATGCAAACTAACAGCCTCTGTAGAAAGTAAGATTTAAAGATGCCTCTAAATTAAGTGTTTGCCCTGTTGTGGTTCCAGTTAGTTACTTACTCATTAATTTATATCAGCCATTAATAAATAAGGTGAGCATCAGGACTAATGAATTAAATTATATTGACTTGAACAGAGTCAGTGAGGTTTTGATGCCTTAAATCCCCAATTCAGCAGTTTTGAGTGTGTAAGTAGCATTGACATAGGTAAACCCATCACTAACACTTTAAGCAGTGGCAAAATGCTTAGCTGTCTTCATTCTAAAGGTGACTTTGGAGTCCTGAATGATGACATAATTATTATGTTATTTAATAAATTATATTATTTAATAATTTTCAGTATTTGCATAAATACTGCCTTGCCACCATGCTTCCTGGGAGCTAGCTAGATCTATGCTACCACCACGAGTGCTTTTGGGACATGAAGAACAACCAAAAGACAGTGGTTTTCTATCTCTTACCTAAGCAAGGCATCTCATCCAGATGGCCACCACAGCAGTCATGCCTCCTTGTTAGGCTACACACTGCAGACACGCCGTGTGTTTACACCCAGGATTTACCACGCTAGTGCCATGTCTGTGCATCTGTACATGGGCCACTTTTGCCTGGCCTGGTTCCCAGAGGAGTAACTTGCTCTCTTAATGCATTTCTCTTCCCTTGTCCATCAGGGATTGTTGGTGCCAGTCAGTTCTTGGGTAACAGAGCTCTGTTCTTGAGGGGCCACTCCTCAAGCTAATCTGTAGGTTGGTTATTTGAACCTATTTCCAGGGGGAAAACAAAAAAGAAAAAAAGACATTAAATCCATGTCTATTTTGGAGTATTGAGGGTATTTGTCTACTGGGTTTGGTTCACACCATCCTCCAAACACAACTCATGGAGCAGCTGGAAACATCCCTATGCAGCCCTGCCCATACTGGCATGCCAGGAAATTGAAAGGGTTTAAACTGTGCTGGGTAGTCAATGCTGCCTGACTTTAACACACTGTAATGACTTTGAGCTGTACCTCCAAACACCTCCATAGATTTGGTCTGAAGTGACCTGCTTCTTACTTCTCAGAAAGCTCATATCTGAGCAGGGGTTTGAACTTGGATTTCCTGCCTCTCTGTATGAATTCTTAATAATCAAATTCTCTTTTTTTACAGCTGTGGAGGGCATGCAATGACATGGCAGATTTAAAATGCTGGTGGATCACATATTTACAAATCTAACTTTACACATCTAGCACAAATATTCAGGCTTTTTATTCTTTGGTAAATTCGTACTTTCTCCATCTTGTCAAGAACTTTCTTGCAGCATGCTGATGATGTTGGTTTGATTGCAATAATAAATTTGAGTTGTTTGTGTGCTTTTAGGGAGAAATATTGCCTTACCTTTTTTATTCTCCTCCTCAAAGGCTGATGAATTCTTCATTGAAGCAGTAACGCTGAAGCAGGTGAGGAGGGTGAGGATAGGGCATGATGGCAAAGGAGGAAGCAGTGGCTGGTACCTTGCCAAAGTGATAGTGAGGGAAGAAGGACAGCCAGAAAGCGAGGCTGTGGAATTCCCCTGCTACAGGTACTGGAAACAATGCTTGCAAATTAAGTCTCTGTCTCTGCATTTGCCAGACTTTGAAGAGCCTAGTTGTTGGTCCATGACTGGAATTTTCTGAGCACAGCTTAATCCTTTTTATTTATTCATATGTTCATTTATTTTTTGCTAAGCCTGAAAGCAAAGAGTGTGTTTTGGGAGGTTTAAGATACAGTTAACTCCCCTTACCAAATGACCAGCAATCTGGATTGTGAATGTCTCAGCAATTAGCTCAGTAATGCAGAGAATTTCCAAAAGACAAAATGCAACCTTCCAGTACCACACCCAGTCTCACTGCAATTGCCTGCTGCAGAAACACACTCTGCAATCTGTCGGTGTTACTGCATGTAACGAGGTTCTGATCCCTCACATGCACATCCCATCTTTCTCAGAGCAATGGGATGCTATTTTTGTGTTGGGAGCATGCAAAATTATTATGCTGCCATCTCGAGAGCTCCTTGCATGAGGGGAGATGCACATCTTGCAGACAGAGACAGTGTTAGGGCAGAGGGCTGTGGCTTACCCCTGTGGGTGAGTTATAAGTGTAGTCTTCTCTTCCCTAGACAATCCAGTGGCCAAAAGAAATGTGCTGTACTGAGGCTGCCTGTGGGGAACAAGGTGCATGATCTGTCCTGGCACTAACTGGGGTCTGCCTCAACACTGCAGCACAAACTAGAGAGAATTGGGTGAAAACATTAAAGATTAACTCCAGTCCAGTCCCACTTACCCTCTCAGGATGTCCACCCTTTAGGATGGACATCCAGTGAGCTCCATTTAACAACACCATGTACCTGTTCTAAAAAAATTATCTCCCAGGGACAAGTGGAATTGTAAAGCTCAAACACTTCAATTATTTTTACATTGAAGACAAAGGTAAAGCCCCTAAGCTGGTTACTTGTCTCTTTGAAAGCGCTCCTCTATAATGAGGGGAGCCAAATACAAAGCAGGAGCCAGCCCCAGCCTCTTGGCATTGCTAAAGCCCCATCACATCAGAGAGCAAAGTCACTGTGGAGACAGCACGGAGCAGCAGACACAATGTCATCTTGGTTGTGAAAAGCAAGCCACTCTCTCCCTTCTCAGGGAACAAACAGCCACATACTCATTGCTGCCTTTTGATCATATTTAACAACCATATGTTTTACTGAGTTAAGCAGGCAGGATAGACAGGTTTTTCCTTGGACATGAAGTGTCCATGTGAAGGGCTGTTTTGCTCAGGCTCCTCAGAGATATTTCTGTGTCTAACTGCACACAGCAGCTGGCTCATTTTCGAGATTTCCTTTTTGAATTGTGTCCTTATGTGACTGCTGAACTGGGTGTCTTCCATCAGCTCGGAGTGACTCCCTTCCCCTTCAGTTTGTACCTCTTGAGCAGGAACGCCAGTGGGCATTCCCCTCAGGCCAGGGTTGGCAAAAGGACAGAGAGAAAAACCCAAGATCTTATCCCCAAAAACATTCATGGTGTACCTTCAGGCTTCAGGTCACCAAGCGACGGAATTCCACTCTTCTTATCTTTCTAAATGTCTCCTTTCCCAAGTGACACCAGTGTTGCTCACCAGTGGCTCTGTTTGCTGTCCTTGTGCCAGCATTATCTCTTTCCTCTCAGATTGAGAAGGTGACATGACTGATCGCCACCAAGCACAGGGACAGCTGCTCCCTCTCTCTCCCTTTGGTGCCCGTGTCTCCCGGGAGACTGCGGCACCATCGCAGTGTACGGGTGTCGTCATGGACTCTGCAGAGATCTGAGGGCAAAGGTGCTCACCCACTGCATCCTCCAGGGGGAGGGATAGGCACTTCCATGGCCTGCAGCGTTTGGGGGTTGCTCTCCACTCCTGTAGGCCAAGGACAGCTTTATGTCCTCGCTGCTTTGGTAGGAGCTCAGGGAGTCCTGCTCCACCCGCCTCCACAGGGACAGGAGGTTGGAAAAAGGGTTGTCCAAGAAAAGGAAGTGCAAGTGAGGTTAGTTGGAGACTCCATCCAAGGGGTGCACCAGGGAAGAATCTCTTTCTGCTTGTTGTTGTTTGTTGCTTGTTGAGACATGTTGTTCTCACTGCTTTTATCCCCAAGACTTGATTAACTTCCACTCTTCCACACAGCACAATTGTATGGTCTGGAGAAAACACCTTTTGCTGCTGGGTTCATACTGAAAACTACTCCATTGACCTTGTGACACTCAGCTGCTCCTGAGAGACAGCTAGGGGACAAAATGCCTTCCATCAGAAACACATCTCACCTGTGCAAAAAGCTCCACAGGCTCCTTGCCCCTATGCAAACCAGGCTGCAACACATGTGAGGAGCAGACACTCTATCAAAAAGCTGCCTAACCAGCTTCCTCTCTAACTGGTATCTTTAACATAGCCTTATAGATCTTCATTGCATAGAACTTGTTGAAGTCTCTCTGTTGTTGTTATTTACATATTTATATTCATGACTATGTTTTGCCTTTTAATTTGAAATCTTTTCTGTGACTCCATAGGATCATCTATCATTTAGCAATCACAAGAGCTACGTGAAAAGAACTATCTTTGTTGTACAAGGGAGCCAGCAGAGATAAAGAGAAGCTAAGCGGATTAATTGTGAGTTTATGTCAGATTCAGGAAGAGCATCGAGAAATAACGACTCCCAGGCCTGTGCTTTCAACTGTTTAAACAGTTGGCTTAGAGTCAGTGATTTTTAAAGTGGTCATTTGATCCATGCTTGCAAGAAGTAAATGCAGGTTACTTCCCCAGGCATTATTTGCAGAATTACTAGTACATCACTTGGATGCAGTACTACTCCTCCCTTATGACCACAAGGCATTATAATATCCATGCTTTTAGGAGCTGAATACTGAATTATTCAGTAGCATCACTAAACAGTTTATACCTTGTAGTACCTGGTGTGGTTTAGGTACAGTGATGATGAATACTGCTGCAAAGCTCAAAATTAAGGGAGTTCAACTTTTGCCCCAGAAATGGAGCCAAACTTTTTTGAAGATCAGAACTGAGTTTTTCTGGTGTCACTTTCTCCTCAAAGCTCTCTGGAAGTCCAGGAATGGAGTACCTGACAGGCTCTAAACCAGCCTATTTTTTATAATATTTATATCCCAGACAGAAATGAATTTTCAATCAGAAAAAGTCGTGAGTTCGTGATAGGATAGAATTTTACATGCTATAAATCATTACAACTCCACTGAAATCTTCTGTGATACATCATTAATTTTTTTTTCTAAGCATACGGCCCCCACCATCCTAATTTGTCTCCAGCATAAGCAAAAGGGAACTTTGTTAATCCTCTGAAGAACAACAGACCACAAATGGGATGATGCACTAGGAGACTCCTGCAAAAGAACATTTATTCAATCAAATGCCAAAAATGTTCATCATACAAAGGAGCCAGAGAAACCTCCTTTTCTTGCCTAAAAATAAACTGAGATGTCTATCTTTTTTTACACATTTTTGTATATAGGTTATATTTAAAGGCACACACAAATACATGTGTGCCTCTGAATCTAATGGATGTGCCAATCATTCTAATTGCACTCAAGCTGGGTTTCAAATGCTATAAATGATGTCATATTGTATTTTTTCCAGTGGTCACCTGCATCTCTGATCCTCTAGAAATTCTGAAGCGGCTTTCATGTCATATTTCTGTCCTCTTTGAGTTATATTGGTCATAAAGCATCTCTTTAAACCAAGGATGTGACACAGGACATGGCTACACCCTTGTAAAATCCACAATGGCATGTCAATTACATTCACTGAACTCATATAGAGTTCTGATAAAATAAAAGATTTTGACATGCCTTTTGTACCAGGGATATGATGGCACTGCACTGAAATATTCTATTTTCTGCAGCCAGATGTGTCAATCCATTTGCATTTGGGGTAAGACTATAAACCCCTGGTTTCAATCTGCTGCTCAGTGATATGCTGTTGGAATTACACTGAAGTGAAATTAGGATATTGATGCATATGTAATGAAAGGAAGGGATGCAGGGCATTGCTCATCCAAATATTCCCTCTGTCACTAATCTTCTCCAGAAAATAGTGCTGCTGCCACTCCTGGCTGTTCTCTTGGCTGAAACAGCACAAGGAGCTTTAAAGCCATTTCTGCTGATAAATCTCCCTCTCCCTCCTCCAGCAACCTCCCTCTTCCTCTTCCAGTCCAAGATATGCTCCTTCCCTTGCCATCACTATCTACCAACACTGGCAGAGGGAATTTCTTTATCTCAGGGTGTGTTCTGCATTTCTGATTTGCTTTTCTCCTCTGTCCTCACTGCTGAAGCAGTTAGCATTTGCTGTGCTGCACACAGAGATCTGTTTCTTGTGGGAGGTATTTTTATCCTGCCACCTCAGTGCAGGAGAGATTCACTCAGATTTATCCCAGATACCCCTAAAATGTCAGCAATGGCAAAGGTCACAGAAAACAGCAGCATGTCCACTGGCAACAGAAACAGCAGCTTGCGGGGCACAAAAAAAGAGAAGGAAAAGAGTAGGAAAAGTGGAGGAAAAGTGTGTCTACCTCGTGAGCTTCTGCCTTCCTGAAGGCCATGCTGAGTTCAGTGGTCCTGGGGTGGTGGCTTGAATTTTGTGGGTCCTCCCAGTTAACATCCATGTACACAGAAGCATCTTGACTTTTGGGATGACGTGATCCCCTAGCCACTGGATACCTGTCCAAGGATTTGAATCCTCAGCCAGCATCAAGAGCTACATAAGACAAAGGTATTAAGGACCAGTTTTAACAGGTAAAATAACCCCATCCCACCCCAGCCCCAAACTATCAGTAAAGGCTTCCTTTCTTAAGGCAACGTGATGTCTTAGCATGCTCTTATTGCAGTCTACCCTTGCTCAATTCTTGTCATCAGTTTCATGGTCTTCCCCACGGATTTTTTCTGCTCCTCTACCCACTACACCCCTCCGCCTCCTCTGAGGCCCAACACCACATCAGATGCCCTCACGTGGTGCTCGTGTGATCATCACATGTCCATGTGTTCTTCATCTTCATGCTGACCACCCGAGCTTTTAGCCCTGCACAAGGGCACTGCACAAGGCCACCTACTTTACTGAGAGAAAGGGAAGAATTTGGGCGGAGTGCATACCCAACAACCTCCCAAAACTTAGAGGGAAGCTGGGGCTGGAGATGTGTGTCTGTGTGGTGGGACTCCTGTGCACCCTTTTTGCATGAGAACACTGCTGCTTGTGCTTCCAGGCTGGCTCTAGCTTATGTTTGGATTTCTTTCCTGGTGCTGGGTTGTTTTTTGGGTTTTTTTGCACGGTTTCTTTGTGCTTATTGTTTTCCTCTGGGTGGTAGGAGAGGGGAGAAGATTGAAAATGTAATATTCCTTCAGATGGATGAAGTGGAGACATACCACCCTGGGTCTTCCAAAATATCCGGTCCAGCTGGTGATGACTTTAAGCTGTGCTGGTTTTTTACCAGCGAGGTGCCTTAGGTTTGATCCAGCTTTCAGCAGCTCTCTTTGTTCATGTCCCCAAGTCCTGGTTCTGAGGGTCGTTTTCGGGTTTCCATACACACTGACTCACTGTCAAAGTCAAAGAGGAAAACTTCCATGGAGGTGAGCTCCCCTCCTTTTTGGCACATGGGTCAGCCAAGGACAATGTTTGTGTCACAGCAACACCATGGGAAGCTCACAGGGCACATGGGCTCCATGTGTTTGTGCAGCGTGGTCACCTTTAAAAAGAAACAGTTTCTGGGGATTTGTTTTTACTCCTTCTGCTTCAGGAGCCATTTAAATACTCTGCATGACCCGGCAGAGAGTGCTCATTTGTCCTTTTCTCGCCCCTGCTGCTTTGAAGCAGTATTTTTAGCTGCTGCAGATAGATGTGCACCTGGGAACAATGAGCATTCTGGGAACTGCTCCTGCTCTCACAGCACCACTGTGGGAAACCTGACCCCAAACAGATGCTTACAGGAATATACCGAGTGCTGCAGCAGCCTGAGCGGGGCCAGGAAAGCAACAAACCTCTGCCAGGGC
This sequence comes from Molothrus aeneus, assembly GCF_037042795.1. Classification (NCBI taxonomy): domain Eukaryota; kingdom Metazoa; phylum Chordata; class Aves; order Passeriformes; family Icteridae; genus Molothrus; species Molothrus aeneus. Next base: position 1,858,000 of record NC_089680.1, read on the forward strand.
CCTGATTGCTGCCATGCAGTGGTTGCTGTAGGGCACATGATGGGGTTGAGGCTGTGAATCCTTTACCCTGAGGCTGAAGGAGCAGCTCTGAAGGTTGCCAGGCTAGCAGCTAGTTCCCCTCTGTTTTGGGAGGGGACTTTTAGAGGGGGACTGAAGAGGAAGCTTTTGGAAAGGGCGTGTCGTGGTAGGATAAGGCAGAAATTATTTTAAGCTGAAGGAGGGCAGAGAGATTAGATATTAAGAAGAAATTCTTTACTATCAGGGTGGTGAGGCCCTGGCACAGGTTGCCCAGAGAAGCTGTGGCTGCCCCATCCCTGAAGTGTTCAAGCTCAGGTTGGATGGGGCTTGGAGCCACCTGGGATAGGGGAAGGTCCCTGCCCATGGCAGGCAGTTGGAACTGGGTGGTCTTCAGGGTCCCTTCCAACCCAAACCATTCTATGATTCTATGATTTTCCTTTCAGATTTTTTTCCCTTTGAGGTCATGCTACAGTTTGCTTTGTGCCCAGCTCCTCTTCTCAATTAGTCTAGTTGTATCTTTAGAGTTAAGAAACTTTGCAAATCCTTCCTTTTTGCTGGTGCCAGCTGCCTACACATACCCAGCCCTGAAAATGGGAATAACACAATTCATCCCCTCCCTTCAGCAGTAGAGGCTGCAAGTCTTTCTGGTCAATGAAGGTCAAATCTTTCAGGACACTAAGACTGCCTGTTCACAGGGATAACTTGTGGTTGTGGAGTTTGTGCTTTTCAGACAGATGGACATCACAGCAGATGCTTATCTACTGCGAGCAGAGCTCTCATGGTCCCTCTTCTTGGGAAAATGGAGATTTAAAATGTGGCTGCCGTATGGTCTGGTCAAGTCCCTGCAAAGATAACAGAAATACAGAGCCCTCTAAAAATATCTTTTTGACTGTAGTGTGGATATGGGCTATGCGTGGAGCCAGCGTGGATTTTGAAAGGTCTAACAGGTGCTAATTATTCAAAGATAACTTACTTCTGTTTGTAAACCAGATGGCTTGATAAAAATGAGGACGATGGTCAGATTGTCCGAGAATTAGTGCCTGCTGGGGAGTCACCACTGCTAAAAAGTGAGTTTAGCTTGGAAAAAAGGTCTGGGTTTGAGTTGTATATGGATGTGTCTATTTGCTTTATTCTTCTTAAAAATTCTTGTCAGTTCCCAGTAAATCTACTGGGCCTTTTTTGCCATTCTTATGCAAGAAGCTGCAGTAGGTCGTCATGCTGAGAGAAATGCCTCTGACTCTTAAATTCTAGTTTATGAATGGGAAAAGAACATAATTGCCACATTATATAGGTAGAAAGAAAAGGTTTTCAAAGTAGTGATTTGTTTAAGAACTGCTTTCTTGTATATCTTTCTTTGAAGGATCTTGAATTGCCACTGTTTTAGTAGCGTAAATGCCATCAAATAACGGCATTCTCTGAAGAAAATCATCAAACATATTATATTGCCCTTTTCTGGAGAACCAGGGCTCCAATCCTACAATTTCCCTTAGAAAATGGTGCTTGCACAGTGCAGGTTGTTGTGTTTTAAAAAAATAAATAAAAAGAAGGTCAAAGTTATTGAATTAAATTGTTAAGTATAAAAATGGTGAAATAATCCCATTTGCCTAAGTGCATTTCTATGCCTTGGGTAATCATCAAACAGTGAGAGGGAGGCATACAGAATGTTTTATGCTTATCAGTGTACCTACTGGATCTCTTCTTTTTTTGGTGAGTAACTCCAAGGTGTGACAGCTTCTCCAGCGTGGCCCTAAGATTCTGGATGCATGAATGGAGGGCAAGGTCCTTTCTGTGTCTGTATCTGGAGCCTTCCTCTCCTGTCAGCTGTTAGAAGCCAATTGCCTGGCTGGGCACTGGCAGTGCCACTCACCTGTCTGTGTTTTGTGCATCAATCTTTCTCTCCAGATGTCAGTTATCACATCAGTGTGAAGACAGGAGATATCCCTGGTGCCAGCTCAGATTCCAGGGTTTTCATCAAACTCTACGGTGAAAAAGCAGACTCCAGCAAAGAGTTTCTCTTAGTCTCTGATAATGATCTAGGCAATTATTTTGAACGTGGTCGAGTGGATGAGTTTACTCTAGATATGATGGATATTGGAAAGGTAAGAATCAATTGCAGGTGGCTCTATACTTTGTGCAAGTGCCTGAATTCAGGAGCAAAATAACACTCCATATTGAAGGTGAAGAAAGAGCCTTTGACATTCACACTGGATATTAAGAGACACATTTTACATAGATTTTACACCAGTGTATTGTGTATGCTGGCATGCGGGGAGTGTTTTAAGTCTGCAGTTAAATACATGTATAAACTATTTACACAAACACGGTGGAAGAGCACCGTGCCAGGGTAAGGAGACTGTTTAACATTAAGCAAATTCCGTTGTGTTGGGTTTTTCCCTGCCCTCTGGGTTTTTGTTTGCTTTTTCCAAAGATCAACCGAATTCTGATTGGGCACGACAACGTGGGTCTGCGGTCCGGCTGGTTCCTGGCCAGTGTCCAGATCACAGTTCCAGTCCAGGGAAGGCAGTACATGTTCCCCTGCAACCGGTGGCTTGACAAGGATGAGGCCGATGGCAGGGTGGAGGTGGAGGTCTACCCAAGTGAGATTTTGCCTATTGAGAAATGTAAGAGAACACGTGCTGCTTGGAAGCTAGGGCTAAATGTGCATTGCTCCCATCCTTCAGGGCAAGGTCACCACTGTCTTAGACATTAAAACCAAAACATCACCATTCCTATGGGCTTATATTTGTGAGAAAAGTAAAATTTTCTCCTTGTGTTTTCTGAAAGAGTTGGAAAAACATTACAGAGATTTTCATCTCCATTTCCTGAGACCATATGAAAAATTTACACCCTGGGCAGCACAACACAGCACAAGACAATGTGCTTCTTCACTGCAATATCAGTGGGTTCTTCTTTTTTCTACATTTATCTGCCCCAGTCCTTTTTACTCTTTATGCACCAGCACATATCCCATCCTGCCTTTATTACCCTGTTTCCTGGAAAGGAGAAGCTGTTTGATAACTAAGTGCCAAATCCCTGCTGGCCACTTGACTTTATCAGTAGACCCATTTTCTTTTAAGACTACAGTTAAAATTTGCTGTTGGTCCTAAGAAAGAATGCTGTGGTTTTCCCCTGCTCTCTGTAACTCCCTCCCTTGCACTGTATTAAGGAGACCATTCAACCACTCTATAGTTAGTCCTGAAACAAAATTCCCTTTTAAGGCTCTGTTTTGCACCCCCCTGACACTGGCTAACACTTGTAAAAGGAAAACTATTAGGTTAGTCCTCAGTGAAGAGTTCTGTTATCTCACATTTAGTTTGGATAAGAGCAAATGGTCGGCTACGTGCACATTTGTTAAGACAAGGTAATTTAATTTCGAACCTGAGCCCCCAGGAATGTTGTTATCTGAGTTTCTCTGCTGATTTAATTGCTTTATTTTTGGACCAGTGATAAACTATGAGGTGTCTGTAGTCACTGGAGACGTGCGAGCCGCAGGCACCAACGCCAAAGTCTTCATGCAGATTTATGGTGAGACTGGCAAAACGGAATTGATCATCCTGGAAAACAGATCCAACAACTTTGAAAGGGGAGCCACAGATATCTTCAAGGTATGATGGAGGCTGTCACTGCCACTTCTAAAAGGGGAAAGAAATTATCAGCCAAAGTTGAGACATCAATAGAGTAACTGCCCAAATATAAAAAAAGAAAAAAGACTTTTCAAGAAAATTGCAGGTCTGGCAGTATCTACTGTCCTCTATCTATAGTTTTGGAAGGCTTTTTTGGAAGGCATTTCTTTATGGGGTTTTGTGTTTTGTCAAGGGACTTACATCTTCTGAGGGGCTGCTAGCAAAGGTCATTGAAATTTATGATCTAATAGCAACATTTGTTTATATTTACTTTCAAAAAGATCTCAAAAGTCTTCAAACTTTGTGCCAGGCCACGTGTCATTGCCAATTCTCATTGTGCAGCTGGGGGAAAAAGAAAACACTCTTTGTATGAGAATAGAAGGAATCCCAGGTTTGCCTGTGGTCACACACACCATTAACTATGGGTACAGATGTCAGCCCTGCAGAGGTTTGCAGCTGTAATTCCTGAGAATGTGTGAATGCCTAATGGATTTTACAGTGCTTGTAACACTGTACAGGCAGGCAGGCAGGCACTGCACAGCCCCGACATTCAATGTGCACAGCTCAGTCCTCCAGGTATCAGGATGGTCAGAATTCAGAGCTTTTTAAAAATTCAGGTTTATACTGCAAAGCCCACACCTCTTTCCGAGCAGCCCTGCAGCAAAGGGAGTGTTTAGAGGGGTGAGGAACCTCCAACAAAACTCTAGGGAGTGAGCCAGGTGTTGGATAATCCAGCAAGATAATCCTGGGTTGATGAGGCTGCCCGCAAGTGTGGATCACAACATGGTCAGGACCCTCTCCTTTGGGACCAATGTTCTCTTCTGCCTTGTTAGCTTGGGGTTTCTGCCCAGAGGAACCACGGTTTGCAGGACACGAATGGTCCTAGCACCTGCCCTGATGTGGGATCAGAGCAAAGACAGGATGCTCTGTCAGAGCCACATCCTTCTGTAGGGAAGGAGAGACCAACATCTGGACAGTGAAGCAGAGAGTGCAGGTGGGAGCAGGATTTAAGGCACATCTGGCACATGTGCTCACAGCACAAGACTTGGCACAGCAGTGCCTAGGTATTCCTGAGAATTTGCAGCCCCACAGAGGCTGGATCCATCTCAGCACAGTTAAGCTTGCAGCTAATTGCTGAAGCTCCCCTGAATCATCAAGACTGGGATATCCTTCCTGCTGTCAGTGGCCAAATGGAGGTGCCTTTATCCACAGCTTCACCAGTTTTGTACTGTGTATTTTTGAGATCAGTTCACCTCCTCCTGCTTCATTTTCTTGCTTTACCGAATGGAGTTACTGATGTTTATCTATTTTTAATGAGTTTTTGGGGATTTGAAATGACTAGTACCTTATAAATGTTTGCTTTTTAAAAATTCTCTATAGTTTTAAGATTAGGTTTCTCTGATTTTAAAGGAAATAAGCTTTCTAAAATTTATGAGTAAGAGCTATTAGCGAATATAAGATTTATAATAAAGCCATATGCTCAGTGTTCTGTTTACATAGCTTTGCTTATATCCTCTCTCTGATATTTATTGCCAGATTTGAAAATTATGCCCATTTCTGTGATTTTTTTTATAAGCACACAAGGAAGAAGCTCCAGAGCATTGATAAAAGATTGTCTATCTCTTTCACTATATGAATGTTTACAAAAAGACACAGGCAAAAATAAGATTCTGTGAGCTACGTGATAATAGGAAATGCCATCAGTCATGGACAAGGCATGCAGGATGATTACAGTAAATCTAAGAGTAAATCCGTGTAAGGAAAGATACATTCTTTATGTCAGGACAGCGGGATCAATTTCAGTTTTCTGATACGCATCTTGTGTGCAATTGATTTTGTTTTAATCTACAAAACGCTTCTAGACTAAAACCTTACATGCCAAGTGCCAGATTTCAGCCTGAAGCAAATGTTTGCAAGTTTTATAACATAAACACTGCATAACAGCATAAGTGATCATCAGAAACAAGTCATGGGTTGTTGAAGGATTGTGTGGAGTAAAATCTTCTATCCAACTTCATTAGGTAGTAATCCAGACAGATAATCTAAACCAAGAAGGTTTTGTGTCTGCTGTGCTGACTAGAGGGATGTAAATCTTCTTACTGATCAGCCTTCTGCCACTGAAGCACTGTAACCACCAGTGATTGTATCTTCTCTGCTCACCAGAAAAGTGAGAAAATACTTCTCTAATTTTGCAGATGAGAAGGAGGGAGAAGGGCACTCCAAACCCACAGTCTGTGTCAGAGATTGTGTTATAAGTTAACTGCCTTTTCACTACACCATTATTGCTTCTTGCTGGGTTCATATCCTGTGCTGAGTATGAAAGGCACCTTATTATTAATTTTCAAAATGCCTCATGTGCTGAGAATCTGTAAAAACCTGGTGTGGTATTATCATATATTCATCTTTAGCAACAACACAGAGACAATACAGGTGAGGAGAGCAATGAGGAAGTAGGGAGCCCAATAAATATGGATTTAGCTCCTCTCCTCACCATGGCTGCTCTGAATGTCTTCAGCTTAATCCATTCAGATGAGATTTGGTGATGGGAAGTATGAAATAGTAAAGCAGGAAGGAAAATGTAAACTTGCATTAGGATATTGTTCTTCTCCTTGCTTAGATATTTTGTGTGACAGAGGCTGTGCTTCTCCTTTTTAAGAATGCGCTTTATGAAATTAAGACTGTCTTCTATCCCTCTGGGTGCTGACTTTCCCTGGGTGGCAGAGAGAGGCTGCAGATGTTGGCAAGATTTACAAGATCCGGATAGGCCACGACGGGACAGGCATTGGGGATGGCTGGTTCCTGGAGAGCGTCACGCTGAAGCGCCTGGCCACCAAAACAAAGGGGTCGGATGAAAGCATGAAGAAGAAGAAGAAGTCTGATGAGAAGGAAGAGGAGGAGAACAAGGAGGAAGAAGGAATGGATGTCTATACGTTTGTGGCACACCGCTGGCTGGCTAAGGACGAAGGGGATAAGGAGCTTGTGGTGGAGCTGGTGCCTGATGGAGAATCTGACCTGGAGGGTAAATACCACAGGGAATGTGTGTGGGTGTGGCTGTGGGGGTGTGTGTGTGAGTGTGGGTGTGGATGTGTGTATCCAGCCTCTGCATGAAGGATGATAACCACACTTGGAAGGACCATTTATCCTCCAAAACCACCCCGTTGCCCCAGGCATGCACTGGATCTGTGGTGGGTCAAGCTAGGGAGGAAGAGGATGAACTAAGGAAGAGGGTAAACTAAGGGAGAGCACGGAGGAGACAGCCTGAAATTGGGATATCCTAAAGGACTTCCATAGGATTCATCAAAGGTCATCTGGGGCACTTGGATCAAGAGTCCCAGAGGGTCCCACTGCAGCTGAGAGTTTAGCAAGATGTAACTGTTGTTATGGCCAAAGAGAGGGGCTGGAGGAAGGCAGAGCTGCTCATGTTTTAATATAGATGCCAACAAACTCCAGGCAAACTCTTTCTGTGCTGGCATTTCAGGGGTTACACACTTCTGTGGTGAGCCACAGATTTGATGAAATATGGCCACTTCAGGGGTCCTTCTGACCTGCCTTTGCTATTTTACTTGCAGAAAATACGTATGAAGTCCACGTCCTCACTGGGACTGTGTGGGGGGCTGGAACAGATGCTAATGTCTTCCTGAGCATCTATGGCATGGAAAGAGGAGACACGGGTGAGCGCCAGCTGAAAAGGTCAAATAACCTCAACAAGTTTGAGAAAGGACAGGTAATGCATGAACTCCACTCACTCAAGCGAGAATGAGCCTGGCAGGGCTCTCTCGGTTGATGTGCTGGCCGCTCAATACACTTTCTTCTCACTTCTTTCAAAATTTTTTTATTTCTGAAATATATTATATAAAGCAAAATGCCTCAAAACGTTTTCAGGGGAGATTCATTTGAATAATAAGCCGAACACCAATTCTATATTGGAGCCACTTTCTGCATCTGCTTCCTGTAAGCATTCTGGTAATAATGCTTCCTCTCAGGAATACTTAAAACTTACAAACTTTAAATTAATGTTGGAGAGTATTTTTGGGGAAGTTCAAACATGTAGATATTTAGATGCGAAAGCTATTCTAAATGTTCTACCCAACCAGCCAGGGAATAAAAGCAATATTACACAGTGTGCTGTAATTACATTATAATCCAATCCAATTAAAGATCATCTCTTGTATGTTGAGTATTTGTTATAAAAAGTTTATAAACAATTAACAAAAATCTACTGTTATAGCCAGGAGTTTTTTAAGGAATAATTCTGAAGAACAAAAAATTACAGAAACAAAAAGCAGCTGTGGAAAACTTGCAACCACAAAAAAAAAAAGAGCCCTAAGGTTGTTAAATAAGATGTTAGCTGTGATTTATGAGCTTGGCACTGGTGAAACTGCAACCTGCACATGGTTCTTCATTCAGTGGGAAGAGCTCCAACCTGCAAATGTAATGCTCTTTACTCTGGGGAGTACAAACACGAAGTCTACCAACATATTAATCACATTAAGATGTTTAAACTGTTATGATAACAAGGGCCATCCTGTCACACTAACACAGTTAATAAATGATCCTCTTGGTTGTGGTAAATGACAAAACGAAGAAATTCTGAAATATTTGAAATAAAGCATATGGGCTGTATTTTGGGGCTGTCCCATGCAGAGCCAGGAGTTGGACTCAGTGATCCTTGTGGATCCCTTCCAACTGTGAATATTGGAGGACTCTACACAGAGGTAAGCAGGAGAATTTCCACGGAGTCAACATAGTTTTTGTCCGGTTCCAGATTCAATCTGTGGGAAAATACTAAGCCTGAAAGGAACGATATTTAGCAGAGAGGAGTTAAACTTACAGGAAGCTGGAACTGGGATGAGGCAAAGAGAGGAGTGAAGGGGGGAGCAGCTCCAGGGCTGTTACTGCCTTGTAGGAGCCAAACATCAGTGTTAATGGGAGACCTCAGTGCTCTGTAGTTATTTTTGTACACCCACACAAAGAGTACAAAAAGAACTTACAAATAGCTATGTTTTAATGGCAAAAAAGATGATTACCCTTGGCTATTTCTTTCCTTCTGTCTTGGAAACACAGCCATTTGCCTCTTGCCTCCTGTGCAGGTAGATGTATTCACCATCAAAGCCATTGACCTGGGCGAACTGAAGAAGCTGCGGATCCGCCACGATAACTCTGGTTCCAGGCCCAGCTGGTTCTTGGAGAGGGTGGAGATTATTGACCTCAAAGAGAGCACCACGTGAGGAGCCTGTTGTGCCCTTTTCATGGGGTCAGGAAAGGGGTTGTGTTCTCAGGGACCTGCAGAGCCGTGGGGAGGCAGAGGAGATGCAGGAGGGCATTGTTGGAGCTCCTCAGAGAATGGCCATCATTTGAGAGCCTTGTGGTCCCTGTGCCATGACACAGAGCGTGGGGCCATTCTGGGGTACCCATGGGGAGGTTTGCTGTCCCAGCACCTCTGTAATTTTGGAACCAGCAGTGTTTGGAAGGCAGCCCCAGCTTTTTTCTGTTTCTCCTCATGGGATGGGCTAATCTCTCCCTCCTGGAGCAGAGGCTGCACTCAAGCTTTTCCCTTCTAGGCCTCACTTTGGAAGTCTGAGTTTTATTTGCCCTTTCTACTTAATGCAAAGATCTGGGCCAAAAGCAAATTCTGGTCTAAGCACACTCTCATGATTTCCACAGACAGCTGGATGAGCAAAGAATGGGCTGTTCAAAAGCTGAAATCTAGGCTTGCCTTCGAGCTGGAACTTGCTGGAAATCACACACTTAAAAGTTGCACAATGCTCTGATGGGTGGGACCACTCTTAAGGACAAGATGGGTTCAGTCTTCATAAACATAAAATGCCCAGGAGTCTGGAGGTCCTTCAAGTTACTGAACTCTTTCTGGGAGTGAAATTAAAATGAATCATCTATGTGGGGCTGGCAGCCCAGAAACAGCACTTAGCAGTATGTGCTCCCTAACCTATTTATGGATTTAGCTCCCACAACACCAGATCTCAAGGATGAAAACAGATGTATTGCTCAGCCTTGAGTAATCTTGTTGGGTTTTTTTGTTTTTTCCTTCAAGTAGCCTCTGATCTGTGCTTGTTTATGTTATTAAAGCCTGTGAAGTCCTGTGTAAGCACCGCATGCTGCTGTCATTTTGTAGGTATTACTTTCCATGCCAGCGGTGGTTGGCAGTGGAGGAAGATGACGGTCAGATTGCCAGGGAGCTGGTCCCAGTGGATGAAGCATTTGTGAAGAAAGATTCAGAAAATGAGGGCCAGTCTCCTGCAACTTTGGGCCTGGAACAGAAAGGTGGAATGTTATATGTTGGCCTTGAATTTCTTCCAATGTGGGGTTGGATAGGAATCAGGTTGTTAGTGCTGCTGAGGGCATTAGCAATGAGCAGTAGCAGTTACTCACTGTGCTGGGAGTAATTTTGCCCCAAAATGAAATTTTCAGGCATGAAGGAAGTGTCAAGTGTGTGTCAGACTGTGAGGAGTGGACCCTCCTCATTTTTAGTTGATTTAATCATCTTGCAAGATTGGACCCTAAGTGACAAGGCTAAAAAGATGGGTAATAGGTTCAGTCCTTGTTTTTGAACTGAAATGCATATTGGTTGCTAGTATCTAATGAATAAATCTCATTAATTTCATATCATGGACTGTAATGGTTAAATGTTCCAACATGAAACTGAGCAGAGAGAAAACACACCCAGAGAAAGAGAAGGGACCTGAATTTGTCTCACTTTCCATCTTGTTGCTTGTGTCTCTTGTCCTCCAAAACAACTTTGCCTCATTTGTATATAAATTTGCGCGGTAACCACAGAGCAGTGACACACTCCTGGATCACTGGGACACACTCAGCAAGGTGCTGAGTGCCCAACATTTTAACTTATTTCTTTTGGAAAGATATGTCCAGCTAGGGAGGAAGTATTCAATTTTGGAAATCCTGAGGTTACATCACCTGAGTGAAGATTATATTAGACTTTTCCATGAGATTTTTTATGAGTTTACTGCACTTTCTAGATGATGGTGTAGTAGAAACATCCCTACTGATGCTGTTCTGAAAGGTGTGTTTGTGAATATGAAACTGTATATGTCAGTGCACACACTTTCTGGTATGTGTTATATGCACATGTATTATCTGATGCCAATGAAATAAAGGGGGGGTAGGTGGATTTTTTTAAAGAAATATTGCAATCAGAGACAGTTTTGAGGAGGGTTAGAGGTTCCCAGGAAGCAAATGGGAAGGCTTGAGCACATTTCTTATCTGTAGATATGCAGGCAATGTGCTGAGTGACTGGAGCAGTAGAAGATTCTGGAACCAGACAACCCAGCTCAAGGGCTACCAGAGCATAGAACAGGAATTAGAGATTACAGCATGGCTGTGATCAGCCAAAACAAAACTCAAACCAAGCACACATTTAAGCAAGGAAGAGTAGAGTTAACTCCTGGTTGGACATTACACTCTTAAATTAAGATGTTTTATCTGGCAGCTAAATCCACGACATACTCAGTGAAAGTGAAAACGGGGGACAAGAAAAATGCCGGGACAGATGCCAACGTTTTCATCATACTCTATGGAAGTAAAGACGATACAGGTATGGCTTCAAATGATGGAAAAGGAAAGCAGCTCCGTGTCTGACACCTAAAAAGACAGGTCATGGTTTCTTTTCATTTCCCCAATACCCCTTTCTCACTCCTTTTAGTGCGACTTTGTGTTCTCGCAGTCGCTGCACACGTCGTGGTAACTTGGAGCACAGCACCAGCTGCTGTAAATCACTGCCAAGCTTTGCGATGCTGATTTGCACCAGCTGCTGGTCTAAAGGTTTTAATTTCAATTATAGAAACAGCACAGTTGACTGGGACTACATTATTGAGCAGTGAATGCACTGGATGATTTGCTTTCCTCAGCAATGAATCAGCATGCTCCTGAAACCCAACCCTCCTCTGCCTCTTTGAGTGGCCCAGAAGTATTTAATCAGCTGATGAGTTAATCCTCTTGGAAGCAGCTGAGCTGTGTGTGCAGTGGCTTGGATGCCTGTGAGAGTGACAGGGAGCTGATGGGTAGCACTGATTTCTTTAGCTGTGAGCACAGCACGACAACATCATCCCTGTTGCACTGCCAGAGGATCATTCAAGGGAGGAATTCTGTATATTTTGGGTGTTGATACAGACTTGGGCTCAGAGGGAGGGACAAAGCTCAGATCTTGAGATGAAAAGCCAATTTTTGCATTTTAGCCCCTTCTCTCGTCCCACTGTTGACATTCCCAGAGGATTTGTTTCACATGCTGAACAATGTCCTTTTGCATCGCCACAACAGGGATAGTCAGCCTAAAGGCGTCAAAGTTTAACAAGAACAAATTTGAGCGTGGGAAGGTAGATGAGTTTACAGTGGAGTCTGTGGACATTGGAGACCTGAAAAAAATCAAGATAGGCCATGACAATAAAGGTAAGATAATCTGCTCTGTAATGCAGTGTTTCTAGTGCACAGGGTGTGTTGCTGTATAAAATAACCTGCCTTCAAGACCCCAAATGTAATTTACCTTTTGGTGACAGATCCTTGCTGTCACTTTGGCTGCTGCTGCTACTATCTTTGCTGCTGATTCCATTCCCGTGTGACATTAGGAGCTCAGTGGTGCCAACTTGCAGATAGCTTTGCATCCTCTCCCTCTGCAAGAGTCTTTATATTTCTACAGCCACATCTTTAGAGAGATTTCACAGGTACCACCATACCCACCATACCCCTTTTTTTTTTTTTTTATTGCATGGGACCCATAGGCTTGTTTCACTTCTTTATTAAGTTTTTGGTGGTATTTTGATCATCAAGTCTTGGCTGCTTTTTAGACAGAATTCTGTGTATCTGCTACAAACAAGGGAGGCAGTGGAGCTATGCATGGATCTTTTCCCCTATGGGTCATTAAATGACAGGTTTATTGATAGCTGCTCTTTATTATTACAGAGGCCAATTGATAAAAGTGATGCAGTAATTAGCATTTCCACGTGTACATCTTTACCCTGACACTTATAGAAATGTGAATCATTTTACCTCAATCCTGGGCAATTGCATCCAATGATCTTTACTCCATATATTCTACATTCCCTTTGGCAAAAGACAGAAAGATTTATTTCTCTGAGGTCTGGCGTGCAGTGATTCATTTGCTGTTGTCTGCAAAGGCTTCATGGGTTATTCACTGTTATCTTTGCACCACAGGTAATTCAACTGGCTGGTTTCTGGAATGGGTGGAGATTGATGCCCCATCCCTGGGACAGTGCCTCAAGTTTCCCTGTGGCCGCTGGCTGGATAAATCCGAGGATGATGGAGCCATTGAGAGAATTATCTTCCCTGCAGAACTGCAGACAATAGAGTACATCCCATGTGAGCAGAATGCCATTTCCCCAGGATACACTCATCATTACAGAAGATAAAAATCTCACTATCTCATGCAGTTTTATAGGTTTCACCTCTCACTTGAACTGGCTTTGGGAAATTTAAAAGTAGATCTCATGCCAGCTATTCAAATTACTACAAGAAGGTTCCACTGGGTGCTCTAGATTAACATTTACTGCATTTGCCAAATCAGAGAATCATTAGAAGTCATGTGGATGTGGATGATTGTCTTTTTCTTCCTATTTCCCCATCCCCTCCAAGTCCTCTGCTCATTCCAAGCTGTCTTTCTTGTCTCCAGTTTCCCTTTGATCTTGCTCCATTCTAATATTGCCATTTCTGGTGCCAAAGCAGACACTCTGGTTTTGCTTCCAAGTCTTAGTTCTTCCAGTGCCTTTGGCATTGCACACTCATCTCTTGCTGAAAGACCCTCTTCCAGAGTTTCTTTAGTGTGGTGCTTTTCTAGAAGTGTTGCACCAGTCTGCCTTTTTTAGTGTTCTCCAATTTTTCCTTACTCTTCACTCCCCTCCAAATTAATGTTTTGGGTAAACATTTCCCCTACTCAGCTCCTTCTGAGTATGAGCTCAAGTCTGCTATGGCAACTCAAACTCTTTAGTTCTTGAAACTTCTTTTCCTGCTTGCAGAACACTGAACATCAGACACCATGGTTTTCTTGAAATAAATGAAATATTTTCCTTACTTTTTAGCCCTCTCCCTTCTCATTTCTCCCCTTTCTTAAGCATCTTTGACAGTGTGCAGAGTTCAGCCCTGGGACTGTATTTGACTTGTCCCTCTCTGATCTGCTTCATTTCAAGTGGGTGATGAATTTTGCTCTCCGTCGGGGTACTGTCAGAACTGCCTTTTCCTTACATTGGGTTGGATGCCACAATGATGAGGGATGAGGTCTGACACCTGGGAGTTGATTTCCTGACAGGTTTTTCCCTGGTCATTCATAAGAAGAGCTAAAATATTTCACACCAAGGCTGTTTCTCCACTAATCCCCAGTGCATGCACTGAAGGTATCAAAAGCTTTATTGCCTGCAGTTCTTTATTTAGATATCAAAATTTTGAGCTGCCCAAACTCCTTTTCTCTGCCTCAGTTTCCTTTTTAACAAGTAGTTGTAGGAATAACCACAAGGAAGGCCATCAGCTGTTTTGCCTCCTTCTTTTTTATTATGAAGACAAAGGTTTATGTTGAAGGTCCTCCCATGTTCAGATCCCTGTACCCTGCAGCCTGTAAGCTGAAATAATTTCTTCTCTGAGGATCTGCCATTGTCATGTCTTTGTGCTTCACCTATTCTTTGATCAAGGTATTTTTATTTCTCATGTCTAACCTTCTTCATCCAAACTCTCTGGAGCAGAAGAAAGGATTCCCTTTGCTCCCATCTGCACTTTTGTCAGTCCAATGGAAGAAAAAGTAAATTCACAGAATTGAAAGGGATCTTAAAGCTCATCCAGTGCCACCCCCTGCCATGGGCAGGGACACCTTCCACTGTCCCAGGCTGCTCCAAGCCCCATCCAGCCTGGCCTGGGACACTGCCAGGGATCCAGGGGCAGCCACAGCTGCTCTGGGCACCCTGGGCCAGGGTCTGCCCACCCTCCCAGCCAGCAATTCCTAATTGCCAAGAGCCCAAAATCTGTGCCTGCCCTCTGGCAGTGGGAGCCATTGCCTGGGTGCTGTCCCTGCAGGCCTTGTCCCCAGTCCCTGTGCAGCTCTGCTGGAGCCCCTGGAGGCCCTGGCAGGGGCTCTGAGGTGTCCCTGGAGCTTCTCTTGTGCAGCTCAACAGCCCCAGCTGTGCCAGGCTGGCTCCAGAGCTCAAGCTCTTGGAGCATCTCCGTGGTCTCCTCTGGACTCCCTCCAGCAGCTCCATGTCCTCTTTAAGCTGGGCACCCCAGAGCTGGATGCAGTATTCCATGTCTTTGTGTCTGAAAAAATAAATTGATTAATAGATGCAGTGATACCTTTTATAGGAGTGCCTATAACCCAGAGACTCAATACATGCTTCTCTTCTGTTTTTTTCCACGTTATCCCAATCAATATATATTTTGATGCAGATATTGGCTATATAATTTATTAATACTGAATATTTTAATGATGTAGGAGCTTCTGGCATGCTGTGCCTTTGAGCACATAGTTCGTGTTATCCTGATTTTTGTCAGCAGTCCACATCCAGCCTTTGGAAGCAGTCAGGTCTCTCTGGCAAACATTTTGCACCAGGCCTACTGTCAGCTTAGGCTTTTTCACCATTTGAACCATCCCCACTGTGCTGTTTACTACATTCTGGTTTCCTAGCAATTAACCTGTGGGTTTCAGTTTGCCAGAGGTAACTAAACTGGCTTGATTTGTTTTATGATGACTCGTGCCAGAATTGTTTCACGATGAAAACATGTCATCCACAGTCCAATTAAAATCATCCCTGTGGGGATACAGCTTTAAAAGTGCCATGTAAATGAATTGGGCATCTGACAGCTGAAAGTTGTGCTGTTGGTGACCTTGTTAGGGCGCTGCTTTGCTGATTCACTTCTAAGCTGATGTTAATATTCAAGCAACAAGAGCAAGTGCTACAGCCTTCAGCAGAGAGGATAATTTTTAATTCATAATGCATAGTGTGTGATTTTTGGTATGCAGGATTTTTTTTTCCCTCTCTTCTTACATTCTGGAGAAACTATTCCAGTTTACTTGCAGCACAGCAGAGCAGATTTCACTGGGTTGGGCAGGAAGAATATTGAGTATCTCCAGGCTGACTCTCTGTAGAAGAACACTTCTTCGTCTGTGGCCACCTGAGAGCTGTATTTAGAGCGCCTGAGCTTTTAATGGATGATTAGTGTCTTACATGGATAATCAGAGTTACTCCAACAGTAATAGAGGTAGTGCTGAGACACTTCTCCCTACCCTAACAGAGATGCTGAGTCTGAAACACAGTGCAAGCTGCTGTAATGTAAAGATCAAAAACTACTGAAGATGTGGTAGAGTAGGAGGGTGAGAATGACAAGCACCTGACAAGATTGTAGTGAGGGATGGGAAAGGATGAAGTTTTTAGGGATGAATGAGAGAGGGATGGCCAGGAGAATATTGTGGCCCTGGCAGAATCCTGGTGTTGAAGGCTGTGCTTATGGGTAGTGGGACTGAGGGAAAGCCTCTTCCTGAGGCAGGAGAGGTCCCTGCAGAGCTGTTCAGTGATGCTCAAGCCTTACCTGGTGTTTTGATTTCAGAAAGGATTTAAAGGAGTTTGGGACAGGACACAGTTTGGGACAGGATACAGTTTGGCATACCTGACATCACATGGGCTCATGGCAGCGGGGTGTCTGAATTGCCATGATGGTTATTTGGTCATGGATATGGGGAATGATTCAGCTAATCCCAGGGAAAGTGCCTTCATTCGTTGATTAAGTGTTTCTTCACTTTATTGATTTTATTGCTGACATCTGGAGATGCACACACTTGTCTGATGAGCAGGCATCTAAACCTATGTTTCTTACTCTGTGAGCTGAAACACCATCTCACCTTGAAAACTGAGGGTATATTCAGCAAGCCCATAGCAGAGCCAGGAACAGAGCCCCAGTTCCCATATTCCTGGGTCAGCCTTATTCCTGAGCAAGTCTGAGTCATACTCCAGCAGGACTCAGGACTGAGAAGCTGTGAAGACAGAATAGAACAAAAGGAGGCAGCACATTCTGGGGTCATGGGACATTCTGGAGAAACCACAGGAAAAGAATAGGGGAGTATTTATGGTCTTGAACATTACTGTTCTGCATTCACCATGAGTTTGGGTTGCAATTTAACCTGTTTGCCTCAGTGTTTCAGGGGAGGTGGTACCAAGTGAAAAATGGAACAGAGGAATTATTAACTTCCTTGTGATGGATTTTTGTCTTGTGTTTAGTAATGGAAATATTAGGACTTTTTTATCAGTAAGACTATCTTGAATATTTTTCACTGCCTCCAGTTGTCTTAACTTCATCCATCTTCTTAAATGCTCAAAAATTTTCAAATTCATGTTTTGCTTTAACTCTTGAGCTGTTGAAATAAATCTTGTTTCAGTAACTTTGGATGGCAAGTATATTGAGTGTCATATGATTAACCTAAAAACCCATTACATCAACTCATATCAAGGTCAATTTGCTTTATTAAGAAAAGGAGTTTCCATAAGAAAGGAAATTCCTTTGTATTCTCATAGGACTGACCAGCTTGATATTTTAACTGACCACAAGTGATTGCTACCTTCTTCTCTTTCACTGTTGAGATTCAGAACTCATTTTTTGTATCGCTAGTTTTTGGTTTTTTTTCCTTAGGGGCATTGCTATGCTGGCTCCTAACTCCTTTTGGCTTGTTTCTGTTTTCTATCATTTCCTAAACCAGTTGTTCCTTACGAGATCACAGTGTACACCAGTGATATTTTTGGAGCTGGCACGGATGCAGATGTCTTCATTGTTCTTTATGGAAGTGATGGGGTTTGCACTCAGCAAAAATCCCTGTGCCTCAACAAGAGAGAGCAAAGGATGTATTTTGAAAGGAACTCAGTGAATCAGTTCATCGTGGAGGTAAGATTGAAGCATGGGGAGCATTGGGGAGCATGCAGTGGTCAGGAGTAGACACCCTCAGTCCTCTCTATTCTTGTACCTGTGAAACCACCAAATTTATTTCATCAACAGAAAGTGCTTTAATAATACCTGAGATGAGTCTTGAAAAGGTAGAGGAGGTTGTTGCGGTGTGAAGCAATATCCTGTTTCACCTTTCCCAGTCCCTCAGGTGTGCCAACCTCTCCCTTCCCCTCCCTCCACCTTGCCCCCTTGCTAAGTGCTGTCCGTCAATCTTATCATTCCAGCAAGGGCCTCGTCTGGTTGGTGCAGTTCAAAAGATGCCCCTCAGCCTTGGGGTCATTGGCCAGTCTAGGTGTCATTGTCCCTTGAGACTGCCCCCCTCCCACCTTGTTGGTGGCACACTTACCCCGTCCCCTCCCTCTTTCCGCGGGCTTAAAATGACGCGGGAGCATGCGGTCAGCATTCTGTTGGAGCTGTTACAAGACTCAGAGATCTGTGACCCTGGAATAAAACTCTGGATTAAACCCTACGGCAGGATCCGTCTCCTTTTCCTCTTCACCTCGCCTAAAGCCTTTCCACCAGAGGTAAACCTGAACTCCCTGCTTGCCTGGACTTGTTCCAAGTGCCAGCTGCAGCATCCAGCCAGCCAAAGGGGCCTGTGGGGTGAAACACCACAGCTGCCGCCTTTGGTCAAGCAGCAAGGGCTGGACGAGCCCAGGCACATTCCATCCGGTAATATTGGGATCTTATTCCAATAGGAGGTCACAAAATGTAGCTGGCCCTTTACTGAAAGAGGAAGGCCATGTCAGCCCCTGCTCCTCCCTCCTCCTCACCTCCATTGGCATCAAGGATGAGTTTCCAGGCTGGGGAAGGGCCAGAGGTCATTTCCAAAATGACAGTGAGAGTGGAAATCCTGACCAGGATGTGTCACCACTGCTCTGCTCCTCACTGGTCTCACCCAGCTCGGTCTCTGCTGCTCTGCTCTGGGGTGGGGCAGCCTCACCTCAAGTGCTGAGGGCACTTTTGGGTGCCACAGCATAAAAAAAGACATTGAACTGTTAGAGAGCAACCAAAGAAAGCCACAGGGAGGTGATGGGCCTTGAGGGGAAGCTGAGTGAGGAGCAGCTGAGGGCACTGGGTCTGCTCAGCTGGAGAAGAGGAGACTGAGGGGAGACTGCACCATGATTCCAGTTTCCTCATGAGGGGAAGAGGAGGGGCAGGCACTGATCCCTGCACTCTCATGGGCAGACAGGACTTGAGGAAACAGCATGAAGGGGAGGTTTATGTTGGATATCAGGGAAAGGCTCTCCCCCATAGGGTGCTGGCACTGCCCAGGCTCCCCAGGGAATGGGCACGGCCCTGAGGCTGCCAGAGCTCCAGGAGCCTTTGGACAGCACTGCCAGAGATGCTCAGGGTGGGATTGCTGGGGGTCTGTGCAGGGCAGGAGCTGGACTCTGATCCCTATGGGTGCCTTCCACCTCAGAGAGTTCTGTGATTCTGTGATTCTCTTGCAGTTTGCAATACTTAAAAGCATAACTCTTTTTCCTCTGTGTCCTCATGCAGAGAAACCATTTCTTTCCTGTAGACAATGTGATTTTTGAATACCCAGGCTAACTTTTTGAAAGATCTTACCAAGTATTTCCTGAAGTGTTTGCACAACTGTATGCAAATAGTAAACCCGTGCACATCAAAGAGTGAGCTCATTTACATCCACAGTATTAAGCAATTCCTATTCACAGTATATTCCTATTGCTGAGAATTTGTAAGAGGCAAAAAATACAGGCAGACCTGCTCTGGTTTATCCTGTTGATGCTGCTCCATGCCCTTCCCTTCCCTTCTTCCTTGCTACAGCACCAACACTGACTTCATAGAGGCTCTTACATCTTCTCTCTGTTTTGAGTCTAGTTTGTTTTTGTAATTGAAGGGAAATTTTAAACCAATTCTTAAAATACTTGCAGCCCACATTGTTGTTGTATGTCATGAATCATAAAATAAATCCCCAGTGTGATTCCTTTAAAACAAAGAATAAGACTTATTTCAGTGGAGTTTCCACACAATTTTTCATAGTAGAGGTTGCGTTAATCCACAGGTATAAATCTTAAACCAAGTGCTCTGCTAAGGTCTTTATTACATAAAATTTATTTCAATTTTGGTGGAATCTGAAACATCAGTACTTTTCTTAGATTAAGTGAGAGAAAATGCAGTGTGTTCTACCTATTTATAACATCATATTAACCTGTCCCCAAACTTCATTCTCACTTCACCAGTTCCTCTTTCTGCAGGAGATGGGAACAAAGCAAAATATATTTTTCTTTCACCTGCTTGTGTAGGGCCATAATTTGGAGTTCAACAGACCTTGAAAACAATTTGGGGGGTTTCAGAAAACACAAACTGGGAATTGTCTGTTTGCTTTGTGGCTTTACCTCCCTCTATCATTTTGTATTTTGCAAAAGAGGCACGAAAGATTAGAGACTGCTCTTAGCTATGCTTCCAAGTGATGATTTGCTGGAGATGCCTAGAGCAGTCTTCCTTAACATGGATCTTCTTCTTTAACATGGATCTTGACTGCTCAAGCATCATTTTATTGCTATGTATTGATTAAAAGTCTCAGTGAAAGATGAGTATTTGGACAGGACAAAAGAGGGAAAATAATTTTCCCCTAATGCATACTTGTGTGCATGTGTGTGAGTTTTAGAAATGAGTTTGGATCGTTTAATTATTTTGTGGTGAATCTTATGCTGTCTGAAGTCAGAGCAGGGCTGCTGGAGTCAAACCCAGTTTGTTCAGAGTGTGGATTCCTTGGGTAGTGCAGACCTACTGACCTATGGAGCCTTCTAAAACTGCTGCTGCCTTTGCTTCGGTATGGCTGGGGAGAGAAGGGAGCAGTCTCCAGTGAAGCAAATGGATATGCTCCATTTTCTATCCAAGAAAATCAGACTCTGAGGCCCCAAGGACAGAAGGACAGCTCAGTGTTCTACATGCAAAGGTTTGAAGGCCAGCTACACAAAAGTTTGCTCTGGAATAACCAAAAACTAATACTTAGGAGCAAATTTCAATTTTTCCTGTTCAAGCCTTTGAAAGGGAAGTGAATTAAAAGTAGCAGACTAGTAACAAATTACTCAATTAATAAGGTGAGGCATAAAAATCCAGTAGCAACTTCATAAGCTAATCATCCTGTTGGCTTTCTCAGAATGACATTGGGATTCTGTGGCAGAAGAGGAGAGATAATATAAAATGCCAGGCTCTTTGTATAGTACTTTAACTTCAAAGTTATTTTTCCAGTATTAGGAGAGTTCACACAAGTGTTTAAAAAAGAAAGTGATTTAAAAAGAGCAATTTAAGATGCAGCTGCATTCCAGTTTCATAGAATCACAGAATCAATTAGGCTGCAAAAGACTTCTGAGATCATTGAGTCTGGCCTGTGACCAGTCCCCACCTTGTCACTAGACCAGAGCACTGAGGGCCACATCCCATCATTCCTTTAATACCTTCAGGGACAGGGGCTATACCACCTCCCTGGGCAGCCCATTTCAATGTCTAATCATCCTTTCTGTGATTAATTTCTTCCTAATGTCCAAACTAAACCTCCCCACAGCCTCGGACTGCATCCTCCTCCTGTCCCTGTTCCCTGGGAGCACAGCCCGATCCCCCCGGCTGTCCCCTCCTGTCAGGAGCTGTGCAGAGCCACAAGGGCCCCCCTGAGCCTCCTTTACTCCAGGTTCAGCCCCTGCCCAGCTCCCTCAGCCTCTCCTGGGGCTCCAGCCCCTTCCCAGCTCCGTTCCCTGCCCTGGACACACTCCAGCCCCTCAGTGTCCTTGTTGAATTGAGGGATCCAGAACTGGACACAGCACTGGAGGTGCTGCCTCACCAGTGCCAAGTACAGGGACAATTTCCAAGCTTTCATTCCCACTCATGCAGAGAAGCCTGAGATGAAGGATTGCTGCTGTGCAGCTAGACCTTTCTCATATGGTGGGTAATTTGTGCAGAGCAAGGTTCTCTCCATTTTGGAGCAGAAGTCCAGGGAAAACTTTTAGCCAAAATGCAAATTAGAGCATAACTCCAGAGGAGGCCACAGAGATGCTGCCAGGGCTGGAGCCCCTCTGCTCTGGAGCCAGCCTGGCACAGCTGGGGCTGTTGAGCTGCACAAGAGAAGGCTCCAGGGACACCTCAGAGCCCCTGCCAGGGCCTGAAAGGGATTTAATAAAAGAGGGTGAGGGGTTTTTTATATAGGCAGATAGAACAAGGGTCAATGGTATTAAGCTGACAGAGGGCAGGGTTAGATGGGATATTGGGGAGGAATTCTGCCCTGTGAAGGTGATGGAGCCCTGGCACAGGTTTTGCAGAGAAGCTGTGGTTGCTGCATCCCTGGAAGAGTTCAAGGATAAGGTTTGGAACCCCCTGGTCTAATGGAAGATGTCCCTGCCCATGGCAGGAGGGTGGAACTGGCTGATCTTTATAGTCCCTTTGAACCAAACCTATTCTAGGATTTTATTTTATAATCCTACAATGTATCAGCACTAACATTTTCTCCCCTGGGACTTCAAACAGCCTGGAAAAATATGAAATAAGGTAGAGAAGTGGTGTCTGAAAAGCCACCAGTTGTTCACACTGCAATATTTCCCTTTTTAAAAATTTTTTGGGGTTCTGCTTGTTTGGTTTTGTCTCAGGTTCATTGTGTTGCTGAAATGGCTGCCGAGGTATTAAAGAGTCTTTTTTCCCAGCCCCATGACCAAATAAGAAGTCAGAATTCCTCGGCTGTGGTTCTCAAGGTTATTTATTTTCTCTTATCTAACACATTTTCTTTCTGACCAGCTGAGGTCTGTCCAGCAGGTTGGGTTGAGGAACTCTTGGGGTGGTGTTAGCTTTTTATACTAAAAGCTATGTGTACTTTATTTACAATAATTTTCCAATACCTATCACCTATGTAAGACAGTCTGTCTCTACTCTAAACCAATCCAGAAGTGCCACCATCACAGCAGAAGATGGAGGACAAGAAGAAGAAGGACAGGACACACCCAGATTCCTCCATCTTGACTCTTGGACCCTCATTCTAAAAAACCCAAAATTCTACTTTCTCACCCTGTGATAAATTCACTATCATTCTACTCAAACCCTTGTGGCTTGTAAATCGTCACACAAAGTTGGTGACTTCTTCCATGGGCTGAGATCGAAGGCCACAGGTGTTTGTGACTCCATGCCAAGGTCTCTGAGCCCCCTACCAGGGTCTTGAGCAGTCAGAGGAAATGTCCTCTGACTGCTCTGGGTTCAGAAAGTTTTGGTGGTTGTTTGTTTGTTTGTCTGTTTGTTTCTCTGCAGCTGGAGGACGTTGGTGACATTATAGAAAAGATTCGCATAGGACACAAGGGCGGAGGGCTGAACTCGGGGTGGCACTTGGACCGTGTGACGATCCGGAGGCTGCTGCCAAACGGGAAGGTAGGCTCTGAAATCCTGCACATCCCCGGGAGCTGCCACTTCCATCTCCCAGATTGCATCTCTGGTGTACAAAGTGTGATTAACAGTGAAAAACGGCTCCCTGAAGAGCAGTGCGCGCTAAACTTGCTGGAGCCTGGGGATCTGGGGACAACAAACGTGTGTTATCATGTTTTGTTCTTCAAATGTTGATGATAAGGCCCTGAAATAATTACTTTTTCTGAGGCTTCGTGTTTTCATGTGTACTTCTGTTTTGATCACAGGGAAGGGAGTGGAAAGTGGGTGTACTGTTTTAAAATAAAAAAAATATCGTTGCCAAACACCGACAAGAAACAATTTTGTCAGTCCCTTAATCCTGGAAGAAAAAAATACTAGGAGCCAGTAGAATTAAGGCAAGCGAAATGCCTCTCAGTGCAAGTCCCTGAATCATGCTAAAAAATCAAGTTAGATGATAGGATTTTCCGCTGTTCATGTGAACAAGACTAACACAGTACAGTCAGATTGGTCACCTTGGTCCTGTCCACGTAAGAAAGTGTCCCTCAGCCCTGCTTTCAAATGCTGGCTATAGCAACAGGGATGAATCTGGCACTGGGGAAGTTCAAAAGAAAACCTCCTCTTCAGGGCCAGCTCAGAATTGGAGCAGTAGCTGCATTGTGGAAGACCTGGACTCTTTCCCCTTATTCCAAAGGGATGTCAGCTTTTATCTCCCCTCAGGTCTGCCCACTCCTCAGGTGACTTCTAATGCCAAGATCTGAAACAGTTTGTTCAGTCATGGTGAACCCACTTCTCATCTTGTTTCCTCCTTCAAAATTTACAGGATATGTTTTATTCTCTTTGCTACACAATCAACTCACAGGTCTTCTTCCTTGAACCCTCCTCACCATAGAATAGTTTCTGGGATTGTTTAGGTTGAAAAAGAACTCCAAGACCATCGAGTCCAACCATTCCCCCAGCACTGCCAAGGACACCACTGACCCATGTCCCCAAGTGCCACATCCACATGGCTTTTAAATCTACAGGAATGGGGACTTCTCTACTGCCCTGGCCATCTCTGCCAGGGCTGGACAGCCCTTTCTGGGAAGAAATTTTTCCCAATATCCAGTGTAAATCTTCCCTGGTGCACCTTGAGGCTGTTTCCACTCCTCCAGTCCCTTGTTCCCCAGGAGCAGAGCCCGATCTCCACCTGGCTCCAACCTCCTGTCAGGGAGTTGTGCAGAGTGAGAAGATCTCTCTTCTTCTCCCATTTCCATCCTCCTGATCAAGCACCCTTCACAAGCCAATACCCTCGGATTGCTCCTCTTTATCACCTTTTTGATGATCTGACATTATCAGACCCTCAGTGTATTGCCTATCCCTTGCTTAGGTTAACGAACAGGTATACAGTGTTTTCAGAGATGTTGTTGTTGGTCACAAGCTGGAGAAGATGAAGAGGGAGGCAACCAAATGTGTGGAAGCCAAGGGAAAAGAGATTCCTGGGCTGCCTCTTTCTACACTGGCCTTAAACTGAGCACTTTGGGAAGTGCCTGAGAGCTCCGTCTTGGGTGCTCCTCAACTTGCCAAGAGAGGGTCCCGGGGCTGCAGCCCCTCCTCAGTCACTGCAGCAGCTCTGAAGGTGGGGAGGAACCTGAGGAGGGAGGAAGGGAGGAAAGCCCTGAACGACTTGGGAATGGAGAGATTTACAATTCTGCTGATCTTTTGATTATGGCATGGGAAAAAAAAGAAGAAAGCAGAGCGCTGCATGATGCCGCTGATCAGCCGCAGGATATTATGACCTGCCACAGGATAGCAATATGCTGCCAGTGCTTCTAAAAGATCTGCTACCTGATTAGACTGCTAAGATGTGTCTAGATGTATCTGTAGAGCTGCAAAAGAAAAAATGAGGTCAGTAACTTTTCAGATTAAATTGAAAGCACTTGGGTAGGAAACTAGGATTGTTGCGTACTGAAAGAACCGTCTTGGCATGCCAATTATATTTGATAATTATATTTCATTTGTTACAACTTGGAGAAGGGGAAAAGCACTGACTTTTAGTACAGTATCAAACCCTGCTTCTAGCTTAGGTCCAGACTCAGACTCTAACAAATTCTGTTCAGGGCTGCAAGAGGATTTTACTGCTGGTAACATAAACCAGGGCACTTTACCTGGCTTAAATATTAATACAATCACTAACAGGGAAACCCCAATAAAAACCGTGGCAATGGCATGGTGATTATCAATAATGAGACAATTAACTCTTGCAGTAAGTGCACATTATGCCCCACTGTGCTGTCACTCCAGTCCCTAGATATCTTGTTACCAAATAAACAGTATTTGCATCAATGGCCCATACAGCCAGCAGTATGAATGCTCAGGAGCTGTTGAAAGCTTCAGTGAGAAATGTGACTGAAGTGGGATCTCTATCAGGAGGAGAGAGTTTCAGCACTGAAGCATCGTTCTGGAAAGCCCTCTCTTCCCAGCCTGCAGGTGTGGAGATAAGCACTGTTCATCAGCTTGGCGTACAGTCAGATAATACAGGTTAAGTGGTCAGACAGCCAGTGCAGAAATGAGGAGGCAGGAATTATTAGGTGCTGTATTCTGCTTGTGTAGCACAAATAACACTTGAAAGTAAAAGATGTGAAATCACCTGAAGTGCTGCCGGTTTTCTTTGACACCATTTTGTATGCCATGCTCCAAACCTCCTCCTGGAGTTAAACATCTCTGTCTGGGGTTAAACTGCAGCGCTGCAGGGAGCAGCAGAGGGGAGGAGAAATGGTCTTTCATTAGCAGCAGAAGATTTGGGCTGTGTGTACTCAAAGTGTGACTCTGCTGCAGTCACACAAGCCCCTTGGAGGGGCTCTGCTTCCCAGCTTCCCTGGGATCTCTGGGTGGTGACACTGTGACCTGTTCATTCCAGGCTGGCTGTGATCAGAGTGCTCATCTGCTCCTGGGTGCACAAGCTGTTCGTCCCCAGTGATGGTGTCAGGGAGGGCAGGATCTGCAGTTCCAGGCTGTAACACACAGTCACAACAATGCTCAGGAGTGCTACAGTGAGATCTATTCCCTTCCCTTGCCGTGTATCAATATTTAATATTTAAATAGAAAAAGTAGTGAAAAAGGGCCCTGTATTGGTTTCGTAAGTAATCACAGCAGGGTAATTAAGGTGGAAATTATTCATAAAGAGTGTCTACAAGAGAGCTGGCGAGGGATTTTGGACAAGAGATGGAGGGACAGGATAAGGGAAAATGGCTTCAGATTGACAGAGGGCAGGGTATCAGATATTAGATGGAAATTCTTGACTGTGGGGGTGGGGATGCCCAGGTCTCTCAGAGCAGCTGTGGCTGCCCCTGGATCCCTGGGAATGTCCAAGGACAGGCTGGACAGGGCTTGGAGCACCCTGGGATAGTGGAAGGTGTCCCTGCCCATGGCAGGGGCCTTGGAACCAGATGATCTTTAAGGTCCCTTCCAGCCCAAAAAACCCCCTCTGGGATTCTGTTAACCTCCACTGGTATGTTATATATGAAAGTGATGCCACACAGTATGCTGGAAAGAGCAGAAAGTCCCTGTGAAGGGTAAGAGATAAATTATGAGCTTGTCAGTAAAGAAAAGGGCCTTTTTCTGTATTTATTTACTGTCAGATTAAAACTAACTTCTTTTTTTTTTTTTTTTTTTTTTGTTCAGACTTGTGGCCTCTGTGTCTTGCATGGTGGCTCATGCTCCTCTCTTCATGGAGTCATAGCCTGGGGTGCCCAGCAGAAAAGCTGCCTGCATCTTACCATCTTGGAGGCCTTATGGGAGTCTGTTCTTAATGAATAGTCTGGGATTAATTTTGTTTACCAAGTGGAAAACACATGTTCTATTGTTTTCGTCTGTTTGATGATATAAATCATATTTGTTTCCACCAAAGTGAAGTCAAAAGAAAAGATCAAAAATTAAGTTATTATTTTTCTCCTCTTATTGCATGTATGGGAATTGCCTGGAACCCAGCTTGAGTCACCGAATTACAGGCGAAATCATGAAGTATTGAGCTCAGGGGAAAAAAAAAACAAAAAAAAACCAAACCCTACTGGCTTCAAAGAAAATGCTGCCTGAATAAGGGTTGAAGAGGAATTGCAAAGTCTCAGTAAAGCACAGCTTCAGCAGGAATGGTGCAGTCCTGGTTAGGAATTTACAAGTTTTAATACTGGGAAGGGCAGAGATCTGCTGGATCATGCAGCCACTCTCACACACCCACTGGGAATCCTGTTTTCTGCTGCATGCTCAGTGCTTCTTCTGAGAGCCCTCAGATGTCCTCTCTCTGGAGGAAATACATTTCTGTGTACTATGCATGTCAGAGTGTTTTCAAAGGGAAATGCTAATGTGTGTTCATGTTGTTTTGAAGAGATTTCCTCTGTCATGTTGACTCCAGGGCTCGGAAACTGTCACATTTCCATGTGAAAGATGGCTTGCAAAGTCTGAAGATGATGGTGAGACTGTCAGAGAACTGGTGCCATCTGATATTTTTACTGAAAAGCTCATGAAGGATGGGACACTCAAGCAGATAGAGGAAGAAGTTGAAGAACCTTTAGAAGGTAATATAATCCTAGGAGTACGTAGGGATGATTTGTCTGGTTTTTTGAAGGAAAACATTTGGATGTGTGGTTCAGTGCCAGGCTGGTACCACTGTTCACTTCTCTTTCCCTTCCTGTTCTCTGCCTCTCTCACACCTGGGGCACTTCTGTGCAATAATGTCATTATATTCCTCTGGGGCTTTTAAGAACCTGTCACAGACACCCTTCCATACCCATAGTTTCCATATCTCCTCTGATGCCTAACAAAATTCTTGTCTTCCAGGCAGCGTTGACCTCTTCACTCCTTTGCCCAACTTCGCCTGTCCTGTGCACTCTGCCTCTTCCTTTCCCATCCTATGAGTCTAATTAATGCTCCTCTTTCCTCCCAAAGTTGTTTTGCCTGCTACCCTTCAGGTACACATGCATAACCTTTAAAACCTGGGTCATTGCAGCCACCTTCACCTCATTAAAGTGCCTCTCAAGAGGAGAAAAAATTCTTGTTCAGCTCTGAGTTTTTCTTACAAAGTGGTGACATTCAGTGTGTGGCATTACTGGGAGCTGAAGTAAATGAAAAAGAACTGAAATTTCACCCCTAAGTCACCATATGGCCAGCTGCTTGTACCTCTTTTTCCTCTAGAAAAACAATCTCCTTTTCTCACCCAGAGCTCATTATGTCCTTGAGAGAGGTCATGAACTTCCTCATCCTGAGCAGAGCAAAAGGAATTCAGCTGCCATTTTCATTCTTGGTTCTTGCATCTGGAAACAAGATGATTCAACTGAGAAAATAAGTTCTGTCACTGCTTCTTTTCTTTCAGAGTCTGACTTGCATTTACTGTAGAACGTTGTCAGGGTGGAATTAATGTGGATTGTTTTCCATTGCCAAGGGAAGAGGTGCCTCGCTGGAAGGAAGACTGGTGTCCTCCTTCCTGGTAGCTTATGGGAGATTTCTTTTCCTGCATTTTCCCTACAAACTAAGTGGGAAAGACTAAGTTTTCCCGCTTAGTCATTGATTTTAAAATTGTCTTTAAAATCAGTTGTCTTTAATTGATTTTAAAGACAATTTTAAAATCAATAACTAAGTGGGAAAACACTGGCAAGGGTGGCTCAGAGTAGTGGTGAATGACCCATTCCTGGAAACATTTGAGCTCAGGTTGGAGGAGGCTCTGATAAAGCAGGTTGATCCCCTGTGGAGGGTGTCACTAACCATGGCAAGTGGGTTGGACAAGGCGGCCTTTAAAGGTCTCTTCCAACCCAAACAAATTGATGATTCAACAATTCTATGATATCTAGATGCCTGCATGACATTTTCCTTAACTTGTTAATTTCTGTTGCTTTACCTTGGATCAGTTACCATTTGTTAATTAACCTACGTGACTCACTTTTCCCTCTGAAGGCAAAGCCTTGAAACAAATTTTACAATCTACGGAATAGAATGTTTTGGATTGTTGAAAGTTTCTTCTGGCATGGAGCTAAGCCTAAGTTTGGGAACTTCTGCTTTAGATATGAAATATCTGGGACAAGGATTAAATCTTCTGCATGTCTGTGAGTCCTCATACATCTTGGGCAGCAACATGGTGTAAATGGAAAATCAGCTGATGGAAAATCAGTTCGTGGTATTCTGAGGATCATCTTTTTTTAATAATACGCTGTGTTTTAGTCCTCAAGGTCTCTAGAACTAGCAAGCAAAGGCCAAGGAGGGATGCATTGACTAATGAGACAATATGCATTGCTTCCTTCATTATTAAAGTAACAGCTGCCTCTCAAATATGGAGCTGTAGCTCTGTAGGACATATGTGAGGAGGCAAACCAGAAAATCCAGCACTGCACATAGTCCTGGTGGATGTTCTCAGGTGGTGACTCTGATCCATTTCTCAGAGAAATCAATGGAAATCTTTCATGGATCACAAAGCAGAATAGGGTCTGTTTTACTGTGAAAGAAGAAAAAGACAATATAGCAATTTTCTTCAACACTGTTAACGTACACAGAATCCTAACTAAGACTTTGTGCCTCTTGCTCGTTTACATTGCCCTGGGATTTGCAGGGAGGCATTCTCCATGGCTCATATGCCACCAGGGTAATCAGAGACTTGTACAGACCCTCACTGTTTTCCTGGAGAGGATGCTTTCAGTAACTGTTTGTTTTCCCCATATAATTGGGAGAAGAGTAGCAAAATAAAAATAGGAGTATTTAACAGGTTTAGTAAAGCACATTACTAAAGGCTTGATGAGGTTTTATTGTCTCATCATTGAGCAAGCTAAAGAGAAAGGGTACTTAAACAGCACAGCTCCAGCCCTTCCTTAATTAAATACTCTCTCAGCAAAAGGACCCAGAAACCTGTTCTCTGTCTGTATGGGGAATTTGTAGAGATACATGCCATTAACTCCTGTAGTAATTGCACATCTGAATTCCCAGTCTTTGTTTATGGAAGATGGAGTATTAAGGATTCACAGCTCTGAATGGCTTGTTCTCAGATCTGTGTCCCTGGAGTCTCTGTATGAGAAGGTGCTGAGCTCCCTCACCTCTATCGACTTCCCATCCCGTAATGGCCATAATGATTCTTTGCATTTTTAACCGTGAGCTGTGTGATCAAAGCAACGTACAGGCATTGATTAGATGGAGAAAAGGAAAACCAGCAAATGTCAGCCCAGGGATTCTCCAGTCTGTGGATTGGAAACCTCAAAGAGAAACCATATGGGGTTTAATACCTCTACAAGTGACAAGCAGAAAACCTGGGGCACATTTTCTTAGGTAAATTCAGTGCCTAACAAGGATCTTAATATTTCATCTGACCAGAAATCATCTCTTGTTTCTTTCTGCAGTTCACACCTACAAGATCAGTGTGTTCACTGGGGATATCTACGGTGCTGGGACTGATGCCAATGTCTTCCTAAATATCTATGGAGACATGGGGGACATGGGAGAGAGAAAACTCAGCAAATCCGAAACAAACTTCAACAAGTTTGAAAGAGGACAGGTACAAATGTGAAGGGTTAATGACACTTTCTGTTTCTCAGTCTTCAATCTGTCAAGTCAATGACTGCCTTTATAGGCTGAGTTTTCCTATGAGGGATGAATTGATTGATTCCATTTACCACATTCATTACCTCTTAAAATGCTTTGTATGGATTGTCAGCTGGGTATTACAGCTGACAGGCACTGCAACAAACAGGCAGATGTTCCTATGAAGTCACTGATGGACAAATTATGAGCTTGGTCATGGAAACTGGCTTGAGCTGTGAGCTGCAGATTCCCACAGTCCCTGTGCAACTGACTTGCATGTACACAGTACATGCTGGAATTCACCACAAAACTTGGTAAATTGATGGGACCTAAACTTCAGCTGTATCTGGGAAAGCAACACCAAAAGTGATGTTCTGTGGCCATCCCATGGGTCACTTGGATAAAATGGTGGCAAGGATTGACTTATCTGGATTGTTCATGCAAATCTAACTGGATTAGAAAGGGAAGTATACTTAAAAATCTCCTGGGATTTCAATATTCTAACTGGTTGAAAAAGTGGTGTTTCTTGCAGCTCCCCTTCTAGCAGAAGCAGGCTTTAAAACATTTCCCTGAAGAACAGTTTTAGCTTACAGATATGCCTCAGTAGACTTCTGCAAAGCTTTTAGCCAAATGCCATCCAGCAATATGGAATTTAAACATATGTGTTCTGTAGCCTCCCTTTTTTTGCCGTTTTCCGGTAGATGATCTGTTGAGAGTTTGTTAACAGAATCCACTGCTCTTGAACACCCTGCAGGAGGACACGTTCACAATACAGGCTGTGGACCTTGGCATTATATACAAGATCAAGATTCGCCACGACAATAGCATGTTCAGCCCTGACTGGTTTTTGGAAAAAGTGGAGATTCTGGATGAAACCACAGAGGAATCATTCGTTTTCCTATGCGAGCGCTGGCTCTCTAAAAAGAAAGAGGACAAAAAGATAGAGCGGACACTTTATGAACAGGTACAGTTATGGCTCACAGCAGATTCCACTGCTACTCATACCAATAAAATTCTTGAATATCTGGTGGAAGTCCAAGGCAGCTCATTAGGGACTCAGAAGGCTTTTGGCTTATCCAAAATGAATTTCTGATTTTCAGACGAGAAAGTCTGAAAGTAAGGCCACTCTCAGCCCATTGTCACTAGCTCTGTAATTTGCAATTTCAGCAGAAAAATCAAGGAGTGTAAGTGGAACACTTCAGATGAGAGTTCACTACCTTGCTGATATACAGCATTTCCCTGCTGCTGTCCTTGCCATGCCCCCAAAGCAGGTGATTAGTGGGTCCCACTATTCAAAGTCCTCCAACCAGAGTATTGGGTCCTTTGACTTCATCCTCACTTGGACTGGGTGTTTGTGTTTTTCAGATCCCTGTTTCACCATTGCCTGACATAAAAGCCAGGTCCCTTTGCTACCACTCAAAGCACCAAACATTTTTTAGTGAAGTGTCCTTTCTACTTGCATGCTCTCTATTGCTTATCAGCCTAGTGCAGCTAATTGGAATTTGAGGTACATGCTCTAATTAAAATTAGCAAACAAGATTAATAGACTTCTCTTACTTCTATACAGTGAGACATAATAAAGCAGCTGATTATAAGTTCATTTTATTTAAGGAGTCCACTTTGCAAAGTACGCTGTAAGTGACAGTTACCACTAAAGTGATCATCAGTGGAATTGTCCTGGACTCGTTCTGAAAGCAGCAGAGTGGATGTAAGAGGAGTTACACCATGGATGAGTGTTGCCTTATGCTGCCTCATAAAACTGCAGCACACAACCCTATCAGTGCTCGTGGACAGCCTTGCCCTGTTGCTTATATCAATTCATAATGAGGAAAAACTAATCGCTCTTTTTTTTTTTATTATTTGACAGTGTGCCTCATACTGTCAAATAATTATTTGACATTAGCCTCACATCTGTTTTTTTACAAAAGCTTCACATTTATTGGAGAATGACACCAAATGCATTGCCAGCAACTCTTCAAACACAGCCAGTGTTTCACATCACTCAGGTTTGCAGTACTCTGCCTCTTGTGATATTTGACCTGTACCTAATGAGCAGCCCTGGGAGAAGGAGCTGGGGGTGCTGTGGGTGAGAGCAGGCCCTGGGCTGAGCCCCAGCGTGGGCAGCAGGGCAGGGGGGATCCTGCCCCTGTGCCCCTGGGCTCAGGTGAGAGCCCACCTGCAGAGCTGCCCCAGCCCTGGCTCCAGCAGCACAAGGAGCTGGAGCTGCTGGAGGGAATCCAGAGGAGGCAGCAATGTGATCAGAGGGATGGAGCAGCTCTGCTGAGAGAATTGGGACTGTTCAGCCTGCAGAAGAGGCAGCTTTGGGGTGACCCAATTGTGGCTTTCCAGTACCTGAAGAGAGCTGACAAGAAAAATGGAGAGAGACAATTTAAAAGGGCCTGGAGTGATGGGACATGAGGGGTATGGGTTCAGATTGAAAGAGAATAGGTTTAGATTTCATATTAGGAAAAAATTCTTCCCTCTGAGGGTGGGGAGGTCCTGAGGATGCCCAGAGCAGCTGTGGCTGCCCCTGGATCCCTGGCAGTGTCCAAGGTCAGATTGGATGGGGCTTGGAGCAGCCTGGGACAGTGGGAGGTGTCCCTGCCCATGGGGGCTTGGAACAAGATGGCCTTTAAGGTCCCTTCTATGATTCTCTGAGCTCTGGCACTGCTCCATTGATCTGAATTTCAGACAACCTCAGACAATTTCAGACAGGTAGCACAGAAAAGGTCACAACTCACAAGACCCTCATGTCTATTATATTTTCTTTTAATGTAACACACATCCAAAATGGCCTGCCAGGGTTACCAATGAAGTAAATGAAAATTCACCAGTACAATACAAGTCACATTTATTCGAGCTACACTGACCAAAAATGTACCTGGAGGACTAGAGGCATTTCTTCTCATGTTCTTGGAGGCACATCTGAACAGGGGACGCCACGAGCACTCAGCCTCATTACTTTCCCAAACATCTCCCACACAGAGCTACAACGGCGAGCGGAACAGCCTGGACGGCTCCTCTCTCAGTGTGTCCAGCCAGGACAGCAATGCCAACCAGAAGGAGCCCAAAAAATCCAGCCTGGTCAAGGCAGCAGAGGAAGGCTCACGTGAGTGGCCGTGCCTGAATGTTTGGTTGCATACATCCATGTGCTTCTGGCTTTCAGTGCTTAAGAGGTTGTGTTTATCCTGCTGAAGAGTCAGGAGAGGCAGAACAATTATTTCTCTTTCCTTGTGCTGTGACTGCTTTGGGAAAGGCTGGATCAGGGCTTGTGTTTCTGTGTTTGCAGTGCTTAAGAGGTTGTGTTCATCCTGTTGAAGAGCCAGGAGAGGCAGAACAACAAATTATTACTCCTTTCCTTGTGCTATGACTGCTTTGGGAAAGGCTGGATCAGGACTTGTGTTTCTGTGTTTGCTGCTTTTCCTGCAGCTCTCTGACCTCAAAAGTGGGATAAGTCATGAAATTCACAGAAAATCTAGTGTTTCCAAACTGTTTGTTTGACTTAATTGAGATGGCATTTCAGGATGAAATGTTATTTAATTTGAATTTAGGTGTGATTTATTTTTAGAACTTTTTAGGTTTCTTTTTCCTTACCACACATAGTGTGCATCACAACAGCTGTCCTGTGGGTCTAGTGGAGGGTGTCCCTGCCCATGGCAGGGGGGTTGGAAAGAGATGAACTTTAAGGACCCTTCCAACCTTGTTTTTCTATGATTCCATGATTTATATACCCTTTTTATGACTACCTCGGTGTTCCAGGACAATGACTTATGAGCTAAATTGAAACTACAGTTCTTTGATATTCTACATGAAGCCCTTTAGCTTTAGATTAAGATTTTAGACGTGTGATTACAATACTGTGTTTTATTGACTGAGCAGCAGCTGCATCACATTTACTGTCTGTCTATGTGCTTTTAATTTTTTTTGCAAGCGCAAAATGATTAAATTTATCTTTAAGCTTCCATGGTAAATGAAGTGAAAATTATGTCATTTTCCTTAGGAGTTAAAGATAGCTCTCCAGGGGGACTCACACAGAGCCCAGAGGTGGTCACAAGGTAGTTTGCAGCTCCTCTGATGCCCAGTAGCCTGAGGTGTGATATCTGGGTTGCCCATCCCACACCTTTCACTTGGAGGCTGACTTAATGCTGCACATTGCTAAACCTGGCCTGCAACCCATGTGTCTTGGGGCAGCCCTTCTTTTGTAATCCCACATTGTGTTCAAATTAAAAAAAAAAAAAAGTGATTTCCATGTTCCTTCTGATATTACTTGTGTGCTGCGACAATGGATAACATCTGCCACGTTGGCATTCCGTGTAGTTTCACAAATAATGGGTGAAATATCATCATTTCCCTGGAGAGCTCCTCTCCAGCAGAGCTAGGAGAGCAGTTCCCATTGTCCCCATTGTGCCAGGGTGGTCTTTTTTCCCTGAGTCCTGCATTTTGGTATCACCACTATCTCTGCTCAGTGACATGGCCTCGTTAAGGAAGCTGCTTCCTGAAGGAATGTCAGATTTCCTGAAGGAATGTCAGATAAGATGGACTGGGTGAGCCAGGCAGCCACCTTCCCAGTGGGATAAAAAGCCAGCTCAGCTGGTTCACTCAGGAACTGGGAGTAGGCTGGGAAAGGGAGTGACTTTTGTCACTCAGCCCAGTCCTGACTGTGCTGAGATCAAACTGGCAAATGCCTTCGAGGGGCAGGAGGTGCAGGATGTGAGGATGGAGCTCAGGGAAAAGGTCCTCTTGGCTAGGATGCTGCTGGAATCTGAACTGGGAACCTTGTCCCATGCTGGAGGGCAGCCTGGAGATGGCATGGATGGATCCCTGAGGAAACCCACACTCCTGAGAGGGGAACACGTGGCCCTGAGCAGCCTGAACCCTGTGCTGGCTCTCAAGGACAAGGGGAGGTGGGCTGGAGGACCTGTCGTGTCCTGCTGTGGCCACTTGCTGCAGGTTTTACTTTCTCCTGTGTTTGAAAAAGGGAAAATATGAGTCCCAGATAGAGAGGGAAAGAACAGGGAGGGAAGATAAACTAATTTAAGAATCCATTTTTCCAGTTTTCAGAGGAAAGAACAGCAAAGGATGTTTCCTGCCCTCTGATAGTAAGCTACTCTGGAACTCTGTATCCATTATTTAAAGTGGGAAATTATAGCTACTCAAAGTTCTCATTTCTTTTTTATAGGTGTTTCAAGATCCTTGGCTTAAGGATTATCTAGAAATGCTGGTAGTTCTCTGAACCTAGTTTGTCACAGCAGAACAGGACAACACCTGTATGGAAGAAAATGTCCCTATTCAAAATATACTTTATTTAAAAGTCTGGAGATGTCCTAAACATGACCCCTCAATATATTCTTATAAAATCTACCTTGACTACAACTGAACCCCTTTCCTGCTAAATGCATCATTGTGCTGATATACCCACTAGAATGTAAATTATACCATAAATGGGAGAATAAATCTTGCCTAATCATCATGTCCTTTTGTGTTGGTACATAAAATCCTCAAATTGGGGCTGAACGAATCTTTTTGGGTTCTGCTCTGTCCAGAGGTAAGGACAAATTTGTTCAGCATGAATTTATGCCTTCTCTGATGTTGCAAAAGTATTCTGAGTCTGATGTGAACAGTACATATTTTCTAGTACAAACTCCACCTCAAAAATGTTGTTAGTCATCATAAAGCAAAATTAGATGTCAATCTTGGGTAATTTGAAAACCAGCCAATTTTTTTTTGTCAACTTACAAACTTTTTTATTTTTAATCAGAAAAGTGATGATGAAGCCAGACTGCTTCAAGTCTGTGACGAAGCAAGTTTCAGAGCTCTGAGTCTTGTCAGAACTGTTTGAACAGCCCTGCACAAATGTTCTGAGAAATCAAACGAGTATTCAGCGACCAATTCTGCACCGCCTGCTCGGCTTACCCAAATGAGCTTTTGGAAAGCCCTTGAAAAGCAGTCTGGCACTTCCTCCCTTTTAACAGCTGAACTGAAATTTCTGAAAACCACAGAAAAACCACCTCCTCTTTTACCAAGCCTTGCCCTGAAGGCTTTTCCCCCAACCAAAATGATTATGCAACACACAAAATTATTGAGTGACCTACCTTTAATACAAGGATTGTTCTCTTCTGTCTGGGTTTGTACAGGGATGCTGAAAGCCTGAGCTGCCCCATAGATCACAGTAATCCTTGAATGAGGCACAAACGAGAGCATTTGTGGTTGTTCTGGGACATTCAGTCAGTGATGGCTTACCTTGGAGTCAGCACAGATTTATTTGTCTTTATTGAACAGAGAGTGTAAGATCACTTTGGCCTAATAGCCTGTTTAAGATTTAGGTGCTCAGACTCATCTTCAGGAAGGTCTCTTGGTGTCAATAAGGATTCAGGCCTTCTGCTATTCCGTCATGCATTAGGGAGAAATCTGGACTTATAACTTCCTTGAAGCCAGTAGGGTTGTCTGGGGAAATTAACCCTTGCAGAATTCAGTCCCAAGAGTGCCGTGGGAAAGTAGTCTCCAAAGCACACTTGTAGCCCAACAAAGCATGATGTTATCACTTCTCCAAATGAATTCAATGGGATGTGAACCTATTTGGCATGCACAGCTGCTCCCCCTGATGGGATGAGACCCTGGTTTTCTCAAGTCTGGTACAAGTGCATATGTGTGTGGGTTTTGTGATGAGCAAACCTCTCTCTGTGTGGCAGTGATCCCGTACCACATCACCGTCACGACGGGCACGGAGTACGACTCCAGCACCGACAGCCGTGTGTTCATCATCATCATGGGCCCGCAGAAGGTGCAGACTGAGAGGCTGTGGCTGGATCTCCCAGAAGGAAAGGACGAATTTGCAGATGGCTCTGTGGAGAAATTTTCAGTTTGGGGCCTAGACGTTGGGGAGATCAAAAAAGTGGAGGTATGTTGTGAACGTAGCGCGAGCACTGGAGGCGTATGAAATACGTGGCCAAATAAAGCACGTGGTTCTGTTACTCTTAGCAGTGGAGGAAAGGCTCTTGGGTCTAAAAGGAATGTAAACAAGACTTTGCTGATGAGATTTTGCATGCCTCTGAACCTGTAAATAAGTATGCTTTACTTTGCATAAAACCAGGATCCTCCTGAAGCGGAAGATAATTGTGAATTGTAAAGAAGTTATAACACGTCCCAGTTTTGTCCCATCCCTGGCACTGCTTTTTCTTACTCAATCCCTGCTATTGCCAGATGCAGTGAAGCTTCCCAGGATGCAGTTCTTCATTGGTCTTATTCCTAGTTGATTTTTTTCACTACTTCCAATAGGGTTTCATAAATTGTGAGAAACACATCTTGTATAATTTCCCAGATAAACAGGAAAATTGTTTTCACAGCTTGGAGGACACAGACTTAGAGAAGAAAATTAATCATAATTTGTAAGTAATGTGCTCAAATAGATTTCGGTACAGGAACCATTTTTTCTGTTATGGCTCAGGGAGACACAATTTGCATAGAGTTTCCATCACTGGGCTTAAACTTGGCATGAATATTCCAGAGCATTTGTGTACATCATTCTTGTTTCATATGGCAGTTCCACCTCCTTAAAGCTTGCTTCAGCCCCTCAAGTAGGACTCTAGGAGCCTATTTAATTTTGTTTTTACCACATGTGGAAGTAATTACTTGTGGAAGTAATCCTATCTGTTGATGTGTGTGCCTGTATAATGGGAAGGAGACAAGAAAAAAAGAGAAATCCTAACTAATAAGAAAATCTTTGCGTCTGTATGTCCTGCTGTTGCAGCTGAGGGACTGTCACTCACACTGACTTTCACTCAAGCAATGAATTCTGACATCTTGAGAAATTTCTGTATCAGATTTGAGTTTGTTATCAAGCCATTTTCTTAACGCACTGCCAGTTATTATGTGTATCAGTGGCACTTTCTGTCTGGCCCATCTTGAGGTCAAACTTTTTATAGTGAAGCAAGTGCATCAATCCTTCTCTTCTACATTGTGCACACAGGGAAACAGCCATGGAGTGGGACAGAGAGGGAGGAAAATAACAGTGTCACCCCTCAGGGTCAGAGAGACAGAAAGAACAGTCTGAAGAAAGAAATATAAAGGGATGCTGGAAAAGATACAGTGAATAGGGTAGGGAATGGGTAGAAAATAGAAGTAGGAGAAGACACTTTGAAATAGGCAGAAGCAAAGCAAAAATTAATTTGAAGGGGAATACAAATGGGAAAGAAGATAAAAGGTTGCAAATAAAATGTAGAGAGCTAGAAAAAGAAGTAACATATATCTTTCAGGCTGGTGATGTTCCTCTGACTCTTTCACCCCTGTACTCAGTGATCTCACCAGCCTGCTGCCTCACCCCTGGCTCCCTGTTCCCTTCTGGTTTGTGACTCCCCAGCTCGCAGCTGAAGGAGCCACCTGCTCCTGGCCTTCTGCCTTCCCTCATGCAGTGCCCCCAGCTCGGAAGGTCCCTTCTTTTGGATCCATGTCCCAGGGATGACATTGATGTGCTAGTCTGCCGTGGTTGCCATGGCACCAGTACGCGTTTTCCTTCTAGAAAATTGCAGTGTTCGGGGACATTGCAGAAAATTGCTAGTTATCTACTTGGGGGGAAAGTGAGGAACAGTTCATTCTTGGGTTTTGGCATTTGTCTGTTTGTGTAGAAGGTGAAAAGTTCTGAGTGTGAGTTACCATGTGAAAACAGCGTAGTATGAGGATTAAGTTTCCAGGAGCCCTCTGCATAACCCAGGCAGCAGACTGTACATTTAGCAGGGTGGTGAGATTTACTGTGTGATTCTACTCCTAGTTTGGTATTATGCACCTGCTACAAATGCACTCCACTGAGAGCAGAAACAGTGGAACATGAAGTAGTTTGAAAGCGGCCCATTTATTCCTCTCTTGTAAGCCTACAGATATAATATTTACTACTGGTGGACTTCAATAGACACTCTGACATGAAAACAAATAACACAAGTTATTCGGTGTAGACACTTTATACTGTGTTTTCAAGTAATTTTGAATATTTCTTCTCCTAATGAATGAAAGTATCTCTGTTCCTAGACTGTTGTTGCTGCAGAGAGACACAGGTATGTCTAGGAGAGTCCTGAATTGGTTTTTTTGTCATAAACCTCTTCTGGTTCAGAGCCTCTCTCCACCATGAGCACAGAGGAAGATCAAGAACACCCAAATGTTGCAAATGCAAGTCCAGTCCCTCAGTGACTAGGGACCTGACCCTCAGGTTTCTCTAGTATTCCCTGAACCTTCTTTCCACAAATATTCTCTCAGATATTCCCTCTGCCACTGTGCTCAGTTTCTATGTGATCCTGAGCTGCCCAGTATAAATTGTGAATCTCAGTCTCAGAGAAGTGCAGTCCCTCAAGGACAGGAGGAACAAGTTATAAAGGTTTTCAAGCAGCCCAAGTAAGGATCCACCTGCCTTTGAAATTCTGTCATTCTAATTTAGCACAAACATCTCAGCCCAAACCACTTGCTGTGATATTGATATGCACATCCAGGCTACGCTGCTGGCGTGGCTGTGGCTTGGCATTATTCACTCCATTGGCATCGTCTGTCTAAAGATTTGCCTGGAATTGAAAGTCAAATCCTGGTGCTCTGCTCCTGAAGTCCAGCCACAGGGAAGTCTTGGCTGACACAGATGGAATTAGTCTCAGAATTTACATTGTTCTTGAGGTCCTTGGAAAGCTGTTAGTGCACAGGTTCTCCAAGGCAGCTGGATGCACACGTTGTTTCCTTCTGGCTGTCACTAATTTCAAAGAAGTTAAAGTTTGCTGTGAAAATGAGGCAGCTAGCAATGTCTTGGAAAGAAACTTTGCACAGGGAAGCTGTGGATATCCCATCCATGGAAGTGTCCAAGGCTAGGCTGGATGGAGCTTGGAGCAACCTGGGGTAGTGGAAGGTGTCCCTGCTCATGGCAGCAGGGTTAGAATGAGATGGGCTTTAAAGTCCTCAATGATTCTATGATGTGACCAGGTGGGGGTGTGCAATGAACCCAAAAAACCAACAAATTTTGTTAGGCTCATTAGGATTTTCCCTCCAGCTGCTTTGTCACTGCACAACCATGGCCCTGAACTTTCCCCACTACCTCATCCATGCCATCCTGCAGCAGAGCTGCACTAAGACTCTGACTTTGGTCTTGGAGATGCTCGGCCAAGCTGGCAGGGAGGGAATGGGAAGGCAAATGTTATATTCCCATTCACCTCACACCCCAAGAATCTGAGGATTAATGTATCCATTGTAGAGTTGAATTTCCCTAGTGGTTAGCTCTAATTTTCCGCAGCTGCACAGACATTAGTACAGCAATAATACTCCTAATAGCAGTGATGGCTGAGACCGTCAGACAGAAAAGATCACTTGTTTTTGGGAAAAAAATAGATACCACAAATATATCACCCTAGATGAATCTGTTATTAAAAATTGCTTTCTGAGCCTCCCTAAATATCCTAATAATTTAAAAACAAAAACCACTGAGGTATTTGGACTAAGGACCTCATTTTCCTGGAAATGACAAAAACAACATTTTCTCTGAAAATAATTAAGTGCAGGTAGCTCATTGGAACAACTGACCAAGGTTGATACATTAACTTGGATACATAATTTTTCTTCCAAGCCTGCCCCAGGTTGAATTCCCCACCTTCTTTAAGAGGGACACATGTAGGTTCTTGGAGAAATTTACATTGTCAATATTGTTTTACTGCTGATACACCTGCAGGAACCCTGGTTTTTGGCAGATTCGGTTTCAGGTGGGCTCTGGCTTTCATAATTAACTCATTCCTGCACTGTCTCTGTATTTCTGCAGGATCTCTGCCCCTCCTGCCACCTCTAGTATTCTTCCTCTTTCCACTTAAATTTTTTTCAGGAGCTCCTTGTTAATCCATGCAGGCTTGTGGCCACCCTTATGTGACTTCCTGGTCTCCAGGACAGATCATTCCTGAGGCTGGAGGAGGTGGTCCTTGAAAATCAACCAGCTACAGATGTAAGCTCCATCTGTTGTCTCCTGTACAAAGACAGAGCTTTTGCAGTCTAAGGGGATAGGAAGCAGAGAAACAGCCTCATACATTCAGTTCACTTATATGTGGATTTGTGAGGGAAGTGCTTGTAATAATGCATGTGGGTGTTTGCTGAGCGTCTTTCCTCTTGGCTATAAAGCTTTGAATAATCACTTCTAAGTGTAGTGACAGAAGTGGAAAGGCTTGTAAAGGTGGAGAAGTGTGTCTGCTGCCAAGTGAAAATGAGCATATAGAGGTCAATGGTGCAAGAGCGACAAGAGGCTGGACATGTTTCCATGTAGGTCAGTCCAGTCTAGCTTGTCTTTTGTTGAGACTGGCCTTCCCTCATGCACAGCAGTTGATGACCTGAGCTCCCTTGCCCATGGCAATGGCACCATTTCCCTCCATTCCCGTGAGGAATGGCTTGTTGTGATGGAGTACACAGTCTGAGTCCCTCCTTGCCAGGTGAATCACCCTCTCCCAGAGAAACCCCCTTTCCCCAGGAAGTGTTTTCTCTCTGGCCCTTGCAGGTGGGGCACGATGGCGCTACCCCTGAGAGCTGCTGGATGATGGAAGAGCTCACCATCGTCGTGCCCACCAAAGGCGTCATGTACAACTTTGTCTGCAAGTGCTGGCTAGCCAGAGACAAAGGGGACGGGCTCACTTCACGGATCCTCAACATCCTGGATGCAGAATGTGTTAACATTGGCATCAAGGTAGGCACCAGGCTCCCTTTGTGCCTTTAGCTGCTGCAGGGAGCTCTGCTGGCATAGCTCATGTGTCAGCAGCTCTCAAGCTTTGACTTCTTCAAGTGGCTTGAGCCTTCCCTTCACTTTCCTTCCCTATGTTAT
This sequence comes from Molothrus aeneus, assembly GCF_037042795.1. NCBI lineage: Eukaryota > Metazoa > Chordata > Aves > Passeriformes > Icteridae > Molothrus > Molothrus aeneus. The sequence goes on from NC_089680.1 coordinate 1,900,306, forward strand.
TTTATCAGCAAAATCTTTAGGCTTGGCTTAGGATCACGACTGTTTAGGGCCCTGTTTAGTGAGGCTGGCTGGAGGCAGCCATGGCATAGTGGGAGGGCAGAGCAGGTGGGGCCCAGTTCAGCAGCCTGTCCTCATCTTGTCACCCACTGGGTCACCTGGTACCCCCAGAGTGGGAGCAGCTGCAAGGTGAAGGATTACTTGTAACTCATCAGATTAGAGCAGTGGAAATATCCTAATGTTTTGATCCCTCCATGATGTGGCTACATACCAAATTTTCTAACAGGAGATAGGGAAATTAATAATTACTGGAAGTTGTTGAAACATGAAAACATTTGTATGCCTGATTTTTGGTGAGAATAACTAACTAAAGTTGAATCAATGATGAACAAAACTCTCTTTTTTCATTCAAATATATGAATTTTGAAGTAATATCTGCTATGCCATATTTCAGACAAGTACAAATTGGAAAGCTGAGCTATGCTGATTTTGGATGTACGATTTGTAGCAGAAATAACACTCTGGATGAATGTGACTATAACACTGTGTTTAAATACCTGTGTGGCAATTTAAAATCTCCACAGATGTGCTTCTATTTACAGTCAGGTTACACTTTCATACTACATTATTTTTTCTTTATGCTGCTCTTGATCCCCAAGCTAAAGATATTCTCCTGAAATCTTTCTTGTTCCCCAGACATGCAAAAAATTGATAACTTTTTTAGCATTTGTGAAGGATTCACCAAATCAATGCAGATTTCTGTGGTGGAATTGACCTAAGAGGGTGTTAAAACCTTCCTCAGACTTAATACAAAGGTTAAAACCAATCTCATAAAAATGCCCCATCTGTTGTTTAACCTCCTGGATGAGGTTTCCAAGCCCCTATTGCTAAGCTGACGGCTTTCCCATAGATTGAAGTGGATCTTAATGAAGACTTATGTTCAGTCTTCCTTTAACAGCACAATCCTGAATATTTATTTTCACAAACACACCAAAAATAGACACATCTAGCAACAATTTTTTCCCTGTGATGTTGGGCCAGAAACTTGATGGGAGACTTGAAGGAAATCTGGGGAGATGCTTGGGACATGAAAACAGAAGTGAGCATTTGACTTTCTGATCAGTCTCCTAGCTGAGGGAATTTGGGACTGTTCCCTCATTAATAGCTGTAGTTAGAAACTGAGTCTTACAGGCATTTTAGTGTTCAAAGACAACTGATATGTTTAGCATCATTGGGAAGATTATTACTTTTCTATTTTTTTTCCTGCTTGGCTTTTGTACAGCTGTACGTACCCATTTCAACTTAATTTTCTCCTTGGCTTGATATTCCCTCTTTCTGCTTTAAATTGAATATTTGCTTTCCCATAGTTGGAGAAATTACTCAATGTCCACCACAGCCATTAGAAGCCTTCAATGCAGTGGTAAAAGAGGTTTTCTCCTTCCTGTAAAAAAATAGGATGCATTGCTAAGATTTAAAATACGTGTGGATGAATATGTGATCAACAGGTTACTCAGGTTCAAACAAATGTGAAAAATATTTTTTATATCATGTTATTCCTATGCACTGTTTATTTATGTGGCAGCAAAAATTCAGGTGAATAAAACTAGGCTAGCAGGGCACTATTTAAAATATGTTTCTGTGAGCTGTTTCTTGATATTCCTCCACCTCTTAAAGAAGCCTTGGTACCATAGCTATGATCTTGGAAGCATCTAAGTGGTCTAGAAGTCTTAAAACCCCTGATGGCCACTGGGATTTGCACATTTTTTGACATATTTGTTCAGAGTCTTATTGTTCCCCTGTCAGGAGAAAAGAACAAAATTAGGCTAGTAAGGTGAAAACTATAAAAAACATCTTTTCACAAACTGGCATGCCTTCAGTGCACACAAGATCTGGGAGGACTCTGCAGCTGATGCAGTAGTGAGTGTCCCCCTGGCGAGCAGGACAGCTGAATTTTTGTACCACAAAGAGTGTTCTGATGTATAAACCTCCAAACTATTAGTGATATTGGAATAAACGTTTCCCAGATAAACACTGAACTTGGGGGAAACATTTTGCAGCCAAAAAAAAGAAACAGTTGTTCTTCTGGGAGACTCTTTTTTAAAATTAGCAAGAATTTGGTGCAGAGCACAGCTGGAGTGCTGGAGGTGACCAGGCAGAGACACTGGTAGCAGAGGGTTGGAGACCTAGCTATTTATGTGATGGTTGTGACTCCTCTGAAGAAGCAGCTTAAGAGATCCTCATCACTGTGTTGCAACAGGACAAGGGATAACAGGTTTAAACTGAGGGAAGGTTCACTTGGATTAGATAAAAGGAAAAAATTTTTTACACTGAGGGCGATGAGGCCCTGGCCCAGGTGCCCAGAGAAGCTGTGGCTGCCCCTGGATCCCTGAAAGTGTCCCAGCCCAGGCTGGGCAGGGCTTGGATCAGCCTGGGATAGTGGAAGGTGTCCCTGCCCATAGCAGGGATAGAACAGGATGAGCTTTAAAATCTCCCTTTCAACCCAATCCATCCAGTGATTCTGTAATTCAGATGTTGTCACAATAAATGTGTCTCTTTAGAGGCTGAGAAAATCTGTAGAAAAGGTCATAGATTGAAAGTCCTGTAGTAAGTTTTGATGCCTAACTTTGCCTTTGAAAACAATGGTGTGGAGTAGAACCAAGAAGCTGTGTTGGAACATTTACTGTCAATGAGGTAGATCTCCAGGAAAGCCTGATACCCTCTGAAGGCTGACCTAGAACACAGACTGGACAGAGCTTAAGAGTAAAGTAGGGATTTATTGGGAGGCCTCAATGGATACACTTTGGGGAGTACAAGAGCTACACCCAAGATGAACCAAAATTGTCACAAAATGCACGACCAGTCATAGGGACTCTCACTTTTGTAAGTCCTGGTCCATTTGCACATTGGAGTTAATTGTCCAATTACAGCTTTAGGCTATGAAGTCCCATCCTTCTTGTTTTTATCTCTTCAATCCACCACTGTTTGTGCTCTTGGGCCTGAGATTTGGGTCATTTGTCCTTGGTCCCCAGCTGGGGCAGGAATTGTTTTGTCTCCCTGCTCTGTGCAGAGAGCTCACCATCCCCTAATACAAAGCTCAGACCCACACACTAAAGCAGCACAGAATCTGAAAAATATGAAAACTAAAACCTGAGGCATCAGCCCTGTTTAGCTTGGGTTAAGGACAGCTGTTTAAATTTCTGATTGCTTCCAACCCTCACCAGATCCTCTACGAAGTCACGGTTGTGACCGGAGACATCGAAGGCGGCGGCACCGATGCCAATATTTTCATGACTGTCTTCGGATCCAATGGGAACACTGAGGAGCTGCTGCTGGAAAAAAACGGGGACAGGTACAGTAGCTGTCATTTTTGTGGGTTAGAAGTGGAGTGATGGCAGATTTTAGTGTCGAGTCAAGAAGCACTCAGAGCTTTGATCATGCTGCCGCTGAAACACATTTACTCCCATTGACATTATAGATTCAGACCTGGGCCCCTTGTAAGTATTTCTGTCAGATTTTTACAAGGCAAAGGAAAAGAGAGCACTGTATAGCCAGGGAAAACACCCTTTGTTATTTGTGCAAGTTTGTTTAACCTGTTCCTCAGTGGCTTTAGAGATAAGCATCTTGAACAAAAGTATGAAGTCCTGCATTGTCCCCAGGAAGAACTGCGAACATTGCCCAGGATTGCACTGGGAAATGGATGGGTGGTGGCAGAAAATGCTGCACTGAATGCCCTAATTTTACTAAAAATGACAAACCTCATGTTTTCTTCATCAGAAACAGCTAACAAACACTATAACCCTAGCCTGATGCCAGCACTTCCATAAGCCAAAAAACCCACACATGCCGCCACTCATCCACTTCCCAATGTTTTTTTGTTCCCTCCTAGCACCTTCCCTAGTACAGAAAGCTTTGGCATGCTCAAGAATGAACCATCTTTTAGTGGCATCATGCTTAAATTTAATTAATTGACTAGCTCTGATCTTATTCAGCAAGGCATCTACAGAGCATCAAAGGGTGGGAGCTTTTGGCCACACGGTTTGAGCTCAGCTCGCTGAGGGAATGCTGGATAACTGAGAGGATAAGGTGCACCTTGCACAGAGGTGTTTGCTCAGGGAATGTTTCACTTGAAGCCGTTGTAGCAGAGTGGGTGTCTGGACAAACATAGCTAAGATTGAGAGCTTCCTGTGTCTAGTTAGTAACAAGCACGAGCCTTGTCTGTTGTGAAAAAAATGCAGCAAAGGTGCTGTTAACTAAAATATCTGTGAGAAACACAGCTGAGTCATGCAGAAAACCACAGCTCTTGGGGCTTGCTGCTCCCCATCACAGAGGAACATCCAACATGTGGGGCAATGCCCCTGGCTTACCAGCAAGTGTGGCCTTCAGTGGCACCCCTCTTACCAGACCCTGAGCAAGCCCAAACTGGCCTGTCTTCCACTCATTTAATCCTAACACTCAGTCCTGGTAGGCAGGAAAATGGACCACTGATGTTTGGAGTCAGAAATGAAGCAGATTTCACATCTGGGTGTGTCAACCAAAAAATCTCTAAAGGGGATCAAGGCATCTCCAGCCCCTCAGGAGCATGGCTGTAGGTTTGCTGCATCTGGGGCAAGCCATACCCTAAACTTTGTGGCCTCTAAAAACACATCCCATTTGCCTACACGGGTGGGATGGGCAATCTCTGATATAAGAGTATGAAAATACAATGCAGGAGAATAGAAAAGTCTCTGTGTTATTAGTTGCCTGGGTTATCATCTGACAGTAGAGGAGCTGTGAAAGATGTTGAAAAGTCACTGGGGCTGTGTAAAGAAAAGGAAGTGTAAGGCACAACTCTTATTATGTTAATATCCCCAGGATGCTGTGCTATTCTGCTGGCACATCTCTGCTAGCTGGAGGTGCTCTGTATCACACCTCCAGCTGTACAGAGCTCTTGTCATCTCATTAGCACCCTCTGCAGAGGACATTCATGTCCCCAAATTCACATCCTGCCTGCTTCCGCACCACTGCCACCAGTCTTCATCCAGCTGTTAACAGCACAGGCTCTCCTGGCTCTTTTCCACGTGGAAATCTCTCCAGCCCTTGCACCAGCAGAGCAGGGGATGGGTGAGAGCTGCTGCAACCCAATGGTAAAAGGCTCTTCATCTTTATTGGGGCCATCCAGTGCCAATTCACTCACAGCAGCTTAGTGTCTTACCAGGAGCCGTCTGTCTAACCTGCCACAGATTTAAGGCAATTTTCGCTACATTACACTTATTGCCAAGACCCCTGGGCAATGGAAATATTTATAAGGGCAGGCATAGCTAGGAAACCTTAATGAAACCCTGTAGATAAATGGTTCAGTGTCCTGAAAAGGGAATAGCAGCAGTCAGCTTGTCTGGCTACTTCTTCCCTTCTCAATTTTTTTTTTCAGGTTTATGTTCATCTTCATATAAATTAGGAATAGCAAAGAGCTTCTGGGTCACCCATTTTGTCACTTTGGCAATCACTTCCTTCTAGTACTTCCCTCTTGGAAGAAGCAGATGAGTATCAGTGTTACAAACTTCAAACAAGGCATTTGCTGAAGATAAAGAATGTTTTATTTTGCTAGCAGACATTTTAGCTTAGAGCTGCTCATCCTGGAAAGCCTCAGAGTGAGAGATTTCTATGAAGCTTTGTAGATAATAGTGATTGTAATAAAAACTGATCATAGGATCACAGGACAATTCAGACTGGAAGGGTCACACCTTTTTGTTAAATAGATGTGGAAATCAATCCAGTCCAGGGACAAAAGTACATTCTATTTCTCACAGTGAGACAGGCTGCCTCAGTATCCGGTACCACAGAAAGACAAATAAGAAGAAAAAGGAGTTTTTCAAAGAGCAAACATAACCCTTAATAACTAGAAATGGACTGGGACCAAAATGCCCTGTCCAAATGCTTCTGGGAGTGCAGAGGAAGCAATGCCTGGATGAAAACTGAGAGGCTCGAGCCAACCCCTATTGCTAACATCTGCAGCTATGCATGCTCAGATAATGGTGTGAGTATAATCACATTCATCCTGCAGGGGGTAATCTGAACAGAGGTTGGTAAAGAAAATTGGGGTTTTTTCTCCACATTCTGGCACTGCACTGCGAGGCTGTGTGCATTGCCAGGAATGAGATATCATCATTATGGATTGTTTCTGTTTTGGCAGTGCCCACAGTTTGCAGGGCTCTTCCCAAACCCCTCAGCACACTCAGGAAATCCCCCCACAAGGAGAAGTTTGCATGAAGGAGAAACCTCAACAGCAGAGTGGTCACCACGTGCTTGGTAGACCTCCTGGATTTGGCTGCCATTCTCCTTAGAAAGGATTTGATTTCCAACTCCAAGACCACAGCAGGTCCCCAGGTATTTGAGGGAGCAAACAGAAAGATACACTTGTTTAGAACAGAGTAATATTGAGCCTGAGGCAGCACATCCACTGAAGCAAGGCTTTCCATCAACACCAGTGATGCCAGGAGGGAGGGAAGGTGCAGTCCTAGCCAATGTAATCTTCTTTGGGAAGCACATGTTAGCTGTTTTTTGCCTTCTCCTGCTTCCTGCTGATTGTTATGGATGAGCAGCTCCTGCACGTCCCTGTGCCTGTACACAGCAGCCACGCACTGGAGACGGTCTTTCACGCAAGCTTACACAAACCCACCCTGGTTCTTACCAGAGGCAGAGACAGTTTGCAAATCCAAATCCCCCAATTCCATCAGGTTGGCTTTGTCTCCACTCTAACACAATTTGCCTGTGCTTACTAAACTTGGGCATCAGGCTCCAATCCCAGTGCCACATTCAGCTGAGCTGCAGCAACTGCCTCTCTCCACAAAACACAAAGTTTTGTGCTGAGCCTCAGGGGGAAGGGGATGAGGCAAAATTATTTTGCCTTCTAGCTGGAACTGGCCAAGGACAGGCAAGTGGGCAGCTGCCAGGAGGGAGGCGATGTTCAGAAGCCTGACTGTGAGCTGCTATTGTTCCTGCCACAAACAGAACAGTAATGTATGCTACAGGCTGCCTGGAGCAGCTCCAGGTGGGCTGTGTTTTCCAGGGAAGGAGGAATCCCTGTCAAATCTGCACTGAGGTGTCTTGCCAACAGCAGAGTAGCTGGTGATTGCAGCACAGGAAAGCTCAAGTCCGATAAAGAACACTCATAAACTTTTGATTTGAGGTTGTTGGCACGGCCAGGGCTGCAGCATGGGATAGAGATGCTGTGAGAGGCTGTAAAGCAGCAGGAAAACCTCCTTGGTCTTGCAATCCCTGCAGGTTTGAGCGGGGCCAGGAGGACAGTTTCATCATGGAGATCGCCGACATCGCGCCCCTCAGGAAGATGAGGATCCGGACGGACGGGAAGGGGACGCGCCCGCACTGGTTCATGGAAAGGGTAACGCTCTTGGCATCACAGGTCTCTCACAGCCTGCCTGTCCTGGAGCCTCTCAACCCCTGGCAAAGAGGAGAAAGGCACTGAGGGACTCATTTTCATTAATTTTCTACATTTTTTTTCTCTTTGGTGTCTCACGGTTTTTCTGCCGGTTTTTCCCGGCAGGAATTGAGTCACAAAAGAAGAGAGCAGAGGGAAAAGCTGTGCTTTGGAGCTTTTTTTGTGGTGGAATCATCATGTCTGGAAGTGTTCAAAAGGCTTGTGGGTGTAGCATGTTTGTGGGCTATGGTTTTACAATGATCACTGTGGTGCTGGGTTAATGGGTGGATGTGATCATACTGGACACTTTTCCAACATAAATTATTCTATAGTTTCACCACAGATTCTGCTCACTCTCCTCTGCACGAGCCTTGGTTTGTACTCTTGTACTCCTGTAATATTTTCTGGTCCCTGGATTGTGCCCTTGGCCCCTGCAGATCTCTGCCATGTGGGAATCTGAATCCTTTGGAGTGTGGATGTTTGTCTGCCAGACAGAGACACCCTGGGCTGGGTGGGACATTTCCAAATCCATCCATTCTGCTGGATCATCCCATTTTTCTTCTTTCCTTCTCCTCTAGCACATACATTTATTTCTTTTCTTGTCCATACAAATGAGGTGTCTTTTTTATCTTGCATTTTGAATGCAGCATGCAAACTGATGGTACTTTCTCCCTGATGTTCTACCTTGCACAAAAGTACAGTGCTTGCCTTTATCTTTGCTGTCAAACCATCAGCTCTTTGTAAGGGTCACCTCTGTCTGGGCAGTCAGAAGTAGTTTGCTTGTTGTGGGTCCCTATAATTGTATTTCTGAGACAGAGGGGGAATGATGTGCTGATTGCAGACCATCAGATGTCATTAATGGAGAAACACATCTCTGCCATTTTCCTTACCATGCTTTTCCTGGAGTCAACATCCTGCTGGGTTTCTATATCTTGACCTTTTCATGAGAACAGTTTAAGACCTAGTAGCTTAACCATGGTCAGAGGGAACACTGCATGATTTTTTAATTGGGTCCTTTTTTCCATTTTTGACTAATTTACTCCAGTCTTTTTCACATAGATAATGTGTTTCTAAACACTGACCCTACATAGCCACCAGTTTTCAGTGAAGTGATGGACTTCATTGTCAGAAGAATTTCCATGCTGCAGTGCCATTTTTATTTCAATATTTTCACTTCTAAATTTTTTCTCAGCAGTTGGGGAAGGAGAGGAACTGAAAGAGGAGGAATTAAGGCTGGACATTAGGAATAAATTATTTACTGTGAGGGTGGCGAAATACTGGCACAGGTTGCCCAGGGAGATTGTGGCTGCCCTATCCCTAGAATTGTCCAAGGCCAGGTTGAACAGAGCTTGGAGCACCCTGGGATAGTGGAGGATGTCCCTGCCCATGGCAGAGGGTGGGGCTGGATGAGTTTTAGAGTCCCTACCAACCCTTAACATTCCATGATTTTCTGATGATGCTTCTGCAGCTCCTCCACGGATTAGGCCTCCAGCATATATCTTTAGAACTTATGCCACAGATGCAGAGTTTTTCTCTCTGTGCCTAAGGAATAACTCAATCTGTTGTCTGATTTGATTCAGATGTCTTGGTCAAACTCCCTTAGTAATTTCTCACATGCTTTCCCCCGAGTTTTATAAATCTTATACATATAAAATGAAATTAGATCAAGCTTATTCATCCAGAGACATTCCAGGTCTTGCAGTCATGAATCAGCAGCAGCACAAAGGCAAGGCATGGATGCATCTTTAGGTGTGCCTCCCCACCTTCCTGTTGCCTTGTCTGTCCAGGCATTCCAAGCCCTCATCCTGCTGGACTTTCCTACCAAAAGCAAAGATTTCCCATGGAATTGGGCTCAGAGGACTCTCATTTGTACGCATCCAGTAGACATACAGCCACCTTCCAGCTCTACAGAAGCCACAGGTGGACCATGCAACAAGAACAGGTCTTGAGACAGACTTAACAGAGGGCTTGTAAAAATGAGGAAGAGCAATTTTTTACATGGGCAGATAGTGACGGAACAAGGGGCAAGGGCTTTACACTAAAAGAGGAGAGATTTAGGTTAGACATTAGAAAGAAACTCTTGGCTGTGGGGGTATTGAGGCCCCGGCACAGGGTGCCCAGAGCAGCTGTGGCTGCCCCTGGATCCCTGGCAGTGCCCAAGGCCAGGCTGGATGGGGCTTGGAGCAACCTGGGACAGTGGAAGGTGTCCTGCCCGTGGCAAGGAGTTGAACTGGAAAATCCTTAAGGTTGCTTCCAACCCAAACCATCTTTTATAATTATATGATTTTATAAGCTTATGGAAATGATGCCTATAGTTCCTTTTTTTTTTTTTTTTAGATAAACACATCACAGAGGATTTTTTAACTCCAGTGTTACGTAGATAATGGTATTTATTGGTTTTCTTTCCCACCTTCCCTGCAAAGGTAAACACAGCATTTGCATTCCCAGGCAGAGGGTGGCTTACAGAAGCGTTCTGGAAGAGGGGAGGAAGGATTTTTGTTCTCTGATTTGTATTCCAGCCTTAAAAACTTACGTAGCCTGGTGTGACATGAAAACTGATCGGAGCCCATTTCCATTTCTGTCAAAAGTGCATATTAAGACTGCATAATGAAATACTTGTGGGGGTAGTGCTAAACTCTCAGACAGATGGTTCACAGTTAGTGCTAACTAGCACAGTGAAATGAGAAGCTAGATTAAGCCATCAACCCCGTAATTAACCATTTGTTGCTCCATTTATCTACACTATATTCTCAGTTTTCTTGTTCTATTAAACTAACAATAAATGATCTTTTTAATTCTCTTTGGTCTTTTGGTAAACTGTTGCTAGCTATAATTTATACTGCTTTTAGTTTAGCAGATATAGAAATGAATAAATACCAATTAAAATGCATGAATTATCAATGATTCTGTACACAGCCAAAAGATTCAATTTACAAGCAGGCAAGTAGTCATAATTTTTTTTCTGCCTATATAAAATGCACTAAAATTTCATTCAGAATCTCAGCAAAGTAATGAACCTGGTGCTGCAAATTCAAACTTGCTACAAGTAACAATATGTTTTAAATGCTAGTACCTAGACCTCTACAGGGAACAAAATTTGATTAGTGATGTTTTGCAACAAAATGAACATTATTGATCATTACTATGCCCAAACAGGCATCGTGAATGTTCTCCAAAGCTGAGCAATGCTTCCTGATCAAACCACTGCTGGAGGGACACAGAGTGGGGATTTTTTCCACTGATGTGATGCTGAATCGCATGTTCTTCCACACCAAGCTGCCATGACACTGCTCTGTGTTTCTGAAAAACCAGGGAACAAAATCATAGAATCACAGAATGGTTTGGGTTGGAGGGGACAATAAAGTTCATCCCATTCCACCCCCTGCCATGGGCAGGACACCTTCCACTGTCCCAGGCTGCTCCAAGCCCTGTCCAGCCTGGCCTGGAACACTGCAGGGATCCAGGGGCAGCCACAGCTGCTCTGGGCACCCTGGGCCAGGGCCTCCCCACCATCAGCATTAAAAAATTTTCAATCTAATTAGGAAACTTATCTAAATGCATACTTTGGAAAACTCTTCCTGGGATAGCTGCTTTCTCAGTCCCTGTGATGATTTCACCTGCTGCCCAGTGTCTTAGCTTTGAAGTTGAAAATCTAGAAACGAGTAAGGATGAAAGCTCAGTGAAATAGCAGGAATTATGAGACTGTTGAATTCTGCAGAGTTGCTTCCCTCAGAATTTTAATGTTACTTTGTGCTGTCAAAGCCAGACAGATAAGAAGCTGCCTTAATGAAGCACTAATTGCATTGCATTCAAACGTCACAAATAATCCTGCATGTGGGACTCGGTCTTTATTCAGTCCTTTCTCCTTTGTATAAAGGAGATTAGGAGAATTTGAGAGTTATTATTGAGAATTGAGAATTATATAGCTGAAGCTGACTTTTATTCTTTGCAAAAGAGAGAAGTCTTTTTGTTTTACAGTCAGAAGTTCCTAGGTTTAAGTGAAGAATAATGACATGCAACAGAAGCATGAAATCCTGTGTTTGAGCCTTTGAAGGTGAATTCCAGGAGCTGTGTATTTTGGTGTCAGCAGAGTGGGAGACTCTGTGGAGCATGTTTTACATGGCATCTGGAAAAAAGCTGGGTAGGAGTAAATCAAATAATCGGACATGTCAAACCTTTCCATTGCCAGAGACAGTGGGCAATTAATTTCAAATTGTTGGTTTAATGTTCCTGTCAACTACTGTATTTGCTCAGCTACAAAGCAAATTATCAATGTGTTATTCATACACGCTTCTGCCACTTTCTTTCCATGGCTTATTGGTGTTCTACAGCCCAGTTAAGCTCCTTGCATAATGAGCAAGGAAGTTTGAGCTGAAAAGCACACTGGATGCCCACAGCACGTTCTAGGTATCCTAAAAAATAGCTTGGGTGCAGTGCAAAGTAGTGGTCTCATTGCCAAGCAGGAGCTAGTTTTACTGAGAGGAACAGGCAGAAATCAAATATAGTCTCAGCTCAGCTCACTGAGATGACTTGGTTGACCCTCATGATTGAAACCAAAATCCTGCATCATCCTCTGTGTGTGGAACACCCACAAACATCTCCCTGCAGGATGGGATTCATCTTCTGCTATTTTAGTCACTGAAAAAGGCTACATTCAGCTTTCATCCCTTCCAACAAACTGCTCAGGGCCCCTGTGTAGTCACGAGACAGGCAGACCTGAGAGAGGGGGCAATGCCTCAAGAATTCCTTACCTGCCCCCAGTTTAGGTGGGATCTGGGGCTTCCCTGGGGATACCCAGATCCTACCACACGATGTGCTTGGGCTGGATCACCAGCATTTAGTGGGTCCATGCTGGGTAAGTGAGAGGCAACGTCCCCACATTGTGACACAGAGGTCAGCCTGCCCCTGCCGCTGCTTCTGTGTCCCTTGCTGTGACCACAGAATCAGAGTTTGGGTTGGAAACTACATTTAAAAATCCTCTCATTCCACCCCCTGCCATGGGCAGGGACACCTTAGACTGTCCCAGGTTGCTCCAAGCCCCATCCAGCCTGGCCTGGGACACTGCCAGGGATCCAGGGGCAGCCACAGCTGCTCTGGGCACCCTGGGCCAGGGCCTGCCCACCCTCCCAGCCAGCAATTCCTAATTGCCAAGAGCCCAAAATCTGTGCCTGCCCTCTGGCAGTGGGAGCCATTGCCTGGGTGCTGTCCCTGCAGGCCTTGTCCCCAGTCCCTGGGCAGCTCTGCTGGAGCCCCTGGAGGCCCTGGCAGGGGCTCTGAGGTGTCCCTGGAGCTTCTCTTGTGCAGCTCAACAGCCCCAGCTGTGCCAGGCTGGCTCCAGAGCAGAGGGGCTCCAGCCCTGGCAGCAGCTCCGTGGCCTCCTCTGCACTGGCTGCAGCAGCTCCAGCTCCTTGTGCTGCTGGAGCCAGGGCTGGGGCAGCTCTGCAGGTGGGCTCTCACCTGAGCCCAGGGACACAGGGGCAGGATCCCCTCCTCTGCTGGGGGATCAGCTCAGGACAGAGTTGGATTTCTGGGCTGACATCCCTTGGGCAAAAAGCACTTATAAAATTAATTTCTTTCCCCTGTCCGCTCCTCCCGTATCAGCAGCCCCGAACAGGATACCAGGGCAGGTCTCTGTTTCTGTCCTCACAGTAAGATGCACACAGATGCAATCACACATCCTGGGTGAGGGGCTGAGGATGGGAAAATCTGGCATTTTGCTCCAGCAGCTTTAGTAGCCAGACTTTTTTTCTCAGACAGCATCTGGAGTGCTCAGCATGGGCTGGGTATCTGTGAGAGGCCTGACCTCTGTGTCTCTGAGTGCTCTCCAGCTGACAACTCTAATCTGCTTCTATCCCCACTGCTTCCCTGACAATTCCCTGAAAGATCTGCTCAGGACATTTTGCTATAACAGTGTCACTGTCATTCCCAAGCAGGGCAGGGGTATTGCTGGCTGAACCTCTGCCAGCATGGAGTTTATGCCCTGTGGTGGGGGGAAAATAGACCACAGATTTTCATAACTACGGAAAATAGATTTTCAGTCAATCTGACATTGCTCACAGTTCAATTTTTCAAAGAAAACTTTCTGGGTTGGACTCCTAAGAGGATGCCGGCATCATTCACACATCCTTGAGAGAGGACACTTGTGTGCCCCAGCAGAAAGGCCACCCGCTGGGCTGGGGGAGACCTGGTTTCTGCTTGGTTCAAAGCAAGGGTCTGATTCAATCTCTCTTGACTCACAGAACAGTTTTTTTGACCACGAAGTAATAGTGTCACTGGCTATGAATAAGCAGCTTTTTAGAAAAGTGGGACATCTTCTACAGCCAAAAATGTCCTGTGCCCCTGGGACAGGGGGTGAAGGTGCTGTGTTACAGATCCCTCTTTAGCATCAGGCAGACTGAAAACCCCAGATGAGTGTCCTACCCACAGAACCATTCAATGCACAAACAGCATGGCTTGCTGATCATCTTCAGTGTAGCTACTGCCCTTTTTAAAACAACTTTTTTATAACCTGGAGCAGTAGTCTTCTTTTGAATTGCTGAAGACTCCAGCAAGGCTTGGTTGGGGTCAGTAGAAGGCCATGGACTGGGACACCTGGAGTTTGAAGACAGAATCTGAGCACATTTTATCTCAAGATAAGTTTTACTGATGTTTTTTTCCTTAGGCTGATATATGAGACACAGTGGAAGGGCACTGAGGTGGTCACGGGGCTACAGGAAGCACGTGGCACACTAGGAAAGGCTGAGGAAAATGGAGTTTTTAAGCCATGACGAGAAAAGGCTGAGGGGGAATCTAGTCACAGTCTTCTGCTGCCTGAAAGGAGATTTCAGAAACCACTGATCCACACTCTCCTCAGAGGTAGACAGCAAAAAGTCATGAGGCAATGGACATGAGCTGCACTGAGGAAAACCCTGGCCAGATACAAAGAATAAAATCTTCCCAATGAGAGTGGTGAACCCTGGATGAGGACTGAGAGTGCCTGGGGAATCTGCACCCTTGGAGATTTTCACAGCTCAGCTGGACAGGGCTTTGCGCGGCATGCAGCCACGCTTGGAGCAGGGGTGGAGCTGTGCACCTCCAGGCATCCTTTTTAATGTGACATCTCCCACCACTCCTGGTTCACTCCTCCCTAATGCTGTGCCACACTTCCCTGGCACTTCTGGGTTCACGTTTCCATGGCCTTTGCAGAGGCAGTGTTTTCTGATGCTCTGCTACACACAGGTACAGCCTCTGTTGCTGTTAGACGGTGACACAAATGGCAATTTACACAACTGTCCCCTGCCTTCTCTTCAGCTCCCCCAGTTTAGTCAGAGCTTACTGCTAGGTTTTTGCTCCAGGCAGGTGTAATGCTTTCCTCCCACTTGACTGATGCTCCACTGAGCCCACACACAACAAGAGACATAAAGGTGGGTATTTTATTAGGCATTTGTTGGAATAACTTGTTGAGCTGCTCTGAATTCATTCCCATTCTGTTCTTATCACCACAGCATCTGAGCTGCTTCCACGACACGTTAGATAGTGTGACTAATATCTGTTGCATACTGTTTGTTCTGTCACCTTTTCCCAGAGGGAGAAGTGTGTGAAATATTAAGTTTTTGCTGGCCTAATTTTATCTTGTGCCTTGTTTTAACTTGTTTGGGCTTGCGTCTCTCTACAATGAATTCTGCTTGTTCACGCAAGGGAGACAGGCAAAAGAAAGATGCTGAGTGTTTCAAGGAGAGATAGTGAAGTTTTTAATAACTCTGTTCCTTCTTTGGAGTGAATTCCATGCTGGCTCACAGGAGAGGTCTGACCTCTTAGAGATGGGCTTTGTCCATTTGGTCAGAGGTCCAAATTTCTCCCTTTGCTTTGCCACGTGGTTGAAAAAGCATTACAATACTGTGAAGATCATTTCTCAGGACAAACCAACACAGCAAATGTCGTCCATAGGAGAGAGCTCCATTTATCCCAGAAGTGTGGGCTTTGGAGCTATGGCCAAGCTCTTCCCATGTCCTACCACATCATGCACTTTATGAGTTTAACATTTGCCCTCATTCAAATGATACGTTTTTCCCCCCCATTTTGACTCTTCACAGATCACCCTGAAGAACCTTACTAACCAAGAAGTGGCCACATTTACCTATGGGGATTGGCTGTCCAAGCTGAAAAATGCCACAGGAAGCCTGGAGTGTGAGATGCCAGCTGTCATAAACGACGAGCAGATGATGGAGGACACCACATACACTCTTCAGGTTAAAACCAGTGACATTGGAGGTTGGTCCTTGCTGGATATTTTATTAATTTTCTACTGTGAAGTTTGTTTTTGAACAACGAAAAAAAACCTCCATCTGCTTCATTTGAAATTACATTTGAAAAAACATAGTTTAGCCGGAATACAACCATTTTGGCTGGCTGTTCACTGGGGCAGTGTCTAAGAGACTCATTCTCATCTGAGCTCTGGGAATAACATATTTAGACACAAGGCCCAGGTCTGACTGCTCTTTGATTCCTCTGAAGACACCCTAACAGAAACTATTACCAGACCAAGCTGCAGAGGTCAGCAGCCACATTTTTCTTTTTTGGTCAGGTCCATAAATGTAGGGTCAGAGCTGGTGTGCATCAGGTTTTCAGTCAGCACTGTCTGCCTTGCCTAAAGCAGGCAGCAATAATTCACCCACCTTTCCAAAGTGTTTTGAGACCATTTATCTCAGGCTGTGAAAAAAAAAAAAAAACATTCCTAAATGCACACCAGACAGAAGAGATGGAACAGAATATACAGAAAGAGCTTCCAGAGCCAAGAAATGGGGTTTCAATGTAATTTCCTGGGATCACTGCCTCTTTTCATGGGAAATTTTGTCAGGCTGCTGGATGAAATCTGCTGCCACATACAAACTGAATAGTGCCAAGATGGGGCAAGCCAGACATTGTCTTGTTTCAAAGGTGTCTTCCTCAAGTGAGATTCTGTCACACCAGTGCACATAACCAACTGCTGACCTCTAAAGATCTTTTCTTTATCCCTTTGTTGCTTCTTTTTTTTATTATTTTTTTCCTTCCCCCTGGTTTTATCAGCGGTAATTTATGCAGCTTCTAAAGTTTGATCCAAGAATATCAAAATTTCTCTGGCAGAGCATCTTCGTGCCACCTCACCACTTCTTATCTATCTTCTCTGCCGGTTGCTTGTCTGAAAAACGTGTAGTGAAATACAAAAAACAAAAGAGAGAGAGAGAGAGAGAGAAAGATTTGTTTATGTATCTGGGCATCCATCTAATATAATGGTAGATCTTTCTGTGACCTTTTTTGTGAAAACCAGCCCTCACTCACAAAGGTGATGGAAATAGAAGTGAGGAGAGAACAGAAAATGACAGCAGCAGCAGACAGATCTGCCCTTCCCATTGAATGAAGGATGACAGGTATTAATGAAGAAACATTTTATTTCATTATGAACAGCGACAACCAGTAGGAAAGAGCAGATTACAGAGTGGTTTGAGAGAGTCTGTTTGTGATTAGATCACACAGCTCACTGACACAATGCTGAACTTCATCCAGCTTATCTAAAGCAGGTGCAAGTCATGAACCATCTCCCCCTTTTGATCATTATGTATTCCACAATTACTCCTGGTTGGACCAATTCAGGAAGAAAGACATTTTATCCTTGGTGATGTTTAAACATGTTATATCATCTCCTGCCACACTGGCACTGTTGAGGAGCAGCAATTCTGCACAAGGGCTGGAATCAAATGTGCTTATTTCTAGCTATGAAGTTTTTCTTTGCAGTGGATTTCAACTTTCCAGCTCATAAGAGTCACTGAAACAGAAAAAAAAAAAAAAACAAAAAAAAAAAAAAAAAACACAAAAAAAAAAAAAAACAAAAAAAAAAAAAACCACAGGCAAAATAATTTCACCTATTTGCCACTCTCTGAAAAATTGTATTTCTGGTTTTAGTTCCTCCTAGTCTAGACTGTCTCAGGTCAATTCTTCTGGGAGAGAAGTCATAGAAGTCATCATCAGTGGTCTGGGTAACTCTCCTGAGGGTCTCTTACTTTTGAGTTTTTCTTCATCAGATTCAGGCAGAGATTTCATTATTACATTAGGTTAGATGGCTAAAGTTAGGGAAAATTAATCCCACAAAGAAGATTCTGGATCAAACTAGAAAGCATAAGCTATTTCCTCTCCACCACACAAACATGCTTAACAGCAGCATTGTTTTACATTTTCCTCAAGGAAACCTTTAAGTTACATTTTGTCTTTCACAAAGTCACTCTGCTCCAGTGAAAATTTAACCTACAGAGTTTGCAGCAGGGAACAGCTCTGCTCCTGAAAGGCTCAAATCACCTTTTTTCCACCACCAGCAGTACCTCAGATGACTCTCAGGCTGCACAGCGATAAGAGGAGGTTGTTAGGGCATACACCTACCAAGGCAGATGGGTAATCTTTGGTTAAAACCAGGGTCTTGATCTCAGATGTAAAGCACAATCTGATTTTCTTCAAGGCAGGACCCACAGACATAGATGCAATAGGGGCAGACCACCTGATGGCTCTTTCTGAGGCACAAAAATGTCCTTTGGCTGGTTAATTTTTACTTTCTCTATGCAGGCATTGTATATATGCTAATGCAATAAAGATGGAGAGTGAATAAATACTGCTTTCTCATTTTCCAAGCATTAATGCAACAGAAGGTTCTTATCTCTGCTGTTATAAGATTAATTAGGATGTTGTCAACTCAGTTCCAACCTACAAATTAAATAATTTAGGACAGTTGGTGTCAGCTGATAGTGCCTTATATAAGTTTTTTTCATGTAAAAAGAAAGACATTCTTTGGCCTCAGAAGGCTGTGACTCAAGCCCAGAGTTTGTTTAAAAATGAAGCATCTGCTCATATAATCATAAGGAATCGTATAATCGTAGAGATTTCTGTTTAGAGGGTCCTCTAGAGGTTATGTCACCCATTTTCCTCCTCAAAGGAGTGTTGCCAGCTAAGACTGCCCAGCCAAACACTGGACAACTCCAGGAACAGTGATGATGCCACCACCTCCTCATGCATCTGCACCCAGACCTGCACCATATTCCTAAGAAACTTGTTTCTCCCTCATTCCCAGCCTGAGCCTCCCCAGCAACCTCAGTGGCTTTGGTTTTTTGGGGAATGATGTGACGCAGTGCATGGCCCTGGCACCATGACTCCTGTGCCTGCAATGGGGCCCTTGTGCTCTGCCCCAGCTCCCCCCAGGGCTTCTCCTCTCATCGGTGTGTCCCAGCTCTTGTTCCTCTTAGTATCCACCCTCCAAGCTCTTCTCAGTGTCTTGACACAACCCAGGAATTCAAACTCAGTGCTTTGAATTGCACTGAGCTCTGGAAACCTCCTGCTAGCTCGGATCCAATCAGAACATGAAGGGTACTGCTGCAAACTTTGGGACATCTTCAGCTTCCCAGCATGTGCAAGGTTCATTCCAACCCACACAGAGGAGTTTGCATTTCTCCTTGCCGGATTCCGTGGGATTTCTTCTTTCCCAGCCCTCAAGTTTCTCAAGGTCCATCTGGGCTGGAATTCTGACCTTCAGCATGTCACTCGCTCACACAAATCCACCCTTGGCTGGAAACCCGCTGAGGAAACACTCTGCCACTGTTTAGGGTGTTGATGATGAAGTCCAGCTCAGTTCTGCAGACCCCAGAATCAATCCATGAGCCATTGCACTCATCACCAGTTAGGGCTGGTGCAACCACAGTACCTCCATCTCTTCATTTGTCAGGTTTTTTACAGTTCCTAAATGTGGCTGGCAGTTTCCTGGAACTGGCAGCAACAACAACAACAAAAAAATATCGGTGACCCAAATAAGTGAAATGTACATTGATTTAACGTTTCTGTTTTTTACTTTCCCATCTCCTGCTAATTGCTTGTGAGGGAAATGTCGCAGCATGAGACCTTCATAAGCTTCTTCCTGCAGGGACGGTTTTGCTAAGAAACAGTTTGTTCTGTGCCTTTTGAGACCTGGCATTAATTAGGAGCCTGCTCCTTGCAAGGAAAGGGACTTCAGTTTGCTTTGTTCCTCACCTCAGCAAGCTTTGGGGTCATAAAAAGTACTGCCAGATGAACTGCCTGGATCCCTGATGCTTTCTCCTCCTACTTAAACCCTTCCCAGGGAACTGTTGAAAATTAGCCCCAATTTAACATGGGCAGCTTCTCGCATGGACACATGCTGCTTTGCCTTTCCTCTATAGGACTCTTTTCCTCCTCTTTTTCTTCTAGCAATTTTTTTTTCCCCAGTCCTTCCATAAGAACAGTCATGATTTCTTCCTAACTTCTGTATTCAATAATCATGTGGAAATGGGACCTTTCTCCAGAAGTTTACAGTCCCCCTAACTCTGTCTCTGCATTGTGTTTGAATGGACCTGTGGGAAATACTGCCTATGTGGCTCAAAGTGGATTTGTGATACTCCTGTGCAAGAAAGGGCCTGGCAGGAGGTTAGACTTTCAAAGCTGGGCTATCCAAACGAGGGCAGCAGATGCTGAGTTTCTTTGTAAGGCAGATTTGAGCTTGATGATCTGGTTTTCCACGATGGTTTTGACACAGCAATGGCTGTCTGCCCATGTGTAATCCTATTTCTCTCTGTGAATCTGCTTTTATATTACAGTGTCAAAATTAAAATGCAATCGTTTTGGTGGAACTATAAATAGTGCCAGATGAAAATGTAACACTTGCAGCTAAAATGTAAGGTTACTGCAGGTGGTTTGGTCTGGAACTTCCCAAAGTCAGGAAAACAGCATGGCTGTTTTCTTTGGCAAACTACGGACAGTAGAGGACAAATGACGCTCAATATCAAGTAATAAAGATCATCTTGGAAATTTTTTAATTTCCTAGCATATACACAAGAAGAAGGTGGAAAGTGGTAGGGCAAACTGTTGCATGAGAAACTGGGACTTTTTCCATTGATTGCTGCATGGTCAATACTTTGAGAAAGAGCAATATAGAAGGAAGATCTGTTGGGTGTTGAGAGAAGTGGGCCATGAGATGCCACAGTGGCTTGGTTGATGATCTGTACATAGCTCTGAAATCCCTGTACCATCAAACACAGCAAGAGCAGGAGGAGACAGACCCCAGCTGAAGGATCCTGAGTACCACAATTGCTTGGAGAAGGTTGTGGGACTGCAGGAGGGAATGACTGAATGCTGAAAAGGAATACTGCTTCTGTGGGAAGCCCAGGACACCACTTTGTGGCTACAAAAGTTATAAAGTATGTTCTTTAACACTCCTCAGTAGATTGGTGGATTGTGCTGGATAAGTCACTTTACTTCCCCAGCTGCTTTGGAATAATGTGAGTTACTACCCTGACATCCCCTGCAGAGTGCTGTGACGGGCACTCCTCCATCAGGAACAGAAATTTCTGCTTCCCAGTGCACTGCCACCACCACAGTCACAGCACCTCAATAGCCAGGGCAAAGCATCCAGCTGTATTTGTGGGATGGACTGGAAGAGCTGATTGTCCTCCCTGCACAAATCCTGCACAAATCCACTGAAATGTCTTGGCGGTGCCCAGAGAAACATGAGCACCCCTGCAGCCTCTTCCAGCCTGCCTTTGCTGCCTCTCCATGCAGCTGGGGGCCGGGAGTCAGCCCAGGGTGGCGGGGAAACCCATGGCATTTTTCTCTGCTCTCTCCTTCCAGGAGCAGGCACCGACGCCAACGTGTCCTTGATCCTCTTTGGGGAGTATGGGGACAGTGGCACCCTGCCTCTGAAGGAGTCCAACAAGTCCAACAAGTTCGAGAGGAACCAGATGGATGAATTCAGCTTCTCTGAAATGCTGAGCCTGGGAGACCTCTGCAAAGTGAGGATCTGGCATGACAACAAAGGTCAGGGCAGCGATGGGGCGGTGGGAGAGCTCGGGCTGTTGTCACTTGAGGGAACACGCAGACACAGGGCAGGCTGAAGGCAGAGTCCCTAGCTCTGCTTCAGGCTGGGAAAATTACCTGGGTAATTTTACCCAGATATTGATTTTTAACTTTAATTTTTACCAGGATTTTACCCAGATCCAGGGAGCTGGTGTCCCAGCTCCCCTGTCTGGACACACCCCTTCAGGGTGCCCCTCTCCCTGGCTGCTGCTGCAGCAGGTCCCCAGCTTCACTCTGAGCTTACAGCCACCTCTGCAGCACTGAGGATGCCTCCCCCAGAGAAAAGCCACCCAGCCTGCTGTCCCAACACACTGAGTCCACCCTCACCTCTCACACAGGGCCAGCATGGTGCTCCCAGAGCACTTTAATGTTCTCAGCCTGACACTGACACGCGGGGAAATGCAGCCTGGCATAACACAGCGAGCCTCAGAAGAAAGAAATGAAGATCTGTATCTGGCTTTATTAAGATCATTGCATCAGCCAGTGAGCATGCAGCGTGCTGCTCAGAGAGGTTCTGACACTTCCCTGCTGCTGGACACCCTGACTGGTGTCACAAACTGCAGAGCAGAGCTCAGCAGGACTGTCATAGTCATTTGAGTTGTCATTCAGGCACCGAATGGCATCTTGTAACAAATGCACCACTAGCACTGCTGTGGTGACATCCCATCCCATCCCAGCTTCATGCAAAAGAGATTATACTGCATTAGCAATGGCTTGCTCACTGGTGGCCAGCCCTTGCTGCAGCCCAAAGGTGAAGCTCCATAGCTCACACAGGCTCACACCTGAGCCACTCTTAACAATGCTGTTTGGCAGCAATATTTATCACAGTCTGGGGAGAAATGGCAAAGGGACCACTTGGTCATTACCTGGTTGTACTGAGGCAGCTGGTTTATGGCTGGGATGGGTTTCATGCCAGTATTGATGTGACCTGGCCATCTTCCTCTCAACTACTCCAAGTTGTGGCAGATAATGAAGGCTGCATGTCATGCTCTAGTAATAAAAGATGCTATCTCTGGATTAGACTTTCCCATTGGAAAGTCTTTGAGAGGGAGAAAAAACACATCTAACGGTAGCCTCTGTCTGCAGTGAAATATGGGAGATACATCCACCTGACATGATTGTTTACTCCCAGACACTGCAAGCTCTGAGCTCATATTTATCACTCCCATAACACAGCACAATTTAGTTGATTAAACTCCATAATATCATGTTATATAGCTGGTGCTGAATGCAGTAAGGGAGCTGCTTTCACCTGATTACTTTGCCAAAACCCTAATTCCTTAGATCTGCAGTTTAGATGTAGATATGGAAAGGGCTATTGAATGAGAGTTTTAGCTTAATAAACAGGCTTTTTGGCTGTTCCAAGACGTCCTCTGATAGCACCAAGACATCAACATGGACTTGCAGATTTGCTTTTAAACCTATTACCAGCTGAAATGTGTGCTAAAAGAACATTTTCCCAAGTGGCATCATGGCTCCCTGGTGACTGGCTGTGCTAACAGGATGAAATAAACTCACCAAGCAGAGCTGATCCTTAGGGCTCAGGCACATGGACTGACTGGGATGCAGGAAGGTGGGAGCTGGATCAGATCAAGGGTCTGAGCAGCTCTTTCCAGCAGCAGCATCCCTGGCTGCCTGAGGAAGGGGACAGGCTGAACGTGTAATCCTTTCACAATCGTCTTCATTTTGCATGATGAATAGCTCAGGGCATTTCCTGAAGTGGATATCATTCTTGTCCATTAAATAATTTCCAGTGAATTTCTCATTCAAGGTCTTGCCCAGGCCCTCCAGGAGACACTGGCACCCACACAGCCTGGGCAGTGAGTCCCATGAGTCTGCTGCCTGCTGCATGACGAGCAAATCCTGTTAATCCAGGAGGGTTTTGTTGCCTTTTCCTTCTTGCACAAGTGATCACAGTTCACCTTCTCAGTGCCACTGATCATGCTGCTGACACAAGTTGGTAATTGCTGGCTGTGTGCAGCTGCTTGGTGGCAAAGGGTGGTAACAGAGTTTAGCCTTAGGCTAAGCAGTAAATAGGCTCAATTAGTTTAAATTTGCTCTGGGCTAAGAACTTGTACCCAGATAACCACCACAAGTCAGCTAAAATACTAAGCTGGGTGTCTAGAACCTAAAATATGTATATAAATACACATGGCAGCCTCATATTCTCTTTCCTTATTTCCTCATAACACTGGTTTCCACTTATAAATACTAGTCCTTACCAGACCTGTCTGACAGCAAGTTTAATTTAAGCCTTGGATAAACATCATGCTCAGGTTTTGTTCAGCAAAAATGTTCTTGCTTTTCCCCACAGAAAGAAGGAAAACTGTTGTTTAAATCATAACATATGTTGTCTACATTGTTCTTGCATTAGTCATGTGAAAAGCATCTCCTATCTAAAACTTCACACAATTCAGCATGACAGTTTGTTGGGTGGGTAGAGTATTTATTACTGCTGAGATCCAGGATATAGCTATCCTTTGAATATATGCCTGCTCCCTATATATAATTTATATAAATTGGCTGTGGCACTGCCTAGAAATTCCTGGCTCTATTTCTTTTAAATGAGTAGTAGGGTCAGGGGTCAAGTATGTTTTTTGTCAGATGTGTGAGGGACTTTGGGTATTAAATAAAAATGTGTTTGTATTTACCGCTACTCTGGGGCTTCAGATGTTGATCGTTCTTTCTTTACCTCTTTTCTGGCTTTTTTGGACTAAATGGCTCTCTACCAATGGCCTGTGGAAGGCTTGGCCTCACACTGGCCCACCCCATTGCTCCTCGCGTCCTGAATATGTGGAGCATGCTTGGTGTTCTTTTCCTGATCTTCAAAATTATCAGTCTCAATCACAGAATCACAGAATCACAGAATCACAGAATCACAGAATCACAGAATCACAGAATGGTTTGAGATGGAAGAGACCTTAAAGAACATCTCATTCCACCCCTGCCATGGGCAGGGACACCTTCCACTATCCCAGGCTGCTCCAAGCCCCATCCAGCCTGGCCTGGGACACTGCCAGGGATCCAGGGGCAGCCACAGCTGCTCTGGGCACCCTGGGCCAGGGCCTGCCCACCCTCCCAGCCAGCAATTCCTAATTGCCAAGAGCCCAAAATCTGTGCCTGCCCTCTGGCAGTGGGAGCCATTGCCTGGGTGCTGTCCCTGCAGGCCTTGTCCCCAGTCCCTGTGCAGCTCTGCTGGAGCCCCTGGAGGCCCTGGCAGGGGCTCTGAGGTGTCCCTGGAGCTTCTCTTGTGCAGCTCAACAGCCCCAGCTGTGCCAGGCTGGCTCCAGAGCAGACGGGCTCCAGCCCTGGCAGCAGCTCCGTGGCCTCCTCTGCGCTGGCTGCAGCAGCTCCAGCTCCTTGTGCTCATATTTGGGGTCAATGACAACACCACATGAGGTGCCCCATCAAGGTGAGTTAGGGGAAATGCTAACCATCAAAAGTCTTCCTTTTCCTTGCCATATCAAGATGCCAACTGCCCGCCTGTATTTCAGGATAAAATTCATTTAAATGCCTTGCCCATTGTGTTCACTGTGCCATGCACCACAGCTCAGCTTCTCCCTTGGTGCAGCCTTGCTGCAGTGGCTTTGCTCCCAGTTCTCATCTTTTGTTTATCCTTTCACTGAAATTTGACTGCAGTGGGGTGTTCAGAGTTGAAGAGACAGTAATTGCCATGGCAAGCCTATCAGGAGGTCTTTAAATTGCAAACACCATGTTTTCATCCTCTGGAAAAGCACGCCTGTTTTATGGTCCCACTTTAATGCTTTTAAATGCCATTTTCCCCACAAAAACTGCTGAGTGACATCTCTGTATGAGACATAAAGGAGGAATGAAGCCCCCATCTAATTTCTCTAACTTCACTAAAAATGATTAGGGAGGAAGTTGTTGCTCATTTGAAAACAGGCAGTTTAAAGACTTCACAACTGCAATTTCAAGGAACTTGCTCCTGATTTTTTTAGATATTTAGAGCTCACCAGTGAGATTCTGGTAACAACAAAGTGATATGAATGAAATTTAGTTTTAATTTTGCTCCATGTCTTTTTATCTTGCCACTGTTTACCTTGAGATACTGATGTTCAATCTAATATATTTAGACTCCCTGAGCAAATTTAATCACTTCCAGGCTCCCCATCTCCTGATCTCAGATAGGCACTATGTATTTTCTCATATCTCAGTTCATTTACTTCTACATTTATGCAAGATCGGTATCTGTAGGTCTGTAGAAATGCTGGCTTTCTAAATGTAGGCCTCAATTTTTTTTCAATTTTTTTTTTAGTCTGCTATATGGACTAAATCACCACTCTGGAAGAATGACTGAAAGTTTCTCAGTATCTCGGTAACAGAACTATTTACCTAGAAAAAGGCTGGTTTCCCTCCTTTTTTATGTGGTTTTTTTGTGTGTTTGTTTGTTTGTTTGTTTTTGACTGTTTTGGATGCCTTTTTCTCCATGGAACAAGGAAGTATGGGAAATCTGGACTTAGCTCCCTCATCTGCCTGAGTAGATTTGAACCCAGGTGATAAGCAGTCTGTCTAAAGTAATTAATTTCAGATTCTTGATTATCTCTGTTGCCATCAACCAAGGAGAGCCAGGAAGAGTCTAATTATGGATAAACCAGACTTTTCTGTGTTGTGGGAGCAAAGACAACAATAAATACCAAGGTTATGGAGCCAAACTTCTTTGCCTTAACAGGGCCTTTCTCTCAATTCACCAACTGCCCTGACATTGTCCAGCAGAGTTTTAAATAGCCCAGCTGCCCCAGTGACTCCTTTTGGGTGGCTCTTCCAAAAGAGAAAGTATCTTATTCCCTTTTTCAGTTGGACTCAAGTCAAAACAGTTTATATAACCTTGGTTTTCCTTTCCTTTCTTTGAAGGAATTACCTTTTCCAGGAGCAGTGTCTTGATTCAGATGTTAAATTGCCCAGGCCTTGAACTCACAGCACACAGCCATTCCAGAGGTCTGGTTCTGCAATTCATGGACATGATTCCAAGCCTTTGGGGCACTTGTAGGTCATAAATTATTTTTTTTAAAAACCTAAAGAACTGTCTTTTTTTAGCCCTTTGTAAGGATTTACTCAGCTGTCAGGCCCGAGAAGGGCTTTTCTAAGCCCTCCCTCTCAGCTCTGGACTGTTGCCTCATAAACTCTGCTGATCCTCAGGGCAGATTTGTTGAAGAGTTTCTACTTTAAACAAAAAGTGAGAGGACGAGAAATAGATGTGTAAAACTGCCCAAGGAGAGGAGAGTCCATCACACTCTCAGTTTTGCTGGTGGCTCAGTACAGAGGAGGACAATGGCAACTCCTGCACATCTTTCTGCGTGCATGGAACAACTCTACAACTCAGACCGGGCTCAAGTGGGCGTGCAATCTGCAGACTTGCAGCATGTGCCATGGCTGATTAGTCCTTCAAATTGTCCAAATTTAGCCTCAGCACCTTGGGAGATCCTAGCACTGACCCACAGAGCCCCCCCTCATATCCCCTGCACCTTCTTCTCTTTTCAAGGCCAGGTTTTTCACCCGAAGGTGTTGTCACAAAGATAAGGATTTCACCCAGTGAGGATTATGAGGCCCTGGCACAGAGGAACTGTGGCTGCCTCACCCCTGGAAATGTCAAAAGCCAGGCTGGGCCTGGAGCAGCCTTAGATGGTGGAAGGTGTCCCTGCCCATAGCAGGGGTGGAATGGGACGAGTTTTAATCTCCCATCCATCCCAAACCATGCCATATTTCTGTGAAAGCTGTGCTACAGGTGTTAACAGCTTAACCAAGAGATATTGTCAAGGTGTCACAGTCCAGAAATGACATGAAGCAGAAAAACCATGTAAGGAATTCAAATTGCAGACCCACAGAGAACACAAAGACTTTGGTGTTGACCTTGTGCATTCATTCCTTTCCAATCTCGTGAATTGCAGAACCTTTCAGAAGGAGCCCAAAAGGACAGATGTAGCCTTAGAATTATCATTTCCGTAAAAGCTTCTCTTTTCTACATGCCTCTTTTGCTCCTCTTGGGGACAAATTATCCTGCATCCCTTTTAAAAGCTTTTGCTTCAAGTATCCCTCTATAAAATACAAAATTTCCTTCAATCACAAGAACATAATCTGAGAAATTGTTCCATCTCCAGTCTGAGTTGTTAAGTGTTTTTGCACAGGAGTAGTTCATCTGTAAGATGAGAGGGCTGGAGGAGTGGAGTGTGTCTGAGGGTAATTTATGGGTGGTTTTGACCTGAGTCAAATCCTGAGCTCTGAACAAGTTGCAGAGACAACAGAGGAGAGGGGGCGCAGGGCACCTACTTTCTAAAACTATCCCAAGTGTTAATCTTCTGCTTTCTCAAAGACTGTGAGAGGTTTTTTTGCATTGCCTGTCTGCCCTGATGAGAAATGTTGTGGTGTGAACCAACATGAGCCTAAAGGAAGGATATACAAAATGGATCTATTTTTATTCTGCCACTGGCTTGCTGAATGACCTTGTGTAAATCGCATCCCTGTACCTCATTTTCAATTATGTAAATTAGCAATAAAAATTATTCACCTTCCTAGAGTGTTTTGAGACGTACTGGTGCACATCTAGATGCTATGATTTTAACACCTCACAATTAATGCTCCATTTCTAGTGGTTTGAAGCTGCTATCAAAACTCCCACCATTCGTGGGTGATGCCTCGTGAGGTGGGGTTTAGGGATGAATGCTCACCTCACCAGGCAGGGGACAAAAAAATGTCAGAGGATGCAATGATGAGCTGTCTGTGCTATGGTCGTTACTTCATGCGTCAGAAAACGTGAAAAATTTTAAAAATAAATAAATAAAAAATGCATTTAAGGGGCTGAGGAGTGCTGGTTGGTGGCTGTGAATGGCTTGGCAGCAGCAATTCTTCACTGGCCCTTGAGCAGTCAATGTCCCTAGCAGGAGGGATTTTTTACTCCTGTGGAAACATAAGCACCAGTTATGACTACTATTATCCTTGATCAGACATCAGCTGCTTCCAAAACCAAACCTGAAGAGATGTTGCTACAGAAAGCTAAGGGATAGAGAAGATAGTCAATTAATATGGCTGGAAAAAGTGGAGACTTCCATGGATGTGTGTGTATCCAAGCATGGATGTGGCTCTGACAGCAGATCCCACCAGGTCTTTGTTTGCCAGGAATAGTTAATATTCGCTAAAGCAAGCTCAGGGACCAGGTGCCTGCTGAGCAGTGAACCCACCACACTTGTTTCACCCCCTTTTTTTCTCCCATCCTCCCATGTTTCTGCAGGTGTCAGAATGCTTTAATATTCTAGGGGTGAGTGCAGGCAAGTCATGGCTGTTCCTGAGAGAGGCAAAAGAAGCTTCTGGTGCTGCAGGCTGGGGTTTTAGCTAAATGAAGCAGTAATGTCATTATCTGTGTTTCATCTGTGCTTCTATAGTCAGCCTCAATTGTGCTAATCACTGCAGAAATGGGTGACAAGGAGCTTACAATCCAACCTGTCCAATGTCAGGAAAGCACAGACTTCCAGCATCACCTGGGGAAAAGGAAAGAAGGTCCTGTCAGGGCCTTTCAGGTGGTCCCAGCCCAGAATCCCCCAGCGGCCAGCTTGGATCCTTTTAGGAAAGAGGATAAATGAGATAAATAACTGTTCTTGTGGATAAGGACATTTGGGGAACAGAATACATTTCCCTAGATCACACTAAATTATACAGAGTCAAGCAAGCAAAGTGATTCTTTTTTCCCCAAAGCTCTTCTCTTCCTCTAATTACATTTGAAATGTTTTGCATGCTATTGAAAATGTCACTTCCAGCTGCAGACCATTAAGGAGCCTACGTGGCACTGCCTTGGGTTTTATTAAGGCAGGTTTGTTGCTGGGGATTTCAATGGCAGCAAAATGAGGCCTGGGGTGAAACACCTTTTGTTACAAATGTTGAACACTTGTTTTGGTGGTAGGGGACCTTTCACAAAGGCACAGTGCTCGCCAAATTATTTTAAAGACCAAGGGATGAATAATGGGGCAGGAACTACTCAGATGTGTTCTTCTGCCCCAAAGCATTAATGGAGGCAAATGTAGTGGTCCTGGTTTGTACTGGGCTCACAGCAGAAATTTGTGCAGCTGATGTTTTCCTGAGCACTTGTTTTCCTGGTACTGCTGCTTGAAGTGCCAACAGGACACAGTCAGGTCTGCTCTGGTTTTTTCTGCAATCATCCAAAACTGAGTGATGGAGCAGCTCTGGCTCGGTGGATCAGAATCAGGGACAGTGTCCAGGGAAAGGCTGAT
The DNA here is from genome assembly GCF_037042795.1 of Molothrus aeneus. NCBI lineage: Eukaryota > Metazoa > Chordata > Aves > Passeriformes > Icteridae > Molothrus > Molothrus aeneus. The sequence goes on from NC_089680.1 coordinate 1,929,811, forward strand.
GGGCCATTGCTGCAGAGATCCTTCAGTTTCTCCTTGCAGCCAGGCTGTGTGGGCAGTGCTCAGGATTTGGGAAAGTCCTTTCACACTCCTATATCCACATGACCTTTCTGTCTCCTCTTCCTCTTTTGCCTATACTGCTCTATAACCCAGCTTGGGCTGTGGATTTGGTGACTCTGGGGTAGGAGTTTCCTCTCCTATCATTGCTTAGGTGCTGTAGAGTCTCTGAGCCCATTGCAAAAGTCATAGGAACACAAGGGGTAAACAAGATAATAGCCTGAAACCAGGATTTCATGACCTGGAAAGTAGTTCTGCAAACATGACTTGTTCTACTTCTGCTGACGTGATGCCCAGCACACAGAGCCAGCCCAGCAGTGGGAAAGTCTCAGATTTAAACTCTGTGCATCACTGGCCTTTCCATTTTCTTTCCATACCAATGCAAAGAGGAATTTTATAAATACTTTCCCAGTCTGAAATAAAAGAAAAACAATAATTTTTTCTAGTAGAGCAGGGTGCATTTTTCAGACACGAACCAACACTTCCATTTCCACATCAGCTTTTAAATGGTGTTTAATGCTGTGGCAATGAAACCCTTGATGTGACACCACTTCTGGCACAGTGGCACATGGACAGGGTGGGGAGATATGCTGCTATGGATGTATCCAGTACAGCTTTCACCTGGGGTGAGCTATTTCTCCTAGAAATGAAAAGTATTTAGGGATCCAAATACAGGTCTCATAATCTAATTTAAGTCACTAACAATCAGGAATGAAAATGAGAGAAGGCAGATTTTAGTGAGAGAGAAGAGAAATGTTTTTTTCTTTAAAGGAGACAGGAGGATGTTTAGGGGAAGTTGTACCATTTTTCTAGGACTGTCTAATCAGCTCCTTAATTTATGTACCCCTGTGCTGTAAGGGACACCCTGTTGGCATTTGCTTTTCAGTACTGATCCCTGACAGAGCTCAGCACTTGCTCTTTAAATAGCCCAGAGCTGATAAAAGCATTTTTGTGGGGAGGAGCTGGCTTTGTCCTCAGCTCCAACATCTGCAAGAAAGCCAGGTGTGTCCCATCTCTGCCTCTGATAAAAGAGCAGGAATTTGTTGCAGCTTCTTGGAGAGTGTGGCTGCTGGCACCAGGCTGGAGAAGCGGGAGGACAGCAGGTGCATCTCACCCAGTCTCTTTTCTGGCACTGCTGCTTAGCACTGATCCTGACCCCACCATCCTGTTTGCTGCTGGCAGCCAGGCTGAGATCAACAATTTATTCCATCCTGGTCTGCAGGCACTGACATCTCTCACTGCAGAAGGATGGCATGTTTTCTTTCTTTCATGCTGTACTGTTGTCACAATGTAAAGTTTTGATGGAAGCAGGAGCAGCCCCCTGAATATCCTAAAGAGATGTTCACTGAACTTAAATGGAAAAGATCCTAACAAAAGATTAACAGCTGACACTGCCAACATGCGTAGAATAAATTTCCAAAACAGCCCCAAAGAGCAAGTTGCTCCAGTTAAATCACAGTGGGAGCCCTGGAAAACTTCACAGAATTGTAGAATCACGGAATGGTTTCGGTTGAAAGAGACCTTAAAGACAATTGTGTTCCAACTCTTGCCATGGGCAGGGACACCTTCCACTGTCCCAGGCTGCTCCAAGCCCTGTCCAACCTTGCCTTGGACACTGCCAGGGATCCAGGGGCAGCCACAGCTGCTCTGGGCACCCTGTACAATTAAAGCAGATGGAACCAAACTCTTCTCACCAGTGTCCAGTGACAGCACAAGAAGGAATGGGCTTAAACTGAAACACAGGAAATTCCATTTAAAACAAGAAAAGAAAGCTTTTTTTTCTCTGCATGGGTAATCAGACTCTGGCACAGGCCATCCAGAGAGGCTGTGGAATATCCATCCTTGGAGATATTAAAAACCTGGCCACACCTGGCCCTGAGGAACCTGAATTAGCTGAGTTTGCCCTAAGCAAGATATTCTACAGATGAACCTTCCAGGCACAATGACTTTGCAGCTCTGTGCCCCTGAAATTTAAGGGGTGAATGGTGGTGTTGGTTGAGGTCTGTGCCGCATAGCACACAGTTAAATTTCCTAACTTGAAGAAGGTTCAGGAAGCCAAAGCACGAAACAGCAATGGCTGTGAGGCTGGTGAAGAACTGCCAGCACATGGTGTGGAGGCTCACAGTACACAGGAGAAGGGCAACTTGTTGACATAACTCAAAAAATGTACCATCATTTTCTATTCAGGGATAATGAGGATTAATTTTTGCAAATGTAGGAAAGAGGCACACGGCAGTGAATTCCTGGAAGAGCAAGAGCTGTTCAATCTCTCCAGGATGTACATAATAAGTGAGCAGATATGTCTCATCATGAACATAACATTTTTTGTCTGACTAATAGCAGGACTTGAAAGTAGAACTGTCAGAACCTCCCGTCCCCACTGAGGTCAACGAGCGTTCCTGTGATTTTAACAAAGAAATCAGGAAAATATTCTCAAATGCTGTTTTCTATTCCTATGGGGAAAAAACAAACTGAACAAACAAAGTAGCAAGCTAAAAAGGTGTTGTGGCTCCTCAGAAGGCCCCAGGGGAAATGTAAAGTAATTTGGTCATCCATGCTGGAGCATCCATCACTTAACTCCATCCTGTTTTCACATCCAGTCCCAGCACTCATTAATTTGCCCTTGTTCCTTGGCAAGGATGGGAAGTTTCCTTCCATGTGCTGGCTGGCAGGGCTGAAGGAGGAAGTTGTGCTTTACATTCTGACTTCAAATCCAAAGAGCAGAGAACCCCAACCTTAGTGCTTATAAAAAGGATGGGGACAAATGTTTTAGCAGGGCCTGCTGCAACAGGGCAGTGGGGGTGGTTGAAAACTAGAAGAGAGTTGATTTAGATTAGATATAGAAGGGGAAAAATTTTTTACAGTGAGGGTGGGGAGGTTTGGCACAGATTGCCCAGAGCAGCTCTGGCTGCCCCATGCCTGGCAGTGCCCAAGGCCAGGCTGGACAGGGCTTGGAGCAACCTGGGATAGTGGAAGGTGTCCCGGCCCATGGCAGGAGAGCTGACCTTCAACGCTCCCTTCCATTCCTTGATTCCATGATTTATAGCAACTACCAAGGAGAGGTACGTCCCCTACTATGTGCAAACATTCAGACCTTTATTATTTCTGTTGTTTTACCAGGAATTGCCCCAGGCTGGCACTTGGAGTATATTGATGTGATGGACTCTGCCATGGACAAGACGTTTCGGTTCCAGTGCGATCGCTGGCTGGCTAAGGGTGAAGATGATGGGCAGCTCATCAGGGAGCTGGCCTGTGCCAATAATGACATCCTGGAACTGAAGGAACGGACTGGTGAGTTTGGAGTGCCTCTTGTGCCACTTCCTGAGGGACCTCAGAGGTCGTAGGATCCCATGTCCTGCAAGCTGGAGGCTCCCATGCAGGCTTTAGGGGTATTTTGTGTATACACTTCAGTTCAGCAGTGCAGTTCCAGTATAAGAAAGAAACAAAACAGGATTTGTGAGGAAGAAGAAGTTCTCATTCTGGGCTGAAAGCAAAGAGGGGCCCATCTGCAGTGGTTCAGTCCATCAGTGAGCCATGAGAACACATGGATATGATCTCATTAGAAGTAATGTGCTTGAGCCTTTGAGGTGGAAAATAAGTTCAGTCCTTAAAGCTTGGTAAGTAACATTGCTCCAGCTTCCTCCTTAACCGGTTCTGGGCTATGAGCTTAAGAGTCCCAGCTGAATATCACAGCTGAGCTTAACAGCCCATGGCCCTGGATCTGCTCTGGGTAATCCCACTGGGGCCAAGGCAATTACACTACTGTCTGATGTGGTGGGTGACTCAGCCAACAAGAGTTACTTAACCACACTGAGGACATGCAGAGTCCATCTCAAGAACTACTGCAGCAGTGCTCTTCTTCAGGAGCACTGGGGAGACAATAATCACATTACTTCTGTGATTGTGCTCTGCCCCTGAAAAAAAAATCAGCCTTGTGAGTACCATTCTGGGTACTTACAGGCCACCACAGCATCTGAGCACATCCTGTTGGGTGCAAGGACACCCTCTCTCTGATAGGAACAGTACCACAAATTAAGGGGGGGAAAGAAAGAAGAGAAAATATGGAGGATTCAGGCTGTGTTTCAGATGAAGTGCTTAGCACAGCATGGATCTGGACACAGATTGTTCAAGAGGGACCTCAATCATCCTTGTAGGTCCCTCCAACACAGAATATTCTATGATTCTAAGAATAACTCCATCTATTCTTGCTACCCAATTGAACAGGACACATATTTTTCATGTATTCTATCCCAAACCACTTAAAAGTCAAAAGTCCCACAGATTTCAGTGTGTTTCCACCCTTATTTTGCAAATGCTTGCTCTTGTGGGCTGTGATAAATATTAGGAAAGGGGTTTTTAAGCAAAGTGACAGCCAAATGAAGAGATCTTGCAGGCCATCTGCTCTTCCTTTTCTGTTTAACATGTGTGTTAATTATGCTTTAAAGCCTATGAGATTGTCACAGTTACCAGCGACAGAGAGGATGCAGATACAAAGGAAAACATCTGGATCATCCTGGAAGGGAAGATGGGCCGCTCGAAGGAATTCCTCATGGAAAACTCTTCCAAGAAAAGGAGGTTTGAAAGGTAGTAAGCAGGATGGTGGGCCAGAGGAACTCCCCCACCCATTGTGTGTCCTCCCCAAATGCCACCTCTTCTTGCCATAGGGGAGCTGTGTTTGTACCATGCTGCTTCCAAAAAGCTTGATGCCTTCCTACTTGGATTACAGGGAAGATATCAAATGAGTTTCTGGTGGGCAGCCACAGAGTAGATTTTAAAACAGCAAGAAAAAGGCATTTGGCAAAAGGAAATGCAGATGTTGCCTCTGTGTGTGTGTGTGTGTGTGTGTGTGTGTCCTTTTGTGTCTGTACATACAAAGAGGCTCCTGGCCAGGCCCCAGGGAGGCCGTGTGGATTTTGAGCTGGGAGGAGCAGGAGGAAGCTGGAGGTGGTTTTAGTTCCTTTTACAGCATCTCACTGGGAGTGGGAATCAGAGAGAAAGTAATAATAGTTGGAGGCTAGATGTTGTCAGAACCGCTCAGATTTGACTTTGCAGACGGATCCGGGGGCTAAGGCTGTGAGATCACTGTGGTGTGAGGAAAGGCAGGGATCAGCCTCCTGCTGGAGGCACATCCATGGAACAGGGGGCATATTCCTTCTCCCACGTGGGACCAAAGTGCTCCAGGTCTGAGCAGGGTTCTCTGCTTGTTTGAGGACAGGGCACACCCTCCTGAGATGGGGTTCTCACCAAAGTCACGGGCACTGCTGGTGTTCTGCTCATTTGCAGGGAGGAAAAGTGATGGATGACCAAATCACTTTTTCTGGTAAAGGAAGGTGAAATTCTGGCACATGTGGAACACAAAACGAGTGACTGAGACACCACATGAAATATGAAAGATCAGGAGGAACTTCTTGAGCTGATGGTGCCTATGAGGGAGTTAGACATCCCTCTTCATTAGGCACAGTCTGTCCTTGGAGGGACCAAGGGCCAGTCCAAGGAAACAAACCCAACAGATACTCAAGGAACACAACAGGAATCCAGCCAACACTTTTTGTCAGAAACCTAGCAGGCCTGCCCATGGCAGGGCTTCGGAATTAGATGATCTTTGGGGTCCTTTCCAACCCAAACCATTCTGAGATTCTGTGATTTAATTGTTTCTCTGAGCTATTTCCAACTCAAGTTTCAGGAAGGGTGGCTCAACTAGCAAATTTAAAACAGCTATGGTGGGTAGATGTGTAACAGATACAGTATCTGTCAAGAATGAATGAATAAGTGCTGGAGGGGAAATTAGTCATTCTTTAGCTTTATCTATAATGAGGCAAATTGATTTTGTATGTGGAACAGCTCGAGTTTATCCTAGAAAGTCCTAGTGGCAACAATTTTAAGTGTCACCCCTAATCAGAGAAAATACTAAATTTAAATATGGAAATTATACTTTGTGTTGGATGATTGTAGGTTAAATCAAATGACTGTAAATGAAGGCTTATCTTCGATCTTCCATAGCCATGTGCAAATTACTTAATGTCCATATGAGGCAAGTCTCTGGCAGCCTCCAGGATGCTGAAACTGCTCCCTGTTTCCTGCAGGGGAGCAACTGACACATTCCAGTTTTCTTCAAAGAACGTTGGTGATATTGCAGCCATCTGTGTTGGTCACTGCCCAAAGGATGGGAAGAAGTCGTCTGCAAAAGCTGATGTCTTCTGGCATGTCCAGGAGATCACTGTGACAGAGATGGAGCTTTGCAACAAGTAAGTGCCTTCTCACCTGCAAGGAGCTGCCCTGGGAGGACACAGGGGAGCTGAGCAGCTCTGCACACATCCTCCTGAAGCATTTCAGGCTTAGGAAATAACAGAAAGTCTTGTTTTCTGTTATGTAGTTTGGTGTATCAGGTGTAGAACGTCCTTGTCTGACTTTCCTGCACAATTTCTGAGCTGTTAGAGAGGGTGCTTGCAGGTAACTTTATAAACAAGTTGGCTGGGGTGAGTCTCACAGCCAGGATGTGAGACTCACATCATGGAAAACCAGAGTGGCTGAAATTTAATTGTAGGGTACTCTGCACAGACTGGTCTTTAAGTAAGTCTTGTGAAAGATCTCCTGGAAACGAGAGTAAGAAAAAGGCTGAGCCTCTGATTCCAACTAGTTTGGATAAGAGATCCTCCTGGTCTGGTCCAGAAGGCCACACATCACTGGAAAGGCTGCAGTCATGCAGCTCAACCATGCCTGAAGAGCCCTGAGCATGGTCAGGTCATGCACACTTGGATCTGAGTACCATCTTTGGAAGGGGAGCAGATTCCACGGGAGCAGAGGAGATCACCCATCTGCAGAACACACTGCACTTCAGTAAAACAGTCCATGACATTAATTGTGGATTTCTTCTCTTCTCCACGATATTTCCACTGCTGCTAAAGAATTTAACTACGAAGAGTTTGTTCCAGCTGAGACAATTGAGTGTTTAAGAAGAAATCCTTGAAGTGGTGGGGTTTTTTTTTTTAGAAGCTAAGAGTCTCTCCTAGCAAATTAATCAGCCAGCTGAAGAGCCTTAATAATATTTGCTGAATGAAAACTCAGTCAATTGCATACTAAAACATGGTCTTTTCTCCTGGTGGGGAAAAGCCTGCAACCCTCTAAGTCCAGCTGTGCAATCAGATCCGTGCACTGAACTCATTGGGAGCATGCTGAAACTGCTGGGACAGTGTGCTGTGAGGGGGCCAAAGGTTTTCTCGTAAAATCTCATTTTTAGAGATTGTTTTAAATTAAAGAGGGCAGCCAGAAGGTGTGGGTAAAGCCCGCAGTCGGTCCTTGCACTGGAGCAGGGCTCCAGCTCTGCAGAGGCAGCACTTTGCAGTGGCGTTTGCAGTGCACACAAGCAACCGGAGAGCTTGCACCATGAGAACAAGTACTCACTTCAGGTATTACCCATCCCAGATATCAAAAAACCTACCCAGACAAGCCAAAGACCAAATTTAAAGAATTGCCAGATTGTTGCAGCAATAGTTTTGAATTATACCAGGATTTTTCCTTTCTTAGTACATAAAAAGATAGTATTTAAAGATTTTCCTTGCATATTTCAGGGCTTTAAAGGTATTTTTTTTCTTTTTGCCCCTTGTGAAGATTGGCATGCACCATTTTACTTCCAGACCATGAGATATTACACAGCTGAGGAAATCAGTCTGCAGCATTGGGCATCCTCTCCATCACACTCTCATGCAGTTTTTCTGCCCCTGTGCCTAAAATTTTGTTCCTCCTGGAATTTCTCATCTACAAAGCTTCTTCCCAGGGAATAAGCACTTCACTTTGTCTGCAGAAAATGCCAAGAGTATAGGAAGTGTTTAAGAAACACCATACAGCTGGATTCACAGTGATCCTTCCTGCAGGTGTTTATTTTACACGCGCACTGCAATCCAGCCACGCTCCATACAGGAGGACCTGCTGCATTTCAGTGAAGGTGGGGGAAGAGGCAGAAGCTCATTTGGAACTGATCTGCATCACTGGAAATTAAATACATCATTAAAAGTAGAGTGCTCCAGCCCCTGGCTGAGTGCCAGCTAAGAGGCAATTTATGGATGTGCTTGGTGTTACCTGCACATCACCAGAGACAGCACTGCAGGAACAGGGGCTGTTGGCATCTGGTACCTCTCATTCCACTGTTTCCATTTTTTTTGTTCCCTGCTGAGGTTGAGACGGGTGATCTAGAAAGGACAGGGGAGATTTAAACCTCTTCCATCTTTCCCGTTCCTTTTTTTTTATGCCTTTTTCCTGCTTTAGCTCTGGGCCTGACTGCTTGTCCTGCCTTGGTGTGTCTGGAACTGGTCACGACATTGCACAGGCTGAAGAGGTGACAAGAGCCACAGAGATCCTTCCCACGTGCAGTGTGTCTGCAGCTGTGTGGGGAGAGCTCAGATTTTTCCAGTTGCAAAGTTCCATCGTGGCTCTCTTTCTAGAGAAATATTCAAGTTCTGGTACATGGAAGGGAAAATGCTGAAAACAGCATTAATATGGGGCAGTTTAGAAGAATTCACACTCCCTAACTTGCTGGCTCCATGTTTGTACCAACAACGTGGTAGAGGGGGACAGGGCCTGTCCCCTGTGCTGGCCCTGCTGAGGCACCTCCAGTGCTGGGGACAGCTCTGGGCCCTCAGGACAAGAGAGACCCTGAGGGGCTGGAGCGTGTCCAGGGCAGGGAACGGAGCTGGGCAGGGGCTGGAGCCCCAGGAGAGGCTGAGGGAGCTGGGAAGGGGCTGAGCCTGGAGCAAAGGAGGCTCAGGGGGGCCCTTGTGGCTCTGCACAGCTCCTGACTGGAGGGGACAGGCAGGGAGGTTGGGCTGTGCTCCCAGGGAACAGGGACAGGAGAAGAGGGAACGGCCTCAAAACGTGCTAGGGGAAGGATAGATTGGCTATTATGGAAAATTTCTTCATCCAAGGAGCTGTCCAGCCCGGGCACAGCTGCCCAGGGCAGTGGTGGAGTCGCCATCCCTGGAGGGGTTTAAAGGCCGTGTGGATGTGGCACTTTGGGAACACGGGGCAGTGCCGGGGTTGGGTAGCACTTTGACTCGATGATCCTAGAAGGCTTTTCCAATACAAACAATCCCACAATTCTCTCACATTTGCCCCACAGAGCGGCAGTCCGTGCCACTAACCTGCCTCTTATTCCCCACACCAGGTACTACTTCAGGTGCAACGCGAAGATCCCTCTGCGCTACAAGCGGCGAGACTACAAAGTCTTCGAGTGTGCCAAGGTCACCGAGAGCTTTGCCAGCAAAGCCCGGAGCCTGGTGCCAGTGAAATACGAGACCATCGTGGTCACGGGCTTCGAGAAGGGCGCGGGCACCGACGCCAATGTGTTCATCACCATCTACGGCCTGAACGGCGACTCGGGGCGGCGCGCGCTGAGGCAGAAGTTCAGGAACCTCTTTGAGCGAGGCAAAACCAACAGGTTTTACCTGGAAACGCTGGACATGGGGGAGCTGAAGAAGGTGAAGATTGAGCACGACAACAGCGGGCTGGCTCCGGGCTGGCTGGTGGAGAGGGTGGAGATCACCAACTCGGCCACTGGCGTCACCACCATATTTCCCTGTGGGAAGTGGCTGGATGAAAACCGAGGGGATGGGTTAATCTGTAGGGATCTTTTTCCTAGGTACTGAGGAGGGTTTTGGTCCCTTCTGTATGCATTTTTTTTTTCTCATTATACTGTTTTATATTGCCTTTTTAATACACTGCCTTTTGTATTGAGATATTTTTAGTAGCAAGATGTTCTTCCTGGGTTAACATTTTGTAAAAGTAATGTTGCTTTTTTTTTAAAGTGCACATAAAACTGTTAATTAAATGAATGCATTTATTGGTTATTTATGATTAAAACCAGCAGAGATATAAACTTTCCTCTACCAGCTCAGATGTTTCTGCTTTCAGTGCTATGCCTTGACAGTGCTGAGAACACCCACTGACCTACTCCACTGATAGGCTCCACTTTTAGATAGGCATAGAGGTTAAGCTAATTGAGACACTTTTATTTAAGAAAATTGAGCTTTGAGATCCCAGTTTTTTCCCACTTCTGGCAACTGCAAGCTCTGCATGTCCATACACACATATGGACATTTCCAGAGGGCACCACATCAAAAAACAGCAGGCACAGTAGGATGTTCCTTGGGGAGTTTGGGGAGCATCTGCATTCACCCAGCCAGGTCTCAAGCAGTGGGATCTGGGTGATGTTTTCTGCCATGTGAGCTTTTTCCCCCCCAGGGCAGACTTTGCTCCCTGGTTGAATTCCTACAACTCTGCCAAGAGCCGAGATCTGTGGTTACAGCTGCCAGTGCAAAAGACCTTCCAGATAATGAATTCCGCAGCAAGGAAGCTGTGCTAACTATATAAAGCTGACTCAGGATAATCATACCCTACATGGCCTGAATATCAGCTCTGTTTCAGAGCAACTGCCATTCATTTCAATTTTTTTTTTCCCTTTAATAAGGATTGCTGTTTTGTCTTTTTCTGTGGCTGAGAAGGGGTTTCCCGGAGGCAGTAATGGCCAGTGCTCCTGTCAATGAGCCCTTCCCAGGCATTCACATCTCTACAGGTACCAACAAGAAAATCTGTTCATAAATCATTGCTTCTGGAGCCCTGTCTCTCTCTCTCGGGTGCAAAGCAGCAGGACACGTCCTTAGGAGGAAAAAGGGAGGTGTTTGAGCCATGAGGGCCTTCCTCCTGGCCCAGCCTGGAGAGGACATTCCCTCTGCCATAAGCTGGTTTTAAACAAGAACTTTGCAAGAATAGGGATCAAAGGGGTCAAGAGTGGGCTCAACCCACCAAGCCCACCCATCCCACCAGTTCCTGGGTTGAGGATGATGCTTCTACTTCTGCTGGGACCGTGCCTGGATGTGCCAGGCCACAAGGCAGGACTGTCCCACTGCTCAGTCCCTCACTGCTCATGGGCAAAGGAGGCCCAGCAAAGCCTGGTGATGCTGAGACAGGAGTCAGAAGCATCTTAGAAATGCTGTCTATTGCTCAGAGGTATTTGAAAGCTCCTAACCCACTAAAGCCCTTCCAGAGAAGTTCTGGATTTCTGTTTCCCACAGCAGGCACCACCAAAGAGACATGACCTTATATCACGGCTGTCTGTGAAAGCTCACAAATAATAGCCCAGACTAATTCATTTTAGAAACCTTTATGGTAACTGATGGTTCTGGAGCAGAGCAAGTTGCTTAAATGAGCCCAGTAATCAACCTCATCAGGGATCAGCTACTCACTGAGAGGAATAATAATAGCAGCCTTTGATGGCTGTGTTCTCTCTCCTCATGGCAGACTGGTGTGCCCAGCCCTTAGCAAGGAGCTGGGAGCTCACAGGAGGAGCAGAACAGGCCTTAGGAGGGCTGCAGGTGATTGCTAGGGTCTGATTGCATCCCTAGGACCCTGCTGGGATAGAGTTCAGATTCCCTGGATACCCAGGGGGTCCCATGAGTGGAGTCTGGTGCATCTGGGTTTGCTGTTCTTGCGCAGTGTCATTGCAGTTCTCCAGTAGGTGTTTGAAGCAAAATAAGGGTCAGGCTTTTGATCTCCCTGCATTCCCTCCCACCCAAGTTTAACCAGCACTGCGGAAAAAAAAAAATCCTCTCCTGTCAAGAAGTTTGACCCCTTTTCAGACAAATGTGTGCTGCTGTGAAATAGGAGTTTGTCCCTGTCCAGTGCTGCAGTCCCAGCATTTCCAGCCGGCTCCAGTCACCCCCTACTTGGTACAGGGTGGGGGGAAAGATGCTTTTAGAGCATCAATTTAACCCCTGCCATCCCCTGGGCAAGCCCACTGTGCTGGTACTTGCTTCCATGGCCAGGTTGGACAGGGTTGGAAGCAACCCCTGTTCTAGTGGAAGGTGCCCCTGCCCATGGCAGGGAGTGGGAACAAAATCTTTGAAGTCCCTTCCAGCCCAAACCATTCAGCGTGCCCATGAGGATTCTATGGTTCCATGATTCTTCTACGATTCCAGCCCTGAGGAGCAGTGAGGCAGCTCCTGACCCACACACCATCCCTCCCTGGGGGAAGGAGGAAAGATAAATTCTTACCTTGCGTGTGAAATGTGCTCACATCTGGGGGGAATCACAGGTGGCAAGTGGCAAGAAACATGGGCTGAGGCACAGCTGAAGCAGGAATTAATATCTTCAGGGTGACCAAACCACTGTGCAGGTGGGAGATGGGTTTGTAGGTACCTGGGGTCATCAAGGCCTCCTGCCATCCCTGGACAGGCTTATTCAGCACCAAAGCTCCAGGCAAAGCTGCCAGGAGCTGAAAAGGGCCAAGGAGAGTTTGCTGATAGAGGGTCAGCACCCACACTGACTCCAGGAAGGCAACCTTGGCAAAGCATGAAAGAACTCTGCTTTTTTCCACTTCAAACAAGCCCCTCCTTAGTGCAAAGCTCAGCTCCACCCTGGCTCTGGGGAATCCCTCCGTTGCTACAACAGCTGCTGCAGAACTAATAAGGCAAGAGTGGAGTTTTTCCAGAGGCTGGATTTGCGTTAAACTGCTAGATTCAACACTTTCTTGGACAAGTGGAGATCTAGGGAGGAGAAAAGCCAAAATTTTCCTAGTCCTGTGCCTTTTGCAGGGCTTAGTCAATCTTTTCCTGGAGGCCAAGCAGCCCAAGGCTGGTATGTCGGGCAGATAAAAAGCTCCTGCTCTCACCAACAACCTCTACCTTCTTTTTTTCTCACTTTATTTCCTAACTGGTAGCATTTTAATGCACATTCCTTCATCCTAAAACAACAAGGTAAATAAGAAGCAAGAGCAAAGGACAAGATTGGTAGCACTCAGTGTGAGTCTTCCAAACCTGGCTGTCCCATTGTATTTGTGTTCTCCACCATTTTGGGACTCTGATGAAGTTCTGTGTTTACCAAATTTAGGCTTACCAAAGCACTGGGGTGCTGCCAGTGAAAACAAGCATAAACAAGGAGTACTTAGCAGTGTTTCATGCTGAAGGACTAGTTGCCTCTTGGTGCAGGACACAGAAAATTATTTGCAAATCTCTTTGAAATTGTTGCTAAGCATTTTTGGTATCATCCTATCCCTGCATGAACCCTAGGCTCATGAAGGGGCAATGACTGAGAGATGTGAAGTATCTTATATTCTGTGTGTAGAAAATACCTTATAATCTTCCTTGCCCCTTCCTTATGTCTAGAGGCCAATTCTAAAGTAGAAAAGAGCTAAAATGAAAAAAAAAGAAAAAAGAAAAAAAAGAAATTTATTAATGGGGTTGTACAGCTCTGAGTTGCAGCCTGTGGGCCAGCTGCAGATTTAGGCACCACAAAACATTGGATAACACTGGATAAGAGCTCAGTTTCTCAACCCTGGGCAGCTGCAGTGAGAGCAGATGCTGGCAGTGAATAAAGATGTTGCATTTTGGTCCGTGCTGCAGTGCCGTGGTGGGCAGAGCCCCTCTCTCTCCCCAGGCAGGCTCTGTGCTCAGCAGGGCTGTTATCAGATTGTGGCAGCTCCTTTGCTGCTCCAGCTCCAAAACAAACCCGATTGCCATCTGCAGCACCTCTCTCAGCGGCGTCACCCTTCTGAAGGACATCAGCAGGATCTCAGTGAGAAACTGAGATTTTCCCCAGCTGGACCAGCGGGTCACTTTTAACCTGTTTTCTGTTTTCTGAGCTTCTAAATGCTTCCTGTAACAAGAGCTTTGTGTGGTGTGAACATGCTTCATCCCTTATGCAGCTTTTGATGGATGCTGGGGGAGCTGGCAATTCCCTTCAGCTACGGGAACCAAATCTCCGTGATCAGCAGCCACTTGTCTCCAAGGCTTATTAAAGTCTAATCACACAGTCCAAGCTGGGCACTGGCCTCAGCTTTTCAGGAGGAGCAGCTGAATCAAGAGTGGGCAGGAGCAGAGAGTGGCACCATTTGTTGCAGGAGGAAATAAGAGCACGGGAGGACCTACAGAACGGATTTTGCAGGATGCAAAATTGGCTGTATGACCCATTGGATTCTACAATGGGTAGCAAAAAGGATTGAAAACACCCTCAAATGTACCTGTATTAGTTTGAAGGGTTTGGGTGGGTTTTTTTTCCTTCCAGTCGGTTTCTCCTTCCTTAGTTATTAAACTGGAGACCCAGGCAGAAGGGAATCCTCCAACAGGAGAGAGGGTGGGACAATCTGTTGATACCTCTGCAGGACTTGCTAGAAATACCTTACAGGCACTGTGTGATGTGTTTCGAGGAGAAATCTCTCTTTAACAGGCAATTTCCTGAAATTCTAGAAAGCCTTTTGGTACCTGATGACCAAACTGGTGCCACAGGCCATCACACACAGCGATGTGCCCAGTGCGGAGAGCCTCACCTCACCTCTGCCATGGGGCCCAGCCACCAGCAGCCTCTGCAAACCAGACGGGCAGAGCATTCTGTACCCCAGCAGTGCTTCTCCTGCACACCAAAGACACAAGCAGCGGATGGAGAATTGATTCCAACCCAAAGAAACCAGAAATGAGCAATAAGTAAAGACCAAGCGACCGCCCTGGCAGGTGGCTTCTGTGTGGCACAGGTGTATAGTTAGCAATGCGGTTTGTTTTATTAGTTATAAATAAAGTACAAAAAGTCCACCAAAAGTGAATCTAAGCATTTACACAATTTCTAATGTCTTTCCATTTCTTCAATGCACTATTGCTTTAATATTAATAATAAATATTTTTCTAGCTTTCTTCTATAAAATAGTCTATGTAGCAAAATGTTGCACAGCACAACAGAACAGCAGTAGGAATACAAAAATGTGGGTGATCCTTTCACCTGCCTGGGTCATTAAAGGAGAGGGGGTTTTGTTTACTCGCTCCTTGTTTTGCTTATCCCTCTTACAGTGACTTTGGGGGGGAGGACAAACAACCCCCCAGTCCCCACACAGCTCAAAATCACAGCTCCAGGCTACAGGGGAGGAGTGTTACAGAGCAGCAAGGTAAAAAACACAGACAGGTTTAAAACCTGGGGTAAGGCAAAGTCAACAAAGCAGCGCAGCACCCTGAAGGGACAGAGAGAAAAGAATTAAGGTACTGTGATTTTGTGCCTTTCTAACCCAACTGAGAATTTCATCCAAAGCCTTTTTGTGGGGAGGATGGCTACTGACTGAGCACATGCATCAAACCCCACTTCTGCCTGTACACAGCTAAATGTCTGCACTAACCGAGCATGGTTATGGCTTAAAGCTTAAAATGTTATCAGAGGTTCTCTAACCTTCTGGCAAAGCTGGAACTCGTGATACTTCAGGAGCCTTTGGGGAAAGGGCAATGCATTGCAAGAGCAGCGCAGCCGCAGCAGGATGGGGATGCTTGGCCATGTCACTTTGGGGCTGACCCTCTCCTTGGGGGCAGGAGGGCTCTGGGGCAGGTCCCAGCTCTACACTGGATTAAAAAGCTCCAAATTGAGGCTCCCTCCTGTACAGGAGGGGTGAAGCAAACTGGTCAAGATCAGAGTTAAGTGCTTCTGCCCCATGCATGTGTCAGAGCTGGGTTACAGCCAGTGCCCATGGCAGGCACTGCAAGGAGATGGCGAATGGATCCCGTGTCCTTCCCAACCACTCTCAGCTAGACGTGGTGTCACAGGGTCACAGAATTGTTTGGGCTGGAAGGGACCCTGAAGCTCATCTCATTCCACTCCCTGCCATGGGCAGGGACAGCTTCCACTATCCCAGGCTGCTCCAAGTCCCATCCAACCTGGGCATGGACACATCCAGGTATGGGGCAGCCACAACTTCTCTGGGAAACCTGTGCCAGTGCATTCCTAGCCTCTGAGTAAAGAAGTCAACCCCTAAAAACTGCATTGAATCCCTCAGTTCTGTTGCCTCCAAGCTCAGGCTCACCCTATTGCCTCCTTCACCCCAGCTGGGTGCACACACAGAGGGTGAAAAGAGCCAAACCAAGCACTGATAGATGCCAAAAATTACAGAGCCACCAAACCTGGGTTTCCTTCCTGGGCTTTTGACACAATCTTGCACTAAAGGCATGCATTGCCCCTTGCACTGGGGGCCTGCTGGGTGTTATTGCAGGGTCACACAAGCAGCAGCAGCAGCAGCAGCAGCAGCATCACCAGAGGCATCAGGGACAGGGCAGTACCAAGAAACAACCAAAACGTTTTGGTTTATGCAGAGCGTCATTAACCGCCTTCAATGCGCAAGGACACAAGTGAAAGGATCACCAGAGTTTGATTATGAGTGCAAATAATATTCATATATATGTGCTAAACACAGTCACTATATTGCAGTTTTCCACTATGTCACAGCATACAGAATCAAAGGTTTGCATTTTTATGGAATGTATCCAAGGTAACAGCACCACAGTAATACAGTTTGTAATCACACACCCTGATTTTTTTCTCTTTTTTTTTTTTTACTGTTTTTGACAAGATAAGCATTACCCCCCACATCCCCCGTTTAATTTTATTTTAAGTACCGATGCATGCAAAGCATTCCATTCCCAGAAACAATGCAAAAATGAGGTAATAGGAGTAATAAAAAAAATTAGTAGTAATTTCTAAATAAATAAATTATAATTAAAAATGCAAAAAACAACTATAAAAATAATTAAATTAGAACCCACAATATCTACAAGTTAGTCATAAATTATGATTGTTAAATATAAGGCATTTAAACTCACAAAACCCTGTAAACTATTGATGTTTTGTTTCTAGATTTTTTTGTTATTGTTGACGTTTGTTTTGTTTTGTTTTGTTTTTAAACTCACAATCCTAACTCGCAACCTACTTGTACAAATTATTTAAACGCAAAGGAACCTGACACACTGATACAACTCCAGACATTGTAAATTCGCACACACCTTGGGATCAGTCACTCACACGAGACCATGGGAGTTTGGTGCTTTTCTTCATCAAAGGTTTGCTTGTTTTTTTTGTTTGGTTGGTTTTGGTTTTTTTTTTTCAGTTTGATCAATTTTTTTTTTTTTTTTTAAAAACTGTGCTTGTTTATTAGGCAAATAGTTACACTTTCTCATAGGCTTTAAAATAAAACACAGGGTCCAGAAGTGTTCCTCATTCCCTCCCCACCCAGTGGGGGTATCAATCCCCCTGTTGCTCTCCCTGCTTCTCCCCCACAGGTCACACCTGGGCAGACCAAACCTGCGCAGAGTATTTTACCACCAAAACCTTGCTTTGCTTGTCATGGTATTAGTGTTATTAGTATTATTTGTAATGCTGCTTCAGTGCCGGTGGAGCAAGACCCATAGGTATCCATGGGCCACTCCTTGACCCATGGACATCAGGGCTGGGACCACCACATTCCTCAAGAAGCTGTCACTTGAGCTGGGTGGCAAATGTGCCATAAAGTCATGGAATGGCTTGGGTTGGGAGGGACCTCAAAGCTCATCTTGTTCCAAACCCCCTACCATGGGCAGGGACACCTTCCACTTGGCCAGGTCACTCCAGATACCATCCTGCCTGGCCTTTAGCACTTCCAGGGTTCTCTGGACAACCTGTGCCAGGGCCTCCCCACCCTCACAGCCAAGAACTTCTGCCTTATGTCTTCTCTATGTGTCACCATTTGTCCCCTTCCACTCCCTCCCACCTGCTTTGGCACACAATGAGAGAGGCTCCTGCACCCTCACATGGGGCTTCCCTTCTTCTCTCTCCTCTCTCACTGAGGGAAAAAAAGAAATCTCTGTGGTCCTCTGAGACTGGTGTTTTCCAGTTACAGCTCATGAGAATCTTGCAGCTTCTCAGATCAGAGTTTATGACTGAATATACTTGGGAGAGCATTTCTCTCCATTGAAACATATGCTCAGGGGAGACAGAAATCATTCCCACCACACCAGCGTTTTCAATAGATTATGTTTCTAATTCCCCTGCTGCCTCTCTGCAGCTCCTTTCTCCCTTAGTATGAAAGAAAAAAAAAAAAAAAAAGAAACAAAAAGAAAACAAGAAAACTACAGGTTTTGGTTATGAATGTTGGTTTTCCCGAGGGTTTTCCGCCCGATCCCTGCGGTTGGCGTACTGAGGTCTTTTTTTTATTTTTTTAGGGGGAGCATGGATCGCAACAGCTCACTCCTTTGGGTATTACCTCTTAATTCTGTTTTGAGTGTTAATGTGATTAAGTTTCATTTTAACAGCCACTGATTACTCCGTGTGGGTACGGCCTGAAACATGCACACAAGCCCGCCAGGGCGCGGGCGCGCGCGCGCGCTTTGGGGCGGGTCACGGCTCCCAAAAGTGGCAGCCCCACCTCCACCCTGCCTTCCCCTCCCACGACCTAGGGTTCATGGTCTCAGCAGTGTCTTGTGATCATCGAGTTTTCTTCTGTCCCCTCATCAAGAGATGCTTTGGCAGTGGGAGGAGAGTCAACGTTTTGCGCCTCTCGGCGCCTCTCCGGCGTTGTCACGCCCCAAAGAACAGCGGAAGGCGCCGGCTCCCGTAACCATCACTTTGGAGCAGTGCTGGCAAAGCCAACACTCCACACAGCTCACAGAAGAAAGCATCACGGACAATTGCAATCATGTAGACAGAACTTCCTTGGATTTTGATATGACAAGCTACTTTGTTAAAATACAGAAAGCAAAGAAACAGCATCTACTCAAATACTGTGCCGCTACAGAAAGTGTCCAGCACCAGCAGACAAGCAGGAACGAAGCTTTTCCCTATTGCTTCGTTCATTTTATCCCCAATTTTTATTTTTATTAAGCTTCTCTAAATTTGCAACACACTGTAAATGCAAGGGAAAGAAGCACACGCGGCTGAGGCAAAGAGCACAAACCCTTCTGACTGTAAACAGGATTTTGCTTTTTCTCCTCTTTCCCCCACCCCAAGGATGGGGATGTTTGACCTCTTTATTCCCCCTCTGCAATGTATTAATCAGGCACCAAAATAAGGAATCTATGAAAAAATATTTGGTGCAAATTAGGTAACAGCAACATGTCCACCACAAGATGAGTAGGGCATCAAACACAACATTTCTTAAGCTAACATGCTCCAGCTGCCATCCATAGAAATAGCTAAAGGACCCCTAACATGTTTCTACATATTTGAGAGGTATATATACAATCCCCATGAAAAGCAGGATTGACAGGCCGGACTAACCACAACTAGTTCCTTCATATTCAACACTAAAATCTTCTGCAGCACGGGGTCTCTGAGCTCCGGGAATGCCAGCTCCCTTTCACTGGGCCTGTATCCTGCGTATATGTGCAACATCTCCTACTGCTAGATATTGTAACACCTCCTCCTTCTCCTCACTACCGTGCCTGCAGACTTCCCCTCTCAATCAAATGGCTCAGAAGGCAAAAAATTTCGCTGCAAGGGTTTATGGCCATACGACCTGGTAAGGAAAATGGTGTGTCCAGCCAGTCTTTTCAGCTGTCCGAGCCGAGCTGTGTTTCAATGTCCACCCTGCAGATCGGGCACTTCTTGCTGGTGGCCAGCCACTGGTCCACGCACACTTGGTGAAAGAGATGCATACAGGGCAACCGCCTGCAGAGAGAAAAACACCACTGGTTTTTAGGGGTTAGGATGGAGGAGGTCCAAGGAAGCAAAAAGAGATGAAAAACAGCGTCTGGGGCTGCTTGGAACATGGGAAACTCTGCTGTAGTGACACCATTGCCACCAAGGTCCTGCAGCCTTTCCCAGCCATGCCAGTTCACACAGGGCAGTGGGCTGGAGACAGTGTCCTCCTTGGCCTATTAGAAAGCCCCACACCATCCTGAATTGAGTTGTTCCAGTTATTAATTGTGCAGGCTGCTAAATTTTAACTGTTCAGGAGCAAGGTTATCCTCCAAAGCCTCTTAGCTCTTCATGGTTGTGTCACATAAGCAGTCAGGTGGGCCCACACCGTTCCTGCATGGGTGTCCCCAGGGAACCTGGTCATGTTTCACCTACATCATCTCTGCCATCATCATGTGTCACCCTTGTGATACAGGGGAACCTCGAATCACAGGAACCAACAGCAGAAGGATCAGGGCTTTTCTTGTCAATTTAAGGATGAGAAGCAGACCTGGGTACTTCTCACTTGCAGTCCCTTCAGCCATGACAGTTCAGTCCCTTGCAATTTCTTGTCCCCATCCTCTGTCACAAGCAGAGATTTGACCCAGTGAGCAGCCTGGGATGTCTGTCAGAGACAACTGGAGTTCTGTTGGCTGGGGATGGTTCTCTGTGACCATGTGGGCAAAGTAATCCGACTTATTCTACAATAAAGCAGCTGCGTCTTGGACACAAGCCCAACTCTCCTGGACTTCACACCAACACTGCTTTTTATCTTACTTTGGTCATCTGTCAGGCTCAGGTGTTGATGACCCCAGGCTCCAGATGGTTGTCAGAGATCAGTTTAACCTACCCTTCTCTGACACTTTGCCACCTGGCCAGCTGGCACGGCCTGGAAGCAGATGATCCAAACCCAGGAAACACTATAAAAACCCTGCTGCTGCAGGGCTCTTCCTGTCTACAGGCCATACCAATGTCCTTCTACAAAGCATTGGGTTCCTGGACCCCACAACAGCCCAGGTGAGTTTCTCAGGACAAGAACAGAGACATTAATCCAAATAAACACAACTCAGATGGCACTGAGAAGCAGAGGAGGGGATGGAAGGCTCTCACCTGACATCCTCTCCATCTTCAAGCATGGACAGACAGATTGTGCATTTCTCGTCGGTATCTGACTCCTCGCCATCGTCTTGCTCAGCTTTGCCTTCCTGTGGTCTTCTCTGCAGCAAAATTAAAGACATTTGGTTAGGCCTTGCCCTTCTAATGCTCTCCCAAGCCTGGGCAGTTGCAGGAAGATAAATAATGAGATCTCCATCTATCAGCCAGATCCTCCAGCTCGGGGAAGCCATCCCAGCCAAAACAGCCAGCGAGATGAGTGTGCCACCAACATGCTGCAGGCTGGCATGTCTCCTCCTGAGGCTGGTGGCAGTGAGGAGCAGCCTGTCCTCTGCTGCCCTAATACAGCCCCCTACCACTTCCTTGCAGAGGGGATGGCCCCATGGTCTCCTCTGCTGGAGGCTTCTCCTTGGGGAGACCCCAAACCTCATGGTGCCACCACTGCCAGGAAGGGCAACCACTGTGCCGCACGCCAGCTTGGCCACTGGCCCAGTCCCATGCTGCACCACAGGGCCATGCTTATCCTATCAGCTGCCCCTTTTGCTCTTCCCCCACACATCCATTCCTATTCATATCCTTTTCCTGAGCTCACTGGAGATGCGATGAGAGACAAGTGCAGCAGGAGTTACCTCACTTCCAACCTTGGCAATGCGACATCCCTACCCTCCAGCCAGGAGTGACTGACACCAGAAACCACTACCCAGACAAGCATTCTTCCCAATTTCTACTGAGCACAACCCAAAAATGTGCCCATTTCCTCATGGGTGGGGAGGTCAGCTCTGACAGAGGAGACACCCCTGGTGAAGCCAGGGGAGAAGAAGGCTCCCTGGGACACAGAGCCCTCACGGCGGGCGCGGGGCAGTGCCGCTGGCATGCAGAACGGGGCGGGTTTGCATGCACCAAGCCCCCTTGGTGGTGTGCACTTTCTTACCAGGTGCAGACAGGGGGGAAATTGCACCCGCTGGGTGGGAGAAGGTTGAGACCCTTTTGAAAATTTGGCCCGCAGCTTCCTAGCCTAGAAGTGAGAAACAGGCAGCTGAGCTACGCCACCGCTCCCACCCCCGGGAGCCCCGCGAGAAATTAAAGCACCCCTGCTGCAGTGGGATTGTGGCCCACCAAAGTCCTTCCTGCTGCCTGCTCCGTGCCCACAGCCCCTGGCTGAGTGAGAGGGGCTGGCAGCCGCGCTGTGTTCTGGGGCACTCACCTTCTTGTACTTGTGGGGGAAGGTGAATCTCTCAATGGTGTTCTGGACGGCGCCCCGGCTCACGCTGCCCAGCCTGTCCTCCAGCTGCAGCAGCTCCTGTGGCACAGGAACATCAGGAAAGTGCCATCCCCACTGCTCCCAAAGCACCAGGTGCCACCACACAGCCATACCTGCTGGCAACTGAGGCTCCCTCCTGTCCTCTCCTCAGTGGGAATGGCCATCAACCCCAGATCAGCCATGCTGTAATGATGGATCTGATCCCTGGCCCTTGGGGTAATAACTAAGAGCTCGAGGCAAAGAGCTGGATCCAAAATTTCACAAATTAGGATGGGATCTGAGCTTCATCTGACAGGCTGGGAAACAAAACCCCATAGATCTGGAGCATTTTGTTCACAAATGACAGGAGCCAGAGCCAACCCAAGCCAGACCCAGGCACCTTGGAGTAAACCATCTTTAACCAAACTTAACCCCATCACTTCCCAGCTATTACTAAAACTGATGAAAGACTCAACGCAACTGCCACACCACAAAGAACAGTCTTACAGCTTTATAGCAGAGCTTGCATAAATTCACAGCACTTTGAAAATGAATAATTCCAGTCCCCAGATACGTACTTCATAGCTCTCCCGCACAGCGGATGTGTGCCTGCTTGGGTTCAGTCCCTGAAGAGCAAGCAGCTGAAGCTGAGGGTAAGGGTAATTTCTGATTTCATGAACAACCTGAAAAAAGTGAGGGAGAAAAATAAAGCCACCTGTATACTTGCCTACAGAAAACCCTTGTGTGCCCTGATGTAAATCTAATGCTTTAAAAATTCAAATTGAAAGAGTAGATTGACATTTTCATCAATTTAAGCCTTTTGATAACAAAAAAATGAGGTTTTATCAAATACATTTCCTAGAAATGATACCTAAGAATGTGCACTCCTTCAAAATAAACTAATCATTCCTGTATCATCCATAGAATTGTAGTTCCAAACCCCCAATATGGATTAGATTACAGTGAAATTTTGTTTCATTTAAGTGGGTGGATTTCTGTTCATCCAAGCTTTGATTGTTTTTTTTTAAGGCTTGCTTTAGTACACAGGTGTCAGGATCTGACACAGCACAAGGGAAAAGCACCCTCATGGTATTTCTGGGGAAGTTTTAAGGATTAGCAGTGGGTGGCATGACTTAGCTCCAAATACAGCACCCTGCTAGGAGAAGGGGTGGAAAATTACCCCAGTCAGCCTGTCTTCTCATCAATCCCACCTCCACCTGTGCAAGAGGTCATGAAAACCTTTACAGGTGGCATCAAAGCTGACGTAGAGAGCAATGACTTGATGAGGGATGGCCCTGAGGGCTGACACCAGCAAAGGCAGTCACCCACTGCCAATCCTTCAGCACACAAAAAGTCCTGGGAGACCACAGTTCCTTCCAGTGTTAATTATATTATTAATATTAACTGCTGAGTCTCTCACATCATGCCCATGTTTTGCAGACCAGCTTGTGAACGTGATGCTGCAAGCAATGGACTGAATCCTTCCAGAACAGCTGAAGCTTTTCTTTTCTTTCTCTAATCCAGTGCAGTGATGCAACATTATCCTTTCAGACACTCCCTCCCACGGCCGGAGATAAGTGGGATTTGAAGGAGACAGGTGATAGAAAGATAGCAGCCTTTATTTTGACTGCTTTCTGGCAGACAATGCATAAAACATTTCTCAGTAAGAGCATTTCACTTACCACCTGGGTTGAGGATGTGCTTCTGGGGAAGTGGTGCACCCGAGGAGTGGCCAGGTAATGCTGATAGGGCTGGGGCACCGGCCGGACCTGGAACTGGGCGTGGGTCAGCCCCGCATCCACGCTGAGGTCCCTGTGGGCACCAGGAGGGACACATGGCTCTGAGTGCCTGGCTGTGCTCAGGGACTGCAGCACCAGACCCCACTGACAGGGAAACCTCCCTGCTGAGCTCTGGGCTGCTCCTCAGCCTGGGGAGATGGTTTGGCATGGTTTGGCTTGGCTTGTCTTGGCTTTGTTTTGCTTGGCTTGGCTTGGCTTGGCAGGGAGCTTCCTCCGGTTTGGGGAATCACCCACCAGGTCACCATGAAGGAGTGAGGGGTTGTTTCTGTGCCCTCCCTGTGGGCACCAGGAGGGACACATGGCTCTGAGTGCCTGGCTGTGCTCAGGGACTGCAGCACCAGACCCCACTGACAGGGAAACCTCCTTGCTGAGCTCTGGGCTGCTCCTCAGCCTGGGGAGATGGTATGGCTTGGATTGGCAGGGATTCCTCTGCTTTGGGGAGTCACCCACCAGGCCACCATGAAGGAGTGAGGGGTTGTTCCTCTGCCAGGTAGCATTTGAGTTATTTGGGGTCAAGAGCTGTGCAGATGCACCCTGCTAATTTCAGAGCAAGAGCATTTTGGTGGCTCAAAAGGATACCCAGGCTCAGCAACTCAACCTGGTCAGACCAGGATCTTCCAGCGCTGCAAACTATTACAGTTTGCCTTGAATGTTTTGCAGGAATATAGTTAATTACTCAAGGGACTCAAAAAATGGTAGCTTTTAGAAGCTTCTTCTAGCTTTTAGAAGCTAGATGGACACTGTCTGTGGGCTTTTTTGATGTGCCTGTGCTCTCCTTAGAGGCTTCCCAGCCCAGATCATGGCAGGACTTGGGGAGTTAAAGGACACTAAGCCTTGCCTGAATCCAGCCTCAGGGTGGGGGGGCTTTAAGGTGTGAGGGTGGGCAGGCCCTGGCCTGGGGTGCCCAGAGCAGCTGTGGCTTCCCCTGGATCCCTGGAAGTGTCCAAGGCCAGGCTGGATGGGGCTTGGAGCAACCTGGGATAGTGGAAGGTGTCCCTGCCCATGGCAGGGGGTGGAACAAGATAATCTTTGAGGTCCTGTCCAACCCAAACCATTCTGGAATTCTACGATTCTATGAACTCCAGAACTGTGATTTTTGCAAAAAATATTTTAAGGTTTTAAGAAACGGAAATCAAAAGCCCCTGGATGAGGCAGCTGGAGGAAAGGATGAAACAAAACAAGAGGGCAAACACCAACGGAGCAAGACATCCCTGGTGGCCCTGCTTGCCTGAACACAGCCTGGCCCAGGTGAGCAGAGGTGGAGCTCAGCTTGGTGAATCTGAGCACTGTTATCCTCCACAAAGCTAACCCAGCTCAATCCCTGGACTTGTCATAACCAAGATGCCATCAAACATCACAGCTCTGCTCAATCCAACACACAGAGACAAACTACAACCCCACCACTACCACACCATGTGGAGGGAGTGGGAGGGGGCCTATGCAGCATCTCCAGCTCTAATCCACTTAGCTGGTCCCCATTCTCTCCACCCTAAGAGTCACTTGTAAAATGAGTGCTTTGAACATCATTCACTTTATCATCATTACAAATCCCTTGCTCTAATAACAATTGTCTTCACATTTCCCAAAGAAAAGCTAATTAAAGGGTGGCTTCCTATTTCAGCCTCCAACTTACCCTCCCCTTCACAGAGGACAGCATCAGTGGGTACCACACCTTCTTGGGAGCACCCCAGATGTGTCCTCCAGCAGCTATGAAACTGCTTGCCCCCACCAGAAGATGGGGACCTGAAGGGACAGTAGATGCAGAAATCCTTCATCCAGAACCGCCTGTGCACCAGGCAGCAGCACCAGTGCTCTAGAACTCCCTAACACCCCCACCAGGCTGGATGCAATGACCCTCATGGGTCCATTCCAACTCAGAATATTCTATAGTTCTATGATTCTAAGTTGAGGCTGGGAGAGGGACTACCTTTGCTGGTCCTGTGTTAGCCATGTGCTGGACAGGGAACACCTGGCAGAGGATGAAACACAGCAGGCAACTGGCAGGAACACAACCAGGGGAAGAATCCACAGGTCTTGGCACTTTCCAGCTCCTGTGTCCCAATTTTGGATATTTACCCAATTGCTTAAGGTTGTTCCCAGGTTGATGGAGGGCTCAATTGGAAATCAAGAGGCTTTGGATCCATTCTCAGCCCTGCCACCTTCTTGATGCATGACCTTGATCCACTTTCTCTCTGCCTTCCCATGTTCCCTGTTCCATGTTCTATGAAATAGATGTGGTAATTTATGGAGTGCTTTGAGATCAAGGACTGAAAACAACTCTCAAAGGTGAATGGTCATTATTAAATTGCACAAGTAACAGCAGTTACAGGACTGCTGAACTGTTTGTGCATCTAGAGACTTAAAACCAGATCTTGAGGTTCCTGAGGTGGTGCTTTGGGTCTACAGATGTGTCCAAATAAGAACAGAGCACAGAACAGTGTTTTCCCAGGGTTTGGGGCTGAAGAAGCAGAGCACACTTGCTGAAGGAGAATGGAGCTAACCATCACTTTCTAGCCCATGTTACAGGAACAAGTGTACAGCATCTTGGTGCTCAGGTGCAAGGTTCAAGAGCTGTGATGCTTGTGGTAAATGGGCTGCCAACAAACAGCCAAGGAGTGAAGGATAAAACACCAGATAAAACAGGTAGGATGGTCATCACTGCATGTGTGTGCAGAAGATGATTTAAGGAACCAAATGGGAGTTTGTTTATTCTTCACCAGAAGATTTCAGTTGGGGTTGGGCTGAGACAGCCTCAGATCTTACCTCCATCCCCACTTCCACATCCTGTGGCAGTGCCTACGACCTACAGCCTCTGAGAAAACCCTGCTGCTGCTGCTCATCCAGGGGTAACACATTAGAGGGGAGCTTTTGTATTTGTCACTGGGCAAAACTCTTCATGTGCCCCAAGGGAAAGTGAGTCACCCAAACATATGCTCCCTGTGTATGGTTCCTGTCACCCTGACTCCTTGGGTTTTACAAGGCTATGGAGCAACAGAGGGGAGGAAAGGAGGCAGGGGGAAGGCACTTAGTGATGCTTTATCAGATACTTCTAATGATCATAATTAAGAACTCTGAGCTGAAAGAGAGGCAGAAAGAATTGCTCTATCCAGATGGTACATGAACTGCTTTGCAAACCAATCCAAAAAATGTCATCCTGACCACATTCAGCCCACAGGAGAGCCAATAATGGGAACTCCTGAGAAGAAAATTGCAGAAGGATGTGGTCATATTTTAGATTGTGTATTATGCACTGAAGGGGGGAAAAAAGCAACAACCTTGGGTTAAAAGGACTTTTCATTTGCAGAGTGGAGTGCTCAGATGTTAGGAAATGCCATCATTAAGACTTCCTATGCCATTTTATTCCAGTCCTCTTGTGCAAACACATTGCAATTGTCTTTAATTACAAGTTCACATGCTATTTTTTCCATTCAGTGCACAGAATGGACTTTGCTCAGCTTACAAGCAGCTACTCAGAAGGATGCTTTTATTTTCTCATTCTTTTGACCAGGTTACCATACTTTATTAACTGTTCAAGGGCTCTCAACCTGCTCTGAAAATGAAATGAAAATTCCTTGCAAAGGTTTTCCAGGGCATTAAACACTACAGTTGGAGAATGATGAACAAATCTCCATTCATACCACGCTGCATGGCAGGGTAGCATGGTGTTCCCTAATTTGGACCACAGAAAATACGATGGCCACTGGGATATGAGTGCCTGAAGGACAGCAAAGGGTCTCGTTCAGGCTGACAGTGGTCTACAGGAAAGAAACACTCTCTGTGCCCTACAGCACAAAGAGCAAGTTGGAAGAATTAATGCTTGGCTTCACTATTAATCTGTAGGTGAAAAGTTATGAGCAACAACAATGGAGTGTGCCTAAAGGGTGGGCAATGGAGCTGGGGAAGGGAATGGAGCACAAGTCTGATGACGAGCAACTCAGGGAGCTGGGAAGGGGCTGAGCCTGGAGAAAAGGAGGCCCAGGGGGGGCTTTGTGGCTCTGCACAGCTCCTGACAGGAGGGGACAGCCAGGGGGGAACAGGATCTGCTCCCAGGGTACCAGGGACAAGAGGAGAGGGAACAGCCTCAGGTTCTGCCAGGGGAAGTTTAGATTGCCTACTAGAGAAAATTTCTTCATCCAAGGAGCTGTCCAGCCCTGGCAGAGTTGCCCAGGGCAATGCTGGAGTCCCCACTCCTGGAAGGATTTAAAAGCTGTGTTGATGTGGCACTTGAGGACATGGGTAACTGGTGGACTTGGCTGTGCTGGGGAATGGTTGCTCTTCACAGCCTTAGAAAGCTTTTCCACCCTAAATGATCCAATGATTTTTTTTATATAGGAGGCTTTCACACCCCCACAGACCTGTCAGAGAGGAGTTTTCCCATTGCACACTCCCCACACCATAACCACTGAGCTGGCTCATTAGCTTTCACCAACTCCGCGATCCCTGGTGGCATTCCCCAAAACCCACAGCCTTCCCAGGACTTTTTAAACACCTCACTGGATGCAGCAGTGAAATGGGGATCACTCACCAGTCCGTGCCCTCTGCCAGATACCTGGGCTGGGGGCCCATGGGTTGTGGAGTCTGCAGTTGGTGGCTGAAGTCGAAGCTGGGGTGTAGGCGGTGAGGCTGGACAGACATGCGCTCTTGGGCCCGCCTGCAGGGGGAGAGCAGCAACAGGCAGGGTCAGACACACCTGGGCACTGCAATTCCTGTCAGGAACCCACGGGCAACCCCCAAAGGCTGGCCTTGTGGGCAGGTGTCCAAAGCCGAGCACTCCAGGCAGGTGTAAGTGGAAGGGGAACCGAGGGCTGTTGTTCCCTCACAGCCATCACGCAGCAATCCACTCTCAGGCCCTGTGGCACCCAGATATGCTCAGTTTGCAGGAGATGCTATTTGCTGGCAACGTGCAGAGAAGGAGGGGAAGCCAAACAGCTTCTCAGCAGCTTTGTGCAGTTTGCACTATTTCCTTTTCTGCTGCAGTCAGCCCCATAAACAACACATAAAGTAAAACATGCCCCTGCTCCAGCTGTGATCCATCATCATAAAGAAGCTGCAGGTTGTCTCGTCTCCTGTGCAGTCCATAAACTCCTGGGGAACCTCATTCATAACTAGATTACTCACGAATGACTGAAAGCAGAATTTACTCTCACTGGCCTTTGCCAACATTTCTTTGGATGATGGACAGGCCAGGCTGGGTTCCAGGTCCTTCTCCCTCTGCTCTGCTGCCATTGCAGTCAGGGTAAAGAAAGTGCTAGAAAATACAGCAAGGTTTTTCTAGGGATTTGAGTCTCATGATTATTGCTTATTTGAACTGCTCAGGGGAAGTGCGTGTGCTGCTGGATCAGTGTCCACATTTGGCAAGAGACAAGGAGGATGCACAAGCAGGATTTGCATTACAGACAGGCTCCAACCCTTTGCTTGCTGACCAGTGGAACCATCACAAAGAAAATCTTCAGGAAAAAACTAGGGCAAATGGAGCAGGGGACCGCCAGGTAAATAACTTTTAATGCAGGTTCAGTTCAGAGGCTTCACTCTCAAAGGCATAACCCAAATTCCCATTACTGGGACCTCCTGCCCCACACCTGTAAGGGTTCTGACATCCTGCTCCACTGCAGCTTTCAGAGACAAGCACTGGGACTGGGCAAGAGGTCCCTGCCTTCTTCCACACTACAGCCCACTTGCAAATACAACACTGACAGCATTTACCAAAGCAGGCTCTGCATGGAATTGTGCTCTGTGGTTTTATTTGAATTCAGCTTATGACTAAGAGATAAACACTTGTATCATCAGTTTCTCAGCCTGGAACATACTCACTACCCAATTATTAGCTAATCATTAAATCCACCTAAAATCCAGTTTATGCATAACAAAACAATGATGAGAAGAACACACAATTTTCAGACAGAAAGGACATGGAAAGAAAGGGATTTCAATCCATAGCATTCTTTCCAAATGAAGCACCATTGCAAAGTCTCATCCTCTGATTCTTGATCCATGGGTACAACCCACAAATAGCTCCCTTATGTTTCTAAAAAAAATCACTCGTCTCTCAAGAAACACAATCAAGACAAGGCCAGGCATCCATTTCCATCTCTGCTGAGTTACAGCAATTCTCTCTGCCTTTGTCAGCTCAGTGTAGAGTTAGGATGCTCTCTGTGACAGAGTGTGCTGCAGGTCAGTGGCATCATTCTCTCACAGAGACAGAAAGCCTACCCAACTCTGAGCAGCACAACCTCCATGTGTATGACCTGATGAGTCAGGTGCGCATGCATGTGTTTGAAACAGCAGCTGTGAGGATGCAGCTCACCCACGCAGAGACTGGAAAGGCCCCCGGCAACACCACCATGATTCTCCTAGGTGTGACAATAATGGGACACACCAGATGGGCACAGCAGGGATCCCCACAGGAAGAGCACACCTTCAGGTGCAGCCTGCCCTTCAGGTGGATGCATTTTCAGTGCACACAGGTGAGCTGGAGACGAAAACCCAACCCTGCCAGCGCGGCTGCGGCTCTGCAGGCGACACGCACTCGGCGCGGCTTCTCCACATCCTCGGGGATGCCCTTACCTGGGATGGGGCATGAGCCGGCGGTGCTGCGCCTCGAGGAGCTGCTGCTGGAGGAGGTATTGCTGGTGAAGCGCCTGAGGTAGGAAGGAGGGCCCGGCCACGTCCTGGAAGGGCAGGGCGGGCACGGGCGGCAGGGGCTGGTGCAGGGCGCCGCTGTGCTGGTGCGCGGGGGCCATGTGGGGAGCCAGCCCCGGCTGCGGCTGCACCGCGTGAGGCAGGGCAAAGTCGGCCGAGAGCTGAGGCTGGGGACCCAGGTGGAAGTGCCGGCAGGAGGTAGCATGGGGATGCTGAGACCTTTGAAAGGGAGCACCTGGAAGAGAAGAGCACACGGCGGTCACTGATGTATTTTCGGAAAAAATCTCTTCGCCGGGATTTTTTCTCCTGAAAAGCTTCAGCTTTTTTCCTTCAGGAGTTTCTCCATGTTTTGCTCCTCTGGAATGTGATTTGGAGAATTGCTTACCCAACGTGTGAATTGTTTTTAATTAATAGCCAATCACAGCTGTATCAGGCTCTCTGAGTCAGCCACAGGTTTTTTATTATCATTCTTTGCTAGCCTTCTGATGTCTCCTTTCTCTTTCTTTAGAATAGTTTTAGTATATCATTGTCTTTTAATGTAATATAATGTCATAAAATAATAAATCAACCTTCTGGGAACTTGTGAATCAATTCTCATGTCCCGCCTCATCCCGAGACCCACAACAACACCACAACAATTAAAAACCACACACAGTGGTCACAGGGGCCAGCAGTGGGCAGGGCAGAGCACCACCCAGGGAAAGGGTTGGGCAAACGGCTGTCACTCTCCACTTGCAAAAGGTTTGCAAAAAAATACAAGTAGAAGGGAACAAGTAAAAGCTGATTACAAGAAAAAGTGCTAGTTTTGACTAATGGTGTTTCTTATCCAAGAAAATGCTGGAGCCAAAACGTAGGTTTGGGTTCAAAGTCCTGTTTCTGCTCCAAGTTGAAGTGTATACTGATGAAAACTGCTTTGAGCTTGTTTTGGCTTCCCTGTCTTAAACAGAAAAAGAAAATAAGTCTTAATAGAGCCTTTGGAGATAGAACAGAGAGTGATGGTTTTAAACAAAAAGAGAGGAGATTCAGCCTAGACAGGAGGAAGACATTTTTTGTGCTGAAGGTGCTGAGGCCCTAGCACAGATTGCCCAAAAAAGACATGGATGCATCCTCCTTGGAAGTGTTTGAGGCCAGCTTGGATGAGGTTTGGAGCAACTTTGTCTGGTCAGAGGTGTCCCTGCCCATGGCAGTGGGGTTGGACTAGATGACATTTAAAGGTCCTTTCCAACACGAACCATTCTGTGATATAGACTCAGACACTCTAGAAAAGGAAATAAGCAATAAAATCTGTTTTCTAAAATATTTGGCTATTGTATATTATCTCACAGAAGTTTTGAATGTTTTCCCTGAATTGCAGACTTTTCCTGCAAGTTATTTCTTTGCCTCTCTAAAACTGTCTCATAGGCAAGGAAATAATCTCTGCTCTAAAAAACTGCCTCACACTGACTTCAGGACAAGAGTGAGACAACTTCCTCCTCTGAGAGCAGGGATGGAGGCCCTGTGTGTTTGCTGAGATCCTTCAACAACCCGTCCTCATGGGCTGCAGGCAGGGAGAGAGCAGCTGCTGGTAACACAACATGGAATGCTATGAGACCAGCCATGAAACTGATGGGAATGAGGAAGAAATGAGGTGTGAAAGATATCCATAGTGGAGGCGTTTTGCAAAACATCTGGCACTGGCTTGCACCTTGCTCAAGATCCTCACTTGGACAGGCCCTTGGCCCAGTCTGGCCTGTTAATTCCTACATTCCTGGAGCATTTACAGGCACTATGCAAAACTTTTGGCTCTTTAACTGGGGAAAGAGTCAATTCAGAAATGAAGGATGGGACTATTAGAGATGGTTTTTTGCTGAGGACCAGCCCCAGGATGGGACGCCTGCTTTTTTACAGTGTTTTGAGCACCCTATCTTCTTCTTTCTATTTTAATCTTTGTGAATGGTACAAAACATCCCAGAACAACAGCATCAAGAGACACTATTTCATCCCAAAGCACAAGCATGTGCATCATGCCTTCTTCACCCAAATCCCTCCTGCTCACATCTCCCTGGCAGGCAGAGCCAGTCCATCACAGCAGCTCAGGGAGTCCTGAGCAAGCCAGATGACACCAGGAGAAACAACAGGAGAGGGCCTATCAGAAATGGATAGGTTTGCAAAACTGTGCATAATTACACACAGCATCTCTTAAATGCAAACTAATCCTCCACAGTGCCCCTCTGAGAGAGCGCAGGTTACACAATATGTGCCACCCACAGCAGTGCTTCTTGAGGTGATAATTTCCCCTGCTGTCAGATAACAGCATGATTCGACCACGATATTAATTAAAACCAGAGGTGGTGGGATCAGACCTGCTGCTCCTCAATAACAGATCTGCAAACCCAGGCCAAAGAGCCACTTGTATACCCTGTTTCCCTGCAAGATGTATTTGCTGCTGATGGCCTGGCCCAAATTCACGACACAGAGGTAAAAGCTGCATAATGAATGGGGATCCTGCTCTTCCCCGGCCCATTGCTGAAGGGAATTGTGAGGAGAAGCCTCCTGGCTGCTGTGAGGAACTCGTGGTGAATTGCTCGGCCTCTGATGGCCATGTGCTCTCCCAGGCTGCAGCAGGTCACAGGTGAGGCATTGTGCAGGCCTGGAGACAAGGTGTGAGAGCAGGTGAAAGTGTCAAACCCTCTGCACACACCAACACTCCAACCTGTGCCACCACGCTGAGGTTCAGCTGAATTCCAGACAAAAATGTCTTAGGGCCATACCAGACAGTGAAACCCAGGGAGACTCCCCCACATTTCCTGGGACACATTCTCTAGCACATAAGTGAAGCAGAGAAAGCCTGTCTCTCATCTGCTGTGACTCTCTTGTCTCGCAATGCCTGGTGTAACCTCAGCCAGCGATTCCCAGCTTTTACTGAGTTGTGGGAACCCTTAACTCAGTTAAATGTCTGGAGGGCCTTGGATGCCAGAGCCGTGGTGAACTAGAGAGCACCAGGTGGGCAGATGAGCTGGTCATGGTTTTGATTTGGATTTTGCTTCTCATACACAGACAGTCCTTGAGAGGAACTCAGTCATGCCCTTTCCCGAGGTCCAGAACACGCAGACCTTATCTGTGGTATGTGTGCAGGAAGATACACAGAGCTAACCTGTCTAAAAGCAAAAGCCTAACTCATTTTGTTTTTGTAGAGAGTCAATTAGCCTTATCTTTAGGAACTAATTAATTAAATAAAGCATTTTTCAGTATTTTTTGCTAGTGCCTACTGGTGCAGTGATGCATTTCTCTTCATAGGAATAACACCATCAAGATGTGACTGAGACCATATGATTAAATAAAACCCATCAATTTGTCTTAACATAACACATTACCCTATGTAGTAATTGTTCATTCTCTTCAACTAATCCAATTTCTGATGAGGATTTTTACAGCAAAGCAAAGACTTTGGGGAATACTTCAGCAATCCTATGCTTATTAGCAGTTATCCAATTACACTGCTGGCATAACCAAGCCAGCCTGCAAAACAAAGAGCCCGTCCTCACTAAGCAGGGTGCTGGTGAGCCCCAGTGAGCCCTGGCAAACAAATAACAGCTCAAAAGAGAAGATTGCATTTTAAAGTTAGTTATTTTTGAGTTTACCTTCTCCTGCTCATTGCATCTAGATGCAAAGGGCCCTGGTGGGGGTTGCTTTCCCAGCCCACATTTTGGTCTGGTGTACACAAGGTAAATGCAGTGTCACCCTGCAAACATGAGCTGAGCATCCTTGTCCAGGTAACTCACCACAATCAACACCAAAAGCAGGCACTCACCCCTTTGAATTCCACAGAGGTTCACACATTAGCAATGTCAGGGAATCACAGGATTGTTAAGGTTGGAAGACTTCTCTAAGATCAGCGAGTTAATTAACCCAGAGTCATTGTGAACCCACATTCACATGACTATTGAACACTTCCAGAAGTGGGGACTCCACCACTTCCCGAATGCCTCCTCCAGAGCCAGACCACACTTTCTGTGAAGAAACTTTTCCAATATTCAACCTACACCTCTCCTGGAACAGCCTGAGGCCATTTCCTCTCATCCTATCCCTTGTTCCCTGGGGGCAGAGCCCGACCCCCACCTGGCTGCCTCCTGCTTTCAGGGAGTTGTGGAGACCCAGAAGCTCTATTAGTGATTACTTTGCTAGCACAAAGTCTTCTCCCTCTTTTCCAAGCCACAAGTGTGGTCCTAGATCACATTTGCATTGACACAAACAAACATCAACATTGTTCATAAGATACTTCAAGAAAATTGAATTCACAGATTTAATCTGCTTTTTTGCCTGGATAGCAACATCTGCCACAGCAGAGACTAATCCATGACTAAAACCGAGTCCTGATACCACATTCCAACTTTTGTTTTCACTCCCCACTGCAAGGGCAGAGCTGACACTTTCATTAGCCAAGCTTTGGGGACACATCCACAGCAAAGACAATGAGGATGCAAAGTGTGCCTATCATGCTCCAGAGCCACTCACTGCATCCTCCAGGATCCTAGCTGGATCCCACATGAAGGCAATGTTGCTCTGGGATCAGCAAGGCAGAGACTTTCAGCTTAATGAGCTCAAGTTTTGGTCGTCATACCATAGAAGGATTCTCCTCCTCCATTGGGATACTTTGATCTTGCAGGAAGAGAGATTACCCAGTTCTTGGATGTTTTTATGGTTTACCCTCCATGTCCAAACACCTGCCTTCTCCAGCCCAGGAGACAATCACAAAATCCCAGAATTAAGGTTGGAAGGACCACTGGAGATCATCTAGTCCAATCCTCCTGCTCAGGCAGGACTGAACACATTACTCAGGATTTTGTCCAGCTCTTTAATATCTCTAGGGAAGATTTTCAGGGAAGTCCACAGAGGCAAAATAAAGTCCTCACCAGCCCTAGAGAGACTTTTGACCCAAGGCCAGCTGGAAACACCTTTTTCTGTGCCCAGCCTGCTGGCTGGGATGAGAGAACCAGCCCCTTCCATGAGGCTCACTGGCGTGCTCCCGGTGCCGTGAATAATTCCAGCTGCTCCTGTCTGGAGCTGTGGAGAACTGATTTACCTGGGATCACTGTCAGGCTGCCCACCAGCCAAAAACCATTTTGTTGTCCTGATGGTGCTTCCTTGCATTTAAATGCTGTTGCTGTAGCAGATGATGACAGCACAGAGCAACATCAGATCAGCAGCTCTGAGATGAGCGATGCATCACATCTGTGTCAGCAAAGCAGGTGATTATTTGCTCCAGTCTTGGGCAGTTTTTCTTTCACAGGTTGAGCCCAAATGTCCTCAAAATGCCCCCAGATGCCCACACACCCACCTAAGCTCCCAGCCTGGACAGGCCTTGTTGCCTTATGCTCAGCTAAGCCACAGAGATAGCTAATGCCTGAATCTAGATAGTCCAGCTCTAAAAGGTGCTTTGCAAGCCTCAAAATTTGTGATAATACATGGAGTGAGACAGGATCTGCTGGAGAAATTAATCATGTCATTGGCAAGCCAGGCTATCTGCGGGGTGGGAAAGAGAGCTAGGTGGTTCTCTGGCATAACTGGGGACAAGTCTGACCCAAAAGAGGCTGTGGCATTTTGTGATGGTGTAGGGCCATGTGGCCAGGGATGCCTTTGAGTGACCACCAACAACATCTCCCTGCCTTGTGTAATGCTCTGCTTGTTGCTGCTACCAGTCCCCCTGAGCTTCTTGATCACATCCTAAAGCCAAGTTCAGCACCAGGGATCAACAGGACCAGTACTTGGGTGATTCCTGCCACTGACAGACCATGGGTGTGGGTCAGTGGCTGCCCCAGCTGGCCTGGCTCTCCTCTGCTGCTGTGAAGCTGCAGCTTCACACTGTGATGCTGAAAACCTGCTATGGAGCTGGGTCTGTGTGACACCCCACTGCTCAGGGCCTCTACAGCCTGCAGTGCACCCCACAGATACTCAGGTCTGCAATCGCACAATCACAGAATGGTTTGGGCTGGAAGAGGTCTTTGAAGGTCATCTAGTTCCAATCCCCTGCCATGGGCAGGGACATCTTCCACTATCCCAGGTTGTTCCAAGCCCTGTCCAATCTGGCCTTGGGCACTGCCAGGAATGGGGCCCCCACAGCTTCTCTGTGCAACCCATGCCAGGGCCTCACCACCCTCACAGGAAAGAATTTTTCCTAATATCTGATCTAAAACTACTTTCTTTCAAGCCATTCCCACTTTTTCTGTCACACCTGGCTCTTGCCCCATCTCTCCTGTAGGTTCCCTTCAGGAACTGGAAGGGAATGAGGTCATTCCAAAGCCTTCTCATTCCCAGGCTGAACAATGCCAATTCTCTCGGCCTTTACTCATAGCAGAGGTGGTCCATCTCTATCTGATAATCTTGGTGGCTTTCTCTGGACTGGCTTCAACAAGTCCCTGTCCTTCCTATGCTGGGCACCCCAGAGCTGGAGGCAGCTCTCATCTGAGTGTGGTGGGGAGACACTATCACCTCCTTGATGCCACGGCCTCACAGAATAATTTAGCACCATAGAAAATAATAATAATAATACAATAAGTATTATTGTAATAAGTAATACAATAATAGAATTGTTTGGGTTGGAAAAGCCCTCTCAGATCATAAAGTCCAACCCAGCCGTGCCAATCCCCCTGCTAAACCACATCCCCCACCTGCACTGCGCAGACAATCCTCCACCAGCCTGCGGGGAGGGCTGCTGAACAACAATCTACAAAGCACCCAAAACACTTAGCTGGAAGCATCACAGCCTTCAGCCTCAGACTGAGGAAGGTACAAATTAGATTTTAGAAAGCCAGCAGATGATGCAGGCCTGTGGACAGCTAAACCTGCTTGGCTGCTCGCTGCCATTCCCACCCTTTGCTCTCGCAGGCATCGAGCACGGCGGAAACCCACAGGGAAACTCAGCACATCCTCCTCACCACCTCTTTCTCACTTCCACTGCTGCTGCTTAGGTTTTTTTTTTCCTTTTCTCCCTCTGTTCTACAGTTATATTTATTGTTTCCATACATTATCCAAGGCAGCACAGACATTTTTTCATTAACAGGAACGCTCCCTTTGCACCCCTGGGTGAACCCTGCGAATTATAAATTTTGGCAGGTTGGTAAGTGACGTTGAGTCACAGAAATGCACTGGTCTGGTCCTAGGTGATTCTGCCACTGGGGATTCTCCTTTAGCATCAGTCAGGGTTTGACTTTAGGCACATGCATATTTATCCACCCACCAGTATTTCAGCCCAAAAGGCTCAAGGGATCCATGTGCTCAGTCCAATACTGACCCATCTCTGAGATGCAAAGCCTCTGGGTAATCCCTGCAGCCAGACAGGGGATGCTACAGGCTTTTAGAAAACAAAAACCCAGAAAGCAGAACTATTTATTTCCACCTCCCCTCCTCAGGCAATAGCACTCTTGATGCAATCAGGCTCCTGGTAAGGGCCACAGGAGCTGGGATAGGTGTCTCGAGCAGACAGCTGCAGCCCAGGAAGCCTGGCCACCTTCGAGGGAAAAACAAAATCCGTCTCATGCTGTTAAGCTGCCTG
The DNA here is from genome assembly GCF_037042795.1 of Molothrus aeneus. Classification (NCBI taxonomy): domain Eukaryota; kingdom Metazoa; phylum Chordata; class Aves; order Passeriformes; family Icteridae; genus Molothrus; species Molothrus aeneus. Next base: position 1,967,624 of record NC_089680.1, read on the forward strand.
CAAAGCACATGAATATCTCCCCTGGGTAAGGCAACCAGGGCTGCTCATTGAGGCCTCTGTGGTCTGCATGTGGGGGCTGGGGGTGTCAGGGAGACTGGGGCTGGTTCACATCCAGGTCCCATCGTGGCAGAGGGAGATGGCAGCTCCTGGAGAGCCCTGGCTTCACTCACTGACAGGTTTTACAGCTGAGGACGAGCTGCCTGTTGTAATCAGCCAAGCTGGGGGATGGAGCCTGCTTGTCTCAGCCACTTTGTCCTGATTAGACCCCCTGCGACCCCTCCTCCTGCACTGGGCAGTAGATAAGCCCCCTCAACAGGAGGCCTTGTGGTGCCTCTCTGAGCACCAGAAGAGCCTGCCAGGCTTTTACCATCCCAGGATGCTGCAGCTCACTTCCCTGGATGTGCATTAAAATTCCCCTCGGAGCCAGCAACGCGGTGGGAAGTTTGCATGGGCCCCGACAGCATGCAGTGAGTAAAGGCCAAAATCATGGGAGCAGCCCCAGCTCCACGTGGCACATGGAGAAGGACACCACAGGGGACTCACACTGTGCCTACAAACAAGCTCCTAATTGCCTGGTGTCATCACACACATGTTAATGCCTTCAAATTGTTTGTGAATATACCCTTATGAAATGAGTGAAAATTCACTTACTAATGGGAAACGAGGTGTGACAATCACAGAACAACTGAATGGCTTGGGTTGGAAGGGATCCTAAAGATCACCTAGTTACAACCCCCCTGCCATGGAAAATAAAACATGAAATAGATGACCCCCCAGACCAAATTAAAGGTATTCAGCTGCATAAAGGTTGAGTGGTCTGGCAGAGTGAGATGCTGTGCTGTCTCACTGCTGTTACAGGACAGCTGACTGCAGGGTGAGGATGAAGGAAGAGGAAAGAATTTAAGTGAAATCTATCAGGAAGGGAGGAATCTGTCTCACTTTCAGCACCTTTGCCAACAGCTTTCTTATTTCATCTAGTGAAACTGAGAATCACAGAATCCAATGAAGGTTGAAAAAGACCATCAGGATCATTGGGTCCAGGCATTAACCCAGCACCACACATAACCATTCCAAATGCCACATCCAGACACCTCTCAGACACTTCCAGAGATGGTGATAGAACCACCTCCCTGAGCAACTTATTCCAATGTCTGACCACTCCAGCAACAACAAAGAAAAATTCTAATATCCTGTCTGAACCTCCTCTGGCACCTTTTTCCTTGTCCTGTCCCTGTTCCCTGGGAGCACAGCCCTACCCCCCCAGCTGTCCCCTCCTGTCAGGAGCTGTGCAGAACCACAAGGGCCCCCCTGAGCCTCCTTTGCTCCAGGCTCAGCCCCTTCCCAGCTCCCTCAGCTGCTCCTTATATTACTTGTTCTTAGACACTTGACCAGCTTTGCTGCTCTGCTGGGGCAAGATGCAAGAAGCCAAAAGCCATGCTAAAAATAATGGGCTGCCAGCTCCAGGGTCCAGCCTGCCAACCCACATGTCTAGCGCCAGGGAAGTGGTAAAGGACCCCCAGATCTGTGGCAGGGAGATGCAATAAATGGATAAAGACAATTTACATTTGCCTTATTTACTTGTTGAGGTTGTGCTGTGCCAGCAAGGAGTCAGGATGAAGGGCTGGTCTGTGGTGGCTGGTGAAGCATATTTGTGTTCTGGGTGGCAGCTTGAGGTTCTGGAGGTTTATCATCTGCCCAGAGTCTTTCACACCTGATGGAAAAATGCTTAAAAGGCATTCGGGGGAAAGGGGCTCAGATGGGCTCCCCAGTGCTGATTAATTCTTTGGTTGTCACAGCAGCCCTCTTTGCCTCTGTGCAGGCACAGCACAGCTGAGCTCTTCCCAAAAATCCTCAAAACCACAGAACCTCAGAGCCTGCACAGTGCCCCTGCCTGCTTGTACAACCCCCAGTCAACATCCTCTCGCATTAATGAAGCCTCTCATTAATTGCTGAGCGACACGACCTGGTGTGGCTCAGGGTCCCTAACACAGAGCACAGCATCCCCTCTCCTGCACCCCACACAGGGGAACCACGTGCAGCATCAATACACCAAAAAAAAGATGATGTGGGACCCCTACCAGGGCCTAGGTTCAGCATTCAACAAAATCAAAACCCAGCAAGTGGTGTGATTTTTAGGACTGCTCAGCACAGGGCTCAGAGCTGGACTCCGTGATCCCTATGGGTCCCTTCCAACTCAGGATAATCAGTGATTTTGTGATTTACAGCTGGCAGTGACCAGCATTAATCAGCATATTTACACAAAATCATAGATAGTTAAGGGTTGGAAGGGACTTAAAGATCGTCTAGTTCCAACCCCCCCACCTCTATTTACACCAAGACTGAAGAGGTGCTGAGTGCTGGGGATGGGAACCAGCAAGAATGAGGGATGGGATACAGCCAGGCAGCCTGGACCCATCACAGGAGGGAGACAGCTGTTTATACAGCACTGGATGAGAGTTTTTTTCCTGCAACTCTTTCCCACTAGCTTCAGGGGGGGGAAAAAAGTTTTGTTGAAGCTGATGTTTCACAGCAACGTGTTGAATCCAGCAATATTTTCCAAGGAGGAAGGAGAAACACTTCAGCAGCGTTGCTATACTTAAAGCTGTCTTTTGCTTTTATACTTCTCACTGTGTTTTAATTATAGCCTTATTCTCAGTGTTGAATTCGAGGGTGTATTTGAGATTTTTGGATCATCACATTAAAAGAAAAAAAAAAAAAAAAGAAGCCAAATTGCACAGGGAGAAAATGTTTTCTGGGATTTAGTGGTCCCAGTTTCATTCCTCCTCTCTCAGGCTCTGGAATGTCTGGAGGGATGGAATGATGTTTCAACGGCCTGGCATGGTGTTTCTCACCCAGCCCAGCAATTTCTCCCCAGGTTGCCCTGTTTCTCCTGGGTTTAGGCTTAGCCCTGCACATCTGCCAAGAGCAGGCCCTGGAGGAAATTTGGCTTTGGAGGTGTTGAAAAGCCCCTCTGAGAATGGTGTTTTAAATAATGCTTCTCCTTTCTGTTTGGTCTGAAGGTGCTGGAGAAGGAACAGCTGACAGGAATCACTTGATCACAACTCCCATGCTAAAAGCAGGAGCCACCACACTGCGGGTCTCATAGGCTTTTTTGGGCTGCAGGGCTCATGGCCAAGCAAAATTCCAGCAATTCCAAGGGCAGAGAAGGTTTGGCTGGTACCTGAACTTTAAGGCAGCTCCTGGGGCTTTGCCCATCAGCCCAATTCTATGTGCTCAGCCACCCCTTCTCCCTCACCACCATTCCATCCTGCGTGCAACCCAAGCCTGTTCTGCACTGCTCTACACTGGAAAATGCAAAAAAAGTTTGAGTATTCCCAATTTGTGGGAAGATATCTGGGCTCAAAGGCTCCTCTCCAGGTTCTGGCCAGTTATCTCAAATTAAAAAATAAAAATGTTGAAAAGGAAGTGGAAGGGGTCTGGGTCCCCTTTGGTCAAGGGAGCCAATAAAGCTCAACTTTTGTGGTTTTATATTGCTGGCAGGGTGATACATCCATGTGAATGAATCCCCAATCTGGAAATGTGATAATTAACCAGGGGAAGGAATTCATCTCCTATTTAAAAGTAAGAAATAAAAAATCCTGGCGTGACAGCAGCCTATTACTTGGCTCTCCCTGCAATGGGGAAGCACTTGGAGCAATCCCTATCTCTGCCCTTGGGAATGCAAAAACGTGCTGACTTGTGCCTTCAACTTTGACAGGCAGTGATAGGCTGCAGCCAGTTGTTTGGAAAAGGAAATTCAATACTGGTATTTCCAATGTTTCCTTGCTTTCACAGTGTCCAAAGCCCTCCCCAGGCATTTGGAAGTGCTCAACACCTGCCTTAAAAACACTCTTAACTGCTCCTAATGACTGACCAGGGAGGTTTGCAGCAGCTCCCTCCTACCAGTAATGATATACAGGACATCCAGAAACAGGCAAAAAGCCAAAGCCATGGGGGTAAAAATATCCAGCCAGACATTGCAAGGGCCTGGCAGGGTCTTGGGGGCTGCACTGCATTGTTCATGGAGCCTCTTAATTCTGTGACAGCCCCACCTAAAACCTTCCACCCAAACAGTGGCAAACCTTAGGGGTCTGAACTCCTCATGGGGCTTTAACCCAGAGAGGGAGTCAGTGGGAAGAGCCAAAGCCCTCAGCTGACTCTGATCCGTGTTTAAGCAAAAGGTTTTGTGATCACCCCTGGTCTCACCCCTGCAGGTGCTGAGCACCAGCCCAGCACACACAGCAGGGGCTTGGGCAGGAGTAGAGTCCTGTGGTATGGCCGTGCCCCATGGGCACTCGGGACCCAGGGATCATCCACAGCCCTGGAAGCCACAGCACCCCAACCCTGTGCCAACCTCGACATCCCCTCCCTCCACAGCAGCTTTTGGGTGAGGACCTGTGTGGTGGTCTTGGCCCTCTCCTCTCCCACACACGTTGTATCCCCCCAAAGGGGTTTCCAGTGAAGGCTTTCCATCCTGTTCTCCCACTATCAGCAAAGAGGGGAAAGATGCCTTTTTTTGGAAGGCATTATTTGCCTGACCTGCTTTAAACCTCCCCTCTAGGGACAGATTGGAACAGACTTTGAAACCTACCCTGGAAACACAGAGGAGGCTGCTCTGGGTGGGTTATTCTGCATCAATCCCCATCCGCCTCTGTTTTGCACGCGTTAATTCCCCACCCACACACCCCTTGTTTCAAATGGGACTGTAATAACCAGCTGGGTTTTCCTGAAGGATTTATTTATCTTCATCTTAAGGCCAGGGGTGGGAGATTCCCATCCATCATGTCCACAGAGTGCAGGGTGAGTGGCAGTGGTTTGTGGGGAGGGGGGCAGGTTTGGGAAACGAGTGGAATGTCTCAGCATTTCTAGGAACAGCACATCAGTTTGGATGGGAGATGTTTGGCAGCCCAGCCTTTCTTTTTTCCTGGCTCTCTGGCAAATCAGCCCCTAAGCCAGAACATTTTGGCAGGGAGTCAGGACATGGGACACCCCCTTGCAAAGGGATTGGTTGACGATGGCATGTTGCAGGTCACCCTCTGGGCTTTATCTTAAATCCTGTAATCCCATATCAGGTAGGGGATTTACCAGCCTGCATGAAACCCTCAGAGTTCCAGCAGGGTAAGCACCTGACACTCAGGGAAGACAGTCTAATGTGTAGTCCCCCTTGAGTTTTTACAGATGGCTCAGAAGCCACACCACAAAATGTCCCTCCTTACCCCAGAAGGCAGTGAAAGCTCAGCAGCTGGTTCCTCTTTCAAGTGACATTGCACAGAATACAGGAGCATCTCACAACTGCTAAGGTACAAAAAAATGAGGATTATCTCTTAAGAGAGAGCAGACTGCTCCCAGGAGGTGGGTGTGCTGGGTGCAGTGCCAGAACAACGCTAGCAAATCCCCTGTGAACCACTCTTGAGTCACCATCCTGAGCCCAAGAGCTCAGCCCCACATCCAAAGCAGAGTGGGGGAATGGTTGCACCTGTGGAGCTCCTGCAAGTTCCCTGTCCCCACTGGACCTATTCATTTAATCAGCCTAAAGGATTTTGGAGTTCAGACCATCAGTGTGCTCTGGTTTGAGGCACCTGCTTGCGCCCAGGCCAGCATCTGAGCTCAGGGTCCAAGGCTGGTGTGGAGCTGTGAGAGGTGCAGTGGATGCTGGCACAGGTCAGGGCAGCTCAGCAGTTGTCTGCACTGAACTGTCTTGAACTCAGGTTTGGGAAAACCCCGGCTACTGTGAGTCCTGCCACGCTGTGTCCTGGCAATTCCCCTTTTACACTCCATGAATAAGAAGTCTGTGGCTAAAAATCAAAGATCCTGGAAGCCTGTTCCCTATTAAATTTAATACCCTGAACTTTATAGGTACATGTCACTCCAGGAGAGACAGAGCTGTGTTTAAAGTACAAGGGAAACGTGAGTTCCTTGATGTGGAAATAGCTCTTCCTTTACATTTCTGCATGAGGTCCTGGCATGAGTTAGTGCTGCTAAGCCCTGCTGTAATAACATATAAAGGAAAACTCTAACCAAACAGCAAAAAAATGTATTTTATACAGCTAAATGTAAAGTCATCCATCTAAAAGAACCCGTACAGGTGCTATTTGCAGGTGTCAGGCTATCCGAGGGAAAGTGAATTTTGGTAATCAGCAAACCATAAGCTCCCAGAGCCCCAGCAGCATCTGAAGGCACAAATGTTTGCTATATAAAAAGCAGGAGGTGGGGTTCCTTGGGAGCAATAAGCGCCTCAGATTGATGCCAAAGCTGGGAAGGAGGCTTGGAGAGGAGCCCAAGCATCCACCGTGGAGGGAGGCACTGCAGGAGACCTGTGATTCCACGTCAGAACCAGCAAAGGTAGAACCATGGCTGAGCAGAGCATAAAATGCTGCCACACGTGAGCTGGGCAGGATGAGGTTTGTCCTCATCAGGCAGGCAATGAGCCTGACAAAACCCAGAGGCCAGGTCTGGCCTGCAGCAGGCACAGCCTGGAAACCACGTGCCCACAGCCAAAATCCCTTCCTCAGCACTAGGGCTGGTTGGTTTCCTAAAGGGCGTCCCCCCACTTGCACAGGAATTAATTTAGGGATGTGGGATGGAGAAGGTGACAACAGCTGTCCCTTCCAGCATGGAAATCCACCCCCTGTGGGTATTTTCCCCTCCTTCTGAAGCCAGAAGAGACTGACTGCAAGGGATTTTCCACCACAATGAGAAAAGGAATCACATTCCTGCTTATTCCATCATAGAATCACAGAGTACCCTGAGCTGGAAGGGACCCACCAGGATCACCCAGCCCAGCTCCTGCCCTGCACAAACCCCCAACAATCCCACCTTGGGCATCCCTGAGATCATTGTCCAAACCCTCCTGGAGCTGTGGCAGCCTGGGGGCTGTGCCCATTCCCTGGGGAGCCTGGGTAGTGCCAGCACCCTCTGGGGGAAGAGCCTTTCCCTGATACCCAGCCTAAACCTCCCCTGACACAGCTCCAGCTGTCCCCCCAGCTGTTATCACAAATTGGTTTCTATTTATTCCATCAAGAACATCCCACAGGGCTGCACACAACCCCACAGGATGCTGCAGATACAGCTCCATGTCAGGGCCAGCATCTCAATTCCCTACAGCCAGCTTTGGATCTGTCCTCCCTGAGATAGTTAGGACTAAGTCAATGTTTCCACCATCAACCTCACTTTTGAGGGGCTCATAACTCTCAACATTTGTGCTCTCACAGTACCAAAACTTGGCTGAGAAACACATGGCCCAGATGCAGTTTTATTTGATAATAAATAGCTTAAATCTCATAAGCTATTTTTCATTTTGGCTTAAATGTGTAAAATGGGAAAAGAAAAATGTGTGGGATTTTTTTTTCCTACCTTCCAATAATTTTGGAAAAGTAGATTATACTGAGTAATGGCAGGCTTTTTTTTTTCAGATGCAGACAGCCAACAATGCCATTTCTCAAATCTTTTGCCTTTTTTACATCCACTTTTTAATAGGATTGATCGCAGTGCCATCATTGCAGCCCCAGTGTTCTGGGGGTGTTTTGGATTATTCTATTTTTGGCACATTAAGCCTGAAGTTCTGTGAGAGTTAAAACACAGCAAAATTCCCCGAGCCTTTTAACCAATAACAGTAATATTTTGAGGATGCATTGCTGTTTTAACCGTGCCTCTGTGACCGCACTTTTCTCTGGAGTTCAGCAATTATTGCATCCCAGCACTCTCTGCCCAGCCCTTGGGTGAGCACTGGTTTTCATCAGCAACCCGCCAGGATTTCAGCACTTTGGGATTTACTCCAAACTCAGGCTGTGCTCTACCTACTCCAGCTACTTCCCAGTGGCCAAAAGCCAAGGAAACGCCCCAAACCCCCAGCCTGAGGACTTGGCTGCCCTTCAAAAGTCCGCCTCAGCTGGAGCAGAGAGAAATAGTGATTTTGTTCATATGGTCAGCTCCAGTCAGAGGAGGTTCCCCAGTGGGACACTGGGCCACTGTCCAGATGGTGCCACTGCTGAGTGATTTGTTATCTGTGGGGCTGGGATTTTTTCACAGAAGGCTGTGAAAGGGGGGATTCAGGGAATGAGAAGGTTGCACTGGTATGGGGAGCTGGGCTGATAATGGGTGCAACACAGTCCAAGGAGAATTCTCCAGATTTCATAGAAATCCCAGAATGGTTGGGTTGGAAGGGACATTTAAAGTGACATCCTGTTCCAGCCCCACTGCCATGGATACCTTCCACTATCCCAGGTTGCTCCAAGCCCTGTCCAACCTGGCCTTGGGCAGTCTCAGGGGATGGGGCAGCCACAGCTGCTCTGGGAAACTTCTGCCAGGGCCTTCCCACCCTCACAGGGAAGAATCTCTTCCTAATATTCAGTGTAAATCTCTCTCCTTTTAGTTTCAAACCTTTCCCCCTTGCCCTGTCACTATCTGCCAATGTAAAAAATCCTTTTCTCTCTTTAATATCAGCACCCTTCTGGGCACTGAGAGGCTGCAATGAGGTGTCCCCAGAGCCTTTTCCTCTCCATGCTGGATAACCCTTTCCTATCACCCCCTCAGACCCACATCCCCTTTTCCTGGGAAGGAGGGCTGAAGGCAACACAGCACAATTGGAAAGATTCCCACCAAATTCTCCATCTCAATGCCCAGCCTGCAACCCAGCAGCATGGACAGAGCATCCCCATGCACTGATCCCATGGCTCAGCCTCCCCAGATCCCAGCAAATCCAGTGCAATGTTGCCTCCAAAAGAGGGAATTTTGTGTCTGGAAGTGAGGCAGGCACCACCCCTTGTCCCAGCAGGACCCAGGCTGCTGTCAGCCCTGCGTGCACGTGGTCTCCAGGAGGAGCAGGATGGCTCCCATATGGTATGGATTCACAGAGGAGCAGGCTGACTCACTGCATGGGGGAGTGGTGGATGGAAAGAAAAACCCCCCAGTACACAGGTACGTTTTGGGACATCTGTCCTCAGAAATGCCAGCCATGAGCCACCTTACAGAGCTCCTAGGAGAAGAGGTCACCCATGTGAAACGACTCTGCCAGGAAACAGCAGCCACACCCAAGGAAGAAGCATCAGCCTGCTGCACTTTTTGGGGGAAGTTTTTGATGCACAAAATGCAGCCCTGCATCCTCACAGCAGCCTAGAGACCTTAGAGTGCTTTTTACCAGAGCCTAAAGTGGCTCCAGGAGAGCTGGAGAGGGACTTTGGACAAGGGATGGAGGGACAGGACAGGGGGAATGGTTTAAGCTGGAAGAAGGCAGATGTAGGGTAGATACGAGGGAGAATTTGCTGGCTGGGAGGGTGGGCAGGCCCTGGCCCAGGGTGCCCAGAGCAGCTGTGGCTGCCCCTGGATCCCTGAGACTGCCCAAGGCCAGGTTGGAAGGGGCTTGGAGCAGCCTGGGACAGTGGAAGGTGTCCCTGCCCATGGCAGGGGGTTGGAACTGGCTGAGCTTTAAGGTCCCTACCATTCTGTGATGAGGTGTCCCCAGGGCCTTTTCCTCTCCTCCCCATGATGGACAACACCTTCTTATCATCCTCTCAGACCCACATTCCCCTTTCCTGGGAAGGAGGGGGGAAACCCAAACCATCCTGTGACTCTGTGATCCAAAGCTACCTCCAGCCACAGTGAGGCCTCCCCACCCCTCATTCACAGGAGACATAACCCAGATCCCACAGCTGGGTCTTTGGAGGAAACACCAGGCATGCTCCACGGTTGGGAAGCGTTTGCTCAACATCAGGCTCATGCCAGGAATGTCTGTGCAAATCCATGCAAGCTGGCTTCAGTCTCCCTGCAGGAAAAACACAGCGGTGGGTCTGCACTCCCTGTGCTTGCCATCAATGAATGCCTTTTATTTTTTATTTTAAAATTAAAGTCAATCGAGTAATTGAACTCATCTGAGGAAGCAGACCCAGCCACCTCAAACAGAAAAGCTGTTGCAGAGCCAAAAGACCTATTCATGCACATATTAAAGACACAGGAACTACCAACAAATCCAGGATGAACCAAGCTGGGTGACAAGGGAGACCCACACAAAGCAAAGCAGCAACCCCTGGTTTCATGAGGAATGAGCAGGCGAGGAGGAAAGGGACCCTGTCAGCTAAGTATGCTCCCTCCTTTGAGCTAAACACGACTTCCAGCAGTCTGCTCTCCATAAAATCAGATCAGGTAGAGCCAAACTGAGCATCACTGGCTGGGAAACGGGTCTGGGTCCAACATCCTCGCCCTGCACCAACCCCACGGCTGGGCACCTCATGGGATGGGAGCACTGGGCAGCAGGGGAAGCTGCTCAGAGAAAAACATTCTTCTCACCAGAAGACAAGCCAAACCAGGTCATCTCAACTCACCTTGAGGCAGGGTTGCAAATACAATGGCAGATGAGTGTTCTCCCTTTACCATTTCCTTCCAAAGAGCTGCATCCTCCCACTGTGTGCCCTTCCAGGACCTGAGCTGACCTCCCACTATGATTTTTAGCATTCCTGACAGTGGTTTAGCTGAGCCTGCTCAGACAGAAACATTTTTCCTCTCTCACGTGGATGTTGTTTTTATTACCTTGGAAACCTCCACGCTGCCACTCAGCATAACCAGAAAGCACAGCAGGTACAGGGGGGCTGCACAGCCCTCTGCCCTGCTGGACCAGCAAAACCCCCTTGCTATATTCCATTAACAGCACCAGGTTGCCACCATTATCTTGTTTTCCAAAGCCAGCCTTGCTGTTGAGAAATGAAATTGACATTTAGAAAGAATTTGACTCTCAGGGCTGCAGGCAGTGCTCTTAACAGAGACGACAAAATAAGAGGGTTTTTGTTAAAGGGTTAAGAATAACCTGCAAATTGTTGTTTAAGGGGCTGGTTAAGTGCCCCATAAATACAAAGAGTGGCAATGACTGGAGCCCATGGGCGGGGAGGAAGGTGGGATGCTGTGGCATTTCTGCACCCTGGGCACCAGCCACTTTTTATTTTAACTGATGCATCCATTCCACAAGTTTTCAGGACTAATCACTACCCACCACATATCAGAGGATATTACTCTAATACCAGTGGGTTATTTCATGTTAGCAGGGTTTCTCAAATGGGCTTTTAGTGGGTTTAGTAGGTGTGAGGCTCAGCTGCTCCTCAAACTCCAGGTCTTGGCTCTCTGGAGTTTGTGGGAGACCCAATATAAGGCAGCAGAAACTGGATGGTGATGGAATGAATGAAGTGAGACCATCCATCCCTGACAGAGCCAAGGGATTTGCCATTAAATTAGAGCAATGCTATAAGGAGAAGGTTGGTGGCCTTGGGGAGAAGCCTGCAGCCCTGCTGAGCTCTTTCCACGAAGGCTGGACCCCCGGTTAAACTCATGTTTGACACTGCTTTTCCCAGATGAAATTCCTGGCCGGCACAGCTCCTGTACTGACAACTCTGATGTCAGATGAAGCCTCCAAAAGACCTTCAAAAGATTCTCAAACAGATGCAGGAGGGGTTGATGTACCTAGCAGAGAGATGTCCCTTGCTGTCCCCAGAGCTGGGGCTGGAGGCTGGCAGAGGGACAGCGCTCCCTTTCACAGCTGCTGATTAAACTGCCATGACAATGCTCGGCACAGGGCCAGATTAATTAGCACTAGCCACATGATCTACAAGTTCCTTTTGGCTTCGAGGGGAAAAAAAAAAATATCTATGGATTTTCCAAACTCACTTTCACACACCTCCCCGGCTTGATGCTCTCCCTTGAATTTTCTATCCCTGAAGTTGTGTCTCTCTTCCACAGGGGTGTGTGCCATTTTTAGATGCTGTGAGCCTGGACGTGTGGCAGGAGAAACTCAGAGCCTGTGTGGCTCTTGGCCTTTCAGAGAGGATGGACTAATCTCTGGCTGATATTTAGCAGAGGCTTGCAGCACCACACGCAACCTCCAGCTTGATACTGTTGTGACCTTTCAGCTTCATTTGCGAGACCATCTGAAATTTGTTTGATTTCGGTTCCTCTGCAGGCTTTTCGTGCCATGGCAAACCACAGCACACACAAATTAGCTGTTTCTCTGCTTAAATGGCACAGAGGGAGGGTGGCAAAGTGCAGTGAGAACCAGGGCTGGTGACTGCACCCTGTTTTACAGAGAGGATGGGGATGGGGCAGGGGGCAGAGCTGTCCTGGCCAGCAGAACCAGTGGGTGGGTGGTGGATCCAGGGTCAGATTCCCTCTCTGCATGTGTCCCATGGAAAAATGTTTGTACAAGGGCAGGCTGCTGCCATGCTGTTCCCTTCCCACTCCCTCTTGCTGATGCTTTGAGGATCAAAGCCACTTTTCCCCCTTTGACCAGCCAAGGCCTCCCACAGGCCTGCAGAGCATTTTCTGTTCATCCCCTCATATTCAAGGGCAGTTAGGATGAGACTTTGAGTAAACTGGCCTGGTGGAAGGTGTCCCTGCCTGTGGCAGGGGCTGGAACTAGATAAGCTTTAAGTTCCATTCCAAAACCATTCCATGATTCCATGATTTTCAGATATCACCCTCCCAGGGTGACAATATGTGACAATATGACAATAAGTGTGTTACCACTGCTGGTAAGGTGACCCAAACACAAACAGGGATGTGCTTCTACCAGGAGCAGCCTAAATATCCTATTTTTGGCTTACATGCACTATTTTTTCCCAGCAGCAGGCAATTTTCTGCCCTGCAAACCATGGACATACACGACCAGGAGTGGGAAGATGCATCTGGAGGGCACTGGGTCAGCCCCACGGAGGTGGGCAGCACATTTACAGACTGTAAGATAGCTCAGCTTTTAACAGCTCGGCTTTTATCAGCTCAGCTTTTATCCATGTATCTCACCCCTGCTTCTTATGGAGAGATTTCCTTCCCAAAGGACCTATTACAGTGTCATGGCCCTAGATTTCCTGAGGCATTTAGGAAATAGTAATCTGATCTTTTGTAGAGTCATGGAATTGTTTAGGTTGGAAAAGACCTCTGAGATCACTGAGTCCAACCATTCCCCCAGCACTGCCAAGCCCACCACTAAACCATGTCCCCAAGTGCCACAGTCCCCAAGTATCCTTTTTTTGGACACTTTCAGGGATGGTGACTCCACCACTTCCCTGAGCAACCTTAAAAGAGAAGAATTTTTTTCCTAACATCCAAATAGAATACCAGGAATATTTTATCTGGCCCTGTGCCAGCCCAGAGCTTCCTTCCTCCTGGCCCCAGAGAGACACCTTCATCTGCTCCAGACTGAGGAGCCAAACAGCTGGAATGGCTCATTCTCCAGCTTTATTTTCTTCTGGCAAGGACCTTATGCTGAGAACCCTGCCTGTCCTGCTGCTCCAAGGGGGAAAGGGAAGAGAGGGGAACAGGCAATAAACCTGTGGTCACTGCAGACCTACTCATACCTGTTATCTTTGGCACTTGCAGAGCAGAAACTTGTCAGTGCTGGGGCCCAGCTGAAGCCCAAAGACAAAGGCAGAGGTTTGTGTGTCTTGAAAATCCCACAGGAGGAGAAGAAAACCTTCTCCAGCCAGCCTAGCTTGTGACCCAGATGCACAGATGTTCCCAGCTGTGGACAGCCTCCCCAAGGAAGGATCCCAGAGCAGATCCAGGTGTGTCATACCCAATGCATCTGCCTGCAGGCCCCATGGAGCAAGGCCTGCAGCCAGGCACCGAGGATGAGGGGTGACCACATCTCAAATCCACTCTGGCAAACATGGATTTTTAGAGGCGACAGCCCCAAGGCCAGATGGGGACCACAGGGAGCCAAACTGCAGTGAGGAAGGCGCCATGTGGTACCATGAGGTGCTGTGAGGTGCCATGAGGGGCCATGAGGTGCCATGAATGAGGTGCCATGAGGTGCTGTGAGGTGCCATGAGGGGCCATGAGGCGCCATGAGGGGCCATGAGGTGCCACGAGGTGCCATGAGGGGCCATGAGGTGCCATGAGGTGCCACAATGTGCCATGAGGGGCCATGAGGGGACATGAGGAGCCATGAGGGGCTATGACGTGCCATGAATGAGGTGCCATGAGATGCCACGAGGTGCCATAAGGGGCCATGAGGTGATGGGTGCATCAGGAGAGGCCCCAGGGTTGAGGGCCTCAGGGTGACAGACCCTGAGCACCTCAAAGAGACCAGGAGGGGGAAGGTGATGGTTGTGAGGCTAGAAACACAGAATCATTTAGGTTGGAAAAGCCCTCTAAGGTCACTGAGGCCAACCATTCCCCAGCACTGCTAAGGCCACCACTGTCCCATGTCCCCAAAGTGCCACATCCATGCAGCTTTTATACCCTCCAGGACTCCACCATTGCCCTGAGCAGCTGTGCCAGGGTTGGGCAAGCCTTTCCATAGAGGGATTTTCTCTGATGTCCAACCTGAGCCTCCCCTGTCCCACCCTGAGGCCGTTCCCTCTGCTCCTGTCCCTGTTCCCTGGAGCACAGCCTGACCCCCCCGGCTGTCCCCTCCTGTCAGGAGCTGTGCAGAGCCACAAGGGCCCCCCTGAGCCTCCTTTGCTCCAGGCTCAGCCCCTTCCCAGCTCCCTCAGCCTCTCCTGGGGCTCCAGCCCCTTCCCAGCTCTGTTCCCTGCCCTGGACACGCTCCAGCCCCTCAATCCCTTTCTCATTGTGAGGGGACCATCCGAGTGGGGCCGAGAGCATCCCAAAATTTCCCACCAGTCCAGGACAAACAATGTGCACCACACTCCTCCCTGCAGCACACAAGATCCTACCAGGAACCTGTCCAGCTGCCAAGTGGAAAGAAAAATGCACTTTTTTTTCTCTTCCACATGTGACCTCTAGGCCTCAAGGATTTTTTACTAACTACCAAATTTAATTTACTTTGCTGTCTTCTCAGTGCTAAGGCTTTGCATTGCTGGGCCTGTATTGTTTCTGATGCAGCCTGCTGTTGTCCACAGAAATTTCAAATTAAATATCAGGCACACATTAAGGTCAGGCAGCTCAATTCCATTAGCAGGCAGCCAGGCTCAGCCTCTCTGTAATGAATGCTGCTCTCGCCTCCTAATGATAGCAGCAGAGGAACTGGGCAGTGCCAGCTTGTGGTGATTGGCACCCCACTGACACTGGGGACCACTAAATTGATTTTAAAATTCCATTCATCTTCTGCAAATTGTGGCTTAAGTCTTCCTGACCTGTGACAAATCTTCATGAGCTGCAATTTGAAAGATAGAGCCAAGAGGAAAAGGAGGAAAAAAATGCACAAAAAACCCTACAAAAAATTCCCCAGAGCAAGAAATATATTTCAGCTGGGTTGTTCTGCCTCAGCTTCGAGCTCTCTCCCCCAGGTATGATTCTGCACTCACTTTGTGAGAGAGGTTAAAGGTTTTTTAACCCACTGCCCACCACAAAGAGGACTCAGAGGATCCAAGGATGCTACAAAAGCCTCCCTGATGCTGGACTCTGGGCATTGGAGGACTCATGATCAGCAGAGGTGTCCTCCCCATCACCATCCTGACACCTTCCTGGCCCACTGCAGCACAGCCAAAACCACAGCTCACAGCTCCCTGCTCGTGCAGCTGAATGGGCTGGCTGCTCTCACCCTTGGGCAAAGGAGACCTACAAAGTTATCAGAAAATGGTTTTTCCTGCACCCTTTAGCACAACAAACTCCAACCCAAGGGTGCAGCCAGCTCATGTCTATACCAGAGTTTTGCGCCAGAGTTTACACCAGAATAGTCCAGGCTGAAACTTCCTCTAGATCCACATCTCAGAGGGTGCTGAGGCCCTGGCACAGGGTGGCTAACTCATCCCTGGAAGTATCCAAGGCCAGGTTGGATGGGGCTTGGAGCAGCCTGGGAGAGTGGAAGGTGTGTGAGCAGCACCAGGGTTTCAGAGATACTTCAAAAATTCTCTTGGGGTGAAGAAAAGGACACGGGGAAGAGGGTGAAACAGGACTTGGAGGCACTACCACAGCACAAGGAGTCTGGGTTTCAGGCTGTGAGTTGTCACATTGTTATTGCTGAGGCATTTGGGAGGTTTGTAATAGCTCTTTTACTCTGTAGAATTCACCCTTCCTAAAGAAAAACATTTATTCCCCTCAAATACAAATAACAGCTAAACACAGGCTGATGAGTTTAATAGTGCAGTTGTGCCTATTAAAGCGACTGCAAAACCAACATCAAGGCATTTCACATTAATTCCCTCTCAGTGACTCCAGATCTGATTCACTTTGACAAATCCCCTGCTATGAAGAAGTGGCCACAAATCCCCACAGCCCTCTCTCAGGTGGCATTGAAAAAAACATTGCTGTTGGACTCGAAAATTTTGTCAAGGTCTGTCAGGGAAAGAAAACCTGTTGATCAGAGCAGCCAGATAAGGAAGCTGTACAGGTAGTGCCAGCAGATGGGTTTTCCCCCAGATCAGTATTTTTAAGCAGATTTCATTAGAGGAGAAGGGGTGTGAATGTCTCTTCCCACTGCTGTAGTGAGTGACCTTGGGAAAGTGCCTCCCCTTGGATTTTAACCAAATAATGTTAAAGCTATTATTTAAAAAGTAAGATGTATTCATGTCTTTGACATTAAGAAAGAATTGAGGTTTTCATTTTTCATTCAAAAGTCTCAGCTTTGTCAGTTTTCTGTTTCATTTCCAAATCTGTTTCCTGAAGAAAGCAGAGACATCTGATCAAGCTTTTATGGCTAAATACAATCCTCCAGACATCTCCTGTAACACATTTCCTCAAGAGTGACCACAGAAAGGAGGATATGAGACAGAAATCTGCTTTTCTCACCCACATTTACATTTACCCCTGAATTTTACATGCAAAGGAACAGAATCACCTGCATTTCCCTGTTCCCTGAATTTTACACCCAGTGGCCTGCAAGACAGTCACTGGTATATTGTGCAGGTGGAGAAATGAAGGTAAGAGATCCAAAGCTCTTGCTCAGCCTTAGGAATCTCCATTCCCAGAGATTCTGATGGGGATCTGCAGAGCTGGGGGTCAGCATGCTGTGCCCACACCCACCTGAACCCACACGAGGATGTTTGGGAAACCGGGAGCACTTTGGGAAGAGCTGGGTTCTGCTCCAGGTGCTGGGCACAGATATTTGGCCTTGGACCACACCCATGGTGGTTTGGGTCACAGAATCCCAAAAGGGTTTGGTTTGGAAGGGACATTTAAAGCTCATCCAGCTCCACCCCCTGCCATGGGCAGGGACACCTTCCACTGTCCCAGGCTGCTCCAAGCCCCATCCAGCCTGGCCTTGGGCACTGCCAGGGATCCAGGGGCAGCCACAGCTGCTCTGGGCACCCTGGGCCAGGGCCTGCCCACCCCCCTCAGCATAAAAAAATTTTCTTCCTGAAAATGTTCTTCCTACTCAACTCTTTATGGGACAGCTGGGACAGATCAAAAACCGTAATGAAAATAATCCTAGATTTTCCACTTATACTGTCAGTTCACAATGTAACTGGACCTTTAGAGAGCAGAAAAAGATTACAAGGGTTTTTTTCCCCCCCAGTGCTAACTGCTGAACCCAGGAGAAGACTTCTGCCTGGGTGGAAATAAAAGAGCACAAATAACACTAACCCATGTAATATCCACTGGATGGGGGTTCTGGCAGTTATCAAGCAGAGGAGAGAGGAGCAGCAATTACAAAGCAGTATTTCAGATTAAACCCAGCTCTGAGGGGAAAAAAAGTAACATCTGTTTGAGACACAAAACCTGTTGACACCTCAGAACTCCCAGTTATATACAAAAAGGAATTAAATTTGGGATCTGAACTTCTCAGTGATGTTAATTAAAGGCTGGCACCTCTAGAACATCAGATGAGCCACACACTGAATTTCTAAAATCTTTCTGGTGCTTTTGAGAACGATGGACTACAAAGCATCTAACCCTTCCCCTCCATTCAGAAAAAGCATTTTGAGCAAGCAAATCAATCTGAGCCCCCAGTTAGGAGCTCTGGGCTGGTTCAGAAGCTGCCCAACATTTGGCAGGTCTGCAAACATCAAGCCCTGAAGAGGTGTCTGCTGGCTGTCCCCAAGCCCTGAATACCATCACCCAGGAAGCTGGTGGACAAAATCCTAATTCCTGACTTTTTTGTACATTCAGAATGGGAGCAAACAGCCTCAGGTTGTGACAGGGGAGGTTTAAATTGGATGTTAAGAAAATAATTCTTCACTGAAGGAAGAAATTTTCAGGTCAGACTTTAGAATGGGCTGCACAAAGGGCAGTGTTGGAGTCCCCATCCCTGGAGGGGTTTGAAAGCCCTGTGGATGTGGCACTTGGGGACATGGGTCAGTGGTGGCCTTGGCAGTGCTGGGGGAATTGTTGGACTCCATGATCCTAGAGGATTTTCCCCAACTTTAAGGATTCTATGATTCAATGGTTTTGAAGTGGGCTCACCCCTACTTTTTACAGCAACAACAAAAGCTGCGTGGAGGGCAAACTTCCTCTGGGACCCTGAGCTCAGACGTGCTCCTGAATGCCCCATTTTCTCAAAGACAAGGGGTGGCTCATTCAGAAAGGTGCCCAGCCCTGCAGAGCAGCTCAGCAGGCTGGACCAAGGTCTCCTTTCCTCTCAATTTTGCAGGAACCAGCCAACAACCTCCTCCACGCCAGCCTGGAGGTGGAGACCCACAGTGCTCCTGACCATCACCAAGCTGCCCCAGACCAGTGTGGGATTTCTCTCTGTGTTGCTGTTTTTCCCTGACATTCTGGTCCATCACCTGCTGCCCTAAGAACTTCCTGAGCTTCTCTCTGTGTGTTACCCTGCCTCCTCCCCTATCACCCAGCACTTCTACAACAGAGCTCAGCTAAAATCTCCCCCACAGATGAAAACTTCCCAGGAATTTTAAGCCCTGCTCTTTGCAGAGAGATACCTTTCTCCCCCAGGCAGGTTGTGTGCCCTGACAGACAGAAAAAGCAACTCCTACAGCTGATGGGCTGCACCCCACCCAACCCCAACTCAGATGTGGGGAGCACACCACTCACCACGGGTGTTGATAACAACAAATCACTTTTCATTGGCTTTTTGGTGCCTGAACCTTGGCAAACACTTCACATTTCCACCATGCTGTTGTGCTCTGGGCTCTCATCTCTTTCATTTCTTTCTTTCTTTCTTTCTTTCTTTCCTTTTTTTTTTTCTTTTAATCTCGAAGTCTCATTATATTTGTTGGCTTTCCCAAAGCTGCAGCTCCCTGGCGTGATGCAAAGTGTGCACGTCATGGCATCACTAGAAAACGGCTTGTTCTCTTTTGGGGGTGAAAAAACCCCAACAGCAAACAGGATCTGGGATTGTTATGGACTGGAGAGGGGCACTCTGGCTCAGGGGCAGGGTGCCCCTCTGCACACCCACCTGCTCCATTAAACTTACCTCCATCAGGCTGCATTCAAAAAGGGCTCCCAGGGCATCTGCAGAGGTGGCAGCTCCAAGCAGGGGTTGTTGGGTGCCCTGGTGCATCTCTCCTGCCCTGCACCACCCTGCTGCCAGGCCCTGGCACCTCTCTGATGCCCTCTGCCCCTGGTGCTGGCCTGGATGTCACCTCTACCTGCAGGGAATGCTGCCAGCCAGTCGGGTTTCTGCAGAGCATCTCCATCCCTGTTTCCCATTTAAATTGCAGGGCATTAGGAAGGACCCCTTGCTGCTGCCCCACTCCCATCATGGGGCCAGAAAGCTGTGACCAGTTGTGCCATTGCAGCAAAAAGAGGAGAGGCACCAGTGCTCCCTGTTCTGTGAAAGAGCACCAGCCCTTCAGCACAGGGACTTCCTGCACAGCATCCATCAAAACCACCACCCCCACCAAAAGCAGTGTTTTCTGGAAGTGAAACTGGAAGAGGGATGTGAGCCGAGAGCCCACTTGGCACCACACCACGATGTTCCTTTCTCCTGGCCAAATAATGAACGTGGCTGCTCTTTAAAGCCAGTTATGAGAGAGATCTGCCCAGCTCTGTGCTCCCAACACCACTTATTACACCATCCATCACAGCCATCCCCCACGGCAGCAGCCAGAGGACAGGGCTTGCTCTTCAGCCTCCTCATCCCTTCAGCCTCCTCATCCTTCAGCCCACACGGAGCTCTCAGGGAGCTCTGGACACATGGAGAGCAGTTCCTTACCCTCGCCTACACCAACACCAGGCCAGTGCTGAAGCATCTCAATGTTTTCAGCAGGTTTGGGTCCCAGAGCCAGCACTAGCCATGAGGGAGATGTTGGTGCTTGGAGGAGGAATGTGAGGAATGAGCAACTCCTTGCATCCACAAGGGAAAGCACAGCAGGTACTGTAACACATGGTGGGAAATGAGACAGGTAAAGGTGGAGAAGTCTAGTGAAGGTAATGCCAAGAGTGGTGCTGGCTAGGAGGAGGGCTAGTTTGGGTATCAGGGAAAGGCTCTCCCCCATAGGGTGCTGGCACTGCCCAGGCTCCCCAGGGAATGGGCACGGCCCCGAGGCTGCCAGAGCTCCAGGAGCCTTTGGACAGCACTGCCAGGGATGCACAGGCTGGGGTTGCTGGGGGTCTGTGCAGGGCCAGGGTGTGGATTTGATGATCCCATTTGATTTGTGGGTCCCTTCCAGCTCAGATGGATTCTCAGGCTACTCATGCAGCACACAACCAGGCTCAGAAGACATTTGCTGAGGAGCAGCAGAAGTTGAGTCTGCAGAGAGACAGAGGATGGGCCTGAGTCTGACAGTGCCAAGGCCAGCCCAGGGAGAAAAGATCTCCCTCATGGCTCAGTTTCTCACAGGAAAAGGTCCAGTGAGAGATGCTGGGCTGTGGATAAGGAATCCCAAGACAAGGACACGGGTCCCACAAGGTCTGCATGATGCTTGAGTGTGCTGGTTTGGGCTGGGGTAGAGTTAATTTCCTACACAGTAGCTGTTACAGGGCTGTGTTTTGGGTTTTTGCTGAACACAGCGTTGATATCACAGAGATGTTTTTGTTATTGCTGAGCCGGGCTTGCACAGAGCCAAGGCCTTTGCTGCTTTTTGTGTGGCCACAGTGGTGAAGATAATATAAAGTGAGGGGAAGAAGGAGGAAGGGAGGGATGTTTGGAGTGGTGGTGTTTGTGTTCCCAAGCCACTGTCATGTGGGAGGAAGCCCTGCTCTCTGGAGATGGCTGAACACCTGCCTGGCTGTGGGAAGCACTGAATTAATTCTTTGGTTTTGCTTTCCTCATGTGCACACTTTTTGCTGTGCCTATTAAACTGCCTTTATCTCAATTCCCTCAGAAGTTTTCCAGCTTTTACCATTCTGATTCTCTCCCTGATCCTGCTGGTGGGGGATTGAGTGAGGGGCTGTGAGGGGCTGGATGGGGTTAAACCACAATGAACCACTGCAACATACCCCAAAAACTGCCCTGAGCTTCCCAGATATTAAGGTTTGGCCTGGATTTTCCTAAAGGGGCTAAAAATCACTCGTTGCAGGAAGAACAGAGAGAACACCAAGCAAACATACCCAGCATCCCAAACCCTCTCAGGAGGAACCGCTTCCTGTCCAAGGGAACATGCCTTCCTTCCCCCTGACACACACTCTATTTTTCTTATCCTGTGACTACCTCCTGGCAATATTTTCCTTTCCCAGGACACCCCTGCACCATCCAGAAGGAGCACCTGGGAAGCACCACAGCCATCTGTGGACCTGGCAGTGCATGACTCTCCCTGCAGGTGACCCAGGGCAAGATGACACATCCTGGCCCCCAAGGTGCCTCTGTGGTCTCCTGTGGCAGAGCACCCAGGATTTCCACTGGCAAGTTTGTAATCACACCTGCCAGACAGCTTTTCCTGCCCACAGCAAACAAGGCCATGGAGAAGGTGCTGTTTGCACCTGCAGGATGGCAGAGAATCACAGAATATCCTGAGTGGGATGGGAACCCACAAGGGTCATGGTGTTCATGTCTCTGCACAGACCCCCAACAATCCCACCCTGTGCATCCCTGGCTGTGCTGTCCAAACCCTCCTGGAGCTCTGGCAGCCTTGGGAATGTGCCCATTCCCTGGGGAGCCTGGGCAGTGCCCAGCACATTCTTGGGGAAGAGCCTTTCCCTGATATCCAGACCTCAGCCCTAACACAGCTCCAGCCATTCCATGGGTCCTGTCCCTGTCACCAGAGAGGAAATATCAGTACCTGCCCCTCCTCTCCCCCTCACAAGGATGTTGAAGACAGCAATGAGGTCTCCCCTCAGTCTCCTCCAGCTGAGCAGACCCAGTGCCCTCAGCTGCTCCTCACTCAGCTTCCCCTCAAGGCCCATCACCTCCCTGTGGCTTTCTTTGGTTGCTCTCTAACAGTTCAATGTCTTTTTTTATGCTGTGGCACCCAAAAGTGCCCTCAGCACTTGAGGTGAGGCTGCCCCACCCCAGAGCAGAGCAGCAGAGACCGAGCTGGGTGAGACCAGTGAGGAGCAGAGCAGTGGTGACACATCCTGGTCAGGATTTCCACTCTCACTGTCATTTTGGAAATGACCTCTGGCCCTTCCCCAGCCTGGAAACTCATCCTTGATGCCAGTGGAGGTGAGGAGGAGGGAGGAGCAGGGGCTGACATGGCCTTCCTCATTTTGTGACCTCCCACGCCTTTGCAAGACTCATCTCAGGCATTATTAAAGCATTTTCTGTTGATTAGATAAATTTGATGGTTTCACAGTGCAAGAAAACAAAGGCAGTCTATTCCTGACCATTACATGCTTCCCAAAACACCTAACCCACCTCTAAGATACTTTAAAAATTATGTCAAAGTCAAACATTTGTGTATGAAAACCCCAATTTAAAAATCATGATGAATTGGTTTTATTCCCTCCATCCAGCTGGTGCTGTTTCATTTTTTGTCATAATATAGAATTTCACTTCTGGGGCTGTGGCCTATTTCATCTCCCTTCAAATGAACCATTTAAAAGCCTCTCCCCACCCTCTCATTTTGTTGAAAAACTCAAGGACAATATAAACCCAGAAAAATAAATTTTCAGCCAGTGAACTGGAAAATAATCATCATCATCAAAACCAGATATTCTTGTTTTCTAGTCCCTGGCAACTCAGTTCAATAGAACTGCCACCAGCTGAGCTGCTGGCCCACCACCCACTGCTCACCCATGCACTCCCCTGGTGCTGTGGGGACTGGACATTCCTTGCCTTGGGGCCCAATATCCATGCCACACTCCAATTTTCAGCTCACAGTTTGAAGGAAAAGCCTTGGAGGCAAGAGTGTGGCCACCACTGGTCAATATACTGCAGGAGGGAGGCAGGCAGAGCTGAGCAGCAGATTAAGGATAGAGATAGGTTTTGCTGCTGCAATCATTTAGACTGAAAAGACCTCTAAGATCATGTCCAAACACTCCCCAGCACTGCCAAGGCCACCACTGACCCATGTCCCCAAGTGCCACATCCACACAGCTTCTAAATCCCACCAGGGATGGGGGCTCCATCACTGCCCTGGGCAGCCTGTTCCTAAGCTTAATGACCCTTTCCATGAAAAAAATTCCCCAATATCCAACCTGAGCCTGCCCTGGCCCAGCCTGAGGCCGTTTCCCCTCCTCCTGTCCCTGTTCCCTGGAGCACAGCCCGACCCCCCCAGGCTGTCCCCTCCTGTCAGGAGCTGTGCAGAGCCACAAGGGCCCCCCTGAGCCTCCTTTGCTCCAGGCTCAGCCCCTTCCCAGCTCCCTCAGCCTCTCCTGGGGCTCCAGCCCCTTCCCAGCTCCGTTCCCTGCCCTGGACACGCTCCAGCCCCTCAGGGTCTCTCTTGTCCTGAGGGCCCAGAGCTGTCCCCAGCACTGGAGGTGCCTCAGCAGGGCGGGCACAGGGGACAGGACATGACACTGCCCTGGGGCTGTGTCACAGCCTGGCTGGCTCCCAGAGACCATCTGCTACAAATATTGAATGCCTACTTCCCATGAAGTAGCCAGACATAACCTGGTGATGGGAAATAGAGTGTAACTCTTCTATTTTCCTTTGCTTTTTTAAAATTGACTTTATCTCAACAACTTCTTTTCCATTTCATTTTCTCCCCCTGTCCTCCTGATGGAGAAGCTGGGTGGGCATCTGGTGTCCAGTCAGGATCATCCCACTGCAGTTTCCACAGGAATTTCCCACTCAGACCAAGGAGGGCTGAGCAAAAACAGCTCCCCAAATGCTTTTGGTGCACACTGGATAACATTTTCTCTGTTCAGGCTCCTGGAGATCTGCCTGTAGCCCTTTGATCTCAAAGGAGGCTGTGCACAAAGGGGAGAGTTTGGGGCTGCCAATGGGTTTTGCAGGGAAGGGGGCATTTTTTACAGGGTTGCATGCAATGAGGCGTTCATTATAAAAAAAGAAACAACTTTGTAACAACCCCAAGCCCGCTATCTCTGTGCAGGAAGCCTCCTCATTCCTTATCTCAGCCCCAGGAGATTTGTGGGATATCACAAATAACAGCTGGTTAAGATAAGGTCTCTCTCCCAAGACGCTGCTTGCTCCCAGCATCTGTAAAGCCTCATCCTGATGGACCTGAATGGACCAGTGCCTGGAGCTGCTACATCTCATCCCTTTTCAGTCCAACCCTGCTCTTTTCTAGACGTTTTGAGCAAATACTGTGAGGGCTCTTCCCTGCATTTCCATGCCTTAGGCACCCATCTCCAAACCCTCCCAAACACCCTCACCTACCATCAGGGGAGCTCAGCCACCAAAGGCGCTCAGTTTTGGCACGGCAAAACTTAATCCACTCCCTGCCCCTTCCAGCTCCTAGCACAGAGGGAATCCCTTAATTTCAATGAGGAAAACCCCGCCAAGGAGGAGGGGAGCTGTCAGGATCCCCCCCATGCTGACACAAAACCAGCAAACAAGGTGTTTATAGCCCAGTGATTCATAATACTGCAGTTTGCAGGAAACGTAGTGCCATTCATGGTTAAGAAATTCTCTTGTTTTCTGCTAAATATATAAAATAATCACTCATTCCCTGAGCAGCAGATGCAAATTACACCTAGCATTAGCCTCGTATGCCAACTGCTATAATTCTGGTGCAGCATGAAGCTGTTTCCCAAGGCTTTAGAAGTCCCTTAATCTGCCTTCTGACGTCAAATGACAAATTTCTTGCCTGGGATCATTAACGGGATGACTAATGAAAGCTGATAAGTGAATTTATAAATGAAATTAAAGATATTAATATTAAAGGCCAGGCTACAAGGGAGAGAAGTGTGGATTTAGCAAACCAAAACAAGCAGCGTGGTAATCTGCATGAGATTTACAGCTCCTATCCTGACAGGCAAACGAGTGGTATTTTCCGCCTGGAGGTTGTGGAAGCTGCCAGGCTTGATGGACACTTCTCCTGAAGCATCACCACCCCCATTACCTTCAGACGCTGACTGAGATTTAAAAAGCTCCTGCTCAAGTTTAACTGCAAATGCCAAAGCAGGGATTAGTGCACCCCAATAGTCTTTGCAAAGATAGCTTCACCACCAAACCCTCCTGCAAACAAAATACCTTTACTCTGCTGCCAACTTTTTTTTTTTCTCTCTCTCTCTCTCTTTTAAGATAAAAACACACCTCAGACTAGATTCTCATCTTATTCACCCCAGTATAAATGCCAAGCAACTCCTTTAAAAGCTGAGGAGTTTGGAGTTTTTTTGGGTTCATGCACGTACAAACAAGTTCAGGCCTTGCCAGATGGGAATCCAACCCCACGTCCAGGCAGCTTCACCATGAACCCACAGCTCCTTCCAGACTCCAGCTGCTCCTCACTGAGGCTTGGGGCCCTCAGGAGAGTCTGCTCAAGTACCAGCTCCCACCAGCTGGTGATGGTCAGCCATGAATGGACCACACAAACCTCCTGCATTGCCCCAGGGCATGCAGGCAAACACAGGCACCTCCTCTGATATAAAACAAAAAAAAAAAAAAAAAAAAAAAGAGAGAAGAAAGCTTCCTTTTGTCTGCAGATGCCCCGTTTTCAGCAGAGGCAGCATCAAAACTGGCTAGCTAGCTGGGCAAGTGGTCATGAGGGGTGACTCCTCATGCACCCACAGCCTCCAAAAATCCCAAGATCCTGTGGGAAGTATCAGTGCCTCCATCTGGCAGCGAGATTGAAAGAAGAGTCAGATGCCACCAGGAGAATGAGGAATCCTAGAGACATAGAGGAAGCACAGCTGGGGAGGGCACATTTGTTACAGGGATGTTTCCCAATCCCTTCCTTCACTGGAGGAACCCAGGGTGGGGAGCAGCTGCAGCAAGACAGATGTCCCAGGAATGGTTTTATTGAATGCCTTTTAGAGACACGTTCCAGCCTGGAAAAAAGGACAAGAGAATGTTTCCACAGCCACTCTTAGCTCCAGAGCTGGACATATGGTTTGGTAGGCTGTCCAGTTCCATCAGTCCTGCTCAAAAAAGTCCCAGAAGGTGCCCATGCCTGGTGCTCTCCTTGTTTGGGGACACATTTGCTCTTTGGACCATTTGGGAAAGGACATGGAGGGGTGGAGCATGGCAACAGCTCCACAGCACTGCTCAGGCCTTCCAGAGGGAGGAAAAAAGAGGAAAACCAGCGCCAGCCAGTGGCTCTGACTGAGCTGAGGGTCACCCACACTTCGGGGTGTCACTTCCACACAGGGCAGCCACTGGGAGCAGCTGGGACCCCAGGGATGTGATAAGAGACACACAGACACCTGGATCCTTCACCCAAGTACCAAAATCCTCACCCAAACATTTCCCTACAGGCGTGCCCTCACTTCACAGGCTCCCAGCCCACAGGGCTGCCCCTTACTCTCTCTTTGTCCCCACAACCTGCACCTTTGCTGCTTCCAGCACTTCTTTGCTGCTGACCCCACTGGGTGCAGTCCCTCAAGCCAATGAAGAGATTCTGTTCATTAAAGAGCCACAAGCCACACACACAGAGCTCTCCTGCAGGCACATTTTGCAGCCTTTAAAGGGAGGGAGAGAAAACAACAGAGGTTAAGGACACTTACCAAGAGGGATCCATGACAGCATGGGCCAACCAGCCCAATCCAGCTGGGGCTGGGAAATGCAAAGGACCATCAGGCAGGAAAATGTGTGAGAAAAGGTCCTGGGAGACTGCAAAACTGAGCAGAGGAGGAGCAGAAAGGGTTAAGAAAAGGTGGAGAGGAGGCATGGAGCACACAAGGGTTTGCCTTCCCTCCATCCTGGCTGCTGCTGAGCTCTCCAGCACAGGAGCCCAGTCCTTGCCACCACCAGGACCTGTTGCAAGAGGCTAAGGAGTGATTGCACCTTTTTTTTTTTTTTTGGTGAGAATTTAACCTTTCTCAAAAGACAGAGTTTTCTCACTAAGAAGGTTTAGGAGTAAGACAAGACCACACAAGGATTTAACTTGTGGATCTCCCATGGGGTCCTGTGCAGAGTTGCTTGGGAAACCACTTTGCCAATCCCAACTGCAGACCAACCCACTCCATCTACCCAAAATCAACCAAAAAAGGGAGAAAATTACCATTTTCCCCACTGGGTGTTGTCCCCCCTCTCACTGCCTCCCTGCAGGTCCCCGTCCTGCAGCCCCACATTCCCCTTCTGCTTCTCAAACCCCCACATCAGCTGAAACACCTGCTGACTGCAGACTTGTGAGTTTTGAGGACCAAGTTGGCCATAAGCAGCACCTTGAAGCTCTACATTATGTGAAACCCCTTAAGATTAAAGCCTCGTGCTATCACCCAGCTCCAGGAGCTGCAGGGTTATGCAGGAACACCCAAATTCCATGAGATGCCTGAGAGTCACAGCATTTGGCAATGCCATCACACCTCTTCCAATTGCCAAACCAACTCTGCTCCTGGGGGTTACAGATATTGAAGACAATTTAATACAGGAGAAGTTGCAAATCTTCCCTTGGATTTCTCACTCATTAATTTAAAGCCTTCCAAAACGAGCACTCCCAGGTTAAGGGTGGGAAGGGCTTTTCTCTGCTGACCTGCTGCAGCACCTGTCCCTTTTTGAAGACCTCTGGAGAGAAGAATCTTCCAGTTTAGACATGAGGTGCCCCAGTGCATGGTTTGGAGTTAAACCAGCACATAAAGGGGTGGGATGTCCATGTCCTTGCTACCCCCAAAAGAGCTGTATTCCCCTGTCCTTCCACCTCTGCACCCCCAGTGGTTGTCACCATCGTCCCTCTGGTCAGGGGAGACGCATGAGCCAGTCTTGGATGTCCCAAGTGCCCCCCGAGGTACCTGGGGGGGTTCCTCCTACATCTTTTGGGGCAGTGCCTGCCCCAGCCATGCTCCATCCTCCCCTTTCAGCTACCAAGGAGCTGCCCAGGTTATGAGCAGGGTTTGAAGCTACAACAGAAACGAAACTCAAGACTTACTCTAGGAAAGTCCTTCCAGAAAGGTCACAGAGGAGGAGTCGGGGCGGCTCTGCGAGGACACCCACACTCTGCCCAGGGCACCCCGAGCAGCCTGGGCTGTGTCCCCACCGTGTCCCCAGCACTCCGTGCCCCTGCACCAGAGCAGCTCCGGGGATTTGTGGCAGACACACCCCCTCGAGCACCCCCGAGCTTCACAGCTTCTGCTGCTGCCTCCCTCGCGCACCAACTCACCGGTTCTTAAATAACACACTTCCACGGGGCCAGATCCGCACGCAGCAAGGTAAATCCAGATCAGCTCTCTCTTTAGGCTCTGCTGATAATTCCCAGCATGAGCAAAACGTGAGCACTACTCGTTTCTGTTTCCTCTCAAAAAGGATGGAAGCTGTGCCACCAGCCCAGACCCCGTGTGAGACCCATCAGCCCAGCTCCCCTTTGCCATCATTAAGCGCGCACAGATGGGTGTGAGACCTTTACACAACCCTTACAGAAATGAACCTCAGAGCCCCTTTTGTCCGTGTTTGGGATTATCCTTCTCCCTGTTACTGAAAGGAGTTATTTAAGGGAGGCCAGAGATACAGGTTGGTGCTGGAGAGACGTCTAGGCTTTACAGAAATCACTGCATGTGCCTCCACACCCACAGCAGCACCACCAGCACGTGACCCACCTTGGATTTCCTCAGCCCACCGACGCTAAAACAAAAACAAAAACCAAAAAAAAAACCAAACAAAAAAAAAAAAAAAAAACCAAACAAAAAAATCATTTTCTTTGTACCAGGTGACTTTTTCAGGACTCAAACGTGGCTTTTCCAGGGTGTCAAAGGAATTAAGTCATTAAAATGTGGATGAGTTTGATGGATTATGAGCTATGAAAGCCTGGTGGTTACTGACTAATAAGGCTGGGAGGTGGAGGAGGGGGGGATGCTTCCTCTTGTAAGGATGTGTTTCTAACAAGACAGGTCAAAAATATGATGCGGATGATAAATTGCTTTAAAAGTTGCCATTAACCCAGCAGTTTTGTGCATTATTAGATTACCAAGGCATCCTCGGAGTGGGCTGAGCACGCAGCCCTGCTCTGTAGCAGGGCTAATTTGCAGAGTGAGACCTGGGGGGGGTTGTCACGCTCGCTGCAGTGAATCCCCACTCCCAACAAAGGGGCAGCTGCCGGCAGGTGTCCGTGGAGGGGATGGGTTTATCCGTGTTGGGGTTTGGGCTGGGGGGAGAGGAGAAGGGGGATTTTTTTATTTTTTTCCCCCCCACGCCATAACCCGAATCTCATTGTCTCACGTGGCGTGGGGTTGGTGGGAGGGGGAAGGGGGGTTGAATTTAAAAAAAAAAAAAAAAAAGGAAACGAAACAAAATCAAAAAAATAAAAAAAAAAAACGGGGGGTGGGGGGGAGGGTGGGAGAGGGGGGAGAAAATAATAAAAAAAAATCACATTGGAAAATGATCAGCCCCAACAGGCATGCATGTCTCCCTTCATTCATGCAAGCGAGAAGCACAGCCTCCCTCCTCGGGATGTGTATGGGGACGTGTCAGGCACGGAGGAGCTCAGCGCTGGCCCGGGGCGAGGATGGAGCGAGAACAAAGGGCCACGGCATACACTACATCCAGGGGGGAGCAGGGGGCACCCCACCGGTGCTCATACAGAGGGGGACAGGATGGCCAAACAGTCACCGAGGTACACGGAAAAGGAAATATGGAGAAGGAAATCATAAATAAATGTTTATAGAGAAAACCAACCAAACTCAGGATAGAGCTAGGAGAGAGGTGGAAAGGCACAGCCTTGCGAAATGATGCGTCTCTGGGAGGGATGCTGGGGTAAAGGCAGGGCGGGCTGCAGGAGCCACTGGCTTTTGTTTTGCTTGCCAGCGGCTCCTCGTGAAATTTTAGCGGGTGGGAACCACCGACCTGCTGAATTTGTCTTCCTCTCATTAAAGACCAATCACCAATGCTGCGTCTCCCCCCCGCTTCTGTGGAAATGTAATTAAAGACAAGATGCTCCCCCCGCCTCCCCTCCCAGCCCCGTCTCCTGGCTTTGGGAGCCCTGACTTCCCTCAGCTCCTCGTGGCATCCAAGCCAAAACGGGGAGGTTTTACGGGACCCTTTTGCAGACCTGGGAGAGGAGGTCTGCTGCAGGCACAAGGAGAGGTGACCACTATCATTATCATCGCTTTGCAGCCGCAGCAAAGCTGCTCGCTGACCGCAATTCATCCATTCCTCCATGCTTCCAATATTTTAAGGCTCCCCGTGACTTTTTCTCCCAACCCCATAGTTTGCCTTCTTTTTTTTTTTTTTTTTTTTTTTTTTTTGACCAAATCGAGTTTTTATTCAGAAGATGGTGGGCCTGGAGGCTTCGAGCAGGAAAAATGTAGTTACAACATTAGCAGCTGGGACGTTTTTACGAGCCCTGCCTTGCAGGGGTCTAGTGGAGATATTTATAGCATGCCAGTCGCCCCGGGACCGAGGCACGGCAACTCCTCGCCTGGCAGATGGTGGGCAGGGCACTCGCAGAGATGTATACGTTTAAAATATACAGCCTAAAGATCGGAGGGTTTTTTTTTAATTTTTTTTTTTTTTAATATACAGGTTGGTTTACCTCTTGTTAATCAGGACTTTAGAAAAATAAACAATTCCCCCCCCATCCATACAGAGGGATCAGTCTGGTAAGGAAGGTGTAATGTTGTAACTAGAATGAATAAGCAGCAGACCCTTCATCAATTTCTTTTTTTGATTAATAATGAGGGATTTGACTTTTTTTTTTGGCTGTTCTGCGGTAAAACCAGAATTCTGCATCAGCACAACAGCAATAGGGACTGTGCGCTGGGAAGTATGTACACACAGACTAATGCTGAGGGTAGATATGGGATAGGAAGTGGGGGGGGGAAAAAAATGTATTTAAAAGCCCCCATATCTGTTCTAAGAGGGAGAAAAAAATCCACTCACTCAAACCTCACGATGAGGGGAAAGCAAGGAAAAAATCTAAACAGCAGGATACGACAATAAATGGGAAAACAGCAATAGAAAAAGCACACTAGGTTAATATAGGAAAACTAGTTTCTTTATTGAGAGATCGTATATTAGTATTAGTGGAATCGTGTGTAACAATGTCATCATGCACACAATACAAAAAGGCAAGGCCCACCATGCTATGGAAGGGCAACAGAACAAAAGCAGCGTACACTGAGCAGATGTATAGGCTACAGCACATTACATTTCAGCAGGGTATGTCTCTACAGAGAGATTTACATCAGAAACTAGGTAATGTAAAAAAATACAGACCATGCTTTAGTTTTAGTACAAGAAAAAAGGTGGAGATACACAACCAAAGGATATTCGGTACAGAAAAAATTACCCACAAAATAAGAACAGGAAGTAATTTAGCACAGCAGAAAAAAATGTTATCCCTGTTTAATGGAAAACCATTTTGCCAGTCGTCTCTTTCGGCAGCCCGGTTTGTTTGGTTTTTTGGGTTTTTTTGGGTTTTTTTTTTTTTTTGGAGGGTGGGGGGTGTCGCTGGGCGGGTTGTCGGGGGTGTGCCGGCGGGACGGGACACTTGTGGCTGCAGGGAGGGCCGGGGCTGGGGGCGATGCCCGCGGGGACAGCGGTGTCACCGCGGGGACAGACAGGGATGCTGCGCCCCCGGACCACACGCACCCCGCCGCCCGACTCCCCGCCAGCCCGATCCTGGGAACCGCGGCCAATCGCCGCGCTTCCCCTCCCCAAATTTAATGGGTTTTTGGAAGGTTTTTCAAGCAGGGAGGTGGGACCAGATGACCCCACCGTGGTGCCCTCCAAGCTCAGCCGCCCCGGGATTGTGGGTTTGGCCGCAATTCGGGGGCGTTTGGCCCCGCCGCACCCCAAAGAGACTCTGCGACGACGACCACAGCAAAACGAATCCACTTAACAGGAATTTACAGTGCAAATGTAACTCAGCTACTACACAGGATGGAGGTACAAAAATGGCTGTTATCGGCTACAGCTACGCTGGGATGGCCTGGTGGCTACGGTGAGGGGTGGGGGTGGGGGAGAGGGTAAATTAAAAAATAAAATAAAATCCGTAAAAGAAGAACGGGAGGGAAGGGGGGGAGGGTGGAACAGATCTACCGCAGTCGGGAGGTGCGGGCGGTAGGGGGGTCCCGAAGCGTGGCGTGTGTGGGGCGGCAGGCGCCCCAGAGAGGGGGACGCCGCCGGGCTGGGTGAGGTGCGCTGAGGGGAACGCTGAGGGGCAGCCCCCCCTTCCTGCCGCCGGGGACCCGGGACGCGCCGCCCCCCCTCGCCGCCGCCAGCGGCCCCGGGACGCGAACCCGCGTTGCCGGGAGCGGTACCTCTGTTGCGCACGGAGCCGAAGACGGGCAGCACCAGGTATCCGACGTGCACCAGGACCATGCTGCGGCCTTTGTGCCCCCCGGACGCGCCGGCGACTGGCGGCGGCCGCGCTCGGCCGGCACACAAAGGGGCGCGCGGCCAATAGCAGCGCGGGGGCCGCCGCCGGGACACGCCCCCCCGCCCGCCGCCGGCCAATGGGCGCCGAGGGCGGGGCGACCCGCGCGCGAGGGAGGCGCGCACGCGCGCGCGGCAGCGGCAGCGAGGTCGCGTGCGCGCGCACCCGCGCCCGCCGGTCCGGCCGTGCTTCCATCCGTCCGTCTGTCTGTCCGTCCGTCCGTCCATCCATCCATCCATCCATCCATCCATCCATCCTTCCGTCTATCTGTCTGCCCGTCCGTCCGTCCGTCTGTCTGTCCTTCCGTCTGTCCGTCCAGCCATCCATCCTTCCGTCTGTGTCTCCGTCCGTCCGTCCGTCCGTCCGTCCAGCCCTCCTTCCATCTGTCTGTCCGTCTGTCCTTCTGTCTGTCTGTCCAGCCATCCTTCCTTCCGTCCGTCCGTCCGTCCATCCATCCATCCATCCGTCTGTTTGTCCATCCATCCATCCATCCATCCATCCATCCATCCATCCATCCATCCATCCATCCATCCACACAACCACACCCCTGTCACCTGCACACACAGACACACACCACAGACACCCTCAGAGCCCCCACAGACACCCTCAGACGGGGACACGGACACGGCCACACCCTCCCACAGGGACACGGACACGGCCACACCCTCCCACGGGGACACGGACACGGCCACACTCCCGTGCTCCTGCTGTCCCCTGCTCACAGCCCCGAGCTCTCCCACCCCACACACGCGTGGGTCACAGTCTGGGGTGCACATCCCTCATCCTGGTACTCGGGAAACCCTCAGGAGCAGGGCCACCGAGGGCTTGTGGCTGTCCCCACCCCAGTGCCACCGTCCCCACGCCCATCCGTGTCCCATCCCTGCTCCCCGCGGTGACACAGTGGCCCATTGTGTTGACGCCCCAGTTGCTGACAGAATTTATCCGCTGGGGCATCCCTGACCTAAAACGGCTCTGGCCGAGCCCGGAGGGGCGCGGAGAGCGCTGGAAACCCCTCGGAGCGCGGAGCCTCCCCCTGCTGCTGCCCTTCAGCCCCCAAAAACCCCAAACAGCACACATCATCTCCATTCCAAACTGTTTTAATGGACTCGGAGCCCCCGTTGCGCAGGAGGGATCTCTGGCAAAGCACAGCATCCAGGGAATATCATTTCACCCCGCTGCAAAGCGACTTTTCCATGGCTTTCCCACCCTGCCCAGGCTGGTTTTATATTTTATTTCATTCGCCCCCATTCCCCCCGCCCGCTGCGGCCGCCGTCCCGCCGTGGGGAGCCCCCTTAATCCCGGTTTAGCCTTATCCGTGCCGTGCATCTGGCAGGTTTAAGCGCCCGGCAGCCTCTGGACGCGGATGTGCCATGGATTTGTCCGCCCGGATTATGGCATCGGGTCTGTCGCTGGGCTCCGCTTGTGGGTTTGTTGTTTGTAGGGGGGAGGAGGGGAGGGTTGGTTTGGTTTTTTGGTGGTTTTTTTTTTTTTTTTTTCTCCTCCCGATCTGAATAAAAACGTGAGCTTGGTAACCTGGATCTGCGTAACCCCTTCCTTGCCCGTCCCACAGCCCCAGGGCAGATGCTGGGAAGGATTAACTTGATCCGCAGGGAGAGCTGCGAGCTCTCCCTGGAGCCTTCTCCAGAGCTGCAGCCTCCAGCCCAGAGGGCCCTTTTGGGCACATTCGCACAGCTGCTGCTCTGAGCTGCCCAAAACCGGCAGCAGGACAAGTTCTTCCAGGTGCCCGCTGCCTCCCGGTGCCCATCCCATCGCATCCCAGCTCGGATTTGCCCTCCTGCCTTTCCCCCCAATGCCCTCGGGAGGCTGCTCTGGCTCATGGGGGCTCTTGGCAGGGAAGGGCTGGATTTTGTCCCCTCTGTCACCGTGCTGCTGTGGGCATTGCCCACCCCAGGGCTCTGCCAGCCCTGCCAGGCAGCAAATCGTGATGTCCCAACAGCATTAATATTTCCAAGAAAAGAGCAAAATTTGCTGTTTCATTTTTTTCTGCCTAGAATCCCAGAATGGTTTGGGCTTGAAGACAAATCAAAGCTTGACTAAGACCATGAGCAGGGACACCTTCCACTGTCCCAGGTTTCTCCAAGCCCCATCCAAACTGGCCTTGGACACTTCCAGGAGCAGCCACAGCCTCTCTGGGCACCCTGTGCCAGGGCATCCCCACCTTCACCACAAAAAACTCCTTCCTTACATCCAATCCAATCTAATTTCCCATGTTTATACCGTAATGAAACCCTTCCTGAGCCCCGTCTGCGTGGCAGCATGGAAACACACCCGCTCCCCACGCATCTCTGTCAGCAGCAATGGGCCACCCCTGGCCCCTGGCGCGATGCCGAGCTGGCTGTGTCACAGAGAGCCGGCAAAGGGACATCTCTTTAATCGCTAAAAACCCCGCAGGGCGCCCCGCAGCCCAACCCACGCGTGGATCCGACAGGGAGGGACGCCCACCGTGCTTCCCTGGCCCGTCCCCACCCTGGGGGTTTATGGAACGCGCTGCCATCCCCTCCGCGGTGCCCTGGGACGCTGCTGGCCCCGGGCCGGGCTGCAGCCCCTCCAGCAGCCCCAGTTGCCTCGGGCAGCTGCTCCCGTGGTCCCCGCAGTTGTCCCGGGCATTTCACGGGGCTCAGCCCCCGCCGCTGTCGCTTTGCATCTTCCCCGCCCTTCCCGGACACCCGATCCTCCGCAGATGCCGAAGGCACAGGTTGATGTTAAAATTAGCCCCTGGATCCCTCCTGCCCATCCCCAGAGCAGATTTTGGGGTGCAGCACCCCCCGTTTGGGGCATCCTCCTGCCTTTGCCGCGGGCTCAAAATCCCGCTCCTCCTGGATGCTCCCTGGCCTGCGGGTGTCCGTGAGACACGGGTGTCCCCGCGGGTGGCTCTTCTGGGCATGCTGCAGGCACAGGGGGATGTCTCACCCCTCGGTACCATAGGGAAGGAGTCTCCCCTTACCCGGGAGGATATCCAGGAGTTAATAGGTGATCCAGGGCCACACGTGGCGCATCAGCACCATCCTGGGGCAGGTCTGGGGGTGACCTTCACTCCCAGAGCTGCCAGATCTGCCCCCCACCCTCTGCCTGTCGCAGACGTCCTTCACGAAAAATCCTTTCTTTAGGATTTTTCCTCCTAAGAAGCTGAGAAGCTTCAAAAACAAAATATGAACATTGATTATCTGCTGCTGTTGAATGCAACAAGTGAATCTTTGATTGGCCCATGTTAGTTGTTTCTAGTTGATGGCCAATCACAGCCCAGCTGGCTCGGGCAGAGAGTCCGAGCCACAAACCTTTGTTATCATTCTTTCTTATTCTATTCTTAGCCAGCCTTCTGATGAAATCCTTTCTTCTATTCTTTTAGTATAGTTTTAATGTAATATATATCATAAAATAATAAATCAAACCTTCTAAAACATAAAGTCAAATCCTCGTCTCTTCCCTCAACCTGAGACCCCTGTGAACACGGTCACACTCTGCCCACCCTAAAGCCCTCTGCAATTTCACCCTGATATGGAATATTTCACCAACATTTCACTGCAAAACCAAGCTGGGTGAAACCCTTCGGGGGGGTCAGGATGGTCTGAACTGGCTCAAAAAACAATGAGTCCGTTTTCTTCAAATTTAGGGGATTTTTTTGGCTGGCCTCAGGCAGGACAGTGGAACAGCCCCCAGGGAAGGGCTTTATGCAGCAGTTTTGAGGCCCGTGGTTTGCTCCAGAGGGACAACTCACGCCGCCCTGAGGCCTTTTTATGGAATGCCAGAATGGTTTGGGCTGGGGGCCCCGAGGGTCTCAAGTCCCAGGCTGGGGAGGCACAAAGCCTGTGGGGCTTGGGGGAACAGCACTGGAGAACCTCCAGGGAAACTGGGGCTGAAAACACCTGCAGTTAAGGTAACATGGATAGAGAAAGGGTAAAAAAGGAGGGGAAATCTCTACAGCAAATAGCATTGCTCCATGCCTGGGAGCAGCAGCAACCCAAACACAAGTGGGGACTCAGAAACTGGAAGGGCTTTATTTGAGAATTTTTACACTGACATTTTATCTCAGGTTATTTTGCTGCTTTATTTTCTTTCTCCCTGGATTTTTTCCTCTTCTGCTTCTTGCCTTGTTTCTTTAGCAAAAAAAAAAAAAAAAAAAAAAAAAAAGAGAGAGAGGCAATCTAGAGGAAATCATTACGCCTTTGATTAAAGTGTAATATCTCAGCATTTCAATTTTCCAATTTTATAAAGTAAGAGATAAAATAAGAAGATGGGTGAAAACCTCAGCTCCAAAGAGCAGCCATTTGGGAGCAGAGAAAGGGAGAGAAAGAAAAGACTTTGCAATTATTTTGCTGTAGCCTGTTTCAGATGCGTGGCCCAGGAGGTGCTTTTTCCCTTTTCCCTGAAATGAGGATTTTTGGGAGCTCACAGCACTCGAAGGAACCCAGCACACATCCAGAGCCCTCCCCAGCTCATTTCAGGAGGGAGCACAATTTATGGTGGCAGAGGGGACGAGTCCAGGGCAGGGAACGGAGCTGGGCAGGGGCTGGAGCCCCAGGAGGGGCTGAGGGAGCTGGGCAGGGGCTGAGCCTGGAGCAAAGGAGGCTCAGGGGGGATCTTGTGGCTCTGCACAGCTCCTGACAGGAGGGGACAGCCGGGGGGATCGGGCTGTGCTCCAGGGAACAGGGACAGGAGCAGAGGGAGCGGCCTCAGGCTGGGCCAGGGCAGGCTCAGGTTGGATATTGGGGAATTTTTTTCATGGAAAGGGTCATTAAGCTTGGGAACAGGCTGCACAAAGGGCAGCGTTGGAGCCCCCATCCCTGGTGGGGTTTAAAAGCCACATGGATGTGGCCCATGGGGACATGGGTCAGTGGTGGCCTTGGCAGTGCTGGGGGAATGGTTGGACTCAATGGTCTTAAAGGGCTTTTCCAACTAAAGCCATTCAATGAGTCTATGATGCCCCATTTGTATCTTAACATTTTCCTTAATTATTTTTCTTTGGGGAATTTCATTCTCCATCTGTATGGGGGTGGCAGATGGCAAAACAGAGCTGGGGATTTTCTGACTGGTGGTGGTTGTTGCAGAATGGGAGCTGGTGGAGATTCACTGCATTGAGTCCAAAGTGGGACACTGGGGCCGATTGAACCCTTCCTTTCAATCAGAGTTTTAAGCTCACAATACTCATTACTCCCTGTGTGCCTCCATAAGGTGAGGGCAGTTTTGGGCTTTAGGATGTGTCACACCCCCCTGTTTCAAGCAGAATGACCCCAAATTCACCCTTTCTCCTCCATGCTGCCCTTATTTTTGGGGAGCAGAGGTTTTGGTGTGTTTTCCCCCCAGTGTTCTCCCCATCCCAGTATCCCAGCAGCTTCCTGCAGCAGCAGCTTTGGGATGCAACCAGGAACTGAGAAGAAAGGAAGGCCCTCTCCTGGAAACATGCTCTGCTGCAAAATCCCACAAGTTCTGC
The DNA here is from genome assembly GCF_037042795.1 of Molothrus aeneus. Taxonomy (NCBI): domain Eukaryota; kingdom Metazoa; phylum Chordata; class Aves; order Passeriformes; family Icteridae; genus Molothrus; species Molothrus aeneus. The sequence continues at coordinate 2,005,658 of NC_089680.1, forward strand.
CACTAATCAAGGACATTGAACTATTTTATTTATGAGATCTGGTCCTTGGTTTCCAATACCCAAAAATAAGGCAAGGTCAGCAACCCCTGTCCACATTCCCAGATCCTGGGCTTAATATCTGGAGAAAAGACTCACTAGTGGTTAATTACTTCAAAATCACAGCTGGATAATTTAATTTCAGTATTCCATCCAGATGATTTTATTTCTTTTGCTCTTCCCAGGGCCCTTTTCCCTGCCTTGGGATGGATGCTGGCTGCATGGACAGGGTCTCACCAAGGTGACTGGGTCCAGCACCGTTAGGAAAATTAAAAAAAAAAAAAAGATTGTTTTTAAATTGTTTTTTTCACATGCAGAAGCCCTTTTGCCTGTTTTTGAGGGCACTTTCCCTGTTCTGGGGGATGCAGGGGAGGGTGAGACAGCAGCCAGATCCCGTATCCTCTGGCTCTGGTGCCATCTAGTGCCTTGCCAGGGGCTGCTTCCAGCCAGGGCTTCCTGAGAGAAAATATCAGCGGCCAAACTGCGGTAAAAATCATCGTTATTGCAAAAAGGGTGCTGCTGAGAGCCCTCATCGCCACCCACCCACCCCTCCCCAGCCTTCCTGCGGGGTTGGGAGCAGGCTGAGCCCAGCCTGGAGCCCCAGGAATTAAAGGGATTTCTCCCTGAGGCACAGGGAAGGAGAGGATGCAGGGGTAAAGCTAATTTTGGAGCATTTTGGATAATTTTAAGGGCATTTTAGAGTTTTTCTACACCCTTGGACAAGCTGGGAATTCTGGTCCAGGGCAAGACCTGACACTGGCCATCAAAGGATGAGGGAATGCTGCATCACCCCTCCAAAAATTTGGCTGTAGTATGCAATCCTGCCGCTTGCTGGGAAAATAAAGCACTAAACAAGAATTTTTTTTGAGTGTCAGGGAGCTCAGCCCCTCACAGAAAGCTCACTCCCTGCATTGTGCCATGCCCAGGTGGGACTGCTTTAATTAAAAGCCCTAATTCCTCCTTTTGACAAGCAGATGGAGGAAAGAGGGATTGTCCAAGGAGTCAAGGATTCCTCAGCTGTAAGTGGGATGGGGTTTTTAGTGGCCTCAGGCTTTGTTTACACAGCTTCCCAACCACAGAAAATGCTTGGGAACTGTGGAGGTCTCCTAGGTGGGCACCGGGGGCTCATTCTCCTTTTGCTGGAGGGGGGTTGAACTAAACATTTTAAACTTGCCAGGCCTCTTCTGAGACATGTTGTGAGGTTGTTTTTGAAATTATCCCCTTTTATTAGGATTTGCTCAATACAGCCCCTCTGTATTCTGGTCTTGGTGTGTTACCTAGAGAAGAGAATATCCCAGGGACACCTCAGAGCCCCTGCCAGGGCCTCCAGGGGCTCCAGCAGAGCTGCACAGGGACTGGGGACAAGGCCTGCAGGGACAGCACCCAGGCAATGGCTTTAAATGGAGAGAAGGCAGGGTTGGATGGGATACTGGGGAGGAATTATTCCTTCTGAGGGTGGGCAGGCCCTGGCCCAGGGTGCCCAGAGCAGCTGTGGCTGCCCCTGGATCCCTGGCAGTGCCCAAGGCCAGGCTGGATGGGGCTTGGAGCACCCTGGGATAGCGGAAGATGTCCCTGCACATGGCAGGGAATTGGATTTAGATGGTCTTTAAGTTCCCATCCAACCCAAATAATTCTGTGATTCTGTGACACTGGGGCTCACTGGCACACAGCAATTCCAAGTTTGAAGCAGACACACAAGGATGTGGAAGAAACACAGCGGGAAAGGTTTGGGTGTTGCTGACCATGGGCCAGCCGAGGACAAAGCAGAAGCACAGCTCAGCTGCAGATGGCATTTCATCAGAGGCACCAGTCAGGCTCCAGGAGCTGTGTTCAATTCACAGCACCTACAGCAATGGAAAATGAATTTGACAGAGCACTCTTGTTTGTTTTCCCAGCTCTGATGTGGCTGCCCTGGATTCACCCGAAGCTGCTGATGCAGCGAGTAAGTGTAGAAAATTATCTGAAATTAAACTTCCAGACAGCTTTCCCCCTGCCCACTCCAGCTTTGCCCCGAGACTGTCTGAAAGATGTTGCCTTCCCAGGGGCTGGCACTCAATTCTAATTTTAAACTGAATTGCAAACCCAGATGACTAACCAGATCCATGAGAAAACTTCCAAGGGGCATTTGTGAATCAGCAGTCGTCAGGACTCTCAGGATTGAATTTACTTTCCAAAAACTCAAGATATAGACTGTGGGGATCCATGGGTTGGATCCTTGTCTGCCCTTTAGCATCAGTAACAAGAGGATTTCACCTTATTTGCACCAAAGTTGTCAGTAAGTGCGGGGTTCGTGCATCCCAAGTTTGCATTTTGCAGGCACTCTGCTCTTTCCCTGTGCAGACAGAAGGGAAACTGCATCCCTGGGGTGCTCTGGAGAGAAAGCCACAGCAGCTGACATTCAGAGATGACAGCCCCAAAAAGGAGAGGCAAAACTGGCAGTGTTTCAGGCAAGGGAAGTGATGCCTTCAGCAAGGAGCACCATTTGCAGATTCTCCAGGGAACTGGGGGAGATTTTATTTTGTGTTTAGATTTTATTTTGTGTTTATCAGCAGCTTGTTCAAAGCCACTTAGCACAACCCATTCAGTCTTCATTTCAAGGCGGGCAAACCAAACTTTCAGCCACAGAATTAGTCTGCATTGCAACTAATTCACTGGGGGAAACACAATACAAAAGCTAACCTGGTTCTGGGTAGTTTTCATCAGTTTTTGTGTTGCCCAAAAATAGCAATTCCCACAAAGTCAAGTGGCTCCTGCATAAGGAAATGCCAAGGGCCACAGGAGGAATTTCAAGCTTTCCATCCAGTGTACCCTGAAGCCTACACACTCTGGGCATCTCTTGGTGGTAGAGAAGAAAAAATTCAGCAGATATTTTATCTGTCCTCTTCCCACATCTGCACCAAACTCCAGGGCTCTGTTCTCCCTCAGCTGCTGATAAACACAAAATAAAATCTGAGATTGGTGCCCACCAGGCACCAATGACCACCAGGCCCAGATTTCGTATTTTCAGGCTCCACAAATGCCAAGAACTCAGTAAGGCTGAAAACCATTCTACCTTCATTATCCATATTGGTACTTAAAATACATGGATAAGTGGCCTTATTGATTTGCACTGGGAGCTTTCTCATGTGATAAATACACATAAAACACAGCAGAGGTACTGAATTATAATCATTATTAATTTTATTCCTATTCCCATTTCCATTTTGCCTGTGAGGGGGCAGGCAAGGCAGCAGGACTCCACGTTCAGCACAGTGCAGTTGTCCTTTACCATCCTCCTCTTTCCTTGTGGCTCCAAATTCCTCCATACAATTTTGTGGTTCTCTGAACACCTGGCACCACCCCCCTGGCCAGAGAGGAGCTGCCCTGGAGCATCGGCCTCTGAGCCAGGCAGGGCCACTGAGCAGCAGAAGGTGTCTGGGGGGATGGCACAGGGGATGCAGTCAGAGGAATAATGGTGGGAAGGTTGCTCAGACACCTGAAGGACTCAGGCGTGTGGGGAGGTGGAGGCTGTGCTGAAATTGCATCCCTGGAGGGGATTCTGCAGGGCACAGTGAGCCCCACAACAGGGAGGGCAGGGAGCTGCTGCAGCCAGTGCAGAGGAGGCCACGGAGCTGCTGCCAGGGCTGGAGCCCCTCTGCTCTGGAGCCAGCCTGGCACAGCTGGGGCTGTTGAGCTGCACAAGAGAAGCTCCAGGGACACCTCAGAGCCCCTGCCAGGGCCTCCAGGGGCTCCAGCAGAGCTGCCCAGGGACTGGGGACAAGGCCTGCAGGGACAGCACCCAGGCAATGGCTCCCACTGCCAGAGGGCAGGCACAGATTTTGGGCTCTTGGCAATTAGGAATTGCTGGCTGGGAGGGTGGGCAGGCCCTGGCCCAGGGTGCCCAGAGCAGCTGTGGCTGCCCCTGGATCCCTGGCAGTGTCCCAGGCCAGGCTGGATGGGGCTTGGAGCAGCCTGGGATAGCAGAAGATGTCCCTGCCCATGGCATAGGGGGTGCAATTGAAAGATCTTTAAGGTCCAACTTCCAACCCAAACCAAACTGTGCTGGGAATCTGTGATGGGCAGCAGCCACTTGTCACTGGTACCTGCACATCCCCTGGCACCAAGGCTACAGGGAGAAGTGTCAGTCCTGCCCTGGTCTGAGATAAAAGGAAGGTTTTGCAGCCAGGAAATCACTTCAGCATTCTGGAAGTGCAAAATTAAATGTGTTACAGCAAGAAACAGTGCTGAATTTCAGCAACTGTAACCCAGAATTTACAAGTTTAATTTGTAGATGTGACAAACAGCAGCATATTTGATGGAAGTGGAAGGAAAAAAAACCCCAACAAATCAATATTGTTTAAATAATACACTCTATTTTATTTTGTCTTAAAATAGTTTAACCTTTATGCTACAGACTTGTTTCAAAAAACAGAAGGTCTCATCTTGCACCAAAAATATATATATTTATATATATATATATATAACACTCTGTTTTATTATTATTTCTCTCCGAAGACCATTAAATAGTAGATGGAAAATGAGAACTAAATAGTGAGTGTCGAGAAGAATCGAATTTTATTTTTAACTAGAGCCGCACATTTTAAACATTTATATTCTGAGCAGTGATTTGTCTTCACTACAGAAGATTCCAAGTTCACACTCCAGCAATTCAGGAAAACTGCTAAACCCTGAAGGGCTCGAGCCAATGCACACTGAGGTCGATGGGCAGCCCCACACCGACCCCAGTGGGTTCTGGTCCAGGCCCCAAGTGCATTGGTTCACAGCCATACAATGGCTAACTTTTCTCTTTCCTGCTGAGAAGAGCAAAAACCACCCAGGCACGTTTTTGCTCTTTAAAAAAAACCAAAACAAAACAAAAAAAAACCCAAAAAAAACCAGAAGTTAAAAAAAAAAAAAAAAAAAAGGAAATAAAACCAAACTATTTCCTACCTATATCCAGTGATTGCTTTTTTCAGATCACTAGCCTTGAAATTTGTTAAGAGAAAATACATAGTGTTTTAAATAAAAGAAAACCTGCATCGGACTACCATACATGAGCTGTTTAAACAAACACAGTGCACAGTTGGAGGAAGTTTGGTTAGGAGGCAGTTGTTTTTATGTACACGTGGAAGTCACATCATATACAAACTGAAAAACAAGGAGAGACAGTTTGCATTTTTTCACGGAAGGGCTGCAGACGGGGTCCCTGCAGCTTTCTTCACAGCCACTCTTCAGGAGACTCTGTGAAACGGGAAGAAGCAGCCACAGGAGGTGGCTGTTCCAAAGTTACCTTTACAGCAGGAGTGTGAGCCCACAGCTGACGGAAAGACCAGAGAAAGGACGGGCAGAGCAGCACGGAGCCTCTCCCTGCTGCGGGGCCAACAGGATCCATCCATGCTCCCCTCCCTCCCTCCCTCAGGAAGGAAGGAAGGAATTGGTCACTAAAAAACACCACAGGTTTTTCTCGGGCCATGCAAGACACTTATGTTCAATGTTCTAGAAAGCTGGAAATGGGAATATCAATCCTTACCTAGCTGTTCTGTAAAGTGCAGCATGAGCTGTTCTGCTTATGGAAGAAACAGATGTTTGTTACTAAAGATACCCCCCTGCTGGGCTGTTTTGCCTTTATGTGACAACACAGGTAACTCTATTTTAATTTTTTATTTTGCCCACAGATAAAATTAGGGGAAACCAAATAAATTTTGAAAACCAGCCGACACAAAAGAAAAGCAGAACATCCCATGTCCTGACCACCCTTGTTCAGCTTTAAATAGTGAAAAATCTAATGGCAGACCTGTACAAAATTCCCAAGAGAAACTTCTGGAATATGAAGGAATGTTTCAATTGCACAGTAGACATTTAAAATGAATAATATCATCTTGTTAAAGTCAAATCTTTGGTTTTTGCCTTGGGAAAGACTCAAAATGACAGATGAGGGACAGGAATTTCCATGTACACCACAGAAACTGCAGCCCGCTAAAGTGAGTTGTTCCACTGATTTTGGTAAATATTCTGGTAGAAAGTGTTTCCTGAATCTTGGAATTCCCAAAACTAGCAGGAGAGGCATGATTGAAAGCCAGGGAAATGGTGCAGATTACTAATTAAAAAAAAAAAAAAAGTTAAAAACCATAACCTTAGTTTCTGACCCTGATCCTGCAACATCTTTCAGGACAGAGTTTTAAGCACTTGAGTGGCCCCACAAATTCCAGGAACAGGTCCCAGCTGACCACCCTTTTGCCAGACTGGAGCTTTGGAATTTGCTTGGGATTTGTTTTTTGTTTTCTGAGATGGTGAATGACACAAACAAGCAGCAGTAGAGATGGGGACTGTGAGCAAAACGTTTAATTCCTCTTCTTCATCTACTCCAGGCAAAACTCAGATAGAGGTAATGATAATAAGCTATAATTAAAGAGGAGAGGGATGCTGGGCCTTTTTATTACTTTTTCCTGTGCTTTTGCAATGTTCAGCTGTTCCTAAGTCACTACTATTACTATTTTAGCCATTCCAAGCTGTGGGAATTGACCAGCGAAACACAGTAGTCAAGTGGACAGAAGACTCAGCACTGAAGAGTATAAACTATAAATTACATTGAAAATAAAAAAATGTTTTAATTAAAAGCTGTTCAGTGCATTTTTTATGGGCCATTTGCATTAAAGACAATCCCTCCTGCTGGTAACATAACCAAATCAGTCTGGGTAAAAATACTCCTGGCCCAAATTTTGGAAGTGTTGAATACCCCCCAGTTCCACTGAAATCAGTGAGGACACAGCATTTCTCAAAATCACTGATGCTCACACAGCAACACACTAACTTCTACTAACAAACTCAAGATACTGATAAATTAAAAAAGTCCTGGAGTCGGGAGGTGGGGAGCGTGGGAGGACGTAAGTTTGCACGCAGTTATTTCGTTAGGTATACACGCACACGTTAGTAACTGCAGATGTGTTTTAAATTTGGTGCTGTTAATTCTGGGCAGGAATCCTCCTCGGAGAAGGCAGAACCCTCTGAAGTGATACTGAAATCAGACTACATTCCTGTGTGGAGGCGGAGAAACGCCGTGGGTTTGGGTTTCTTGGTGCCAAGGACGGGGCCTCTGGAGGTGATGGTTTCACCGCTCTGTGCCAGGGAGGGCAGGAGGGGAGGGGGCAGAGCACAGTGACAACGGCCTTACAGGAGGTATTTGCGCCTGGTGTCCTCGTCCAGAGTCAGATCCACCACTTCTGGGGGCGAGGACCAGTTCTGCTGGGGAGCCACTGCTGTCCATGGCTGCGCGGGCTGGGCGCTGCCGAAGGGCGAGCCGCGCTTCCAGGAGGCCACGCTCTGGATCACCCCTCCCCTGGGATGCACACACCTGCAGCCAGGAGAGGGACACACACACACACACAGCGTCAGGGACACTGCTCAGCTCAGACACCACACCCCCTCCTCCAGTGTTCCATCGTTAGCTGGTGAGCGCTTCCCTCTCCAAACTGGATTCTCCGCTTGTAGAGCCCGTGGCATCCCAAACACCCAGTGAAATTTAAATTTGGGGATTAAATTATTCCAAAGGAATGCTAGTAAGTGTAACGTGATCCTCCTTAAAAAACATGTGCATGGATCCCAAGGATCTTGAGGAAGCCTGCCCCACCATGTGTAGTACCATGCACAGTTTCCTGATGCAGCTTTACCCATTGGACTTTCTAAAAAGAGAAAAATCTGCAGTGAGGCTGCCGAAGAGAAAATTAAAAGCTATACTGCAATATTAAATCAAAGCCATATTAAAACAAGGAGGTAATGATACTTTCATTACAGTAATTGCAAGAGAGATCTTGCTAATTATGTTATTACAGTCGTTATGCCTGACTTTTTTTTCCTTTTGGTCTTTTTAACTGAAAATTACAAACACGCTGGGAAATGCTCACTGACAACAGTTCAGCCCCACTTCAGCAAAACATTTCAGCTTTAAGTGACTGCAGCCAATGAGACTAAAAGGTGTATCTGAAGATAAGGCTCCAGTGCCCTGCTGAAGCATGATACACAGGTACCTTTCACATAGCATTTTTACCTATTATATCCATAATAGATACATGACAAATGAAGCTCAGGTTAAGAGCAATTAGAAAAAAATAAATGCACAGCGAAAGGTAGAATAATTTTGTGTATGATGAAGTGATGACAGGAATTTATTAGAGGCTTTAGGATGATCACTCAATTTCCAGCTGTAAATCCTGCACAGGCACTAATAAAACTTGATACCTAGGGCTCCAAAAATTGTTTTGCTCTTGTAAGCACTGGTAGTGGCTGCAGCTCCTCCTGGCTGCATGGATAAACACGAGGTGCTCTGGCTGCTGGGGTAGCCTTTTCCCATTTCTTTGTGAAGGCACGTGTATTTCAGGAACTCCAATTTCCTGCACTGATCAAATATCCCTGACATTTACGTTTTATTTATTCCAATTTAAGTCTGTGCTATTTATTCTCTCCAAAACTACTTAGGTTATGCTCAGATCTCTTGGTTCTGGTTGGAGTTTTGTGAAATAGAATGAAAAATCTCATTCTCTGAGCTGTAACTTCTCTGAATATAAATGTCTCATTGCCTTCTCAGATACGCTGCTTAGGTTTAGATGTGATGTTCAGAATGGCTCTTTTATTACTTCTTCTGTCATAAAAACACATACTTAAAGTATGTATCTACAAGGAATCAGCAGTAAGACCCTGGAAAATGTATGGGATTTCTTTCTTTTAAAGCTTTCTTTTAAAGAGAAGTATTTTTAAGCTTAACTGGCAAGAAAAGCTTGTAGGCAGAGCAAATTAAATATGATGTTTGGTCTTAGGGACTGTGATGCACCATTCTGAGAACAGTCCTCAAGTGTTTAGGCAAAGCTAAGACTAACTTTTCTTCCTGAAGATTATGAAAACAAGCCATAAATTACCTCACAAAAAAAAAGATACCTCTGAAAAGTAAAACTGTTTATCCTCAAACTAGTCACACAAGCAGCCAACAGCAAAACATTGAGTCAAACATGAGCTCAGAACATGCTTCCAGTCTACAGCTAAGGGAAGATACCAAGTAGAGGCAATAAAAAACCCAAAAAAGCTCCTAGGAAAAACTAGAGGAAAACTGGTTTGTATGCATGTATGATTTAAAAAAATTCTACTGGTGAAAAATTAAACAAAACTGAAAAATATGACTTGGTGTCCTAAGTAGATGCCAAGGAATATCCCAATGATGAGAAACAGCACCAATTCACTCAGAATCTGAAGAACTACAAACAATGGACAAACTCCAGGGTGTCACAACTCACACCAGACATGGAATTGAGAGCATGACAAAAACCAGGATCCAAACACCACACTAACTAAGCATGCAGAAATTACTGATCAAAAAACTAACTCTTGTCCAAACAACAAGCCCTGCCAGAGGCCCATCAATACTTCATAACTGCAAGCCTAGACCTGCAAGAGAAATAAAACTCTAAATAGGATTCAAACAACTGAAATGTGTGAGGGAGTATTCCAGGGAGGCAGTAAACACAGGTCTGCAGGAGATGGGTACAGGAACAAAGGAAAGCACAGGAGAGTGCTTTTAGGCTGATTTGCTGAAATCATTTCAGTTCTTATCTACTAAAACTCATTTTAAACAGCAACTCTGCATTTAGCTCATGTTTCCATTCCCACAGAGAGTGAGTATTATTGAGGCAGCAGCACGGAAAGCTTTCAAAGAGGGGGCAGAAGCACAAGGGTCCTGTGTGCAGTGCTGCACAGATTTACAGCAGCCAGTGCTGGAGGGTGGATCCACACCCCTCACCATCAGCACAAACACCCTCCCAGCCCTGGGTTCTGCTGCATAAACAGCCAGGAGAGCTGCTGCCTAAGGAATTACCATCCTCCAAAAGAGTTGGCCATGCAAGGACTAGGACTTTTTCCACTGTTCTAAAAGCTAAGACTAAATCCCCTTTCTGGACCTGAAAATTCCCTTTTTTTCACATCCAACAGCACTGGGCTGCGCTCACATTATCCATGAAGTTTCCTGCCTGGGAAATTGGGTCCTGAACTTTTTCTTTCTTCCTTCCTCAAGAAATATGCAGTGAAAGGACAAGGAACTCTCTTCCATGTTCCTCACACCCTTTTCTGCCTCCAAGCACCCATGAGGCAGCAGAAAATTTTAGAAGCAGCTTGCCTGTGTACTGTTTTAACTTGGTTTTATTCCACCAAATTCACACTCCATACTATTAGAAAATGTCAGTTTTGCTTAACTGCTTCATAATATTTTAAGCCAAGGAAAGACCACAGACTAAAAATGATGAGTAACATAAAAAAATACCTACCAGGAAGAACAGCTGCACAGGTTTCTGACTGAGAGAGAACCTCTGGCACCCCTACCCCCATCTACACCTTGACCTCTCTTGAATCTTGAAATAAACCTAAGATTCAAAATGATCTGATTTTTAACCTAAAAGGGATATCTTATGACATCAGCCATTGAAAAAATGATAGTATTTTTACCCCTAATAACTAATTAAATAAAGTGGAAGCTGTTAAAAAAACTTAATATTTTGAAAGGAAATAAGAACCCACATAAAGATTTTCCCTTAATTATTTGCATATTTTTGTATCCTTAAAATCTGAATTTCTGATGTATGATGTATAAGTATCTCAATATTTGGTATTTTTATACTACATATCTTTTAGCCAGTTATATCTTTTAGCAAGTTAATGTTTGATATTGAAACACAACTTTTTCTGAATAACTATCGAGTTGGTCACTTTTAAAGAAAAACACATTCCAAAATCACCATGACCAGCAAAACAGAAAAGTGCAACATTTGCTGCCTTTTGGGCATCACTCATGGATGGGTAACTAGAGAAGTGAAGGTCAGTAGTTCTTTCTTTATTGATTTTGGTATCCCAGACATTCTGATAAAATTAAATCAATATTAGAGCAAGAAACAATAATTCATACCTGGCATGTTCCTGAACTCCAACAATCTCCACTTCGCTATCAGAAGAGGCAATGTTAATTTCTTCATTGGCCTGGGCATTTCCACAAGAGATTTTGTCACCTGGAAGGAAGCCTGGATCCAAACGATCTAGAGATGGGAAAAATGGGAATACAGACAGTGTTTAACAGCTTACATGACCCAGAAATCAGCTGGAAAAGGAGATTCCCAACCTAACAAAAAACCCAAGTTTTTAGATCAAATTTTTCAACTTACAATTCATCACCTGACACAGGAAAACTACTGGATTTAGCCAGTGTCAGCAGCTCTGGTGATGGTGCTGTCACACAAATGTGAACAAAGCCTGACTGTTGCAGGAAGAACAACCAGAATTTCCCAGCTGAAATGTTATGGCAGTCAGAAAGACTCTTATGATAAGAGTCAGACTGTCCCTAAACCTTCTTGACATTGAGAAACAAAACAATCTAAGCAAACATAATGATCCTATAGCAAAAAAAAGCCAATAGGCTGGACGGAAACATCCACGCATCAAGGAGAATTGATTTAATTTCTTTAAATAAAAAACTAGGGGAAACTGGTCAGCAAAAAAACACAGCAAAGCCATCCATTTCTGGCAGTGCTGCTTCACACATCTGCTCTAATATTATTAAAAATACTTGAAAAGTGGTTTATTTATGTCCCATATGCAGCAGGGCTGTTTTTGCATTACAGTTCCTCAATGGCATCCAGTTTGTCAGTCAATCAAACCACAAACCCCCTCTAAATACAGCAAGTGTGGCACATTTTTGCTTTTTCTGCCAACTGCTGCTAAGAAGGTTCTTCACCCCAATTAGAGAATGTGTTGAGTCATATAGGATACTACTTACATGGGAAACACAAAGCAGCTGAAATTATTATTTCTCCCACAGAAAATAGATTCCTTAAAAAATCAGTTAATTAAAAGATATGACTTCTACTCTTTTTTTTTTCCCTCAGGAAAAAGAGAAAATTATTAATTCCACTGTCTCTCTTTATCATTAGCCTGAGGGATGCTGGGCAGCCTTGAAGTAGCTGATACTGCCTACTTCTAAAAAACCACTTGGTCAGCTGTACTACACAGGGAAAGAGTCATTTGTTGAGCAGGAAATTTGAGAGTACGTGAATATTTTATGTGTGTCTAGTTTGAGTGGACACCTCCTCAAAGATGAGAGGAGGAGGAGAAGCAATAATGAACCACAGGATTTCAAAGGTGTGTGAACAAGCAGAACTGATTATACCCCCAGGGACATTAAAAGGAAACAGAAGAAATTAAACTTGAAACAAGCGCCAGGGAAACTTTCTAATGACTGCTTTAAGCAGGTGGGAAAGATGCAAGGAAATAGAATCACAGAATGGTTTGAGCTGAAAGGGGCCTTAAAGCGCACCCAGTGCCACCCCCCCTGCCACAGGCAGGGACACCTCCCACTGTCCCAGGCTGCTCCAAGCCCCATCCAGCCTGGCCTTGGACACTGCCAGGGATCCAGGGGCAGCCACAGCTGCTCTGGGCACCCTGGGCCAGGGCCTGCCCACCCTCCCAGCCAGCAATTCCTAATTGCCAAGAGCCCAAAATCTGTGCCTGCCCTCTGGCAGTGGGAGCCATTGCCTGGGTGCTGTCCCTGCAGGCCTTGTCCCCAGTCCCTGGGCAGCTCTTGTGCAGGAGCAGAGACCATGCTGCATGTGCCATTTCTGGAAAGCCAAGACCCTTGGTCACTGGATCAGGGTTAGCAAGGGAAGGGAACACATGCCCTGCAGGTACCTGAAGGAGGAATTTCCACCTCACAGGACAAAAACATATTGGTCAGCTGAACTTAAAACAAATTAATAGCCCACAGATAGTCTCTTCCCAGCATTGCAGTTGAGCTGAACATTTATTGGCAAACATCACTGACTGCCAGAAAGCCCAAAGTGGGTCATGGGTACTTCTTTAAGTGGATGGGCAGACTGTGAAACATGAAATGAAAGTGCTCAGAGGCTTTAATTCACTTCCCAGGGGCTTCACATTGCCTGAGGGGAGGGTTGGATTGGACACTGGGGAGAAATTCTTCCCCATGAGGGTGGGCAGGCCCTGGCCCAGGGTGCCCAGAGCAGCTGTGGCTGCCCCTGGATCTCTGGAAGCGTCCAAGGCCAGGCTGGATGGGGCTTGGAGCAGCCTGGGACAGTGGAATGTGTCCCAGCCTGTGGCAGGGGGTGGAATGGGATGACCATGATATTCTATAATATAATAAAATAGCTATTAATATAATAGCTATCATTTTACTGCCTTCATTATCTTGTCAGGGTAATGTCTGGCAAAGGAGCAAAGCAGACCAGCTCCTAAACAGTCCCAAAAAGTATCCCCAAAGGTATAAATTTGCGTCCTAAAAGAGCTTCCACATATTACCACAGCTTTAAGTTCAGACAACAAAAAGACAATTACCAGTAGCAAAACCATGATTAGCAGAGTAAATACTGCAAGAGTAGCTGAGTATTAATCAGGATTATAGCACAGACAGACAGATTTACAGCCTCTGGCCATACAAATTTCATGCCCACACTGTTAATTTCTTTGCACAAACATTAGGATGACGCCCAAAGTGATGTTTTGTTTGCCCTACACCACCAGAGCTTGCAAAAGAGCCCCAAATATTTGCCCATGCACAAAGATGTGATAGTGTAATAAGATTCTTCACTTTGATAGAGCTGCTGATGTTGCTATTTTCCCATGGGAACACATTCTTTTAAGTCTGCTAAACAAGATGCTGGCTGAAGATTACACTTGTGAACCACATGCAAGATTTGAAAATTCTGCTTTCCCAATGTGCAACCCTAGACCTGGTAGGAAAAGGGCAGCACTGGCAAAGGTGCAGTCAGATGTGTACTGAGGCTGCAGGGTAAGGTGTATGCATGAGCAAACAGAGATTCATCCTTTCAGCTGCTGACATAGCCATAGAACCAGGACCAAATCCATATCAACATTCCCAGGGATGAAGAAGTCTCTTGATGTTTCCAGTTTTCTTTTACCTGCAAGTCCCCTTGGATATACATGGAGGAAGGAAAAAAATTCCTACCTGCACTGCAGCATTTTAAGAGAAAAGTGGAAGAAAGCTTGGTAAGAAACATTACCTTTTATTTCCTTATATTCATTTGGTGTACTTATCCATTAGTGCTATGTAATACAGGTGATTTCAGCTGGTCTAATTGTTTAACAAATCCCTTAATAAAGAACTGGGATTTCAAGAGGTCAAATAGCTATCAGTCAGCTGCTGTCCTGCAAAAAATAGCAGTGAGCTTGGAAAACAAAGGCAAGCTTCAAAAAGGCCTGGAACAACATCCAGCCATGGACCACAGAGAAAATAATGCACAGAGATTCTCATACTCAAATTGTGCACTTGGAGACTCCATAGTAATGGAGCATCTCTTTACCAAGCACCACCTAACTGTGTTTCTTTAAGCCTTAGAGACAGTGAAAAGCAGCTCAGAGCCTCCACAACACTCCCCATGTGGGTGCCCTGTAGCAGGAGACCTTAGGGAAACAGCACGAAACACAAACCTGTTGTGCTCCACCAGGCAAGACTTATGTGTCTAATGCAGCCTGAAATCCTAACATGGGAGTTAAGAAAAGGAGTGGAAGGGAAGTAAAACGTTGGTATAAAAAGCTGTGGGATGAAGCTGATAGAGAATGATCCCTGCGAACATCCAGAACACTGTCCAATTTTCTAAGGGGTATTGGAAATGCAGATGGAATATGGGAAGAATTAACAATTGTATTTTAGAGATACAAAGAGACAAACAAACAAACAAAAAAAAAATTAAAATAACCCCCATACACAGGCAATCCCAATCCTAAAAATGAGATTAGGACCAGTTGACTAGCTGGTGGCATGGGTTGTCATAATCAATCATTCAAGATTAGGTCACTTTCATTAAAAAAAACCCCCACCACTAAAATCCCAGATCTAAGCTCCCTGTATTAATTAGAAGGAAAAGAAGAAGAAGAAAAGTAGTTAAGAAAATTAATGTCAAAAATATATTGCAGGAATATTTGTCAATTTTTATTATTTGTATTTTGGAGTAAGTGTCAGACCTTTTTAATAAGCACCTGTCCTATTCTCTCACAAAATCCACACAGAGAGCTTTTACAGCTGTATAAACTATAAAAACATTGAAAGCAAGAAAGGGAGGCCCACCAACTGCAATGCAGGCAAAAATGTCAGAGAATTTAAACAAACCTGTATCAGCACTCATTTCATTCAGCAGCCCTCTGGTTCTCCAGGCAGATCCTGAGTCTTGATTTCCTAAAGAATTATTGTGCTCTTGAACTACTGCAGCCGCCAACAGATTGTCCACATTTACCACTTCTGGGTCTGAGTTTGTGTCTGATATATCATAGTGAGCCACCACAGGGGGTCCATCTGCAGGGGAGAAAAGCAACATGGGTTAGAAACCAGCACAGACTGAAAGACACCCCAAAAAGTACAAATAATTTTGTTTAAGGATTAATGCAACATTCTACATGAAGCTCTTGAAGTTACATAGTGGTAAATTATATGAATTATTAAACTTCAGTTAATGAACATAGCCTGAGATTACAGAGACATTTTGACCTTTGCATACACAGAAAACACAAGTGTCAGAAACACACGTTTATCAGAGTATCAGTTATTTGTGTACTGTCTTTTACATTAACACATAAACATCTCCATATCTGACAATGTTACATTTACAATCTTTAAAGGATAAAACCTCCCGTTTAAAAAAAAAAAAAAATCAATCACAGGACATTAAATTGGGCAGACAAGATATTTATCTAGAGAATTTTACAGAAGTCAAATGACAGCTTACATTATTATAGGGTTGATTGAATAAAACTAACTTTTTCATAAAACTGATCCAGTGACAATGAATTTAACATTAGGCAACTTTCTTTTCATAACATTCACCTGTCAAGAACAGGGAAATTTTTAAAAATTGCAATGTTTTTTGGTGGTGTTTGTCGGGGTTTTTTGTAAGATCAAGAATAACAAGAAACAAAATTATATTGTACAGTGATAAATATGCTTTTCATTCAACATGATTGTCATATGAATTTTTGGCACCATAATGAAGGAGAAAGAGGGAGATAAAACTGCTTACATGATTCTGTCCTTGAGGAATAACAAAAAGCTATTTTTGATCTATTTTGTTAGGACCAACTAAATTCTTTGTGATGCTTGAAAGTAACTTTTAACTGGAAAGCATGCTAGAAACAGAAGAGGCTCAGGAAAAAAACAGGCAAATTCAAGACAAAGATTGATGTGGAAGAAGAGAGAATGGGTAAATAATGCAATTCTGAGAGGGTGCGAGTGTTTTAGCTCAAACGCCTTGCCCCATCTGCAGCTCACTGACTCAACATGGATGAAGGTGGTTGGAGCTCCCCCTCCCCAGATGAGAGGATCAAAACTTTCTTTGGACCAAGGCTTCATCCACACAAATGAGCAAAATGGGCCAAAAGCACAAATGGGACAAAGCTCAGCATCTTTGCAGTTCTTTAACTCCAAGGAGATTCTTGGAGTTCTGCAGCTGAGCATCTGCAGGACCTTTTGTTATGGGTGTGATACATGGAGGGTACAACTTGTATGGGATAATATAAAATAATCATAAACTCAGAATGTGTTCAGGAAGACAGGACTTTCAGAGTTACAAAATGACTAATGAAATATTTTGAAGTGATAAAGAATAAAATGAAAAGCCTTAGGAAAAACTGGTTTCTTTTCCGAGTTTTGAGTAGCTGTTGAAGACAGAAAGAACATGATGAATTAGAAGTTTCAAATTTACTTCTCTGAAAAGCTGTTCTTCTGAGGTTTTAGAGCAGATTTTGGTTTTAGGGTTTTTTTTTGGAGGGGGGTGTTTTTTAGAAACTTACTGCCTGAAATAAAACTCAACTGACTATTTTCAGAAACCCCTACTTTGTGATTAGCAACACAGTTCATCAGAGAGTGACATTTTGCTTAAGTCGTACTAAAGATCAGTTTTGCAACAAGGTATGAAGAAATTCACAAAATATTTCAGACCTGCCTCCAAAACAACAATTCCATGAAACAATGTTACATTACAAACTTAAAACAGACCCAACAAAAATAAATGAGTAGTTAAATGCCAATGTATTAAAGACCAAACTGTTCGCAACATGAAACACTGATGATTATGACTGGAACAGAATTCCTGATAATTAACTGGAAGGCAATCTTTGTCTTTTTAAAAGGCAATTACAAAATAATGGAATACCGAGTTCAGAATTAAGCTGGCTGATGTTCAGTTAATTATTTGTGACAGCTGATGATTAAATTACATGCAGAAGTTAGGGCTGGACTGAATCATGGGAGGCATGTTTTCTTTCAGTCTTATCATCAGAGTTCAGCGTGAACATATATAATGTGAGCTGTAAAAATAAACAGTCGAGTGCAGAAGATACGAGGGTCAAGTACAATATTGACTATTTGACCATTTTTTCAACAGGTTATCTAAGATTTCAGGAGCTTGGGACTGTTCCTTCAGGCCTTTGTTTCTCTCGCTTCTGACTCAGACCTCCAAAAGCAGAAGCGAAATTTGATTTTTAGATAGACGTGTCCACACGAGTAAAATTGTATTTGGACAAAAGGCACCAATAGTCTCAAGTCAAAATTGTACCACTCCTACATGTATAATCATGCAAAAATGTATAATAAATGTATATACATGCAGAGTGATATTCTCATCACCTACCCATAGAAATAACTTGTGTGAAAGTCTTCATCAGTAGGAAATACAAGCATAAACTTGTTATCTGTAGCTCCACTCTTGTATCTTCCACACTTCCAAAGAGCACACCTTATAACTTAGCTTAAATTCAGTATACATCAAACAGACAAAAATATTTTCAGTATAATTTACACACTGTAATTATATTTGTCAGGGTAATAGCCACCAATTTAACAATCTGGAAAAAAGAACCCCAAACAAGGTGCCTATTTACAAAGCAAGCACAGCAGAGATCTATTTTTGCAGTTCTCAGCCTTGCCTTTCAGGATCAGATCTGGAAATTTGGAAAGGCCCCCAACACCAGGTTTATCCATACCTATCATCAGTAAATGACTAACAAAGCCAAGATAATGGCCACCAGACTGCAACAAATCCTCAGATTCCCCATATTTACAAAAAAATAAATAAGCATAAATGCTCATATGTGTTTAAAAAAAAAAATCAACAAAAACCAAACAAAACCAAACAATAAAGAAGTTGCAGGCAACAACAACTAGATGGAAGTTGCAGCAAAGGCATATTTAAAAAAAAAAATCTTAAAAAAATCCTCTGTTCCCAAAAGCTGTTTCCTTTTCAGGGCTGCATGGAAGGGACAGGAGTGGTTAAATTTGGAAATAAATAATACTTCCCTAGCCAAGTATGTGATCATCCAGTGATGTGATGCAAAGTGAATGAATGGTACCAAGAAATAATGACAATTGACTTCAGCTAGGAAATAAAGTGAAAAAATGCTTTTAGGTTGAAAAGGTAAAAAGGATTAACTACAACCACAGGTAAAATTCACCATCTTTTCTTTATAATAGAGACACTACACGTAATTACTGACCCTAACAGAATTTCAAAAGATTAAAAAACAGACATCAAGACAAAGCATGCCAGAATCAAAACTTAATGTAGAACAGTCAGGAGGTTCCCTGGTCAGTAATTTAAAGTATCTGCTTTAGAAAAATTACATCTTTTGAGAACCCAAGGTAGCTGGAAGAAGTACATTTCCCTGGTGACAAGCACTAATTCATTTCTAAAGCAATAAATGCTTGAAAAAGGAAAGGCTGAAAGTTAATAAGTACCAGCAGCAAAATACAGCTGTTGACATTTAATGCTATAAGGGGGGAGGGAAAGCCTGCTTTCTTTTTCTCTTCCCCAAAGAATTCAGAGGCAGAGGTCATCACGGGGACAGCATTTCCAAGTGTCCAACTCTCCCTTAATTTACACAGCTCATCACAACTAATTCCACTCTGAACAACTGAATCAGAACTCCCATACACAAAAATCCAGGTCTACACAAACCAATTCTCATTTTAAACTTGCAACACAGAAAATTAAATCACTTCTCATCTGCTACCTGCTCCCTTGCTTTTCTTAGAGCCACATCTCAACACTGAGCAGCCTAACCCATGCTGTAAGGTCCACACTCCTATTATCCCTTACTTCATTATAATGGCAGCACAAGCCAAAAAAGGGGAACTCAAGCGTAAAATTTCAGCTGTAGGTTAAAGGCAGCCATTCCATAAGAAGAACTGTCCCTTTGCACTGCATGGGCTACTTGTCATTGCAAAGGAAACACAAGATATTAGCTGGCAGAACCTGAGTGGGGAATTAAGTCCTTGAAATTTGTGGAGACAGGCTGAGAGCTGCAGGTGTTTGGACTCCAGGGACACCTCAGAGCCCCTGCCAGGGCCTCCAGGGGCTCCAGCAGAGCTGCCCAGGGACTGGGGACAAGGCCTGCAGGGACAGCACCCAGGCAATGGCTCCCACTGCCAGAGGGCAGGCACAGATTTTGGGCTCTTGGCAATTAGGAATTGCTGGCTGGGAGGGTGGGCAGGCCCTGGCCCAGGGTGCCCAGAGCAGCTGTGGCTGCCCCTGGATCCCTGGCAGTGTCCAAGAACAGGGCTTGGAGCCACCTGGGACAGGAAGGTCTCCCTGCCCATGGCAGGGGATGGAGTGGATGAGCCTTAAGGTCTCTTTCCACCCAAATCATTCTATGATTACAAGTCATTATTTCTCTTCACCTTTCTTATATTTAGGCATGCTGAGCAGAGCTCATCACCTAACCTCCTTCCCACCGCAGCCAGAGAGAGAAAGTTCAGAGTCAGATAAGCTCAGCCTGGAAACTGCAGCTTGGAGCATCAAGAGCACAATCTCCCCTCATTTCCCAGCAAACAGAAAAAGCTTAGACACCACCTCAGCCCAAGCACCTCAATTTTACAGTGCTCAAGTTCCACAAGATGAATTCCAGCCTCGGGGATGGGACTTAAAATTTGCAATGTTTCCTCTATAAGTAGAGGAAAAACCACTGAATTCTCCAGAGGACCATCTCGATTAAAATAAATCCAAATTAAACCCCGAATTTTGGTGGTCTGAGCTGCTCATTAGTGTCCCTGCAAGGAAGAGACATGGAGCCATATTTAGGTATGAATATCACCCCAAGTTTTAAGACACACAGACCAGTACAGTAATAAAAGCAACAATAATTACAGCACTTTGTTCTTACAAAAAGCTCTCCATTGGTGTATCCTGGAGAACTCCGAGGTGGTTATTAACCTCCTTTGTCCACGAGGGAAACTGAGGCAGGCAGCAGCCTGCAGCTTGCTCAAGGCTAAGGAGCAGAGGAGCTCAGCGTGGCTGAAAACAACATTCCCCTCCAATTACTGGGCTATTTTTAACTGCTGAATGTTTGAGGAGTTTAGAAGCAGTGCTTAGGAATGCTTTTGGGAAAGGTGCAAATGCTAAAAGGGCTGCACACAGAGCCCTGGGAGACACAGCCTCTGCCAGCCTCACCTCCACCTCCTGGCTGTGAGCACGGGCACTGATGGTCGCAGCCTCACTACTCTAACTGAATTCATTTCTATGGAACAAATGAGAATACTGAGATGTTTTAAAGTAAATAAAGACCTAAGAATGCCCTCATTTACACTGGATGCTTAAATTTAACAGATAACTCCCATTTGCTTTCAGATTACACAAAACATAAAATGGACTTTATAACCTACATAATTTTTAAGGGCAGATGACCACAATCAAAATAATATACTGATACAAAAACTGCAGGGTGAAGTGACAGCCTTTTTGTTTCAGATAAGCAATACAAACCTGGTATTAATTAAAACATGACCCAAACCTGCCATTTCAAAAGTATGTGCAGCTCAAATGGCACAAACTACCTGAACCCTCAAACAATTCCCAAAGGGGAGTGGGAGCTGGAGATTTGTGCTTTCTTTTGTTGTTTAGCAACATGAAAGACTTCATTGCTATTTAGGTTTATTTATTTATTCCAGTTACAGTAGTTACATGTCAAAATTTACAGGGTTAAGCAAATAATACATTGTAAGTACAATAAAAAACAATAGCAGTGTAACAACATTCTCTCTAAAATCATAAAGTGAACTTTATCAGTGAATCCACTTTCCTGACATTTCCTTTGTTTTACACAGTAAAGCTTTTCTGTTTGGTGTTTCTTTTAACCATAATAATAAAATAAAATCAAAACAACATGATCAAATTATTATCAGTTTTCAGACTGGATACTTTTTAATATATCACAAGAAAAGAAATCCCAAAAATTCAAGTCTTGCTAAATAACATTCATACTTTCAGGCTTTTTGATGACTGGATGGAAAATATCTTGGATTTAATTTAGCAAATTATGAATGAAGATAACAAAGCATTTTTCACTGTGCGTTAAGCAAAGGCACATGGAATATGGCTATGGACTGAGAATACTGGGAAGTGGAATTCACTTTGTATCTCACTACAGGAGTTGTCTTCTGTGATGCTGCCTAACAATGCAATAATTATGGTAGCAGGTATATCAACCAGATCTCTTCCCCAGTTTTACTTGGAGAAGTGTCTCAGGAGGGTTTTGGAAATCGTTAGTCACATCCTTACATAGCCATGGTAGTTAAAGAAAGTAAACAATTCCCTGTGTTAACACAACTTCCATTAGGAAAAGGCAGATAACATGCACCCCTGCAGAATATATCATATTTTCCCCAGCACAAACTGCACCTTTCCATGGAAGGACTGATACAGCCTCTGATGGTCCAGACTAATCCCCTGCTCCATCGCTCTGCGCTTGAAACCCCTGCTAACTTAACAAGCCTATTTTCCCATGTGCCTTCATTTTGCTGACCTAACACCAAGAGACTAATGAAATTTGTGAGAAATACCAACTTCTGGCTTCGTCTCTCGCAAGGTACTGTCCATCTCTATCAATCAGCCTGATTATTTTGGCTTCTAAGTACAAATCACACAGTGCATTTGTTCTAACACATGTAACTGCAGTGGTCACAGTGCAGACCCTCATTATTTCAAAAACATCTACTCAACTGGCCTGAATTACACACCCCCATCAGGCAAAGGCTCCCCTCAAGGTCAGCTGGAGGATTCTCTGGACAAAAAAAAAAATGCAGAATGAGTTCAATTTTTAATGAGATTAAATGCCAGCCCCATTAAAACCAGTAGAAATTTTCTACTACTATCAATGGGGCTAAAGTTTAATTTCTTAATGCCCCTAAAATATTATTTATAAATTTATCCACATACAGTATGTGGATACAGAAAGAGACAAAATACATTAAAAGAGAAAACATTGATAATAAATATGTTCCAATTTGTAACGTAACTGTCAAATATAATCCCCTTTCATTGAAGTTAAGATTGGTTTTTCAGTCCTTACCCCAGCAGCTCAGATAAAATAACCCAACAATCCTGCACAAACACTAAAAGACATTGAGCTTAAAAAAATAAATGTGTATTTCTGCCTGAATTGTTTTGTCCTAGTACTGTTAAAAATGACAATGAAAGTTTTAGATTTTGACTCTTTTTTCCCTGCACTGTTATATTTGCAATAGAAAATCTGAAAAAAAGTTTCATTGCCTTGAGTTTGTTTAATGTTGTATGTAAATTTTTTACCTAAATAAAACCTGACCATTTAGATATTTATCCTTACAGACCTTCTTCACCCCACTGAAAGGAGCATGAATGCCTTGGGAAGAATCTGCAGGCAAGCCTGCAAAAACACTGCACACTGAAGCCCCTGGACTTCCAGGAACTCGTAAAAAGGGACTGATCCTAGAAGGAAGTCCTTTTACTGCAATGTCATTTTGACATTTAGTGAAATTTAAACTGAGCCTTTATATAAAGGCTTACTTCTTGTGCACTTGCACAAAAAACATAAAACCAAAACCACTGTGTTTCACCTGCTGCTAAACTCCAACTCTGGGGTTGTAAAGGTGCTCCATTGTGCCCAGGCTGGAACAGCTGCCACATTAAAAAACACATAATTCAATATTTTAAGTGGTAATATAGCAGCTGAACCAGAGCAGCTGTGGCTGCCCCACCCCTGTCAGTGTCCAGTGCCAGGTTGGACAGGGCTTGGAGCAGCCTGGGATAGAGGAAGGTGTCCCTGCCCATGGCAGGAGGTGGGGGTGGATGAGCTTTGAGGTCCCTTCCAACCCAAACCATTCCATGATTCTGTGAACAGGCCAGTTAGGTTTAAACTGGCACAACCATCCCTGGAATTACACCAGTCTACACCAGCTCACCTGACTCGATGCATCTGACCTTTCCAAACCATAAGTAAAATTCCTTAAAGGAACTAAAATGTTTCTTCACACCATTCTGAAGTACAAATCCTGGGGCAATTAGAGAAACTCTAAATTATCTGTGGTTCTCCATGTCTGTGCAAAACTCGTACTGATTTCTACTTGTTAAATGTGGTGGTTTTGAAGTAGTTTGATGAGATGTGAGCATGAACACACATTCAAAGTGTAACTCAGGGTTGAAAAGTGGATGAGCTTTCTTCCAATAGTCCTAAAGTAATCTTAGAGAAGTCAGACTGTTTCCATGAGATACAGAATGGGTAAGATAAAAATTTATGTTAAAATTTCATCTGAAGAAATTTTAACTCCCTGAGGGTTTCTAGTCGAAGCCCTTTGAAAATAAGAGCTTATAATGGAAATTGTGACAAACTCAACTGCAGCCATGTCATAAAAATATAGAGAAAATATTCCCAGGAGGCAAAAAATATAAAATCTGAAACTATGTGTTGGGAACCTGTTTTCTCAAAGAGATGCCAAAGACTGTCACACACAGGTAAAACACAGATTTATCACTAGTATTGGTATCTGGAGGTTGGTTCCTCCTGGATTCGGAATACAGAGCAAGAAGAGAATTGCTCCTGTTTATGGGCAAATCCTTCACCAGGCAGGTTATGCTACACCTGAACTACAGAAAGGTGGGGTTCCTCTCTCAGCTTCAGGGCAAACACACTTCCCCACGTGGAAAACCAGCTCATGGAGCAGTGGAAAACCAGCTCATGGAGCAGTACCCAGCTGTGCACACTTTTCAAAGGAGAGGGTTTGTGACAAAGCTGAAGATTTGGGTCTGGTCGTGAGCCAAGTGGAAAGAGTGAGGAAAGGAAATATTATTTATCATTTACAAAACAATTTACAGCCACTGATCTTGCAGAAGTGTTTTTAGCCTTCAAATAGGTAGCTTTTGTGGGGAAATGAAGTTGAAGTTGTATCTAATAGGAACTATTCCCCCAGTCTTCTGGAAGCCTTGAGATAATTTTATCCTAGAAAGAGTACAGCTTTAAAGTTTGTATGTTCAACTTCTGTCATCCTCTGCTTGTTCTTTTATGTTCACAGCTGTTTGCATTGAAAATAACAGTTAGCAGTGATGGAAAAAAGAAAATGTTTAAATTTTTGCCTCCAGTAACCAAACACAAATTTTTATCTATTCATACACTGAATTATTTCAATTTTTTTTTCTTTTTTTTTTTTTTTTAAGAACAACCTGACTAAAACATTGAAAATTTGCAGAAATTTCACTGGCTACATATGTAATTAAGTTATTATCCATTTATGAGATACATATGTAAAGGTGTTTCAGTCTGAGACATAAATAAGTTCAACTGAACTCCTTACACAATTTGTTCTGAAATACCTAATTGTTCCATTTATACTATTTTACAAAAAAATACTATGGGCATGCTTACAGACATACACATTAAAATAAACCAGTCACTGCAAAAAGCTGCTTCTGCATGCATGGGAAGATTTGTAAAGTTGTCATGCTTTAGAATATTCTGCTCTTATTATCATCATAAAGAGATTTTTTAATATATATATATAATTATATATTATATATATATATCATCTATGAACACCAGACGGATCCACTTTGGTGAGGGCTGTTTTATCAGCAAACACTCTTCCCTGAAGAATCTTTTTAAACAGATGAGGACAAGCTTTTAAATTGCAATCAAACACAGAACAACTTGTTTAACTTTCACCTGAAATGCACACAATTTCAGACAAGGGAGTTTTCTAACAAGTTCATATCAAAATCTTTGTATCAAAATTATGCATGAAGGTGATCTGAAAAGACTTTATCCCAGTACTTAAAAATTATCTCCTGCATAGTCTTTCAAACAGATACTCTGAAAATAACACAGGTCTCTAACCTAATTTTTTTAATGAAAGCATCATATACTTTAAAAAAAAAGTCAATCTAGGGCAAGAAAAATGTTAAAATACCAGTGTAGATATTATACTGATAACAAAAAGTATTTCTGGAGTTCCTGTTACAGGTTTGATCCAAACTGTCACATAAATTGATGGAAAAACTCCCATTGACTTCAGGGAGGGTAAAAAAAGCCTGACCTACAGAAGATACTGTGGTTACTCCCAACAGGAGGAAAAGAAAGTAAACTAAAATAATTAGGGAAAAAGTGACTGTGGTTTAAAAAGCAGAGTAACTGAGCTAAAGGACACCTAAGCGTTTTCTTTACTTAAACTGTGGGCTTTCATTTTCCATTGTAAAAATTTTTATTTAATTTTCATTAGAAACTTCTATCAAGTTCTACCTGATTAAAAATATAAATTTTTTTGTAGCTACAGAGAAGTTACTTCACATGAAGGAAGGCCTTATTGGAGAGGTGACCCAAAAATCCCTGTGTGTGTAGCAATAATAGTAAGAATTAAATATTTCTAATATATAGTTTAAATTAATCCTACTTTAAACATCAGTTTCAAGCCTGGATAACTATTAGTACAAAAAAAAGAACCCACAAAACAGTAAATTCTTGCCTCACTTAAATGAACCTGATGCTGTGGCATTCCCCATCACAAGTAAAGAAGATTTCAGTGGTGTTCACGCGTGGTCCTCCAGTGTGACCCAGGCCAGCAGCTATCAGACCACCACGGTGTTTGCTTATCAAGCCTTCCTTTAAATTCCTGTGCCAAGGCTCAACCCATCCCCTGATGGCTGCTTATCTGAGGGCAGACAGGATTGTTTTTATTCCAGTGTGAAGGATGTGGCTGGGCTGCATCCACAGGAGGAAGCGGCAGCTGCTCTGTGTGCACAGGTTGGGGTGACTCATCTCACCCCAAGTTATCTCTTAGGGACCGCTGATAAGCCAGGTTAGGGACAACTCATGGGAGAGAAAGACACTGCCTGGAGGCATCCTCGGTGAGCCTTATCTCTTCCCACTGAGACCCAGGGAAGAGCAGAGCAGGCACCTGGAATTGGTGCAGATGACCTGCACACAGAGCCGTGTGTGCAATGTGCCTGTGCGTGCACACAGGTTAAGACAGGCACCTCCATAAATACACCATGTGCAACACAGCAGTGACACTGATGAAAACCCCGGACAGAGACTGAGCTGCTGAATGGGAGACAAAAAGGAATTCAATCTGCTGTGCACGCTTGCTATGGACAGCCAAATTTTTAGGGTACGGTTATTTATTAGTTCTGCCTAAAAATCAATAAGCTAATGTGTGGCAAGGTCAAGCTGCAAATCTTGAGAGTAAACAGAGAGTTAAGGAAATGTCATGGGCCTGGATCTCTAGGGTGCTTTATCTCTTTAAATATAAAACTTATTTCCTTATACAAATGTTTTAACATGCAAAAAGGGCATCTGGATGAATACCCTGAATGCTCCTATTGTAGCAAATACAGCCCTACTGCTTTTGGGATATCTAGACATGGATTCTAAGTTATATTGTCCCAAGTTTGGTGATGAAAGCTTAGGGTGGCTCCCCCCCCACACCTTTAAAGGTGTTTGTTTATATGTGTGTACTGGCACATGCAGGTGGGTATACTGTGATTTTTTTTAAACTATGTATATTCGCTATAAATTAAGAAAAACAAACAATATCATGGCAATAAAACCCAAAAGAGAAAACAAAACAAACACATACAAAGAGAAAAGCAAACCTCGCTTTTAGCAGAATCCAAAATAACATCAAGATTGCAAAATCAGATTTATTTTTCTTTTTAATTTTTTCTTTTTTTTAAGTTTATGATTTATTCGGATCAGGCTCTGCCATATTCCCATTCTCTGGAAAGACTGGTGTAAAATTGTTATTGAAAGTCACTGGAAACTCCAGCGTGGCATCGGCATTTTGATAGCCCGTGTATGAATTAAAGGGCTGCTGAGGAAGCACTTGGCTATCAGGCATCTGCACGAAAGCCCCTGACTGGGTGGTAGGGGGGATTCTTTGGCCAACTAGTTGGATTTTAGGTTCCCTGGGCTCCAGTTGCTGCTTGCTTTCTTCGTCCGTGTCAAGGTGGGTTAGCTTTTCTATCCACATGCGGAATTTCTCCTCTGTCTGCCTCTGCATCTCGGCAAAGCAGTTCATGGCCTCTTCCAGGACATTGCCTATGCAGTTCCTATCCCACACGGTGCCCCTGTCAAGCAATCCTGGAATTTCCCTGGTCGCTCCTCCAGATCCCCCAGCACGACTGAAGCCAGCTTTAAAGACATTGAGGCCATTTGATAAGACATCATTAAGTAAGAACATAATATTGTTCATTAAGGCATGTTAACTGAGGAAAACAACTTTTCTAATTCTGCCCCTTGGATACGACAACAGGAGAGGAATTAGCATATATTAACCAACAGTATTACTCTTATAATAAAATTTTACACCCACTGAGGTTATAATAGAAATTTTGGCATCATTCTCAGTCTCAGACAATTCTGTCACAAAGGTCTCTTTTTTATCAATTACTCCAGTTCCCTTGCAATTTGTTTTGAATTCAAATGAAGGTGTCAAAAACATTATACAGTAACATGTTTAGTTCTATTAAGCTGCAATCCAAAATGCTATTTTTTAACAGACAAACCTGAATAATTATGTGCACTTTGCTTTCACATTTGGACCCTTTTATAAATGGGCTGTTAAACACAGGTGGAATTGGCCCAAAGCTCTTGGCCTGATTTTGGGAAGCACAGAGAATGAGGAGAACACAGGACACAAAACACAAGAACACGGGGGGTTATGTGAGTGCTATGCTGACACAGGAGGGGAGAGCATCCTCTGCCAGGAGTGATGGACACAGCTCCATCACAGCACAACCTGCACACCACGGAGCCCTGACCAGCCTCACACCAGCCAGGACCCTGCCCTGAGCCACCATTCCTACAGCCAGTCCCAGGCAAGGCAGAAAACAGGGAATGGTTGGAAGGAAACTGTTCTGCTTCCAGCTATCCATCAAAAGGACGGTGGAAGTGACTGGCTTTGGGACTATCAGGAAGAACTGCAACAGCCAGAAGAGAAGGCCAATCCTCATGGCCTTATTCTACAGATCAATAACAAAAGGCAGTGGAAATTATATTTTAAAGTCTAGAGTTCACTCAGGAATCATCTAGGAAGCAATAAACCCCAAAGAAAATGAGGCTATGTACCCGCTTGAGGAATAATAAACAGTATGTGCCTGCCATCCAAACACACAAATGTCACCTAAGGTAATACCAAAACAAGACAAGCATCACATTAAACTCCACAAAGGTACAGAAGATGGTAATTTAATATCTAAATGTGAAACTTGTGGCACTCTCTAGCCTAAGAATAATACAAAATACCCTAAGAATGAGAGAAATCATTGCTTGACCTAAGTAAATATTTACTAATAAAAACCTAAGGCACTAAATCTTTATTGGGATTTCACTGAGTACACAAAATTACAGTATCACTTAAATACCACATTCTTTTTAGGAACTGTTTAAATGAGGTATACACAGATCCTACAGGAACAGATAAACAAAGCCCTGGATTATTCCCCCATTTCTGAAGAGTAGTTTTTAAGTCTTTCTTGCCCATCTGTTTACCCATCAGACATGCTGGAAATTCAGCATTCAGGTCCTCTGCTAAAAATATTTACTTTATACTAATTTACATCCCTCCAACTGCATTTTAACCAAAACGAATTAAGTAAAATGGTACTTTTTTTTTCCAAAACATGGCTCCTTTTGTATGTTCAATAACTTTTTTCCTCCCTAAAAGAAGTATTTCTTCTGTTCATTTACCTCTAATACTGAACATCCAATATGATTCTGTGTATTTGTCTTTAGCCCAGATCTTAACTTAAATTCAAGGAACTAACTTATAATCTTTCTGATTTCCATAGACATACAAGTAAGTAATGTTAATTTTTAATTGCAATTTAAATAAAAACTATTGATGTTGATAAGTGAGACAATCTTTTCAAGTTTTTGAAATTAAGAATGAACTAGAATGGTCAAAGTTGACAAAACTGTTTTGTAAACTGAATAAAGTATGTATTGAAATATATATAGCCCTGCAATACAAATTTTAAAAGGCATCATAAAGTACGATGGAGTATCTCAAATTTACAGCAGCAGCAAAACAATGTTTTAAATGCTTCCTGTACAGTTACTACAACAAGTTGTATTCAATCTTTTCTTTAAAAAAAATCCCCAAGCCTAAAAATGCATTTTTACATATTAAAAATGCCAGTATTTATTTAATTGGTCCCTCTTCTGCCTATAAACTTTAAACTATAGTTTTCTAATTATGCTAAGTTTAAAGGAGAAGAAATTTAAGGTCACTAAGGGGTGAGAATCAAAGATTCCTCTCTCATTTTCAAGACGACACCTCCTGCAAAACAGCACCCAAGAAATGTCCCAATGTTGTCATTTTATGGGATCTCTTAAGTACAATCTAGGTAATAACCAAATCCAAAGTAATTTAATTTAGTAAGTCTGGCAACTTAACAATGTAAGATATGCTTCATCTTCATTCTAACTAGCAATGGTTGGTTCCTCTGTGTTATTCTGCTGCAGACACTTCCAAATTAGTATCTTACAGCAAATCATTCTTAACAGACTAATTATCTTTCCTATCTATTAACTATAATTGTCATTCTGAATTCATCCTTTGCAGATGCTTTATCCAAGATCTATGCACAGCTCTTAGGAGGAAGGAGCCTGTGCCCATCTCTTTGGGTTTAATGCATATTTAAAAAGACTTGTCTTTTTTTTTTTTTAACAAAGTGAGATGTGGCTTTTTCAACATTAAGACTCAAACTTTTTGACAGATTTTTGTGATAGCCTAAAATATAAGTCATCCCCATTTCAATCCAGATTTTTCTGAGTTGTAGAAACCACAATGGTAGTAAAATGCAAAATATTTTTGTATATTATTTGAATTTTTAAAAATCCCTTGCTTCTTCCAAAAAAGAAGTGTTTACATAGCAATAAATATTGATTCCCAGACTTGTTCTCATGCCAATTTCATTCAGAGTTAATATGCAACATCACATGGAAATTGTTTAAAGGAAAAACTTCCTACTACAGCAGGAAGCCTAGCAGAATCTATTTCAGGACTCCTATGCCATGTTTATGTGGTGTTGAAGAATGGCAAAATTTTAGATGCCAACAGAGAGGCTCAGTCATGAAAAGGTAAAAAGTTGCTCCTCATCTGCAATAATCCAAAAATCACAGCATTCCCTGAAACAAAGAGCCAAAGATTATGACTGCTTACGCCAGTGAAAAGGCTCTCAGGAGCATCCCTGAAGTTTAGACTGAACCTGTATTTTCAGGTGTAAATTAACACCACAGGATGCAGTCAGAATTCCGTAACTTGCACTGTGCTGAGCTCCTGTGCAGCACACAGTACTTGTATTGAAATATCACCAGTAAAATCTCAACTCTTCAGTCTTCCTTGAGGAGAAAAACAAGCCTGGCACTAATTTAATCCACAGTACCTTTAAGCTCAGCAGAGAGACCTGACTGTCTATTGAACAGCTGCTCTGTTTGTAACTTAATGGCGTCATCATCATCATCATGTATTTCACTGAACATTTTCTTTACCTTACAAATTTAGCCAAACCTATTTCAGAGCCAGTGATGTGGATGATTTTAAAAAAAGCTTTATTTAAACTATTGCACTATTTAAACTGAATAGTTCTAGTGACACAACATGAAAGGTTACTGTATTCTCAAATGTGGCAACTTAATTTTTCAGACCACACACAAGCAAACTGCCTGCTGTTAACACTACCTGTGTTGACAGCTTAAGAGTCTGTGTAATTTCTGTAATGAGGGCCAAATTACATGTCACTAAATTTTTTTAAAGCATCTCTGTTGGCAAAGCTGCTTTTCGGGCAACAGAAGGCTAAAAATGAAAACTATATGAAAATAAGTGATTAAGTAAGTAACCAAGACTGCAGCTGAATGTCCAGACACAGACTAAGGGGAACACAAGCTGCCTGTAAAAAACTCTTCTGCATCAATGTGTAGAGATAACTCTTTTAAAAGTAAAGGCAAAAGTTTCCATTCCTATGTCCTGACACTGAAGTCAAACCGTTCAACTCTCCAGAACACTGGCAGACTGAAATTCTAATAACGCTTTTTGACACCCTGCATTGTTTTCTATCTACACTCAATTCACTCCCTCAATTCTGAGGCTATTCACAGAGTTTTGCTAAGTGCCCTAAAATGGCTTTCTAGCCAGAGAAAGGAGCTGAGTCCTTTGCCAGCTCCAGGCAGAGGGATGGCAGATGGCCTGGGAAGCCACCGCAGCGACGGAGCGCTGGGAGTCCGACCGGACTCGCAGCTCCACCGCAGCTCTGACAACCACAGCGTCTCCCTCACCCAAGAGCAGCACAGGATGCGTTTTTTGGACAAACCACATCCTTATCTCTACAGAGGGTATTTTTCCCTCGCACTTGGGAGGCGTTTCCCACAAAGCAAAGCCATTTCTATTTAAAGGAAAACCGCAATGTGGCAGGTACACGTTGCACCCCCATTGCTCCAAGGGGCAGCTCAAACCTCTTAATGTTTTAAACAGAACTCAGCACCGAGCAGATGCTGTGAAATCAGAATAAATGTTACTGTCCCTCCCTCAGGATGGTTTGGCCACTCTTGCACTGCAGGTAAAGCTGGGCCTTGGTGTAACCATCACTAATAGTCAAGCTCTTCATGTGATGGGACCCTTCCACCAAAAGCATCTCATGTGTGGTCAGGACTGGGAGTCAAATAGAGAGGCACCCAGGGATACACAAAATATCCTGGAATGGGCCCATCAGGTCCCCACAATGGCCCTCAGAAACCTGAAAATACCATGTGGTGCCATTCTGGGTCACAAGGTACTTTTATGACTTAAAAAAAGAATGTGACCTGAGGGATTTATTCTGTGTGTTTTGGGGTTTTTTGAGAGGTGGGGAACAACCTGTCCCAAAAATCAGTGAAATAGTTATTCTTCAACAGGCTTTAAATTAGGATTGAATTGCCCAAAGTGTAAATATTATAAATAAAAAAGCAAAAACTCTGAAAAATACACTACTAACTACTAAATTGGTAAAAATAATTTTAGATTTCTATTAAAAGCTTACTACACAATAATTATAGGAGGATATTATGCCTTTTCTAGACATTCTAATAATAAACATTTACTTCCTTTGTACAACCTGCTTCCTAGCAGGTGTGGGAAAAATGCCAGTTTTCATGGTGACAACATCATCCACCATAATCAACACAGTTAAGTCAGTTATTTGTAAAATCTGCTGCAGTATTTTAAATAATTCATCTAGAAAGCATTAGTTCAGCAACTCAATATTGCAGTTTTCCTTTAAATGTTCTTGCCCTATGTAAGATGTTATTTTTCTCAAAAAGAAAAAACTTCTAGCACAACAGGCAAAAAGGCATGTAACCCAGTAAAAATTGGCAAGCAAAAAAAGTTTATTTTTATGTATTTTTATTTTTATGGATTTTTGATTGCCATATGATGATGGTTCTATGGTATAATATGCTGCAAGAATAATTCACACAAAATCCTGTCCACAGCACTTGGACTAATAAAATAACAAAGACTCGGCAGACAAAAACCTTGAAGAATTCAACTTTCTTTTGCTAATAAAATGACACTAATAAAATGACAAGAAGGCCCCTATAATTTGCTGCCTTCCATCTTAACACAGATGTGTCAGAAAGTTTAAGGTGTAGAAATTATTGATCCTAACGACATAGGAAAATGGTAACAACTTTGTCTAAAATATTGAAAATTTAGATGTGAATATAGCTTGGGCACCTGTGTAATCATATCTGTATCCTAAAATAGGTGACCAGCTGCAATCTGAAAGAACTTAGAATAAGGCTAAGCAGGTTTGTCATGCACTGACATGTTGAGCTGAAAGCACAGAATAAGTGCAATAATGGCCAGGGCCTTACTGTTACACAGGCAAGAGGTGTGCCGTGCCATTTCTAACACAGCTGCCAAGCTGTGGGCTTTTTATATTACAGCAAAGCTGGCCACTTATCTTAAGAATAAGATTATCATCATCTAAGGGGATTTGACAGCACTGACATGAGTTCATATAGGCTTACAAAGATCTGAAAAATCCAGAATTCAAAGGTAGTCCTTCCTCCCATTTACCATATCTACGCTTTGCTGGTGTGCAAAAGTGCACAGGAACCTCACAGAAGAGATTTTTTTAAATTTGCCCACGTCTTGTTATTACACTGCAGTCTTCAAATTTACACAGAGCTGCAGTTCTCCTGGGTTTTTCTCAAGTGTCACTCATCTAACTTAGCATGACAGCTGAGAAACGATGTCAGGCGCGTTACAGTTCAGTTTAAAAAACATCCTCTACCTGGTATCTCTGCAGTGATTGTCTTGCTGCTCCCTGAAACCTCCTCGTCGTCTGACGAGCTCGTGCTGGAGTCACAGGTCAGGTCACTGTCGCTGGTACTGCTGTCCTGCAGCAGGTTGTACTTCTTGCGAGCAGCCGCCTCCCGCTTCTGCCTCAGCAGCCGGATCCTCTCCTTGTGCTTTTGGCTCCGGTGACCCTTCACCTTGGGAACTCGGCCATTCTGCTTATCGCTAGACTGTCGGTTTTTCTTGGCAGCCATTGTTGAAGTCTCACTTTCGGATCTGGATCTCCTGGATTTCCTCCCGACCGCAGCTCCGGACACCGCAGAAGGGTCTCCCTCCGTGGCGGCTTCAGCTTGGCAGGGCTCGTTCTCCTCTGCGGAAGACAACGTGTCTGAGTCGGCCAAATGCCCGCTGGAGGAAGGGGAAAGCATGCAGTGGTTAGAAGAGTCACTCTCATAAACTCGGCCACCCGCTGGCTTGTCGCTCTCTGTAGATGCCAGCTGAGACTCCGAGGAGTCCCGCCTCAGCTCCATCAGCAAGCAAGGCATGGAAGAGAGCACTGCAGAGTCTGCTGCAGTGGGCACGCTGTCCTTCTGAGGTTGTGTCTCCAGTTCTATAGGCCTGTCTTCATCAGGAGCAGTCTCTTGCTTTTCAGAAGTCTTTGGTGGAATTTCTGAATCAACAAGTTCTTCTGCTTTTCCTACTGCCTCCATCTTCATTGCAGAGCAAGGTCCTTCCAGTCTCAAAGCATTGAGCACGTTGTCTAGGAGGCTGGGTGAGCTAGACGTGGTCTCCAGCAATGCAGCAGCCTGCACAGGAACAGAACAGTAGGAAAGAATTAGACAAGTAGCTCAGCCTGCTCTCCACAGTGTTACCTTAAACAACTCACTGCTTTTGGTTGCAGACAGAATGGGTTTACAGAGCCCCAGAGTGGTTCAGGTTGGAAGGGACCTTTAACCTCACCCAGTCCCACCCCCCGCCATGGGCAGGGACACCTTCCACTGTCCCAGGCTGCTCCAAGCCCCATCCAGCCTGGCCTTGGACACTGCCAGGGATCCAGGGGCAGCCACAGCTGCTCTGGGCACCCTGGGCCAGGGCCTGCCCACCCTCCCAGCCAGCAATTCCTAATTGCCAAGAGCCCAAAATCTGTGCCTGCCCTCTGGCAGTGGGAGCCATTGCCTGGGTGCTGTCCCTGCAGGCCTTGTCCCCAGTCCCTGGGCAGCTCTGCTGGAGCCCCTGGAGGCCCTGGCAGGGGCTCTGAGGTGTCCCTGGAGCTTCTCTTGTGCAGCTCAACAGCCCCAGCTGTGCCACGCTGGCTCTACAGAAGAGCATCTTACTGCTCAGCATCATGTTGGCTTTCTTAATTTACCTTTTCCTAGTGAACTCATCCTGTTACACCAAATTATTCTTTCATTTACACACTCATGAAAAATGGTACTGGAGTCACACTGAATGAGGCTGCCAGCAGAACCATTCTGCGTGGGAACCTTATATATCAAAGACTTATTAAATAAAGAAGTGCTACTGAATTGTCAGAGGCACAGCTACAGGCTCTGGCTCCAGAGGTGTCACACAGATTGCTCTCACCAGAGCACCACCATGCTGGTGAGTCACACAAAGATGTTTTAGGAATATCTACTACACCATTCAGGAAGTCCTTGATTGTCTCCCATGCAAGCCCTGTTTATATGAGAACCTCAAGGCTGATTTAGTTTCTCTCAAATCTGCCAGGAAAGAAGTATTAAATACTAGGGGCTGCAAGCAAAAAACATTATCTATCCACACCAGTATCCTACATTTTACTTCAAGTTATAATTTAATAAATTGCATTGCTTCAGTGCAAATAAAAAGACCAAGCTATTTATCTGATTGATAACTTGTACATTATCTACCCAAAACTACCTGAAGCAACTTCAAAGAAATCTTCTTGGAGAGATCAATAGTTACCATTCTGTCTTCATTATTCACACTTTGCCTTTCACCTGAATTTTCTCTTGGAATACAACACAGAATAAAGATCCTTCAAATACCACATTCACTTACAGATGAATGGCATGGAACAAATCCTTTACAGCTTCAGAAGTACAGTAAATTATAAAT
The DNA here is from genome assembly GCF_037042795.1 of Molothrus aeneus. Lineage (NCBI taxonomy): Eukaryota > Metazoa > Chordata > Aves > Passeriformes > Icteridae > Molothrus > Molothrus aeneus. Next base: position 2,041,389 of record NC_089680.1, read on the forward strand.
TTATGGCACTTCAAAAAACAAAGTGTAGGCAAGAAAACGCAGCAGTGAGATCTTATCTGAAAAACTACATTTCTGCAGAGGTGGCCAACCAGCACTTGAGCACCCTGAGGAAGCACGGATGGTTCAGAGAGATTTTTCTGTACCCTGAGAATCCTTCTTTGTTTTCTGATCCATCCCAAGCTGCCTGCAAGCATGTTAGTGTATACATACATGTATGTAATACATAATATAAGGGTACTTCCCTGCTTCTAAAGGCGCTGTGCCAAGCTCAGCACTGTCCTGTGTGCCCTAACCCACTCTGAAACTTCATTTTTAGAGAATACTAAAATAGAGTTCATGCTTCCTTCAGGCTAATGAATTAATTGCTGTATGGTGCAAGGAAATGACGAAAACACTCATGGGAGTGAAACACCAGCTAAGGAAAGAAGGATTGGTTAATATCAGACATCACAAGAAAGATGGAGATGGGCAAGACCAAACCTGCTACATATGAGGAAAAAAACCCACAAACCCGAAATCCTGAACAATAAACTCAGCATATCCCTTCCAAAAAACAGACTAAAATGTTTTTTAAACTAAATATGTTCCTGATATACATGTTCCTCCTTTCCACAATATTTTTAGTCTAAAAATATTTAGACCAAAAATATTGTGGAAAAGATACTTTCTGCATACTTTCGCTGAGTAACCCTCTCTTGAAAGCAGCTTCAAAGAAGACTTTCTGGAGACAGTAATTTCATGTAAGCAGTAAACATCATGTAGGAACAATTTATTTCCAAGGCTACTGCAGAGCAGCAACAACCCTAAAAGATGAATACACACATTCTGAGACATAAATGCATGTCAGTAAAATCAATATTTCTATGTAATTCACTCACAAACATGTACTATCAAATAATTCTCCTATTATACAGGTAAGTAAAACACAGATTTGATGATGGAATAAGTGGAATTTGTTTTGTACCTGCTAGTGCAGCTCCCAGCTTTCCTCTGGCCATGAACTTTAAATTGAAAAATATCTTCTCTGAGAGTTTTGAAATGTACACACAGGGAAAATATTGGTTGCTCAGACACAAACCAAAGGAGTATTAGCTTGGCCAAATGAAAACATACTTAAACATTCATACTAATAACTGCAGAAAAATTTCTGCACTGTTCAACCTTTTAGCCTGGGGAGCACAAAGAACAGCTTGACATGAAGCTAAAGGGCAGCCAAAGTCAGCTGTAGACTTTTTTCCACAAATGTCCTATTTGGAAACATAATTTACCTCACAGCTCCCAAAGGGGCTATAGCAACACCGGCACTTGCCTTTCCATCTCTCTGGTCTATCAGCCAGAAAAAAATATGTTTCATCTGCACACTGCCACCTTGCCAACAGCTCCATTAAAATTATTTTATTGGAGTTTTTTAATATTAAGTGGGATGTTTAACTACTCCAACCACACTGGTTTGATCCCTCACACAGTGACTTTCAGTGAGTTGGCAGTAGAGGAGGGAATAGTAATTTCATGATACTGATGTGTTTCTGTGTATATAGAAAAACCCCACATGTTCTGGTAAGGTTTGTACTCTACAGGTCCATTGAACTGGCTCTTTAGACATCATCAATTCCTTTATTAATATATATATATATATACCAGAGCTTTGCCTTTCTCTCAGTGGGAAAAAAATAACCGTACCATGACTCAAACAGACTTTGCTTCACAGAAGAATACAGTCCGTTTGGCAAAAAATATCTATGCCAAGGAAATCCTTGTCTCAAAGAAAGAAAAAAATGTCTGTATTTAGCTCCCTCTGAAAAATGTACAGAACAGCAAGAAGAGACTTTATTGAAAAACTCCCACTCCTTTCTTGCCATTCACCTTTCTAGTAACAGTACTAGAAGAGGGAATCTCAAGGTGGTGCAAGCAAAAGACCATTTTTCTACTGAAATGAGAACACAGCACTGAAAATAAGTTGTGATGCTTACAGACACAGATGGATACTTAATTAGATGTTGATCAGACATGGCATTCTCCTTTTATTGGTGAACAGATATTGCAACAAAAATTTTAAAAGGCAATTTTGTAAAAACTTCTGTGCTTAATTTTTCCAACAGAAAATGTTATTTTCCAAGTCACACAGACAACACCAGTGTGAGGAAGCCATTAAATTATCCTGGGAAATATTTTCAAATCATGGACTCATTTGTAAAGGCACACAATTTGTACACTAGGGAATCTGCACTTCAGGGAAGAAATCCAGAAGGATTTTGAAGGTCAGATTTGCAGAGACAGCCCAGCCTCTCTGGGTTTTGTCCCCATTCTTTCCCCACCTAACTGTGACTGCACCACCATATTCCCTCCTGTGCACAGAACTGGCCCACTCTTCTGCGTGTAGATTCCTTTCAATAAGCCAGCAGAAGTCAAAATGAGAAAGCAAGTGACATTTTCTGCCAGAGCTTGCAGGAAGGAGGGAAGGGAGAGCAAGCACAAATCATCCCTGTTAAAAAAAAACAGATCTGATTTAAAGCTGCTTGCTGTTTTGTATCATCACACCTTGAACTCACAGGTTCTGCCTAGAGACAGCAGAAGGTCCTGAGCATTCCTTCACGGTGCCCTTTGCTCTGGGAAGAGATTTTTGTAAATTTAAAAAAAAAAATTAAGAGCAAAAAGCCTCAGAGGTGATAGTAGCTTCCTAAAGAACAATTTTCATGTAATATGTACTACAGCACAAAGACTTATATTAAAGACAGCAGGTTTCCAGAGCAGAGTTTCAGGCATCAGATTATAAAAGTAAATAATTTAACAGAGTGTTAGAGCAGCAGATAAGCTGTGTGTCTCTGGAGAGGGACCCAGAACAAAGAAATCCCCAGGGAATTACAGAATTTAGGCACCTGCCCCTCACCCATCTTGCCTGCACCTCTCAGTTCACTGCTGATTTTTGGGGCTTTACAGCACCTTATTGGGTCCTTCTCCATGTCCAGGCAGGCCACCCAACCCATGTGGAACTGCAGCTGCTGCTGGTGGCTGTTGCCTGCTGATCTCTGGTTTGAGCTCCTGGTGCCTCTGCTCCGTGGCAGAGCACAGGGAACTACAAAAGCCCTCACCTAGGTAAGCAGTCCTCAGCAGCAATTAAAATATCCATTTGTTAGCCATGTCCTTCCCACAACACAGATAAAACAGAGCTCTGTATCAGCTATTAGGAAGATTAGCTGAATTACACAGCTTAAGGCTGAAGCGTTCATCAAATCCAGCTACTCAGGCCAAGCAATCAACATAGTAAATCATGTGTCATATATTAACAGCTAGAATGTTACTCATTCTATTTACAACTTACTTACTTCAGCTGAACAAGGAGTACCTCTCAAACAGCCTGTAATACTTAATAAACCCCATGACACCCTAACCTTAATTGGACATTGTCATTTTAGGTGTTATTGAGCTGACTAATGATAAAGAATGCCTACCTTGTATGCAGCAAACCAGCTCTTCTTTTTCTGAACCTATGGACAGGACAGATTCTTGTTTTGCAGGTACTAGTGTTATCACAGCAGCTTGCTGGAAAACTCATTTTAGCTTATTACTGACACATTTCCTCTTAATCACAGTCCAACAGACCACTTCTTTTCCCTTTCTAACCTTCTTATGCCAATTCTAGCAATTGTTGTAAGGAAAAAGAATTATCTAGCAGAACACTGCCTTTTAATGCCCTTTTAGTTAGTGCTGAAAGAAAACAATTTGAACAACCCACCTCCTCTCACCACTTACCATTCAACTGGAAGATACAGGTTTTTTTTAATGAGAAACTGTACTTATATTATTGAAGCAAATAACATCTTGTACATTCTTTAGGCTTTTGTGACTACATAAATGAAAAGTTAAAGCTGTATATAAGTTATTTGTTCAGAGTACAGAGTTAACTAGAGATCCTTCCAAATTCTTCCAACCTCACAGCTTCAGTGCCACAGATGTCAGTTATTTTCATCTAAATATGAATGTTTTGATATTTATAAGGAACTAAACGCTATAATGGCTCATTTCTAAACAATTATTTCCATCTCCACTGGGTTACATTATCTCACATTTACCCAACAGAGATGGAATAAATCAGAGGTGTGAGAGAGGTAACGACAAGCGCATAAAACAGAGGCTAATAAAATTATGTAAAACAGCTGACTATTTTTAAAAATGTAAACACACAGACAAGCTCATTAAGAACTCTGACTCGAACACTTGATAGACTGTGTGTCTGAGGAGGGTGGGCTGGGAAAGGAGAGAAGCTGCAAACAGCCCAGATACGGAAGAGTTGACTGTAATGCATGTATGCTTCAGAATACAGGATAAATTGTTGGCAAAAAGCAAAGTTAGGCCCTCTTCTGACAGAAGGATGTGTAACTCTGAAGATGTGAAGTGCTAATGAACCTGTCCACTTCTGAAGCTTCACCAAAACCCTCTGCCACTGTAGGGGTCTCAATCATGTTTTCTTTCTTCTCAAATCACCTTCCTTCCCATCAAAAATGAACAGTTAATCCAGTGAACTCACCATAGACATTTTAGTACAAAAAACACATAGAGATATCAGAGAATTACAGAATGGTTTGGGTTGGAAGGGACCTGAAAAGATGATCCAGTTCCAATCCCCTGCCAAGGGCAAGGACACCATCCACTGGATCAGGCTGTTCCAAGCCCCATCCACCCTTCCCTTGGACACTTCCTGGGACAGAGCATCCTGTGCCAGGGCCTTGCCACCCTCACAGCCAAGAATTTCTTCCTAATACCTCATCTAAACCTACTCGCTGTCAGTTTAAAGCCATTACCTTGCACCAGAGAGCAGAATGCTTGATTAACTAAAAATGAGTAAATTCAAAAAATCAGACATCTATCAGGAAAGACCGATCTGCACCCAGACAAATGTATAAATACCAACACTTTCTGGCTTCCCTCCCGAAGATACCACACATTCCTTTTCATCTTCTTTTAAGTCTTACACAAACCAGCGCACTTAAAACAACAGAAGTGAGACCAGCACTCAGTCAATTTAAGTCAAGACAGTTGACTCAGCTCTGTGTGGATGTGTGTGCACGATGCTCCACGGCAGATTTTTCATAACACCGAGCCGCCCCCACAGGGATACTGTGTAATTTATATAGCGTTCCTTTGAAAATGCTGCCCTAAAGCTGACTCACTGGCATGCGATTCTACCTAAGGCACATTTCTGGGAGTGGAGCTGGATCTTTATCAGATGATTCACAAATCAGGCCTGGTAGCAACCCCAAAGAATAGGACCCTTCGGAACAGGCAGGGTACGAGAATTGCAGTACAAAGCAAAAGAAGAAAGGATTAAACTAATTCTGTGTTTCAACTGGTTTTGCATAAATAAATGAAGGTTAAAAACAGGCTGCTCCTACTCAGTGCTCAACAGGCTGCATATACAAATTACCAAGGCCTGAATACAAATTACAAGTGTATGTGTTAATACAAAGCTTTGCGGAGCATCCTTTGCCATCTTGAAAGGCAACATTTTTTTATCCTACATAAGAAGTAAGACTGCACATTTAAATACAGGTTTTTGCATTGTAATGCTTTATGCACATATTCTGCCTCCTTCAAAGGACACGCAAGTACCAGCTAAGGTTTATTTCACAACTCCGCACACAGGCTTCCATAAACATTCACCAGCTGCACTTGGAACCCCACAATAAAAAAATCACAGTCCTTGCACACAGATAAAAGCACGAAGGGTTGGCTCCACTTAGCCTTCTAAGAATCTCCTTTCTTCCTCATAATGAAACCATTTTTCTCAAGGGCACAGCAATTTAAAGTCTACAAAGCTCTCTACGCTAAAAATTAGAGTGGGCATATCTTTATTACTACCTGGTTCTAAAACTTTAAATGACCCACTTTCACATTTTTTCTTTCAGTAAAACAAGTGGCAGAAATCAACACAACAAAAGTTCCCTTTTCCCTCTGGTATACATCAGTTTGCAGGAGATCACCCTAAAGAGGATCATCACAGGGATGGACCACCTTTTTCTAAGATACCGAGTTGAACAGGTTTTCCCACTTTACCTATCCATTTCTGTTTCTTGAATGAAAGGGGCTCTGTGCTTCCCCACTACATACAAACAGATGTCCTAAAGAAACGCTGGTCTGTTGTTCTACCACGATAAATGTAATGCTCACGTAAAAGCCACATTTTGAATTGCCTGAACACCACGTAACAAATTAATCCTAATTTTCAGAGCAGAAGTTAGGAACATTTGAAAGTAATCAACATTGTGTCATTTGCCAACAGCTCCAACTGGTAGATCAGGACAACTGCAATGTAACTTCAAAGTAGTAAATACATCTCAGCAGTGCCATATTCAGAGAATCGTAAAGGTAAGAAAATACCTCTAAAATCATCAAGTCCAACCTTCAACTCAGCACCACCACCATGTTCACCACTAAACCATGTCCTCAAGTTCACCACTAAACCATGTCCTCAAGTGCCACATTCCACAGCAATTTTCCAGCATCTCCACATCTCCCCAAAAGCTCATTGCACTGAACTAGACTTGCTGTGGGTTTAGGACAGCCCTTTAACAAAGACAACTTATGAGATACTAAGAAACTCTACAGTTTGTAAATATTTTATGGTCAGATGTTTTTGCACATCTTTGCCATGGTAAACAAACAAAACCAACTCTCAGGTATTTTAAAGTTTCAAAGGCTTTAATTCAACACCAATGACAGTTTTTGCCATAAGGTATAGGGCAGTAAGATTCCCATTTTATGGTCTGACCATCAGGTGACACATCCAAATTCTACAGAAAGGCTGAAAAGGAGCTGCAAGCCCCACAAGCCCTGATCTCAAACAAGTTTCTTATCCACATAGCTACTCACGGTATTCACTTGCTTCTTTAATTTCTGAGCTAGCAGTATCAAATCTAAATACTGCAATAGAGATTTACAGGAGGTATACCACAGAAAAATAAATGGTATCAGTACATTAAAGCAAAGTCATGTGGCATTCAAATGATGAAATTTAACAGCTGGTGGGATGCTCTTGACACCAAGAGGTGCCAGTTGATTTCAGCATCCACCAGCCTGCTAACAATCACAGCGCAGTCTTTACATGTCCAAAGTGCTCCTAAAAGAACAAAGGATTCACATCCCAGGTCTCAGTACGAAGCAAACACAGGTTGGCTCTACAAATGAACAAAAACTACTTTGGGCATTTAAAAAAGAAGAATGGACTGGGTCAAAAGCTAGTCACGTGTGTGATAACCAAAAATGCCTCTAGCATGGGCTTTATTATCTTTCTACAGTATTTACTTCCAGTTGGCAGAGGAGAAGAAATTTGAGCTCTACTTCAAGAGAGCAGACAGACCAGAATGCAGACCAGAATGCAGTTTCTTTCCCACAAGACACAAAAGACTTTGCATGTATTTGACTGCAGAAATTAAATAACAGTATGTAAGAAGATACCAAGTTACCAGCTACATAAAAAGAAAAAGAAAATTAAAAGGTAGTTTTCAGCAGAACCCTGCAAGCAAGTACTGTCAAGATTAAAAAAAAAAAAATTAAAAAAACAAACATTAATCGCCTCTTTCCCTCCCCTTCCCCAAAAAACTGCAAACCAAACAATCCTTAAAACGCATCTTTTACCCTAAAACGACTTCTTACATTATTATTCCTGTTTAGGAAAAAGTGGCTCAGCTGGCAGAACTACTGGTTAGCAACAGGAGACAAACTATATAAACAGCTTTCCCAGTAAAAGGGGAGATGGAAGAACAAAACCAAAAGAGCATGGAGCCTGGATTATCAATTCAACCTCTTTCCATTAATTCAATACAGCCTTATTGCTGCTGGAGCTTGGAGAGCTCCATTCAGACAAACAATGATATCCACTGCAGGTGTTAAACAGTAAAAAAAATATTTTGATCTTGTAAAACAAACAAGGGAAATCAGGTGTCTGTTATCAAACTCACTTTAGGTTGAGGTGAGGTTTATAAGTAATTATTGAGAGCTTATGAATCCTGGCAAGATATTCAATTAACTTCCTTAGCTCAGTTTTATTCAACAATTCCTCGATTTTCTTTATTACAGTGAGTGGATCCAAAGTCTGTATTTTGCATGTAAGATGACTTGCTGACAACAGTAAGTGGAACCATGAAAAATAGAACTTCACCATGCAGGCTTTCAAACCACAATACTCAAAGAAATACGTGGGTTTTTTGTAACTCCTCACAGATTCTGCACAGTGCTACCAAAAGGTGTTACCTCCTCTGGATGAACCTTAGTTATTGGCAACAGAAATTGCACTTACGGGCTCACAGGCACTACTATCCAAAAGACCATTCTTTCCTACAAGGGCAACTTCATTTCCAAAAAACTTCTCACCAAACACGACGAGGACCCCACAAGAATTTCATCCAACTTCCTTCATTAGGAGGCAGCCTTTAAATCACTGCATTTCCAACCACAAATAGACAGAATTAGTGGACAACTTTCCTGATCCATTCTTTACCAAGATTTTTTCCCGAAATTGCCAGATTACTTAGAAATGTCTTTCTGGCAAGACCTGGCATTCCAAGAGAGCACGAACCAGGAGAGTGAGCTGAGGAGCCAGGAGAATTACCAGCTGATGAGAAATCCAAAGTACAAGAGAAGGGCACTGGTGCAGCCCCACCTTGCTATCAGGACAACCTGATTTTTTTTTTTTTCTTCAAGTGTTTGAGCACCAGCCTCACACTGGAACCACCAAAATTAAATAGTCCCAGTGAAAAACAAATTACTGAAATTGTTTCATCATGCAGACAACTGATATTATAAAGTCTGGCTCTTAGTTATTCCCAGCTCTGTTACTGTGAGTCACTTGGCCTCTACCCATGTTGGATGAATGGAACTGAAATCTGCCTTCTCTAAAATAAGTTGTGAAATGATAACCATCAAGCATCATGAAACAAGACACTAGAGCAAAGAGGTAGCAAGAGGAACAATCAAAGTCTGGGTCTCCCTGCTCATTTTCAGGAAATTTTGAAGCATCACACAGAAGAGTGTCTTGCAGGACACTGCAGAATCCTCACTATAATGTCAAATCCATGATCCACACACACTGAAACAAGAAGGTGTGCTTGAAGGAGTCTTCAAAAACTTGCATTTATTTAAAAAGTGACCGCCTGTTCCACTTATGACTCAAAAGTTGTCAGATTGAGTATTAACAGCTTTCAAGCTGTTTTCTTGGAGACCAAATATCACAAGGCACGGTAAGGCTGAAGCCTGTACACTATTCTGCTACTTAGATCATTTATAAGTATTGGAGAGACAGACTGTGTGGTCAAATTGATACAAAACCCCTGAACACCTTCTTAAATAATGAGGTGAATCATTCTGAACGTAAAGCTGACACACCTCAGGACCTCCTGGAGCAGTCAGTAATGCATCTGACACAGAGTCACTGCAACACCTGCGCTGCTGAGCTGCATCTCATTTCCAGCCCTGCGTGAGTGACCCGTGTGTGCCCAGCTGCAGGAGCCAGTCACATCCAGGAGAAACTGCTACAGGCTGCATTCACGCTGATCAGACACCGGGAGAGGCAGCACTACCGGGTGGGAATGGGCAAGCACAGATTAAATTTGAATCCTTAAACAGTAAAACAGAGTAAGTGATGAGGTATCAGTCACAGCTTAGCTCAGAGACAGACTGCGTCCATCAGAGGAGGCAACAGCACAGGCTAATGTTTAGACCATATGCACATTTTGATTTACAGTCCCTTTCATCCAGTTCTCTTTTTGCTCAAAATTGCACATTTGTGGACATTGTGTTCTAAAGCTCGGGTAGCAGACTCAGAACTGCAATATGCATTAAAAACCTGGAACAAAGATGTGACAGAAAGTACTATTTCTGTGATTTGTGTTGTCCAAGTTCCCTGCAATTAACATCTGCTGCCACAGATTCCAGTATCATAAGTTTGGCTGTTCCTGAGTTAGAGTGATAAAGGCTGAACTCCCATTCATGCACTGAACATTTATTTTGGTTCTGGAAAACCAAAAGTTGTTTCCTTTCCACATAAGGTCATCCAGAGCAGCAACACACACTGTACCACACTTTATCTCAGAGCTCTTTCCCAGCACTATGCCTATCCCCCTCTCCCAGTGCTGCTTCATTTTCAGCTCCCATCACCACCAATAATGTTCAAGCCAGCAAAAATATTCAAGTTCTAGTAATTCTTTTCCAGAGTACAAGTTACATGCTGGCAATTATGATATTTAAATCTTTTACTTTGATCTAGTAAATGTGTTATTAAATCTGCTGCTCAGTTTCTGTCAATGCTTGCAGTTTTCTAAGCCATTCTGCCAACTGCAGATAAAAACACAGAAGCTGAGATTGACCACAGACCCAATTCTGTCAAAAAAGTACCATGAACAAAACAAGTTTGAAGTGTTATACACAAGTACGTGTAGGTTGCTTGAAACAATTCAGTCATTTGAAAAACTTTCCAAAGCTTTCATATCGCTAGATAATTGGTGGTATTTTGGTCAGAGGTAACCAGGGAGTTGGATAACTCAGCGTGCAGCCCCTTCCCCGTGTGGTGCATGCAGACCCCCCATCTCATCAACAGATGTTTCAGTGAGATGTTGATGTACAGGCAGGTCAAAGATGGCACATACATCCTTGGTGGTGCAGGGAGTTGATTTGATAATATACAAGGGAAAGGGAAGAAAGTGAACAGGATCCAGGCAAAGAATCCTGCATTTTAAAGGTAAATATACAGCGAGGAGAAGGAGGTCAGGACAGCCAAGGCAATTATTTCTTGTTGCTCTCATTGAGTTACACCAACTTATCTCCCTAATGTTTGATGTTCAAAGCCCCTCACGATAATCCATATTTACTCTTTGTTCACTCAACCTTAACTTACGCGATTAATCCCACCCCCTCCACAGTGCCCATTTGTCAAAGGCACCCAAACATCCTTCCTACCTCCTTCTTTATCAGCTAGAGCAGGGCAACATTTTCTGTGTGCTGTGGCTGTTCTCAACTGCCTTGTGGGTGGCTTCAGGTTCCTTCCCGTTTCCCCTCCCTCCACAGCACCCGCTCCTGGTTTGTGCTCTGTGATTCCCTCCAAGCAGGCAGAGCTGCGCTGCCACACACCTCACACGTCTGGATGTGCAGGGCTGCAGCCCTTCCTCCTGCCTGCACCTCTTCGCCACGCCAACCAGCAACTGGGCTGGGGAGCAAAGAGAAAATAGCTGACACAGTGTAATTAAAAAATTCGAGTGTTTCAAAATGAGTCAGAACTGTTGCCCTCATGTAGTCGAGCAGAAACACCAGCTGCCCAGACTCACACACTGCCTTCCATCACCTGCTGCCTCCCTGCCCTTGGTTCCCCAGACAGAGCACCAGTGTCCCTGGAAAGCCAGAACCACAGAAAACTGCTTTTATTGGCTTTCAGTAGCCACATAACCACCCCCTTTGGAGCTTGTCTGGACAGCACCAGCCTCCTCTAGATCACTGGAGGTGAGAAATACTCAGAAAATTACTCTTAAGAACAACTGCTGCTGGACAGATGAGCTCCCCACACTTCCTCTCACTGCCTTCCTACCGTGTATCTATTTATATTTATCTATCTATACATATGTGTATATATATTGGGGGGATGTCTGGGTTTAGCAAACGCATGGCGAGCACCTCACTGCTCCCCTGGGCGTTTGCTACAGACCTGTTTGCTCCACAGGGGCCAGGTTTCCCTCCTCCAGGGCAGCAGGGAAAGCTGTGCTGCCCTGGCAGCCTGGCTCCCAGCACTGGAACCACAGGAGCAGCAAGTGCAGGTGGCACTGGGGCAGGAGAGCCGCACGCTGGGGAGCTCAAAGGAGCACCACGCTCAGTTTCCACCTCAAGGTCAAACACTATGTTTTTAATAGATTTAAGCAACTTAGCATGCTTTAAGAGAAACATTTTAAATGTAGCATTTGTTTCCTGTTCCAAGGGGAGAGGCATTACTGTTTGTACTTAAATTTTTAGCTTGAAGAGTGGAAATAGTACAGCCCTTCAAGCTGTAAGTGAAATTATTATTTGATGCTTGGCAAGTACCAGAGAAGATCTAAAACCTAATAAAATCCCTGGGAGGGGGAATGAAAATAAATTTTACATTTTTAAAGGGATGCTCAAGAGTTCAAAGATTTACTTACTCATTCACTTTTAAAAGCTAGAATTACTTGTCAGGGGAAAAAAAAATGTCAAACAGGACTGACTTCTGCCATCTCGACACACAAGTTTTTTTTTCAGCTTTTGAAGTGCTGTTAGGTACTTTGTGCTGGTTTAAAGTGCACAACTAGTTACAACCACGACCTTGCTTAACTAAGTTATTACAGTTATAGATTCACCAAGGGATCCACAAACTTTGAGGCAAGCTGCCTTGTTACACGGCTAACAAACTAAGACATAAATACACTTCGATGCTACTTAAAAAAGGTGGAAGCAATGTAAACCTAAAAATAAATTTTAATTTTTTTAAAAACCGGGCAAACAAAACCAAAACAACAAGTCTTTCAGAAAGTGGCCTTTGTCGTTCAATAACCTCCAGGCAAATAAAGTTACAGTACTGGAACTACGGAAATTGTTAAAATATTACAAGTCCGCTCAGCCCACCTTGTTTCGCTTTTAAAAAGGAACCAGTAGCACAGTTAAGTTTTATATTCCCCTCGGATGGCTGTGCGGCTCGGAGCCACATCTGCAACCCATTAGATGTCAGGAGCCCAAGGGGAACCCGGGCTGGATACGCAACGAGCGACTCGAGCGTCCTTCCCATAGAAAACACATTTTCCCACCAGAGGAACACACCATCCAAGGTAAACGAAGACGCAAGGAAACCCCTGGAGAAGCACAGAAAGGACCCCTTGGAGAAACAAGGGCTACTCTCCAACTCTCCAACAGCTCGCACGACTTCAAAAGTCGTTGCAGGAAGAGCAAAAAAGAAAAAAAAAAAAAAAAAAAAGAGGCACGTTACAAAAGTCCCGGGAAAGACAAAGCGGCCCCCGAGCTGCTCCAGGGATCTGTGGGGAGTTTCGCCCCCGCGGGGTCAGGGCACAGGAGGGCGGAGGGGCCGGGGCTGGAGCAGCAGCAGCAGCGGCGGCGGCAGCGAGACCACCCTGAGGGGCGCAGCCCCCGCCCGCGCCCGGGGCGGCCGGGCCGGTACCGCCCCTCCCCGCGGCCCCCCGCCCGCACGGCAGCGCGCTCACCTGTGCGAGGCTGGGCCCCTCGCGGCCTGCCCGGCGGGGGCAGCGGCCGGGGCATGGGCAGCGGCCGGAGGAGCCGGAGCCGCGGGAGCAGCCGGAGCGGCCGCCGGGAAGCGCCGGGAATGTCACCGCGGCCGCCGCGCCGTCACTTCCGCCCGCCGCGCCGCGAGCGCCCGCGCGGGCCGCCCGCGCCCCGCAGCGACCCCGCGCGGCCGGAGAGGGAACGGCGGGAGCGGCCGGAGAGGGCGCGTGTGCGGCTGAGCGCGTCTGTGTGTCTGTCTCTGTGTGTGTGTGTGTGTGTGTGTGTGTGTGTCTGTGTGTCTGTGTGTCTGTGTGTGTGTCTGTGTGTCTGTGTGTCTGTCTGTCTGTCTGTGTGTGTGTGTGTGTGTGTGTCCTTCTATGTGTGTGTGTATGTGTGTGTGTGTGTCCGTGTGTCTGTGTGTGTGTCTGTGTGTGTGTGTGTGTGTGTGTGTGTGTCCTTCTATGTGTGTGTGTATGTGTGTGTGTGTGTCCGTGTGTGTGTCCGTGTGTCTGTGTGTGTGTGTGTGTGTGTGTGTGTCCGTGTGTCTGTGTGTGTGTCCTTCTGTGTGTGTCTGTGTGTGTGTGTGTGTGTGTGTGTCTGTCCATGTGTCTGTGTGTGTGTCCGTATGTCTGTGTGTGTGTGTGTGTGTGTGTGTGTGTGTGTCCGTGTGTCTGTCTGTGTGTGTGTCCGTGTGTCCGTCTGTGTGTCTGTGTGTGTGTCTGTGTGTCTGTCCGTGTGTCTGTCCGTGTGTCTGTGTGTGTGTGTCTGTGTGTCTGTGTGTGTGTGTGTGTGTGTGTCCATGTGTCTGTCTCTGTGTGTGTCTGTCTGTGTCTGTGTGTGTGTGTGTGTCCGTGTGTCTGTCTGTGTGCGTGTCCGTGTGTCCGTCTGTGTGTCTGTGTGTCTGTGTGTCTGTGTGTCTGTCCGTGTGTCTGTGTGTGTGTGTGTCTGTGTGTCTGTGTGTGTGTGTGTGTGTGTGTCCATGTGTCTGTCTCTGTGTGTGTCTGTCTGTGTCTGTGTGTGTGTGTGTGTCCGTGTGTCTGTCTGTGTGCGTGTCCGTGTGTCCGTCTGTGTGTCTGTGTGTCTGTGTGTCTGTGTGTCTGTGTGTCTGTCCGTGTGTCTGTGTGTGTGTGTGTCTGTGTGTCTGTGTGTCTGTGTGTGTGTCTGTCTGTGTGTGTGTCTGTCTGTGTGTGTCCGTGTGTCTGTCTGTGTGTGTGTGTGTCTGTGTGTCCGTGTGTCTGTGTGTCTGTGTCCCTGCGTCATTGTGTCAGTGTGTGTCCGTGTGTCACTGTGTCCGTGTATCTGTGTGTCTGTCTGTGTGTCATTGTATGTCTGTGTGCCTGTGTGTCCCTGTGTGTCCCTGTGTGTCTGTGTGTGTGTGTGTGTGTGTCTGTGTGTCCGTGTGTCCGTGTCCCTGTGTGCCTGTGTCTCTGTGTGCCTGTGTCACTGTGACTCTGTGTCCCTGTATCCCTGTCCCCATGTCCCCGTCCCCATGTCCCTGTGTCCCCATGCCCCTGCTGCCATGTCCGTGTCCATGTCCCTCTGTCCCTGTGTCCCTGTGTGTCTGTGTCCCTGTGTCTCTATGTCCCTGTATCCCTGTCCCCATGTCCCCATCCCCATGTGCCTGTATCCCTCTGTCCCCATGTGCCTGTGTCCCTGTGTCCCTCTGTCCCTGTCCCTGTGTTCCTGTCCCTGTGTCCCTGTGTCTCTCTGTCCCTGTATGCTGTCCCCATGTCCCCATCCCTGTGTCCCTGTGTGCCTGATCCCCTTGCTACCATGTCTCTATGTCCCTGTCTCTCTCTCTGTGTCCATGTGTGTCCGTGTCCCTGTCCCTGTCATTGTGTCCCTGTCATGGTGCCACTCTCACTGTGTCACTGTGCCCCTGTTTGCCCGTGTCCCCGTGTCACTGGGCCACTATCACCATCCCTGGTCACTGGGTCACTGTCACTGTGTGCCTGTGTCCCTGCCCCTGTGTCAGTGTCCCTGTGTCCCTGTGTCCCTGTCCCGGTGTCCCTGTCCCTGTGTCCCTGGTCACTGTCCCTGTGTCCCTGTGTCCCTGTCCCTGTGTTAGTGTCCCTGTGTCCCTGTCCACCTGTGTCCCTGAGTCCCTGGTCACTGTCCCTATATCCCTGTGTCAGTGTCCTTGTGTCCCTGTCCCTGTGTCCCTGTGCCCCTGTGTCCCTGAGTCCCTAATCACTGTCCCTGTGTCCCTGTGTCAACCAGCCCTGTGTCACTGCCCCTGTCCCTGTCACTCTGTCCCTGTCCCTGTGTCCCTGTCCCTATCGCTGTCCCTTATCACTGTCCCTGTCACACACATCCCCCAGCACCCCTCACACACTCCGAGCACGTTCTCCCTTCCACACCGATCCTGGCGATCCTGCACTCCCTGAGACCGCAGAATCCCGGGACCTTTGGGTTTGGGAGGCACCTCTGGAGACCCGAGCCCCGGGGGCTGCATGGGGGGGAAGCGTGCGGTGCAATCAGAGCGACATTGTAATGCCCTCTTTAAACACGGTAATGCACATTTTAATCATTGTAACGCACATTTTAATCACTGTAATGCACATTTTAACATTGTAATGCCCTCGTTAAAAACCGTCCAGGTGTTTCTGCACCCCGCCGGCTGTCCTGCACAGCTGCAGGTGTTTCCTGAGACTCGGAAAGGTGGAAGGAAATAATTTCAGCACAGTCTGAGTCCTGATCAGGGCTAGGAGCACCGGGGAAATTCAGGATTTAAGCATTCACCGTAGAGCTGCTCGTGGCAGGACTCAGTGCCAGGGCTGGAAATGTGTGGGAAATCCACCTGCACTACCACCCAAATCGTGGGCATGGACTTGGGAAAAACAGGCATCATGCCACCCCAGAAGCATTTATCATACCAGGAGAGATGGAGAGATGCAGCTGGAAGCAGAACCGTGCATTCAGGCTTCCACAATTATTTTTTAAACCGGTACTTTGAGAGGTACTTCTCACCAATATGTAAAAAAAAATTGTCTTGTCAAGGAAGGTGAGTGAATCATTTGTGGTGTCAGCACCAAGGAAAGCACTAAGGGGTGAATAACACCCAGAACCTGCATTTCCAGGAGGGAAAAAAACATCCAGAACCTGCATTTCCAGGGGGGAATAATATCCAGAACCTGCATTTCCAGAGGGATTTAACATTCAGAACCTGTATTTCCATGGGGAAATGACATCCAGAACCTGCATTTTCATGGGGAATAACATCCAGGGCCTGCATTTCCATGGGGGAAAGTATCCAGAACCTACATTTACAGAAGGGGGAGTAATATCCGGAACCTGTATTTCCAGGGGGGAAACATCCAGAACCTGCATTTCTGGGGAGGGGGACAAAACATCCAGAACCTGCATTTCCAAGGAGGAAGGGAGAAATAACATCCAGAACCTGTGTTTCCATGGGGAAATTACATCCAGAACCTGCATTTCCGAGGGGGGAATAACATCCAGAACCTGCATTTCCAAGGGGGGAATAATATCCAGAACCTGCATCTCAGGGGGGAATAACATCCAGAACCTGCATTCCCAAGGGGGAAATAACATCCAGAACTTGCATTCCCAAGGGGGGAATAACATCCAGAACCTGCATTTCCAGGGGTGGAATAACATCCAGAACCTGTATTTTCAGGGAGGGAAATAACATCCAGAACCTGTATTTCCTGGAGGGAAAACATCCAGAACCTGCATTTCCGGGGGTGAAATAACATCCAGAACCTGCATTTCCAGAAGGGGGAATAATATCCAGAACCTGCATCTCCAGGGGGGGAATAGCATCCAGAACCTGCATTTCCGGGGGTGGAATGACATCCAGAACCTGCATTTTTGGGGAACCATGTGCTTTGCCTCCTGAAAGACACCTGGAGGACACCACGCAGCTCACAAGCAGTCGCGAACAGTTTTGGATGGAGTACAGGAAAGCACAAGGACGCGGGTGGGGAGCATCTGCCTTGGATTTGCAGGAAGAGTGATACACGGGAAGGAGCTCTAAGACTCCGCGGCTGAAGGAATCGGCGGCAGGCTTTACAAAAAGAGAGGAAAAGGAATTCCGACTGCCTTAAGTACCGCGGAATTAGTGAACTGAGCAGGGAGACAGCAGCCATGTGTAAATGTCTGGATGAAGCAAGTGGCATCAAGGGAGAAGGCTGGGGATACATTAATTATTTTAATGGGGTGAAATTACAGAAGGGCATATCTAAGCTGGGAATCTGTGTGGAAAGCTTTTGAATGGAGAAGCACAGGCTGGAAAAATCGTCTCCCTAAGGGAAGTGGTGAAAGCTTTATTGCCTGAGATTTTAAATGACAGATTGGGGAAATACCAAGGGACTCATTCTGAAACATCAGGGAGATTGCACTGAAAGATTAGGAAGGGAAGAGGAAAGGCTGGAGGAGGTGCTGGCTCCAGGAATTTTGGGAGTACAGCCCAGCACATCTTCGAGGCTCCTCTGGCTCCACGTTATCATTCTTTGACTGTGTCTGCCAAGAGTGCAATGATTTCAGCGTTAGTTACCCCACAAGGACGTGATAAGAACTCCCCCGCCAGGAAGAAACGCGTTTGAGCAAAGGGAATCTCGGCGCCTCCCCAAGCACAATGGGAGGAAATCAGCTCAGTGCTGGAGCACAACCTTGAGCCACATTCTCTCGTCAAAGTAAAAGTTTGATGGTGAGAGCATTTTGGCCCACTAGGGCTCCCAGGCTGGCTTCTCTCAGCCAGCTCCTGGCAGCGGGACACTCAATCCCTCTGTCCCTGCTCCCCTCTCTTTCCCAGCCCCAGGCCAAATGCTTCCCTCCAGCTCCAGCCTGAAGAATGACTTTTCAAGGGCTCATCTCGGAGGCATCCATAGGCACATTACCAAGCATCCTCTGCAAAGGAAGCTTCACCTTCTAAGCCACATTTTAACAACATCCATTTTCCAAGTCTCTGAAATCATAAATGTGCTGCTGAGATCCAGCCAAGCCATCCCCCTGCTGCTCTTGAGGACACCCAGGCTCTCCTGCAGCCACAGCAGTGTCCAAACAGGGACCATGGAAAAGGTATCCAGAACACCACAGTGTTCATCCACCCCCAAGGTACAGCCAGAGTCCCTTTGGGAAGGAAAAGAAATAAAACATTTCCTTGCTGCTAGGTTTTATCAGCCAACATAATCTAATTAACCAGCACAGCTGCTTCGTTAGCATTAGAGGCATATTTATCAAGGGGCTACAGGAAGCATTTATTAGATTAGCTTGTATTTTTGCAGCTGCTGGATGGTTTTTTACTAGAGTTTACACAGTTCAGGACAGTGAAATGCTGAAGGACTTCAAGGCAGAGGGAGGCAGGTCCTCCCATGTAGGTGGTACCTGGCAAAGACAGAAGGACTCACAAGTCTCACTTTAAACACACTCTCATTGGTAAAAGCCTCTGTGGTGCACATGTGGTGTTGTTCTGTGGGAGAAATATTTGTGAATTGGAGAAGCAGAAACACAGCCCAGTGCTGAAATTCTTTAGAGAAGTGAGCATTTAACAAAATAAGAAATGTTTTCAAAATTGCTTGAAGTTACTAACAGTGACTGCCTGCTTGCAGGCAAAGTGAAGGATTTCCTGCAAGGTCACAGAGACCAGGATCACTATTGTTTCACTGCTGACCCTGTACTTTAAAAATTCAAAGAATAGCTTAGAAATACAAAACATTTCCCAGACCTCCAAGACCCATTCAGTTCTAAATGTAATTTGAAAGAGCTTTTACACACTTGCCATTTGACACATAAAATTTTGCTCATAAGTACCCAAAACAGCATTGAGTATCAAGCTATTTGGAGTGTTTTACTGGAGGTGGTACCAAATGCAACCAACTTACTTTTAAAATAAATCTTGAAACTTTTAACATTTTTAGTTACTTTTAATTAAAGTCCCATGTTAATATCCTACATCTACCAAAAGATTTATATAAATGAAAGGAGATTTCTGAATACTTTCAGTCAAAGGAAGATTGGAAAGGAATCACAATGAAATGTTTGCAACAGATGGAGTATTTCTATAGCACTAGCCAAAAGATACAGCCAAAAGAGATTCCAGCCCCACCTTTTGATTCAATGCATTTTAAGTAAAAAGATACATTTTTCAGCTTAGAAGCCCTAAATTTGCCTGATGGATTCTGCATTTCTCTAGCATTTTACTTTAGTTATTCTGGGTTTAGTATCTGAATGTTTTCTTTTAAATAGATTCACAATACTATGCTAGTCTGCAGATGATTTTTTTTTTCCTAAAGGAGTTATTATTTTCCATATTGGCCTGATAAGAACAGTGTGTCAATTTGTGGTAAAATGTGTATGAGTTTTTGCTTGAGGCTCATCCCCATTTTTCACATTGAATTCACAATTTTAATTACTCCTTTTTTGTGTGTGTGTGTTTGGTGAGTTTTTTTGGTGGTTTTTTTTTTTTTTTTAATTTTGTTTTATGGTGGAATCCCTCGTGCTTTCCAGGAGGAGAAATGAAGTGCACAGCAATAAAACACAAACACCTCTTGCACATTGTTGGGAAAATGGAATGTCTGCAGCTCAGCCTGGCCCTGCACCTGCTCTCATCTTGCAGGTGTTAACACAGGTGTCTCCAAAGCTCAGTCTGGGAGCTCAGAGGGGAGCAGCTGATGTGCCCTGCGGGGACAGTGAAGCAGTGGAGGCTCCCCAGCCTCACGTCTCCCTCTCACTTGGGTGATTGTTCCTTACCATCCAACAGCCGAGGGTCCAGCTGGCACCCACCCACTGTGACTCCCATGAAAACACCCAACAGCTGCCAGGGCAGAGGGGGGAAGCCCAGAATCAGGGGTTTTCTCAGCCAGCATGGTGTGCTCCTGTCTCAGCAGGACTTCAGCGAGCTGTTCTTCCTCCAGCATCCCATCCCTACATGGGAAAAGCCGGTCTGTTCCAAAACACCAAAGGAAAGGGCTCCCTTAAGGCACTCTGACCAAAGAGAGCTGAGAAACCTTCCCAAAGGGCTCCACAAATCTTGTTTATTTGACTTTTCCCGATTCCCAACCAAGAGCTGAGCAGTCAGACCTGACAGCTGCTTGCTGATTTATGCTGCGTGCGCCGAGGATGGCTCAGCTGCGACACATGGCTCGGATGCAGCTGCTAGGGATTTTTTTTTTTATTTTCCTCCTTGAGTTTCCAGTGCTAGGAAGCAACACGTGGCTGTGTTTGAGCAGCTCTCCAGACAGTCTGGCCCTGCTGCTCTCTGGATTCAGGCTCTTCACGTGCTGTGAAACAGCAGCCGGGGAGAGGTGCAGCTGCTCCGTGGGCGTGGGGAGGGGAGAACAGCCCCAGGCTTCACAACCAGTGCAGCATTTCATGATGAGGTGGAGCTATGGAAGTGCCACAGTCCCCAGGAAATCCTCCCAAGCCTGGAGTCATGGTTACACGTGTGAGATAAAAAGTCTTCCCTTAATCTTAGCCAAGTAAGTCTTGAGGCACTCATTAAAAAGCAGGGCTGGCAGCACCCTCAAGCCCTCATCTATCCCATCTTTGTATCCCAAAGAGTGATTAACACTCCCTCACATTTTAAATGCTCAAGCAAATCATTCCTAATTTGCTTTTAAGAGGTTCCAGTGATTAAGATTCCCTAATTGCCAGGCTATGACCTCCAGTGCCTTACATTGGCTTTCTTGTTAGATCATTCTTTGATGTCTACCCAGCCAAGTTCTGATGTCTTCCAAGACTACAACTTCTTTCCCCTACACAACAGGAAAATCAGATTATATTCTTGTTCTTTCCACGTTCAAACACCATTCCCATGGCTTTTGTGTGGGTTTTACTCATAAGCAGTAGCTGTACCTGTAATCATCCCTGCACTATACTGCCTGCTCCAAATTTCACATCAGTGACCCCTGAGGTAATTTCTCTTCAGCCAGTTTAGCCCATGAATTTTCCACTTGCTTTTGCCCTCATTTCCTACCCCAGAAGGAGTGAAAATAAATAGCCCCAAAACTAAGGCAACTCACCCTTTCCTCACAGCTTGATTTAAACACCTGGAACTAAACAGCAACTCCTTCTGCTGTATGAAAGAGGTTGGAGATTCCTATGGGCAGTAGCTCTCTGGGCATCCCTCTGTTCTTCCCCATCACAGAAAAAAAGGAGAGGACAGAGGTCACACTTGTGGGTTTTATTGTCAGCAGTGTAATTTTGAACCTCTCATCTTGCAGATCAGTGGAAAATCAACTTTTGCAATGAAGCAACAGCTCTCATGGCCGTATTCTCTTGCAATTCCAATTGCAAACAGATTGTCACTGAGACCACCACTATTTGCCTGGATGCTTCCCACAACAAACAGGCCCATCCATGCTCAATGTCCTCAGGTGCTACCACTCTTTCTAGGTTTTGCTTTTTCCCTCTCCACAGGAGATTTTCTGATTTTTGGCTTTGGAATCAAACGGTTTCTAAAAGCTGGCATATGCAAAACACTCCTGAAAGTGTGGAATGCTGGTGTGGTGATGGCATAGAAATAACAGAGCTCAGGGAACCCTCGTGGAAGATGACATTTGAGGTGGAATTGTTAAGGGCAATTGGACTTCAAAATCGTCATGTCCCACAGGGGTTCTTCAAAAATACTGTTTTTAGACCTAGAAAGGTCTTACTGTGTGGGGCTTTTATCTATAGAGCTGCTTTACAGGTGCGTATCACAGAGGGAAAAATAACTCATGAAGACAACAGCAAGTTTGGATGCTATTTAATGAAAAATAGGTGAAGCTTATAAACACAAGGCTGACAGAGAGAAGAACACAGCAGGAAGCTGCCAAGGTACAGGTAAGAGCTCTGAAGTGCATTGCTAGTGCAAGTAGGTAGGCAACAGAAGGAAGATCGTGTTCCAGGCAGGCCCATTCAGGTGAGCTGGGGTTTGCTGGGCTATGTCAGCTCAAAAGGCAGAGCCTCAATCTCCCTTGTGAGCTCTTCATCCAAGGCTTTCTACCAGGAGAGAAAACCAAGAGCAATCAGGGACCATGAGACAGCTTCCACATGCTGCTGGCAAACAAACATATATCTGCAGTGGTCAAACCCTGGGAGGCTGTCAGCAGTGATGGAATAACCCTGGTGTTGAGCTGGATGGACTTGCCCTCCAAACAGAAGGCTGGACAAGCTCAGCTGCCTTTACTTTGTGCCCAATGTGATTTTGGACATGTCCCAGCTCACTGGTCCCCCCCAGAGGTGAGCATTCTGACCTCAGAACAGCCTCAGGCTGGTAAGGGGAGCTTCTACTCCCTGAATCAAAAACAAGTGGTGAACCAACCCAGGCAGTCTCACCCAAAAATGTGCAAAATGCTCTTACCTATCTTAATGTGATTACCCTACTTATTGTGATTTTTGATCACAGGTTTAAGGCTTACCACTCGTGCTTATGAGCAAGCAGGCAGTAGCCCAAAGGAACAAAAACATGTTTTATGGGGCTCAAACGTGGCTCAGCTCACTCAGAAAAGCTACATATGAACTTCCCAAACAGATTTATGGTGTTTGGCTCAACAGCCACACCTGAAGATTACTCAAGCCTGGAGGAAATGGGCACTGTGTTTTACAGGGGAACATCCCCATTGCAGTCTACAAGGCAGATGTTGACTAAAATAAGCCTGGAGCCCTCTGAGAGTTCAGGAGGAGCAAGGAAGCTTCTGAGACCTACAGTGAGTGGATAAAGATTCCAATAGACAAAATTCCTGGGGATATAGCTACCTAATCTGCACTGATGTCACTGTGCCAGACTGCCTTTGCAGCTCAGACATCAGTCCACCAGTTCCCCTGATCAGTATCTACAACTTCTGCCTCACCAAATCTCCCCATGAGAACATTAAGACTACAGTCTAAGGTGGGTAAATCTGTAATCAATTAATATATGTAGCTCCTGGAAAGATAAAAAAACTCTTACAAGTTCTTTTCTCGCTTCTTCAACCTTCACTTGCGCCAGGGGAATGCTCTAATGAGAGAAAATGGCATAAAAATCAGCATTTCATCAAGAAACAAGAGTCCCTGCACCTTTACAAGAATCTAATGATGAGCCTCAGGTAAATTAATGGACAATTAATGAAGTTTTGTGTAGGTACTCCACATGCAGAAGGTATTCCCATTAAAAGTCTAGTATTGGCTTGGTTTGGGCAATCGTGTATTTTTCAAAAGTCTGGTATGGCCTAAAGTCTAAAAAAACCCCTTCATTTTAAGCAATTTTCCAAACCTACCAATCAAGGGACTTGATTTCAACAATATTTTTGCAAGACTTTTCCAAAGCACACTAAGTTTGCAAGGATAAACCTCCCTCCCCTCCTCCTGCCTGCACCAGGGGCTCTCCCTGTCTCCACTGACAGCAAGGCTGGAGGAGGGAACTGGAGAACCTAATCCCATTTGAATGTCCTGTTCCACTTGAGAGAAGGAGAATGCTGCCTCTTGGAGGAAGATGGATTAAACAGAGCAGCAGTCCCACTTTTCCAGCCACAGGCTTTTTTTTTTTCTAGTAGCAAGACATCAGTGTTTGTATGAGGGAGAAAAGAAACATGCATTTTCATAGAGCTGAGTACCCAGCACCCTCAAGAGAAATCAAAGAAAATGATGGAGCAGCCAGTTTACGGGACAAAACCTACATTTGGCTATTTCTTCAGGATCCTTAAAATCCTGTTCAGAGCTCCAAACTCTGCACCATGTGCTGTGTCCACTAATATGGCCCAACGAGCATTACAGCTAAAATACTGGTAAATCTAAAAAAGTTGGTTATACTAGGGGATTCCTTTTCTTCCATATTTCTTTGTCAAATTTCTAGCTAATTCACCTGAATACTAATTTACCCAGCAAATCTGTCTACTCTGTTAGAACAAAGTTTGCCTGACAAGGAAGCTTAACTTCTTGGCTTTGATTAATAAACAGAGATCAAGTCTTTGGTCTGCATCATTACCAGACCTGTAGGACATCTACCTGTCCACCAAAGGCATCACAAGGATATCCCTTACATTCTGAAGGCCACTAAAATTAACCTGATGGCAAATACAACATAAGAGTGGAACAAATAGTTACAGGAGGTAAATCAAGATAGGATGCCAGTTCCGTCTTCAATGGCTCCATTTCTTTACGCAGTGCAGCCAGTTCCTGCAGAGAGAGAAAGGCAGATCATATTCTAGGGAATTATTTGCAGAATTGATGGAAATGAGTGAGATAGTTACCTACAACATTTCAGAATTTGAGAGATTTCATCCTCTATAAAACACATGGAAAATCGAAGTTTTGCACACACAGTAGCAAAAAGACTCCTCCCCCTTATGCTTATCAAGTGGGAGTAATTTCTTTTTGGGGCTGCAAACTGAGCACCTTCCACAGTCCTGAACTCTTTTCAAATAATCAAAGTTATATAAAAAAGATAAAGCCATTTGTGCTGCCCATTTCACTGATGTCCTGGCAAAGCAGTTCTATAAATGTCAAGGAGTCAAACTGTACGTTATGCTTGGGATCTAGAAGAGGACAAGCCTAGAAAATTTGCCTGTGGCTTTCTGGATGCAATATTCCAATAAAAATTAGTTCTGGTCTCATGTAACATTGGGCAATGTGAGCACTGCCACCCAGTGCTGGTTGGTGAGAAGCACAACAGAGAAACCAGGAAACCTATTTTCACTGCTCCACTCAAAAACATAAAGGAAAAGATAGCAAAAGTAGTAAGGAGAAAGACTGAGTTCCCACTACAATAACAGCAAAAAACATGAAGATGTGTTGAGTGCACAGGACGTAAAATCTGTAGTTACAAACTCAAGAAATGTGCTTTTCTTGAAGATGTTCCACTAGGCTTACGATGAAGCTGAAAAATGTTATGTTTAAAGACACAGCAAAAAAAAAAAATAGCACACAGTGAATCTGAATTTGGGTTAATTTGACCTTATCTCCCATTTTTAAAGTGGAAGAAATTTGCTTCACACAAAGTAGCAAGGATCACATGGGTCATTCTATCAAGAAACTGCAATACACAGGTAGCCATGTAATGGGATATAGTCCACAGAATATCCACTCTGTTTATAACACAGATCAGAAATAAAGGAGGCAGATCTGTTTTCAGTGGCAGGGAATTTATTCTGTGGAAATTCTCCAGTAGATGCCTCTAGGAGAGACAAACCCACCCAAAAGAGCCCAGTTCATAGGAATCCACCTACAGGATTTTTATTTGTGTTTCCTTTGACCATTAAGATTTGTTCAGGCAGCCAAAGAGCAAACTACAATTCCTGAAAGCACCCAACAAGCAAGCCTGGCCTGTCCCACTGTAGCAACATCCCTCTTGTATCCAAAAACCTACCTCAGATGATTTCACCAGTGCCTCATGTGTCAGGGATTGGTCCAACCCCCTGGCAACAAGCTTAGCCTGCAAACAGGAGAGAGCACAAAATGCAACAAGGAGAAAGATTTCACCATTTCCTTCTGTTTAAATCTAAACAGGCAGGGAAGAACACAGGTTGTCCACAGCAGAAATGTGTGCTATTGGAGCCACAGCTATAGCTGGCGTACAAAATGAGGTGCTGCTAAAATTTGTATTAAGAATAACAAGTCTTTCCAGAAAAGCAGTGGGAGAAGTGCACACGGCAAGGCTAAAGAAAGGCTTCTCAGGAAAATGTCAGCTGTAATACAACACTTTCCATCCTGTGCTTGTCAAGGTATCAGGTATGGCTTGACTTTAGCCATAAAGTAACCTGCCAGAGTTTCTCAGGGAATGAGGAGACAGCACTGTACTGATCACAGGATGCACTGAGGAGAGATCAGCAGGGACAACTGAACTATATTCACATGCTGTCCTGTTAGCTCAAGAGTCCCCAGTACTGGAGTTCAGGAAGCTTATGGAATGTCTCTGTAACTACAAATTTGGGCTCAACCAACCACGGCTGTGTCATCCCATCACAGTGTCGTGTAAGAAAACTCCTTCCACCTACCTCAGCATCACAAATCCTTATCTTCAGATCCTTAGATTTATCTTCCAGGAACTTCAAATTCTTGGATTGAGTCTCAGCTTTGGCCTGTTGTATTCCCTGAGATTTCTTCAGTTCTTCAACATCCCTTAAAAAATAACACAGAAGGAAAAAGCTGTTACATTCAAAGATGTATCAGTATACAAATACTGTTACTTACCTACGCTCAAGCTAAACTCTGCAATACAACAAACACAAGAAAGAAGAAAACTGAGAAAACCCTGTATTTCCCTGTGAGATTTTCCAATGGAAATATATACAGCTGTTACCTCCAGAACCCCACAGACCAGGGAAAATAGAGGCAAAGAAGAAAGCCATATGCCTAAAAGCAAAAGGTAATAATCTTGTGCATAATTCTCTAACTCACTTAGAGACCTGTTACACTAAAGCTAAACCTCAGATCAAGGGGAGGCAAACCTGCAGAAATCACACAGGAATCTCGTTTACAAGGCAAATTACCACTTTAAATGACAAAAAAACCCCATTCTAGAAATAATTAGACTGGAAGGGAGAACATCTGGGCCAGCCCCCACTCAAGGCTGGGGTTGATTGTGCTGTGCTTGGCAAAGCCCTTCAGATTACATCCTCCAGGGAATGACTTGACACCGATTTTTTTTTTGAGTTATCACTATTAATATGTCTTCTACACACTGGTTAAGGGAACTTCTTACCTGAGAATGGTTTTTGTTTTGCCTCTCTTAATCTGACTACAGAGGCCATGCTAAATGTGCTAAGAAAATCAGATTTGTCTTCAGCCTCAGACAAAAGTAACTGGTGGAAGATGGAAACTTGTATCTGAAAACAGGTTGGAGATCACTTTTGCTTTAAAATAATTGGTTTGATGCTTTCCCAGATCTCTTTAGACTACTGAAAGTACCCATAACACATGGATTTTGATAGATGCTTCCAAATACTTTGAATTGGAGATGTGTCAAACCCCTAAAAATTCAGTTTTCCTTGTTAGTTACCATAACCAACATTGCCCAAGACAGAAATCACCAGTATTACTTTAAACTTTCCCTCTTCTTCATCCATTACTCACTTCTCTAACTGCTTTTCCACCATCAGTGCTGAAGTTAGTTTTTTCGTGAGGATCCTCAATTTCTGTTCCATTTCTTTGTTTTTTGATTTTGTTTTATACATTTCCAAGGTCATGTCATTGATGGCACTGTAGAAGCTGGTGAAGAGAGAATCAGTGGGAATGCTTAGGAATCAGCTCTTCTCAAAGTCAGAGTTGTTGTTATTCTTTTGTCCACACTTTAAATTAATGACTTAGTTTCCTCTTGATGTTATGGCAGGGGTAAATTTAAATAAGATATACTACGGGAATTTGCTTTCCATAACTAACACAGACTTCCACATGGAAGGGAAAACAGTCCAGCAACCTGAGTAAGTGAGCAAGTGAACAACACAATTGGCACTCTGGTGAATAAAACCACCACGTGCTCCACTCCTGGCTTGCCTCACTGTCATTGAGGGAAACTGTATTCAGTCCCTGAAAAGGCATGGTCACAAGATGTGCCCGGCAGCATCTGAGTACCCTCCTCTTCCCAAGTGGCTCAAAGCTCTTCCCCTTCCAGCTCAGGAAGAGAGATGTAAGTGCCAAGACCCTAAATATCACATAAAAATTGGGTTCCAAGGCAGACTCTGCCTCTTCTTTGCTGCAAGTGTTGCAGTGCCACGGGCCAAAGCCACGCTAGGGAGAGAGGCCCAAGGAGACCAGACTAGCAGATGCCATTTCCCTATGGCAGAGGGAATCTCCTCGCATGAACTGAGGCCAGATGAGACAGACAAGGATGAGGAGCTGAGGCTGGAAGACCAGTCACAGTTCCCCAGTCCTTGCCTAAGCAGTGTGAACACCACTGTAGCCTGGGATACCTGGCACAACAGTCCAACTGGCAGCAGCCTGCAGCCACTGACCACAAAAGCAGGAGAAAAAGGAGGGATTTAACTCCATCCCAGGCCCTTCTCAGGCTTCAGAGCCTTCCTGTGCCAGGATAACCTAGAGCTAGCATTTTTTGCTCAGTTCCCATGCACTCTAAAGCTGCCCAAGGGGTGAAAAATGAGCCTGACAAAGAAGATTCCTAGTGCAAAGTTTGGACCTGCAGATGTGGAAAAACAGAGGAAAACAGCAGAGACCCTCACCACGAATGCAGAGTGTGAAGAATTACCTGGTAAGAGAAGTGTCCTCCACGTCAAGTTCTATTGCACTTTGTACCAGGTCAGTGAGGTCATCGTTGGCCTCTTTGGACATACTGCCTTCCAAAAAACTCAGGCTTTCTCCAAGAATATCATGCCAGTAGTCAGCTGGAAAATATACAAACCAAAGCAGTGATTTTTTAAATATTACTGCTCTTCTATTGAACTCTTCAAAGCTAGAACCCAATCCCACACTGGAAACTTGGCTACCTGCCTGTTGTTGGGGGAAAAAAGACACTTTTAAAAAAGGCTTAAACATGCCAAAGTGCTGCCACGTCTCTATTTGTCAGATTCAGTGTATAAAGGGAGAAAGCACTGCTCCATTCCCTCCCTGACCAGTCTGTCTGACATCAGACAAACAAGAGCTCACTCCTGTGCTACAGCAATGAGCACATCCAGGTCACCTTCCCACAAAGCCCACAAGGCTGAGCCTTGTTTGTGGCAGACCCAGGAAGTCTGTCTCCATCATTTTTTGTTTGGTGCCAAGGCACTTGGAAGGAACAAAAACATCTTCATGTGTACCATGCCAGCCTTTGCACAGAAAAGTAAAATTCCTTCCTGAGAAAAGCCTATGAAGTGACAGTCCTTTATTATGTGTTTTAAAAACACACTATGGTCCCCTGAACCACTCACTAGCTCAAAAAAAACCCAAACAAATTAAAAAATAGTCACTCTAGGCAGCTTCAGCATGACATAATCATCTCAATGTTGTTTCAGGCTCCCCCAGGGCTTTCCTTAACAGTGGCTTAGCACCAGCTCAGACTCTTGAATGAGCTGCAGGGACATTTCCCTCTCTATCCAGGCAATATTTCCATGCTGTGCTATCCAGCCCAGCAGACTAGGAGGTTTTAGCAATTAACCTGCTTGTCCACATTTATGGCCTGCTCAAGATGGCTTAAAAAACTGTCCTTGAGCAATCTTACGTCACTGTAAATTGTAATAAAAAACGCATTAAAAAAAATCTGAGTCTGTTTCAAATACATATATTTATATATATTCCAAAGTTTTCAACAAATACAATCAATCCACTCAGAACAGCCTGACTCAGGTGGAACTGAGAAATGGAGTTTCAAACTCACCTTCTGCTTCATATTTACTTGTCCTGTCCTTCATGTCCTCTATCAGCAACATAACATCCTTGTCTCTCTCTTCATTGTTCTCCATAATTTCATGCAAAATATCCACTGTCCTTTCATTCACCTCATATTCTGGAATAGGCACACCCCCATATAATTTCTTTAGCCATAAAGTAACCTGCCAGAGAAGGGAGACAAAAGAGCAAGCAATCATGTGAAATGACAGAAAATAGCTGCTAGATGTGAAGAATGTAAACCACTGCAAACTCTGCACTCCTGAAGAGCAACTCCTACATCAGTCCAGGAGGCATGGGTGGGAAAAGGGGAGAAAAATTCCTTTCCCTCTTCTTTAAATACCCACCCTCTGTGGTCTAGAAGAAGACTATATGATATTCTTTTTTATCTCCCTCATTTCTTGGAATACCTGCTTATCTCCATGTGATAAAATGTTACCTTTTTATTCACGTGACCTGTTGGCTACAGACACAGTAACAACCCAATAGATGTTAAATAGGCGTTTGGAAAAATGGTGAACACCGTGTTAAAGTGTGTGGGATAAAAGTGACCGAGCCATCACTGGGAGCAGTCTCTCTGCAGGATAACAGGAGAGAGTCATCACAACGTGAAGCCAAAAGCCCTGCAAAGCAGTTGTACCATCAGAAACAAGGTCAGAAATAAGAGACCAACACAGTGCTCTCAGGTAGGTAGGGCTGTGATCGTGGAACCATGGAATTGTTTGGGCTGGAAAAGCCCTCCAGGATCATCGAGTCCAAGCATTCCCCCAGCACTGTCCAGCCCAACACTGACCCACGGCCCCAAGCGCCACATCCACACGGCTTTTAAATCCCTACAGGAATGGGGACTCCACCACTGCCCTGGGCAGCTGTGCCAGGCCTGGACAACCTTTTGAGCAAAGAAACTTTCCCTAATATCCAACCTAATTAGATTAGAAAGGTTAGATTATGACCAGTAATAACCGAAGAACATGGAAGTTCAACAGCATGTAACGAACATAAACACTTGCGTAAGCCTGACTAATTAACCTGACGGAGAATGGACTCAGCCGTATAACTTTAAGTGTATTTTTTCTCCTCCCTCATCCTGCTGCCGTACGCGTACACAGGCAGCGATGGAGAAAACCACCGCACCATAAGGCGCAAAAAGCACGAACGATGTGTCTGTGTGTGTGTGTGTGCGTGCGGAAAACTGTGAAGAAAAGAGAAAGCGAGCCCTGCCGGCCCCCGTTACCCGTGTAAGCTTCTCCTGGAACGAATCTCCGCCCGGTGTTCCCGCCGCCGCCATCCTGCCCGGAGCCTGTCGGGAGTGGGCGGCTGAGGGGCGGCACCGCCGCCGCTTACGCCGGAGAGGGGGGGAAATAGCGGTGGAAACGTGTTTAATAGTTACTCGGAGAGTTAAACGCCGTCTGTCCGTTAAGGGAAGATGTTAAAAAAACCGCCAAACGAACCCCAGCAACAGAAAAAGGAAACAGAAGAGATGCAGGAGGAAGGCATCAATAAGTACAGCAGAAAGATGTCTGGGGGTGCGGCTGGACATGAGCCCAGGGTGCCCATGTAGGTAATGGTCCCTGCGCTGTCCCAGCCAGGGTGTGACACAGCCCCAGTGTTAAAAATAGGTTAGAAACTGTTGTAAAATAGTTGATAGAATGTTAAGCGAGTACTGTTAGTTTGGTTATTGTAAAAGGGGTTAAAAGGGTAGTTATAGGAAATACGGTACTCAGCGTACCATATTATACCTAAGTAAAGTGCACCAGCCCCCAAGGGAAACGAGCCAGCCTGGACAGAACTGTAATGGACCAATCGAGAGCCTTAAACCTTCATGCAAATGAAGGATCCAAACAGAAACCAATATAAAGGGGCAAAAAAAGAAAAAAACAACAGGATAAAAAGGGGCTTCTGACCCACTGAACCTGTGCCGCTCCAGCTGGGGCATCGGGGATATCGCTGCTGAGCAGCCCCAGCGCCGGCGCTGCAGCACCCCCGACGGGAGCGCTCCTGCTCGGCCCGCCGGCCCCTGCTTTAGGCCTTTCTTTTTCTTATAATAAGTGCTGAAATCACTCTAGCACCGGGAGCTTGCTCTCGTTTTCAACACCAGGGCAGGGCCTGTCCCCTGTGCTGGCACTGCTGAGGCACCTCCAGTGCTGGGGACAGCTCTGGGCCCTCAGGACAAGAGAGACCCTGAGGGGCTGGAGCGTGTCCAGGGCAGGGAACGGAGCTGGGAAGGGGCTGGAGCCCCAGGAGAGGCTGAGGGAGCTGGGAAGGGGCTGAGCCTGGAGCAAAGGAGGCTCAGGGGGGATCTTGTGGCTCTGCACAGCTCCTGACAGGAGGGGACAGCCGGGGGGGTCAGGCTGTGCTCCAGGGAACAGGGACAGGAGCAGAGGGAACGGCCTCAGGCTGGGCCAGGGGAGGTTTAGATCGGATATTCAGAAAATTGTCTTCACAAAAAGGGGTCTGAAGTCCTGGCCCGGGGGGAGTGGTGGTGTTAGTTCTTAACATCCGTGTGGGTTTTATTTTTTTCCCCCCTCAGGCACTTTTACAGAAATGTAAGTGATTTCCGAAATAAGCAGCATGGAAAGAGTTGGTGAAGAATCACTTTTAGTACAACACATGCCAAAGTAGCTGAGGATTTTTCACTCAACCTTTTCAATTCCTAGAAGGGGAATCCACTGGAATCTGTGGCTTTACCAACCTCTCTGGATTACCAGAGGGACCGATCACACTGTGCCTGAGTTTCAGCACTTTCTCACTGCAGACCAAATCCTGTCTCACATGTGAGACATAAAATCATCCCCAACTGCAGACTGAGGGGTGCTGCAGGTGGGGGGATTCTGCCCCTGGGCTCAGGTGAGAGCTCACCTGCAGAGCTGCCCCAGCCCTGGCTCCAGCAGCACAAGGAGCTGGAGCTGCTGCAGCCAGTGCAGAGGAGGCCACGGAGCTGCTGCCAGGGCTGGAGCCCCTCTGCTCTGGAGCCAGCCTGGCACAGCTGGGGCTGTTGGGCTGCACAAGAGAAGCTCCAGGGACACCTCAGAGCCCCTGCCAGGGCCTCCAGGGGCTCCAGCAGAGCTGCACAGGGACTGGGGATATTGGGCAGGGATAGATGGGATATTGGGAAGGAATTCCTGTGTGGGTGGGGAGGCCCTGGCACAGGGTGTCCAGAGGAGCTGTGGATGCCCCAGCCTTGGAAGTGTTCTGGCCCTAAGTTGGATGGGGCAACCCTTTAGGGGAATGGAGCATCCAAGATTCAATGGCGGGGGCACCTTTAACAGATGACCTTCCCTGCCCTGGAGTTTACTTTCTCACTTTCTATGCAAATTTATAATCTGCAGTTCATTCTTCATTTCTTTCTGAAAATGAGTTGGTGGGCTTCGAGGGTCTCTGGTGGTCTTGATTCCCTGTACAGTCCTAGACTGCTTCTTGGCTTCATTGCTGTTCTGTGCTGTGTTTGTCTCCAGGAACTAGAACAAGGATGTTTGTCCCAGAAAAATGCTGCCCAATCTCTGAATGGCCCCTTTTCCAGCCACATCCTGTTCTTCCTCACAGCTGTGTTTTTACCAACAAACCTTGATTCTTGTTACCAACAATCTGTGGTTGGCTATACAATTATCCAGCTATTGGTGTTTGAGGCACACAACCTCTAATCTTCTGGGCTTCTATACTCAGGTTAATCAACCAGATTTAATCCATGAAACAGATAGCAGCTAACAAGCAAGCTCTGAGTAATGTCCATGCGTTAGAGAAAACAAATTACTTCTTGGTGGAATTGCCTTGTCAAGCTTGATATGCTTCAATGATGTCAGACCTAGGGGCAGGTTAACAAAGCTTGGGAAGAAAGGATGTACCACTGATAGCGGGCACAGAGAATGCAGAGTTTACAGGCAACAAGGACATCTGCTTGAACTTCCAAGATGAGAAAGAAACTAATAAAGTGAACCCAGCATCTGTGTGAAATCAGCTCGGACTGGGTAAACAATAATTCTGGCAGGGGGAATCTGTGACAACTGACCCAAGAAACCCACCGACCCAAAAGAAGAGAAAGACTAGGCATGAGAAACAGTAGAATCATTAACCAATACTAATTAATAAGAGAATTATGTAACATAGCCGCTGAACACTAGTTCCTCTGTATGCTAAAATGTATAAATCGTTAAGCATTTTGATTGTTCTAGAATACCACTGAGCACCCAGTCTTGCACAACCCTGCAATAAATAATCCATGTCTCTCTAGTGTGTCTAATTATTGGCTTATTGCACAACAGGTAAGGAATCAGATTTTTGCAGACAGCATTGTCACTGCCCTATCCCTTTTCCTGCCCCTGATACTGAGCCCCACCAGCTTTGCACCCCTCAAGATTTTATCAGTAGCTGTAGCAGGACAGCTATGACTAAGCAGCTGCATATTGTGAGCTTGGCTTTTTAAAGGAAATCAAGATGATTCCAAGAGGAATGGCTGTTTGGATGAGAGCCACGAGGATTGAAGTCAGCAGGACTGAGCAGTCAGTACCTGGGAGAAGAGTAATTCTGGCAGTGGGAGAGTGTGGCCAGCATCTCATTGACCAACAACTCAAAACAGACTAACTAAAATGAAAAGTGAGAGATTTAACTAGGAAAGAAGGGTCTGAGTGGTAATTAATTGAAGTGGTAGTTAATAGAATGGTACTAACTAACAGAGAAGTTATGAAATTTGTAAGCAATGAATGCTGACGCCTTTGGTTGCTGAAATGTATAAACAGAGTAACGTTTTGATGATGGATAACCTAGACACCCAACTACCTGCTTTGTGCTAACTAGAAAAAGAGACAGAAATACCTTGCCTCGGTGTGTGAAATGGTGCTGCACACCGGGGAACGAGCCCGCGGGGTAACCCTTCTGTCCCTGATTCTGTCACTGTCCCTGTCTCTGCTCCTATCCTTATCCCCGTTCTCTTCCGTGCCCCTGTCCCTACCCTTGTCTATGTCCCTTTCCGTGCTCCTGCCCTTGTCACTACCCGTGTCCCCGGCCCTTGTCCCCGGCCCTGCCTCAGTTCCTGTCCGTTTTCCTTCCCGTGTTCCTGCCCTTATCCCTATTCCTTCCCGTGTCTCTGCCCTTGTCCCATCTCCGGTCGCCCCTCGCTCCCCGCCCCTTCCGCCCGCTCAGGGCCATTTCAAGGACACATCCCGCAGCGGGCTTTTTTTCTAAAAGCCTCATTTAGTGTTTTATTTTGCTTTTAAAAATTATTTCTATCATTTTTATTGCCCATTCTACATATTCCTGTGTAGACGGACAGACAGGTAAATATACACACACGCATCCAAATCAGGGGCACGGGAAGCAGTTCCCTGGCGCTCCCCGCCCCCTGGGCGCGGCCTCGGCGCCAAAAGGGGCGTGAGGCGCCGCCGCCATTTTGTGTGCAGAGCGCGCGGCCGGCAGTCCTCAGCGTCCGCCAGCCTCAGCCTCCCCCGGGACCCGCCGCCGCCGCGATGCTCTCCGCCCGCGTGGCCGCCGCCCTCGCCCGCTCCCTGCCGCGGCAGGCCGGCCTGGTGAGCGCCATGCCCGCCCCGAAGCCGGCGGGGCTGGGGGGACGCGGCGCCGCCGCCATCTTGGGGGCCGCCGTGACATTGAGGGTGTGAGGGGGTGACTTCGGAGTGTGGGGAGGGAAGCACGGGGTGTGCTGTCAGCGCTGTGGGACAGACCCCGCAGAGGAACGGGGTGTCCTTGAGCGAGCTCGGGGTAGTGGTTTAAAGCTGTCAGGGCAAGGTCAAGGTTGTGGGTGTGAGGGGCTGAGGGGTTTATCCCTCTCACACCCCCTCAGTGTTTGTGAGGAAACGGAGGGTGGGAAGAGCCGTGAGGAACCAGTATTTCCAATGAATATGAACGGGGGAGAGGCCTTCTCGGGGTGCAGGATGCTGCCCTGGAAGCCTTGCTTAAAGTGCAAAAGCATGATCTTGTAATGCATTCATTATCACAGATTTTTTTCTTCTTTAGTGTTCAAAGTTGGCCATGAGAAGAGTTTCTTCTCAGGAAGGGTGATTAGGCATTGCAAGGGGATGACCAGGGAGGTGGTGGAGTTACCAGGCTCAGAGGTGTTTAAGGATATAATGCACTTGGTGCCATGTTCTAGTTGGCAAGGTGGTGCTTGGTCATAGGTTGACCTCAGAGCTCCTTTCCAAAGTAATTGCGATTCTGAGGTGTTTTTGGTATAGTGCTTTGTGTTTTTTTTTTTTTTTTCTTCTATGTGTTTAAACAATACCAATATCACTGCAGTTAGATTTGTGTTAGAAGACACAACCTTCTCTGTCTGCAGAGCACTGATTGGTGCAGTGATTTCTTTGTGCCCCAAGGTTCTCATGTTCAGCACAGAAATGACAGATGTGAGGAGGTTTCTCTTTGGGAGCTGCTGCAGCGATTGATGGTGACATCAGCGCACTGCAGAAAAATGCAGTGAAGGATTTGGAGCAATCTCCTTCATTATGTGTCCTTTCTTAATGGTGCTGGACTTGGTTCTATAGCTGTGAATGGGGTGCTGTGAAGCTTAGCTCAAAGCTGAGATGCACATAAGCAGCTCAAGATCAAAGATGTGTTAATCTCTCAGCAATTTTTTTGTGTGATTAAAGAAATCTTACTGAAACAATGGCTTATTTTAGGTTTCCAGAAACACCCTCGGTGCAGCATTTATTGCTACAAGAAACCTCCATGCCTCCAAAGCATGCTTTCAGAAAACTGGTGAGTCTGAGGAAGGTCTTGAGTGTGGTTTAAGAATTTGGTCTGTCAGACAAAAAAGGAATTTGAATACGATGAGTGTTAGTTGATGGGACTTCAGGACATTTATGTTCTGAGCATATTTAGGTGAACTGTTACCTGTTCACATGCAGCAAACTGCACTTTAATACCTTGACAATGCCCCCAGAGCAGGGAGTGGCTGTGTGTCAGCTGGCTTACACAGAGTACCTGCTTCGATAGCATTCCAGTCACCTGCAGCATTATTTGAAAAAAAATAGCCCCAGATTGGAGTCGCCTGCAGCAGAATGAAGGACTGGATGACTTCCCCAGGCCTGCCTGGGTTTGACCTTGTGTCCTTGAGCACAACTTTATTTTGCTGCCAGCACTCTGGTGTTTAGAGAAGACAGCTGCACTGTGTGGCATGTGTTTGGCAGTGCTTTATGCAAGTTGTTTTAAGGCGATAAAGGACATTACTAATAAGTAAGGTTTACAATGTTACTTACTGTTTCTTAACTGAGGAGATAACAAGCTGTTGGAAATCAAACTGAAGTATGGAGAATATGTTTTTATATCTTAGATCAAACTACTTGCTCCTGAAACATAACAAAATTCATTTACATATGTGTGGGTCTTGGATCACAGATTGTTTGGCAGGGTGTTCTGATATCCAAGGCTAAGTAGCTGCTCTGCCAGCAGGCCTGTTCTGCCTGGGCTTGGGCTGGTTAATTAATCTAATTGCTTTCTAGGGAGCAAGAGCATAGGATGTAATCAGGAAAGTGGATAACTACCAGGCCTGTTTTTGTTGAAGCTGCCTGGTGATGATGAGTTGAAGCTGCTTTTATTTGCTGGCAATACAGAGGCTGGTATTTATCTTACCCAAAGTAAAGGTGTTGCTAGCTAGACTGTGGAGCACAGCTGAGAAAAGGCACCTTGTGAATTTGAGGCAAGATTGCCGATTGCTCATTGTACCCTAAGATGCTAATCTGATTTGCACCGTCTCCCCAGGTACTGCCGAGGTATCCTCCATCCTGGAGGAGCGCATCCTGGGAGCCGACACCTCGGCCGAGCTGGAGGAGACGGGCCGCGTGCTCTCCATCGGGGACGGCATTGCCCGCGTGTACGGCCTGAGGAATGTGCAGGCAGAGGAGATGGTTGAGTTCTCTTCCGGGCTGAAGGTAAGCTGATGCCACTTAGCACAGTCTCTCTTTAGCACAGAGATATTAAAAAGACAGTTCTTTAAGGAGAACCTGAGACTATGCTTGGAGGCACCACTATGAGCATTGCATTGCAGCTTCATTGCAACTTTAGTACATAGTAATACATTTTTTTTTTAAACTTACGACACTGCTTTCAGTATCAGCATCTGATTCTCAGCCAGCATTTGAACATTTGAGCTGTCTTTGTCTTCATTTAGAAAGTAAAAGGACTAACCCGGCACTGGATTTTTTTCTTTGGTTTCAGGTTGTCTTTTCTGTTTGCTGTTTAGTATTGACGTCTCTGCTTCAATACATTATGCAGCTTGCTGGTTTGTTGTAGTCCTATCAGTGGGTTAAAACCTGTTCCAAGAGTACTGTAACAGCTCTTTGAGCATTTTTAGTGACCCATTTCACCTTGAGCAGAGAAGAAGCCAGTCCTTTTCTCTTGTCCAGCTTCTAGGCAAGGGAGTAACATACTTGAACCTTGCTTACCTTTTCTGTTCTTTTTAGAGAAACAATTGACTTGAGTGCTAGGCTGCTGGGGTATAACTAGCTCGTAAGTTGAAAACTTAGGCAACGTGGCTAGAGACACTTGTACATAAAAGCAGAAAATTGTCACAAGGTTGAGGTAGATCATGTAGGATTTTGTCCACAGTGAAATGATCATGTCAATATGAAAGTTTTAGTGCTTGTCGGTATGGGTTTTCTCAGAGTGATGTGATCTCTGTCCCAGGGCATGTCCTTGAATTTGGAGCCTGACAACGTTGGTGTTGTCGTGTTTGGTAACGACAGACTGATCAAGGAGGGGGACGTTGTGAAGCGGACTGGTGCCATTGTGGATGTTCCCGTGGGGGAGGAGCTGCTGGGCCGTGTCGTGGATGCCCTGGGCAATCCAATTGATGGGAAGGTAGGTGTAGCTGGGTGCCAAGTACCTCTGCTGTTACCTGTGTGATACAGACCTCAGCAGTTTTTTCTCTCTTTTAGGGTGCTATTGCATCTAAGACACGTAGGAGAGTTGGCTTGAAGGCGCCTGGGATCATTCCCAGGATCTCTGTGCGTGAGCCCATGCAGACTGGGATTAAGGCTGTGGACAGCTTGGTGCCCATTGGCCGTGGCCAGCGTGAGCTGATCATTGGTGACAGACAGACTGGGTAAGTTAAGTGCTCAAGCCTAAAATGTTCCTTAAACAGAGACTCAGGTGCAGTGGAGCTGGACATAGGATTGAGTAAGGGCTGGGAGAACCTTGGGCAGCTTAACTCACCAGCCTCTCTGTTCCACAGGAAAACTTCAATTGCAATTGACACCATAATCAACCAGAAACGATTCAACGATGGCACGGACGAGAAGAAGAAGCTGTACTGTATCTATGTTGCAATTGGCCAGAAGAGATCCACTGTTGCTCAGCTGGTAAAGAGGCTCACTGATGCAGGTATGAATTTTGGAGATGGTTGAGCCTGGCACCTGATGACATCCTTTTCTCATTGTAATGCTGTGACCTCTCCTGGCTGCAAGTGTAGACAGAATTCATATTACATGAGTAAATTACTTGACTTTATGAACAGGAAATCTCTATACCTTTCTAGGGGAAAAAAACCCTCATTTTTGCTGTATTGCAGTTAGGAAGACTATTTTTAGGCTCCCAAACTGCTGAATTGCTTCTGGAAAAGTTGCCCTGTGATTTTAGGGTTTTTTTTCAGCAGAGTTGGAAGCTTCATCTTGGCAGTCAGGCAGGCTTGGTGACAAGCTATGGCCTTCAAGTTGCCATTGACTTGGCATTTGTCCCATGTGCCAGTCAGTGTGAATGGCAGCTGGAAATGCAGTGAAGAGTTTTCACTGCCCAAACATAAGGCTTTAAATAATAGCATATCTTCAGAATCCGTGATTTCCATGACCAAGGCTCCACATTTAACAGACCTCGCAGGAGATCAGGCACTTTGACCTCATGCCTGGTGGTCCTGGCAGCTGTCATGGAAGAACCCACATGTTAAGGATGGTAATTTGTTTGACACTCAGGGAGGGTTGTACTGTCTTACAGCAGCCAGGAAACCATGGACTTTCAGTATGAGTTTTTTTAAGAAGAAAAATTTGTCTTCATCTTAAGCTTTGTTTTGAATGGGAAAGAAGTCTGCAAGTGTTAGATGTTAGCTGCCACAAAGTTGCCCTTGAGACTTCCTGAGTCACTTTTGCTAGCTGGTGTGTTTAGCTACAGCTGGTGTGCTGGGCTTTCCTGTAGCAACAGTGACACTGCCTGGATGTGCTTCAGCACTGGTCCTTCACACACTTGTGTTTGCTGATTTTGGGCATGATGACACAAGGCACTCAGAGGTGTTTCCAAATCCTTTCCAGATGCCATGAAGTACACTATTGTGGTGTCTGCCACAGCGTCCGATGCGGCCCCCCTGCAGTACCTGGCTCCCTATTCAGGCTGCTCCATGGGGGAGTACTTCAGAGACAACGGGAAGCACGCACTCATCATCTATGATGACTTGTCCAAACAGGTCAGCAAACTTTGGTTTTAGGCCTCGTGGTGTCGCATTGGTGTTTGTAGCTGTAAGAACACTCAGGTTTAGAGCTGTGAAACGTTCAGTGGGGTGCAGAGCTCTGAAGGCTGTCTCTGCTCCACGCAGGCTGTTGCCTACCGTCAGATGTCTCTGCTGCTGCGCCGCCCCCCTGGCCGCGAGGCCTACCCGGGCGATGTGTTCTACCTGCACTCTCGGCTGCTGGAGAGGGCAGCCAAAATGAACGACTCCTTCGGGGGCGGCTCCCTCACCGCCTTGCCTGTCATCGAGACTCAGGCTGGGGACGTGTCTGCTTACATTCCAACCAATGTCATCTCCATCACTGATGGACAGGTATGGCTTCCTCGCAGCCCAGCATCTCTGTGGAGCTTAGTGGCTGGTCTCTGAGGAGACCTCCAGGCTTCTGAACAAGATAATGATACAATTCTATCCTGCAGATCTTCTTGGAAACTGAGTTGTTCTACAAAGGTATCCGTCCAGCCATCAACGTTGGTCTGTCTGTGTCCCGTGTGGGTTCTGCTGCTCAGACCAGGGCTATGAAGCAGGTGATTAAGAAATTGCTGTTACTCCTCGTGCTAGAGATGAGTGGTGTGTAGGTGTGAGCAGAGAGGGATTAAAGCTTTGCATCTCTCAGTGTTACAAAATTATAAAAGAACAAACTTTAGAGATCTCTTTAATGCTTCCATTGCCTGCTGAGAAAGGCATGGGAGAAAGGGAAGTAGTGTCTGCATAAAGATGCAGGATTCAGTTTTGATGTGTTGAACTGGGTACTGATCACTTACAAAATAGAGAATGCTCTCTTAACTGCAGGCTTTTAGTCCAGACTAAATTATCTAGAATTAGACTAAATCTAGAATTAGAGAGATGTATATCAACAGTTGCTGTTTCCGCAGAGAAATAGTGTGGTTATGGTAGTGTGGGATTTTTGTAATGTTCGTAATCATCGGTTAGTTTTTAAATTTGACTTGTATGGAGTGCAAGGCAGAGCTGACTTGTAACACCAGTCAGCTGCTAGCTAACCTTCAAACTCCTGGGCACAGTTAGAGGTGGTGTCAGTGGCTGTGGCTGTGCCCTGCAGGTGGCCGGTACCATGAAGCTGGAGCTGGCTCAGTACCGGGAGGTCGCTGCCTTCGCCCAGTTCGGCTCTGACCTGGACGCAGCCACGCAGCAGCTGCTGAACCGCGGCGTGCGCCTGACAGAGCTGCTCAAGCAGGGCCAGTACGGTGAGTGCGTGCCCCGGGCTTGGCAGGGCTGCCTGCCACTGGTGCCCTGTGCTAACGAGGTTGGGCTTGGTTAGCATTAGTGGCTGTTCTGTGCACGTGGTACATGCAAATTGGCTTGCACTGAGCTGTCCCTGCGCGCTTGGACAGCTGTCCGTTCCAAGGACTCTGTAGTCTGTTATGTCCTGAGGGAAGAGTTCCAGTGGTGTGAGTGCTGTCTTTTCCTGCAGTTCCCATGGCTATTGAGGAGCAGGTGGCAGTCATCTATGCTGGTGTAAGAGGTCATTTGGACAAGCTAGAGCCCAGCAAGATCACCAAATTTGAGAGTGCTTTCCTGGCTCATGTACTGAGCCAGCACCAGGACCTCCTCTCCACAATCAGGTATGGTGGTTTACCTTGCTTTATCCCAAGGGTATTGATGTCTGGAGTGCAGATAATGGTCACTGAACTGTTAGTGTAGTGTGTCCTAGAACATCAGGCATTCAGCTGGCTGTATCAAAACTGGGGGTTAAATCAGCCTTCCTACCATCTGCCATCCTCAGCTTCAGCTCTTAGGAAAAGCAGCTGATGCTTAAAGTGAACCTTCTTGCAATGTGTCTCCTCTAACCTGTTCCTGAAATCTTGATTGATTCAGTTCCCCTATTGTGGACAGCTTTGAGCTGTTGGAGTGCTGTGGGTTAAGTGCTGCTGAGTGAACTGTTGGGGATTATTTCCATAGTCCTGTCCTGGAAACTGGTCCTGGCTTTTTTTGTCATGAAGACAATCATACGCCTTCTGTCTCTGGGGACCAGCTCTGTAGGTTGGGCCTCGTTGGAATTCAGATAGCTGTTCTGAATTAAACAGGACTGGCTCTTTCAGGAGAAGGGATATTCTGTCAGTGGGATGGCTTCATGCACCAAACAAGTGTGTTCGTTTATCTCCTGAATTTGTTAGGAATGGGGAGGTTTGTTGTAAAGCTTCTGTGTTTGTCTTGGGGTTGATGCTGTTTTGATTGTTGTGTCAGAATTTAACTGAACTCTTCCCACAGGACCGAAGGGAAGATCTCTGACCAGACAGAAGCAAAGTTGAAGGAAATAGTCACAAAATTCCTGTCTACTTTTGAGGCATAAACTCTTAAAACTAACAGACCAGACCAGGCTGGTTCTAGCAGACCAGACCAGGCTGTTGTGATCCAGTGTTCCAGCTCCGTCAAAGACGACAAAAGCATGTGCGACTTGAATGTACAGATCTCGGTGAGAATAAAGGTTCCCATGTAAAAAGGCTCTGTTCTGAATGTAAAAATACTGTGTTCTGAGTGATTTCTTTTTGCCTATACTTCTGGCTCGCTCTTGCGCCTGTAGAATCACAGATCTGAACTCCCCTGGACACAGCCCTGCTGGAGGAACGAAATCAGGGGTATCCTTAATAGCTGAGTGGGCAAACTCCCCTTACACAAGCCAGGAGAGTGATAGAGTTGAGGGACCTTCTCAGTGTTTATCGTTTGTGCCAGGCAGGCGTATCCTGCAGAGAGGGACATTGCAGCTGGGGGTCACAGGGATCACCCACTGGGCTTCACAGGAATCCCTTAACTGTGACACTGACAGAGCATTTCTTGGAATTGTTGTCTAACCCATCCTGGTGCCTGGCCTTTGGACTACTGGTCTTTGTGTCTCGGGACTATTGCAGGTGTAGCTGTCAACAGCAGTAATACCTGGAGATTTAAATCTGAGAATCCCAGAATGGTTTTGGAGAAGACCTTGAAGATTGTCTTGCTCCACCCTTCTGCCATGGGCAGGGACACCTTCCACTATCCCAGGTCACTCCAAGCCTTGTTCAGCCTGGCTGTGAGCACTTCCAGGGATCCAGGGGCAGCCACAGCTGATCTGAGCAACCTGTGCCAGGGCCTCACCAACCTCAGAGCCAAGAATTTCTTTCCAATATCCCATCTAACCTCGGCCTCTGTCACTATTAAGCCATTGCTCCTTGTCACTCCAGGCCCATGTAAATAATCTCTTCATCTTTCTTGTCAGCTCTCTTCAGGTACTGGAAGGCTGCAATTGGGTTACCCCAAAGCTGCCTCTTCTGCAGG
The DNA here is from genome assembly GCF_037042795.1 of Molothrus aeneus. Lineage (NCBI taxonomy): Eukaryota > Metazoa > Chordata > Aves > Passeriformes > Icteridae > Molothrus > Molothrus aeneus. The sequence goes on from NC_089680.1 coordinate 2,084,557, forward strand.
TTGAACAGTCCCAATTCTCTCAGAAGAGCTGCTCCATCCCTCTGATCAAGTTGGTGCCTCTGGATTCCCTTCAGGAGCTCCAGCTCCTTGTGCTGTTGGAGCCAGGGCTGGGGCAGCTCTGCAGGTGGGCTCTCACCTGAGCCCAGGGGCACAGGGGCAGGATCCCCCCTGCCCTGCTGCCCACGCTGGGGCTCAGCCCAGGGCAGGGGGGTTCAGGCTGGGGCAGGACTGCTCTTGATACCTGCACAGTCCCAGGTTAACTTCCTGTACAGGAGTGTCCTGCATCCCAATCCAGCTGTGGAGTTACAGGCAGCTAGAAACATTCTCACACAGTTCAGGCTAACAAGCTTCTCTTGTTAATGGCCTGAGTTCTTTGAGAGAGTGGGCTCTGCAGTACCGGGCAAAAATATTCACACACTTGAAATCCAGAGATGGCAGATACCTTTTTCGGAACAGTTGGTGCTGTGCTCCGGGAGGAGGATCCTGTGCTCCTTCACCATCTTGTTACTTTTGTCCCAGGGCCCCAAAAGAGGTGGCTGAGGGGCCTTACAGGTGTGAGGGAATACTGCTGTGGAACATTTCCACTCTGATCTGCCCAACATCACGTTCATTCTAGGACAGCTTTTACAGCTTGTGACTCTCTTTCTGCCCAGTGACTAACCCCTTGTTACTACTTCATGTTGCTGTGCCATGTTTCATGTGCTGCTGTAGTTGGAAAGTCCTGAACTCAAAAGTATCTCAGTCCAAAACAAAGATGTATTGTTTTCTAGTAACATAAGATAAATGTTTCTGAGTGGTGCCAGGGGCTGGGGCTGGGAAGCTGGGAAATGGTGAGTGGATCACAAAATCACAGTGGTTTGGTTTGAAAAGGACCTTAAAGATCTGTGTCCACCTGCTGCTGTGTGCAGGGCACCTCATCCCAGGCTGCTCCAAGCCCCATCCAGCCTGGCCTTGGACACTGCCAGGGGTGGGGAGCCACAGCTGCTCTGGGAAACCTGTGCCCTAGCCCCACCATCCTCTCTGGGAAGTCTCTTCCCAACATCCCATCTATCCCTGCCCTCTCTCAGTGGAAAGACAATTCTCCCTTGCTCTGTTACTCTCTGCCCAAAGTCCCTCTCCAGCTCTCTTAGAGTACGTTTAGGTGGCATGGATTCATGCTGATGGTTTGTGCTCTCTTGTGTCAGGAGGCTGCGCACAGGGTTAGTATGCCTAAATCAGCCTCAGGTTACAATTGAACAGACTTATTTCAGTGAGTTGAAAATGCCTTTTTTTTTACACTACTGGAGTGTTTTAGCTGCCCCTGTGTTCAAGCAAAAACAGCAGTTGAGTGTGGTGGGTGTGATTGAGGCATTTCAGTACACAGTGTCCAATCTTTGCTTTCATATTTTCCAAGCATTGCTCAGAGCTCCCTCATGGAGTGCCTTGTGTCAGGCAATAGCCCCTAATAAAACTGTGTGACATGGGATGTGTGTGGTGAAGGAGGCTTGTGCGTGTTCAGGAGTGGCTGGGCAGGGGCTGAGCCTGGAGCAAAGGGGGCTCAGGGGGGCCCTTGTGGCTCTGCACAGCTCCTGGCAGGAGGGGACAGCTGGGGGGGTCGGGCTGTGCTCCCAGGGAACAGGGACAGGAAGGAGAGGGAACGGCCTGCAGCTGTGCTAGGATAGGTTTAGATTGGATATTAGAAAAGTTTCTTGACGTGCGGAGTTTTCCTGCCCTAGCACAGGCTTCCCAGGGCAGTGGTGAACTCATGCTTGGATTAAAAAGTCCTGTGGATGTGGATGTGTGGGACATGGGCGGGCTTGGTAGCGCTGGGCGAATGGTTGGACTCGATGACCTTGAAGGGCTTTTGCAACCTAAGCAATTCTATGATTCCATGAAACCTTCCCAAAGTATTCCTGGAGCTCCGAGGCGGGCGGGCAGGGTGCTGCAGGTGGCCTGGGCAGGGCTGTGCAGCCGCCGGCCGAGCTGCTCCGGCTCCGCTCCCTCTGTCCTTGGGGCGCCGCTTCGGCCCGCACGGGTGGGTTTGTCCCGCAGTGCCGAGCCTGCCTTCCCCGCCGGTCCCGCCCGCCTGCCGCGGCACGTCCCGCTCCTCCACCCGCGGGCATCCCGGGGCGGGAGCACCGTGCGTGGGAGGAGACTCGGCGGGGCGGGCCGGGCCGGGCAGGGAGCGGCGGAGCGCGGCGGCGGCAGCAGCAGGATGCGGGAGGCGCGGTTCAGGGACAACTTCTGGGTGAGCGGGAGCACGGCGGGACTGGGACAGCGGGGACAGAGCCAGCCGGGGCCGGGGGGCGCAGCTGGAGGTGGAGGGGTCACTGCTCTCTGGTCGGAGTTGGCTCCAAAGCCAACGATCGCGGTCGTGGGGTGACTTTGCTGGATGCTCTCGGTCGATAAGCACTGGCAGAGGGTACCCAGAGAAGCTGTGGCTGCCCCTGGATCCCTGGAAATGTCTAAGGCCAGGCTGGATGGGGCTTTGGGCAACCTGGGATTGTGGAAGGTGTTCCTGCCCGTGGCAGGGGATGGAATGAAATGTGCTTTAAGGTTCCTTCCAACCCAAACCATTCTGGGATTCTGTGATCCCCAGCGAGCACTGCCCACCATGCATGTCTTGAGAGTTGTGGCTTTACAGCCTGCCCCATGCAGCTCCAAAAGAATCCCAGCAGTGGCTGCTGCCTTGCTGGAGGAAGTCAGTGCCAGGCTGAAGGGTTTGATACCATTAATTTGCCATCAGTGAACTACTTCAAGACAGCTTGGTGAAAAATGTTCTCCTCTTGTGAGCTAATCCTGGATAGGAGCAAGTCACTTGGTATGATGCTGCTGCCAGCAGTTGAGCCATGGAGGAAAACCCACAGTTCAGGGAAAACCACAATTTATTCTTTTCAGTCTGAATTATGCTTTTATAAAAGGAGAAGGGCAGGAAACCCACATATCTGCTGCAAAGCTAAAACTCTGTGGCTACTCAGTTCCTCTTGTGGTGGATCTTCATTCTAGGTATTGGTGACCAGGAAGTAAATTACCAAATTTGGTCTTTTGGGGCTGAAAATCTTCATCTGTGAACGGTGCTGCTTGGGGTTTCCCAGATGTTGCTTGGAAGCATGTCCCATCTTGTAGGACATGGGAGAGAAGCACAGGCCCCAGGAAGAGCTGGCACCAGGTTTGGGGCTCCTGAGTGTTGAGGAATAAGTGCAGAGCCTCACCCGGCATCATTAACGAGTTAACTGGCATAGCGTTGTCAAACACGTAAATCCCACACAGGTGTCAAACCTGTTGTGGAGAGTAAAGGCCAACTCTGCATCTGGCAGCTGCTTCCCAGCTATTTGTTACACAGAAGTTTTCCACAGTGCTCCCTTTGCTTTGCAGACGTGCAGAGGGGAGGTTCTGAGGGTGCTGGAGGAACCACTGTGATGGCAGAAAGGCTGAGCAGGCAGGTGACACATGGGATTGAAGAAGAGCTCCTCACCGCAGGGCTGACTTTGGCTGTTTCTGCCCGCTTTGTTCCTCTCCTGCAGTGGTGTGGTGGTTTTTGAAGGAGGATCTTGGAGGAGGGGGCTCAGTGGGAGAAAACAACAGGACAGGAGCAGCCTCCAGCTCCCAAGACAAGGAGGATCTGGGGTGTTGCGTGGGGCGCTCACCCCTGCTTGACCACTTCCGAATAATCCCTGGTTCTTGCTGAGCCCCAAACCGCTGGTGCTGCCAGGGATTTTTCCAGGGTTTTGTCCTTTCTGAAGCCCGTGTGCTCCAAGCCCCCTGACTGGGGTTGGATGGGAGCGTGATGGATGTGACTCAGTGGAGAGTCTGAGGCCCTTCTGCGGTTGTTGGGCCCATGGAAAAGGCAGGTACCACTCCAAAGCAGCTGCCACACCACGTACTGGTGACTGTGCATCAGTTGGGAGGGCTGGGGAGGAGGGGTGAATAAGGATAGGAAGGGAAAAAAACAAATCAAGATGAAGTGTGGAGGGCTGCACATGCAGCTTCCACCTGCTGCTGAGTGCTGTGAGTGGGCAAGCACTTCCTCCTGCAATTTTCCTCTTAGATTGCTTTGCGTAAGGTAAAAAATAGAAGGAGAAGTCTTTGCTGAGGCAAGTGATTTCCTAGAATCATAGAAGCATTGAGCAGTTTGGGTTGGGAAAGACCTTACACACCATCTAGTCCACCACCCTGCTATGGTCAGGGACACCTTCCACGAGACCAAGTTGCTCTATGCCCTGTCCAGCCTGGCCTGGAATGCTTCCAGGGATGGTGTACCCACAGCTTGTGTGGGTAACCTCTGCCAGTGTTTTAATACCCTTACTCATAAACAATCCAAGCAATTCCTTCCCTGTATTTAATATGAATCTCCCATCTTTTTGTTTAAAACTGTAATTCCTTGTCTTATCATTACAAAGAGCTTGGTGAAGCACAGTTTTTGTCTTCTGTAGGTTCTTCACTTGTCAGACAAGGTGAGACCCAGAGGGCCATTGCTGCACGATCGTGGGCAGGTGGCAGATGCTGCCACACACCCACACACTGTTCTTTAGTGGTGATGATGGCTCAGCTTCAGATCTGCTGATCTGCTGGTCCAACAAAATGTACATGTCTTCTCCCTCCCCCCCCCCCCCAAATGAACTCATCATCCCATTCTACCTGCAGAATCCCTAAATGCTGGGAAAAATGTATGTTACTCTTGTGGGAGCAAATTTGGTTAGGACAGCCTGATGAGAAGGAGGAGACTACTCCAGGGGAAGTATGCTCCAACCGATGGGACAAAGTCTAAAAAAAGTGCAAACTCTCAAAACCTAGGCCAGTTTTGGTATTGGATCTTCCAGCTTTAAAATGTGACTGGTTGTGAGTGATGACCTCCAAATTTCTTTGTGGGGATAGGATGGTAAGGGTGAGGGTGGGCAGGCCCTGGCCCAGGGTGCCCAGAGCAGCTGTGGCTGCCCCTGGATCCTTGGCAGTGTCCCAGGCCAGGCTGGATGGGCTTGGAGCAGTCTGGGACAGTGGAGGGTGTCCCGGCCCATGGCAGGGGCTGGAATGGGATGAGGTTTAAGGTCCCTTTCAACCTTAACCATTCTTGGATTCTGTGATTGTAGGCCAAGCTGCAGCCCACCCTTTGCTCTGTTGGAATAGCAGGGCTGTGCTTCCAGCCTCACCTGGGGATTGATTAAGTTTTAAACCCCAGCAGTTGTGGTTCCTTCAGTGGGTGCTGTGTCTGCTTCTGCACTGGCTCCTGTTCCCGGCTGGAGCTGATGGTGTGATATTCCTGATGTGCTCTGGTGGGAAAGCACTGGCCCATTGGCTCTCTGCCCTGAAGTTTGCTCATGCGCCTAGGTCTCAATACAAGATGATGAATTTTCTTGAATAAAGATGTTTGCTCCCTGGCACCCCACTGCAGCTCCTGCTTGCTCAGGGACTGAAGTCCAGACATGCCTGAAGCTGAACATTTTTTGTCCTGCATGCTCTGACTCCCATGTCACTCACTCCCACAGGCCTGTGAGTGAGCTGTGCAAGACCAAAAATACCCCAGAGCTTGTGTCTGTTTGCCTTTGTCCTGCCTGTAGTGATTGCCACGAGTTGGGCAAGCCTGACATTTTGTTTTCATTTGTTTTTGCCATCTGCTCTTCTTCTTTCACTATGTGAGGTCTTTTCTTTCACTTTTTTTCACTTTCTTAGTACATGCCTTTTTTTCCACAAGCCTGTTCTCACACACATTTTGGGCAACCCAACAGCCTTGGTTCTCATCAGTGCACTTTGGTGTGGTAAAACCATATGGTAAAAATATAAAGTACATCAATGCTAAGAACCACTCTAATTCTGATCTGTGGGCTAAACAGGTTGCAGCTTGGGGAATAAAATTTTGGTAATTTTGCCTTCGACGAGGCAGTGCTCTGCTCCCTGTGGTGTTTTTAGCAATGTTGCTAAAACAACCCATGGCTGGGGGGATGCAGCCCTGGGTTCCTGGGTTTATTCCCTGGCTGCTGTCTGATGGTGGCTGTTTCACTTCCCCTTCCCCCTGCCTGTCCTTCTCTAAATGGGCACTGGCTTGGTGGAACTCGGCAGCAGCATTGTGAAATCCCCAGGTCATTGTTTCAAAGGAACAACGTGGGATTTGTGGGAAGAAGAAATTGCATCGAGGCGGAACAGTCCATGTCTTTTGGTGTCTCTGGGATGAGCGGGGATGGTGCTGGCGCAGGGGAAGGAAACTTCAAATGGAAAATTACTAATAAAAAAGCTGCCTTTTGCAGGATGCTGGTCCCAGGTGGGTGGATTTGCAGCAAGGCCTTTTCCTCCCTGCAGTGAGTTTGTCTGTCCTGTTATACCCTCCTGGTTGTGGGGACGAGCTGCAGCCTTGTGCAGCCTCTCCTCGCCCTGCTCCCTGCGGGCACCAGCATGAAGCACTTCTCTTTGTCTCAGTGGCTTCTGCAGGCACTGACTGAGCAAGGACAGCACAGCCAGCTACACTTGCACAGTGTTTCCAACTGCTTAAATAGTCACCAGCTTCTGTTGAGTTTCTCTAAGCACACAAGGCTGAGGAAACATACTGGGAGCTTGGAACATAGATCCTTCAGGAGATGGTCCATGAACAAGCGCAGAGCCCCAAACCTTTTGGTTTGGGAAGATTGGGACAGACGGAGGGCAGGAAGGCTCTGCAGAGGGCCCTGGACAGGCTGGATCCATGGGCTGAGGCCAATGGTGCGAGGGGCAACAAGAACAAGTGCCAGATCTTGCACTTGGGTCACCCAACCCCTGCAGGTCCCGGCTGGGCAGAGGGGCTGGAAAGGGCCCTTTGGGAAAGGCCCTGGGGGTGCTGGTGCCAGGGGCTGGACACGAGCCCAGGGTGCCCAGGGAGGCAGGAGGCCAATGGCCCCTGGGCTGTCCCAGCCAGGCTGTGACACAGCCCCAGGGCAGGGCCTGTCCCTGTGCCGGCCCTGCTGAGGCACCTCCAGTGCTGGGGACAGCTCTGGGCCCTCAGGACAAGAGAGACCCTGAGGGGCTGGAGCGTGTCCAGGGCAGGGAACGGAGCTGGGAAGGGGCTGGAGCCCCAGGAGAGGCTGAGGGAGCTGGGCAGGGGCTGAGCCTGGAGCAAAGGAGGCTCAGGGGGGCCCTTGTGGCTCTGCACAGCTCCTGACAGGAGGGGACAGCCGGGGGGGCCGGGCTGTGCTCCAGGGAACAGGGACAGGAGCAGAGGGAACGGCCTCAGGTTGTGTAAAGTGATGTTTGGATTGGATATTAGGGAAAATTTCTTCATGGCAAGGGTTACTAATCCTAGAAAAAGGCTGCCCAGAGCAGTGGGGGAGTCCCTGTCCCCAGAGGGATTTACAAGACATGTGGATGTGGCACTTGGGGAGATGGGTTAATGGTGAGGTGGGCAATGCTCGGGTTGGACTTAATGGTCTTAGAGGATTTCGTAATTGAAACATTTCTCCACTGTCATTTTCTTCACAGGGTGTGTCTGCAGGGGTTTTCCGTGTAAATTGGGGGTAGGAGATGGAAGTGTCAGGCTCAGCAGCTTGCTGTGACTCAGACAGGATCATGACGTGCTTTCCCATCCCCAGCAGAGCATTTTAGCCCTCCTTTTGGCTGAAAATGTAACCAAGCCCCAAAACATCACAAGCAGCACAGAAATTCCTTCTCATTATTGATTCCACTGGGCGCAAATCCAGGCAGCAGATCAGGAAGGCGGGGGGGGGGGTTCATGTCCTGTGAGCTTGGGAAACATCAGGTGCTGCTTTGTCACCTTGAAATCATCTGTTTGCAGTTTCCATGAGCTGTGCTCTGAATAGCATGTGGGCTCAGAGCTGTGCCCAGCAGGGAGGACCAAGACAGATGTGTGCAGGAGAATGGCAGGAGGGATCCTCATGCTCTGTTTGGGCAGGGCTTGGTGCAGCTCCCCATCTTTCATACTTGCCTTTGGGTTAGCTTATTATGGTTTTAAATCATCTTCTCTGTGCCCATGGCTCTGTGCTTGCCGTGCTGTACTTCCTCTTCCCTTGCTGTTGCCAGCCCTGCCTTTGCAGCCACAGAATCCCAGAATGGTTTGGGTTAAAAGGGACCCTGAAGACCATCTCATTCCATCCCCTGCCATGGGCAGGGACACCTTCCACTGTCCCAGGTGGCTCCAAGCCCCATCCAGCCTGGCCTGGGACACTCCCAGGGATCCAGGGGCAGCCACAGCTGCTCTGGGCACCCTGTGCCAGGACCTCACCATTTTCATAGCCAGTAATTCCTTCCCAATATCCCATCTGTCCCTGCCCTCTGGCAGTGGAAGCCATTCCCTGTGTCCTGGGAAGCCATTCCCTGTGTCCCTGTGTCCCCCCAGACCTTGTCCCCAGTCCCTGTGCAGCTCTCCTGGAGCCCCTGTGGGCACTGGACAGGGCTCTGAGGTGTCCCTGGAGCCTTCTCCAGGCTGAGCACCCCCAGTCATGCTGGTCCTTTTGAGTCTTTCTGTGCCAAACCTGCCCAGAAGGTTTCTGCAAAGGCTGGTTTGAGACCATAAAACCCTGCCCAGCTCCATCTGGGCTGGGAGTTCCTCCCATGGAAAACTCACCTGGAGGAATTAAAAAGCCATATAAATGTGGCACTCGGGTACATGGGTAGGTGAATGGTTTGGCAGTGCTGGGGAACGTTTAGACTCTGTGATCTCGAGGGTTTTTCCAACTTAAACAATTGTGTGATTCTGTGTTTCATATAACACCTTGCACCCTGAGGTCTGGTCCTGCCTTGCGTGCTTAGGAAACACACACGTGCTGGAATTAAATCCTTCTAGTGTAGGAGGAAGAGTGGTAAAACAAGGAGCTTAGTGCACATTACTGATGGGTACTCCCAGTTTTCCCCTTGACCCTTCTGCCTGGCACAGGCAGCCCAAGAGTGCCTGGCAGCAGAGCAGGATGCAAGAGCCTCTGGGTGCCCCTGGGCGTCCAGTGATCAGTGATGGGCTCTGAGCCTCCCCTGGACATTCAGTGATGGGCTCTGAGCCTCCCCTGGGCGTGCAGTGATCAGTGATGGGCTCTGAGTCTCCCCTGGGCGTGCAGTGATGGGCTCTGAGCCTCCCCTGGACATTCAGTGATGGGCTCTGAGCCTCCCCTGGGCGTGCAGTGATCAGTGATGGGCTCTGAGCCTCCCCTGGACATTCAGTGATGGGCTCTGAGCCTCCCCTGGACATTGAGTGATGGGCTCTGAGCCTCCCCTGGGCATGCAGTGATCAGTGATGGGCTCTGAGTCTCCCCTGGGCGTGCAGTGATCAGTGATGGGGCTCTGAGCTTCCCCTGGGCGTGCAGTGATCAGTGATGGGGCTCTGAGCTTCCCCTGGGTGTGCAGTGATCAGTGATGGGGCTCTGAGCCTCCCCTGGGCGTGCAGTGATCAGTGATGGGCTCTGAGTCTCCCCTGGGCGTGCAGTGATCAGTGATGGGCTCTGAGCCTCCCCTGGGCGTGCAGTGATCAGTGATGGGGCTCTGAGCCTCCCCTGGGCGTGTAGTGATCAGTGATGGGCTCTGAGTCTCCCCTGGGCATGCAGTGATGGGCTCTGAGCTTCCCCTGGGTGTGCAGTGATCAGTGATGGGCTCTGAGCTTCCCCTGGGTGTGCAGTGATCAGTGATGGGCTCTGAGCTTCCCCTGGGTGTGCAGTGATCAGTGATGGGGCTCTGAGCCTCCCCTGGGCGTGCAGTGATCAGTGATGGGCTCTGAGTCTCCCCTGGGTGTGCAGTGATCAGTGATGGGGCTCTGAGCTTCCCTCCTGCCTGGGCTTGCAGCTGTGCTTTGCATCCATTCTGTTTCCTTTGAAAGTGTGGACAGGAATTCAAGTGAGTGAATTCCTGATCCTGTGTTTTGCAAATGTGATGAAGCCTGACCCCAGTACAGTGTTTCCTTTTCACAGACCCGGTTAGTGAAGATGTGAACCTGAGAGGTGGTTGTGGGTTTATCAGTACCTACCTCATTTTAGAGGGGCATTTGTACTTTGTAAAGGAAATTTGGTTTCTGCTTAGGTCCTGCTCCACAGTCCTGTCTTCCCATGCAAAGCTGATCTGGGATTCCTGTGGATTTTCTGCCAGTCCCACTCCATCACATCTCCCGTTCACTTCTTGCTTTCTGGTCACTGACAGTCAAGTACTTGAATAGGGAATTCCACTTAATTAAACTGTTCCTTTATCACAGATACCAGCCTTGTTCCTTCTCCTTTATTGCACCAGGAATAAATTCTTGAGAAATGCCATCTTCTGCTGCCCACACTGCTGTGCCAGATCTCTGCATACTCTTGCCCTGGCTTTGAACCATTTCCTGAATCCCTCCATCCTGCCACAATCCTATTCAGGTTTCTTGGTAACCTTTCGTGGCTTTTGTTTCCTGTTGCTGAGTTTCATACCTGCTCCTACTATTGCTCCCTTTTCTGCAGCCATGCATAGGAATGGGGAAAGAACAGGGTAGACTAAGTCAGCCTACATCCTTGCTGCTTTTTTCTTTTTCTTTTTCTTTTTCTTTTTCTTTTTCTTTTTCTTTTTCTTTTTCTTTTTCTTTTTCTTTTTCTTTTTCTTTTTCTTTTTCTTTTTCTTTTTCTTTTTCTTTTTCTTTTTTTCTTCTTACTTCTTTCTTCCTTTTTCCTTTTCCTTTTCCTTTTCCTTTTCCTTTTCCTTTTCCTTTTCCTTTTCCTTTTCCTTTTCCTTTTCCTTTTCCTTTTCCTTTTCCTTTTCCTTTTCCTTTTCCTTTTCCTTTTCCTTTTCCTTTTCCTTTTTTTCTACATGCATACATGCAATATATGTTTTTAAGGAATAATTTGGAAGAAGATGACCCTTCAGAATCTATGGCAAGCATGAGTGGCATAGATGTACCTTGTCTCAAATTGCCACCACTGTTCTCATTCTGAAGCCTCTCCCACCCCTAAAATAACATATTTTATTTCATAAAGAGGCACTTAGACGCTTGCTCCCCCTGATCCATGGCCTGTGCAAATGCCTCTGGAGGTGGCAGGGGCCATGGATTGCACTGGCAGGGACATGACTCCTGCTCCTGTGTTTTCAGAGCACGGACCTGACCAGCACAGTTGGCTACGACAGCATCATTCAGCACCTGAACGATGGCAGGAAGAACTGCAAAGAGTTTGAAGACTTTCTGAAGGAAAGGTAGGGAGCTGCCTCTGGAGCGGGCTGGGTGGAGCCTGGGAGTGGTGCTGTGGCACTGCTCCGTCTCCTGGTGTTCCCAGTTTGATTTCTGCCACATTTAACTGATGCTAAAAGGCTGTCCCATGACGTTCACCTTGCTGTTTGCCTTGCAGAAGATCAGGTTAGAAGATCTTGACCCAGGAGAGCCATGGCTTTGTCCTGTCTTTGTCTCTGTGCATTATGAACACCCCACAGATTCAGTGTTAAAAAGTGGTAGGGTTAGGTACTGCCATTAAGAGGATATGACATAAGCAGAGGTTCTGTGGCTGGTGATGACCTGGCCATGTATTTTACCTTTGGGGTTAACCTGATTAGCAGTGGCTAAATATGAAGAGCATTGTAGAACACTCTACATTGAATTAATGTCATTTTGGTAACGACAGCTGGGGAAAACCAACCTCTGACTGCACAACTTGGTACAGAGCATCCTGGAACAAACAAAATGTGTATGAACAGGAGGAGAGCTGCAATTTAAAGTGTCTGATGCACCTACATCTGTTCAGGCTGTAATCCCACGTTCCAGGAAAATTTGGACCTTCCACATGAGGAAGTGGACCCTGAGAACCAAGTCTCGCTCATCAGTGACAATGCAGAGTGCCAAAAGCCTCCTCTACACCCTGTGCCCTCTTTGGCCTTGAAGGAGGTGTGGGTTGCCACTGAAGTGTCTGGCCAGGAGGAGATCAGAGGCTGGGCCTGGATTTTCCACTCTCTGGACTTGGCCCAGTTGTCCAGCAGAGTTCCAGCTATGGAAAATATGCCTGCTGGATGTTTTGTCTCAAACAAAGTTCATAGGAATGTTGCTAGGTATATAAAAAAAAAAACCAATCTATAATACTTTTTTTTTTTCAATTTCCCTATTAGCTTCTGGAGTTTTTAGAGTTAAGGTAGGTGAATTTCATTGCCAGACTCCAGAAATCAACCACACAGAGGTCTCCATGTGTGTTGGTAGTTAAGGCATTTTAGAAAGTTGTTTGTTTTATCCAGTGGATGTTTTAATGGCAGCCTCTAGCAATACTTGTTCCTTTCTGCTGGCCACATGGAGAGAACTACATTTGACCAAGCAATTCCAGCCCTGGTTGTCTGTAGTGATTTAAAAAAACAAAGAACTGGTTATTCTTACACTGCAGCACAGGAGCTCTCTTTTCCTCCTTCCTTTCTTCCAAGAGGGGGAGATAATATGGTCTCTCAGAGATGTTATTTATGTCACCTTACGAGGTTGGTCACTTTTTCAGATGCTTTCCCTAAGGATTATTGCCAGGTGCAGAGAGTACTTATTGCCACACATAGATGGGATGTAGGGAAGGAATTCCTGGCTGTGAGGGTGGTGGGACCCTCTCTGGCACAGTTTGCCCAGAGCAGCTGTGGCTGCCCCATCCTGGCAGTGTCCAAGGCAGGTTGGACAGGGCTTGGAGCACCCTGAGGTAGTGGAAAATGTCCTTGCCCATGGCAGAGGGTAGAACAGGATGAACTTTCAGGTCCCTTCCATCCCAAACCAATTGATGATTTCTCTCTTTGATGTCTCTCTTTCCTCAACAGAGCAATTATAGAAGAAAAATATGGCAAGGAGCTCATTAACTTGTCGAAGAAGAAGCCCTGTGGGCAGACAGAGCTGAAGTAAGTTCACAGTTGCTTTTATGGGTGTCCCTGAAGGAGGAAGAGAAGGAAGGAAGCTGTGAGACAAAACAGAATTGAAACGGGACTCAGACATTCAGAAGACGAGCCGAAATCATTCTCATGAATGAGCAGTGCTCAGTTGGGTTCTAATTGGCTTTGAGCTGGAGCCCACCAAGTTCCCCTTAGCCACAAATTAACCAAAGCACTGTTAGATGCTCAGGGGGATGTGGGCTGGTGGGTCAGCAGAAGGCTGGGGATCATGAGACCTTGGGTTACCTCCGGACAGGTTTTGTAGCCAGAGGGAAGTACAGGTACTTCCCTGACTCAAACCATGCACATCTTTAGAGCCCAGAATGCTGTGGCCACCACGGCTTGCTCCATTTCCCAAGTGATCCTCAGTGCCTTCTGCTTTCTCCTTTATTTCTGCACTTTATACACGCCCTGGTCATTTACTTACAGTTTCATACTGAGGTGTCACTTAAAATGTTTCTGCCATCTTTACTGTGCAATATTAACAGGAAGGAAAGCTCCCTATTTTTCCAACCACTGGCAACCACACCATGTTGAAATTATCCCAAATGATGGTTTTAGGAGGTTGCCAGAAGCATTTGTGAAACTTTGAATTTTTAATAGCATCCAGTGTACAGAAAGGTGTCAAACCAAGTGAACTATGTTGTACCTGCTGAGAGGGGAAAAAGCTGGAGGTACTAAGAGGAATAAATAAATGTGCTTTGAATTCTTTGGCCATTGTTGAGAGAGCTCTGTTTTGGAAGAGGTGCTATGCTGTGCCTGTGCCTGACTCTGCTCTCTGCTTCTCCACTCTTTCTAATGCCCTGCTTGTGTTTTTCAGCACGCTGAAGAGATCCCTTGATGTTTTCAAGCAACGTAAGTAATTATTTGTGTTTGCCAGGACAGTAAAGCCTGAAGGCAGCTGCTTGGGAAGAAAACAGCAGAGAAATCTCTAAAGCTGTGCAGTGCTGAGGCCAGGCAAAGGCTGTACTGCTGGCCTGGTTCATCCCAGTGTGTGGGGCTTGGGACAGAGTGAGCCAGCACATGTGTGGGAGAGGAGACCCACAGGGCATCATTTTGGGATCTCTTGGGCTTTCAGATCTGGCTGCAGCTCAGAGATCATGTTTATGTTATGCATAGGAAGCTGTGCACAGGAAACTCATCTAGAGTTTGTTGGACAGGCTTGTCCTCTTCACAAATACACTGTAACTCACATCTTGAACCTGGGACAGCTCTGGGCCCTCAGGACAAGAGAGACCCTGAGGGGCTGGAGCGTGTCCAGGGCAGGGAACGGAGCTGGGAAGGGGCTGGAGCCCCAGGAGAGGCTGAGGGAGCTGGGAAGGGGCTGAGCCTGGAGCAAAGGAGGCTCGGGGGCCCTTGTGGCTCTGCACAGCTCCTGACAGGAGGGGACAGCCGGGGGGGTCGGGCTGTGCTCCAGGGAACAGGGACAGGAGCAGAGGGAACGGCCTCAGTCTGGGCATGGGGAAGTTTAGATTGAATATTAGGGAAATTTTCTCATGGAAAAAGTTGTCCAGGCCTGGCACAGCTGCCCAGGGCAGTGGGGGAGTCCCTGTCCCCAGAGGGATTTAAAAATGGTATACATGTGGCACTTGGGGACGTGGGTCCGTGGTGGCCTTGGCAGTGCTGGGGGAATGGTTGAACTTGGGGATCTTAAGATGGCTTTTCCAGCCTAAATGATTGTGTGATTCTAAGTGGAGCATCTAAAAGATGGTGCTTTGCCCACTGTACATTGTCACGGTCACATCCTGCCGTGGTACCGTCAGACAGCCCCTGGAGGATGAGCACTCTGCTGTCCTGTGCCCAGTCCATCCCCTGCCTGATCCAGGTTTCTTTGCTGCCCCTGTGGGCCTCCCTAACAGGGCTCTGCCCTCACCACTGCTGACAGTTCACAGCTGTGGATTTGGAGCAGCTTTGGGGGCTGAATCAGGAGCTGCCATTTGGCTCTGCTCCCTTGGTGGATCCTGAGGGTGTTTCACAGTGTGGCCACCTTGCCTTCAGCCAGAGGAGCCTGAGGTTGTTTTAGCCTTCATTTTTCTGTGCTCCAAGCTGCTGCCTGCTGGGCCTGGGGCAGAGCAATGTGTTGAAACATGCCCAGATTTACCTGTGTGAGGGGGAGAGTTTTCTCAAACTGGGGAGCAGGTCCCAGCAGGACTGATCCTTGCATTGGTGAGCGCTGCTTGGAGGCTGCTTCAAACAAGCTGGAGCTTTTTCACATTTCTGAAAGGGGACGTGTGGTGTGCTCTAAGTTGACTTGAGAAACAGTCTCTTTAGGAATATATATATATATATATTAGTAATGAATTTGTTTTCTCTTTGCAGAGATAGACAATGTGGGACAAGGTCACATCCAGCTGGCACAAACCCTTCGGGAGGAAGCAAAGAAGATGGAGGATTTCAGGGAAAAGCAAAAGCTGCATCGGAAGAAGGTCAGGCATGGTGGGAAGATGTGCCTTCCTGCAGGGTGTTGATCCTGCCCCAGCCAGGGGCTGATCCCGGTGCTGTCTCATGCCGTGTCCCAGCCCCTGCCACACCCCCAGTGCCTGTGCTGCTGGGAAGTGCTCAGCTCCTTCCTATGTGTTGTAACTGTGTTGAACTGTGTAGTAACCTCCAACTTCCTTCTTCTCACTTCCACATCTTCTTCGTGTGTGTTTTGGGGCCAGCCACAGCACTGGAATGTTTTTAAAACATTTGTTTATAGGGCTGTATGATCTCCACAGGGGCTGCTAAAATGGCCAAGACTTTTAACTTCTTCTGGCTTGAGATGGCTTTGTCTAGAAAACCAGGGAAAACTGCTAGAACCAGGGACTGGTTTGGACCTAGCAGAGAGGAGTGGGCTTCCCAGTTTTGCCAGAGTCTGTGAAGATGGTACAGTGCTATATATTGCTAGGATTTAGTTTGTAGAGCTCCTTTGCATACACAAAGGCTACAGTTGCCTGCAGTTCAAGGCTCAGGCAGAAGCACAAAAGATGTGTTTTGTGAAGATGATTCGGGTGGATGAAGGCCTTTAAACACATCTCAGTGTGGTGTGTGGCTCTTCCACTTGTAAGCCACGCAGTATGTGACTTCCATCAAAGTCCTGGAGCTTTGATGGTCAGTGATGTGCTGACCGCAGGTCTGTTGTCTTCACAGATAGAGCTGATAATGGAGGCCATTCACAAAAACAGGAATCTTCAGTACAAGAAGACCATGGAGGTAAGGCAAATGTGCTGCTGTTTCTTGCCATATGAGTTAATGCTGCTCCACACACAGACACAGAGCACTGGGACAGGCTTAAATGAGAGGGGTTTCCTCCTCTGCTATGACTCTGTGACTCTGCTGTGTCTGTGTGAGTGGTGTGCACGGTGTGCTCAGAAACAGTGAAGAGCACACCAAGGACAAGGCCAGTGGTAGCCTTGCAGGGTTGGATACAAATGGTTTAGAATCAGAGAATTATTTAGGTTGTAAAGCCTCTAAGGTGCTTGAGTCCAACCATTTTCCCAGCACTGCCAAGCCCACCACTAACCTGTCTCCCCAAGGGCCACATCCACACCTTTTTTGAGCACTTCCATGGATGGTGACTGCACCACTGCCCTGGGCAGCCTGTTCCAGGGCATGAAAACCCTTTCTGTGAAGAAGTTTCTCTGAATATCTACTCAAAACCTCCTCTGATGCAACTTGAGGCCACTTCCTCTCCTCTTGTCTCTTGTTCCCTGGGAGCACAGCCCAACCCCCATCTGACTGTCCCCTCCTGTCAGGAGCTGTGCAGAGCCACAAGGGCTCCCCTGAGCCTCCTTTGCTCCAGGCTCAGCCCCTGCCCAGCTCCCTCAGCTGCTTCTCATCACACTCATGCTCCTGCCTGTTCCCCAGCCCTTCCCTGAACATGCCCTTGATTGCCAGGAGCTTTTCACCCCAGCCCAAGAGCAGCCTGCCTTGCAAGGCTTTTCCCAAGCTGCAGGGCACCTTTTGTGCCGTTCCCTGCTCTGCAGGCAGGCTGTTCCCTTGCAGGCTGAGCTTTTTGCCCCGGAGGTGTGTCTGCATCAAACATCTGTGTGTGTGGTGTCTGTCCCAGGCCAAGCGTCTGTACGAGCAGCGCTGCCGCGACAAGGACGAGGCGGAGCAGGCCGTGCACCGCAACGCCAACCTGGTCACGCAGAAGCAGCAGGAGAAGGTATGGGCAGGCATTCAGCCCTGTAAGAGCCTGAATGAGGGGTGCAGGACTCCAGGCAGCTCTCCAAAATGCAGTTTATTCCATCCAAGAGGTTACAGCAGTCCAGGGTCGTGGGTGACAGAGCTGTGCCCACAGCTGTCAGCTCCAGCTGCAGGCAGGCCTGGAGCCCTTTGGTTTAGGTTACAGTGCATTATAGACTTTTCTTTACTGAGCATCTTAATGCAGTAGAACCAATCTATACCTTAACTATTATCTATAGCCTATCATAACTACTATAATTACCATATTCATGTTACTATTCTCCAATCACTACAAGTCAGTACATTACAGTTTCAGCTAGATGTTTTTCAGTTTTCTTGCAGTGGAAAATTCTGAGACCTTTTTTCTACTTGAAACATTTGCTGACTTGTTTGCCTGTGCTATCTTTCTGCTTGGTAAAAAACATTTTCTTATTTGAAGTGGGTTTGTCCTTTGCTGTAAGCCATAAAACCCCCTTCTAACTAACACACCCTTTGCCTCCTTGGTTAGCCAGTAAGACTGGCTCAGCAATTCTTTTCTTCTATATCAAAACTTGCTTCCATCTCTACTCCTTCTTCAGATTCTACATTTAAAAATTCTTCTGCTAAGCACTCATATCTGTGAGACTTTCTTGTCAAACTTTCATCCTTCCCAGCAGGCCGTGGCGTGGGGGGGGAAAGGGATGTCTTTTCTTGCAGCTTGCATGCCCCAGCTCTTGTTCCAGTTCTGGGTTTGGGGTGAGATGGGGAGGCTGGTGATGCACACAGCCTCTTCTTCACCTTCCTTGTCTCTCCCGGTTTTGGCAGCTGTTCCTGAAGCTGGCTCAGACGAAATCAGCACTGGAGGACACTGGTGAGTGTGGAAACGCCATGTTGGGAAGGCGAGGGGCAGGGGGTTGTGAAACTGTGGCACAGCTCGTGGATGAGCTCCAGCTCTTGGGTCAGGCATGACTCCTTGGGAACACATTCCCAAGATAGCAGCAGTGGGCAATGTCCCTGGAGAAACCTGCATGATCCCACTAAAGCCATGTCCTTCTGCTTTATCCCTGATCTCCCACCCTTTTCAGCCTTTTTCCCAGCCCTAGAATTACCTTCTAGCAAAGGGATTTTTTTAATGAATGTTAATCACGGAATCACAGAATCATAAAATTATTTGGTTTGGAAGGGACCTTAAAGGTCATCTCATTCCAACCCCACTGAAGGGCAGAGGCACCTTCAGCCAAAATATGATTTGTCTCACAGACAGGAGTTACCAGCAGAGTGTGACCACAATGGAGAAGATCCGGGACGAGTGGCAGAACGAGCACATCAAAGCTTGTGAGGTAAATGCCCCTAAACACCTCCATGTGGCAGCGTGGTCCTCTGGGTTTGCAATCCTGGCTGCAGGGCTCAGGGACAGTGCAGATTTCCTGGTTTTGTATTCCCCTGGCAGTGAAGCAGCAGGATGTATTGCAGCCAACCCTGTGTGTGTGTGTCAAGCATGGCTTCTGGATTCAAGGCCCCATTGCTCCAAGGTTTCTGCTCTCATTTTATTATTTTTATTTTTCCCACCATCTTCTAAAATTGACAGAGTCAAGGTAGTGACATTTTTGCCCACTACCTGCTTGCATGGGTGGCATGGCTGTCATCTTGGAGAGCTGTGGTCACCTCTGCATACTCAGTAACCCCAGGCCATATGTCCTGGAGCCTCAACAACACCTTTGTTGCTCAGAAGACTGAGCAACTGTCTGAAACTCTAGAAGACTTTACATGACTTTTCAGCAGAGGCTGGTGGTGGCTGGGGATGCAGGTGAAGCCATCTCCACATGCACACTGTGCCAAGAGCTCTTCACCTGGTGTCTCACAGACCATGCAGTAGTGTGGGAACCTCTCTGACAGGGTATATCAGCTGAAGCAGACAGCCTCACAGGGAAGTGGTCCAGCAGGGATTTCCAGCACACGCTGGGGAATTCCAGACTGGTTACAAGAGGGCTGAACAGCTGCTCTGCTGCTGGCCTGTGATCTGTGACCAAGGGGTGGACAGAGACTGCAAAGACAGATTTTATCTCAGATCTGCTTCAGGCTTGCAACCAGCTTTCCCATGCCCAGCTGTGCTGATCCCTTCCAAGTTACCTCTCTTCAGGCTGCTATTCCAATTTTCCCTTTTGAACTGAATTTTCTGTCTGTTCTGTGTGGTGTGCATGGGTGTCTCTGTGCTGGTGTGCTTTTGGTGTCTTCTCTGGAAGCCTCTAGGATGGGGACACAGTTTAGTGGTGGCTTGGCAGTGCTGGGTTAGTGTTTGGACTCAATGCTCTTAGACAGCTTTTCCAACCCTAATGGTTCTGTGGTGGGGAGTGGAAAGCAGCAGTTTCACTTTTGCAGATGGATGATGTGGAAGTTTTCCCCTCCATGTGTTGCAAAGGTCATAAGTGGTAACAAGTGTGGATGTTCATGGGAATGTGTAAAAACATGTGAAATTGATTGAGGTGTACCAGACAGCAGATTTCAAAAGGAAAAGGGACTGCTTGGAAAAGGGCTAGGCAGGAAAGAGACAGAAACACCTCTGTTTTCATACATCCTCTTTGTTTTTTAATTGCTCCATATCTGGAACATGGAAATGTTAAAAAAACCCAAACATGTACATGTGACACCTGGGAGAATGTGTTAGTGATGGCCTTGGCAGTGCAGGAGTAATGGTGAGATTTGATGATCTTAGAGGGCTTTTCCAATCTAAATTATTCTGGGATTTAAGGGTACCCTTGGTAAGGGAAGTGGGCTGGGACCACAGGGGCACAGGATACTTTGGGAACCTGTACTGCCTTTAGGAAGCTGGCTTGGTCTCCCCAGAGATAGAAGTGTGCTGGGTGGTCCCCTCCACATTAGTCTTGCAGATTTTCCAAGCCTGGTACATCACCTGGATGCATAGAGGGATTATTTCTGCTCTGGACAAGCTGGAGGGCTCACAGCTTCCTTGCTTCCTGCAGAAGACCTACACCAACTCCACCTGGCAGTTAGCTTTGTTGTGGCATGTGGGGGTGGGAAGCAATCAGGACAGAAGAGATTTGCCCTCATTTTGAAGATGTTATGGACAGTTTTGTCTGTGCTGTTTCAGTTCTTTGAGACTCAGGAGTGCGAGCGGATCAACTATTTCCGTAATGCCCTCTGGCTCCACGTCAACCAGCTCTCCCTGGGCTGTGTCCAGAATGATGAGGTACCTCAACTCAAAACCTTCATTTTTCTGTGTAGAAAGCAAAGCCCAGTTTGTTTCCCTGTGCACCAGGGTGGGTTACATCTGAGTTGGCCCTTGATTGACCACAGACACCAGCGTGAGTGGGGAAAAGCAGAAGGATTGGCCAAAACTCTTGCAAATGAAGTTTTCTCCGGGATTTCCACACTTTTTGAGGGTGGGCAGGCCCTGGCACGGGTTGCCCAGAGAAACTGTGGTTGCCCCTGGATCCCTGGAAATGTCCAAGGCCAGGCTGGACAGGGCTTGGAGCAACCTGGGATAGTGGAAGGTATCCCTGCCTATGTTGGGGTGGAATGGGATGGGCTTCAAATTTCCTTTCCAATCAAACTATTCTGGGATTCTGTGATTCCCCTGATGCTGGAGTGAGTACTGGGCTTTCACCCTATGTGTGGTAAGCAAAGGGAAAAACCTTGTTTTTTGACCTGATGTATACAAATGCACTTTATTTCCCTTTTGCAGAAATACGAGGAAATCCGCAAGAGTTTAGAAATGTGCAGCATTGAGAAGGATGTTGATTTTTTTGTAAATTTACGCAAAACTGGAAGTTTGGCTCCAGGTAAGAGCTTAGTAGAATCTCAGAAAGTAGTGCTGACTGCTCTGTACTCCTCATGGAGCTGGCTGCTCTGGTCAGCATCATTTTGTGTGCAGAAAACACTCATTTTGCATTTCATTCACTGCCTTGCAACACTAGTCTCTGCCACTTTTGACAGCCCCTGGAGATCATAGTCTCAAATTTTTTTAGTTTCCTATCAGGCATTTTCTCAGAGAGGGGAAAGACTTAGCAGCTGAATGTTGGTAAAGTATTTTATGTCTGTGAGAGGCTTGTATTTTACTACTGTCAACTTTTCCTAGCTCCTGTTGTTTATGAAAACTACTATAATGCCCAGAGAAATGTGACTCCTGCGAGAAGTTCAGCTCCTGTGCCTATATCAAGGTGAGGTACAACTGCAATTGTTATTGCAGATGATTCTCACTCTCCCAAAACAGGCATAATTTGTTCCTTTCAGTCTATTGGAAACTGGACTTAAAGGTATTAGAGGACAATATTTGCTTGCATGGCTCATGATGTGACATGTCACCAAGACAGATCACAGGAGGAGATCTGAGGAGAATTAAAAGCATTTGTGGGTGGAGGGAGAAACTTCAGAGCTGGATTCACTCTCGTGGGACGGAAGCTGGGCAGGGAGGACATGGTGAAGGGTTTTTCTGTCAGGGGCAAGATGATGACTGGGGCCAAGACTCATACTAAGGATGAATTGCCACTTTGACTGCCCCACTGAGAGAGGAGTCATGTCCAATTACGGCTTCCTGATGTCTCACTCTGAGCAAAGGCACGTTAAAAGACATGCCCTGAGGCTCACTTGCCAATTTTTCCCTGAGTCAGTGCTTTTTGGTTATTTTTTCCTCTTCCTCACTGTGTCAGGTTCAATTCCTGTGTTTTCCAAGTGGGCTGTGGGTGGTGAGCCCACCATGACTTGCCTTGTCAGGTCTCCATAAAGCCCAGGCTGGCCAAACCTCCTTCCCTCCCACCAGCTCTGGGGGGACAGCTGGAGGGTGCAGAACCAGGGCAAAGGGAGTCCCTTAGCCATGCAAATCCTCAGCTCTGTGTTTGTTTCCTTCTGTGCAGGAGGGGACCTCTGCCCACCCCGACCAATGCACCAGGTGAGTTACTGCTTCATGGGCTTTCTGAACGTGGGAGCTTTCACTTCAGCCCTTGCCCAAAATCCCTTTCCAGCTCCCTTAAACCCCCTTTAGGCACTGGAAGGAACTCTCAGGTCTCCTTGGAGCCTTCCCTTCTCCAAGTGAACACTCCCAGCTCTCCCAGCCTTGCTTGAACCTCATTCACTCATTCACTTTAACATGGATGGCCAGTGTGTGGTGCTTCTGCTCTGTTTAAAGTCACATAATGAGCACTTCTCATAGGAAACCTGAGGGGATTTTTTGTGCTCTGTGTTTCAGGGGAGCCTGATTATGCCACAGTTGATGGCTACAGCTTGGTACATTTCTAACAGTCACAGTGAGTACCCACTTTTGATGAAATGAGGCTTAAAAGAAAGAGGGAAAGGAATTTTTTACCTGGGCAGATAGTAATATGACAGGGGAGAATGATTTATACTAAAAGAGGGTAGATTTAGGTCAGCTAGAAGGGAGAAATTCTTCCCTGAGAGGGTGGAGAGGCCCTGGCAGAGGCTACCCGGACAAGCTGTGACTGCCCCATCCCTGGAAGTGTCCAAGGCCAGGTTGGACAGGGCTTGGAGTAATCTGGGCTAGTGGAAGGTGTCCCTGCCCATGGAATTAGATGGTCCTGATGGTCCATTCCAACCCAAACCATTCTGGCATTCTGTAAGAAAGGATTTACTATGAGATGAAGCTACACAGAGGAGGGACTAGAGAAAAAAGGCCATTGGTTAAGGAATGACATTTTGAGGTGACTAATTGGAAGTGACACTCCTGTCAGCCCTCCCATCATTTGTCTGAGCTGTAGCTGTGGTTTAGACACTGCTGATCCTGTTCTCTAGGTTTTCCAGAAGGCAGAAGACACTGTTGGTCTGACCAGCGTGGCAGAGATGGTGTTTTCAGTTATTCCCAGACACACAGAGCTGAAGTGCTTCTGCTTTTCAAGAGAATATTTGAGGACTACGATAATTATTTGTACATTCAGAAAGTGCTTACTAAAAACCTGTGCCTTTGATCAGCAAGCTCCTTGGATGGATCTGCACACTCAGAGGAGGAAAAGGACCAGACACAGGGGTCACCTGTGTCGGAAGAAGGTTTTGATTGGAAGTTCTTCTAAAGTGTAGCCATCTAGAAAGTCTGGGGCCTCCCACTCTCTGTATAACTAAGAGGTTGTCTGTGCTGAGAGGAGTCCTGCACGATGCTTTGGGCACGCTGGCTTGTGTCTAGGGTATGTGCATCCCTCTCAGATCTCAGGTTTTGCCTGTTCCTAAAGGCTCTTGCCTGTACCTAAGGTCTTTCATTAGTGGGGATTAAACTTTAGGTGAAATTTAGGTAAAATTTTAGGTCATTTAGGTGAAATTTTACTCATATCTCTCAGAAATCTTACTTAGAGGGGCACCAGCAGTTGCACCACGTATCTGGCTTAGGTGTAGCTGTGCTCCAGGCTTAAGTGGAAGCTGCTTTGCATCTACCCAGGGAGGGGCTGTGTCACATCCAACCTGCTGGGAGGTCCCAGGAAGGTTCTAAGGAATTTATTCAACTCTTCCAGCCACCTCTCTGATGAGGGTCTTGTGGGTTTTTAGGTTTATCAGGTTGCTCCTGGTAAGCTCTGGAGACCAGGCTGGATGGGGCTTGGAGCCACCTGGTCTAGTGGAATGTGTCCCTGCCCATAAGAGGGAGTTGGAACTGATGCCTTTTTGGGACTACCTAAAAACAGAGTCCAGACAAAATTAAGGGAATAAAAAGTTATATTTATTGAAGGACCTTCAGGAACATTTTGGGCAGACAAAGCCCCCCAGAAAATGGACAGTGGGTCATGGGTTTTCACATTTTTGTAAGTTTGGTCTGTTTGCATATTGGGGGTTAATCTTCCAATTACAGCTTCAGGTAATTAAATCATTTACCCCAAGTTTGCTGCCCCTCAACTCACTTTTGTTTATGTTTCTCAGGGCCTGAGACAGTAAGGAGTCCTTGAGAGGCCTAGAGAGGAATTGTTTTGTCTGAACAAAATGGAAAAGCAGTAGCTAACACTCCATATGGAGTTTAGGGTTATACACTAAAGAATTGCAGGATTACAAATATTTGCAAAATATAAAAGGTAAAATCCTAAGGCATCAGAACTAGGTGGTCTTTAAGGTCCCTTCCAACCCAAACCATCCTGGGATTCTCTGATTCTATGATTTAGTTAACTTCTGTGATTCTCTAAACTCTGAACTTGTTCTGACTATGCACCACTGGAAACAAACCTATCTACTACCAGAGCCATGAAACCTGTTTTTCTGACCACTTCTCCTGAAAGTTCCTGCCCTTGTTGTTACCACAGATATAGATATGATTATGGCTTTGATTCAGAAGCTTACATGCCTCGGGGCTGCTGGTCTCTCTGATGTCCCTGTGTGCAGTGCTGCTCCACTGCTCCTTGCTGCCTTATTTGACTGGATACAGGGACAGGACATGGGGATAAACACACAGTTTACCTGTCTAAACCTGGTGCCAGGTCACTAACCTGGAGCAACGGGATTTGCTGTTTTTATGATGTTTTTCAAGTTGAATCTGCATGGCTTCAGCATGTGCCTTAGCCCACCAGTCCTTGGAGTTTTCACTGGATTTATTTGTGTGGGGAAGATGACAATGAGCTCCAACATCTGCCCTGCTGCCTCACAGTCAGCTGTGCACAGTGCACATGGCAAGGAATCAGCTCTCCTATTTATTTCTGAAAGACCAAGGATAAAAATACTCTTCTGAAGGAGCCTGCTGTAGTCTTAGTTCTATAAATACGTATTTTAAAAAATAAGTTCTGAGTCTTGTGTTCTGGATATCGTTCTTTTTTAAAGTTGTTGTGTTCACTTTCTGTTGGGGATGGGTTTGGGATCCATGCAAAGCATCCTAGTCTCTGCTGGATGTAAACCTACAAGATCACATCCTTTATTTCAGTCCTTGCTCAATACCAACACAGCAGTGGGAGAAAAAACTCTAAAAGAGAATGGCATGAGAAGTGCTTATCATTAGCCATGAACTGCAGACCATGCAGGGCTGTTTGCCCTGGAGGAGTGTTTGCTCTGCAAAAACTTGCATGGCTTCTCTTCTGGGATTTTTCCACTGATTGAGCACAATAGATGCTGTTTGGCTTTTCTGGATGTAGAGGTGCCCAGTGAGGCTAAAACTTGGCTTGCACATTTACTAAAAGCACAGAAGTAATCCCAAAATTGGGGTGCTGGGGCAGGTTTCACCCTACACCCACGTCCAATTTACCTTTCCCATAGGTACTACAAATTCCAGGTTACACTAGTAACACAAAGACTTCTCAAGCCCTAGGTACAAGGTCCCAGGGAGAGAACAGTGCCTGTTCAAGGCCAATAACAGGCTGTGATGTGCCACTGAGCTCTGGGTGGGCTCATCCTCCTGGGCATCGGGAGAAGTCCCTCCTGCTCCAGCTGTGGCTCCCTGGGGATGGCCGGGTGCCAGGACAGGGCTCTGGGGGACAGCAGTTCCTGCTGTGGGGCTGAGCCAGCATTCCTGCTGTGCTGGAGGTGTCTCACGCCCTGGGGCACACAGAAGTGACCTCACACTCCCCATCCTGCTAGTGGGGGTTTGGCTTCTCATCCCACATTCCCTGTGGCAGAAGCTTGGGGTGGCCCTATGGATGGTCTTTGAGTCCCTATAGCAGTCTCTGCTTCGCTGTGGACTCTCTGTGAGTCCCTCTGGGCAGTGTGTCCCTGTGGAAGGTCTGTTTGTCCCTATGTCAGTCCCTATGGATGGCCTGTATGTCCCTGTGGATGATCTCTGGGTCCCTATAGTGGGCCCTGGTCATCCATGCAGTGTCTGTCAGTCCCCATGGACAGTCTGTGTGTCCCTACGGCTGGTTTCTGCAGATCCCTACAGCAGATCCCTCTCGCCTGGGGCTGGTCTGTGGGGTCCCCACAGATGCTCTGTGTGCCCATGGACACTTTGTGAGTCCCTGTGGATGCTCTGTGTGTCCCCATGGATGGTCTATCAGTTCCCATGGCTGCTCTGTCAGTCCCTATGGATACTCTGTGTCCCCTTGGATGCTCTTGTGGGTCCCCATGGATGGCCTGTGGGTACCTATGGATGCTTTCTGTGTCCCCATGCATGCTTTGTGTGACCCCATGGATGGTCTACGTGTCCCTATGGAGTTTCTATGGCTCATTATGGATGGTCTAAGTGTCCACACAAACATTCTGTGTGTCCCCATGGATGGCCTGTCTGTCCCCATGGAGTGTCTGTGTGTCCCCACAGAGTTCCTGTGTGTCCCCACAGAGTGTCTGTCTATCCCCATGGAGTGTCTGTGTCCCCATGAGTGTCTGTGTGTCCCTACAGTGTTTGTGTGTCCCTATGAAGTGTCTGTGTGTCCCCACAGAGTGTCTGTCTATCCCCATGGAGTGTCTGTGTGTCCCCATGAGTGTCTGTGTGTCCCCATGGAGTGTCTGTCCGTCCCCATGGAGTGACTGTCTGTCCCAACAGAGTGTCTGTCTGTCCCCATGAAATGCCTGTATGTCCCTATGAGCGTCTGTCGGTCCCCACAGAGTGCCAGTATGTCTCCATGGAATGTCTGTGTGTTCCCTACGGAGTGTCTGTCTGTACCCATGGAGTGTCTGTCTGTTCCATGAGTGTCTGTCTGTCCCAAGAAGTGTCTCTGTGTCCTCATGAGTCTCTGTCCGACCCCACGGAGTGTCTGTCCGCCCACACGGAGTGTCTGTCTGTCCCCAGGAAGTGTCTGTATGTCCTTATGAGTGTCTGTATGTCCCTCTGAGTGCCTGTGTGTCCCCACAGAGTGTCTAAGTGTCCCCATGGAGGGTCTGTCTATCCCCACCCACGCTCTCTGGCTCCCCCGTCCCTCCGCTCCCTCAGCCCCCTAGCCCCGCCCCGTCCCACCCTCACGGCCGCGGCCCCGCCCCATCTCGGCCTCGCCCTGCGATTGGTCCGCGCGGCGGGGGCGTGTCCCACCGCCCATCGCTGTGTGTGATTGGGCGGTGCGGCGGGGGCGTGTCCCGCCGCCCGTCCCTGCGCGGCCCGGTGCCGCCCGAGCGCGGGGAGCGGGGCCATGGCCGAAGCCGTGCGACCCCCGCGCCGCGCCCGCTCCCGCCCCAAGGTAATGGAACCGGCACCGGCACCAGGGGGGCTCGGGGCGTGCTCCGCCGCCGCGGGGCCGAGGGAGCGACCCGCGTGTAGGGGTGGCCGCGCCAGGCCGTGTTTACATCCGTGTTTGTGCGGCCTCTAATGGTGGAGGGTGGAGAGTGGGGGAGCGTGTCTGGGTGATGTTGTTGTGGGTTTTTTTTTTTTTTTTTTTTGTTCCGTAAAAAGATTCCTGCTGTTCTGCACTCCGTATCTGTGGGTTTGTAGTGTTTACCAGGCGCGTGAGGATGGTGACAGGCCTTGTGCTGTAGCAGGGTGTAAACAAGGTTTTTATTACGTTGTCCTGCGGCCTCCTCGGGGGTCCCGTGTCCTGTGGGAGAGCCGGGGCAATGGAGCTCGCCCGCATTTACAGTATTCTACTGTAGTGTGGGCAGACAGTCCTGCAGACAGAGCTGGGGCTGTTGAGCTGCACAAGAGAAGCTCCAGGGACACCTCAGAGCCCCTGCCAGGGCCTCCAGGGGCTCCAGCAGAGCTGCACAGGGACTGGGGACAAGGCCTGCAGGGACAGCACCCAGGCAATGGCTCCCACTGCCAGAGGGCAGGCACAGATTTTGGGCTCTTGGCAATTAGGAATTGCTGGCTGGGAGGGTGGGCAGGCCCTGGCCCAGGGTGCCCAGAGCAGCTGTGGCTGCCCCTGGATCCCTGGCAGTGTCCCAGGCCAGGCTGGATGGGGCTTGGAGCAGCCTGGGACAGTGGAAGGTGTCCCTGCCCATGGCAGGGGGTGGAATGAGATGGTCTTTAAGTTCCCTTCTAACCCAGATCGTTCAGTGAATCTGTGATACTCCATCTTGTCTGCGTTTGGCTTTGAAATGCTGAGAACATGATGCTGTGTGTAACACATGATAGTGCTGCTTCTTCATGACTTGGTGCTGCAGTTTTTAAGTATCACTCTTCCTAGGTTTTTATTCTGAGTGTGTTTTTTATTCATTATATTAGTACTGGCAGTTTTCTGAAGGCTTTATTTTCTTTACAGAGAATATTTATGGGAATGATTTGAACTACCTTACAAAGTGGAAATGTTTTCCTTGGTTTCTTGACCTCTTTCTTGTTGTCCCTATGGATGCCCATATAGAGCAAGGACACTGAAGTCATGACTGTCAAAGCTCTTTGAAAACACTGAATTAATCGACCAGTGTTCTGTAAAACCAGGGTTAAATCTAAGTGTCAGGTGTGGGTGTGCTTCCTGAAGGGAAGGCAAGCAAAGATTGCAGGGAAAAGCAATCCCAGAAGAATTACTGTGTCTTTGTTTTGGTTTTGATTCAGCCCCCTGTCGTGTGCAAGGCAGTCAGACCTTCAAACTGCTGCCTAAGAGAATTGGTTCCCTGCAGGAAGGTGGTGAGTCATGGATGACACTGCTGTTTCATTAAGGACATGTGTGTGGTGACTCCAGTCTTTAGCCATCCCTTCCAGGTGAAATTCACTGTGAAACAATTCACTGGAGGTGTCACATGTGAGAACCCTGAATTCTCCAGTGCTGCACATGGCCCATTTCTGGTATTTCTGTTGCTATTACTCTGCTCACCTCTGTTAATACCTGGGCGTGCCTGAGGATGCAGTTTGCAGGTCAGTCACATTAAGGACTTTTCCATTCCCATGCCACAGGAAAAGCTGTAATGCAATCCTTTGAAAAGCTGGAATTCTTGTGAGCTGAGAGAAAGGCTGGCTCAGCTGCAGAGCTGCCAAGTGGTGGAATGGAGCCCAGGGCTTTCTGACAATAGTAGCCCCAAAGTTAAACTTGTGCAGCACCAGCAGCATTGGGCATGGGGCAAGGCTAATGAGCAGCTGCCATTTTCCCATCCCTGGGAGTGTTCCAGGCCAGGCTGGACAGTGCTTGGAGTGACCTGGTCTAGTGGAAGTGTCCCTGCCTATGGAAAGGGTTGGAATGAGATGGTCTTTGAGGTCCCTTCCAACCCAGACCATTCTGGGGTTCTTTCATATGTGGCTTAAGTAGCATTTTCCTCTGTGTTAGTTCAGAACTTGATTTCTTTCATTCTTTCTCAGATGAAACCTCTTTTAATGATTGTGCCATTTATTTTGCCTAGGAGAGTGAGAACTGAAAGGCACATCACAAATTTTAAAAAACAGCTGGGTCTGGGAGGGATGCAGGCTGATACTGAGAGATAAAGGGAGTTTATTCTGTACGAAGAGTGCAAGAGGAAACGTTGAGATTGTAGAGAGGAGAGGACCAGCATGTGTTTGTGAAGTATGTGGATCAATACACTGTATAAATATGATTTAGTGATACAGTATCCTATGGACGTTATTGACTTCGCGGTAATTGTCAGGAGATGCTTATTATGACAAGTCCTGGCTTAAAGAATTGCACTGATGTATTTTTAGCCTCTCACCTGCAGCTTTAGGTAGTGAGTCAGAGCTGTTTTGTGATCAGAAGTGTTTACAGGTTTTAATACACCAGAAAACAGTATGAAACCCAAGCCAGAGTAATTCCTGTTTTTTGTAAAGGACCTACGACCATATGTTCAGAGTAAAATTAGCCTTGAGATTGAGGTGTTCTTGATCAATAGTGCCTTGATTTGGGCTGTTTTCATTTATGCTTTCTCTTAAGGCAAAACCATTCAAATATTTAGTAAAATTATATGAGATACTGCAAGCAAGTTTCCAGAACTGTCGTCTTTTTCCCATTATTATTTCCCCAAATTAAAAGCTTGTACTCATTTCACCTGTGTTCATTGTTACATTATCTGGGTTATCCAAAACTGGAGCACTGTGACCTAACTCCTCAGTTTTGCTCCTAATAAAGTGCTAGATCTACACAATTTACAGATTGGCTAATTCGCTGTGCCAATTTTTTGTTTTACGAGTTGGCAAATGATTTACAGATTTTCAGAATCTTAGTTCATTTCCTATGCTGTGTTTTTGGAAAGGAAGCTAATCTACAGTTTAGATTAGATTTATGGAATTATTGAGCCTTAAACTAATGGTAATTTTAAATTGATTTACAGTTTTAATGGCACTGTTAAGTTTTTTTATGTCTCCAGTGTGTATTGCCTGCTGAAAATAGGTACTTCAGTAATTGTTCAGATGTTACCATGGTTTTAGAATGTAGCTAAGGGTTACATTCCAGATTGCTTTCTGAAATTACTGTTCTGAAATTACTGTTTTGAAAATATTTCCCCAGTCACTAAAATATTCTGTAAAACTTAAGATGGATCTGGATCACAGAGTAACTTTTTTTTTTTTTTTTCCTGTCGATAGGTGAAATTGAGTAACTCTTCTTAGGTGTCAGGGACCTGTTATGTTGATTGTTTTCTGTGTTGATGAAACAGTCTGTCCTGTGATATTTATAGATTTTTGCTTAGAAATGTTGAAGCTTTGTGCAAGAGCACAAAACGACACACTGGTAGACAGTCTTCATAGGGCAGCTGAAGAACAGAGATTTGTTTGGTATATTTGTTTTTATCTTCAATATTATGAAAATTAATATGTTTAAAAGGGCTTTTGGAGTCATAATGCTGACAAATACTACTTTTGGTGTTGGTGGGATTTGGGATGCAAGACGAAGAGATTCACTTGGCAGTGACACTGTTAATTTTTTGTTTTCTTAGGAAAAAAAGAAAAGAAGTAACGAGGAGCCCCAGGTACAAGAGCCTGATGATGTTTTCCTGCCTCCTGTGGCAGAAGGGTCTTCTCAAGCCAGGAGAGTGCAAGTGGAACATCCTGGAGAATTCACAGAAATTCAGCTCAGAGATGAAGAAGAAAATAGGAGAACTATAAATTATGTGTCTGACACCCCCCAAAATCATTTATCTTCAGCAAATGAAGGGGCTCTGGCAGCAGCTCTGGAGCCTCCCAAAGATGCAGAAGAGGTCAAAGCTGATCCTTCCCAGGAGGAATGTGTGGGGGATGTTGAGAAGAGCAAGTTGGACAAACTTCAGAGCCCTGTGGAGGCAGCTGCTAGTGGATCTAGAAATCCCGGCTTACTGAGTAGTACCTTTCAGTCCAGTACTGCTCCCCCTCTGTCAGTGATGGGCTTTGTACAGGGCAGAAGAGCTGAAAACCGACAAGACTTGAGGGATCCTCTCTCCTGCTCTTCAGAGAAGCTTCCTCCCAGCACCTCCCAGCGCCCTGAGCAGTCCAAGGCGCGCGTTCCGCGGCCGGTTTATCCAGACCTGTCCTTGGAGCTGTCCTACGA
The DNA here is from genome assembly GCF_037042795.1 of Molothrus aeneus. Classification (NCBI taxonomy): domain Eukaryota; kingdom Metazoa; phylum Chordata; class Aves; order Passeriformes; family Icteridae; genus Molothrus; species Molothrus aeneus. Next base: position 2,115,702 of record NC_089680.1, read on the forward strand.
GAAGCCCACCATCATGGCAGTGAAGCCCCTGCTGCACCACGAGAGGCTGTACCCAGAGCTGCCCTCCGAGCCAGAGCTGGTGCCTTTCACCAGGGAGCAGCTGAAGATCTTCGAGCCCTGCTCCTGGCTGGAGAACGTCGACTCCTATGCCGAGGAATTCGAGAGTGTGGCTCACCAGGACAGGCACGAGTTCTACGAGCTGCTCCTGAACTACATGCGCTGCAGGAAGCAGCTGCTCTTGGCTGAGGCAGAGCTGCAGGCCATGACAACAGACTGCCAAAATGTGAAGGGGAGATTATGGACTTTCAAGGAGCAGCAGAAGACTGTGCAGGTGCTGTTGCTGAAGCTGCTTTTGAACCCAGACTATTAGGAAATTAACTTTATTTGCCAGGTTTATCATAGTTAAGGTGTTTTGTTGTAAAAGAATCACAGAATGTTAAGGGCTGGAGGGGACTTTAAAAATCATCTAATCCCAACCCTGCTTTCTATGGGCAGGGACACCTCCCACTAGGCCAGGTTGTTCAAGGCCTTATCCAACCTGGCTCTGAGCACTGCCAGGATTGGGGCATCCTTCCTGGGCTGCCTGTGCTAGTGTCTCACCACACCCACAGTAAAGATTTTTTTTCCTAATATGTAGCCTAAATTACCCCTTGTTTCAGTTACTCCCTTTAGTCCTTGTCCTGTTATTACAGTTCCTGATGAAGAATCCCTGTCCAGCTTCCCTGTAGGCCCCTTCCAGATACTGGAAGGTGCTGTGAGGTCTCTACACTCCTCTAGGCTGAACAGCCCCACCTTTCTCAGCCTGTCTTCATAGGGAAGGTGCTCCAGTCCTCTTACTGACTTCTGTGCTTCCTCTGGACTTCCTCTAGCTCTAACAGTTCCATGTCCAGAGATTATTGCCTTTGCTTTCTGTCTCTCCACTGACCCCCAGTACTTCAGAATATCATCCTCTTGAGACTTAAGACAGTTTTTTTGTTTGATTTTTAACCTCTGACGTGTCCAGGGCAGTGGGATATATGTTGGTGATTTCCTTTTGTTTCAGAAAGGATGAGCTGTGTACACCCAGTTATGTCCGTGGTGTCAGGTGAAGTTTCCCAGCACTCCAGGCAGAGTGGGGGACAGTGGTGGAGTGACTGTAGCAGTGATGTCCCATCTGGCCTGCTGCCAAGTGTAGGGGCAGTTTCCATTGATGTCATTCCTGCTGCAGGGAGCTCGAGTTGTGCTCAGGAGCAGCCCTGTAGCTCAGAGGGAGCATTAGGGCCATCCACTTGCACTAACTTGTTCCCTAAGTGTAGCTGTGGTTTTTCTTACCTCCAGAATGGGCGTGGTACTCTGTAACATTTTTGCCTGCAAACCAGAGAGGTTGATGGAGCTCTTTGTGGCGCGCATCAGAAAAGCTTTCCCCCAGACTCCTTCTGTGACACTTGCCTTGGGAGCTCAGCATCAGTGGGAGTGAATGAAATTGTTCTGATACTGTTTATAGCCCACACATCATCAAAATTGTCCAAAGATGCTGAACACCCATGCGTAGGGTAGGTTTTACTGTTTCTGTGAGTGCAGTTCACCAGAGTTGAGGAACTGAACATATCTGGATACTTTCCTTTTTCTTGGGGAATAACACTGAGCCTCACTGGATTCTAAGGTTTGCAGTGATCATTTTCTGTACCAAAAGCAATTTTGGCTTCACTCTTGCATCTTCTAAGGCCATCATAGAGTTGTGTAAGATTGCTACTTGCTTTATTTCATCCCAATTCACTATATATTTATTGTGTGTACAGAATATTTGTTGTCTTTATACCAATTTAAAATTCTTACTCTACTAATTTAGGAAACACAGGGATGCTTTCACGTTAAGCTTTCACAGTGCTGGTTCTTAAGAATGTTTTCTGATTGCACAGAAGATTGCCAGGAATGTTATTTATTGTAGGAATAGCAAGAATATTATTTATTGTATTTTTCTTGTGCTGAAGAAGTAGAGATGAGGCAGAGGAAAACATTTTGAACATGCAGTAGGAAATTGCTGCAAATTATTAGTCTTGGGAGTTTGGGAAATATTTATCTTGTTCCAGTGAATGTTTTAGCTTTAAAATAGCAGGTCCAAATATATATGGAGATCTGTAAAATAAGAAGCAGGTGCACTCGCTGGGAGTGAGGCACCTGGTTTTGTTCACATTCTCTCAGTGCTGCAGGCAAGTAACTTCTGGCTGTTTCCAAACATGAGTTACTGAGGGTTCATGAAATATTTTTTTCTTCAGAAATCAAGGATATGAACCTCCAGGGGTTGGTACCTCTCAAAAGCGCATAGGACATTGCCAAATATTTGTCTTTTCCATTTATGAAATGTCCCCTTTTATGAAAGCCTTGAAATCTGTTTAAGAGAGGGTTATATCGTGATCGATTTCAGTTAGGCTGATCCAGCAAAATGTCAGAGCTACTGACATGGAATATTTGTTCTCTTTTCAGGGTGTGTGTGCAGATCAGTGCAAGGTGACAGGCCACCACCGCTACCAGACGGTGGAGCTGAACGAGAGCGTGCTGGGGGAGCTGAAGAAGCTCTTTGAGGCCAAAGCAGAGCACGTGCACCAGACCCTGGCACTGCACTCCTACACCTCGGTGCTGTCCCGCTTGCAGGTGGAGTCTTATGTTTACAGGCTGCTCAGCAGCTCGTCCCTGCTGAGATCCGTGGCCCTGCAGCAGCAGGAACAAGGTGTGTTTGCTGGTCTGGGCTGCTCCCAGTCCTGGTCAGGGTGCCAGCACCTTGTGTGGCTGGAGTTTTGGGCTCTTGTGGTGAAATTTGTGTACTGGAGTGTTTCTCCTCTGTTAGAAAAAACTGTTGGTCTTCTGTAGGGAATCAGTGAAACTTTTTTCTCAGAGGAAAATGTCCAATTGTCTTGACTTTATCACGTGGGCAGTAAAAGCTGAATGTAGAAGTGACTTCTGCTGTCCATGCTGCAGACTGACACCGATTACTGCACTGAAACACTGTGTGGATGGACACCTAAATTCCCAATATTTTGTTGTCCAAGGCAATATCTGATACAGTTCTTTTTCCCAATTCTAAAATGAGCTGGATATTTTTCCTTCTTTACTTCCTCTTGGAAGGTCTTTTGAAATCTTAAATTCTTAATATTTAGAATTATCTTTTTGGTTTTCATCCTGAGTGTTTTGTTTGAGCTTGTGCCAATATAATCTTTTAGCTAAAGTATTTCTCCTCCTCCTGCCTGAGATACTTTTCTTTCTTATTGCTCCTCCCTTTGCACTCCACCTCTCAGATAGTTTATGTGCATGGTAAATGGTGGTTCTTAAAAAGCTGATGTTGAGGGAAGGCGTTTTGTGAGAGTAACCACAGTATATTCTTCTTATAATTAGTGTCCAGAGCTTAATTACAAGATTAAACAAAGTGCTCTTAAGTATTCTCTTCTGACAGATTTAGTGTTGAAATGTCTTGCTGTCTGCTCTCATACAGAGAGCAGTTTTATGTCCAGGCCCAAACCCATTTTTTCATGCTGCTACTTCTTGTCAAAGCTTCATTAATTCTGTTTTTAATTTACAGTTTCAAAGCAGTCAGAAAATCTCTCTTCAGACTTGAGCCACTTGAAGGAATGTATCAGTGTCCTTTTCAGCTTCACTCGCAGGGTTATTGAAGATCCTCAGTTTCACAGTGACCTTCTCATGTGGCTGCAGAGACTGGTGAGGGAGTAGACATGGATATATCTGATCCAGCACACAGGATGAATTCAGGAATAATTTCTGGAAGTGTTACTGTTTTGCTTCCTGTCTCATGGGCAATGTTTTTTTTTGGTGGGGTTTGTTCTATTTGTGGAACAGAATCTCTTAGCAGATCTTTAGAATTGATTCCCTTGTCTGAAAAAATCAAGTATCATTAGTGAGGATTGGCACCTGAGCAGCCAATACTACTCACAGTGAACTTAATAATACTCATTGTGCTTTTAATTATTTTGAAATTAGAGCTGTTCCGACTTGCCATGTTGGAGAAACCTTGGTTCTTGCCAATTTCTAAATAAATTAGATTTTAATGTAGTTGTAGAAAAAACAGTTACTTTATGCCAAAAAAATTGGTTTGTGGCAAGGCAAGGCAATAAGGCAAGCAAACAGATTTTAAATTTTGTTCTCCTGTAACATGCTCTGAAAATTCAGGTTTGTTAGAAAGGGTGAGAAGTGAACAGTATTTCTCTAGTTAGCAGGACTGTAAGGAAATGAACTTCAGAGTTATTTAGTTGATTTCAATACACTTCCCTCTAGGTGTCTGTGCTGCAGAGAATTGGCTGTCCAGGTGACCATCTCTTCCTCTTCAACCACATCCTTCGGTGTCCAGCTGGCATCAGCGAGTGGGCTTGTCCATTCATCCAGGTGTGAATGTTTAATTCTTTACTGCCAGCAGGTTGGAGTGGGAGTGGCCTGGGTAGGGGAGGAGAGTGTCTTGTGCCTGCTTAATCCCTCATGACTGCCTTTCCAGATGTGTGGGATCATGGTGGCAGTGAGGGGTTTGTCAGGGAATACGTTAGGCCAACCATGTGCAGGTTGACAGGGGAACACACTTAACTCTTGACTGGAGAGATTCCGTGGAAGGGAGTCAAGGCCTTTTGCACCAGGTTTTGGGAGTGTTCTCCAAAAAGTGGAAGGCATATTTAGACTTGAAGCAGCAGCTGTATAGAAAAAGTGAGATTGGAGTCAGCTCTGTGCTGTGTAAGGGATCAGGAGGAACAGATATTTTAATATCCTATACGTTGAAGTGGGACTGGTTTCCCTGGAAAGTTCAGGGACAAAGGGTTCACTTTGTCTTGTCAGATGGATTGTGGATATCCAAAGGCACCAGGGTGTTTTTCAAAGAACATATTTGCTCTTCTAAGAGGAGGAAAACATTGGAAATCTAATCACAGGAAAATTACACTAACAGGAAAGGAAAACAATGCAATAGAAGTATAGAATAGAAAAGATTAGCTTGGGAAAGACCCTTAATATCATTGAATCAAATTAACCTAATGTGGTAGGATTTTATCTTCCCTTGTGCTCAGTGTCTGAATTACCCCTGGTGCCCAGACCTACATGTGGCACAAGAGAGAGGTTGTCTTTTTTTTGTGCAGTTTTTGATCTGGGTTTTTCCTCTCCCACCCCTCCTTTAGTTTTTTTAAGTAATTCTTTTGGACAAGTCACAATATTTTGCCATGTCAATACTTTGTCTAGGGTGTGGGTGCTGTCTTTTATGGATTATTCTAAGGCTTAACAAAAAGCTAATGAGAAATGTGAATTTCTCTGCTGAGAAAAATTTCCCCTTTGCTTATTTACATTTACTTAGATTTTTGCATTTAATTTCAGATCAAAGTCTTGGGTAACCCGTCGGGTGTCTTTCACTTCATGCAATCTCTTGCCTTGCTTATGTGTCCTGTCAAGTAAGTATGAACATGATTTTATAAATATGTTCTGATTATTTAAGAATAGAAAACACAACATACAATCTACTTGTAAAACTCTGAAAGTTCATTGCAGGCAAAGTCATAAAAGTGGGCACAAATAGATTCACAGTTTAATTCAAGCTCTTTTTACTCATTCATCTTAAAATTCAGCCTTGGCAGCACCTCCTTGTGCTGTACGCAGTATGATGCAGCTTTCTTTCAGCTGTGAAATAGCTTGTGGAGACTGACAAACCCACACATTTTGTTACTATGGCTTCTGAAATCTCTCTTGCTTTGCACCATGGCCTATTTTCTATACTGTCTCTGCAACAGAATCCGCCGAGTAAAGGTGTTGAGAGGGTGTACACACTGATTGGATGTCTTGATATATTTTTCATCCTTTAAAAAAAAAAGTAAAAAAAAATCTAGTAGGAATGTGGTGCTTGGAGAAGGTAGTTAATGAAATCAGTCACGAGCGAAAGCAGTTATGTTCTCCAGATAAAATACATCACTTGCCTCTCCCTCTGCCCAAATCTTGAGGTCAAAGAGTCAAACTGCTGGTATTTAGGGTTGTCACTGTGATCTTGATAGCTTGGGTTTGAGTTAAGTGGGAGCCTTGTTATTGAAAACTGTTATTTTAAAGGGTATCATTTTTACATTTAATTTCTAGAACTGCCTGGGAAAACCAGTGTATCCTGAGGGAATGTGTGTTGCCAGTGCCTTTTGGTACTTGTGTTTGGAACAAGGGCCAACTTAATGTGTCTGGGGTACTGCTCTAAATGCTGATACCAGAACTCAGAGCCTCCACAGGGTCTGCTCTTAATGGTAAAAGAGCTGAGGCTTATCAGTTACAGCTCCTGCATGTCAGGAACCAGATTATCCCAGAGTCATTTACAATCACAGGATTGTTTAGGCTGGAAAACACCTTTAAGGTTGTTGAGTCCAAACCTTAACCCAGAGCCACTGTGTCCACTGCTGAACCATGTGTCCTCTGGTGCCACATCCACAGGCCTCCTGAACACTTCCAGAGATGTTGACTCCTCCACTGCCCTAAACAGTCTGTTGCAGTGCCTGACCAAGTTTCCATGAGAAGATTTTTCCCTAATATCTAATCCAAACCTCCTTTAGTGCCACTTGAGGCTCTTTATGGTCCTGTCATTTGTAACTGGGGAGCAGAGTTTGATCTCCCCACAGCTGTCCCCAGGGGAGCACTGCACTCCTGTCAGGAGCTGTGCAGAGCCACAAGGGCCCCCCTGAGCCTCCTTTGCTCCAGGCTCAGCCCCTTCCCAGCTCCCTCAGCCTCTCCTGGGGCTCCAGCCCCTGCCCAGCTCCGTTCCCTGCCCTGGACACGCTCCAGCCCCTCAGGGTCTCTCTTGTCCTGAGGGCCCAGAGCTGTCCCCAGCACTGGAGGTGCCTCAGCAGGGCCGGCACAGGGACAGGCCCTGCCCTGGGGCTGTGTCACAGCCTGGCTGGGACAGCCCAGGGGCCATTGGCCTCCTGCCCCCCTGGGCACCCTGGGCTCGTGTCCAGCCCCTGGCACCAGCACCCCCAGGGCCTTCTCTGCCAGGCATCTTTCTGCTTTGCTTATTAATTTCTTCCTCTTGCATCTGGATTTTTTAATATCTTCCCTAAACTGAAAGATTATTAAATTCAGAATTTTTACTTTTCTAATTTTTTACACTTGATTTTTCACTTTAAACCAGAAATCGCGTGGACTTCATGTGCCATATGAAACCAAGTGAAAGGAAAAGTTCTTCTTCTTCTGGGAAGGAATCTGGGAACTGGACTCTGGTAGATGAAGGAGGAGAAGAGGTACAGCAGATGACTTCTTTTGTTTCTCTTTGTTTTGTCCTTTATGCTTTCGTTCAAGCTCATTGATCTTTGTGAAATGGGTGAAGAAAATCTGACTTGTTAAGTTAAAAAGCATGATTTGAATTTGCTTCTATTTTAGTCTCATTTTATCTCTGTGGTATAACTGTAGAGTGGAGTTTCCAGTAGTGAGTATTAGCAGAGAGAATTCAAATATTTCAGTTACTCCTAACAAAACTGTACTTAGTACAATAGTTAGTCCCTTTACTACTGGTTTTACTGTAGAGACACTGAAAATACCTGTATTTATCTATAGGATGAGGATCCTGAAACAAGCTGGATTCTGCTCTTGGAAGATGACTTGATTGCTCTGTTGTCACAGTTCCCATTTCACGAGCTCTTTCAGCAGTTCCTTGGGTTTACCTCTGAAGGTAAATCAGTTGCTAGATGGTTATTCTTCATTCTGTTTATGCTAATTATATTAATGACTGCCACTGCCAAGAGTGCTACTGTACTATGAAACTCTCTGAGAAAAATAATAATGAACCTGTGCAGCAGCTTGCAGGCTAAAGGGATGAGCTGGAAGTATATGCCATGTGTACGGGATAAATAAAAACCTCATAGCAACATGCAAAACGTTAGAGTCTTTTCCCTTAGTTTGGGTTTGGCTGTCAGTTACTTTCCAAAAGTGCTTTCAGAGCTCTTTTTCCCCCTCACCTTTTAGTTGTAATTGCTTTCCAGAGATCTTACTACCTGCATGGTTTATATGCACTTTTGTACTTAGCAGGTATTTATTGTTCATTTCATAAACAAAGCATACATTCCAGTTCAAAATATTGTGAATTGTTGCTTTGAGTGCTTGTTAAGTTGCTTAAAAATCCAGAATTCACACTCTTTTTTTTTGACACTTATTTTTGTGTCTCTGTCTTAGGTGCTTATTTTCCTGAAAAAACATCTCCCCAGAAGATGATGAAGATTTTTGCCTTTGCAAACTCCTTAGTGGAACTTCTGTCTGTGGGATTAGAAACATTTAACAGAGCACGGTACCGACAGTTTGTGAAGAGAATTGGTCAGCTCATCAAGTAAGAGATTTTTTTTTCTCTGTGGTGTGATTGAATCTATTTTATACATACATTAGATATTCAGAGCTGCTAAAAAATCCCAGAACTGACCATCAAACAACCAAAAAAATCCAAACCCCACCCAAACGATTCTCAAGTGGGTTTTGCTCTGACATTTGGTCAGTTCAGTGTTAGCCAGTCTGGGAATCTGAAATGGGGAATTGCAAAATCTAAATGCTGTGGGTACAGAGGAGCCAGGTGAGCTGTGGGACATCAGGCTGACTTCCATTATGATGTTGTTAAGCTTGTCTTGGGGAGTCACTGAAACCTAACTAACAGGAATTCCTTGAATTTCCCCTCCCAATGTTACCAATGTTACTGCTTTATTTCTGTTGTTACCTAGAATTGTTTTGGGGTTTTTAGTTTGCTCCCTGCAAATTGTCCTATTGTTGCGGTAAGTAAATGTATTTGAAGCCTAAATGCTGCTCTTTATTTTTAAATCTCTGGCATTTACTCTACATGGCTTCTATGAGTGTATTCTCAAGGGGGAATACAGTCAATTCAGAAACAAAATCCATCTTTTTCTTTGTGTTATGGAGGCAGTAGCTTTCTCAGTGTAATTATTCCCCTATGAGCTTTCTGCCATTTCATCCTGTACAGTTACCTTCAGGCTCCAAAGGTCACACACAAGCTAATTTGTTGTAACAGAATATTGTGCCTTTTGAGCTTGCAAAACCAAGGAAAGAGAACACAGAAATTTGACTGATACAATTTATATAGAAACCTCTGGAACAGAGAATGCAAAATGTTGGACATGTCTCTCGTGGCTAGACTCTAATCTGGTTGCCCTTGTCTGTGTTTTCCTGTGATGGTGACATACTTAATGATCCTTCTTTGGCTTGTTTGCTCTGCTGTGTAGGATGACACTGTGTCATGTGAGTGACCACTGGGCCCAGTATGTTAGTGGCAATAAACAATATGGATCTGTAGAACACCCCTACTCTGTGGAAAAATTGCAGCTGGAGTTTGATGAGCTGTTTTTTAGAGCTGTTCTACACGTTCTAAAGGCAAAAAGGTGGGTAATCTCTTCACTGGCTTAGTTTTGGAGGAGTTGAATGCTTGAAACTGTGATTTGGAGTAACTTTAAATATTTAATGGTTTAAACAAGACTGAAATAAGTAGGATTTTTCAGTGCATTGATAGCATCAAGGTGGGGAGGAATTAGGCCATGAATTGTAGCAACTGACAGAAGCTCTGAAATCTTGGTAAGTTCACAGTGAGGTTGGCTCAGAATCTGAGGTGCTAATACAAATCCTCACATTCCTAATTGTGTTACATAGCAGAGGTGTGGGCCAGAGATGTCTCCTTTCCAAATGCTGGGATTTATCAGGGTGGAACTGTTCCTAAGTGCCTCTTCAAATCCAACAGGTTGGGAGTCTGGCTGTTCATGTCTGAGATGCCTTATGGAACCTTGTCCAGCAGCATGCTTTGGAGGCTCTTCTTTGTCATGCACTGTGCTGAGAACGAGCACCTGGAGCAGCTCTGCTCTACTCTTCAACCTGCTGACTACAAGCAGAGACTCAAAGGTAAAATTCCCCCACACAGAACCAATTCTAATCCATTCAGCTGCTGCTGCATCAGCTGCGGGTTTAACTCTCTGCAGGTTGCTTTGTTAAATGCACCCCTGGCAGCATGACTGGTCCATTGGCTGCTGAAATGTCTTGCACAGGTTTTCCAGTACCTGTTTGCCCAAATTGTCATTTAACAGCAACTGATAGATTTCCTGTCCTGGTTTTCTCTGTGGCTGCCTCAGAGCTGCAAGAGTGACATGCAGGAGGTACCTCTTGTGTATTTTTATATGACTTCCCGTCTTGACCTTCAACAGTATTTGGAGAGTGAGGCTCAAATCCTAAAGTACAGACTTCTGTATCAGTTAGGGTTGGTGTGGCAAATTTTTGAATTTGTTTTTTGTTTTTTTTTTTTTTTGGTTTTTGGTGACTGATTGACTGTTGAGCTGCTGGTAGTTTTAGAGTCCTCCTTTTTTGCTAATTTTGGCTTTAGTAACTCATATTGTGGGAGACTGATTATCATCCCCACCTATGTTTCCTTTATCTCAAGCCTTCTTTTCATGCATTTCTTGTCCTCAGTGGCACTTTATTTTTATTTCCTCTTGACTTTTGTCCCATGTTGATCTCCACAGTGAACGTGGTGTCTTCAGCATTAGCAGAACTATTTAGAGGCCAGCTGGAATGCTAGTTTCCCTCTGCTGCTGCATTCATGGATAATATTTCAGGACTTGATTGACAGGGGGCCAAGTAAACAAACAGTTTACTGCTCCCTACTTTACAGCTTCTTTGCTGTCTTCAGGGAGAGCAGATCTCATTTTTGTCAGTTTTACTTCTCAGCTGGCTGGTATCCCAGGTAGCTGTTACCCCATCCCATGTACCCAGTCTTGGTGGAGAAGCAGGAGAAAATGGTGATTCTGAGAGGTTACTGAGTATCTTGACTCCGTGCAATCTCAGGTAGCATTTAAGGCGATTTACACAGAAAGGGAGAGAGATACCAAGATTGTAGTTGTGTAGCACTTGATGAGGTGCCGATCTGATAAACACTTGCCAGCCAAAATAACTGTTACACTGTGTCAGTAGAACATCTTTATTTTTGGTTTTGCTAGAAATTTTTTACTGCATCTGTTATGGGTTGCAGTAACAAACACAGATTTAAAAAAAAAATATCTTTTTCAGGCATTGTTTTGCTTCTAGCTAACTTTTATGTTTCAAAGTCACTGGCATGCTGATTCAAGATTTCTTTATCCTCTTCATCCTCCTCAGTGAGTTCTGTCAGCATAATACTGTTTTCCACCAGTGTCTAGACCTAGACAGGGAATATCAGCAGTTCTTCCAGTGAAATCCATCTAATCTTCTGAAATATTTTATTTCAACGGACACTTAACAAATTAATGCTTAATTTCCTCTAATTTGTACCCTGGAAGATCATGACATTAACATATTTTTGGGAGATAACCTTTCTTATTGATTTCCTCTCCCAAATTAAGCATGAGAAAAGGTTGGTGAACCTACAGATGGAAGCAAGCCTTGGTAATTGATGGAAGCTTTAGGCATCAAGTCCATAGGAGTGGGAGTAATGCATTTTTGGGATTACCTAAAAACAGAGGCCAGATAAAATTAAGGCAATAAAAAGCAGTTATATTTATTGAAGGGTCTTCAGGTACATTTTGGGCAATCAGAGCCCCCCGCCAAGGGCTGCACCCATTATATGGACAATGAGTCATGGGTTTTCATACTTTTATAAGTTTGGTCTATTTGCATATTGGGGGTTAATCTTCCAATTGCAGCTTCAGGTAATGAAGGCATTTACCACAAGTTTGCTCTCCCCCAACTCACTTTTGTTTACATTTCTCAGGGTCTGAGGTAGTAAGGTTGATTCCCATAATCCCTTGATTCCCAGGCCTAGAGAGGAATTGTTTTGTCTGATGAAAATGGGAAAGCAGTAGCTAACTATATATGGAGTTTAGGGTTATACACTAAAGAATTGCAGGATTACAAATATATGAAAAATATAAAAGCTAAAATCCTAAGGCATCGGGAGCATGGTTGCTATTCTAGTGAGTAGCATCCCTGCCCATGGCAGGGATTTTAATCTAGGTAATATTTAATATCCCTTTAATCCAAGGATACTATGATTTTATTTGTGGTCACAGTTTCCTTGCTGCCAGTAACAAGGTTTGAGAAGTTTGGTTTTTAGGGCGTCCTGAACTTGAGTTATAGTGTGATTAGAGGAAAGGAATAGGGTCAAGTACCAAGTTGGTGGTGAAGATGTTACTTCTCCACTATGAGAAGACAGGATTTAGGGGGAGTCTCTCTGCTTCCCTTAGACCTTGTCCCCATCTTCAGTCCCAGACTATGGCTTGGTGTGGGTTTGAGGTCAGTGTGGAGCCCACAGCTCAGCCCTTCTCCTTCCTCACTGTCACCCTGCTGTGCCTTTAGATACAATAATGATGTGGTCATTTTTAATGTCCTTCTGCATCATGTTAAAAAAAACCCAAACCCTGAAGGGGAAACAGAGTTGTCTGTAACTTCTGCATTAAGGATAAAGAATAGCATTAGGAAATGGAGGTGAGTAGATGAGGCCCCCCCTGTTTGCCTGCTGTATCTATCAGCAGTGTGGTTTCTCCTGCTGTTTGGAAGAAGCTGTTTTCTTGAAATTGCACAATGCTCTAGCATGCTGTTCCATGAGCTGTTTTGCCTGTACAGGCCTGACCTTCTCAGCTTGGAGTACAGTTGCAAAATTCTTGAAAGCCCTTAAAATAGAATGTAACCTAAGTGCAAGTGTTTGATCACAAGCACGCTGAGCACATGCGTGTCCAGGTTAGGTAGCTGAGTGCACAATGGATGCTTTTTCTGTATATTCAGCTTCTATGATAAAATCACTGTAAACAGTGTTTGTTGACATGTTGTGGTTCACAGAAGGCAGGCAGTTCACTCTCCAAAACTTTTTACAGCTCACATGATGTTTCCAGTGCTTGTTTTGCTGCACAGACTCTGTTTAAGGTTGTTTGGAAGAAATAAAAAAAACAAAAAACACTTTAAAGCACTGTACAGATATCTTTGTATCATTACCTTCCTGTTGTCCCACACCCTGAGAAATGGAATGTTTATTTGCTTTTAGCAATATCTCTTTTGGTTTTAAAGAGGAAACTTGCCTTGAATTTCAGTGAAAGAGTATTTTAGCCTTCCTGCTTGTGCAGATTCAGTTCTCTGTTTTTAGAGATAGATTCCAAACAAGTGCATCCAGTGTTTTTTCTTGTATTGTATTTGGGAAGCTCAGACTGGCCTTTCTTTGTAGCTCTTGGGTGTAATCAAGACCTGGGACTAGATACTTGCAGAATTTTATTTGTAATTGGCATGGAATGGTCTCCACAGATCACTTCTCTGGGATTTTCAGTGAATAACTATATAAATGCTGCTGATGTGTGTCCTATTGCACTTATATCATGTTTCTTTCACTTGACTTTTTTTTCCCTAGATCCAGAGCACCTTGCACAGTTTGAAAAGTATCTCCAGTCAATGAACTGCTCAGAAGAAATTTGTCTGCTCACCACATTTGCTCAGATGGCACAAACCAAACGGGCTGACGTTGATGAGGATTTCATCAAAATTGTTGTTTTGGAGATATATGAGGTGAGTAATGTTACTGGTCCATTCAGGAAAAGAATGAAAATGCTCTTTTTATTTGTAACAGTGGAAGCTGTGAAGCTCTCATGGCTTCTGTAGTTTGTTCTTCCATGGAACTAAAAAAGTGCTACTAGTTCAAAAAGCAGTGAATGAAAATTGCCTGAAGTTCTTGTTTTTTCTGGGAACAAGAATGGCTTTTCTGTAAGCGAAGCCAGAATGAAACAAATAAATAAAAAATACATTTATTTTGTTTCATTTTTCTCTTGCAGGCCTAACTTGTAGCTCTGGAATTCCTTATGTGGTGTTTTTTTCCATTGTTTTTGCTGGGATTTTTTTTTTTTAGTGCCTGTGGCTGTTGTTCCTGTGTTTAGTTTTGGACATTATTTTGGCAGTGTGACACAGAACTTTCCTGGTCTTTTAGGGCAATCAGTTTCACTTTCCATATGGGCATTTATCAGCTTCGTCTGCGATGCCCAAGAGCAATTTATTTTCCAAAAGACATTTTATTTCCCTGTTAGTGGAGGTCAGCCAGAGGCAATAACTTCTCCCTGCTCATCTTCTCAGGTGTCCTATGTTAGTCTTTCCACAAGGGAGACGTTTTCCAAGGTTGGTCGGGAGCTCTTGGGAGCCATTGCCAGCATCCACACACAGATTATTTCTGTACTGCTGGATCGGATTAGAGAGACCATTGAGAAGGTGGGGATGGTAAGTGCTGATATCTATAATTTAAATAATTTAAGTCTGACATGCAGTTAAACCTAGAGGCCATACCAGGTTGTTATGACTGGATGTGTTAAAGAGCTCTCTCTGGGGTTTTTTGGTCATACCCCCCTTTCAGATAGCAGGGCACAGTGCTGATTATTGTTGTGTGCTGAGTAGTGATTTGCACTTTTTGCTCTCTTTCCTCAAAGGTTTCTTTATATCTGTTCAAAGAACTGCCCCTGTACCTGTGGAAGCCTTCTTCATCTGAGATAGCCCTGATCCGTGACTGGTTGTTAAATTACAGCCTGACAGCAGTGGAGAATAAACTGGCTTGCATTATCTTGGAAGGGCTGAACTGGGGACTTGGTGAGCATGTAGGTATTGAGAACAGGAGCCTTGAACCTTCTCACCTTTTCAAAACAAAAGTTTAACTCAGCTTGGGAGTAGAGCAGAATTTGAAAACAGTTAATTGCATGCTTTTTATATTATGGCTGTACACCTAATGGCACAAAATGGGAATGTTATAATAATTTTACAACACTGCCTGCTGACAGGACAATTTTTTATGAATCACATGATTAAAATGCTTTTAGCATTTTAAAAAGCAATGCTTTTTAAAAGCAAATGCTTTTAGCAGAAATAGATGTTGAGGAATCAAAAATGTTGAGGAAACTGGTGTGACTGTAGTTCACATGTTGGTATCTAGGTATGTTTTTCACTGTGCAAGAAAAGTAATGATTGAAATGAGACATTTCAAAACACTGAGCATCGTCTAAATGATGGGGAATTATTCCATAATATTGGGTTGCTCCAGGAGCTCCATGAGTTCAGGATATAATTGAGAGTGAATGCTATTTCAGAGAAAAACAGAAATAGATTGGGGCAATAATGTTGCCTGTATTCAGTGATTTAGTTCAGCATTGCATTCTGTGCATTTGGTAATGCTGAACTCTTCTCTTTGCCATGCTGATGGTTGTACATCGCTGTTGACTCACTTTTTTCTCCCTCTTTCTTGTAGACATGTAAATAAAAATGAATGTTAGGGAAAATTAACAGAATATTCTTTGCTGTGCAATAGCCGTGCCATTTCTGTACCCTTTGATGTGGGGAAAAATGGTTCTTTAGTGTGGCAAATTGATAGAGGAATTGCTGTGTTTTCATACAAAAAACATGGTGATGGGATTTGGTTTTGTTTGTGCAAGAGTTCAACTGTTTGTATTATCTAATTTAAAATGGCATCTGTGGATTTTTGGATTAATTATCATATGTTCATAAAATGCACATGGAAAGTCAATATTATGATGCCTTTTAAAAAACTAATCTAGTTCTTGGGCTTTGTATTGCCCAGTGTGAGCCTGGTACTCTTAATATTGAGCTGAAATTTTTCACTGGGGAAGATTTTTGCCTTGATATTGCAATAATTAATTTGAACAGCCAGAAAACTTATTTCTCTGTGATGCAGCTGTACAGTTGTAGAGACCTCTTAAATGACTCAAGGTTTTGTGTTCTGACACTGTTTTTAGCAGAATACTCTTCACTTGGATCCAGCTGTCCATTCTGAAGTTGCATTGATGGTTCTGGAAGCGTATCAGAAATATCTCTCCCAAAAACCATATGCTGGGCTGCTTTCTGAAAGCATAAAACAGGTATCCCTTCTTCATATTTAAATGCAATACTTAAATGCAATAACTTATGGATGGCTATAAATGGGAAAAGCTTCAGGGCAAGACCTTGTTTTCACTTTTTTTTCCCTTCTTTTTAAAGCTGTTCTTTGTCCAACTACAATTTCGTTACGTACCAACACTCAGTGTTGTCTGCACCCACAGAACTATTTGAAAATTCTGTAAGGTTTCTGTTGAGCCTCTGTGTGAGAATCACAGATTGATAGAATGGTTTGGATAGAAGGGACCTTAAAGATCATCCAGTCCCATTGCCTGTCATGGGCAGGGGCACCTTCCACTGTCCCAGGTTACTCCAAGCCCTGTCCAGCCTGGCCTTGGACACTTGCAGGGATCCAAGGGCAGCCACAGCTGCTCTGGGCACCCTGTGCCAGGGCCTGCCCACCCTCACAGGAAAGAATTTCTTCCTAGTATCTGATCTAAATCTACTCTCTCTCAGTTTGAAGCCATTCCCTCTTGTCCTGTCACTCCATGCTCTTAACAATCTCTCTCCATCTTTCTTGAAACACATTTTAATTTTGACCCACTTGCAGGTTGGTGAATAGTCATGAACTGCTCCTCCTTTACTCGTGCAGAGGTAGACAGTACTTGCTGTAAAACAGAAAGGCTATTTTTCATTACTGGTGAGCATAAGAGAACTCACTCCAGCTCTTATCTTATTTGAAGACTCAAGTGTTAATCCCTTTTGGAGCTTTTCAGCAGTGGGCAATGTTATGTGACCTGAACACACCACATACATCTATTAAATTGATTTTATAGCACACTGGATTCAGGAGGGGATAGCTCCAAGTTACAGAATGCAAATGAAAGGATAGAAAGATCAAAGTTAAAAAATCCCTGTGTTGGATATTTAGTCCAAGAGGTTTTGGGATGGGCTTTGTCTTCTCAGTATTTTTTGTACCGTGTTTTCTCCTCCTCTGTATTTTTCTCCCCAGCTTTTTCTTCCCACACTCTGAATGTTCTTTGTTGTCTCTGCTCTGTTCTGACTTGCTCCTTTGCACTTACCCATGGGTTGTTGTCTTGTGCCAATCAGATGAGTTCTCTTTTTTAAGCCAGTGTCAGCCCTAGTTGCCACTTTTGCTGGTGAATCTGTCCTGACTTGCTTGAGCCTATAACTAGAATTTGAGAGAAAATAGTGCTTAGGTTCTTGTACCCCTATTCAGAGAGGATGAAATATCTGCATTACCCTCCAGCTCTGCAATTTACACTGTTCTGTCAGAACATGTACATATATTTTTCTCCAGAGATTTATAATTCCTTGTGATCTAGACATGGTCTCTGTGACAGTGGGCTCATGCACATGTGATTCTGGCTGTCCATATACAGGTTTTTTTCTGAGGAGAGCCTGCCAGGTTTTAGGCCTTTTGTTGACAGATAATACTTTTGTATAGATTTTTCTGTTTCCTTTCACTAGCAGTCTTAAATGTTTTAAACATTATTGAAGGTTGTGACTGGATTTTTTTTTCCCAGTATTAAAATTAAAATTTAATTCAAGGTCAGCATATAGCTTGGAAAAATTTAAGCAGACAGTGTAAGCTGATAACCTTTACTTAAAGGGATGGGGGAAGGAGAGGGAGGTAGAAATTGAGGCCATAGGAAGGGAGTGGTTAGATAAACTACATGGTATGTCTAAAAAATAATTGTTGTTGGTCTAATGCTAGGGGGTTTGGGTTGGAAGGGACCCCAAAGATCACCCAGTTCCCCTTCCATGGACCAAGTCCCATTCCAGTGCCACACGTGCTGTGTCATGGCTGTGCTTCCTCTCATTCCTGCTGCTCTGTTCCAGGTCTCCTACCTGGCCAGCATCGTTCGCTACGGGGAAACCCCGGAGACCTCCTTCAATCAGTGGGCCTGGAGTTTGGTTCTGAGGCTGAAGCTGCACAGGAACGACCGTGGGGTGCAGCAGAGTGGGCTGGCTGTCCCCGTGTGCGACAGCGCGCTGGACACGGCCGAGTCGGTCACGCTGCACCCCCTGCTCAAGGCTGTCAAGGCAAACGTCCCCATCGGCTGCTACCTGGCACTGGCGATGACCACCCTGGGACACAGGTGAGGCTTTTTGGGTGTTTGCCTCGGGTGGGTGGCCCCAAGGACTGAGCAGCCTCCCTGATGCTGAGCTGAGGGTTGCTAACGGCTTTCTGCCTGTTTAAAAAGGAAAGGGCCTGTGATGCAAGGCATCGAGCAGCTTGTCATCTCTCTTAGGAGAAGCTGAGCCTGGGCAGTCTGGAGAAGACCAGAAGGGGGGATCTCATTAATACTGATAAACATCTCAAAGGCAGGTGTCCAGAGAATGGTGCTGGACTCTTTTCAGCAAGCAATGGGCACAACTAAAACACAAGCAGTTTCACCTCCGCATGGGGAAGAACGTATGTATGCTGAGGATAGCAGAGCCCTGGAACAGCTGCCCAGGGAGGTCATGGATTCTCCCTCTCTGGAGACATTCCAAACCCACTTGGACTTGTTCCTTTGTCTGCTCTGGGTGACCCTGCCTTGGAGGGGTTTGGACTGGATAATCTTGAGGTGTTTTCCAACCCCATCTTCCTGTGATTCTGTGATTGTAGTTTCACAGAATCCCAGAATCGTTTAGGTTGGGAAAGACCTCCAAGGTCATCGAGTCCAACCTTTGACCAATCCCCACCTTGTCACCCAACCCAGAACACTGAGTGCCACGTCATTCCTTGGACACCTTCAGGGCTGGGGAGTCCAACAGCTCCCTGGACAGTGCTTAATAATCCTTTTTTTGTGAAGAAATTATTCTTGAATTCTTTCAAACAACCTGCTATTTCCTTTATTTTGCTAATAGTACTTTTTTTGCCTTCTGCACTTTTGGGTTCAGTCATAAGAAATAATACTGAAACTGGGGCTTAGCAGTAATTTCTCTGAACCACACTTACTGAAAGGGTTGCTCTAGAGGTAATTTCTTTTATTGGGGCAGAACTGCATTCAGAAAATAGTGAGGAGAAAAAACCCACTCACTCTGGGAATGGTGAATAAAAAGCATTATAAGAGCATTGAGCCTCTTAGCCCTGACTGTGTTCCAGCACAGTCTTTTCCAGTGCTTCTAGCTGGTTTGTAAACTGGTAAGGCTTTTGGATGTAATCAAGTGTTCTTGTTTGACATACAGTGCCACACAAAATCTTATCAGTTCTCTGATACTCTAATACACCAGAACTCTTCCCTGAGTCTGTGATCCCTTTGGTTATGTGCTGTGCTATTCAAGATTTCCACTAACTTGTTTTCAATATATAATATTATGTTACTCTTTTAAGGAAAAATTACCTGGCCTTTTTTCTCCTTCCCCAAGGGAGGAGAAGAATCATTGCTTCATAATCTTATCATTGTTTCACAATAAGATTATGCCATAGATACTCCAAAGCACTGGGGTAATTTGAGATTGATATTAAGGTTATTTTGGGTTGAGAGTGGAAATTTTTCCAGAACTCTGAGCATGAAATAAAAAACCAAAGAACCTCTTTAGTCTGTTCCCCTGCACCTTCTCTGTTTGGCCTTTGGCTCTTTTCCCTGGAGAGGGAGGTGAATTGTCCAAGTTGGGCAAGAAGAGTGAGTTTAAAGCGATAGAAACTTGCATCTCTAGTGATTTCTGGAAGATGGGACACTGATCTCCAGAAAGGGATTTGTGAAGGAAGGAGATACTTAGTAAATATTTGAGAGGGAAATATTCGGCAAATCTGTCAGCTATTGAATGACTCTTATAGTTGAAGAAAAGACCTCTGTATTTAGCTATTTAGATTTTCAAAGATAAAGTGTAAAGTTATGAATGTATTTGCATCTCAGTTAGTAAAAACTAAATCAACACCTTGTTTCCCTTTCTGCTGATAGTGAAGGTGTTTTTCTTAATTTTTTTTTTGTTTTGTTTTCTGACAGCATCGAGAAATTCTGTGCTGAAGGGATCCCTCTTTTGGGTGTGCTAGTCCAGTCTAGACATCTGAGAACAGTAGTCCATGTGCTGGATAAAATTTTACCCTTGTTTTACTCTTGCCAGTATTACCTCCTGAAGAATGAACAGTAAGCATTATATGTTCATAATATGTTAATTTTAAAATTTTATACATTTGTTTACCTAGTTTATTCATAGTTGCAGTAAAATAATCTTCTGGTTTAGACACCTGACAGTCTCCCAGACAAATCCTGAGTAAGATTTGGGTGTTGATGTAGATCAAGAACTGGTATTTATTTCTGATGAGCTGCCTTGAATTACAGGCTAGTGTGAAATGTTCATACTGTGCCCAGTGTATGGCTGAACTGGAGCAGTTAAATCTGCATTGTGGTTGTGAATCAAAACCTTTCTGTACATGTCTCACTGGTGCTGTTGAGCTGATTTTAAATTCTCTAGAAGCAGGCTTTCTATTTAATATGGAGTAAAAGGTATTTTAATTCCATTTGTTGACATCCCTAGGTTTTTATCTTATGTGGAACTGTTCCTTCATCTGGACAGTGGAGTCCCTCAAGGCGTGACCCAGCAGGTTACCCATAAAGTGACACAGCACTTGACAGGAGTGAACTATGGAGAAAATGTTAAGCTGCTCAGTAGTATGATACAGGTAAGAAGATTATTTAAAAAAGAAAGGGGTGAGAGAGTGTTTAAAACCAAGCTTATTTGACTGGGTTAGTGTTAAAGGTTAGAAAGGATGCTGAACCTAGCAGCTCAGTCACAGAGTACCCTATGTCAGGCATTGGTAGTTGGGTTTGGTTTCTTGAAATGCTCCTGCTTAAACTTGCCTAAATCTGGCAATGCATGTGACACTAACAGCAATATTTACCTTTCAGACTTCTTGGAAAATTCATTTTCCCACACCAGGTCAAAACTGTTTAAAAAAGGAAATGTAAAATGCAGCACTCCTTTCTTGTCTGTGTTATTTGAGGAATGCAGCAGAGATATTAATGTTTGCAAGTTCAGCTTTTTACCATTAATTTAGGGCTCTGGAATGGAAAAATTTTCTTGAGTTAGGGAGCAGTAGTGTTTTTTTTAAATACAGAGTGGTCAAAACCCAGGGCCCTCTAACATTAGAGAGGAAACAGACTTACTCTGGGAAGGCCTTTTGCAGGAGCAGCAGCCTGAACTTTGGGAATAGGTGCTGTTTATGCCTGCAGGTGTCCTGCTTAAGGCTTCTGTGTCTGTTTTTGCTGAATGCACAAGATTCTCTGCTCTCCAGAATCTTCAGAATCTGCAGAAGTTTGGAGGCTGAAGGTGACAAAGCTGTCCTTACTTGGGTATAGAGAGTGTTGTTGTAAATGATTTAACTTAAGGATAGCCCCACAACCTCAAGCAAGTCAAACAGTCCTCCAGTAAATTCTAAAGCTCAAAGCCGCGATCCGTTGACCGATTTTACCCTTTAATTTGTCAGACTCACATTTTCCTAAGTGACCATCCGAATGGAGTGGGGCCAGCTGCAGTCCTGGAGTTCTGGGTGCAGGTCCTCACCAGCCAGCAGCTGTGGCACAGGGACCGGGCCACGCTCTGCCTGCTGGATGACTTGTGCAAAGCTGCTTTCCAGTACAGCCAGGAGGACTGCGTGCAAAAGCTGCTTTACCAGCAGCACAAGGTAAATAGACAGCTGTGGTGTTTCGGTGTGGCTCTTGGGTAAATGGTCAGCTCATCTGTTGCACAGTCGGATTTTGATGGGAATGAATTTTCCTGAAGTGCAAGAGCGACTGTGAAGTCCTAGGGTGGTTTGGGTTGGGAGGGACCTTTACAGCCCATCAAGTTCCACTCCTGCCTTGGGCAGGGGCACCTTCCACTATCCCAGATTGCTCCAAGCCCTGTCCAAACTGTTCTTAGAACTTCCAGGGATGAGGCAGCCACAGCTTCTCTGAGCAGCCAGTGATGATGATGAGTGATGAATGGAGTTATCTGATTTTTTTCTGAGTTGCTCAAGAAATTTTTTTTCTGAGTGGGTCAAGATTAATGAAATGTCAGATATTTTAATAATAATGATAATAATTACTACTAAAACCAGTTTGGAACAGAGTTTTTGTTTCATATGAGTTCTGTTGTTGTTTGTCTTCTTTGCATTTCAAATCTTTGATGGAATGTTTATGACTAAAATGGAGCTCCCTCTCCTGAAAAAGCCAGACACAGTTACTGCAACAGAATTTTTTCACTGAAATAGAAAGTCCAAGCAGGCATTTCAGTGGTGCCTGGCTGAGCTGAGGTTAGAAAGTAGCAACAGGAGGTGGAAAGGAACCTGGATAAAAATTGAGCAATCCACCTGTAGCTTCTAAATCACCTGGTCATGAAAAAAACCCAAATGTTTTCTGTTTCTGTGCAGAATGCTTTGGGCTATCACTGTGACAAGGGAATGCTGTCTTCACTGGTCAGCTGGATCGTGGCAGGCAATGTCACACCATCCTTTGTGGAGGGCAATGCCAACTCCTCTCAGGTGAGTGCCGTGATGGTGCTTTGTGGTGGGAAAAGTAGCAGACTGGTCTAGGGTGTTGTTTTTTTTCTATCTCTGTTTTGCTTTTTGAGGGTTTTTTTGTGGGTGGTTTTTTTTTTTTTTTTTTTTTTTTTTTTTTTTTTTTTTTCCTCTTGGTCACTTTTTCTTCCTGCCCTAGAGTTTTCTTGTGATAAAATCCCAGTTTAGCCTAAGAGAGTGCTGTGGGTTTATTGCACTAAAAGGAACATGGATATTTTGCTCAGGGAGAGTTGGTTTAATCTGCGTCCAAGAATTCATATAATAGGACTTATTAGTTAAATTTTCTAGTAACCTACTGTTGTTCTTGATCTGTTTAACAAGACAAAATCTGTAAAGCCTGACTTTTCTTTCAGATCAGTCTTTATCTGATAAATATTTTGAATTTGAGTTACTTTCTCTCTGCTTAAGTGATCTCCTTATTCAAGCAAAAAGGAAAAAAAAAAACAAACCTCACAATACCCCAGACAGAGATGTGTAGTGCAGGTGGAAGAGGGGAGATCTTATTTTACTGAGTTTGAGAAGGTTGTTTCCTCCAGAGTTCCCTGGGTGATTCTGTCAGTTTTGTCTACCTTTCTCCTTCTTTCCCAAAATTGTACAAAGGGGAAGTTTGAATTTAAGGATAAAGAAGTTTTGTTGTTGAGATGTGATAGTGCCTTTTGCAGCTCTGCAATGAGAATCCATCAAACACTTACTCCTCTTAAGAAATCATCAAGCTTCCTGATCCTGCCCCCTGCCATTTTGTTAACAATATTTCTGTCATTTCTGTGTTGTGCAGGTCTGGTTTGCATGGACAGTGTTAAATATGGAATCAATATTTGAAGAAGATTCACAGCTTCGCAGAGTTGTGGAGGGGGAGCTGGTTATCAATGCTTTAACTCCTGATCAAGCTTTGAAGGTGAGAGAACTGGTCATCTCTTTTCATTAAAATTAGAGAGAACTGCTGGAGAAAAGCGTTCCCTTGTATAATTTAGTTTTTCTCTTATGTACTGCTTCCTTAACAGGATAAATGTATAAATAATGCTTTACTTGGCTGTGCAGGAGAAAATATACTGCAGGGAAATTTTCATTGACATTTTGAGTGTATTTGAGTTCTTTTGCATTTAAAAGCTTCAATGAAAATACCTGATTTTACTATATCGATATTTACAGAAAACTAATTTGTGCTTTTGCATAATTTTCTGGATCACTTAATGCCTCACAACCTTCAGTGGATTTATTCTATACCCCTGATATGGGGAGTGCTTACTTTTCAGGTGGGAAAATGTGTCTGTATTTCAAACAGATGATTTCTCAGATGACCTGAATTGGTGCAGAAGACTGGCCTTTGTTTTTCTCTGCTTTCTGAATTATTTTCCAAGGCTTTCAAAACTATTTAGGTCTCTCCTTTAACAAGGCACTCAATGAGCTGCACTTCAGGCTACATTGCAGCCTTTTCCAGCTTCTTTGCCCAAATTCAGTTAGAAATTCTGGAGAGAAGCAAGTGGAAACCAAAGTTGTCCATTCTCAAAGTGTAACTTTTGGCCCACCCTTCATCTCAGCAGTTTCAGTGAGTTTCAGTAAAGGAAGTGGCCCTGTAAAAATAGGTTTGCTTGGCCTGTGACAAGTACCTGTCTTGCATCCTTGGAGCTGCTCTGGAGAGCATTTGTTCTTTGGCTTGCATGTCTTGATTTAGCTGGAAAACGAAAAGATTGTGGGCAGTGTGTGGAAAAGAGGTTTGGTGTAGGAGATGAGGAAATGCCAGGGTCTGCTCCCAGTCTTGGGAACTCAGAAAAGCCTCCCGTTCAGGCACAGTCCAGAGGAGCTTGGAGTGAGACTGTTTAATGATTTAGTGTTTCTTTGGTGTTGCTAAGATGGGATGCTGCTACTCATAGTTTGCTTTGTTTTTTGTTCTGCTTTTGCTTCTGTGTTCCTTCTTCACATTAGTTATACTGTGAATTTTGAATTTTCACTAGAGCTGTATTAAATGTAATCTGGAAAAAGCTAAAACTAGCATGCTGGAGATCTAAACCAGGGACATCTACTTCTGTGAGGAAGAACAGTAATTAACTGTAATTAACACCAGGGCCCATATGTTTTCCTTGTGTCAGAGCCATCACACTGGGGTTTTGTAAGCATCAGAGGTGTAGGTCTGCTCTCCAGCATAACTGTGAGATGGGCAGCTCATCCTTCAAGGCCTGTAACAAATTGTGACTGCTTCCAGAGTTTTCTCCTCTGTAATTACCAAGTGTTCACACTGTGTTAATCTGCTCAGTTAACCTGTTACAGCACTTTACAGCACCACACTTGTGTGGAAATGTTTCTACAGAAAGCCCAGACCCAGCTGAAGCTGCCCATCGTCCCTTCCCTCCAGAGGCTCATGATTTACCGCTGGGCTCACCAGGCCCTTGCTACCCCTGCAGATCACCCTCTCATGCCACTGGTCTGGCAGAAATTCTTCCTCCTGTATCTTCACCGACCAGGACCACAGTATGGGTGAGTCTGACCTGCTCCAGCAGATTATCAAGCACTAATTAAGTGCACAGCAAGCAAGAGTCAGTGCATTACACTGACTGCTCCCGAAAGTAGTGGGTACCAGCAGCTTCTCTGGTGAGCCAATTTATCTGCAGAGATGCTGATTTGACATTTGCAACAAGACTTAGTAATGCTTTTTTGTTCATTTTTAGATTACCTGTAGATGGCTGTATTGGAAGACGCTTTTTTCAGAGTGCAGCTCATGTTAACTTGCTAAATGAGATGAAGCAGCGGCTGACAGAGGTGGCAGACTTCCACCATGCTGCCAGTAAAGCACTGAGAGTGGAGAGTCCTGAGGGCAGTGACAGGTCACCAGAGAAGGCCAGCTGCTCACCTGATTACCTGACTTCACCTGAGCTGCATAAGGAACTTGTCAGGTAAAAAAAAAAAACAAACAAAAAACCTGCCAAAGTTTCATGTTAATCAGTGCAACTGCCTGAGTAACTGCCACAACACAGCTGTGGTTGTGGCTGTGTGAGGAATGAAGGGATGTGACCTTAGATGTAATGCAGGCACTTACTAAAAGCATAAAATCATAGAACATTCAGATTTGAAAAAGCCTTTCAAGGTCTCATCAAGTCCAGCACTTAACCCAGGCCTGCCAAGGCCACCACTAACCCATGTCCCCAAGTTGGGCTCAAATCCATTCCTCTGTTTGCATAACTTGTTTAGTTTGAGAGGGGGATGGTTTTACTACTAAAAATCAAACATTGTTGATAGGTTTGTCACTCCCTTTAGGGGAATAGCTTTGCTTTTTAATGAATGGTAGCCCCATGCTGGCAAAATATTTATTGTTTAGGCATATCTGCTACTCATATGTACATTACCAGCTATAAATGTAAAACGCTAGTTGGTGTGTAAGTATGTCTGTGACATACATACACCGTGACAGACCAGAGCCTGAATTTATGTCTGAGTAAGATAACTTCATCAGTGTTTTCATAATTTACTGTCGTCTTAAGCACATAGTTCAAGCAGTTTGGTTGGTTAGTGACCTAAAGGTTAGCTCTGCCAAGTGTGTTCTGTGTCACCCGAAAAGTGGTAAATCTCACCAAAACCTCACCACAGGACTCACTTTTTGTCTTGGAGTAGGCTAAGAAGGGAGACACAGCCACTCAGTGCTACTCAGCTGGTGAATTCCCACTTTTGTGAGGGATAGTAGCTCCTAAGAGATATCTATACCACATGTACTCTAAACCTGAGAAAGTATGTGAATATTGCTAGGAAATGGTTGAAAGGATTATTTGAAATAATTGAAAAGAGTTCCTTGTTCAAGGGCCCTGGATGTGTGGAATCAGAGCTTCTGCTCAGTGCTCCCCTCAGCAGTCAGTAGGTACTGTGCAAACAAACGAGGGAGATCATAAATCCCACTTGATTGTCTGTGAAGAATAATCCAGAGATGGTCGCAGGGTGAACTTGATTAATATTTGCAGTCTTTGATTTCAAATAAGTTTCCTGCTCCAGCAGAAAACCAGAGTACTCTACGCCCAAATAAATCTTATACTCAGGAAGTTTAATGACCTGTCTGGTTTCCTAGACAGGAGGGAAATTATTGGTAGGGTTTATAGTGGCTGATTCTTGGAGCTGGTCTACTTCCATTTTTTCACCAGTGACACTGATGAAGGAAGCAAGAGTTTGCTAGTGATATTTAATACCACAGTGTGAAGATTTAATGGCATTCTAGTGCTTCCTTGTCAGGAAGGCTTGGGTAGTGTGACTGTGAAAATGGTAGCAGTTGGTGGAATGATGTCAGCTGAAAAAATGTGTATTTATGTTAAAGTTTTAACAAAGGAGGAAATGAGAATGAGCTAGTCATTAATTTCTGAAAAGAAATTAAAAGATGTGACTTAACTCAGGCATGACTTTTTGGAGCAGGCACTGCAGAGAGGTTCTGGGGTGAGGAACCAAACTGGCTCATTTGTACTCCGTTTATTTTCTTGGTCTTCCGACTGGGATTGTGGTGATACTTTCTGACCTAAGAGGTTATTCCAGTCCTGGGTCTTATGCTAGTTTGCATAAATGTTTTCCTTTTCAGAATTTGTCCTCTTACTCTTTGTTACTGTCCTTCATATTTTTCTAAGTACCTCCTTTCCACTGTGGGTCTTTAACTTGGCAGTAAATGAGTGAAAATGCACCTGAAATATCTTTTTTTGACTATGACACCTTGCAGTATTATTTGTTGCCCTAATTCCAACTGCAATCAAATTCACGCTGATATTTTTTCCTTTTTTTCTTTTTTTTCCCTCAGGCTTTGTAATGTTTTAATTTTGTGGTTGGAAGAAGAGAGTTTCCAGAAAGGAGATACATACATTCCCTCTTTACCAAAACAGTATGATGCACATAGACTTGCTAAAGTCATGCAGAATCAACAGGTGGGTTGCCAATAACACTGAAAATCTGATATCTAAAGTCCACTTGCTAAAATGAGTCTTTGAAATCAGTGAGAGAGTTCTGTTACTGGTCTTAAATGCACATACAGCATGTATGATACCTTCATAGCTCTAACCTTTTGTTCTAAAATCCTATGCTATCCCAAACTGCCTTCCTTTATGTTTGAAAGAGGACTCAGATGTAGATTCCTTGCATATCTGTCATTTCTTGCAATAAAATCCTTTTTCTGTACTGCTCTGTAATTCTTTTTATGTTCTGTATTAGTGTTAGAGGATTATTTAAGTTGCAGCTTTAAATAATTAAATACTGGAAGCCAAAACCTGCTTGTGTTGGTAGTCTGTAAAATGTCAGGTTCAACTATAACTTAGTGAGTGTGAATTATTCTATTCTTCAATTATTCTATTAATTCTATATAATATTATTCTATTCTTCAAGCCTAAAGACTTATTTTGGAAGGGGATTTCCTTATACTTGCTTTGTTTTCACTCCTCCAGTGTATGTGACTACTGGAAACGCAGCCTGCTTTAGCCTGGCTGCAGTTAATCATGCCATGATGTTTTAGACTATCTTGGTCTCTTGTATTCCCTTTTTAGGAGCAGATTTTTAATAATCTGTCTTTCCCTTTGTCTCTTATGTGTTAGAAATGATGCCATGTGTCAAGTTTAATCTCTAAATGTCACAAATGCTTTTCAGTAGATCTCTATGTATGTAATAAAAATAGTTCAGTGTTTTTCTTCAGTTTAGTTTTTTTTGCCCTTAATAATAAATTTCCTGTGATTTAAAACTGCAGGGTATATATTTTATGTAGTTACTTTAGTTTCACAGCTACTAGAATGGGTGGACAGCACATGGTGCTGACCAAAACAGAGATGATAATTTAATTCTTTTGTGCTCCAGGATCTGTGGATGGAATATGTCAATGTGGAGCTCATACACCATGAGTTTCAGGAAGCTCTGAACCTTTGGCTGCAGGTTCAGCTGGAATCACATCCAACCTGTGCTTCTACAGGGGAAACAGATTTCACCAACCCTTTGTCAGGTAAGAGATAAAAATACTGGTAAGGAAACTGTGCCTTAAAGAATTACTGGGATGTCAAAGCCCTGGTTTCTTTAGGAGCTTGATGATGCCTGTCAGTAAAGATATTAATATGGTTTGTTTTCTGTGGGTGCACTATTTTCCATGAAGTTGTCATGGTTTTCTCACTCATATTTTCATGATGACATGAAAATGATGACATTGATGCTTTTTGGCTTCAAGTTTGCTATGTCGCACAGCAGAGCTTGGGCATCATGGGTGAGCTCCCCAAAAGTTCCTCTGCACAGAGTGTGCTCCAGACATTTTCCCAAAATTTAGAGAGAGACAGGTGAAAGCAAAAGTAAAACCAACTGTACTTGAAAACATTCTCTGGGGTTTTTTTAATTTAGTTTAGTTAGTTAGTTTGTTTTTTGTGTTGTTTTTTCCCTGTGTGTTTTCTTTGGAATTTTGGCATAGTGAAAGGGTTGTTCTAGCACAGAAGGGGTGATAGTCACAGCTGATACATTAAGGATGTAGAGAGATTGGATCTGGAGCTGATCCAAAGAAGAAGGAGTGAGGGAATAGAAGGGAACTGGAATAGTTTCGTAACTGTTTGGACAAGGAAACTGAATGGAAATCAGCAGGAGGAGAGGGCTGACCCAGAGAGAGGCTGTGCTCTGAGAAGGAATTGACACTGACAAGACTACTGGTGAGGATCAGTTTAGGGAAAGGAAGATGAATTTTGCTTAGAATTTTGTCTGGGTGCATGTGTCAGATGAGTAAAATAAATGGAGTGACAGGAAAACTGGAAGTTAGGAGTGTTTGGGGAAAACACAGAAACGAGTGGGTCTTTTGATCCTAATCTTTGTGTGATGGAAGAGCTGGTCATGAAAATTAGCTGTGTGAAATAAAGTTTGACAAACATGAGAATATTATTTGAGTGATTTTGTTTAAAAGGGGGAAACCTGAGAAATATTTGCCTGCAGTTAAAAATGCTTCATGCAAGAAAAGGAATGTTTTTGTTCAGTTTCTCCTAAACTTCTCTTACTGACCAAACTTGCTTCTGCTTTTTTTTTAAAACCTTTTTGTAGCCAAAGTGAGGATCATGAATAATTTGAAGAAGCTTGATACTCCCAAGCCCCCTCTGCCTCTGCAGACGATGAAAGCTCCTGTGCCAGTGATTTCCTCTGCCACCCTGGTGAGCCAGAAAGACGCGATCCAGCTCATGCGCAGGGACCTGAACATCTTGCAGCAGCATGCCAAGTGAGTCATGTCTGTGCTCCTTGTGCCTCTCCAGTGGGTCCAGCACTGCCTTAAAATTATTGTGGAGTCACAGAATTGGGTTGGGAGGCACCTTAGAGCTCAGCCCATCTTACCCCTGCCATGGGCAGGGACACCTTCCACTGTCCCAGGCTGCTCCGAGCTCATCCAGCCTGGCCTTGGGCACTGCCAGGGATTCAGGGGCAGCCACAGCTGCTCTGGGCACCCTGGGCCAGGGCTTCCCCACATTCACAGGGAGCAATTTCTTCCTAAAGATGGCCTTCACAGCAGCCTCATTTATGGTGTTAGCCCAAGACTGTCAGTACTTCTGCTTCTTGTCCCATTTGTTTCCTCTCTTCTGATCTATCAGGTTATTATTCTACTTCTTCAACTGACATAAGAGTGCACAAGTCTTACGTAATGACTGAGATTACATCAGATGGCATCTAATTTACTTTCTCATTTGGCATATTTCCTGATCTAAAGCCTCCTTTTGGGCTAGATTTGTTGACAATGACTTATTTAACCCTTTTGCACTAAGGTAGTAGTTGCAATATGAAGCACCCAGGAGAGAAATCTGATTTCTGGTTCTGGTAGCTTTGTTAATGAAAGAGACTTTCTGTTTTTAATATTCCAACTCAGATAATCCAGCTGAATTGTTTCCAGTCACAATTGATCAATCTATAGCTGTTCTTACCTAATGTAGTAGTTTAATAACAATATTTTGAACCAGAGCAAAAGCTACTAAGCCCATGAGAGGCTGTGTCTAAACAACTCCACTATCAATTCTAGGTGGGTTCTCTTTTTTCTGTTTTCTGGTTTGTTTTGTTTTTGTTTTGGTCTGGTGGAAAATTGCATTTCCTGTAGAGATTATTCTGTTCAGTTTCCTTCCAGGTTGTCATATCAAGTAATTCAAAAGAACTCACATATACTTGAGCAGTTTTGTTCTTATGAACCTGGTTTATTTTTACTTTGAAGTGCTATTACTTTGAAGTTTTAGCTCAGTTTTATTTAATAACCTTTTATGTTTTCCATGGAAATGTCATGAGTCTTTGTACAGCACATTAAATTGAAGTCTCCTATCTTATAAATTCTCAGCATTGCTTTTTTCAGGAAAGATTTTGGTAATTTTATTAATAAATGCCTTTCAGAACTGCAGCTCTCTGGGAGTCTCAGCATGTTGCTCTGAACAGTGAGATCCTGGACACAGTGCCTAAGCTGTATGTCAACAGGGAGGAGCAGATCACTCTCCACCTGGAGTGCCGGGGAACTTCAAATAAAAGCTGCCAGGGAGCAGCTCAGCTCACCATCCAGGTCAGAGGCACGGCACCACCTCTGTTTTGGGGCTGGTGAACATAGAGGATTAGTATTATAAAAGTGGTGGCATTTGATTGAATAATCCACACACGTATTAGTGATCTGAAATACCTCATGTAATGGTCAAAAGGAGAAGCAGATCAAGAGTTGAAGAATAAGTTGTTGCATGATTTGCTTTGCTCGTGGCATCCATTCTAAACTGCTTCCCAGTGTATGGATGTGGGAATTTGCTTGCTGATAGGAATAGAAGCATGAAAATGTTTATGGAAATACTCCCATGTTGCTTAGTAAATTAATTTTTTGATCCCCTCTAAGTTTCAGTCCCTGTGGATTAAAAGCCTTAGATAAAAGACATGAATTCTATTAGCGTGTGTGATAATTAATTAGGAACATGACCAAGAATGTGTGTTTGGGCACGATGTACTAAATCTGATGAAAGCTCTCAGGGGGAAAGCCATCCAAATTCAGAGTTCTCTGACTGGACTCTGCTTAGTTTTTGGAAATAGCTGCAACATGGAAGTGTTCTAGCAAAACCGTGTTAATTCTTCAATGAATGTGTGTCTTTTTGTCATTTAGTTTGAAGGGAAGCACAAAAATGAAGCAGTGAGCCAGCAGCTTCATGCTTTGCGTAAAGAAGTGAGACAGCTGCAGGCAGAAGCCATGAAGCCACCTTCCCTGGGTGTTGTGGAAGCAGCTGTGCACGTGGAGAATTTCATAACGTAGGTTGCCCAGATGCTGCTCTGGGTAATGGTGTTTGTGATTCCATTTTGGTGTGTTAGAGTTTAAAATGTGGAACCTGTTAGTGTGTTTTCCCTCGTGCTCATCAGCTTGGGCCAACAACAGAGCTGGGATCCTGAGACCTGTGTGTTTGTGACACGGTAATTCCTATTATCACGGGGTCACTCAGGCTCAGCAGGGCACACAGCATTGTACTTCTGTTTATTGTTTTCTACTTCTTTTGATTGTTCTGTGCATTATAATAGCCCTCCTGATGCTGTAAGAGGACACTGAGTGATGACAAGGATGCTGTGCTAAACTTTAGGAAGTGGCAAACTTGTACCACAGCTGTCTCAGCCATAGGCTAAATTACATGGTGTGAATATGACTCTCTATGGGTTTTTCTTCATTATAGCTCAGGACATAAATCTTTAATAGAATGCTAAAATTTTAAGTAGTTTTTCCATAGGTGAAACAAAATGGTGCAGTGGAAGCTGGCTAGATAATAGCACTTTTTTGGGGGTTGGGTGTGAATAAAATGGGGTCGTCCAAGGCTCTCTTCCTCACTTTTACAGTTTATCCCAGAAGTCCACTTTAGCAACTTTATCCTCAATCTTCCAGATTTCTGCTGGGATTCTCTTAGTGTAGCTGGTTTACTATAGAGTGTAATGATTGTACAAGTAAAAGGATTTGTGTACTACTTCTGCTTGTTCATTCTTGATCACTAACCTGAAAAATTCTGTGGATGAACTAGTTCTTGGGATTTACATCTGTGGAATTGCATCTTCTTCACCTGATTTAATTTAGATTTAATGAAGACAGGGGTTTGGTCTCAATGAAATGTTTACTTGGCAGTGCACAAGAAAAGACTGATTCTGTTTTAATTCTTTTCTTGTTGAGCCTGTGAAATAAAATGGGGTAGGTTCTCTTGCAATACAAGGCAGTTGAGATGCCATCAGAATATGAGGAGTACATGATTAAAGGAAGAAATAATCCATTGGAATGATGCTTTAGATGTTTTTCAGTGTTCACTTGCTGACTGATTATGGAGACTTTCTAAGGTTTGGAAGTATCCATTTCAGGCAGCAGAAGTACATGAGCTAAATCCGTGACTTTTCAGTCTGGATATGAGAAGGAGGGATACTCAGGGAATATCACAAATACTCATCTCAAGGCTGTATATTGGCAAGAAACCTTTCTTTATTGTCACAGGTTATTCTCTGTATGTAAAATTAATTTGCCTTGTTAACTTATTTTTTTTAGGGCCCTGATAAATATCTACAAGGTGCAGCCTATGCCTGCAATCAAGAAAGTTGGAATTGGTTTGTTTTTTACATTGGTAGAATATGTGTGTGATGAAACTCAACGTAATCCTCCCACAAGGCAGTTCTTCACATCCTGCATTGAGATTCTGGGCCAAGTGAGTTTATTTCTTGAATCTGAAAATATTTTCTAAATTTTTAAAATTTGATTTTTGGTGTTTATTCTTTCCAATTTCACTGTTGTTAGTGGGGGGGAGGTGGTCCCAAATGTGTTCAGAAGCTTTAAACTTAATTTCTGAGCTTCTATCCCATTTTGTTTTCAGCTAATTGTGTAATGTGCACAATCTTTAGGAGAGGTGAAGTTTATATTTAAGCAAAATAAAAACTTGCTCTGTGGTGTCTCTGCTTAGTGTTAACAAATTGTCATTGTGTTAGTTAATTTAAATGCTGGCGTTTTGGGCAGGTAACTAAGGTTTGGATACTTTCAGTTCATAAAAATGTACTTCAGCATAGACTTTGCTTTTACCTGTCGCTTTCTGGTTGATGCACACCTTATCAACCTCTGTATTTAGACTAAACCTTTCTAGTTATATCAGAAGTTTGCTGGCAGAGAAGACAAGTGCTTGGTGCTGGTGCTGGTAAGGTGTGCTGTGCTTGTGCTCTGAGAAAAATCATTAGCCTCTGCTTTGGGTCCGGATACTTACTTTTATCTTAAATACAGCTTATTTCAATGTGCAGCTGTCCTTGAGCACCTCTAACAGCTGAAGTACTGAGAAGTTCTTCACAGCTGTAATTCTGTTAAATTTTTCCTTTTATCAAGCAGGGCTGGTGAAATCAGGATTCATTTTCTTATGCTATTCCATCAGAAAAAATAGTATTTCTGGGTATTTTAGACAACATATGTTATCACAAATGCTAGTCTAAAGTGAGCTAGGAAGACATCTTTGTTTTGTGTTATATCTTGTGGAGTAGCAGCATTTAGATGATGTTAATCTTATAATCTCAGCCTCTTGTTTTTGAGAAAAACTTCCCTTTTTATAAAAGGACCAAAACTGTGGGTGTCTCAACAACAAGCCTAAGAGGTTTATTTTCCAGTTGGCTGGTATTTGGCTGTTATTTTTTCCACCATTCCCACTTCTCTCAGGTGTTCATCAGTGGGACCAAATCAGAGTGCAAGCATCTGCTCCAGACCATCCTGCAGAACCGGAGGCTCTGTACTCTTCTCTCCCCTTACTTCACTCCTGTAGCCTCTCCCAGTGAATTTGTGACTTTGTACGAAAAAGTCGTGGCCTTTCTGAGTGAGGATAACAGCGATGTTGTCTTCATGCTGCTGACAAAGGTGGGTGTTCTTTGCCTAAAGACCATGTCCTTAAGCTAAAGAGGAAAGAGGTGCAAATCTGGTACATTAAAATAGCATTGACAGGTTCTATAGAGCTGTGTTGGTCATACTGAGTGGTAAGTGTTACATTTAAGCTCAAGAGGGGCTGGAGTCAAAAGCAAATAGCTTAAGTAGCCTTTTCTAGCCTAGATAGTATCAGTTTGTGCTTCCCAGGCTTACTGCTGAAATTAAAACCATCTCTTGATGACTTCTTCTGCCTGGTATCTCTGCAAAGACATTCATTCAATAGCCAGTGAATGCCAGGTGTCTAACAATCAAAACAAAATTTGGGACAGTGTCTGCATTTTCCAGCTCTTCTTGGCATCCATGTCCTTTCTGCCTGTCCTAAAACGGACAGAATAGGTAATAGAGCAAGATGTGATTTGCACATCTCATGATACTGCCAGTGGAGAAATCAGTGTAACACTTGGCCTTTGATAATGCTCTGATTTTCCTCTTCCTTACAGGGAGCAGCAGGCAGTCTGTCCTGGGCAGGGCTCTGGGCTGTCCACGGTGGCACTACTGGCCCTGCTGACCAAGGTCTGAGCAGGTGCTCAAGGGCTACAAAAGCTTTGCTCCTCTTCCTGAAAATGTATGGGCTGTGGGCATCAGTCCAGTTTAATGCTTGTGTGGAAACTCAGACTCATTTTTATGAATCTGAGCCTCTCGGCCAAGGGCTGTTCCTTACATCTAGAGACTTCTGCAGTACGCTAAATCATTGCCTTTGAGACTGAGGTTGGGAGTTCGGGCTAACAACATGCAAGTTCATGTGGTTTTTCTTAGATACATAGAAATATCATTATTTAATTTCCCTGGTGACTTCTCCCTCCTCCCAAAGGTGTAGTGTCTGCTGAATGTCCTGCTCACAGACGCTGCCTGTGCTCTGTTGCAGTTCGACCTGACGCAGTGGTTGAGCGTGGCCAAGCCGCCTCTCGCGGAGCGCGCCCAGCTCCTGGAGTCCATTCACCTGGCTCTCAATGCATGTGGCCTGGAACCTGAAGAAGATATTTTGATGCCATTTAATATCTTCTGCAAGCATTGGACTAACCTTCTCCAATATCAGTTCCCTGACCACTACAGTGATTTCTTAAGGTTGTTTGTGCAAAGTGAGTATCTGAGGTGATGCATCCTAAGCCTTTGTGCAGAACCCTTCTGGCTTAAAAATATGAACCCTGTGCAGTAGAGTTAAACTGCAGAATGATTTACACTTCCTTAGGTTTCTACCTTGGGTGTTTTTATGTGCCTTGCTATGTAATGTAGTTTTTTTTAGACATATTGTAGCTCTTCTGTGGGTCAAGGCATACACATCAGTGACAACAGATTTTCATCCCATGTAGCAGCAGAAGGATGGAGGAGAGTCTTCTGTTAATGGACTATTAGTCCATATTTAGCACCAATTAGGCCAATATTAGCACCTATTAATGATGGTTGTGCCATAGTCTGAAATGCAGAACCCTTGTTTTTGATTACCCTTCAATGTCAGGTGGAGAGCTGGAATTATGATAATGTGTAACTGATGCTGAAATCTGCTGAAAATGTCAGCAATGGTTGACATTTGATGCCACCCATATTCTTATGTGCCCCTCAAATGAGAACAAAAGTGCTTCTCTTTGTCAAACCATACCTGCTGAGGGAGCAGCTGTCTCATAGTGGGTATTTGCAGCCAGGGATTTACCAAGTGCTTGGGAAGTTGTCTAAGAAGAGAAACATGTAGGTGCCAGAAGGAAATGTTGAGTTGATTTCATTTGCAAAGTAGAGATGATCTCTCACTCTTAAACTTGGGGCTTTCAAACCCTCACTTTACTTAATTTTTCAAGAAGCAGGGAGCTCTAATTTCAACCTTGTCTGACTTGTTTGGGGAAAGGGACTAACATCTTTTGGTTTTCACAAATGCATTCCCTTCTTTCTCCTAAGGCTCATCAGAGCAGCTTCTAAGCCCTGACTGTTGGAAGGCATCACTTCAGGCTTTGGGGTGTGATTCAGCAGTGGCTGAGCAGAGCAGTTTCAAGAAAAGTGATTCTGCTGAAGGTCCTGTGGTGAGGGATGCTGCAAAATCTCTGCTCTCCACAGAACAGGTGGGTGCCTCTTGGGTTGATTTATGTTTTTCAGGTGATACAGATGCCCTCCAGTGACAGATAACATTGCTGTGCAGGCTTTCTGCAGCTGATTCATAGCTTCCTTCTTTTTACAGGTCAGAGAGACAATAGAATGGCTTTCTACATCCTTCTGCAAACTCCGACTGGCCTCGGTGGACTTCAGGACTTTTGGCCTGTTTTCAAAATGGACTCCTTATGTGGCTGCAGTGAACACATTCCTGGAGTATCTCATTAAACGACTGATTGACAATGAAGTTGCTAATTTAGCCCAAGAGCCTGTTGGCAGTAGCAGAATTTTAGCAGGTAATGTGTCTTAAAATCAAATTACTTAAGAACAGACACCTGATTTCTCCAATTCCCTCTGTTAAGGGCCATTTAAATATACAGCAAAATCTTCTTACTTTGCATTTGTGCAATAGTGATAATAGTAAAATACAGATGGGAAATGTTGCTGCTACTTCATGGCCATGTAGGGCTTTATGCTTTATAATCTGAGAGGAAGCTTTTTTAATATTTGAGCTTCCTTCAAGATTATTTTATGAGGCGATTGTACTTTCTTAAGAAAAATAGAGTCTTTTGCACTGAGCAGAGGTTTGGAAGGAGACACTACTGAATTTCATCATGCATGATTTAAATCTGGAAAAAGTCAGCCTTTACTTTTTTAAAAACTAATTTTAATTTA
This sequence comes from Molothrus aeneus, assembly GCF_037042795.1. Lineage (NCBI taxonomy): Eukaryota > Metazoa > Chordata > Aves > Passeriformes > Icteridae > Molothrus > Molothrus aeneus. Next base: position 2,152,625 of record NC_089680.1, read on the forward strand.
AATATTAATTAACACATTTTAATATGTGCGGGTTTAAAGCAAGAATGGTTATTGCCCCCACAATCTCTGGTGTGTTATTAAAAGTGTATTAATAAAACATCTTAACAATGCAAAATGCTTATGATGGTTGTTAAAACAGCCCTATTGTTAACTTAAGCTATTATTAAGCATATTGTATTTTAAATTTTTATTTGACCAGAAAGAACTGATTGAATGGTTGGACTCAATGATCTTAGAGATCTTTTCCAGTCTTGATTATTCTATAATTCTGTGAATGTTAGAATGAGAAACGGATATTATATCCACATTTAGAAAAGTGTAATATTTTCACTGGTTTTAATTTGAAGGAAAAAAAGCAACTTTGTTTTGTTTCTTTATAGCATTGCAGTCCTTGTACTCAGTCATTGCTGGACTCTTTAAACCATGGATACTAGTCCTGGAGAAAGAAGATGCAAGGTATATATTGCATTTTAAAATTAAATGAATTTTTGCTAAAGTAGAGGCTTTAGTCCTGTAAGAATGGCTTTCATTATTACCTGGTTTTCAATAATTTGTGACTGTCTTGCCTTCCATTTAAATAGCTCTCACTTTGTCATTTCCTTAATAATTACAGAACTATTTCATGACCTACATAAATTTTTCCAAGATTTAGATAAAATAATTATTTTAGATATGAGAAAGATCTTGTAATAATACAAGCAAGGCTTGATTATTTGAAGGGTTTCACTCAGTTTAAAAAACACTGAAACTTGAATTTCGGATTCAAGTTTCTTAACTTCCATAATATCTGTAATACATGTTTAAAAGAAAACAAAAAAGCCAAACAAATACAACCCCAAATTCCAGTGGTATATAAAGAAATTTTAGGCTAAATGAATGCTGTGATGAATCAATTGCCCTGTGTACTTCTGTCTTCACATGAAAAGTTACTTATGCTACTATACATTCAAATTTTGCTTTCTTTCAAAATTTAAAGCTTTTGGAGTTGTGAGTGTAGCCTTCAGCACTGAAGGTAGAAGGTTGTTTGCAGTTGGTGAATAATTTTATTGAGAAACTCTGTTGTTTCAACTCTGTTATGAAATATCAAACAAGTAATTTATGCTTACTCAGTGGATCTTCTATGCAGCTCTTCTAAGGAAGAAGAGAAGAGTCCCAAAAAGCTGAAACTGGAAGGACTGCTGATACCTATCCTTCACTGCTTTAGAGTATCTAAATTGCAAATATTTATGCTCAGGAAACTGAACACTGAAATTTGTGTTGTGCTTCTTTTCAGTAGCCAGCCCTGCTACCCTTGGCTGGAGAGTGACACTCCTGTAGCCTCCACTGTGGTCAGTCTGTTTGCAGATTGCATCAAGCTTTTGCATGAGAGCTTCAAAGGTGAGCATGAAATCCTAAGCCTCCCCACTTGTTGAGTTGGAGGAAAAAAACACTAAAGTTTAGTGTGCATTTTTCTCTTTGAGTGTGATTTAGTGTAACTTACAAGTTTTTAATCTTCAAAAATAGACTTTTTGCTGCAATCAAGTTATATCTGAATTTTTTTCTGTTGTTAATTCAGCCATTTTCTTTGATTCTAGAAAAGCTGTTGCCAAGCCACCATGGGGCTCTCTGGTTACACCTAATGCATTACTGTGAGTGTTGCACAGCCCCCAAAATGCCAGAGTTTATTCTCTACGCTTTCCACACTGAGTTCAGAAGGCTTCCATGGAAGGAAATGCATCCAGACCAGATGCTTATGGAAGAGTTCTTTAAAGTGAGTTCGTGGCATCTGTTGAATTAAGTTCATAGTCAGTGCTGCCCTTGAAAATAGCTGGAGATTAGCAAGTAGGCTTTTAAAGCAAAGTTTGTTTTTAGCATTCATAGCTGCTCAATTTGTGGTGGATTTTTGTGAAGGAGTGCTTTTAAGTCTTAGACAAAGTTGTGGGGGCTGTACAGCTCCCTCTTTGTTGATCTGCTGAGTGTCTCATTTATTGCATATGTATTTAATGTTTTCAGTTAGATTTAATATATTTTGCTATTGCCGTGTTGTTCTCACTTCCAAGTCGTCTGAGACAAGGTAAAGCTGCAAGAGGGAGAAGGAAATGATGGAGAAAAGACATTTGTCTGCTCCTCTGCTGACCTAAAGTGCTGCTGTAGATTTACAGCTGGCTAAGGAACTGAAAAATATTAAAGGACTTATGTCTGACATTGTTTTATGCACATGTCTTTTTCCTTTTCTCCTTCCTAGATCGAAAGAGGCAGCCCCAAGAGTTGTTTCTTGTTCTTGGGTTATGTTTTATGTGAAGTAAACTGGGTCAGTGTGCTCTCTGATGCCTGGAATCCCAACCCTCACCCTCAGACTCACAGCATGATTGTCTGTTTGCTGTACATGATGGTCCTGCTGGCCAAGGAGGAACAGCTTATAGGTGAAGAGGTAATTTTTGTGACGGTTCATACCCATCTCTTAAAAGAAAAATAATCCTACTAGAAAGGACACGAGATCTTGTGAGTAAATCCACTTCATTGTTTCTGGAGGACTCTTCAGAGGGTCTTGATCATCTTAAAAAGTCCCATTTCACATCTGTCAGCTTTCTTCCACTTGCAGAATCTTCTGCTCTCCATTTCCTCTGAGGCATTACAAGATGCTGCACCAAGATGTTACTGGCTGCCTTTGACCATCGTTGTATTTCAGTTAGGAAAGTTACCAGCATTCTGTGCTTTGACCCGAATGTGTTTGCTTATCAGAAGCTTCTCAAGCTTCAGAAGATAGCTGTTTGCACACAGTGTGAGTCAGCCTCAGGAATTCCCTCCTTCCCTCCAGCAGTGTGTTAAACTGACCCACTGTCAGGAGGATTTTTGCCTCCCAGAGCACTCCTGTGACACCTTGATCTAAATCTCAGACTTTCTGAACCCTGTGTTCCAGGGCCTGAGCAACCTGAGGAGTACTTGTTGTACCAGCGTCACATTCCTGTAGAAGTAGTATAATTTGGGTTGGTTCTGGATTGTCCCCACAATTTCAGCATTTGTTCATTCTAAAACCTGTAGAAACATAGAATAGGATATAGAATATCCTTAGCTGGAAGTAATCATTGAGTTCAACTCCTACCCCTGCACAGACCCCCAGCAATCCCACCCTGAGCATCCCTGGCAGTGCTATCCAAAGGCTCCTGGAGCTCTGGCAGCCTCAGGGCCGTGCCCATTCCCTGGGGAGCCTGGGCAGTGCCAGCACCCTCTGGGGAAGAGCCTTTTCCTGATACTCAGTCTAAACTTCTAACAAAGCTCTGTACCAGTTGGTGTTTCTCTGTGTCCAGGGGGCTCTTTTTCACTGCAGATGTTTAAGAATAGATGGGAGCTGCTCATAGACAGAGAGGCTTTTACATCTGCTGACTGGCACTGCCTGTGTGAGCTGTGGGGCTGCTGTGTTGTTCAGGGTGGTATTTATGAGAATAACAACATGAGGAGTTCCTAGGTTGGTGGATGACTCACTAAATGGAAAATGAGGGGGACAGTTTCTCCTGTGAACTTGCATTAATGTATTTTCAAAAATAATATTTTAATGCCTCTTTTAAACATGTACTGAAGTGACTTTAACTTGAAGGGTCTCCATATATTTCTGGCTGTCTTTACATGTTTACATGTCAAATCCTAACATTTTTCACAGACTTTTGTTAGAGCTGCTGCAATAGTCTGAATACAGTTCTGCAAGTGCTGGAGATGAAGTACATGTGTTAGCTTACTGCTTGAATAAGGAATTGCTTTTCAGACAGACTCCTTAAGGTTATCTATTTCTGTGGGTTTTCAGCTCCATCTCCTTCAAATTCACTGAAGCCAGAACTTCCTTCCAATATTGAGTACTGTGAGTATGAATTGAAAACTGCAAGGAAGGTGAAGCTTAAACTGATGTCTTTAAATCTGCAGGAATCTCCACTCATAAATCTTCTTGGACAGACCAGCTCCCTTCCTTGGCAGCTTGTGGGCATTTCATCCTATGAAAGCATCATCAGCTACTGCAACAGTCACTACCCTCCCTCTGTTATCCTTGCTAAGGATGCTGGAGCTGAACTGATCGTGAAGCTCCTGAAAATCTCAGCAGGCTTTGGGGCATCTTCAGATAGTCACATCCACCTGGTGAGTTGAACTAGTTTTGAAGCATCTCCTTGCTATTCTTGGCTTTTGTAAAGTTATGTTTGTGTATATTACAGAATATTGAAAGAGTTCTAGGTGTGGTTTTTCTCTTTTTCAAAATTTTTTTGTCCCTAATTGATTTTAATTTTGCTTGACAGGATGCAACACTGAAGTGCCGAGTGTACATTCGCCAGGTGGTTCAGTTCCTCAGCACCTTAGAACAAAGTGGAAAGATAACCCTTGCAGTTTTGGAACAAGAAATGGCCAAGTTGCTAGATGATGTGGTCATCTTTAATCCCCCAGGTCTGTGTTGAGGAAATGGCAAACTACTTTAAGCTGTCAAAATCCTTTATTCCACAGAGTGGATTGATTAACGTGTTTGATGGTTTAATTATTTGCATTACTGTCACATCTCCCTTATGGGCAGCAGGGCATGGTACTTTGGTAATGTGTACATAGGTGGTATATTAGCACAAAGCAAAAATATGAATCTTGCCCTACAGAGCTGTCAGGACTGATAGAACCAACATTAAAAACAGGGGTTAAGTTTTGGAGTAAAACTGTCTGACATACAGGAGCTTGAACGATTCATTTCTTTGTCATCTGGCGGTTTGGGGTTTTTTCTAATTTTTATTTTACTTGTCATTTACCTCTTTTTTAAAGGGAAGAAGGGCACAAATCCATTCTCTTGGTCCTGAGGGATTAGGAGCAATGGGTACAAACTGAAATTGGGAAGATTATGTTAGGTATTAGGAAGAAATTCTTACTGTGAGGGTGGTGATACATTGGCACAGGCTGCCCAGGGAAGCTGGGGGTGCCCCAACCCTGGCAGTGCTTCAGGCCACACTGGGAAAGGCCTTGAGCAACCTGATCTAGTGGAAGTGTCCGTGCCTATGGCAGGGAACCTACATGGTATTTGAGGTCCCTTCCAACCCTTAATTTTCTGTGATTCTGTGACTCAAGAAATGGTTCCAAATTGTAAAACCAGGAAAACTTGACAGTGTTGAAGTAGAAGCAGTATACTGATGTACCACAGTGGTATAACATGTCCAGACATCCAGGATTGCGTGGTGAGATCATCTAGATCTCATTTTTAATACTAGTACCATCTTGGGGTTTCTCTGTCAATCTCTGCGTTCAGGTGAAATCCGTGTCTCACTGTACTCCCCAGAAATGGTTGTGAGGGGTCGTGTCTCTCCCTGCCCACGGGTGTGTAACGAGGAAGAGGCTTTTCCCAGTGGTAATTAACCCCAGTGGGTTCCAGTGTCTGTCACTGAAAGGGTTCTATGGTTTCTGCCTGGCAGACATGGATCTGCAGACGCGCCACCTGGCCCTCAGCAGCCTGTTCATGGAGACGCTGATGATGCTGAACAACTCCAGCATCACCACGGCCGAGTCCTTGCGGGGGAGCCTGCGCCGCTGGATCGAGGGCAGGGTGCAGGGGCTGCTGGCCATGCCCCTCCTCACAGCTGCCTGCCACAGCCTGGCCTCCGTGCGCCACATGGCCGAGACCACCGAGGCCTGCATCACCTCCTACTTCAGCCACGGTAGGAGCCTGTCTCTGCCTCTGGGCGCTCTGGGATTGTGGGAAATGGAGCTGTGGAGAGTTCTCAGGGCCTGCTTCTGGCTGTGAGGGTGGTGATGCACTGGCACGGGTTGCCCAGGGAAGCTGGGGGTGCCTCAGTCCTGGCAGTGCTCCAGGGCACACTGGGTAAGGCCTTGAGCAGCCTGATCTAGTGGAAGTGTCCCTGCCTATGGCAGGGGGGGTGGAACCTAGATGGTATTTAAGGTCCCTTCCAACCCTGAATATTCTATGATTCTGTGACTCAGAAATGGCTCCAAATTGTAAAACCATTCTACTTCTTGAAGCAGAAGAGGTATACTGATGTACCACAGAAGGCCCACACAGTGTGCATCTGTATGCAAACCTTGAGATAAGATATGCTGACTTAGAAATGCCTTGGAATAGGACAGACATTGTTGAGAGAGAAATGGAGCTAGAAACAAGTTTCAAAGGATGGCCTTGCAAATAAGACTAGGTACTTGAAATGGAACTATGAAAGATGCATTGTAGTGGGACCCACAAGGGGTAGTTTTAGATGATTGGCTTTAAGGCATCTACAGCACGATATGGCAAAAGCTGAGAGGCCAAGAAACACTTACAGTGCATTGTAATTAGGAAATAGTTGGCTTCTGATTGTGATGGCATGAATTATAATAGCTGTACTGTCTCACCCTTCACATGAGACTGAAAATGGAATAAAAGTTTTTAAAATGCCTCTCAGTTGCCCCATCTCTGGGTCAGAAAAGGGCTTAATCTGACAGGGTATGCCACTGAGTACAAATTGTCTTGAACTGTGGACTGGTTTGGCTTGGAAGTGTCATTAAAGATCACCTGGTTCCAGCCCTTCTGCTTTGAAGAAATGGCTTCACACTGGGTAGATGGGGTATCATAGAGAAATTCTTCCCTTTCAGGGTGGGAAGGCTTTGGAACAGGTTTCCCAGAGCAGCTGTAGCTGTCCCTGGATCCCTGGAAGTGTTCAAGGCCAGGTTGGATGGGGCTTGTAGTAATCTGGGATAGTGGAAAGTGTCCCTTTCCGTGGCAGGGGATGGTATAAGATGATCTTCTATGTCCCTTCCAACCCAAACCATTCTGGGATTCTGTGACTGTGGTTTGGGTCTTACAGCTGCCCTAACTGTGTGTTTTATTAATATCCATACCCATCTCTGTGAAAACTGATTTGCTCTGTGTAGTGTTGCCATTTTTCCTGATAAAGTGGTTTTACAAAAAAATCACCCCCAGAGAACTGAAGACATTTTTCCTTCCTCATTTTCCCTTCTCTAGTGTTCTGTAAGCTAATTTCAGAAAAAAAACCACTCTGGCTTGGTAAAACTATGAAAGTGTAGGGTGCATGATTTTATGTTTTTTTTTTCTTTCTTTCTTCTTTCTGTTTACATAATCCTTGTAGAACTACATTTTTATTTCTTTTACTGTGTGGAAGATTTCAGTACACCTGAGGGAAATACTTCTAATTCCATTGCTAAAATGTTCAAATTTTAGTCCTGGCTGAATGCTGGGAAAATATCTCACCTTGACCTCAAGGAGGTGCCCTATGATAGTGGAATCTTCTGTTCTCTCCATCAGAGTTGCATGGCATGCTGATTACCTTAAAAACAGCTTAACCAGCCCAGATTCTCTTAACTAGGAGTTCTGGTTTTTAGGTTTTACCAAGTGCTGCTTTCTCACATGCTTTCTGTTCTTTCCTTCTTCTTTCTTCAAAGATTCCCCTCACCACCAGGAGTTAGGCTGGGGCCCTATACTTGCTTCCCTCCAAGTTCCTGAGCTAACCATGGAAGAATTCCTGCAGGAGTGCCTGTCTTTAGGAAGTTACCTGACCCTCTACGTCTACCTGCTGCAATGCCTGAACACTGACCAAACCCTTACCAATGAAATGAAGATCCTGCTGACCATCAGCAAATGGCTGGAGCAAGTGTACCCCAGGTGTGAAACTTGGAGCTTCTGAATGGGCCTGGACTTTTGAAGAAATAATAATAATAATAATAATAATAATAATAATAATAATAATAATAATAATAATAATAATAATAATAATAATAATAATAATAATTTATATTTAAGTTTATTTAGGGCTGTAAAGCTTGTATTATTAGGTAGCCCTGGTTAATTAAGTTAATTGCAACAGAGTGCTGGATGAAATTGCCTGTCCTGCTCTATCTACTAATACAGGGTCTGTCTATCTGCAGTGGTTAAATGGAAGAAGGAATTTAATCCGCTAGAAAATTAGTGAGTTTCAGTCATTTTTCAGTCAGATTAGCTTGGTTTCAATGACGGCCTGGATTTGTGTTCTGTTAAAATGACTCAAAACAAACCCTGAATGACTGTGGGTTACACTTCCCAGTGTGTCCACAAGGTGGGATGAGTTATGTGCTGAATATTCAGTCTGGCACTATGAGAGACCTTGTGTTGAAAGCTGCTGGTTGGGGACTGAGCAGCAGCTCTGAACCAAACCTGGAGCATCTGATGGGATGCCCAGGGTTAGCAGCCTGTGCTGCTGCAAAACATCTTAGATAACTTTAATTTAGATTGTTACTGTTATTGGGTTCTGAGGGGAAAGGATGCATTGCTTTGGGGTCTAAATAGAAATATTTAATGCATGTAGCAATGGTAGTTAGAGTTGCTCCTGGTATTGCCAGGATTTAGTAAACCTGATTATTATTTTTCCATGTTAATGTTGATAATGTTCATATTTTCTTAAAAGAACAATTTGGAAAAATGTATGTTCCCACTGTTCTCTTCAAATTCAAAAAATACTTTCACTCTGGTAGGTGTTGTAGTAATTTCATTGCCAAGGTATGAAGGAGACAGCAAAGCCACCATGTAAAGCAGATTAAACCTTGCTCTAAACATCAGATCTGAGATTGCCTGTGATGGGAAACGACTGGGAGGAGGAATGTGAGGATAGTCTGATGCAGGAAACTCGTGATGGTGCTTTATGTGGAAAATCTGAGCTTGTTAACTTAAACTGCCAACTGTTTGGGGAAAGATTAAAAATAGCATAGGGGGAACTTCACTTTGGGCTTTACTCAACAAAAAGCTTCAATGTTTCCTTTTCTCAAGGGTCATATTAAACATCTAAGTTGTTGTGGTAACAACATCCCGTGCTTCCTAAAGTGTTTTATTGGTAAGTAAAGAAAAGAACAAACGAGTGGAGATACATCTTCATTCCTTTTGTGCCAAGTCTTAGGCAAGATTAAATCCACTTATGACTGCAGTATCATTTATTTTCAGTTGTAAGGCTTAAAAGGAAGCACTGTTCTTTGTCCAGTTACAGGCCCTTAAAATCTGCTAGCTGGTGGATCAAATCCATAACAGTAGCAGTCACAGCAGTACAATAACTGGTGGGATAGTACAGTTATGCTATCCTCATGTGATAAAATTAGCTGCTGTTAATTAACAAGCTTCACAGACCTAATGGGGAGGGGAATAAACTTCTTGACCTATGCGCTGACTCTTAAATTTTTATTTTCTCTTATTTTTTTTTTTTTAAATTTTACCTAAAGCTCAGCAAAGGAAGAGGCAAAGCTGTTTCTCTGGTGGCACAAAGCCATGCAGTTATCCTTGGTGCAGCTGGAGCAGGATGACCCCGTTCTGATTGAATCTGTCGTCCGGATCCTGCTGTCCATCCAGGCCCGGCAGAGCCAGCTGGCTGAAGAGAGACTCACTTCTGGAATACTTGGTGCTATTGGGCTGGGCAGGAGGTCTCCTTTGTCACCCAGGTGAGGGCTGGAGCTGTGGGGAATTAATTGGTTTGAGTGATGGTATTTAAAAACCTGGGTGTAGCATGCCCAGTCTGGGTCCAGCGCAGTGTTAAAAGGTGATCAGAACCCACATTGCCCCCAGATCTGTAATGTTCTTTGGGCCTGTCACAGAAATAGCACAGTGGGTGTGTTAATCAGCTTAAGAAGCAAGTATGAACCTCTGCAAAGGTTCTGGTGGAAAAGGAAAGAAAATGCAGTTCTGAATCTGACTTAATGTCCCCCTTAAGCAAAGTTTGTAGGCACTGTTGGTCAGAGGAAGGTACTTCCACCTGGTCTTTAGAAAACTATTTCACTTGACTTCCCAAAATGTTGTATAAAAACAGACACATTAGAATTTCTGTCCTAATCTAGAGGTATTGGAAATGTTAAGTGATGCACAAAGGAGCATTGTGATTCACTCTACCTTCTAAACAGAGACACCAAGTTTGGTTGTTAGGTGTCAAAATCAAGTTCACTCGGGAAAGAATACTGAGGAAAAACCCCATAAATGTTTGTAGAACAGCAACTAGACTCTGCACCTAAACATAACTTCATGTTTTTAAAGACCTTCTGGGATGCATTGCTGTTCAAATTGCCCTGAATTCTTGGTGTCATTCAACTCATCCCTTGATTTGGGTGATAGTAATGTTTTACATTCTGTCACCTGAGGAGTATTTCAGCTAGGCTTGAAACAGATGCAGGATTTCCTATAGAGGTATTACATTATCTTCTAGTATGTGTTGTGTCCTATAGTGTGTATACCCAGAGAATACCTAGTATCCCCTTCCACCCCTGGAAGTGTCCCAGGCCACATTGGATGGGGCTTGGAGCAGCCTGGTCTTGTGGAAGGTGTCCCTGCCATGGCAGGGGGTGGAACAAGGTGAGCTTTAAGGTCCTTTCCGACCCAAACCATTCTGGGGTTCTGTGACACTGAAGCGGTTTCTGATGCGTTGGAATAGATCCTCTCAAGCCTTTACTTTGTTCCTCATACGAGAGATGCCTCGTGGGTAGCTCTTACCATGTGCCTGCTGTTGAGACTTGCAGATCTGGTGTCACCCTGCCCCTCGGTCTCTCCGTGCAGGTTCCGCGTGGTTGCCCGCAGTTTGTCCGCCTTCCTCCTGGCGCAGATCCCCGCGGAGAGCCAGGTGCGCCTCAAGGCCGGCTCGGAGCCCAGGCTGTCCCAGAAGGCTCAGCAGGTGAGGTGTGCCCATCTCTGGCTGCTTGGCATGCCCTGTCTGCATGCTCGTTTAGCTTTTGGGGTGAGCTTTGTAAGAGTCACAAGTATTTGTGACTCTTACCCAAGAGTCGCAGTATTTCTAAGTATTTCTTCAAGGTAAATCCTGCTCTCACTTTGCTGCTAAACTTTGGCAGCAGGAATGTGTGTTTGACTCTGTCCTAAAGGTGATCCTGGTAAAACTTTATACAATGTTCTGTGTTAATATGAAGAATTCATTCTTTTTCAAAAATTCATTTTTGAATCTTACACGTTTAAAAGGGGCAGATGAACTCACATCTGTAAAGCCCGACTCGGAAAGTTTGGAGTGTAGCAGGTAGAAGGAATTTAAAACAAACAGGAAAAAACAGTGCTGCTAGTGATTTGCACTGCTTTTCAGTGATAAAGCAGGGCTACACTCACGCTGACATTTGTTTATGTGAGGTCAGGGCTTAAAAGGCCTGTGACAAATAAACATTCCCCCTTTAGCATGTGCACTGACCATGGTGTTCTTTCAGTAAGCACTTGAGAAGAGGAAGGAGGAGTTGGTTAGAAACCAAAGTAAAGTAGCTTGGTACAGCTTGTTTCTCTAAGAAAAGAACAAAACTTGGTCAGAAATATTTTCTACAGCTGCCCTTGCTAGTCCTGCCAACATACGATTTTTAATGTGACAGTTAATATTTAACTTTAATACTATAAATAGGAGCAAAACAATACTTCCATGAAAGTCAGTATATTCATAAGAACAACCTAAAGTGAAGATTTAAGTGTGTTGCAGCATGTAGTTTGACATAATTTCTGTGAAACCGTTCTTGAGTTCATGAAATAGATATTTGACAATATTTGGGTTACAGAATCCTAGGAAGCAATAATAGGGCAGTTTTTGTGTTGAACGTGGGGAGAGAACAGCTTGAAAAATAAAAGTTGACATGAAACACTGTTAGGAGATGACAGTTTGCAACTGTTTTGTTCTGAGTACTCTATGTTCTGTAGTAGGTGAGGATCCTTTAGGGGAATTGTGCACATGGTGTTGTGTTATGGACCAAAATACACAAAACTAACAGAATTTTCCCTTTTCCCCGTAGGCACTGAGTGCTCTAGAAGCCATGTCATCCAACAAACAATACATGGATTACCAGGAGCAGCTCTCCCAGGCCTCTGTGTTCATCAAGCACCCTGAGCACTGCCTTCAGGATGGCAATAACCTCCTGTCCCTCCTGGTGAACACGCTGTACCCAGAAGTGCATTTTTTGGACAGCATTCGGTAGCAGCGCTGGGTGGGCAGTGGCTCTGGTTTACAGTGTCCTTATTGCACAAATGATTTTTACCTTCAGAGTTCCACTTTAATTAAGTCAGACCTGCGAATAAGAACAACTACACAATGACAATTTTCTCCACTTCAAGGTTTTCTTGCTTTCTGTTTGAGTTTTAGGCCTGTGGAATTGCTTAATGGTTTGCATTTTGGCGGGGGGGCTTTGGTTTTATTTTTATTTTTTTTGACTGAAAGCACTTGAATATCTTCTGTGTGTGGTGCCCTCTGGAGAGAAGGGTGCCTGGGGATAGGTGTACAAATCACTAGTCAGCACAGCTCACTGTAGTGTCTGAAGTTTTTGCTTGGTGCCTTTTTTTATTTTCCAGTGTGTCATCATTCAGGCCAGTTCAAATGTGAGTGGAGGGTTGTGTGTAAAAGAGGTTTGACTTTCTTAACCAGGATCCCTCTGAGTCTTACCTGATGTGTCTAGCGATTTTTGTGAAATCCCTGTATTTGAAAGGATGGTATTTTAAGTCTTGACTTTTTTGCTATCCCACAGAAATCTGTAGTTTAGAGGCATGCCTACAATCTTTACCCACTCCTGTAAATATCAGCACAAATGGGAACTAAGAACATTGTTTTTTCCTGTTTTCTAAACATTGTGTGTCTGCATCTGTATTGATTGATTAAATGCAAGTAACTTCTAGCCAAGTTCAAGGGGATTTAAATCCAGAGACATATTTTCTGGATCTCCAGTGTCTGAGAGGGGAACAGTCAGTTACGATCATGTTAAATAGGATTCCTTAATTCCTTAGTCTGGTTGTTTAGGAAATGTTCAACCACCACCACCACTTAAGCTTATTTTCTTCTGCCTGGCTGGACATGACATAACGGGATTTTAGATGACACTGTGAATAGGCATTTTTGTTGTATTAAATTTGGTGATCACTTGTTAAAATTCTGTTGCCAAAGCATGAACCATGAGCCTGTAAATCTGTTGTTTCAGCTGAATGATCACTGGTTTTGTTGCCTTGTCTGATCACAGGATGCACTTTTGTTTAGGAAAAGCAGAAGGCAAATTTTTCCTGGTGCTTGTTTGATGTCCCTTTAATCACTGGTGTGTTTGAGCTGGCCCAAGGTCCTGCAGTCCCAGTCCCTACAGCTCTGTGAAGGAACTGATCACTTTTTCTCCTCCATTAATTGTGCCTTTGTGTTTTTGACATGGTTGCACGTTAAAACATGAGTTCTGGTCAATAGGGGATAGAAATGTGCTACCTACTGGTCAATGATGCTTTGAGCTGTTGCTCTTAAACCGTGGTTCTGGTGCTAGAGGACAGATCACCTTTTCCTTCTTGGCAGGTTCTGCTAATTATGCCAGCTGGGTCCTTAGATCACCATCATTTTAATGTGGTCTTAGAGTTCTTTGCTCTATCTGCGAGCCTATAAATAAATATATATATGTACATCCCTCTGTATAGTAACCAGATACCAATGCAGCATGGTTTTTAACAGACTCTTTTGGAAAATTCATGTCTGGAGGAATACATTCTGCTGCTTTCCCCCCCAAAGACTTAAAAGCACTGGGTTTATTAGGTTAAATGTTATTGATCAGTTGCCTATAAATGTGAAGAAGTCAGAAGTACGTGTTTGACATGCACTTTCAAAATGAGGAATTGTCTCAGCTGTTGAGTTTTTACAAATGTTGTATTTATAACATGCTCTGTCTGCAAAGACCATGCAAAATAAAAATGGAAAATCAAGCAGTTGGTGGCAGACACTGTGATGTTTTCAGCCTGGTAGAAGGATCCACATCAGACACCACATCGTTGCTGTATGTGCCCCCTGCAGACCAATCTTCTGGCAGTGGCTGAAGCCTGAACCTGTATTGCACTTCTCTGTGCACATGTGAACTCCACAGCTTGGGGCCTTATTTTCCAAGTGGTGCACAGCAGATGGAGTTTTTATTCCTTCTAGTTTTACTGGAAGGGCTTTGGCATTCCCTGCACTTCCCAGATGAGTTCAATACCAGAAGCATCCTGGTGGGTGCACTGCTGTGTTTTGTGCCTCCAGTTCATACGGGTTTGAGTGGGTGTTTGATTCTCCCATGAGGACCAGGGGGAACCAGTTGGTTTTGGGACACGAGGTCTGATGCTTCTATTTGGACCCAAACTACTTGAGTTAAAGAAGTAATTTTTTGGAGAAAAATTCAGAAAGCCAAGCCTAAATCCCATGCACAAGGAGAAGTGAGTTCTCATTACTACATGTCTGTAAATCATAAGGGCTCAGAAATCCAATTCAGTTTGTTCAACTGATATCTCTGAGGTATCTTTCCTCTGTGACACCTGTGAATCTGAGCTTACAGGTCTGTGACTACACTGTCTGCTGTAACTTCCCTTCTCTTTGCATCTCTTCTTATTTTTTATTAAATCTGGTTTTGTCACTGCTGGAATTTTAAGCAGGGATTTAAAAGATCAGGTTCAAATATATCCTCCCATTTATTTTTTCTTTCCCCCTTATCATTCTGGCCAAGTAATTTAAAATTCTGCTTTGCTTTCCCGGTGCAGATCTTATGAAGAGGTGAACTTTAAAATAATGGTTCCCAGCCTGGGGTCGAGTTTGCAAGCTTGATGGTATTTCAGTAGCAGTTTGGTGGTTGTTACCAGGAGCAGGATTGTCTGGGGAACAGTGTTGGAGCTGCTGCACTGGGATGGTTGCACAGAGCATCAAATCCAGCAGTGTAAATGTGAAAGTGAGTTCAAGCCACCTGCTCTTTCTTAATTCTTTCTCCTCCTCCTCATCTAAGCCAGCCTGTTGCTGTCTCCAGCCCTGTCCTGGGCCTCTGCCTGCCTCTCCAGGACTCCAGGTTGACCCATGTTGCCCTATACCATAAGCTGGATCTGTTCACCTGATTTTGGAGGAGGTTCACAGTTGGGTAAGAGATTTGTCTGTGGTTGGCCTTTGTGACTTCGTGGCCTTTGGGATTTTGCAGTAGTGACTTAATCTCAGAAGAGAGGGATTTAAGAAATGAGTAGTCAGACCTTAAAGAAACTCCTTTGTGTAACACAGGGATGGAAATGGTTTTGAAACATTTTTTTAGCTATTAAGAAAGAAACAAAAGCCCAACAATTTTGTGTATTGAAACATTTATCACAAAGCTCTGAGTTTCAGGAGCTGAAGCAGAGTTAGAACACAGACTAGTTTAGACTTCTCATATCCTGCTTTCAGCTCTACCAGTTTTTGGAAAACATCTTTTTGCTTGGAGTCCTCTTTAAAGTTAAGGTTTCCTTTTAAACTCTAAAATAAACTCTTCTGGGCATTTAGGAATAATAGTAACAATAATTTTTTTAAAAAAGGAACAAGCCCCATCAGAAATTCCAGTAGTGTTTTGCCACAGCAAGGATTTCCATCATGTCAGTAGCCCACTTGGATGTGGTTGGAGAAGTGGAGTGGTGAAAATGCTTTTCAGAGCAATGTTTGGAAAATACCAAAGCAAAAAGCTCTGAGGCAATTTTATACTATTGTATACTATTGCCTGCTTGCTTAAATATTTGATAGGGGCTAAAAACACAGCTAAGTTACAATTGACCACTTTGTGCCCTTCCAGCTCCATCACTCTTCTCTTTTCCCCATAAAGGCTGCCGTCACTTGTGAGGAGAAGCAGGGCTGGAGCTCACGGCATGGTGGAAGGGACCTTAGAGATGATGGAGTTCCATCCTCCCCGAGGCTGGTGTGATCCCCTGTGCCTCAGCCAAGGCTGGCTCTGTGCTCCCTGGGGCAGGGCATCCGTGGCTGCCTCAGCTGCGCTGGGGCCGGCTCTGGCTGTGCCTGTGCTCGCAGTTCTCGTAGGTGCACTCCGGCTGCTGGGGCCTGGCAGGGGGACAGGTGGGAAAGGTGAGGGCGTTCCAGGCTACTCTGGGATTTGCCAGTGGCTCCAGTGGAAGCGTCTGTGACACTCCGAGACAGAGCCTCTTCCACTTGACAGTAGTCTCAGCTGCAACTGCTGTTTTACACCTTAAAGCTTTTACATCTTAAAGCATGCAGAGCAATCTCCTGCACCTTTAGCATCCACTGTCTGGGCCACTGTCCTGCCCAGAACCTCGTGAGGTTGTGACAAACCAACCTGCACCAAGGGAAATATTAGGAAAAGGTTTTTACAGAAAGAATATGATAAAGTTCTGGAATGGTCTGCCTGGGGCAGTGGTGGAGTCACCATCCCTGGATGTGTTTAAAAAAGGACTGGATGGGACACTTGGTACGCTGGTTTAGTTGAGGTGTTAGGGCATGGGTTGGACTGGATGATCTTTAAGGTCTCTTCCAACCCAGTGATTCTGTGATTCTGTGAACTCTGGGAAACCTCTCCTGAGCAGGATTTTCTCATGTAAGTGTTTGGCTTTAAGCCTTCCTATCTGTGTAGGTTTCTATCCAAATATAACCAAGGGTACGATGTGGTTTAGACCTTGATAAATCAGCAAAACTGGTTTTTAGTAAGAAATTAGAGATTTGAATGTAGGATTAAATTCCTTGTTTCTTTAGCTGTGCCCTGTACATTTGACTGTCCCCCATCCCTTTCCCTTGGGTGGATAATCCATTGTTGGTTTAATGTGGCATCACAGAACCATGGAAGGGTTTGGGTTAGGAGGAATCTTAAAGCTCACCCAGTGCCACCCCCTGCCATGGGGTAGAATGCCACCTTCCACTTCCCAGGCTGCTCCAAGCCCCATCCAGCCTGGCCTGGGGCACTGCCAGGGATCCAGGGGCAGCCACAGCTGCTCTGGGCACCCTGGGCCAGGGCCTGCCCACCCTCCCAGCCAGCAATTCCTAATTGCCAAGAGCCCAAAATCTGTGCCTGCCCTCTGGCAGTGGGAGCCATTGCCTGGGTGCTGTCCCTGCAGGCCTTGTCCCCAGTCCCTGTGCAGCTCTGCTGGAGCCCCTGGAGGCCCTGGCAGGGGCTCTGAGGTGTCCCTGGAGCTTCTCTTGTGCAGGTGATCATCCCCAGCCCTGCTGTCTGCAGCCTTCCAGCCATGCTCTGGGCCTATGGCATATCTAAACTTCTGTCAGCCCTTTGCTGGTGCAGCAGCCTCGTGCTCTGGTCTCTCAAATTGCTGCCCAGTCCCTTCTCCTCACTCCACCGGGGTTTCCTCTCAGCTGTGCCCAAGCCAGAACTCCTGGGGGCAGTGTCCAGCCCTTGCTCCCTCACCCTGGCTCACCTGGCCATCAGCTCAACCCTCTCCTTGCCCCAGCAGCCTGCTCTGAGGCCAGGAAATTGCTACCAAGACTAAGGACACGCTGCATTTCTCACCTGGGCCATCCTCACTCTCCTGCAGGATAACACGAGTAGAAGGCAAGACATCCTTACCTGGCCAGGCTGGGTGGAGCAGAGGGGGGACCTGTGAAGTGGAAATGATGATGTGGGTTAGCCATGAGGTCAGAGTGGGCTGGGGGAGCCAGGAGTGCCCTAGAGCTGCTGGGAAGCTGCACTGGAGGGTGGTTGTGACACTACAGTGAATGGGAAGAAGCCCTGATGTTTGGTATGTGGTCCTCTCCATGTGCTTGGGAATTAGGCACCGGAATGTAAGGAGCAAAGCGTTTTTGGTTGGTCTGACAACTTCTACTGTTCAAGACAAGTGGTGGCTTCCATGAATGTCAGACTCTCCCTACCATGAGTCACAGTGATGTGACATCTCATTCTTCTCAGTCCCCTTCTGTGCATGTCACCACTCAGCAGCACTGGAGGGCTGGGGACCAGCTGGGGACCTCCTGGCTGCTTGGGATGTGGTATCCCTCAGCCCATGGGTTTTCCCAAAACCCTCTAATTCCTATCTGCTGTGAGCTGGGCACTCCCTGCTCGCACAGCCTGGAAGGTGGGGTTTTACAAATGCTGGAGAAGTACTGGCTGCTGAGGCCCTTGGGGACTGACAGGGGCGGTCTCTAAAATGAGGATGTCCATCCCAGAAGATTAAACATGTGTGGGATGCAGCAAAGGTAAATCCTGGCTGTGGGCTACAGTGGAAGAGATAGTAATTAGCCTGCTTCAAGGGAAAAAAAAAATAAAAAAAATCAGGTTATGTAGGCAGTGGTCTCTCCACTGATTTCCCCTCAGCTGGTTTATTAACATTTCTTCTTGGGCACTAAGGGAAATTCCTGCTCCCTCTGAATTTCCAAAGGAAATTTCCAAATTTCCTCTCTCAGCAGGCCGTGACCAGCCAGCCAAGAGCTCTTGGCTCTTCTTGGTTTTCCTGCTAGAACCGTCCTTCTCCTAGGGCAGAAAATCATGAAATCATTAACACTCCCTCCCCTCAAAAAACCCCAGTCCCTGTTTATCGACAGTTCTGCTGTCTCTAAAGCCTGCCTTTTGTAGCTTTCCCAAAACCCTCCAATTTTACAAATCCCCACACCTCCTGCCTGGTTTGTCTGCGCATCCCTCCCTGGGATGGAGGCGCGTCAGGACACTGACCTTCTCTGGAGAAAGCAGCGAAGCTCAGGATCACCAGCAGAATGACCACCTTGATTGCCAGCGGGACGAAGATGAGGATGAGGAAGGAGGAGCTGTCGGAGGCCCTGAATTTGTAGAAGTAGACGGCCCCCTCTGCCCGGCCGTGGCTGTTGACGGCGGTGCAGGTGTATTTCCCGTCGTGCGTCAGGGAGCGCAGCTCCTTGGTGACACGGTGGCTGGAGCTGCTGCTGGAGCTCAGGTTGCTGTAGGGGGGTCCTGTCCAGGTCAGGGCAGGCGCTGGCTCCCCCTCGGCCGTGCAGCGGGCCTGGAAGGTGTGATCCCTGCTGGAGCTGACCGTGATGTTAATGATCCTGGGGGCGGCTGTGGGAATGGCAATGGGGGAGGGAATGCGAGTCAGGCTGCAAAGGCAGATCTGGTGTAAAACAGCTGCAATCAAGATTTGGTCTTGGTGGAGCCTCAGCTTTGTTCGGTCAGGGTAAAGTTGGGTAATGGTGGGTGAGAGCTGGACCTGCCCTAGCCTGAACCCCCCTGCCCTGGGCTGAGCCCCCAGCGTGGGCAGCAGGGCAGGGGGGATCCTGCCCCTGTGCCCCTGGGCTCAGGTGAGAGCCCACCTGCAGAGCTGCCCCAGCCCTGGCTCCAGCAGCACAAGGAGCTGGAGCTGCTGCAGCCAGTGCAGAGGAGGCCACGGAGCTGCTGCCAGGGCTGGAGCCCCTCTGCTCTGGAGCCAGCCTGGCACAGCTGGGGCTGTTGAGCTGCACAAGAGAAGCTCCAGGGACACCTCAGAGCCCCTGCCAGGGCCTCCAGGGGATCCAAGCAAAATGGGGATAAATTTTTTAGCAGGACTTTTTGTGACAGGACAAAGGTTGTTTTGAAGCTAAAAGAGTAGAGATTTAGATTTGATGAAAGGAGGAATTTTTTTGAAAAGAGGGTTGTCCAGAGCAGCTGTGGCTGTCCCTGGATCCCTGGAAGTCTCCAAGGCCAGGCTGGACAGGCTTTGGAGCAGCATCATCTAGTGAAAGGGGAGTTGGACAAGATGAGCTTTAAAGGTTCTCTTCAACAGAAACTATGTAATGACTCTCTGGATGTTGGGATCAGCCCTCTCCTTCCTTGTTTTTCTTGGCACTATCTTCTAGATTTCCTCACCCAGCCTGTGTTGGATAGAGGGGCAAAAGGGTTCCCCCAGCAAAGCCTGGATGCAAGGATGTGTGCTCTGTTTGTTCTATCCCAGCAATGGCTCACACATTTTCCTGAACTTTGCCCAAATTCAGCTGCTGTGCCCTTCCTTGTTGGCAGAAGGCAGAGAAGTGCCACTCACCATTGTAGGCACAGGTGCAGCTGGTGACATTTCTGCACTTGGCTGCACCTCCACGAGGTCCAGGACATGTCACCCACAGTGTTCAGCACAAGCATTTTGTGGCTGTTCCTTTGATCTCTGACCTCCAGAGTGCATGTGAGGCCTTTGCTCAGTGCCTGAGACTTGCCAGATTTGGCAGGTTAGTTATAGGGGAAATATCTGCTTCTGGCCACAACCTATTTTTGATTACCTTTGTTTCAGCCCCAGAGTTACCAGGTCACTTTCAGGTAGGACATTAGGAGAAATTTCTTCACAGAAAGGGTGACTGGATATTGGAAGGGGCTGCCCAGGGAAATGGTGGAGCCCTTATCCTTGGAAGTGTTCAAAAAGGTGTTATGGAAAGCAAAGGGCACTAAATGAGTGTCCTCACAGAGAAAGAGCAGAATTTTTTTTTTTTTTGACTAGACAACAAAAACAGAGTTTTCAACCACCTACTACAAGTTGTCCTCTTTGTGCACATAAGTGCAAGAGTAATCTGAGTCTGTGTGTCGTGGTTCTGTGTGTTTTGGTGTTTAAATTAACCTTTCAAGCACTAATTAACCCCTCCCAATCGCAGTGTCAGGGCCCATTCCCAAGCAGGGTACTGTATCTCTGTGTGTTATCATTCCTCTGGTGTTAAAATCCAGGAAGCCCCTGAGAGACAGGTCTTGCTGCCATCCTGCCCTGGTCCTGCTGTGTGTGGGTGTCAGGAGCTGGTGCAACTGAAGGAGAGGCTCAGCTGTGCAGAACTTCTCAGGAAAGAGCCAAGCTCATCCTCAGGTCCCATCTGGACACCCACACTGCACAGCAGGCATAAGCAGTTTCCCTCTCAAAACCAAAATCATCCAACCTCAATGGCCTGGGTAAGATCTGAGTCTGCTTCTGAGGCCTCCTGTGTCTCCTAGCTCCCCCTTGATCTGTGAGCTTGCCCTGGAAAGTGGGATTAGCATTTGACATTTGTTGCTCTGAGCTGGTTTTCCAGGAAAAAAAAAAAGGTTTCCAGGTTTGTGTTTCGTGCTCCAGAGGATTTTGGATTTATTGGCACCTGGGCACCAGGTATCTTGTCTTTCCAATCCCTGTTACCACCTGGGCCCTGTAGTGCTAACACCTGTGAACTTGTGCTCAGCACCTGGGCTGTCCAGTTCAGGGTCTGATGGAGTTTTAACAAGATGTCTTTAACCCCAGTTTAGCTAACCCCAGTTTGCCTCTGCTGCCTGCCCTGATCCTGTGCTGCAGGGATAAGGTGGGATGCACAACTTTTGGTGGGCTCTCACCCCAGCTGCCTGAGCCTCAACATTTCTTTACCAGTTTTGTTCCTATTCCCTTCCCTGCATTTTGCTCACTGTCTTGTGTTGGAAGACTGAGGAGGACAATGAATTTTCCCTGTTATAATGGAGAAAGAAAACTCAACCCTTTAGAAAACCAAAACTGAGGAGGACAATGAATTTTCCCTCTTGTAACGGAGAAAGAAAATTCAGCCCTTTGGAAAACCAAGACTGAGGACAATGAATTTGGCCTGTTGTAACAGAGAAAGAAAATTCAGCCCTTTGGAAAACCAAAACTAAGGAGGACAATGAAATTGGCTTGTTACAATGGAGAAAGAAAACCCATCCCTTTGGAAAACCAAGACTGAGGAGGACAATGAATTTTCCCTGTTATAATGGAGAAAGAAAATCCATCCCTTTGGAAAACCAAGACTGAGGAGGACAATGAATTTTCCCCCCCTGCAATGGAGAAAGAAAACCCAATGCTTTGGCAAACCAAGGCTGAGGAGGACAATGAATTTTCCCTGTTATAATGGAGAAAGAAAACCCAGCCTTTGGAAAACCACCTCAGGTAAACTTGTGCTGCCATTTGTCATTTCCCACACCCTGTGGCTCTTCCCTCGACGGTGTCTTTGCCTCCTGTGCCTCTCAGGCCCTCTTACCAATCACGTGCAGCCTGATGCCATTCCTGCTCTCGTACTTGTCCTGGCTGTCTCCAGCCAGCTCCACCCGGCAGAAGTACCTCTCGCTGTCGCTCCAGGTCAGGTTGTCCACCCTGATGGACAGGTCCTTGTGCCGGGGGTTGCCCAGCAGCTTGTACTTGTTCTTGTGGCTGATGGCAGTCCTGCAGAGCTCGCTGCTGCTCTGGCTCACACACTTGAAGATCACCGTGCCGTTGTAAGGCTCCTTGATCCTCCAGATGGCCGTGAGCGCCCGGTCAAATGTTTTGTAGGGGTGTGTGAAGGTGCAGGGCAGGATAACCATCTTCCCAAGCTCTCCAGTGACGTCAGATGGGACATGGACAGACCAGCCATTGCACTGCACACCTGGAGGGATCATGGAATTGCACAATGGTTGGCTGGAAGGGGCCTTAAAATTCATTTCATTCCACCACCAGGGACAATTTCCACTAGCTCAGGTTGCTCCGGGCCCCATCCAGCCTGGCCTTGGACACTTCCAAGGATCCAGAGGCAGTCACAGCTTCTTTGGGCAACCTGTGCCTGGGCCTTACCACCCTCACAGCCAAGAATGTCTTCCTAATATCTAATCTAAATCTCCCCTCTTTCAGTTTAATATATAGACGTGTCTGCCTACCCACTGTTCCGCTGCTATTAACAGCTGTAGCAGCAGACTGTGGCTTCAGAAACACATCTGTGCCTCCTGTCTCATGAAACTCCATTAGATCAGGGGCTCTCAGTAGCTGAGAATACCTGTAAAATGTAAATGTACGTATTTCCACCCATCCCTGGTCTCGTTGGCTTCACCATATGGGCATTCAGCTGTTGGATTACTCCTGTAGACTCAAAGATCAGATTTGGTTTTTGTTCCTCTATCTGTGGCCCATAACACTTGACAAACACCTGCGTGGCAGTGCAGCTTGTATTCACCTATTGTGTGTTACACAATGGACAAAGGCCATCCCAGAGCCAGTTCCCTGCTCAGATATTTACACAGAGTCAGCTCCAAGCCAGTATTTTGATTACTGAGATCTGGAGTCGTGCTGCCCTGTCATACACAACAATGGTATGAGCACCTTTTCCAGCCCAGGTAATCTAATAAACAATGCTGCAGCACTGCAGGAGCTTCATGAAGCTCATGGGGTTTGAGCACAAAGATCTGGCACTGAAAACAGTAATTGCTATTGCTTTCTAGCTTATTTGCTCTTGTTTTAGTTATTTTGCAGCATGTCACTGTAACCTTTACTTTAGGAGAACTGTAGATTGTGTGCTTTTGAGTATGACTTGCTTCTCTCTGCTACCCCTTTGATTAGCTTTTTTTTTTGTTTTCAATCTTAAGCAAAGAACACTTTTTTTTTTCCTAGCACATAATCCTCCCTTGCCTTCCAGATGAAAAATAATGTTAAAAATAAGTGCTTTTAATGTTAGCATCTCCGCCCATTTCCATGGAAACACAGTTTGCCTAGTTATGAGTGGAGGGAGCTGTCAACTTTCCCTGTATAATTTACCCTTGACTCTAAAACCTCAGCGTGGCAGGTCTTTCACATTCCTTTTGTTAATATCCAGCCTCCATTTGCTAATGGAACTGAAGCTCTCACAAGGAAGAGAGAGGCAAACAGCTTGCACACCTTGCAGAAAGTAGCTTCCAAAAGGAGTTGTCAGGTCAGTGTTGCTGCTGGTGGTCAGTGGGAAAGGTCATGAGGACAGCAGCAAGAGCTGGGGACCAGCTCACAGCTACCCTTGCCCTGGCCAAATGCTGTTTGGCAGTGAAGCTAAGCAAATCCTATGGAGTTTAATGGAATTTAAGCACATATTTGAAGTAATGCGATCAACGGAACTTAAGTGCTCAGTGGAACTAGAAAACATTGTGTCTGTTGCATAATAACTTCTAAGGAATATGAAGCGGGGATGAAAATGCTGCATCCACCTGACAAAGATGGGGAAAAGTCAGACGGACTTCCTGCTCATGTTAGGAAAACAGAAAAATGCAAAAAAAACCCCACAAACTGAGGGCCCCTCTGAACTGCTAAGCCTGAGTCTTCACACTGTTGTCACATGCACTTGGAATGTCAGGATAATTTTAAGCAACATGATGGAGAGTGCAGTTTCTGTAGAGTTTGCTGTAGCAGGCAAACTTGGGCTGGGGTGAGAGGAGGATCTGTGAGCAGACAGGGGCTGGGAGCAGGCTCAGGACTCACCCTTCCTGGAGATGCGGAGGAGGCACAGGAGAACCAAGCTGAGCTCTCTCATGCTGCTCGATGTCCTCCCCTGAGGGGCATCAGCACAGCAGAGCCATCTCCTCACATCTGAGCTGCTGGCCCTGCAGTGACAAAAGGTTTTTCCAGGGGGTTGGAGAAGTTGTGGTTTTCTTCTCCCCGGAGGGAATGAGTTGTTTAGCTGAACCAGCTCTGGGCTCAGGTATTAATAGTTCTGCGGTCAGTCATATGAAAATTACACCAGAAGGAATCACACTGTTAACCACTTTCCAGCTAAAGGGAGGGAATTGCAGACTGGAATTGCAAACATCCATGTGTGTGATGGGGCAAGAGCGGATGGCTTTTGCTACCCACTTACCAGCCTAGAGGAAATCCTTGCAATCAGCCTGAGGTTGTGACAAGCAAGGCTCTTACTGTCCTGTCTTCCTTCTCCTGTACCTGGAGCCTTCAAACCAACTGTGCTTTACCCCTTGTCATCCCTAGGTATAGAAAAAAACCCCAAACCACTCTTCTTTTGAAGAAGAAGTGTGTCTATTCCGAGGTTCACTGGTGGATGAGTGGTTTGGTGTCCCCTGGCACCCTGCTCTGTCCACTCTCACATGACCCCGATGAGTGATGACTCATTCCCTCCTCAGAAATAAGATGAATTTCAGTTTTTTGCCCAGCACCTTTGTGCAAATGCTTGCTGCTTTCCTTCTGATTTAGTTTTAGCAAATTAACTGTGCAGTTTGCTCATCTGCAGAGCCTGTGGGGAGCTGATCGTGTTTTCCCCTTGCCATCTCCCTTATGGCAATCTTGTGCTAAGTTTAACAACCCTGGGGTGTGAATTCCCTGTCTGGGTTCACCTTGAGGTTTGCTGCCTTTGCTTCAGGCCACAGGTGTGTGCCTGAACGATCTCACCTTGTCCAGGGTGCTGCTCTCGGATGGTGACAGGGACAGAGCACCCGCAGGACTCACTTGGGCAGGGCTTGCAGCATCCTGGTCCAGCCGAAGGTGTCCCTGACCATGGAGGGATGGGATGATGTTCCAGGCGCCTCCCATCCAAATCATCCCGTGATTCCCGCTGCAGCAGCCGCTGGAGGGCTCCCAGAGCCAGGATAAGATGCTGCTGGGTCGCTGCTGCCGCTGTCCCTGAGCCCGGAGCCAGCGCCCACCCGCAGGAGCCACGGCAGGGCTCCCCTTGGCCCTTCATCCCTGCTCCTGCGCCTCTGCTCCCTTCTGAGTGAGAGGAATAGCGGGATTGTCTTTACAAACCTGGTAGATAAAACCAGCACTGGGATATAAAAGAAACAATGGGAAGGAAGGATTCCACTGATTGATGGAATGGAAAAAGATGTTTGCTTTTGCAAATAAACTTTAGGTTTGTTGATAAATGAAATTAGACGTTGAAAGATGAAAGAAACAATGGGGAAGAAAAACCCCTAAATTCCATAAGAATTAAAAATTAAATGGGAGGGGTATACATTAGAGGGAAATCTCTGGTATCAGGTGTTTTGGGAAGTCTGTACCTCTCAAGTACCTCAGCCAATGGGGAGAGAGAGAAGGGAAATGCAGCTGGGAAACTGGGATAAAAGGGAGGCTGTGTCCTCCAAAAATTTGAGAGACACCAGGGGAATGCTCCATGGCCTCTCCCTTTATTTGAATAAAGCAAAAAGGACTCCTCTGTCTCCTTTTTGGATAAACCTCTGATGTTTGTGGATTAATTTTCCTAACATGAGCTTGAGGAAAATCTCCTAGGAGAGGGCCCTGAGGTGTGGTAATGTGCAGTGTGTTCACTGCTTCCTGATCCCTTGCTTCCTCCTGTTTACAGTGTTTGTGAAGGGAGAGATTTCTGTCTTCCCCAGGCTTTTCAGGGGAGGCTCTGAGAGTACCCAGCTCTTATTTAGGGTTGTTTGCACCTGTTGCCACACAGCCAAGGGTGTTAATTTTTCAAATACCCGCTTAGATCCCTGCCCTGTCCCCTCTGCATGTCATCCTTGAGCAGGAGCATCAGGACCAGTGATCTGGTTACTTTGCAAACTGCCCTTAGTAGCTGTTAAACATAATTCATGCCACCAGCAGCTGAGAAACCTGAGGGTGAAGGTGGTGGAAGCAGCAAGTAGAAGACCTATAATCCCTATCACATCTGTGATATGTGCCTTTTCTGTGTACCTCCCCCTTCCTCCCCTATGTGCAGTTTGATTTCATCTATTTGAGATGTAAAGTTTGTGGTGGTGTGACTCTTTTTAAGCCTTTCACCACTCATGGCACAGTGGGACTCAGTGGGCTGAAGTAAAAGATTAAAGTGAAATCCATGTTAAAAACATCTTGTTACAGATGCATAAATGATTCATGTAAAGAATAGCTGCAGTTAACATCAGTATGATCCTCTTCCTCTTTAATGTTTTACTGCAGCATCTCCTAGAAAAATATCTGGTAAATCAGAGCAGAACTACAAATCCTTTGAGTTTTATCTGTGGACTGATTTCCTTCTTGGACCATGGTTGTTGGAACGAAGCATTTTGGTGTTTAAAATACAGAGTTGGTAATGTATAGCTGAAAAGATTTGCAGTTATTTGAATCAGCCAAAAAATTTTGTAAACAAAATCCTCCATGGCTATGATGATCCACAGACTCTGTGACCTTTTTTCCCTGGTCTGTGATTAAATAGTGTGTAAGATTTCAGCATGGAAGCCTGCTTCTGGTCCAATACCAAAACCAGGATGCTGTCCATATTTATGAAATAATGGTTTTGGTACTAGTAAATTTAAAGGCTGCGAATAATGACATTTCTCCTGCCTCCCAAAGAAATTCCTGCAGTGTTTTGTGATGAACTGGATGGTTTCAGAGGGCTTTTCAACCTAAATGGTTCCATGGGTCTGTGGTTGGGTGGTAATGATCTGCACCCAAATTGAAACGTGTGGCTGGAGATGAGCACGGCAGAGCTCATCCCTCCTGGTCCCAGGTGCATCACTGAGGACCAAAGCAAAGAGTTATTTGTGTAGCTGTACCTGTGCTGGCAATTCACCCACTTACTCAGGGGCCAGAGTGAGGGCAGGTGTTCCCCCTCCCTCCCTCCCTCCCTTTAGGTCTTAGTTTCAGCTCCAAGGTTTTACACTTCAATTATTTCAGCATCATATGTGTTCCTAGTCCTCTGAGAGTGCCAGCCTGCACACATTCAAAGCAAATTGTCGTGTTTTGTCACATCTGGCTCTCCTCCCTGAAGGGACTGGCTCTGTGAAGTACTGGGGTATGGAGCTGGGAGGACAGAGGGGTTTTCCCTCTGTCTCGTCCCTGTCAGCAGCAGAAAGTGGAGCCATGCTCCCCTTTTTGTGAAGCTGCTGTAGGCTCCCCATCTTCCCTCTGTGTCCACTTCATCCTCAAAAAGCAAGAGGCAGAAAAAAAAATATATTATGGGTGAACCTACAGAGCAGGAAAAGTAGAAAGGGATGGAGGGTGTAAAATGCAGGCACCATTATTGCTGGTGACTGATCCTGTTTCCTGGCTTTGAATGTTGCTGCAGAACACTGTCACCACTGCTTCAAGCTCCTGCTGATCTGGTTTGAAAGTCTGCAGGTTCAGTCTCTTGCCTGTGGTGTCTGCTCAGCCCCTCACCAATGCTCCTGACCCGGGGAGCTCTCCTGCCTGCCATCCCATTGCTCCAAGTCTGGGGCTGCTCCAGCACCAAAGCTGGGTTGGCAGACAGAGGGAGCTGGAACACCAGTGCTGGTGCACCCTTCTTGCCTCTGGTGAGGATCAGCCAATGTAGCATTGTGTGTTTAAAGATATTTATACAGGTTTTGTTGTAAAGTTGGTTATTTTTTATAAATTGAGATTATGGTTTGATCCTCGGTTCCCCCCATGTTCCTCCCTCACAATGGTTTGTCCCTGACTTGTTTGTGCCTTGTTTTCCCGCCAGTGGCCTGTCCGTCAAGGTGACCGATCCCCTAGTCCTTCCCTTTATGTCCTTATAAGTTTATCTCCTCCCTGCTGGTGCTGCCCAGTTTCCCTGTCCATCACTGTAACCAACACCCTTTGTTTCGAGAACCTTCTATGTCAGTTATCCCTTACTTAAGATATGATGCCAAAGCAAATTAAGTGTATAATTGGGTAATTTGCACCTAGTGGGCAATTACTGCATGAAAACCAGCTCGTGTTGTGGGCAGTGCGTGGCAGTGGAAAAAAGCAAAGGAAGTGTCTCTCTCCAAGCTGTCTGTGGATGTAGCTGGATGTTGTAACATCCGTGGAGGTGGATGAGCTGCTCTGATCTCCCAAACTTCTGCTTTTCTGCCCCTGCTGCTGCCTGTGCTCATCCTGTGCCCTGCTCTGAGCGTGGCACACCTGCAGACAGGCAGAGCCGTGCTGCTCCCTGCTCTGCCCACACCAAGGCAGGGCAAAGCCATCAAGGGATGATCCAATTCCAACTTTAACAGAAAGAGAAAAGAAACCAAGAACCAACACTCATCCTTGCTCAAGGGATGATCCAATTCCAACTTTCATCCAAGTCCAGTTCCAACTTTTCATCCTCGTTCAAGGGATGATCCAATTCCAACACTCATCCTTGTTCAAGGGATGATCCAATTCCAACTTTAACAGAAAGAGAAAAACCAAGAACCAACACTCATCCTAGTTTCTTCTTTCATTCAGAGGTGTGAGCAACAGGCAAGATTTCAGTGATTTAGTTTGAGTCTGCTGGAAAACAACAGATATTTCCTCTTACCTACTCCTAAGTTAGTACCAGCTCAGGGTCACTGAAGCTGGAAAAAAGCTCCACCGAGGACTGTGGTCCCAATGGTAAATAGACATCATGAAGTTCCACACTCATCTCCTGGTTTCCACAACAGGGCTGCTGCTCCCTCCTGCAGACTGCTCCTGCTGCCCATGAGCAGTCAGAGCCAACAACCACAGCTCTGTGCTGATGTGGCCACTCGCTGCAGGAGCCCCAAGAGACCTCTGACTCACAGGGCTTCTGCAGTGACTTGCTAAATGGCAGCTGTGGAATGTTTTAGGACTGCCAGCCCTCCTCAGACCCATGTCAGCTCTCCAGGGCTGAGTGGCCCCTCCTGGCCTGGCCATTCTGCCACCCAAAAAAGCACAGAGGGTCTGGCTTGGTCTCTGTGTGATGCTGGGATTAGTCTGAGCCAGCTGGCAGGGCAGAGGCACCACACATTCCTGTAGACTAATCCAAATTATATGTCTGATCAAAGGCATTTGAAATGCCACCAGAACAGAGGTCCCTGCCTACCCTTCCTACTGAAAGTGAGCCTTTGGGGATTTATTTATGTGCTCGGTCTCTCCCTGCTGAATGGGCACAGCTGGTGATTTAAGAGATTTATGCTCCTCTAGTTGTACATTTCATAGCCCTTCTCTGGGGTGAGAGCTGCTCTCCTTTGGGAAGCAGTGTGGGCTGTTCATTCCCACCAGGCCACACAATATCTGAAGCACATCCTGAACTTTCCCTTGACAGAACACTCTTGGCCAGTGAAGGGGCCATGATCCATGACCTGAGCTTTGCTGCCTCGCTTCACAGGCTCCAAACAGATTGAAAATCACTCAGAGTGAGGTCTGTGGTATTGAATGTGGCACCTCTCTAGGATGTGCCTCTGGAGAATAACTCTGCACCTCTTGTTGTCACTCACCCACCCACATCCTGCCTTGCCTGAGATCCTGTGCCCTTTGGAGTGGTGTGGCATCTTCTCTGAGAAATGTTCCATCCTCTTGTCCTTTGTCCTTCCTAAGCTCTGATAGCTCTGTCGTGTTTTCACTGATTTAAATGCAAACTTTAACCAGAATACTGTCATGGTTTTTGTTTGTTTGTGTTTTTTTTTGTTTGTTTGTGGGATTTTTGTTTGGTTTGGGTTTTTTTTTGTTTGTTTGTTTGGTGTTTTTTTGTTTTTGTTTTTTTTTTTTTTTGTAACTGTGGTGGTTAAACCTGGACCGTTTAGCCATTTCCCCTGGTTGGTGAACTTCAGCTGAATTTCTCCACTTGGCATTGCCTGTTGCTGTGTGGCTCCAGAGGTGCTTTGACTGCTCCTCAGCATCTGTCAGCATCATCCACAGGTTTCTCACCTTTCAAGGGCACCCCAGTATCCCCTCTACTCTTAAATATGGCCCAGCATGAGTCTGAAACTAATAAAGGCCAGAGGATACCACTGTGTTGGCAAATCTGTTCTGCTATGTAATTTCTAGTGTGGCACAGAGGGTTTTCATCCATTTTCTCCTGATCTGAATTCCAAACCTTGGGTTTGAGCTGGGTGCTGAGTTACCACAGCTCCCAGAGCCCCTGCACTGGGCCAGTGTGGGGGCAGAGCTGCAGCTCTGTTGAGATAATAAATGAGGCAGGGCTGAGTGATCACTCTTGCCCACCAGCTGTGTCCAGAGGCAATATTCACTGACAGCCTTGACCTGATTGTCCCAGGATTGTCTGTGCTGCAGTTAAATCTGCAGCTGAGTTATAGGCAGAGGCAAGAGTGTTTTAATGGCATTGTAGATACTTGTGCCTTTAAGGAGACGACAACAAATAATTTCTGTAGGTAGCACATGACCTGGGTGAGGAGCAAGCAGTTCTGAACTGCTGTTGGAACAGGAGACCTTGACTTGAATTCTTGGCAGAGCCTCTCAGTGCAAGATCAGCTTCTTTCTAGCTGGGACAGGAATTATATGAGAGAGATGAAGGCAGCAACTTCCCTTGCCCTGAGGGAGGGATCTGCCTCTGGCAGAGACAAGAGCAGGAGTAATTTTTGCCCTGTGACAGGGGTTCCCCAGAAAGCAGTTTGGTGGTGGGCTTTTCCTGCAGTTTAACTTTCACTGGGTCTGTTCTTAGAGTTTGGTTTTCTCAGTAGGTGTGGTTTTCTGACTGATGCAGGCAGCAGCGCTTACAGAGGACTTACTAAATCAAAATCACAGAAATGCAGAATCACAGAGTCAGGGCTACGGCCCGTGTGTTTGCTCTTTACCTTAACCTCCACAGAAAACATTTCTGGTAGAGAATGGAACATTTAGTGGCAATAGGTGGCAAAATACATGTAAGTGTCCAAAACCTGCTGTTTCTGTGCTGTTGGTCTGCTGGATCAGAAAGTACCAAAAATGGAAGTAATATGTGAATTGTAGCATGTAAAGGAATGTGTAGAATCATAGAATGGGTTGGGTTTGAAGGGGCCCTAAAGATCACCTATTTTCAACCTCCCTGCCATGGACAGGGACACCTTCCACTACCCCAGGTTGTTCCAAGCCCTGTCCAGCCTGGCCTTGGACACTTCCAGGGATGAGGCAGCCGCAGCTGCTCTGGGCACCCTGTGTCAGTCAGTACCTCACCACCCTCACAGGGAAGAATTTTTTCCCAATATCTAACCTAAACCTACTCTCTTTCAGTTTGAAGACAACTTTCCTTTTTTACTTTTGCTTCCTCCGATCTCTGACAGCACAGAAGTGTTCCCAAAAAAGCCGGTGCTAACCCTTTCAGGCCAGCATAACCTTTACTTAATTGCAAGAGTGACATAACCTCATGTGGCTCTGGAGATGCAGAGTGAGATAAGGCCCCTGCCTAGGGGAGCTCGCTCTCATTAACAGTGATTGATGGTGGCATTGACTCCTGGGATTAAGATCGGGGCTGATAAGGTGGAGGAGAGGTGCTATGGGGAGTGCATTGTTCATATCACCTCTCCCTCATGCGGGTTGGAGCACACAATCGATAATTTACATTCCTCGGTGCTTCCCGCCCACAGCCCCGTGTGCACGTTGCTGCTGCTGGCAGGGCCTTGCTGGGAACCCAGCGTTCCTGTCTAGGCAGGATTGGAAAGGGAAGCTTCCCCAGAGGACGGAAGATGTTTGACACAGGGCTGGCAGGGTGAGGGAAGCTGAGGAATTGTGGTGGGAAGGGGCGATGGAGGAGAGGGGCAGCCTGGGGCTGGGCAGAGGTGATGCTGCAGTGTCAGAGGAGAGCAGAGCCACGGAGCTGAGGGCAGGAGGAACCCTTGCATGAGGATATTTCATGGAATATCCTGTGCTGGGAGGGACCCCAGGATGATGGAGCTCACAGCCCTGCACAGACACCCCAACAATCCCACCCACAATGAGAGCAGTGTCCAAGCACTCCTGGAGCTCTGCAGCCGTGGAGCTGTGCTCATTCCTTGGGGAGCCTGGACAGTGCCAGCACCCTCTGGGGAAGAGCCTTTCCCTGATATCCAAACTAAAACCTCCCCTGGCACAGCTCCAGCCATTCCCTGAGTGCTGTCCCAGCAGAGATTGCTGCCTGCCATTTCCATACAGTCATTCCTCTTCTCTCCAGCCCTGAGCCCCCTTTATGGATTGTGACCTTTGTGGAGAGGCTGCCTTAAAGCACAGAGGGATGGGATGGAGCCAGGCCATCAGCACGATGGCATTTGGTCAGGCTGCAGGGCAGATAAAACACTGGGGGACTGAAGCTGGGATCAGGCAGAGCAGGTGGTGAAGGGACTGTGCTGGTTGGGAGTGGACATGATGGATGGAGAGAGCATTAATGGCACTTCTTGGCAGCCAGGGCAGGCAGGCTTTGCTCTCACAAAGCTCTGCTTCTCATGTGACATCCTCAGAGACCTGGGGCAGCTAACTGAGAGGCCCTGGAGGCAAGCTCTTCCTGGGCTTTCCACAATCCACAGGGCTGGGCTGACCTTGGGGTGTTTGAAATTCACTCTGCCGTGTTTGTAGCATGTCCTTAAGCATGCAAAGGGTTAAAAACATGTGGCCCTGGATTGCCCATGTTGTAGTTCCCAGCATGTAAGGTGGAAAGGAGGTTTCTCTTTCTGTTGGGGTGAATAAGGCCATCCACAGGCAGGCTTGGAAGGAGCGGAATGCAGGTCATAGCATCATAAAATACTTTGGGTTAGAAAGGACCTTTAAAGCTCATCCCATTTCACCCCCTGCCATGGGCAGGGACACCTTCCACTATCCCAGGTGGCTCCAAGCCCTGTCCAGCCTGGCCTTGGACACTGCCAGGGATCCAGGGGCAGCCACAGCTGCTCTGGGCACCCTGGGCCAGTATTGTCATAGAGAGAATTTCTGATTAAGCCCATGTTGATGAAACAGAGCCAATTTCTTGTAGACAAAGAGCATTGTTTTGTTGCAGATATTCACACTGTGGAAAGATTAGCCCATGATTTAGCAATGAGAGGAAGAGCAGACATGCACATCCTCTGAGGTACAATCACTCATTTGTCTGTCAGGTTCAGTTATTTTGAATAGTCAGGGTTTTGCCCCTTTTCTCTGAGTATATAAACAATTCCGAGTTATCTTCTGAATGCTTTTGGATAAGTTCCCAGGAGAACTTAAGTCTTGTAACATGCCTGTAGGCAGCTGTCTTCTCCAGCCCTGGTTTGTGGTTAGCCCTCCTGTGACCAGTGGAAAATCTGGTTATTGTGTACATGAGGAGCAGCCCCTCGTGTCCAAGCCAGGCTGTTTGGGTGCTTTCCTTCTCTTGCTTTCTCACAGCTTCATCTGAAATCACATACTTCTGCAAGTCTTACAAACAGCCATCATTCTTTGGAAGGAAAATTGAACAAAGGAATGTGCAAAAATTGCTGGCGTGATTATCAGTCACATCACAAATGGGGCTTCTGTTGCCTCCTTAGATTTATTACCTAAACCTGCAGCACACAAGCTAGCAGGCTCCTCTGGGAGAGGCATTGTATTCCTGTGGACATTCCTCCTCAGCTGTTTGGGCTCCCAAATCCCCTGGCCTGCCACGTGCTCCAGCTTGAAGGGTGGCACTGGTTTTGCCTGGATGGAGTGTGCAAGCCTGGTGGGTTCCTTGCAGAATTCCCACCCTGGGAGGCAGTGATGTGCTTACAGCTGAGATTTCCAGCACTGGGAAGGACCTGATGGATGGTTTGATTTGCTGTGAAGGACCATCCCACAAAGTCTCAGCAGAGTTTAGGCTGGAGCTGTGCAGATTGCATCCCTTGTGTGCAATTCCTCTTTTGCTGAGGATGAGGGACAAGTTCTGCTTTCAGCAGGCACGAGTCAGGGGGGAAAATATTCTTCTGGAATTTCCATTGAAGGCAAAATATGAAAAAATAAATGAACTCTTCTGTGATAATGAAAAAAGCTTTTGATATTCAGTGGGTGAAGCCTGGATGTCCCAGTCTCACTCACCCTGTGTCTGGAGCAGGACATTGGATGTTAGATGTCACTAATTTCTGTGACACCCCTTCACTGCCTCTCAGCACATCTGCAAACCCCTCAGGGATAAGCACACATCTCCTTTTCTTATTCCCCAGCAGGACTTGCAGCTCACAACATAAAATCATAGGCTCATTAAGGTTGGAAAAGAACTCTGAGATCATGGAGTTCAGCCCTTAACCTGAATTAGCACTGAATTCAGCACTCAGCCATGTCCCCAGGTGCCACATGCCTTTTGAACACTTCCAGGGATGCAGATTCCACCACCATTCCTGAGCAGCCTCTTCCAGTGCCCTGACCATCTTTTCTGTGAAGAAAAATTTCACAATATCCAGGCTAAACCTCCCCTGGCACAATTTGAGGCCATGTCAAACATCTCGCATTTTGTTTTTTAGGGGAATTTGCCCTTTCAAAACTTTTATATCTCCTCTCTCTGCCTTGAATAAGCATTCACCTTTGTCTTAGTAAAATAAAAAACTATATCATGGCAAATTAATCCCAAAGCTGTATCACTCATGTTTGTAATCTTGTGCTCTCTTATTTAAAACCTCATTGTGTTTTGGTCTTTTGTTGCACTGCTGTGTGCATCCTTTCTTTCTTGAATCTGTTTTTTGTTTTTGTATTTTCCAGTTAATTTTTTTTTTTGTATTTTCCAGTGATTTTTTTTTGGTTTTTTTTTTTAGTTAAATGTAATCTAAAAGTGTCGTCTCTGTCATGAGATTGAAAGGTGGTCAAATTGCACATAATCTGCCCTTTCTGAATGCCTCAGTGATGGTTTTGTTGATTTCCCAGATCTTTGGTGTTGATCCTGCACCTGGATGGAGTAAGTTGCTGGAGCTGTGGAGCCTTTTGTCAGGTTATATGTTTATTATATTATTATACCTATTTATACAATATAACAACAACAACAAACAACAACAACAACAACAACAGCAACAACAACAACAATAATAATAATTTATACAATACATATTTATTATTCTCCATCCCATAGAAATGGAATTCTGTGTCTTTGGGGTCTTTTTTTCAGGAGAGAAATGGATGGTATGTACTTTCCATGAAGCTGTTGAGGGCAGCTGGGCTGAGGTGAGCTTCAGTGAGGGTCCTGCTCATGGATGACTGCGGATGGACAGTGAAGGAACAGGGGTGCAAGGACACACTGAATGAGCTCTGGTAGAAACTGGAGGTGCTGTGGATAAAGAATGTCAAGGATTAGTGGATTTGTGATGTTTAGAGGTGTAGAGAAGTCAGAATTCTTTCCCAGAGGGGTTGGTGACCCTGTGCACCACCACCAGTGCACTGTGAGCAAACAGGACTGGGGAAATGGAAAAGGGAGTGATGGCTCAAAAAGCTCAAAGAGCCATTCACGATGGGACAGCCAAAACCAGGAGGTGTATCTTGGGGCAAAGAACAGAAATTCAGTGTTCCTCAGGGGATTTGTTTGTTCCATGGACAAAGCTGTTTAGTTTGTGTAGGAAGGTTGCTCACTGCTCATGGCTCCTGGCAGAAAAGCTGCACACAGCTGCCTCTGGTTGCTGAGCCACCACCACAGGACGTCTGCTGTTGAGCAGTATTTCTCTCTCTGGGGAGGGAGAGTTTGTGTTTTAAGGTATTTTGTGTGTGGGCTGGGCTGAGTCACCCACACAGTTTAGATAAGGGTGAGTTGGAGATAAGTGAAGTGTTGGGTTATGCTGGAGTGAATCCAATGGGAGAGACCATCCTGGATCCTCAGGCTGGGGCATCCACAGCTGCTCTGGGCACCCTGGGCCAGAGCCTGCCCACCCTCCCAGCCAGCAATTCCTAATTGCCAAGAGCCCAAAATCTGTGCCTGCCCTCTGGCAGTGGGAGCCATTGCCTGGGTGCTGTCCCTGCAGGCCTTGTCCCCAGTCCCTGTGCAGCTCTGCTGGAGCCCCTGGAGGCCCTGGCAGGGGCTCTGAGGTGTCCCTGGAGCTTCTCTTGTGCAGCTCAACAGCCCCAGCTGTGCCAGGCTGGCTCCAGAGCAGAGGGGCTCCAGCCCTGGCAGCAGCTCTGTGGCCTCCTCTGGACTTGCACTTTCCTACAGTGTCACACTCTCCCCCACCAAAACTACACCGTGCAATGAATTTTGTAGCTGCTTTGTGACTGAGGCACCAGGACTGTTTGCTGGAAAATTCCACTTGAAAAAATTCTTTCTTTTCCTTCTCAGTGCACCATTCCAGGGGCACGCTTTTCCAAGAATTATTTCTCTAAGTGTTCTCGTTAGCAAATCTGATCCTTAACCTCCCACTGATCTCAGCCTTATCCGATTAAACTGATGACCAATCCAAGAATGTTTAATCTAAAATGAAGGGATTTGTAGTTAGTCAGTTTCCTAAGACCATGGCTTCTATCCATTTTCTTCTAATCTATATATTTTCATTAGCAGTAAAAGGAAAAAAAATACACTTTCTAAAAAACTGTTTGCGTTTGAACTTCCATTTTTGCAACTGCACATATGTAGTTTTATTTTACTCAAAAAATTACTGTTAATGACATCACTGGTCCTAAAAATAAAAGCAATTGCTCCAGCGTTCCAAGTGCAACTGGTCTGTATTTTCCCTCAAAGGTGCTTCTGTTTGTTCATAGGATTGATTTTGTTGCTCCCTTCTAAGAGTTTGAATTTGTTGTGGGAAATCCTCATGGCAGTGATCTTAGAGGTATATTCCAACCCAAATGGTGAAGATTATGAGGTTTTTTTTTTTTTTTAATTTTGCTTTGAGGAAACAGCCTCAAGATGTACCAGGGGATGTTTAGGTTGAATATTAAAGAAAAATTTCTTCACTGAAAGGGTTGTCCAGCCCTGGGTGGTCCTGCAATGGTGGAGCCCCCGTCTCTGGAGGGATTTAAAAGCTGTGTGGATGTGGAATTTGGAGACATGGGCCAGTGGTGGCCTTGGCAGTGCTGGGGGGAACTTGATGATGTTTTCCAACCTTAACCATTCTGTGATTCTATTCTATGATTCTGCTATGCACTAGAGTGTAATAGCAAGTCAGGGGGCCTCAGCCTCAAGGTAAGTAATTTAACCTTCACAGCCCCTTTGCAAGTAAAGCACCTTTGGGGTCCTAAAATGGTCCTTCTGACCCACATCCCTGAAATATTAAGGCCTCCAACTCCTGTTTAAACAGTTTCTGTTTCAATATATGTGAAACTAATTGCCATGGTCTGTCTGTGCCTCTGAGAACATGGAGAGTGAGGGCCCTATGTCATGGAGGTGTATTTGCTTTGAGAGTTGTTCAGTTTCCTCATCTCATTCCAAATCTGGGAAAAGCTCAGCTGCTGGTGACAAAATACCTTACAAGACTGCCTTACTACCTGAAGGCAGTTTTCCATGGCAAGACAAAGAGAAACTTCAGAGAGGTGTTAATTTGTGCCTAACAATTCACCTGTCGTGCAGTGAATGAGGGAGAGGGAAACAATCAAGCAATAATCAAGAGTAATCTTTTCAATGCATAGTCCTGCTTCCTCGTGGGTAGCATCTTTCTTAGCAGGTGAATTATGCCCAGCTAAGGCCAAATTCTATGTCAATCCCTTCTCACTTAGTGTCAAGATTCAAAAGATTAGATAATTATCAACACCAGCATTCTTCATACTGTTTATATTTCATGTGCAGCTCAGTAAAACCAAACAGAACCTGCAGCAGTCCTGGAGGATCAGATAAAGGACATTGCATTGTTGCATTTCCCCAGATTTGAGCGCTTGACATCAAACTGGTAGTCTTGGGGGAGATTTATGCACATCAGACATCATCAATGAGAGCAGCTTAGGAAGTGGCAGTCAGGCACTTGAGTCAGACTTTTGGGTAAAATGTGACTCCCAGCAGATGTGTCCCAGTAGTCAGGGTTTTTTAAAACTTTATTTATTTATTTATTTTAAAATTTATTTATTTTTAGGGTTTTATTTATTTATAGCTTATTTATTTGTAAGTTATTTATATAAACATTACTTATTTATTTATTTTAGTTTTTGTGGTTTTTAAAAAAAAATGTTTTTATTGATTTCTCCCCCACAAATTACTTTCAATAGCATTTACTTATTTTACTTATATATGTATTTCTTTTCAGAACTGTAAACACAATGGCATCTCTTTGCTGGCACTGGGAGGGAGGTAGTCCAGGAAAATACTCCAAAATTTCTGCCTAGTGTGTTTCTTATGTGTCTGGCATCACCTGTGTATCAGAAACAACACTGAAAAAAGAATGCTTGGAAAAGAGGGGTGATCTGAATAGTATTTATTTGATGTAAAGACAAAAAACAAACAAACAAACAAAAACACACACAAAAAAAAGAAGACCAAACAGCCAAAAAACCCAGTTTCAGTAATAAGATAAATTAGTCCTGTTAGCAAAGACAGTGTTTTGAACGATAATGGGAAAAAGCATAATATAATATGCATGTTCTGACTGACTTACATGTCAAATTTCCAAATAGCTGTTATTTCCTGAGAGGTGATGGGAAGAATAAATTTGCTGGATAGTGTAAAATGTAGAATTAATTCTGAATGATGTGCAAAATATTTCTAAATGGCTGGGACATAGCCTTCATCTTTTGTTGTTTTTCGGTTCTGTGTGTATGATTTCTTTATGGTAGTGCCAAAATGTCCCTGTTGCTCAGCAACAGCAGGCTGGAATAGCACCAGTCAGAGGAAATCTACTGATTTACACTGGACATAAACTGTGTTCTCTTGCTCAAGTGCATATTTTGACAGAAGGGTGAAAGCAGCCTCTGTTGGTTTGCCTCTCTGGAGCACTCGTGGTCCTGGGTGGGGAGATCTCAGTTCAGGCATTAAAATACCCTTTTACACTACAATTTGATAAATCACAGAACCAGGGAATGGTTTGGGTTGTGTTGGACACCTGAATTTCATCAGCCCAGCCCCCTGCAATGGTCAGGGACATCTTCCACTGCACCAAGTGGCTCAGAGACCTGCCCAACTGGACCCTGACTTTTTCCAGGGATGGGGCATCTACCATACCTCTGGACAGTGGGCCAGTGCCTCACCGCCCTACCCACGAAAAATTCCTTCTTTTTATCTGGTCAGAATCAATCCTCTTTTACCTTAAAACCATCAACCCTCTTCCCATCGTCGCGGGCCCTGATAGAAAGTTTGTCCACATTTTTCTTAAAGAGATCTTCAAGTGCTGAGAGGCCACAAAAATATCTCCCCAGAGCCTTCTCTTCTTCAGGTGAGCACCTCCAGCTCTCCCAGCCTGGCTCCAAAGCAGAGGAGCTCCAAGCCCCAGAGCATCTCCATGGCCCTCTGTGCCTGCTCCAGGAATATTCTGGAAAAACCTGACCTCATCTGGCCCCAGTCTGGGGCCTGGTCAGCATCTCCCCTAGGAATGAATCCCTGCCTGGTCTGGAGGAGGTTTCTGTAGCTCTGTTGACCCAGTGCTGTCCCTTGGGCTGATTGTGCCTCCTGTACAGAACCAGGCTTTGCACTTGCAGGTTTAAGGAGGTTTGATGCCAAAGGACTGCAAAATGCCAAAGGACTGAGAGAGCTGGGGCTGTTCATCCTGAAAAAGGCTCTGAGGAGGACTTAGAGCTCCTTTGAGTGCCTGAACTGGCTCCAGGAGAGCAGGAGGAGGATTTTGGCTGTCTTGGGTAGCAGGACAGGGGGAATGGGTTTACACTGCCAGAGGGTAGGGATGGGATAGGTGGGATATTGGGAAGGAATTCTTAGCTGTGAGGCCCTGGCATCAATTTCCCGGAGCAGCTGTGGCTGCCCCTGGATCCCTGGAAGTGTCCAAGGCCAGGCTGGATGGGGCCTGAGCAACCTGAGATAGTGGAAGGTCCCTTCCCTTGGCATAGGGGATGGAACAAAGACCCTTAACCCAAACAATTTTGTGATTCTGTGATTTTGTGATTCTGTGATAAGCACAAAGAGCAGAATTTAAAAATCTCCTCTGTATCCCACACACACTGATTTAAAAATTTTATTTTCCATTGTCTTCTATGCTACTTGTTTAAGAAGTAACCTATCTTTGGAAGAGCTTAATGATAATAAAGAGAGAGGAACTTAAAGCAAACTCAAAAAAGCATGAATGTTTGTTTTAGAAATTGACTCTGCAGAACATTATGTAGATATTTATTAAGTAAATCATGGAAATGCTACATTTTACAAGTGAGTGTCAATCACACAGAAATACTGTTGAACATCTGAAATCCTAGAACTTCACCAGAAGACACTGCCAACCGTTCATCACAAATATTTTACACTCAGGCCTTTGTGATGTTTGCAAAAATACATGGTTTGGTTTTTTTTTTCCCCCTCCCAAACTCAGAAATAATGCTAGATTGTATTTCATTTGCTACAAGGAAAACAGGTTTTGGTTTGCTTTTCCTGGTGTGACACTAATCCATGCAGGCTCCTGTCAGCTGAAGGACCTGAGCACATGGAATATTTTTGGTGAAGATATGAGCTTCAACAGGAGACAGAGTATGTCAGTGAGCCAGGCAGAAAGGTTGATGCCTGTTCGGGTGATCCACACTGCTGGGTGCAAGGACAGCCCCCCTCTTCCCTCCCTGCACACCCTGGGAGCCTGGGCACAGGTGGCACCTGGCTGGTGCCCTGCAGAGCTCTGCTGGACTGACCTCAAATGTCCCCTTCCCACTGTGGGGCAGAGAGGAAGGCAGAGCAGCATCTTCACAGAACCACAGAGCTGCTGCCAAGGCCACCCCTGACCCTGTCCCCAAGTGCCACCCCCACAAGGCCTTAAAACCCTCCCAGGATGGGGACACCACTGCTGCCCCAAACAGCCTCTTCCTAGGCTTGATAACTATTTCTACAAAGATATTATCCCCAATAATCCAATCCAATATTATCCCAAATAATCCAATCCAATTTAAACCTCCCCTGGCACAACTTGAGGCCATCCCCTTTCCTCCTGTCCCTGTTCCCTTGGAGTTGTCCCTGGCTGTCCCCTCCTGTCAGGGAGCTCTTCAGAGCCACAAGGTCCCCACGAGCCTCCTGAGCTTCAGCAGCAGGCTGGGACAGTGCCACATTTTGCTGTTTGATATTCCTGGGCTGAGTGGGACAGTGTAGGGAGAGGAGTTCAGAAGTTCAGCTCAAATGAGTTCTATTTGTGCACTGACTGAACAGAGCCCTTTTATTGCATAGGAAAGGGAGAGCGATGAGTTTCTTGCTGCCCCCTACTTTGCTAACCCATCACCAAGTTCAAGTATTAGAAGAAATCATGAGATTAACACAAAAATCACAAAAATCATGTCTATTTTATGTTTGTTGATTGCTAATGAACATCTCCCTCCATGGGGTTTGAGAGGTTCTCCAGGTAGAATTCTTCACAACCTATTTTCTACTTGGCAAGGAGTGCTCTTTATTTCCTTTCTCTGCTACAATGAAACTCTCTAGCATGCCTCCTATTGCTGTCATAAGATATTTAGCCATTAATTTGAAGTCCCCTCATATGCTGAAAGATGCTCTTTATTTCTTTACATTTGATTTCGGCGTCTTCAATTTCACAGAGAGATTTTTCTTTTCAGCTTGTAAGTAATTTTCCCATTGCTTATAATTCAAGTGTCTTTTCAGACATGTGTGCTTTGAAATCATAACAGGTTGATACTGGGAAATGGTCATTCCAGCACAGCCCAGTCCTACCTAATAGAAATCACCTGAATAGAACAAACAGATGTGGTGGGAAAAGTTTCTCCACGCAGAAGTAGTGTTGGACATTGTAGCAGACAAATCACATTCTGTTGGGCAAATACCTCGTGTTCTTGCCTTGAAATGAGCTGAGTTTCTCTCTTCTTGGGTCTCTATGCCTCACAGCAAGACTTCTCATGTTTCTTCATCATCAGGTAATAAGCTCTGTTGGCTTCTGGGTAGGTGACTTTGGAGAGTGGCAGCCTGCAGATCCCAGAGTGGTTCGTGGTCATTAGCAGGAAGGTCAGGGCAGACAAGCAAAAGGGCCAGGTTCCAGATGGCACCCCAAACTGCAAAGAAAAACAACAAACCACCCATTTGCTTCGTGTCTTTCTTTTATTAGACTAACACCCACAGCCAGACACCTTGGAACAAGGTTTCTGGAAGAAGTCTAGACTCGGTTTTGCTTTGAGTCTTTCCTTAGGGAGGCTGGGTTTCTTTATGATGTCTTGACATTGTGCATCAGCCTGAGACATCTACCAGCTCTGGTGAGAGGGCTGCCTCATCTGCCGTGGGGAAGGTTTCTTGGGTGCATGAGGTAGGAGAGGGTGACAATGAGAGAGGAGAGCAGATACCAGAAACATTCAGCTCTTCCCTGGGCTGTGGTACCTACTGACTTTTGGCAACTGAGAAAAGAAGTTAACCCAAATTTAATGTTTCTTTAGCATGTGCAGGGCCCTTTTTCCAATTGCTTCTGGCATGAAGTAAATACCTGAAAGAGGGGAGATATTCTAGCAGCCTGCCAGCGCCTAAAGCAGGTCCAGGAGAGCTGGAGAGGCACTTTGGGGAAGGGCCTAGACAGGATAAGGGGGAACGGCTTTCCACTGACAGAGGGCAGGGTTAGATTGGGTATGAGGAAGGAATTCTTCCCTGTGAGAGTGGTGAGGCCCTGGCACAGGGTGCCCAGAGAAGCTGTGGCTGCCCCATTCCTGGAAGTGTTCAAGGACAGATGGGGCTTGGAGCACTCTGGGACAGTGGAAGGTGTCCCTGCCCATGGCATAGGGGTTGGAACTTGATGAGTTTTAAGGTGCCTTCCAACCCAAACCATTCCGTGATTCTGTGATCTCACAAGTGTCTGGAGCTGAGCTGTGGAAGTTCATGCAAACTCTGAGGATGGAAAGTGGCAAGTGATAATTCCAAGTCACCTTTTCCAGTGGGAATCACACCAACCCCCCTGGGCAGATAGTAACCCCTCTCCCAGACCATTTCTGCCTTTGGCTGAGTTTTTCTCCACATCTTGGTG
This sequence comes from Molothrus aeneus, assembly GCF_037042795.1. NCBI lineage: Eukaryota > Metazoa > Chordata > Aves > Passeriformes > Icteridae > Molothrus > Molothrus aeneus. The sequence goes on from NC_089680.1 coordinate 2,195,510, forward strand.
TTTTGTCTGACAAGCCAGGGAAATCAGCCCTTAGCTGATACACTACTTACCACAGACAACATGTGGGTCACTGCTGCTCCCAGGTAGGCACTGAAGAGTGCTGTGGAGGAGAAAGGCAGTTCCTGGTGAGTTCAGCTGCTCATGGAGTACAACAGCAATGACAAACATCTCTCCTTCTGCCTCGGGGAGCTCAACCAGTGATTATGACCCTGTCTGGGCACAACCCTGCTAAACCCCTCCCTGTGTCCCCTCCAACCTGGAGCATATGGGAGGGGCAAAACAAACAAACAAACAAACAACAAAACTGGACTGATGAAAAATGTGCATAATGGGCTTTTGAAAAATGCACTGACGTGGAAAGTATGTAGCTTGATGGATGGGGTTACATAGGAAAATAACCCACTCTCATCTGTCCTGCCTCCAGGGCTTGAAGGTGGGTCAATGACATTCAGAGCTAAATCTCTCTTATATGACCACTGAATGAGCAATAGTTTCACTCCCAGCTCGCTCTGATATTGAAATTTCATATGGAATTGCCTTATAAATAATTCTTCAACCCTGCTGTGTTGCCCAGCTCATGCCTTTGATCCATTTCAAGAGAATGGGGAGTGTGTACTGTCTAACTAGAGCAGAGCCCCACTCTTCTCAAAGATTAGCATGTCCTTCTTCAAAGAAGGAATTTGAGCCGGTATCTATGGCTGGAAAAAAACCACCCGTGATTCATCCAGCAACGAGCGAACAAACACAACTAATGACTCAAAACAAAGCTGATTTGATTTCAAAGACCTCAGTTAACACGTGCCCACCGATCACAGCTCTTTCTTTAAACACAGCTCTTGGCCAAAAATGAAAGCACAGAGTGCATGAAAGCCGTGGCTCCAACACGCAGCCCCACCACTCGTCAGCCTCGCCTACATCCATCTGCCTGCCTGGGGTGCCCATCTGGCTCCAGCCCCCCTCTGCTGTGAGGAGAGGTCTCTTCTCATCCTGTCTCACTTCAAGGGGAGGTGAAAACCTGCTGGGTACCTACCACAGGCCATGGCCAGGAGGTGTGTCTGCCAGGTGAGAGCCAGGAACATGCCCCCGATGGCAGCGCAGGACAGGGCGCTGTTGTAGCCCCACAGCCCCAAGTAGATTTGGTTAAACGGTGTTGCTAAGCTTAGCCCTGGAAAATAAAGCCAGAGAAATGTGTCATTCCTTGGCCAAAGGGATGAAAGCGGTGGAGAAGTGGCATGAATCCAGATTTTCAAAGGTTCTGGCCAGCACTTGTACATGGGGCTGTTTGTAATCCTGTTGCTAGGGTCTAAAAGGGAATCATGGCAGAATTTTCCTGTTGCTGCTGAGCTGGCTTTAGTGATTTCATTTCAGCAGAACACACATGAGTGGATGAGCCTACATGTGAACCTTAAATGAATCCCTGAGGCCTGCACGTTCAGGCTGATGGCTATGACTTTCATTGATCTGCCCCTAAACCCACCAGGATACACCCAGAAATTAAGTACTTTGTGGTAAAAATTAATCTCAGCACAACAGACACTTTTTTCTTCTGAAGGTTTCCACCCTCATAAAACAAGGTAAGAGAATGGGGAAGTGAATCAAAAGAATTCTTAAAGCAGAAGTTTGAGCACATTTTGTTTCCAATTAGCCATTCTCCGCTGGGTTAAACACTTGTGACTTTAATTGCTCCACTTATTGTAGTTCCTGTTTTACTCTCCATGCTTTTATACAAATCTGGATAAAACCATTACCTGCCAGCATCCCCGCTGCTGAGCCGATCACTGTGTGGACACAAATGAGTGGAGAGGAGATAAATAAACCAATCAGGAAAACTCCCCCAGTCCAGGGGTTGTCACAACCATAAACCTGGCCCACGCCGACTGGGATGGATTGCAGGAGCTGTAGAAATTAACAAACCAAACAAGACAATTTGTTATCAGCTTTGTAATTTTTTTTTTAAACCTATTTTTCTTGGCCAGGCTTACATTTGGCATTTATTGGATACAGTCTTTCTTTTTAATTGGAATATTTGGACAGGTCTCAGGAGACAGCAGGGCATTTCCACAAGGTTTCCCTTCAATGAAAATGAGTCATAGCTTGCTCCCTTGCCCTGAGCTCCTCTGCCAGGTTTTTGCTCTAAGATAAAAGGTAAAGAGTTTGTGAAAGGGTTTAATCATCCTCTTTGCATGTGCTGATTTTTGCATATCCATAGGGACCATGAGAGTGAACTTAGGGGATGGTTGAGATCCACTAGGAATATGAGCAAGAGTTGCTGGGCTGGTGGGACAGAGCCCAGCTTGGTCACAGCTTAGAGATGGTTTTGAGGCACTTTTTGTATACAGTCGCCATAAAACTATGTGCCATGGTAAATGTTCTTTGAGAAATGTCACTTGTGGGTTTCTATTTAGTGTCAATTAACTTCCTTTTCTTAATCACTCCCTAGGAAACCCTTAAAATAGTCAGCTGAGCCTTAGAAGAAAATAGTTACTCTGGTATCTGTATTGTTTATGGTGTAATCCAGGAGAATAAAATGTTCCTTTGGAAAGGTCCCACTTGAATATAAATTAAAAATGTGTGAATGTGCACCTGCGCCCAAGTTTTTAACCATTCCAACACAGTTATATCTGCTTGCTCATGTCTAATCAGAAAGATGCAATTTTATAAACAGCCTGTATCTGGAAAATTAAAATTACCCAGTGAGCTAACTGGAATTCTCAGCACAACCTTAGCTATGGGGAGATGATCAGTATATGCATAGAAATAGAAATGGGTAATTAGATTCAAGAGAGTATTTGAAGATTATAATCTATACAATTGGATCCAACTGCACATGAAAAGATTCTCCTTTTCAAGCTATCCAAAATGTAAATTCCTAGAGTAGAAAAAGTATTATATTTTGGATAATAGTTCTCTTATAAATCAAATTTTGTACTGCCAGGCCATAAAGCAGCAAAAAAGGAGGTGGACCCACTGGAGCCAGCGCAGAGGAGGCCACGGAGCTGCTGCCAGGGCTGGAGCCCCTCTGTTTTGGAGCCAGCCTGGCACAGCTGGGGCTGTTGAGCTGCACAAGAGAAGCTCCAGGGACACCTCAGAGCCCCTGCCAGGGCCTCCAGGGGCTCCAGCAGAGCTGCCCAGGGACTGGGGACAAGGCCTGCAGGGACAGCACCCAGGCAATGGCTCCCACTGCCAGAGGGCAGGCACAGATTTTGGGCTCTTGGCAATTAGGAATTGCTGGCTGGGAGGGTGGGCAGGCCCTGGCCCAGGGTGCCCAGAGCAGCTGTGGATGCCCCTGGATCCCTGGCAGTGTCCCAGGCCAGGCTGGATGGGGCTTGGAGCAGCCTGGGACAGTGGAAGATGTCCCTGCCCATGACAGGGGGGGTGGCACTGGATGGTCATTTAAGGCCCCATCCAACCCATTCCATAGGAATTTATAAAGGAAGAGAATACATTTCGGTAGTGTTTTTAACTGTAAATGAAGGGGACTGTGACCCTTAAGACATCCTACCATGGTGATTTCAGCATCTGCCCAGGTGATGTTCGGTGTTCCCATTGCAGGACGAATCACAGTCGTGGGGAAGAAGAGGTTGTGTGGTCCTGAAGCAGCCAGGTAGAGGGTCAAGGCCAAGTTGAAAGGCAGGGTGAGAACAGGCAGGTCCCACTTAGAGAAAACTGCACTTAAAGCACTGGTGAAAATAGGGCTGAAAGAAGAGCAAAATGAAGCTTGTCAGAGGGGCAAACTATAAACCCAGCTGCAGAAAATTTGGTCTATTTAAAACAAACAAAAAAACCCAAACCAAACCAAACCAAAAAAAACCCTTCTCCTCCTTCTATCTGTTTAATTTCCTCAATCTTTCTGATCAAATCAGAGACAGAAAGGGTCACTCCATAAATTTGCTACCCCACCAAAGGCAATTAACAATGTACAGATTCCTGTCGTGTTATGTTAGTATGTATGGTGAATTTGCTAAACGTGAAGGAGACAGGATCCAGTGCTTTAATGGAGTTATTCCCCAGCTCAATCTCAGAGTTTATCTTTTATTTTTAGCACCTGAAGTGGAGTGAGACTGTGGTACCCATGCTGGGTCTGAGTGAACTGTGAATGAGGCTGTGTGCCCTTGCTCAAGCTTGTGCATCAGCAGTAAAAGCTGACATCAAAGTGACTGTAACACCACATGAAATTCAGGCAGACAAATTACAGGTGTGGTTTTAGCAATCTGCAGCTAGACATTTTGGAGTCAAAGACCAGGCTTCAAAATTTTTTGCTGGCCAAATACCTAGTGGATTATGGTGTCATATATACGAGTAAAAAATATTAGTAGTTGTTTGTTTTGATTAGTGTCAACCATCATGTCTTGGGACCACTGAACAGCTTCTGTGCTTGGAGAAGTAAATTTTCATGACATTTTTATATGGTGACTTAAATAGATGAAACACTTGTGGTTGATGATGGTAGGAAATAGTGAAAATAATGTTCCTCTTGAAACAGAAATGAATTGATGCATCACAGCAATATGACTCACGTTCAGAACATTGAATTACACATGATCAGCCACTGATTTTTGTTTTCCCCACTGGGATTATTTGTGATTATGTGTGTATTTTTATTTGTTTCTGGATTACATCTGAGTTTAAAAGTGTAAATAACAGCACAGGTTTAACAGTACATATGTGTTAGTTGTGTTGCCTTTCCACTGCTGGCTGTATACAAGTGCAGCAGCTCAGACTCATGTGTGGGGGCTCTGGGGCTGGAAGGAGGAGCAGAGGAACCATCTGTCTTACCAGGTCATGGACACCAGTGCCACAGGCAGGAGGAGCCACCAGTTGTAGTCTTCATCAGCAGAGAAGACAGCCATCAGCAATCCCACCAGGACCCCGTTGTATCCGTACAGGCCTGCTGCTATGGCTGATCTGTGGGGAGGGAACAGCTGTCCTGAAGCCCTCTCCCCTGAGGATGCTTTGCTGACATCAGCCCTCCCTCCCCACCCAGCTGTGGCTCTGTTTGGGGATGACCTGCTGGAACTCAACCACTGAAATTCGATTTTTCACACCTGGCTCAGCACCTCCCCCCCGCTTCTGCAGGTTTGTCCAGTTTGTCCCCCTGCACCAGGTGCAGCTGCTGGGACATCTCTCTGGCCCTAGCAGACCAGATTCATGCCCAGTCAAGGCTGGATCACACAATCATAGAAGGTTTGGGTTGGAAAGAACCTTAGAGACCACCTTGTTCCAACCCTATGCCATGGGCAGGGACCCCTCCCACTAAATTCAGGCTCCTCATCCACACCAAACATCTAACACATAAATCAGCACTGAAGTGGCCACCTGAGGGGGAAAAGCATGGACTTACCTGTCCTGACCCAGAATAAGTGCTGTTAAAGTTGAGACAAGTGTTCCCACACATCCTGTGAGTGTCCACCATGGGTTCTGCATCAGGAGCCCAGTCAGAATGACCAGCCCAGAGAGGGGGTTGTTGACAAACATCACCTGGGATATCCCACGCAGCACCCAGTCAAGGAGCTGGATCACGAGGGGTTTGTCTGGAAAAGATCAAATCCAGCAATAAAACAAGCCCCCTAAAGTCTGCAGATGGTACTGATTTGGGATGTATTTTTGAAACTCAGGAAAAGTTTTGGCAGTGGGACTTGGCACCACGGCTGAAGCAATGAATCAACAAGACTGTAAAACCTGACAGGGATTTATTATGGTCCACAGTGAAGGCTTACAGCTGGAAAACTGAGATGAGCAGTGAGGTTGCCAGAACCCTGTGTTATAAAGTACCCTGGACCAGATTCATATGAACCAGCTAATTTATGATGTCTGTGGCTCAGATGGCAAATCGTGTGTGTATCCCACTGCTGATTTATCACAGGGACCAAACACACCTACCTATGTGTAATTTAACTTCACAGTGGCATTAGGCTTGACAGAAACTGCTCAGCTGAAAGGACGTGGAGTGTTAAGAAGAATGGCAGAGTACAGAATAACCATCCAGGGCTATATTCTGTGGGACTAAATTCACTTTGTACATGGCATGCTGGGAGGTAAATGTCATCTCAGACATCCCCAAGATTTAAGCACTATGTGGATCTCTGCACAAAGCTGATTTTTTCCCCTACAAAACGGACATAAATCAGGGTAGAGGTAGTTTCTCTACTACTCTAACTTGAATCACATCACTAAGAAGTTAGTTATTACTCCTTTGATATACTTTTTTTTTTTTTCTGGAATCCGCTGTCATTAGTCATGATGAAGTAGGTTTACCTTTCAGCCAGGTTCCAAAATCCTTCATGTCTCCAGTGAGGTAACCCACAGCTCTGCAGAAACTCTTCCCACCAGTGCTCAGTGGATTCTGCTTTGTTGGCATTCTTTCCCCCATGGTTTCTATCTTGACATCAACACAGTTTTCCATGTTGATGTTCTGAACCTTTGGTAAAATTCAAGGGAAAAGAAAAAAACAAGAGTTCATTACAATGTCTCTTTCTGATCCCTGCTTATTCTCCTTGCCACATTACTGCTCACCACATGGTACTTTGGAACCAGAAAGAGGAAAATCCTTACTCTGAGCACCTGATTCTTTTGTGTCCATGAGCACATTCCCTCTTCACATTCCCTGTCCTCCCAGACTTCCATGCAGTTATAAGAATATGTCTCATTTATTAAGCTTCTCTGCTGCTTAACCCATACTTCCAGTTTGAATTCATCCATCAGCCATCAATAATAGGTACCTAAATTCAGTTTTATAATCATCTATTGGGATCATTTCACCCTTCTTGTGAGCACAGGCTTAGCCTGGGGTTGTCCATGGTGCCTTATTCCATAACTCACTTGCATTCATACATTCCTTTTTCTCATTTGAACTGCACTTTAGGCTGACCAAACTTTAGAAGTACCCAGCATTGACTCAAGAGTTTGATGCCAGAATTCACCGTTCTTGCTTTCCACTCTGCCTTAGTCATGTTGCTTTTTTCTCTGCTGAGACAGTTTTGGGGACTGCATGTTGGAAGCTGTAGTAAGAAACCCTCAGAGACGAATGAAAATACACTCATTAAATTTACCTAGTGCTATAAAAAGTTTAAATAAGGTAGGGTACTGTTACAGGCCCAGCAAAGGTGTTTAGGCCTAAATAAGGTGTTTGGGATGCAGGACTGGGAGATGGGGTCCCCTTTGGGACATACACCCTTTGCATAAGGGGTTGCTGGAATAACCTTTGGCACCTCATACAGCCTAGACAGCATTATTCAGGCACATGGATCAGAGGCTTACACCTAACATTAAAAATCAGTGCCTATAGCCAATTCATTGTTTGTCTAAGAGCCAATTCTAAATATGAAGTCACCAAATAAATAAAAACTCCTGTGCCTGGAGCATAGCTTGTTTCCTGAACTAATTCTTGGTGATTATCAAGCAAACACCAAAGTGTGTTGCTGTGTGAATACAGAACCAGTGGTGCTTCAGGTCTCACTGGTGAGTGCCAGCTTGTGCAAGAAGTAATGAATTTATATTAGGAGCTGATAGTCTAAATAGGGTGATACGGACACATCGGTCTTGTGTTAGTTCTTGACTCTCTCAAAACTTCATTAAAGGCCTTGTAAACGTGTGGGGAGAGAACCCATAGCTCAGAAACACAGGTGCTGAGTACTTAAGGTGCTTCACCCCTGGGCATTGCACTGCCAGACCCTCCAGTGTGGTTAAGCAGCTCTGAGTCTGTGTAGGGGAAAGCCTGGTCAATGCACCATCTGTTAATCCTGGCCATTTTCTTGTTCTTGTGGTACAAGAGGGATGGCGGTGACATTTCAGGAAGGAATAAATATTTGCACAAATGAAAAAATGGGCATTTTCTGCCTTCTGGAAGAGCTCAGCTAATAAAAGGATAGGTTCTAGATGAGATGCTGATTACAGGACCAGTAAATACAGAAGAGTATTGAGTTTGGCTTTGTGTAGGACATGAAGGTAAGGACCTGGAATAAAAAGGCTAAGAAAGAAAAGAAGAGGAGGAAAGAGTGGTGCTAGGAATGGTGTCCTGATAACGGGACACCATTCATTAACCATCGCTTTTTTCATACTTTATTCTGGAATAAGTGAATGGAATATACTTTCAGTTAAATCAGAATTTCCACCCAAGATAAACTCTCTCCATTTGGTGAAAGTGCAGATCCTTTCCTGAAAGTGAAAGATCCTTTCTTTTCAAAGGATCTCCCTCTTTATCAGCTTGGGCTTTCCCTGTTGCTAACCTGTAAAATGAGGTGCTGCTGCAGTGCAGAGCAGTGCTGTGAGACCCTGGGTGTTCCCCTGCACGCTGAGTGAGGAGCTGTTTGCACTCAGGGGTCTGCAGAATGGGATGCAATGTGCATGTGAAGTGTTGCAGTCACTGTCCACTCCACTTGTACAGTGGAGATAAAAAAATGGAAGAGGCTGAGGGCCTGAATTCACCAAAAAATGGACGTATTGCTTTGCCATGTAAAGGCAAGAGTGAGCTGGCAGTGCTCCTCTGCCCTTTCCAGGGGCAGAAATGAAGCCAGCTCAGTGCAGCTGGCACGGCAATCAGACCAGGTGACCTGGTGAGTCACTTGCACTAACCTGTTTCCAACTTCACACCCAGTGAATGCCCAGCGAGTCCCAGAGCATTCAGAGTCACAGAGGCTGCAGGGTGATCCTGGTTACTTTCTGTCCTGCAGGGCTGCTCAACCCGTGTTCATTATGTCACAGAATCATGGAATACTTTGTGCTGGAAGGGACCTTTAAGGCTCACCTATTCCAACCCCTCAGGCACTCCCATTTGAGCTAGACATGGTCTCTCTCTAGAGGGACCAAAGGAATTTCATCTGTTCAGTAGAGCTTGTGGTGAGTGACAGGACAAGGGGCAGTGGCTTCAAACTGAGAGAGGGCAGGGTTCGATTAAACATCAGGAAGAAATTGTTCCATGTCAGATTCCCTGTCAGAGATTGCCCAGAGAAGCTGTGGTTGCCTCTGGATCCCTGGAAGTGTTCAAGACCAGGATAGACAGGTCTTGGAGCAAACTGGGATAGTGGAAGGTGTCCCTGCCCATGGCAGGGAGGGGGACTAGATGAGCTTTAAAACCCCTTCCAACCCCAACCTTTCTGTGATTTTTTATGCTAAGAGAGAATGAAACCATTATTGAACAGCCTCCTCACCTGCAGAGCAGCCAGGTGGGAAGTGGGTGTAGGCCAAGAAAACCTTTGGTTTGGGATGGGGTCCTCATGACACAGTGAAGACCCAGATCCAGCCCCACTGGTTTCATGACTTCCCTGAATCCCATGCCAGGCACTGTGCGGGGGCTGCATCCTGTCTGAGTGAGTTTTGTTGTCACCACAGCCCTGAGACTTGTCCTGTCTATTCAGAAACACAAAGTATGAAGGATTTGCACTACTTCTACTGAGTTTTCCAATAGGAGCATAAAGAGGTAGTGAAACACTTGGAAACTGGCACCAGCAGGCATTTTTTAGGCATTTTTAGCGATTTTACAAAGCAATACCTACCATACATATGCATAGATTAATGATTTATTAACACATTGTGTTGCTCCAGGGAGTAGGTGATAGCAGGTATTTAGGAAAGGAGAGAATACAGAAGGTGTCTTATCTCAGAACTGTGGATATGCTCAGAGAATTTTAGCACAGTGATATCTGAATAATAATGCAGACCAAAGTGTACATGTTCTGATGGGGATTTCATGTGTGCTGGTCTGCAGCAGGTCTTTTGAAGACCTGCAGCTGAAGTTATGCAAACACATGGTTTTCACTGAAAGCGTTATTTTTTCTTAGTGCACAAAGGAAGGAAATGGAGATAATTGCAAAAGGAGTGTTCTGCTGGAACAGACTGCTGGGCTTCTGCAGGGAGGTAGGTTTGGTAATTTTTTTATTCTTGATTTCTATTCTAGTCCAGGGGAAAAAAAAATAAAATTAAAGGCTAAGTTCTGTTCTCAGGCAGCTTGGAGCACACTGCCTCGTCTCACATAAACTCTTGAGAGGTGTTCCATCCCTGCAGTACAAACTCCCAGTACTGGTGTGTGACTGGTGAGATACAGGAGCAGCAGCAGAACCCAGGCAGAGCCAGTCTGAACACACTTTTCATCTCAGTGCTGCAAGTGCAAGTGGTTTGTAGTGTGCTGTAAGTGCAGAGAAACTACTGAAACCATTTTCATGGGAAGTGAGAGCTTCCCATGAAACAAAGCAGAAAACATAGAAGATGTTTCTCTTTTATGAAGATGAAATCATCACAGGGCCGAGATGTTAATCTACCGTGCTTTTTAATCATCCTTTCAGAGTTAATAAATGTCCTGTAGCAAAGTGCTGACGTTATGCAACCCCGTGTCTCCCTAAATCAATTTTCCTTCCACTGGTGTGCACTTCCTCCCTGTCAGGCCGTACCCACGGCATCCCAGTCATGCCTTCTAAAGCTGGGGCTGCCCTCCTGCAGCACCTGGCCCTGCAAACACTCCTTTATCCACCTGCTGAGGACGAGACAAGCCTGGCCACAGGTTGGTTTTGTGTTGTGCATGCTAAGAGCAGTGTTGTGCTTGCAGCTGGGAGAGGGACAGAGTTTTTAGTTTGGCTGATTAATATTCCAGGTAATGGGTGCTTCCAAGCTTGGACAGGGAGCTTTTACCTGTGGAAATGCAGCAAAGCTATCTAGCACTTTCTCTTCTTTCTGGAATTTTCCTCTCTCCCTGCCAAAATCCAGGTTTCTCTGAGGGTTTAATTTATGGTGAGGTGTTTGTTTGTGCAAGGACCTGCTACCGCACAATCGCAGCCATTGTATCTTGCATTCTCTGAATTGTTGCTGTGAAGTCTGCGGGCAGCCAAGCTCTGTGAGCAGCCTGTTTTTAGAGGAATTCCTGCATCCAAGCACAATAGGAGGAAAGGGCCAGACTCTCTGCAGCTCTAATTCCAGCAGAGCCCGTGTGATGTTACCAGGGGTGTAGTAAAGCTGGATTAATATTGTGTTAGGCATAGGAACACACGCAAGCACAAGCACAATCCTTGAAACAGGTTATAATGCACTTGACCCTCACTGGAAGAAAATAGCTCAGGTTCTCCCATAGAAGATATATTTCAAAGTATTAGATCAAAAGAAAGCTTACACCTCAGATTCAAATATTCATTAAGCTCACATGCAATTCAGTTTTCAGAGACCTCTCTCTCAGGGACAGAGAAATACAGAGACACTATCTCATCAGCTGTGTATTATTACTATGTGGGCGTTTTCATTTGGCAGAACGAAAGGCAGTAAAAGGAAATGCTAAAGAGTTCTGGTTATTTCTTTTAAAAATTTATTTCTTTTCTCTATTTCCTGCAAGGCTCTGCCACCTGGCTATGCAGTACTAATAAATCCTCACCCTGCTAGAAACTGCTTGATAACTCGTATTCTTGTGCTCCTCCTGAGCCTCAGCTGCTCTCCTTCAGCAGGGCTGCTCAAATGCTGCTTGCCAGGTGTTTTGAGGGAGAGGAAAGACCCAGGTAAGTCAGTAACAGGGTGCATTAAAAGGAAAGAACAGAGTGCTCTTACCTCTCAGACGAGCTTGGGAGGAGCTGTAGGTTTGCTGGTTAGGCCAGAAGGAAAGTAGGGAAAAAGAAAATGTCCCACCAGCTTATATAGGCTAGCATGGCTCCTGTCCTGATATTACTGATTTGTTTCTCCTCCCACTTAGTGAGCTCCAAGTGAATGTTAAGAAAGTTCCCCTTTGAATTCTCCACCTTTCCTCTTGCTCTGTCCTGGGTCTCTTGCCAACAATCTATCCAAATGTCCTCTTTCCTGCTGGATTTTTTAAGTTTTTTTTTTTTTTTGTTTAGTTTTTTAAATGATTTTATTTTTACTTTTTCCTTTTTTTTTAAAACAAATTAATTCTCCTTTAACTTTGTCCTTTCTCCTTCTCTACCACTTAAAATAAAAGAAGATTTTGAAATGGACTCTCAGTATACCTGGGTTGACCTCAAGCTCATCCTCAGCATTATCTTCCTTATCCAATGCAACTTAGCATCCTTCCCTATCAAAATTCTGACCTGGGAATGTGCAACACAGCATTTTGTGTTCGGCAGCCTATCAAGTTTTCCTCTTTCTGGGTACCTTTCAGAAGCACTGTTCTGTTAATGAAATGCAGTGGAAGACCGGGTGACCTTCCAATGTTTAATTGCTTTTATATATTATTTGAGAAATTCAAGGGGTATTTTTCTTTCTTTTTCTTTCTTTTCCTTTTTTTTTTTTTTTAAACCTATCCTCCCCATCTCACTGGAGGAATCTGAAATATCAGAAGTGTTGCATATTTGAGAGGTTTATAGGGCTGTGAAAGTGCTGCAAGTGACAGAGAAGAGGCTGGAGAGGGAAGTCTTGAATAGTAATGCAGGAGAAAGGGCAGAGAAGAAGATGGTGAACTTAAGGGACCTTATAGGCTAATTTAATCCATTGTAGAATTCTCTTTAGGACTCTTTCACAGTGATGGCTGAGAGAAGCAACCTTGCAAATTGAGCTGCGTGCTGGAGAGAATGGTTTATTGTTAAAGCAGAACCCATCGAGCTTTGTGACTTTGCTTCCCCCAGCCCTGTGGAAACAGCCTCGGCGAGCACATGAGCTGGAGGGGTGTTATTGTCCCTGCACTCATTCCCAGGGTGCATCTCTTTTGATGGAGGTGTTTTTAACAGCAGACTGGTTTTTTTTCCCCCCTCAGAGGAGGGCATCTGATATAAGCTGTCAGCTTAGCATTGCTGCAAGAGCTAGCCTTCCTCTGATCAAACAGGCAGCAGCCCCTGTGAGTGAGCCAGACACTGCCATCCTACGCCTTTGCACCCAGCAGAACATGAAATTTTGCAGGGGAAGCTGCCTCACTCTAGTGCAGTTAACATATTTTCCCTTTTCCATTAATTTCTCCTCAGGCTGCCTTTGCTTTCTGACTGGTGAAATGAATCCTTGCATGTCCAAAGAAGGGATATGCATTGGGTGATTTGGATGGCAGACCCTCACACACAAGGAGTGTGTTCAGACTGAATTTTGATCTTCACACCTCTCACATTCCAGGGATGTCCAGGCCTGGCTTCAAATTATTTCAAGCAACATCTCTTCAGCTCTCCCTCCAAGGCGTGCAGCACATGGGGCAGGCAGGGCTCACTCCTGGGTTGATCTGTAGGGTATTTATTCCCTCCAGGGAATCACGGATTCCCAGAATATTCTGAGTTGGAGGGGACCCACAAGAATCATCGAATCCAGCTCTGAAGTAAAAGGCCCATAGAGGGAATGAACCCACAGCCTTGTCCAAATTAGCAGCATGCTCTGGCCAACCGAGCTTTTCCCATTCCAGGGTGAGGAGATGGGAAATGAGGAATTCCAGGTGAGTTATTGGGAATGGGAGTGGGAAACAAGAGGATGTTACTGGGAATGGGAGTGAGAAACACGGGAATCTGAAGGAGTTACTGGGAATGGAGAGGGAGAAATGAGGATTTAACTGGGAATGGGAATGGGAAATGTGGAATTCCGGGTGACTTCCTGGGAATGGAAAACGCGGAATTCTGGAAACTGGGAGTAGGGGAGGGAAATAGGAAATTCTGGGTGAGTTCCTGGGAACGGGAAATGAGAATTTGGGTTGGTTACAGAATCCCAGAATGTTTTGGGTTGGAAGAGACTTTAAAGCCCATCTCATTCCACCCCCTGCCTTGAGCAGGGACACCTTCCACTATCCCAGGTTGCTGCAATCCCTGCCCAGCCCAGCCTGGAACACTTCCAGGGATGGGGCAGCCACAGGCAGGGACTGTGCCAGAGCCTCCCCACCCTCACAATCTCTTCCTAATACCTGATCTCGACTGCTCTCTGTCAGCACGAAGCCACTCCCACCTGTGCTGTCACCACCCGTACAAAGGAGCCAGATTCAGGACTGCTCTGTCTGATTCTGGTGCCTTAATGAGCTGCTTGACAGGTTGGAGCGACACACAAAGAAGCCAGTGGCTGGCGGGTCAGTGATGGATATCTTGGAGTGGAGCATTGTTCGGATTATCAGAGCTGGTTAATCAGTAACAGGATCACAGCCTGCTGATGGGAGTGAGGCCCCTGGCAGAGCCTGCTCTGGGATGGAGAGCAGGGAAAGCCTCCAGTGCCATGTGACGGGGATCTCTGGATCCCAGGTGCAGCCAGCTGCTGGAGAGGTGGATGCAGGAATGCCTCCCTGCAGCTGTGTGCCCTAGGAAAACCTTCCTGGTTGCCCGAGGGCTGAGATTCCCCCTGTATAGGACTGGTGTAGAAAGGTGGGAATGATAGAAAACCCAGGTGTGACTCAGTGCCAGTTCTGGTGCCCAGCACTAACCTCCAGTGCTGTAAGTGATGTAGGTATCCTTTGGGGTTCAACGTGGGAAAACTGAACTTGCAATGGCCATTCCTAGGCAAAAGGATTGAGATGTGCGCGTTTGTCATGTAGCTGTCACTTACCACCTGCCTGGGAGTGGGCCACCAGCTCTGGGAGATGAGGTAAATGTGTGCAAATTGATCATGCAGGTGACACAGGGGACTAGAGAGTTTCCTATTGATTTTAGGCATGTGTGAAGACCACTTGGTGCTGAGGACAAAGCAGCTGGTGTTGGTGTCTGACAGCTAAGCTCTGTGTGATTTAGGAGGTCTAAATCTGTGACTTATCTCACCAGCTCTCTGCTGGAGAAGATGCTTGATGTTCTTGTGTGCTCTCTGGGAAGGTGTCTCTGAGAAGAGACACCTTGGACCAAGACCAATGCTGGACGTGGTGAGAACCATGTCACCACTGGATCTCAACCAGACACAGCACCAGAAAAAAGCTGAATGATCCCTGACTGGTTTAGCTCGCCCGGCAGGAGCTGCCTGGCTGCATCAGCTGGGTACAAAGCTTGAACTGGTCAGCTGTGCCAGGAAAGATTCTAATGGCCCTAATTCAGCTTCACACACTTTGGCTTCACTCCTTTCTCAAGCCTAAGTGGCCTTGAAGTGGTGCATTAAAACCACTTGGTAGCAGATTGGCTTTTACTGCTGTTTTTGGCTGCACTCCTTGACTTGACTTTTACCGATGGGAATAGGCCTGCTCAGGGAGCTGCATCAGCTCCTGGACTCCAACAAGTGCTTTAAAACGGTGTAAATCCATTTATAGAGCTTTGCAGGTGGCTAAACCCCAAGTCTTGGTCTGCTTTTGCCAGGCTGGGGGGTGGATATGTGATACATGACCAGTCTTTGGGAGGGAAAGGGAGGGATCCCTTCCCTGGAAACGCTGACAGAATTCCTCCTAATGCAGCCCACAGAGAGACTGGCTTTCTTGCTGCAAGGACACCTTGCTGCACTGTGGTCACCTTGGTGACCACCAGGACCCTCCAGGCCTCTTCTTTTGCTGCTTTCCAGCTGGAGGGCCACCAGCATGTATGGATGGAATTGTTCCTCCCCAGATGTGGGACTCCACACTTCTTCGGGAACTTGAAGGGGTTCTTGTCAACCCATTTTTCCCAGCCTGTTGATGACCTCCGGATGCCAACACAGCCCTCTGGTATACCCAACTCTACTTCCAGTTTTGTGCCTTCCCCAAATTTGCTGAGGGTGCTCCAACATACTGATCTTTAATTAAGAAGTAAACTTATTATGCCTGGCTTGCACCACTAATGACTGGGCTCTACGTGTAATTTGTGCCACTAATTATAACACTTTGAGCCCAATTTTCAATCCAACTTTCTTCACATTTATTTAGCCCATACTCCTTTAACTTGTCTGTGAGGATGTTATGGGACAGGGTGTCAAAATAAGGTGATGCTCCAAATTTGCTACAGGGAGGTAAGGGACTTTTGCAGCTCACCTGGGCTGGCAAACCTAATGTTTCACTTCCAGAAGTGCTGCCAGTCTGTGGTTCTTCTGAGGTGTGTGGAGAGCTGGCAGTGGTAATGGAAGTGTGGCAGGAGTGAGAGAGAGCCCATGTCCTGGCTGAGGACACGGCTGCTCTGGCCAGCTATGATCTGTCCTGTCCCACAGGCTTGAGGAGCAGGTCAGCCCCCACCAACATCTGTGGCCACTTTGCTTTTCATCATCTTGTTTTTAGGAGTGAGTAAAGAGTGGAAAAATCTGTTTCAGCACAGAGCACCACAGGGTCTGTCACAATCTTGGACTTGTTTGCTAAGAGCAATAGTTTTGGGTTGATACAAAGCCAACAGCCAAATGGGAATGGGAAGCTTCTATCCCTGCATTTTGGCCTGTAAAACTCTCTAGAGAAAGCTGCTGTTTGACATTCCCCTGCGGGCAGTGGGATGGGGCTGGGTACAGACCGTGCTCTGCTCCAGTGTCCGTCTCCCTCTCGTGGTGTGACTCCAGCACAGCCACATGTGCAGCTGTGGGAATCGCAGCAAATATTCACATCTCCAGTTTCAGAGGACTCACAAACAGCAGTTCCCTTGCCCTGGCACAGTCCAAACTCTGTGTGCTCTATCTGCTGCTCTGTGCACTGCTCTTAATGATGAATGGTCCCAAAATTTTCAGTTCTCCTAATGCATCTTAATGATGCACTTATCTCCTCTTCCTTCATGCTCTGGAGACCCACTGTCCTTTCTGTCCACCTGGACATGCTCTCATGGCTCACCTTCTCAGTCCATGCAGCTCCAAGGGTGCATAAATGATACCTGGAAACCAGCTTATTGATTAGGAGTGGCAGTCTCCGTATCCTGGGAAAGGAGTGGGGCAGGAATCTGTGAAGAGCAGGTTGTAGCTGTCCCATAGCTACAGCAGTGTGTAAAAAAGCTCTGCTCTGCCATGGCAAAATAAGTGGCAACTTCAGAGAGAGGTGCAGACTCTCCTCTTGCAGGCTGGTGCTCTGAGTCCTGGGCTACAAAACAACTCCTCTGTTTCAGCTGCAAGTTTTTCAAGGTATTTATTCAAAATGTTGCTGCTAGTGGGAGGGGGGAATGGTTTGGAAAGGCACCAAGGCCCTTCCAAGGCCACCACATGCCAAAGACTGCAGTGGTGGTCCAGCAGGTTGGTGATGAGGAGCTGCCCCCTGGCACCATCCCATTCACCAGTGCCAAGATTCCCATGGTGTCCAGCTCAGGAAATGTGTCTGAGGCTCCAGGAAGGACCAAACAGTCATGTGTGTAATGAAACCCAGTGAAATACAGGTCAAAGAAAAGTCCAGTGCGTTGTTCTGGCTGGTTCCCCTTGTTTGGCTTTGTGTCCCTTTCCCTTTTCCAGTCAGCTGGATAATTTTTCCTGGAGCAATGGACATTTCTCCAGTCTTGTCTGGCTGTCTGTGGTGATGAGATTGAGTAGCAAGTCCTGGGACTCAGGAGCTGAGAGGGAGAAAAGCTCTCTGGTTCATGCCTGAGTCTGAACCTCCAAGGCTGTTTCTCTGGTCATCTCTAGCATGGCAGACTGGATCATCCACTTTAGAATCACAGCATTATAGAACAGTTGTTCAGAGAAGAGCTTTGAGATGATTGAATCCAACCATTATATTGAATCAGTCTGAAATACTGGAGGGGTTTGAAGGCCTGAGGTTGACTGTGTTGCTGTATTTCAGAAAAGATGGGACACTGAAACTGAAATAATTCTAAGTTTCAGCTTCAAACCTTTCTCCTGCTCTCCTGGCTCCAAGGAAAAGCCCAAATTCAAAAAGGCTCTTTTTCTAAACCTACCTCAAGACAGCAGGATCCTGTTAGAACTAACAGAACTGGCCAGACTTACCTCTTTTTATGACACAAGGCAAAATGTTTCTCTGCTTCTTCATTTACTATTGCAATTTGAGAGTCAATTCACTTCCCTGCATCCACTCTCAGCTTAATAAACTTCCCTGCCCCTTCTGCTTCCCTTGCCCTGATGGCAGGGCAGTGAGGCTCACCCAGGGTATGGCTGCTTCCAAGGAAATAATTCCTTCTCACAAAGCTGTGTGTTGTAGGAATATATGTGTTAGGCCTTAACATAGAGCAGAATGCAATAATTTTTCCAGCAAGAAACTCTTCCAGCCTATAAATCCCAGTGATTACTACTTTCTTGCCAAGTAGTTCTTACTAAAAGTGGAAGATGCTGTACACAGCATGGGTTGCTGATCAACAAGAGAAAGAGGACTGGTAGCATCCAGAAATGAAGCATCAGACAGTAGGAACAAGTGAAAATTAATAGTCAGTGCAATGGATAGAGGGAGAGTTACTCTGGCTGTGGGTGGTTACGGGATTTTGCAAGCAGTGCTACAAAGTGACATTTTCATGCACAAGCACAAACAGGTAAAAATCTGTTTGCAAAAGATTTCACATTTTGGGGTAGGAAAAGAAAAAAAAAGTCATATCTATTCGGTAACTCAGTTTCTGTGAAGGTAAATGTCCTAAATGTGATTTAATTTGCACAAGTGAATTAAGCTCACTTGGCAACAGCAAGAAAGCATTGCTGGCTGACAGTTTGTCATCACCTCTGATTTTTTTGTTTTCTCCAAAGACAGGAAGTCTATACCTGATTTCTGGCTGAGTGGTTCTGCAGAGTAGAGATTTTTGGAAGACAGAGCAATGGACCTGTCAGCACTTGGCTGAAATGAAGGAAGTGTGGAAAAGCAGTGCCAGCTACAGGACAAAGTGTGCCGGGGGAAAAATACTCCAGACCATCCTGGGCACAGGTCAAGGATGCTCTTTGCAATTCAGCGCACAGCACACCTTAATTTGCAGGGGCTGGGATGTGCTAAACAGCCCCAACAACTGTGCATTTTGCGTGGTGATGTAGCTGGATGCTTTTGGAAGGGCTTCTGCACACACTTGGTGCTTCAACCCTGCTGTGCTGTGTGAAGATGCACATTTTGGGAGCAGGGATTTGTGTCTGCCTCAGCTGTCTATGCAAAAAGCTGCCCCTGGAGGTGGATGTGAGGATGCAGCTCCATGAGACTTTAAGCTCTTGAGTGCACAGAGGTTACTGAGTGCACTCAGGAGCTGCTGAATGACAAGTCAGAGATACCCAAGCTCATTGCTGGGCAAAATGTGGTGGGAGAAACCTTTGCTTCCCACGCAGCCTTCCCATGTCTTATCCCACCACTGGGATGTGTGAATTCCAGCTGTGGCAACAGCAGTAGGAATCTGTAAAAGCCCCCTGAGAACTGTAAAATCAGCTGCAATCAAGGGCTTGTTTCCTGTTTGAACTGCTTCCATCTCCCAAATTAAAACTGATGTAGAGGAAGAGAGAGTGAGGGAAAGCATTCAGCAAACAGGTTTCCCCCTCAGAGTGGGGATATTTCTGCAACCCTGGCAAATGTGATCTACAGAAAACCTAAATAATTCTGCAGTGTTGGACAAGATGTCTGTCTTTGCAGACTGGAGATGTCTGGCATGGACAGAGCACACAGCAACTCCCCAGCAGCTGGATATTTTTAGGAATTATCTTATTCTGATAAGTTTTGAAGTTTTGGGTTTTTCAGCTTATAGGAAGGCCCCATGTTGCTTGACTGCCCCTCTGGAATACAGAGCCCTTCCTGGTATATTCTGCTGCCTGCTGGGATGCAGGCTGGCTCCCTGTGCCAGCAACCTAGGTGCTGGGGAGAAATGCACCCTCTCCTGTATCTGATGATTTCAGGCTCCTGAATCAGTGCAGGTCTGCACTGATTGCTTGCAGGTATGGGAAGAAAAGGTGTCACATTGCAGAAAGGCTGAAGAAAAGGAAAATATTTATTTTAAGTTCACAGCAATGTTGAGTGGAGCAAGGGGTAGGGCCCAGGCTCATCAAAGCCGCTCTGGTTGCTTGAGAGTAGAGTCCAACAGGGAAATCTGTTCATCAGACTTTAACCCACTGTGCTTTGCTGGCCTGTGAGTGCCAAGCAGTGATGCAGCCACTTCTCCCCATCACTGTTTGGAAGCACAGCACTGGGTTTTCCAGGTCTGCACCTCCCTGGTGCCACCACCTCCTGTTGTGGTCTCCTTCTGTGCTGCTCTTCCCATCAGCTCTTCACCCCTGATTTTTTTGTTTTCTCCAAAGACAGGAAGTCTCTACCTGATTTCTGGCTGAGTGGTTCTGCAGAGCAGAGATTTTTGGAAGACAGATTAGGTCTCAAAGAAGATCAGATGATGGAAACCAGTTTTAGAGTGGAGATCAGGAAAAAATTCATTATGGAAAGGGCTGTCAAACCCTGGCACAGCTGCCCAAGGCAGTGATGGAGCCCCCATCCCTGGAAGGATTTAAATGCTTTGTGGGTGTGGCATTTGGGGAACATGAGCTACTGGCAAGTTTAGCAGTGCTGGGGGAATGGTTGGAGTTGAGGATCTTAGAGGGCTTCTCCAGCCTGAAGGATTCTGTCCTTCTGTGAATCAGGAGGGAAACTTTGTGCTCCAGCAATGAGGATGCTGCAGTGCAGGTGGCAGTGTGGCTCTGACCTCTGCTGCAAATGTCCACGGGGAAAGCAAATCCCTTCCCTCCACCTTCCCTCCGTGCAGCTTTGCTAATTACTCATGAGGGGTCATTACCAGGTCAGTCATCCTGGAGCCACCAATGCTCAAGCCAAGACATCTAAATGGCTTGCCCCAGCTTTTTCTCTGAGTTCTCTGACTGGTCTTACTAACAGAAGAACATATGTCTATGGGAGAAGAGTTGAGAACTTCCTCTCACAGAGCAAAGTTTCCTTTTTTTTTTTTTCCTTTTAGGGGGTATGAAGCAAATGCAAGAGTTTGAAAAATGATATTTGAAGGAATAAAGTAAGCATTTTTCTTGGAACTGCATAGTGTATTTACTATTTTTTACATTGAGCTCCACTTAGAACTGTCTTAATTCACTGGGAAGTTCTCTTGCAATTCCTTCACTTTGCTAAGTTTATTCTGCTTTTTAAGTTTTTAAGGCAAATTTTTAGGAGGTTGGTTTTTTCATGTGCTATGGCTAGGCCAGGTGTTGGTTTGTATAGGAACATTTATTTAATGCTGTTTAAGGTGGAGGTGAGCTGGGTGGAATGATGACTCTAACTGCAGAAGAAACTTTTTTTCTCCTTTAATGGTCGTATTTGTTTTATGTTAGACCTCTGGGAGCTGTCGCAAAATTATTAGTCCCACTGAACACTGTACATTTTTTCTCTCTTAATGAAAATTTTTATAGAACTCTCTAGGTATCAGACTGCTGGGCTACCACTGATAGCTTCAGTTAGTGCTTTTATTGTCTGCTGTTCCCTTGCAGGAGACACTTGATTTGTCTTGCCTGTTTTCAAGAATTATTAGTACTGGCTATAGTTACTCAAATCTTTTGATTAGCTAGAGACTTAAAAAAGCTGTTTATACTCTATTTTTTATGGAAGGCTTCAGCTCTAGAAATTGCTTTACTAATTGATTTTAGGATGGATTTTCTTGTGGCTGAGGAATTAATGCCTGCAGTGGCACTTAGATGACAAATCCTTTCCAATAGCCATATTGTGCCTGGGCTTCACTGTTATTTTTAGGAAAACAAACAATATGTTTGGCATAACTAACTGCAATTGTGGTTTTTCTTCACATGTATGGTGAAGAAAAGCATTATTTTGCAGTAATTTTCCCAGTAACCTTGCATTTCTAGTATTCAAATATTTCTCTAATGCTGTGCATGAGCTAAATTAAACTGTTCATGAATAAGCTCTCCTAGTTTCTGTGTGCTTCATATTTCATTGACTGCTGTAGAGAGAAGGTCTTCAGACAGTTGTGTGTCACCTCTTGTGTTATTCTGCCTCTCTTTGTCTCTCTCTACAGCAGCAGCAACAGGGGGATGTTCCCGATCTTGCAGTTTGCAGTGATCTCAGGAGACTGCTTTGGTGCTAGCATTAGTTTGCTGATATCATGGCTCAAAGGATGTCTTGGAAAAGAAGGGAGGAAGTAGGACCTAAATATTACCAGAATTCCTGGAATGGCCTCCCTTGTTTAAAAAAACCCAAACATCTGAACATAAACCAAAAATGTTTTTTTGTCTTCCAGGATGAATTCATTCTTGGATGCTGTTCTGTGGGACATTTAGAGGGGTGGCAGATGCTGGTGCTGCTGGATTTAGGTGATTAAGGCACAAATAATCCCATGAGCACTACCCAGGCTCACCTTTTTAAAAAGTGGTTTTTGGAGGTGGGATCCCACCTGTTCAGAAATACTCGCATGGATCTGCAAAGCAGTCCCTCATCGTGAGGCAGAGAGGACATCTTCTGGTCTGCGTGTTTGTGGTTGCATAATCCCTTTGGATTTTAAATTTTCACATCCCTTGGGTCTGTGATTTTAAACTGACCTGGTAAAACAACTTTAGAGTGTGGAAGCCTTTCTGTCAGGCCTTCTTCACAGAGGTTTTGGCAAAGGTTCCTGAGAAAATCCTCCTTAGGGCTGTTGGAGCTTCCCTGCTGTAAGGATTTTGAGGAGGCATAAAGTGGCAGTGGTAACCTTTGACTTGTTAATTTCTCATGGTCTAATGGAAAGGATTTGCTCCTCTATGAAAGGGAGAGAAAGAACTGCGACCAGCAGTAAATGTTTATCCCATTCTTTATATGGAGTTTTTTATTTCCCAGTGGATGTGTGTAGGGATTCAGACTTGCCATCCTGCAATCAGCAGGAGAGAGAGATCTTCAATTTGCAAGACAGAAAATTATTCAAGGAAAAGAAGAATGTTTGATCACTGCTAGCTAGTCGCTCTTCTAGACTGATTAAAGCATATATATTCATTGCCTTGGCACTTAATGAGGAGGCAGGAGATGGCAACAGAAGTGCTACAGGATGTACTCTGTAAGAATATTTACCTGTGTGTGTTGTAGCTGTTAAGAGGTATTAAATGGGTTAGACATTGACGGCACACAAGAAAGGAAGAGAACAGTCTGTTTATTTCACTTTCAAATATACATGCTCTTAATTTGAAGTGTAGCTCTTGACTTAGTTCTTACATTATTTATTATTATTAGACACCAATGCCTTCTCAGCATATTTATTTTGTTAAATTACACCTCTGAAATTAAATGCAGCCTCTTGTCAGCTTTAATGTTCTTCTGCCTATTCTTATAATTATTATTGATAAGAGGTGACTTTCAAGTTAACAGCCAGTGGATGGATAAGGCAGCTGTTATTATGTTACCTGAGTGCTTTTCGGAAAGCTTAGCTCAAGGGCAAACCGTGATTTCTCCAGTGTGGAATGCTGAATCCCCAGCCTGCATACTGCTGGCTAAAGTGGTGTTTGTGGCTGTGCTGTGCCTGGGTGATGTCTGAGAAGCTGCCCCCAGTCAGCCCCCAGGCTGCAGAGTGGTGGGTACCTGCAATCAGTGAGCGTGGCGGCTCTTGGGGATGCACAGGGGGGTGCCCCCACTGTTAATTCCTGAGCCGTCAGAGGGTTTCTGCTCCCTTCGCTTCTGCTCTTCCCTCCTGCTCTCTGAGGCCCTCCTCCTCATCCTCAGGTAGTAGATCCGGTTGGCTTCTGGGTGGGTGACTTGGCAGAGGGGCATTTTGTAGATGGCTGGGTTCTGGGAGGTGATCAGCAGGAAGAGGAGCGCCGAGAGGCAGAAGGGCCAGGTGCACACTGGCAGCCCGAGCTGGCAGGGGGACACAACACACACAAACACCACTTTGGTACCATTTTTGGTCTCTGTGCTTATGCCTGCCTGTGGCTAAACTCTTCCAT
This sequence comes from Molothrus aeneus, assembly GCF_037042795.1. Lineage (NCBI taxonomy): Eukaryota > Metazoa > Chordata > Aves > Passeriformes > Icteridae > Molothrus > Molothrus aeneus. The sequence continues at coordinate 2,219,054 of NC_089680.1, forward strand.
GTGGGAAGCTGGGAGGGCCTTGGATTCCCTGAAGACACAGTGGGCACCAAATGCCAATTCAGCTGGCCACACAAAGGTCTGCTTTTCAGCTGGAGGGCTGGGGCTGCACAAAGCACCTGACACTGCAGACCTCAGTCCTGTCAGAGATGCAGCTTCAATACCAGTGGATGGAACCTGGCACCAGCATTGAAACAACTGAATCAGGCTCCAGAGATCTGATCACTTCAATGAAAGCCAGGACACCCAGCTCACACATGGACACTTGAATTCTCTAACAGAAGAGCTAAATTCTACCCTCTCTGTCCCGTAAAATATGTATGGAGAGTACTATTCACGCATATTTCCTCTCCCCAATGACAATATGATGCTGGCATCACATCCAACCCTCAGCCCTCTCTGTTCTCCCACCTCTGGACCTGAATTGAGGTCTTCCAAAAGCAAGACCATGGGGACAAAACGTGGATGTCCTTTTTCCTGATGCCTCCCAAAAGCAGGTGTGCTTAAAGCAGCCCATATGTGGGGACCTACATAGTACTGAGAGGGTGCCAGATGAAAATGTTCAGTGCATGAAGCTGCTAGTTCTAATATTTTTTTTCTTTTAAGTTAGTAAATCAATTTAATTAAAATATGGTTTTGCTTTAATCTCTTAGATCTTAAAGAAGAAGCAGAGTCTGGCATTTCTGTCTTCACTCCTTTCTTGATTTGTCCAAATATAATAACTTTGTACTTAAGAGACCAGTCTCCCCCTCATTTTAGTTCTCATACCCAGTTCAAACATCAATAGTATCTGTGGGCAGTGTTGGAGAAAGACCTTGAATGAAGAAAATGAAAATTTAGATCATTTGGAATTGCTGAAAGATAATATTCAACTAAGTATTTAATCTCAAACCATATGCTGTTGCTGTAATTCACATATACATGCACAGCCCTGTTGAGCCCTGTTGTGGATAACATGCTCCAAAGGTCTTTGAAATCTTATTATCAGATATAAAGTCTTCAGGGGCACAATTCAGCTGACACAGGGTTTGTACAAGACCTGCCAGCTGGCTGCAGCATTCTCATTTCAGTGTTGTCAAAGCTGACATGGAGAATTTTGAGGCATTTCCTTAATGTTATATTTGAACAAATCAAGATGCAGTTAAAAAAATAAGAAAAAAACCTCAGGTAAAACAGAAAACCCCACACTTACCACAGAGAGTGCATTAGCAAGAGCTGCTCCGGAGTAGGCACAAAATAATGCTGAGAAGAGAAGACCAAAGAGAGCTCAGGATGAGGAAAACATTGTTCAATTCTCAATTCTCAAAAAAAAAAAACCCAACAAAACAAAACAAACAAAAATAAAAAAACAACAACCAAACCACCAAAAAAAAAAAACCCAAAGGAAAAAAAAACCAACCAAACAACCAAACAACGTCCAAAAGCACAGCAAAATATCCTTCCTGGTACCTAATGTGAGGATCATTGCTGGAGTTCAGCAATCAGTTGAAATGTCCCAAGAGAAAATGGCCTAAAGTCTCACCAAGGAAGATCTAGGTTGAATATTAGGGAAAAATTTCTTCACAGAAAGGGTTGTCCAGCCCTGGCACAGCTGCCCAGGGCAGTGGTGGAGTTCCCATCCCTGGAGGGATTAGCAGCTGTGTAGATGTGGCACTTGGGGACATTGGCTAGTGGTGGCCTTGGCAGTGCTGGGAACACAGTTGGACTTGATGTTCTTGGAGGTATTTTCCAACACAAATGATTCTGTGACTGCATTTTGTCCTATCTTCTCTGTAGAGATGGATGGTGAATGAAGAACACGGTTTTGTCAAGATGAAGCAATCGTATATTTCTTTTATCTTTAATTTCTTTTTATCTGGCAATACCTGACCCACATGCAGTGGGAATTGCTGAAATTCTCCAGCAGGGCTGGACTTCAGAAATTCTCTGCCCCGTGGCTTCATACCACAACCAGTTACCAAAGGGTCTCTTTGCACCAGGATGACAGAACAGGAGGCAAGGTCAGGCACCCAAGTGTTAAATTAAGGAAGGAAAAGCTACTGAGAAATCCAGAAACTGTGCTCAGGACACTGAGATAAAGATAATTGTAGCCTGGGCATATCTTCACAGGAATGTCGTAACTGGAAAATTTCTCCGACTGTTCCCATAGTGCCTGGTTTTGGCTGCTGTTGGATGTGGGGTCTTTGGGCGGATGGGTTTTAAACTGACCTGGTGCAACAGCTCCCTTCTTATGACACATTTCCCCCAGTGATACATGTATAATCAGGAAAAGGCTGCTTCTATGAATCTGTTGAGTTGCTAACTGGTTAAACATGCTCATGGATTAACTTGAGCTCATGCCACAAATAGTACTTCCACCCTTTCTAGATGTTTCCATATTATCAGGGTCTAACACTTTTCCCTCTGTATTCATACAATCAAGCCCAATGCTGATGCTACCAGAGAAACGGGTCTTGCACAGTACCTATTTTTTGGGACAGACAGAGTGATTTAGGACAGACAGAGTGATGACTGGCTCTAAACCTGTGCTCCTGTCTTAGGCTGGAAATGCAAGATGTGGCTGGGGGTGTGTATTCTATCACCAGCTGTTAGAGGTGGGGCAATTAATTGGGCCACCTGTCAAAACCAGGTGGGGCAGGTTTTTTTTAATCTCTTCCACAACCAATCCTGCCTCCTGAAAATATCTTCTGTTAATGGGCCAATGAGTGTCCCTGCATAGCTGATAAAATTCCATCATCCCATGGGGAGATGCTCTGCCCAGGGGGAGGAGCCAAGCATTCCTACCTGGATATAATCTGAGGTTTGGAGCACCACAGCAGCCTCTGCCCACTGCATTCCCAGAGGAAGACCAGGCCCACCTACAGGACCCTGGAGCTTCAGAGGAAAACTCCCCCCTTGTGCAGGATCCCTGCTCCAGCAGGACCACAGCGGGCACTGCAGGAGGGCTGAGCCACCATGGAATGGGGCTGTTACACCCCCCTGACACACAGGGGGACAGGTCCTATTCTGACTTTGTCAGTGTTGTTTTGTATTACTGCATTTTATTTTTATTTTTCTTTTAATTTTTATTTTTTTCCTAATGAAGAACTGTTACTCCTACTCCCATATCTTTGCCTGAGAGCCCCTTAATTTCAAAATTATAATAATTTGGAGGGAGAGAGTTTGCATTTTCCACTTCCAGGGAGGCTCCTGGCTTCCTTAGAGGACACCTGTCTTTTCAAACCAAGACAGCTCCTCATAAGCTGCCCAAATTTTTGCCTTCCCTTTATGTAAAAGATACTCACCACAGGCAAGTGAGAGCAAATGTGTCTGCCAGGTCAGGGCGTAGAACATGCCCCCGATAGCAATGCAGGCCAGGGCACAGTTGTAGTTGTGTAAGCCAAGGTAGATGCTGTCAAAGGGGGATGCAATGCTCAGAGCTGCAGGACAAAGGCAAGGCTGTGAGCTCAGGTATGAGAGGAACATGCAGGAGGGATCTGTCATCTCTTCCTCATAACATCAAGGTGGGTTTGTCTGTTCTCACACATGCACACGCAGGAAAAGGAGGGTGTCAAAGGAGGCTTGTTATTTTGGAGCTCTGATAATGTCCCTGCAGTGGAATTTGGCCCAGTCTCAAAGGTTTATTTCAGACAAAACTTCCTGTGTATTCGCTGAGTGTGTTGTATCCACACACACAGGCAGAGGATCCAGCCAGAGTGTGGGAAAACCTTCTCACCTGGGTGTCCTCCTGGCAGGAAGCTGTGCTCACACACACACTGTTTACAGCTCATATTTACCCTAATTTTGAATATCAGAGGCACAACTGCATGTCTTTTGTGGGAACAAGCAGAGTTTTCCATTTTTTCCTAGTGACCTTTGTGAGATATGGCCTAGTTACAAGAGGTGGTCACTTCACCTGTGCATTCTCCATGGGGATGGATGGGAGCTGGGGGGTCTGCCCCAAATTTGACCTCTCAGAAACTTCTGCAGGATTTCTCACAGGCTTCAGGAGTACCAGTGAAAAGGAGAGTTCAATATGTAGTGCACAGACCACTGGCAATATTAATGCATTTCCTTCTATATTGTCCTCATCTGTCCTCTGTTTTTTCACCATGCTTGTCCCAGAAACTTTCCCCTGACCTTTCCCTTCTAGATTAAATGTCATGCCTCTACAAGACCTGCCATATGCTCTTAGCCATACAAATTGTGGACAGTTTTGTTTAAAATCCTGAATATAAGATAGCTACATCATGTATAAAGTGCTTCAGAGCACAGAGAAATTTTTGGATCACTGCCTTTTCCAAGGAATCAGACTGCACTTATTCTGTCATCTGTATTTATTAAAATTGGTCTCTTAAGTGGCATAATGTTATCTAACCTCTAGAGTCTGCTTCATGTCTCTCAATATTGTTTTTCTGGTTAGTAGAGAGACAGGACATTTTTAGTGGCATTCATTTTGGTATTTTGACAAATCCACAGCAGGGCTGAGCAAACTGCATCCCAGAAAAGTCTGTTTCTCTTCCTTGGCTGGTTAGTTCTGGGGCAGACCTTTGCTTGTGGTCATCATTTAAAGCAATTGTGATAGCAAGAAATCAGTTCTGAAAGTCTTTCTCCAGATTTCCTTATGATCTCCATGGGATTTATCACATCCAGTGGCTAGAGAGTTAAGTAAGGTGGAACAAACTACCTGTCTGAGTTACAAATCTAACAAAAAATGCAAATTTTAAAGAAAACCTGCTTCTGTTCTTGCCTGCACTCTGTTCTGTGACCTTTGCTAAGAGCTTTCAAATTAAGAGACAGTTTGAAAGAATGAGAGTGTTGTCCCAACTACAGCCAAGCTGAAGCAACTTTAAAGTCTGGACATAATCTGGCTTGGATCAAGATCTCTTGATTGAAAAAAATAATTTGGTCAGTATTTCTTACCTGCAAACATCCCCACAGCTGATCCAATTGCAGCATGCAAACAAATCAGTGGCGAGGAGATGAGCAGAGCCACAAGAAAAATCCCTCCAGTCCAGGGGTTTCCACAACCATACACTTGACCAATCCCAACTGGGATGGATTGTAAGAGCTGCAGCAGATGGCAGAAAAGGGCTTGTTATTTATTGTCTGTCTATGCCCTGAGGGACACAGCAGATGTTCTGTCCAAGATATTGGCTGAAAAGGGAAGGAAGAAACCCTGGCTCTGAGTTGGAGTCTGAGCACTTCATAGAATCTCAGAATGGTTTGAATTGGAAGGGACCTTAGATCATCTCGCCTTATTTTCCAGGCTGAATAAACCCAGTTCTCCAAGCCTTTTCTTATAAAAGATGTGCTCCATCCCTCTGATCACCTTGCTGCCTCCTCTGGTCTCCCTCTAGCAGCTCCAGCTCCTTGTGCTGCTGGAGCCAGGGCTGGGGCAGCTCTGCAGGTGGGCTCTCACCTGAGCCCAGGGGCACAGGGGCAGGATCCCCCCTGCCCTGCTGCCCACGCTGGGGCTCAGCCCAGGGCAGGGGGGTTCAGGCTGGGGCAGGTCCAGCTCTCACCCACAGCACCCCCAGCTCCTTCTCCCAGGGCTGCTCCCTCTGCTCAGCCCCAGCCTGGGTTGATCCCAGGGGCTGCCCTGGCCCAGGTGCAGCTCCGGCACTCGGCCGTGTTAAACCTCATGAGATTCCCCTGGGCCACTCCTGCAGCCTGTCCAGGTCCCTCTGGATGCCATCCCATCCTCCAGGTGTGTCAGCTGCACCTCTCAGCCTGGTGCCATCTGCAAATCTGCTGAGGGTGCCCTGGATCCCTCTGTGTGTGTCATTAATGAAGATATTCAATAACACTGGTGCCCAGATGGACCCCTGAGGGACCCCCTGGGACCCTAAGCCATTGACCACAACCCTCTGGATCTGGTACCCTGTTCTCCTCTGGGAAGGTGACCCTCCAAAGCTAGATCTAGACATGAGGCGACTGGATATAAATGAGTTTCTGTCACTTTGAAATCCTGATGTTTCCTCTGAATTTTCATATTGCCACTGACAGTGTTGCTGATGTTTTTTTTAACCTGGACAGGAGGAGTTCATATCCAGATGTGTGCTGGATGTACACTCAAGACTAGTTTTGGGCCAAGCCAAGTTTGAGGGGAATGAGAGGCTCAGGTTCTCTGCTTCCTGAGGCTCCACCAGCCTTTCTGCTGGATGAACCAGGACTGTCCCTAGGGATTCTGTGGCACTGAACCAACCCCTGTCCTTCTGTGAATTTTGACCCACATAAAAGCATCACCCAGAGGAGAAGGCCTTCATGCTCACCTTCTCACTGAAATACCATAAACCTGTTGGTGTGAAGCTTACCAGTGGCACATTGATGTCAGACCAGGTGATATTGGGCACTGCAGCTATGGGTTTGATGAGGGTTGTGGGGAAGAAGGGGTTGTAGTGTCCTGTAGCAGCTAGGTACAGGGTCACCACAATGTTGAAGGGCAGAGTGAAAACAGGAAGGTCCCATTTGCTGAAGATGGATCCCAAAGCACTGGACAGAACTGGGCTAAGAAAAGGAGAAGAAATAGAATTATAACTTGCTCATCACAATTTATAGTGGTGAGACAGCCTGCCTCTTTGGTCACAAAATGATAACTTTGGCAAATAAAGGCCAATACAGTTCCTTGTAACAATGCCAGGTGGTGAATATCTTAATAATAATACCTTAATACCTTAATCTGCATCAAACAAAGAGTTGTCGAAAGTTGTTTGTCTTTCTGAAGAAAATAATGTCCCATCCATGTATGCATCCAATACAGGATTTGAGCATGGACAGAGACAGGCAATCTGACTTACTATTCAGTTGAAAATTTGAATAAAAAGCAGTAAAGGAAATTTTAGGAATGTCACGTGAAGAACTGGGGAGAACTTTAGATGGTCTAAAAAAGCTGCTGTCTAGAGGAGGCAGGAGGGAATTAGAAATTATCCAATTTGCTTTTTTTTGGCCATTTTTGTTTTGTTCTTGTTTAAACAGTTTGAAGGGTATCATGAGATGGGTCTGGAAGAGAAATAAAGCAGAAGAAGTGATCAAAGGCAGTGGAAAATCTTCCATTAAGAAAGATAACAATATTTACTATGCTGGACACTATTTTTAGGGACTCTGAGGCCCAACAGAGTGCAAGATGAAATCATCACTGTAGCAGAGCTGGGCAAGGTGTTGGTACCAGACTTCACTCAGACCCTGACTGATGTAATTTTGTGCTGCTTAGGTATCATCTGAAATCATACACAGTTTCCTGAAAACTGAGACTTATTTTTAAGTAGCTTGATTGAATATTTTTAGCATGTAAAGTATTTGGGGTGAGACTCAACCTTAAGTCAAAACACAAAAACCATATAAACCTTGAAATACCATGGCCTTTCCCAAAGTTCTTGTTTGTAGAACCTAGGATATAATCTTTGATCTGCTTTCCTCAGGACATTTCCAGACTCTCTGATTTCCACTTGAAGTGTGTTTCCTACAGGAAGGACTATATGGGAGCATATTGGCAAGGTAATATCTGATTTTTATGCGTCCCAGAAAGTTCAAGGAAGAGAAGAAATGGCCAGTCCTTTGTGCAAATGGCCAGTGTTCTCCTTCCAGCTGAGCTCTTCTGCTACAGGTGAGCTGAATAGCTCTTATGGTCTACTCCAACTAGCAGTGAACATTGCAGTTTATAAAAAATCAATTTAAAGACTTTAAGTTTTTCAAGGAACTGGATTTGAGCCCTAGAAGGTCATTAAGCTGGTTATAATAAAAAACAACTCCATCCAAGTTATTTGACATTTCAATAGCAACATCTTGTGTCCTGCTGTACTATCAGTGGGAAAAATGCTTTGTTCTCCCTGTGTAATCTCAGATGAAGCCTATTCTTTTTTTGACAAGTTTGGTTCCCAAAGGAGTTTACAGATTTTCTTGCTTGCAGCTGTAGGGAAAAAAAATAAATCAGTACTTCAGTGAAAATGGTGTCCTAATTTCTGTGCTGAAATACAAAGCTTCTGTCACTTACACATCTTGTCAGGAAAAAAGGAAATAGTTAAATAAATGCTGACTTCTAAAGCTGAAAGTCAAAGTATCGGTTAAAAAAAATCACTGAAGTGTCTGATTTTAAAATATTTCAGCTCTGCCCTCAAGACTTGTGAACTAAACAATGAAGAAAATTTTGAACAAAAGGCCTCAAGGAATTCTGGCAGATGAGACAAAGTAAACATTCTTGCAACATGTCCTGGGTTTTGAGAGATTGTTATAAAATGACCTTTGCTGAGAATGACTAAAGAAATAAAATATAAAACAAATCTGATCTTAAAAGCAGTGAAAATCCAATAATGGTTTGCATCTTACTGCTTACAGTGATAAAATGTACTATTAAATTAATTTCAGTTAAGGCTGTTAAACAGATTCTGCAGTGCTGTTCAGATCCATATTCAAAAAAGGCAAAATTTAATCCTGGAAGCACATAGCCTGTCCTTTGGAGCTATTTGGAGGAATTAATTCTGCTCATGACTGGTTGCACATCCGAGAAGGAGAATATTGAATTCAGCCCCAAGATGAGCACAGGGTTGATTCAGGGCCTGGATGAGGAAGAAGCCTTGCGGTGTTGGGTGCAATGACCTCCATCCTGTGTGTGTCCTGCTGCTGAGGGCCATTTTCAGAGGCCTGGGGTGGGGCTGCTTTGCCTGTGTGCTACAATCAGTGTTTCTGTGCCCTCAACTCCTACCATGTCCCTCACGAGCTCTGTGAGGTGACAAACACAATCCTTCAGTGCCATCAAGTCTGGAGTCACTGGCGCAGGGCAGCGGGGCCCTCAATGCGCCTGAGCTGCTTTTAGCCAGACCCATCCTTTGGGAATTGTCCCTAGGAGGAGTGATGCCTCAGGTTTTAGCTTTTATTTTCAGATCCTGTACTTCTTTAGTGTGTACTTCTGAGCTTCATATTAGGGGACAATTAGCTCTCTTCACTGACCAGGGAGACAAAACAATTCCTTCTCTAGCTGGGGACCAAGGACAAATGATCCAAATTCCAGGCCCAAGAGCATAAACAAGTGGGCTGAAGAGAGAAAAGCAAGAAAGATGGGCCTTGGACAATTAACTTCAACATGCAAATGGACCAAAACTTATAAAACTGTGAGAACCCATGACTGGTCATCCATTTTGTGACCATTTTGGGTTCACCTGGGGTGTAGCACTGGCTGGGCTCTTTTGCTGCCTGAGGTGTATCCATTGAGGCCTTCTAATAAATCCCTGCTTTTTTCTTTAGCTCTGCCTAGTCTCTGTTCTAAGTCAGCCTTCAGAAGGCATGAGGAGCAGTGGCACTTACCAGGCCATGGAAATCACAGCCACGGCAGGCAGAAGCCACCAGTAGTAGTCCCCCTTGTCAGAGTAGACGGCCATGAGCAGGCCCACCAGGATCCCATTGTAGCCGTGCAGCCCAGCCGCGATGGACGACCTGCCGTGGAAACAATTGCGAGGCAGAAAGCTTTGCTGAAGGCAGCCCATCTCTGGGGCCTGCAGAAATGCAATTTGTAAGTGTCCTGCCCTTGTGAAAAAGCAGTGAGATTACTCATGTACTGCCTTGCACTGGTGTGTGGGAGGGGGGAAGTTTGGGGACTGCTGGATGATGGAGGGGGAATCCTTGTGACTCAAAGGATCTACATAGTTTGAGGACGGCTATCAGGGAGAAAGAACTGTGTGTTTTCAGGAAGACAGACAGCCACAGGGACAACTCTTGGGCACAACTCTGTCTTCACCTGAGTATTCTGTCTCTAACAAGGCGCAGTGACCCATCAGCGAGCTCCAAATAATATCACAACCATCAATTTTTATTAAGTGCATGAGGACACGAGGTGCCACCTACCTGTCCTGGCTGAGGGCCAGCGCAGTTAATGTGGACACAGTGGTTCCAGTGCAGCCCGTGAGCATCCACCAGGGGCTCTGGATGAAAAGCCCCACTAAAATGATCAGTCCACTGAGAGGGTTGTTGACAAACATCACCTGAGAGGTCCCTCGCAAGATCCAGTCCACCAGCTGAACCATTAAGGGCTTGCCTGGACGAGATCAAGACAAAACACTGTTGGAAAGGCATCATTTTAGCAAAGCACAATCTTTGCAGCCCCTTTCTGGGCATAGAACAGAGGTGAAATATTAACATTTCTGTAAAACAGGTCTCTGATTGATTGTTGTCTTTGCGTATTATCTGGCACTTGAGAATTAAGAGGGATGAACTGGGCACTTCTATAAAATTTATGGAGGGACAAACACACAAGTGACTTATTTATGGTTGTCAGAGAATAGTCAAAGGATTATTTGCATAGTAGATCACTTTAGATTCTGCTGTAAAATCAATAATGAGACAGACTCTTTTTGGTGTATAATTCAAATGCAGAGGGGGACTCTGAAAATACTTTGTATCTATATAGGGAAATACAGGAAAGGAAATTATTTTGCTGTTTTAGGAAGAAAATCAGTAACCTTGAGCATGAAGGTATGGTGTATATAGCAGATGGGGGTCAAAGGTTACTAAAAAGTATTTTGAGAGCTGAAGAACCTAAATTAGAAATCAGTAATTATAGGTTGGACAGTACTCAGGGCAAAGAGGCATTTCCAGAGGACAAAGAGTTATTGCTCTTTGGAGAAGGTTATTGAACATGGACAGAGTAAACAGACACCAAGCACAGATACCTCAGGTGAGTGCAGGGGGAATGTGGGATGAAGGCACTGCAATAACATTTTGCTGCTTGTTCTCCTACTGAAAATTGACTTGAGTTTTTACTCTGCCTCTCTTCTGGGAAAACTGCAACCATTTCTAAACTGCTGGGTGTTATTAAAGGATGATGCAAGGAGAATGGATGGGAAAGGGGAGCTACTTCCATGTACAAGATGTTCAGATGTTCACACAATGTCCATATGCAGCTTTTATCTTCAAGATTTATCTTCAAGATTTAGTCATCTTAATTTGATTGTTCATTAGATGCAGCTTAAGGTCTTAGGGTATTTTCTGAATATGGGCAATAACTTATTCCTAGGAATTCCTTTCAGGCAGGGTTGAGGAGGCAGAACAAGGAGGAGGAAGGAGTTCCTTAGAGGAAAATGACCAGGCTTGTCTGAGCTAATCTTAATATTTGGTGTTGAGCTATGCAACAGGTATCAGCAATACACTTAGTCTCAGACACAAGTATTAGCTGTAAAAGTTCAAAGATAACAGAGGACAGCGGCCAAAGCTTTCCAGAACACTGAATAAGAAAAGTTGTTGACAAAGCATGTACCACTGGAGTAAAGAGAAAGCAGGAGGAGATATTCCCCTGTGTCTGGGGATAACACTGGCCTGGCCATAAATGGATGCCTCCTTTTTCTCTCCCATTGCTGGAGGTGTACTGCTAACAACCTTAGCCTTGACAGAGGACCCACAGTCTTACACAGCCTCTCAATCCCCAGTAATTATGGGTATCTTGGACTGTCTGCTCATGCATTGCTCCTGTCTGGACAGTGAACCTTTGAGATCAGTCCTGGCTTCTATCTTACGGCATTGTAACACCCTCTCAGTGCTTATTGCTCCCCCAAGGCGGGGAACTCAAGAGCCTCTGCCTTTATCAGGAGGCAATTCCCCATCATCAGCCCACAGATGGATGAGAGACAGTGGCTAATCCAAGGCAGGAGACTCAACCCCCAGCCCTGCTGTGTGATTCTGGCACTGCTATGTGAGACCTGATGCTAATGACATGTAACTGAGTGTGAAAGACATCTCAGGACTGTGCCAAATTTTGCCTGCTGACATGGTGATGGCCAGAGGATACAGTGAGATTGTCTTCCTGAGAGTGATATAATTAAAAGGCCAGAGCTTGCAATGAGTTTGGACCGTGCTGCTTCTGCTCTGCCTCAGGGGTGAAACACATTTCACTGGAAGTACTGATGGTGATATGGATATCCCCAAACACATCCTTCTCCTTACTTTTCATCCACTCTCCATATTCATTCATTTCTCCTGTGAGATACCCAAAACTATGGTGGATCCAGTTTCCACTTCTCCACAGCAGGTCCTGGGCTCTTGACATCTCCTTGTTGTACAGCTCCCTCTCATTGGAATCTTCAGTCACAACGATCTCTCCAAGCTCCATCCCCTTTTGGGTGATGATAAAGGGTAACTGTAAATCACAGAGACAATGTGTTAGAAAAATATTTTGGGTTGGGCTCTGACAACAATTGGAACCCAGTGGTGATATCTTTTATAAAAGATGGGATGTTTATGGAGAAGAGATCTGCCAGATCCACAGCTGGGAGTGGTATGTGCTGCAGTGGTGTCTCCTCTCAGGGATGGGGACCAGGCAGTGCCCTGCTGCTGCTGTGGGGCTGTGGCACACACACAGAGCTGCAGGGGGAAAGAGAGACATGGCATGGGTGCCTTGCAGCATCCCACCCTCACTCCAGCTCCTGATGCAGCCTGTGGCAAGCTGCTGGCTGGACATGAGACGTGACATCTGCCAAGAGACTGAGAAGCACCTGTGTGCTGACCATGCTTGGCTGAGTGTAGCTACTGCGGCAGGTGCTGAGAGGGGAGCCTGCTGAAGTTTGTCCAGCAGTGAGCTGGAAGCAAGCAATGCAAATTGCCAGAACAGCAGCAGAGAGTAGGGGACAAGAAAATACAAGAGGAGAGGCTGAAGTGTGTGTCCTTTTTGATGTTGTGAGTTGGTGCTTTTGTGTATCACCAGGTATCTATGATACTCCTCATCCCACATCTGCCTTTGATAGACCAGCAAGAGCAACCTGGGGTAGCATCAAAGCATTGCACAGAAATCAGCACCCACATGTGGCTTTTGACGAGGACAAGAGCATTGGCTCAGGGCTGCATGCTTAGTTAGCAGGTGAATATTCAGCAGGAGTAGGGGTTTATTAATTTTCCAATTACAGTTGTGAGGCTTTGCTCATTAAAAATCTATTACCAATGAACATGAAAGAAAAAAAAATACATAAATACACTGCACTGTAGCCCGGTGAGCTACGCTGCAGGTCACACCCTCAAAATTGCATCCCTGCTGCCTGAGGGAGCCTGGCATCAGCTGTGGGATTTGCTCTGGTGATTTTGGTATGGTGTGGCTGGGTTTCCTCCTGGTGTTGCCCCAAAGCGGACAGTGCTGTATGAAGGGCTTGCCCCCTGTTTTGTGGAATATGGGCACCATCTTCCGGTGGGAGCCTGCTGCCGGGTGGCGCGGCGGGGCTGGCTGTCGGCGTGGCAGCCTGGAGCAGCAGCAGGGAGGGATGCTCGGCTGCAGGAAAGGCTGCTCTGCACTGACGGGAAGACGGCAGAGACAGCTCCGGCTCTAAACGCCCTCAGAAGAAGGTCCTTGAGAAAGGAAAGCTGGTTTCCCCGCAGCCCCTGGCAGCCCGATGCTGGGCGCAGCCCGGCACACGCGATGCGCGGCGCCTGTTCCCAGCGCTCTGGCTCTCTCTGCCGGCAGCTCTTCCCCATGGCACTTCTTGGGGTGACCTTCACCGTCGGCGTCAGCCTGGGCAGGGCTGCACCGGCAAGAGAGGCTGTTGTGTGGAACCGTATTAACAAAACCTGGGCGTCACTCGGTTTGTTGGAGGCAAACGGGGGAGGATTATTGTATTCTATAACACTATAGAAGGTATTAAATGGTCTAAAAAAATACTGTGGTTGTGCAAGGAATAGACACCTGCAAACCTTGAATCAGATAATTGGAGATTGATCTAGGTGGGAAGGGACCTAGAAGCCCGTCCCATTCCACCCCCTGCCATGGGCAGGGACACCTTCCACTAGCCCAGGTTGCTCCAAGCCCCTTCCAAACTGGCCTTGGACACTGCCAAGGGATGGCGCAGCCACAGCTCGGGGCAACCTGTTCCACAGTCTCACAGCCAAGACTTTCTTCCTTACATTTAACCTAAATCTCCCGTTTTAGTTTAAAACCATTCCCCCTTGTCCTGTCCCTCCATGCCTTGTCCCCAGTCCCTGTGCAGCTCTCCCGGAGCCCCTTGGGGCCCTGGCAGGGGCTCTGAGGTGTCCCTGGAGCTTCTCTTGTGCAGCTCAACAGCCCCAGCTGTGCCAGGCTGGCTCCAGAGCAGAGGGGCTCCAGCCCTTGCCCAGGGGCTGTTTCATGGAGTTGTTAACAAGGAGGTTTTGAGGTTCTGCAAAGCTGTGCTCAGTGCAGGAACAAACAAGGAGCAAAAGAAAAAAGAGGGGTTGGTTTTACTATCCCGCTTTGTTTTCTGGTTTGTAAATTCATTCTGTCCAGAAGTTGAGTCCAGTTCCTGGTTTCAGTTTAAAGCATCCTTGGTGGATGCCTTTTTTGGCTATTCCTTGTGGTTAGCCAGGAAGACTTTGATGTAGGGAACACTGAGCTGGAATTCCCCTTCTCTTCCCATGTGTCCTCTAAGCTGGGGGAATTTGCAGTGGTTAGATATTGTGAATTTACATCCCTCTGAGGCAGGAAGAGACCAGATTCTACTGGAAAATATTTGTGCCTGGTTACATCCCATGTGCAGTGGGGCTTTGTAAGATGTACAGTTTTCTTGGGTGTCGCTTTGGGTGCCTTCAGATGGAAGTCAGGGCATCTGAACCCAGGGCTGCCAAAATAAACTTCCTGCTATTCCCATGGAGAGCTCAACCTGGGTGCTCTAGTGAGGCACCCAATAATTTTTGGGAAGGACATGGGGTCTGAAGTCAGCAGCACAAGCAGGGAAGAGATTCCAGAGCAATGCCAGGCCAGCACCTGGCTGTCACAGAGGTTCACAGCCATATTTAGCCATTGATCTGCTAACAGAGATAACTCTCTGTTGAACACTGGAACAGGCTGCCCAGGGCAGTGGTGGAATCATCATCCCTAGAAGTGATCAAAAGCTGTGTGAATGTGGCACTTGGGGACATGGGTTAGAGGTGGCCTTGGCAGTGCTGGGTTATTGTTGGACTTGATGATCTTAGAGTGCTTTTCCAGCTTAAACAATTCTATGCTTCTGTGATCCTATTCCATTTTGTCTGCTTTGTTTATTTGCTCATGTTCTCCCTGAAGTGTTTTCCAAAGGATTTCAAGGGCTGAGGTGGGCTCAGCGAGCTGCTCTGGATCCATGTAAGGAAGACTGGTATATGCCTTACGGTCCTGAAGTTTTTTTGGGATGCATTATTAAAGAAAGGTGAGTGGTCCCTTTGCGGTGAACAGTAACCTCCATGAGCTGTGCAGTACAGCTGTTACCAGCAGGGAGAATAAATGCCAAGGGGCTGTGTCTAAGTCATCACAGCATATGAAAAGCTTATGCTTATTTTAAACCCCACCAGGAAAAATTACTTGGGGGTTTTACAAAGCAGAAACATGACTTCAGAGCTCCTAAACCCTGTACTTACAAGGCTGCATAGCTCAATTCCCTCTGAAATGGAGATGTGGGACCTGTGTATTTTTAAAATTCTTGTCTTGCTCACATCATTTAACTGTCAGGGGTCAAGGGCAATGTCGTCATATGAGACCCCTTTCCAGTCAATTCCTCTCTGTAGGGAGACGTTAATATCTCCAGAGAGTGACTGGTATCTCTTTTTCCTAACATACCTAGCTGAATTGTGAAAAAGGAAAAAAAAAAAAGGGTGTTCTGCCTCTCTTTTTCCACTGGCTGCAGAGGGAGCCTGGTGGCTGAGCTTTTAGAGGTCTGTTTGCAGGCAAGAAAAGTTCCAGCCTAAGAGACTTTGCCAAGGTCAACCCTGAGTATTTTGGGAACGGGATCTGTAGTCCCAGGCAAGTGCTTTTAAATCACTGAGCCATCTGCAACGAGCCTGTAATCGACATCAAGTCAGGCATTGAAGTTCTGGGGCTAAGAAAACTGCCCCAAAACTTGCCCCTTTTTATGATTCCTGCTTGCCTTCTTCTTATGGATTGGAAGGGAACTAAGTCTCATCTTGGATGGAGCACACTCACCCTCCTCTGATGGGAAAGCAACTTGGGACATTGCTGGAGGAGAAGGCTGAAGAATTACCAAATTTGGGGGGAAAGAAGTAGTGAACAAAGAATATAAAAAAGATATTTGGGGGCGCTGAAAGCCTCTGAAGTGCTGCTGTGGTGAATTGCAGGGCTTTATGTAAGAACAGCCCAAGGGGCTGCAGCAGCTGGGTAAGACCCTGGAGGGTTGTGAGGGGCACAGTGATCCCTGCAGGATCATTCCACCCTGGGAAAAAACACCATTTCTTTGCAGGGAACACCTGTCAGTCTATCGATGGGCTGGTGCTCAGTGGTACAGGCTGCATGAATAACAGAGAAATCATTCTAACAATTATCTAATTAGGGCTAATGAGAGCCTGAATCACTTATGGCACACCTAGGGCTGATGAGGAATTCCTTGAGAAAGGGCCTTTTGTTAGCAAACACCAATTCATCAGCGTGGTAATGAGCAGTCCTGCTTGTTAAGAACATTTTTCCAGACTGCAGGGTAGTGCCAGGTGGTTGGGACTCACCTCCAGACCTACCTGTGCCTGCTCATCCCCAGCAGACAGCTGCTGCAGCCTGCTTTTGAGGTACAGGGAGCTGACAGCACAGAGATGTGCATTTTTAAAGCCTTTCACATCAAGCTCTGGGTTTCTCTTTGGCTTGTGCTGCTAAAGAAAACGTTCCCAGCATACCAATATCACAAAGCCTTCAGTGATCTGGTGGCCTCATGCAAATTAAAAAAAAAAACACACCAAAAAAAAAAAAAAAAAAAACCAAACCAAACCCAATTTTTTGGTCAGGACAGCGAGATGGTGCATGACCAGCGTGGTGGGTGACCAGTATCACTTGAGCCAAATGTTCTACAGGGCTGCTGTTTGTGTTGGGAGCTTGGCCATGTGTTAAGGTACCTGAAGCCAAGCCTGGATAAATTATCTTTCCACTTCTGTGCTGAAAGCACAGTCATCAGAAACGCATTGACTTCAAGGGACGTGGCCTCACAAGGGCCTTGAAAAGAAACAGTTTGCAAAAGCACATTTCTGTCATAAGAAGCCATAAAAGAATAGAGAAGAAATACCATGTACAGCTAGAGGGAAAAAACTTTGGGATGGTGACAGAACGCTTGGCTGAGTCGTAATGACTTTGCCAAGTGAGGCTCTACCAGGGATCAACCTGTGATGTTGAAAGCAAATGAAAAAATCAGGGCATTTCAGAACAGTTGCTGAGGATGCATGCAGCACAGTTTCTGAGAATAGTTTCTGAGACATTTAAAATAAGAAAAAGAGAACAAAAAACCAAATAACGAACCAGCCAATTAAAAAAAAAAAAACACCCAAAAGGAAAAAAAAAAGGTGCTCAGGTGACCTTTTTTCCTATCACAGTCATTAAATGAAGTCACATCCTGCAGCAGTTCTATCATATCTTTACAAGAACAGCTACAACAATTAGCAGTTAGGGTAGTTTAATGGAGCTAAATATGATTCTTACATCCTTATTTAGATAATTGGCTTTTACAGTGTGGTCTTGGGAGTCTTTCTGTGTCTTCCTTTCCCAGTCTCTGTACTGTGTAATGCAATACTTTGCTCCAAGGCGAGAGTTTACTACTTCTCCTTTCCCCCTCTGCTGCAGCAGTATGTCCCATTCTGCCAGTGGAGGCACAGAGTTTATTTAATGGATTTTATTGGTGTCTGTGGTAGGAGCTGTGCTGGCACCATTTGTATTTGGAATGTCTGTACAGCCACAGTCACACACACACACACACATGTGCACATGTGTGTAACTGTGAAGGAGGAGGCTTTGGCTTCCTTACCAAAGATCTCCTGAAGAGTGTTGCTAGAAAGGGATTCATGGGCTCATAAAGTGGTTTGTGTTGAAAGGGACATTAAAGCTCATCCTCTCCCACCCCCTGCCATGGGCAGGGACACCTTCCAGGCCTAAGACACTTCCAGGGATTGGGCAGCTACAACTTCCCTGGGCAACATATGCCAGGGCCTCATCCCCCTCAAGGGAAGAATTTCTTTGTAATATATTATCTAACTCTAGTTCTATTCCTCTTGACTCCCTATAACCATTTAAAAGCTTTTCATTATGTTGCCTCTCCATGGCTGACGTGGAGATGATCAGTATCATCTCCAGGGAGCTCACCTGGGTGTGTGGGACATCATTGTTGGGATGGGATGGATTCACTCCCAGAAGTGGTTACCTCATCCTTGCAGTGACACAGGGAGCCTGAGGTGGGACCTACGAGGGTTGGCGTGTGCAGTGTGGATGTCTGTACCTGAGCATCTTGCCTTGACTTCCAGTGAGGAGCTGGTCAATGTATGCATCTAAAGCATGATTCACCCTCTCCCATCCTACACAGATGAATCATGTCCCAAATGCTGTCACATTTTCTGTCTATAATGGGAAAGACAGACAGCTCAGATGCACACAGCTGCACCACGTGTACGCAGGGAGAGGCGTGATGAGTCTCAGCTAAATGACTGTCCTAAGGTTATTCAGGAAATCTGTAGCTCACTGGGATATCCAACAAGTACACCTTCATGTTTGAACCAAGTGCCTTATATGTGAGGAATTTTCAAAATGCTATCTGTTTTTTAGTAATAAAAGTAGTCAGGTCAGGTAGATATTTTAAGACACAAAAATCCTGTTTTCCTGCATATGGTTCCAGTTATAAAACCAGAGGGGAAAACAAATAGAGAAAATATGAAATATAAAAACCGTAGCTTCTAAACAGAATGTTTTTCAAAGGTTTCCATGAGGTGTTGGCTGTTCAGCAAAGCAGACTGTAAAACAATTTTACAAGCCACATTTATTCTAAGAGCTCCACTTATTGAAGTACAATTCAAACTCTTGTTCTGCCGGCCAAGTTCCATAAATTAAACACTTGTCCAATAACACATACCTCTCCTCTGTTTCTTTTTGGCTTTTTGTGTTTGTGAGTCTCTCTCACTCTTTTTTTTTTCTTTTTTTTAATCCTTTGCAAATGGAAACAAAAAGGGTTTGCTTGTTTTAGGAATGGATTTAAGAAGCAGAGCAGTAAAAGTAAAAATAAGGCAAGGAAAAAGAAAACAGGTCAACAGACTAAAATGAGACTTTTGTTCCATTATTTTGCATCCTGCTGACACTGATTTACAGTGAGGGCTAAATCTGTGGTGCGAAGCTGTGTGATGTCAAACATTCAACTAAAGTTGTGCCTCTGGATATTATGAGAAACCAGCCAGGTGACCTGACAGGTAGGAAGGGAGGTTGGATGTTTGCTCTGCCTTCAGAGAGAACCCAATATCCTTCCCTTCCCTAGAGCATTATGCCCTTAGATATGTGACCATCACCAGGATCAGCCTTTTCTTGCAAGAGAGGGGACAGGGAAGTGTGAGATATCCTGTCTGATCTGGAGCAGGAATGGACCTGCAGATATGTCAAGGAAAAGCCCTGCCAGTAGTGCTCCTGGGCTCACTGTCCCTTCCCTGTCCCACCTTTTCTCCTGTTTCTCTCTGCTGTCACTCACCTTCAGTTCATGCTGCTCCTTCAGTTTTGTCTAGACCCTCATTTTCAGGCTATGTCTAAACCTTGCATTTTCTTTCATTGGAAAGGTTGGAAAAACCCTCTAAAGTCATCAAGTTCAAACTTTGAGGAATCCCCACCTTGTCACCCAGACCAGAGTACCAGTTTTTCCTTGGGCACCTCCAGGGGTGGGGACTCCAATGTTTAGCAACCCTTTCCATGAAGAATTGCTGTGTCCTCTTGTCCTGTCATATCTCTTCTCCTTTGGCACAGGATCTGTCCTGATGGTCACACCTGCCTTGTTGTGTCAGCATCTTCCTGAGTTTCACTTTGATGTTTCCCTGTCTTTCTCCTCCACACCGACCCTGAGCTGCATGTCTTCATTTTCAGAACCAGTCACTGCTCCGTCTAATCAGGAAGAAAAAATTAACTCCCACATCCTATAACACTGCCTCTACTTGTCAGAAGCATTTCTAAAGATCCTCTCCTGTGGTGCAAAGCTTAGGCATCCTAACATGAGCTCCAGTGAAATGAATGCCTTCTTTTATCCAGAGAGTAGCGAGGTGGGAATAATACAGCAAGGAACTGGACAATATCTCTGCTTTCTTATTAATTCACAGTGAAAACTTGGGCAAGTCAGCTACTGAATATCTCTCATCAATTCAGAGCTGACCTCTGAAATGAGAATAAATCCTTTTAACTCACTATAGTGATTCAGGGTCTTGCTCTGTAAGGCTTGAGTGTGACAGACATGGGCAGCCAAATGTGAATCAGTTTGGAGCTGCCAGAGAAATTACTGTTCTTTGTTGAGGGCTACCTTCTGCCTGGCTGAGATACTATAACTGATGGGTGTGAAAGAGAGGACAAGGAAGGAAATGTGCCTTAGGACATTTTAGTATGGAAGAAGGCAGATTTAATTTAGCTTCTGCTGAAGGTGATTTTAGGCAGCCTGCTCATTCTGCAGTAAGGTTGGAGGAAGTCTTGTGGTAAGTCTCAAAGGCTGGGGAGTGACCAAAAGATGGCAGGGACATTAGCTCCGTCAGAGGGGCAGTGGATAAGGGTGATGGTTCCTGCCTCAGCTGCCCACCCAGACTGCAAGAGCTCAAAGAGGGCTTTGAACAAGGAAGCTTTTCTGGTTTTCTGTGTGGCTGCTTAGGTGGTGCCATGTGGTTTTCTCATGCCAGGGAGCACAAAGGGCAAGGCAGGGTTGGAGCATCCATGACTCCATCAGTGCTCTGCAGACAGGTGATTGGTGGTCTGCAACACCTGCGCTCCAAGACCAAATGGCTGATATTAACATACACTGAGAAACCTTGTTTATTCTATGCAAAATTACCTTGTTGTTAAACCTTTAAGCTCTTCATCTGGGCTTGGATATCCTGTACAAGCCTTGGGGAGCTGGCAAAACCCCTTCAATTTGGTGTGAAATACATTGCTTTTTTTTTTTTTCTAGCTTAGGCTAGCAAAGCTTTGCTTGTAAATATTTTAACTGCAAACACAATCACCTGGTGTCTGCTGTTCCTGGGCTGATCCAGCTGAATACTGGGCTGTCTTTAGGAATGCATGGTAAACCACAGACTGTAAAGTGCTAGGTGCTGTTCACAGTGGATTAAAATGTCAGAGCATGGCCATTATTTGGTTAATCTTGGGACAAAGCACTCAGCATTTTAATATGGAAACTGTAAAGGCATTTCTCCATATAGTACACATTGCTTGCTCCTTAATAGAAAGTTAATGGGGATTTTCTTTTTCAGATAACAACAATTTATCATGTGTTTCCCTGGTAACTACAACATCATGAACCTTCCTTGAAAACTCCATTGGGATTCCTGCAATGTTTCTGAGCATAATGAATGGTAAGTGTAAGGCAAACCCATTGAATCACTTTATTTTAAATTCTGGCAGAGACATAATTTCCCACAGTTCATAAACATTTACAAAAAAGGAGTTTACATGAAGGAAAACAGTTGTTTTTATCACTCAGATCAAAGAATGCATTTATCTGGATGTATGGATGCGTTTTCTGCCAGCTTTTGATAAACTCAGGTGACAGTCTTTAAGAGGCTTCACAGACTAGTGCAGAACCTTTGAAGTCTGCAGCTTTGCTCACCTGAAAACACAGACATCACTTCTGCTCTCTGTTCCATGTGAGCCTGAAGTTTGCACTTCAAAGATTGTAAACGACAGGACAAATTTCCCAAGCTGCTGGCTCCAAAGTTATTGGAATAAAATGGTAAAGCGTGGTGGCATGTTGCAGGATACTCAGGAGCAGGTTGGATGGGGCTTGGAGCAACCTGGTCCAGCAGAAGGTGCCCCTGTCTATGGCAGGGGGATTGGAACTAAAATACCTTTAAGGTCCTTTCTAAATCAAACTTTTCAAGGATTCTCTAATTTAGGGTATTGTCTCCACACCCCTGTTGCAGCTTATCTGCTCCTGTGCCATGGGATTGGCATTTGTGCACTGGAGAAATGCCTTTATGTCTTTTGGAAGTGCAGTGCTAGGGATTCCCCTAATGTTCATGGTCTTTTCATTAGACCTAAGATGGGAGAGATGGAGAGGAGTGAGGGCTGCAGATAAAAACTTAGGTGATGGAGTCTGGCTGTCATCTCAGGTTTTATCCCTCTGTAGTTAATAAAACATCACTTATATAAGTGAGAGAAGGGTCATATCCATCAGTCTCAGTGGAACTGCTCTGGATTCTTGTTGTTGTACATAAAAAATGTTTCTAATGCTGTTTGCAAGTGAGGACTTGTTTACTGCAGGATAGAGCAAGGTTTCTCTTGCTCTTCCTTTTGCTGAGGATTTTGAAGGGGTGTACAGGACAAGCCCGTTCCTTTACAGAAATTTTTAACAAGAAAAAAAATTAAAATGGCTATAATATATTTGTTTTAAATTTATATATTTCAAAATGTTTAATTTTGCTTTGATTTTTTTAAAAGCTAAAATTCTTTATCTACAATATCACATGTAAATGCGCCCTGTGGCTGCAGGGTGAGTGGGGAACATTGCTGGCTCATTCTGAGGCTCTCTAGAGTTGTGTCAAGTGTTGTCCAAGGTTCAGCCTTACCCACCAATGCAGGTGGTGCTGTCTCCTCTTTCCAAACATGTTTCTGGTAAAGAACTTCAACTCAGACCAAAATCTACCTTCTGTCTTCTGAAGACTGACTGAATTTATGGATTTAGAAACAGTCTCAGGGTTAAGATTTGTGAACTTCAGCACAGCACATGCCAGTGTATTGATTTATTTTCTTTTGTACAGAGAGCATTTTTTACCAGCTTCTCTTGGCTGTGGTGGCAGCTGGGGCCAGTCGATGCCTAGTCCACATCTAGCGTTGGGAATGGGAATTAGTGCCCATTGTATAGGGGATAAATGAGACTAAAATCTATAAAATCAAATATTTTATGTGAAATGCCCATGCTCATGAGGAAAGGAAAGGCAAACAAAAAAGAAAGAATTTTGCCAGATCTCCTTCTGTTTATCATTTGCAAGTATGAGTGCTGTGAATTCCCCAGACAAGGCTTGGAGATATACTCAAATTGAGCTTGGAGGTCCAGGGGAGGTCAAGGTTTGGCTCTTGACCAGAGGAGAGGAAAGGAGGGACTGAGATATAGGGACAAATTGGACTCTTTGAAATGGGGAAGTGGAGACAAAGTCATAGTCAATTTCTGCAATTAACACCTACTTCTTCAAGTGGAAAGGAGGTGGAAATGTGATATTGGTGTCTCTGAGTCAAGGTACTCCCAATTTCACGCTGTGTGTGAGAATAACACTGGGTTCACTCTCACAGCTGGGTAGGTGAATGAGTTGGGGGATCACCTTTAGGCTGAGTTGAGTACACTGCCTGAGGCTGGGAGTTAGTTGCAGGTGCAAAGTGATTTGGAAGAACATGGAGATAGGTACTAGGACTTTAAAATTTAAATTTATTTGTTGGAGATTTTTTTTTAAATTTTAAGAAATATCAGAGTTGTAGAATTGGTTCAGGCCAATTTGTACAGTTTGGGCTTTTTAAAGAAAGGGTTGCTACTTTTTGTTTAGCAGTAGGAGCATGTAAGAAGATACTGTTCAGGTGGGATTATGAATATGAAATTATTTGCTGCAGAATGATGGTTAGGGTTGAATTTTGTTCACCCCATGGAAAAAAGCTGTGTGCTGGTCTCAGTAGATTTGGCCGCCTTATTCTGAATTTTTTTTTGGTATGTATTCCTGCTCTGTGAAACTAGTGACTACAGAGCTACAGTTATTTTCAATTTGCAAGTCCTGTGATGGAGATGTCACTCTGAATACTTTAAGCTCTAGCCTCTTGAGGTGCTTTATGCCTTTTTAATTCTCTGTACTATTTGTACGAGTTATTTTTACAGGATTTGAAAGATGCATTGCAGAACCTTGCTGCTGAACTTTGGCACAGCGGTGAAGGAAAATACAGAGTTTGCATCAGCTTGTTTTACTCACAGTAAATTTTCACCCTGAGGGATATGCCTTATCTGCAGCCAAGGTTACATTTAGAGCTGGGCTCTATTGTAATGCTCAAAATGAAACATTTTGTTTCAATGAAGGCTTCCAGTTATGTGGAGGAAACATCTAACTAGTGTGAGTTATTTAAATGCCACACTCTTAGTCTTGTGTGACCCTGAGTGCTTTCTGCATAGCCAGTTCTTGGGTAATATAGGATTTATGAGACCGAAGGAGGCTTAATGAGGCTTACAATATAAATTTGCCAATTGTACTGAGTCCAGTGCAAAGGTTGGGATTAGTTTGGAGGTCATGAAAAGTTGATTTGGAAAGCCAGGGGTTGGCTGAAGCTTTCCTGATGCGAAGGGAAGAGCCAAGGGCTGCTTCCACTTGCTTTAAGTCCTTTAGTCTGAACCTCATCTGAGGTGAGGTTATGCTTGGGAAGCACCCCAGGCTCCTTGCTGTGAACCAAAATACCTCTCCACAAGGCTGCTCTGGGATTTCCTGTTTCCAGGAAGAGCTGAAATGCTGTGGTGACATAGTCACTGAAGAAACACACTTTAAACAATTTTGCCCTTAACATTAGATATGTCACTTCTGTGCCATGGTTATGTTTTCCATGGCTGCAGCACAAGTCAAATCCCATGGCTGATTCCAATGCCCCACCATGAGTAAATACTCAGTTTTGCTCTATAAGAGAGGAAAAGGTTAGATCTCTTTCTGTCTTTGGATATAAAAGAATAATTTTAGAGAGAAAGATGCCTTTTATTGCTAAAAAAGCAGTTTCAGGTCACTCCACATCCAGAAGTAACAGCTGTGTTTAGCAGAGTACTTTGTCAGAAAAAAATACAAAAAGATCAAATGCAGAAAGGGAAAATAAAAGAGTTACAGTCTGCATGTATTAAAGTCTAGTTTAGCTAAATTCGATGATAATTTTTCAAAGGAGAAAAGTACTGCAATAAAACATTTATTGTGTTTTTGTGCTTGTTGTCATTCCTTTGAGAAAAATGAAGGTTTTAAGACTCATTCTATACTAATTTTTTTTAGTTTTTCAGTTCAAGCATTAAACAACAACAAAAAAGAATTATTCACACAGTTCTCATTATAGATTTTAATGGAGGAAAAAGTCGTAGCTTTCTGGATGGTCTGACCCATTCAAGAAGTCATCATTTGCTTTAAATGGACATTGGCAAGGTCCTTAATAAGGATATGAATGATTAAGGAAAACCAGATATTTGGAATTGAAATGAAGGAAAAAAAATCTGAGTATAAAAAACCCTAAAATACATGTGCTAGGAATAACTCATCTACATGACTTGTGCTCAGATCCATTTGGTGGAGAATTGTTGAAGCCTGAGGCAGAAAAAAGGATGTTTGGGCAGCAGAAGCCAACTTGGAGGCTGTAAAGCGATTTGTTTTTATTTCCTTCTATCAATTTAAACAGTCAAATCAGCTTTACAGCTCTGAAATAAACACAGTTGGGAGTTTATGTGAGTTCAGAATGGTGTAACTGTATGGTTTGGACATGGTGGGGAAAGGATAAGAAACATTTGCATCCAATTTGCCAACATGTTCCTCAACTGACATATCAACAAGCTGGTTGAGGTAATGGGACAGATCAGTATTTTAGGTCGTAAAAGTTTAAGAAGCTAAGAATGTGGAAAAGGGAATTAATTTTGAAGTTTAGCAGTCATTCACAGCCAGATACATGGGATGGTGTGAGGGGACCTTGGGCACTGCTGTTCCTGCCTTGGTCCTTGACTTGGTGCAAGGGAATTTTGACTCATTGGAGAACGGATGTGCATGAGGCAGAGGACAACGACCTGTGGGCTGCATTCAGCCTGTCAAAACATCATCCAGCCTGGTAGCTGCCTCTCCCTGACTCCTGTCCCAGGCACAATGAGCTGCTCCACCTCTGCTGGCAGCTGGCTCCTGGCTGCTCCTGTCCTGGGATGCGACTTGATCAGAAAATACTTCTCCTAGTCTTCCAGCCAAATGTGGAAGAATGTTAGGCTTGTTGATTGAGCTGAAAATGAGGGTGGCTGAAGGAAACATCATTGTTTTATCAGATCTGCATTAAGTTCTTGCTTTTCTGCAGTAATATGAGTGCCTGAATTCTCTGTCCCCAATACGGTTGGTTGCCCAAGAGGATCTGTCCAAAGCTCCAACATTTGTAACTCAAAGACATGAAGTCCCTGTCCAAGCTGAAGTCAGGGCACACATGGATTGCACTGTTGTCCTCTCTGGATCAGGCTCTGGAACAGGCCACCTACTGAGCTAAAGCTTTCATCTTTTCATCAGTATAAAAAGTGATTGATATGAATTGTGATAATGACTGGTTTGTAGATCTTGCCTTTGGCTACCCACAAAGCTGCTTAGAGAATTGCAATCTTTATGTGACCATGGATATCTCAGCCATGTCACCGACCTCAATGGCAGCAAAACCTTTAGGGATTAATCAGTACAGAGAAACTCTTCCTGCTTCTGAAAGCCTCTTAAAACATTTTATGCAGCATAGACTTACTTATGCCTCCACTTTCTGAGCATGGTTCTTCCATTGCCTAAGGACTCAGTCAGCTCTAGAAATAACCCTGCCCTTGCTTTGGAAAAGTGGATGAAGTGCCTTGTTTCGTGTTTTACAGGTGGGGAGCCTAAGAGTAGGATCATTTAAGTCTGACATGTTTGCTTGTGATTATGGAAATATCTGTAATCAAACATTTTAACAGTCAGTGCTATTTTCTAATCTGTGTGTGTGCAGTCTGATGTCTTTTGAAGGCAGCAGGAGGCAGGAAGGCCTCACAACAGGGAAAATTAAGCCAATTATCTCTGAGTAGATGTAAGGACTAAATGCCCCAATTTTAACCTACCACTTCAATACCTCTACGATTCAGCCTTTCCCTCTGCAGTGAAATGGGAATCACGCTGCTGGGAGCTTGGGGCAGGACCTCAGGGAGGGAGGTGAGGGTTTAAAGAGCTTTTCAGCCCTTTGCCTTTTTTCTGACAACCCCTTCCAGCACCATAGGAGGTGTCATGATGTCACATGGATGGCATGGTGACGATTTGCCAGCCCAAGCAGGCTTTAGCTCTGATCACACAATCACAGAATGGTTTGGGCTGAAAGGGACCTTGAAGACCATCCCGTTCCACCTCCTGCCATGGACAGGAGCAACTTCTACTAGTCCAGGTTACTCCAAGCCCTGTCCAACCTGACACTGAGCACTTCCAGGGATGGGTTGGGGCTGGGCTGGTGGTGTGAGCTGCCATGGCTAAACCCTCTGCTGTGGGTGATCCTACCAGGGGTGGGCTGATGGGTGTCAGTCCTTTCCTCCTGCCCTCTCAGACTGCGACCCAAGATCCTCTCCATCATTATTAACAGCATGTTTTGGCCATAAGCCCTGTTCCTCCTGCATATAAAGTTTATTTCTGTATCATGGCTGAAGTACCTGATGAAATTTATATGACACAGAAGTTTATGTGGATTTAAATATCCAAGGAGTCTCTAGTGAAAGACTGATTTTCAGGGTATTGCCATTGGTTAAATAGATTTCCAGTCTTTATTATGCTATTGAAATACTTGAATCACCACTTGAACTAAATGAAAGCTTACTGTGTGTGCATATAATTGTTTTTCTTGCTACCTATTACTTGATTGGGGTTGAGTAAGGTTAGCAAAAGCATTAAATTAATTTTCTTGTAAAGTTATGCATTATGAAGTAAGAGGTATAAAAGTTACATTATACATGGCAAATGTCTTGAGGGTTTGGTTTATAGACTTGTTTATATTTTGATTTTAATGATTATTGCTTTATTTGTGTCATTTCCACTTTTGAATCTCCATACTCATTACATTTTTATTATCTCTTTTATAAAATAAATGGCAGCAAACCAGACAATTTCATTGTTGGAATAAATAGATCTGAATATATCTCTCAATAAATTAAATGTTGTGGCTGCAAAAGGGACCTTTCCAAAGTCACTAAATTGAAGGCAAAGCCAATTAATAGCTGGCCTTTCATTTTTATGGACCAGGGCATGCAGCACATCCATCTGACTTGGCAGATTTGAAATTATTCAAGAGATAGCTGAACTACATTGAAAGATATGTGAGCAACATTAGCGCTCATGGAAGGCAACAGATCAACAGCCCTAGAAATCAAATCCTTGTGAGCTGTGTGCAAACCCGACTGAATTGATTTTGAACACTTTCTCTAGACTTCAGGGAGTCCTGTGTGAGGGTCTCTGCCTCATAGGGTTTTTAGGAGCTAAGCAAACTTTAGCCACTGATTATCACTGTGGATCTTAACTGATTCATATTCCCAAATGCTGTGGGACCTGTAGGTGTAGCTTGTTCTTATTGGGAATCTTTGAAAGCACCAAGCAGAACTGTCTCTACTTCAGAATCACAGAATCACATGATGATTTGGGTTGGAAGGGACCTTAAAGATCATCTCATTCCACCCCCTGCCATGGTCAGGAATACCTTCCACTATCCCAGGTTGCTCCAAGTCTCATCCAGCCTGGCCTTGAACACGTCCCAGGAGCTGGAGATAGAAATTAGGAGTTTAATTTGTATATCTGCAGTACAAGTGCAATTGCTCTTCATAAGCTTGTGGGTGAGAGGGTCTAAAAAAAATGTCTCATGAGGAGCAGCTGAGGGAGCTGGAGGTGTTTGATCTGGAGAAAAGGAGGCTCAGGAGACACCTTCTCCCTCTCTACAACTCCCTGACAGGATGATAGAGTGAGGTAAGAGTCAGCCTCAGCTGCCATGTCCAAAGTGAAAGGATGAGAGGAAATAGCTTTAAGTCCTGCCAGAGGAAGTTCGGATCATATTAGAAAAAAAAAATTTTCACTGCAAGAGTGGTCAAGCATTGGAGTGAGTTACCCAAGGAGGTGGTGGAGTCACCATCTCTGGAACTGTTCAAGGGCATCTGGATTTTAGGGGTGATTATGGTGGTGGTTGATGGTGGGACTATCTGATCTTGAATATCTCTTCCAACCTCTGTGATGAATCTGTGATAAAATTAACTGGTACTTTTTAGTAATGTGTGGCCTCTGTTCTCTGTATTTTTTTTAATGTGTATAGATTTTGTTTTTAATAGCTTTTATTTTCTTAGTATAATTTTGCTGTTCTGAAACATATGTCTATGTAATTTTTCTCCTTTGGATCTAAAACTACAATTTATGCTGTATATACACAACAAGTCTTAGGATACCAAGTCCTCCTCCTGGTTGCCACCCATAAATCCAGTTTATAACCCCACAGACAAACTCTTTCTGCATCTAAGAACCAGCTGTGTTTCTCCCTGGGTATTTCAATGTAAAGTCTGTTCTAGAGCTTTGAAGAATTTGATGTTAATCAGTTCCTTCCTACTTTCTCTTGTTCTCCCAGTCTTCTTCCAGGCTCACTGGGAAATCGGAGCTGTGGTGGTGAGAATAATTGCCTTGTTAGGAATAAGTGAACTAAATGAAATCAGCCCAGTGGTGTGAGCAATAACATTTGGTAGCAGTCAGTCTCTGGTGTACTGAGCTCCTGCCTGCTCAGCTCACCAGGTTGGCCTTGTGTTGTGTTCATGTTTTCACATGTTTGTCTGTATCAAACTTTTCCTTTGTTCCATGTTTCTACCCTAAACTGTCTTGGAGCAGAGCCATCTTTTTGGACTGGGAACACATGGCCTAGTGGGATATATTATTATGGCTTCCAAAAGGAGCCCAATATGAATAGTAAGAATAATGTGAATAATACTGAAGAATATAAGCTTATTAGAACAGCTGACATAAGTTTTACATCTAAAACCAGAACACTAGCAAGACAGTTCAGATTAATTTAAAGTAGGTTTTTTTTTGTTTTTTTTGTTTGGTTTTTTTTTTCTTTTTTAATTTTTTTTTTTTACTGGGATTTGCAAGTGGATGGGGAATTGTATTTTACAAAACTGGTGTTTTACCTTATAAATTTTCTAAATGGGAATTTTAGGAAAAAAATGTTGAACTATGCCATCCCTTTTACTCCAGGACAAACACCCCTCCAATGTATAGTAATGATATGGTTGTTTTGGACTCTCTTGTTGGAGTTTTGCCTTGGGCAGCAGGGAAGGATTTGGAATCTGGTGCCTTGTGTGGTGGATAAAGCATTTAATTGCATTTAAGCAATAAGCAAAATGTTTCTCTTTACACAGTCTTATTGCTGTCGGAGAGGGGGAAGAGAAATTGTGATCCAAAAGCCTCTTAAATGGGATTTGAAGCGATGAATAGCTGTGGGTATAGAAATGAGAATTTATGGAGCCATTGGCTATTGCTGCCAATCCTAATGATAATGTTCTATCAGGTGCTGTTATTTGCATGGCAGTAAAATTTTCTGTGTTGGTCATAGAGCTGGGTGGACTGCAGTACACTACATGAATGCAGAACCAAGATATAGCCTTTCCAGAGGTAAATAGAATCCTGGTTCCTCAAAGAGACTTTGATCCAAATTCAAACCATGCTGGAATGAGGAGAGACTTTAGTTACAGAAGTGTGTAATCCGTTCTTTTTAGGGGGCTTTCTGTTTATTTTTGAATCCTGGAATCACAGAATGGTTTGGATTGGGAGGGACTTTGGAGACCATGCAGTTCCACCCCTGCCTTGGGCAGGGACACCTTCCACTAGACCAGGTTACTCAGAACCCCATCCAGCCTGACCTTGAACATCTCCAGGAATGCAGAGTCTACAATCTTCTTTTTCTGTCCCTCCATGCCTTGTCCCCAGTCCCTGTGCAGCTCTCCTGGAGCCCCTGGAGGCCCTGGCAGGGGCTCTGAGGTGTCCCTGGAGCTTCTCTTGTGCAGCTCAACAGCCCCAGCTGTGCCAGGCTGGCTCCAGAGCAGAGGGGCTCCAGCCCTTGGAGAATCTTTGTCACCCTCCTCCAGGCTTGCTCCAACAGGCCCATGACCTTCTGTATGCTTTGTTGTGTAAGTAAAGAATAACAGGGTTAAAGTCCTCTGCGAGTTCTGTGGATTGTGTTCCTCACCTCCATGACATCTCTGGAAACAATCTGTAAATCTGTGCTCATGAGGCTCTGGTCTGAGCTAGCTCACATGACTGGGGAATTTGGGAGCTCTGGCACTGCAAGGCAGGATGTGACCTCTTGATCAGAGATGGAAATGAGGGCACCAGGCATCTTTTTGTCACCTCAACTTCATGTTCTCTCCTGTGTCAGGGGGCTTTGGAATAGCAGGGACTCCAAGGCATGGACATGGTCATTGCCACCAAAGGTATCCCTGCAAGAGGTGTGTCCCTGTCAAAAGGGATGTGCACCCTGTGGTGATGGCTGTAACCAGCAAGGGCTGGCGTTGGAGTGTGGAGGCTAGGACAATGACAAGAGCATACCAAATCTTATTTTCACTCAGCTTGCTCACTGGATATCCAGTAAAAAATTCCCAGGCCATTTCTGTCTGTTTCTTTTAAACAATCTTCCTTGCCAGTAAATACACGCTTCCTGTAGCTGCCACTTTATATATCGAATTAGTAAAGCTTATTAAGTCCTCCATTATTTTGTTGCATGACGGAGAATACAGGTGTTTTTCCACATAAAATGTTCACATGACGCAGCAGGAGTAGCACTTTAAGCCTTAATGGCATGCACTTGGTTATCTAATTTTTGCACATTAATCCGTTCAAGATGTCTGTTAACACAAACCTTGCTAATTAGTGTTTCTTTAGTGTCTGCAAATGTATGTTTCAGTTTTTAAAGGAAATTGGAAGACCACAGAGCACTGTATTATGAATCATAATATCAATGACATTTAAAGACATGTGAAAAAGCTTAGCTGGTATGTGATATAGAATTATAAAACAGTCTAACCTCATCAATAAAAAAGTCATATCTCTGATACACCCATTTTTGTTTATGTTCTTAGACAATTACTGCCGTAGCAAGACTTGGGCAAATGTCTTTATTTCAATGTGTTTTTGTAAGGAAAAAAGAAGGGATTCTCACCCAAAACAAATGTCTAAAAAGACATGAAGGTCCAGAGAAGTTACTCTAGGCTTCCCTTTTTAGTAAAGATAAACAGGCACCTACAGAGGGTAAATCATCTAATCAAAACCTAAGAGAATTCACATCTAACCCTTATACAAACAACAATGTTGAAACAAGCTCAAGTTCAAAACTATTTATACCAAAAAAAGTGGGTACTTAAGGGACTTTAGGCATTCCTTTTACCTTCTTATTTGGAATGGGAAATAGCAGACATCCTGTTGTCTCTGTTTTTTGGCATATCTGAGGCCAGCAAATGTGTCAAACTTGCACTGTGGTCCTGAAATTTAAGCCTTTATTTCCATTCCAAAGGGATCTGGAATTTTAAAGTTACACAGACGAATTTCTGGATATTTGACTTGCAAAGCAATTTCTAGTCTTGAGTTGATTTACTGCTTGCAGTAACACTGTTCATCAGAAAATATGAACCTAATTAACAAGCATCCAACCTACATCTTTCTATCATCTACTGGCAGCAAATGTACACAACAAAAACGGAAAACCTTGTACCCAAATTATGAAGAGATATTCAAATATCATCACCATTTCAACCCAAAATCTTAAAAAACAATCTGTGGATTTGATGGAGCAGAACTTGGTAGAGACCATGTACAGAAAAGGATGCACATTATCACTATTTTTGCTTAAAAACTTCAGAGTTAAGACTCCCGTAGATAATCTTAACCACAGACATACAACTTAAATCCTCCTAAACCTCACGGCTTATTTATTACATGCTAATATTTTTAACAGAGGGACTGATTAGCTGTTGGAGCAAACTACCAGGGAAGGCAGTGGATCCCTCTTCTCTTGATGTCTTCATCTCAAAACTGGAAGTCAACATTGCTGCGCTCAATACAGCAGCTACAGGATGAAGTTTACAGTCAGTGTTACGTGGGCTGAATGCTCAAATCTCATATATGCTCTCTGGCCTTAGCATATATGAATCTCAGTGCTTCTAAAGTACCTACACATCCTTGAATAAAAGACACAGTTGGAAGTACAACGTATTTTATGGGAGAGCTCCGTCTGCCTCACACGGAGGTAAGGGAAACCTCACGTGGTGAGCTCAGGTACAGCCACATCTCATTAAACTTATTACAGCTTTCGGCCACGTGGGTGCCTAGACATAAATAAGCAGGGGCAGGCCAGCTTTACTAAAATACATATTTTTCTCACTCTGACAGTCATGCAAGGGGCCGCAACTGCCCGTGTCTCGAGGACAATTTTAACAGCAAGACCTTTCTCCTCAGGGGACTGCTCTCACTTTTTCATTTAGAAGAGGAGAAAGGAAACCCAATCCTAAACATATGATGATTTTATTATGTGAAACCCAATAGGAAATGAAGTAAGAATATCAGGCTGCTTTCAGTTTCCTAGCAAGGGATTTTGTTTTAAGTTGGAAGAGGGGCAGCTGTGTTGGATGCTCACTTCCCTCTGCCTAAACATCAGGACCTCTTTAATTGTTGGGGGTCGTTGTGTGAGTTGTGAAGTGCAAAGACAGAGGAGGCTTGGTGGGAACTCCTGAGCTTTGATCCAGACTCTGCTGGTTTGGAGAGACAGATTCAGCTGGAGAAGCAGAGGATAAAGGACTGCAGCAGCTCCTGGCTGTACTGTACCTTGGTGTGCAGGGATGCACTCTCAGAAATGCCTGAGTGTGTACGTGTGTGTGTGTGTGTGTGTGTGTGTGTGTGTGTCTGTGAGCACCATAAGCGAGCCAGCCAAATTCCATCTTCATGGACAGTTCAATGGAAAGTTAGCTTGAAAATGCAGTATATCATATTTCATGAATTTAATAGGGTTTTCATGATTTTACAAAGTGCTTCAACCAGACACTCATGGCTGGAGGCTGCACAGCAGGAGACCTAAAACACTGCATCTGTGTTTTTCAACTCTTGCCAGAATCCATTGAATTTGATCCGGAATGACTATGCATCTTTGGAATGTACATTCACTTTTCTCTTGCCTTATCCAAATAAAAGAGGGACATGGGGGGGTTGAGGGGGAGGGAGAAAAGAGTCCTGTGAGAATTCCATATGGAAACACTAAACTAGCATTATAAAGGATTTCCTATAAACAAAATTACGGTCACAAATTTTGGACTCGGACCACATTTGAAACAAAGGGCCCTTTGTCTCCCTCTTTTAATATATTTTTTTATCTATGTTAACACACACGTTTTTATTTTTTTATGGCAATAGATAAACAGATGTACATGTATACACTCATGCAAAAATGAATGTATATATTAGTTTGAGGTCCAGTTGCAATCTCTCTTAATTTTTTTTTCGACTGCAGAACTCCTAACAAGAGCAAACTTTAATCGTTCTGTGCACTAAATCCCTTGAAAATAAATATCCAGGGCAACTTCAAAAGCCCTTAATTAGAAGCACATGTGTGGTGTTACAAATTTCTGGCTGAGGCGGCTGAGTTGTAATTTAATGTTATGATCTGCCATAAATATTATCCATAATGAGCAGACTTCATGTTACACTTCTGTATGTCAGATAACTGCAATATTTTTTGTCTGCTTTTGTTCAATCACTGAACCTTAAGTGAAGTTTAAAATTAGAAGGAAAGGAAGAAAGAGAGAAAACAGTTTTCCCACCAGGAAGCTGAAAATTTCTGTCCTCCTAGCTGCAAAGAGAGCTATTGATTTTATTCTGTTTTCTTTGTTACAGTTTAAAAATGTGGTTAACAGATAATAACTTGGAGATGATGGGGGAAAGGGAAGGATAAGGTTTGGAAGTTGGTAAGATGATTGTTGCTGTTTTGCATGACTTTCTGATAGAAGCTTCCTGGAATATTTGCTGTGTTCCCCACTACCAAAGCAAACCCCCAAAACCCCATAAACTCATTTCTACATGAAAATCAAAATCATTTCTGCCCCTGTGTTGTACCCGAACCAAGTCTATCACTCTTCAGAAACTTGATGGCTGAGGATAAAATTTTCTGTGTTAATTTTAAGTGGTTTATGAATTGGTCTTGCAGCCTTGGCACAGACTGAGCACAGTTATATGTGCATGTGTGTATGTGTGTGAGTGTGTGTGTGGGTGTGTAAGGAGGGGGTAGTGAACCAGACAGTAAATTTACAGTGGAAATGTGCAGCTGTGGGGATTATGCACTGGTTGCTTAAATGTGTGTGAAGAAATACAGAAACAGCGTGGGGCTGCAGAACAAGTCCACAGCCTCATGACTTGAATAAAGAGGTGGTTTGGTTTGGACTTTGACCAAACACGTGGGCTGTGGGCTTTTTGCCTTGGAGAGTGCCCCAGGACCCTGTACCTATTTAAAAGGAGAAGCCTTATCTGGTGTTTCTGACTGCAGGTATCCAAGTTGTGCCTTGGCAGGCTGTCCATGTGGCCACAGCCATATCTTATTGCTCAGCCTGGAGAGGAGAAGGCTCCAGGGTGACCTTACTGTGGCCTTCAAGTACCTAAAGGAACCACAGGAGTGCTGGAAATGGACTTTGGACAAGGGCCTGGACAAGGGGGAATGGCTTCACCCTGAAAAAAGGCTGGGTTAGATGGGATATTGAGAAGGATTTCTTGGCTGTGAAGATGGTGAGGCCCTGGCACAGATTTCCCAGAGCAGCTGTGACTGCCCCATCCCTGGAAGTGTCCAAGACCAGGCTGGACAGGGCTTGGAGCAACCTGGGACAGTATAAGGTGTCCCTGCCCGTGGCAGGGGGTGGAATTGGATCAGCTTTAAGGTGCCTTCCAACCCAAACCATTGTGTGGTGATCCTTACAGCCTGGGTGCAGGGCCCAGGAGTGCTGCTCTCTCCTGGGATATCTCTCCTAGACAGAAGACATTGCATGTCCTCAGCCTTTCCTTCCTCCAGCAGAACAAGCATAACCTGACTCTTTTCCTACTCACCACCCTTCTCATTGGAACTGCTTTTCTGCTTGATCTTTTTTAAAAAATAATAATAAAAAAAATACTGCAAGAGTGAGTAAAAATCTCTGTGCAAGTGCCCAGGGTAGGGATGTGTCTCTATTGACTGCAGCATCTTGGCATAAAGTGTGGCTCCCACAGCTGCATGCTCGAGGAGCAATTCAGAGCAGGGAAGTGGTGAGCAGAGACACAACAGTTCCAAGCTGCAGGCACCACGGGCCCAGATATAAAGAAAATAGATGGCTAGAAGCAGCATGCTCTGTGGGCACGATGGCTGTGTGGTTTTGGTACCTGTCTGTTTGGTTTTGGCTGGACTCTGGCTGCTCACACTGCTGCTGGGGAGGACTGGCGTGTCTGGGGTTATAACTCCTCCCAGGAGATGTCAGGCTCTCATAGGAACAGTACCAATTTTTTGTGGCAGCAGGAGGAGCTGCAAATCCAGTTCTCCAGGGTATCCGCCTCAAGACTTTCTCTCTCAGCTTTGTCTCTCATTCCCAAAGTGCCTGTATGCAATTTTTGCCTCTGCTGTTGCAGAGCCTTGAGCTGGATCACATGCTATCAGTTCTCATAGCTCATATCAGATACAGCAAGCTGCAAGCCAAGCTGGTTCCCTGTGCTACCTCTCCTCAGCCCAGCTGAGTTCACAGGGATGGATTTGTACACCTCCTTTCCCTCTTTGGGTAGTGCAGAGTAGAAGCGAGGCTGTAAACCTTCCAGGTAACAGGTTATCTTCAGAAGGGCTTGCCAAATTACTTTATGAACTTTAGATATGTTGGGGAGAAGATAAAAGCTGTAATGTTGCCCTTCAGAACCCCATGATGGATGTGTTGTTCAGTCTCTGAATGTGCTGGATGTATCTGACAAAATCTTTCATTATGATGGAGGAAACAAAGTACCTCTAATCTCCCCCTTCCCTTCCACTTCTATCTCAAGTTTCTGGAACCACAAGTGACAGGAATGGAGAGTCTGTTGTCAAGGTGTTCCTAGCAGAGATGATGGAAATGCCCATTTCTCTGTGACTTCCAGCATCAGTCTGTAGTCAGGGAGGGTTCAAATAATGCTTAGAGATCTGCAGAGCTGTGTGTTTCTGAATACAATCAGCACTCAAGAGTCATATCCAGTAATGCTTTTGGAGGCACATCCAGTAGTTTGGACTACTTACCAAACCAAATTTAAACCAAATATATTGCGGGAGAAAAGTTTCACAGTCCTTAGTTCAAAAGAATATTTAAAAGTTCACATTTTGCTTCCAACCAGGGATCAAGAAGTTATTTAGAAGTATGAATCATTTCAGTGTTTCAGAGCAACCCCCTGAAGTCACCCACTGCCACCACCACCTCTGCCTGACCAGGGAGCCAGAGGTGACTTCCCCAGCATGGACTGGAGCAATGCAACTGCTGGAAGAGGAAATCTCTCCATTGTCACCTTACTTGCCATCAACTACTTGGGTGTATGCCACTCCAGGTAAGATGGGGATGGTCTGACACACTCCTTCAAACACGAGCACAGAAAAGCTGTGAAAGATGCTAAGAGACACTTGAAGTGAAAAAGTACTTGGCAATCAAGGTCAAACACTAGCAGTAAATTTGAGCCAAATAAGAGCTCAGATTTAATGTGGCTACACATCCTTTCATCTTCATTTCTTCACCTCTCTATAGTTTACACTGATTACCTCCTATAGGCTTTGGGACACCCTTCAAACCAAGTAGTCCGGTAACGATGCTATCAACAATTCTTCATTTTGGCCGGCTTGCATCCTGCTTTCTTAACTAAATCACAGCTCTCTGTCACAGCCCAAAGAGCTAATAACCAGCTAAACGTCCAGCTTGTCTGACCAGCTGTCCTGAGCCCACGGAGGTCAGCAGTGCCCCTCACAGCGCTGACCCAGCGCGGCGAGAGGGGCGGATGGGACAGAGCTGCTGCCCCGGCCGCTCCTTTTTCAGGATGTCGATAGATGGAGCTGAAGGAACAAGGCAGAGCGAGCGAGGGAAGGAGCTCATGGGTGTGTTTGCTTTTTTTAGAGTGCCAGGAAGGGATTGCACTTGTGAAATGGAAGAAGTGTGGCTGTGCGGTGAAGGGAGGGCATGAGGGACGCGAGGCTGCTGCAGAGGATGGTGGAGGAGAGGTGGAAAAGGAACGGGGGGCATAGAAACCTACACCTGGGACAAAATACCTTTTCTCTTGTCTACAGGCCTCTCCAGAGTATATTCTGCATATGATTTGACTTCTACACATACAGCATCAAAATAGACTTTATTTTTCCTGGTAAATCTTGCACAGAATGAATTCTAGCATATGATTTTGCATATCTAGCTTAGATAAGACAATCACTCAAGTGCTTTGTGTGTCACGAATGTCCAGCTTGAGATGATCTAGAACTCAGTTAAGTCAGGTCAGGTGCACCTAAACTGTCCCTTTGCCTAAATAAATCACCTTGTGGAAAAATCCTCGGTAGTCAGTGTAAATAAGGATTCTCATGTCATGGTTTGCTTAGTCTGCTAATCAAAACATGTAGCTCTGAGCACTTAGCATTTAGTGCAGCTTATGAAAATCAAGCATCATTATTGCTGTCTGATACATTATCACCAGCAGCCATATAATGGGAAAAATGTTCCTGGGTTGAAATGAGTGCAATTTATGATTCTAAATTGTTATGTATAAAGAAAGAAGAGTGCAGCTGGATATTCATTAGACACATTCAATTTAATGTATTGAAAACAGTAAAGAATATGTTTTAATTAATAAGCCAAGTGCACATGGCAATGGAATCTGTAAAGAGAGCCCACAGAGCTCTGCAGCTCTGTGGGCTCTTACTGGGAAGTGAAATGGCAAAGCTGCTCCTTTCTCTAGAGTGAGGTCACCTTTATTCATCTGCAGACTACAGTTCACCTGCTTTGGTTGTCTCTGCTCTACTGCCACACTTAGAGGATTTTGCCTCTCAGGCCCATCAGTGGTACAAAAGGAATCAGATGTTTTTTATGCACCCTACTGTTTGGAATTCCAATTTGCAAATCTGTTTCATGAAGAAGATAGCTTGCATATTCCAAAAATTAGGGCCTTTGGTGAAATTGCTTTCAAAAAAGGCACCTAAGAAGGGTTAAAAAGACACTAAAACCATTGCAAGTGTTGCCTCTGTGCTGCAGTGTTGGAAGGAATGAATAGGAAAAACCAGGACATCAACAACTGTGAGGTTCATGTCCCTAAACGACCCTCAAAATCAAAATGGCATCAGACATTTCCCCTGGAAGTCTGAAAATGTACTGAAGATATCAACCAAATAATCTATTTCTTGTGAGGTCTTCTTAAGAAGACCCAAAAATAGAAAAACAGTGGCATGAACAATTATTAAAGTTACTCTTTGGAATGGAACTTTCATTCTAGCTCAAAAATCTTGTTGAAGAAATTTTTGGCACCTGACATTTACCAGGTTTGTTAGAAGCCAGGAAGTGAATCACCTTGGAAAATCTGAACAAAATTTTCTTGGCTGCCATCATGCAAAGGCAGATGAAATGTATTTCCAAAAAATAATAAATTTTTAATGTGATTGCTAATTCATACCAACTAGATCAAAATAAGCCAATATTTGCAGTTTGTAATTTAAATAGAATCTTCTTGATTTTTCTTGAGTTGATAATTTGTTATTTGATAGAGTGGGAGGGGGATGGGCTACAGTGATATATTATTTATATTCATCCCTGGGCATGGCCTTTCCTAAGATAATCCACAATTCAGATGTGACCATTACCACTCACAGATTGGATCTCTCACTGAGTGGGGCCATATGCATCCCTCAGGGACTGACTGTAAAAGGTGAAGCCGTTTCTCCTGAAAGGCTGTGGGTTACACCCTCATGGAGTCTCTGCTGAAGGGAATAACCTCAATGCTCATGCCCTGCTTTGCCTTTTAGAGACGAAACCGTGTCAAGAGAAGCTCAACATGACCCACCAGTGTGCACTTGAGCCCTGAAAACCAACTCTGCCCTGGGCTGAGCCCCAGCGTGGGCAGCAGGGCAGGGGGGATCCTGCCCCTGTGCCCCTGGGCGCAGGTGAGAGCCCACCTGCAGAGCTGCCCCAGCCCTGGCTCCAGCAGCACAAGGAGCTGGAGCTGCTGCAGCCAGTGCAGAGGAGGCCACGGAGCTGCTGCCAGGGCTGGAGCCCCTCTGCTCTGGAGCCAGCCTGGCACAGCTGGGGCTGTTGAGCTGCACAAGAGAAGCTCCAGGGACACCTCAGAGCCCCTGCCAGGGCCTCCAGGGGCTCCAGCAGAGCTGCCCAGGGACTGGGGACAAGGCCTGCAGGGACAGCACCCAGGCAATGGCTCCCACTGCCAGAGGGCAGGCACAGATTTTGGGCTCTTGGCAATTAGGAATTGCTGGCTGGGAGGGTGGGCAGGCCCTGGCCCAGGGTGCCCAGAGCAGCTGTGGCTGCCCCTGGATCCCTGGCAGTGTCCCAGGCCAGGCTGGATGGGGCTTGGAGCAGCCTGGGACAGTGGGAGGTGTCCTGGCCCAAACCATTCTGTCATTCTGTGAAGCTCTGCTACTCCAGGGAATGTATGCACACAACTCTCCCCTCTCTGAGTAGTAACTGTAGTGAGAAGTGGTGGCTTTTTAGTGATGGCATAGCTCTTTTACCACCCCATTTTCCCTGTACCCTGCAAGGAATGAAATATGTTTTAATTTGGGGGAGTAATTGCTCCTTACAACATCCTGAAAGTGGACCTTGAGGCTGTCAGAACTATGGGGTGGACTGAGAGCCTTGCTATGGCCTGGATGTGTTCATGGTGCTGCAAACACCAAGGATCCTCCTGGTGTGCTGTCTGCCAGGGTGTCCTCCAGTGAGGGGGTATGGTTGGTTCTGCTTCCCTGAAGAGTTGAGAAACCACTTTGAAAAGCAGCTGGGAAGAAACTGCCTTCCCTGATAATTAAATGAGTTTCTGGCCTGAATGAAAGGGTCTGGCATAGCAGGGAGGTGAACAGCGTACTCAGATGAGAGAATTCCATGGGCAGGGAGACACACCCACACACACTCAGGGAGCCTGAACTCACCAGGGAAATGTGGGATGATCTGTCCTCTTGCAGAGTTGAGCCTGTCTGGTGCAGCCTGCAGTGTGTTGGTAACTGGGGATGGCTCCTGGTCACGTCTTCCTAAAGCAAAGAGATACAGGAGTCTGAAATGCTGGAGAGCCACAGAACAAGTGTGACAGCAGGACAATAACATCACAGAATGGTTTGGGTTGGATGGACCTTAAAAACCATCCAGTTCCAAACCTCCCTGCCATTGGCAGGGACACCTTCCACTATCCCAGGGTGCTCCAAGCCCTGTCCAACCTGGCCTTGGGCACTGCCAGGGATCCAGGGGCAGCCACAGCTGCTCTGGGCACCCTGGGCCAGGGCGTCACCAGTCTCACAGGGAAGAATTTATTTCCAGCACCCCATCTAACCCTGCCCCTGGGAAATGGGAAACCATTCCCCCTTGTCCTGTCACTCCAGACCCTTATAAATAGTCTCTCTCCATCTTTTTTATCAGCTCCCTGCAGGTACTGAAGGGCTCATTTAGGTCAACTTGAAGGTGCCTATTCTCCAGACTGAACAATCCCAGTTATCTCAGCCTTTCCCCAGAGCAGAGCTGCTCCATCCCTCTGATCACCTCCGTGGCCTCCTCTGGATTCCCTTCAGGAGCTCCAGCTCCTTGTGCTGTTGGAGCCAGGGCTGGGGCAGCTCTGCAGGTGGGCTCTCACCTGAGCCCAGGGGCACAGGGGCAGGATCCCCCCTGCCCTGCTGCCCACGCTGGGGCTCAGCCCAGGGCAGGGGGGTTCAGGCTGGGGCAGGTCCAGCTCTCACCCACAGCACCCCCAGCTCCTTCTCCCAGGGCTGCTCCCTCTGCTCAGCCCCAGCCTGGGTTGATCCCAGGGGCTGCCCTGGCCCAGGTGCAGCTCCAGCACTTGGCTGTGTTAAACCTCATGAGATTCCCCTGGGCCACTCCTGCAGCCTGTCCAGGTCCCTCTGGATGCCATCCCATCCTCCAGGTGTGTCAGCTGCACCTCTCAGCCTGGTGCCATCTGCAAATCTGCTGAGGGTGCCCTGGATCCCTCTGTGTGTGTCATTAATGAAGATAGTCAATAACACTGGTGCCCAGATGGACCCCTGAGGGACCCCCTGGGACCCTGAGCCATTCACCACAACCCTCTGGATGCAACCCTCCTACCAGTTCTTAATCCATCTAATAATTCTCCTATTGAGTCCATCTCAATTTAGATAGCAAGATGTTGTGGGGGACGGTGCCAAAGGCTTTATGGGAGATCAGTAAATAAAATGTGAATGTATTTATAGGGCAACACACCACCAACTTGTCTAGATGCAAGAAACCTTTGAGTAGCACCAAGGGCCCACGGGATAAAGGACCCAGTTGCGGGGACCACTGTGATGTTCTGGCAGCTACACCCCCAGGTGGTGAACAGGAAGTAATTCCTTTCTGCTGCGGCTTCAAAGGATCTCTCAGAGTCCACACAAAACTCCTTGGTGCCTTTCTTTGTGTACACCCAGCCTGCACTCAGAGGAGCTGTGGATTGCTGGCCCAAATTCTCACCGCTTGTATTTCAGCACAATGAAACAGATATATGCTTGTGTGAGGAGTCTGTTTGCATAGATGGTCCAGAAGAGTCACCTTTTAAAGACATCTAAAAAGTCTTTAAAAGGCTTTTTTTTTTTTTCTTTTGCTGTCAAAAGCTGATGACTTTTGGAGACTACAGTTTTAATGGAAGAAGTGTCATCTTTGCTAATATCTTCAACTAAAGATGTAAGTGGGAACAAGCTGTTCCATGAGAAACAGAATTAACAAAATCATGTTTCTTGGGCATGTGTGTCTCAGGTTTGAACTTTCTGGTTAAACTAGGGTGCCAATTTGAGATTTTCCCATAGCTGTGATATGAATAATGTCTCCACCCAACACAGATTCTCCACATTTTGATAAAGGGTAACTGGAGCCTCTCTTGTTCTCTCTGGTGCAACTAATCAAGTCCCTGTCTTCCCCCAGGCAGTAAATTTCCATGAAACATGTACAATTCTAACAAATTTTGTTGAAACAGGTTCAAAAGTTGTCAGGGGGACATGAAGAGATGAGACGATACACACATAAATTGGATCATGTAAGTCCTTGTTTTCTTTGGAAAGCAGGGCAGGAACGTTCTCCACAGGCAGCTTTTAATGCAGAAAATGGCTATTTATGGAAATCTTTACAGTCTTTTCTATCTTAGAAAGGGATAAGATAGAAAGGGATGCAACTTGGCTTCTCTCCTCTGAATTATTTATGACATATAGGAGAAGCAGTGTATAGAGGTAACCTATGAGGGTTTTTCAGCAATTGTCCTTCTTCCTCTTACAAGTTTTCTAAATTCTTGTTGTGTGTCCTTTTGACAAACAGAACCTCAACAACAGGCTTTCACATTTTCAATTCTAGTATTTCTCTGCTTGTCCTTGCTGAGACTTTCAGTGAATAATCTTTGAGCTGTTTTGTAAAGACCATGTGAATCATTTCAAGTGCCAGTATTTAAATTTTAAGACAGGTTTTCTGAAGACCAAAGGTTAAGCACTGGTGTTGTATAAACACTCAACAAAAGTTCCCCTTTCAGATACTTTACTTTTTCTTATCTTATACTACAGTAGACTTTCTGTCATCAGATAGTGCTTTAGACTAGACATAATAAAAATAGAAAATAAGATATTTTGAAAAACCCATCAGTTTTATATCTTTATATAAGAAAGAAACATCAATGATGCAAGCTCATTTACTCACTCACATGTGTTCTCTTTCTTACCTAAAGGAATGGTGAAAAACTTTGTATGCCCCGTCCCTGGAAGTGTCCAAGGCCAGGCTGGATGGGGCTTGGAACAGCCTGGGACAGTGGAAAGTATCCCTGCCCGTGGTAGGAGTGGGAGGGGGTGATCTTTAAGGTTCCCTGCATCCCAAACCATTCTGTGATTCTATAATAAAGCTTTGAATATATCATCTCAAGACAATGTCCTACTCAAAGCCTAGTTAGATTTATTTTTCTCTTCTTGTCTTTCTTCATTAATTCAAGACTAAAAAGTGATTAAAACA
The DNA here is from genome assembly GCF_037042795.1 of Molothrus aeneus. Classification (NCBI taxonomy): domain Eukaryota; kingdom Metazoa; phylum Chordata; class Aves; order Passeriformes; family Icteridae; genus Molothrus; species Molothrus aeneus. The sequence continues at coordinate 2,262,877 of NC_089680.1, forward strand.
TCAGTGTTTTGATTTTAAACAGGCCACTCTTCCTAGGAGCTGGACTTCAAAGCTCTGTGTGTCCTGGGTGGACTGCAAAGCCCAAACCCACTCCTTATAATTTCCGCTCTTTTGATTTTCAGAGGGGGTTTTTTTAGCCAGTCCTTGTTGTGGCCAGTACCAGTGACAAGGGAAATATTTATAGTGCTGAAATCAAAGGGGCACAAGGCAGTGCTAACAGCACTCCATCACTTCCTTTTTCAAGGGAGGGACGTAGCTGCAGACTCAAAGATCACTCATCACGATAAGAATATTTATCTCTTGGAAAGCCTTTGTGCTACAACTGCAGGGCAGTGAAATGAACACTGGGCTTTTTGCATGATTCACAGTTTTTCATTATCCAGTTTGAACATTGCTGGTTCAATCAGCACAGTTTTTTTGATGGACACCGTGGTGCACAGGGCTATTCCTCAGGTTTCTTCACCCATATTTTCTTGCGCTGTCTGTGCACTCAACCTTTTATTAACTTCTTATTTTATTTCTTTTTACACATTGCCTGTTTTTGAGGTCCATGATGGATTTTACACAGCAATTCTGTGGGGCAGCTCATGGCAGCAAGGAGAGCTGTAGGTACCCACAGCTCTGGTGCTTCGCTGTCCTGAATGGCTTCAGGCTCTGAATCTAAAATCAGAGGATTGGTTTCATCTATCCCTAAACTCCTCTAAATCTGGGTGCGTGACAAACACACGCACCCTTTGTCAGGAGAGTGACAAAGGCAGGGCAGGAGAGTTGGACACAAGTTGGGGTGGAAACGCTCTGGGAAACGTGGGAGATGCAGGCAGGACCTACAATGTGGATTGTCACCTGAGACTGAAATGCTCAAAGGTGCTCAATCTGCAGGGCCATATCAGCTTTTACTCCCTGACTCTCATTTTCCTCCTGTCCTCCTGCAGCAATAACGTGCCCAGGGGAGCTGCCTCTTTAGCCTGTGCAGGGAGCTGGCCCAGGCTGCACCAGCTGGCCATGGCTGCTTCCTCTCCCCTCTGCTCTAGCTGCTGAAGACCTGGCAACAGCTCCACGGAGTGATGGGAGCCTGACAGAGGGGATGTGAATAGCTCGCTCTTGATTGACAGCTCCTCCATGGAGTAGTCTGTCACATTAATTATCTGTACTTCAGAAATCCCTGGAGATCCCATCACCATTTCACAGGGTGCTGTGGAAACACATCATGAAGTTCCGGGCCCCTTTCCCTGAAATGGCAATCTGTCTCTAAGAGACAGCAGGTGAAATCAGCTTGTGGATGGCAGTAAGGGAAAAAAAAAAAGGCTTTTGAAGGGTTTGGGAAATACACAGACACCACAAAGTGGTGTTTCCCTTTGGCTCATGGCATCATCAGAGTTTCCTCGCTGTCCTGTGAAAATGGAGGTCTCCAGCAGCTGACCACCAGCCTGGGTCCTGTTCCCTATCTGTGTGGGTTTGCTCCAGCCAAAAGGTAGCACAGAGCATCATGTTGGATGAAGACCCAGAAATTTGGGCTCCAGTGCCTTAACCTGCAGATATTCACTCTGCTGATATAGAAATAAGGCTAAGATTTATCATTACTATTATTACTACTACCACTGTTATTATTATTATTATTGTTATTATTGTTATTATTGTTATTAATTCCCAAGCAGCTGTCAAAGCGAATTTGAGAGAAGGGACTTTTAAGTAGTGCTTGCATGAGGAATTACTCATGGAAAATTCCTCCTCTGAACTTTTCCAATTTCATTAACAAAGGAATGTTTATAAAGCAAAGCCCTGTGCTAGACACTGGTGTTTCTAAGTTTGAAATTGCTCTTGTAGCAGTTGAAATGAAGTTCATGCATCAGTTTGAGAGCAGGTACTACATCTAGGGGGAATAAGGACCTACTTGGGATAATCAAAAGAGAGAAATATTCCTTGTCAGACAATGGGAAAGCACTGAGATTATGAGTGAAAACATCTGAGCCTGGTGAAAGCAGTTCCTTGATCAGACTCTTTTCTAAAGTCACCATTACTTAACAAGAATAAATAATTATTTTTACCTTGAGCAAATATTGGCCTTCTCTAAAAGAGGGATGAATCATAAAATGATAGAGTTATGGAATGGTTTGGGCTGGTAGGGATCTTAAAAGGGGAAGGGGTCTTTAAGGATCATTCAGTGCCAAGCCCTCTGCCATGAGCAGGGACACCTTCCACTGGACCAGCTGCCTCCAAGCTCCATCCAACCTTGTCTTGGACATTTCCAGGGATCTAGGGGCAGCCACGGCTTCTCTGGGCAACCTGTATCAGGGCCTCACCATCCTCACAGGGAATAATTTCTTCCTAATATAATGAAATCAATCTAACCCTGTCCCCTGGCAGTGTTTCCTCTTGTCATTTCCCCTTGTACCACCACTCCATGCCCTTTCCAAAGCCCTTCTCCATCTCCTTTTCTCATGTGGTTTATGGATTGCCAGAGCACATTGATGGATATTGAGCTTCTCATCCATCAACACTCCCGAGTCCTTCACCTCCAAGATTCCCTCAATCCATTCTCTGTCCAGACTGTATTTTGGATTGCCCCAAAACAGGTGCAGAACCTTGCACATGGCCTTGTTGAACTTCATCAGGTTCACCCAAGCCCAGCTCTCAGGGCTGCCCAGCACTCTGAACGTCACATTGCTTGTTACCAGTAACTATTCAATGTCTGCCTTGAGGCAGAGGTTTGTTGTACAGAGACCAGATTCCTCATAGACTTCCCTGCTTATAATTGCACCCCCACTTAAGCTAGGCAATCATAATCTTTGTTTTCTTTTGTTTTCTTGCCTTTTTTATTTCAGCCAATGCCAAAACCCCCTGCTCTCCCTGTATCCTTCTAAATTATCTTGTTCTAAAAGCCAGCTAGCCTTAAGGATAGTCCTATGTCATTCATGGGCTCATGGTCCCTAAGGAGTAGGTTGAAGGTTTTCTTTTATAAAGTACCACATGCTACTCCTGGAACTGGGCAGTGATTTGAGCTTTCATATCAACTGTCACTGAAGGATGATGAGAACAATTCTGCAAACATAAGGACTCCTGTGCCCATTTTGCTAATGGATCATGGAGACTGAAGGGCTCACTGAGGCCACATGTTGATGGCGTCAAACACAGAATCACCACTTGCCAGCCTGGAATTTCCAGCTATTCCTGATCTCTACCATTTATCAGCTTCTAAAACTCACCTTGCCAAAGCATATCCAAATTTACAAGAAGTGAAGAACTGGATGACCTCATGTATTATAAAGAAACTCTTCCCTGTGAGGGTGGGCAGGCCCTGGCCCAGGGTGCCCAGAGCAGCTGTGGCTGCCCCTGGATCCCTGGAAATGTCCAAGGCCAGGTTGGACAGGGCTTGGAGCAACCTGGGACAGTGGAAGGTGTCTCTGACCATTGCAGGGGGTGAAACAGGATGAGATTTAAGTTCTCTTCTGAGCTGTTCTGTCATTCTATGATTTTAAAACTATGGGCCATTTTGATTGAGATTTGGTGTGGAACACACAATAACTCTGATTTCTAGTAGGGATGGCATAGCAGTCATGAGAGTAAAAATGTTTGGCAAAGTTTTTGTTCCTAGTACTTGTAGAAAATGGCAGGCAAGGATCTCCTAGAATGAAAAGCAGATAAATAGGCTTCAGGGAAAGAAAATTTCTCAATGTCACCTTCCTAAGAGAAACTTCTGAGACCCCCAAATACAGCTTACCCTGATGCTAATGCTATGCAGAAAGGCAGCTTGGGCTATGTCACCAAGGTACTCAGCAGTTCTGAGGTGTATATTTTAGAAGATCATGTGAGGCATTAAGCATGAAGATGCCATTTAATTATACATTTATGCACTTGCTTTTTTTTTTTTTTTTTTTTTAGAACAGACTCTTTGCTGAGCATTTACTTCTTTGAGTTAATGATAATAATTACATGAAAATCCATTTGGGCTTCTCAAGATGCTGAATTTGCAAACTGGCAATACAAATACTTTAATACTCATTTAAATACACTGTAATTGCACTTGATTCTAAGTAGTGGCATTTTAAAAGCTGTGCCATTTGTAAATATTAGATGTGCCCCTCCCCCCTTCACTTTAACATCAATCCTTAGTGTATCTGGTTGATGTCAGTCTTGATAAATTATGCTGTTGAAAGAGCTGACCATAAAGAATAACGTTTTCCATTAAAAATTAATATATTCCCATGCCACAGGTCCTTGTGTAAGTGCAATACAATGGTCTGTATTGTCTGTCTGTCAGCACATCCATGTCTGATTTGTGGTTTACCTAGATCCTACAAAGTCCTGAGAAAATTACAGTTTTGATACCTGTCATTCATTAGTAATATTTATATTACTAATGTACTACAATATTTGCACACTGACAAGTGACACCTGCAGTCTGGTTAGCTGTCAGCCAGGCTCACAACATGAAAGAAAAGAAATTACTTTTCCTCCTTATTGAATGAAAAGACAACACTTTTGCTGCCTTTCCCTCAGCACTCGGTTTTCCGAAGGGATTTCAGATGGCTCCCTGCTGGTTTGGTTTAGGATGGGCACAGCTTTCTGCAGCCCTGGGGAAAACTGGAGCAGTAGAAACAGAGCCATCAAGCACCATTCCCTACACCTCAGGTCCTGATTCACATCTCTCTGCTCAGAAACCCACTGGGTATCATGCCAAAAGTTGTTCGAGTTTCTCCCCTCACCTTCCTTTTGTCACGGTGGACATCCTAGGACCTGATATCCTGTGTGCATAGGAGGATGTCCTCCCTTCCAGACTGAATGCAGCCTTGGAAATTTTAATGTGGGTGAGGGTAATTTTTAAAGTTCTCCTTTTCTTGGGCAATGTTTTTCTTTCCTTTATATTACTTTTCTGTGTACCTAATTATTGTAAATGTGGACAACTGTTTCATACCATGTTTTCAAAGAACACTTTTTTGCTTATGTACACATTGTCTGTGTACATATTTTGTGCCAACTGTTTAGAAAATGCATTTTCTTTCTCCTTTCTGCATTTCAACCTGTTCAGAAAAGTCTAGTGAATGATGCCTCACCTGTGGAAGTGTTTTTGCTCAAGTGCTAACTTTGCAAAATTCACTTACTATTTTGTTTTGGTTTTGTTTCAGAGGGGTACCGAAGCAAGGTTCTAAGAAGTCTTTACTAATTTATTTGATTATTCCCTGCTTCGATTTTTCTAGTTTTGTGTTGGATGACAATATGCAAAAGCCCAAAAATAATGCAAAAGCCCAAGAGAATGTGATGCAAAACACTTCAATTTCCAGGAAACAGGTTTTTGATTATTTCTGTGAGGCTGTTCCCAGACAGAATGAAAACAGCTGCTGAGAAATTAAACATTTTGCAACTTTCCTTCTGTAGAAAAAGTGAGAGTTACCTATGAGGTCAGGCCAAATAAAAGAGAACTTTGTAACGAGCATCACCTAAAGATAAAGCTGATTTTCTCGGCCCAAGGATCCTACATTTCCCATTCTATTATGTTAATAGATATGGGACTGAAATATTTTCTCTCTTTCTCTTTCCCCCTTTTTTCCCTCCCTTCTCCTTTCCCTTTTCCTTTCCCACAAAGGATTTGTTTCTTTCAGGGATCACTAGCCCCTTCAGTTGCACGGTGTCCTGGACTTTCATTCTATATTTTTATATATTTAATTTATATAAATATAAATTAATATATATTTTTTATATTTATATATATATTTAATATGAGAGCAAACCAGAGTTAGCAGTCAGCCTTGCCAACATGCAGCTGAAGATCCATCAGATATTTTGTTGACAGAAAGTGCACTCTCTCTATGATTAAAATCTCCCAAAATTTCTTGTTGTGTGAAGCAGCTGAAAGCACTCTGTTTTCAAAATTCTGTTTAATCTAAAGAAATATGTTTAGCAATTAAAGTAAGCAAAAATGTGTGTTGTGTGGAAAATTTTGCCCAACAATCTTCCAACCCTTGCACATATGTGTATTTTTATTGGAGTACACCTGCCCTAACTCAGTGATCTCTAAAGGAGATCTGAAGAGGTCACGCAATAACTGAAGAACTATTCCAGGTGGGAGAAGTATCAAAATTGTATATTTCAGGACATATTCTTAAATCTTGATTTGCATAACTGCATAACCTTTGTGTATCTGTTGTAAATATGAAAAAATATGTGTACATCTTCTGTTAACAGTTATTGCAGTTTTGCACAGAAGTCATTCCTCTGGATGTTTATGCATATGCACCAGACACCCAGAAAAGTGTCCAAATATTCCTATTGCCCCCCATTTCTCATTCTATATTCTAATAAGAGAGTTTTCTGAAAGACTGGTTACTTTAGCAAAATGGAACACACTGATGTGACATGCTGATACCCCACAATTGGGAAGAATGAAACGATCTACCTTTGAGTGAGACCTCTTTTGGTAAACTCACATGCTTGAATGATTAAACCCAAGGATTAAAATATCTTTTACAATGTGTAATTTTTTTTTTTCTTTCTCTCAATAACTAACACAGGAAGGGAGGACAGAGGAAGAGAGAGAAATAAGCTTATATTCTTAACTTTCCTAACCCATATTTCATTCCAGAACTATAAGATGTGATAAAGATAGGTAAGCAGATTAATTTAGCAGACTTCCAGACTTCTGATGCAAAAGAGGGAGGCAGAAACATTTTATCATTTCTGACATATGGAGCATGTAGTTCTGACTGCAATATGGAATGGATGATCAAAGTCATGTTTTCAATAGATCCTAGGAACATTTTTAGCCTTAAAGTCATTAGTAAACTTCAATTTAGGAGCTGAACCCTAAAACCTTAATTTGGACAAAGCAGTCCTACTTGGAAGCGTAGCAACTCACTCACAGGTCAAAATTTAATATAATTCTTGAACCAGGCAGCTCAATGTCTTGGAGAAAATGACTAAAAAATACTTAGAAAATACCTTCAAGGTATGAGGATGAAATTGAGAGCTAAGCACAGGGAAAATAAGAACTAAGGCTTTCAAAGAAAATTGAAGCTTTGGAGAGCCTTCAACTATTTTGATTTATATTTAAACATTTTAGAGATTGGAGCTTTGATTAGCTGAGACCCTCTCCAATTCCCCTTCAGCTCTGATTTATGGGCAGGCTGAATCTCAGTAAAATGAAAGCTAAATGAGGTGTTCTTTAAAATTACCTTTGAACACTTAAAGAAGGTAAGGAAGAGGGCAACTTGGTTGGTGCTGACATGAAGGGGAATGGGATATGAGGGTGAGTGTTTTTAGGAGCTGAAGTATTTTGAATACTGGAGAGGGGGAAGGAGCAGAAAGAACAGGGTGTCAGGGTGTTTCTAATTGCTACATGTGATAGCTGTTATATATACATCACTTTTGACTGGGAGATGCATGAAACTAGACTTGTTAGCACAAACAAGGCTGTTTGTGCATATGTAAGACGGAATTTGGTGGGGGTTTTTTGTGGTTTATTTTTTGTTGGGAAGAATTTCTTTTCTCAGTTTACTGAAGAAATGGCTTTCTCATTTTGGTGTCTACAATAGATTGTCTCAGCTTATCCAAGGTTATTCTGATAGAAATTTTGCAGCTCCCAGGAAGCAGCTAGACACCTCCAGGTGAAACTGTGCAGGGGTGGTTCATGGGGAATGACCCCAGTGCCTCAGCATAGAATCATAGAATGGCTGGGGTTGGAAGGCAACTTAAGGATAATCTTTTTCCAAGGTCTCTGCCATAGGTAGGGACACCTTCCACTGTCCCAGGCTGCTCCAAGCCCCATCCAGCCTGGCCTGGGACACTGCCAGGGGTCCAGGGGCAGCCACAGCTGCTCTGGGCACCCTGGGCCAGGGCCTGCCCACCCTCCCAGCCAGCAATTCCTAATTCCCAAGAGCCTAAAATCTGTGCCTGCCCTCTGGCAGTGGGAGCCATTGCCTGGGTGCTGTCCCTGCAGGCCTTGTCCCCAGTCCCTGTGCAGCTCTCCTGCAGCTCCTTAAGACATCCTTTATTTCAGGCTGAGCAACCCCAACTCTCTCAACCTGTCTTCCTAAGAGATGTGCTCCAGCCCTCTGATAATTTTTGTGGCAATCATCCTGGACTAGCCTCCTTTAATAATATGGTGGATAGAAAAATTCTGTACATGACCATAATCTTCCCAGTCCTCCCCAGTGTTTTGCTTTTTGCCTTGCCATTCTATCTAATAGAGAAGAAAAATAATGAACACCAACATTATCAGAAGCCAGTGAGAAATGGCTAAAAATGCCCCTTAGGGCAGTATCCAGGTCTACAAACGTTCTCAGCCCTGCTCTCCTCACAGCTGCTGGCTGTGAGGAATTGTCTCTGCTCAAGGATGTGCGCTGTGTGACAGTGGCACACAAGGGGTCAGAGTCCCACCAAGCTGCTGCAGTTTCTCATCCCTGTAAGAAAAATATCAGGTGCAGAGGAAATTGCACATGACAATTGTTTGAAAACATGTCTCTTAAATGAAGTAAGGAATGTGTCATAAGCAGATGATCCCTGTGAGAGTGGTAGCTGCCAAAATTGTAAGTTAGGTCATGATGTTTGCAGAAGATTTTAATATTTTGCAGCTGGAATGTGCATATAACAATGTATTCCCACCCCACATTCTTGCTGAATTTGAAGGCACGGATACAAATGATTACTGACTGGCTCAAAAACTTCCTTGCAGATACCACGGATTTGTTTCTTGACAGCCTTTATCACGGCAAGAGGAACTGTTGAGGTATCATGAGTGCAAAAGATTGAGTCTGACTGTGGGGGAATGTTTAAGTTTTCCTAGTTAGTTAAAACAGCCGTAGGGCATCTTGGATTGGGTTCAGCTTCATAGCTTGGACACAGATCTCAGTTATCCTCTATTCTTGGCACTGGTCTTTGCTTGCCTGACAGCCTAGTGATGGGAATCCAGGATCTTCGACTGCATAAATCTGTTCCTACATAGGTGTCACCTCATTCTGCAGTGGCGTGCTCAGCATTCAAGCATTTCCCCTGGTCGTTTCTCACTGACAACTGTTTCTTCCCACTGGGGAGCAGATGAGCCATGGCAAGCCATTATCACTCCTCTAAGACGATGTTGAGTCAGCCTCAACATCAGTCCTGGAGATAACTGTGTTCTTGTGCAGCCAGTGGCTTGGATCTTTTCCTGCTTGCCAGAATATTGTCCCAGAAAGGCAGTCTCACCTTTTTCAACACAGATAGCTCACATGCATCCATCCCCTGGGATATGCACATGGGTGAGTAGAGGCCTTCCTGTGGTGTCTCTTGCATTTCTTGTAGGGTTTTTATTGCAGACGCATGCAACAATTTTGATGCCACTGATGTGGCTGTTTGCAGCCAGTTTGAGAGAGCCACTGTGGGCTGAGGTGCATAGTTACTATTTTTGCAACTACTGGCATCAAGCTTCTGGAATTAGCCAGATCCCACAGTTTTTCATCTTTATTCTTGAGACATTTGGTTTCCCCTGTCTTCCTAATCAGTTTCTCATGTGTTAAGTCAGGGTTGAGCCTTTCTGACGCAAAACACTCTTTCATGCACAACCCATAAAGTCACACAGAGTTTCATCATGCTTCCAGACAGAGAAATTGAAGCTTCTTAAGAGAATTGCATTGGGACTGAAACGTCAGTGCAGACGTTCCCCTTCTCCACAACCCCAGAGAGAGACAGCAAAGGCCCTAAGGAGGGCACCAGAGCTTCTTGCCTGCCTGAATAAGACCCATGGCTGAACCAAAGAAGGAGCTGGAGTAGAGGAAAAGGATCTGTGCAGGCATGAATCACCCAGCCACAGCAGATGAGGCTGCTCATCGTGCTCTCTCTGAATGGCAGGTGCCATTGGTGTTTCCTTTGGAAACACCTTGGTATTGGGGATATTTTGTGGTCAGTCCCAAAGGCGGTGCTGCCAATTCCAGGGAGAGCATTGCAAGTGGTGATGGGGCTGCCTGCAAATGGCAGCACTCTGGGACACCCTCATGATGGTGTTCCCTGTCCACCACCCACTATCATGCGCAGAGAATAAAGAGATGTTTAGTCAGATCCAGATCCACTTCCCCCGAAAACTGGATTGCTTATTTCTTTGCAAAGACAGAATAGGCAATAAAAGTATTGCAAAGACAGGATGGACACCATCAGTCTGTGGCTGAAGAGTGTGAACTAGGGTGTATTTTATGGCTTAACTTGTCATGCCATAAGCACTCGTGCAGGATAAATGGGAAAAAAGTAATCTCAAGGAATGGTTCTGAAGCAGCTCGCAGGTTTTAAAAAGGAGAAAGTTGTGCATTTCTTTGTCCCTTAGGTCCACAACTAACCTTGTCTATTTGCACTCATTCTCACTTAGGTAGCACCTATTCAGCAAAGAATTCGGCAATGTTTAAAACCATTACTGTTCAGCAATGTACGGAGACAAGTGTTCCATAAGAAATATTTACTGAAATCCTTCTCCTAGGAGTCTCCTTGCCAACCTGACCTCTGCATCCAAATTCTAGGCAAAACTGAGCTGATGACAGGGGGCTTTGGCCAATGGACATTGCTCAAAGTGGTATCACAGTCTGAACATGTATAACAACTGCAATTTGAACGTAGGACTGAACCTAATCTTTGATGCAGGTGCAAAATCATCATCCTTCTTCAACTACGGAAACCACCTTTACTGGAGTTTAACTAGTCAGGATTTCTGGCTAGTTTTATGCAGAAAAAACCAGAGTGATTTCTAAGGATCTCTGTTGCATTCACACTGAGTTAGCATAATGGAGGCTGTTAAACTGAAAAAAAAAAAAAAGGAAATACCTCATATCTGATCCTATGTGCAATTTCAGGTATTATATACTGTCAGAAGCTGGAATGAATGTCTGGATGTGTGGAACAAGGCTGCTATTGCAGCTTGTTACTGCCTGGGTAGTAAGGGACAAAGTGAGTACATGAAATGGGGGTATGCAGGCACAAAATCTAAATGCTTACAGTTTTGCAAAGGTACAGAAGTTTAGTCAGTGTAAATTGCTGCGGGAGTACCAAGCCTAAAATAACTGAAAATGGATTCCCACTTACTTTTGAAATATTCTGGTGAACTGATAGTTATTTTTTAATAGCTCCACGCCTGCTGAAGTCCAAGGAAGTCTTGATTTCAGCATGAGAAGAATGTTGCTGAGTAATTCTAAAAGATCACTCTCTTCTCAAATTCAAATTTTCCAAATGAACTGAGCACATTTCAGGTCTTTCTTTTCCCTGTTGATCCCTGTCCTGAAAGACAGAATCTACTGTGATATGCTGCTTGAAAACAGAAGGAGTCAAGTGGCAAAAAAAGGTGAAATCCTATTTTCAGAGTCTGGGATGTCAAAGATTAAGTGCACACTCAGTGTCAGCTATTTACATATTAGACTTTTCCCGTGATGGCTACAATCACCTTCAGACCAAACCTCCCTGTCGAGAGGGAACTAAAAATTTAAGATTTTCCAACAAGTAGCTCATAGACAGCAAACACATGCAGACCTACAACTCCTCTTCTGATATATATTGTTACTATATTCTATACAGTATATATAGAAAGTGTTTATACTGTAAATATATGTATTATATGGCTATGTTCTGATACATAGACTTAATTTCAGCCCTGAGCCAGAGGAATAAGCAATGCATCCTCCACCAATGACCACCTCATCTTCATGCAGCATCCACAAAAAAAAAAAAAAAAAGCCCCAAAAATCACAGTCTGAGCACCAGCCACATCTCTCTGGTGTGGTTTAAAGCTGTGTAACAAGACAAGCCTCTGATGTGACGGCCTGGGTCATGATGTCATTGTTACATGGCAATTATAACAATGAAATAGCAACAGCTAAATGCTATCCAGTGTCTGCACCAAGAGTAGGTTGACTGAAATGTAATCACTATGCATCATCATTAGAGAGCTTCTGAGTCTCAGAGAATCTCTTCTAATGAACAATTGGATAATCACCAGCAAACAACGACTTTTGCAATTGAATCTAAAAGATGAACTCATTGATACCATTGGATTATTAGGAGCTTATGTATTGATGTTCAATCATTTTAATAGATGTGCTGTCGTTATTGTAGAATATGACAGTAAAAGTGCTGTGAATAGTAATTTCCTAATAATAACCCTAATGATGCTAATAATACCATAATCTTATTTAATCTAATTTAAATACACAGAAAAAAAGGACCTACTTAGAGCCACTCATCTTTTGTTGATGGAAATACTCTCAATATAAAAATTACATTTCTTTCCAACTCCTTTGGCACACAGAAATCAAAGCCACTCACCACTTACAAATCAGGCAGGAGTCCCAAATCTGTAAAATCTTTAGGAAAGCACTAATGTGTTGTGTTTAATAGGGATGAATTTAAGCATCTGCTCACAGACTTTGCTGAGCTGAGCTTTCTCCGGCTTTTGGGCAGGGACTCAGTGCTGAATGAGATTAATTTTGCCTTCATGTTGGGATGTCTATTATTACCTGAGTCAATTTAATTCATAATGAAGGCTCAGCAAGTGATTGCATGAGTTAACAGAGAAGAAGAGAGTGCAGATGAAGGCACATGGCACAGACACAGCTGAAATCAACTGTCTGGCACAACAAACTCTGAGTGTATAGTAAATTGTCTTGACTCCACATGTACTTTTAAGCCATGTCAGAAAGAAATCCTCTGAGAGAATGTCACCCATGCATGGACTTGCCTCAACAGAGTTTAAAATAAATTCCATCATCAAGTATTTTCGTTTGGGTCCACCCTGAAGTTGCAATACTTTTGCTACATGTATAAACACTGAAAATTTGACAGAGGTAATCCTGTAACAGAAGAATTAAAAGCAACTCCTTTTTTGCTGCAAGCCCTGTTTCTTCTGTGTGTTATATGCATGGTTTTGTATTTCAGTCATATCTTCCTTTGTGCAAACAAAGTCAGGATTTCTGTGTTTTGCAGAGCTGACGTGTCCCTGGGAATAAGGGCTGGATTCTCTCATGGCTAACACTTCACTCCGAGAGAGAACTTCTTGTTGCAAAATTTTTATTGGTGGCAACGAGTGAGACAGAAGAAAAAAAAAGTCTTAAATTCTGGACTATTTGTGAGGCTGACAGCCAGGCTAAAAATACCTTTCCTGCTCAGCAACACAGATGAGTGGTCAAATAAACAAGGTAGTTGTCATTTTCTCTGAAAAGGTCCCTTTTCAGAATCAAAAAGTAATTTCAGGGCAAGCAAGTTTTACAAGGGAGGGTAAAATGCCATGTTTGCTGAAAAATTCACTGTTGCTGGCAGTGGTGTCTTGCAGGAGACACCGCAAGTGGACTCAGTGGTGACAATTGTGTGTGGATAAAAATGGGGCTGTGTGATTACAGGAAGGGAAGTGAGGAATGGTGCTGAGATCCTGAAGTAACTCAGCCCCAAAGCCCCCACTTTTCCTTCCTACCTGAGCTCCTAATGGTTCACCAGGAGGCAGGTTGGAGAGTGTTAATTCCAGAAAGACCTGGAGCTGGGCAAGCTTGTGCATTGTTAGTATTCAGGCTGGGGGTGTTTAGTAGGCAGGGTGAGATCTGGCTGTGTCCTTTTACACTGAAGGAGATGAAATTCTAAGTATTTCCAGCTGGAAACCTTTTACAGTGGGAAAAGAAGGAGGAACACTACCCTTTTCCCATAAAGAAACCCTTTTTCAACCAAGCAATTTTGGAAATAGGCGGGTGTATTATAAATCCCCACAATGCTACTTTTCTGGACAAGAGCACAGAATATGCAATTTTCTCACAGAAAGTCAACAGCTTTTTGCTGCTCTCAGTTTTTCAACCCCAGTGTTTGCCTGCCCACCAGCCTCAGCATCAAATGAGGAACATGCCCAAGTGCAGGAGAGGGCTGCAGTGCTGGTAGCAGGTTAGATATGGCTGTGCTCAGGTAAACCCTGTTCAGCTCTCCTTAAAGGTGGCCCCCAAAGTCACTGTGGGCAACTCCAAACTTGCTCTGACTTGTGCTGCCTGTTTGTGGTGTGAGTGCCCACGAGGATGAGCAGGATGTGAGGGTGCCTTGGGCCATGCCTGGAGTGAATGGAGTGTGGTGGTGATGGGACCTGTCACTGCAGAGTCCCCCTGTGAGCATCTCCCTCCCAGGGGGGTTTAAACAGACCATGGGATGATTGTACTGCTCAGTTTATCCCTGGGAGCACTGGGATTATGGTATTCCCAAGTGTCTTTGCTCCTGCAGGTTGTAGTGGAGAGGAATGTGCTCCTCTGGGATGCCCTTGCTACAGAGTGATCCCAGGGAGACAGACCGACGGAGTGTTAAAAATAAAATTAAAGGAAGACTGCAAATGACAGAAAAGTTGAAGACAGGACTTTCAGAGAGCACAGTTTGTCAGGAAGACAGCTGCTTTTTATAGCATGCCTGGCATGGCTGATGGCAGAGACATTTGACATTTCTCTCTGATTGAGTGGCAGGTGGGGAGAAGGCAGCCAGAGACAGTGTAAGCAAATGACTTGGGAAGCAGAATTAGGAAGGGGCAGCATTTGGGGAAAGTTGTGCAGGTTTGGCTGGACCCCCTGGCTGATTCACAGTACTTGAAGGGCAGGATCCAAAAGTCCCTTGACATCACTCTTCCATTCCTTCATGTAAGGAAAAAAAAAAAGAAACTCAAGGCTCCAGGAAAATGAGTTTCCTTCCACAAGGGTCTGCTTTCCTCGGGCTGTCAGAACTGCCTGTGTCCAGCTCTCCTTCCACAATGAGGCAGAGCAGGAGTTGGTCCTTGGGGGTGACAAATGCAGGGACAAGGGTGAAAGGACTCCAAGGGGGCAGTAGTCATTTCTGGGCTCCCCATCTTTTCCATTGAAAAAAGGTATTTCTGCTGTTGGAGAGAAAATGGGATGATATATGAGGCGAATGATAATTAAGGCTGTCATTCTTTCTCCTTGGCTTAGGAGAACCCAGCCCTGGCTCAAGAGTTTGAGCAACTGGAAAACTGTTGAAATGGAAGACGGAATTAGGGTCTTATTTTCTCCATTTGGGTACCAGCAGGGTACCCACATCCTGAAAATCCTCCCAATTCTCAAGGTGCCTTTGGAATTACAGAGGGCTAGGTATTTTTCTTACATCTAGAAGGGACTCACTCCCTGCAGGACAGCTTTTATTGTGACATTGAATGAACCCCCTTTGATTGCTACCCCCGAGCTGTTCATACATCACACTAGAGCCCTGCCAAGCACCTACAACAGGATAATACACAATGCTGTTTATCTCTGGGTGTTTGGATGCTTTCACCGTGTTTCCCACCCAGCTCTGATCTCTGATTCATAGGAAAAAATGTTGGTCACTGTGAACTGGGGAACCCCACAAAAAACTGAGAGTACCTCTCTTATCAGCTACTGCTTATCACACGGACCTACTGATATATTTGTTCCAGACTTCCCGGAGTTCCATAATTTAATTTACTATATTTATGAGGTCTTCCTTATCTCCAAATACATTTTCCTCTTATTTATTGTTCAGGAGACGCTTGGCAGAAGAAGTTAAGTACCTCAGTAATTTACAGTCATCATTAATTTCATGACTGCCAATTTATTACTGTTTACACCTTCTGTACAAGCAGGCAAAGGATTCGATACAGTAAATGAATTTATCCCCAAACATTTGTCAGGCTGTCTTTGTTAGAGTGAGTCTTTCTCTGTCAGTGCAAGGATAAACTATGGGATGGGAGAGGACAGGGTGAGCGCGTCTTAGACAATTATCTAGGATCAAAGATATGAGGAATTCCATCAGGAAAACCTTTTTTAACCTGTGTATGCCTGAAGATTTTTGTCTGGAACATCAAGACAGAGAATGCAAATTGCACTGAATGCTGTCTTTGGAAAAGAGAGAGATTTGAGAAAAGAAATGTTATTTGCTTGAGTATTTTCTTTTATATAAATAGGAAAAAATAAATTTTTATATATTTTTTATTTTTGTTGCTTTGAACTGAAACATTTTGAACTGTGGACCAGACCCAACATGGCTGAGGAGGAATTTTGTTTCAAACTCTGTTTGACTAAGGTGCTATGGCATTTCATGCAAGCTGTGATTTGAATATTCATCATCTCCCATAGGCAAAACTTCTCCCACCAGGTTTGTGGCATAGCTGCTTTTTCTTTTTCTCATCCATCTCAAATTCAAAGTGTTGAAAAAGTCCTACTGCAGGCCAGCTGTCTGGAGGCTTATGTGTAATTGTACTCCTGCTTCCAGCAGAGAGAAATCTGTGTAGTGCTAGGAATGATGTGTTGATGTTGAGTTTATACCTTGTCACAGGCTTAGTATGTATCTATTGGAAAATGCATCTACTTTCCTTATGCTTTTCTTTCCTTCTGAGAAGTGGGAAAAATAACTCTGGGCAGAAATTTCTTCCTGAATAATTTTTGGGGGTGGGGGCAGAGAGGCAGGATTTTGGTTTTATTATGATTTTCCACCCAACATATCATTTTAAATGAATTCAGCCCCCAAAATATTTTGAATATTGTGCCTCAGGGAGATTGGAGTTTACTGCTAAACCTTCTGTAATATATCATGATTTCTCTTCTTATTGAAGGAGGGTTGAACATTTGGGAAATCTCAGTGAATTGTTAAGGGAGGCTTAGTCTTGCTGGTGAGTCCAGCTTTCAGGTGAGAATGGGATGGCAGGCAGCAAAATACACCCCTGAGACCTTCATGACAATCTTCCTTCAGTAAAAAATATTTTAGGAGTGCTTCTAGTATAAAATAAATTTTAAAAAGCTCTATGTGGGAGAGAAACTAGTGTTAATTAAAAATTATTCTTGATGAAAGCATCACTTTTCTAATAATAGAATTGTTCAGGCTGGAAAAGCCCTCTAAGATCACTGTTAGCCCAGCACCTCCACCTTGTTTACCACTTACCCTTGTCCCCAAGTGCCACATCCAGACAGCTTCTAAATCCCTCCAAGGATGGGGACTGACCCAGCAGGCCTCTGCCAGGGCTGGGCAGCTCACAAAAAATTCTGTGAAGAATTTTGTCCTGATTTTTAATATAATCTTCCCCTGAAGCAGCTGGAGACCATTTCCCTCCTCCTGTCCCTGTTCCCTGGGAGCACAGCCCGACCCCCCCGGCTGTCCCCTCCTGTCAGGAGCTGTGCAGAGCCACAAGGGCCCCCCTGAGCCTCCTTTGCTCCAGGCTCAGCCCCTTCCCAGCTCCCTCAGCCTCTCCTGGGGCTCCAGCCCCTTCCCAGCTCCGTTCCCTGCCCTGGACACACCAGTGCAAAGACACATGCAGAGGAAATACATCTATAAAGCACTTGACATTACTACTTTGCTTAACGTTTTCTCTGCTCTTTGTATTTTGAATCCTGTAAGGACCTTGGTTTTCATTTTTGCATCTATTGTCCTACTAATGTCTTACTTTGATAAATAGTAATACTACTCCTACTGATATTAATAATGCTCCTTTGTCTGAGATGGACCTGAGAGCAGATTTTACCCACAGCAGGAAGGCCATGAATGGACATTTTGGTTGTTCTCCCTCCTGGGTCCCCCAGAGCTCCTGGAAAGGGCGAGAGTGCCCTGTGTGTGCAACATGAAGGAAGCCAGATGGGTGACAATGAGGAAGAGATTCCCAGGACAATAGATAGCTTCAGGAACATTGCAAAGCCCTCAAAGCCTTTCCTGAGGTCCTCCAGTTTCTAACAAAAATTATTGGCTTGCTGCAGGAATTACTGGGTGAAAACCCACACTCGCCATGATGTTAATGTAGGGACAGATGCTCCCAAGGGTTCCTTACAACTAAAGAATCCAAAATCCACTTAATACAGCTGTGTTTAGCCCAATGTTTACTCATAATAAAACATCATTAGAGAGACCTAGCCTTGCATTAGTGTTGGCTTTGTTCTGATGAAATCTGGCTGTACAAAGAGTATTGGGAGAGCCGCTCTGGCAGGAACACCCACCCCTGAGTGCTGCCAAAACGTGCTCTGCTTTACAGGCAAGGTCCTGCCCATGCCTGGGGAGCACTGAGGTGATGAATAAATTCACGACTTGCCGCAGAAACAGCTTATACTTTTTCTTTTTGCTCCACTGTGCAGAAAAGCCAGCTGGAGGCTGCAGCCAGTGAGGAAATCTGGGGTCATTCCTTGCTCTGGGCAGCGTGTCAGGCGGCCGTGGTGTGTGCTTGTAAGAGAGGTAACAAAGCATCCTGCATGGATGCTCCTGTGCAGGTAGCAGGGTTAGTTCAACACAGCAGAAATCCACTGTTCCCACCTCAGCTGCTCTGGCCTTGTAGCCTTCATTGTTTTTGCTACCTCTCTCAAGGCTTTTGTTGTTTTAGTTTTTTTTTTTGTCACTCATGGAAAAGAAAAAATAAAGAAAATCTCTCAGCTGGGTTGCAAAAACCTGTATCATTATCATCTTTTATGTTGGCAGAGGTCTGTTTATATTTGTGTTAACTACTTTTGTAATTTAGCTTAGGCCTGTTAAAAATAATTAATATTTTAAATGTAGACATGCTCACATAGGACATGACTCACCTTCTGTGGGAATTAATGAAACTCTGTGATTTAGACAGGTCATCTGAGAAAAAAAAAAGGAGGAGACTGAAGTGCCCACATCCTTTAAAGATTATTTCAATTGGAATGGGTCAAAATAAATATTGCAGATTGCACATCTTAGACTCCAACGAAAGTAAGCACCTCCCTGCAGGACAGAAAGCAGAAGCTATTTAGCATCATCAATAACTAAACGTGGGGAAGGGGGAAGGCAGAGAATATTTGTGGCAGATTTCAGCAGGTGGGATGGTTTCTTGCATGCAAGACTGTGGGAAGAGCATGCTGCTCTGAGATCTGTGTCCAAGTAGTCAGAAGAGAATCAATGGGGCTGGAAAAGACTTCCAAAATCTTCAAGTCCAGCCTTTGACTGATCCCCACCTTGTCAACCAGACCAGAGCACTGGGTGCCATGTCCGGTCATTTCTTGGGCACCTCCAAGGGTGGTGACTCCACCATCTCCCTGGGCATCCCCTTCCAATGCCTGACAACTTTTTCAGTGAAGAGATTCTGCCTTATGTCCAACCTGAACCACCCCTGGTGTAGCTCGAGGCTGCTCCCCTCAGTCCTTAACTGCCTGTGAGAAGAGGCTGATTGTATCTTTATCCCAAAGCACACATGGGGAAGGATTAAAACCTGAGTATTGATTGAATACAGGAGAAAAAGGGATCACATTTTTTGGAGAGGAGTGAAAGAGAAAGTTGTTGGAATTGCATAACCCATGATAAAATATTGAAGCAATTTTAAAGAGATTTTGGAATACTTTTAAGTGTGCCTTAATTACTGTGTGTTCTGCTTTGCATTCTTTACATTATATGTGGACAATTTTTGGAGGTGCTGAGGAGCAGCAGCATCCATGGCTTTGAGCTTGAGTTGAGAGATCCCAATATTGGGACAACACCAGGGCAAAGTGTGGCTGAACTGGGGGCATTTCCAGGAAAGGGCTCTTGAGCACCTTCACTAACAGACACATGCAGCATGTCACAAAGTGACCATCCTCAGCTCACTGCCGTCCTGAATCAACTACAAATGTGGCCAAGGTGGCCAAGATCACAGGGGTGTAGTAAGAAATGCTGCTCACTTTACTTGAGGAGGTTGTCCAAAGCAAGAAGAGTGCTATACCCAGAGTGTGGTTCAGCCCACTGTCATCACAAGGAGCCCATCAAGTTAAACCCTTAGGGATAATGCTGGTGCTTCTTGGGTTGCCTCCAGTTTGCACCTAGACTTTTCCTGGTAAACCTCTATGCATGTCTCACATCAGCTGGTGTTTTCCTGTCCACAAGTCATGGTGAGATTACGTGTTAGAGATGATATCACCTAACATCCTCCAGCCGGTACCATCACCGTCAACTCTTACATGGCTAATGTTAGATATTTTATGCAATGGAGAGCTTCCCTTCACCCCTGCCCATGGATGATATTTCTTCCTTCCATGAAGAATGATGGCAAACATTTCTGACAATAATTAATTTTCCGTTAATTATTTTCTATTTCTGTACAGTGTGTTCTTTTTATTCTAGCTCCCTTACAAATTTGGCATTGAGACCCCTTCACCCTTTCCATCGATTCAAGTACAAGGTTCCATTCTTCATTAGGGCTATTTTAAAATCTGCAAAGAACTGTTTTCCAGATGTGGATATGCACAGACAGTAATTGCACTTCATGATCACTTCCAGCTGCCCTAAATGCCTGCCAACAAATTCCCATAAGGAGTGCATGTTTTGTGCTGCAAATCAGGGAGAACATTGTAAAATGATAATGTGTTGCACACTGCAGTACCTACAAGAGTTATGGACTTTATAACTGAACTAATTGGAATTAGGCTTTACTGTAAAGGTCAAGAAAGTTGCAAAGAAGTACAATCTTAGTAAATTAATCTGTTGGGTTGTTTTTGAGTACTATTGAGCACCTGTTTGTTTGATAATTTTTTTTTATTTTGGTGAATTATATAGTTGAATACTTTGTGGATGCCTTATAAGCTTGCATAACATGGATAAGGCTATCTTGTATTTTGAATTGGACATGTAATTAGATACCACATATTCTTGTACCAAATAAAACATTTGCCTCCTGGAACTGTTCTGGTGTGACCAGAACTTATAGCTCTGGATCACATGTTCTGCTGGTGTTAATAGCCTCAGTTTCATTGATACCAGTAGAGATATGTACACACTACTAGAGCTGAACTCAGTACTGTATTTTTGTTATTTCAACAATTTCGTTTTTAAATAGGTGTTTATATAGTTCCATAGCAGTTTTCTCCCTTTTTACTTGCACAGCCTTATGATTCTTGGCTGAGGCACGGTTTAGTGAAAGAAGACCAGCAGAAGACATCACTTATAACCTCAGAGTGAATAATAACATCCTAACCAGCAGAGCAAGTGCTTTAGCAGTCTTAAAAAAAGAAGTCTAGCGGAAGGTGTTCCTGCCCATGGCAGGTTGGAACGAGATGGTCTTTAAGGTCCCTTCCAACCTAAACCATTCTGGGTTTCTATTAAAGCAAATAGTCATTCTTGAGCCAGGGATCTTCAATTTTTTCTGCCTTACTTTTTAATTTTTTATTTTGGCTTTTTTTTTTTCTTTTTTTCTTTGTGAAGATGTGGATAGCAATTTTTCAAAGTTCTGACAGCAGGTTTTCTTCCCCTTGGTCAGCTTTTCTCTTGCCATCCCCTTAGGTGTAGTTCCCACACATCCTGGAGATCACATGTTGGTAACCACTGCATGTCTCATGAATGTTTATCTCATAACTGCTTTCTACAAATACATTAAAACCTTACTAGAGATGTGTTTAAGCTGCAGTTCTTTTCTGGGAAGTAACTCACTGGCACTTTTCTGTGGTCTGGATTCCAGGGCTCGGGCCTCCCAGTAACCAGGAACATTATGGCTCAGGGTGCTTTCAGTGTGAGGTAGATGCAATATTTGTGTAGGCAGTCCCTGTGATTGCTCCTGATGAACACATATCTGAATACTTTGCTAGCTGAATGAAATGCCTTAGTAAAAAAATATATAGCTTAAGTGTCAGAACTACAATTAAGAGAAAAGGAGGTGAAAATTAGACTTCTGAATCCTTATTTCACCCAACCACCCAGAAAAGAAAAGAAAAAAAGAAAAGAAAAGAAAAGAAAAGAAAAGAAAAGAAAAGAAAAGAAAAGAAAAGAAAAGAAAAGAAAAGAAAAGAAAAGAAAAGAAAAGAAAAGAAAAGAAAAGAAAAGAAAAGAAAAGAAAAGAAAAGAAAAGAAAAGAAAAGAAAAGAAGTGGTAAACTTTGTAGACCTGGTGAGCATATGGCAAACCTTGTCCATGCAGGAATTAGTGGGTGCAGACAAAACTGAAAATTGAAAAATTAGGAAATATGAATTCTCTTAAGTTTCCTCAATGTGGTACTTAAAGCAGCTTAAGGAAAGGATATCATGCTATAAAGTTAATAAAAATCCATCAACCACATAGGGATCAAGTTTGTCAGAGTTCAAAGAGCATCTGGAAGATGCTCTTAGAAATGTGTTTCTGTTTTGGTAGTCCTGCAAGGAGTTGATGACCTTATGGTTCCCATACAGCTTGAGATGCTCTGGCTCTATGATTGTATTGTTTATTTTAGAACATGACAAGCAAAGGAGAGGAGATGATTTTGAAGTAGGTTGTAGCAGGGTTAGATACTGTAGAAAAGCCTACAATGAGTCTCCCTCTACTTCAATTCCCCTGCTGCTAGCAATGTCTTCCCCTCATCCATGTGCTCACCTTGTTCCTATTACAAAGTCAAAAAGCCCCTTTTTGAACACTCAGCCCCTTGGGTTTTCTTGGAAACTTCTCAAGCAAGTGAATCAGCCCCAGGAGTGGGTGACTCCTGTCCTGCCAGCTCAGTGCATAGGCAACATTTGATTGCCTGATGCACCTCACAGAAATATCCCCTACAAAGACAGAGGCACCTGTGGGACAATCCTGATTACGTTTTCTCCCGCTCTCATTAGACCATGCAACACCCCACAGCACTGGCACTTGTTCTCCTGAACAAGAACAGACCATGGGGCTGCAAGGGTCACTCTCAGCCTCCTGAAATGCAGGGGGAGTAGAATCCTTCCTATGAAGTCACCAGAATTTTGAGCACTTTTTGCACAAAATACACATACAGGCCCACCTAAAGGCATTATCTTCACTCTGACAAAGCATCTCTTGTTGTCCTCTTAATTTACTGAAGCTTTTAGTGATCTTCAATATATTGTATAGCAGCAAGATGCTGATTTTCCCTTTACCAAATGTGAGATCTTCATAATAGAAGATTATGAAGATTATGCTACCTGTTGGGTACAAAATACCTTTTCAAATGCACAAACAAATCTAAAAGGTGGTTGTCTCCATCTGAGCCATTCATCTTTGATTCATTTTCCCCCAGAGTCAATGGTGTGAGCTTCTGAATCATCAGAATTAAAATTAGAAGTATTGTCCTTTGGAGTGCTTCCAGTGAGTAGGGTGACCAGCCAGGATGACTTTTACATTTGAGACCACCTACATCTCAAGATAAGTTTCATCAATAGGAAAAAAGTGGTTAGAGTCCACCAGAAGCTTCTTCAGTGGTCCAAGGATTGGTGCCTAGGAGCAGGCAACTGGAACAATTTTATGTTTGATGTTAAAGTGGCTCCTCCAGTTATAAACTGACTGGTGTGACATCTCTGACAGCCTCAGCCAGCGGTGGTCATGGCTGGATGCCTGATTTGGAGCCCAGGGTGGTGAACAGGCTCTCAATTGACTATTTGTTGGATTGTATGGAGAGCCCTGTGCCTCCACGAGGCATTCTGAGCCTGACAATGCAGCTGCAGCAATCCTGTCTCACTGTAGGTGGAAGTCTCTGGCCAGAGCAGCCCTGTAGGCAGCACTTGTCACTTTCTAGACAAAAGAAAGTTCTTTACTTACCGTGGTATTTGTCTTGGTAGGTGGGAAAGCACTTGTAGCTGGGCACGGGGAAAGGAATAATAACCTTTTTGTTAAGAAGTTTTGTTATAACTGTGCCTGGTGTGTGCTCTGGGGTAAAAATTCTCCAAAAACATTATTTTATTGTGCCTTCATGAACAATCCTTCATTCACAACCGTCCCACACCCAGGCATTCACACATGACCAAGGTTCATAGCTGAAGATACTGACGCACAATTCATCAATGGCTCTTTTCAGCAGTGAGCCTCTCTGATGACGGATTTTTTTACTCTGCTCTCCAGCTGACCCAGCACCTCAGCTATCCCAGAGTCTAGCCCAG
The DNA here is from genome assembly GCF_037042795.1 of Molothrus aeneus. Lineage (NCBI taxonomy): Eukaryota > Metazoa > Chordata > Aves > Passeriformes > Icteridae > Molothrus > Molothrus aeneus. Next base: position 2,286,612 of record NC_089680.1, read on the forward strand.
AATCTCTTGGTTTTCTCATCTCCCTTCTGTTTAAACATATCTATTTCTTAAAGTTAAGGCTTATTGAAATTTCAGGAGGAAAGAACTCCTGCCAAGAAATACAGTTTTGTCAAACCTAATTTTTGGCAAGAGAAGGTCAGGTCTACATCCATGCATACACAAAACTTTGCTGGTGAGAAATTCAACAGAACAAAACCATCTTGAGTGTTCATTTCAAAACAAGGTGAAATACTGTGTTACAGTACAACCTAAAATACCATTTTTTAAATTCTCGGTAAATGTCCCCCACATTTTTATAAATCATCATTTTAGTTTGAGATGTCAACCTGAGATAATTTACCTTTTGGGTTTTCTTGGAAACTTCTCAAGCAAGGGAATTTTTTTAAAGCCTACAATTCAGGACTTTTTTTCTTTTTGGGAAAATGTTTTTTCACTTGCTCTACTTCTAGTTTTCAGATTTGGTCTCAGGATTTTCCATATTATCCTTATACAGAGCTGCTCTTCACTACAGAGGATTTCCCTGTATCTCATATTCAATGTAACTAATAACTACAAGGGGAATATTTTATTTTACACTCGGCTAAAAGCAGCAAGCTAAATGATTTCGTTCTGGTTATGCAGAAGGCTGACATGGAAAAAAAAGCAAGAAATTTTGTGTCTTGGATGGCCTCAAGGGATGGAGATTTATTACTGGCTCAAGCACTCTTGCTGCAAAGTGCAGGGCATCTATCTGAGTGGAAGGACCACTTTAAAGCCTGGCTTTTATGAGGTTGATCTTCAAAGTGTGCTGCACCATCACAGTAATTCCTCTGCTGCTTTCCCACCTCCCCTGCCTGCACTTTTCTGATCATGCCCCACAGATCTGCTCGTCTCAGCACTGCTGCACAAGCCTTGCCAGGCTGCAGGGCTGTGCCAGGCTCGCTGCCTCTGTCCTTTGCAACTCCACACTACTTTAAAAAGCAGCTCTTACCCTTTGTAACCAGCCTGAAACACCTGAAAGGCTTGTAGTTTTAAAAGGGAGTTTAGACAATAGTTTTTTTGGTCTTTCTTGATAAACTACCCCCAGGCTTAGGTAAAAAAAACATCAGGGTCCTCTGTTTTTTTTGACCTTTCTCCCAAAATAATCAATATGTGCAGGTTGTGAAGTGTATTGAATGGTGTGGCAGTAGAGAGGATGTTTCATATACTCAGACCTCTTTTCCCAGCTGGAAAACCAAAACCAGGAGAGGCCTAAGGATCCCCTCAGAAGATTTCTGCAGGGCCCTGTGTTGCAGCAGTCTTCCACATCAAGGTATGTGAGGCTAATGCCCAAAATAACACCTCTCAAGCCATGATGAGAATCGTACAGAAAGCACTTACCACTCTTAAGCCAAAATCAATAGCAAATTTTTTTTCCTTAGCTCAAAAGGACAAAACTATTTGTTTCGCCATCACACCAGCAGGCCATTCCCTGAGATGAGCTGCTTCCATCAAAGGCAGCTGTGCCTGCAGAAACAGAATTAACTTCACTAGCCTCTAATCACAGAAGGATTAGGTAATTCTATCTGTTCAAAGTGGATAAACAGTTTCAATTGCCTACCATGATAAGTGGGTCTGTTTTAAATTTAGAAACCTTTCATAGCCTTTGGATTGTGTCTTTCTTGTGACCTTGAAAGCAGCAAAATCCCTTCTGAGGCCCTGCCCGAGTTTTGATTCTGCCTTATGGAATGATATTGAGAAGTTGCTGGGAGGTTGGACGTTTTTGCAAAGTGCTATGTCTCGATTAATGTAAAAACCTATCTGTAAAGTCAGCTGGGCTGCACTTTTGCATATTACTCCCTCTGGATCATGGTCTTCTCATGCACTCTGATGCCATCCTGTATTATTGCCAGAGGGGTTATGGCTGAGTTGGCTGAGTCTGAGGCTCCAGCAGAGATCTGCAGAACAGAAAGTGGGATGGAGGCAGAAAGGAGAGTGGTAAAGATAAGGAGCATGAGGCTGGGGACACCATGGAAGATGTGGCTGGAAGCAGATTTTCATGAACAGAACTTAATGTGTCACATTGCTCTAGCAAGGGAAGTATACAATTTAATCATGAGCAAAAAGAATACTAAAAAAAAAAAAAAAAAGAATACTACAGAATCTATTGTTTTGTCCTGAAATGGGTGTTGTTCAATTCCCCCACTGCTGTGCATTAAAAGGTGTACATATGTTTATTATTTCCCTTCCTTCCTTCCTTCCTTCCTTCCTTCCTTCCTTCCTTCCTTCCTTCCTTCCTTCCTTCCTTCCTTCCTTCCTTCCTTCCTTCCTTCCTTCCTTCCTTCCTTCCTTCCTTCCTTCCTTCCTTCCTTCCTTCCTTCCTTCCCTCCCTCCCTCCCTCCCTCCGTCATTTTCTCTCTTCTGCCTTCACCTGACACAGCTTTGTTTCCTTGTCTGCTCTCCAAATCCCTGTTCCCATTTCAACAGGAATCTTCCTCTGCACCAATCATGCCAACACGTTACTTTTTAACATCCAATCCTCATATCCTTCTCTTTACCATGTCTCTCCAAGAAATTGTAAATTATCCTGAATAGATTGCTGATATTACAGGTCCCAGTATGTTGGCTGTTGTGCAACTGTGTCTAAGAAATGGCCTTCACCAAGGGGAGAAATAAGAAAAATAAAGAATGAGAGGAACCGATGTTATTACATTCCTGGTTGAGATAAGGAGCTAAGATACTTCCTGGCTCAGGAAGCAGCTTATATCTCAGGAAGTGGGTGAGTGCTTGTTTAAGTTCTGTTAGAGTCTGTGGACCCTGAAGATGTATGTAAAAAACTTTTAAACTACTGCACTGTGAATTATCTCAGGTAGCAGAAGGGCAATGTGGCTGAGTTGGGAAATCAGTCCATGTTTCTAGTGACCTTGTCAAGTTTATCTAAAGACCACTTTTGGTTTAGCTTTTCTCTCTCCCTTTCCTTTTATTTTAACAAACTCAGTAAACTACTATCTGTAGGTGTTAAGATACCTTTGAACATTTCTCTGTTATTATAACTACTTTTTTTCTTTGTTTAAATACAGTATTTTGAGATTTAAAAGGGAGCAAAAAGTGCAGTCAAGAATAACATCTGCAATCACAAAAACTGCACAGATTTCCATAGTAAAAAAATTTATGACTCAGACAATGGGTTTCAATTTTAAAATATAAATTATAAACCCAATGGGGATAATTTTTACAGTGCAAAAATACTCTTTGACACTGCCGTGGGTTTTTATTAAAGAGTTTATAAAAGGTAATCTTAAATAAATACAGCTGGTTCAAGCTACAAGCAGGACTGGATTGTAGATGACAAAATTATTCAGATAGATGGATAGTCCCAAAGATCCCTTCTTGACAGAGTTTGTAATCTTGATAATAGGGGAATTACACACAGGAGTACCAAATAGAAACTGTGACTGGGGCAAGGGAAAAAGATGTGGGACACAGTCTGAAATTTTCAAGAGTCAGTGAAACAATCAGATGACACCAGGTTCAGTGGTGTTATTGACACTCAACCCTCTTTTTTTTTTTTTTTTTCCTTTTCTTTCTTTTCCCCAGAGATGTTGTGGATTCCCCCATCCCTGAAAGTGTCCAAGGCCAGGCTGGACAGGGCTTGGAGCCACCTGGGATAGTGGAAGGTGTCCCTGCCCATGGCAGGGGCTGGAATTGGATGAAATTTGAGGTCCCTCCCAACCCAAACCACCCTGGGATTCTGTGATTCTGTGACACATGTGAGGGATGGAATGCCATCCAGAGGGACCTGCAAATGCTTGAGAAGTGGGGCCATGGAAACATCAGGGTGTTCAACAAGGCCAGGGGCTGGGCCAGGGCAGTCCCAGAGGTCCCTCCAGGCTGGGGAGGAGCAGAGGGAGCAGCCCTGAGGAGAAGGACTTGAGAGTGCTGGTGGGTGAGAAGCTGAACATCACCTGGAAACAGGAAAAATGGGGACAAACTTTTTTAGCAAGCTTGTGATAGAACAAGTGATAATGGCTTTCTACTGAAAGGGGGCAGATTTAGACTGGATATGGGGAAAAATTTATCTATGCTGAGGGTGGTGAGGGCCTGGCACTGGTTGCCCAGAGAAGTGGTGACTGCCCTAACCTTGACAATATTCAAGGCCAGATTGGATGGAGTTTGAAGCAACCTGGACTAGTGAAAGGTATCACTGTTCATGGCAGGGTGGATGATCTGTTAAGCCCCTTGCAATCCAAACCACACTCTGATATTATGTTCATTGCATGTCAGGGTTTGCTACAAGCTGATGCTAAAGGAGCTGTCCATTGTGTGTTGCAACTATGGCTCAAACATCTGCTTGAGGGTGATGCAGCATATTTGTAATATTTGTAACCTTTTTGTTGTTGTTGTCAGTGGTTATTGATGTTATGATGCTTGTTTTCTGCAGAAAAAAAAAATTGTAATTTTTTCCCCCAACAATATATAGGACCCCAGAAACCCTGACATGTTTTCAAGACATTATTTTCTGTTTCCTTACACTCTTATTTTCCTCCACTATTTACTATTTCACACTGCAGCTGGGCCAGAGGTTGTCCTGACACAGGTTTCACCATAAAGTGAGGAAAAGGGAATGAGAAAAATGTACATGAACAAAATATGTTGGCTTTTCCAAGAGAATGGGAACAGGACAAAACTCTGTTATAGCTTGCTTTTTTCTTTTTTTTTGGCTTTGTAATTTTTCTTAAAAATTCATACTTTCTACAAAACCAGTAAAAAAGACTAAATCTTCTTGGACTTCCCTGTCTAAATTAGCTCTCTGCCTCAAAGTTTTGTCTGCTCTGGGACAAATTTGTGGCAAAACCAGTTCTTTTCCAGTCACCTGTTCACACTTACTAGCTCAATTATTATTCCCTCTTGCAAGCGGAAAATTCATTAATGTCTTTTCCAACAGCATTTCATTGTTGTTTCAATAGAAATATTTTTTCCTTTTCTTTTGTAATCAGCAAATGTACCAACTATTCTAGAAACTAACAGAGAATATTACAAAGAGTGAAATAAAATGCTGCATTCATTACTTAGGTTCTCACACCTTTTTCTGAAGCTCATGGTCACTGATGAAGAGAAACAATGCCTTGGGAAAAGCTGTGTGTCAAGATAAAAGTGTCCATTTAAAGTTTGATTTCCAGGCACTAAATTGCTAAAGTGAGTTTCTTAGGAACCACATAAAGACTTCCACATACAGCAACTACTTAGCAAACGAGAGAACAGCAAGAGTCAGAATGTAAAGTGTTTGTCATCTAGTCCAAAAGCAGAAAGAAAGCAAAATTAACTTTTTTTTTTTTTCCCTAAAGTGTACTTTTCCAGTGTTAGTCATATTGTGTTAAAACTTTGCCTTTCTCTAATTCTGGTAGTGGCAAAATCTGAAAGCATTTTCCTGACAGCAATCCCAGCAAACTACTAGTCTACAGAGATAAAATCATGCCTGGGACACAGCTTGTGCATCTCTATCCTGTGCCAGGTAAGGTTTTTTTCCCCTTCCTGCCCCTATAGATGCTGTGGATACTCCATCAAGGAAGACCACTCTTCATGTGGAATTCTCCCCAGACTTCAGTGGTTTGAAGAGTAAACTTTCACTATTTTTTTTCCCAAAGAGTTGCAAGTCAGACAGAGAGCCCAGGAGACACTTCTCCATTACTTTGCATGACTCTGTACCACATGCATGCTTCCTCACCTGAAATACATCCTCACATTCGAAATAGCAGGTGAAAAATTCTTCTTTTACCTTGTTTTTTTTTTGCCCCCTGATTCTTTGAGAGATAGGTCTAAGTGGAGTCCCTGCTTTACAGAAATAATCCCCCTTTAAGCACCCACACCAACCCACAAGTGCAACAACTGTGGTGCCCTTTCCCAAGGGGCCAGTGTTCACACTCTACAGATGAATTATTTATTATCTTGCTCCTCTCCCCCACCCTGCGCTGCTGCACTGTATTTCACACACCAAGCTCAGCACAAACCCCACGACAGCCTCAGAGTGTATCAAGGCTCAGAGAGGAGCTCTGAATTTCCTGATACTAAAGGGCCCATTTCGTGTTATTTATGACCTCGCTGGTGTTGGAGCAGAGACCTATAAATCATAGGCACAGGCGCACTAATTCTAGCAACAGCAAGTTTTAGTCACATGTAATTAAAACATCCCAAAGTCTTTCAGCCGTAATGTATTTCCAAATGACACCACTGGGACAGGGGGAAATGGGAAATGAAGGAATCAGCAGTATTTCAAAGCCATGGCCATTGTTAGCTTTTGGGCCTCTGTGCAGCGCTGGCAGTGCTGTCAAATCCACAGGTTTCCTGATGCTGTTTTCTATCACATACTTTAAGGATGATGTAATTGATTTCCAGAAACAGCAGAGGCATTCAGATTGCTGGGGTACCATCAGGAACTTCAGGAGGAACCTGATGTCCACACTGAAAAATAATACCAGCAAATTCTGTGATGGCTATCAACAAATTATGTGATGGTATCTCGGCCTGAATTAGATATACTAGAGAGGAGAAGATACTTTTAATTTTTCCTCCCTTAACATGAGCAAAAACTGGAACCTAAGATTTCTATGAGGTTTAAGAAGTCTATGGTCTTCTGGTTTTATTGTGACTTCCTTTCAAGCTTAGGATTAGCTTTTTATTGTTCAGGCCAACAGGGGAAGGGTGATGCAACCTGAGGACAGCAGAATTTCAAATGCAAGGGATTTGTTGCACCTAGCCCAGGATTAACCTATGAAATTCAAGCTGCCATTGTCACCAAGAAGTTGGAAAAACCCCCCAAAAGCACAACAGGGCTCTTCAGTAATGCATAGCTCATGGCCACCAGCAGAACAGACTGGAGTCAAGAGTGACAGCAATCTGCATTGTGTCCAATGTTACTTGCTCTCCCCACCAGACAGCAGAGGTTCGATCTTCAAATGTGTGGTGGCAATATTTGCAGCTGGATTGAAGGCCATACTCTCAATTTGGACACAACACCCATGAATTCAAAGCATACAGGGTACAGCCCTAGCCAGGTGATCTGGGCGATCTGCGGTGTTTTCTCTCTTAGACAGGATGTTAAACTATCATTTTGCGGGGCAAAAAGCCAGCCCACAACTACCTGTGACTGGAAAGCCTCCTCCGCGGGCAGACAACCCTATCTCAGCGTCCAAAAGCCAAGGGCTGGCTCACTGGAGCTTAGACTGATCTGGTGTGACACCTCCCACTCTCTTTTCCAGCCTGGATCCTCAGGCAAGGGATGGTGCTGGCTCTAGATCACAGGAGCGAGTGACCAGCCAAGCTGTGCTGCTCCCAGCACAACTTTGGAGCAAGCCCTGGAGCAGAGCAGTGCTGGCTTGTTTGCAGCTGGGAACTCATGCTGGGAGAGGCAAACAGGACCATGAATCCAGCCCTGTGCAGATCCTACCCCTGCCAATCCATCAGTCATGTTGTTTTTTGAGGGATAGGTTGCTCTGTTTGCATCAAATTTTCTGCTGTTGCCTTATTTTAGTGAGTGTAGCAGAGGGAATAAGTTAAGAAAATATTAGTAATGACAAGGAGAATGAAAGGAAAATATTATTTTTGTGGCCAAAGTCCCAGGCCTGCAAATTTCTACCCTGGCTTGTTTCCTACTTTCCAATTTTTGTTATTATTGTGTTCTTTTTCTCAACCATTCCCCGTATTTCTTATCAGCAAATAATGAGCAGTGGCTGACACATACTGTTGGAAATTATCTCTTGAAGGAAGCTAAAGTAAATGCAGAGCTAATAATTGTGTATTTACACTGAGTTTGTCCTCTGAATTGAACTCTGGTGGTGGAAAGGGAAAATGTTTCTGTGGCAGGTGCTATCTTGCTCTGTACAGACCATCCAAATCACACTCCCACTGGGTCAGATCCATGGTCCATCCAGGGCTTTGGAGGCCAAACAAAAGGGGAAAATGGAGCCAAGCTGCTCTGTTGAAGGGAGTATCCCATGGCATGAGCTGGGAGCAAGGAGTGTACAAGTGGAATAGTGCATTGGGTCACGTTAGAGGGACATAAAATGCAGAAGGGCAGGAAAAGAGAAAGTGAAGAGAGCACTTTGGGTATTCTTGCAGTTTTGAGAAAAAGATGATCAAAATTTAGATACCTGAAGAGAAAGGAGGTCTTATTACTCTTATTTAAAATTGAGAAGAGGCCATGGTTTAGTTGGGATAAGAGTAAAAAGAGGTGAAAAGGGCTTTTATATTTTAGTGCTTTTATATCTTTATGATTCAAAACCCTACACAGGCCTCCCTGCCTCTCAAAATTCTTGGAAAAATTTGCGTTTTTTGTGTGAGATGACACTGAGATGTCTTTGAGAGAAAATGGGGAGGATGAGGGCTGAGATGAGGGAGAACAAGATGTTCTACATTCTTGAAATCAGTGGTTTTGGCTGGGCTGCAAGTAAAAGTTTAGTGATCCTTATGGGTACAATTCATTTTCCTAAATTCCTACAGAACTGAGGTTTTCCTGAGTTCCAGTGCTATCCCCCTTGCTGGGCAGAAAATGACATCAGTATATTTCAGCTATGCTACTTTTTCATCAGACACTGCTCTCATCTCAGCTATCTGCAGTCAGGGACTTCAGGCATTTTTCAGTCTATGATGTCTTTGTGTTTGCTATCTGTGACAAATTCATCTGAAAATTTTGGGATCATCCAAGCCTTAGGTCATTAATATCAGGGGACAGATCAGAGCTCTTTTTAGACTTCAGTTCCTTTGTTTCTCCCATGTATTCAAGTTCCTGTTTACAGAAATACTGACAAGGTCTTCTCATCAGTCAGCGCTTTGTGCTCTGGTGTTGATACTGGTGAAGCATCACAGTCACAGCTCTCACTCTGGAACCCACTGTTATGCTGTGCCAGCTTACAAAAACTGGTAAGAGCAGCTGGGGATCCAACGAGTAGGATTTCTGTGGCCTCAGCTTAGCCATGTACAATGGAGACGTTTTGATGTTTGTTCAGTGGCTTGGATCCTTTTATAGGTGATAGAGAAGCATCATCTGGTTAATTGTATTCATTTTGGACAGCTATCCCTCATGCTCTGTGTGCTTTTCTGGAGATCACAAACAACCATCACAGGATGATTTCTGTTGGGGGTCATCTTAAAGGGCATCCCATTCCACCCCCTGCCACAACTTCCACTGTCCCAGGCTGCTCCAAGCCCCATCCAGCCTGGCCTGGGACACTGCCAGGGATCCAGGACAGCCACAGCTGCTCTGGGCACCCTGGGCCAGGGCCTGCCCACCCTCCCAGCCAGCAATTCCTAATTGCCAAGAGCCCAAAATCTGTGCCTGCCCTCTGGCAGTGGGAGCCATTGCCTGGGTGCTGTCCCTGCAGGCCTTGTCCCCAGTCCCTGGGCAGCTCTGCTGGAGCCCCTGGAGGCCCTGGCAGGGGCTCTGAGGTGTCCCTGGAGCTTCTCTTGTGCAGCTCAACAGCCCCAGCTGTGCCAGGCTGGCTCCAGAGCAGAGGGGCTCCAGCCCTGGCAGCAGCTCCGTGGCCTCCCCTGCACGAGTTGTTCTTCCTACCCACCACAAAAGGAGCTCAAGTGGTTTAGAATAACCCCACACTTGACGCAGTTAAAATCAGGGTGTCGTAAAAAAAAACAAACTATGGATTCAGGAATTATTTCCATTCTCTTTCCAAAGTACAGGGAATCAGACCAGATAGAGACAAATTCAAATTTTGTTGTTTTTATATGCTGGAATGTTTTTGGCAGCAGCTGAACTTTCAAGATCTTTTAAATATCATTTTCATTGCTAAGTCATTGAATTTTCTCAGTGGGAGAAATGAGAAACTTGCTTTTTTCTTGACTACCAATTTCACTGGAAGGCAAGAATTCTGTTTCATAAGAAATATCAAATTTTAGATATTTTTGGAAATACTACATCAGAACGAATTGGATGGATTTCCAAATTTGTCATAATAGTAACTGGCGTAAAAGAGAGCCCTGAGAAACTAACAGATCCTTAGCCCATAAATTTGGGCAGCTCATGTTCACATCCATGTGCTAATTCAATTAGACTTTGATTAAAGTCATTGAGAGAAACACTGGTGCAGAAGCATTCATCCAGTAGATTCATTTTACAGACACACGCACACACAGAGAGAACATCAAAAAACCCAAAACAATTAACCAAAGTGAAAATGCAAGACATGAAACCCAGTGGTGAAAAAAAAATAATTACTAATTCTGCTTTGTGACTTCAGCTAGTTTCAGAGTAACTTGTGAGGGTCTGGAAAGTAACTTTTTGTTGTTGTGAAAAAGCGAGTTGAGAACCCGATTCCCAGTATTTTTTTTACCCACAAATTTTACCAAAAAACAAGATGCATAGTTGGAAGGAAGGGCCAAATAGGCATAATTTAATTTTTGAGGCTGAACCTATCTTTATTTAAGACCTACACTCTCGTATATAGCTGCCTGTCATTTGGATGCAGAATTAATATTAAACATTAAGTGTTAAGCAAATCTTCGCTCCCACACCTACAGCCAATTGCTGATCATAAGGTTTTCCTTGTTTTTCTTTGCTGAGAACACGTGTGCCCCACTCCAGGAAGCATCACCCTGGGGATGTGCTGATGCGGGCACCTCAGTGCTCCATTTCTCAGTGTCCTTGCTGTATGGCCTGCAAATCAGGGTGGCAGATATCTGCTGCTGAGTGCTTGGCTTTTTATTTTTTTTTTCCACTCCTTGTGCTTCATCACTTGGTATTTTTAGTTGCTAAATGTTGCAGAGACAGCTTTTTCAATTAGAAAAGTGACAAACTCTGCAAAACGAATTCCAGCACTTGGAGAACATCAGTATCAATCCCCAGTACTTGCTCACTGACTTTGCAGAATGGACTTGGTTTTTTTTTTCGCCTTGAACTGAATGCTTTGATCTGTTTGTCTCCAAAATAAATAAACAAAATAAAACACCAACTAAGAAGGTTCCCATTTAATGATGCTTAGGGGAAGGGCTGTTTCCAAATCCATTCCTTTGCCTCAGTTAGGGTGTGGTGGTAGGAGAGTTAAGAGACTTTGCTGCAGATAGAGAAATTTATTAAAGGCTACCAGTGCTTCTATAAACTGTTGTGTGGTTAGGGAGTCAAAAGTGCCCAGTTATGACACACATCTACCACTGCTTACAAAATCCTGTGTGCCTCATGCACATTTACCCAACATCTAGGAATCAGACAGATCATCAGCTTTGGTCCTTCTCTAACATTATACAAATTGTCCAGTATTTGCCTTAATTTAGTAAATCAGAGCTAGCAATGCCTATAGGACAGAACTGATAACAGAAACCTGTGATGAAAATAAATGTCCTCACTTCCAGGTAATGTTTAAATGCTAATGGAAAAGTGTCATAAGAGTTTAGGCTACTTGCATTTCTTCTTAATATGTATTTAAGTTTTACTTTGCTTTTCTCTTTAGAATGTGCAAGAACTTAATCAATCCCAGGCAAATCAAGGCAGTGGCAGCATAGAATTATAATACTTGGGAATTATTTTCTATTTTTATGTTGGTGGGTTTCAGAGTCACTTTATCACTTAAGAGAAGCTTAGGGTGTCACCTGTTAATAATCAATCTATTTCACCCTATAAGTCACCTGATCAGAAACAGATTAGACAAATTTGGGTCAGGAATTAATAAAAGGTCAAATTTGCAACCGCAAAGGCAGGAACACGTTATATGAAGCTACACTGTCTTCATCCCTGAACAGAATTAGAGGAAAATACTATAACTCAAATAGAGGTTGCAGTGCTATTATTACAAAGGGAGCCATACAATGCTCCCTTCTAGGCCTAAGCTCTATATTTATTACTTTTTACTGGTTATGAGCTTGGTATTGTGTCGCTGTAGCATTAGAGAGGGCTGTGGGAACCTGCTCCTAGAGGAGGCACCAGCTGAGAACCAAGCATCACAGGGCAATCATTACTTAGGAACCTAAAACAATTAACACCATCAAAAACCTGAGCTACCTATTCCAAAAGTGCAAATGAGTTTGGGTCACCTTTTAACGGGGTGAAGACAGGAGAGTCTTTTGGGTCTCCTAATCAAGACCAGGATGTTTTAGCACCTTTGTCCTGAGCCCACCAAATGCACATTTGCTACAGGGTTTGCTTGCTTCAGTGTGTTGGCTTTAAGACAGATTCTGAGAGAGCACAGGAAAGTGGACTCAGGACATCAGGGCTCTGTCCTGATGGTTTGTTTTGAGCTACCTCTGAAAGCTGTAAAATTCCCTGCTGCAGAAAGGCCCATATTTCAGGGCTAGGTGTTCCAAAAAAAAATTGGGATTTGGATTCAGTGACAGACAAGAAGAAAAACAAAACAACACACTCAACTCAGCCCAGCTCAATTCACCTTAACAGCTCAATTTAACTCAGCCCAAACAATTTCAAAATGCCCCTGTGAAACAAATAAACCACTGAGCTCCATACTTCTCCACAAGGTAGGAGACACTGATGATCAGTTTCAGCTTTGAATCTAACTACCCAAAACTGCTTTAGCGAAGTCAAGGTGTGACCTGGGGGATCACTCACACTTCTGATGTCTTGTCAGGAGTTGTAAAGTTCCTCAGGCCAACTTCCAGCACCGCCAGATTGTCTGAATAATGCCTGGTGCCACAAGAGATCAGTGATAAGAGGGAGAAAGGTGTGTCAGAGGGGAACATGCAAGCCCAGACCAGCTTGACCTTGAAGGACTAAATAATAAGGAATAAATCCATGAGGTCAGCAGGGTCTTTATACACTTGGACAAAATGCTCTGGGAAGGCAAACTTTGGAAATTTTAAGTTTTGCCCTCAAAAAAATGAATACTTGGGTCCAGTGCCTCCTCATCATGCTTTCTTCAGTGGTCCTGTGATGGATAATCTGAATTAGCTGCAGGAGCCCAGGGAAACTGCCCTCCCTCTGAAATCAAGGGAGTTGGACTGCCCTTAGGACAGAGAATAGAAGAGAACGAGTGTTAATGAGTTTTAAAAGGACTCATTATTAAGATAAATGCACCTTGACACATCCTATGAGTGTCTCAGTTCCTTTCCCAGACAAAGGAAAACAGTGTGAGCTGCCAAAGCCTTGTCTTTATCTAAGCAGACGGGAGAGGGATCAAACCTCAGTGGTCTCATCGCACAGCAGCTTTGCCGAGGCACTGTTGTGCTGCTGGCCTTCTGTGGAGGGCTTCTGTCCTGAAATACTGCCCAAATGCATGAATGCAATTATTGGGTTAAAGTTGGCTGATCAGACAATTCCTATGTACAATCCTGTGATGATACCTGCACATCTGCTGGTGTCTCCTTGGGCAGGAGCCTGTCTGCTCTGCTGTGTCACAGTCCCTGGTCCTGCCAGCCAGCAAATCAAGAGCCCCAGATGAACACAACGAGAGAAAAAGAAAATCTCCTGTCTACACTTTGGGGTAACATTTAATGCAGCTTTACAAGATTGTGGGATTTTTTTTTTTAATAAACAGGTTCTTTTTTTCTCAGTAGTAAAGATACCCAACTCTCTACCATTCCAGGTGAATTAATGGCAATACCTGCGGTAGGTTAAGGGAAATTGTTCAAGGTAATGATAACAAATCTCAGTTTTGAAATAATTTTTTGATTAGGCAGGTACCTCCAGATTTTCTTTGCCTCACTCCCCAGAGAAGTCTGTCTGTCTGTCTGTCTGTCTGTCTGTCTGCTTTTCAGGGCTCTGCAATTCAAGCATGTCTTTGCCTGGTTGGAAGATCACCTGTCTCACAACCTGACATAATGTCACAGGAGCTCTGGTAAAGAAAGACTTAGTTGTTCAGGGGTCTCAAATTGAGCCAAAGTTTGAGTAATGCTCAAAACCTGGCATATGCCAGGAGATGCCAAGCAGGGAGTGCTTCTATTTCACCTTTCAGAAGACCAGCCTGATTTGCAGCAGAAAGGACAAAAGTATATTCTGAAAACCAGGTGCCATTCAAGTATTTTGTTGAGAAGGCAGGATAAGAAAACAGTGACTATCATTTGAAGTCTTGGACTCTAAAAGGGGGGACTATGGAGCTGTAAGGAAGCAGTAAAAGCTTTCCCTTTAGCCCTCTGAATACTGCTTTTAATTAAAGTTCAGATCTTTACATTGTAGAAACTCCAGTGTTACGGGCTTACTAAGAGAAATAAACTCAGTGGTTAGGTGAATATCAATATAAAGTGATCCTTAATGAACCCAAAGTTTATTCTATAAAATATATGCTAGATTTAGTTCTTGAATACTGGTAAATGTAAATAAAACCCCTTTGAGATACAAAGAGCCATAAGCTGAATCTGAGTGAACCCAAGTTTTATTTTCACACTGTGGGACAACCTTTGACAACATTACCAAGAGAAGAACCTGACCTAAAAAACTGGAAATAAAGATGGAATTGTGGTTAGTTGTCATTTGGAACAAAGCACTTTTCAGCAATGAAAGGGCAGCCTGTGTGAGGGAAACTTGTCTATTAAGCTGAAAAAGTTCTTAGAAGAGGGTACATCTGTCCCAGTATTGTCTTTTGAAAACAGCCAGATGACTGATGTAGATTAGCCATCTAATTTTTATAGACAAGTAAAGATAGGTGAGTATGCCAAAATAAATCATTGCAGCTCTGACCTGCCGAGTCTGTCTCTGTATATGATTCAACTGCAGCTGGAAAACTGCATTTGATGAACATCTCTGTATTGGCAGCAAGTTGTTGAGGAGCAGAATTGCTTGATTTTAGCTGCCTTCTTCTGATCAGAAGGATGTAGGCATGGATTTATAGGGAGAATTAAAATAATCATATTTGCATGTATACAATGGAGAAGGCAATTAAGAGGAGTTAGGAAAAGCCAAACTTCAAGAGATGTTAACACTGAAAGAGAACAACAATTACTTGGCATGATACCCAGGGTAAAGCTAGCAGCAAGATAATTCAATCAAGACAGAGAAAAAGTGAAATTTGGACAGACTTTACAGGAAAGGCTTTCTCAGAGAAAGACTTATGGGGATATGGAATAATTTGAAATCCCTGAAAAAAAAAAAGATTTTAAACCAGGCAAAACAGAACTTCAACAAATATTCTGATGAAAACTCTCATAAGAGCAAGAAAATTGCCTGGACTGTCTGACAGGTTTCTTCTCTAAATTCTGTAAGTTTGATTTCTGCTTCCTGATGTGCAATGGCTTCAACAGGGTAAATCCCTTATGACAGTAACTATGATATTGTGGTTAATTTGGCAAGGCTGTTATTACTTTTCTGCAGTAAATGTCCCACACTACGGCAGATACCCCCAGATCAGCTGTGCCCACAAACACCCCTGCCCTGGCTGCCACTGCAAGAACAGCACACCTGGACTCAGCATTCCCTCCAGACCTAGCTCTGGCTGAGGTTATAGTGGCACCCTGGATTTATTCATGTGGCCTTTGCAGGAGATACTCTTTTGCTTGTTCAAATATTTTTTAGCACCTCGTCACGAGGCACAAAAGGTGCTGATGAGTTGTCCCCTTGCTGAGTGCTTGGCCCCTGAAGAGCCATTCCTGTTGTGCTAGGAGGCTTTTGGGTGCCTGAAAGCAGTTGTGATAGCAGAGTCTCTGTTGGAAAATTGGGAAAGATATTCCCAAGTAATGAGACAATTAAGTCAGAGAGATATTCAGGTGTAATGTAATTCTTAACAAGATTTTTGATGCAGCAGTTGAATTGCAAATGGTGGACTTTATTGTATTCCCCAATTAATATTAGGTGGAAATAGAAATATGGAGTTCTGAGGGAGACTCCAGTTTATGAATCTGTGTCCATTTCAAGAAATTATTTCATCCAAAAAAGACACAGTTTTTGAAAACATTCACACTGAAGTGCTCTTGCATATGAAATACTTCAACACAGGAAATGCCAAAGCAATCCCTGTCAGTATTTTTTTAAGAAATATTTTGACTTTTGTTTCAAAATATTTTTTTTAATTTAAAAATTGACTGCAGTGAACGGGAAGAAAAATATTAAATAAAAAAAAAAATCCCAAAATAGTTTCAGGATGCAAGGAGAGATTTATTTTTGGAGTGAACAAATTCCTTCAAGTTGACCCCAAATGAAGTGCATTATTATTCTTTCTTTTGCCTAGCTGGAAATCCTGAACGTACTTTCTAGTAGACCTGCCCAGGATTTTCTCTTGGATTTCTTTTAGGCCACTAAACAGAAAAAAATAGAGAAAAAAAAAAAATTTTGTCTCTGCTATGGAATGTATTTCAGGGAGCGGTCTTGCCCTGGTTGGAGATGACACTGCATCTTTCTTATCTCTATGACTAACTTCCAGACACCCAAATTGCCTCCTAACATATGGAAGATGTATGGGCAGGATTTTTTGTACAAGCCAGACTGCAGCAGATGGGTGAAATATACAGCACTCTGTCTTTGATTTAACAAAAATAATCTGCTTCACATTCGTGGAGACTGCAGGGTTTTCCCATAAAGTTTCTACTCAGGCTGACTTCTCTAAGGGCTCTGCTAAAATTTCAAATAATTTGTAACTTGATTATGCTAATTTTTTCTCCAGTCAGAGAGAATATTGTGTATTTGATGCCCATTTCCTCTCCCTCGACCAGCTCTATGACATTTTGTGCCTTCTCAGAAGAGAATTAGAGTCTTAAAGCAAGAGAAATGCTTCAGCTCCTCAGGTTTCTGGTGGAACAACCACAAAGGGAGTCTGGAGAACACCCCAGGCTGGTTCACAGAGGACTCTCACCCACACAGAGAGGAGGTGTCAATGCTGGACCTTCTGCACATGGACAATTAGCTGTTTGCCCCAGCGATGGCTCCCAATGAGCTCCAGCTCTCAGGATGATAACTTAATTCAATTTCTTACCCAGCAATGACCTGGCCCATGCAGGGTGGTGCGTGTCCTCTGATGTGATGGTCACAAGAACATTTGGGGTGGCAGCCACACTATAGCAACAACACTAATTTTCTGTCACTCAGGACATGATATTTCCTGAGTTTCACTACTCACAGGCATGAGAGGCACTGAGAGGCCCACAAGCCATGTCTCTCTGAAGAGGTAGATGGTTCTGACTCCCAAAATTCAGTTACAAATGTCTCTAAGATGTGTATAAGCCCAAGGGCAATGAAGCTCTTTCAAGCTCAAATTCCATGCGGTCACTCCTAATTCTAATTTCATGGCACAATTTTTCCTCTCTGTTGTCACAACCGAGCGGAGAGACAAACTACTGATCGAGATGGGTAGGAAAGAAAGGAAAAAAAAGTAAAATAAAAGAAGGTGGCAGAGGTGGCAGTCAAATCTATCTGCCTGTGCTGGGAAGTGGAATCCATCCAAGGACTGCATGATGAAGGGATGCTTTCCTCACACCTCAAATAAGGAGATGAGAGACACGAGGAGAAGAACAAGGCTGACCCTGCCTCTGCTCACTCCTGCTGGTGCTGGCACTTTTGCAGAGCCAACCCATTTCACTAAATGAGCCTTGTCCTCCGTGGTGCCCTTTGTGTTTTAGAGGTCTGCTCCCTCCAACACCAGAAAACTCTCATTTTTCAGGCTCCTTGGGGCAGCCCCACATGAGCAAGGAGTAAGTACAGAGCAAGGACAGGCAGCCTCAGCACTGCATTTAAGGAGTCAGAGCAGTCTCTTGCTAAACACACTGCTTTTTGGGTTTTTTTCCTTCTTCTTGTAATTATTCTTTGTTTAATTTTCCATGCTAGGCTGTGCAGCAGGAGCAGGCAGATGGACTGCAGCCCTGCTCTGTACACCAGGTGGCCTCAGTGGTATGTGCTTCAGCCCTGATCATCTCAAGGTGCAGCCGCCACTCCACGAGGATGCCCTTTTTGTTTGCAGTGATCTGAGCACGCTTTGCAGTGCAGTGAAACAGAGCCAAGCATCGTGCAACAGGAGAAAATGTAGGAGATAAAGCACGTGCATGGATGGGATTGATATCAGAAGGCATCTGTTAAACACACATTATGTTGGTGCGAAACAGCTTTGCAGACAATGAGTGTTGTAGCTACCTGGAGGGACAGAGAGTTGTTATCCTCTTCTGTCAGAATAAAGTTCTTAAAAAATAAAAGCCTCAGCCACAGGCAAGCATTTCGCTTGTTGCCACATAGTGATTTATTCATTAAAGAGGAGATGGAGGAACCCACAGGTAACTGATAAACCTGCTGCATGGGGAGCTGCAAGAGGGTCTCAGTGAGAGGCTGATTGTTCCCATGGAGGGAAGCTACTGGTGGAATCTCTAATCTCACTGAACTGATGTAATATGTACACAAAGCAGGAATACACTGATTAAATCTGCTGGCCACATGAAGTTAGAGGATGCTATTAGTGCAATGGAAAATTGTGAGTCACAGAAACTTGGCAAGGCTCAGTCATACAAAATGTAGGTTGTCCACCCGTGGTGGCAGTCATCTGACTAAAAGCAAATTTCTGTGGAGGAGTTACTCACCATGAATTCTCTTTACTGTTAGCAGTGACAAAAGCACTTTAAACATGCTATCTGTGTCTTTTTAAAATAGATACCTAAGGTACATTTAAAGGACTTTGCACTAAGTGTAGCCATCATTCACTCTTGATGGTAAAGACTCCATAAGGAGTCTGGGTCAGCTGCAGATGCATGAACTGTGCTCATCTAGATGCTGCAAGATTAATCACGTTTGGCTTTAGAGGAGAATAATAAATTCTCTGCAAGATGAGGGGGGCTAGAGGAAAGGCAGCTTGATCTCCTCAGGCGTGGAGACCTCTGATTTTCAAATTGGAAAACAAGGAAACAAATAAAAAAATTGAAAATAAACGGTGATCCTGGAGTGTTCAGTGAATGTATTTCCTGTACTAAAGGCCCTGCTATGAGACAGAAATGAATAAATGAATTTCCACCAGGAGCAAGTGCAAAGGGTGTCTGTGGTGATGACCAGGCAGTGACCATTACTTCAGAAAGGGCTGAGGTAGTTTGGCCTGTGGCAAGGCAAGGCAAGGCAAGGCAAGGCAAGGCAAGGCAAGGCTGTGGGGTTTTCCAGGTGCTGTCCAAAATTTCTAATTTCAGATTAGCCTTTAGCTTATGAACCCCCTCTGTCTTTCCTCAATATTAATGAAGATACCGTGTTTTCATTCCTTTTTTTTGTGCTGTTCCCCACATACCATGCTGCCTGCATGGCTTCTCTCCTTGCCATGCCTACAGTGACCTGGTCAAGCAGTGTCCCAGACTCTAAGCTTTCCCATTCCCTGTGGGTTTTACCAAAGATTACTAAAATAACTTCTCTGACTGCATGGGGATTAACTGGGCAAAATCTGGGCCAGGAGTCAGTGCCACATCCTACAACTTGACTTTCCCCCTCCTTTTTTCCCTTCCCTCTTTAGCCTTTCAAAAATAGGAGAGGAACTGGAACACTGAGAAATCAGAGGAGCCATCAGGATTGCAACTGCTTGCCAGAATGGAGGGATACATGACTGGAGAGACAGAAAAATCACAAAGAGATCTGAGAGAGGGAGGGAATGAGGAATTAAAATGATCAACACCTAGAATTAAACCATCAGTCAGCAGAGATTAATTGCAATGGGAAGCAAGGCAGGGCTCTGCAATACGTGACGTATTCTATTTCAGCAGTGGGAAAACTCTCCTTTTAGGAACTAGTCAGTGGCCAAATAACTCAGGTTGCTCAGAGAAACTGTGGCTGCCCCATCCCTGGAAGCTGCCCCATCCCTCGTCCCAGATTGGACGAGGCTTGGAGCAGCCTGGGATAGTGGAAGGTGTCCCTGCTCAAGGCAGAGGGTTTGAAGTGGGATGGACTTTACTTCCAACCCAGAGCATTCCATGATTTTGTGATTCTAGTTGGTTAAAACAGGTGAAATATTTGAAACTCTGTGTCCCTTGGTTTTGTAAAGGAAAACCACAATCCTTCCTTCTACTTGAGCCCTTTGCATGTTTTCCAAAGGGTGACATGGCAGAGATGCCCTGCCTGCCTCGGGGCATCCCTCACTCATCCTCACCTGTTGCAGAGGGCGACCAAAGAGCAAGGGGTTGGCTTCCAACAGCACAAGGCTCAAGGAGGTTCTGGCAAAAGATGAAGTAATTAGAAGAAGGCAGTGGGCATCAGGAAAGGAGGGAGGTGTGGTTTGGAGGTGGCAGAGTGTGAGGCACATAGGGCACATAGGTGAGTTAAATTTCAGACATGCAGCTCAAGAGTTAGACCAGAGACCGCAGCAAAAGCCTGGTAAGGGCATGGTGAATCAGATACTGGGCAGTGGGGAGAAATGTTTTTCATTATTGTAAACTATTTTTCTCCTCCTACACAGCTTAATTGATCTCTGGAACCCACTATGGTAAAGTATTACTGGGCATGCAATTTTGCAGAAGGAAAATATAGTTGGGAATACTCTGAGTTATCTCACAGAGGATAGATGCATAATGGAAGTAGAATATAACATAAACTCTCATACTACAGGGTATACAATCATTACTGCTGACAGGTTTATATAGCAAAATTAGTCCATAATTGCTCAAAGGGAATTCTTGTGCCTTCCTCTGAGGAACTCTTGGAGGAAGAATCTGGATTAAAAGCATTGCTAATTGTATCCAGCACAACTCTTCCTATATCTTAGCAAATCTTTTCCATTTCTGACTCATATGATATGGAAAAAAAATTCATATCTCCTGCAGGTTACATAAATTTCAATAAGAACAGAAGTTTAATTTCTGTGAATGGGATTCCTGGGAAGAGCAGTGAGATCCAAACAAAAGCAGTGCATGAGCTGCTTTGCAGGGCCATTGTACCTGCAGGCATCTGATGGAAGTGCAGCTGTGCATAGCCAGTGAACATCTCCCATTAAATCAGTGCCTTAATTGCAGGGCCCCCTGAGACTTTTTTACAGGGTCCTCTGAGACCCCTTCCACTGAGGTCCATTTGTCTTTGTAGCACATGTCCAGATGTATAGAAGATAGAATTACTTTTTCCTTTTTTTTTTTTTTTAATTTTTTTTAATTTTTTCTTTCTTTCAATTTTAGTTGAAAATATAGAATTAAAGACTATAAATCCCAGCATGAAAATTAATGTTTAGGGAACTGAGTTAGAGGCAGACACAAAATTCACAGGGCACCCAGTTTCCCTGGGGGTGTCCAGTACGTGCTGTTAAGTGACCCCTGGGTGCCTGGGTTTTTGGGTGCCTCAGTTGGTCCACATTCACAGCAAAGATGAAGGAAAGCACAGCCTGGTTAGCTTGTGGGATTCTATGGTTTAAGGAAAGAAAGTAGGCTCTTGAGACCTCAGCTGGTGTCTTGGACGGGAGATCCTGAGTTCTGTGGCTGTGCCAGCTAATAGAGTGAAATGTCTGAAGAGGAAAAGAATAATTATTCTTCAGGATGGTAGGAACATATGATGGAATTCCCCATCCTCTGATAAACATATCTACAAGCAAGTGATCAAACTGAAGTACTTTTGGTTCATAAGCAGCTAATCTGCAAAGAAATCTCTCCCTTGTTCCTCCCATTGCTTTCACAACGTTATTTTAATTTCTATCTAGATTTGTTTGCTTGTTAGTCTGTGGCCTCCCCCTAAGGATGTAACTGCAGATGGATGAATTATTTTATTTTATTAAATATTATTCTTGGCTTTTTGGAGATGTTTTTTGTTTTGCTTTAATGATTATTCCTTCTGGTGTTATTTCAGTTTTCAATTACAACTTGTGTGTGTATGTGTCTGGTACACTACCATTTTGTAAATGGATGTATGCACTTATTGTTAATTGATTCCCCAAATAAACCCAAATGCTTGCATTGAAATAATGTATTATATTTCTTGCATGCCACTGAGCTGGATGCTTTCCAGTTTGGCATCTACTGCTGCTCCAGAGATGGACATTTTTCTCTCCCTCCCATTACCCCTGGAGTGAACAGAAATGATGTTATGTCAGTTTTCTCTGCAGACCTCACATCGTTGGTTGATGTCTCTGGAAAAAGGTGGCCAAAGGTGTATTTGTGCATCTAGGCAGACAGTTGTTTTAAAAATACCCCAACACAACACTGAACTCTCAGCAACCCACACAGGCTGCAGTGAGGGTTTGCTCCCTGAAGTTAGGCCATGATGAAGGGCATTTTTAAAACCAGCCCCTGTTGGCCTGTATCTGCTCCTACCAAAACCACAGTCTGATTGAGAGTTATAGCAGAAATGAGAATTAATCCAAAATGGTCCTTTAGCCAGTTTTTGCAATCCAGCTTTTTTTTTTTTTTTTGTGCTTTAGCTAGAAAACACAGCTGAAGTCCCTGATGGTGGGACCATGCACCTCAGCAGGTTTCAGCAGGTCATCTAGTCCTTTTTTATGCCAGAAAAGAAAGATAATCGCCTTTCAACTGTGATTCATCCCACATATTACAAACATCTATCTTAGGAGTAGATGAATCATTTCCTGGAGGTGCTTCTTTCTCTCTCTCTCTGCCTTCTCTCCATTCAGGAAACCTAGAAGAAAGCTTAAGAGAGACTATAAATTGTAGATAGCTAAAAGGGGGGAGATGAATCCCACTGTGCACCGAAAATCAATGACAGTTGATTCATTGAATTCTAACTTTCAAATGCTGTCAGCATTTCTGTTTTGACAGTTTGGAATTTTATACTGCCCAACTACTTCCTGCCATTTTTTACGAACCCCACCACCCCGCTCAAAAAAAAAAAAAAAAAAAAAAAAATTAAAACAGGCTCATTGAGGTGGTATGGAAATCTGTGATGGGAATTGGTTGGACAGTCACAGGCAACTTAATGTTGTTTTAGACAGTGAGGGGTTCCATATTGGGTCTTCTGCTGCCAGAATGAGTAAAGTTTTCCATGAGACGTAGAAGCTCTTGTGCTGTTGGAGCCAGTGCAGAGGAGGCCACGGAGCTGCTGCCAGGGCTGGAGCCCCTCTGCTCTGGAGCCAGCCTGGCACAGCTGGGGCTGTTGAGCTGCACAAGAGAAGCTCCAGGGACACCTCAGAGCCCCTGCCAGGGCCTCCAGGGGCTCCAGCAGAGCTGCCCAGGGACTGGGGACAAGGCCTGCAGGGACAGCACCCAGGCCATGGCTCCCACTGCCAGAGGGCAGGCACAGATTTTGGGCTCTTGGCAATTAGGAATTGCTGGCTGGGAGGGTGGGCAGGCCCTGGCCCAGGGTGCCCAGAGCAGCTGTGGCTGCCCCTGGATCCCTGGCAGTGTCCCAGGCCAGGCTGGATGGGGCTTGGAGCAGCCTGGGACAGTGGAAGATGTCCCTGCACATGGCATAGGGGGATGGAATGGGATGATTTTTAAGGTCATTTCCAGGCCAAATCTATAAGGGAGGATTCCTCTCTGCTGGTCCTGAGAGGATCACTGAAATGGAAGCCTACAGGTGGACAAAGCCACTGGTAAGATACCTTCACATAAAAGGAAGCGGTAGCTGGGAAGGAAATAGATCAAACCATCCAAGACCTGAGTGTCCAGGGCTCACCTGTGCTGAGAAGCTCGAGCTGGCTCTCACCATGGGGTGCATCTCACCACGCAGAGCCAACACTTGAGGTCCTGGAGCACAGCTGGGCCCTGGCCTGGGCTGAGCAGCCTGCTAATTACCCTGGCCTTTCAGCAGGATTAATTATCACTGAGCTGATAAAGCACAATTGCTTTTGACTGCCACGCTGGCTTGTTTGGGACCTCTGGGTGGTGGTGTGCTATATATTGCATTCAGGGCCACAGGCATCAAGGAAAATGTTTTGATGGTGATTGTGTAGTAATGAGTGCTGGTGTCAATGGCTAAAGAACTGGAAGGGAATATGAAAAGCATAAGTAGAAGCTTGCTGAAAAGAAACTCCTCATCTCTGTGAAATCCTTCCTGGTTTAGCAACAGTGTTTTTAACCTGTAGAGTATAAAAATGTTCCCAAGGAAGCTGGGAACCCCCAGAATGATTTAAAAGCTGTTAATCCTTCATATCAAAGTATAGCACAACATCCAAAGATTATTGAGCCTTAATGTAAAGGGCTACTCAGTATTACCTGGTTATCTACTGACAAAGCTGAAACCAACATCTTGTCATCCTCTGACAGAGCATAGCAATGTTTTAGAATTGGAGACACATAAACAATAAAAACCAGAGGATCCTACAAGGAACTGACAAAGGAGGTAATTTATCTTACTCCAGTATTGATCATTCCTCAGCCACAAAATGCAATACAGAAATGTCAAGCATTCTGGTGTTGCTCAATGTGACCAAGTTTTCTGATGTGATCATCTGGGGGGAGCAGGTGCCCTTCTCAATGATGCTTTCTCTAAAGGTGGGAGCCCAGCCATCCATTACCCTCCAACCCTGTCTCCAAAAGAAATTTAGGAGACATCCTTCCCAAAAATTGCAGCTAGGGGTTTAACACATGACAAATGAAAGATAAAAAAATCTCTTCCTAATTCCCATGCATGTATGTTAGTGACACTAATTATATCACATGATAAGATTAACCTAATTTGAGTTGTGCTTTTCCTTTTTCCCTTTTTCGGTGGCTGACGTTTTGAAACATAAAGTTAATCAAAAACCAAGAAAAACTGGAAAGCCTTGTTGAGACTATTTTCACATAGTCTCAACAAGGGTACTTCTGTGCTTAGGTGATTTGAATTCTCTCTCATAGACTTGAAGGTGGGTGAGTCCAGTATTATCATCACAGCATCCTTAAAGGTTTTGAGTTGGAAGGGACCTTAAAAATCATGAAAATCCACAGTCTGGAAACCCCCTGCCACAGTCAGGGACACCTTCCACTGTCCCAGGTGGCTCCAAGCCCTGTCCAACCTGGCCTTGGACACTTCCAATGATCCAGGGGCAGCCACAGCTTCTCTGGGAATGCTGTGCCAGGGCCTCCCCACCCTCACAAGGGCTAATTCCTCCCCAGCACCCCATCTAACCCAGACTTTTCTCAGAGTGAAGCCATTCCCCTTTGTCCTGCACACTGTCTGCCCATGGGAAAAGCCTTTCTCCCAGGGACCATTTCACAGAAACTTTGGGGTGTGCTGACCACAGTGGGGTGTAGGCAGCCATCCTGCTCCTCTTTCCTTGCTCCTGACTGCCATGAACCAGGCCAAACTCACCAAAATATTCCCTGCCCTGAAGCCAGGACATGTCCCAGCAGTGCTGCTTGGATGATGTATCCACTGTCTAAGAGGCTGGCAGCTGGGGGACCTTAACAGATCCCCCAGGATTTATTCTAATGTCCTAATCTGACATCAATATAAGTAACCTGGTGCAAAAAACCACTGATGCGGAGCTCTACTTAATTTATTATTTGGCAGACATAAGCATTTGCTATATGCCAGTTGCAAGGGCATTTTTGCAGCCAGACTTTTTGCATCCTTTTCCTTTTGAATACTTGTAAAGGTCATATTGGTCTTGGCTACTCATTTATTTCCTTTCTCTCATTGAATTTTTAACAATGACAGGCGTTCATCCAAAGCTCTGGGCTCCTCTACACTGCATTAAAATTCACAATGTCATTTGCTTTCAGTAAATATATTCAAATGAGCTGCCTTCAAAACCATAAATGACTCACCATACAATCAATCATAATTGCATGAATTTCTCCTCTACATGTTGTCCTTTAGTGCCCAGAAGAAACACATGATGTAACTGTTACCAGAAACTGGTTGTGGAAAAGAAATTTGATGTGATCATTTTTATTCTCTAAGGAAAACTTGGTAAGTTAAACACAGGACCAGTTTTGGCTGGAAAATGAGACAGATACATGTAAATTTTATATTACCACTCAGAGCTCTGAGTTCCTGTACTTAAGAAAACTTATCTTTCTAATCAATTATTAAGTTTCAAAATGGAACATGTGCTTCTCTCTTACTTTCCCATAAACCTCCCTGACAATTTTAAACATACATATTCACATGCAGAATGTCTGCTTGTTAAAACAGTTCATGGTCAAAGCTTCCAGGCGGTTAAAAATGATCAAGGCATCCTCTTACAGGATATAGAGCATTATGCCAGGGAAATAAGTGCCTAAATAAAAATAATCCAAAATATTTTAAAATTTAATCTATTTTTTTCCTCACAATTCTATGCAGTAAAAAAAAAATAATTAAAAGGAAATAATAATCTAATTAGTCCTTATAGATAAGAACTACTGCCTTCCCCTTTACTCCTGATAAGGTCAGGAACAGGTTTATCACTAAATCACAGAGTTAGAAGAGATCTGTTAGGAAATTCATTTCTCTTTGTAAGTGTAGAATTGTTCCTTCCAACATCCTTTCTGAGGATCTATCTGGTCAAACATGTCTCAAAACAGCAAGGCTCCAGTCACTTCCCTTGAGAGATGAATTTGTTACCTGCCAGATCTCAGTGTGAGGGACTGAGTTCCAAACCAAATTTTACTTTTCATGTTGCTAGAGAGTGACTCTGTCTCAGCCACGACTGCCTTAAACCCCGTGCCCTTTATTGTGTGATAAACCCATCCTGTGTTCACACAGCTTTGAACCCAGAGTTCAGATCCTGGTTTACTTACTTGCCTCTTTCCCTCAAGGCTGATTTAAGTTTCTGTCAGCATTATTTAACCTTCTGGTGCTTGACAGATATGTTCTATGGAATGGTTAAATTCCCAATTGTCAACAGTGTTCCTCTACAGCAGACCTTACCAGAAATGAGCAACAAATACGGTTAGAAGTGAAGAAATATGGGGAGATTGTATCTGATCTGATTGTATCTCAGCTGTAGATATCCCTAAGGATAAAATAAACAAGTACAATGAATATCAGCTTCCCCTCCCTGCCTGTCTCATGCATTACTTGTCTTCTTTGGGTCCCATCCAAAGACCTCTGAACCAAACAGAAAACTTTCACTGACTTCAATAAGATTTGGGTCAACCCCCCGAGGGCTGT
The DNA here is from genome assembly GCF_037042795.1 of Molothrus aeneus. Taxonomy (NCBI): domain Eukaryota; kingdom Metazoa; phylum Chordata; class Aves; order Passeriformes; family Icteridae; genus Molothrus; species Molothrus aeneus. The sequence goes on from NC_089680.1 coordinate 2,313,409, forward strand.
GATTTTGTCTTCCCAAAATGTGTGGCCATGGTTCAGTGGGATGCTCCAGCACAGCTGCCTCCAGCTCTGGAGGTGTCTCAGGGCTTTTGCTGAGGTTTTTCATACATTAAATAAGAATGTGCTTAACCAGGCTGTTGATTCTTCACATTTAATACCGAGTGGGCCCCATGGAATGCCAAACATCATCATTTTAATATTATGTATTTTATCTGTATCAGATGTATTGAAGATGCATTTTATATGGCAGTAATTCAAAACACAAAGCCAATTACTCTGCTGGTATCATCCTGTGTATTTACACTGCTCAAAAATGTGTCTTGTGGCTTTACAACAGCTTGCTAATACAAGCTTCTTTCACTAACCTGTCTCAGAACATCAAACAAAAGCAAAATCAAATAGAAATATAAACTTCATAGCCTGTGATATATGTGGATTATATCCAGTGAAAACATTTTTGATAGAACAATTTTATGTTTAAAATGAAGGCTGATTGAAGCTGGAATATTTTGTAGGAACACAACTATTTCAATGACATTTTTTATGGGAAAAATGTCTCAGCAAATTGCTTTGATTTTCTTATTTGTGTCACTAACGTAGAAATTATTTGTTTTGAGAAAAGAAAAAAATGCGTTTTCGAATTTACCATACTGTTTTGTCTTGACATATAGCAATTACTGAATTCATCATGTAGTTTAATATAGTGTATTATATTCAATATTTCATTACAGTGCTTTTCAAAATTGCAACGAGGCATTTCTACTTTTCCAAAGTAGTACATCAATAATTCTCCATGAGACTTTCAAAATTTCTGTTCCCTGAAAATCTCTCTTTAATTTTTTCCAATTTTCTACTCTAGTTCAATATACAAACATAATTTTAGCATGTTCACAAAAGCTTGGATTTCTGGGCACTTGTAGTACCAACTCAATCATAGGTATTTTCAGACTGAAGCTTCTACAGATAAATCCAACTGCAGTCAAATTTGTGTGCACTAGGTCCAGATTCTCAGATACATCCTATTGCAATCTGAGCTAGATCTTTCCTTCCTCATGTGTATCCTCATCACTGGTTCTGAAACGGCAGTTTCTCTCACAGAATCATAGAATGGTTTGGGCTGGAAGGGATCTTAAAAATCATCCAGTCCCATCCCTCTGCCATGGGCAGGGACACCTCTCACTATCCCAGGCTGCTCCAAGCCCCATCCAGCCTGGCCTTGGACACTGCCAGGGATCCAGGGGCAGCCACAGCTGCTCTGGGCACCCTGGGCCAGGGCCTGCCCACCCTCCCAGCCAGCAATTCCTAATTGCCAAGAGCCCAAAATCTGTGCCTGCCCTCTGGCAGTGGGAGCCATTGCCTGGGTGCTGTCCCTGCAGGCCTTGTCCCCAGTCCCTGGGCAGCTCTGCTGGAGCCCCTGGAGGCCCTGGAAGGGGCTCTGAGGTGTCCCTGGAGCCTTCTCTTGTGCAGCTCAACAGCCCCAGCTGTGCCAGGCTGGCTCCATGGGAAACCTCACTATGAAAACCAGATCAGTTTCAGAAAAAATATGCCAAGTCAGCAAGATTACATTCTGCACTTAGATGTGGAAAACCATAGCAAGCTACAGGCAAAGGAGAATCCAGCTACTTGGGGCTCCTGGCTGGAGGGCAGCTGCTCCCTGTCCTACCCCACTTGCCCACCTCAGAACGTGGTGGTTGTTGAAGCACATTGGAAACCCTGCTCTGGGATTCCACGCTGCACTGCATGGTAGTGAGCCACACATGGCCACGTTTTGTTTATGACAGATGGCTCTTCCCAAAAATATGATGTGCAAGATTGTGCTGACTTGGACAGTTCTGCATAAACTGAGGGGGATTGACAGGGTGTAATATACATTTTCTGTTTACTAAAAGTCTAGAAGAGAATGGGCCAAGCCCAGCAAAGAACAGCCTGTTTCAAAGATATTATGGCTGGAAAATGTTGTTTCTCACAGAGATCATCTCTCTATAATAAGCTTCAATGTGATCCTATGTGGTGCGGGGGGAAAGAACTATGCAGATTAGGAAAGGAGTCAATCACATGATTTTTATTTGTATGCTATCACGGAGATGTCTGTGAGAGGAAGAGAGAACTTCTGCTTGTCTCCACAGCTCTGCACAAAGCCAGCCTAGCTGGGAACAAGCTACCTCACGGCCTAGGAACTGCTCGTGGGAACCATGTGGAATTCCAAGGCAAGAAGAGAGGGGGATTTCTCAGTGATGAACAGGCACCCTTAGAGAGGCTGTGTTGATGGACAATTTGCAGCAGTCAGCTGGGAATTGGACCAAACAAAGTACACATGAAACCTTGCTGGAGTGGCAGCCTGGGAGGGCCATGCTGAAATTCCCAGCTGGGGCTCTGTAGCTCACACGTGGGACTTGCTGTACCTCTGTTGGTCTTTTCCTTACTCTTTGTTGGATGTGTGCTGAGTGGAGAATGCATGCATAATATGGGGTTAACCAAAAAAAAAAAACCTTTCCCAAATCCTAAGGATTATAATTCATCATGGGATATTGGGGTGGTTCTGATGTCCCTCAACAGCAGAGATTAGTGTAGGTCTGGTGGGGTTAATGCAGCAGAACTGATTTGTGCCAGCTGAAGATCAACTCCCATTTTAAATGTTTTACTGGAAAAGGAAAAATTAATTGTTTTGCTCCATATTTTTCCAGGTGTTGGAGACTGGAACCTGCTACTGAAACAGGATCTCTCATCCCCTTTAGCTTTTCAGATTACACAGCAGACAGACAGACAGAGCATAGAGGGCATTTTTGTTGCAGCTTCTATTTTTGTCACTTCCTCTGTACTGTGTAAAAACCTCCCATGACTAAAATGTCTTTCTTTTGCATGGGGGAATTGTGTCTTTTGGGATGATATAACTGAGTTGCGTGGGAAGAGTTTTTTTTCCTAGGCTAAGAAACTGATATTTAAAAAAAAAAAGAAAAAAATAGTGTTACATTCCAAACTGAGATCTTTGGGAAAGTCCGTGGGAAATAGGAGAGATCTATCCTCAAAAGAGCAGATTAATTCACTCCCAGGTTAAAATGGGGGACTTCTCAGCATTTCAAAGCCTATGGTTTTAGGTACTTGGAAGGAGCCTCCATTTCTGTAGCTGTCACATTGATTGGAACTCCTTCAGAGAAAAGAATTTAAACCATATGTGCCTCTCTGAACAATTTAATTTCTATCAAAGCTAACGTTTGTTGATGACAAAACATATTGCTCCAAAAATTCCTCTGATGATAAGAATTCACTAAGCAAAGTTTACATAACCTTTTTGGAGACCTTGACAGAAAAGCCACGTCTTGAAAGCAGCTGAAATCTGACTGCTTGAAGATGACTTTCCCTCTGCAATCAGTACAGCCGAGTTCTGCACAGAAAAACACTTCCAAAGTTCCTCACTAGCCTCACCAGGTTTTTCTCTCAGACTGTATAATCCCATGATTACATGGTGATGTTGATTCAATGTGACATGGTGTGTCAGTGGAGTTTCTAACCACTTATTTTGTACCACTGAAGGGAAAACCCGGCAGCCTGGATGCTTAAACTGAAGCAGAATTAAGAAAAAGAAGGAAATCTCGTAATCATTATTGAAGTCTACTTGCAGGTAACTGGCAGCTTTTCCTGAAAGTTTCAGCTGGTGATATTGTTCGCAAAACGCTTGGCAGCCTGCCAGGCCACTCCATAGTTATTTCTGCCAGGCTGTTCAGTAGCTACCTGTATTTAGCAGTAATTCAGGAGGATGCTTGACTGGTTGGCAAAAGCTCCCCCTTGTACCTGCCTTGAGTGTGGTCACACAGATGAAACCCTGGAGCTTGTTCTTACATAACCTTGGGCATCCCCTCAGCTGCCCTGTTGGCTTTTCCTTGCTGTTCTCAGAAGTGGTGGTTTTTCTGATCATGAGTGTTTGGGGTGGGTAAAATGGTTCTTGCAGGCAATAATAAGGTCATGGTTATGGGCTTGTCAAAAAGGGCATTGCGTCCCCACAACCTGAAACTGCAAAAAAATTGCTGAAGGTTTTACCCTGCAATCAAGAAAATACTTTTTTTTTTTCTCCCTTTCTTTGAAAAGGAATGCAGTTTAGCTGGAATCCTATTAGGAGAATTAAAAAAAAAAAAATTCACTTCAGATAACATTACCAGTAAAGCTCTCGCCCTATTTTTTTTCTGAGAAGAAAGGTTAAATCATTATAAGGCACAACAAAAGATCAGGGGAGGTATTGAATGTTGACAACAGTGTTGAACGACAGATGAACATCTCCAAGCACTCTCTGGTCACAGAGGGAGTGCTGAATCCAGCATGAAGAACGGCTTTTGAGAAATGTCAGCTGGCAAGAGCACAGTGTGGTGTATGAGGGAGCACTGGAAAAAGGGGAAAAAAACCAGCTGAGATGGGATACCAGATCCAGTTTGGAAAATTTGTGGTAATAACTACCTAAAAATTGTAAACAGACTTGATTTTAAACTCCTTTGCAAGTAACATAAGCCTGGTCTTGTCAAATTGCATGGTTTTCCTCCAGATCATGTGGATTTTTTTGGGAGTAGACCTCAGTGTTTCTCAAGAGGCATTGGGGATATGGTACCTTGGCTCTGCACCATGAAGGTATATGGGAGAGTTGGCATGAACTGGCTCCTCCCAGAGGTGAAAGAATTCCTGGTGAATGAGTATTTTAGTATTTGAAGTGGTTCTATCTTTGGAAAAGCCAATGGAAGTTGAGCATCTCCAACTTTGAAACCATAATTGTTATTATTTGCTTATTTCCTAAAAGTGCTGCAGTGCAAACAGATCTAGCAAGATAACACTTATATTATTATCAGTGTTTAGCCCTAGCAGTTGTGAACTATCTTGTGTGGTCAACAAGCCTATATTTATAAGGTCATTTAAATAAGTGGCAATAAAATCTCATCTTCAAACTTATCTAAACTTCTGAAAAAAAATTCAAAACAAAATTACTGTATGAGGAAATGGCATCCTGATTTAGAACGCTTGAGATGTAGCAGTCTGAGCTGTGATTTTTAGAAGTGTTAACTGTGCATGATTTTCAGATGAAATCAAGAGGAACAGGAGGGTGTTGTTTAGCCACAGTTTCACACCTTCATCTCTGGTGAATGCTCATTTTGCTGGTCTAGTCTACACCGGTCTTAAAAGACAGCTGCTGCTCTCTGACAGCTCTTTGGAGTGTAAAGTGATGCTCGTTTTAGTCTTCACCTTGCACTGGTCAGAGGAATCAAACTCACCTTCAAGCTATAATGACCTGGGAGCACCCTGAAGGTGAGTTGTGCTCATAATGCCCATGCCAGTGCCCTTTTGCTGAGATTTAAAACATCTCTCCACTTGCAGTGAGTCCCAGAGTATCCTGAGTTGGATGGGAACCACAATGACCATTAATGTCCAGCTCCTGGCCCTGCACAGACACCCCAACAACCCCACCCTGGGCATCCCCGAGAGCATTGTCCACACTTTCCTGGAGCTCTGGCAGCCTCAGGGCTGTGCCCATTCCCTGGGGAGCCTGGGCAGTGCCCAGCACCCTCTGGGGAAGAGCCTTTCCCTGACATCCAACATAAACCTCCCTGACCCAGCAGTTCCCTTGGATCCTGTCACTGGTCACGAGAGGCAAGAGCACAGCACAGGCTCAGTGCATTGGTGTGGGTGAGTTGCCCCACCTGAGGCGAGTCAAAGGTGATCATCTGCTGCAGTCATTTGCAACAAATCCTTGTACCCAAGGTGCAGGCAGCTCTGTAGCTCCCAGCTCCCTTTGTTGACAGGACGTGGAATGCTTGTAAAGCAGAATTCAGCTGACCTGCTTTAGGTGCCTTCTGCAGATCAGATGAATCATGACCCAAAAAGTGCCGCTTCTAGAGAACAAGCTCAGATGTGTCTGTACTATTGATGTCTGAAGCTGGGCAGAATGAGTCCATTCTAGTGGGATCTGAGGTGTAATACTGTGAGTCTGAGCCCATGCCACGTGATGGTTAGATAAAAATAGTGAAATATTAGAGCAATGGTCAAAGGCAAAGCAAGCAGGATCAGTCTTAGCTCAGGTATTAACAAACCTGTAGAACCTGTGTGACCAGCTGACTCCTTCCAAACAGCTCAAAATTCAGCCAAGAGCTGTGAAGGATTCATCACCAAACCAGTGAAGGGTTGGACATCTGAAGATGCTCTGGAGAAGGGCAGTCTTTGTAGGCCACTAGGCTGCTAATCCCCAAAATCTAGTGAATTGACATACTATTAGTATGTTTTGTTAACCTGTCATGGAACACTATTAGTTTAACTGTAAGAGTGAGCAATGGAAAAACACATGTAGTAAAATTTGGACTTTGTCCTTCAGCTCCTGCAATATACCTGTCTTAAGCCTTAAGAAGACTGTGAAAAGCAGGGCCCCTGCATATGTAAATGTGGGTTTTCTTTTCCCAGAAAATTAATGCCATTTACCTTGGATTAACTTGGAAAGAAGCAGGACAGTGTTTATTGGGTAAGGGATGTTAATACCTTCACAAATAGTGACCTCTTGCAAATTGTGGATGCAGTCACATATACAAATCCAGTTAAAAAGATAAACAAGGACAGAGAAAGCATCCATTTGTCAAGAATGCATTCCTAAAGAGATGAGGGACCACAGCTGAAGAAGGGCTCTAGGTCTGTTTTAACTCTGCTTTTTCTCTCTATTTTGCTGGAGCTGGCATGTGGCACATAAAAGATAAATCTTTAAAAGATAAAGATTCATCTTTATCTTCACATCCCTAAAAATGTCTTTTTCCAGTCCAGGTGTAACTTTATTTTTCAATTACAATTCTATATCACCACTTCCAAATGTAACCCTGAAAAAAAAAATTTTGCTCATAACAAAAGGCAATGTTGGAAGAAAAATTGAAAAATTGAGGAGATTAGAAAAAAACCCCAAAAACATTTAAAGAAGTTGGTCAGACGTTTGTAGAGTCTTGAACCTAAAAGGGAAATACAACATCCAGCAAGCGACGTTTCCCTGCTGCTGAAAGTCTTTTTCAGCAGTGTAATAATTTCCTCTGGTTTCAGCCCCAGACTGAAGAAGTGCATGCTCTAGTTACCTCAGAAAGTCTTTTTTTTTCTGGGAACATTTTAATAAGGACTGCAGTACATTTAACCTGTCTTGCCTTACTTGAACTTTGAACCCCCGCATGCTGTGGAGCTGTCGCTGAAAAGCCTGTCCCAAATGGGAAAAAGCTTTTCACTCCTGCCTCTCCTGTCTCTCAGAATGGATCTGAAATAAGATGTCTCCAGGTCAACACCTGCAGGTCCCTGGGGGAGGAAGATCACCGAAGATCACCACACTCAGACCAGTCCTGAGCAGACTGCTGGGAGGAAGGGGACCAGGAACAGATGCTGATCCTCTTCTGTTCTTCTGTGGGTTTGGCTTTTGGTTTCGTTTGGTTTTATTGTTTGGTTTTTTTTTTGTTTTTGTTTTTGTTTTTTTCTTTTGTTGTTTTTTTTGTTTGTTTTTTGTTTGTTTGTTTGGTTTTTTTTTTGTTTTTTTTTTGGCTTTTTTGTTTGTGATTTTCTGGGAGACCTGTCTGAAAACAGAGTCCAGCTCAAACAGCATCTTTGGGGGATTTCTCAGTTTTGTTAAGAGTGCTTTGTAAAGCATAACTTTGTTTATTGCTCTTCTGCTTCAGTTTGTGTTTATTGCTTTTCCAGCCAAACTGAAGAATTTAGTTCTTTGCCCAGCTCAAGTGCTCTCCACAAGACTGAGGAGCAGAAGAGACATGAAAAGGAGAATTAAAGAGTGAGAAAAAATTTTACTCCTAGAGGAGAAGTTTCCATGGAGAGTCTCATGGTGTGTCTGTATCCTGGTGAGCACAGACAGACTGAAGCTCCCTTTCAAGAGCAGCCCCAGACTGAAATATGTTTTAATTCAGAGGAGTACAGCATCTTGCTTGGGTCTGGGAGACCACTGGGTCACATTAGGCCGTAGCTAATCCTGAGCCATCAAGCCTGTTGTAAATGCATCTGAAATTCCAATCAAATGAGGAGCCTGATGTAGGATCTTAGCTGGGAATCTTAACTTTCCTGCCTCAGGTGTAGGGTCCCAGTCCTGTGTGTGCATGATGGCAAGCTATCCCTCTGGGTCTTTTTTTGTCTTCTTGTTGCAGAGTGGGACTGCTACAGATTCATCTGTAATCATGGTGAAATCGCATCTATTCCTATCAACTGAGTTTTCCCCTAAAATCTGTGGAGACAGATCCTAGGAAAAAAAATCAAACTTTATTTCTGCAAGAAGCAGAGGTCTGAAGCTCATTATTTTCCCACACCTTGAGCATCATCTTCACAGAAAAACATACAGCAGGTAAATTTTAAGGAAACTGCACTCTGGAGTGCTGTCTTTTTGAGCACAGCTCATAAATATTACAGTGGAAATGGGAGATTTGACACTTGAGACACAGTCTTTGTTTGACATTGCCATGTTTTGGTGGATGTTTGGCCTGTTGGAGAGAACAGAGCCCACGGTCTTGTTAGGAGCTTGATTAACAGCCAGCTTTAATGCATGACCAGGCTGCCATGTACCATGGCAATCATCCCATGCCTCTCTACTGACTACATGACCCCAGCAATAAAAGCACTGCTAAGTGCTGTGAGCAGCTAAAATAGAAATAACCCAGAAATGCAAAAGCTGAGAGAGTGGCACAGGGTTTTTCCCACCCTTTTGCTAATGAATCTTCACTAAGCTGCTTGCCAGAAGTTTTTGAGCAGGTTTGAAACCTGCTGACTCAGAATCTGAATCGTGGCAAGGCCTAAAAATCATGGTGGGGCTGGAAAATCAGAGTGAATATCATCTCCTCAAGTTTTAGGTTGCTTTGATAATTTTTTTTGTTGTTGTTTCCTTGGACATGTGGCATTATGCAGTGAAAATCAGTTACTTGGGTACCAGAAGACTGGTTTGGAGCAAACCAGAAATACATGAGTGTGTGGAGCAGAGGCTGGTGCTTGCCCTGGGCTGCCCTTTACAAACTCATGGTCAGTGTCATGGAGCCAGGACTCACTCCTGATCACAGGATATCCTGAGCTGGAAGGGGTTCTCCAGGACTATTGAGTCCAAACACTGGTACAGGACCACCCTCAAGGATCCCACCATGTGCCTGAGTGTGTTGTACAAATGTTTCTTAAACTCAGCCAGGTTTGGTGCTGTGACCATTCCCTGGGTACCTGTTCAGTGCCCAGCCACCCTCTTGGAGAAGAACCCTTTCCCAATATCCAATTTAAACCTCCCCTGACACAACTTTGACCATTCCCTTCAGCCCTGTTCCTGGTCAAGGAGGGCAGAGATCAGTGCTTGTCCTCTGGTGTCCCTTGAGAAGAAGTTGCAGACCCCAGTGAGGTCTGAGCACAGTCTCCTTTCGTCCCAGCTGAATGAGCCAAGCACCCTCAGCCACTCCTTGTATGCCAAGGAGAATACAAGAGTAACGAAAAACCCACATTAAATTTTTTTTCCTGTCCATGTTGCACATCCTTTGTGTATAACCTGAACTGAGTTGCTTGCCCTGGGTTCTGCTTTCTATTGGGAACCACCATAATCCTGTTAATTTTCAATGCAGTTCAGATAAAGTGCACGTTGACCCAGGCTTAACTTTGTAATGGCATGTATAAACTCCTCTGATGATGCATAAAATGCCCAGGAAACCTTTAAAGACTTGAGAGTTTAGTAGTCTGGGCTTTCTGCTGTGCTGAGAGATGGTCTCTCCTGTGGCACACGTGTGGGCATGGGTTCAGCACTGAGTCAGAGGGAAGAGATCCAGCAGCTGAATCACCAGTGCCAGCATCTGACATCCACCTACCTGCCAGGTTTATCCAGGCTCAGCTTGGGAGCTCTGCTGGGCACAAACCCCACCACAGCAGATGTGCTGGAGCCCTGCTCAAGCTCCTCCCCTTGCCCCCAGGAAAATGACTTTAATGATTAAAATACTGGAATGATGCTGAAACCCTCAATAGGAACAGTAGTTTCCTCTTCAGTTCCCATGCACAGCTGAGAATGGAGCCCTTTAAGCTTTTGTTTGTGTGTTAGAGCAGGATGGACTGTTATATTCTTCTCTGGAGACACTTTCACTTAGAGTTACAGATTGTGGAGAGATACTGCTCTGCAGACTGACTGTGAAAGCTTGTTTTCCTTACCCCACAGCCATAAATGCATTCCATAAATTGCAATTAAAGATGCAACTGGGGACTCCAGCTAAATGAGTGGCACTCCTCCAAACATGTTGGCTTTTACTTTAAGACAGGACAGAGGTGTTCTGTATTTTGGCAGTGCCTGTAAGCCTCCTTGTGCCAAGATGGACCCACTGAAGCTGCAGACGTGTTGCCTTCAACAAAGCTGTAATGGCTTAGCATAGCAAACTGTCTTGTATTTCATAGGAGCCCTGCTCAATATCCATTAAATCAGACTTGAGAGACAGGGGTAGTGTTAGTCACCAGCAGTTAATACAGACCTAGATTATGTTTGCATTGGGGTGCAAATTTAAAATTGAAGTTGTGCTGATAACTTGCAATATGCAGCTTATATTTGCAGGGTTCATAGTTGGATTGGTTTAAGAAATAAGGGGAATTTTCCTGTTCCACATTTTAGAATGATTGTGGGGAATGGAGTCTAAGGACAGTCTGCCTTTCACTCCTCATTTAACATTGTCTGATGCAGCTCATGTTGTCTTGATTATGCGACAGCAAAAGCCCCACATGATTTCCCGAATCCTCGTTAAATTGGCAGTGTCTCAGTCCTGTAACTCTCCTTGTGCAGCCAAAAAAACCCAAAACCAAACCATTTTCAAAACTTCAGTGACATGTCACCAGTTCAACCAAGGTTTCTGAGTTTGCTGAGTCTGAAATGACAGCTCTGTCCTGGAACCCTAGGCATTCATTTCAATAAATGCTATCAGATTAGCACTGAAAAGTCAAAAGTTGGTGGAGAAAGGACAGACACATTGCATTAGAATATCTAAATATTATGCAGAGTGTTTTTGCTTTTAATGGTGATATCAGGAAATGTTTCTGTTTCAGAGTCTACATGGAAAAATTTGCCTAAAAATGTAGAGGAAATCTCATAAAAAAATTCTTCTTCCACATTAAAAGTTGCATCTATTTTCCCAGCTAAGCTATATCTGAAGGATACAAGAAGAGACAGATCATGTAAGGAAAGAGAAGCTTGTTTTAAAAAGTGACATCCACTAATGCACAAACTCTAAGTTTGTGTTATTAGTGCTGAAAAGAACTTTTACCCCTGAGATGTAAATTTGTTTATAAAAAATGAGACAGGCAAGCAGATCCATATGTATCCAAGCCAGATAACTTATTTTCAATTAAAAAAAAATGATAATCAACATTTTTATCAACATTGTAAAGCTCTGGACTTCCAGTTTTCCCCCATTTTGCCAAACTCAAGCCCACCTTGTTGCTGTGCCCAATGTGAACAAAAGCAGGGATTTGCTGGTTACACACAGGCTCAATCCATCTAGGATCTACAACCAAACTCTTTACCAGAATGCTGTCTCAGGTAATATAATTTTTTTTTTCCCTTGGAGTTGTTTTGACCGGTGCTCAGCTAGGCAGAAATGTCACCTTGGATTTGAAAAATACCTCACCTGGTTGAGCTCACAGTGCTGTGTGTGTCCTGTGCCAGTCCTGTCAGTGTGGGCTGTGGGCTCTGCTGCTCTGGTGGGGTTCTGTGTGCTTGCTGCAGGTGAGGACCTGACCCTTCCAACAGCTGCTGCCATTATGCACTGAAATAACATCACAGCCTTTACATTGCTTTGTTTGCACATTTTTTGCTATTAAAGTATAAAATCCCCCACCCAGCTGTGTTTGTCTTTTGTTATTTTTTTTTTAATGTTTCCTTTTCTTCAGTTTTTCCTCAAAGTTTTTGCCACCTCCTTTATTTTTTTTTCCCATTTCATTGGTCTATATGGAGAAATTCTGCTTTCTCTTGTCATTTTCTTTCTCTCTTCTGTTTTTTTCTTCTTTCCCTCCCTTTTTCTGCTCACTGTGAACCTCCTCAGGCCTATCAACACCACTGATGCAAAGGATACTCCATGAAAAAATAGACATTAAGAACTCGATAAGCAGCAAGTGGATGTAACTTGCTGGCCAATACTTTACTCAGTATCTAGCTGCCAGGTGAACTTGCTGTAAAAAGTTCTTCCCACCTACAGGATTCTCCTCCTCCTGGCAGGAGGATGCTCGCTGCTGCTTGGGTTGTAATATGGGTGCACAATATTTGATTTATGGGGCTAGGCACCCAAAAAAGCCCATGAGGGGCGCCATGGATGTGTACATGGGGACAGTCCAAGGTTGGTTTGGTTTGGGTTTTTTGTGTATATGTTCAGAGCCAGAATCATTGCCTCAGGCTGGGTAAAGCCAGCTCATGGAGAATATCCAGCTTGGGGTGAGACTGTGGTTTGTGTCTTTCTTCCACAGTCCACTTTCACCAATTGTACCTGAATTGAAGCCTTTTCCAAGTAAAAGCTGCTTACAGGCCCTGAGCTACCTGCAAAGCTTGGAACCTGGGCTGGGGAGGAAGGTAAGAGGACAAAGCAGCTGCTTTTGAGGATTTTCTTTTCGTGTTTCTCAAGTGGATAAATTTCACAAACTGTCTCCTTCTTGATCCACTGGCTACAGTTCCCAGTGGATGTTACGGAATTGGGCAGGGTCTTTTTGGGCACTTCATGGCATTGTTTCCCATAGCAGAGGATTTATGGAACAGCACTGAGCACTCAGAGAAGAACAAACTCCTCTTCTGCAGAAAGCCTAACAATGGAACAGGAGTGCCTACAGAACCATAGAATCACAGAATGGCTTGAGGTGGAAGGGATTTTAAAGATCATGTGGTTCCCCACCCCTGCCATGGGCAGGGACACCTTCCACCATCCCAGGCTGCTCCAAGCCCCATCCAGCCTGGCCTTGGGCACTGCCAGGGATCCAGGGGCAGCCACAGCTGCTCTGGGCACCCTGGGCCAGGGCCTGCCCACCCTCACAACCAAGAATTTAGCCCCAAAAATCTCATCCTACTCTGCCATCTGTCAGAGTAAAGCCATTCCCCTGGTATAAAATACACAGGACCTGTGCTTTCTGTTTCTGCTTTCAGGAGCCTGAATAGACTGAAAGTCTAATGAAGATTGTACTTTTAAGAACCATAGATTTTTGTATGTGCATTTTGGTTACCTTTACTAAGTCACATGTTTTCCCACAGACTGAAAAATCATCAGCTACTGGCAGAAAGCTTTTCTGAAGGATCAGCAAAGTTCAAAGCAGAAAAATGGATGCTTCCCCAAACCCAAAGGTTTTGTTTAGAACATGCCATTGTTAAAAAATAAACGGGGAGCCCTCACAGGTTTGAAAGACACATAAAGTCTTTCAGTCTGCATTGTTGTAAAGTAGGATGTGAGACTAACAGGATTGAGGTTGGAAACCTCAGGTATTCACCCAATATTTTTGGCAAAGTCTGATCTCTCTGCTGTGCTACTGCTGCTCAAACGAGCTGCTTTGAAGCAGTGGGTGCATTCCATGGGCTGCAGTTGCAGCTCCTTTGCTCTGTGGTTGTGCCCAGAGTCACCTGTGCTGTTTTCAGGGCTGCCCCCTCTGTGATGTGCTGGTTAGGGAGGTGTGCTGCAGTCATAAATTCACTGGGGTGCTCCAGCCTTGGGCATCACCAGAGCAGCACAGCACCAGGTCAGAACTGACGTGTCCCAAACATTCCTCCTGCCCAATGTCAAGTCCCTCCACTGAGCAGGATTTTCTTAAGGACAAAATTCAAACACAGAAAAAGCAGAGGAAAATATTTTAGGAGAGAAATGGGGCATATACACTATAGAAAGAAGAAAGAAAAAGACTGAGAGGACGTTGAAAAATTGACTGCCTCAAAAGGTGAACCCTATTTTAAGGTACCCTAATATTTCCAAAATTTCAATATAAGAAAATTGAAGCAGAGTACAGTTGGCATGAAAGAAGCAATGTTGATACTATTTTAGAGCATGACTTTGTGCATGCAATAGCCTCCAGCATGACACAAAGGGCACAAAAAAATGGAAAAGTAGAATAAATACTAGATGAGAAATTTATGACTCAGATGATTAATGAGGGGTGACAAAAGCATCTTTCTTTTTGGAGATGCATTAAGACAGCAACCAAATGTTGTTATTGGAGCTAACTGGGACAGTGGGTAGAGCTGGGAGATAACAGTGGACTGTGCTGTGCCTCCTGAGTAGCTGAGCAGGGATTTTCAATGGACAGTACTGTCACCCTGACACCTTCCCCAGACAATAAATATCCTGCAGACCCACAGCCCTGGTTAGTGGAGCCAGATGCCAGAGTCTCTGGGTGAAGTGTGTGGTCTGCACTGTGAAGTGGGTCAGACTCTTGGTCTCCTCTGACCTAAAAACTCATAAATCATAGCCAGAAATGAACGCTCCCCGCGTAAACCACAGTCCAGAACTATGAGAATTGTTGGATCATAGAATCCCAGAATGGTTTGGGCTGGAAAGGATATTCAAGATCATCCATTTCCAAACTTATCCCATGACTAGGGAACACCTTCCACTATCCCAGGTTTCTCCAAGCCCTGTCCAACCTGGCCTTGTACACAGCTGCTCTGGGCTTCAGCATCCTCACAGCCAAGAACTCACAATATCTAATACAAATCTACACTCTTCAACTTAATGCCACTCTCCTTTGTCTTGTAACTCCAGACCCTTGTCCAAAGTCCCTCTCCAGATCTCCTGGAGCCCCTTTGGGCACTGAAAGGAGCTCTAAGGTCTCCTCAGATCCTTCTCTTTCCCAAGTGACCATCCCCGGCTCCCCAAGCCTGGCTACAGAGCAGATGAGATCCAGCCCTTGGAGCACCAAGGACAAAGACAGTTATTAGCCAAAATAGACCTGGAAGGCTGCATAGGAACTCAAGCTGCCTCCTTTCAAAATGTTTTGGCACAAGGATTTAGCATGCAGCCTGCCCAGGGGCTCCTGGTGCTGTCTCCGTGCAGATGCAGCTCCTCCTGTCACAGAGCAGAGGGCCTAGAGCCTGGGAAAAGGAGAGGTGCTCCAAGCAGGATTTTTAAGGGCCCAAATCCAGAACTGTGTTGCTGATTCAGCTGTTATTTAGCCCCACAGGCAGTTATGTTTCAAGGGCACCTCAGGATTTTATGGTTAATTTTTCCAGATGCCTGAACCTTTTTCTCGCTCCCAATAAATTTCCAGAAATCAACAATGACTTTGGTTTTTCTCCCCTGAGAGTCATGAGCCAATGGGTTTTCTCAAATTACCTCCTAGGCTGGTTATTTTTTTTTTTGACTTTTGCCACACCAGAAGGGAGACCCTTCATTCAAACAGCAGAACTCCTGCACAAAGGGGATATCCACATCCACCCTTTTCCCTCCATGAGGGTGTCAAATCCCTGTTTCTGCCCTCTCAGGAAGCTGCTGCAACCACTAGTCTGTAAAGTGGTGTACGAAAGAATTCAAGATTCATGGTCACACTGAGTGAGGTTGGTTCATTTCGCTTTCAGCAGTGCAAGAGCAGTGCTGGATCTGCTATCAAGGGTAGAAGAAACCGGAATTTTAAAAGAAAACCACTAAAAATGGCCAAGCAGAAGTGGAAGATTTAGGTAGGTATTGTGTTACTGTTCACACAAACAGTTTAGTCAATGTTGGAATGCAACAGGTTAGTGTTGGATCTCGTCTCTATTCAAATCACAGTAAGTAGTATTTTGTCTTCTGAAACAGATTTTAGTTTTAAAAACCATAGAAAACCACAAAAAGACACCAAATCAAAGACCCTGTTTAAAGTAAGCATCATTAAAATGCAATATTTGCTGTTTAAATTTGTCAGTGAGAGTAAGCTGATATCTAGCTTTTTTGCTCTAAATATAGTATTTCTTTTCCTATTGAATCAAAATATGGCTTTTTTGTTCAAATACCATTTATTTGTACAATAAACCAAATCACAGTGTCAGCATGAGCATCTCAAAATCCTTTTTAATGAATGGCTGCTGTTTTCATAAGTCTTTCCCCAGCCCTGACCAGATCCCAGAAACTGCCCCAGAAGCCAATGGGAACTTTTTCTTTAATATTCAAGGTCTTGAATCAGATGTCTCAGGGGAAAGAAAACAAAAAAAGAAAAAAAATTAAATAGGAAAAAAAGTATCTGGACGAACTGAAGTATTTAAAAAGTGATTTTCCTTCTGGATTTGTGCCCTGTTTTCCTTTGACCTCTTTGGAATGACCTCAGATTTCTGAACTCTTTCTCTCCCCCAGGTGTTGCCAAGAGGATGAATCTCCATGTACATCCCCAGTTCCTGTCCTTGTGGGCACACTAATCCTTCCCCTTAGTCTCAACTAGCAAGGAGCAGCACTTGTGGCTCTCAGAAATTTGTGTTCTGATCAGTGACCAGTAATTTAATGGAGAAAGGCCAGGTTGTGGTTAAAACTGAGTAGATAAGCTTCTGGTTTTCATGAAAAACTCAGGAATTTAATATCTTTGAGGCCTCTGCCCATCTGTTGAAGTTGATCTGTGGGTTTACAGGTTATTGAAAAAGAATGTCAGGTAGCTGGACAAGCACAAAGTATGATCACACCAGTCCTGTTTCCTTGGCTAAACACCACCATGGATAACTTTTGAAAAAAGCAAATTCAATGTACCTGGATTAATCTTATCTCTAGCAGTGATTTAGAAGCAATATACAGAATAACACACAGGGAGAGTTCTGTGCTGGTGATGCACATCTAGAAACTTTTCAAGCATTACTAACTTCTGAACTTCTGATTTTGATAGCATCCTCCTCCACACAGCAGCAAATTCAAGTCAGCTAAAGAGATAAGCAGCTTATCTATTTTAAAGTTATTTTTCTTTCCTCTTTCCTGCAGGTACTTCATCAGATCAAAAGCTCAAGGCAAAAGGACATTCCTAGGAGAGATTCACCAAGTGGGGGGAGGAAAGAGCAAAATGCAAACACGGCTGATCCTCAATGAATTGGAGCTTCCCCCAAAGGCTGTCACAAACAGGGACATGCACATCCAGCTTTGCTTCTTGGGATTCTTCTTCCTTATGCATCATATGCTAATTATCACACCAGTCTGCCTGCAACATTTGATTTGGCATTTTTCCTGCTTCTTGCTTGTAAATTTACATCAGAGAAGTGATAGAGTGAAATTATTAATGGAAATGTATCCACAGGTGTCTTTCCAAAGGAAGGGAGCAGGACTAGTGTGTGAAACAGATCCTGCTTTCAGATTTCCTTTTAACACATTTCCATTTAGTTCTGAACCCCACTAATTTGCATAGGCAAGAGGATAAAAGCACCAACTAACATCTTAGCTAGTTCTGAGCTTCCCCCCACAGACAGAATTATACATCTGCTGTTCCTTTCTCTGTGTGGTTCTCTGAGGAACAGGCAGCACGGTGTTCGCTTGCCGCTCTTGGTTCTTTATGGTGGCTTCCCAAAAAGAGGATTCCCCAATGAACCAAGACACAGCAGGTGGGATTTCTTTGAGAAAAAACTCTGTAGTGCTGAGATGCTTTAGAGAAAATGGGACTAAATCAGCAGTAGAAGAATGAGGTGAATTAGTGGTGAACACAGTGGAGCTGGGTTAAAGTTTGGGCTCTACAATCTTAGCATCCTTTTCCTTAATGACACAGCCTTAATGACTCTGTGATTCTGTGAATTGTGGCCTTGCACTCTTTGATGTTTGGGCTGAGTTTTGTGTGATGGAGGCCCCCACATCACGACCACTGCATGCTGGAGCAATGAGGACAAGGCAGGAGGAGATATCAACAATGCCACCAACAGCTGAGAGGAAACAAAGGCGTTATCACAGAATACCCCAAGTTGGAAGGGACCCACAAGGATCATCAAGTCCAGCTCACAGCCCTGCGCAAACACCCCAAAAATCCCACCCTGTGCCTGAGAGCATTGTCCAAATGTTTCTGGAGCTCCTGCAGCACTGGGGCTGTGACCATTCCCTGGAGAGCCTGTTCAGTGCCCCACCACCCTCAGGGTGAGGAACCTTTTCCTGATATCCAACCTTAAGGATTTCCCCCTTGGTTTGTATGTAGGTGCCTGTCTTATCCTGCATCTAAAGAAAATTAGTTGTTCAATAAATGGGAGACCCCCTACAGCTTTAAGATGGACGTAGAAGGTGGATGTGAGCAGAGGAGGATGCTTGAGAAGATCAGCTCAAAGCTGAGGTGCTGCTGGGGAAAAAGGTGCAATTTCTTCTCACTGAGTTAGGAGGCACCTTTTCATCAGGCAGTGGCAACACACAGGACAACGCCTAAATAAATAAAAATATTTTTTATTTAGTAAATATAGCAGCAGGGGTGGGTGGTTATTAGGTGATCACTGCTCTTCAGGTGTTGACATGTGAGCTCACCAGTCTGTCTAAAGTGCCCTGCTTTTGAAAGCTCAGTGTTCATAGTTGGAAACAGAGATTTTTTTGGTCTGTCAATATTTTTTTGAAATTTTGTCCTTAGCCCAATGTATAGACAGTCATTCAGTGCTCCATTAGGTACTTTCTCCAATTTTATGTTTGTAAGGTTATTTTTTACTTTCTGACCAAAAGATTTTCTTTTTTTTTTTCAATCTGCCACAATTTGCTACTTATGACTATCTAAAAGTTTTCTTAAAAAAAATTTTTTATTAAAGAAGCAAATTCACTGAACTTCATACCTATAAAAAAGAATCAAGTAAGTAAAAAGAAAAACGCACCTTTCAGAAACAGAAAATGTCAACTGCTACTGCAAATATTCTTCCTCTCTTTCTTTCTTTCTTTCTTTCTTTCTTTCTTTCTTTCTTTCTTTCTTTCTTTCTTTCTTTCTTTCTTTCTTTCTTTCTTTCTTTCTTTCTTTCTTTCTTTCTTTCTTTCTTTCTTTCTTTCTTTCTTTCTTTCTTTCTTTCTTTCTTTCTTTCTTTCTTTCTTTCTTTCTTTCTTTCTTTCTTTCTTTCTTTCTTTCTTTCTTTCTTTCTTTCTTTCTTTCTTTCTTTCTTTCCTTCTTTCTTTCCTTCTTTCTTTCTCTCTCTTAGCTGAGTATTTCCCCTTAGCACTTTATTCTGCTTTTCAGCTACAGCACCAAAAAATAGGGAATCCTTGGGGTTTTTTGTGTTTTGTTGGTGTTTTCTTTTTTCCCCTGCTCAAAAAAGCCCCACAATAACCTGATCAAATCTTGCAGTGGACCCATGGCTTCAAAAAAACCCAACTCTAATACAATTTACATGAGTCTTATAGCACCCAAATGCTCCTAACAATTCAATGAACTTCTGCATTTCACCGAAATCCTTTTGAACCATATTGGGTACAGCAGAGCTGTTGGTGAAACAGGAGCTGTATAATTACAACACCCTCATCCTTGAAGATGCAGGCAGATGTGGGGAAGGGTTCTCCATTTGTGTCATTGAAACACCATTGCAAATTACCTCTGAGTTAACTACATTTAGACAGAAGTGCAGGGAAAAAAAAATCTTCCTTGATAATGACAAGACAAAAATATCCATAAAAAGGAAATAAAGATGACATGCTTCTTTTTTCCATGACATACATTTTTTACATGGCTTAGGGGCTTTGCTTCCTGAGAGTTTACGTTGTCGTCAGCTGTCAGGGCCCTTCCATGCATGATTTATGTGTGCATAATAAAGACATCGTGGTTGAGGGACTGATCTGTGATTTCCAACAGCTTTGAAACTAACCGCAATAAAATATACAGCGCATGAATAATATAGGGTTTAGTTAAAAAAGAGATCAAATTTTGAAAAATGGGAAGCATATTTATTTTCAGTTGCTTCATCTGCTCTTTCATTTTTTTTTTATTTTTTCCCCCTAGGTCGAGTTGAATGACAGCTTTTAAGAGAGGCAGGCCTAAGATTTCCAATCTTTAGAATCTTTTAAGGGATTGTTTAAGTCATCTCAGTTCAGATTTAGGACAGGCTGTGAAGGTGCTGGGGCTTGAATTTGAACCAGCCCTTCCCAAAATGTTGTGGGACTTCCCACAGGGTTTTTGCAGCAAGGCTGGTGCTCTGCTAACCCACCTGCTGTGCTTTTTGCCAGGAGGGCCAGGAGGCCACCAGCAGGGATGAGCAGAGCCCTGGTAGCTCTCAGGCCACCACTGGTGAGTTGTGCTGAAATCATCTCACACAGCTCATTAGCCTGTGTGCTTCCCTGCCTGGCTCAGCCAACAGGGCTCGTTTGGAGAGGTGGCAACCCCCGTGCTCTTGTTGGGTGTTTGCAGCACAGGGCAAATGCACTGGGCAGAGAACACCTCCCTGCCCAAGATCTCTCTGACTGGTGGCTGGATGAAAGGAACCTTTTCATTTTCTGTGACAAAAACAAAAAGCAGAGATTCAGTAATTTGGATGGAATTCCATAGGAAAAGACTGCCCCTAGTTCCCACAGTCTTGTCCATCCCCATGACATTATCCATTTTATAATGATGGAACTTCATCAGGTATCTAGGGAAATTTTACTGCTTCTGTGTTGCAGTCACATTTCAAAATTTGCCTCTGTTCAGGCTAATGACTTGAAATGGAGGATTAGATCGTGCTTAATGACGACAAGAACATGACAAAGGTGCAAAACCCCTTCAGGAGTTTTCTCCAAATGTACATTAAAGTTCTCATTTGGCTCTGCAAGTAGTGAAGGCAGACAGAGGTTCTTCATAGCCTCAGAACCTATTTTAATTACCCCCTCCCTGGGTAATTACTAACAGGGGAGGAGAGGACTGCCTGAGAGCGTGAATGCTAATGGGTTCCCCTGAGAGCGTGAGTCCAGAACATCAAGGAACGTGTGATGGGCTAACAGCCTCTCCAGCAAGTTGCTGCTGGCTTGGAGGTGGGATGCTGCACTTGAGATGCCAGTGATATTCCTGGATGACTTGAGGACTAAACCACATCTTTATAAAAGCAAAGCTGTTCCTGTACTAAAATATTAAATGGGAAGGGAGACCGTGTCGCTAAAACTTGGGCTTTTGACACAGTCAAGTGCTGTCAGAGCAAATAAGGGGAGGAAGGTGGAAAGAGGGTCTGAAGGATGTGAGAGCTGTGTCGTCACCACTGGTTAGGGTGTTGCTTTTTAATAAGAGCTGTACAAGTGATCTGTTAAATAGAGGGAGGCCTCATGACTAACCAGAGAAGGGAAATCAGCTCATACTTGTGCCATTTCAAGGCTGTAAAAAAAAAAAAAAAATAGGAGCCCAGACACTCGTGGGACTAAATGTGAATCCATACCACAAAAACAGTCAGGTCCTGAGGTGTTATCTTAGGTCTAGCACATTGGGTATCAGATCATTATTATTAAGGCTATTAAGGTTATTATTCAAAATCATGCACCACCCTGTTAGGTGGTCCCAGGGTCAGACAAAATTCACCTTTGAATGAGCTGTGATGAGCAGGCACTGATATTAAAAATAATGTCTTTACTGCTTTATTTGTTTGAGAAACCTTTTAAAGCCAGTTCTGCTGTGCTAGGAGGGAATTTTACACATAACTGCCAGGGCAGAGGATGGAATCAGAAGTAATTCTTCCACTATCTCAGGTGTTTTCTCCTGAGGTCCTCCTGCCATCAGAAAGCAGTGTGAGAAAAAGTCTTTGCATGGAGATAGCATTGGAATATGAAAACATTATTTCTTTGGTAGCCAGTTTGATCTGAAAATAACTAAAATGGTATTTTACATTTGTTGTTTTTGCCACATTTTATGCATTGCATTCACTAGGCTCTTTTTTTCAAACTTTCCCAACTCACCAGTTAGAGTGAGAGCTGGCTGTTGTTCACCCCACTTAAACCCAACCCTTGAGCCACCTGGTGAGGCTACTCCCATTATTGCCATTCAGCCTGAATCCCACTGATGGACCCTTTGGAAAGCCCCATGGAGCCAGGGTAAAGCTCAAGGCAGTATTTGGGAACCTGCTTGTCCCTGGCCACTGCACAGGAACATCAGGTTATTCAGAGGTACACAGAGGCATGATGTGATGACAGGTGGGCCCGTGGACTGCCCCAAGTTGGTGTCTAGAAATGCTTATCACCATATGGGCCACATATTTTTCTCCTCTGCATTTCACACAGAGAGGGTGGTTTGGGTTCTCTCCCGTAATCAGGCTGTTGGGGGTGTCTGTAATACAGTTATTTCTAGTGAGAGATTTGAGAGAATGCTTTGACAGGCTGCCTGGAGGAGGACTGATAAGGCCAAATGCCCTTTATGAACAAATAGAACCTGATGCATTATTTTCTAGAAGCTATTTATGTATGGGCTCTTTGGATGTTGGTATAGAGAGAGACCAAACTACCTCTGGAACCATCTTGGCTGGTTAGTGCCATGGGGTTAATGAATTTGCACTCATCACCAAATTCCCTGGGTTTTTGGGTTTTAAGTTCACAAAGCTGAGGTACTGGCGTGGTGGAGACATGACTCTGGTTGATGACAAGGTACAAGACACATGAGGGTCCCTTCCAGCTCTGGATACGGTGTGAGCCTGTGAAGTGCTGGAGTCTGGCAGTGTGTACGTGTCTGAGTGCACACAGGGGCGTGGCAGTGCTGAGGCCTCGTGCTCTGAGCTGGATCAGGCTGTCATGGTCCCCCCACAAGTGACACAATACTGATTTAGGCAATTCTGCCTCCCCTGTGCTGCTGCTCTCCATAACAAAGGCACGGCGCTGCTGCCTTCTCCCCCTCTGCCTTCTGCAGCTGTCACCACCACATGCCAAGAGTTCAACATTAGGAGTGTTTTGAGCTAAAAAGTCCTGCTCAGATGATCATGCTTGTATCAACTGAAAGGCTTTCAAAGCATTCCAGCTTAGCCAAAATATGTGGTACACACATATCATCCAATCATCCCCCTTATAGTCATCTACAAAGTTACTTTTTTCAAACCAAGCTTTTCCATTATAATTTTCTTCCATTCTTGTTTCAGCTCACTAAGCATTAACCACCATGACCTACTGCATAAACCCAAACCATATTAAACAGCTTAGGTTTATAGCTAAATCCTAACACCCTATTTGGGGAATGGCTACAGTGCTTAGCTGTTTCTATAGTTCTGTGGTTTGGGGCTTTTTTTGGACAAAGTCAAATCTTTACTTGACTGAAACATTTTGAATGTGTTTAACACCACACTGCTAAAGCAAAACACATAGAAGGAACCAATCCATTTGTTTAAGAACAGTACAAATATTAAAACAAACATAAACCCCAAACCCATCTGCAATATGGGTGCAAAATGTGTAAAAGGAACTGACAAGTTTTTATGAACTAGTTTATCTATCTGTGTGTATTTATGTCAGAACATAGGAAATGGCCTCCACCTTTCAATTTACTTGTGGCTCAACATAATAATGTGCTTTCCCATGGATAGGAACCCACTGCTCCTAGCAGAGCTGCCAGCAAGCTGATGTAGTAAAGAACATTTCTGAATATCATTTTTTTATTTTGGAAAGTGAGGGGTGGCGGGGGGGGGGAAGCCTCATAGGGTGATATAAACAAAAGGGTAAAGAGCGGGTCTGAAGATTCAGACAAATCATCATGAGCCAGGGACGTTCTGAGCAGTGTCTCCACAGAGCCATACCGGTGCCTGGGGCTATGGGATGTTTTCATCAGTAACCCAGGATTAGGTTTAAAGTCTCTGCTGATAGAATTTGCAGCTGATGAAGATTGGTAGAAGTATAAATAACTGCAGGGTCCACGGAAGGGAGATCACTGGTGAGGTTCAGCTTATTTGGGCAAAACATGTTTTAGCAGAGCCAAAGGCGCTGCAGTCCATGCAGGAATGTAGAATGCAGATTCTGTTACTGTCAAACAGTTATGAAATTTCATACATGGGAAAGGGACAACCTTCCTGCAGGCAAGGAATGTGAGGGATGCCTATATGGGACAGGTCATGGTGGGTGAGTAACTCAACCTGAGCTCCATGCCTTGCTGAGACTCTCAGCATTCCTAATTTTTCCAGGGCATGTAGAGATCTCTGAATGGAGAGGGGGGATTGGTGTGATAACAGGAGGAATACCCCAGCAGAGGTGGCTGACCCTGGTCTGAGGGGTAACTTCCAGCCCCCCATCAGGAGTACTGCTCTGTTGTGTAAAGCCTGTTGTGTCCTGGACAAAAACTGGGAAATGAGAGTTAGGAAGTTCAAGCCAAGGTAATTACGCCTTCACAGCAACACGTTGTGGAAGTATTTTAATTAAAATCTTGACTAAATGATACAGTCAGTGAGCTAGGAACATGATATAAATATGATGTTTTGAATTCCTGAATGGGTGGATATGAATGATGTTTCTTGGAAGATGAAGATGATGCAGTGCACAAAGAATTAGGTGATGCTGGGCGCTGAGCCTGTTTGGAGCTTTTACCTGAGATCCAGATCCAAATTGTCAGCAAAGATCTCAGAGCAGACAGGAACCTCTCTCTGACCATGAGTTCAGGGCAGGAGGACTCCACTAAGAGCTGAATATTATTCTGTATCTGGATAAGTCAAAGAAAGCTACTTATCTCATTGGTTATCCCACTCTGCATGGTAATGCAAGATCCTGATTGATTCCATTTTTTTGACACGTCCAACGTCTAAGTTTTGCCCATCTCTTTTTCTCTTACTGGCTTTAGTCAGCTAAACTTACCTGAAGGCCCAGCCCCCACTAATACAGGAAAAAATGTCTCTACTCCTATGGCTATTAGTCTGCAGACGTAATGTGCATCTACAACTATAGATCTATAATGTTTACATGTTCTAAATGCTCCAAGAACACTGTAAATACTGTTCTTCAGGCCTTTTAATGTTAAAAGTTATGGTTCTTTCTCATGTGCATATTCCCCCTTCAACAGAATGTTATTGCAGCCCTACACCTGTGTGCAAATTCAGCATGATTCAAATGGTAATTCCACATGCATTCCAGTTTGCTTTGTATTAAGAATGTAAAAAACAACAAAAAAAAAGTATAATTAAAAACAAAAGGAGAAATCTCAGAAAAACACAAGGGCAGAAGAATAAAATCCCAAGGATGAGACACCTTTCAGACTCAAACAGACAAGGAGAAGATGGAGAGGTAAATTTGATTACTGGGGAAATATTTGTGTGGAGAGAAGAACCCATTTAGAAGAGGGTTCTTTCATACCCTCAGAGAAGGACCAGGGTGATTTAGAATGAGGAAGATTACAAGCCAGAACAAAATGCTTGGGAAAGCAGCATGCTCTCTATTTCACCCTTCCTTTAAATCAAGGCTGGATCTCTCTCTCTCTCTTGGAGGAGAATTTTCACAGGACATCAATTACTGGAATCAATCTCAGGAAGAGTTGAGTGAAACTTAATAAGCTGTGACATAGGTGTTCTAAGCAAGATGATCCCTTCAGCCCTAAAGTCCCCACATCCTAGGGATGAGGAAGAGCAGAGCCCTACACAGCAATGGGAACAGCACCAGGAGTAAATAAAGGAGGGGCAGAGCAATGATGTCCGAGCAGCCAGCATGAACAGTGCCTTATCATTCACTTTTTACACCTAGATGTCAGCTGGATGTTAAGTGGGTGCTTTGGGACCACGAGGGTGGCATAAAGCCTTTGTAGGTGCACATAAACATCAGTGCTTTGCCAGGCTCCTTTCATGATCTCTCCTTTCCATACTTGTAGCTCCGGAATGTGCTCTGTCCACAGAGAAATTACATTAAGCAAGGACAAGATTCTGTGCAGGTACACTGGGATTCCCTTTTAGCTCAGCTGGTATCTTGTTTTTGCCAACCAGGATATGGCATTTCAGGAGTGGAAGCTATTTTACCAAGCATTCTCTCAGCTCATGGTTTACTGCAAATATTGATGGTTTATGCTGTGGAGGTTTTATTGCTTAATTTTTTTGCTGGGCTGTTACTCGAGTTCAGTAATGAATGCCAGCGTGCTTATTTATTTATTTATTTATTTATTTATTTATTTGCCTACTTACCTATTTTAAGCAGAGCTAACAAGTTTCACAAGAATTGTGTGTCACAGGGAGGTGTCTTGGCTAATTCGAAGAAGCAAATTGCAAGAGCAGGAAACCTCAGCATGGGAATTAAATTTTATAAGAGAGACACAAAGTGCAGTATGTTCTCATTATGGTGGAGGAACTCTACTGAGACAAAGAACTGCTGCACTGGGGAATGATCAAATCCCACCCAATCCCTGGCAAAAAATCTTACTCGTTCCAAAGAAGGGAAATCCGTCCTCATCTGCAGCTGACTGGGAGTATCACATATCCCTGAAATGAATGGTGCAATCACTAAACACAGGATGCTTCCCTTACACTTTAAAATATACGCAGATGGCTTTTCTGATCCAGATCTTCCTCTGGAAACTAAAGCTTGTGATGCGACCTATCAAAATTGTCAGTAATCAGGAGAGCGATATCCCCTGCCAGCCTACTAGAGAAGTTTTTAGAAAAAGCATATCCTTCTTTGACCTGAATATTGATGAATCTTATTTTTGCTGAGTTATTTTCCTATCTGACAGTGAGTGCTTCATTTTTGCTCATGCTTATTTCTCATTGGAATAACTTTCCTACCTCCTTAGGTGTGAGAGGGTTAATGTTTAAATGAATGCTGGATGTCCTGCAAAATAAAGTCTTATTTGAAATGCTAAATTATCTTTGTCACGTGGAACCCTCTGAACTTCATAATTAAAAGGGGAGGAAAAGAAAGCAGAAGAGACCAGAGAAATGCCAATCTCCAGGGGTTTTTAAAATTCTTCATTGCAAAGGACCATGTATTCCTGCACTGGAGCAATTTTTTGGTAAGAGAAAACACTGTTGATATTTTTCTGAGAATATTTGACATTTTTCCTTGTGAGATGAAGGTCAAACACTGTGCAGGCAACATTCCTTCTCCACCCATCACCAGACACTGAGCTCCCAGACGCCTCTCTGCTCCCAGAACTGGTTCCTCAGAGCTCAAACCTGGAGACCAAACCCTGCTACAGCTCCAATACCCCAGCTCTTCCTGGACATGGAGCTTTGTGTAACCCAAACCTTACATCCCTGCTGCATGATTTCCCTGTCAGCGATTTCTCGCACACTAAAAGGGCTGAGGATGACAGCACCACCTCCTAAAACATGTCATATTGTCCTTCTTGACCCACACTGCATGTTCCCTGCTTGCACAAGTAAGCATTTGTCCTGGTTTGCCAAAGCAGGAGCAGAAGCCTCCAGTGTTGTCCTTCTGACATTGACCAATGCTAGATAACCAGATGGTTAAAAAAAAAAATCTTTACCAACCTTGGAGGCACTGATGTGGTACGGTACCAGCTGACACCAGCTGTTGATTACCTAAACCTTGCAATTTTTATTTTCCTTAATGTACATCAGCTGCAGAGCTTGCTGTCACAGAACATTTACAACTGTCTAATCTCTGTATTCTCCTTCAAATCAGAAATTTGTCTCATTAACAATCTATGATTTAGCAAATAAATTACATCACACATTAGGATATTTGTGTTGATCCTTTAAAATGCAGTCACAGAAGCCCTCAGAGGGCTACATAATGTGTAGATGAACAAATTCACTTAGAGGTATCATTCCTGTACACATATTTGTGAGAGATCTTTTATTTACTCAGCTAAATCAGGAAAAATAATCATGCATTGTAATTTTTTATCTTTAGAAGCTGTATAATATATGCCAAATCAAACATGTAACTTATCCCTCTTTAATAGCATTCTTTGTGCCATATAACTGAACAGCAGCTGCTTTGTCAAGTGACCAAGAAATTAGACTTTGGCAAAACAGGGGTTTTCATCAGCATATGACCTTAAGATAACATTTACATTTCAGGAGATGCTGTTCCAGTCAGAACAGAACTGCAGGGCAAATTCACATCTCTGAATACTCATGGAGGCATCTGACAGAAAAGCTAATAAACGCGCGAGATTAGTACAGTTTTATTTTCCATAAATCTGGGACATGTTCAGCAATGTCAAATGGGTTCTTGTGCCTTTATACGAATAAATAAACCCAAGCTTACTCTGAAGCTCAGAAGTGAGGTGGAATTCATTTAGCTCATTACCATTTAAATGATAGATGGACAGGGTAAACTCTTTTCTTTTGGGGCAGGGGATGGACAATGAGGAGAGGAAAGCAGTGGTATTACATAAATTTGGGCTCCCAGGCTTGGATGATTGGACTCAGATGTTTCCAAGGAAATTATTTGCTCCAAAAGGGCTCTTTGGTTACTTACAGGTATAGCAATCATATTTAAAATGTTTTTACTCACAGGCAGGCTCCTATATCTTCAGTCACATAGGATTTACTGGAGGGTTTATCCTTGGGCTGCTCTGTTGAGCGCAGAGAATTCAGGTGGGTGTTTTCAGAGACATAGGCTGCCAAGACATACAGAGGGAAAGCAACATGTTTAGAGGAGAAATATTTTGCTTTTGCCATTCTGGCTATAATTTATTTCCAGCTTTTGCAGTAGGTCCCTATTTGCTTCTCCTAACTTGAAGAGAAATTTGAAAGGGAGAGAGGGAACTGGTAGTTTTTTTGTTTGCTCATTTATTCCATGAGAAAAGGAGGTACCTGGGCAGCTGAGAATAAGAAGGTAAAATCTTCATGCTTAGCCTAGGATGAGTAAGAAAGAAATATATCAGTATTCTGTAAATTAACTCAGTCCCTTGTCAGCCAAATCCACTTGAAAAGAAGGAATAAAATAGTAACACATTCATTATTGTCTTATATAAAAGAGAAAAGAAAGAGACCCCAAAACAGACGAGACAATAGGAGATTTCATGTGTGACACTTATGCTGCAAAATCACAGATGACTTGCTTTTTTTCCTGCTTTGCTTGTTAACTTGAAGCTTGATGTAAGGTCTGCAGAAGTTTTGAGAGCACCCACAGGTCTCTTCTCACAGTTTCAGTCAGAGTTATGGGTAACTGTGGTGTGTACAGAGCTGTGACAATTTTCTGATGTTGGCATCACAACTCCATCAGACTCCTTTGGTGACATGAGAAGAAGGATGGAGATAATAGGAGGATAGATATAATAATAATAAAAGGATTTGATATAATTCATCATCCATGTTTTTCCCCGATTTTTTACATCCAAAACTTGATTTCTGCGTCAACCTCACTACTTTTTTTTGTGCTCATTTCCTTCTTTCTGGCCATTTCACACCCCTCCTGAATTTCAGACCTCACCCAGGATGTAGATGAATATAGCCTGGGCTACTCAGGGAGAGCACATCCTCTCCTATTTTCTAGATTTCCCTTCAAGTGGGAAAAATGCAAATAAGAAGTTGGTTTTTTTTTTTTCCTTGTCCAGGAACAACTCTTGCACCACCATAACTCATAAAAAGGAAAATACAATAGATACAACCTGCCACAGCATCTCATAATCCTGGGCATCCATTGACCCCTGCCTAGAAATATACAGAATCCAAGCCCATGAGTGATGCCCTGCTCACTCACACACATATTTTGAGCCAAAACCTGGGACAACCAGCTGCACAAAGGGAGTGAAAAGGGAAATGTATTCACTCATGTAGCTCTTTCAAAGTGACTGGTGGCACAGGGAGCCCCAGCTCTGGGACTACAAATATGGTTTTAGTCTTATTTTTTACTGTTTATGAAGAATCCAAAGCTTTCTTATTTTAGACTTGGGAGTACAAGAAAACTTACGAAAAGGCAGAAAGGTGGAAGGGGTGAGTAGGATAGTAAAAGCAGTAGGACGATCCTTAATTGCTTTATTTTGGTGGGACAGATAGTGACAGCACGAGCTCACTGGGAGGAATTTGGGTGAAATAAAGGTTGAAGGAGTAGTCATCCTGAACACATAGAGGCTGCTATGTAAGCAGATTGATAGTACTGGTGGATGTCTGCCAGTCATTATGGTAAATTAAATGCAAAAAGGGCACTAAAGCAGAATCACTGGGTCCTCCCAAGCAGCATTTTGGGTAGATTGGATGTGTCAGCAGACGCTGTCCTGGGAGAGTGTTGTGTTTGACACCCAGCCCAGGAGGAGGACCAGAGCAGGAAGGGCTGTGAGGTTGGTTGGTGGTGCTTGTCAGGGTGGTTCTGCAGGGAGAAATGTGACAGAGAATTGTAGAGGTGGTGGAGGTGGGTGTATTTTTCTCATAAATAATTTTAAAAATAAAAAAATCCTGTGTTACTTTTCGTCGTCTCAGATGTGGATTGTCTGACAGAGTCACCTGCTGCAGGAGAGTGCACCCCAAATGTCTCTGAGCTGAGTCCCTGTTTTACAACATTAAGGGAAGAACATTAAGTCCTGAGTCCCCCTTTACAATATTAAGGGAGCTCCAACAGGGTCACGTTCTGCAAAGGGCTCTAAGGGCTTTTTCCCCCTCTTTTTTGGCCTGTAATAGCCTAAATTTTTTAACACAAACAAAATGCAGTGCCAACTGCGTTCCTTTTGAAGGGCTTTAGTGGGTGAGGTTGGGATTTCCACTGATGAAGGAAGATTTCTGAGACAACTTAGTTGACATGCAAGTTTGTAAGTGGCTTGGCTTTTTGTTGTTCTGATTTGCTGGCATTCCCTCTCTTACTTTTCCCTACAATTTTGGAGTCTACAGCAGGAATCCTTTAAGGCACACAAACAAAATGAGATTAAAAAAGTGTTAATAATATATCCAAGGATTGGAGGGGACAGAGGGAAGATGGACAGAGGGGACTTTTTGCTTCTACAGCACCACAGAATGAAAACATCTGTTTCCAGTTGACTCACATTCCTAAAGATTCACTAGTCCTTGATCAAACCCATCCAGTAGATCTTGCCTGAGCTGTGGGGTTTATATCAGCATTATATATCTGGCTCATGGGCAGCCTTCACCGGCCAGGTAGCTAACAGAGCTGAGGTATTTGCTTTTCTTTATTTTATTTTAAGGATCAAGGCCGCATTTGCAAACAACGAATTACATTTCTCCGGTGTTGAAAATTGCAATAGTTCTCGTGGATGCCTCATTGCTCTGGGCTTGGACCTCAGCCACTGTGCTATTGCCTCTGTGCCCACCTTTCAATTGCTGCTCATCAGCCATCCATCCATCCCTCTGATTCTCTGGCAGAGCAGCCTGGAGTAAGGCAGGCATGCTGCACTTCGCCGTGCTGCAAGTCTCTTTATT
This sequence comes from Molothrus aeneus, assembly GCF_037042795.1. Classification (NCBI taxonomy): domain Eukaryota; kingdom Metazoa; phylum Chordata; class Aves; order Passeriformes; family Icteridae; genus Molothrus; species Molothrus aeneus. The sequence goes on from NC_089680.1 coordinate 2,344,481, forward strand.
TTTGTTGGCTGGGGAAAAGCTGCTGGTCTCAGTTTCTTTTAAAATATTTTGTGCTAAAGAGAGGAAAGGAAGCTGAGCTGCAGAGCCTGGGTGGCTCCATTCACTGCTAAGCTTAACTTCTCCAGGTCAGCTGTGAACAGCTACCAACAGTGTCTTCCAGCATCTGGTGTTGGAGGGTGATTTGGTAAAGCCCTCCATCACGTGCCTCCCTCTAAGCCCATGACCTGTCCCCCTGATGTCAGTGAGACTATTCAAATCACTCACAAGCCTCAGCTGTAAATGGAGGTGGCAAATGGAAACAAAATGAAATATGGAGGTGTTTTCCTTTTTATATGTTGTCCGCAGGAGGAATGACTTTGTTGATGCTGACAGGTCCTGCAAGCACAATATAATTCCTTAAAAACATATATCATTGAAATCCCTCTTGTTTGGTTTCTGAGGAATGAACAAATGGGTTTTCAGGCAAAAGGTTAGAATTTGCTCTCTCATTTTTGCCATGGACCACACTCAGACTAGGATTACTCTAGGCAGCATGTGGAAGGTGTAATTGAATAGCATATTACAAGCTGAGGTCTGGCAATGTTTTTCAATTTAACTTGGGCAAAAACACTGTTTTTTCAGGCCAGCAGAGCAGTATCTCATCACCTTTCCTTGCACCCAGCACACATCCACAGGTGGATCAAATGGAGACTACTTCCAGGAAAGAATTCAAACTTTCATGCTGGGCAGGATCTGAAATGCCTCCACTGCTTTTCTGCCTTGTCTAGCATATTCTCTGTGTAAACCCACACTTAAACTCTGAGCATGGTGTTGGACTGTAATAGCTGGAAAGACCTTCACACAAAAGTGCAGTTTTAAGGTCAGTCATCAAATCCCAAACATTGCAGATGGTGTGCTGGTGGCTGGATGTCATTTGGACAGATCCAAATCCCCCTTTGGCTCTCAGAAACATCCTTGTTCCCTGGCACAGCAAACTGCTTCTACTGCTTAGGGTGATTAGGAGAGAAAATGTGGCAGGGCAAAGGCAAACAGGGAAGCCACCCAGGGTAGTCCAGTTGTCCTGAAGAGAGCCCTGCATACATTTGCCTCCTCCTGCCAGTCCAGGAGAGGTTCTCTCACATTTTCCTCAGGACTGGCTCTGTGTTTGCAGTGTTGGCACAGAGGGAGTGAGGAAATGGCCCACAGAGGGTGGCCAGAAATGCACAGTGTTGCTCAGCTCGTGGTGGTGTGCTCACCTGCTCCTCACCACTGTAACCCTGGAGCTGTGCAAATAGAAACTGCTGCAGTGCTGATGTTGCAGGGTTTGCCTTTTTTCCTGTAAAAAAAGAGCAGCCTGTAATGGATGGATCTGGAAGCTCCTCTGACATGCAGATCTCTCTTTCTGGGGAGGATCTGGGCTCTGTATCCCAGATTCCATAGCTCTTCTGCTGGGGGTTTGGGAAGCACCCGTGGCTTTCTCATTCCGGTGAGAGTTTGTGAGCAGGGAAAGGAGAGGGAAAGGTCTTATGAAAGACTCAAATCTGATCTGGAAATGACTGACCCATTTTTAGACCTCTGCTCTCTAAATATAGTTCTTGCCACCAGCACCTGCTCTACCAATAAAGTATCATCTGTGAGATGTCACTCACTGACATTCAGTGTCACACAGAGAAACAGGCCAAGCATTTGCCAAGCTGAGTGTTCTCTACAGGGAGGAATATAGCTACAGATCATATGACCTGGATAATATTTGACAGGATTATGCCTCCATACATGTTTGCTCAGCACCTTGTGCACTGGAGTTTCCCCAGTTTGGAGCCACAGGACATTACTGTAACCTGAGTATTATTTATGTTGGCAACTAAGAGATAGATCATGGGTGAGGAAAGAAAAAGAAGAAATGCTGGTGAATGGATTTGAGTGTTATGTCTTTAGCATCAAACATCTTAATATTGAGACTGCACTGACCTAAACACAGTGGAGAGATTCTCTCTCAGAAGATTTATTTTCCATAAAGATCTTGATTTCCAGAGGTCACGCATATTTTTACACATTTTTGTGGCTCAGAATTTCTCTTTGCTGCATGACAGCTGCAGTTCCATGAGTGATGGAAGGATTTTCCTCCAGGAGAGGAGAGAGGCAGCAGAATTGCGCTGCCCATATCTAGAAGGTCACACAACTGCACAGAAGGGACAACTGCTTACCCCTGTAATCCACTCACCTCTTTCCATTCCCAAGTGGAAAGAGACCTTCCATCTCACAGTTTGGGATTGCCTGGGGCAGGTTTGGTATTTCAGCTAAACTTTGACCATCACCCATCCCACCTCAACTGAGATATGCCAGGGGGATGCAGCTCTGGCTCAGGGTGGTGATCCCAGGTGGATTTCCCACCTGGAAATTCCCACATGGAGATTCTGGGCTCCTGCGCTGCAGTCACTACAGTTGTTTACCAGCAGCACTGAATCTGAACCCTGCAGGAAACTGAGGGATACAAGCACATGGAGGAGGTGGTGTATCCTAACACTTGGTTGCTGAAATCATCTCCTGTCCATGTCATCACCATTTACCCCACTCGGCCACTTGCTGGACATGGGGGTATTAAGGGTACTGCTTTCCCAGCTCTCATAAGGTGAAATTGTGGTTCTTGCTCTTTTTTGAAACATCTCAGCCACTGAGTGTGGGCACACAGCCTCCTTCCTCTCTCCTTTTGCTGTCTTCCATCCCCTTACCAAGCACCTGCAGTGGCTTTCAGCACGCATTCATTGTCTGCCTTTTGATTGCTGCATATATGTTCAAATTGTTATTTCCCAGCAGATGTATCACATGAAGGTACTGAATTCCCACCCTACCCTTCCTTCCCCTCTCTCAGAGCTCTGACTCTGGTCTCACAAAAGCACCAGTTTTATTGTAACAGAGCTCAGAATTTAAGCCTCATTCTCAGATTTGTCTGTCTTAAAACAGAAGATATTATAAATATTGGCGAAGGCAAAGCAGCAAGCATAACCTCCAAATCTCTCTTGTTCAGATCAGATGTAGCCTTCCTGCTGTAATCATTCCTCTCTCCCCCTCCTTCCCCTCCCTTCTCTCTCTTTTTGGATATGTGTTTCTCTCTGACTGTGATTCTGCAGTGGCAGAAAGGGGTCAATCTATCTGTAAAAGATGGACTCAGCCAAGCTTTTCTAGCTCTTTCCTGCTGATGGCAATTATCCGGAGGTTGGCAGCGGTCCCAGAAACCTGCAGTTCCTGCAGTCCTGCTGCTGTGAGCCTGCTCCACAAAGCCAGCATCCTAAGAGGATCACTTGGTGTGATGCCCAGGAAATGACAAACAGAAAAGGTCACACGTACTCCAAAAAGATATACTGCTCGGCAAATTTAATTGACATTGTGCAGCTTTTAAAAACGTCCCTGCAGACATTCCAGCATTTAACAGATGCAAGCAAAGAACAGAAAAATAACAGGGCTTTAGAGAAAGGGCAGAAAAAATACATTTTGCCCCCCCCAAAGAATTTTTTCATACCCCAGCAATATCCTTTCACATGGTCTATTGGATCAGGATAATTTTTTGTTACCCCTGACCTGACAAGTGAAATCGTCCATCCCATCCCCCAGCCCCCTTCCTTCCCTCACACACACACTGCTGCTTTTTAAATCATTGAGCTTTCATTTCACAGGGTAACTGTCCTTTTTTTTCCCCTTGCATGTTAGTCTGTTAAAATATTGTACAGGGAAGCAGCTCCCTGTCAAGGCCAGGGCTGTGCTGTGTGGAGGGTCACCATTCTGTCGTGTGTCATCTAGCCAGAGGAGGAAAATGCTGTCTGCATCAATGGGCTTTTGCTTTAAGAAAAAGTAACAGGAGATCTGTGGAAATTCAAGAAGGTGTCTGATATCTAATTTGCAAGAAGTGGTGGGAAAGCAGGAGTGGCCAGAGTGAATTTAGGATGAAGGAAGGTGGTCCTGGTTCAGCAGGGACTACACTCAGTAAGGATTCAGCTCTTCTCTTTTTTTTTTTTTTGTTTTCTTTATTTATTTCAGCCTCCTTTTGCTAAGAACAAATTTAAAATCAATTTGACTTCGTGGTTTTGCTTTCAGTGCTCCCCATTTAGATGGAAGAGAGTGGGTAAAAAAAAAAGAAAATAAGTAGTGTCACTACCGACGATGAAGCAGATGTGACACAGCAGATCTGGATGCTCATCCCATTTACATCCATGCAATTTAGGATGAAAGGTATCATCGTCCTGTGTAGTAATCACAATGATTCAGATGACCAGGATACTAAAGAAGTGAGGTTTGAGTCCGTGGGGAACTTTGTATCCTCACATATGACTCCCAAAATTGTGTCAGATGAACTGCTATGGAGAGGAGTGGTTGATGCTTCCAAAGCTTTGAGGAATTGCTATCCATACAAAGCCCCCAAACTTCCCACTTTCAGAGGTGTTGTAAAGCACATGGTGCATGAGTAAACACTTCAGGACTGTATAAAGCAAACAGAAATATCTCTGTGGGTTTTTCTCTGGTCACTACTTTTAAGAAGACTTAACTACTGTTAAGTCTAAATTGTGAGTGTGCACATGGGTAGCATCTGTGGAAGCCTGTCACTTATTTGCCTGGAAATGGCCAGACTTGAGCAATCTTAAAACTTCAACATAGAATCAGTGCAATAAATCTTTTATGCAGAGCAGTATGAGCAGAGAATTTACAGAGCATAACAACAGAACAGCAGCAGGCTGTAGAAAACTGGAAAGGGAAGAAGGACAAAGCAAATAATGTTGCTTTTGAAATGTTGCCTTTGAATAATTAAGCATAGAGCTGGAAGTGACAAAATGCCCTCTGAACAGCACCTGGCTCTACCAGTCATAGAAGGTGGGGGAACATGCACTGACTTTCTTTGTAGCAGGCAAAATAACCCCATCATTATGGTGACTGTTGGGACCAGAGCCCAAGATTTCCAGTCCACCCTGCATTAAAGAGCAGGTCACACTAAAATACAGGGCCTTGGATAGTGACAGATCCATTTCAAGGCAGCTTTTGGTGTATGTCTACTTCAAAAGAAGATCCCATTGGGAAGAAAACATGACATTCAACTTTGTTGGCATGGAGGTGGCAAAATCCACATTCTGAAGTAAAGCTGAATATTATAGTTCAAGGAAAGGCTAAAACACAGGTGTGGGGAAATTTGTCAGGGCGTTATTTGTTCTAATTCTAAAAGGATCTGTCCATTCTTCGTCTGCCTCAATGCCAGGGTAAGTGGTCAAAAGTCACTATTATAAATTTCATGTCAGTTCCTACCCCAAACCTTGCAGAGTGGGAGATACATCAGCCCTTCCTTTGAAACATCCTTTGGTACCAGAGCAACCAAAGGTTTGCAAACCCAGAAAGGTTTTCACCTCTGACAAAATCTCTCTTGGTCCAAATCTTCTGGCTGTCAAGAATGTGTGAGCTAATAAAGCTTCAGTTTACATAGCATTGTAATAAGATTTTGGTTTCCTCATGGATCGGGCAACTCCAGCCTGAGAGCCTGCTATCAGAAGTAGTTGAGTTTCCAACAGGCATTGTTTCTGATAAGGGGTTTTTGCTCTTGACAGAACCAGTGTATATCAAATGACTATACAGTGTAATATTATTGCCTGGTTTCGCAACACGCTCTCCTGTTACACTGGACTTCACAGAAGCAGCACAATAAAATTCAGCAGTTGATCTCCTCTGTACTGCAGACTTCTGTTGACACAATTATATTGGTCAGGGGAGACAAGAGGTGAGAGCTCTGGCTGTAGAGCAGCAATCAAGAAAAGCCTTATTGTAAAAAATGTCACAGAAGCCAAAACTGAGCTTTTACCATATCACTGCTTTTGCTTCAGGATGTGGGGCAGAAGATGAAAGATATATTTTCCCTCTCCAAATTACTTAAACCTTCTAGTTCTGTCTTTTTGGGGGGCAAAAATTTGTAAGGCACATTGATATTTGAAACAGAAAATGTTTTATGAGTTAAAGTTAAATGTTTTATGATTTAGGTCTTCTCTCTCAAAAACCCAAAAGCTCCAATCATTTAGACCACAGGAAACTTGCCAGCTGTGGAAATATTAAGGCTTTTACTGCATGCAAGTGAGCTGTTCTGACTCCATCTGCTAAAATGGTAAATTTTTGCATAGGCTTGTTTTGACTGATATCAAATCCTGAGTAGTTTGTAAGGCAGTTGCATGCAAGCCTGGTGAAAAATACTCAGCTCTTGCCAGCCCTGCAAGGTGACCAGTTCATTAGAGGAAGGTGACAGGGTGGGTCTGCATGACTTATCTGCAGAGAGACAAAATTTGTAAACTTCTGCCTTGTTTTGTCAACTAAAATTATTAAAACCAAGAAGACATTTAAGTTTTTCTGGTCATCCATGGAAAATAGGTGAAATGGCTGAAGGGAGGGTATTTAGATTCCAATGAAATAATTTTAATTTATGGACTACTAATATTCTGCATTTCAATGTTGGATTGATTTTATAAATCTTGTCATTAGATTTTCCTGTTTCCACTTATACTAAATGTTTGGAAATCTTAGTAGATTAAAACTTCAGGAAACAGAAAATTTCTATTTGAAGCCACTCCTTTCTTTGCATGGAACATTTAGAACTAGAATAACAAAAAAAAATTCTAGGAATAAACCCCTGTGGTGTGTCAGTGTGAGATATCATCAGTGGGAACTCAAACATTGTGTAGTCTCAGGAGAAACAAGAGAACACAATTTAATTAAAGCTTTTTATTTTAATTGCAAAATTGTATCATTTTTTTAGTTCAATCTTTGGTAGGAAAAAACCCCATGAACTGGATTATGGCCAAGTATGATGGCTATTTCTTGTTATTACACAATAGTTTAGGAGGAAATCGTGGAATCTTGCAGTAATGTCATGGAAGGGACCTCTGGAGGTCACCTAACCCAGCCCTGCCCTAAGAACAAGACATACTGAGCTGTTCTATTTCCAACCAAAGCTGTGGAAAAACCAGGCCAGGAAGGAGGTACTGATCAGTCAGAGGAGCAGCTCTGGTGCTCCCAATTGACAGTGAAACACTCCAATGCCATGCACAGAGGTGCTTCCCAAACTGGGGGAACATCAGGGGAGCAGAGGGAGCTGCCAGGGGCCTGCAGCTTATGAGACAGGAGCTGATGGGTCCCAAGCCAGGAGCAGTAAAATCCAAACTTTCCTTCCCTATAAAAGAATCCTCAGCCAGCACTGGGGACCAGGAGCACTGCCAGCTGTGCAGGATAAACACGGTGTAGCGTGGCAGCCAGGGCAAACCTACACAAAATCCTAAGGGCACAGGCAGAGGCTGTCCCCACATGCCAAAAAATGAGCCTGCAGGGGAAAAAAATTGTTCTTGCTGAACAGAGAGCTTTGGCAGGAAATTATTGAATAAATGGGGAGTTAATGACCTTAGGAAGAAGGTCAAACAATTCAGGAGAACTACAAATATGTTGTGAGGTTGAATAGGGAGAAAATGAAAATGACCAAAGTCCGAATACAATTTAATCTGGCCGCTGTCATAAAGGACAACAAGAATATTTTTTGCAAATGTATTAGCAACAGTAGGAAGGCAAAGGAGAATCTCCAATTCTTTATTGGATGGCTTGGATGGACCAAGAGCATCCTGGCTTGTATCAACTGTTTTGTGTCCAGCTGGCCCAGGGCAGGGCCTGTCCCTGTGCTGGCACTGCTGAGGCACCTCCAGTGCTGGGGACAGCTCTGGGCCCTCAGGACAAGAGAGACCCTGAGGGGCTGGAGCGTGTCCAGGGCAGGGAACGGAGCTGGGAAGGGGCTGGAGCCCCAGGAGAGGCTGAGGGAGCTGGGAAGGGGCTGAGCCTGGAGCAAAAGAGGCTCAGGGGGGCCCTTGTGGCTCTGCACAGCTCCTGACAGGAGGGGACAGCCGGGGGGATCGGGCTGTGCTCCCAGGGAACAGGGACAGGATAAAGCCTCAAGCTGTCCCTGGCAAGATTTGAATTGGATTTTAGGGAAAAATTCTTCACCAAATGGTCTGTCAAGCCCTGGCACAGCTGCCCAGGGCAGTGGTGGAGTCTCCATCCCTGGAGGGATTTTAAAGCCATGTGGATGTGCTACCTGGGGACATGGGACAGTGGTGGCCTTGCCAGTGTGGGGGGAATGGTTGGACTCAATGTTTTTAGAGAGTTTTTCCAAGATTCTGTGATTCTATGATATGACTTCAAGGCTGCCTTCCTGTCTATGACTTTTATTCTCTCAGTGTTCAGTACAGAATCTGAACATCTTCCATGGAGAACCAGCAACACAGTTTTCATCTTTCTGAGATGAAAGTATTTTTTCCTCTTTTATATATATATTTTATTTGAAAGATCTGATCATCATCCTCTTCTCTTGTTGCTGGCAGCACAGATGCAAGTCCAGGTGCCAGCACTATACTGCTAGTGATCACAGCTCCACATTGCAGCCTTAATAGAGGAAAAAACCCCTCAATCTACCCATTCTTTTTAATGTATATCTTGCTGCCCTTGATCTGGAAATCAGTTCTCACAGCTCAGTTATTTAAAATACAGTCATAGGCTCATTAAAGACAAGAAGGGACAGGACTTTGGTTTTATGTCTTGCCTCAAAGATTTGGACATTCCAGTCTACACAGAGCTTTGTAAAATAATTCTGGGACTTCTGTCAGGTTTGATTTATGACCACATGTGTCAGATGTAATTGTACCATCACTCTATCCATTCATTACCAGTGTTTCTCTCTGCAATGCCCTGCACCAGAGCTCCAAGGGACAGAGTGACCTGAGCTTGTTTTTCCAGTGAACAACAGGATTAGAGGTCCCCATTCCATTTTCATGTTTTGCAGATCAGTGACCACCCTAAAACTGAGGGGTATGGTCAGAGAGTACAAAGCTGCACAGAAAGGAGGTGCTGGGAGTACCCTTGTCCAAATCTGCCCCAACAAACTGAACCACAGTGCCTGCTGAGAGGGCTTGGAGCATCCCTGCCTGTGGATATGTTCTTTGTATGTAAATCCAACATACCCATAGCAACTCTGGGTTGCATTTTATGGCGCACCAATTTCACCGAGTACTGGATCTAAGATCTTTGAAAATGTTATATTTTCCAGTAACAGGCAGGTCACAGGACTCCCAATTTGGTTTCATGCAAAAAGTCTGTGTGCCCCACATTTTGTCTCCCATACTTATCAGGAAGAAGTTTATGATCAACACATCCTTTTCTGATGAAAAGTGGAGAAGATATAATTGTGGAACTACTCTACTGCTTCAGATCAGCATTGCTCTAATAACCAAACTCCTAAAACCTCTTACTCTGATGGTTTGAATTTGCAGTCAAAACGCAGTGTTGGTGGGTTTGTTTTCTTTTTTTCCTTTCTTCTACTTAGCTTTGAGATTTGATCTCTTCTCAGCTTTAGATTTCTTTGCAGTCATAAATCAAAATAACTGTCAGGCTATCATGGCATCAGGTTCATCACTGAGCAGTGACTGAAGCTCAAACACAGAATTTAATTAACATTGGACAATATTTGTGGGATGTTTTTTTTTTTTGTAAGATCAAAAATAATGGGGTTTTTTCCCTCTGAAACAATTTTTCTCCTGAGAAGTTTGTTTTTTGAAGCTAAAGGCCTAAATTGGAGCTCTAAATAGCTGAGTCCCAAACTACATTTTGTACCTTGGATGAATTTCACATAGTTTAATCCCAGGTAAGCATCATAAATGTCACCTGAACATAGAGTAGTTCAGGTGGGAATGGAACCTCTGAAGCTCACCTGTCCAATCTCTTGATCAGAGCACATTATGCTTCAAAGTTAGATCCAGCACATCAGGGTCTGGTTCAGACAAGTCCTGAAAATCTCTGAGGAAGAACTGCACAACTGCTTCTGTGTATTTCCATGCTCAGAGTGAAAAAGATATTCTCATATCCAGTGGATATTTCCTTTGCTGCATCTGGTGCCCTCTGAGGAGAGCCTAGACCTCTCATAACAAAAATCCTCTTTGGTAGTCAAAGACTGCAACCAGATTCCACTTTAGTCTTTGGATTGCCCTCACATTTCTGTTTACATGCAAAATAAAAGGTCCCCAGGAGCAGGGGGAGAAAGTTGGGTTCCTGAGGTATGCCACTTCATTTTGGTTTTGGGTTTGGTTTTTTGTCATTCTGCCCACCCCAGTCTTAAAATGCTTTTGGGCATTATGTTGAAACACCCAACCTAAATTTCCTCTTTTGAACATCTGAATTCTTTGTTATTTCACACAAAGTGAAACAGGAGAGTCTGAGATCACTGTAAAAGCAAATTCTGTCCACCTCTCCAGAGATGTGAACCAGTCTGGATAAATGACATAGGAGTTGGGTGTCAATGATCCTTGAGGGTTCCTTCCAACTCAGGTTATTCTATGAAAAGAAATTTTTTTTTCTTGCAAAAAAATTCTGCCACACTCATGCCACTCACATCCTACTTGTCAGATGGGTAGACACATTTAGTCCATCCTGTGAAATCTTTCAATATTAAAGAGGTTCAGTATCTAGTTCTGGGACACACATGAATGTGAAAACCAAGAATAAACCATGAACCATGTACATTTATACAAAAAACCCCCAACAACCATAGAAATGTAAAGCCTTGGATAAATTGAAAAGCAAAAATTCAAAACCGAGGAAAGGCTGAAATTCTGGCATCAGGTTGTGCAACTCCTCACCACAAGATGTCATTGGGGCCAAGAAATCAGTGAGGTCTGCTCAAGCAGCAGGACATCCAGAATGATCAAGGAATGCAAGACTTCATGTTTCAGAGTTAAGACCAATCTGTAGCTGTTATGATTTAGGATGAAATTCTCACTGAGAACAAATTACCCAACATCTGCCTTTTACAGACTTAGTTCACATTCCTTAGAGGCATCTGACCCAGATTGTTGCTGGAGACTGGATGCTCCCTAGCTAGTCCATGTGTCTGATCCAGTCTGGCACTTCTTACTTTGCTATGGATCTCAGTTGGTTTTTTTATTATTTTTTTTCCTGTTTTACCAGTGCGAAAACATAACCAGAGAAAAACAATTAGCTGTTCTCCTTGCCCCTGAAGACCTGATTTTATGCACAGAATGGTGGAGAAGGCACAAAGAGAAAGGCAGAACCATCCTGCACCTTGATGTTTCTGGAGCTAGAATTCTCCAGGACACGTGGCCATTGCCATTTTCCTCCTCTGTTTCAGCCATCCTGGTAGCTGTGCAGCCAACACATTCCAAAATAATGCATTTACCACCATCCTCTGTGCACACCCACACAGTCTTTCCCCGTTCTCTTGCCTAATTGCCTTGATTCCCCTGACTGCAAAGGAAGCCCAGCTCACAGGTTTCAAATCCCACTGAATTCTGCCATCTTGGAGAGAGTGACAAGCACCCACAGCATCATTCCTCCTCCTACTGCATCACCCACCACTCCCTCGTTTCATCTTTGTTTCTGCACAAAGCTCTGGGATACACCACAGCTCCAATGTGCATGCAGATTACTTTCACCTAACCTCCGGCACTGTGTTAATTTTAGTGCTCCCTGCTGTGGATTTAAATCACTGGGACAATTTTGCTTGCCATGTAACTCCAAGTCTATGGGAATGCAGAATAGATTAAGTGGGTATACTATTTTTATATCTTAAAGATCATTGTTTCTTTAAATATCACGTGAGTTCTAAATATTTAACTGAAGATGATTGATATGTCTATTTTCCATACAGTATAAAACAGCTTAATGGAGTCATAAGATTTCTGCCGACACATTACAGGATTTGGAATCTAAGTTACTTTTAGATTACTGGCATCCATGCCTCCCACCACAAATGATCAAATATCGTGGTGGCAGCTATGACATAAATCACAGGAGTATCTCTCTCTATCTATCATTGCTATAACCAGGTTCCAGGAAAAGGAAAACACTATCTACAAGCAGATGAAATCCACAGCATTTATACCCTGAGGTTTCAGGCCCCAAAGTTTGATTGTAATAGCAATATTGCACCGCACAATAATTTGTTCTGAACTGAAAAAAAACCCACTTGTATTTTGCTTTTGAAGACACCCTTCAATGTCCACATCTCTCTCTGTCTGGTTGAGGCTGACCCTATGCTAGAAATACTCAACTGTGTTGAATCTTCCCCATCAGCTCTACTAGACAGTGCTTATATTCAGGAGGGATGAAAACTTGAGACTTTCAGGCAACCTGAGGTTTTAGAGACCCTTATTCTTTCAGATATTTTTTGGTGCTACATTAGGGTGGGCTTTTCATCAGTAGGGAGGTGTTGAAGTCAGGGTATTTCTCCAAAGAGAGGAGTAGACCAGGTGACTACTCATGCAGACCAGGTTTTTTAGGTTTTATCAGCAAAATTCCAGGTTGCTGCTCCTCACAGCTATTCCTAAACATCTCTTTTCTTGAACTGATAACTATTCACCTAAAATGGTTGATGAGCCTTGTCTTACATAGAAAAAAATTCACAGTGGAAAACTACAAGAAATTCCCTCAAAGAGCAAGTTTGTCTTCTCCTGCTTCTACAAACTTTACAAACACTCTACAAATATTGACATACAATCAAAACCTCAACATTTACAAATTTAAATCCAAGTTAAGGTCTCAAATGCAGCAGTGCTGGTGAAATAGCTCTTGACTCTCCTCAGGGTTGACAGCATGAGGCTGTTCTCTACATGGAGAAGCAGAGATCAAATCTCCAAAGAGGAGCTGCCACCACTGCCTTGTTCTACTCCCACAAGCTTGATGTGTCTCCTGTTGACCCCTTTGCACTCTGAAAAGGGCTCCTGAGGGCAGACCACTTCCTTGCCCAATACCTGTGAGCCACAGCACTGCTGGGGGACCTTAGTAAAGTGCTTCAAACTCTGACCAAGCTGCCAGCAAACCCTGTGGGAGGAGAGGAGTCACTCCAAAGAACATAAAGACTGTTTGCAAAGGATTCAGACATTGATTTTGACAGAGGAGAAGAGCCTGTCTCTGACTCATCCTAAATTACAGGGAGTAATGTCAAGAATGGTTTAGCCACATCGTGTACTGTATCCTGCTGGAACAGAACCACTCTGCTCATTGTGAGTTTGACACCACCTGAGTCATTAGAAGTGGTTTTCATGGATGAACCCATTTCAAGCCTCAAAATACAAAAGTTCTCTGTATGAAGTGTCTGTGAGAATTCCTCCAGTAATTTCACATTTGGATTCAATAGCTGAAATGAATTATGAAATTCTCTACACTGTCACATATTAAGAAGGAACTGTGAAATGCTGATAAGACATTGAAATGAAGGCAAGGGGATTAAAAGGTCATTCTAGTGCACTTTTTCATCTGGTGAAGATTTCAGACTGAGCTAATTACCATAGTACCTGAACACTTAATAGACTCTGCCAAATTTGTTAGTGATCTCAGTAATAAGCTGAGTACACAAACATCTCTGTAAGGTCTCAAAACATCTCCAACACACAGGTGAAAACAGGGCTAATGGGTCCAGTCCACAGTGGACTGGAAGATTCATGTTTAATTTCTTAAATAAGTGACCCATTGAGAATTTTCTCGTTATCTTCTCAGCTTGGCTCAGGAGGCAAAGCACACATTCAAGTGTGCACCAAGCACAGTCAGTACAGCTGGGTCTCTGGGAGCTACTGCAGTACCAGGAACAATTTATTCCATCATTCCTAAGCTGGAGGAGTTGGGGATGGCTGATGAAAACACATCAGCAGGGTTTGGGCTTGAGGAAGCACTGAAATGTCTTGGTTTCTTTGTTTCCCCATCACCTACTTTCAATCTATAAAGAAGACATGACTACTCAGCAAATAAATAAAATTTGGTTTAAAAAACCCCAAAAAATCCACCAAACCAAAAAACTATTCATAGAGAAAAGCTGATATTTTTTTATCTTGAGTTTTGACTACTGGTACAGTGATAGCATAATATTCAGCAGCAAACAATCTAATTTATAGAAGTAGACCCTCAGAAGCTTTGAAATGTGTTGTTTTTGTATACATTTATTCACCAAAAAGGATTATGATTTTACAAGCTGGCTACGAACCTATAACATTATTTTATTCTAAATGAAGGGATCAGCAATTTGTGAAAGAAGGAACAACCATTTTGTGTATTTACACAAAGTTCTGTACAGATACCTGTGTTTCAATTATATCCTCACTGTGGTGCCCTGAGTATTCACTGTGGTCAGATGAGAAAATATTTGTCTTTTTTCTCGTGTTTTGACTTGAAATACCACCCTCATTTGAGGACTGTTTATGGGTTTACATGGTATTCAGGGGAAGTTTCTCAAGAAAAAATATTATGGAGGAGCTGTCTACAGACCCAGAGATCCAAAAGTCACTCAGGTGATGGCACCTGTTTATTTATTATTTATGTGATGGGGTATGTTATTATAGGACTGTATGAATTGCACTATAGGGGACAAAAAAGAAGAAATTTCAAATCAACAAATGCTCCCTTCAGTTTGTGCCATGGCACAACACTTATTTTTATGCATTTTTTTCTGCATTTGTCCCTTTATTAATCTTCATTACATTTCATATTGTGGCACCTCCAATATTCTCTGAGCTGCCCACTCTGATTTATATGTTCCTCAGGATCTGATCCAAGTAGTAGGTTTTTCTTATATTTTGAGAGGCGTGTATTGACACAGATGTAAAATTGATATTAGATTAATCGTCTTTGTCGCAATTACAAATCTCATAGCATAAAGCTTTGGACAAGAATATTAGAAAGTGAAAGGAAATACATAAAGCCCAGCCCAGGACCTCTTCCACAGAGTGGCTGAGCCACATTTTTTTTGTTGAATTCTGTAGTATATGATCAGGGCCAGAGTGTATCTAGTGCATAGAGACAGGGCTCATGATTTTAGCCCTGGCCCCATGTTTTTGTAAGAGAACTGGTCAAACATTTTTTTTATGAAAGAGCAGATTCATGGTTTTAGCTGTTAGGTTTCCTGTGAGTGCATGACCTGTAACCTGGGCTGTTGGATAAATTATTTCAAATAAAATAGAGAATCCATTATACTTAGCAATTTTCAATGACTGAAGCCAGTGATTGGCTGAGGATCTTGATTATTTTTGCACTTACACTACTTATTTATGAACTGTAATTTTGTTTTTTGACAATTAACTTTCCTGTATTATTCATACTGATATTCATAGTGAATTTTTTTAACCAGTACCTGCTGCTTCCACAATAAAGATTTTCACAGGGAGGAGAAAACATAACAAAATAATTCTCTCTCCCTTTTTCTTTTTCCTGTAGGATTGGAACAAAACCCCCAACATTTTTCTTTCAAAGGAAACCTGAGACTTTATGTATTCAACACATTGTGTGGAACTGTTTCAGAGCTTTGGGTCACGAATGGCTTCTTTCCATTAAAAGTAATGCTGTTATTCCTGGCAATGTGAGCCTGCTCGATTTTGCTCACAAGTAGAATCTGCCTGTACATATAAATCAGTGCCTGCAGCTTCAGCAGAACAGAGGAAGAGGAGGCACATCTCATCTCCAACTTCCAAGCTGTACTGGCAATTTTCTGTAGCACCCTACACTGATGAGATTTCTGTAGCTGTTTTAGTTCTGTTGAACTCGGGCTTGAATTGAAGGACGTGGTTTTGAGACCTGACCTTGGGGGCCTCAGAGGGGAGAT
The DNA here is from genome assembly GCF_037042795.1 of Molothrus aeneus. Taxonomy (NCBI): domain Eukaryota; kingdom Metazoa; phylum Chordata; class Aves; order Passeriformes; family Icteridae; genus Molothrus; species Molothrus aeneus. The sequence continues at coordinate 2,360,115 of NC_089680.1, forward strand.
TTTGTGGGGAGCAGCTCATGAATAGATGTCAGGCTGGGGTCTGCAGGGGAATGCACACCTGCCCCAGAAAGGCACAGCTAGCTCTGGCTTGACCAGCCCCCTTCCCATCGTGTCTGGGAGCCCCTTCATGCCCACCTCTAATCAGGGCTTGGCATGTGGAGAGGTGAAAGTGGCCTCCACTCCTTCATTCCTCAGTGCCTTCATTCCTCAGTGCTTTTACCTTCAATTTTAAGAAGCTCCAAACACAAACTCTACCCCGTGCCAAAGCTGTCAGGGTCTGCCATGACACAAGGGATGGATCTAATCTGCTGTCTTCACCCAGGCTTGAAACACCCCTTGGCTGGGAGGGATGTGCAGCATTTGGCTTTTTGCCCAGAAAATCAGACCCTCCAAAAGGTCATGCACACACACACACACACACACACACACACACACATTAAAAAAAAAAAAAAAAAAAAACTTACAGAGGTGCCTCATGGCAAAAGGAGATGGGTAAAAAGCTTCTTTTCTGAAAGGTTAATTGACTTTAGGGAGACCTTCATCTGAGGACAGCCCCTTGTGCTGATTGCCTCTGCTCGTGATTTGGTTGGAGAGGAATGGATTTTGCACTCAAATAATCAGGCATCAAGGAGGAGGGCAACACATGGGAGAGCTGATTTATGTCACCTGGACATAACAAGTGGCAGGCAGGGCTCAGAACATCCTGTGGTGTGCTCTGGACACATCATACCCTCTGCTGATATCAGTAAGGGGTATTAAGTACTGGGCACATTTGAAAATTAGAATCCCTGTGTAGGTTGTGAAATATGGACATGGGGGCTCTGAGTCAAGACTCACAGTCAAGATTATTCAAAATATATAGAAATCCAGTTATTACAGATTTTCAGTAAAGTGTAGGTACCCTTGAAAATTGGAGTCCTGAAATTTACCAGGGAAATTTATGGAGGTGTGAGTATATTAACATATTAAATAACAGGTCACAATTAAATCACAATTAAGTCACAGGTTCTAAACAGATTTTAGGAGACGTGGTCCACATGTACATATTGATTTCTAGACACAGAGAAACTCTGAAAACTTGTCTTTCCATACTGCCTTTTTGATGGAACTTAGTATCCCCTTTGTTACGGTACCTTTTTCATTTGAAATGGGACACATCAGTGCACTGATTTAATTTAAACAGTCACTTGTTTCCCCTGAGTTCCCTCCTTTTCCTGACAAAGCAGCAGAGAATGTTGAGAAGAGGAGTGGGTTGTGTGCAGGAGGAGAAACCCTTCAGGAGGCTCTTGCAGGTCCTGGCCTTGGCCCAGGGCTGCACTGACAGCTCTGGGATTTCCAGATCAGAGCAGGGCCTGGCTCACACAGCCTGGGAAAAGCAACCCTGGGTAGTATCCTCACAGATGTGTGCGTCAGTGCTGTTGACAAGGAGTCAGCACTTGACTATTTCAGTCCTTTGGCCATAGGGAAAATTAACATCACAAAGAGCCAGGCTCTAGGATGAAGCACTAAAGATTCACATGCAGCTTTAAGGACCAAAGAAAAGTTGTTATTTATATTGTAGCAGTACCTGGAGATCTCAGCTGGACTCAGGGTCTTGTTTCTCTGGCTGGTCTTCACTTCCTGTCTCGTGTTTCTCACAAAATACACCTTTCCCTATTACCCAAGCACTACTGAGAATACATTTGATTGTGGCCAAAATGTACTCCTCCAGAAAGCCAATCCTGGACACCATCTAATCAGGACATATAATTTGTTTAGTTTTAAGGTTTCATCCTATCTGCAGATGGGCTAACAAGTTACAAGGTCCAGTAATTATAACCCTGGATATTTCAAACAAACTTTTTTGCTTCTAAAGGGTGGTAGAAGAAGAAAAGAAATGGAAAAAACATCAGCTCAAAATTTGTCCTCCAAGGACCATATTAAAATTTATAGATTAAAAAAAATTATATCATGTATCATAATGAAGCCAAATCAGCAGTTTTGGCCTTGCTTCTCTAAGCAGAAAGGCTTTGCTGTCTGACTTCTCCTTGGCTGCCTTTCTAGGCCTGAAATTCACAGCTGCATTGAAGCGGAGCAAGTCCAATAATGCCATTTGTTTCTCACTTAAAAAAAAAAAAAAAAGGAAAAAGAAGAAAGAGAAAGATGGACATATAAATGGATCATAGAAGAAGGAGGCCATTAGCAGACGTTTAGTCTGACCATGGCTAGAAGTGCAGATGGTTCAGAGGAACACAGCCAACTTGGCGTTTATATAAGCTATCTTGTATCTCCCTCTTTTTTCCCTACACTGGCACAGATTGATTAAGAGGTCAAATAAAGGCTGCTCCAGTGTGAGAGTGTGCACGATGTACGACAAAAAATCCTGTCTCACAATCCAGGGTTTCTAAACAACATAAAAGACAAATCAATGTATAAACTAATTCTCAGCCTGTTTAAGTCTTTTCTTCCTGAGAGCCGAATGGACTTCTCACTCTCTCTCTTGTTTTTTCTTTTCTTTTCTTATCTTTTCAAATGTCCCAGTGACAAAGTGGTAAGTGAAGAAAAGTGGTGGAATGAGAACATAAGGAGGTAGAATAGGAAAGTCCCCTTTAATAAGGCAGGCAAAAATTACTCTATATTCAATAGACAAGAAACATTCTCCAACAAATGTCTCTTCTGAATTATAAGCAAGAGAAGAAAAAAAAAAAAAAAGAGTGCAAAGGTCTTTTTAACTGACAGCTTCCCTTGTGGCAGTCTGCCTCCTGCACTGCCTAGCCTTTTGGTACAGGGGTCCTGCATGTACCTGCTTTACACAGAGCTGAGTCTGTAAAGGAGAATTGGAATTTGGAGATGCCTTCTGCAATAACAAAAGTAATGATCTTCATATGAATTTAGACACGTGGGGGATTTTGATGGTGTTTAAACATCTGCCTTTCAATTTCTTTTAGGATACAGAATGTCTGGACACCTAACTGGTACCCAAATCACAGATTCCTGACACAGAGACCCTCTCCAGGCACAGCGGGTGACCTGCCCAACTCCTGGATGGAGATCATCCCCCCTGAACTTCAGAACCCTGAAGTGCTTCAGCATCTGAAAACTGGGCTAAGCCATGAGCTTTATTAAGGGCAGGAGCCCACCCCTAAGCAGATCTGAAGGCTGGGCTCTGAAGTGAGGCTCAGGTTGCAATAGCTCAAGCGGGCTAACTGAAGTCCTGCCTGCGCTTTTAATGCTTAATTACCCCAGGTGCCACAGGGATGGATGCATTGAAAACAGATGGAGAGGTATTCCTGAGCATCTGAAGATAAGCAGATCGGTTAGGCCAGGTTCTGTGGATCTTGTTTGAATAGTTAATCACAGGAACACAGAGATGAAGAGAACCACGTGGGTCACTGAGCTCAGGTCTGTGAAATTTTCTCATTATAATTTACAACCTGGAGAGTATCAAGAGCATGCCAGGTGCTTCATATAGTCAAACAGTCTGACAAGCTGGTATTTATTTTGGAGCCAAAGGAGGTCTGTTTGTTTTATGAATCAAGGTTGTTATTATTTTTTATTTTGAGACTGGGAGGTTGCTAATCATTTTGTTTACACTGTACTTTGTGAGGGGATATTTTTGCTCCCCTCTGTTACTGTTGACTCTGCATCATGGCCTAGCATTTTAATTTAAGAACTGTGACTTTTAAAGCCTTATTTGTAACTACTGAGTATCCTTTGAATGTGTTTTTGCTTTGGATTATTTAGACACAGCTACACACACACATGTAGATACTGAAATTCAGTAATAATTACAAATAGGTGTCATATATCCTTAGACCACCCTATGGTCCCAAAATTTGGGCATGGTTTAAATATTTGCATGCATACAGGATAAAAACTCCTTGAAAATCCACTCAAAAGAGAAAATTACTTATTAACCAAAGCAACTGATCATCATTTTTCCAGACATGAAAGCAGAAGACAGCAGAAACACTTTTTTTTAGTTGAAATTATTGATGCAGTTTAATCACTTTGAGTGTGCACTAAAGAATTAACAGCAGCCTGATGTTAAAATTTATAACCAAAATTCTTATTTACTGAGTATGAGTTTAAATGACAAAACCACATTGTTATGTCTGCTTTAAGGAAAAGTCTGTCAGGGAGTTTGACATATTGGTACAAGTTTCCCTATAAATATCCCAGAAAAAGCAAGTGCAGATGATTTTAGAAGCATTTATTGGACTATAAAAAGTCAAGATTATGAATAGGTCAATATTTTTTGAAAGGTGTTAATATAAAACAGTGCTAAAAGATTCAGAAATGATAAGTAGATATTTTAAGCTTGCTCTTGACAGAAAGTGACATCTGATAAAGATGGAGATAAAAATATCAATAAAAGATGTTACCTACATTATACCATCCATTTATTTGTTTGAGTTGGTAACAATTAGATTATTGACTGTAAATAATTTTGTAGCCCTTGGTAAATTATTTATGGTCATGTCCTTAAATAATGCCTTTCTTTATATGATTTTTCTTCTGATACATAAAGTGCCCAACATGTTCACTGAGCAATTTTTGTCTACTAATGAAAAACCTCTGAAATCTGGCCAAGAATAACAAATTTAAATCAGCAAAAATAACTTTGTAGCCACCAATATGATCAGATGAGCTAAACTTCTGAAAATAGAGACAGAATGGTAAAAACCAGGCTTGGTAGGATGTTTCTTGCAGCATGAATGTTTTCAGGAGTACTTACAGATAGCCAGTGTGAGACAGGAAGGATTTAAAGGTATTTGGCACAGATACTAGACTTTTCCACAACTCAGCATCACTGGAAAAGTCCAACCTACCATTCAAAGCCATCTGAGGAAACCCTCAGAAGTAATTCTTGGACATACAGCTGAAAACACCAGTCCTCATGTGTAAACAGAAATGAATTTTCCAGGCAATAATTTACAACAATGGGCCAGAGGATGACAGTAGATAGGCAGGCATCTGCCACACATAAATACAAAAGTGAGCTGGACCTGAGCTGCTCTGCTAAGACTTCCAGCGTGTGAGGACACTTTTATCACAAGAAACAGATCCATAAGACGTCCTGAAAACTCAGAGACTGCTGTTATCCCTCCCTCCAGGAACAGCCCAGATCTCTTGTGGTGGGACAGGCAGCCTAATGGGTTGTTACTTAGCTTTTTCAGCAAGGCAGAAGTATCCAGCACATTAAGCCATGATGTACTACAAGCTTGTAAATGACAGATTGTTCATTACAGGGCTTCAGAGAAGTTAATAATCATGATAATGGACCACGAGCCACAAGTGTCTCCTGTATACCACTCTTTCAATTTTATAGACATGTATAAACTTAACACATCAAACTCTTGTACTGCACAGTCAAGTGGGAGAATCAATTAAGCTGGTTGAGAGGTTTTGCAGTGAAAACTGAGGGAAAAGTTTACCCAGCACATTCCCCTGCCCTTGTCAGACTTCCAGAGGGCTGGGGAAGGATGATCAGCTTCTTCACACAGAACATCTTACAAGATTTTGAAGATACAGGCACTTAACTCTGGAGCACCTATTTAACTCTTTTGTTATAAGATACCTGAATCTAGTAGACTAAAATGAAAACAAAAAAAGTGACATGGAAAAATTTCAGCAGGAAAAAAGCTGAGTGTTTCAGAGAACTGACTGTAGGGATTACTTACAGGGGTAGCAGAAAACAAATAAAAAGACCTGTTTTCTAAGGACAATCAGAAAGGTTGCTATCCATTGCCACATCTTCATTCTCCTTTTCTCCCACTACAGTGGAGTGAAAATCAATCCCCATTTCTAATTATTCACAATTACTCTAATTATTACTTGAGAATCATCAGAGGAAATAAAAGGAACATCATAGGCTGCAACACCAGAAACAGTTACTAAGATTTTCTGCAGGTTTCCCTATAGATGCCACAATTTTCTTCTCAGAGGCAACCATACAGACAGCATGGAAGTCCCTCAGGAATGCAATTATTGAGATGAATGATAGGAAAATGTCCAGTCTTGCCACAGAACCACCAAGAGTGGTTCTGTTCTTGGCATGTTCATGTTCACAAGACTGGATGGCTTCTCACACTGGTTTTCTGCATGCCATTTCTTATAAAGTTACCAAAAAAACTTTTCCTTTGTTAAGAGGAGAGGACTGTGTTCCTAAATCTGGGCAGTGGAATTGATTTTAGGAAAGACTTCCTCGCTGAAGGTGTGGTCAAGCATTGGAACAGGGAAGTGATAGAATCCCCACCTCTGGAAGTATCCAAAAAAAGGTTGGGGTGTGGCACCTGGAGACATGGTTTATCAGTGGATACGGCAGGGCTGGGTTAACACCTGGACTCCATCATCTCAGGGGTCCTTTCCAAACTTAACAATTCTATCATTCTAGGATGTAAAATTCAAAATTTGTTATATTTATTTGTAGGTTATCCAGGACAGCTTCGGGACCCCTTATGAGTCACCTCCAGCTAAGGATATTCTATAATTTTTACCTAAAATACAGGTGGGCAGGACATGAGAGGGAAGTTCTATAGACACAAAATGTGACTTTCACTTAATCTAAGACAATTGATCTAGGAGTGCTTCAGGGTATTGCTAAAATTCTGGTTAGGTAGTGTGTTATACCAGCTTATTTTTACCTTTATATTTGTTAAAGAAAATATGTTAAAGTATGAGTAAGTGTGCTGTTTTAAACTCATGTGTTTTTGAGTATAAGAAAATGGTCTGTGCCATAGATGGACAGAGGCCTTTTGTCATCAAATAAACACTTTTTCAATCTCTTTTGCTGTTCTGTAATTTTTTGATATAGCAAAAACCTCAAATATTTAATATATTTGGAAAATTCTTCTTCCAAGTAAACCTTGGCATTTCTTGACAGAGCTCTTGGGTCCAAATTAACCCCACCAGTTTTTAAGTATTTATGTTATCTTCCTAGTTCTTCAAGCTCAGGGTTTTGTTCCTAGACTGGAGAGAGCAAGAGGAGTGCATCTAGAAACTGCATTTCAGCTGAGATCTCCTTTTAATCTGTTTCTGGATCTGGGAATATGTTTTGGGACAAGGAGATGAAATACATGCAGGGCAAACCACACACACTGTGGTCTTTCGTATGGCAAACACTGCCCTTTATGGCTATATTACAGAGTCAAAGTTTTTCCACCAACAATGGAAATTGGGTCTTTTATTACAAGTGAAAAACTGCAGCATTTTTTTAAAACAAAAACCCAGCCCAGAAAATAAAAAAAAAACACTTTCCACATGAAACTTAAAACTTTTTGAGTAGCATGGATGAAAGGAAAGTAATTTTTTTTTTCACAAAGAGTACCTCTCAAAATAATTTCTACTATTTATGCAATTCTTCTACAAGTTGGTTGTAGATTATTGGATGAAATGCAAAATAAACTGTCTTTTTTAACACATATGTTGAATAACAATTAATATCAAAATTTCCAGCTTGACCTTCTAGACCAAATGGCCTGGAACAAATGGAGTAGTTACCAGCAGGGAGATGTCCTTGCCTTCCTAAGCCCCATGATGCTGCTTAGAGACTTTTAGACCAACTTCATCCTTGCTGGTTTTGAGCAGTTTATCCAGCAGTATCCAGTTTTAGGCTCTTCCAGAAACATGAAAGGACGGCTGGTATTGCTGATCTCCCTGTTTATCCTCCTGCTATTAAATTCATTATATTCTAATGAATTCATCTTAAACTGAAGCTGCTCAGGAGCTGTGCTGTTGTTGCTGTCAGTGTAAGTCAATGCTGCTCTCATCTGAAGGCTCTGATGTGTAAATTACTTGCTACCAGTGCTCTGACTTTATGTGTAGGCTGGGACTGTCAAATGCTGGACAGGCACACTAGCAACCTAAATTTTACTGAGTCTAGAGTTAGAAATAAAAAGATCATGCATAAATAGAGTGCAGATTGTCAGCCTAATGTAGTCTATGGTAACAAAATTCTGACTCTCCTCTTTTTATATCCAACGAGAGCTAAATAGCAAGGAAAATCCAGTAAGTAATGCAAGCAATTATATCTGTTTTCCTGCAGATAATTTATGCGTTATAACAATACAGGAAGGCTACCATCCCTGCTTGTAATCACAGGCTGAGGCTATTTTATAAACAGTGAAACCACCCATTGCTGTTGTCCATCATTTATTACTCGCTTAATAAATACTTCAATTACATTTAATAAATAATGTATTCAGGCTCAGCGAAGTGATAATTCTTTAAATTAATTATTAAATTCATGCAAAAAGGTTTTATTGCAAGCACTACTAAAGGAAATTTCTGTCTTTTATCTAAAGTGATTATTCATTATGTGCAGTAAAAGGCTCCATTTGCATATTATTAGTGAGGTAACCTTTAGCCTTCCTGGCAACAATAAAGATGCATCTTGATGTTGCTGTGCATTAATGTTCTAGGTTAGCCTTCCAAAACTAAAGTGATGATAAACAATATGTAATAAAGCCTTTGTTTATGGCCTTCTACCAGCTGTTTTCTGATATCTCAAATATACTACAATGACAAAATGTCCAGTAAATGTATTACAGCAAGTTGTTAAAAGGTGTTGCCTGCAGATGGTTAGTTGATGGGAAACAGTAAAGTGGAACAATTAATACCCTGGAGATATGAGAAGTAAATTCGTCTCAAACAGACTTTTTAAAAGCCCTCTCTTTGATGGTCTCCCATGTGCTGCCCTGTACTTGCTGCTGCCCTTGCCTGCTACACAGCAGAGACTCTGGGAGTTAGCCATGCACTTCGGCAGGGCTCAATTCCCCAGACAGCAGAATTTTTCCTGTCTTGAGCAACTCTCAGTACCTACATAAGGAGTTCCCAACGCTGTCCTCTACCTGCCCTAGCCTAGATGTCACAGTGAGGGAGAACTTGCTGTGGAGGGAAGTCTCAGTGCTTTTCATTGAGAGAAACCAGAGTGGCTTCTCTTTTCACTCTTTTAATCTTTTGTTACCTCTTAAATCCCTAGAGCAAAAATTCAGGAATCCTTAAAGGGAGAATGACCCAGGTTAGTGAGCCTGTAGGGCGTGTTTCATAGCTGTGGAGTTTGGCAGCTCCTGGCTGGGAAGACCCATCCTGTGGAGCTGAGCTGACAGCCTGGTGCAGGCTGAGCTGTCAGTGCCACTGATTCACAACATTCCCTGAAATCAATCCTGAAAGTCAGCCTGAGAGGCTTCAATGAGCACATCTGGCCAGGAGCTGACTGCACCAGCTGGATTCTCCAGGTCTTCATCCCTCAGCCCTTCATCCATGAGTCCTTCTGAGACCTGACTGCTGGGATCTTGGGTATATATGTAGCCCAGGATCCTGTTTTTGCAGGGAAATCCTGACCTCTTCTCCCCTCTGAGATGTTTTCCTTTCAGGGATGCCATCTCACAGTGCAGAGTCCTGATCAAAGCTGATATTTCATCTGGGCACATAAACAGAGCAGGTAACACCCCCCGACCGTGTCGTGATCAATGAGGGCCACAGAGCCCAATCCATCCTTGGGATAAACACACAAACATTCACCACCCCTTACGCTGTCTGATGCTGGAGTTTTCATTAGGCTGCCTGTCCCTCTGGATGATGGAAATCTAGGCAGCACATAGGTCCTCAAACAGCTTTGATTTGTGTCCTGACAGATATTGATGTAAAAAAAAAAAAAAAAAAAAAAAAAGGAATAATTATAACTATTAAATTATGATCATGTTACTTCCCCTACAAGTCTGTAGTCTCAACCACAGTGAAATTTTTAATGCATGTTCTCCACATCCTGCTTTATTTAATCCTTTTCTTTTAAGATGTTTAAAAAAGAGTCTCCAGAAAGACAAACTGGAAGCCAAAAATTGACCATAGGCTTCTTTTAACTATATCCCAGGTGAAAAACCTTTTATTTTCAGAGTATGTATCTTGTCTTTTATTTTTCTCCCCGCCCCACTACAAGCCAAATACAGGTTCTATTTCACCACTTTTACAGGTCTTTGGAAGTAAGAATCATCTTTAAAGTTCCTCCCAAAATATAACATCCTATGATTTCTGAAAAAATAATTCACATAATGCATCCCAGCTGGGAGCTCATTATTTTAAAGATGATATGTATTTAGTAAATCTACATGAGGAAAGCATATACTCTTTCCCACAGGTTAACCAAGAGGCCAGATGAGATTTTTTTTTTCCCACCAAATGCCTAGAGTTAAAATTCTGTTGTTTATTTTTTTTTGTGGTCATTAAAGAAAATCACCTTCAAAAGGCAGTGCAATGTGTCCTGAGGTGTTTATCTGAGACAAGCAGGATGGCTCCCATTGCAGTGGCCAAGCTCTGTTGTGGGACCCCAGGAAATCCGAGTGAAGAGTTTGAAACTACTGAGTTTAACCAGGATGAGGCCTGTCCACCTAAACCCAAGAGAAAAGCCTTAAAATTTATAGATTATTGTGCTGCAGCAGATCAGGACAAATCATGGGAAAGAATCAGGATGGTTATTAACCTGTTAATGCCCAGGACAGGGAAACACCTTGTCCTACATCAGCATTTGACCCTGTGTGAATTGCCCTGAGTTAGCTTTGTTGCAGCTCCCTTTCCTGCTCAGGAAGCAAGACCCATTTTGCTCTTTAGCCAGACTTTTTTTTCAGATTAAGATGTTGCCCAAAGAAGTTGCAGGACTCTGTTATCTCCTTTTCCAGATCTGATTCCAAATTAAAGGCATTTTTGTTTCCAAGTTACTCCTTAATTCATACAAAAATTAAAATATATATCAAATCACTCTAGACCTTGCTCAGAGATGAGAAAGAATTCAGCATTTTATGGATCCAGGCTCCCTTCCCCCATCCTGCTAGATATTCACATCTCTAACACGGAGACCTCTGGTTCACCTTTGAATCACTTATGTTCTCTTCACGATAGCAATCAGCTCAGTCCTACATAAAGTGTAAAGTGCTGACATTTTCAAGCAGCCTAATGTTTCTTGCAGTCATCTAGCAGCCTTTCAAATGTATAATCCTAGATGCCCCTGCTTTCCTTAATCAGCTAGCAGTGAAAAAGAAAAATGGAATAAAAGGACCTCATATATCCTCTTCTCCCTCCCTCCTGCAATTTGCTGTCTGTCCAAACTAATCCCCCCCCATCCCTCCCATTACACAGATGCAGTGAGATCTCTGAGCACAAATGTTGTAAACCTCAACACAACTTCACCAATTCACACTGAGGGAAATAAATTTAATTCACTCAGCTTCTCATCATCTTACGGCCCCTTTAGGGCTAATCATCTGTATTAACTTTCTCTGGAGTCTTCCTAATGTCTGAGTGCCGCTGACTATTTTGTACCAGAAATGCATGTGGCAAGAGAACAAATTGCCCAACAGTGGATTTCCTTTCTACAACAGTGGTTTTACTGTTTAAAATGAAAGAATCGGGTCTGGAGTGGTGTTGACTTAGGGCTTGGATGGCAGGTTATGTGGCTGACTACAACAGCTTCATGCTGGAATTTGTAGTAAATAATTCTTTCCTGAATAAAATTGTTCAGCGTTTATGCAGACAGGTAAACTTTTATTTCTATTCAAGAGCCACAAATTATTTTAAGATTTGTGATTTTGAGAAGATTTATTTTAAGAAGAATGATCCCTTTCTCAGCCAACCAATTTCTGGAGTTACCAAATTTTAATAGTTAACCGTCTTTTTTTTCCTTTTTTCTTTTTTTTTCTTTTTTATTGCAGATCTGCAGTAAGTATCGTTTTTAGTAGCTGGCCTTGAATGCTGATAAAAGCTCATGCTTGACTTCAAACCTGACTGAGATGTGCTTCTTTGAGGTGCTACACAATGTCAACACACTTTTGTTCAAGGCTGTGGATTCAAATTCTTGTTCTTCCACAGATTTAGTGTGTTCTTCTTAGTAAGGACTTTGAAGTGCTGCTGACCATACATTTTTTTCTTTACAGTCTGCTTAACATTCTCCAAGGGACAGGGGTTGTTAGCATGTATTTATATCAGGATGTGAATTGCATACTACAGAAATCAGCAGAATTTATTTTCCTGCTTGTTGACTCTTCACACCTACCTTGCCTTTCTTTCCCTTGACCTGTCATATTGCCCTTTTTGATCTAAGACCCTCAATCACCAGGGAGAGGTTGAACTCCCAGGATTAATCCTCATCCTCTGGTCTTTTCAGTTCTGTTTTTTCCTAGGTATAAAGTGCTGTTTGGACATGTTTCTCTGTGATATGTTATCACCAGTGTTAAAACTGCATGGCAAAACCAGAACTTGACACCTATCTACTTCTTTCCTCCTCCCTTTTCCTCATGGTTTCTGGTCCCTAAAGATAATATATTTCTAATGGACATTTATCTGTTCTAATTATAGACTTTTTTACCCCATCTGATTATCCAGATGGGGTATTCTGATTATTCTGATCCGAAATCTCCTCTGAGGCAGCCTCTCACTTTTCCCTCTGAGCTTGTGTAATATCTGGGGATATGAAACTTCTACTCTGGGTTAAGTTCAGATGTGCTGAGTAACACCTTGTGGGGCATCATCAGTTTTCAAACAGACCAAGCTGAAAAAAAACCTCCTCTTCACCAGAAATCTGAAAATTCCTTTTTTTTTCTGGTTTTCACATGGGACATTCCAAGGTTTTTAAGGAAGACAAAACCAAAAGCTACTTTAGGACCAATGTCAAGGTTTTCTGCAGTGCCTGCAGTAAACAAGGGTTTACTATATATCTATTTCTGTGTTGCAGTTTTGTGTGGAGATAGGAGATGGATGTAACATCCCTTTCCTTTCCAGCTACCCTGCTCTCAGTGGAGGGAGAGCTTTCCCACAGACCTCTTCATTCTGGAAAATCATCAGGAAATATTGGGAACAGCCCCATCAAGGTCAGCTGCTTTCACAGCCAGAGAGATGCAGTGTTTACTCCTAGTTTTCAAACTGCCTAATTGCCCCATTTTTTTCCTTTCCTTCCTTCCCTTTAGAGTCAATATTTTCTTTTTAAACCAAAAATTAATTCCAGATATAAGAGATATTCCAGAAACCAGTGGTTTCTTCTAGCTGATCACATAATTCCTGTCTAAGGGTCTTGATCAGGTTTTTCCTTTCACAAAAAAAAAAATCCATTTGGGGGCTGAAGAAATTTTGAAAATCTATAGACTCAGTTCTAGAAACTAGAATTTTCTTTTGAAGTCACAAAATTCCCAACCAGTTTTCACTGCAGAGTCAGATTTCCAGGGCCAGTGGGAGCTGAGCCTGGAGCACCAAACGAGATTCCCACTCTCTTCTCTCTAGAGGAAGAGTTGCAACACAGGCCAAGTGTTTGGGTTTCCAGACAGCAAACTGCAAAATTGCGGCTACTGGCATCATTTGTGCCTTTCATATTTCATCCAGCAATCAATCTCCTTGTATCATCAGCTAGGAGAAGAGAGTTTGATGAAAAATCATGACTAAGGGTGTGAGTGGGAAAAGTGAGGATTGACTATTTGGCTCAGACACAGAAAATTTGTACATGTGAAGGGCATGTGGTAGTAGAGTTAGGATTTTTTCTTTTTTCACCCAGTGCAGCCCTATACCTTTATCCATTTCCTCCTGCAATCTCCAGATGATGTAAGTGCTGCTATAAATGATATTTCAGCTTTTTATAACTTCAGACACACAGATTACCTCCCCAGCATCCTTTTACTGCTGAGTGCGGGTGAAAAAAAAAAAAAAAGTTTTTAAAAATGTGCTTTCCACTCATCAGGTTCAGTCTATTTCAGTAAAAGAAGTGAGTGGAAAAAGAAAGGCAACAATGATTGCACGGAAACGTTCATATACTTTGGGTGAAGGATTATATTTTGCTAAACCTTCCAGGAAAATAAAACTCAGGAAAACAAGAATGCTTTACAGAGGTATGAGACTCTTTGTCACCAATCAATGATATTTTGGCTTGCTATGATTTCTTCATTGCCTCCCTCCATCTTCAACAGGATGTTTCATTCTGAGTAATCTTGCTTTTTTGGGCCTCTCTGCCTATCGATTTAGCTAAATTAATAGCAAATACACCAGAAAGTCTGGGTTCCAATGATATTTGTTTTTCTACTGAAATTGTGACTCATGTTTGATGGATAAGTCTAGAGTGATGAAATGAAAGGAAAGGTGAAAACAAAAATATCTGGAATAAACTTGTGTGGAGGAATTGTTGAGGCTGGAACTAGAGAGAAGTCAGGAACCCTATTTTTTGTGAGCACATACTTCCGAGTTCATGCCAACAGCTGCCCTCTCTGTTGCTTTTCTATTTTGAATAACAGGAATTTGGAGATATTTACCCAGAATTTTCTTTTTGAGTTGAAGAGGTAGAAAGAGGGAAAGCAAACCATCCAGTTTCTGAATCACCACCAGAGCAGGAGCACCTGCTGGCTTCTTGTCACCATTGACTAAGAGGAGCCCACGGTGGCTGCACTCCTAATTTTGGCACTTTGGTTTAATGGCCTTGGCTGTCTGGAAGGCATCCCAGATTATGTCCCCTTTTCCACCTTCTTCCATTTGTGCTTAAATGAGCATAGGTCCTGCCGCTGTACTAGCAGGATCACAAATTGCTTAAATGTGCTGAAAGTGAGGTGTAACAGGGACATACTAAATGATCCTGTCGAGCATCATTATCATGAGGAGCTCAAATGGCTAATTATACCACCCTGTCCTCGGCCTTCAAGCTGACTAGAAATTTGTTTTGAAGCTAAGAATTTGATTGGATTTGTGAAAACATAAAAAAAAGGTATTGAATAGTGTCCCATTTGCCCATCCTTTATCCTTTCTAAGCAGTTTTCTGTCAACCAGGCAGGAGAGTGGTTCCTGTCTTTCCATTCCACAATCCAAAATCTCATGTTCAGCCCTTTTGACACAGACCTGCGTATTCTCAGTGATGAGGATATTAGTTATATGGGGTATTAGTTATATATAATATTAGGATATTTTATTGCTTAGACCCCACTTCTGAACAGTTAGGATTTATGTTACTTATTAAGGGAGGAGATTTGTAAATAATCAGTAATCTGAATATCTTTTACCAACCCTGAGGGAAGACAAGCTGTGTACTTAAGCTGGTCAAGTGTTGTCCAGAAGAATTGTCACTGGAAGTGCTCAAAAATGTGTAGATGTGGCACTTGGGGACATGGTTTAGTGGTGGAGCTGGCAGTGTTAGATTAATGGTTGGACTCAACATTAGAAGGCTTTTCCAACCTTAATTATTTAATAATGGGTTTATGATTTCAACACTGGAAAGTGATGATTCAAGGTCATGAAATGTGCCTTCAGAATCTTTGATGTCACTGGACATTTTCACCTACATCCAGTGGAGCTGAAGAAGAAGAAATGAAGGCTTCAGGGAATTCCTAAATCACTGACACTGCGAGCAACCAAAGTCTGTGAGACCCAGGTACGTGGGGTAAATGTGGGTCTACAGAAAAAAATGTTCCCTGTACCACAGAGAATTAAATCTCTACTGTAAAATGGCCTGCAAGAGAAAAAAAAAAAACAAAACAAACCAAAAAAACCCAGTCCATCATCTCCTGATATGACTCTTGAAAATCTGGCTTTTGGGGCAAGTCGGTATCAACAGAATTAGCATTAGTAATATTAGCCAGTCGTACACTTTTTTATTTCTGGCAAGCATTCACTTCATCAATTTAAAGGAGAAGTTAGTGGAAAGAGGGAGGAGTGACTCAGTTCCTATTAATGTCCTCTTTGTCTTGTAGCACAGATGGAATTCATATAGATAGCTAAAACTGCTGAAAAAAATGAAAGATTATTATAATAAAGCATCAAAAGGTAGAAAATACCAGAGAGGATAATTACATTGTCATATTTTTATATGGAAAATTATTTTCCAGGCAAATGTTGCCTGTTTGGAGAAGTTGAAAATAACTATAAATACATCCTTCTGAATGTCATGGAACAAAACAATTTTAAAGTTTAAACCCCATTATTTTAGAAGAGCCATTTATTTCAAGTAGGTGGCAATTTTCTTCCCCTCCCCCAGCCCACATAATTCAGTAGCTATTCACCTCTCACAATTTTCATCCAGCCTGTTCTTTAGAATCCAATTGCAACCTTTAAAGTAGTCATCTATTTCTAATGGAAATCTCCACATCCAGCTCTCTGAGCTATTTTTCCAAACTCTTAATAAATTGCCTCAGGTTGTAGAGCTAGTAGTGACACTAAGTGGGGGAGGCCTTTCATAAAATGTTCTGAACCTCAATTCTCTTCTCACCCTTTCTTTTGTCCACTGCTGTGTGCATTTTTGCAGATTTCCAATAATTGCACAGTCAAGTGGAACTGATGAATTTATTCTCCGGCAACAGAATTTGGGAAATTTGCCAGATAAGTGGGTATGAGAAGGAGCATGTAAACGGGGTCAGCTCAAGTAGAATTGGATCTTGAAAGAGCAGTAAATACCCTGCTCCCACAGAGTACTTTTCTTGGCAAGAATGATCTCTTCAGGGAGAGAAAGAGGAAATCAGAGGGTGACTTATGTTACTGATCTTGCCTCCTGCTGCTTCCTCACAATGGGTGTCTGCAGAGGGCTGGAAGTTTTTGAAAGGCAGGTGGGGCATGGCAGCGCTTGGGGTGCTCTCTGGGCACGCTCCTTGTGGAAGTGCTGGGATGAGAGGCGACCTCAGGGGATGCCACAGCATCACCTGTGAAGAATCTCAAGTGTGTCCAAGTGCCTGTCTGAGATGCTGGAGCTGCTGGATGAGAAATGAGTCAGGACAGTGAGCCTCAGGTAATTACTGGCTCCTCTGGTACACAGCCCCTGACATAAAGGAGCAATAATTCTACTGGCAGTATTTGATTGTAAGTCTCTTCAGAACCTATAAAACAGCATAAGATGGGCACTCAGGAATAGTGTATCAAAAAAAAAAAAATGGAATGGGTTGTTTGAAAGAGACCTTAAAGCTCATTTAACCCCCCCCTAATGTGGGCAGGGACACCTTCCACCATCCCAGCTTGCTCCAAGCCCCATCCAGCCTGGCCCTGGACATTTCCAGGGATCTAGGGGCAGCCACAGCTACTCTGGGCACCCTGTGCCAGGGCCTGCCCACCCTCCCAGCCAGCAATTCCTTCCCAATATCTAACCTAGGCCTGCCCTCTGTCAATGTTAGATGAGAGAAATGTTTTGCTAAGATGGCTGTATTCTGGAGCAGAAGGCTATATGGACACAGCAAAAGAAGCAGCTGTCCTGCTAAAAGAGACGGTGGGCATGTAGGTTCTCAAGTGTGTCTAAGTACATAATGTTGTCATGAGGAGGGCAAACACAGTCCTGAACATCTAAGCAGGGGAATTATCGAATAAAGAAGGGAAGCAATGTTCCTTGGTAAGGAAGATGGTATCTTAGTGCTGGTTTCTACACTTTGAAAGAGGCTGTGTGTGAGTCCAAAAGCAGCCAGAGAAGCATTACAAGCATGCTTTACAGCAGGGAGAACCGGTCTCACCACCAGAAATTTAAGAAGTCCAATCTATCTAGTTTATCCAGGAGTATACTAAAAGGTGAATTGGTCATGGTCTACAAATACCTGTGTTAGGAAGAGATTTTAGGAAATAGACAATTTTTTAATTATGGAGAGCAAAGCTTAATGAGATTTGGTAGTCTTGAACAAAGCTTTTGTGAACTCAGAGTAGGAATGCAGAGTACATTTTTAACTGTGAAGATAATTAACCATTGAAACAGTTTAACTGAGAGTATGGAAGACTTTCTGTCACTTGAAAATGAGCTAAACTATTATTTAAACTCAATTAAGTTCCTGGTGCAGATATAGCTACAAGGTTTTGTGGTCTGGTGTTATGCACATCAGATTGAAGGCTATGACTATCTCTTCTAAATTATAATTCTTCATTAATCATTTCTGTATCAAAGGGATACTTCTTTAGAAAGGGCAGGAATTACTCTGAAGACTGCAATTAAGAACACTACATTATCACATATTTAATTCTATTGGAACATAAATGAGCTATAACATTTAAAAGGCTTTAAGAAATAAACCCCTCTGCATTGCTCTGGGCTTGCTAGTTCTGTCCTGAGTAGTCAATATTCACAGATTCATCTTCTGGTTTTTTGGACATCATCAGCCACCTGACCTGACCTCAGAATTTCACCTTCAGGAACAATAGAACGGGGAAACCATCTTCTGTTCCTTTGCTATTCTCTGGAATCAAAGCCCCATCTCCTTTGAAGGGACAAAAGAAGTGCTGGCAAGACTGATTTTGCTTGTTTTAAAGCAGTCTTTTAGAGAATCTCATGACAACAGTGCTATCTTCCATGCCAGCTTGTCGATGAGGTTTAGTCACCTGACTGACAAAAAACCTTCACTTTGTCATAGAGAGAATAAAAAACCTGAAATGTACTCCGCTGCCAGATCATTAATGGTGCAAGGAAGAAACTGAGGGCTTGTGACTGAGCTCTGCATCATGGCTGCAACTGTATAGAGCTGAGGAAAAGCAAATCCAAAAAAAAAAAAAAAAAAAAAAAAAAAAATCAGTGCACAACCATTGCTGAGGGAGAGGTTCATTCTTCATCAGAATCCTCCAGGGCACAACAAGTCACTGAGGTCAGCAGGACACAGGGACTTACACCTGGAAATATAAACCTGTGCTTGCTTGAGGAATTGCTCACATCATCCACAGCTTGAGAGGTCTGCTGCCATTCATGCAATATTAGAGCGAGGCAGGAGAGAACTTGTGGATTTATATTATTCCTTACACCAAGGAATACCTTCTGCAATATCAAGCCAACCCACCACCAAATCTGTATTAATTTCAGAGAGCTCAGTACCTTGTAGGTTTTTCCGTGTGAGATCAATGGGGTCTAAGGAAAATCTGCAGGTGTTTCTGCCCTTCCCTGAGAGCTCACTGCAAATATTCCTTTCTTAGCATTGCTCCAGGAGAAGTGAAGCACATAAAATGTATGGAGCCTTAAGAAGATATTGCAAACAATTTTTGTGGGAGCAAAACAGTGACTCTCACTGCAGTAACAAAAAATACGAAAGGTCTGCATGAACAGACAAGTGTCACAAGCTGCTTCTGCACCTACTGAAATTCTTTGGACCTTCCAAAACATTGAATTCAATGCAACACTGTATTTTAACAAAATTAAGGAACCTATAAACAGAGATTTACAGAATTTCCAAAGGTTATACAGTTTAAAAAGTAGATTCTCTACTACCAAAACTGAAGCTATTTGGATCAGAATCAACCTGCATGCTGCATTTGTGTTCAATTTCAAAGTTAGATGAGAAGTAGACAAATGAAAAAAACAATGATGAAAAGACGGCTGTGCTCTTTGCTTAGAAGATGAAATACACTTTAAAAGTTCATTTTTCATGAAGAGAAGGCTTAAGAAGGACCTTTCCTTACACCACAGTGGAAACAATCTGTTTTTTTTCAGACTGGACCATATAATTTCCATTGGATTAGGATATTTGTTTTAAGTAGTTTGGTCTCTAAACCAATATGAAGGGTTTTTTTTTCCCTCCCCTTGGCAACATTGCAAACTTTTGTCTCTGAGACCTATGCATTTGCTGTGGTTTTCACCTCCTGCAGTGAGTTGAACTCCTGTCTAGAAGGGACAGAGTCCATGTGCCACAAAACCAACATGCAAAACCATTTGGGGCTTGTGTGGCTAAATGAGTCAATGCCCAAAAGTCTGCTTTTTACTGTGCTTGGTGAAGGCAGCTTCCTTTCCCCTGTGTTTATGAGAATGAATTACCTTGAGGTCTCACAAAAAGCTGTGGCATGTTCTTGCTACCCGCTGGGCAACTGAGAGCAAATGAAACCACACTTGATTTTCATAAGACAGGTAATTATCAGCAATTGAGTAACTCACAGCCACAAAACTACAGCTGAACAAAACTGCGGGCTCTGGAGGTCTCTGGCTCTAAGACACAGAGGTTCTCATACTTCACTCAATTTAAACCATCCTGAAATGACACTAGGTTTTCCTATCCAGGAGAGAAACAAACCTATATTTGCAGCTTTATGGTAACACTGTTATTTGTTCCCCATAATTTCATCCCTTTTTCACATTGTTCTGGTACAGCTTGCCTGAGGAAGTCTTCCCTTGTCAAGACAATGGCAAAAATTAGACAGTATTATCTTCTCCCTCTACCCCCAAGCACCCAATGAAACCGTCCTTCCAGCCCACACAATTCAGTCTTGATAAATCAGCGTTTTCAATAGGAAATAAATTGGTTACATGACAAATTTTCAGCTGGTTCTAATAAGAACTGGCAAAGGCCACAGTGTGATGACAACTTGCTTTCTCTTAGGGCATTTCCTCTTCCACTGAGATATCTCTGGACACCCATTCTTTGCCTTTCAGCTGCTCTTCCATCTGCTGACATCAAAACCTCCCCATAGGAAACACCTGCCCAAGCTGGGAGAGGCGGCGGGAAGTTTCTTATGGTGCTATGGGAGAGTTTGAACAGAGAAGGAGATCCGAGATCCTTTAATCAATTTTTGGACTTTCTCTTCCTTGGCCTGCCTTGCTCTGTGGCCAAGGTCTTGAAAGAACAGCCCCAGCTTGAGCTACATAATTTGCAACTCAGCTGCAGCTGCCAGCAGTAAAAACTTGATGGCAACCTTCATCCTGGGAGTGTCCATAAGGGATGCATGGAAATTAGCAAGGAAGTGAGTCACAGAGTGGACACATCCATCAGCCTCTTATGGTTCATAATCACCATCCCAAAATCAGCTCCTTCTCCTGTTATGTGGTGACTTCACACTGCTACAGGACAAAACAGATTGTTCCAATAATGTAGTCAATGATCAAAATTAAAAAGTGGGGCCACAAAATTATTATGATGTTCCTCAAAAGCAAAGAGGACTGTGAAGAGATGGATTGCTGGTGAAATTAATTGGAAGAGAGGCCTTAATTTTTATTAATCTTTTTGAAATATTGCCTGGTCATTGAGATCCTCATGGACAGGATAATTCTTTGTGGTTTGTGAGAGAAAACTGGGGAGATGATTATTTGGTGAGAGTGGGAACATAAGAGAGAAAACTGAAGTCATTAGGAGGAGGAAAGGGCTATAACCTATAAGTGTCTATGAACATATCTGTTGTACATTGTGGGGAATACAATGACATTCTTGGATAATAAAATTAAAAAGGAAAAAACCAAATCATTTTTACAGACTGCAACAAAAAATTTTGGACCTTGAGGCCAAGGGGTGTGGCAAATTCAGTCCTGCAATATCTTTCACTGCAGAGTCACAGTTGAACTCAAAAACTGATGTGGTTTCAGTATTATTATACAGTGTTTTAAGGGAACAGAAGCTTGTTTTCTGCCTAATGACAGCTGGTTTCGAGACAATTTAGAAATAAACCTTGCAGCTTGGATTGAGGACCTTTAGAGAGAGGATGGGTGTGTTCTGCATGTCCATGTCTATACTCCAGCTATGCTGTTGGATAGAAAGCAAACACCTGAGCTTGCCCAGCATGGTGCATCCATGCAGCAAGAATTGTCAGTGCTGATTTCTCCATGCCCAGGAGGATGACCTGCAAGGCCCTCACATCTGCTACTGCTCACCACATGAGCAGCAACACATCACTTATTTCCCCATCAGCAGTGCTTTGACCTTGCTGATGGCTTTGCAGATGGATGTTTTGTCAGTTTAGACTCCAGTGCATTTCCAGAGGCTTTTGCTTCCAGCCTTGCCCCTTTTCTTGAAAACCATGTCTTGTGCTAAAACAAGGGGAATTCCAATACTTTGCACAGATTCTTTGATAATTTTGACAGAGGAAGCAATGGTTCTTTTGCGCATTTAAATTGACAATAAGCACAGTGTGACCTCCTCTAAAATCAGTTTTCCATCAAGCAATGGAACTCCAAGGATAAAGTTACCATGTCAGGCTCAGCATCCTTTGCTCCCTATCCACCTTTCCCCAGATGCATTTTTTTTCTGTTAGTCTCATCTGCATACACTTCTAGATGATTTTCTTATATACCCTCACTAAGCCATGAAAGGGTCAGCTTCTCCTCTAGTTTTTGGCTGCTGACATTTTCTGGAGGTCATTAAGGTAACAGCAGATTTATTCCAAAATAACTGGCATCACCAGGTGACCATAGTGCTCTTTCCCAAGCTCAAGATAAGCTCATGTCAGAATTGTGCTTTCTTATTATTATCTCAATTTTACTCCATGTGTCACCTTTCCCATCTGGAAACAGGTCCTAACTGAGCTAAGCCTTCACAAGGACTAGATTGAGAAAGAATATTTCAAGTCCAGCAATAAACTAGAAAATGGCTGTGTCTTACAAGGATTTGGGATCATTTCAGAAGGCATAAAGGTCCATCTTACCTCAGACCAGAAAACATTTCTTTTAACATAATTTTCATTCAGTTTGGCAAACAAAGTAGAAAATTTTAGCCTTTGGCAAATATTGCTATAAAGCAGAAATCTAGAAAATAAAGTACAGGATAGATTACTTCAGGCCAGAAAAATTGCTTCAAATAAATACTTTTTTTCTCCTAAACATTAGTTTGCTTTCTCAGTATAAAATTTTTCCTTAAAATTTGATCACCGTCTGAGCACTGAAATATGAAGAATTTGTTATGGTACATTCAACTCATATTTCTTGATTTTTTGCCTTTTGAAGGTTTTAATTATGCATTTTTAGTTTTTCTTCAAGTCAGAGCATCCATTCAAGCCCATTTTCTAAGAGAGACTTCTAGATAACTTTCATAAAGTTTCTTTGGAGCTTCACTCATCAATGGAAACAACTGGTTTTCAAGAAGGATGTGATGATGTGGCATATGAATGCTATAGCAATCAAGAAAAAGGTGAAATTGTAAAAATTCATTAGTTTTTAACATGGTTAAGAATTTCAGCATAAATTTTCCCAGAAAAGTAGCAGTGCTCTCCCCATTACTGTAGAAAATATATATAATTTCATCCCTTAATAAGCTTTGCAGCGAGAATTGTAGCAAACCTCATAAATTCTGTGAGTTTTTCAGCTTCAAAGGTTCTGCTCAACACTCTGAAGGCTGCTAGCTTCTTGTTAGCCCTGTGGGCTGGTACTGGGTCATGGTAGCTAGAGGTGGGAACACTGTTTTCCCACAGCTTCACCTCTGTGGCAGAGCCTGGCTTTGGCACACGATGCTCAACAAGTTTCAAAGTTCTTGTGAAAGTGCCATGGAACAGCATGAACTTGACATCTATCAAGCAGCCATAAAATATTTATAATTCTGTAGTTAACCCAAGAATCATTTGACTGTATGAAAATCAACCCAGTAATAGGAGCAAAGTATTGAGTTGTCCAAGTTTCTAAAAATAGTTCAACCTTCCTTCAGAATTGGTTTCTAAGCTCAGACAAGAGTCTGGATTTGGTGGATTTGATATTTAAATTGCATTTTGGGAGTTTTTATCTGATAATAGTGGAAATCCATTCAGCCTCTTGATGTTATGACATTTTTTCCATTTGTCCTGGGAACAGAAATTTGATATCTTTTGATGCCATTTAGATTTTGTCTTTTTTCCTACGTTCTCTGCATTCTTCACACACCTATTTGTAACTCTTGTCACTTATTGTACTAGTAGCTATATTTTCCAGTACTTTTCTATGGCCTTTCCCTAAGCAGAAAGACAAAAAACAAATTCCAGAGCCCCACGTGCCGGGAGGCACAAGGCTCCCTGCTATCTTGGTTTTTCCTGGGAGCCAAGGCTGAGAACAGCCCTTCAAGACACATTTTCATGGGCAAAGTACAGCTACTGCTGAAGGGGGGACTGCAGAGAAGGGGCTTGGCCTGGGGGGGAATTGTATCACCACTTGTCCTCCTAATTGGTGCTTTTTATCAATTATGCTATTTTCCTAAAACCTATAAAAATGCACTCACCCCTGGGGGGGAGTGGGCTTTTGTAGATATCTTTCCATAACTGCCCTTGAAAGCCTTCATAAAGATCCTTTTTTTATGCTATCTACCTCCTTACTAAAATTATCCCAAGTTTCATTTCCAGGTTGGGAAAAAGGCAATATTTTCATGTCCAGATGCTACTCACCACAACCAGAAAAATGTGACCAGAATTAGCCTAATTGCTATTCTCATCAAAAAAGGCCTAAGGGAAAAAAACTTCTGCTGGTGGTTTTGCCTTGCCATTTGTGCATGAAATAAGCACACTCTCATAGAACCATAGACACACAGAATTATAGAATTACAGAATGGTTGGGGTTGAAAGGAACCTTAAAGCTCATCTCATTCTAACCCCTGGCCATACCCAGGGACACCTTCCACTATCCCAGATTGCTCCAAGCCCTTTCCAGCCCTGGCCTGAGACACTTCCAGGGATGGGGCAGCCACAGCTGCTCTGAGAAACCTGAGCCAGGGCCTCACAACTCTAATACACTTCACTTGATTATTTCTGAGATCCCCTTGATCAGGGGAGGCAGGTAGGAGTTCTGTTAAAGAAAAAAAAATCTTTAATTAAAAAAAAAAAGTATGACTTAATGATTTTGGAGTTGGAATAGCCACTGTAGGAAAATATAGACAGGCAGATTAAAAAGAACGTGTATTGCTCCTAGATGATACAGCCTGACATTTCATAGGAACATTTTTAGTTAAACTTCTAAACCACAGACATCTCCTCAATTATTTTCACACAGCTGAAGACCTCATTCCCAGCTGAGTGTCTGTGTAACTCACAGGTAGCTCACAGTCCTCTTGGGTGGAACTTTTGAAGAATCAGAGTGCATGAACAACGACTGCTGCACCTGAAACAGCCCTTCACCAGCTCCAGTGAACACTCTCAACAGATCAAGAAGTTAATTGCCAGCGTGCCTCCTACAAGTGATTCCTTGTTTGAACAGCTCCTTTGCCTTCTAGAACAAGGGGTGATGAAAAGGGGAAGAACGCATGAGAAGCTACAGCAGGTGACTCATCTCTTCAGAAGCTGAAGTACAACAAAACAAAAGTGTCTGATGCATGGCTGACCCCAGGGGGATTCATCTTCAGCCTTGATTATGCACATCAGCTGTATGCTTGTACTGCATCATGCAACAGAGTGGGAACTCAGAAATCAACTGCCTTGTAAAATCAAATAATCCCATATTTTTTTCCCTACATGTATTGATTTGCCCAATAAATGGAATCCATCTTTGGGTACATAAGCTGGTGTTTGTTTTTCCTCCATACCTGGTTGTTAATAAAGAAAATTTTGAGCATTGCAAGTGAAGGAATGTATGAAGGTAGATGGTCTCAGTGAGTTGTGTAACTAATTCTCTGAGGCTCTCTGCAAATATTAAACAGAGAATTTAGCTAGAACTCATATAGGCTGTCTCAAAATAATAAAATTAATCCAAAAGATCCATGGATTTGTGCATGAAATCCAGCCTATTTTTTCAGGCAATGATTTGAGAATATTGGTGAAGAGGAAAGCACTCATCACAAGACAATCACAAAGTTAGCATTTAGTGCTCACAAATTGCATCCAGAAACCTACATATCAAGAGATGTAAAATTATAAAGAGGGGTCTATATGATTAATCTGTAAGATTAAATTATCTAATCTGACATTTTGCACCTCTTAAAGGCAGAAAATACTGCCTTGTGATGTCTAGTTCAAGAAAAAACCCTTGTGCTTGGCCAAATAACTTTCCACAAAGCCCTTGATCTGGATTTGAGGTCATCCAGCAAAAATACAACTGACTGAATACTGCCGCCTGCACTGTGTATGTCTCCATCTCAGTTTGTAAATTAGAGACAAAAGTGGAAATGTATGGGGAAAAGTGCAACCTGTTCTGCAAAAAACAATTTTCACAGGTTAAAGACATGGTGCCTATTCCCTGACATGGTGCCCATTTCAAACCCACACTAATCTTCCCAACAAGTCAAACAAGTTTTGATCTGGATGGGGTGGTTATGAGAACCTGTAGTACAATGGAACATGACTTAAAAGAACACCTATGGGCAAAACCATACATTATTTCCACTAATCCTATCTATTAGAGAAAGAAAGAGAGAAAGAAAGAAATAAAGAAAGAGAGAAAGAAAGAAAGAAAGAAAGAAAGAAAGAAAGAAAGAAAGAAAGAAAGAAAGAAAGAAAGAAAGAAAGAAAGAAAGAAAGAAAGAAAGAAAGAAAGAAAGAAAGAAAGAAAGAAAGAAAGAAAGAAAGAAAGAAAGAAAAGAACATTTTTGATCTTTGCTTGCTCTGCTGTTGCTATTTTGTAAATTTGCTTCCAAAGCTCTTTACTGATTTGGACATTTAAGAAAATGTGGTTTAAAAAGCCCTATGGTAGCATTAGGTATGAGGGCTACACTAGACATGGAAGATTTCTGAAATTACATACAGCTTAAGATATTATTTCTTCTGGAAGAATAACAACAAAAATTATATATATTATCTACTTGTATGCATGAGCTGGAGTTTGCTGATGATGTAATTTTTACACTATTGTATAAAAATTGCTGTAGTAATTTACACAGTTTACTAATCCCTCACACATAATCTTACCCTCTGAAATTATAAATTAGAAACATAGTTAAATTCTTCTATTTTCTTTAAAGTTTTGGTGCATGGGGAGGAGTGCAAATGCATAAGAAAGTCTTTAAACTGGTCTTCTGAAGGACCAAGTGTTCAGGCTGCAAATTTCCCTTAAAAATATCACCAAAGGTGGGTGTGAAGGATTAGAATGTGGCTCTGGCTTTAGAAGTTCCTTAACAAAAAAAAAAAAAAAAAGAAAAGAGAAGTAAGCTTTATTTCCCACAAATGATTCAATAGTTAAAATTCACGTTTCATTTATAGCCCAATAACATGTTCTATGCACACACAGACATAGCCTGTCATTTTATATATGGGTTTTGAGAGGTTATAATGGCAATAAAATAAAATCCACAGTTTTCCTGAGAAGGAAGCAGTGCTCCTTGCAAAGTTTCCTCTCTCCAAGCACCACAGCCATGAAGAATGGCACTCAGATTATCCTGTCGATGGTTAATTTCAAATCTAGAAGTTTATTAATTTTGACTCATAGCAGAAAAGGCCATGACCAATTATTATTCAGGAAAAAATCCTGCTGTTTAGCCAAAGAACTGCACGGAGCACTGCTGCACTTGATGTGCCTGTGATAAATGTTCACATGACAAGGTTATTTGGTGTACAGCGGCTGGAAGCGTTGTCATGGCAACCCGCGCACGATGCTCATAAATTTGGTGTGTAGTTATCCTTGCTGTGTATGCAAAAAAAACCCACAAAGCCAACTCAAGCAGTTTAATTTACAGCATTGACTATCCCTAAAAGGAAAACAAAAAAGGAAAGGAAAAGGAAAAAGGAAAGAAAAAGGAAAAGGGAAGAAAAAGGAGAAAAGAAAAAGAAAAAGAAAAAGAAAAAGAAAAAGAAAAAGAAAAAGAAAAAGAAAAAAGAGAAAAGAAAAAGAAAAAGAAAAAGAAAAAGAAAAAGAAAAAGAAAAAGAAAAAGAAAAAGAAAAAGAAAAAGAAAAAGAAAAAAGAGAAAGAAAAAAAGAAAAAGAAAAAGAAAAAGAAAAAGAAAAAGAAAAAGAAAAAGAAAAAGAAAAAGAAAAAGAAAAAGAAAAAGAAAAAGAAAAAGAAAAAGAAAAAGGAAAAGAAAAAGAAAAAGAAAAAGCCAATGGAAAAAGAAAAGGAAAAGAGAAGAGAAGAGAAGAGAAGAGAAGAGAAGAGAAGAGAAGAGAAGAGAAGAGAAGAGAAGAAAAAAGAAAAAAAGAAAAGAAAAGAAAAGAAAAGAAAAGAAAAGAAAAGAAAAGAAAAGAAAAGAAAAGAAAAGAAAAGAAAAGAAAAGAAAAGAAAAGAAAAGAAAAGAAAAGAAAAGAAAAGAAAAGAAAAGAAAAGAGAAAAATAAATGATAAGGTAATTGACTACTTCAGATTATATTTCTTCACAAGCTCTTCAAAGTAAAAAAGACTTTTAAGATGATCATTATGGTAGGCAGTGCAAGTTATCCTTAATATTGAGGGGGAAAAAACCAAAAAAGAGCTTTCTTGAAAATCACTGCTCAAGTTTATTGGTTGTTTTCTGCTATTCATGCAAACACCTGGATGTAAGTGAAAAAAATCCCTAGCACCCTTTTTCCTATTTTGCTTTTTTTCTTCTTCTGAAATGTTGAGATGAAACCTTGAATCACCTGTCAAGTAGGCCATGATAAAATGCCCTCCTTTCCATAAAAGTGACCAGGATAAGAAGAATCTATCATTCTCAGCACTTCTGTCTTGTTCAAATACAGGATAAAAATGAAGAGAGTGGTAAAAAGAATGCTCATTTCTGATGGGTAAAAATAAAGGTTTATCTGGAGACAATGAAAACAGTAGAAGAAGGAGAAGGAGACCAGGGCTTTTTATGAATCAAGTCATCAAAACCTTCAGTTTGGACAAATTCCTTAAATTATGTGTCTCAGTCTATCTGTTTAACAGGGATTTGTTATTTCCTTTCTCAGGAATAACTTATCAACCCTCTTTGAAGGAAAAAAAAATATCTGGAAGACTGGAGATTTTAGACTAAAATTACTTGCAGGGACTGAGTAGTCTGAACCATCCTGGCCAGAACAGGGGAGAGCTGTGCGGGAAGTTCTCCCTGCTGGTGTCCCTGAATCCCACACAAGGCTGCACTCAAATTAGAGAAACCAAAGCACCAAGGAGCAAGGGAAGCATCTTTGTCTTGTGTCTGCACTTAAAGTGATGCAAACCACACTCAGTGGGGTGAAATGAATCCCAAATCACAGAATCACAGAAATTACAGACTCATGGAATTATTTGGGTTGGAAAAGACTATAAAGATCAGCTCATTCCACCCCTGCCATGGCAGGGACACCTTTGACCAAGTCCCCTCAAGCCTGGCCTTGGACCCCTCCAGGGATGGGGCAATCATAATTTCTCTGAGCAATCTCTAAGCCTTAAAGCATTTGGGCCTCTCCAGAGGAGGATGTAGATATTATTATTTCCAGATGTAGAAATACTTTTGAGTCAAGAATCCTTGGCATGACCAAATCAAGGATCTCCCAGGTGCACAACAAGAGTTCCTGCTGTTCAGTACCACTCTCCTTTTCCAATGGCCAAGTCTTTTCAAGGAGCTGCCTCAATAAAGACAAAAGACACTTCTAAACATGCAGAAGTTCCCCCTTCAATTTTCTAACCATTATGACTAAAATGACACATCATTTATATCCAATGGGTGACTGCAGCTTTTTTGTTCAAGAAGTTCTTTTCCTTGACTTCTTGTCATAGAAATAAATATCTAGTCATACAGATAAACTCAAAAGGGTAGTTCAAATTACAAAAGGAGGTAATAAAGACAACTTTCATGCTGAGAAAATGGTTATCCTGACACAGACACTCTTGCAAAGTGATTCATCCCAGCCTCAGAGGGGTGCTCAAAGCAGTCAGACGATTACTGTCTCAAAAAGCATATTTCTGTCTGATGGCCCACAGGGATGCTGGATACCTTGAATTTAGACATTGTAAGACCTAAAGAGGACCAACCTAAGCTAAACATAGTTGTCTACAGTGCAGATGTCTACATGTGAACTTGTCATTGCGTTCAGGGAGACCTGGTAGGTCCAGGCATCAGGGCAGTTTGTAGCCATTGGGGCAAAATTGATTTCACCCTTGAGATGTTTCTTAACTTTTAATTAGATGAGCGCCTTCCTACTTTTTTTAACTGCTTTGACTACATTTTTTGGTTGATGATAGAATCTAGATGGCTATTTTATGTGTAGTCTCTTACAACAAGGATCCATAAAAGTAGCAAAAATTGACATGCATGAAAATCCTTTTTTCTCACCTAGCATTGAAACCTCAGTGACACCTGTGCCTTCCACATTCCTTCCTCTAGATAACTGCATTCTCAAGGATGACTTCTTACATTTACTTCTTTGCATCTGTCCTTTAAAATGACAAGTTGCTGTGGCGCCATGTTTTTAGCGAAACAGGGTTCTCCCACAGGGACTGTCACTTATACTGAGAAAACCTACTTTGCTATTACCAGCAATGTTTAGAGAGAGAATCACAGAGTCTCAGTGCATGTGGTCTCACACAGTGAAATAAAATGTGTCCCCAGAGTGTGATCCAGCTTTACACATCCACCACATGAATGATAACACCAAGAGCTGGTCATCCTGGGCTCCCTTTGTAGTGAATACTGGGGAAGTGGGGATGGGCAGAAAGAAAAAGCCTTTGAGGCATGATTCATCTGGATGAATTTAGGTCTATTTCAGGGTGAAGTGAATCACATCCCAAAAGATCTCTATAGGAACCCAGAATGACTAATGCAGGAGTAATCACCTGCACGACAGACACAGACAAGAGAGGCTTCAGTGCATGGTGTGCTTTAGCAGCCTCATGGAAGGGGAGCACCATTTTTGCCTGCCCTCATAGCCCAATGACACAGCAATCAAGCAAGAAATTACTCACACCTATACAGATTTTATGCAGAACACAGAGTACAATGGTCAAGCTCCTCTGTTTTTTCTGTCTCCTGAGAACCTGCTAAGATATAGCATGAATCATTCCTTGCTGCACCAAGGACTGGGGCTGCTGCATCTTCTGAAAGTTTCCTGCTGGAAGAAATAGCGGCTGCTTTGTTATTCTGTCTTTTCCTGCCTCTCAGGGGAAAAAATGAAGGCTTGGTACGTGGCAGTGGGGATCCCTGAAGCAAGGGGAAGCAAGAAGAAAACTCTGTGGTTTCTCACATCCTTTATTTCTGCACAGCAAAAGGGAGAAATGGCCCAGTTGTGTGACCAGAGGGAATTAATTTTAAAAACTGCACTGCTGTGAAGCTGCCAGGCAGCTGAAAAAAGGTTTTTCAAGCCAGTGATCCTGATTCATGTCACGGGGGCTGGGAGTGGACGTGCTCTGGTCAGGCTTCACTCTCCACACTCAGTGCAGAGGTCTCATGCTCTAAACCCTGATGACTGAGGATGCTGGTGCTTGCTGAATTTGTTATCTTTGTTGGATCTGCAGAAATGAAAGGTGAGCTTAAAGGAAAACCCACAAGAGGCCAATGAGGGAAGATGTTAGCAAGAAACATCTTTCTTTCACTTTCTAGCCAAAGACTGTTGACTACGTGGGTCCATATTTCATCATCAAAGAGTATCTCAGAAAAAAAAATGAAGGAAAGAAGCATGTTAAATTTAACATGAGGCATGTTGAGAAACTACCAGATGAGTAAGAGAGGCATCTTAAAACAATAAAATACAGGATGTCTGGACCCACAACACATACCCCTGGAGTTCTCCAAGTTCCTGTTTGCTGATTTTAAAATATCTGTGATTTATATGTTTGAATTTTATCTTTTTTAGTAATATATTGAAGTTTCTTACTGCCCTGTAAAATTATTTTCAATAATTCTATAATAAATTAAGCTATAAAAAAACCTAGAGTTCTTCTCCTTCAGTGAGATGTTGTGGGAATTAAGAAAAGATTGGAGATAATCAGCTTTTCAAAACATTTTCTCAAAGTGTCTGAAAAAATGCAATCAGATGGCAGCTTCACTCATTTTTTTAATGATGTATGTAGAGGAGAACATAAATCTCCCAGTCACGACACAGATGTGAAACTGATGTTAGAACTAAAACAGGAAGCTCCATTTCAGCCAAGAACTAATGTTTGTAGTGGTCAGACATCTCCATGTAATCCTTCCCATTAAGGAGGAGTGGAATAATATTCTATTTCTATAGTTATATAATAGCTGTGCCTTGATTAATGTCCTTGTGACACTGAGGTCAAAGGAAACAAAATTACTTTCAACAGGACCAGCTTTGTTACCTCTTTGTGTTTTGGTATTTTCCCTCTAATCTGAAAAGCTCTCAGCTACACGTTTTGCAAACTCAACACCAGCCACGAGAACATGGATGGATTAACCTCTCCCTAGTCAAGCTGTCCTAACTTTGGAAAGCTGCAAACAGATGTCACAGCCTCCAGGAGAGTCTTGTGTCAGCCCTGGGAATGGATGATTTACCCCCTGGATGAGTCAGGGGCAATTTTCCCAGGCATTTTGCTGCCTGGCTTTTATCACCCCAGCTGCTTGTTTCTCATGCTCCTAGGCACACAGATACAGGTTTGTGCCCAGCTGCCACCATGCTCTAGGTCCAGGCTTGGGCTTTGCCTCTCTGCTCACATCTCCACAGCCTCAGGGGTTGCTTGACTGTGCCTCAACTCACCCTTTCCTGGGCTGGGTTAGAATACTGTGCACACACAGAGATGAAACAAAATGAAAAGTCAGGCAAATGCCTTTTTGCCAAGTTGTTTATTGAACTGGGATGTGAGGAAAAGGGGCCTTACACAGAGTCATAGAGGGTAAATCCTTCTGAATCTCTCCCATGAGGAAAGGATGAGAGAACTGGGATTGTTCAGCCTGGAAAAGAGAAGTTTTGAGGTGACCTAATTTGTGGCTTTCCAGTACATGAAGGGAGCCCTACAAGAAAGATGGAGAGCGATTATTTACAAAGGCCTGGAGGGACAGGGCAAGGGGAATGACTTCCAGCTGAAAGAGAGTGGGTTTAGATTGGATATTAGGAACAAATTCTTCCCTGTGAGGATGGTGAGGTCCTGGCCCAGGGTGCCCAGAGCAGCTGTGGCTGTCCCTGGATCCCTGGCAGTGTCCAAGGCCAGGTTGGATGGGGCTTGGAGCATCTTGGGACAGTGGAAGGTGTCCCTGCCCATGGCAGGGGTTGGGATGAGATGATCTTTAAAGAACCTTCCAGCCCACCCCACTCTATGATTCCATGAATGATGCCAGTGCTGTCAAACAACACTTATTTGCCAGTTTCGTATTGAACAATAATATCATGGTGAAAGAATCCAAATATGGGTCCAATATTTTTTTCTAGAGCATTTTGATATCACTTTTCTATGTGGTAACCAGTTTAAGTTTGTGACTTAGTATTCATTATCTAAGTGAAAATAGTTATAGGCACATCACAAAAATTAATGAAATGGAAAACCAACAAGCAAGGTAAAACCGAGAATCTATTGACGGGGCAATGAGGGGCACTTATTTTTTCAGGAAAACAAAGGAGGATTTAAGCCTATAAATAAAACTGAAGCAGAGTAAGAGCTTTGCAGAGAGTAGCTTATGACACAGCAGTTGTGCTCACCCCAAGAGCTCACCCCATCACACAAAATGAAGCACAGAATACTTCTTTACTCCCATTTAAACTTGCTTCTGTGGGGTGTGCACCTTTTTGACAGCTTCTTCCTGTGAGCAAATGAGCTCTTGCATGAGATGAGGGAGGAAACAAGAGTTAAGCTCACAGTCACTCCAGACTTTGCAGTGGGAGCTGTATGGGATCACACTGCTTAGCACAGCGGGAGGAGAGGATCACCAGGAAAGCCCTCAACCAAAGCTCTGTCAAAGTGGCAGTCAGACAAGACAGACACGAATCTGACTGCTACCTTCACAGCAAGGAGGCTTGTTTGGACTGAATCTGACAAGATAAAATTAAACTGCACGCAGCTAATAAATCTTAAAGGAGCTTAATTTGTTTTTTATATATATATATATATGTATATATGTTTTTTTAATAAGTGATGCCTCAGGCAAGGATGAGCAGTCCAGAAGGAAAAAGGTTTATATATATATTTTTAAAAAAATTCTATAATCCTTAGGTTCAGCCTTATCTGCTGTGTTTCCTGCATCATTCCTGCCTCTGAAATATTCAGATTTGAGTTGGTTACATAAGCCCCAGTCCTGATGGTTTCTACTCAGCTAGCTGGGGAATCTAAACAGGACTATGCATCTTCCAGGTTGTTAAAGATGAACAGCTCAGCTTGATTTCTCAACACTCAGAGCCACTTACTTGTTCAAGAGCATTAAAACAAAATAAAATAATAAATATTATTTTGAATCTTGATTTTGAAGGAGTGACAGACTATTTCTGAATGTCCAACCCAGGGTTCATCTCCCCTCACTTAATTTCTCAGCAAACGTGTCTCTCTAAACAGAAAGGTTGAATTTATTTCCAATAAATTATTCATGGGGTTGGTTATGACTATTATACTGAATGCAAGACTGAAAAATTTGAATTATATTCCTTAATGGATGGAGGTGTACAATGGAAAATGTAGGATAGGTATCAGGAGACAATCCATAGCGGTAAGGTGTATGTAAGGTGATGTGCTTTTCCCTTATAGACGCAAAGCTGGATAACATTTTTTGGTCTGTCTTCAAGCTAGGTTAGATGAAGCTTTAAGAAATGCAGTGAAAGAAATACTTGACTGACCTGTAGATTACTAGTAGAAGGACTAGTGGAAGAACTGTGGAAGAACTTTATGAGATTTTAGCATCCATAATTCCGACAATGATGCCCCTTCCAAAAATATTTCCATCTGAATTCTCAGGACACTTGAATATAATGAGGATAAAGCCTATCAAAATGCATTTACTTTGCTTTATTCTTAAACAGCACAAAAGAAGGCACCTCAGAAATAGCTCTTTCCATAACATCATACCTTTGCTAGAGGATCTCACCCCCAAAAAGATCTAAGATTTTTCCCTGGACAGGCTGAAGAACCCTGCTGATCCTCACCCTCAGAAACACAGGGTGACCAAAGTTCTGTCAGGTATACTGGGTCATAGCTGCTGAATGCCTTAAAAATACACAGAAAAACCTTGAAATCAGCTGGGAATTTTAGGGGGAGTTGGTGCAAAAACTGTAAGACATGAGTGATGTGCTCACCCGCATGCTGGTGCTTTTTTGACAGGTCTGTCCTACCCTGTGCCAGTGACTGTGGCTGCCATTAGTGGCAGTGGGAGTCACACACCAGCAATGTAGGGGAGGGTGAAAAGAGGCCAAGGAACAGAAGGACCTGTCTGCCTTGAGCTGGATTTGGAACCCAGTTGCACAGGCGTAAATGAAGATGTGAAGTGACTTTTCTGCATTTTCTGCCTGTGTAAAAGTGATCAGAGTTGTCTAGATGTTTAAAAAATATTGTAGTAAATAAGAGATATATTTTTTAAGGTTTGTTTAGACAGCCTAAACTACAACACAATTCTATAATATCTATAATAATTATATGATGCACACCTCCATTTCTATTTGTATTCATATACACATGCCCTTTAATGTTCCTTATAAATGTATTTTAACATTTTACTCTTGTGTATCTATTGGTACAGTTTTTCTTTATTTCCTGCATTTCCAGATCTTTCTTACTGATTCACTTTGAGATGCTTTTTCAACGCTGCATGCCCACTAGACACACAGGCTTGTGCTGTGATTCCTTCAGTTGTTGAGATATTCCATTGGCCTTTGCTCCTAAGGGAAAGCTGAAAGTGCCCTTGACTTTGTTATTCTTCCATATTCCCTTTTATAGACCTAAACTGGAGGATTTTGTTCTGTTATTGCCTCTGCAAACTCTTGTGAGACAAGTTGCAGACCTTGTTTCACACAGAAGGTCACCCTATGGGGTCAAGGCACACCATTCCCTTATTTCACTGGAGGTTTCAGCAGGGTCTTTAGCCCACAGGATTAAGGGAGATGTTTGAATTATACTAGGTACTGAAGAAAAAACAGAACTGTTACAAACGTATCTGCTGGTTAAGCATGAAGTTAAGATAAATTAAATCATACAAAATGTGCACCACCACATGCAAAAATTATTCCTTCTGGCATGAAATTGTCTAAAGTTGGTCACAAAGTACCCACTTGAAGCACCAACTTGCTGTCCTTTGTAAATTAAATTCATCAAGAAATAGTGAGACAATACTATGAAAGAGAAGGCAAAAACCACAAGTTTTTGTTCCTTTGAAGGAACAACTGTACAGATCATCCAATAAATCATCAGGGGATGAACAAGACAGCCTGGTAAGCAGCAAAGGATGCTCTGCACTCTTTCCACCCCTGCACAGCCAGCAGTTTGAGGCAAGCCAGTGTGTCCTATCCTATGGATAAATTTCAGGTACATTGCAGTGCAAAGTTATAATTAAAAATAACTTTTACTCTCTAGTCCCTTCACAAGCTGCAAGGGCTCCAGAATTTTACAGAAAATAGTCAATCCTGTGATAACTGAAATCTCTGCGGGCAGGGGATTGACTTCTTTTGAGCCTGTGATGCAGCTGAACAAAAGGATGCTCTGTGCTCACAGGGGGCATTTCAGTCCTCCAACAAACCCAGAGAATACAGCACCCAGTGATGGTAGAGCTCTGGACAAATCACTGCCAGCACAGAGCTGACTTGCACTGGAAATTCCCCACACTCCTATTGATCTTATTAATTATATTTTTTTAATCTTTTGCATGTCCCCTTACAGTCTTTCATGTCACTTGTATGTAGCATTTTATAAAGAGCAGAGATTTCAAGCTCCACGGCCACTCCCTTTTGGCCAGTGAGGAGATGCTAATTCTGTTTTACACATGACACCATCAGGCACAGAGCAAGGCTTCCCATAAAGCTGTAGCAGCCAGGGTGTTAGATCCACACCTATCCCAGCCTTTCTAACTCTGAGCTTGCACCCTCAGCCAGCAGTGTTTTAAATATTTGGCTTTAATACACTCCCACTGAAGAGAATTTTATAGGCTCTGTTGAATAAAGAGGTCTTCATCATCATGGATGACTGTTTTAAAAACACCTGGGATCTAAAAAACTTAAAAAATGGGTAAAAACCCCCCACATAATGGAAAATAGTAGGGTATGCCTGGATGTCCTTAGTCTACAAGCACATTTTTGTGTGTTAATAGGATGGTCTGTGTGTCAAGAACAGCACACATGTCTGCACACAAACCTTGCCTCATTCTGTCACTGGATAGAATAAAAGATGCTTTTATGTGGTGGAAACATGAGCAGTCTGAAGAAAACTCTTTCCACTGAAGTGTTTTTTGGGCCTGGGATTACCATCCTGGGTTTTACTCAGATCTCTAAATGGATTCTCCCTGGGAAACAGGAGGTTACAAAAGCAGATGTCTGCTAGACACAATTGCCTATTTCCCCCCAAGTGGCAAAGTCACTCAATTTGCTGAGTGGAGAAACCACTACAGTACAAACCATAACAACTCAAGGCATTTGTCTCAGAACACAACATTCTTTCATTACCCTCTCCCAACCTTCAGCGTCGCTTCAGACACACATTATTAAACCACAGCTAATTATTAAATATTTAACAAAGACTGTACAGTACGTTGCAACTACCAAGGTAGGCAGAGCTGTACAGATTGATTTCTCTGTGTCTGGAGCTCAGTATGCATCAAACAGCATGGATGCTTTGAAATTTCAAATCACAAGGCCAAGTTTTGATGGCTGATAGTGCTCAAAGGGGAGTGATTTCCTTAGCCCATGAATATTTTTATGATATTGAAGAAACATCCAGAAAAGAGAGAAAACCTTGGAATCCTAAAAAAAAATCTTCAAAGTGAAAAAATATATCTCTCTTGTTTAGTCAAAAATTCTTTCAGATAAATATGAAATATTTGACCATCTTAATCTATCATTAAGATGTAATTCAATTTTTAAAATGTAAAGTTTCTTTCAAATGGAAGTATTTTCAATTTTTTAAATTAGAAAGGAAAGCGCCTCCAAATTTTGAGGAAAACAAGAACAATTTCAACAAAGTCAGTCTCATTCAGTGGCAAGTTTTCCCTACGTGACCTTTCAAACTTTGGAGTTGGCAGCTTGATGTTTACGTTTCAGCTCTAAAGACCTTTGTTTAAATCCAATTTGCTTGTCATGTGGAATAAATGTTGAAACTTCTCTTTAATCCTTTCACAGATATTTCTGCACACAGATTAATGAATTTTAAAGCCATTATGATCATCTAGTCTGACCTTCTGCATAACACGAGTCATAAAATGTCACCCAGCAATTTTGCATCAAGCCCAATCATCTGCGGTTGAGCTAAAGCTGTCACACCATGGAGCACGACTCTCAGCATATCCAGGGGAGAGGAACAGTAGCAAGAACCACAGCTTAGCAAAGACAGTCTTCTGTGTCAGAGAAGAGTATTAGCCAGCTGAAGTTGCTATGGTACCAGAAACTGCAAAAAGTACAAAATTAGCTTTTTGATGTCTTCAGAGAAAGTCGTGTAAGAAGTTTCTTGCGTATGTTTTTTGGGATGGGCCTTATTTATTTATGTCAGGGGTAAGCAATCTCAGGCACACTCTGTTATCACTACTGCAACAGGATTGCGACAGGAAGTTTTAATCCAGATTCCAGGAATATGGGCTGGGAAGGACAATTTAAGTGTGAGGTGAGGCTTTGAGCAGCCTGGCCTAGTGTGAAGCAGAGATAGAATGGTTTGGGTTAGAAGGGACCTTAAAATATATCCTGTTCCCCACCCTGCCATAGGTAGGGACACCTTCCACTATCCCAGGCTGCTCCAAGCCCCATCCAGCCTGGTCTTGGACACTTCCAGGGATCCAGGGACAGCCACAGCTGCTCTGGGCACCCTGTGCCAGGG
This sequence comes from Molothrus aeneus, assembly GCF_037042795.1. NCBI lineage: Eukaryota > Metazoa > Chordata > Aves > Passeriformes > Icteridae > Molothrus > Molothrus aeneus. The sequence goes on from NC_089680.1 coordinate 2,398,444, forward strand.
CCTCCCCACCCTCACAAGCAATAATTAATTCCCAAAATCCAATCTAACCCCTCCCTTTGTCAATTTGAAGCTATTCCTGTTGTCCTGTAACTCTGTATTTTTTTCCAAAGTCCCTGTTTATGTTTTGGAGACGTTGAGCAAATATTACAACAATTGACCTGGATATATGTTGTTAGTTGCCTTCCTCTGAAGTGCAGAATTACAGGGGTGGAATGGAAGGGAGGGAATATGATGCTTCCCAATATCCATGGCCAATCCAGGGTTTTTCATCCTTCACCAGTACATTGCAGCTCTCTTGGTTTTCCATCAAGGTAAAATGAGTTAAGTGCAAGACTCATTTAATATTTTAATAATCAGTCACAGAATCACAGAATCACAGAAATTCTAGGTTGGAAGAGACCTTTAAGATCATCGAGTCCAACCCATGTTCTAATACCTCAACTAGATCATGGCACCAAGTGCCACATCCAGTCTTTTTTTAAACTCTTCGAGGGATGGTGACTCCACGACCTCCCTGGGTAGATGATTCCAGTATTTGACTACTCTTTCTGTAAAATACTTCCTCCTTATTTCTAGCTTGCATCTCCCTTGGCGCAGCTTGAGACTGTGTCCTCTTGTTCTGTCTGTTGTTGCCCGGAGAAAGAGACCGACCCCCAGCTCACCACAGCTACCCTTCAGGAAGTTGAAGAGGGTGATAAGGTCACCCCTGAGTCTCCTTTTCTCCAGGCTGAACAACCCCAGCTCCCTCAGTCGCTCTTCATATGGCTTGTGTTCCAAGCCCCTCACCAGCCTCGTTGCTCTCCTTTGGACACGCTCAAGCATCTCAACGTCCCTCCTAAAGTGAGGGGCCCAGAATTGGACGCAATATTCAAGGTGTGGCCTCACCAGAGCTGAGTACAGGGGCAGAATGACCTCCCTGCTCCTGCTGGCCACACCGTTCATGATACTGACCAGGATGCCATTGGCCTTCTTGGCCACCTGGGCACACTGCTGGCTCATGTTCAGCCGACTGTCAACCAGCACCCCCAGGTCCCTTTCCTCCTGAGCACTGTCCAGCCACACTGTCCCCAGCTTATATCGTTGCAGGGGGTTATTGTGGCCAAAGTGCAGGACTCGGCACTTGGACTTATTGAACTTCATCCCATTGGATTCTGCCCATCCCTCCAACCGTTCCAAGTCCCTCTGCAAAGCCCTCCGTCCCTCTAACAGATCCACACACGCTCCCAGCTTAGTGTCATCTGCAAATTTGCTAATAAAGGACTCTAAACCCTCATCCATGTCATCAATAAAAACATTAAACAGAACTGGCCCCAGCACAGAACCCTGAGGAACACCAGTCACAGAACTGGGGTTCAATACCTGTGATGCTGGCTCCTCTGTCTGATTTTTAGAAATAGATGTGCTTGTAAGTATTTAACAGAGTTAATATTCAATGGAAAATTGGGAACAAAGCAACATTTTCTTGGCTGGAATGTGCTTGCTCTGGTTAAACTTCTGTCAAGAAAGTTTTATTACGGCCAAAATAATTTTTTTCAGTGAAAATGAAGATCAGATGATTTTGGTTCATGTGAAACAGGGAATCAGGTCCTATGTAGGTACAGTCTGAATACCTGGTACCCCAAAGAGTGGGTCTGTTGAAAGAGATTTTTGAAAATGCACCTGGTTTTCTCTAAAATGGCTTTAAAAAAACAACTAAAAAAGATAAATCATCAACAAAAGAAAGGTTCTTTGAATTAATTAGAAAAGTGCTGCAGATCAACAATCTTAGCTCCCACCCAGCTTTGGGTGGGCTCTATGCTCCTGTTCTTATAATCAACCTTTCTCAGAACCACTGCAGATGGTGGTCTTCAGGCAAGAAACATCATCATTCCCCAGAGAAATTCCATCACTATTTCCATTAAGAGCAATTGAAAATGGGCCTGTGAGTTAAAGGGGGGTTGCTTTAAACCCATTTTGAAAGACTGTCTCTGGCCATGGTGGGGTTGGATCACACCCTGTGTAAAGAATGAAGATGTGCAACCTGCAGAATTTGTTTGCAATGAAGGGGGAACCTTGCTCCAGAGCAGCCCAGTGTTCATTCACTGGGTGGAAAAATCATCAGATCAAATGTCTCTGTTTCCCCATAAAGTCTCCAAAGCAGAGAAAAAAAGTGATCTCATTGGCAATGATGATAACTTTGTGACATGTTTTCTTAAAATTGGGTTCCTTTGGGATAGACTTTGTGGAAAACTACATGTGAGTTGCCCTTGAATAGGAAGGAGACGTTTTTTCTGTGAAACTCAGCAGCCAAATAAGAAAAAAATGAAATTAAAGAAATGAGAATGAAAGGCCCTAAAAGTTTTTATAGTTAGTATATTTAAGAGAGCTTAGAAGACTGAGAAAATATTTCTCTCTTTCCTTCCTTGATAATGGCATACAGAGCATTTCCTCTTTCCTCTTTCCTCATATATTCTGGAAATATTTAGGAAGATAAATTTGAAAACTAAATCATAGGTGGACTAATCAGAGAAAGAGGCTGAAGGATTGAATTTTGTGGAGGAACACTATAAGCCATCAAGGACGCCTTAATCGTCTCAATAAGGCATAGCCAAACCCAAACTGTGCTGGACTAAGATCTTGCATTAAGTGATGTTTTAAAAGTAGACTTTTTTTTTCTTTAAAAAAAAAAAAAGATTAATAATTCCCATTTTACATGTGCTGATCTGACTGCTGCTGCGGAGAGCTGGAATAATTTCTGCCAACACTCACTGCCAGGTTTGGTTTGGGCAAGTCACACCTATAACAAGTGTTTTGGGGCTTGTGTGTAACCTGCTGGCTCTTGTTAAAGTACATTTCAGCCTTTGATGTATGTGAAACAATATTGTCAGTCCCCCTTACCACACAAATCACAAGTCTGACTAATAAAAACACAAAGATTGTGTATGTAATAATGAGTTCCCGAAGGGTGGAAAGAGGGCTCTTTCATACTGTGCTGCACACAGGCACGTATTAATGCAGTTTGATTTGATCACTGGAAAATTTTGTCCTGTAATTACTAAGCAAACATGAGGTGGAATGACAGGGAAATGCAATGAAACGGGGCTTTGAGGTGGAAGATGGATTTTCAGAAAGTGCAGTTGGGAGGGAACACATACAAATCCTGCACAACCGCCTTGAATTACAAGGGACCCATTGGTTAAAAAGATTAATTGTAGGCTCACTTAGTCCAGCAGGACCTGTATGGGGCAGTATAGACCAAGAATTTTTGTGAAAGAAGTGGATTTGGGGCATGTGGGTTCTCGTACAGTCGGCACTACTTTTGGAAAACATCAGTTTTTCTGAATGGCTCCTGTTTTCCTTCCAAAATTATTGATTTTTGTTAATATAAAGTTCAGTTTTAATTTTAATACTTTTTAGCAGGATTGTAACATTTCCTTTTATTGGATGTTTTCACAACATGCACTGTAAATTTACTCAAAGTCCTTCAGTATATTCACATATATCACTCTCCTATATAATGATATCAATCACTATACTTTATTTTTCAATTTTTTTTTTTATTCATCAGCATTAGAAGTTTTTTAACAATGCCAAATATTCTACAAATGTGCATCTTTCTCTTAGGAAGCTACCAAAATTTGGATTTTCCCTGCAGACTTCCTTGGTGGGGCTCACAAAAATCCAACCTGCCTTGTGGAAACTATGAGTAAGAAATGGAAGGATTTGTTCAAGCACCCATAAATCTTGGTTTTCCTGCCTTCCCTGACATCTATACTGCCAGATGGAAGGACATCATGACAAAGATGATGCTTGCACTGTTCTTTCACTTCCTTTGTGTGCTTTAAGGTGGAAATAGGTGTAGCTGCACAGAATCTCTGAGTTTAACAAAAAAGAGGGTGTAGCACATGTCCTGGTGGAGACTGAGAGTGAGCAGTGAGCACTGGGCATCTCACCCACTCCAACCCCACTCTGAAGGCCAATTCTATCTCTTTGCAAGAGGGTTCTCAAGTTTGGCATTAACTTGGAGAATGGTATACTCATACCAGGTGCTGTGGGCTTGGGTCAGTGTCCTGACCCAGCACATTCATTCTCCTCTCAATTATACAGGAATTGCCTTTGCTCACAGCATTTCAGTGGCACTTACAGCCTGGCATATGCTGTAAAGCCTCCAGAAGTTACAGAGTTGCAGTAAACCTTCTTGGGAACATAAGCAATTAATTTCCAGCAAACAATAAAAATATAAGTATTAAAGGTCCTAATAACAATGGTTAGGACTGGTGAAGCGTTTATTACTCTCCTTTGTGCTCTCACTTGAAACATTTATCACCACTGAACTAGCTGGTTATCCTCTTTTAATTATTTCATATGGAATAATTAAATAAAATGAAGACAATAATCTTTTATAGATGGTTATTAGGAGGAAAAATTTTTCTCAGCAAACTGAATATGGATTTTTTTCCCTCCCCTTTACCTCCCAAGACTTTAGAGATCTAATGTATTCAGTGCTGCTGCATAAAGAGAGCTCCGGAATTCTCTGAATTATTTATTTTTAATAGTTAACCATCATTTGAAAGTCTCACCTGGATGACCTATGATTGAAGATAAAGCCTCATTGAGCACAGTGTTTTGTTCTGATGGCACATTTCCAGACAATTTCCCGTGTATTATATGAGAAGCTGAAAATCCTGCATGCTGGCTGTATTTAAAAAGGCCATACAGCCCTGCCGAGGTTTCCCAGGCACCCAGAGCTGTGATCCTTCCCTCTCTGCTGGATGCTGCCCTGTTCTGGAGGCACAGGACAAGAATAGAAAATCTGAGATGGCAATTTCCATTGCTGCAGCCCTTCAGACCTTCCGGCCCTCCCTGTGAATACAGCTCACACTCCAAATCCACATGAAGATATAGAACTGGAGATGCATAAGGGCAGGTGAATGGGGCTTTGATCCATCCAGTCTGGTTCAAGATGTCCCTGCTCATTGCAGGGTGGTTGGGCATGGTGGCATTTAAAGGTTGGCCTCCCAACCAACACTGTCCTATGGCTCTGTGGTTCCATGGGTTAGAGAGACAAAGAGGTCAATGCACTTTGATGAAAATGTTCAAGAGCAGCACAAAATGGAGAAGCAGAGGAACAAAATTGGCTGCCAACTTGTCTTTGTTAGATAAAGACTACTTTTGACTCTATCTTCTTGCTGTTTGCCAGGTAAGGTCCCTTGCACAGGCAGAAGTTAGGAAAAAATAGATGGACATGACCTCTGAGCAGATGAGGTACAGGTACGCTCAGGTTTCACATCTCTGGAGAAAGTTCCTATGAAGTATGAAAGATTTCTATTTTATAGTCAACTTAAGTTTCAACTTAAGTTTCAGTTAAGCTGAGTATAAAATAAGGGCAGGTAATCTAGTCCACAGTGCAGGCTGAAGCTTGTTTGAAGCTTGTGACAACACACAGGGAAGAGAGAGGAAGTGTCAGCGAGAGCAGTGAGGGTGGAACTCATGGCTGGGCCTCACAGACATTTGAGCGTGTTTCTACCTAGAGCCAGTGAAGAAAGATGACTATTCCGAAGCAAGAAGGGACACAACCTGACACAGGGCATATGAATCATCCTCCTGTGCTCTGGGGCTGCTACAGCTCAGCCCACATCCTGCAGGAGTCCTTGCAGGAGGTGATGGTGGAGTCAGCAGGCAGATGGGCCGAGAATGGCAACCTACATTTCATGCTGCACAGATCTCACCACCTAGCAGCGCTTTTGCCTCTTTGATCCTGCTGAGTTGCCAAAGAGGAGCAGAATACCTGGCTCTCCTGCTGACTACAGCAGGCCAAATCCTTTTGCAGCAAGTTCTCCAAGTGCCCTGTTGGAGGGGAGCATAGCTGCTTCCATGGAGGATGTTTCTTCCAGCAGGCAGAGAGGAGGGCCTGCAGTAAACTGTGGCTTTTCTCAAAAAACTGTCTTTTCCTCTGTGTAATCACAATACCAAATTCAATCTTGATATTAACTGAATTTAGAAAAGTACGTTATAAATGGAAGTTTTTGAAGGGAAAGGTGATCGTCTAGTTAAGGTGCTCAAGGGTATTCCTAAGAAGACCTTAAGTTCTGAATCTGGAAAAGCAATCATTATTAACAGCATAGTTCTTATAATATTTTCCTATTTAAGATTTGCTTGCCTGTCACCATTGTTTGATCATAAATATACCCATTCTATAGCTTAATGAAAAGAACTCTTTTTACAGCTTCAACTGAGCAGATCTGGGGAATGCTGTGGGTGGTGGTTTTCTGTTTGTTTGGTTTATTTTCTTTTTTTTTGAGGGGGGGTAGGTGTCAGTGCTATTGAATGTCTAATCTGGGCTGTGTCAGCCTGCACATCTGAACACACACAGACTCTCGGCATCATAGTCAATGTTGTTGTTGTTTCTTAAATTAGTTCATGTCCACACGGAAACATTTAACCCACCAATGTTTCCCTCCAGCCACCTGCCCTAATTCCAGGACAACACTGCTGTCCTGTGGTCTGATTCTTGGCTTGTTCTCAGTCCAGTTGAACAGCAAACCCTCTCAGAAAATTTGTTTCTCACAGGGCTTCCAGCGTCATAACTTACTACAGGAAAAGGCCATAATTTTGACTTGCTTTACAGATGTCAAATCCTTCATGGAACTCAGTTTAAATTTTAGGCTCGATGTCAAAAATAATACAAAAAACTGGCTGTAATTACCTCCTGGAGTTAGCTTGCAATAAATTAAAACAAAATTAAAAAAAAATCCATCCCACATTTTAAAGGAATTTTGACTTTCTGCCTAGATATATATTTTTTCACTCCTTGCTTGGAAACTTTAAGAAGGGAACAATTAATGAAAACCAATTGCTCAAAAAGACATGGTTTTCAGATCATGTTTGTTTTCATATCTTAAACTAGCCCACTGTGCCTTAACATAGTTTTAATTCATAAGAAAACCCCAGGACAGATTAGAAATGTAGATTAGAGGAGGAAAGATATAATTTTTTTATTTTACTTTGACCCCATGTTATTCATTCCTTCCTGGAAACCTAATTTTTTTTTCTTTTTGGCTGCTCTAGTACTTTATTATTTTTATGGTATGCATTATTGTAATTAAAGGGGTGTATATTTTTATGGACAAACCCCTCTTTTTGTTTCCATTGCCAGAAACTGTTAGTAACATGCAAATTAAATGCAGGCCTTTGGAATGGCAAAAAATTTTGGTTTGTGCCTCTCCTCCAGCACACTATAATTTTTACTAGTGCACCTTTTTCTTTCTTGGGTGTAATAGGAAACAAAAGGTCTGTGCTGCTTTGAGGAGAACAGATTATGCAGGGTCTGGGACCTGAACAGGAGTTGGAAATATGAGCCCAGATATCCTGACTAATTTTTTTAAGCTAGAGGAAAAAACACTGTTTGTTTGGGAAAATATCAGTATATTTAGGTATTTATCTATCACAAAACCTGGACTTCCAGGCTATGAGCAGGTAGAGCCCTTGATACAGTACTGATCCAGAGCTGGGCATTTGCCCACTGATGGGGTTGGACTGGGCAGTACACCCAAGCAACAATACCAAAACCATTGTTCCTTCTTAAATTGCCTGTTTTGAAATGAAATGTTATCTGTTTTGTCCCAGTTTCATGCTTTGCCATCCTGTTTCACCACCTGGGCACACCATGGCTGAGAAGGTTCTGCTGCTTTAACATGCACAATGGGAGCCTGAGGTATTCCAGCTCTGGAGTCTCTGCTTGGAAGCAAACTTGGAGCTCTGCCTTCTGCAAATAGACTCTGTTACCCTCTGGAAATAATAATCTTTCCCTGTGGCATGGACTTTTCCCCTTCTCTCACTCCTAACTGGCTGTTCTACATGGGTTTGAATCCCTCTTGACTGTTTCCTGAAGTTTGGCTTGACCCTGGGCCATAAGTCTTGCCCAGATGTTAAGTTTGATCCAACCCTTGGTTGTTCTGGCTTTTGCTGCCTGGTTTTGAGTGCAGTACATAATATATCAGGTGTTTCAGCCTAAACTCAGTCTAAAGCCTGGGAAACTACTCTGCAGTTGTTATGTGTGTGTATATTTACATACATACATCTCCCAACACCAACCCCAAAATATTTTGTGTGACTTTCAATTTAAAAGGAAAAAAAAATCTAACAGTAAGTCAGAATGTCTGTATTGTCAAATCAGTCAGTTCCTGTTAGGGGACTACCATTTGAAATTCAAGATAGCAGCTTTTCAGAGTAAATGGTGAATTAGCTACTCTATATTTAAACCTAAAAAAATAATGTGCTAATTTCTAAGTCAAAGACCTTGGATACCTGACTAAAATTGCTTGTGTTTTTCAAGTTCTATATAAGAAGCATGAAGCACAGTGTGTAAAATACTGCAAGTTTTGCCAACATTTTTTTGCATTCATCAGTGTGTAAAACTGTCTGAACTAATTGCTGCCAGAAACTCACTTTATAGAAGTGATCATAATGAGTAATTCTTTGAGCCTAATGGATTTGCTTCAAGGGGGAAGCAAAACGAGCCAACAAAGAAGTATGCAGAGTTTTCCAAGGATTTAAGGTCAAATAAGACACCAACTTTCAGAAGTGTAATGAATGACAAGTAGGAAATCATGACTTTCAGACACAGGAAAAGGTCGCCCTTCTACTGTAAGTGAGGATGCTTCCCTAAATCAATATTTTTTTTCTTGCATATGACAGAGTAATTCTGTTATCCCAACACAGAGAAATCTAAAAAATCAGCATAATTACTGGTGAAATTAAGCTGACAATTTGTGGTCATTTTCATATGTTTTTTCAGTTTTGTATTTTTAAAGTAATCTTTAGTAACTTTATAAATGATGAAAAAAATGGTGTCACATTTTACAATGCAGGTTGTTGCAGGGTGACAGCAGACACCGGTAGATTTAATCATCCATCCTATGGGCTCCCCTTCCCCATTCGTTACACTGACAACCCCAGCCCAGCCCAGTGGCTGATCTCACACAGACCATTTGTGTGCTCACAAAAGGGGATGTAGAGTGCCTGCCTTGCCCATCATCCCAAAGCATGGCCTAAGAGAAGAAAGTTCCTTTTTGTGTGGCTGAAAACAGGGAGTCAAGGAAGAAGGAGAGGGAAAAGGGTAAAATCTGTATTTTCCCATTGTTGAGAGAAGAGAGATGCAGTTAAACATGTTTGGGGCAAAGAAACGATCTCTACACACAACCCAGTTGACTAAGCCAAGATTGTTCCCATACAGAATTTTTGCTGGCTCCATCTTCCTCAAATTTTACATCTCCTAAATCCCCACTAAATTATAATAAACATGCATCTGTAGTAAATTTTACTCAAGGTAATAATTCTCCCACTGAGCTGGGGAAGGCCCGAATTATGGATTTCACTTTCTTGAATAATACAGGTGTTTTTCTTTTAACTAACCTTAAAAAGTCACAAAAATTCCACTATCAGACATTTGGGCATTCCTACAAGCTAGTACCAAATGTTGATGTCAAAAGAGAAACGATTCAAATTAAAAAAAGAAAAAGGCAGCACTCAAGAGCACATGTTTAAAAAACGTCTTTCCAAGTGATGAAGTAAAAGGTAAAGGAGAACCACAATCACAGCTTTCATATCTCCTCTGATCACCTGTGCCTTTTATTCCTTTCCCCTGCAGGAACCAGGATGCCTTTTCAATCTGCAGAATCCATACAAGATGTGACAAGAAATTCCAACCTACCAATGTGGGGGAAGAGGGAGAGAGATGCTGATTTCCATTTCTGAAACAGGTATAATGTTCAGAGGCTTTACAAGGATGAATTTAGAGGAGACAAACTTCCTCCTCCAGCACTGCCTTTTGTATCCTGCACACTCTCACTTCACCAGACACTCCTGTGCATCACTTTGCAGAATTTCCAATCCAGGAATTTCCAGTCATACAGGTATCATGCTTCTGTGTTGTCTTGAGTTTTTAGTGGCTATGTGTCTAGCATTTGCACACTTTCCTTTACTGGATCACTTTCAAGAGTCACTTGAATGTTGTAACAAATGAATTGTTAATTTTTGCAGCTGTGGATATTAATGGTGCTTTAGTCTTGAGATCTCTGCTCCCCACTCAGGGCGATTTTGCCTCTGGTTGGCTGAAATGTGCTATGTCTAGACCAAATTAATTGGAATCAGTTAAGAAATATTGAAGGGAAATAAAATGGCTTGAGATACACTGAAGGGAAGAAGGAGTGAATAATCTTGTTTGGGTTTCAGGGCGGCAAAACTAGCAGAACAAAAGAGATAACTCCATTTCTATCAGCTAGGATGGTTCTATCTATTCACCTGTGAAAATCTGTTCTTGCCTGACAGAGCAGCAATCCTATTTCTGCATGGCTGGAATTTTGTTGGCACTAATCAAGCTTTTTTTTGTTGAAACATTTGAGCACAAATGAAATTTAAAGATACTGTAATGTCTCTTTTTCAGGATGGAACTTTATGATTAGAAGCATAAATTTTCCCAAGCATTCCCACACGCTGCAACTTTGCCATGTCTGTTAAAGATGTCTGAAGAGGTTTCAAAGTGCAAATATTTTGTACTTTCTCCGTTCATCTCAAAAAAGAAACTATTACAATATGCTCATATTCCTGCCATCTGATCGCTTCTGATGGGGAGTTGATTTTTCACGAAGAATTTAGGATTTTAGTGGCAATGAGATTTCCTAAACTAAAACAGAACTAAACTAAAACAAAATCTAAGCAGGAGGCTCATCATGGACATTAAAGCAGAGTGTGAGATGTTTGATGAAATCACTGATTTGTTAAGACTTGCAGCCAAAAGTGGAGGTCACCCCTAACAGAGAAGAAAAAAAAATCAGGTCATCCTCTTCACTCTTCATTCTTTAGGGAGATGCTGTGCTGGACTTTGCTCTCACCAGCAAGGAGGGGCTGGTGGGAAATGTGGAGCTCAAGGGCAGGCTGTGCTGCAGTGATCATGGAATGGCAGAGTTCCAGATCGCTGGGGAAATGAGGATGGCATTCACAAACCTTCCTGCCCTGCACTTCAGGAGGGCAGACTTTGGCCTCTTTAGGGGGCTGCTTGCTAGAGTGGTGTGGGATGGAGATCTGGAGGGGAGAGGGGCTGAGGAATGCAAGGATTGCCTCGTCCAGGAGCCATGAAATCCAATGAGTAGGAAGCCAGGTAAAATTACCAGGAGTCCTGTGTGGATGAAGAAGGAGCTTCTTGGTGAGCTCAAACACAAGAGAAAGGCCTACAGAGGATAAAGGTCAGGGCAGCCTGCAAAGGGCACAAGAGAAATTGTCCAGGCAATCAGGGAAGATAATAGAAAAGATAAAGGAAAGATAATGCCCTGATAGAATTAAATTGGGCCAGGGATGACAAGGGCAACAAGAAAAACTTCTATAGGTATGCCAGAGGTAAAGGGAAGGACAGGGAAGATGTGAACCCTCTCTGGAAGGAGAGGAGAGACCTGGTTACCCAGGGTATGCACAAGACTGAAATGCTCAACAGCATTTTTGCTCAGTCCTCACCAGCCAGTGGCCCAGACACACTGCCTGGCTCACAGCAGGCAAGGATGGGGACTGGCAGAATGAGGAACCTGGCTTTGACAGGGCTTCTAAAGCCAGCGTCATGTGTGGCTTTAGAAGCACAGGACTTTCATCATGCCCTCTAAATGTTAAATTTTCTCACCTGGTTTAAGATCCATCCTCAAGTCTAATGCTGCAGAGCAATGAGTTCCACAGGCAGGCTGTGCTGTAGGGTATTTCCTTTATTTGTTTTAAATTTACCTACCATTTATTTTAACATATGAGCCCCAGTTCTCATATTACTGTGGAGTGTAAAGAGAAGGAATGATCAGCTTTTCTTACACTATTCATCATCTTAAATAGGCCAATTAAGCCCATGTAATTATCCTTCTTTCCAAGTTAAATAATCCAAGTCTTTGCAGCTTCTCATATGGAAAGTCCATCATGCCTCTAAACCATTGAAAATTATATGGTGCTAATTTAAAACACAGCCACTTGTAACATGTGTATCTATGTCTATTTCTACTGACACTGTGATTGTCAGCTAACTGAACATGTGTAGCACAGAAAATGCAGCTCCAGCTGCTGGTTCCCACACTGACTAATGAAGGGACACTGGGTCCTGGCAGTGGTGACTTGTGTGTGCTGAACGTGGCCTGTCATGTTTCAGGGGGGCTGGGAGCCACGGACACTTGAAATTGTTGAATATATTTTTATTCCCTGATCTCTAGAGACAAGGGGCTCTTTGATTATGTCCACACCACCCCGTTCCCCCACCGGAGTTTCCCATCGGACTGGTGCAGCCCCAGAGAGAGGAAAATTCAGTTATTGCTGGAGTCCAAGCAGTGTCGAGGGTCCCCAGCTGAGATCAAGGCTTCATTGTGCTCTCAATGGCATAAACTCATACTTAGAGACAACCCCTGCCCTAAAGGGCTTGCAGTCTAAATAGGAGAGACAAATAAAGGGTAGGAGAGAAAATAAATGTGGAGTGACTTGTGCAGCTGCTGGAACAGCTGCTCTCAGAGGGAGATGGGAACAGGACCCAGTTTGGAGGGTCTTGGGACAGCGTGTTAGCTACTGGGCTGTACTGCTTCACATTTTCCCGCAGAAAATGACATTTTAACCACCGCATCTTGAAAACACCTGGTCAGGGAGAGCCCAGGGGACGGAAAAGTTAAAATGCAAACAGCTACTTGGCAGCTCAGCACCCTTGGGCTGTGTCTGCTGCTGCTGAGGACAGAGCCAGCACAACAGAGAGGATCTGATGTGAGAAGGGGCACACTGAAAGAAAGGTGGTGTCTCCTTGTGGTCTCAGGTCACTGGTTGATGTTAAGCGCTCAGGATTCAGGCCACATGAAAGCTTTGGCAAAATTCTGAGCAAATGAAGACTAGTAACTCATTTACTAGCAAAAGAGGCCTTTTACCCAGAAATCTCAGGAACATTTAGGTTTGGAACCAGATTTTAGTGCGTCCTTGCGCTCCAGTATGGGGAGCTGTCTGGCCCTGTGTGTGTGGAATCAGCTGCTGCAGCATCTTGCATTTCTCATGCAATGCTGACTAACGAAAGGAAAGAGGTGAAAGCCTGTAACTGAAGGGCTTTTGCTGCCAGGGACATGCACAGCTGCACTCCCTGCAGTTTTTCCTCGGCAGAACAATGTCTCTGCCAAGAGCTGGTGAAAGCTCTGGGAGCCTGTGCTCTTGTCCACACTGTATACCCAGGTAGTGAACCATTTTTGTCACTCTGAGCTGCGCCTCCCATGCAGTTTTATGAGCAGCAATAAAATCTTACTCTTGCAGGCTGCTAAATTTGACTAGATTTCCTATTTGTGAATGTATTTGCCATCCATGCAAGCAGCACTTCACTTTCTCTGCCTGCCACAGAATGCCAGCCCAGAATTTAAGAAATTTCCTGGTGTCTCAGGAGGACCTCCTAACATGGGGATCCCTGCTGAGCAGACAAGACCTGCCAGGGTGTTTCCTAGGATTACCTGATGCTCTTCAGTCACTCCTCATTTGAGGTATTTTTCCTGTCTGACTGAATTTCCAAGGGACAGAGCAGTGCAAAAGCCGTAGGGTTTGCTGTGATCTCTGCAGATGGTTCCCTCTTCTGAGACTCTTTTTCCACCCTCTTGCTTGCAGCTACTTCAAGAGACAGACTTCTCCCTCCCATCCCCTTTGAGATGGAAATGACTGATCCAGCTCATACTTGTATTTTTTTTTTCCCATAGGTAGTAGGCTCTTCTGCTTGTGTGCACTGCCTGTGTCTCTGCCTCATGCTCTGCACCCCAAACACCTTCCAGCAACCCTGGTAGCCTCACAGCTTTAGCACTAGCCAACTCACTGCCATGGCACAGGAGGGACATTTTCCATGCGCAGCAGCACTGATGGGCAGCCCATTAAGACAGTGCATTTACAATTACACACACATTTTACAGCTCTCAATGCCCATAGGTAGCCACATGGTATATTTGGGACTTAATTTTCCTCAGGACTCTTGTTACAATATTCCAGCTATAACCTTCAATTTTCTCACAGTGTGTTTCCTTCCCCCTCTCTGAATCACTGCTAAAAAGTCTCTTATAAATCCTAAATTTTAAATCTGGGCAAAACCTCTCTGCCACTAGCACCTGGCAAAAGGGATGACCAGCTCATGGAGATATCCCTGACGTAATTGTGTGATTTTTGGGATGCTCTCAAATTATGTCAACTTGTGTGAGGCTCTGGCACAGGTCTCCCACCGAGGCTGTGGCTGTCCCATCCCTGGAACTGTCCAAGGCCAGGCTGGACAGGGCTGGCAGTGACCTGCTCTAGGGGAAGCTGTCCCTGCCCATGAGAGGGGTGTGGAATGAAGCTTAAGGTCCATTCCAACACAAAACACTTTGTGATTCTGTGATTCTTAGTAGCTGAAACTGAGTAAAATTGAGAAATATCCTCCTAGGGTGGCTTTGTTTCACTAGTGCCCTCTCCTAGCAGGGACAATGTGACAGCCCTCAGAGGCCAGTATCCTGCCAACTTAGTTGTGAAAACCTCATCGAGCAGCATAGCTGTGTCTACAGCAAGATTTTATTGGCAAAGACACATTGGCTGGGTACATTTGAATTTTTTTTTTCACACTTTTAGCCAAAGAAGCTCTGCCAGCAACATCTCCTAGTAAAGACTTCACGGCAAGTAGCCCGCTACGAAAGCACTCACAGAGGCACACAGAATGGTCATTAAAAAAGATGTTCCCCAGCTCTCTGCTAAGTTCTTGTTAGACTCAGATATGTAGCAAAGTTAAAAAAAAATAAAAAAAAAAAATAAAAAAAGAGGAACCAATCTGCCAGCCGCTTAATGCGAGTCAACAGCTGTCTCCTTGTGGTAGTAGGAACTCCAATCAGAGGTCATGTTCTAAATTAATTCTAGCAGCACCCAGTGTTTTCCCCAATGACTATGATTCTTTTGGGTCAATCCTAGGTCACGTAAGACTGAAGAAAAACTGCTTTCATTAACTTCTTTTCTTGGGACCAACTCACTCCAGAGATATTCCTTGCCAGAGTTATGTGACTGCTTCACAGAACAAGATATTTTCCCTGAGTTAATCACTTAAAGATTTAATTCTCAGCTTTTAAAAATAGTTCACACCATAACAGAGAGTATTTTCAGGGTTTATCCTCTTCCTCTTTTTAAACTGATTTTCAATTCACTGTTACTCAATGTCTCTTCTGCTATTCATGGAGCACAGCCAAGTGAAACCGGGACCCGCTATGCTGCTGATTTACACTATAGAACCATTATTAGCTGAGTTCTGCATTGGCATTCCAGACATTCCAGCGTGCAGCTAGCCTCCTGTGTGTTTATTCATTCAAAGTAATGACAGGGCTGGCGAAAGAAGCTGGAATGACAGCCCTGTGCAGTGGACAGGTCCTTCACTGGGCCAGGGTGCAGGACTGGCAGGGCCAACGCCTGCCACCCCCTCCTCCTGCCTCCCACACCCTCCTTTGCCTTGCTCCAAAGCCTGTCTGCACCTTGCAGAGTTAAAATCCAGGGCAGAGAATTCACAGGGCCTAGTTAGGCTTTGGTGCAATCTCTGCCCCTGCTGCTGGTGGTTCTCCATCATTCCTAGTCTTTTAAAGGGTTTTGCAGCACAGCCACGCTCACCAAATGGCCCCATTTCTTGAGTCACCAGGGCAAACACACAAACACACACAACCCCAAACTATTTAGGGCCCTGAAAGTAGTTCTGAGGAGTGACTTGGCTGTGTAAATCACAGTTCTGGACACCTATTAGGGTAGATCTGAGGTCTCTAAATGGTGCAGTGTCCTGGTTTCAGTTATTTGGCCCAGCACCAGAGCACGCTGCTCACTCCTCTCCCTCCCATTCTTTTGTGAGAAGGAAGCTTCATGATAGTTCATTAACGTTATGAAAAATGCACTCTTGGAGACAAGCGGGTGTATGGGGAGGCAATTAAAATGTTCCATTGTGCTGAGCGCTGTGCAAACACTGAAACAATGGTCCCCAGAGTGGGGATCTCACCACCAAGACAGACAATAGCAGCCATTCACACCACCTATTATAGACTATTTGGGGTATCTATTTTAGGTGTGAGTCACAGCCTAAATTTTCTGTCCAGGCCAAGAAATAGTTGCTTCCAGGGAGTGATTCAGAGCACCTAAGTTAGATGGCAAAAAGTCATATGGTAGTAATATCCCCAACCAGTATGTGGAGCAAATTAGGGAGAATAACCACCTTTTGCCTAATGGACAGCTCTCCCTAGGCTCCCTCCATTGCCAGCAAGAGGAAAAAGACTTCACAAGACGGTTCACAGCAACCAAATCAAGTTCTCCTTCCTCCTGATGGAAACCATTTCTCTTTACTGACAACAGAGGGGGAGTCTGGGGATAGTAAGTTCATTAGGCTAAAATAACCTCTTGTAACACCCTTGTAGCTAGCAGGAAAAACAGCATGCAGCTGCCTAACTTTGTCAGGCTGCCCACTAAATCTATTAATGGATATAAATTGGCAAAAAAAAAAAGATTGGGAAAAAGGCAGAGAATCCATTTGCAGGAAAACGGACATCTTTCCACATCTCAGTAAACACACTCAGCAGCCATAATGAAAAGCATGCAGCATTTCCATAAATTTGACATCTCCTCCCAGACACCTCTGCGATTTACATTCAGAGCAGGGCACCGTGAAGCCCAGACGCCGCAGTGCTGGGATGTTTAAGCCCTGAGGTTTAAGCCTGTGCCTTTGGGCTGTCTGTGGGGTGCATGTCCACGCAGAGGGCTCCTCAATCCATGTGCTGAGTGCCTGCTATCCCAAGTCACACACTTCAGAGGAAGGCAGTGCCTCTTGCCTGCCGGGGTGAGAACCAGTTAACCAAGAAGGGGCTTGGGGCTGCTGCAGCCATCTCTCAACACTCAGGGGCAGCTTGCACCTCACAGCGGGGACTCCTGCCATGCTGTCCCCAGCAGTACCCACATATTTCCCACCAGCTTTGGCCAACTGGTGCCTGTGAAGCACTGGAGGCCCTCAGATGAGAGGTGCTGATGGCAGAGCAGAGCGGTTCAAAGGCGCCGCCGTGCCTGGGTGCTGCTGCACCATGACCTTCTACGGTGGTGCTGTGGCAGCCTGCTTCTTCACGGGGGCATTTGGGCTGACAATGTGAAGCTCCTTTTCCCACATAATTGAAAGGAATTTCTGATTATGCACAGGGATGTCAGCAGTGCGAGGAGCTTGGACGCCTTCCAGCCGCAGCCGGATCCAATGATAGCGCTGCGATTTCTCCTTTTTTGGCACTCTACTTGTGAACTTTCTGCTCCCTTCTGGGAGTGATTTCTCAAGATAATATGCTGCTGCTCCAGCTTCTCTCTGATGGCCTAGATTTATAGCTTCTGCAAGGCAAGAGAGGGGAAGGGGTGTGGGAGAGACAGGGAGGATGAAAGCAGAAAGGGAAATTATTTTTTGGTTGGGGTTTTTATTATTTTGGTCCCACTCTGCTACAGCGACTGTCTCCAGGCTTTGCACGAAAATAGTCTGTCCTTTCCATCTCTGTAATGCTCTTTACTGCCTGCAGAGAAAGGTTGAAAGTACACATGAGTTTTTCTGGCCTCTCTTTAGTCCAGCCCCTGTGAATATGTGGCATGAGGTGAGCACTACATTTATCTCTGACCTTTTCACCATCTCCTGCATCTGTTAACTGAAAAGAGAGGAAGATGTCCCCAGCCTCCTCTCCCACAGAGCAGATGGTACTGGTGACTTGATTTACTTTATCTCTATCCATCCCAACTTGCCTCAAATCTCTCTGAATGCCTAATTTATCTAAAGCCTTCATTGCTCTAACTACACTGGGGAAAAACAAAACAACAGCCCCAAAAACCCCAGCCACTGATTTTCAGGGAGAAATATTTCAAAATTCCAGATGCTGTGCTCAGAAATTTAGTAACACCATAATTAACTAGGACAAAAATTTCTCTCTTTGGATGTGCTAATCAGCTGAACATCCTCTTTCCCCAGTGACTTCAGACTGTTGGAGATGTTTCCATAACATCAGAACTGTATTATCCAAGTATTTTAACCCTCTCTAACAGCATTTCCAGGAAGGTGGGGTGGTGATGCCATCCCTGTTTTACAGGTGGGAAATGAGGAACTGAGGCACAGAACTTATCTAAGACAGACCAGGTGAGTTATCCTTTAAATATACCTGTTCCTCTCTACTGTTTATAAAGGTAGATGGCTGATGTTTTATAGGATTACATCCATAATACTGCGTGGCTGCAGATGACTAAGATGAATGCCACTTTTTGAGACTCAGCAAGGTCACCCAGGAAGAGTGGAGAAAAGCTGTGAAATGAGGCTTTGCATTTTACAAATGACCTGGTGAATAATATATGCACCTCCTTATTAGGGGGCTACCTCCTGAAATTGCAGTCTTTGGGTTGGGAGGGACATTAAATATGTTGAAACAGCATTGCCAGCAGAGGCAGGGGGTGCTGAGCACATCCTGGGGTTTGTCTTGGACTGTGTTTCACCTTTGAGGTCTTCCTGACTGCCCTGGGGATACCAGGGCAGTCCTGTGGTGCTCATTGTGGTTTTAGCTACTGAAATTTTCCAGTTCTTCAAGTTGCATCTAAAAATGGGAACTACTGCTGACAGAGCTGCCTGTGCTCAGCTCCACATTTCCCATCATCTTGGACAGCCAAATTGCCAGTGTTGAGTACTCTGTCCCAGAGTTGTGGCTCAAATCTTCCCTCTCTGAAGACAATACATCAGGAGAATGGCAATTGCAACTTTACTTGTTCCTGTTTATCTCTTGCTGGTTGGCTCTCCAGGAGTCTCAAACTACCCCTCACTATGACATTTCTAAATCTCAGGAAACCTGATTGCAGGTGCAACCTAAGGAGAAACTCTTTCAAAGAGAGGATTGTTATATCAAGTGGTGATGGGGAGCAAGGCACAAGGCTTTCTCATGAGGACCACAAGAAATCATCCTGAAGGTCAGGGCCAGAGAATGTTTGCACAATTCTTTCTTGATGCCTAGAGTATTTCAGCATAAAACCGCACGTCCTGGCAGTGATACACCCTAATTAAACACCACCGAGAATCAAATTGGACTTGCATTCAAAGCAGAATTGAGATTGAGGCCACTTGGTGCTCCCTGAGCCTGTGTCCTTGGGCAGGGGCTGTGATTGAAATGACCTTACAGACAATCAGGCACAGGAGTCAAACTCCTCCTCGGCGAGGATTGGTCTGGCTTGATGGGAAGCCTTTTGCTTCCTCTCAGAAATCAGAGTCACAAAGACATACTGAGTGGCTGAGGAAATTATATTTTATTCAACTTATCAGCATGTGAAAGATAAGGGGAATGAGCTGCAGTCACAATCTCTTCTGTGATGGCAGCTGCACGGGGGGAGCAGAAATGATGCAGCAGGGAGGGAACTCGGGGGTGCTGGCAGGTTGTGAGCTGGCACAGAGCTCCTGCTTTGGCCTGGAAAGGATCTCAGAGCTGTGTGCAGGGGCAAACACAGACAGCAAACAGCCATTCAGACCAAGCACCACTCACCACTGCCAGGCAGCCCAGTGAGTGTAGCAGCCACTGTGCTGGGGTCAGACCGATCAAAGAGAGTGCACGGCTCGCATTGAGCCTTGTGATGGCTTGGCTCTGCTGTGGAGCAGGAGTCAAGGCAGGCTGCAGAGCTGTCACTCCTCATTTCCAATTATTTTCTTTAGCTGGGAAGCCATAGAAGTCGAAGAATCATCACAGAATGATTTGGGTTAGAAGGGACTGTAAAGAGCATCTGATTTCACCTCCACTGCCATGGGCAGGGACACCTTCCACTGTGCCAGGCTGCTCCAAGCCCCGTCCAGCCTGGCCTTGGACACTGTCAGGGATCCAGGGGCAGCCACAGCTGCTCTGGGCACCCTGGGCCAGGGCCTCCCCACCCTCACAAGGAAGAATTCTTTCACAATATCTGATCTAACCCTGCCCTCTGTCAATGTGAAACTATCTCCCCTTGTTCTACAACTAGACATCCTTGTCAAAGTTCCCTCTCCAGGAGAACTTGTCCTTAAGTCTGATTTGTTTCGTGCTCAAGGTGCTTTTGTGCATGAATGCAGACAGGAAAGCTGACTTGGCCATGAACAGCACACAACATTTCCAGCTGCAACAATGCCTTTGCCATCCATGGATATTCCCACTTCCCCCCGTGAGTGAGAAAGTGAGACCACCCACCTAAAGTGGTAAAACCAAGGGTTAGGCTCGAACTTAGTGTGGTCTGAGACAAAATATTTACTAGCTTGGTAGTAACTTCATACTGGCAAGTAATACTAATAAAAAGAGTGTTTGATGTATTCAAAACTTATTGGTGTACACATTAAAACATGTGGTGGAATCTGGGGGCATAATAAAACAGCTGCTTTAGTTAAAGCCAGAAGAAGAGTGTCTGGTGGTCATGCTGGAGAAAAGGATGGGAAAAGAAAATGTACCCACTTTAACTCCTTCACTGCTGAGGCACAGCCCCAGAAAGCATGTTTTTATGTAAAGCTGCAAGGCCCCTGAGCTAAATGGGCTTCCCAATAACACAATTTTCCTCCACTGCCCTGCAGACACCAACACCCCCCCTCCCCTCATCCCCCCTCCCCTCACAACATTTTCACTGCTATTTTATCATCAGGCCTAATTTGATTTAACAAGCCTGGCCCAGATAAATCAAGTGGTTACAGATTAGGAAGTCCTTGTGCTTACAAGGCCAGCGCTCATAAAATTGAATGCATCATGCAACTTATAAACAGGAAAAGATAAGCACAGTTTTATGTACTCCACTCTGCTGCAGATTTCAGGCCAGTCCATCTCCCTGGAAAAAGGAGGACGAAGGCTGTATCCTCTCTGCAGTTTGTGCAGGGCATTGCTGATGTTTGTGCTCCTTTTGTTCTACTTTTAACACCATTTTTCCCTCCTTGGCACTTTGATACACCTCTGGGACACCACTGAAAGAAGTGTTCAAGTATTTTTTTTTTCTCCCGTATTTAAGGGACCCCTCCAGTTATTTGTATGTTTGAAAAGAAAAACTTCTTGATGTACAGAATAAGAGAAAAGGATTAAAGGTTTTCCTTATTGTATTTTTTTTATGGATTTGGAGTAAATAGCATTCATAACCAGGAAGTTGTTCAGAGTTGTCCTACAGGAAGGTGATGGAAGAGAGAATAAATAAAATTTTTCTTGCTGTCAAAATGATCAAGTCCCTCATTAAAATAATACAAAATAGAATCATAGAATAATTAAGATTGGAAAAGAACCCCTAAGACCATTGAGTCCAACCATTAGCACAGCACTTCCAGATCCTGCACTAAATCATGTTCCCTGAGTACCACACTACATGTTTTTTGAGCACTTTCCGGGATGGTGATTCCACCAAACAGAAACTGCGCTTCTTCATTTAATCCGGTTTTGTAGAAATGAAATGAACTCATTTTTCCACATGCAAAGCTGATTGAAGTCCTTGGGTATTCTGGGGCTGGATTTGGTTCATGAGCCCTTGGATGGTGCCTTCCTTCATTTAGGAGCTCGTTCAGCTTCCTGATAAACATCACCTCCCCAGATCAGGCTAAATACAGAACCCTGCCTTCCCTAGCAGGAGTCTTCTCTAACAGGCCAGAGTTAGATGGAGTAGCCTGGGGGTTCTTTATATTTAACATCAAAGCAGGGCAAAACAAATGCAATTACAGCCCAATAATGAAATTTGTATTTGCTCTAAACGTCCTTAGTTACGTAGCAGAAAATCCAGATACAGATGAGCTAAAGGCAGATCCAAGGCGAGTGGTGGGGGAAAGTTGAAATTTCTTTTCAAAGACATAGCAAACAGTGTATAAACCTTACAAAATGTTTACTTTTTTTGTTTAAGCTGTGGAGTAAAAATAACTTTCCATTTATCCAGTGAGTGACTGTGCAGGATGAGACCAACGGGGAAGCTGCTCTAAGCCTCCAGCAATGTGATGTTTTTGAGTTCAGAGCAGGGAAAGGAGGCCTTCAGGGCTGTGCCTTGGATTAATGGCCAGTGAGCACTCCTTGTAGACACTCCCTGAATGCAAGTCTACTCTTCATTTTACCAAGATAAGGTTTATACAATCTCTGAAGAGCAGTTCAAGGTGGTGAAGTGACTTTACTCCTTCTTAGAAAGCAGTATGCATTAGTTGGCATTTCCTGTCTCACATTTGGAAATCAACTCTCAGCCTTTTGCCAGGGTCTCAGAGCAAGAGTCCAAGCAGCTGGGAACAGGTTATCCTCTTTCCTAATTGGTAATGTGAAGAGGGAAGACAGAAAATTTACAAAAAATTCAGTCAGAACTGCAAGCAAATTAATTCCCTTTTATTGTTTTCTGAATCTCCTATTGTTGGGATCAGAACAGGTGGTGTTTCCTTAAGGGATTTCATGCACCATCCACATTTTTGTATCTTAATGACACTAATTTTAATGTACTCTCTCTGCTTTGCAGTGGGAAATATTTTTGTTTAATGAGCAGGCTTCTGTTCCTTTGCTTGTACCGAGTAATGCTGCAGTTTCAGGGCTCCTTGCAGCAGGACATGTGAATATAAGTGAAGAGATTAATATGAATAACCAGTACCAGACTGCCAGACTGAATATACATCTTTTGCTAGCTAAAAAAATATAAAAGGCCCTTGAACAAAACTCATCTGAGAGGCAATCCTATTCAAGACTCTGAAGTTTTCCCTGGATGAGACACAACGTGAAGGAAGACTGCTGAGTCCCCTGGTGAGAAAATGTCGAGGGTCTTTATTCTGGTCCTGTGGTTCTGAGACTGCTTGAATCACAAGGTCATGGCATGGCAAGATAGCTCGTTATATCTTCTTTAAACTGGCTAAACACATTTTAAATAACGCACTCCACAAATGAGAAGATATTTTCCACTGAGGTGGGTAGCATCATCTCAGCTCTCCGAAGATTAAAGTTTACTGCTTCCTAATGCCTCTTGCCAAGGACACATTTTATTGCCTTTGTGTTACTGTATGTCAGTCAGGAATAAATCTCTGTAGAGCTTCTATCTCGCTCTTCAGCCACACGTAGCCTCATTTATATTCAACAAACTTTTCTTCCCTTCTCTCTCCCGTGCCTCCCGCCCCCTCTTCCTTCAGAGAAGGCATTTCAATGAGTCTGTGCAGGCACAATTTAGGACTGAAATGAAGATCTCTATTCAGAGGCTGAACAAATTCTCACCAGCTTCCTTAGACCTAGGGCTAAGCTCTTCAGTTCCCTTCACCCCTTTTGTCTGCAGGTTTTTTGGGGCCAGACTGCCAAGTTCAAGCAAGGCTCCGATCTCTCCTCTTTCACAGGCCTCCTGATTAGTGGCTTTCTTTTTCCAAGACTATAGATACAATTATTAGAAATTCCTTTTTTTGTGAACACATTGAATGAAGGTATGAATGGAGATGGTAAGACGAAGAAAGTGAGAAGCTTAATATAACTTTGGCTTCTGTAGTTAATTAGATTTGGATGGGTTCAGAGGAGCAGCTGTAATTTTTTTTTTAATTGAAGTTACATAAAGGACTATTCAGTGTATTTTGGGTGGGGAGGGGAGACTGTATAAAAATAAAGAAGCTGAGAGATGGGTTTTGGAAATACACCCTCTCCCCCTCTTCCTTTTTTGGGAAACAGTTGTGGGAAGAGAAAAAAGAGAAAAAGAAAAAAATGTCCCACCACCAAAGGGGATAACAGAATCACTGGCTCTGCTGCTAATACCCTGTGTCTGAGGCACAGTATGCAGAATGCATATTCAAACAGGAACTTTTTTTTTTGTTCAGAGAGAATCTGAAATGCAGAAGTCTGAAATGTATTCCTTTGCACATCCAGAATACTAGATATCAAACTTTCAAAAGGACATTGCCAAGATAGAGATCACATTCAACATTTAAAGCATTTCACGAAGATATATCGCTTCCTATCTGCCTGAAATCTTCCTGCTGCTAACAGAAGGCATGGATTTTGAAACCCCAGTGACATGGCAGCAGTTACCCTCTGTGTTCATTCTTCACCCTGCCTGGTGAAGGAAATGAGACCAGTCAGCTCTGTCTGCTGTTCTATTTCATCCTCGCTTTCTCTTTTGTGACACACTCGGCAATCTCAGAACTTCAGCCTTAATTGAATTTTTAAATACGTAAAGGGATGGACAGTAGAATTATGGGGCCCTAATCTAGTGGGTGGCACCCCTTGTACATGGTGGGGGAGTTTGGAATTAGATGATCTTTTAAGTGCCTTTCAAACCAAACCATTCTCAGACTCTATGATCATGTTTTGCAACCCCTTTTGTTCTTTCACCCTAATCTGCATGTTAATCCCAAGGCTCTTTAGTAAAGTGTTTCTCCTTCACCAAGGGTGTTTTGGCAGCTAAACCTTCAGCTCATAAGTTACCCACTGACTGCAGCCGTGCTGATTTCTCCTCAGCTAAGCATGGAAGCCTGGGCTGTGGGAGAGGGTGTCTGTCACTTCAGTCACACCCACACACTGCACTGACTTTTGGTCACCTTTTTAGGGGGGTGAGTATTATTTTATTAATTACATGGCTATATCACAGAATCCCAGAATGGTTTGGGCTAGAAGGGACCTTAAATCTCTTCTCCTTTCATCCCACTGCCATGTGCAGGGACACCTTCCACTGTCCCAGGCTGCTCCAAGCCCCATCCAGCCTGGCCTTGGGCACTGCCAGGGATCCAGGAGCAGCCACAGCTGCTCTGGGCACCCTGGGCCAGGGCCTCAACACCCTCACAGGGGAGAATTCCTTCCCAATATCCCATCTAAATCTGTCAGTGTAAAGCCATTCCTTGTAGTCCTGCCCTTGTAAATAATCTCTCTCCGTCTGTTCTTTCAAATCTGTCAATGAGTTTTCACTGCCATCAGCCTTCTCACCTAGGTTATCAATAGGGTGTATCACAAAGAAAAATTCTGGTGTTGATATATCACTATATTATTTATACATCAATCAAACAAACAAAAAAATTCAACTAATTGTCATTATGACACTTAAAGTAATGTCCCCTAAAAATCCTCGTTTTCTAAATTTTCTTTCTTGGATAAATAAAAGTACAGATATTCTCTGAATGATATTTTTCTCTTAAAAAGACCTTAAGTGCATGTCCCAAAAAACTGTAGATAGCATCTCTGAGATCTTCAATATCTCACAATATCTTAGAGATATTGATAAATATTCTCTATATTTTAAATAATGTGTTGGGAAAGAAGTGATTTGTCAGTATGGTCTATCATGATCAATACTTTCTCCTCTCTTTGGAAAAGAAATATAATTTTTTATAAAATTTTAAAAAATTAAAAGACAAAAAAAAAAAGCCCAACTGAGATAAAGAACAGTTTCCTAAACTGTCTGCCATTATTTGCGTAGAAAAAAAATGGTTTTAGCATGAGATGAGGTTTGAATTTTGTTTGAACTGCAAACTTATTATGATATTGTTGAAATAAAAATGCTTTAAATTGAAAAAAGAAAACATTTAATAAAGTATTTCAGACTCCTGAGTGATTTTTGTCATATTTGTTAACACATCCTTAAAATGTTGCTAAAACAGGAAAAAAAAAGTGTGAACGTTTTTCCAGCTACTTCATATTGGATTCAACTATACTAACCTTTCCTCATCTCAGAGCATTATAAATGTCATCTCTCCTTATGACACTTAAGAAGGGAAAAAAAGAAAAAAAAAAGGAGAAAAAGCTCGATTAGCCCTGTAGATTTAATGTTTGGAGAAAAGGTGTCAAGGCTGACTAACAATGAACAGTGCTGTTGGGCTTGCAAAAATTCCGGCACGAACTGCTGTGCTCAAGGCTGAGTGGATGGCAGAGGAGGAAGAGCCAGAAATGATGTGTGATATTCCTCTCAGGAAGACAGGGTAGCAGCACCAGGGCATGGAAATTGTTGCATTTGGTTTCTGGTTTAGAAATCATCCTGCAGTTGCTAAAGCAAGAAAACCACCTCCAGCACAGACATGATGCAGTTGTGCTTTATTTCACTGCAAACATCCCAGCCTGGTTACTAGAGGCCCCAAGCTCTGAAAGACAAAATTAATTATCCTGCCTGGAGTTCATCACTGAAATAACTCAGCTGCTTCTACCACCTGAGATAAATCTGTTTTGACTAGCTCAGTTACCTCTAACCAGCTGTGC
This sequence comes from Molothrus aeneus, assembly GCF_037042795.1. Taxonomy (NCBI): domain Eukaryota; kingdom Metazoa; phylum Chordata; class Aves; order Passeriformes; family Icteridae; genus Molothrus; species Molothrus aeneus. The sequence goes on from NC_089680.1 coordinate 2,424,588, forward strand.
AATTCTAATAAAAGAACCCCTGACATTCCTCATTTTGCTGTTCGCTTTTATCTTTCTGTTAATTGTTCTCTCCGAATAAATACATGTGCTCGTGTTAGGGGAGTGTCTGCTGCTGGGAAGGGGAGGAAGGAGAGACAAAGGATGAGGTAATGGTGTCAGAGCCAGGCTGGAAAGGACTTGGAGCAACCTGGTCCAGTGGAAGGTGTCCTTGCCCATCATTGGATGGAGATGATTTTTAGGGTCCCCTGCAACCCAAACCACACTGAATAGGAACTACCTGGATCTGCTGCATGTAGATCTTGGCTAAGATAATGGGTGGAACCTAAAGTTTTGGTGTGTGGAACAAATCTGATCATTTGAAGGACACAGAAACACACCAGGAACGCTGTCATTAGAGTGTTCAAGAAGCTGAAAAAATATGAAGAAGCCAGCAATGGCCACAAAAAGGAAATAGGTGGTGGGAGCAGAATTAAGGTTTATTGATGACCTTTTGAAATTATCATGAACAAGTTTTTGCTATGCCTTCTATAGATAATCTCAGCAGTTGTTCTACCCCAAATATCTGTGCCTTGAATTTAAATACGCTCTTTCAATATTTGTATAGTGACTCAAAAATTCCCTTTCTGTAAATATTCCCAACAGGACAAGGTGGATATTGAAATGTTTGCCCACAAAAGGTGTAGTCACTGTGAAAGCAAATCCATTTAAAAAGTGTTGAGCAAATATTCAGAGGAAATGAGAATAAAATGAATGAAAAAGGCTTTAAGGGGGTTTAAAAAGGAGGCAGGTGAAGTCATTGTGATAGTGCCATGTCAGATTAGTGCTCTGAAAGAGCTGTAGGGTGCAAAGTAGTAAGACATTATTTACCCCTTCAATAAAGCAAGTATTATTTTTACTCACATTAATCAGTAGACTTGTAAACCCATTAGAGAACATAGTCTATGTATAATAGGAAGGAGAAAAATCAATGTAGAATGGCAAACTCGTAACAATGAGTGAAACTAAATGAGTTTGCTGTGATTTTCTACCTTTTCAAATTGCATTACTTTTTAGAATAAACCCTTCAGGAAGCTTGCTGTAGACCTGACTGAAATACTGCAGAGCAAATTGGTAACTAAACAGGGCATCAAAATAAAAGAGTAACCCAATAATATAATCCTTTATCTAGAAGTCCTCACTGCTATTCTGACTGTATCACTGGTCTGATTTGATATGTATTTTCTGTATATATTCAAATTAAATTACTTGGACTGGGAGGTTACATAGCACTCATCTGGAAGGAGCTCTGCTCCACTCAGCGCCCCAGAGGCTTGGGAAGGACCAGCCTCTCACCCAGACACCGAGCTGCCAAGAGCCTCTCATGGTAAGACAGCTAAGAAAGAGACTGCTGGGATTCAGAATCCCCTCAGAAGAGTTCAAGCTGACTTCTGAGAAATGTTCTCCAGACCTGGGGCAGAGTTTAAAATGCAAGGAAGGTCTTGGAAGAGCCTTCATGAGACAGCTGTGGTTGTTGAGGGGCTACAGCAACTGCTGCATTTACTGGATGCAGAAAGGGATGGGTTTTGTTGATGTTCACATCCTGGATGCACAGAGGTGAGAGTAGGAAAAAGGCTTCATTATCCTGGTTAGTGTCTCTGCTTTGAAGTATTTGTGGCCAAGCCTTGATCCCTAGCGTGGATCAATTGTGTTCAGAAGAAAGGTACTATTGAATCCAGAAAGGATCTTAGGTCACCCCAGTGCCTATACCTAGGCAGGGAAAAATTTAGAGTTAGGAGACAGGAAAGAGGTTGCTAGAAGTGCAAAATCACAGTGCAGCTAAAAAATGTAAATAAAATAAATTTTTTCACAGCTGCAAACTTGTATATTGCAATAATTCAAGAGTGAATAGACCCCTACCAATATACAAAGCCTGCTGTCTTAAAGACAAAAGGAAACATTTTGCAGAATCAGAAAATGACGAATAAATATAATCTCAACTGTGTCACATGGTTATCTTGGATTTTAAATGGTTCTGTGTCTTGCTTCTATGCAATCAGAACATTTAGCACTGCAATCATCTTACGAGAATCTCCTTTACGAAGCAAAGTGCACTTTGAGTATGTTAAGTAATAATTAAATCCAGTCATTGTGATTGCAAACATTCATCTCCAGTTAAATGGATGGCTCCCTTCAAACCTGTGTTGGTTGACAGTTCTCAGCACAGAGCTGCCTAAAGTTCTCTGCTGTTCCCTAATACTTTTCAGATGATTTTATCTCTCTTTCACTTCAAAAAGCAATCAGATGGGAATAACTTCTGCTCTTGACACTGTAAACATGATCCATACCTCTGCAAGTGAGTCACTGTGACTCTGTATGGAGAAAAGGTTTGAGAAAGTGGATCTTTTATTCACCGACTGCTCACCACATTTGTCTGGTGGGGGGAAAACATACAGAGGTTCTGCATAAGACGACAGAGACAGAGCATGGACAGACAGAACCAGAACATGGGATGGATAGAACCTTACTCACACAGCTCTCTCCATCGTGTGACCCATGGCTGCACAGAGGCAGAAAAGGTAAAACAGAGATTTTAATTCCAGGAACAGTTCATTATTGACCAACCTGAAACCCAGTCAAGGGTGTAACCTGATCTTCAGAGAGTTATGAGGGGAGAGAAAATTGCGGTATCCTAATGGAGGGATAATTTCAGTAACGCTTGGCCATTTAATCCAGATTCTTGAGTTCAGAGTAAATAAAAAATTATCCAAAATATACAGAAGACAAGTAGTACATTGCCCAAGCCTGCAATACAGTCCAGATATATAATGCATAAAATTTAGTGGAATGACATGGATATCAGAAATGTGGACCACCTTAAAAGAACTGACTTGCACAGTGGTGGCTCAAGCCTGCAAATACAAACAGTGAAAATCATCCCTCTACCATCTTATTCCAGAGAACCAGGGGTGGAAAGTGAATCCTCGCCACCATCTCCACAAAAAAAGTGGTAACAGGAAAAGGAAAGAGGCCTTGATACCTCACAGGGACAAAAACCCAGGAACATTGCTCTGGAGAAACTCTTATATTGCTTTTGATTATGGATTTTTAATTGTGTCATATAAAATTAGTGCTTAGAGAACCTAGATATGATAATGAAGGCTCTGAACCTTAGAGAGACATTTAAAATTGTCTTCAAAGAAATTCCTATTTTACCAGTATACTAAGGCAATATACATAGGATTAGATAAAACTAGAACTGAAACTCTCTTGAAGATCTTCCCATCACCTTTCCAGTGCAGAATCAGTGCATTTTCATAATTCTTCTTTTCTCTCACTTTTACCAGGGAGCCAGGGCTTTCTCCAACAAGCTTCCTTTGCAGTCTACGCCAGGTTTTGGATGAAGTTTTCATTAGGATATTCCTCCCTAATATTTTCCATTGCCTAATTTAATCCGATTATATCTAATTACACTCCCCTGAACAACTAGAAACTATTCTTATCCCTCCCTTCAGATGCTTCCAGACAATTATCTGTCTCTGTATCCCTATTTTCCAAGTTACAGCTATTCAGTTTTTTTAACCTTTTGTTCTATTAACTTTACTTTTGTTCTATTAACTTTACCAAAGGCTATACAGTACCTTCCCTGAGAGGAAAGAAGATTTGGAATGACTTGCATTATTTTAAGCATATGGACTAGGCTTGCAAAATATTTGTCTCCTCCTTGCAATGATAGTCATGAGTGTTCCATCTCATTTGGAACTCCTACTTCCTGGAATCCTGTGAATGGTTATCAAATAGGTTTTGTGGTTAATTTAATAATAGTTTCATAATTGATGTACTTGTGTGCCGCCGCCGCTGCTGCTGCTGAGTATTACTGACTTCAAGAATTTATTTGCTATGTTATTCCATTGGATGAGAGGAAAAAACCCAACAAAATAGCTGTCTTGTTATTCCACACTGGTGATGTCATCTAAGGATTCTTGACCAAGACTTTGGAATATCAATCAAGGAAGAGATTATCTGAGGCTAACTGTAACACCAGACTTACTGGATGATTTCTGTAACTAAATATTTGTGGCACAGCTTGTAGACTGCTGGCTTTTGAGCACTTCTGAATTCTTCCAAAGAGAAAATCTTAGAGAATAAAGGGAATAATAGTTTGGTGGAGTTAATGTAAACTAAATCACTGTGTTATGGGTCAATACAAATGTTGTGCTCTGTTCACATTCATGTTTTCAGCAATAACAAAACCCTGGCCAATTAAGCCTCAACTCAGCTCAGCTGAAGACAGCCATGTAGAATATAGGCATTCAGACTAACCTAGACCCTCCTGGGCACCTCCAAAAAGTGATGTATTTCACCTGTCTCTGATATTGATCTTGGTGTACAAGATGCTGCTAGATATTTTCATGAACTGCCAGTAACACGAAAACAGAAACTATTCTGGAAACATGCAGCTTTGAAAACAACTCACCAGGCTGTAATGCCCTCAAACCCCCAAGGTATTTAATGAGCAGCAAGTGACATTAACAAAGTCTTTTTCCTAATCAGTTTGGGTGGTTTACTCCTCTAGATTCCTCTGATTTCCCCTACCCCGTGTCCTTCATGATGAAAAGCTGTGATGCCTTCCAGCCCCACTTCCATCCAGGGAAGTGGGAAATTTCCCCATTCCTGGGAAAAAGCAGCTTGTGTGCTGCTGGGGATGTGGGAAAGTCCCCTTCAGCATCTGGCTACCCAGACTGGGTAAATATCTTCTCACACAGCACAGGTTTTTTCTTTGTGTGATTGTTGAATCATAGAATCACAGAATTGTAGAATCATTGAATAGTTTGGGTTGGAAATAACCCAGGACGTAAACCCCCTGCCTTGGGCAGGAACACCTTCTACTAGATCAGGTTGCTCGGAGCCCCATCCAGCCTGGGCTTGAACACTTTCAGATTCACCTCCTCTAGCCAGTTTCCAATCTTCTATAGCTCTTAGAAATGTAGCATCACCAGGATATTACAGGAGATTTACAAATCCGTCTTCAAATCTGACTGAAACGGGCCAAGAAGTCTCAGAGTTAAGTGGAGAAACAGGTGGAAAAATCATAGTATGATTGCAGAAGCCTATTTTTGCTTCAGAAATTCAGCTAAAGAAAGAAAAACCATTTAACAGAATTAAATCATAACTTTTTTTTTTTTTTATCAGGCACTTGCTATCGTTTTCCCCCTTGCTGACATGAAAATTGAGAAACTGGGAATCCAATTACAAACACTAGATAAAAGGGAATGATAGCAAGGAATTTTAATTGGATGGAAAAGATGTTGAAGGCATGTTCACTAGATACATGCTTCAAAAGCAGCAGAACTACCAGTGTACAGGCAGAGGTCACTGTATAAAGGAATAGCAGGTGACTTAGAAACTGAACCACAGCTCAGGTTTTCAATCAATAGGGCCAGTGAGAACTGCTGGACCTTCGATGCAATTCATTACTTCAAGAGGTAGTAAACAGCAATATTGACATTTAGAATTCAACCAAACCCAAAATTGCTTATGTCTCTGGCAGCTTTATTTTAAAGTGTGAAAACTCTCAGCAGGAGGTACCAAGGGTTCTGCAACCTTTTATTTCCAAGGCTTACTGCAAGGAAAAAACAGGCTGTTTGAGCGTCTGTTCTGAACAGCTCTTATTGTGGTCCTTCTCCTCTTTCTTCTTCTTCTTCTTCTTCTTTTTCTTCTTCTTCTTCTTCTTCTTCTTCTTCTTCTTCTTCTTCTTCTCCTTCTTCTTCTTCTCCCTCTTCATCATAATTTATTAATGTTATTAGTATTATTGCTTCTTCAAGATGTAACAGTAGAAAAAAAATGTAATGGTCTGCTCTTTCCTGTATAGCATGGTGACCTAAAGTCCTCTTGATACCTTAACTTAGAAAAGCCTAAGTTTTTTGGCTTGAAATATGATTTGAACTTTGCATAACTCTCCTGCTAAGCATGGCAATGAGCAGTCACATAGCCCTGCTAAGATAAACACAAACAGTTTCCATGGAGGAAAACTCAAAACCCAAATCCAGATGAGCCTGAGCTCATTTTGGTTTAACTTCCTCTTGTGGTAGCCCCAGACCCACGGGATGCTGGCATTTTGATTACAGTGCAAACCAATGGCAAAACTCCCACTGTTTTCTAAGATGTCAGGATTTCACTCATCAGAATGAGATAATCTATCAGCCCTCCTCATTCAGTCCCAGTGAAAACAGGAATGCACCAGCAGATGAATCTGGCTACAATTCAGGCTGAGGTGTGCAGTTTTAATCTCTTCCTTTGAGAGAACAGCCCAGCATTTGACAAGCCTTTGGTGGTAGGATATATACCATGAATTAAATTCCTTTGCTGCTGGGCTCTGTTTGTGGGGAAACTATTTACCTTTTAAATGATACACTTTCTCAGACCTGTCACTGGAAAGCAGACCCACACCTGGCTCCATAGCTTCTGTTAATGGACCTGGACAAGTTTTATTGGAAGGACCGCAGGGAAACAGAAACAGCCACACCAGACTTGATGGCCCATCCAGGGAAGTTGTTGATGTTAGATCTTCCAAGGAACAGATATAAACATGCCCATAATGGATTCTATAAGGGTTCTGTCTGCAGAAGAAATGTCCCCCAATCCATCCAATGCAGGAAATGATAGCTCCTTGTCTGGCACTGGAAACACACAGCTTCCTCCTGTCCTTCCCTCTCTAACACCCTTTAGAAAACATAGACAACCCTGAGTAAACAGAGTGAGAGAGGATCACATCCCTAAAGAGTGAAAGAGGCTAGGGTTTGCACTAATTAACCTTTAATTGCAGTCCCTGATTTGGGGAAAGGAAAGGAGAATAAGGGAGGGGAAGGGAAGGGAAGGGAAGGGAAGGGAAGGGAAGGGAAGGGAAGGGAAGGGAAGGGAAGGGAAGGGAAGGGAAGGGAAGGGAAGGGAAGGGAAGGGAAGGGAAGGGAAGGGAAGGGAGAAGGTAAAAGTGAAAAGGGAAGGGAAAAGGGAGGAGAAAAGGGAAGGGGAAGGGGAAAAGAGGGGAAGGGCAAAGGAGGGGAAAAGGACAAGAAGGGAAGGAGAAATGCATAGTTTGATATGCAGAAAACCTAAGACAATGGTGATGCAAGCTGGCAAGTCTGTTTGAGCGGGGAGAGGATTTTACAGTGCTCTGGCCCAACAGTGGCAGGGTGCTGTGGCCTCTCGTGTCCTTGGCCACTCTGAAGCCAAGAGGAGAATGCCCCTGTGCCTCTGAGCAGGAATGCAGGGTGCACTGTGCTGGATGTGAGCTGGCACAGACATCTCTGCGCTCAGCATGACCAGTTCATAACCTGCTGCCCTGTTCCAGCACAGGGAAGAGCTGAGGGTGATGCTTTTGGGGAATGGTTTTATTCTCCTCCACTGTCTAAAAGTTCAAACATCCTGGACCGCCACAAATAATTGGTGAGACTAAGACATGGTGGGGAACTGAGAACTGTGTTTTATTGTGCAATTTATAGTGGCATTAGGGATAGGAGATACAAAGTAACTGAAATGGTCACTTTGTAACCCTTTTTATCACTGGTTCTAATGAAAAGAAAAAAGCAATCTAAATAAAACTTCAGATAGTGTTCTGAAACTAATGGTTATACAGGAACCTTCAATGTATACAGGGGGACTGAAGATTCAAAAGTATTTATATCTTTATTTCTATCTCTGATTTATATCTTGCGCTTGTTTTACATCTTCTCCGTCTCAAAATCTCCAAACTCTCCCCTTCAGCACTCAAGGATATTTATAACACCTTCAACACAAAGTTGTGTAGAGAGCTAGAATTTTAAACTAAAATTTTATCTTTTCAGAATTATTTTAAACTACTTGGACTCTCCATTAGTAGAGTTACAGGGAGATATATTGACATGTGTGTCTTTCAACAATACCTCTCCTTCTTCACCCCAAAGGTTGTCCCAGCTTGCAAGTTCTTGGCCTTCCCAGAATGTAACTGCAGAGACTATTGCCACCACCTCTGCAGACTTCAATCCCTTTTCCTGGAAATCACTTATAACTAGTACATAAATACACAGAAATCTATTCAATTATTTTCTTGCCCTTCCCATGCCACAGATCCATCTACTGGTAACTGCTGTTTGAATACACACCCTCCTTATCTTGAAAGAATCAGGCACAGTCTGTCTGAAAACAAACTTGATTATAAGGCAGTGAGAAGAGATGGCAGCAAGTCAAAGAACATTAAGGTTGTCATTTGCCAAAAGAATTTTCTTACAGCTTGTGGACACCGAATTATTGACACAGTTTGTGGTTTTGGGTTTTTTTTTTTTTTTGGGGTGGGTGGACATATTTGCAGTGCTGTTTTTATAATACTACTGTGAGGGTAAAGCTTTTTTAGATGGTATCATTATAGTTTGGTCTGCAGCTCTTCCTAGAGGTTGCTTTTGGGACCTGAGTGGGACAGACTTATAAGTGAGAGAATTAATTAAAAAAAAAAATCTGTAGATATTGGGTATGACCTGATCTGAGCTAGATATCAAGAAATCTCTTTGGCTGTAATTGAAAGGAAATCATCACCAAATGTTGACTCAGCTGACCTAAATTAGGTAGCTAACTCAGTCTAGGAGGTTTTTGTCATTAAAATGCCCATTTCCCTTCAATGGTTATAAAGGAATTCTAGGCAGCTAGTTCAGATAAAGAATCATTAATATTCTATAATTTTTTTGAAAATAGACCTATCAAATGAAACCATTCAGAAAGGACTAAAACCAGCAGTGCATAAGAGATTACATAGACTTCAGGTGAGACTGTTCTCAGGTGTAAGATTACCCACAGAGAGTAAAAATCACTCTTTAGTAAGCACAGCAATTATTGTCATCTTGATGTAAAGCAATGAGAAGAATCATTGTAAAGGTGCGCAAAAGGAAGAAAAATTTTCCAAAAAAAATGGGCAGGCAAGATGGCCTCTGATGGAGTTGAGTAAAACCAAATGTTTATTTTTCTTCTTTGCATTTCTGAGAGGCTTGATAGTACTGAACTCCCCCATTTCCTAACCAATAACACTTGCATATGGTTTTCGTGCAGCTTTCAACTTACACTAATACCTGGTAGTGGGCACTTAGGTGTGTTTAAAGGCTCAAGATTCTTCAGCAAAGGCAACAGAGCCCTTCCCCAGGTCATCCTGCTGATCCCTCTCCATTTCTGAAGAAGTGCTGGTGGTTAGGACACTAACTGGGTCTTTGCAGTGTAGTCAATTATTCATCCCCTCACTGATACCGTCTGACACCAACAGCTAAAGGACTTGATGAACCTGGTCTCTGTCTGATTTATTTTTTCAGTTTTCCTCTCTAGGCCACGTTTTCAAGATCTCTATTCCTTCCTCCCGATCTCTGACCTGCCTTCAACAAGGCTGCCTACTTCATGATGTTTGTTGAACAAAAGCATCTGATTAGGGTGAATTTGAATTAAACTCAAGCAAATAGTGGTGCAAAGCTGTGCTGGAGCACAAGAGGCAAAGATTGTGGTTGGGAACAAGACAATTATGTTAATAACTTCTTATCCTCAGTCTATGTGTGCTCTTGGGAGTTGTCAGCTGGGCCCTAAGGAATGCTGAGCCATTGGTATTCACCATCTTTATTCAGATTAAGCCACATAAATAAAAAAGTGCCAACAGACAACAGCCTTTGAAGATGCTGAATCTCTAATGCGTATTGCTTTTCATTTCTATGCTTTGTTTTCACTTTAAATAATAATGAAATTTTGGACAGGAGGAAAGGCTGGGAGGCACAGCTGAACCTGCACCTGGGAAGGGCTGCTGGTTCTGGGCATTAGGGGCTTTGGTTATCCACCAGATCTTCTTGCTTTGATCAGCCTGACATCTGCAATTACTGGGGACCAAGCTAAAAAATCTCATAGCAAGCAGTCGCACATTGGGAAGAGCACACATGTTTTCTATATAAATATCACTTTTTGGATTTCCCAGCTTTCCAGCATTTCTCCATTTTTTTTAGAATGCTTTATGTTCCTTGGTTTTGATCTCAGAAGACTCAGAACCTCACTTCCATTCCCCTCCACCACAAATTAGCTTCTCAGCATTTTGAGAGGCAGTAAAATGGGGGAGAGAGAGAAAAAAAGGTGGAACTTCCCAGGATTTCTGCTGTTCCCTCAGGATATACTCTGTGCCTCTCCCCTTCTTTCCAGGCTATGTCTGTCAGCCTGAAAATTGGTCTCCTAACTGTGTAATTTCCACATACAATGGTAAATAAAGCAGTGCAGAAGCATTGGACATCATGAGAAAAATGCATTTTAACTGCAAAGGGAAAATCCTGAGCAAGACCCAGGACATCTTGCAGCACAAGGATTAGTTACCACAGAATGTGCTATTAAAGGTAAATTATTGTTTCTATCATTATCTTAATAGCCTGGTGGTTGTGATAAATATTTACAGCAGCCCAGGAAGGTGAGAAATTCTGTATTATTAGAAACGAAAACAGTCGCTGTTTTGATTTTGAGGAAAGCTAACTAACTCCTGTTTTCCTATTGAAAAATTGCCTGTATTTGGGCCTTCAGTGGATGATGCATTGATGCATCTTTTTACATCTCTCCTCTCTGGCTCTGGCTGGATGTAGAACCAACAGCAGCTCTGCAGGTTGAGGCCAACTCATTAAGCTGGCCCAACCCCTAAATCAAAGCAACGACCTGATGGAGCTCCAGGCCAACTCCACTCACTCCTTCCCCATTCACAGCCCTTCCTTTCACTCTCACCCTAATCAGGGCCAAGCAGAGAGCCACGAGGTCACGACACAGTCCCTGGTGGCAGAGTCCTGCAGCAGGGGCTGCTGTGTTCCGTGAGGCAGCAGAGGAAGCACAGGCTGGTGAGATAACACTAATCAGCTCACAGCCCTGAATAGAACAGGGAATTAACATGGCAGCTGTCACTTATGATAGCACACAGTGTCCAATTTCATTCAACTGGGCCACTTTAATGTTCATCTCCTTTCCTGTTTAAGCATAGGTGATTCTTAATTAACTTTTCCTAACGCGCCACTCCCAGTTGTACTCACTGTGGGCATTATCCAGTACAGATATATTTGGGAAAGGACATGTAAGAACAAAAATCTTTCAAATTATGCAGAAATGGGGCACCTAGGGATCCATGCAGCTTAAAAAGTTCAGTCATTGGGTATATGCCTCTGGCATGCCTGGTTTTATTTTAGAATTTCCTTGCGTGGGAGAAGATGACTGAGACCTCAGACTGTACAGACAAATGAAGAATTGAGTTATTGGATTTTATTTTCCCTCCCAATTCTTTCTTAAATGGTCCTTAAGGAAGACTCTGTATTTTTTTGCTGGTCACATTATTGATACACATTCCTCTTCAAACAAAACAAAAAACCTGAGAGTCACACAATTAGTCCATTTTAGTCCCAGTTTTCTCAATTGCTACACTCTCCATTAATTTGAGGAGGTTTTTTAGAGTGGTAATTGAGCAGTTGCTCTCAACACACAACAAGGAAAACAGAATATCAAGGCTCGATCTTTTCTGAGTGATATCACAGGTACTGCACCAGGTCCTGTCTTGTCCAAGAACATCACCTCACCCTTTCTAATTTGGTTTAATTCCTTGCCATGCCTATCCCAGCCAGCAACATTCTTTAGGTTTTTTTTTGTTTGTTTGTTTGTTTGTTTTATTTTGTTTGGCTTTTTAATTTTTAAAAAATTATTATTATTATGCTGTTTCAATTCTGTCTTCACACAGGATGCAAGATAAAATGATCTGCACAAAGCAGAGATCAGCAAGAAGTTTGAGTCCAAGAATGTTCATGTGTGTCAGAACCAAATCTGGGAATAAAGGCTTTTCCAGGTATTAAATCTTGCAGTAAACAGTGCAAGTTCCCTGCCACCCACCCTCTTCTGACTGTACTGACTCTAACTAAGGTGACACTATAAAAGCTCTTCTTTTGCTAAAATTTGCTAAAATAAATTTTAAAAGAAAATAGTGAAAAAAATTTAAAAGGACTTCCCACTGAGAACATGGTACGACTTGGATCAGAGCTGACCTACATAAGAATCACAAAGCAAGTAAGGAAAATAAATTATAAGGGGAAAAGAATTTTAAAAAACAGGGAACCAGGTCAGTCCAGCAAGAGGAAGAGGAATAGGAAAAGGAAGATTTGAAAGTTTTGAGTAGGGTGGAGAAGTCCAAAAGAAAAGGGATCCCCAATTCAGCTGTGATGAGGAATAATGATGTGATGATGATAATGATGAAGGCAGTTCCTGCTCCTTATTTCCCAGCTCCAACGCCTTCCTCTTCCTTCATGGAAGGAAGCAGCAGGGTTTAAAATAGGCACCTGAGACTCAGCTGGTTTGCTCCTCTTTCCTTTTCCATTGGAATCTGACCTCTACAGTGGTGTCCTGCGTGACCCATGCCCAGAAATGGGCACTGTGTCCGAAAAAAATAATAAATTATGTGTTTTGTTACATAAATAAATACATTATCTAGGTAGGGGGATTGAGTTACCATTTCCAAATTCATGGACAGCACCAGGTTGCATGGGAGTTTTGATCTGCTGGAAAGCCTGAAGGCTCTGCAGAGGGATCTGGACAGGCTGGATCCATGGGCTGAGACCCAAGATGGGTTCAAAAGGATGAAGTGCTGGGTTCTGCACTTTGACCACAATAACCACATTCCAGGCTGGGCAGAGGGGCTGGAAAGGGCCCTTTGGGAAAGGCCCTGGGGGTGCTGGTGCCAGGGGCTGGACACGAGCCCAGGGTGCCCAGGGGGGCAGGAGGCCAATGGCCCCTGGGCTGTCCCAGCCAGGCTGTGACACAGCCCCAGGGCAGGGCCTGTCCCTGTGCTGGCCCTGCTGAGGCACCTCCAGTGCTGGGGACAGCTCTGGGCCCTCAGGACAAGAGAGACCCTGAGGGGCTGGAGCGTGTCCAGGGCAGGGAACGGAGCTGGGAAGGGGCTGGAGCCCCAGGAGAGGCTGAGGGAGCTGGGAAGGGGCTGAGCCTGGAGCAAAGGAGGCTCAGGGGGGCCCTTGTGGCTCTGCACAGCTCCTGACAGGAGGGGACAGCCGGGGGGGTCGGGCTGTGCTCCCAGGGAACAGGGACAGGAGGAGGACAGAGGCTTCAGCTGCACCAGGGGAGGCTCAGGTTGGACATTAGGAGGGATTTCTTCACAGAAAGTGTGGTCAGGCAGTGGAAGTGGCTGCCCAGGGCAGTGGTGAAGTCACCATCCCTGGAGCTGTTCAAGGACTGACTGGACATGGCACTCAGTGACAAAGTGGGGACTGGTCACGTCTTGAACCCGATGACCTCAGAGGTCTTTTCCAACCTAAACAATTCTGAGATTCTGTGATTGTTCCTGTGAGCCAGTGCCAGAGGAACCTCAATGCTATAGAAACAAAGAACAGCCCTGGAATCCCATTTCTCCCCAAAAAGCCAACAAACTGAATTCTCCTGGAGGGTTTTAGTTGACTACAGGTATATAAAAAGAAAAAAAAAAAAAAACAAGAAAAAAGTTTAAAAGCATTTTCTAGTGCTCTTAGCTGCAGGTTTTTTGTAGTGAGAATGTGCTACCGTAGCTTGCTACTCCATTATCATGCTCTGCAAAAATATGGTCTCATAATTAATGTCTGACAAAATAGCAGGTGTCCAAGCCTGGATTTTCCCCCCTTCCTTCTCTTTTTTTCCCTTTGTAGCATAAAGGTGAGTTAACAGCCTTATGTGTTCTGCTGAACTAGAGCTGGATCCAGCTGAACTTCAATTCATCCCAGCAGCAAACTGTTTATTAAAGAGCTGTCAAATGCCCATATTCTGTGGATCATCACAGGAGCTGACAGTGCGACAAAGGCTTGAAATCCAGTGCATATCACTGGAGGATGCCATTAAAATGAAAGTGAGACCAAAACCTCGCAGCTGTCAGTCATTATCTAGGACATTCTCACACAGTAGATCTCACACACTTCCCTTCATCTGGTGTGGGTCTCCTCTTCACACTTCTCCATTTTTTGCCGTAATGAAACAGCTTTCGAACAAAAAAGGATTTTTGAAACAAAAAAAAATCCATAAATCTCTATAGAAGATGTGCATTTCTACTCCATTTGGAGTTCTCCTGCATGTCCAGTTAACCATTGTATCTCTCTTTTTGTCACCTGCTGCTTATTTTATAGGCTGTTATAATTTAGAACCTGAAAAGAAGCATAAATAGGAATGACTGAATTTCAGCCATTAGAATAGACCTTTCACAAGAAAAATTATTCTCAACCACTTGCCCTTATCTCAGACCAAGCCTGAACAAAACTTTGTTCCAGTTCAAGTGAGACTGGCTCATAACGTTTCTGTCCTCATTATTTTTTTGGGTTTTCTTTTATTTTTCCAATTCTGGGTCTGCCTGGGGATTTATTGGCTGTGATAGCCAGATCAAGGCTGTGCCAGTGCTGTCAGTGACCAGCTCTTAGCCAGGAGAAATGTCTGGCCTGAGCTCTGTGGACCAAAAGAAGGAAATGCCTGAAGTCTCATAAGCTTGTTCTGAAAGAGCTTGATATCCAGCCTGTCACACTGATTTTACAGCCATTTATCTCTATCAACATCAGAGACACTATGCCAGAGCAAAAAATAATGGAGTGTTGACTCAGCCTTTTACAATTTTAAAGTCATACTTGATTTACTTTAGGATACAGCATATTTTATTGCCTCTTGTCTTCACTCTTGAACCCATGTCTCCTCATCACTAGACCAGTGGCTAAAGACATATCCAAATACAAGACAAAACCAGGGTGTAATTACTCAACTGCACTCTCATCACATGTCCTACATAATTATGAAATGGTTCCACTTTTTATGTCTATAATTATTACAAACTCATATCAAAAGGAAGGTCATTCATATTAGCACAGCTTTCAGATTTATTACACTAGTCTGGCACTGCTTTGATGTAAAAGAGTTTGACAAATATATTTGGTGTAAAAAAATATTAAGGGTAATTATGTCATTTGCGCATGGATTTTTATGATTAAAGAATTTTTAGAGGATTAGTGAAAAACTTACCTTGCACTGCAATTATTTAAAATTTTTATTTTGCTTTAATATGTACAAAACAGCTACAAAAATTGTGAGAATAATTCTAATACAGCTCCAGGTTAAATTCTGTTTCATTAAGAACAGAGAGTTAATAATGCCAGTCATACATTTCAACTTAGGGGTAATTATACACGTTTAAAAATATATTCTAAGAGTAATTACAGTGGAATTACAGTAAAACAGCCATGCAATGAAAAGCACTCCATTACCCAGAATACCTGAGGCAGATGGAAACTTAAATCAGATGACTTACTTAGTATTTCAGCCTGGAACTTTGGAGATTTTTCAGGCATGCCAGTGAATAAGGAACAGCAAAATACAGTGAATATTAAAAAATACTGCAGTTATATCTAATAGCACACAGCTGTAAGAAAATTTCCACAACACACACAGTACAAAAAAGTGTAAGAAAATGAGGATATTTGGACAACAGGTTTTGATTTTTGGCTGCAATTTCTAAATGTAAATAAAAAACAGTTTTGGGGAGGGGTTGGACAGCAGTTTTTTAGACTGGAGAAAGAAGAGAAGGATGGTGTAAGGAAAACCTATGTAATGCTGCCCAGAAGATGAAGCTCCTGCTAGAAGGATGTCTGGAAACATGGAAACCATTCTGGGCGCCTCCTGCTCTGCTTAGGAAAATGAGTCATACTTTCACATACTCTTTATGACTAAAAAGGATGGCACTCCTGCACTGCTTGGCTACAGCAGCAATGCTGCCTCCTGACAGAACAGCCCTGGAGGCCCCAAATCCTGATTAATTGCTCATGACATAAGGAGTCATGTTAATATCAGCAGCGGGATCCGGCTCCCAGGGAGAGAAGCAGCAGACTGGTAATTCCTCTTGATCCAAAATGGAACAAATAATGGAAATGATCGTGCAGATCAGATGAACAAAACAAAAACCAAAACAAGGGTGGAAGATGAAGCAAGAAAACTTTAAAAGAATATCTGTAAGCATCCCTGGAAGAACCTAGCGTTGAGCTGTATTTGGATAATGTAAAATAGTTCCATAACGTACAAAAAGTCTGAACGGACCCAGAATCTCTCTGGAAAAGATGCCACTACTCTAGCCTGGCAAGGTGGGTCAGGATGGTGCAAGCTGTCCCCAAGCAGAGCAGAGGACATGGAGAAAGTTATGGCCTGATGTGTCCCTGCCCAAGATGTGCTGTGACAGGGGTTCAGGGAGATGGAAACATCAGCTTCCATGAGAAATGGGAGGTGTGCAGACCAGCATGCCTGGATGAGTCAGTGGAGGGGGGAACTGGGCCAGCTGGAAGATTTGGTAAGACTGGGCACATATATCTTCCACATTGTCTGCAACCAACATCATCCTGGAACAGAAAGGCTGGATTATCCCAGCCTGAGTAACACAGAAGCCAATTATTTTTGTGCAAAAAAACCCTCCTTGAGTTCTTGCTTCCATTTAATTCCATGGTCCAAGTGAAAAACTTGGAGACTAGACAAAAAGTGTGTGAGGTAGAAGGGGAAAGGATAGGGGCATTTCCAGGCAGCCAACTGGATTAGCTCATCTTCAGTGGTACTGCAGCACAGTGTCCCCAGGAAAGAAGCTGCATGACCCAAACCTGGTAGAAGCCTTTTGGTGTGGGGTGGAAGGACTCACCTCACCTTGCCAGAGCACACCCAAGAAGACCCCAGCTGAACATGAGAAGAGCCTGTGGAGACAAGTCCACCTGGCATGCCCAAACTCCACATCCCCACAGCAGCTGAGGGTTGAGAAAGGACAGAGATCTTCTGGAGGTGGAAATTTAGGATCAATAAAAAGAGGCCTCAGGATGGCAGCAGAGGTTCCTGACCTTACCAAAGATCCCTGGGGAGTTCCTGACCTTAACAAAGATCCCTGGGGAGTTCCTTGGTGCAGGTGAATGAAAGAAGAAGGAAATGGGTCACCATCGTGCATGGCAACACTTGGACACGTGGCCTGAGGGTGTCGGGTAAGGGGATTTAATGGTGCTCATGAAAACTCTGGGATTGACAGGAAGAGCTGTGGGACTTTGGTCTAGAATTGAGGGAAACAGGCAACTGGACAAAATAAGGATTGCAGGAACAAATTAATTAAATACTGACACAACCAAAAGAAACTTCAATCAATTCAAGGCTGGACAGGACAGAGCCTCACACTGCCCTGTGAGCTGCTTGTGGGAACTTGCAGATCACCAGCTGGAGATGTCCTTTTGAGGGAAAACTCTGTGTTCCAACGCAGGCAGTGCAAAGCCCATCTAGGAATTTTGCTAATAAATACAAAAATCTGTGAAGGACACAGGGATAACTGGACAAATTTTCAAGGTTGATTTTCATATGATTCTAGAGGAAACAGAGCCAAAACTCATCATGGATGGAGAAGATTGAGAGGAAGGCTGGAAAAAACTCAGGAAGACTTGAATCCTGTGGTTCTTTCAGAAGGCTGTCCATAGGAAAAATACAGTTTCATTGTAATTTTGGTAGGAACTGTGATACAAGAAAAAGTGGACGACAAATTAAATCTCTGGAAAAGTATTTTGAAGAGGACAGTTAATTGAAGTATGATTTCTAAGTATTTAGGAATAATAATTGTCATAACCATGACAACAAAAACAATAATAACAACAAAAACAATAATAATAACAATAATAATACAACAATATGTCCTAAAATCATTCTGAAGTCAATTCCAGAGCTGTACCATTGCTCTTTGTGAAAATACAGATGATGTTGATGAAGATGGAGGCTGGCACAACAGCACACATTGAGCAGCTACTCGATCATCTCACAGTGTGAAAAAGGATTGAACAAGTCCCTGGGGAAAGTTATCAGCTTAGTTGAATTAGCTTCAATCTGTCCTAAAATCTCACCTCCTTTTTGGCTAAAATGCATAGAGGAAACAGGTCTTCTCTGGAAGACAATGGGTGAAAGGCTAGAATCTGCTTTATTTTCAGATGGATGTTGACCAGGATGCTCTAACAGGCCCAAAGTCCTTGCGGAAATGTGCAGTAGGAATGTTAAACAAGGTGAGGAGAACTGCAGAACAGGATTACATCTGAGGTCATCCTACTTAAAAGTTAAAATGAGATTAGAGTGAAACACATTGCAACTTCCCAAGGGCCTGTTATCAGGTCCTTTGGTTTATCAGGACAAGGATACAACTGGAGTGACTGGCTAAGAGGGAATTCTTTGTGGCTCAGTGTCATTAGGCTCAGAGTTGAACCTCAGTGACTCTTTCTGGCTTATCCTTCTCCCCTTGAATCCAAACTTTAAAAAGTTTATTGCTGAATCTCAGTTAAGGATATATTTTATTTTCTTTTTTCTCCCCCAGGCTGAAAATCTCGTGCTTAATTACTGTTCAAATTCTTACCTATTTGGAGGCATCTCAGAGAAGAGCAAGAGAGTTTCATTTCAGAAGCCATTCTGTTCTTGCTCCCAGTTCCCAATTCCTTCCCATGAAATATATTTTACAACTTGGAGCACCAAATCTCAAGGATTCCTTCTGTAGCATGTTTAAATTACTTCCTTCCATTGAAGATATTTGTTCTTCCTCAAGAAATCTTACAGACAGCAGTGCTTAGAGACTGCAGCCAGAGCCCAATGGACCTGGCACAGCGGTGCCATACGAAGAAAAGCTTCCAAAGAAAACACCTTGGGCAAAAAAACCCCTTTGCTGAAAAGGAAGTTCTGGTTGTGGTTAAATCTGTAAGACACTCTCACCATGGCCTGCAAGGCAGAATAGCTGTGGTTAGATCAGGCCATAGTTTCTTGCTCTAGCTCTTTAATTCTGACATCCAGGGGAAGCTTGCCAGGTGGTTGGAAAAATTGCCTTGTTTTGATTTCATGGTCATATTGAGGCCTGGGTGTGAAAGCACAGTAAGGCTGATGCTCTTCCAGATGGTGTTATTGGGAAGCTAATTGTAAACATTGTCTCACGCAGGAGTGGGAGGAACCAGTTGCTCCAGAGAAGGCTCCTGTTTGGGGAAAGCTGAATGCTTCTTTTTATTTCCTACTTTTTTTTTTTTTTTTTTTTTTTTTTTTTTTTTTTTTTTTTTTTTGCTTTTCTGCCTAGTTTAAGAGAAGTGGAGTGAAAGTGAGAAAGTGGAGCGAGGCTGCAGAAAGGAACACTAGGAAAGATCTTCCAGAAATGAAATTTTCTATCAAAACAGAGGGGACAAAAAATAATTTGAAAAAAATCCTGACCATCCACTTTTAGAGTATTCCCTGTTTTTTCTCAGTGTATGAGAAATCTCTCACCCTGGTTTGAAGACCCAAAAAAATAAGATGTTCAAGGCCCTGGGGACCGTGTGTGAAAACTGGGAGAGCTTTCTGAACTACAGAGAAGTGGCTGTCAGGGAGGTGGATGCCCTGTATCCTATCCCAAGCCTCTCTGATTTATCTCTGGGGTACCCTGCAGTCTTCCTGCTGGTGAGTCCTGCACTGGAAGATGCTGGACAACCTCAGGCTCGGATGCCAGTGACACTTGTGGGTGCTGTGCTCTGTCTCTCTCTCCCTGCAGCCAGCAGACCAAGTGCAGAAATGCATATTAATGCATATTAATGCATATTAATGCGTATTAATGCCCTCACATGCTTTACACCTGGACAGGTAGAAAGAGGGAAAAATGAATTTGCCCAGGCAAAACACCATTGTGCATTTTGCCTCTAGAAGAGGTATAGAGGTTCCCATCTGCAATGGTGGAGGAAAAGCTCATTGCTGAATCTTAGTTAAGGATATATATATTTTTTTTTTTCCCCCAGGTTGTAAATCTAGTGCTTAATTACTTTTCAAATTCTTACCTATTTGGAGGCATCTCAGAGAGGAGCAAGAGAGTTTAATTTCAGTAACCATTTTGCATTTTGGTTTTGCTCCCAGTTCCCAATTCCTTCCCATGAAAGATCTTTTACAACTTGGAGCACCAAATCTCAAGGATTCCTTCTGTAACATGTTTAAATTACTTCCTTCTATTGAAGATATTTTTTCTTCTTTAATCTAGCTGATTTTTTTCCCAACAAATGAACTATAAAATTTTTAAAATTTCTTTTCCTTACTTTTTTGTTGTTTTTTTTTTTTTTTAACCAAACATCATGCTTTCAGTTGCCACTTAAAATGAAGTAATTACTTCTGTTTTTTCAATCCTCTTTGAATGAAAACCTCTTTATTTTTAGCTCACTGGCAGGCTTTATTTCATAATTTAAAACTTTTCCAAGTTAATGCACAGTTTTGGTGTGGGTACTAAAAAATAAGTCTCATTCACATGCACCAGTTCCCCAGGTCCACCCACAATTTAAAGGCAGAATACAACCTTTCTCAAGCCCCTCCAGTATCCTTCAAAACACATTTCTTTAAGCTGCACAAGAACGTCTTAGAGGCTGGTGCCACAGCCAGAAGACAAACCAGCACTGTTTTGGGCACAGAGCAGAAAGTATGCAGGCATTAAAACAATCTAGCATGACCAGCATTAATTTACTATACTGTTTATGATTAAAACTGTCCAAACAGTTAGTCAGAGGGAGCTGAGTTTGCACAGCTTTGTCTGGATGCCTTGTCATATTTAGGATTTGGACCTCAGAGGAGCAGGAATGCAGAGATGGAGACGCATCGTGGCGCAAAAACGCAGAGCAGATGAATTTGTTGGTGCTGGGTGGACAGTGACAAAATACTGGTAGAAACTCTCCAAGCCCAGCTGCTTTTAGCAAAGGCCATTGTATTAAATTCAAGTTTTACACTACCCACCTCCTGCAGTTGTTCAAAGCTCTGGCCTACAGTGGGAAGAGAAACGTTCCAGTGGGCTGCAGGGGTACAGGTGGTTGAGTTTACCAGCTCTCCAAGTGTTTTTCATTTCTTTTTCCTTCCTGAGATAGTTAAATGCACATTCCTCAGCTGTGTAAAAACAAATGGCCTACTCTTCCACTTGGGGTGGCGTGTTTCAAATGAAAGCCAGGCTTAATTAGAGCTTTTGAAGGCTTAAGAGTTAATGTGGGCCCATTAAACACCAGCCACCAATTCTTTACTCTCTGGCCATCAGTGCTCACAGCCATGCCAGTGTGGGCTGTGAGGCTGTGCTAGTGGGGACAATCTCAGGATGGTGGCACCATGCCCAGCTTGGGACAGGCCAGGAGCAGATGTTTGACCATTGTGAAGCTTGGAGAAATGTCTCCAGGTCAGAAACACTTGGAAGGCGATTTGTTTTGGATGGTGTTTTCCAGCTGGACTTACTGTGGGATTTCAGCTTGCAGGGAGGTGGAGAAAAGCTTGTGGGGAGGTGAAGAAAAGCTTGTGGGGAGGTGAAGAAAAGCTTGTGGGGAGGTGGCCCTGGTGGCCAGCATCACTTGTCACTCTGCTGTCCAGCTGTCGGGCTCTGTGGGTCAGTGGTGATGCGCACCTGGCCAGGGCCATGCAGAGGATGGATCCCTACACTTGCCCCTGTGTGGGAAACACTGCAAGAATTATTGCTCCTATTTTATAGGTTTGGGAAGCTGGGGATTAAATGAGTTGTCAAAGGCCACACAGAGAGCCAGGGGCAGAGCAGGCAGCACACCACGAGCCTTCAACTGCACTCTGAGGCAGCTCCAGACCACACTGCATCCTAAAGGCAGACATTCAACAACCCTGTGGCCTGTGTAGGTGCTTAAATGGAAGATAAATTGCAGCATTTTTGCCTTTACTTCCATGGGTAACATCTGTCCAGACTTCTAAACCTGCACAATGACTGGTGAGTAATTCAGCAAAGATCTCTACCAGACAAAACAGACACACACACAGGGATTTATATGTTGGGCTTCCCTGCAAAAATCTCACCGACAGACTTGCAATAAATATATAATTTTATGGCATATTTCTCAATCATATTCTGCTACATAATATCATGCTACGAACTGTGAGCTACCTTGCCAACGGAAATATGCAGCTGGCAAGAAGTAAAGTCTCTCCAGAGCTGCTCAAGGAGTCATAACTGTAACAATATAAGCAAATAGATCATCAGCATACTCCTTTATGCAATTTTTCTCTTTTTTTTCCTCTCCTCCTTCTTTCTCCTCATTTTCCCCTCTCACTTTCTTCCATCTGCCCTTCTCCACCATCCATCCCCCCCCCCCCCTCAGTCACTCCTCTATTAGTGCTTAGAAGATTTCACAGTTTTCTCCCAACCCTGGAAAGAATGTAAGTCGATGCTGCTGATTGCCTTTGAAAACATTTGGAACAAATTATGTCTACTTTTGGAATCTGAATAAAAGAATGTGAGCCTCACTGGAGAAATATGAAATACAGGGTGGGATTCACAGAAGATCTGTAGCATTTTTCCCCCTCCTTTCTTAAAAACAAAAATCAACAACACTTTAAATTTATTTTTCCTTATTTTCGTTACTTCAGGTTGGAAAATATTTCATGTGGGAAAAGTGAAGGGTCTAGAAGAGTGCTTTTTGTGAAGTGACATCTTCATCGGTTCTTTTAAAGGTGACAGTGATGATTGGCATGAGCCAATTGTTAACATGAACTCTGTGAACCCAGAAGGCTTGATGAAGAAATGAAGCAAATTGTATTCTCTACTGAGGGACATTTTGGGTGACTGAAGTCTCTATTTTCTGCCTTATTCTGCCTTTAGGTAGTTTGCCTCAGTTTCCCTGTGGTGTCATGCAGCTGCCATCAGCAAAAGAACAGAGATCTCCTGGGGAAAGGCGCTGTTGGGACATTTAGGGCAAATCACACATTTCCACATTCAGGCTTTCCTACATGTACAAGTATTTGCATCCAGAATTTTGTTTTGTCTTATTGCAGAAAATGGTGCACAAAGTTTGGTTCCAAATCACCCTACAAATGGCTCAAGTTTAGTGGAAGGAACAGTGAAGGAGGACTTCTTGTTTCTCTATTTTTTTTTTCTTAATTAATGTTGATTTGTTTTGGGTTCAGATTCATGCCTAGTGTAAGTGGAAAAACCTCATAATGAAAAGATGGACAGCTTTGCACTTCTACACCAGCCTCTGTGAAATCAGGAACCAGCTGATCCACGGCCACATATCTGGGTTTAGGAACATTTCATCCTTTGCTCTTGAGGCTTAATTAAGAGAAAACGAAGACAGAAATTTGCCCTGTAGAGGGCCAGCCATCAGGACCAGTGTTGCTGAATCTCCTGGGCCACCGTGGCCTGACAGTTCTGGGCTTAGCCCTTCCCTGGGGAAACTCAAAAACTGGGGAAACTTACAAACCGGGGATAAGTGTCTCACAAGGTTTTTCAGCAGATGTCTACTGAGATCCTGCAAAGTGTGCAGAATAAAGGGAAAGTAGCAATGACCAAGACCTTTTGCCATTCCTCTTCTGCTTTTGTGGAAGCTCTCCAGAGGAGTTGAAGCCTAGCCACACTTAAAACCTGTTGCAGCTACTGAATTCAGCAATACTCTTCTTGCTTTGGACTTTTTGTTTTGTTTCCTTGACTCATAAAGCTTTGGTTTCTGCTCATAAGTGCCAGAGATGGCAATAAATGCCAAAGCCCTGGCAAGTTTGAATCTGTTCACATAAACCCTGTAGGTGTGAACTTGATTCTTTCCGAGGGTTGTTTTGGAATGATTTAGTCACATTGTTTCGACCTACTTTCTCTCCTTGCAAACTTCATCTAGGCTGGTTATTGTTTATACAAAGGGACCAAAGGCTATTTTATATGCTGGTATGTTATTTCTGATAAATAAGTTAAGGGGAAAAACAAAAAGAAAACAGGTGAAACACACTGTAGGGGAAAACCAGAGTTTTTTTGTCCAGACTGGAAAAGTCACAATGCAAAGAAGGTTGAGAGAGTGACTCCAGCAGTTTTGAGAAAGTAACTGGGAGAGAATCCCTTGTGGGCTGGGGAAAAGAAGATGGCTCAGAGGGCAAAAATCAATCCTTGTCACAAAGTGAAGAGTGGGGAGGTGACCAGGAGAGGGAGGAAAGCCATCTAGAGGGGGAATGGAGACCCTTTCCTGGTATTCCCTGATGGAACACAGTCAGCTGGGCCATGGGGGAATTTTTGGGAGACCCTCTCCTGTTTGGTCCTGTCAGCACCACTTTAACAGCAATAAAAGGGATGGTTGGATTCCTGCTTCCTGGAGAGAGAGTGTGCCCTACGGAGCTGGGGAGAGATAGGAATCAGGAAGATCATAGAAGATGGGAAGGCAACAGTTGAGGCAGGGAGTCATTAAAAGGGAGTTAATGCTGTTAGTGGGAGGTAGTCTACGAAAATATATTAGAAGCTGAGATGTAAACTTGAAGGGCAAATATAACCCTTTACATCTATGATTTTCAAGAAACTCCTACAGAGTGGCATGCCACAAATTTTTACTGGAAGCTTGACATCTGGTAGCTTTTTATGCCTCTGGTAATCAGCCTCCTCATATATGACAGCTGGGCTGGGAGCAAGTACTTTTCTCCCAGTGTTTGCTGACACTTTGGAACACCACCATCACTGAGAACAGCACAAACCCTCCTCGGGCCTCCACCAGGGAACTCAGAAATTATCATTATGACTATTGGGTTCCCATGGAAGACAGCAAGGAAAGCATCCCTCTGCTAAGTCAGTCTTGAGCTGCACCAGAGAAAAAAGAATATTAAAATATAAAAAGAAAAAAAAGAGTGTAAATATGTCTTCAACCCCAGATCTCCTGGACCTTAGGAAATCCACGTGAGCGTGCAGTTCCACTCAGCTTAAAAGCTCACAACAATGAAATATTACCAATAAAACACCATGAATAGACTTTCACATACAGTAATTGGAATGCAAAAGGTATTTAATTGTCAAGCAGGCCATGTATCATGTCTGAAGCCTGGAAAACCCCAAGAACAGCAGTATTTATAGCCCTTTGCATTTTCTGCATTTCAGTTCTGTGCAAGACAAAGAAATCATCTGCAGGGAAAGTGTCAATCCTGTGGCAAAGGTTACAGATTAAACTGCTGCTCTGTAAATATGTATATACATCCACAATGCATGCATTATTCTGAAAGGAAGACAGTCATCCAGACATTGATTTCCCTGCAAGAAATATAATTCACTGAAATACAGTGGCTGCTGCAGCTTAACAAGCACTATTTCCTTCCCTCATACATGGATTTTTGCATTCAAAGGACACGGTTTGCTTAAAAGTTTGTGTGTGTGCAGAAGAGGGAAATCTTTACCTAGAAATCTTTACCTTCACTGAATGCTACTTTTCAGCTAATGAGATTTCTGTCACCTAAATTTTCATTGTTTTAAGAGCAAGTGGCTGCCGACAGTTTCCTTTCAAGCTTGAATGATGAAAGGAAAACACCACGCTGCCTCATCTGGCTAGCTTGCTGTGAGCTAATGAGCCTGAGGCTGCACCCATCTTTGCTATACTAGTGTGACCTTATGTCTGCTAATGCACAGGGAAGGAGTGAAAAATGTACTGCTAGTTCCCTCCAACAGTTCCCTGGGGACATGCTGAATGTGCCAAACAATTTAGCAAATATATATCAGGTTACTGTGTTGAAACATACTCCAAAGTATTGCAACCTCAGGTATCTCAATCAAAACATCGCATTTTATTTTTGCTTATCTTCCCCCTCTGTGTTCAACATTTGGTAATTTCTCTCTGAAAGGGATATATTTACCTTGTAATTTTTATACCTTTCAGAGTAACTCCCAATCAGTGATTAGTTTCGCAATAGGCTATCTGAAATTTTTAACTGTATTTTTGGTGGGGTGGTTTTTGGGGTTTTGTTTGCTTGTTTGCTTGTTTTCTTTTCTTTTCTACTACCAGGTAAATACAAGTTGATTTTAAAAACAATTCCTGACTGTGGGTGTACAAATGAGTGCTATTAAATCTCTCACAACATGGTTTGTGTTGGAAGGGACCTTACAGATTACCTCATGGTAATCTCTAATTACCCTGCCATGGACAGGGACACCTTCCACTATCCCAGGTTGCTCCAAGCCCTGTCCAGCCTGGCTTGGACACTTCCAGGGATGGGGCAGCCACAGCTGATCTGGGCACCCTGTGCCAGGGCTTTACCCCTCTCACAACCAAGACGTTACTCACTCCAGTAGAAGTGATTTATCAGCTGCTGGCAGCAGTACCCTCTGTAGTTTGTTGATTTATGAAGTTTACAGACCTCTGCGCAGAGAGGCAGAATGTTCTTTAGCTGTTCCACCCACCCCACAGCTCCCATCTGACTGTTCTTCAGTCAAACCTCTGTGTCCTCAAAAAATAAATTTCCACCATTTCCCTCTAGAATGGACTTGGCAACGGAAAAAGTGCTTATCTTTTGGTAAGTCACTCCCTACAGTGAAAAAAAGGTACTTTTCCAAAGGCAGTCCTGACCCCAAGCAAACAAAAAATGGGGAGAAGACTGAGCTTTCCCCATTTTGAGGGCAGGGGATGCCAGGAGGGATGATAAGGTTCTTGGCCCTGTGTGGCACGGGACTGACTGTGTTTGCCTCCAGCATTGCAGTGCCTGCCAGGGTTGTCTCTGCCTGCTGCAAAGAAGCAGATCTGAGCACAGACCTCCTGCCCTGTGCCTTTTTAATGGGCTGTTTTGTTTTATTTTGTCTGCGGCTGCCAACCAGCATTTTCTCCTCTGCTGTTGGAACAGCAGAAGTGCTGGCTCGCTGGCACGGAAGCTGCTTTTCCCTCTCACTAAGCCTGTCTGAGTTATTATTGCACTGCAGTCACCTCGTCCTTTTCTGCTTTCTGTGGCATCAGCATTTCCCTGCAATAGCAGTTGCAGTGTGCTGTAACCCTGCAGATGTGCTCCATGAGCCTCAAATCACAGGAGCAATACTTTCCCCTCCTCTGTGGTCCCTGCCTTCATTTTAAATAAGTATTAGGTCTGAGGCACAGAATCTTATGTTTGATTTCCTTTATTTGCCTCCATCCACACCTTCCTGAACTGCTGTGGTAAATCCTTCATGCTAATTATGATCCTTTAAGACTCACAAGAACAGCAAATGCTTATACACTGCTTAAAATACAGAGATAGAGCGTGGCACTTATCCAAAAGCTACAATCCAACCAGGACAGGATTAAGTATATTCAATGCAAACACACCCACAATCTAATCAAGACAAAAGAAGAAATCCTGGCTCAGTTTGAGTCAATGGGAGTTTTGCCACTGACTTCAGTGAGGTTAGGATTGCACCCAAGATAAACAAGTACGAGACAAGACAAAATAAAATAATTTAGAAGTGGGAAGGTTTGTGAATGAGTCATGGGAGAATAAGGCAAGGGATATTTACTTTCTGGGGGGAATGAAGATGAGGCAAAAATGAAGTATGTTTATTTATATGTGCCTGAGTGCAGTGAAGGAGGAGTGAGGGGTCCCTATGTGCAGAGCCCACACCTTTCTGACAGCTGCAGGATGGTCACAAGTGAGGCTCCCCAGGGCTCAGTATTGGAGCCAGCCCTGTTTTACATCTCTAGGGATGATCTGGGTGCCAGGATTGAGTGGACCCTCGGCAAATGGACAGATAAGACAAATTTGATTGGGGGTATCAGCCTGCTGGAAGCTCTGCAGAGGGCACTGAGATGTGGCCGTGTGTCTCGTCCTGCTGGCACTCTGCTGATGAGAGGCTGACACCACAGAATAGGCAGAAAGACAGATGTCTTCACCAAAACCTCATCAATTATATTTTTTTCCTCATTGCGGTTTTTCCCTACTGCAAGAATCCTGTAGGGTTCTTTACCAGGCTTTATTTTTCATTTTTTTGTATGAGAGAGCAATAATAAATGTCCTAAATCTAAAAGAACCAAAGAATCACCTTTAATTAAAAACCAATAGAAATATAATATTTTTGAATATTTCTTTTTTCTTTTCCTAGTGTATATAGCTTAGCATGTAAAGCTTACCTAAAATTTACTTTATTTTAAATAAATTGCTTTTTTGGAGGGAGGTCCTTCTTCATGACAGTGTGACTATATGTTTTATAACTGGGAGAGAATAGGATCTTTCACTCTTGGACTTGCTCTCAATGGAAAGTGAAGAGGTGATGGGTCTTGTGTTAGAAAATTCTGCCTGCCCTCAGCCTAAGGGTCCCTGCCACTCTCAGGACCTGTTTCTGGGGGCAGGAGCTGCCACTGCTTCATAAGTGAGTGCGTGCCTGACTTCACCCTTTGGGCTTTCCCTTTGCTGGGGTGAAATCGTGCCTGAAGTGGCACAATGCTGTGTCAATCTCAGCAGGAGCCTTGCTGAGAGGCTGCCATCTCTCTGCAAGGAAAGCTGTGCTGCTCCAGATAATGCTCCTCAGAGGTGACAGCTCTGAGTCACCTCCTGTGAGAATCTGCTGCTGCTGCCACCAGCAGCACAAAGCCCAGCGGGAGAGCAGGGGATGCAAGGGTGCCAATATTGGGGCCAGCTTCATCCAATACCTGCGCTGATGCACGGGCAATAGCACTCAGAGAGGCTGGAGAAGGCGTCAAACTGGGAGGCAGGGAGGCTGGGTGAGGGTGTGGCACTGCTGGGAGGACATGGATGAGTGGGAGGGATGGGTCTACAGGAATCCAGAAAAGGGAAGTGACAATTCCCTCCCCAGGGAGGAACAGTCCCAGGCATTGCACCCCTGGAGATGCTCCAAATCTGGCTGGACAAAGCCCTGGACATCCTGCTCAGACCATGGATGAGCAGAAGTTGTACCAGAAAACCTCCAGAGATCCCTTCCAGCCTCAGCTGCTCCTCAGGACAGACAGGAGGTTTTTACCAAAATAGGCTGAAATTAATCTATGGATGTACCTGACATGAACATGATATCCATGTCTAAATCCTGTGTGTTTGGATGAATGACAAATTCCTTTTCCTAACCCTTTCACTTCCTGGGGAGGGAATTGGATGTCTGCAGGTTACTCAGGGGTGTCACTTCTCTGGTATTTCATGCACACACACAAACAAGAGCATGGGCATGACCAGCCTGGGCCAGCCAGGTACAGCTGGTAGGACCTTACCTTTGCTACATTTAACAGATGTTTCTTCACTCACTTGACTGGGAATGAGACTGAGAAATAGTAAGTTGGTACGACTGAATCCCCTTAAGAAGCTAAAGATACTGTCAGGATAAGACACCTATAATGATCGTGGCTTCCATTAAAATGTCACTCATGAAACAGCAATTACCACCTCAGCTTATCATTCCAAATGCATGGGAACTGCTTGGCATCCCAAATACTGAAGAGTAGTGACTTATTAAACTCTCTCAATCACAATTTCTTGCCAGACCTGGATGCAGCAAAGAGGAAGGCAGGACATTTTGGCTCAGCCACAAAGTCAGTGACTTGTCCTCAGGGCTGCTCCACTGCTGCTCTGCTCTGTGTTCAGTCCCTGCCAAAGGGGGAACAAAAACAAAATCCTCTTTGCTAAAGGGGGACAGTCAAGGGACTGCATAACAACAGAGCATGGGCAGTGCAATTTTTTTTCTACCAATAGTGCTATTCAGACAAGAATAAGCAGTAGGGACACCTTCTGGAATTTTTGCTGGATTTTTTCAACCTCCATAGTGTCTTGTGACTGCTAGCTCTCCTGGAACCTGCAGGTGAGCAGGGGAGGAGCCAAGTGAAGTCTTGAAGTGCCTTTCTGTCTCTTACCTGGCTTTGCAACAACCCCCCGGGGTATAAACTAGATGAGCTTCAAAGCTGCAAGAGGATGAAGAGGGATCTACACCAGATGCAGTGGAGAATGTGTGATTTGTGATGAGTGCCCGAAAATAGCACAGCTAAACCTGTCCTTGCAACAGAGCTACAGAAAAATCAAAAACCAGCAGTCCAAGAAAAGGTCCAAAGATGGCAGAAAGCTCAATAAATGTGAAAAATATTTTCTGTGCTTTTCTGTTTTTTCAAGCTCCCTTTCTTTAAAATGCCCCTGTATGGTCATATCCACTGCCTTGTAGTGACGGGGGGAAAAGGTTTGTGGTCAGACCTCATTTCAGAAAGTTCTTGAAAAATTCTTGTTTTCATGTAAAATTCATCCTGCTTCCCCCTGCACCCCCAGAAAAATCGCATTCCAGACTATATCTGGTTATCTGTTACTGAAACCATAACATGGTCATGAAATCCAAACTCACCCTGGAGGCATGCCAACATCTCCAAAACTTTTACAACCAGAGTTTCAATCAAGTTATTCATCCACCTAATCGAAAAAGCTAATAACATATACAATTTCAGAACTTCAAATATTTTGCCTTCCATGGTGGAATACAAATGAAACCACAGTTTTCTTAACACTGGTGATAGCTGACAGGAACTATTTGACAGAATAACCTCTGCCTGCCTCAAACAGAACACGCCTTCTGGAAGGAAGAACCACAAGAAAAAAAAAACTAGGTTAAATGGTGTGAATGAAGCAAGATTCAAAGTCCAAATAGTAAGGGTATGCATAACTGTTGCTATAATGAAAAATAAACCCCAGGGGGTTAACCCAGAAAGATATCTGTATTCTGGGCTGAAAACATAGTGCTTGGGGCAAAAACTAAAAAAAGCTAAGAAAGCTGATGAAAAGGTCCCTCAACACCCTAATCAAGCCATATTCCATATTCAGTTCCAGGACTACCTTGGCTGGTTTTTTTAAGCAAATGATTCATTCAGATAAAATGAAATCAAGCAGGAGCTGGTGTTCCTAAACTAATTTGGAAATGTTACACTAATTAATTGGTATTTCACATCGGAATGGAAATTGAGGGAGGATTCTATGAAGCCAGCAAGGTTTTCCCCTGTTATGTGAAAGAGTCAGGAACAAAACCTGAATGCAAATTCCAGCCTTTACTTATTATAGTTTTGGGTTTTAAGGTATGGCGAATATTTTCAGCAACAACAGTCTGCAGTGTCCTGAATGACAAAATAAGATAGTCTGCTTAATGTGGTGGGAGATTCAAGAAAAGGGTGAGATGGATGATCCATTTCTGGATGAGATCCATGAGTAATGGAATTAAAAAACCTCTTAAACTACTGGAGGTCATTTGGGAAAGTGCAAATTGACAAAACAATCTGGTTGCATCACTGCTGCTGAGTCTGAAAGCAGGAGAAATAAGAACAATCAAGAATGACAACAAACAAGGGGTGAAAATAAAAAGGTCTAAGCAGAGCACAGAAGAATGAAACATCCCCCACTCCTATTCAAATGGACTGGAAGAAGTTATTGAAATGGACCAGCTGCTTTGGAAACAGAAGGAAAACATCTTGTGAACAGGAAGGCATATTACTACCTGAATTACAGATGCAAACAACTGATATTGGAGAGCATTCATAGTTCACTCTTCTACTACCAACTTTTCTGCTAACAATCTTTTTCCATCAGTTTAGTTAGGCTGAGCAGGATTATATACACATTTGCAGAAAAGATCCAAACTGAGCAACACATTTCTGCCTTTCTCCCCATGCTGAAGCCTGACATCATAGTCAAGAAATCTTTCAGGGAACTGTTTGGAGGAAAATGTCTCCTTCTGGCAGAACTTATAATTTGAAAAGAAAGAATTCCCTCCAATGGATAGAACCCTCATTTGTGAGGTTAGGAGAATTACAAGTTTACAAGTTTTCTAGGCACATGGCAATGATCAGGAGATTTTTTCCAGTATAATCCCTCCTTGACCAGCCTGGAGCTGTCTCTACTGAACATGGTTCAACATGGGTTGAAGTGAACAGTTATATTTTTCTTATAGTAGATGATAAAAACAGCTGGCATAGCAGATGAAAACATTTCAGATGGGAAAGGCATTAAGAGTTCTGTGTCCTCACATGTCAGGCATTGGAAAAGATGGGATAAGTTAGCATAACAGGGAATTGCAAAATTATACAAGATTATCCCCCTGGAATTATTTAAGCAGCATTGCTCTGCCTTTAAAAAGGGTTTCCCTATGGTTAATCACATTTATTGTTGCAGAAATTAATACCTCTTCCTTCTAAGCTTCCAAAGTCCCACTGTGATGAAATCTAGTCCGTGGAGACAAGCACAGGGACCACGATGTGAGTTCATAACTAACCTCCTGGACTGCCACCAGATCAAGGCAGTATCTGCTAAGGGGTGGGGTCCCCAGAAAGGGAGAACATCAGCCTGTTGGAGTGACTTCAGAGGAGGAACATCAAGTTGATCAAGGGATGGAGCAGCTCTGCTGTGAGTGAGGAAAGGCTGAGAGAATTGGGATTGTTCAGCCGCAGAAGAGAAGGCTTTGGTGTGACCTAATTGCAGCCTTCAAGTACCTGAAGGGAACCAACAAAAATGGAAAGAGGCTATTTAAAAATTATTTATTATTTAAAAATGCCTGGGGTGACAGGACAGGGGGGGAATGCCTTCAGACTGGGAGAGAATAGGTTAAGGCTAGATATTAGGAAAAAAATCATTCCTGTGAAGGGACCCTGTCACAGATTGCCCAGATAAATTTGGCTCCCCCACCCCTGTAAGCTTTCAAGACTGGTTTAGGGACATTGTCCCTACCCATGGAAGGAGGTTGGAACTAGAAAAGCTTTAAAGTATCTTCCAGCCCAAAACATTCTGTGGCTCTGTGAATCTCTGATGAATTTGCTTGGCCCATTCATCTTGCCATGCAAAATGAAAGCAAAGCCACTGAGTGTGTTGCTCAGAAGCTGCCTGTAGAATGGAAGGGAACGGAATGGAATGGAGCTGGATTGAGTAGAATAGAATGGCATGGAATGGAATGGAATGGCATGGAATGGAATGGCATGGAATGGAATAGAATAGAATAGAATAGAATAGAATAGAATAGAATGGAATAGAATAGAGTAGAATAGAATAGAGTAGAATAGAATAGAATAGAATAGAATAGAATAGAATAGAATAGAATAGAATAGAATAGAATATTTCAGCTTAAAGCGACAAACAATAATCATCCTGTTCAACTGTTTATGGTGTGCTAAACTTGCAGATTTTGGAATTTCTTGTGGCAGTTTTGTGGTCATGTGTACAGATACAGAAGCCCCTGTGCTCTCAAAGCAGACTTTTAAAAAGCAGAGCAGAGCTTAGAGTCTAACAAACCAAAACATCCTGTTTCACGCTGTCCTGGCATTTTCCTTTAGCAGGCCACTCAAACACACACCAGCCTCTATCCTGCTTGCTGTCCAAAGAGGGGCCAGCAGACTGGTCCCTGGTACCTTGTACAACCATTCACACTTGTGAAAGGTCACTGTAAAAACACAGCACATCAGAGCTGTGCTGCTAAACACCCACTGTGTACAGATGTAGATGGCTCACCACTGTGGAAAGCAGCTGAGAGCAGATCCAATACGCTGCACTAATTAAATGTCTGACTGGGCACAACTAGAGGAAAACCGGATGAGAAAGAGAACTCCGGTTTTTATTTTGTTAACACAAACATTTGGACAACTTTTGTGGCCACAAAGCATATTTGCACATTCTATAAAACTTGAAATAAACACAACGACAACAAAAAGTTACTGGAATTCCAATGACTTCAGCAGCCATATCAGAATTACAGTGTCCTTAGAATCACAGTTTGGGTTGGAAGGGACCTTAAAGATCATCATCTTCCCTGCCACAGGCAGGGACAGCTTCTAGTAGACCAGGTTGCTCCTAGCTCCATCCAACAAACCCTCTTCCTGATGTTTTGTAAAAAGCAAGCACTTTTGGCATTGACTCCATCAGCATCTTAAATAAATTATGTTTCCCTTTAGTGCCAAACTC
Organism: Molothrus aeneus; assembly: GCF_037042795.1. Classification (NCBI taxonomy): domain Eukaryota; kingdom Metazoa; phylum Chordata; class Aves; order Passeriformes; family Icteridae; genus Molothrus; species Molothrus aeneus. The sequence continues at coordinate 2,458,233 of NC_089680.1, forward strand.
CCAGTTTTCAGATGGTTTCGGAGCTTACTTGGTAAAGATGTGTTCACAAAACAGATTGTGCCAGACTGTTCCAATAAATGCCTGGTTTTCTAGAAAAACACAACTGATTTTCTAGGTATAAAAGATGTGAAAATCCTCATTTGTTAGGCTAGTTTTACAGCTTTTGATAAAGTGCTACCTAAGGCACAAAGAACAGACAGCAAGTTGACTGAAAATTGACTTATTATTCGACAGGGAAACAGTGCTGTTGGACTAAATTTTGTTTTTCTTCTGCTGTTGTCATAGGGCAACATCTTTGAGTGGCAGTACACAGGAACATAAAAAGTGTCACAGATATGGCATGAGCTTGGAAACTTGATTGAGAAGAATTTAATACCATATCAGATATCATATCAATCATATCAAATATCATATCAATCATATCAAATATCATATCATATCATATCATATCATATTGAAGTTGTGGGTGCCTCATCCCTGGAAGTGTTCCAGGCCAGGCTGGAAGCAATCCTGAGCCACCTGGTCAGGTGGGAAGTGTCACTGCCCATGGCAGAGGGTTTGGAATGAGATAATTTATAAGGTCCCTTCCAGTGCAAACCATTCCATGATTCCATGATTCTGTATCATTCAATAGCATGGGGCAAAGTCACAAGCCCTGAGGGCAAGTATCTCAAAGTTTTGATGTAATGATATTTTGAGAATTTATCCCTTGGAATGACAAAAGAAGAGATGGCCCAGAGGTGGTTGCTGACCACAAACGGAAGTTGTACAGTGACAAGTGTGATTTAATAGTTTGCAAAATAGACTGAAATTTCTAGTGGAGAAAATGAGGTGTTACTGGAGAGAAGTCCTCATGAAAATATGTTCAAGTGCTAGAGAACTTGTAGTATAATAAGATAAAAGGAATTCTTGCAAATATAGGGTAAAACCCAATTGCTTTTAAATTTCCTTTTTTGGAGTTTATTAAGTTTATGGAGTGAACTATATGAGACATTTGTAGTGGTCAAGGCTAAACACAATGGTCCAGATCTATAAACACATAACAATCTGTTTCCAAGTTACCTGTAGCTCCTCACAATTGTTATTGACATAAATGCCATTTTTGACTTAGATGCCCTACTCTTTTTTTCCCCTAATGCATGTTCCTAGTCCCTTTTGCTTCAGTAGATAAAAAAATTATCCACTTTTTTATAGCATTCACCTGGTGAGATGGGGGAAAAAGTGAAGTGACTTCTTGCACAGGTGGATATTGCAGAGCTCCATTTAAAAGTCTCCTCATGGCAGAGCTGTGCCAGCCCCAGCACAATTGATTCCTGTACCACCATCTGTTAAAGCAACATGTTGGCTTCTAGACTGGGGCTGGTTCATTCTGGGGTGCTTGAAACTCCTTCCCATTGAGTTAGACCCTCTCCAAAAGCTGTGCCTTTCAATTAGGGGCCAAAGAGTGGGTTAATTGAAGACACCACTGAAGCAGGGTCTCCGCAAACACCTGGCCAAACCAAATATAGTAAAAAATCAATGAACCTTAAATGTTTGCATCTGGGAAAAGTCATTTTTTCTTGGGAGCTTGCTCATCAAGTCTAGGGAATTAGTACATGCACACTTATATCATCATATAAGTTGCAGAGTCTTCATTGAAATGTGCTGGGCACGTGTCTGAATTTCTTCTTAAATATCAAACCAGAAAGTACCAGTGGTACAGGCAGAGGGAAATTACTCAGAGAGAAAATTACTAGAGAGGTTGGCAAGAAAGGAATTCTACAGTTCAGCAATTCAGCCCATTAGGCAGTCTATGATTTTGCAGATTCTACCTGACCCAGTTCTGCTCTAATTTTTCTTTGATTATCTTGCATACAATATGTCTGTATTCCTATTAGTCTAGCAAATGTTGGTGTAAGCTGAATACTTCACTTGTATTTTGAAATATCAAAGTGTATTTCTTAATTACAGCAATTTTTTTCCACCTTAGAATTTCAGTTTATTTCAAAAATTGCCTGTCTACAGTCAATTTCTCAACTGCTCCTTCAAACCAACCTGGTTATACACAGAGAGAGAGACAGCTAAAAGGAAAAAAAAAAAAAAAAAAAGAAAAAAAGAAACACCGGGTGCTAAATATTCTCATAATTTCAGACTCTCTTCAGACAAAGTAGTTTTGAATTCATTCCTTATTTTCCAGCTCATCAGCTTTAATTGTAAACTCTTCATCATGACAGACTATGGCCAGCATGAAATCTTAACCACTGCAGAGGCTTTTTAAGCTCAACACACAAACCTTCTATGGGGGTTCTGAAGGGAAGATTTTTAACTCTTTGTGTGTCCCCCTTGGTAACCAGCTCCTGGAACAGGGCTGTGCAAAGGTCTTTGAGATCTCTGGAGGGAAAGGAAATCGGCTTGTAAATGTACCAAACCCATAGCTTATTTAAACATGCTTCATCTGCTGCTTTCTGTAAAGAAAAGCTCTGCACCTTGAGAAGCAAAGACATTTTGCTGGTCTGATAATTGCTGCCACTGCTAATGAACATGTCAAAACCTGAGGACATAAACACAGAAAAGGTGAGAAATTTTCTTGTTTCATTTGAATCCATCAGCCTTGAAACTGAGATGTTGGTTCATCAGGACAAAATGGACAATTCCTCCAGATTATTAAAAAGTTCCTGTGACCACTCAGCCTACTTCCAAGAAAACATCTCTAGATGAAACCTGTCAGCTTCAGGAACCTACCAACTACGTTCTGTTTGACTGTTCTACAAGAATAACCTTCATGAGAAATCTGCTGGCAACAACAAGGCTGTTGGTAATTTCTGTAGTCTTGTTTGCAGCAATTGTGTCCAGGAGTGTAATCAGCTGAAACAATTGTTTTATTATTGCTAAGAAATACCAGCTTCAGGGTAGACAGAAACATGGTGTAGAAATCCTGACTAGAATAAAAGTTTTGGATCAGGGCTCAAGAAATGTATAGCAGGGCAATGCTTTTTTTTACAGCCTTTCAGAACTAAGACTTTTTTGTCCTAATCCATGGGTTTGTTGGATAGGGCAAGGATAAGGTTAACTTCACTAAGCACAGCTGTAGGCAACAGGAGTGGCCTTCCATCAGTTTGTGGCCAAGGGTTGGGATATTTACCTACGCTGTGAAAAGTCTGGTGCAATTTCCTTTTCTGCTGCTGATGATTGGAGCTGGCATATCCCAGGCCAGTGAATTAATGATGATGCTCTGTGGGTTGCCCAGTGATTGCGCAGTGGGCCCCTCCTCCCCACTGCCAGAGCTCAGTTGTGGGTGCTGTTTTATTTTGTATAAACAGTTAATCATGGGCACTGGGACAGGCTCGCACACGGCATTGAACCGCCAGGTCACGGAGTCATTCAGCATCTCCCAGGCTCCACTCCTCCATTGAAACACAGCACAGAGGTTCCAGAAGATGAGATGATGAAAGGTCAGCCCTCCCCATGGCCCACAGCCTCTGATTTGGACATTCACTGCAAACAGGAGTCATTCATCCAAATCCTTGCTTTGAAATTCTCCCCCATCTTTTCATAAGTCTCTCACAACCACCTTCCCTCAGTTTTTCTGTTGTGGGAAAACAAGAGGTGGCCCTAACCCAAAATTCTGTAGGTTTTATAGGTGTTTAGATACAAGTGTAGGGATAACACAGAAAGCAAAATGAGCTCATGGAGCAGTTTGCTATGTCCCACCACAAGGTGAACTCCCCTGGGGCTGCCGAGGCAATCATTGCATGGCCATGCAAACCAGTGGTACAAAATGTGGTGTCACAAATTATCATTTGTAAAGTTCCATGTGGCCAGTGGTCTGCAAATCCATTCTGAAAAGAAGGGTAATAATAACATGATATCCATTAGACCATCTAGTCTTTCCTGCCAAAAAATCTTAATCAGCTATTAGAGATATTTAACGTGTGTCATGGCAGGGATTATTTGTGGGTATCAAAGAGTGGCTGAAACCAAATGCAGAGGAAGATCGTACCTTCATGCTACTGGTGATGCCTTAAGCTTTAGCTTTTATATTTTTCAGATCCTGCACTGCATTATTGTATAGATCTGAATAATAGAGTGTTGGTAAGTTCTCTTCACAGTTTGGTCAGATAAAACAATCCTTTTCCAGATGGGAAAGGTCATCATCTCAGCTTCAGCTGAGGAAAAGTACGAACACAAGTGAACTGGGAAGAGCAAAGTGGGGGAATGTGACTTCATTACCTAAAGCCATAATTGGACAATTAACCCCTGATATGCAAACAGACTAAATTTTTATCTGCCCAAAAAATCTGTGACTGTTGTCCAGGTTGGGTGCAGCCTCTGCGAGGCTCCTGCACTGCCCAAGGTGTACCCTTTGAAGCCTTCCAAGGCATCACTGGCTGCTGTGGGGTGCTGTGGCAGAGTGACTCAGGCTGTGCCGACTTGTGCTGCTTGAGATTACAGCCCATCATATTTAGAAACACGGTATTAAGAGTGGTTATGCTCTTAAACTTAATGAAATTACAAATTGGAATATCTCTACTGAAATTAATGATCCAGAATATTACACTCGAGCAGAAGTCAGCCTTGTCTTGAATTTTGAAGGTCATTTGGAAACATTAAAATTCAGTTTTATGCTTTAGAGCTTTGAAACAATAATAAGGTAAAGGGGTCGTTTGACAATGACAGGGGGGGAGAAGTATCCATTTCCCTTCTATTACAACCAATTTGCTGAAAAAATTATGGAGAAATTCAGACCCCCCAAAAACCCCACCATATCCACAAAACCATGGTGACATTCAGAACAAGTTGGTGGTCACTATTGCTTTCAACTCGTGCTCCTGACAGGGCAGAAGAGGGTTCCAAAAAAAGACCCCATGGAGAAGGTGCCTCAGCACAGACATTTGCCCTGTTGCCAACCTGGCAGACTTTTTCTTCCTACTACAAACCCACGTTAAGAACCAGACAAATTGTGCATTTAGGAAAAACTGGGATGAAAAATAAAATAGCTTGAGTCAAGCCAAGCAAAATAATTAGGCTTATTAAGTGGAATGAATAAAAACCACCCAAAGCCAAACTCAGACCCAAAAAGCCTCCCAGGAAAGCAAAAGGTTTTTTAGGGGGAAAAAAAATATTTATTCAGGTTCAAGGCAGTTTTTCTGGTTTTAGTGAAAAAATTGGTTTAGATTATTTTTCTTTTCCCTAACTTTGTCAACACCTCAAGTTTTCTTATTTTTGATTAAAAAAGAAAAAAAAAGAGAAAGAGGGTTGGTCTTGAATTGATTGATTTTAAGAAAAAATCTTTCTGTTTTTTTAAAACCTAATTTCTCATTTTGCAGCTTTAGGAATTTATTTTTTTTTTAACATAAAGAAGATCTCTGCAAAGTCATATGTTAAATTTAAGCTAATTTTCAGATAATTACTTGTCTCACAGTAATATTTTCTCTAGCTCTACCCAAGACCAACAGAGGGTGGACATTATTAATAAGTCCTAAGAGAGAAAAAAGGCAAATGAGGAATGGACTACTGAAAAAAAGACATTACCCCACAAGAGAGAGAAAATTTGTTGCAAGCAGGGGGAAGAGAGCAGTGCATTAAAATAAAATAGCTGATCCTACTGATCCTGGCCAAAAATATTGGAACAATTTTGGAATGCAAGTCAAAGAATAAAAGTGCCTGCAGTAGGAATGCCTCATTCCTTGATCCAAGTCATACATGGTAGGGACTGAACATGTTCCTTACGTGCCTCATTTTTCATGTGTAATGTGGGAGTAATAAATATGCTACCTTGATGTCTTGAGAGTTCAGAGATGTGAATGGAAGTACAGGGTGAAACTCTAAGCTAACTGAAATCCACAGCAGAATTTCTTTTGGCCTCGGCTTCTTCTTTTCTATTTCTGCTATTGTTTCTCTAGTTTCTCTTTCAGCCAAAAACCCCACAATTTTGAAAAAGTCAGAGGATGTCTCTGTTTGTGCCCATCTCTGCTGTATCAGACCCTGTGCACACACGGGGAGAAATCTTTGCCCCAGATTCCTCACAGCTCCCATCAAAGCAGTGACTAGAGAAAAAGAGATATTTGCTCCTTTGCTTTCAAACACTGCGGTTGACCGGCTCCCTTCTGGAAGTGAGTTCAGGCTTAGGAATTTGCCAGGAAAGCTTTTTCCCTGGCCCACACAAGTCCGAGTTCCGTCTTGAGGCAGCAATATATTTTCAGGCTTTTTTTTTTTCTTTTCTCACTCTCACAGAAAGAACATTAGTATAGTTAAATTTTTAGAAAGGGCAATATTAACAAAAATGGAAAAGGTAAAACTAAATCAATACAAGGTAATGTTCAAGATGACCTGTGCTGAAATATCATTTTGAAATTTTCAGCCCATGAAAATATCCCTAGATTGACATTTTGTCTTCATTTTTGCAGGAAAAAGCGCTTTTATATTCACATTTTCATGGGAGGGGAAAATTGTTTTCCATGCAGTTGTATGCTTCAAGTTGACAGCTGCATTTTTCATGGATATGAACACTCAAGCTGAGGTTGTCATTCAAGCAGCTTGAGCTGATCCCATGCAGGGCTTTGAAAATGACCAGAACCACCCTGAAATTGTCCTGAAGAGAGAAGAGTCCCAGGGCAACAAATGCTTCAGGGCCATGTTGCCATGCAGACCATTTGCTCTGTTCTGACCCCAAAAGAGCTTTGCATCACTAATTGTGGATTTCCTACACGTGACAAGACAGAATTAATGAATCCAAATCATTAACAGAAACCCAAATTGTTGGTACGTGACAGGAGAAAGGACTGGGTCCTGTTTTCTCCTGTGGGGTGTGGTTGAACGCTGCTCCAATTCTTACAAACGCCAAAGTCAGAATGAGATTGCCTTAGAGCTCTGAAAAGACGAGCTAAAATCTCATGTCAAGCCAAGTGTGAAGGCAGTACTGGCACAAGAACTTCCATCCTTATAGGTTGTGGATTTATTCCCCAAATGTCCAGTTTTGAGAGCTCAGTTTTCACAGAATCCCAGAATAGATAAGGTTGGAAGGGACCACAATGGGTCATTTGCCCAACTCCCTGCTCCAGCAGGGTCATCCCAGAGCACATGGCCCGGGATTGTGCCTAGATTAATATCTCCAGTGAGGAAAACTCCACACCTTTCTGGGCAACATGTTTCTGTGCAGAATGACTGAATGCTAAAGAATTTCTTCCTTTGTTCAGCTGAAACTTCCTGTGCATCAGTTTCTGCCCACTGCCTCTTTAATCTGCTCAGACTATTTTAATCTCATGGGGACTCATGGCTTTTGGTTATTTTCCTAACTTTAAAATAAAAATTAATTTAATTTTAAAAAAAGGCAAAAGAAACAAACCAAACAACCTCGCCTAATTGAGTCAATGACACCTAGAAGTCAGTCAATAAAATTTGCATTGACAGCAAATTGAGGCAGGGATTATCTGGGGAAAAGGGGAACTTGCATTCTCCCTTGATATGTTCTTATAGAGGTCAGGCTTACCTCCCTGGATCACCACATGTGTACAGTGAACCCCCTTCATTTTGGGGGTTTCCAAAATGGAAAAGCAACCTTCCAGATCTTGTGCACCCTGCTAAGCTGAAGGCATGAAATGTGAGTTGGCCACAGGGTTGCAAGGCATTATGAGTAACCTACATGTGTAACCTGCTCTCTTTCAAATACCTCATCAATCTGGAAGCTACACTCCCCATATGCCTCTTCTGCCAATTCATTTTAACTGTCAAAGAGGTTGTTTTCAAAGGACTCGACTGACAGCTCAGAAATCCATCTTGGTGGATTGGCAGGGCCTGGAAACTGTGTATCTGAACTGTATAGAGGTCAGATGTTTAATTTCATGCGGGTTCCCATGATTTATAAGTGCCCCAGCTCTCGATAGAGAACAGTCTGTGCTTCCTGTTTGTCAGGATGTAATGCCTGCCTAGGGACTGCTCCCTTCTGCCCAGCCTGCACAGTTGCAAGGCACAGTGTCAGTTCTAAAAGAGATAAATACACTAATATTAATATTAAATCAAAAGGGGAAGTAGGCAGGTGTCCTGTGAACAAAAAATCTGAAGAAAAGACGTGTCTTGTCAGATTTTCTCTGGGCACCCCTCTGGATGGTGGCTTGAGCAGCATTAATGGGCAGAGGTGAAATCAGCCCTTGGTATGGGCAAAGGAACTTGTCTGGTAAGACGCACAAGGGAGGAGGAAGGAATTCACAAAGCAGTTCTTGTGAGACAGGGCAGAGCCTTACAACACCGTAATTCTGGTATGTTTATTTTCTGCACAAACCAGGGCAATTTTAGAAAGACACAGAGAGGTGGTTTGCCCACTTTATGCAGCAAAGGAGGAAGGAAGTTTCCAAAGGAAGGTTCCTTTAAAGGAAGGAACCAAACCCATGACAGATGGGCTGGAATTAGGTGACCTTAAATTCCCTTGTAACCCAAACCATTCCATGATTCCTGAGTTACCAGCTTTGCCTCACTCCGTGGAATGGAGTCATTCCTATGTTGCTTCCCCCATCCAATATACTCAGCCATAGGAACAGTCAGGAGAACTCAAAGGTGGCTTCCAAACTTGGCCTGGAAACACCAAAAGACCAAAAAAAGCCAGGACATGGTTTTGATTACTTTTGATAGCAGCAGAATTATTCCATCCCAGAAATGCTCAGACGCTTGGGAAATTATAGGAGAAGAAGGGGAAAGGACGCTATTTTTTTTTCTTTTTGTCTTCCCGTTTCATTTTTGCTTTATCTTATCCTCTGTGATCTTGTATGCTGGGCTATAACATCATTCTCATATGGGGAGCAGCCTGAACTGAATCTTGCAGAATGAAAAAGCACCAGAAAAGGCCTCACCAGCACCATCTCTGAAAGGCTCATACATCTCCTGTCTCTCTGTGCCTTACAGAACTGCAGCTCTGGTGGCATCAGCAGCTGCCTCCTGGGGCAGATCCATGCATTGAGTGATTATTCTCTCCAACCCAGACTGATGGAAGGCTTCTTGCCTTGGCAAAACGACTAAGCAATCCATATATTTCTGCTCTTTTTATGTCTTGGAAAGTTAAACTGCTTTCTGCTGTGATTATTTGTCTTTGAGTAATTTGTAAAAAAAAAAAAGACAATAACATAAATGGAACCAATGTGTTGAATTTTAACTCTACTTGGTTTCACAGGTATTATTTCTATTATTATTATTATATATTATTAACTCTACTTGGTTTCACAACTATTATTTCCCTATTATTAGCAAGCTCTCTTTTTGTTTTGTTTTGTTTTGTTTTTGTTCGTTTGTTTTTGATGTTTTTTTTTTGTTTGGTTGGTTTTTGTGTATTTTGTTTGTTTGTTTGTTTGTTTTTTTACTTGCCCAGCTTGCCTCATTGCTTGGGTGTGATGGAGGAGGAGGATCCACAAATACAAAATACATTCTTTTGTGTTTCCTTGAAGACTAGCTGGTCCTTGTAGCAGATCAAGGAGAAATGAGCCAGACAATATTTGCTTTTCAGGGCAGGTAAGTCATGTGTGCAGTCTAAAGCCAAACCTTCCCTTGGCTTCCCTTAAGCTCTCAGTGATTCAGAGGCTCCAGATGATATTTCTGCTGGCCAAAGTAACCCAGCCAGCAGAAGGGCAAACATCTCACAGCAAGTGTTTGCACAGGCTGGTTGATGGACCACAAATACAGTCCCATCAATCTCAAGTGTCCTTCTGCACCGTTCCTTGGCCCATGGATGTCTTTGTGCAGACTTCCCAGAACATTGGGACATTTGGCTCTTGGGGACCACTCTCTATTCACGCCCATCAGTAACTTGACACCAGCACAGGATGAGGACACCACTTTTAAAAACTTTTTTTTTGTTTCTCTTCTGGTGTCTAAACATCACGATCTGGTAAGGACTAAGCAGCAGTGAGCACAGATCCCCAGAAATATGGGTGCACTCATCTTTGTTACCTGCTCTGCCTAGCTGAGTACTGTGACACTGCAGAAGGAGGGAAGAATTCAGCCTCTGTCCCCTGCTCCAGCTCTCTCACGGGGATTGCTGTGTGGATTGCAAACAGCACCTGCACCAAAAGGTGGTGCTCTGGGTAAATGGTTGTCCCTCTTGTGGTTCTGGTTGGGATGTTGTGGAGTGAGCCCCGACTTTGTGGATTTGCCCTGTACTTGTGCACCCCCTCAAGTCATTAACTCCAGCAGTGTCAGCCGTCAGCAAATGCCACCAAATGTGTATGTCTGTGAAGATCCATGGCCATTTTCAGCCCCTTCAGCTCCAAGCACTTCCTTTTCTCCTTTGTTGGTGGTCCCAGTACAGCTTTATATGTGTTTTAACAATCCAAGAACATCTGTAAAATGTTTATGCCATGCTTGGAAACAGAGGAAGGGAGAAGCCTTGAAAAGAATGAGTTCTCAATACCATTTCAGGATATACTGTAAAGACTTGTTGATATCCTTTCAGGATACCCTGTATTTCATCAGAGGCTCCTGAGCTTTCTTTGGAAAGGTTTAGCAGATCAACCATCCCACACCAGAATGTATTCCAGCACAGAGGAATACTCCTGGAAACCAGACTTAGTCCTGTGGCTGGTGTCAGATTCAAAGTGATGGACAGAAAACTTCCTTCCCCTGTGCTCTTGGTGCAGATACAGGTCATAGCTCTTCAAAGAAATTAAGTCCAAGGCAAAGAACAAAGTTGATCTAGGCAGTGTCCCATTTTACTCTGAGAGCTCACCCTGTGCAAGGCAGATTGATTCCTTGCTGTCTTGGGAGATGTGATTGCAAACCAAAAGAGCAAACGAGGGAGTTATGGCTAATGTGCCTTTCAATGTAGTGCTTCACCAGAGTGATCACTAAAATAAATAATAAGCTACCTTTGCCTTAGCCCCTGTATTCTCAGCGCAGAGATGCACTACATAGGTGCAATGGTTACACAGATTTACATAAAGATTCCATGCAGTCTGCCATTTCAAAATAGTGTATGCTGCATTTCCTCCGCACTGAACTCTGTATTTCCATTCCAGCTGGACAGGCAGCTCTCAGACTCCACACTACACCTGTGTGGCTTTCCTGCATTCCCCAGGTGGCATGGCACATTGCAGAGACACAAGGCAGCATGCAATCCTTTCCCCAGAGTGCCACGGGCTGTAAAATCCTTCTCTCAAGAGAAATTAAAGAGGCCTCCATGGGCTTTTGTAAATGGCAGGCTCCCATCAAAAGCAGAGGCTCGGGATAGGCCAGAAGATGTTTCCCACCTTGTTCTTCTCAACATGGGTAAAATGAAGTCAGTGGAGCCAGTTTGCTCCTCTTGACCATTCTGAACATAAGGCAGCAAGAGGCAAATGCCAGACTATGTTCAATACAAACTTATGGGTTTATTCACACTGAGAGGCATTTAATGCTCAAAATTCAAGAAAGTAATCTACAGCAAACAGCCACAAAGCAGAATGAAATATATAGACCAGGATTATTCAGCAGCTGGAAATTTGACTTTTGTTTATGGAAAAAACATCTTATAGGAATTACCCAAATCCACAGAGTTCACAATTATTATTAATGGCATTAAGCAATACATTCTGTTACACTGTAGATTGTAAAACTGGCCCTTTGCCAACCAGTTACCTACTGGAACACTCATTATAACACAGAATTAATTCAGTTCTTCGGAAAAGTGCTCAGGCAAGTGAGTTTTCAGACAGCAGGATAAAAAAAATAAATGGATTGCATTAAGCAAAATGTTTCTGTTTGTACAAAGCCAGCAATTTTTTTATTCCTTTGGATTCCTACAACTGAAAAGTAAGGGAAAATGTGGTTTAGGGTTCAGCCTAATTTGGGAGGAAGTCCACAAACTGTCAAGAAAAAACACTACATCACAGCAAAGCTCCCAAGTCTTCTTTCTTTCTCTGTTTAAATTGCATTACAGATTTTCTGTTTATGAAAGGAGATTAAAGATAAAGGCAAAAGGCTGTCCTAAAACCTCCAGTCCCACAAAATAAAACCTCTTGTTATTTTTCTCTCAAAAATTATGTTGATGGGCTCATGCCCCTAACGGTTTGGCCTTGGTGGAACTGTGGAAGGGCAGGAACTGAGTCCCCACAGAACAGACCCAGGAGCCCAAAACCAAGGGCCAGCCTTGCCAGAGCCTCAGGGTGCTGCTGTCTCTGAGGCCATCCCCTCCCCTGCTCAGCAGTGCCAGCTTCCAGTTGTTTTCCAGTAAGATCAGACAATCTATTACATGAAATAATAATGGCATGATGTGGTCTGTCTGCCCTTTCCAGCTGGGATCACTCTCCTTGTAACACCACTGCAGACAAGTGCTGAATCTCTCCAAAGAGGGTTTTAGTACAACAATGTGGCAGAGTGGCTTAAATTCCCCTCTCAGTGAGTGAATGTCTCAAATGGGGGGCACAGACTCATGAAGCAGTGGTGGCTTTCACAGAGGCCCTCAGTTTCATTGCTTTTTGTCCCTCTCACATCCCTTTGCCTCTGATGGCTGCCCTGTCCACCGCACCTGGTGGGAATCATATTTTCCTGTGTGTCCCTGCAAAGTGCCTCACTCTCTGCTGGTGGCTCAATTTGTAATCTACAGTGACCTTTAGACCACCAGAATCATCAGCACAATCCTATTTACATTGATGTTAAATAATGTGTACAAAAGCAAAAGGAACACTGCATATAGCATCTCTCTCTTTTTATTTTTTTCCCTTTTCACAAAAGGTTAAATTAGTGTACATGCTACGGAATCTCCACTGTTTTCACTTTATCTGCTAAAGAGCATGAACTTTAGTCTTTGGGTCCAAAGGGGGAAAAATCAATAGCATCATACTGATACACAGGAAACTTTATTAAAGCAGCCATGGGCATCTCCACAACCTTACCCCATCAAGCTGGCTTGCTAATTGGTTTGCAATAGTGTGGCAGCCATGAAAATTATCCAGGTCTGTCTTGTGAAAATCTGGCTCTATCAGCATCAAGAACACAAACAGCCGGGGAAGTGGGCAGAGGTCACTTCCTCATTGTAGGGAATAGAAAATGAAGCTTGTTAACATTCTGCTGCCGCTTCTTCTAGGGAGGAAAGAAAAAACTCAACCCACATCAGTGCTGCGGGGAGCTTTCCTCTGGAGGATTGAACAAAGATGATCAAGCTTCTCTCTGCTCACTTCCACTCACCCATCAGGTTTTCACTGACGGGGAAGCCTGAAAAAACCTGCCAGACATGTCATTTCATACCTGCTTGAAGTCTTTAGTTTGGAGTGCTTCTCTTATTTGTCCATCACAACACAGTCTCTCTCCCTTTTTACATGTTGTCTTCTCTCTTTGCTGAGCCCTGGCTTGTTGCTGTGCTAAACCCAAGTCAAACTCAAAATGGCCTGAGAGACAGCAGAGTATCAGCAAGAAAGAATTAAAATCTTGCAAAGCTTTTGCAAGAAATGCTAATTATAATTGGAAGAGGAGAGATGTAGTCCCAAAAATCACCCCTGCCACCAAGCTCTGATTGAGAAAAATCATTGGCTGGCTTCAGGAGTTTACAGTTGTGTCTGTGAAGTAAAAATGTGACTTTAAGGGTGGTGTTGCCTCACTGAGTCTGTGCCAGCAAGAACCTGAAGGAGATCCAATGCACCTGTGTAAGGAGCAAGGAGTCTGTGCCAGCAAGAACCTGAAGGAGATCCAATGCACCTGTGTAAGGAGCAACAACTGCTGATTAACCTCAACTCACATCAGGTCTGTTAGCCACACAAAATCAGCACTGAGTTGCTCTCTGTTTTGCACCAGAGTTTCTCCACAGGATTCTGAGGTAGAAAAAAATCCTCTGACATCTCTCTCAATCCACCTGACAGGCCAGATAAACAGTAGAAGTTGTTCAAACCTGGTTGTTTGTTTTTTTTTCCCCTTGCAAAACCTAAATTCATAATGTGGCCCCCAAAATAAATGAATCAGTTTTACCCCTTAATGATGATGGGAAACTTCAATATATGTCTGAATCAGTGAATAAGGGGCTCTCCATGTCTCCAAGAAATTGAGACCTAAGTAGGTTTTTTGACTTATGCAAACCTCCGTACGCACAACTTTTTTGGGGCCTGCCACAACTCAGAAATAAACCATTAATCCATGTCCTAAAGCTTATCCATTGCAATTTCAGATACATGGAAGTAAAATATGGTTTACAGCCAGTTTTGGTTCCTGTTCAATCTCCTGATCATCTTATCCTAGTGATGGGTTCTTAACACTTTGAGGCATTCTCCGTTTGTGTGAAGAGGAAAGAACTGGCAGGATCTCTCTCCCAGGGAAAGTGATTTAGGAACCTGGATGTTCACATACATATATAACATATCCCCACAAAGAAGATCTCAGGTTAAACTGCCTTTAGGACTCTTGTGTGGCCATCCTGTATGTAAAGATCTAGTTCATGATCTTAAGTCCATCTAACTGATTATACTTGGATAACATCCTGGAAACTAACTCAAAAATTTCTGTGTTGTTGTTGCTGGTTGGTTTCTGTTAAAAAAAATAATGTAAAGAATTTTTTGCACAAAACATATGGAGGAATCATAGAATGACTAATGCCAAAATTGAATTTTTTTGTTGTTGTTGGTTTTTTTTTTAATCACAGTTTACTATGAAGATATTTTTAATTTCTCCAGCCAGCTCTCTGGGGATGATTTCAGCATGCCCACACTGCAATGGAAGGAAGTTAATTTATGGATCTGCTATGCTAAATCTTCTGTCCTGGCTGGTCCAAAATATTAAAATCCTAAGGGGTCAGTGAATAAAGAATAAAAAATCAGGAACTGCGTTTGAAAGAAATGGAGGATTTCAGTTTGATGTACATTTTTTTTCTTAACATGGAGTGGTTGTGTCAAAGTACAAGAGTCTCATCTTTTTGTCCTGTTCACTTTTCCATTAGCCTACCAACACCAATAGATCTTCTTGAATTTTAGAAAAAAGAAGAAAGATTAATTTTATGTTACCATTAAAAGAATTAATACCTCTTTCCAAGGGGAAAAGCAGATTTTTTTTTTTCAGGTGGAGCAGGAGACACTGGACAGGAAAACAAATTGATTCAGAAGGCCATTGAACTCTGTGAAGAGCTCAAATCTCTTCAAACTAGTACCTCACATGCAGAAGAACATACTTTAAATACAATATTAAAGATACCCTTGACTAGTAAAGATCCTGTCATAGTATGCTAATCAAATCCAGCTTTGATTTCATGCTTACTTTTCTGCTCATCCCAATTGTAAAGTTAAGCTGTAATTAATACATAAGAGGCTGGTGATTATACAGTATTAGGCTGAACATATAGAGTGAACATACAGCATTAGATTGCATTTCAATAGATCAGACACTGTAAAGAAATAAGATCAACTCATGAGGTCTGGTATTAGCAGGCTGCTAACTTATCTGGGTGAAAATCTTGAGCTCTTGCTTTGATCTCCTGCCATGGGTCACATCTTCTGCATCTATGTGTGTGTGTGCCTGCTTACATGTGCTCATGCAAACTAAACAAGTATTCTTTCCCCATTACTATTTTTTTTTTAATTTGTAGATTCATGGAGTTGTAGAATATTCATAGAGTTGAAGGGCACTCACAAATATTATTGAGTCCAACTGCTGGCCCTGCACGGGGCTAAAGAATCCCAGCATATGGCTGAGAGCATTGTCCAAAATATTTCTTAAACTCTGACAGGCTTGGAGCTGTGATCACTCCCCTGGGCAGCCTGTTCCAGTGCCTGACCATCCTCTGGGGCTCTGCCACCCAGGGAACCATTAGTATTTATTTGGAAATGGGCCTGGTAGGCGACTGCCATGGCAGAGATTGTGTCCTCCAGCAAGCAGAGGTGGAAGCTGTGCTCCCTCCCTGCCTGCCTGCTCAGAAGAAGGGGCAGAACACATAAAAGAATAAACCCAGGATTAGCCAGCACCCTACTGCCAAAGTGTGCATGAAAACTAGAGGAGTCCCTTCAGACGTCTTGTCAAAGACGTGCTAAGATCTTCTTTGCATCCTCCTGCCAGCAGGAAAAAAAGGAGAGCTTTCTATAGTCTGAAACACTTAAAACTAGAAGAAAGGACGTATGACTCCAAGAAAAGCCCTGGGATTCATCATTCAGCTTTATAGCATAGGAAATCACACTAACTGTAATAAATAGTGAATAGCAGAGATGAGGAAAAAGTAGCCCCCTATGATCCTGAGCCCACTTGTGCTTTCTCTGGAGTACATCCGGAGCAATTGCAGTAAAAAGAAACAACAGAGGTCCAGACGCTCAAAGTCAACTTGGCACCATAAAAGTTTAAGGAGTTCATCCTTTGAAGAGCCCTGTGGCTCAAAACATTTTTATTAAAATGAAAAAAAAAAAAAAAAAAGAAAAAAAAAGAAAGGAAGAGAGAGGCAGGGAAAGGAAGGCTCTGTTACAGAGAGAGGTTTATTGTGCATGCAGGGACTGACTGCCTTTGGCTGCAGCACCACACCAGAGCCCTGCTGCCACTGCTGTGGCATCCCATCTCCCCGCACCGTAACGAGATCGCATGTGAAAGCCTAAATTATGCAAATGAAAAGGCTCCACTAATACTGTTGAAATATTCCTGGAGTGTACACTTGACAACCTCAAAGTACATTTCACACCACTAATGACTTCATCACTAACACAATTGTCATGAGTCAAGCAGTTTCCATAGCAACGCTCTAGTACAGCTGTTTACCCATATAAAGTACTGCACCTACTTAGTTCCATATACAGACAGATCACTAGATTCCTAGGTACTGAAATTGAAATAATTCAATTTTCAGTGTCTCTCTTTATGAAGTGATTCTGCCAGCTATAGGTATTAGCATATCAATGTGACTTTGACAGGGTCTGCTGCAAAAGACATATTTTGCAGGCACTTCATGTCAATTAGAGCCCTAACTGTTTCATGGAATAATCATTCCTGCCAGATTAAGGTCAGGCTGCAAGGTAATTTAATTGGTGCCATTATATCTAGGGGGAAAAATGCTCTAATAAAGTGCACACACTGTAGCTGCCAGTGAGGATGTGCTATGCGACATGAAAGGGATTGCCTTCCTAAAATGTGTGGGCAAACCATTTAGAGAGAAGGAAATAAGATGGAAACAACTTCAGATGCTTTGTTGCCAACAAAATTCCAGTGTGTTTGACCAAAGGGGGAATTTTATTTTTACTTGAAGTGGCGCTATTCATAAGGGAGGAAGCACTGAAGACAAATAAATAAGAAAACGAAAAGGATCCCCTCACTCTGTGCGCTTCTTATCTCCTGTGGAATGATAAACACTGTAATTAAAAATCTGAAAAAAAATCAAAACAAAGTCTGTTTTTCCCAGGGCTGGGATGTAGCAAGCAAGGCAGGAACCTCCCTGGCCTCCCCATGGGGAGCAGAACTGTGGGGTTACTCTTTCCTGCTGCAGAAACTTTGAGCCAACAACTTGTTTCATGAGCAGCACAAGTCCAGTTTCCTATGGAGTCAGGTAGATCACCCCCTAGATTTTCCCTACCTACCTATAATTCCATTTCCCACACTTTTTCCAGAGGGTCCTTGCAGATCCAAGGACACCCAGTGAAGGAGTCAGGACATGACTTTGTGTTAGTATGGGTTAGGAATGTCAGCTGCATAGTCTTTGTTGTCTGCTTTCTTGTAACCTGAAACGGACAACAATTCAGATATTTTTTAGTTCTCCAGGTTTTGATTTTCACAGAATTGTATTTATTTTCCCCAGAAATTTGATTTTCCTTGAAGCACATGTTTTGTTTTTCTCTAGTGTCTACATCCAACCAAAGCTTTCAGTGGACTGGCAGATGGGTGGAGCAGAGGGCTCTCCAAAATGACAAGTTTATAAGGTAGGAAGGTGGTGAGAGAATAAGATTTTTAGTTCTGTATCCACATCCCATGCTGGTTTAACTAATGTCAACAAACAGGGGCTGTCCTGGGCAGGGCCAGGAGTTGAATTTTGATGATCCTAGTAGGTGCCTTCCGACTCAGGATATTCTGGTCATAGCCACACTTTAAACACCAATATATCAAAGATAAAACCAACTGAAGGATGTGTAGTATTCATCAAAGGCTCAAGGCCAGTTTTTCAGCTATCCCAACTGTCTAATTTTCACAGACTTCATCTAGGCTGCAATGACTTAAACTTGAGGATATTCATAGAATATTGTGACAGGGTCAAGAACAGAGAAAAGTTTAGTTTGATTCTTTATAACACAAGGAGTTTACAAGTCTTTGTCAGGATACTGCGATCCAAAGCTTTTATGTAGTAGTATTTTAAATTTTTTTTCCAAAATAAAAGGCATATTTCTAAACTGTACTTTCAGACTGGTACATTTTGCATCCCTAAAGTACTTGTTTTTATGACTTAGAGTTGTGCCTAAGATGTGCTGTGAAAACTGATCGTGATGAGCTTAAGCTCAAAAAACAAAGATGAGAATGGGAGAATGAAAGTTTTCTTATTTTCTGACTGACAAAAAAAAGAGTTTTATACATATATATATATGTATGTATATATGTATATATATAAAAATATATATATATATGTGGAAATTCTACCAAAACAGAATAATTTTGCGAAATTGAAGCAATGGAGAAAGATCAGATTCCGAACCCTTTGAATTTCCCTATGAATATTTCAAAACTCTCTATTCATTATTACTATTTCCTTTTTTCATCCACTCAGGCTTACAGTGGAACTATTTAAGAAAGATATAGGAAGGATTTTTTTCTGCTATGAATATTGTATAAACTAACTGATTAAGATCAAGCAAAGGTAGATTATAAATGGAAACGAATGTTTTTGTCATTATTATTTTCCTTTAAATGTCTGCTAGAACATTTTGGTTCGGCATCTGATTCAAATGCATTTGATCAGCCATAAATTACCCATTAAAATCTCCATTAATCCCATTACAGATGTAGTCTATCTTCCTTCATTTGGTTCACCCTTGGTCCTCAATGCAGGAATATGGATAATGGGGTGAAAGATGGCTCTGGATTGAGGGCTCAGCAGCTCAAAGAACTTCAAAGCTCTTAGACCTTTTTTTTTTTTTAATCGAAGTAAGGAACTTGATTTTTGGGGTGATATTGTAGACACAAACTAACAAATTATAGAATAATTTAGTTTGGAAAAGACCTTCAAGATCAACTCCCACCATAAATTTCACACTGTCAAGCCCACCACTAACCCATGTCCCCAAGTGCCACATCCACATGGCTTTTAAATCCCTCCAGGGATGGGGACTCCACCATTGCTCTGGGCAGTCCATTCTTATGCTTAATAAAGCTTCTTGGTGAAGAAATTTTCCCCAATTTCCAATCTAAACCTCCCCTGGCCCAGCCCGAGGCCATTCCCTCTCCTCCTGTCCCTGTTCCTGGGAGCACAGCCCGACCCCCCCAGCTGTCCCCTCCTGTCAGGAGCTGTGCAGAGCCACAACGTCCCCCCTGAACTTTCTGTTCTTAAAAGAGTAAGGTTTACTGACAGCAAGCAGAGATTTAGAAACTTGAACCTACTTTAACTTTATGACGGAATGCCCTTACTGTCTTTCCCTCTCTACTTATCAAAAAGAATAGAAGGGAGTATAAATAAGTGCGGAAGGAAAATCATGATATCTTCCATCTTTCCCATGTTCCTCTCAACACAGTCCAGTCCACACTGTGGACTATGTTTAATACAGTTCTGCACACAAAGTCTAGATGCAAAATCCATACTAGATAACCAGTCACGCTGTCAAAAATCTGAAACTCTAAGATGCTTTCTGGTAGAAACTTAAGTTTTACACTCAAGAAAATGTAAGAACAGTCAAAAATCTGTATGGTTGTTGCTGTATCAGTGTTGTCATCAATCTTTCAGTTGTAAATGAGAAGGCAAGCAAAGACTCAGCCTATTCAACAAGAAACTTTGATTTGAGCTCATGGGACTGACCTGTAGCTTTTCTCCCACCTGCAAGAAAGAGGGATTCACTATTGAAGCATCAGACATTGCTTCAAAGGTATTGCAGCAGTGAAATGAGCTGTCTGCTGTGGTCTGGGTGTTGAGCCTCTGCTCTTCTCATGGGCAATTTGTCCATATTTATAATTTGTTATATTTATAACATAATCAGCTTTACCACTGGACCATGTTCATATGAACATGGCTTGTGGAAGACATCCTTCTCTCCACCAGATGATCTTCGTGAGGGGCTCTGTATGACCGTGCAGATCACCTGCAGCTCTGCTGTGGCTTTGGCTCCCATTTGCAATATGACATTGCCACGCTGCCTACAGCTTGCAGGTACAGCCGTGCACCTGCCTGGGGCTGGAGGAGATGAGCACAGTTCATCAGTGAATTTTTAGACTTGCACATGATTTTGCTTGCAAGGCCACCTGCATCCTGCAGGAGCCCTTGTGCTCTGGGCAGTGGCTGGCCAATGATGTGGGAGGTAACAGTGTCAAACAGATTGATTTTCTGCTTGCTTTATGTAGTGTTACAGTTCCTCTTTCCCCTTTTTCTGTCTTTTTCTTTAATAATACCTCCTTCTTCAGCTCCTGTCATATGAATGGACTTGTTTCCTGAGTCCAAGAACGCTGTGTTCAATGTAAAGATTTAAGGATTATGAAAACCTCTAGATCACATAGCTCCTTCTTTCTTTTCTTTTTTAATAATTTTTGAATGACATGGAAAACAGGCAATGGAAAGTTTTCACATTTGTGCAAACATCTTATTTCAAAGGTTGTCAGACAACAAATAAACTAAACAGATGACAAAAGCTGACGAAAACTGGGAAAATATTGCCATAAACAGAATTTATTCAAAAACACATTTCCATCTGGATGAAATCCCCTTTCATTCTTTTCTTCTAATCTTATTTTGAATGAAATAATTTTTTTAACATAACTCTCAGCAGAACTGGAGATATCCCCCTGCTGCTAAGATCTGACTTGTTAACTGCCATTGGCCTTCTCTTCACCAGGTGTAGCAAACAAGATGAATTTGGCCAGGGATTCCTCATTTGCCATGAGAAGACCCTTTAAGAAGCAGGCAACATTATTTTGTTTGTGCCGTGTTTACAGCCTGCAACACCCTTATTTAACCAGCAAAGAAACCCATTATCAGAAAAAAGATTCTTTGGATTTTGACTGCTTGCTTACAGCTGCTAGGGTGCTTAAAGTGGAGAAAGCAGCTCAGAACACAGGCAAAGGAAGAATACATTAAGTTATAAATTAAGGGAATAAACCTGAAAAAGGCTTTCATGCCTGATTTATTTTTTATTTTTTACAAAAGGGAGACAACTTGCAAATGTATATCTGTGGAAAGAGGAGGTGGCAGTGAACAAGGACAGTGCATTTCCCAGTAGGAGATGAGTAAGCTGAGGGATAACTGCAGGATGTCAAGATGTACTCTGCTGTCACAAAGATTTTACACATAGGCTGGACAACCTGTTAAATAAATCAACATGTATCTATCTCTCTCTTTTTTTTTCCCCCCAGATATCTACATGGAAACTCACAGCTGCATTTTAATGTGTGCAGAGTGTTTGTTAACTTGGCATAGCCTTTTCATCATTTCCAACCCAACGCTACCTCTGGGGGGTGAATCATCATTATGTAACACAGCACACATGGTACCATGTGATGATCCTTGTCCTTGCTGAGGAACGAACAAAAAGAAACTGGAAAACCACAGAGCAATATTAATACAGAGGTACACACGCATCCTAGTTATCATAAACAGGATAGACAGGCTGCTGGGTATGTTTTTCTCACCTCTCAAAAACACTTATTGATTTGAGTGGGAAATGTTCTTTCCTAGCTAGTACAGACTCTGGTCTCTGGAGTAATTAAAGGTGAAATTTATTTTTTTAATCAGCTTTTGCATTGAGAGGAGGAATTTCAGCTAACTCCAGTAGTCAGTGCAGACTTACAATAACCTGTAGCTCATTCTTGTCTTAACCTCTTATGCATTGCACTGATCCAGAACACAAAATAAAGTGAATTTTTGAGATCAGAATTCTGTTGTAAAGCTGAAGAAGACCAGCTTGGTGGTCACAATATAAAAGGAAAGAGTGAGATTGTTGCATAGGAAGTTATAAACAAAACAGAACAAGACTGAACTGAACAAGTGGTGAACAAGAACAGAACATGAAACTGTCTAAAACAGAGACAAAGCAACTTTGGCTATTCCTCCGCACTGGTAATGGAAAACATCAAGGGAATGCTTAGTTATGAGCCAAAGTTTCCACTGTATCTCAAACAAATCCAAGAGTGGGCACCTCTGCTGTCCCTGTGAAATGCAGCCAACAGCAAAAGTTGGGAAACCAAAAGTTGTTGGAAACCGTCTGGCTGGGAGAGAAGGATCAGGGAATATCCCACCTATAACTGAGTGGTTTGTTCTCTTGTATAGACAGACTCAGGCACCATGAACTGGGCACTGAATTCTTGTGGGAATTAGTAAAGGTAAGAAGATTTTTAGAAAGTTGGCTTTAGAAACAGAAAGAACAGAAAATTTAGTTAGCTGCAGCTGTAAATTCTGAAAGTAGATAAAGTTAAAATAGTAAGCAAGGAAATTAAATGATAGTTTGAGTCTGGCGGCTGCTGTCTGTATGTGAGCTTTGCCATCTTCCTATGGCAAAAGGCCGATGCTGCTAATAAAAGTCAATGAATGCACCCCAGCAGTCCCATCCCGTTTGTGAAAAACACCAACACAGATTCATATCTCAAGAAATAGTGTCATTTACAGTGGAAACTACAAGGACCACCTCTGCCACAGACAGCTGTGACAGCATAAAAATCCTGCCTCAGAAAGGGCCAGTAGATTCTAAGATGGAATCAGTGGAAGATAACAGATTTTGCACTACAGGTATGAAATGGCTTAGTACGTCTTAAAACTGTCTCTCCCAGTTTGGGGAAGAAAAAGAAGACAAATATCCTATCAAGTCCTGCTCTTAATATTCAAACTTCCTTGGGAATTTTCAGAAGGTTTAATATTTTCAGTAGATGTTTTAGAAACTTTTATATTCAACGGCTTGCCCGTGTCTTGCTGTTCCACGTTTTGTTTTGCAGGTGGACTAACCAAGCTGCTAACAACCAAAGAACAACATAAAGTGCCTTGAGAAAGGAAGAACTGGAAATAGATAATATGGAATAGCTAATATGGAATCACAGAATAGTTTGGGCTGGAAGGAGCCTTAAAGATTGTCCAGTTGCCATGAGATGATGCCACCTTCCACTAGATCAGTTTCTTCAAGCCCCGTCCAACCTGGCCTTGGACACTTTGAGGAATGGGGCATTCACTGCCTCTCTAGGCAACCTAATATGAACATAATTTTTGAAAAATGGTATTGATTTTCACCAAAACCCTGTATTATATCTGACAGTATGAAAACAGGGGTAGGGCAGAAAAGTACCTTGCTTCTCTGGTTTACTAAGTCAACATGGGATTAAATAGATATTTGTATCTACACTGAATTAAGATTTGAGTGATTGTCATTCAAATTTTGTCTGCTGTTTACAGTCAAATATTCTATCACACAGACTCTTTCTTTAAATATTTGTATCAAAATATCACTATGAATTAATACAAGGCATGGACTCTGATGGGATTTTTTTCTGTCAAAATTGTCATCCTCCAAGTCTACAACTCACCATGTATACAACAGAGAAAAGGGGGAAAAAATACCTGCCAAGTATTCACAAAATATTTTCAGACAGTAGCAGTATCACTTAGGTTTGAAATAATATCAAAATAGGGTATTGCAACCTGTCCAAATACTTCTGCATTGCAATGTTTCATATTTAAAGAAACAGAAGGAAAAAAAATGATTTGCCATTTTTCAGTGGATCAGTTGCTGAGTTATGGAGCTAGTAAATTAATTAATATGTCAGACACAAGAGAGCGTGGTGTAATGAGCCACATAGAAAAAGAGAATCATGGAATGGTTTTGGTTGAAAGCCATCTTAGAGATCATCTCATTCCAATCCCACTGGCACGGGCAGGTACACCTTCCACTGGGCTGGGATGCTCCCTGGCCCTTCTGCCCACACTGCTGGCAGGGGGATGCAGCCAGGATGCTGAGAGTTTCTGGGCTGCAAGGGCACATGGCTGGCTCGTGTTCAGCTCCACATCAACCAGCATCCCCTGTTGTCATTGTCAACCCATTCCCTGCTCAGCCTCTGTCTGTGCTGGGGATTGCCCCAAACCAGGCACACTTTTCAGCCTTGCTGAACTTCCAGAGGTTTGCATATTCTGACCTCTCCATCCTGTCCATGTCCCTCAGGATGCCATCCTTTCTCTCCAGTGTCTGGCCTCCCCACACAGCCTGGTGGTGTTGGCAGTTATGCTGAGGGTGCATTGATGCCACTGCCCAGCCCTGCCATTGTGCCCATGTAAACAACAGAGCTGTTAAACACCACCAGTCCCAATTCCAGCCCTTGGGAATGCCACTGACTTCTCAAGTCCTTGGCTTCATCTCTTTAAGTGAGACCATCCAGCCAGCTCCTCAACCACTTGAGTCATCTGTCAAATCCATGTCTCTCAAGTTTGGAAACAAGGATTTCATGTGGAATAGAGGCAAATGCTCTGCAGAAGTCCAAGTTGATGAAATCAGATGCTCTTCCATCATCCCCTAATACTGGAACCCCAACAGAGAAGGCCTCTGAATGTGCCAGGCACAACCTGCCCTCAGTGGGTCCATGCTGGCTGTCACCAGTCACCTCCTTATGTTCCACATGCCTTAGCACAGTTTTCACAAAAAACTGCTGCACAGTCCTGCCAGACCCCTAGGTGAGACTGTCTGTAGTTCCTTGGGTCTTCCCAACACCCTTGGGTCTTCTTCCTTTTTAATAATGAGGGTTATGTTTTCCCTTCTCCAGTCAGTGCAGCTTTCATCACATCATTTCTACAGCTACCCAAATATGATGGGCAGTGGCTTAGTAACCCATTATTCTCCATATCCAGTCGAAACCTACTCGCTGTCAGTTTGAAGCCGTTCCCCCTTGCCCTGTCACATCAGGCCTTTGTAAATAGTCCCTCTTCACCTTCCTTGCAGGCTTCCTTCAGGTGCTGGAAAGCCACATTTAGGTCACCCCAAAGCCACCTCTTTTTTCAGGTAGAACAATTCCAATTCCCTCAGCCTTTCCTCACAACAGAGCTGCTCCATCCCTCTGATCACCTTGCTGCCTCCTCTGGATTCCCTCCAGCAGCTCCAGCTCCTTGTGCTGCTGGAGCCAGGGCTGGGGCAGCTCTGCAGGTGGGCTCTCACCTGAGCCCAGGGGCACAGGGGCAGGATCCCCCCTGCCCTGCTGCCCACGCTGGGTGATGCCAGCCCAGGATGTCACCCAGCCTGTTTTTGAGCTTTGTATTCCTCACAGGCATATCCTTGCTGGGATCCAGATTAAATTAAATGTACATAGCTGCATGCATGAGTAATGAGATGACCAAGTTGGATGCATATGCTCAGGGGTACCTTCAGAAAAATGACTTAGAATTAAACATAGGCAGTGTCCAGAAATGAAGCAATTACAAAAGAGTGTTCCAAGGGTAGGGGGAACCCTGTGGCATCAGACCAGAAATTACAGGGGGAGGTCAGAGCATTTACAGGCAGATAGGGGGATTTTACCCCGGCTGCAGGGAGGGAAGTGGTAACTGAACATCAATGATGCTCTAGAGAGAGTTTCAGAGGTTGAGCCAGGAGTTACTCTATTTTTTTTTTCTTTTAGAAGAAGCCTAAACCATTCTAAATTATCTGAGCATGACCTTAGAGTATAATTATGAAAGTTTAAATTCAAACCTTTTTACAAAAGGTCCATTAACTCTGAGAGGGTTTTTTTTAATACAATTTTCTTTATTTTTTAATGGTGAGATTTTTTAAACTTGATTTGACCTAATTTTCAAGCTTCTGTGTATTAAAAGACAGATAACAATGATCTATTGTATGTAAGGTGTGTTGTCTGAATTTCATTTTCCTGTAGGTAGATTAAACCAAACCATTTTTAGAGAGATACCTTAAAGATTCCAAATAACAGGAAATCTGCCATGTTGGCTGATGAAAAGATATAGTATGCTGCAACTGCCACTGGTAGAAAGTTGGGTGTAATTTGAAGTGTGAATTTCTCTTACTTTTAAATCTTGAGTATTCTTATGAATTGAGTCTTGAAATTTAAAACACCCATTTCTGCCTGTTCTCCTGCAATGTAATTTCCCCACATGTCACTAGCCACACACTCTAATAAAATCACATGGAAAGGCTTTTTTCCCCAAACAGAAACAGATAATACTTGTACTCCATCTGCTTTCTTTTTCTTACTCCATTTTATTTGAAGAAGCCACAAGAAATTTCATAGCTTTTCTAACAATGCTGACTAATGATCAGAGATCAATGTTTTTTGAATGGATACATTCATTAGGACGAAAATCCCAACAAACCCATCAAGAAAATATGGCTCCAGAGGGATGTGAGTTATTCATGAAGTGTGGTCAAAATCAACATAAATTTTCTGGCCAAGGGAGCTGAAAGAACATTTGGAAATATATAATATTTTGTATTGACATTTTTGAAGAAGAAATTGCCAATTTTCTTTCCAAGTGGCATTTTGTCTGAAAAGCTGGAAAACATTTCCTTTTAAACAATCCTATAATTATAACAGTGACAATATTGCATATTTTCCATGATATTTCCTACTTGGTATTTTATGAAACCATATTTATTCCAATATCAATCCTAAATCCCATATTGAGCCAGTCATTGTCTTATATTTCCCACCTTTGAGATTAATTTCCACTAGCTTTTCTTTTTCAGTGTTTTCTATCCTATAAATTTGATCCATAGTTTCTGTTGATGGTGCTGGACATTTTGTTTTGTTTATGAAGTTGCTCTAATAAATGTTGGACCTCTGGTTAGGCATTTCACTCATTATTGCCCTCATTACTGGTCTACTTGAAACCATTGTGGCATTTTCAGATTTTATTGGTAAAGATTTATCTCATTGATAGAAATACTGAAGAGAGCTGGATTAAGACCCTAATCCCTTGAAGACTGCATTAGCAGCAACTCAACTCATGGATTTCTACACATTAAAAACTCTGTTTCAAGACCTGTCAGACAGGGAGTTTTAATACATCTAATGTGTGCCCTGTTAATTCAATATAATGTGCCAGTTTTTAATCTAAAAGTCATGTGGTACTAAATCAAATTCATTGGTGAAATTCTAGTATATTATGGCAACACCATTTTTTTTATTAACCAGACCTGCACCATTGTCAGAAAAAATGATGTTTGTTTGATTTTACCTACTTCCATACCAACATGTTGACCAGCATCAGTTATATTTTCAGCCTGTAGTTATTTTTTGACTGAATCCTGAATTAAATGTTTCTGTAGTTTCATCAGACTGACATCTGACTAATGAGTTTAATGAGTCATCTCTTCTGATCTGTTCAAATGCAGGGCTTTCACTAGCAGCCATCCAATCATCAGGAAATATCCTCAACTTTTCAGAAACTTGTTAAAGTCTGGTTTGGACAGCCACATCTTTTTGGGTCACCATAACACATATACATCTCTGATTATTTAACATTGTATTTCTCTCTGTACCAGATGGCCTCCACTCTACTGCTGCTTTATCTGTCAAGTTCATTCTCCTGATTCACATCACTCACAGGACAGAACTACATGTCTTACTATGAATTTTTATGCTTTAAACATTTTTTAACATATGATAAAAAACATTTTATGGCATCTCTGTATGCACATTTATAATGAGCAGCAAACACAGAGGGGTTTTTCCCCTTATGCATTATATAATTGCATTTTTATATTTTTTCGTGTGTTAACTTCTCCACATTATGCTATTTTGTTTTTATTTTTCAGATGTCCTATAACTTATTTCACACCTCTTTTAATGCATATCCCAAAGCCATATTTTAGATATCACCAGATTATGAAAAGTATTCCTCAAAATAGAAAACATTCATCTATCCATCAGCAAGGTGGAGAATGGCTTTCTTTTCCTTGCTTCCTGATTTGTGCCTTTTGTTAAATTTCATTGCATCTTCATCAAACATGAGCAATTTAAATGGAATTGTACTTCTTTTCTCACAAATAAAACAGATTTCTCAGGCAATGGTACCCAACTTGCATAGTTTCAGGACCTCTTTATTATTATTATTATTATTATTATTATTATTATTATTATTATTCAAAAAACCCTAAATCCCAAATCCTATCTGTAACACAGCAAGGCATTGTAACTCCATGCCAAATTACTTCAATCACTTCACCAACGCTTCTCAATAACTTTTTTTAATTCTCTCTTGGTAAGCATGCCAAGAATTTGTGTTTCACTATCACTGCTAGTAAGACTCGTGTACTTGGGGAAAAAAAATAATGAAAATTGTATTGTGAGAAAACACAGAATATGCTGCCATCAAGGTCACAGCTCACATATTCAAGAGAAAGATGTTGCCAAGGGCCAATTTGCACATTATTGTTTAAGTTCTTAAGGAAGGGGAGGATTTGGCCCTAGACTAGCATTCTGTGATCAAACCAATATGCTCAAATTTGGATGGGTAATGTAAGGGAAAAAAAAAAAGTGTCCTATTTCTATAAAATTAATTCGGTAAGGTTAAAGAGCCTTTCTAGAGTAAGTCAGGTCTCTGAGATTTGGTGAGAGTACACCAGTTAAAGGAAAAACACAGAGTAATACAGGTTTTCTACTTTCTGATTCTGATCTTGGGGCAATATCTGTGGAGCCATCACAGCTCTTGCACTCCCAGGTCTTGGAAATGTTTTGCTCTCTCTTGCTTAGGAGGATTGAAGGATGATTGTACCTTTTAAATGCTGTCCCTTTTCTTTCCTACCTGGAACATTTCATTCTCCCAATCCTTGTTTTAGAGGTTTAAAAATAAAAAAAACAGGAGAATACGGTTTCAATTTGAGGTGATGCATGAATTGTTATTATTTAATTAATAAAATTAAACTCCTTTGTGTCATGTGTCATAGGGAGTTTTGTTTGCTCACACTGTGGTGAAAAGACGAGCCCCGAAATATCAAAAAAACTGAGGGGTGACATGGATAACTTGTTGGACATAACAGAAGACAAACCAGAAGTCAACACCAATGCCCAAGGCAAATATGGACTAAATCTTGGGAGCTGAACTCTTAACCCAAGCCACTGAGTACAAAAACACTGATTCTCTAACATCCTGCAAAAGTAATTCTGAACTCAACGCTTTTGCAAAGTTTTAAACCATTTAATCTCAAGACCAAGAAACTGCCAGTTTTATCTCTCTGTCATCCTGGAAAGATCTGTTCAAGATGTACACTTATAATAAATATAGAAATAATAAATCTTCTCTCTGAAATACACTTTGTCTAGCGTTTCATTACTGCCTTCAACAACCTTTATATTGCCTTTCACAATGGTGTCTTATCTAGAAAAGAGGTTAAAGTGCCCAGAGCCTGGTTAGAGAAAATGAAGGTAGGAGATACGTTCTTACATGCCTCTTATTTTCATTTCCCCTTTCCTACGGTTATGAGCAAACTTCTCTTCAGTCCATTTCTGTAGATTACTTCCATTTAATCTTTTGTTCCTCTTTACAAGAATACATTTTCAGAGTCAATTCAAGCTCTAATACATGGCAATTACTAAGGAAATAAAATACTATTACCCCACACCTTCAAGGATTTTGGACATATTCTTCTTGGCTTTTCTATTTCCAATATCTAAAGTGCAGCACTCCTCCAGTGCCCTTGAAGAAGTACTTGTTACATTGTGCGTTATTTCTTAGCAGCAGAAGGGATAAAAATATCATCTTCAATTTATGAATCATTCTTATCTTTACTCTTCACCTTTAGTTCTCTTTGTGCTTCCTTCTCTCATAGTCTTCTAAATTATTTCTGGAAAACTAGTGTGCCTAAATTGGAACACTTTATTTTGCTACTGCTTTTATCAATGTTTTCACTCCTGCCATCTTGAGGAAGTTCAGCCTCACTCTTTTGGCACTCAATAACCTTACACCAGAAATCTATTTTTGTTTTTATTTCTCACCTGCTGCAGGGTTCTATATTTACTTTTAATTTTTTTTCCTATGCCACTGCTTTGTCCTAAACACATTTCTGACCTAAGGTACATTGGCCTTCACTAGAAGCACACAGTTCTCTGGCTCTGATTTCCTCAAAAGCTGTATTTCATGGGAATGAACCAAAGGACACCATGCACAAGAAACTCTTATCTACATAAGAAATGATTGCCAGGGATACTTGTAGAATGAAATAAAAGGGTGGCATTTCAATGTGCTCCAAATAAGGTAAAAAAACATATTGATATATTAATTTTACGTGTTGCTGAACATGAGCAATGTCCAGGCACCCAGCATGGCCTCAGAGGCAAATTTAAAAGGCAATTGGATATTTTGCCAATGGACATTATTAACTTACTAATATAGCCCAGACTTAAGAGGCAAGGGGGTTAATACTGTGAGATGAATATCAAAATACATGGAGATATGAAGGTTACAAACCAAGACAAGAGGCAGGGGCTGAAACACTGGGCTTCATGAGCTGGGTGGGCAATCAGTTTCTTCAAAACACAACACCTGAGAAACCCCTGCAAAGAGTAGATGTGTTGCAGCTCCCTATCCAGCAGCAGATATGAAATGTGCAGGCTGACTACCCCAAGGAAAGATGTGCACACCAAGACAATGAGAGATCAGCCCCCCAGAGCAGTCACACAGACAAGATAGAATAGCTGGGCACATTTGCAGTAACATTCTCTGTTTTTATAGCATTTTTCCACTTTGGACAGCTCTCCAAAATGCTAACCACAACCACATGGCTGTCAAGTCACAGATATGTGAGACACAGGAGCCCCTAAAAAGCCCCTCCACCTCTATTGTGTTCCTTTGCAGTATGATAAGATTTCTCAGCATGGCCCCAAGCTGTGTTGGCTCCAAACTGAGTTTCAGGAGGACCTTGCAGGAGGCAGGTAAATTACACAACAGTTATGACTTGGTATTTCTCTTTCCCTGAGCACTTTGCTGCTACCATGCAAATTCCAAGTCAGCTTTTAAGTCTGATAAATTTATTTCAAAAGTTAGGGCATACTTAAGACATTTTTGAACTACACAGAGCTTCAGCAGTAGAAGCACATTGTTCCTCTCTACCTTTATTCCAACACAGTGTCTGCTGAAGTCAGATGTAATAAAGATCCTACACATGGGAAATGGCCTCAAGTTTCACCAGGGATGGTTCAGGTGAGGCATTAGGAAACATGTCCAGGGCAATGGTGAAGCCACCATACCTTGAAGAGCTCAAAAATATGTGAATACACCACTTGAGGACGTGGTTAATGGTGAGAATGGTGCTGGGTTGGTGGCTGAACTTGGTGATCTAAGAGTTCTCTTCCAACTTTAATGATTCTTTGATACCATAGAGCAGGGTGATGGTCTGCAGCCTTACAGCTGCTGACTCTGGTCTGTAAGAGAACCTATAAATCAGTAGAGATTAGCCCTATTCATAAACCCTATTCATTACAAATCAGTACAGATTAACCCTATTCAAAACCCTTTTCAACCCTAAACTAATGATTTGGAGCTCCTGGTGCAGCCTTACAACAGTGCAAGTTTTGGAAGGTCCAGTTGCAAGGAAGGACAATACAGCAATTCCCATTTTAACACAACAAACTCATTTTTCATACAGCAATTCCCATTTTACATGGAAAATTGGGACACAAAGAGGCCAGCAACTGGAAGGTTGACTATAAGAGAGAAGGTTGACTTTATTTCTGAAAGTCTTTGAAGATCCAATTGACCTGGTTTGCCCATGATCACTCCTAAATGTTGTGGTAAAAAATTTCCCCAAGCCTGGGAAAATGAAGCACCAGGACATGGAAACAAGGTGTCACAATTAATTTTCTCAGTTTTTCAACCTTATTTCTCATTTGGTTTCAAATGTCCATTTTAATAGCTTTTTGGCAGTTTTAGGAAGGGAAGTAATTGAGGATGCTGGAAGAGCAAAGAAACAACAAAATAAATGAAATGGTGAGTGCTGACTCAAATGTTTTTAAGACTTAGATCCCTGTCCATTCAAGGCCAGGTTGGGTGGGGCATTGAGCAACCTGATGTGCTGAAAGGGGTCCCTGTCCATGGCAGAGAGCTGGAAAGAATTGAGGGGTGAGATCCATTCCAACCCAAACTGTTCTAGGATACTACAATCTCTGCTGGGAGTTGATTCTATAACATGCCAAATTAATGGCTTGGAATGTTGCTAGATTTCTGGTGAATATTATCATATTTCTGTTGGTATAAACAAACATTTTCTGGCTTGTGGATTGATAAAATGCTCAGAAAAAAAGGAAGCTGGAAAGCTCTCTGGAAAGCCACCTTGAGGAATACTTTGTGGCAAGACACCACAAATGTGTACCTCAGTTTTAATACCTAAGTTCTTACCGTGTGTTGCCCAGTGCTGCACACATATGTGCATGTGTGTGCATACGAAGATGCAACAATTATTTGAAATATTCTTGGAAGAAGACAGCCTCAGAGCTGTTGGATGTCTGCTGTGGAAATGAAATGACCACTAAGTGCCACCGCTGCAGAAGATGAGTCTGGGATAAGAAGCAAGCTGTGAAAATGACGTGGCTAAGAAATGAAAAATGTAGATGTTTAAGGATTTCAGCTCTGTCTAAGTGGATGGTTGGGATGAACAGGTTGGAAAATTAAGAATCACGGCTAGGCATCCTTAAGCTTTGCAACTATGTGCTGTCAGCACAATTCTCATCCTATCTGGATTCACACAGGGAAGAGCCCTGATGGTGGAGTTACTTCTAATTTACACCATCAGGGTGGTGCTTGCACTCTCCTGCCTGTAAATGACAAAGCTGTCAGCACAGGTTTGTCTGGTGCCATTTCCAGGTGAAGCTGGTGAGGACTTTGTGCTAATGAGGAGTGAGTGCAGTTGTGTGTTAAAGCAGTCAGGGAAAAATCAGATCATTTTGTTAAAAAAAAAAAAAAAAGAAAAAAAAAAGGGGGGTGTGTGGAAATAAAAGAAGATAATCAAGGTTTGTGTAACTATGTGTATGTGAGAGAAAGCACTGTGAGAGAAGAGTGAGATGTGCAAGGGGAGACCATTTGCTCAAATCTGATAGCATTACTAATACATAACGACCCTGCCAGCGAGGCACTGCACAGCTGGAATTAATCTGAGAGAATGTGTGCTGCTGCACAGACAGGCACAGAGAACTTTCCCCGTGTGAAGGCAGCGTGAAGCCCTGCCCTGTGGCTTGGAAGCAGTTCATCAGGCCCTGACAGCACCGACATCTTCTTCAGGCCATCACTTTGGGAAGGGGGGAGGAAAGCTCCCCACCCTGCTCAGAACAACACCCAAGAGGAGATTTTTACTTTATTTTGTGGTGTTATGCAGTCCACCACTGTGTCTCCCCTCCCTGCTCTTTTTTATATTTAATTTTTTTTTTAATTACCTGATTATTTTTGTTCTTCTCTGCCCTTATTGCACTGGCTCTGAACCCAGCTGAAAATGTGCCACGGCTTATTTACACCAAGCATCTATTCAGGCCATAAGCAGCTGCTCCATTTAGCCAAGCACCTCTGTGCTATCCAGTTTCTCTCCTTGTTATAATAAGGTGCTTTCTTTTAAATCCATGCTGTGAGGAGGTAGTAGTGAAATGTATGCAGCAGATGACTGTTCTCTCTGAAAGGGTGTTTTTGAAAACTCGGTGAGCCCAGGGTCATTATTAATAAACAATTCCCCAGTAAAAGACAACTCTATCCAGAAATGCACTACAACCACAGCTGGTTTTAAGCAGATTCATACATATGTGTGGTTTCTTGCCTCCAAGCCCCTCTTTACTCCAATCTGGACCTGGGATGTTTCTGATTTGCATTGGTAAGTGATTTACCCCGAAGATTTCACCTTGCCAGTGTGACCCAGTCTCCCTTTGTCATGTAGCAGAGCTCCCTTCCTACAGAAATATAGCCATAAGGACTTGAGGGAAATAAGAAAAGTGCTTTGAAAGGGAAATAATATGGGTTTATTGCAGAAAATGAGACAAAATGGGGTTTCTGCAAGGAAAAAATATGACTTTGAGGGGAAAGTTTTGTCCTGTTTTTGGTGAAAGCAAAAGCAGACATGCTTGTTCATACACGCACACAGAGCTTAGCTTGCAAACATTGATTTAATGTTCATTCCACCCCTAATTATCCTCATAATAGCTATCGAAAGTCTCGCATAGTCACCAAATTGAAAATAACTTCCCGTGCACCACTTCCAGTTACTGCAGGAATCATGGCTTTATTGCCATTATTAACTTTCCCCAGCTAAAATGTATGCCTGGCCCTGAATTACCCCGCTGTAGGGGCCAGTGACTCCAGCACAGTTTGTAAAATTATTTTCTTGTGTTTTACTTCTCTCCAGACTGACCCTCCAGCATCACCCCTAAGTATTGAGCCTACATTTAACACCACTCCTCTTCCAACTCCCACTTTTTTTTTATTTCTGTAGAATTTCCCTGCCTTTCTTTTAGACTTCTCTCCCTGCCACTCCCAGGATCTTGTCCTAATCCTTCAATTCCTCAATTTCTGGTCAAAGATTTCCCAAGTCTCGGAAGATTCCCTCAGGTACCATATATCCAGCTTACCTACCTCTAAAAACACTTGCTCCAATTCATTGGATTGGGATCTTGGCAGGGCCATCCCAGACAGAAGAGAGCTGCTAGAAAAGCCAGAGGTTTGCTGCAGGAGCCAGCAGAAAGTCACAGACCTCCACCAGGCACTTCCACAGGTCTCACCATGCCCTTCTGTGAGGCAACTGAGCCAAGCTGTGGAACTGGTGTTTGGCTTAGTGAATAATTTGGGCTTGGTGAACACAGGTCTGCCTGTAGTTTAAGCTGTGCTGATGGTGGAGTCAGTGCTAGATTGGCTTTCCTGGCTGAAAAAACCACAGGAAATAAACAAGTGAACGAGTTAAAAAGCCCTACCCCACCCCCTCCCCCAAATAAACACAGAAAACCCCTGACAACCACAAATTCTGTGCCTGATTTCTCATTTGATTTTGCCAGACTTCAGCTCCTAGGTTTGTTAATACTTTCTCCTTGCTTTTTAAGAATTTTGGTTTTTTGTTTTTTTTTTTTTTAATAGGTACTCAACTCCACATAGTATCTTTGAAAAATAAAGTTTGTCTACCCAAAGTTTCTGAGTAGGAGGCATTTTTGCCAGCTCTTAAGTAAGTGGATGACTTTCTTCTGTTAATTCCAGTATTTCAATGTGCAGTTTTTCACATAGAAACTGTCTGATCTAGATATGGGATCTCAGTTTTACCATAAAAATACATAAATCACGAGGCAAAGGAGGTGGAAGAAGACCTACAATCCCTTTCCCACCAAGGTTTCTCACACCTGCATTGATCACTCATCTTTATGACTCATGTTTCCTATTTGTCTCATGGCCTGTTTGGTGACTTCTGTGATTCCCATACATTGGCAATAAATACAGGATTAATTTTACCTCACCTTTGGTGCAAAAAACCAAGGGGGTTTGGCCTCTTTGATAGCAAGGGTCACACCCTGATAAGGACGTTCAGCAGTTTTTGGGTATCCACTTCTTTTGCCACTGATCACAGCTTTAGGTAGCTATTTTCCCCCCTGGCTGTACTCACTAGATATCACATATTGAACTGTTTATTCTGGTCTAAATGTGTTTCTGGGCTGGGAACCAGGTTCCTCATCCTGTTATTGAGGACAATATCAAACACTTGATAGTGAAATGCCAAACAAATATTTCTTAATTATGAGAAGATTAAGGAGAATGAGCTGATTAAAGCTTTGCTTCAAAGGGTGTTGAATCTCAAGGTCAGACTGCACAGGGCTTCAAGGTCAGGTTGGATGGGACTCTGAGCAACCTGGTCTAGCATAAGGTGTCCCTGCCCTTGGCAGTGAGTTGGACTAGATGGCCTTCAAGAGGTCCATTCTAACTGTCCTGGGTTGCAAGATATGGTTTGGGGGTGTTTATTCTATTTGCCATCTGTCAGAGCTGCGGCAGTTCTCTGCTGTCCATGGGGCAGTTTTTTCTTTCTCTCTCCCACAGCCAATCCTCCCTCCAGGAGATCTCTGCTGTCCATGGCCACTGAGTGTCCCTGCATGGCTGATCCAATCCCATCATCCCATGGGGAGATGCTCCGCCCAGGGGAGGAGCCAAGCATTCCTACCTGGATCCAACCTGAGGTGCTGGCACAGCCCAGCAGCCTTTGCCCAGTGCATTGCCAGAGGAGCAGCTTCTGCTGCCCTGCATTGCCAGAGGGAGCCCAGGCCCATCTCCAGCAGCCCTGGAGCTGCAGAGGAAAACTCCCCCCTTGTGCAGGATCCCTGCTCCAGCAGAACCACAGCTGGCACTGCAGGAGGGCTGAGCCCCTGTGGGATGGGGCTGTGCCACCCCCTGACACACAGGGGGGCAGGGCCTGCTCTGACTCTGGCAGTACTGTTTTATATTACTGCATTTTTTATTTTATTTTTATTTTCTTCCCTAATAAAGAATTGTTATTCCTATGCCCATATCTTTACCTGAGAGCCCCTTAATTTCAAAATTATAATTCTTTGGGAGGGGTTTTGCATTTCCCATTTCAGGGGAGGTGCTTCCTCAGCAGACACCTGTCTTCCAACCAAGACACTAACCCAAACTGCTTTATGATTTCAATATGCATCAGCATGTAATAGGAGTGTGTGGTTTTACTGGAGAGGTGTCAGAGTCTCCTGGCTAGGTCTGGTTTTTTGTAAGACAGGGAGATTCCAGGACATGATGGACATGTGTCTGCATGGCTGCAAAGCCTCTACAGAGGAAAGCCACTGCTGTGCTCAGCCCTTCATGTTGAGATTCTGAGTAATGGGTCTCTACCTACAAGGGTTTTAAAGGCCATGGGATGGAAGAGGAATGATTAATAACAGTAATTTGTAAAGGTTATGTTTGCATATCATCATTTATTTGAAGGCTCCAAATGGCAGCTGATCTCTCTAAATGGGAACCGAAATGGGGAGACTTAAAAGGATTTTAGCCAAAAGTTTCATCATGGACTTGAGGGCTTGCGGGATTTCACTGCCAATAGCATGACCAAAAGTTCCAGAGACTTTTCCAGCAATACAAAGCACCATGCATTTCTGGAAGTCCCATACTGATCCTTTTTTGCCCATAAATAGCACAGCATATCACCACACCCACTAGTTCACCTGGGAAGACAAGACTGAATTTCAGAGATGCCTGATGGTTTCTCTCTATGCTTTTTTGTGTATTTTGTGCTCTCTTGCAATGAATGCAGAAGAAGAACTCCAAACATTTCTTAAAAAGCTTTTATATATTTATAAGTATATAAGCAAATGAGAGAGCTTGTAGAGGGAGGGCTCAGCTCCTGAAATGCAGTTGTACATCACGTGGGTTTTGGCTACTAACAAGAAACTAAAGACAACACACACAATAATTGAAATCAGCAATTCAAGAAAAACGATGTGGTTTAGAACTGCAAGAGGAGAACCTTCAGAACCTTTTTGCAGAGGTTCCATTACCTGTTCTCTATATTCAAGACTGGGTACTTTGAAGACACTTGACTGCAAATCTACAGCCAGTAAACCCTCCTCTTGGGTTGCAAATTCATTGCTAGGGTAACATTACTGCAGATGCAATATTTCCATTGGATTTACTACAGATATATTTTAGAAAAACAGATCTAGCATTCCTCTGCATTGTAGTTTTTGTTAGGGGTGCATTAGTGACTCTAATGACACTCTGCTCATAACAAGCATTAAGTAACTGCTTTGAGATAAACCATGCAATCACCACTTAGAAATCAAAGATGCCTTCTACAAACAGACATCTGTTTGCAATGGGTTCTCCCCTTCATTCTGCTTCCCTGAGGTCCCTCTCCCATCAGCGGGTTCATCACCAAAGCACAGAAAGCTGGTTTTGTGGGAAACATATTGATTGAATTTCTTATCTGTGAAATCAAAGTGTATAATGAATCAGTCTGCAAGCAGTGCTCCCTGACAAACAGCATCCCTGCCAAACACAAGAACTGGCCAGAAATCAAATTTCTAGGTGTTACTGTTTACTAAGCAAAATCATCAGATTGTCTTTATTTCCCAGGAGAGTCTATAAAGCCCCAGTTTGACTTCTATTTAATAAAAACAAGATGATGGGGTCAGGGGGAAATAATTCAAATCTCTTAATGTTGTTTGGGCTTACTGGCTTTGAATGGAATTGATTTCATATTATGGATTTTCATCTTTGCCCCTTGTTTGATACAATGCATTGAGAAACAAATACTGGGCACTAATTTATTCATACTGTTAAACATATTTTTAATTGTCAAGCGGTCAAACAATATTTTCTCAGCTAGCTTAAAAAAAGGCTTCTATGTAATTAAATGCAACCAGTTCCATCTTTTTAGATATATAAATAATTTTTTTTACCATTGTTCTTACTATTTCCTACCTTGAGCTTCTTACATGCATTAAATGTACACTTTTCTAACCTGAGGCCACATCAAAAGAGTATAGAAGAAATATTCTCCATATTTTTATCTGTTGGAAACAAAATCTCAAACAGGTTGTAGCCTAGAGCCTCAAGACAACTTTGGTAGGTAAATCCCTAAGATTTCAAGGGAGATCTTAGAAGGTTGAGGAGCTGGGTCCAGGTGATTTATTCAGTAATAGAGGAAATATATGGTGGGGAAGCAGCTAGAACTGATCTACTTTAGAACTGAACTATAGAGCTGAACTAATCTACCTTAGATCTGTAACCATTTTCTAACCCAGGACGATCCTTTTCCTGACTGTTGAATAGCTTTCTTTCCAAGGAACAAAATTACAATGGAGGGAGGTATTTTTTTTTTCCTAAATGAGAAATGGTCACATAATTTTGATTTGGATGTTCATGAATGGAAAAAGCAAATACCAAGTGTTGTTAAGACTTTTTTCAGACCTCTTTTTAGTGCTTAGAAGAGGACTTTGAAGATGGTCATAATCAAAGGCAACAGGAGGCTTTGTATTTCCTGTTATGAGTGAAATTCCAGATTTGGGCTGTATGCTTTTCTGCCATGAGTGACATAAGAGCATGATTAAGGAGCAACAGAAATAATTTAATTTTAATGAATAATTTATTAATTTAATTTAATTTTAATAATTTAATTTTTATTTATTTAATGTATTTCTGCCACCTATGCAACCACAAAATGTCCTGATTCAGAAAGGACCCACAAGGACCATGGAGTCCAACTCCTGGCCCTGCAGAGACCCCCCCAACCATCCCAGTTGTTCCTCAGGGTGCTGTCCAAACTCTCCTGGAGCTCTGGCAGCCTTGGGGCTGTGCCCATTCCCTAGGGAGTCTGGTCAGTGCCTGACCCCTCTCTGGAGAAAGAACTTTTTCCTGATGTCCAGCCAAACCCTCCCCTGACACAGCTCGAGCCATTCCCTCAGGTTCTGTCACTGTCACCAGAGTGGAGCAGATTGGTGCTGCCCCTTCGTCTTCCCCTCACGAGGATGTTGAAGACCCCAACAAATTCTCCCCTTTCCTCTTCTCCAGCTGAGCAGACTCAGCGCCCTCAGTCATTCCTTGTGTGTCTTCCCCTCCAGATCCTCCACCATCACTGCAGCCCTATAATGTATAAGCACATGCATTTTCTCACTAATGCCCTTTGGAAGACATCTGGAAATCTCAGGGCAGTTCTGAAGAACATGGATTTGGAGGCCCTTTTCCTTTTGGGGTACAAAACCCAGACACAAATTGCCAGGGATCAGCAATTCCTGATGGGGCTCCTCCAGCAGCGTGGGCTCTCTCCACTGTGCTGGGTGGGACACAGAGCATGCAGGTGGGCAGCTTGGAGGGAAAGAGGAGCTGCAGCATAAATCCAATCAGCTGGAAACCACGAGGATCTCAGGCCCTTCAGGTTCTTTAAGGACTATTCCATTTCTGCTGTGGCCCCCATAAGCACAACAAGAAATAGATGTGGTTTAATGGCTGGACTAAGGGATGCTGAAGGACTGTGTGTGCTCAACAGGCTGCTTCTCAAACAGCTCATCTCTCTGTACTGCCTGTTAATGGCAGAATTCTTCTTCATCAGCTCAATCCCACAAAATCTTTAGTATGTGCTTAACTTTCTGAACTCTGAGCAGTCCCTCTGACTTCAGCACAGCTACCCCTGGTGCAAAATTAAGTGTAGACATAAATCATTGCAGGACCGAGCCTGGAGTGTTGCATGGTGAATAGTTTCTCTTCAGGAAAGCATTTATTTCCTGAAGGCACTGTTTCAGCTTAAAGTTTTCACATATTTGGGTTATACTGAGTCAGTTGGGAAGCAGAATTGAAGGACAACTGGAATTGTACAAAACACACATTACTAAATATAATATTTTCCAACTGGGGTGACGGACTCACAAAGGAATTCAGATGCCACAACAATGTTTCAAAAAGAAGTGTCAAAGAAATTTGTACTTCTCTATCTTAGCTCAAATGACCAGGGTAATCGTCTGGGAAGAAGAAGACTGGAGTTTAAATTTCCTCTTTGCTTGAAAGTATGAATGTGAATTTAAGTTCCCAACACCCTGAGGAAATGATATCTTAAACAAGGGATTGTGGAATCTGAAAAGGTTGCATAAGACCAGGTTTGTGAATCCAGTCCTCTTGTGACTTCAATGCCCACTTATAAATGTGAAATACATGTTGAAAATTACTAATTTAAAAGGAGAGAGAGAAAAAAAGGAAGAAATAGAGGGGGAAAAAATTTAAAAAATTAGAAAGATCAGAAAACAGTGCCATATTGCCAGAATGTTTAAAAGCAAGGTCATGTCACTTTGTCACATCTTGTGCTATGGCTGGAGCAAACAATAAGAAATTTTTCCCAAAGATTCAGCTATGACAGTGGTGACTCCCAAGCAGGACTTTGAGGTACGCCCAGTGCCTCAGTGTTAAATATTTATTGTAGTTCTATAAAATTTTACATTCATTGCACTGCTCGCTTGTTTTACCTGGACCTCAAGGGACAAAGAGAATTCTGTAGTTGCTTCCCCTTTTAAGCACATCAAATAATTTCTTTTTTTCATAATAGCCCTATTAAGCCATAAGTCTCTCAGTTTCCTATAGATTGTCACTGAGTCATGTTGGTATCAGAGCAGAAACTTCATCTGAATCTTACTGATGTCAGTCAGAAAAGGGACAGAAAAATATTACCAAACCCCAGAATTTTTATCATTACTGGAGTTTGCAAGACAGTCCTTACTCAAATTGCTCATGTTGAATTGCAACTTCCTTTTCTGCATTTGCATGTTGACTGTCAATGCTTTTTTATCTGTATAGTGTCATGCATATTGCCAGCATGACACAAATAAATGAGCTAATGAATAAATAATGGCAATCAATAGAAACAAACATAAGATTGGCTGACCTCCTCATTGTTCTCACTGAAAGAGATGCCAAAAGTAATCAAGCAGCATAAATTATAAAATATAAGTTCAGCATTAGAAAGCCATTGTTTCAATGTTTTAAGGAAACTGTGCTGTGAATAAGGCAATGTACTGCCTAACAACATTTACTCAGGTTTCATTTGCTTTCAGCAAATGTCCATTTCTTCTTTCACTGAAAGTAAAAAATAAGTTTCCTGATGCAGAATGGCTTCCCAAATATTTCAAAATGGTTTTTACCAAATGAGGTGTTTGTAATTTTTTTTATTATGGTGAAATTCCCCCCTGTAAGGGGTTGGTGTGTTAATGAAAATAATTTTTTTTCCCTTTTGCCAAGGATCTGAAGACTTAAGGCACATGTGTTTGTCAA
The DNA here is from genome assembly GCF_037042795.1 of Molothrus aeneus. Lineage (NCBI taxonomy): Eukaryota > Metazoa > Chordata > Aves > Passeriformes > Icteridae > Molothrus > Molothrus aeneus. The sequence goes on from NC_089680.1 coordinate 2,499,985, forward strand.
CAGAGACTCTCTGCAAGTGGTGAATAATGAAATACTCCTATGGAAGTAGTTATTACTGAAATAACATTGAAATTACTGTTTTCAAAAGATGCACTGCTTTTTCTACTATATGCTTTTAAGTATTCCCACTCCTCTTGAATCTTTATATCACCCCTTTCTTTTGTTCCTTTCATACAAATGCACAGAGAGGCCCTGTTTCCATGTGCAGTGCTTGCCACAATCCAGCTCTATCTCAGTGACAATGCCACTTCTCACAGTTTCCCTATCTTCTTCCTATCACTAATGACCCATTAGTCATATATTTACATGCAAGGAAAAAACCCCACTGAGAACCACAAGAGCAGTGGAAGATTTTTGCAGCAATCCAGCACAAGGGAACCATGATGCCCAGACTTACCATGACACAGATACATTAAAAAAACACCAACAAAAAAACCAAACAAAATTAAAAGAGAAACCAAACCAACAAACAAAAAAACAGACCCCAAAAATAAAATCTCCAAGCACAAAGAGCTGTATGAATAAGGTGCCTTGGCCCTCCTCTTCACCATTGGGTGCCAAATTTTGTTTTATTAGCCAAAAAAGGCTCTAGCAGACAAAACCCAAAAGACTACAAAGGTCCTTGTTGCAGCCATGTTCTGCAGTGCCATATGATAATTTACAGTCTGTGTATATTGAGTATATAATACCACGGGGCATTTTTCTCTAGCAGAATGCATATCTATTGTTAAGTAACTGATGACAAAGGCTGGCACATTATTAAAGGCTGGACTGAGTTCAGAATTTAAAATTCCCCTTGCATTTCAAGCAATTTTCAATGTCCACAACTGTCATCCAACATTGTTTCCAAGTGGCAATTCAGTGGGAGAAAAATAGCGATCCATGTAGGGCTTCGCAGTGACACATCTGTTATGTTATTTATCTTAAGTGTGAAGACAGGAATGAACCAACTTCCAGCCTCATGAATCAGAACCGAACATAATAGAAATTAAAGGCAGAAGAGAAAGGGACAGCATCTTTGTGTGAATGTAGGTTAATGGAATATCATGCGAAACTGCTTTTGCCAGAATTACTCTCTCTGATTGCTTCCAAGTCTACTTATCATGATGTAAATCAGGAGGAGCTTCATTAAGTGAATTGACTCACTTTGGCCCAAACAGCTGTAAAAGAGATCTAAATGAGGCACAGTATCACTGCAAGGGGTCAGTTGTCTGAAGCCTTTCCATGATTAAAATGGTGGGACAAGCACTCTAACCTTTCAGACCTGAAATATGTTTGTCTTCCAAGGCAGCTGCCCAACACTGTATTTTTTAAAAACATTTCCTGCTTTACACTTCTGTATTTTGGGGCTTGCCCTTCCCACCTCTTGCCAGCAGTCCCCACACACAATTTCATGGAACTTCCAAACATTTCCTGTGGAGAAAGAAACCCAGACTTTCTGAACTCTATTTTGCTTCGGGGCATCTAATCTTGAAAGTTATGTGTGCTGTTAAAAATTGGCTTTCAAATCATGGAACGAGGCCCTTAGGGATACTTTCTTTATCTTATTTTATTTTTTTTTCTCCCTCTTCATAAGAAGTTTCAGAGCTGCAGAGCCTCAAGCCAAAAGAAATAGTTGTACAGGCAAGTTTTCTGCAGAACAAGAGGCATGCTGGGGTGCTTGCTGGAGGCTGTTTTACCCTCCTGCATTCACATGCCTCCCGCAAGGATCCACGTAGCAGATATGAAAATGAGTGCATGAACTCTTGGGTGAACTTTTAGGTTGGCCTCACTTCCTCCTCTCATCTTGGCCATTTCACAGAACCATGGAATAATTTGGGTTGGAAGGAATCTCAGACTATCCAGTTCCAATTGCCCTGCCATGGGCAGGGACACTTTCCTCTGTCCCAGGCTGCTCAGAGCTCCATCCAGCCTGGCCTTGGGCATTTCCAGGGATCCAGGGGCAGCCACAGCTGCTCTGGGCCCCCTGGGCCAGGGCCTCCCCACCCTCATAGGGAAGAATTTCTTCCAAATATCCCATCTAAACCTACTCTCTTTCAGTTTGAAGCGATTCCTCCTTGTTCTATCACTCCAGGCCCTTGTAAATTATCTCTCTCCATCTTTTTTGTCAGCTCCCGTCAGGTACTGGAAGGGCACAGTTAGGTCACCCTGAGGCTTCTCTTCTCCAGTCTGTGCTGTGGTTATGATTTTCATCTAACCAGGATGGGATTTACTCAGAATGTATTGATATTTTTTGGGAATAAAGTCATTGCAGTTCCTGATGGGGTTTAGCCTGGCAGTTAATGCCACACAGATTCCTGCTGACTTCTTCCCTCTCAGTGGGGTGAGGGAAAGAGTTGTGGGGAAAAAAAATCCCCACTATAATTAGTGTGCTGAGGTAGGGTCGTTCATGGAGGCAGAGTAGGAAATTATGATAATAATAATAATAATAATGATAATAATAATAGCAATAATAGTAATAACAACAACAAAACAGATACAGAAAAAGTGATGAAATTGTTCAACACCTGCCATCTCCTTACTGAAATATGTTTAGAAAACAGAGTTCTTACCCACAAATCACCAGATCACTACTTTATCTTGGTGTTATATGTGATAGAGAGAAGGCTTTGCTTCTGCTTGTGTTAGAATTTCCTTTTTTTTTTTTTTTCCCACAAAACACACCACTCATATTCTCTTTCCTATACCTTAGGGCCAAATAGATCACTATTTTTCTCTGGCATGACCGCCTCTGGCATTTAAAATAAAGCCTTGAAATTTTGCTTTGTAGCCCTGAAATGGCAAAATTTAGTTGGAACAGATGAATGAATACTGTCAGATTTCACGTTAAAAATGGCTTTTCAATGATTCATGCACAAAGAGAAATTATTAAATTAAGTGTTTCACACACCAAACAGGCTGTTAGATAGGAGGCTTTTACTTTGGCACTATTATTATTATTATTATTTATTGTACATTGCAGAGCTGCCCCCAGTAGTGCCTTTGTAATAAAAGACAGATTCCCTTTCCCTACCCTTTCATGACTCTGAGTGATTGCAAACAAAGGCTCTGACCATGCCAAGCTTCACACCCATGGTGAATCTCACACACTGTGCGTTTCCTCTGAAAACCACGACTGTACAGAGACCAGGGCTAGGCTATGTCACAGCTATGTGCCTGTGCCCACAAAAGCACAATTGTACAGCTGGTGGGAAAGTTTGAGTACTTGCTCGTGTTCTTCTGTACTATCTTTACATAGAATTCACAAACTATTTATTTTCCTGATAGTCAAACCAGAGAAATTCCCTGGTTAGCAGAGTTCTCAGCCTTCACTGATCTGAATACTGGAAGGCAAGTATAGGGGTCAGGTGTGAGATGTTTCTTTGTGTTTCCCCATCCCAATAACCCACAGGGACAGAAGATAAACTTTATTTCACACACCTGCATGAGCCCTGGCACAATGCAGGTACATTTCTTGCCCCCAGACTGCCGGCTAGCAGCACAACAACTGGGAAAATGCATTTCCTCACCTCCTGGGGTCACACTGTTTGCGTGGTGGTCTGCCCTGCATGAGTGAACCAGAGTACAAATATGCCTTTTTTTCTCCTGTGTGTTGATCTCTCGTTCAGCTTACCTACACAGAAGGTTTTTCAAATGCACTTAAAGGGTATTAACTTGTAGTTTCCTTACAACTCTCCAGTCAGGCTGCTGAGCAATTAATTGCATACTTTCTTTTCAGAAACTCAAATGGGGACTCCAAGGACTAAATCAACCTAAGGTGCAGAAATTTGTTCTACCACAGCTAATTATCCAATGAAAACTCTCAGCTCAGCAATATATCTGAAAACAGAGTGCTTGGACAGCCAATAGACTAGCATTTCAGTCTATTTATAATATAGAGCTTCACCATAGCCAACATTGTTAAGAGGTTTTTATGGTGTACAACATGAAGTTTTGGTCTTTAATTACTCCTTTAATCTTTGCTGGGCTTGTTCCTGAGAACAAGTTACATTCCTGCTTTTTACAGGATAAACAGCTTCCAGGAATGCATCAGACTTCCACAAGGGTCAGGGAATGCATTTATTGAACACCACTCCATTTCAGCCTAAATACTGATTGATCTGGTTTTGTTTAGTGGAAGTGTAATTAATATAACTAATTAATGACTGACCACCCATTTTTTTTTTTTCAGAGTATTGGTACACTTCCTCATTTGTTTCATGTGGTTCCTCTTCCACCTGGGCAGGTCAGCTGATTGGAGGATTGTTAAATCCCTATGTGCTAATATGAAAATTATGCTAAATAATGCTAAATATATGCTAATATAGGGATTATATATTAAATTTTAAAAACATACTGATGCTGCCCATTTGTGTTGTCAGATGGGTGTCTCACAGGACTAAAGCATTTACTTTGTTTTATTACACTTTCAAATTATGGACAGGGGTCCAGATGACACTTTGATTCCTGTAAAAAACTCACATGAGGTTCTCAAAGATAAGGTATTTTCTCTAAATATGACAGGAAGATATATGATTTCACAATGACATGACATGTTTACCAACTTCTGGTAAACCATGGAGTAACAACTCTACTTTTTCTGGGTACCTTTCAGAACTGGTTTGAGGTTCTGGGTAATGGGAGAATGAGGCCTTGTTGCAATTATAGAGCTTCAAATAAGAAAAGAACTCTTTTATTTACCATATATTCCCCAGTCATCATTAGCAGAAGACAAACATCAAATGAAAAAGGGATATTTAATAAATTTTTGACATTTGATCTGAAACTGATACACTGAGTGACCATGGTCTACATCTTTCCTCCCTCCATTTCAGCTTCCTTTTTCAAGCAAAAGGTGCAAGAATTGTCTTGTGGAAAAGGGTTCTGATCTGAAGAGATACCCCCTTGCAGACTTAACTTCTCCTTGGGACTCAAATATTCTCCCCATCCTGGAGGATTTTTCATGACTACAGAAATGCCAACAACCCTTAAGCACAGCAAATTAGAGAAATCCCCTTGCCTGACACACAGTTGTTGGAAACTCAGTCACCCATTGGAAGGAAAGAAGGTTTTCCTTGCCAGAAAGTTAGTAATTCGTGCGTAACTTTTGTTTTCTCAAAATCTCTGTTTCATATACATACAGTGATGGTTGACCTGTATTCATGCATGCAAGTGAGACTTCATGCATGTGGTTAGCTCTTGGAAAGGTTGCCAGACTCAGCTGTAGCTGGATGAGGATTTGACAGTTTGCTGGGGTGCTGACACTTCATCCTGCTTTGACCAATGTCTGCCTGTTCTAAAGTCATGGAGCAGCACTGGAAACTCACTTTTGGTCAGCGAAGGCACATGGAGTACATCACATTGGATTGGATTAGGATTTAGGGTAGTGCACAGACACCACACTGGTATTCTGGAAACAGCTGAGCATCACAGGAAAAGAATGGAAGAGTTGTGAAATGGTAGTAAGAGGTTCTTGTTAGAGGTGGCATATGATGGATCAATGGGTGGATGGATGGATGGATGGATGGATGGATGGATGGATGGATGGATGGATGGATGGATGGATGGATGGACGGACGGATGGACGGACGGATGGACTCAGAAGGATGTTTGTGACACCATTTCGTAAGAAGCTGTGGACTTCTACTGAATAACTATTTGATTATGACTAAGAAAATAAGATCAAGAAAATGAGTCGGAGGAAATAAAAGCAGAAATATGAGTCATGGAAGCATATAAAACAAAAGTTTACGCCAATAGTTGATAGATTAATTGATTGATTTGATAGCAGTGAAGGCAAAATCTGCTAAACCATGAGCACTAGCAGATCACACTTACTAATGCAATGCTTCTGTACTGGTATTCCTCTGACCACAAATCCACAAGAGTTCTGGAAGCACATGGCAAATGGTCTGTGCAACTGCACTAAAGAATAAAACATGTTATGTTTATCTCGTACAGCTGTACAAGTTGTCTGTGATCAGCTTATTTAAATTGCTCTGCTAACTGAGCTCATGAATGATTTGTATGTTTGTTCAAATGAGTTTTCAACTCCAAGAGTAGCCTTCCCTGCAGAGCGGTCTGAATGGTGGTCATCAATACTTTGTGTAGGTACTTTTATTCTTAGAAATTGTTTGCAACCCAGTATTGATTTTTGAAAATTGATTTATTTATATACATTCACTAAACAGCTTTGACCAACAGTTTCTGAAGTATGAGGCATCCATGAATGGCACCTGCTTCACTACAAAATGTACATTATGTGTCATGTTTTACCTCAGTCATAGGGTACTGTCCCCAGACTGGACAGTTTAAATGAAATTAGTGAGTGGATGGCTAAAGACCCATTTTGAATCATGAATGACATATAAATATTCAGAAAAGCTTCTTTTGGGGGACACAAGGGACCTGGAAACAGACTCAGAACAGACTGCGGTCATTCATATACTCATGAATAATGTTACGAGACCTCAGAGGAGCAGGGGAGTATATCCACATACTAATATGTGCCTAACCTCATTTTATTATTCCAAGGGCTCTAATCTAACTCAGAGGGAGATCATTTACATGAAAGAGTCATTAGATAAAGTGCATAAACAGCCTTTGAAAGAGAGATGAACACACAGATCTACCTCCTTCCCAAAGCCGGCATCTGACACAGTAGATTTGAGAGCTCTACAGTCAATTGATGTCTCTTTCAGGCTCAAAAAGAAAAAAAATCTCAAATCATTTTCTCATCAGCTTCACCATTTCCACACACACACACAAAAAAAAAGTGTTAAATTTAATGTAGTGTAATCTGGTGTCTGCTGAGCTCCCAGTAAGAGCCACAAGGTCTATTTTGAATCTCTTAAGGTAAACACGAACTCAGACCTAGAGCTTCACATGGAGCCCCGTGCTCCAACAAGTGTGACTGCTAGCTCCATTTTAAGGGATGTGCAATATCAGTAGCTTTTCCCCCTTTACCTGCCTTGCAAAGAAAGAAAGGACTCTCATGTTATAAAACATTACTGTATTTTAGAACACCTGCAGAAAAAGAAAATTAGATACAGGGAACACTGTGGGGTTTTCTTCCTAAAGAAGTCATTGATGGAGCTCACGCTTATTCAATGTTAGCTGGCAGTTCAGATAATATTTTCAGAGTTGAAATTTTTGAGTCTGTTCTGAGGAAAGGTACTACTCAGTGTGATTGAGCAGGTTCTATCAAAACAAAGTGATACAGTCAGGGATACAGTCAGCATTCAGCTGTCTGCAAATGATGTCTCTGTCTAGATACCTGTGAAAAATGGCAGTGCACAGAAGCAAATCTTCAAAAATGAGAGTCCTACCAAGTGGAGGCAATTGAGATCCATAATATGCAGTCATTTGTTGAGTCATTTCCAAAGCTTTTCTTTGTCTCACCAGAGGCAGTTGAGGGTTAAATGTTAATGTTCTTATCAAACTGTGAAATATTAATTAAAAAAAAACCTCAACAAACCAACAACCATCAAACCCAACACACATACAGCACTTTTGGGGCCAAACTTCCCAAGGGTTGTGATGATAAGATTATGATAAGGCTATCTAGAAAAGAAATAATCTAAACTAATGAGATTAAGCGGGGTGAGATCATCCATTGATGAATTTATCCCACGACTGAGAACAATGAAATGGGATTAATGACAAGGATTTTGATCATAATAAGATGTGGGCTGATGCCTGAGAGAAAGTTCAGTGGTTGCAACAACTGCAGCAAGTCCCACATGTAAAGACAACACAGTAAATCTTAATTGGCAAAACGCCTTCTGGTGAAGCGATGCTTTTGCTATCGTTTTATGGAGAAGTTTTATAGGATTTAACAGAAAACTGCAACCTTTCTTTCAGTATTATTTCTTCTCTCTGACTGGATCACCTAAATGAAGTGGAAACTATATCCATGACAAAGCTTTTTATAAAGCTAAAGCATCCCCCCAAGTCGCCTCATGTGCTACTGGGTAGAGGCCTTTGGACAGACTCTACCCTGGCTTGGTGAGACTGACAAAAATGTCATCACCAGGGGACACTTCCAGGAGAAATTCCTTGGGGAACACCTGAGGGCTGTGTGATACAGGGAAGTCCACTGTGATCAGGACCATGCTGGTCTCAGGGTGCAATTCATCTCACCTAGACATGAGCTGGTCACCCTGGGTTCTCTTTTCTCTTTTCAGGGGGTACTGTGGAAGTTCATTTAACCAATATCAGAAGCTTGATTTAGGATGGCATCAGTTATCTTTGAAAACATCCATCTTTTCTATCACAGAATGGAAGCAGGGACTAGTTCAAGAAGCCAGATGTATTTGTTCAGGTGATAATGAAGGATTGTTCTGTGACTTGCCTCTTTTTTGCCAATATACTAGGTAAACTTGATCAATGTGATTAGTACTGTTAGTGAAACTAGAAGGATACAATGGGAAAAAAACCCACCAAATCTTAGGTTTCTGACTGTAAAATCCATGAAATTAGACAATCTCACAAAAGCTCCTTATTTGATAAAAAGAAAGACAGCATTTTGCCCCAGAGAAAGAACAACTGAGAAAAAATTGTAGCACTAACAAAACCTTAATATTATTAGACAGCTGGACTCAGAGAGACCCTGTAACATAATTGTCCTATTTCATTGATAGGTAAACACAGAGGTCAAAAGATGACGTGGGGAGCACTGTGAAATTATAATAATTTTCAGGAAGTTCTTCTATAGGGACTCATCACTTAGAAGAACATCAACATGTGAAACATAACTACCTCCTCTCCAAAGCAGGACTGGAGTCTCCCAAAATATTTGGTTTTAATGAAATTCATTCAACAAAAAGTCACAGTAACAAGTAGCAATCAGTGAGTTCATACAGCTACATAGGCAGAAAAAGGGAAAAAAAATCTTGGGGTGTATGTGCTTTGAAGTTTTCCACGTACAAACTACCTTTTCATAAAGAGAAGGCACACAGGCTCTATTGAACCCAAATGGCATGTCTGAAACAGCTCATGTACAGAGAGCTTTCAGGGAATGTGTTTTACTCTTGTCAATATCATATTTATATTTATGTTCCTTACATTAACTTAAAAATCTGTATCTTTTTTATTGTCTTTGCTTGATTTAGACCAAACACAGTTCTTCAAATAATTAATGTCTTTACAGCTCAGAAATCCTGTATACATCCTTGCATCTGAATTTCAGCCTAATCATATCTTAAATAACCTTATTAATAATACTAAAGTATTTGCTAACTCTACCATCCATTAACTTTTTATAGTGTGTAAACACTTGGTATTTTACTGAGATGATCAGAAAACTTGTACAGAGGGACTAACTAGGTATGAGAGCAAGGGAGTTATCCTAATTTGTAATTTCCTGTTATTGTTAATTATACCTCTCTGCATCTTTATGGCCTCCTTCTATCTTGAAATGTTAATACACTACTTTTCTCTTAACTTATGCACCTTGAACGTTGTAAAAATTACCTAAAAAGTCAATAAAAATACAATGACACTGAGTCAATCAACAGAACAGAGTAATCTCTACTGAGCAAACAAGCTAAAACACAACTGCACCATGTTGGGATTGATTGAAGATATGAATCAGAAAATTAAAAGTTTGGGTTTTTTTTTTTTCCTCCAGTCTTAGCTACTCCCAGCAGCTTAATTTGTAGAGGAGTTACTTTGATGTTATCTCTAGTCCTGCAAAGGAGCTGCCAGTGCAAGAAGTGATGCTGCCTTCTGTTGCATTGGTAACATGGGTTGCCCATGATTGTCCTAAATGCACAACAACAGAACAGATATTGCCACAAAATAACTTCACTTCTATTTATGAGAAAACATAGATAAGAATGTGAATTTTTTTTGTTTGAATTTTTGTTTATTTGCTGATGTTGTTCTGTTTATGTTTGTTTGTTTTGTGGGGCTTTTTTGTTGTTGTCTTGGGGTTTTTTGTTGTTTTTTTTGTTTGGTTGGAGTTTTTTTGGTGTGATTTTTTTTTTTTTGTTTGTTTGTTTGTCTTGTGCTTTTAGTGAGGTTTTTTTGTTTGCTTTTGTATTTGTTTTTGTTTTTTGGTTGGTAGGATTTTGTCCCCCATGGGGAAGAGTATGACAGCTATGACAAGAGGGGAAGCTTAAAGTCATCCCTCCCCACTACAATCTAGGTGACTTCACCCAGGCACCTGTTAGCCCAGAGCTTCACAACTTTAACAATCTCTGTTGGGTTTTTTTTTTTGTCTCTGCATTTGTGTAACCACTTCATGGACCCAGTCTAGATTACATCTGACCTGCCAAGCAAATAACTCACAGCAGCTGTGCTGATTTCAGCCCCTATTGTAAATTCACAATTGAAGGTAGAATTTTACAGGGAAGATAAAGTTTTGAAAACAAAGCTCCTCACAGGGCCATCAGAATGGATCAGAAGCTGAGCAGAGAGGAAGCCATCATTTCAGTGATGGGGACATCAAAGAGTAAAGATATGAAAATTTCAAGGCCAGTCTGGGTAATTTTTTTTCAAATTTCTATTGAATTTTGTTATGTATGTCTGGGGATAAAATATCTTCTACAAGAATCCAGAATCTGATTTTACCATTTTGGTAAATATGGTAATTTGATTCTAAGCTCAACACACAGCAGATAAAGAAGAGCAATCATAAACTATGTCATCATAAATAAAAGCATTATTGAGCTCAGGCAGTGAAAACCAATCAATAGAGGACACTCATCCTCAGTGAAAGCAACTGCTAATGCTCTGTGGTTCCTGGTGGATACTCTGTCATTGTGTTTTAAAACCACAAGGAATTCCCTGTGTCATCAGCAATGACCACTTTATTGCTGGTGAATTAGGAAATTAGGAGGGCTAAGGGTGCTGTTCTGAAATCCAGGGGCTCATTCATTTAGCCCATCTTACAATGCAGGAGATCACATGGATTTCTCATGGATTTGGACAGGTTCTGAGAAAAAAAATTGGGACCTTCCTACAGCATCAACATACACGATATCAGAGAGAATGGTGGAGCTTGTTCTTCCAAACACAAGAAAGAAATTAAGAGCTGATTATTAGTTAAAAAAAAAAAAAAAGAAATTACTGAGCTGATTAGCAGTCACACTTTTAAGTCTATTCCTCTGGTTGTTTCATTCAAAAATTAAAACTCCAAGGAAAACTTTTCTAATTTTTCCAGAAGTGTTACACTTAACATAAACTAGATTGAGTATGCTCTTTTTTTAAAGAGCATTTTTTTTTCTATTTTAAAGTAGCTCTATTCATTTTTCATGAGACAAGCTTTTTGAACATGAGGGGTTCCAACTTGAAATGAATAATTTTATCTATATTTAAAAAAGTTATTTCATTCAACTTGAAACCCCATATAAAATCCCCAACCCCCTCACCCCCAGTACTTTTTATAGAATGAAATATTTTTAATGAATAAGAAGTTTCAGCAAACTGAATAATATATATGATAATTGTGCATTTCTACTGTTTGTCCCATGATGAATACTATGCTGACTACTATCAGATGCATTAAATCAGGCTCATTTAGTCCAAAAGTGATCAAACTTCATTTAAACAATGCAATTCCTTTTGAAAGTATTAGGGGGGAGAAGAACAACAAATTCAAATCATTCATTTCTCTCTTGCTTAATGAATTATTGATTTGTGCCTCCCTTTTGAATGATAGTGCTCTGATGCGATAAACATTGATTTGAATCTTTATACAAATATTGTATATCATCAGCGTGTTATGGCAACAGAATAATACATACTCAAATAGAGCTGAGGGGATGGAATGCCATGAAAAAACCCACCATGAGCTGCCACAGCTGTGTGTACATATGTGTGAGGGTGCACATGTAAAACAGCAACTGGAAATGAAAGTAATAAATAAATAAATAAATGAAAAAAAACCCAACAAATAAATAATAAATAAATGAAATCCAGGATGGAGGGGAGGGGGGTATGATAATGATGCAGAATTACAGAAAGGTTTACATTTGGGTTAACGCTGAACAGACAACCTTGGAAATGAAAAATAATTACTTTGTACTACTGGTAATGCCTCTAAGTTGACATTTCCTGCAGTCACGAGTGCAGAGCTGTCACAGGTTTAAAGGGAGAGCTCTCTCACACCGTGCTTGTGTTCAGCAGTTTCGCTTCGTGCTCAGCTATTCACTCCAACGGGAGCTACACAGCCAAAAGACAAAAGAAAAGTGCTGAGAGGGGTAAACACACAGATAATCCTGTCCACCAAACAATTTTGCATTTCCTTTATGCACCATTTATTTCAGACAAAAAAGCTGCTGAGAGATTTACGTCAAAGTGATTTCCACAGCTCAGCTGCTCGAGTCTGGGGAGATGATTGAAGCGCTGAGCTGCACTTTCCTGGGCACCATTGCATCCCCCTGTCCCGCCCTGCTCTTCCTCAGGAAAGTTAATTTCTAGCACCAGCTGGGTGGTTTTTTGGCAGCCTGGATGAGGGGAAGGGTCCTGTGACTACTGAGAGGTGAAGGGACAAATCTTTTTTCCCTTGGAGAGCAGGGGATCCCCAGCACTGGTGGTTCCTCCAAAGTGGGAGGGCTGGGAAGATGTTCCACCATCCTTTCCCGAGCTCTCTGCAATGTAGGGAGCATCCCTCTCACACCTGTGGGGGAGATAGCTGTGCTTGGGGCACACAAAAGTCCAAAACATTCAGGTTTTTCTTAGCACAACCCAAAACATCCATATCTCCATGGAGAACCTTCATGCAAAAACTCTCAAATGAGTATGGCTGCACTGGGACAGCGAGTGTTTGTGCTATCATGCACTTTCACAGTGAATTAGTCTTGCAGCTAATGATCTATAACTATTACCCACCAGGGCAGCATTGAGATTTTTTCCTACAAGGCCACAAAGGGTGAGATCTGAATCAGCATTCAGGGACTAACCAGATCCAAACATGCAATCCCATCTCAACAGATTGCAACGTGGGAGCAGGGAGACATGGAAGCTGAGCTCCTTCCCTCTGTCACATCACAAGTGTCACACCCAGTGTGGGCACTGTCATTTATCCTGCTGCATGACAAGAGCAGGATATGATTCCTGAGGATAGGAAACAATTTGGCTTTCCTGTGACCACTCTCAAAGGAAACATGGGCAATTTTATTTTAAAATCCTGGCTTAATGAAGTATCTGTAGCTAGAAGCTATGAAAAGGTAAATCAGGCTAGGTAAGGTGTGCAAATAAAGACATGCAAATTAGTCTTTAAACAATATATATAACTTTTTTTTCCCCTGTACATGTGGTTTTTGTGCATGGTTCTGCTCTTTTAAAGTGTCTCTCAATGGACTCAACAGAACAAGACTCCCCTTAAAATTTTTGCATGAGACAGCTTCCAACGAGTAGGGGGCTAATTCAGAGAAGCCTTTTGCTTCTTCTAGTCTCGATAGAATCAGGCATCCTATTTCTATCACTCAATAAAAATTAATTCTCCATTCCTAGAAAATGGTTCTAGTATTAATTGAGAGAATGAAAGGCTTTTTTGTGGTTATCAGTAAAAAAACCCAAACAGTCCATTTAAAACCTATTAGCAAGAATAAGAGGGCTAAAGGAGGCATAATTAATGTATTTTTTTTTCCTTTTCCACATATTTAACAGTGTTTTGGAACACGATCCATAACATACACAGCTCTGATTGTAAGGAGTTAGATCAACATCCTGCCCCAATGCTCTTACATATGGAGTGGGAAAACGGAACTTGAACCTTTAGTTTACAAGTAGCTGGGGAATAAAATAGATCATAGGGTTGAAAACTTGCGATTATTATGGCGTTTGCATGATGACAAATTTAAAAATGGTATTGCAGGTTACGGGCAGTGCTATAAAGCTGGTATTCTATGCTGTGTGTTGCAAGCTCATTTAAAATGTACTCTTCCACGACATGATGAGAACACAAATTATAATTAGGAAAGTAACCCAAGCAGAAAATTAGTCTGCAAGACTAGTCTGAATGTGCTCCTGCAGACAAAGCCATCCTGTGTCCCAACTTTACTGTCTCAGTGTAGGGAGAGATTGATGCAGAAGATAAAGAGAGATACGGCTTTCCGGGAGGGGGAGAAAAACAGAAGGCTTTGCAAGTATGATCCGTGGTCTTTCAGTTGTGCACACAGACACAAAGAGAAGCCCCAGCAGATCCCATCTTTGCAGAGCTACCGGGGGCACAAGCTGCCCCAGCTGCTGTGTACAGGTCTGTACCTGGGGTTTTGTTCCCATAAGCCCATTCATAGGCAAAGCCCCAGGTTTATTAGCACAGATAAGGTCTGCTGACCCCATCCTGAACCCAGAGCCCGCTTTGCACAAGTAAATGTACCTAACATTTGTAAGCAACAAAGGGCTAGCTGTAAAGGTAATGATGTGGGAGAAAAACATGGTTCAAAATTACATTATGAAACAAAAGGACTCACAACCCCCCTACTCGCCCACCAGAAAGAGTGAAAGTGTCAAAAATTGAAAGTGTCAAAAGTTCTTGCCAAGTAATAAACCACATAAATGATTTTGAAGAACTTCTAGGCAAACAAGATATGCATCTGAAAACTTTTGCATTTGAAGTTTGCATTTGCATTTCTCTTCTGTAAATGCTTTGTGGGGTTTAAAAGCCAAATGGTTCTTTACAAATCCGTTGATATCTCTGTACTTTTTCTAGATGGACTGGAACAAATCCCTTTAGGAAATTGTACCTACCTTTCACATGTCTCTTCTTGTATACTAGATGCTGGTTACATTGCACTCAAAGGAAAGGTTCATAATTTTCTATTAAATATTTCTTTGTATTTTCTGTGAGAGTGAGTTTTCTTGAGGTAACTGTTGCTACTTCATTTTAAGTGCACCCATGACTTCCCTGTACCTTACAAGACTAAGAAGATTTATTCTCACTTGAAAAAGACCAATAGGAAACCAAAAAATTCTGCTGAGGCAAGGAGCCAGATCAACAGCTGGCATTAGAAAATAATTCATAAACTAAACAAAACAAGAGGAACAGAGGTTGTAAGTGAGAGCAAAAAAAAAACTCTTAGGGAAGAATTTCCCACCTGCTTTTTGTGGGACAGAAGTTACTTGATACTTAGGACAGCATTTAAAGACACCAAAATATATTCAATCCAACTCAGACTTAGATTTAAATCCATCACCTTGACTAAGCAAAACCCAGATCATCTACAGCAGCTCCTGATGGTTGCTGGGGCTCTGCCACATTTATTTAACCAGTATATATTTTTTATCTCATACTTACCAGTCAGCTGGAGAATCTCACTTCAATGTTGGAATGGTGCAGGGACTCAGACTCTGGTTGGTGACAATGATAAGAAATCCAAACCAGGAAAAAGCTCCAGGAGGGGTTTCTTGGACCTGAATGAAAGAGCAGATTGATTAAGGTTAGCTTTTCCTCTCATTTAAAGGCTGTGGTGAATTTAAGTTTACTCATTTCACATTATTTCATATGTAAATTAAAAAAATTTTGCTCTGCATCCCATATGTGCAAGAGCTTAGGAAAAGGGAATTATGATTTCACATACAATGCATGGTCTGAAACAGGGTGTGTATGAGTTTAGTGTGTATTTGAATCTGATCCTGGTCAGAATATTTCCCAGGAGCAATGTTTAATACAGGTTTCAATAATGTGTTTCTGTTCATTTGAGGGTGATTTAAAACCATGTCTGGAGTAAGCACATGTTTATTAACTGTTGTTCGGGGTACAGATATTTCCTGAATTGGGCTGTAGAAGAAACCAGAATTTTTCAAAACCAAAAGCAAAACTCAAAATAATTGCTTATATTTGAAAAGCAAAAAAAAAAAAACCATGCCTGAGTTCAAAGCTCCTCCTTTAAACTTCATCACTGGGGTATGTGCTGTGAATTTGCAGTGCCCATTTTGAAAACTTTTAGGCATAGTATTTTTTTTGTGTATTCAAGATGTGAAAAACATTTCTAGATGGAGAGCACCTTCATAACAAAAAAAATTGGGAAAAGGGATACAAATTCCAATTTATTGCTTGTCAGAGCCCTCATGTTGGATTTAGTTTTAATGAAAAGGAAGAAATACACAATTATTAAAAATAAAACCAGCAATGATGATGTAGAAGATTTAGGCAACTTTAAGCTTCATTGTTTGTTACCGATTCCTGAATTTTCATTCTTCCTTTATACATTTTCAAAGAATCTACTTATGAAAAGTAGCTATATATTATGAGCTAATTAAATTTCAAAACTCCAGTCTGGTGACACTTACAGGATATTTAACACTTTCCCAAGCTGTGACAGAATTTATATTCATGGATATCTTTTCAGGAACCTAATTTTAAGCTTAAAAGTACTGACTCAGAGGCTTCTCAGGGTGTGTGAGAAATGTCCTATGGAACATTCATAAGATGACAACAACAATAAAGGTGTTGGGTTAAAAAAAATTCTTGGAGAAATAAAAACCTATCAGGAAAGGTATTAATCTGCTCATGTCAAACTGCCCTGAGCAACCTGAAACCTTCTTAGGTGAGGTTTTTACCCAAAGTGTGTCTTGGTTTGTACAGATTAAATGAGCTGCAACTCACAAAGTCTGACTTAACAAGCCTTCAATTGAGGATGCACTTGCTAGGATGTAGTCAGCAGGAGGGAAAGGTGGTTATTATGATTTTGTTATTGAACCAGGCAATATCACTTTGTAAAAGTTTTGGAGCTCCCTGAGTCCAAGAAGCAGGATAAATATTCCCCATGTAAAGAATTTTACATGTAGGCAGCATTCAAGACACTGGTGCTTGTCATATTGACCTAGATTCAGGTGATAACAGAATATCAGGTTTTGTTATGAACCAGAACCTCAAATAAAACTCAGAAAAAAAAAATTAAGTACTAATAAGAATGGTTGAAAGTTAAAACAAAAAAAATAAAATATTTATAGAGCAGCCCTTAACAGTTTTGCTTGCAGAGAGCAAGGCAGAATCAAACCTGTTTTTTGCCAAAAAGCTGCTTATCATCTGAACTGCTTTGCAGGATTTTAGAAATTACTGGGTTACTCAGTAGATTTCTGAAAGCTTGAGAAATCACACTACAACATTTTTTGGCAAATTTTCCATCACTTGGTTAGACTGAAGAAATTAGAGATTCTGCTTTCCTGGGCTTTTCAGCACCTCCTCCTTTCAGCCCCCCTACAGATTAAAAATGGCATGATACAGCAAGACTGGCCAGGAGGAAAAATATGCAGAAACATGTCTCAGAGCCTCAGGCTTTCAGACTCCAAAAGACAGGGATGGAAGCTCCAGACTCGAGTGCAGCTGTGCCATTAGCCCCAAGACTGTGTGTAACGTCCACCTGAAAAGTCTTCCCTTAAATTTGAAACTCCCAAACTGCTCCCCTCTGCCTCCCCCTCACTGCCCAGCTCCTCCAGCTTTAATTAATGACACAATTATGTACCTCCACAACAATTTAAGAGACCTTGCTCAGGCACTGTGCAGGAGCACCTGGAAGAAGACCTAGAGACAAATGGGAACTGTGATTGCTCTTTCTGTGTTAAGCCTTCTGTAAAAAGTATGTGGACATATAGAAGGGTCATTGCAGACTTCTTAAGTGCAATCTGTACTTGCATTAATGGTCTTCAGCAGCTGACATAGGTTGAAGAGGAGTTAGCACAAAAAAAAGCTCAGATTGATTTCTACCTTTAGAGTTCACCATCTCCTGTCCAGCCTCTAAGTGCAGAGCCTCCCCTGCCTTGTCCATGGGCACAATCCAGTAGTTCCTGTGAGTTATCAGTGGCCAAAATCATGTATCTGGATATAATTTAATTGTGTTGCCCTTAATCATTTGCTTTGCCCCTAATGATTTGTTTTAATTTTCAGTACCCCTAAGCTGGTCAAGCAGTCAGATTAGATGATCAGTGGAGGTCCCTTGTGACAGAAATATCCTGTCCTATCCTATCCTATCCTATCAATTGCCAGCCCCAAATTCAGATCAGTACTTTATCAAAAGCTTCCTGGGTTCCTCTGGAGCTTCTTGCCTCTAAGGACAGTTCTGGGAATGCAGCTTTAAGAGCCAGGCACACTGTGAGGGTGGGGGTGAGGTGCCCCAGCCCGATCTGAGAGGTTTTCTTGACATCCATCTGATGTTGTGCCTTATCTCCATCTCCTGTACTGACATATAGATCCTGCTACATCATTTCTGTCCCTGACCACTATCAGTAGACTTCGATTTACTGATTGCCTTATCTTTGCCACAGCCTCATTTTACTCAATATACCCTGCAAGTTTTCAACCTCTGCTGGTCCCACAAGGGCTTCTCAAGACAGTGTGTGCCAATAAAATGTCTGGGAAGGGCTGAAATGTCCCAGAGAGATAGGAAAAGGTTGGTTCTCTGGCCTGTGACACAATGTTATATCAAAGCTGCATTGCTGATAGGTAAATTCCCTTTTGCTTTACTGCACAGAAACCTCTGACTGAGTAAAGCTATGCTATATTTTTCTCCAAAGGAAAGGAGGGGAAGCATGTTTGTAAATTGTTTTATTCTGTTTGTTCCTTGGCCATCATTGTTAATCAGACACTTTTAACTAAAAAACCCGAAAGAAAAATCACTGTGGCCTTAAGAGCAGGGAGGGGAAGTAGGGGAATCTACAACACCACTCATGACTGAATTATCACAGATCAGTGCAAACTGAATAACCAAATACTTTATTTCAGTCTCTTTTCTCTTTCTTTCTTTCTTTCTTTCTTTCTTTCTTTCTTTCTTTCTTTCTTTCTTTCTTTCTTTCTTTCTTTCTTTCTTTCTTTCTTCCTTCCTTCCTTCCTTCCTTCCTTCCTTCCTTCCTTCCTTCCTTCCTTCCTTCCTTCCTTCCTTCCTTCCTTCCTTCCTTCCTTCCTTCCTTCCTTCCTTCCTTCCTTCCTTCCTTCCTTCCTTCCTTCCTTCCTTCCTTCCTTCCTTCCTTCCTTCCTTCCTTCCTTCCTTCCTTCCTTCCTTCCTTCCTTCCTTCCTTCCTTCCTTCCTTCCTTCCTTCCTTCCTTCCTTCCTTCCTTCCTTCCTTCCTTCCTTCCTTCCTTCCTTCCTTCCTTCCTTCCTTCCTTCCTTCCTTCCTTCCTTCCTTCCTTCCTTCCTTCCTTCCTTCCTTCCTTCCTTCCTTCCTTCCTTCCTTCCTTCCTTCCTTCCTTCCTTCCTTCCTTCCTTCCTTCCTTCCTTCCTTCCTTCCTTCCTTCCTTCCTTCCTTCCTTCCTTCCTTCCTTCCTTCCTTCCTTCCTTCCTTCCTCCCTTCCTCCCTTCCTTCCTCCCTCCCTCCCTCCCTCCCTCCCTCCCTCTCTTTCTCTCTTTCTCTCTTTCTCTCTCTCTTTCCCTCTTTATTTATCTGATGTTACCTCAGTGTTCAGGTGCAAGAGACAAATAAATAGAAGATTCTTACTGAAACATAAAATGTGAGAGTGAGTAGTGAAAAGAAAGAGAGAAACATCTCTAATCCTGGTTTATATAACACTGGTTTCCAACATGTTGCAAATCTACTTCATGTCCCTTTAAGAATACTCTTAGTTTATAAAAGCCAACAGCATTAAAAATACAGTAATTAACATGTTCATAATGTAAATGCTAATAATTTAACATGTCAAGCATCCTCATCCCCTACTGAATCAATATGAATTATTAAAACCGACTCTTTAAGACCTTTAAAATCAACTCTCAAAGCATGCACTAACAATTACACCGTTGGCATATAGGAGCACCAAGTTACAAATTCATGTGTAAGACTGTCTGACACACTCATTCTCGTTGATGCAAAAAACCAAAAGCCAAAAAAAACCCTCCCCCCAAAATCTGATGTTTGAAACTGCATAATCTGCATGCATAAGTGAAATTTTGTTTTTTTTTCTCTGAGATTTTCTAAGTTTCTTCGACATAAACCTTATTGAGAGGTTATAGAGTAATTTTTCGATTACGAAGTTGTGTGACAAATCAAAATGTTCCTGAATCAATAAGGAACATCAAAATAATAAAAAAGATTGGTCTAATAAAGTAAGAGTTCCTAGATTTAGACCAGTTTCTCTCAAGTTTTCTTTGTTGATCATGAAGAAAACATTTAGAAATTGATTTTAAATATTATAACTAAAGAGTAGCCCTTAATGGTTATTCCCATGTTTACTGCATAAAAGAAAAGAATAAGCTTTGGATTTGTTGGTTTTTTTCAAACATCTGTGAAATAAAGATGGAATTATTAGACAGATGCATCTCTTACCTCACAGCCTGCTTGAGACACTTTGGGAAAGGCTCACAAAGTCTCCTTTGTGTTTATATATGGAGACACAGGCAAATGCCTGCAGGAGATGACTGTTTCCTGGTCAGCCCATTGAAAGAAGATGGCAGATATGACCTGTTTTTTCATTTGTTACAGACACAAAATAAAGTTTTGCAATTGAGTGCAAAACCCATCGCATCAACTGTGGCTTTCAAAAACTTGTCCTATCAAATTGTGCAATGCTCGTGTTAACGTCTTGCTCCACTTGAACAATCAGATAATGGACTGGAGGCTATTAGGCCAGAGGTTGTTCTTCCCTTGGGAGAATGTTCTGTGCCCAGGAATTTCACTGAAAGCTGTTTTTCACAATGCCATGGTGCCCCACCACAGCTAGATCAGAGTTTCAGCCCCCTTCAGACCAGAGCACAGCCCCCCTGCTCTCCATAAGCCTGGATTGACTCAGACCAGCTGGGAATCCAGCTCTTGTTTCCCATTTCTTGATCCATCTGATTGCAGTTGTGAGCTCTAGCTGGGCAATGCTAAACCCCCTCTTTACTGTGAGAAAGGAGGAAACTACCTGGGCAATGCTAAACCCCCTCTTTACTGTGAGAAAGGAGGAAACTAATTTCAGAGAGGTTAAAATTTGACAAAGTTTGTGTACTAAGGAATAGTTTGTGAGGGGTTATATGTCTGATAGGAGATAAGAGCTCACGTACTTTACTTTCCCAGCATGAGAAAGAGGTCTTAACTTCCTACCACCCCTCTCCAAAACAAAATAAAAACCAAAACGACTGACTGACCTGGAGAAGTTCAGTACACTTCCTCAGATGCTTCGAGATTAGCACAAATCACAGGCAAACAGGAGATGTAGGATTCCAGATCTGGGTCAGCTGCAGCTAGGGAGGCTTTTCAGGGCTGTTGAGAAGAAAACAATTTAATATGGAGGGACATGTCTCTCTTCCAGCCCCTTGTGTATAGCAAAACCCTTGCACAAGAGGATGAAGAACACACATGAGAGATGTGAGCACAGTGCCACATTTTGCCATCTCTTAAACCATTCCAGCTGCACTTAAATTATTTTTGAGAACTCAGAAGTATCATTATGGCAAGACCCACTCTGAATTCCTATTTCAATTTCCCAGTTTGTTAAGGCTACACAGTAATCAGCTAGATGGGAGCACTTGATGATCTACTAGCTGTTTCTGGAGATAAAAACAAGACACACTTCAAAGTTCTGCAAAAGATGGGTAAGCTGAAACAAAGCTCTTTCTATATTTCCCTAGTTTATCTTCTCAGTACCTGAATGTGAGATAACTTTTTTCTTTTTTTTTAAAATCTATAAACCTTTGACTGACATTCCCGAAGACAGAGATACAGAGTCAAAAGCTTCACTTAAATGCAAACAGAACTGAAGAAATGCAAAGCACAAGCAAAAAAAGAATTACAATGACACTAACTTTTACAGGATATTATTTCTTTTGCTCTTTCACACCACAACACACATAAGGAGCAAGCATTAGGGTACAAGTTTACTTAAGCAGTCAGAGAAAACACAGAAAAGCAAGAAACCAAATACCAGGAGGAAAGCTTGGGAATAAAAGTGAACTTCCTCAGCCTTGAGCAGTACCAGGAGGTATGAGCCAACTGGATTTTTACTTTTCCCACTGAGGGGGATAAGATAATTGTCCCAGAGAGATGAGTTGAGGCTGGAACCATGAAGAATGAGAAAGGAGAAGAGAGACAAACGAGGGAGATATTACAGGGAAAGGGGGTGTTCTTTGGAGGAGAAAGCTGAGTTGGTGACTGTGGATGCAAGCAAATAGCATGATCCTTAAGCCACTGCTGGACTGTAATTATGTAATAGAAATAATAGTCCTGAAGGAGAGAGAGCAGAAATTCCTCCATGAGGGTAAAACACAGATGCTGGAAAAAACAATCTGTTGCAATGCATTTCAAATCCGACAAAAACAGGAGACCTTAGAGCCTGCCAGTATAAAACTCATCAGTAGTGAGGCGGGAATCTGAGATTAAATACTAAATGGTAGTTCATTGTTTTTTTTGCTATTTCTAAGATTCCTGATACTGTGAGTTGCTGTCTATGATCGACCCTCTCAGGAGCTTACACTGCACTAAAGTTGTCTTGCATTTGATGATTTGCTATGATTTAATTTTACAGAGATGTAAATGGGCACAGCAGTATCAGCACGTGGCAAAAGGATTATCATCTGAAAAAGCTCACACTCATGACAGGATAGAAAACAAGGAAATGTACAATAGAGTTGTGATGAGGTCACTTGATTATGTATAAACCCAAAATGAGTCCCTTTAACATAAGGAATTATCCTTTAGGGAAAGAAGCACGGAGCAACAGAACATATTGTTCGTTTAAAGTCCAAGATCTGGTTTTTAAGATTACATCTTTCTGTTCCTTAATGACGGTAATTTTCTCATTACCACATGAGGAAATTGGTGATGAAGTACAACCTTAAGCAGGCATGACTATAATTTAAACAAATACAGTATCAAGGAAAGGTATTAAAATACACAACAGCTTGGTAATGTTCAAGTTTTGAGCGTTTGCACTGTGCAAAGAAGGAACTAGAAAAAAAGGCTGAAATTTGCCTTATGATTTTCTGTCAGCTTTGAGTGTCTACTGACTTAGCAGAGGCATGGCCAACAGTTTGTCATTTCCACAAAAGAGTTACAGTGAGTGACATTTCTATTAGGGATGCAGACATGGTGAGCTATACCACATCTCCAGTGACAAACTGTCTGCTGAGAAGAAAAATCATGTGGTTGTCATGCATATCTGATCCTATAATTACACATGTACATTTAGACACTGTTGAAAGAAGGGGCTTCTCTGAGAGAGAATTGTTCCAGCAGGACTGCACTTGCAAACCTCTGTCCATTTTAGGAAATGAAGACAGATCTTAAAAGATTTGTTAGCAGAATGGTCTGGTATTCTTAGATAGGGAAATTAAAAATAGAGACAGAAAGGAAATGAAGTCAAACAGCAGCTTGTTTAGGAGACAAGAATAAAGAAAAGGCCAACACCCTTTGAAGGTGGCCACAGCTCTGAAGTGGATTAGCACAATGGGGCAACCTAGAAGTTGGGAAATTTGACTTTCAGCTGGATTAGCTTTGCCTATGGCAGACTTACAACGTTACCTACCATGAAATTTATTGTCAGGCAAAGGGGACCTGTCACCTCTGAAAATCAACCTGTCTTTATTCCCTTCTTCCCTTCAAGACTCTGCACACAAATTTAACTTACATCAGGTAAGTTAACTGACTGCAAAGTGCGGATATACAGCAAACTTAAATTGAAGCTGTAAACCTCTTCTGGTTCTTCTGCTACAGTGAACAAAAAAATCAGA
Organism: Molothrus aeneus; assembly: GCF_037042795.1. Taxonomy (NCBI): domain Eukaryota; kingdom Metazoa; phylum Chordata; class Aves; order Passeriformes; family Icteridae; genus Molothrus; species Molothrus aeneus. The sequence goes on from NC_089680.1 coordinate 2,523,552, forward strand.
ACTTTTCTCTCACTTGCAAGTTTTATACACAAAATACTCATCGTTTGTTGCATATCAATGAAGATCTAAGTCATAAATACTGGGATGGAGGGACAGAGAAGGAAGAGTAAATTTTAGCAGAGTCTCATAATTCTACATTTCCTGAGAAAGCTTTCATTGAACACTATCATCCTCATGAGCTGTGGTGGTCACTCTTCCAGTATGTAACATTAAAAGCAGAATCATTCCAGCACCTGATCCTGTTAGGACTATGAAAAAAGATATGAACAGGACTTTGCTATCACCTCTCCTGACTGATGAAAAGGAAAATAGTTTTCATGCCATTTTTGAAATGTGCTGCATGGTGCTGTTACAGAGTTTGGGAGTGAAAGACTGCCAAGGCAGTCACTGCCTTTACACATTGGGAAAATGAGGCACGGAGAAATGTCTAAATGTCTGCTGGAGTAGCAAGAGAGGGAACCAATCTGCCTGAGCTTAGGCTTGCCTGGGATTCCTTAGAGCCCTTCCCAAACATCATGACCTTAGAGCTTGTCTATGTGAAAAGAAGACTCAAGAAGACTTCTGATCTCTTTGGTGCTTTCCAGTGAAACACAGGAACTCCAGGTGCCACACTGTCATCAGCAAGAGTTCAGTCCTCAATTCTTGCAGGCAGGCCATCCTGTGAAGCCCACTGTGTCTCCTCTCTGATCATTCTAACAAGGAGCTGAGGGTGCCAAGCCACGACAAATTTCAAGATGAGCTTCAGAGAGCAGAAGACTTTGGGGAGAGTTTTCAGAGCAGATTAGCAATCCTTCAGGACTCATGCATATGTGCTACCCTGAAGTTGTCATGACCTTGGTCTTGTCCAAATCCACCACAGTCAGGTCTGTAGCTGCAGATAAAGATGGAGTAAAGGAAGCCAAGTGAGATCAATGACACTGACTGAGATTAAACCTGGTCCTGGGATGTTCCATGTGCTGGAACCAGCTGATGGCAGAGAAAAGAAGCAGAAAACACACACTGATTTTTGGGCTGTTGCTGCATGAAGGATGTTGAGATGCTGGTGAAGGAGGGGAGACCTTCTCTACAACTGTGGGACAGGAGGCTGTAGCCAGGTGGGGGTGGTTTATTCTGCCAGGTACCCAGTGACAGGACCAGTGAAGATGGCCTCAAGTTATGGGTATTAGGAGAAAGTTTCAGTATATTAGGAGAAATTTCTTGTCAAGTCCTGGAAAAGGCTGTCTGGGGCACTGTTGGGGTCACCACCCCTGGAATGGTTCAAAAGCAGGTGGATGTGGCAGCTGGGGACACATGGTTTAGTGGGGAGCATGGTGGTGCTGGATGGTAGAAATGATTCTGTGATTCTTTCTCACACCTTTCTTGGCCAAATGTAGTGTCAGTGAGAGAGACTGGGGACAGGATTCCAGGGAGCAGAAAAAGCCACAGGCTTTTCAATTTTCTAGAGTACCAAGAGGCAGAGTGGCACCTGAGAGCTGGATGAAATGTACCACACTGGCTCTCCTCTGCCTCCTGTGAGCAGACTCCTTTATTCCATATGAAACAAATATTTTTTTTGTGGGATCAGTCAGCGGGGCGAGGAGACATTAAATACCTTCTCCTGCTTTCCAGCAACACCAGCCCAACAAGGAGGGTTCATGTCAAAGCCACTCCTCCTGCAAGGAAAATATTTCATGCATTTCTCATTGCTCTTTTTTTTTTTTTTGTGTTTGTGTGTTTTTTGTTTTGTTTTGTTTGCTTTTTGTGTCTTTTTTATTTTTTGTTGTTGTTTTGTTTTGTTTTGCTTCCCAGAACAGGAGCATGCACTAAACAATTTGTTCTCTTCTTACCATGGCAGAGTTTTATTTACCTATATTTACCTATCTTGCTGTTTTCCATGCAAGTTTTCAGACTGGCCTGTGTTCAAAGGTGTGTCACACCCCATAACAGGAGCCTCACAGCTACGTAGGAGACAAAATGTAAGAAAACAAAGATACTGCATCTCTGACTGTAACCAGCTCCATCCTGACTCACCTTCCCTGGCAATCTGACTTTCATCACCAAATCCTCTGCTGAAATATGAGCCCTAAGGACTCAGAGCCTCACGCTGTAACAGAAAACAGTGTACTTTTCTTGGAGCCAGCCATGTGTGACCACTCTGGCGTTTCACTTGGTGATTTTTCAGCTGAAAATATTAGGTAAGAGGGTGTCAGTGTATTCAGGATGTGATGATGTCTCCCACAAATAATTTTCAAAAACTTGTCTAATCTTCTCCGAGAAAATTATTCTTTTCAAAACTAAAAAAAAAAACCCTTTCTTTTCCACCTATACTATCAACATGAATGTTATTTCCATATAAGACATTGGTACAAATGAAATGTGCACAGTGATTGAATAGACTTTGCTAGAACATGATGATGAGCTAAATTTCCCCAGTTGTCTGCAGTTTTGTAGAAAAGTTTAATTTCATTTTGGTTTTCTTAAAGTCATAGAACAGTTTGGATTGGAAGGGACCCTAAGGACCATCCAGTTTCATCCCCCCTTCCACAAAACTGGAGCACCTTCCACAAATCCAGGTTTTTCCAAGCCCCATCCAACCTGGCCTTGTTCAGAAAAATGTCTCTTTTGCTTTTACCTCTGCATTTAGCTTTCCAAAGTACCAGCACAACACACGTGCACAGATAGATGATTCCAAGGAGCAAAATCTTTAGGACTTTTCATGTCCTAAAACAAAGAGCTTAATGACAGTTTTTAACCAAAGAACCTTTTGAGGTTTAAAAGTCCTACCCACATTTTGCTGAATTATTTTTTTTTTCCCCTACCCCAGCTGCACAGCTGGGAGTCTGGCACCAGCAGGGTTTTATTTTCTGCTCAGCTTCCAGCAAAATTCCTCTCTTGACTATTTTAACAGTTTTGTCTTCAGGGAAGGCTGTATTGTTTTTGACTCTTGAGGAAGGATGGGCAGTTTTCAGCAGAGAGCCCCAGGGGACGTGTGTTTGGCACCTCTGCTGTATCACAGGCACTGGTTGTGTGGATGCTAATACGAGGGGTAGCTTCCCTCTGCCTGCATCTCCTCTCTCTGAAAGAGCAGACATGCAGCTGTCATCATTAGGCTGCAGAAGAGCTATCAATTAGAGCAACTCGTGAAATCCCTGCAAGCACCTCAAAGAAAGCTAGAACAAGCACATTTCTTCCTATTTGCCATTCTGTTTCCATGTCCACTGACTACAGAGGCTACTGAGAAAAACAGAAACATAACTGTCTCCTCACTTCAAGTGAGATCATTCAGTTCAGTAGGCAAAGGAAATAAACAGCTGAGAGAGCACTGAAGTGGAGGTGTGTTTTTCCTTTGGAACTGCTGTTTAAAAAGTGTATGCTGTGGAAGATGTTTATTTACTGCCTTTAGAATAGCTCTTGCACTCAGAGTGAGTTTTATTGTGTCGCTCTCACAGTCCTCAGAGAACAGCAGGGAGTACACACGTTTTTCACACAAACCTTTTTGAGAAGCCTCCTGAGATTCAGGCCTTTAACAGCTCCTCTCCATCTCTTGGGTGCAGGAGGACATGTACCACCACCTTCCTCTCCCTGAAGTCTTTAAACTTAGTAAATTAAGGAAAGCTCTTGAAAAAAAAAAAAAAAAGAAAAACAAAAACTGTAGCAATATATCCTCCTTCTGGAAGAAGAGTAGACAACAGATAAGTGGCTTCAGATAGTGGTGTAAGGCAGACTATTTAATGCAGAGCTTTCACAATGCTGCATCCTCCCATTCACCCTCCTCAAAGTTTCTTTGGCTTTAAGTGCACAGGGCTTTTCAAACATCTTTGCTGGTTCTTTCTGCTCTAGCCTGCACCTCTGTGGGGACCACCAGGACACACCAGAAACACCGTGGTGAATTAAACCCATGGAACTATGGGGCCACAAGTCATAACTGGGTGCAACAGGGAGTCAGGGATGTGCCTCTGAGAACTCCAAATATGCTTTGCCATCAATTCCCTGCCTGGTGCTCCGTCTTGTCTTTAAGCAGCACCAGCCCAGCCTGGGACTAGTTTGAGATGACTCGGGACAAGCTGGTTGACTGATTTCCTACTCTTTACAACAAAGTATTTGACTAACTGGTGCAGCAGCTCTCCAGGTGGGGATTTTAGATGATCCTGGAGGTAGCCCAGCTCAGGGAGCCCCTGTTGTGCCCAGACCAGTTCACAGACACCACCTGCATGCAGATTTACATAAGTAAGGCACTTGTGAACTGTCAATAGAATCTGTCCCTACAGATACAGAAGTTGTCACGCAGCATAGTGTTCTGCCCTTAGCTTGGAGTCACAGTGTGCATATTTTCAGCAATTCAACAGCAATGGGTCTGGTGTGATCATGTAGGACCTTTACCTGGCTGTATATAAGGACTGAGGAGAACAGCAGTCTGGTGCCTGAACTGCCCATCAGGGTCATCAATCCTCTGGCTGTTAGTGTCACTCTTAAAAGCACAAGGAATTTTCCCCTTTTTCTCTTAGAATGTGGCGTGCCACCAAGCATCTTTGTCCAACATCAAGTCACTTTATCCAACATTATCTAGAAGAGTGCAAATGCCAATTTTTGTGTAGTGCATTAGAAAGTAGGAAAGAAGAACTTTAGCCCTTAAGACTCAAGTTCTTTTCAAGGTACTGAGGAATTATACATGAATTGCCTGAAGCATCTTGTATGTTCAAGAAGTTCTGTATTATCTCATGGAAAAACCAAGCACACACACGTGTGTGAGCATGGAATGAGAGATATTAATGATATATATGAGTAAAAAGAGAGAAAGGGGATTATTTTTCCTAAAAGAAAAAGACTCTGCATTTTCTCAGTGCAGTGCTATTCCAGCTCAGAACAAGTTCCAGAAGATGAATTCACTGAAAAATTTTTTTCCCCCCCTTGGCCTGGAACCTTTCAAGAGTGTTTGGGAAATGCCATGAAGGAATTTGCATGCACAGAGCTCTCCAAAAAGTGAAAAATGATGTTTCACACTCCCATGTGAAGAAACCTGACTATATCTGTGCTAGGGGAGATGGAATATGTAACACATACGTTCCTGCAGGAGAGGAAATTCATTTTAGTTAATGGAGACCTCAAAAATCAGGTGCCAAAGACATTAATCAGCTAAATATCTTTCCATGGTGTTGGTTTTACCCACCAGCCTGTGCTCCTTAATGATTCCATTTAGTATGTGTAACATTTACCAGCCGGGACAGTATCAGAACTCAGGTTAGAAAACTGCTGCCAATAGAAGGTGCTGGGTCCTGCCATTAAATCAAAGCATTGGTTCCCTTCCTGTTACCCTGAGGATGATAAAGGATCCTTTTTTTTTTTGACAGGGAAATATACGTAAAATAAATAAACTGTCAGGACTGAGTTTCTTTCTTTCACGTCTTGTGTTAATATATGGGAGCAAGATGGAATTAAATGGAAATGTGGCTGAGACACAACACTCTGCTGCTCTGTCAGTCACAGGTAATGTACGGTGTAACATCCCTGTGAAAATACCACAGAGTTCAAGATGAATGGGGGATCATTCCAGCATCAGAACCCATGAATTCAAACTGTTTTTTGGGGTTTTTTTTCTGTCCTGTCCACTGGGTTAAGCAATGCATAATACTGAATGCATCCCTTCCTAGACACCAGAGAATCCACAAAATTCCCTTGAATGAGCAAAGACCTCTTTGCTGTTTTGAGTTTAAAGTATTTCTGACTTTACCTTTCTTTTTAAAATTTTTTTTTAAGCTCTGGATATTTAATTTGTTGATTTATTTTTTCCTCTTTTTGGGGGAGTGTTAATCCAGTGCTTTCCACGAGTCAGCTGATTCTTACCACGGATGCTGTGAGGACTTTGTATCTCAGCATCACTGCTCTGTCAGATCTGCAGCTGATGAACGGATCCAGCAGTTATTAAGTGGGACTGACAGGCACAAGGATCATTCAAGCCTCATTTCCTGAAGAAACCAGGCTAAAAATTGTTCAGTAATTATCCTTAATTGTCCAGGATGAATCTCCACTATTCAGTGAGGAACATTTTATATGATATTTATGTTTTGGTGCTTTTTTCCCTACAAAAATAAAGCCATATTTAATCTCCACCTCACATCTTCCCAGTGGTTCCTCCAAAAATTTCCTTAGACAGCCATCTTCAGCATTTCTCTATTCAGATTCCTCGAACATGAATACTCAGGGTTCTTTTAAAAGCATGATAATCTTGAACAATAAGAAAATAACTCTTGGATAATTCAGATAACTGTCAGCCTATGGCAATACCAGAACAATTTCCTCAGGCAGTTGAAATAAATGAGTAACTGAGCCTTGTAACAACCCAAGTGAGAATGGCCTTGAATTCAAAAAGCTAGCAGAACCTGGACATGGAATTTACTTTATTAATCCTTAAACAAGCTGAAACCATGTACCCAAAAGCCTTGAATGTCTCATACTGTTTAACTAGGCCATGAGAAACAAACAAGTTTCTCACATGTCAAGAACTCAGATTTCCTGGGATGTAAAGCAGCAAGCACATCTCTGCTTTTAGGGAGTGTGGTCTGAATAAGTCAAGAAATCATGGAATCACAGAGTCATAAAATAGTTTGGGTTGCAAGGGACCTTAAAGACCATCTCCTTCCACCCTCTACCATGGGCAGGGACACCTTCCACTGTCCCAGGTTGCTCAGAGCTCCATCCAGCCTGGCCTTGGGCATTTCCAGGGATCCAGGGGCAGCCACAGCTGCTCTGGGCACCCTGGGCCAGGGCCTGCCCAACCTCACAAGGAGAACTTTCTTCCCGAATGCCATCTATCCCTGCCCTCTGGCAATAGGAAGCCTTTCCCTGTGTCCTGTCCCTCCATCTCTTGTCCAAAGTCCCTCTCCTTGGAGCCCCTTTGGATGTGGAAGAGGAAGATGCTCGAAAGTCTCCTCAGAGGCTTCTCAGTCCCAGGATGAACAAGCTAATATAATATTGAATGTAATCCAAGCAGGTTTAGGTGCCCATTTCCCACTGAGAGTCAGTCCTGGTCTCCAGTGACTGCCAGTCATGGATTGCAGGACCAATTGCAAAATTTCCGTGTATATTTCTACATTTAAATGTACTCAAATCAGCATTTATGAGGTGGAATTCAGCCGCAGCTAAGCAGTTAATATCAGCTGCATGTTTCTGTGTATTGCAGGTGTTTTTGGGTTTTTTTAGAGTTAAAAAACAAACAACGAAATAACCAAGCAAAAAGCACAATACCAACAAGAACAAGGTCTTGGAATTTTAAGGTCTAAACGGCATGATTTTGCAGATTCTGCTGAAATTTAAAAGATAACAGAATGAAATCTCCCAGTCCTGTCATTTCCATTTAAATTGGGGATGGCTACACATCCAGTGATGGGGAGGAGCAGGAAAAAGGGATGGTTCCTCCTGTGGGTGAAAGGGGAGGCACGATCCTTCAGTGGGAAGCACTGCTGCATGAATACACATCACCTCTGTAAAATAGATTTCAACAGTGGTCTTTGGGATAAGCTGTGATCTTTCTTCAAATGTAGTCCATCTTTTCACAGATACTGACACATAAATATTTCATTCTACAAAGAGATTGACACTGCATGGCTTGATTGCACTATAAATAGGACCCTAAAAGTGGTTTTCTGGTATTCTGGCAAGTAAATTTAAAGAACTCCAAAGCATTATTTCCTTGGGGAAATGTGGGGGGAAACAGAGGGTTTAAAGATGAGGGTTTACTGGTGAATAAAGAGAAATCAGAACAGGGTCTTCCAAAGAGGAGGGGCAGCAGCACTTTGGTGGAGTCAAACAGAAATAACCAGGACTGCAAAGACCATGTGGGAAAGATTTAGAGGGAAAAAAAAATATATACTTTTAGTTTTGCAAAGGAGAATACATGGCAAGGATTTAATGGGGTGAAATAGCAAGGAATTAGAGAGACATTTTTTTTTGTGAGTTCCTGTTTCAGTTCTCTTCATTACAGGGCCAGTGTTTCCAGGACAGGATTCCCAGCTATGACAAAATTATATTTAATCATGCTCTCTGGATTTCAGCCTAGCTCAAAGGAAGCAAAAGTGCTGAATAGAGAAAAGAAATACATATTTTAAGTGTAGTTTTACCATTTCTATATTTCTTTATTTCTAAAAAGATAAGAGTCCAACAAGCAACCTATTATTTTCTTTGAAAGACTTGGCTTATGACATTTTCAAATAACTCAAAATTTTCAACATCTGTCTCTAATTAAGTAGCATTTTTCTACCAAGAACAACGATTACAGTGTCTGAAAGTTCTGTTATGTAGATATGATTCATATCTCCCTCCTAAGAAGCTTGTCTTATGTCCTGAAATTTGAGATTTGTAAATCCTTTAGCTAAACATTTATATCTGCTAGGATTGTGCAGGTGCTTAACTTTGCAGTGTTTTGCTGAGGTTGATCTGTAAATGCATAACAGACGTCTAAGTGTTCTGCAAGCCTGGGAACTTTTCTGTCAAGGCTTTTCCAGTTTCAGGTAATGTATTGAGTTCTGTCTCCTGTGCAGTACGTCTTACACTTAAAAAAAAAAAAAAAAAGCCTCATGTGAAAAATTACCTTCCTGCACTGACTGCCAACCACTTTCCTCAAATGATAAAATAAGCAAAGAAAGATGTTTGATTGAAAACAACAAAAAGTAAAGGAAAATGATTCATTTAAATTTTAATTTTAGGTAAGCATTAAGGCCTGCTGGTCTGAATTTGGTAGTTTTTGTCACTTAATAAAAAGTACCTTTTCCTATGTTTTACATATATATATGTATACACTTTTTATGTGTGTGTATATATAGATACGTATATAAATAAACACTTTTTTATGTATGGATGTATATATATACTCTTTCTATGTATGCATATGTATGCTATATATATATATATGAATGTATTTCCTGTATTTTCTTATATTGTCACAGAATCACAGAATAAGCTGAATTGGAATTGCATCATAAGAATCATTGAGTCCCACTCCTGGCCCTAAGTCACACTATGTCCCTGAGAGCTTTGTTCAAATGTTTCTTGAAGTCCTTCAGGTTTGGTGCTGTGCCCATTCCCTGGGGAGCTGTTCCAGTGCCCAAACACCCTCTGGGTGAAGAACCTTTCCTGATACCCAACCTAAACCTCCCCTGACACAGCTCAGGCCATTCCCTGGGGTCCTGTCCCTGTCACAGAGCAGGGATCAGATCCTGCCCCTCCTCTTCCCTCACAGGGAGCTGTGACTGCCCTGGGGTCTCCCCTCAGCCTCCTCTTCTCCAGCTGGACAGACCCAGTGCCCTCAGCCCCTCCTTCCCCCCAGGGCTCTTCACCACCCTCATGGCCTCCCTTGGACCCTCCTAAAGGTTTGATATCTTTCTCATATAGAGAAAGGCACCCAAAACTGCTCACAGTGTTCAGGGTGAGGCAGCCCCAGCCCAGAGCAGAGTGGGACAATCCCCTCCCTTGCCCTGCTGGGGATGCTGGGCCTGATGTCCCCAGGACAGGGATGTCCCTCCTGGCTGCCAGGGCACTGCTGACCCAAATTCCACTTGCCACTGACCAGGAACCCAGGTCCCTTTCCATGGCACTGCTTTCCAGGATCCATTCCCCACTCTGTCTGCACACCCCGGGTTGCTCCAACCCAGGTGCAGCATCCAGCACTTGCCCTTGTTGAACCTCACTTGGATGGTGATATTCCATCTCTGATTTGTTGAGGTCTCTCTGCAGGGCCTCTCTATCCTTAACAGAGTCAACAGCTCCTCCCAGTTTTGTATTGTCTGCCAACTTGCCCATATCCCTCCCATTCCCCCCTCCAAATCATTAAGGATGGTGCTGAAGAGCACAGGGCCAAGGATGGAGCCCCTGTGGAATCCCACTAGTGACAGATCCCACCATTAATCCCATGAGATTAATGCCCTCCCTTCCATTTCCAGCCTGCTCTGTGATTCCATGACTCTGTATTTCTGTGATTCTTTGATATTACGCATTGTGGAAAACAGTATCAACAACATACTATATGTTCTGTTTATTTCTGCATACAGTTTTCTGAGGTGAATTTATCTGGAGATTAAGATGAACTCTTTCCTGACAATTCAGTGCTGCTTGCCAGAAATTAGATGGTAAAATGATACATGACAGTCCCATGTCCTCCCCTCACCTAAGACAGTGCATAATCACATTATACAACCTTGGAAAGGACACTGTTGTGCTTTAAATGCATATCTGTACTATTTTATTTAAAAAGAAAGTCAGGTAAGTTATTCGAGTGGTTTAGTACAGTGGTTTAGTGCAGTACGCTGAAAGGATTAAAAACAAAAAGGTAAATGGCTATTATCTTATTGAAATATACAAAGCCACTGTTAATGTAACCAAGATATATATAACTCTATTTAACTCCTAGGGCTGAGTGGGCTTTGTGCACCATTTTTTTATCCTGTTTTAGCACATGACAAGAATTACAGCATGCACCTCCAAGTCTGTTAAAATTTATCAAGTATTTCCATTCTTCTTTTGGAGCAGACAGGTTTGATGGAGAGTGGAAGAAGTTGTGCTCCTCACACCTGCATATGTACCAGTGCCATATCAACTCACAGGCCTTAGCAGAGGTTCACTGGTAAGAAAATACTCTTTCCTTATTTGTGTTTTATGTCCTGATGACTTTTCCTGAGCACTTGGTAGAAAATGTAAAAACAAAGCTCTCACTGTTTCTCAATGAGATGCCTGCTTTTAAACTATACTAGGAAAGAATAACCCTTAGCAGCACATTAAAATCAGAGAAAAATAATAATATTTAACATTGCTGAACAAGAATTGCCATGCATCTTCTCTATATGCCTTAATATGACCAAGTTTTTTTTCCTGCACCAAAACCATTTGTTATCAGTGTGACATTACTTTGCACAATAAAAATTTGTATTTGGCTTTTTTTTTGGCATTAGCTAATGTTAGTTCCCATTCATTGATTTATAGATGGGTTAATCACTTTGGTCTGTCTGCAAACGGATGAGCCCTTGACATGAGTGTATGAAAATGTTGGGTGCACAAAAGTGTTTTTGCCGTAATGAAATCAATTAAAGTCTGACTAATTTCAAATAACTTCTATGGGGTGTATTAAAATGCTAATACTAAGGAAAAGATGTATCAAAATATTTTGATGTAAGGAGATTGAATCGTAGTCTGTGAACCTGTGAAAATTTGGGATCGCAGCTGAAAGAATTTCCTGTCCCTGGAGCCTGAAGGAACGAGTTAATGAGTCAGTTTGAATTTGAGGTAGGATTTTTCTGGTCAAATATTTAAACACTATCAAAATACCATTTTTGGACACTTACAGAAAGGAAATATTTGAAATTTCACTAACTTATATTTTTGTATTGAAATTTGACTACAGCTGTAGTTGAAAATATTATAAGAGAAAGTAAAATTTTTAAGCTGTTAAAACAAAATTCTTCATTTGGGGTGTATTGATGTATTTTTCACTTCCATTTGCAAATGTATTTGAGGTTTTGAGTTTTAATCCCTCACTGGAATGAAAATGGTGAAGAAAATAGCATTCATGCAGTTTCTCACCACCTCTGTGCATGACACATTGCTGAAGATTAATTCACCTGAAGTATTTTCGCTTTGTACAAAACAAAGCTGGTTTTGTTTTTGGTTTTATTTTATTTTATTTTCATGGAGGGTTTTCTCTTGAATGGGTTTTTTTCCCCTCTGGTGTACATTATTTTGCTGCTTTCTCCCTCAAGTCTGATGGATAACAAACACATTCTCCTCCAGGACCTTCACGAAGGCATGCACTCTGGGTGAACTCAAGTAAAGGATGAGTTAAGGTGAAGAAGAATTATTTAATTTGTGGTGTTTTCCAGTTTTATGACCTTGCTGTAACTTTAGGCCTGTCTTTATTCATGCAATTATTTTCCAAACATATTAGAGAATGGGAGACAACAATACACCCCTAGGCATTGTTTTATAATCTAAACAACAGCATTATAATATTTAATATGGAGAGTTGCAAAGGAATAAATCCCCTCCATAGAATGCTAATATTGAAGAGGAAAGACTTAGAAGCATTTCAGAACTGACCACATCCGATGCAGATTCAGAAATGAGGTTTATGTCTGTAGCCACTGCTAAAAAAGAAATCTCTTCTAAACTTTTTTGACATATTTAGCCTCAAACTTTGAAAGTTATCCTTTTGGTTTAAATCAAACTGATCACTTAGGTGAAAGAGACATCGAGGCAAGTATCAATCATGAAAATTATCCTCTCCATTAGAAGAATAAGGCTGAAAGGCAGAAACCTGGACTATAAAAGTAGTTGATGACATTTTAGGCTCAGTAACTTCCCTGCACTTACTTAAGTGTGACCGTTTCAATGTGACCACGCTCTAATGTGATTATTGCCATTCTCGCAGGCCTGGTGCACTTGCAAGGAGCCAAAGGGTCCTCAGTGCTCTTCTCTCTTGGCCCCTACCAACTGCTGACCCACATCAAAGGCTTGAGCGTGGCTGTCAAAAGCTCCAGACGTGATAAAGTGTATGTGGAAAATATGCAAATCATCATCAGGAAGAAATTTCCATTTCTGTGCCAGTAGTTTGCAGTTTAATCCTTTCGTCTTGAAGATTTCATTTCCTTGGAAGAAGGGGGGTTGGAAAGGGAAGGATAATCACTCTCTAGTTCCATTTCTGTTGTTGCAGAGCCCTGATACTGAGATCCCATTTCTCAAGCTTTTTTGACTTTGATGAAAGCCTGTGACTTGCTGAACTTGCTCTCACTTTAAGTATAGCTATAGAATTATGGATTTCCTGACAAAATGATTAATATTTCTGTGTCTTGCTTTCTCTTTACCTATGTGTGGGAACCCAATAAGCTCACTTATAAAGTGTTTTTTATGCAACTTCTATCTAAAAACACCAAATTTTTTTTTTTGTCTCATAAACGTCCAGAAGAAATGGCTCAGATGATCTCTGTCTTGCTCCAATAGACACAAAAAGTAATAAAAGTCAGTCTAATTAGTATTTCTTGCAGTATTTGATGACAACAGTTCATCTTGAATAGGAAAGAAAAAATGCTTTATGGCCTTCATGCATTTATTATATTCTTTATCATAATTTGAAAATCTATTGCAACCAAATACTTTGTGTTCTGGATACAAAGAACCTTTAGCTGGAAAGAAATTGTGCTGTAGCTGGAGAATGGTTCAGTCATTTTAATGACTTAGAAACTGGAGCCAAACTTTTACAGTCACATGGAAAAGCTATGGAAAAGCCAAGAAATGTATCTCTTGGTGAAATTGTATGAACCAGACGTTTAAGGAATATACCACAATTTTACAATTTTCCATGGGTAAGCTGCACTGTGGTTATTATTGTTGTGTTCACTTCTAGTCCACACTCAATAAAATGTAATGAAAGTTAGCTTACTGACCTTAATTACTGATTAAGAAAAAATAGAAGATCTCACATATATTGGTCTGATGTTGGACCTCTCAGTCCGGGAAAAGAGCTGAGTCTGTTCCTCCTTTCTTTTACCAGGCACCCCCAAAAGGTGAGCTCCTATCTCTGGTGTTGTCATCATCTCAAAGTAGGGAAAGAATATCCTGAGGGCTGCTGACCCACGTGCAAAACAAAATCTAAACTGATATTTCAATAGTGAAGTGTCAAGGGTTTTCAGTAGTGATTCTGGGTCAGTGTTCATTTTTCCCAGGCATGGACATGCTGGCCTTCAGGACTTCCCCTTCCTTCCCCTTACACACACACACACACACACACACACACACACACACAGAGGCACAAGAAAACATCAGATATATGATTATTTCATTGAAGAGAATAACTTCATAAAAAATAGATGCGTGAATTCCAGAGAAAGGAATATTGATAAAAATTAATTGTACAGAGGCGATGTTTTTACCTCCAAGACCTCTTGCCTTGCTCAAAGATCCAAATTTCAGTGCTTGAGGCAACAAGGGTAATAATACACTCAGTCCATCTGTTTCTCACAAGCAGGAAAACAAGGACAGTGAAGAAGAGGAGTTGTACCATGTTAAGGAAAACAGACTATCCCAGGCTTTTCCTGAGGAAGTGATTTCCCAGTATTTCTGCCTCTCTAGCACCAGAGATCATTTGCTATGCCATGTCAGATCACCACATCCAGCATCATCAGGTTGTCTTCCCCCTCCACTGTCAGACATCCCTGTAGGGAGAGCAAACCACAGCAAATGCTCTGACCTACACTGCCTGATCCCTTCCTTGCTGCCTTTTATCTGCTGGAGTGTCTTCTGTTTATTTATTCATTTATTTCTCTCCTGAGACCCTTCAGATATTTGTGGTTGATGATGATTTGTTTGATGCAAAAAACCTTTGCAACAGGGTCCTGTAGTAAAATTTACATCACCAAGGGAAGGAAAGAATAGAATGAAGTCAGTGCTAAAAGAAGCCAAAGGCTTCTTTAGAGAAGTTCCACCTTTCTGTTCTATGGCTATGGATTGTCAACAGAAATACAGGCATCAAACCAATGAACAAAAAAAACCTACTATTAATCCAATGAACAACAACAAAAAAAGCATTTTGAAGAAGAGTTAAAAAATAAAACATGTCCCTAACAATAGTTTTTATAATTTTAACATAAAAGTTAACTCTACTGAAGATTTATTTGAGAGTTTTAGCCTTTTAAATAAATGACTTCATAAATATAAGACAAAATAACCTCTGCAGCCCAGCTCTAAAATATTACCCTAACAGCAAAGGCAAAAGTTTATTTTATGTTTATTTTATATTCTGGGTATAAGCAGGCAGTTGTATACTTGCAAACATCAGAAAGTAGCTGGGTAGGAGGAACAAACTTAAATCAATCCTGGTGCCACTCCCTGTGGGTCCCATTATAGAACAGGGAACTTCCCAAGATGTGCAGAGTTAGGTTCTCTTCAGATCTAAGACACTGAAAGTTCATAAAATCATAGAATCGTTTGGGTTGAAAGGAATATTAAAGATATTCTCAGTCCAAGCCCCTGCCATGGGACACCTTCCATTAGACAGGATTGCTCAAAGAACCATCAATCCTGGTCTTGGAGGGTTGTTTTTTATCTTCCTCAGTATCAAAGACTCATCCACTGTACCCTGCAGTGGGGTGAAGTGTGAATTTCTCCTGTGACAGCAAGATGCCTCTTGGATGGGTTCTTATTGGAGACCTTTCAGGAAGTTTAAGGTCACATAAGAATTCTTCTCTTTTTAAAGTCCTGCTCATCATGTCTGATGGGAGAGTGCATTTCATTAATTTGTACTCCCAATTGTTTTGTCTTGGGTTTGGTGGGAACAGAGTAATTGGAGGTCTGAATGACACGATCTTACTGCTTACAATATGTTAAAAGGTTGAGTTAGTATCAGTTCAAATACTTTAACTTGTTTCACAATATGTGTCTTGTCAGGGGGGAACTAAGCCATTCTCAACAAAATTTCCAGCTATAGGAATTGCAAAGCCTCTACAATTCAATATTGAGATTTGGACCAGGCTTCTGTCAAAGACTTCCTTGAGCTCATTTATGAGCAACTTATGAATTTGATCTGCCAATCTTATGAGTTAAGTATGGAGATGTGATGTGACCAAATTCTCACTCTCATATAATTAACAGAAGTCCCTGCCAGAAAGCCAGGATTGCAGTCTGAATTAAATGTCTTGAGATACTCAATTTCTGAACTACTACATGGCTTGCCTTATTGCAGTAGTTGTGTCAGCAGTTCTTCTCTTTCCCAGATGTCCAATCATGAGTATATTTCAAATGGCTTGGAATGAAATGGTCTCTTCCCTGTCCTGCTTCTATTTATCTTCTGCAAGATTTGCACTTAAGGTGTCTCTTTTCTTTGCCTGCTTTGCTTTTGCCCAAGTATCAGGGATGCTGACCAGGTTCCTGATGTCCCTGGCCATATTTAGCCACGATAGTGGTTTTGTAGGGTTGGTTTTTTTGTCCTGTTTTACACTCCCAAGATAGCCTCTGCTTTCAGTGATCATGGTGTTATAATTTGACTGAATCTGCAGTGGTGCTATGTATCCTTTATTCATATATCACAATGCTTCCAGCATTTCTGAGAGCTCACTTGGCCTTCTCTTGTGTGACTGTCAGCTCTAACAGAAGAGTGCACTGACAGCTGGATGTATTTCTTGGTAGATAATAATAATATCTTTCACATATAAGCCAGCTTGGCAGAGGATTTCCATATCTTTTCATGTTTTCTTTAGTTTCCCCCAGATGAGAATCTCATATGCTAGTTTATTTTCATATTTCCAATGTGTAAAGTTGTCTAGATGAGGAAGTAACTTTATACATCTTATTTCATTACATATGACACTGCAGACTCAGTAGCATACATTGAATTCACACTGAATTCATGGCTTTTAGCCACGTTGTGGAATTACAGAATGGTTTGGGTTGGGAAGGACCTTAAAGCTCAACCAGTTCCACCCCCTGACATAAGCAGGAACACTTTCCAGTAGAGTGGGTTGCTCAGGGTCCCATCCAGCCTGGTCTTGAACGCTTCCAGGGAAGTGTTTTCATTCCAAATGAGTCCCTTGATATGTTTTGAGACATCATTTAGGTGAATCAAGTAACTCTTTTATGGAACATATTTATTATTATTTATGTTGACATAACAAGGATCCAAAGACAGTGAATGAGTTTAGAAGATGCTCACTTTAAAATTCCTAAAGCTAATAATAAGCTAAAAACCTTCCTGAGAAGGTATTTGCTATAACAATTCTATTTTTGGGGGTGTCTGAAGTGTTCAATCCCTCATTCCTCAGCTGGTCCCAGTCTTGTCTCAATTTTGTTTGTATTAAATTTCAAATGTATTCAGAGAGTCGCTGCTGGGAACAGATGGGGTTGTGATTGTGACCTGCCACAGCTTCTGTCACGCTGCCTCTGTGGGTTATGCGCGGATGTAGGTGGATTTACATACATACATAAATGCTGAGCTAGAGACAGTGATGAGTGACTCAAAGAGGCTCCCAGACAGGGCTCTGACTGCCTGTTTTCCCGTGGAAACAAGCAGGAACCAACCTGTTGTGGGGGATTCACAGAGGTGGGGCAACATTTCCCTGGTAAAGGGAAGGAGGGAAAAGTCATTAAGTCATGGTGAAAGACTTTGGGGAGGACAAATCTGCAATGCTGGGTATAGCCTTGCAGCACTCCCACCACAAATGCAAATAGGCATTTGCTTCTTGGACCCTCCAGCACTACTTTTGAGAGGGATGATATCCCATTATTTTCCCCAGACAAAAGAAGACAAAGAGAATAAGAACTAAAACATACCCTGAAGGAGAGCTTTAGAATAGGAAAAATGGAAACGGATTCTGAGCCCGCAGAGCCAAGACCAGTCCCAAACAAGTCAGGGCACAGAAGATGAAAACAAAAGCCTCAACCCGTGGCTGCTTAAATCTGCAAATAAGGTGCATGAGAATGAGCTGTAAAAGGAGAGGAGAAAGGAAAAGTACAAGGAGGTGTACAGGACCGTCAAATTCAATACTACATTCTGAAAGAGTTTAGAAGTCAGAGAATGGTGACATCAAAGCTGTTTTGAATAAGGACAAGGCTATAGATTTGCTGCACTATTCTGAAAAAGTGAAAATCTGTGAATTGATTCCCATCTTGAATAATCAGTTATAGTGAGAATTATTGGAACCTTGGGCTTTTCATGCAAGTGGGACTTGTACAAGGAGGAACATTTAAGCCTTGCAACAGGATACCTTTCTGATCCACTGATGTGTGAGTCATAGCCACTGTACAAGAGATAAAGAGGAATAAAGAAAATGTGTTAGGTGTCTATATCTGAGGCTTTGGAAAATAAAATTTGCATTCATGATGTCTAATTTATTCTTTTAGAAAGAAATTGTGATATATGGTCACTGAAGTAGAGAGGCAAGAATAAAATAATTAAGACTGCTCAAAAATAAGCAAAAGGGTAAAATGCTTGCTCTGGATTGAAAAAAAATCAAGCAAAAACGAGAAAAAAAAAGATATGGCATAATTATCTCCTCTTTTACCTATTAAAGGGAACAAAACTAATGTTTTATATGTGAAAATTTTCAGATTTGCTGTAAGACTGATTTTCCACAAGAGAACTAATATTAGAAAATTTGAAAATTGAAATATTTCTTCAGGATGGTTCTGATGTTTCATTCTCTATGTAAAGGTAAAGTTTTGAGGAGTATTTCCACAAAATGAAAAAGGAAATTGTGGTTTGGTTTTTGTCCTAACACTGTTTTGGAATACTCCCTTTCTCTCTAAAATAATTAGCTAAGAATTTTGGTCTCACAGAAAAACCAAAACCCAAGGACCTCTTTTCTCAAACAGTTTAACTGGCCAGTAATTTTGTCATTTCACTTTTCCAGTGCTATAATATGACAACAAATGCAGCATGATTTATATTTATAATTATCATGTCCTACTGCTGGGGAAGGAACGGTTCAACTCCCCCAGTTCATAATGTTCCCTGCTTGTGACATGTCCTGTCCCTTGCCTTCTCTACAGCAGTTTTGAATAGGTTATTTTTAGTCTTATTATATTTTGTCTTGCTGCCTGTGCTTTCAAGCTTCCCTCTGACTTTAATTAAAGTGTCCTTAGGCTTGTGCATGTAAAAAGCTAACAAGTTCACCCAGTCAAGATCTCTCCTAATTATAATGCAAAGTAGGAGTTCAAGTGAGGAGAACATCAAACAGTTTTTATGTGACATATGAGAGCTTGACACTGTATTTTGACAGGCCTGTTGCAGAATACATGATGCCACTGAAATACATTTTAAAAGTAATATCCCAGCTTACACATCATCCACAAAACAAGCCCATGGTGCAGAGAGCGAGCTGTACAACATGCTGCACAGAGCAAAAAGACAGTGTTTGGCGTGTTATTGATGTGTTATATAAACAGTGCTGAGATCCAAAATGCGACGACTTCTGGGTTTGCTTCTTACGTGTGGTGGCACTTACAGACGTACCAAACCCATGAGCCAGATCTTCAAATGTTGATGCCTGCAATGAAGCTGCTTGATGAGGAATGGTGCACTGGACCTGCCCCATCACACAACAAACACATCCCTGCCACAGCATGAGATAAACTGTGCGACCTTTCTAGAAAGGAGTTCGGGAAAACCACATTTTTGGTAGGTGTGGCATAGACAGAAAGCATAATACAACCTCATTAGTCTAGGGATCTATGCACAAAAAGCAGATTAATTTCACCACAAACGCCATTATAAAATCATAAAGACATTAGGGTTTCAAAAGATCTTTGAGACCAAGTTCATCCACCCAGCACCTGGCTTGTTCACTACCAACCCACATCCTCAAGTGCTACATCCACACAGCTTTTCCATCCCTGCAGGGATGGGCACTACACCACTGCCCTGGGCAGACTGTGCAAGTGCTTGACAACTTTTACAATGAAAAAATTTGCCCCAATATCTGATCTAAACCTCCCCTATCCCAGCCTGAGGCTGCTCCCTCTCCTCCTGTCCCTGTTCCCTGGGAGCACAGCCCGATCCCCCCGGCTGTCCCCTCCTGTCAGGAGCTGTGCAGAGCCACAAGGGCCCCCCTGAGCCTCCTTTGCTCCAGGCTCAGCCCCTTCCCAGCTCCCTCAGCCTCTCCTGGGGCTCCAGCCCCTTCCCAGCTCCGTTCCCTGCCCTGGACACGCTCCAGCCCCTCAGGGTCTCTCTTGTCCTGAGGGCCCAGAGCTGTCCCCAGCACTGGAGGTGCCTCAGCAGTGCCAGCACAGGGACAGGACATGACACTCCTGGGCCAGCTGGACACTCTTGTGCTGGGAGAGCCCAGTGGCCATTGCCCTTCTTTGTCACATGAGTTCCCTTCAGTCCATGATCACAATAATTATTATCACAATAACCTGTAGGTTTTACTCTGCTTAGACGCTCAGAGCCTATGAACCGAGCATATTGGTTTCATTTTAGGCTGCACTTCATCCACTCCAGGCTGAGACTAATCATGCCAAGTTGTTTAATATTTCCCACTGGTTGAAGAGGAGTCACAGGGGACTAGCTGATATATCAATGTTGCAGACAATAAAACATAGAATTATAGAACAGTTTGGGTTGGAAGAGACCTCAGAGATCATTTCATAATTACAGCATGTAAACTTCTTCATGTGGAAGAAGACAAGCTGAGAATGGGAGAAATGAAGAAGGGAGGATGAATATATTTAGTGTGTATTATCAGAGCCAAAGCAGACACATGTTTTTTACTGAGAGCTTTCCTCTTTCCATGGAACGCTTGCTGCTGTTGCTAAAATCTGAATTTTCTTGGAAAAATATACGGTATGGTTGAGGTCTTGAGATATTGCAAATAAGACTGAGAAACAAACTGAGATGTGTGAAGGAAACTTCAGTCAGAAGCATGAGGGGTTCATTTCCTGACATGAGCTTTAGTCATAGCTCAGCACCATCAGCAGTGTCGTGATCACCCTGCAGACACGACGAGAGCAGGGTGAGTCAAACCCTGTGGGGGCGTGGATGACTGTACAGGACCCCAGCATGACAAGCACCTTTCCTCTCACCATTCATGGTGCCACTCAGCACTCAGCAGTGACTCCTGCAACTGCAGGATCAGTATCCCGAGTGAGAAGGGAAAAATGCAAGGGAAAGAAGGAGCAGCAATGCACAGAGTAACAGGCAAGGGAAACAAGCTCTACAGCGTGAAAAATAACGAGTAGTTTGTTTTATTAGTTGCATAGAGGCAGCCACGCATCCTTTTGGTCAGGAGTGACATTTCTGTGAGATTCTCATGGCATCTCATCTGAAATTCCTGCATGCCACTGTCAATATGAGACCAACGTTAACAGGAAAATTATTTCACCCACTATATTGAAGCTTAAATATTTAAAGCAGCTTAATTTCAGAGCATCTGAACTGCCAAGTAGTCACTTGTCTGAGAAAAATTTAGGCCTGAACAGCAGAAATGCTATGTACTGCTTCACAACTCAGGCCAAAAGGAGGCAATAACCACCAAATTTTGCTTTCTGCTCAACTCTGCCTGAGAAAAGCAACGATCTCCTCAGAAGCAAATGGAAACACAAAATATGCTCGGAGGCAAAATAATGTGCAGAGGCTGGAAACACAGTGTCTCATGTCTTAGAATGTCTTAGGCATCCATTTATTAGGGCTGCATTTACCTAAATGTATTTCAGCGTGGATCGTCTTGTAAAGAGGGGATGTCAACAGCACTGTAGAGATTGTAACAGCCACAGGGCCTCCCTGAATGGCAGAGCACAACATACTGTACTTAATGTTGACACTGTTCAGTGAAACAATTATTACAATCAATTTGACTTCTAATGTGACTTCTCTTGTAAATCTCTGGGTCATTAACCTTAACAACATCAATGTACTGTCAGTATCCAATTCCACCAAATTAGTGTCCGAGGTAATAGGAAAAGGAATGTATTAATGTGTTATCGGTGACTAATAAAGACAGCAATCCTCTAATGTGCTATGAAGAACAGCTGGAGCATGCAAGGGAAGAGGAAATACACAAAGTCAGGGCAGCAGACAACTTTGGTGGTGCATGTCAGGTCATCAGATTAGGTGGTAAACAGATTGACCTCTTTATCATTGAATCAGGAGGAGCAGGGATGGGGATGGTCCATGGTACAAGGTCTGAGGCCAATTTTATGAGGTTCAACGAGGCCAAGTGCTGGGTTTGGATGGGTCACACCATTCTCTGCAGGTCCCGGCTGGGCAGAGGGGCTGGAAAGGGCCCTTTGGGAAAGGCCCTGGGGGTGCTGGTGCCAGGGGCTGGACACGAGCCCAGGGTGCCCAGGGAGGCAGGAGGCCAATGGCCCCTGGGCTGTCCCAGCCAGGCTGTGACACAGCCCCAGGGCAGGGCCTGTCCCTGTGCCGGCCCTGCTGAGGCACCTCCAGTGCTGGGGACAGCTCTGGGCCCTCAGGACAAGAGAGACCCTGAGGGGCTGGAGCGTGTCCAGGGCAGGGAACGGAGCTGGGAAGGGGCTGGAGCCCCAGGAGAGGCTGAGGGAGCTGGGAAGGGGCTGAGCCTGGAGCAAAGGAGGCTCAGGGGGGCCCTTGTGGCTCTGCACAGCTCCTGACAGGAGGGGACAGCCTGGGGAGAGTCTGCAGCCAGGGGGACTCTTCACCCAGGTAAGAGGTGAAAAGACAAGAGGATATGGCTTCAGGTGGCACCAGGGGGAGTTTAGATTGGATATTATTATTAGTAGTAGCAGTACAGTAGTAGTAGTAGTAGTAGTATTGGAAAATGTTGTCTAGCATTGGAAGGGCCTGTCCATGGCAATGGCGTAGTCCCCATCCCTGAGGGGATTGAAAAGATGTGTGGATGGGGTACTTGGATACCAAGTACTTCGGTACCTGGATTAGTGAGGTCTTGACAGTGCTAGGGGAACAGTTGGATTCGATGATCTTAGAGGGCTTATCCAAACTTTTTTTTTCTGCAATTCTGCATTTCTATTTGACAAATGAACAGTGCATATCATTTTGGAGTGGTTAAAAGAGCTTTTCTTCACAGTTTTATTTTGTGTTCCAGTAGATGAGAAGCTGCACCATATGAAATCATCTGGTTGTACTAGAATGAAAGGGATAACACCTAACTGTGAAAGTATTAGATTTTTTAGCCTCCATCATGAACCATAAGGTAGCTTGCACTTCAGAGAACTGTAGTTACGCTGGGCTGATAAAAATAGACTTTCCATCAGTGCCATCCAATTTCTCTTCCAGCTGGCAGGCTCTAAGTGACCTGTCCCAGTATTGTCTGAGACTGCTCCTTAGTGAGACAAGAGGTGTCACTGCCCATCACATCCAGCACCATGAAAGGAGCACTCACAACCCAGCAGGAAAGGGAACACTGAGGCTCTGGAGGGAGCTGGGAATCCACTGGCAGGGAGGAACTCCCCCTTTGAGGGTGGCTCCTGCCAGCCTGCATTAGCAAAGAGTGGTGGCTGAACGTGGCATGACACAGGCACGATTTGGATCCTCTCTAATGTCCTGAAACATCAGCTTTTACCTGTAATTAATGATGGCCAATACATTCCTCTTCCAGGTTGTGTTCAGAGGGTTGACGTGGCACAATGCTTCAACTGACATCACTCGACAATAATAAAGAAAACCTAAGAAAATACTGTATTCATTCTATATTCCCACAGTTCTTACAGGCTATAAACCAAATATACGAATTCAACACCAAAACAGAAATCCTTGTAAAGCAAACATTCAAGGCAGGAGAAAGGGGCATGAAGAACTAATAACAAGTTTAATTAGGAAGGCAATATTTCCTGAACAAAGTAAATTAGGCACTTCATTTGGGGATTGGCAGGATCATCAGGTTAATACCTTTTCCTATTAAAAAAAATGCTACAGGATTTTAAATTGTGTCCTATAATTAGGATTCTTGTCTTCAGGCTGAAAAACATCATTCTGTCTTCTGGTAGGGCACTGCCCCTGATGCTTAATCTCTATTCTGGAAATCCATACACAAAGGTAAAGAAAAATCAATAGTAATAATAAAATGATTCTTATATTTTGGTAAAGCTGATACTAAATGTATAAAAATACAAACAAATGACTAAACCAAGTTTTATATTTCTAAGAACTTTTGTCCTGCACTGTTGGTCAAACCCGAAGGTTATTTATTTGCTAAAAATTCCAATTTTCTTCTACCATGGAAACTTGATGAAACGTGTAATTGAAAACTCATAACGAGTGAAATTTTAACCACCTCTATGCTCAAAAAAGAACAAAAAGGGAAAGACAAAAAAAGCCTCTGCTGTGACAGCCTGATGCCAAAATAATTGATGAAATGCATGTGAGGCTTTTTGCTTGCAGTTAAGCTTACAATTAGTCTCATCAAATGTGATTAGTTTAATCTGACCAGTCATCTAAAAGATAGGTGACTAAACTGAGATATCTAAATAATCATCTTCTATAACCAGTAGCTTTAGATAAATCCCCTGAGGTGCACTGAAGGGCAGAAGGGGTTGCAGTTATCTGAGGTTGGTAAAGCCTGGGGGAAAGGAGCATATATCTCTCTATATTCACAGAGGAGGAAAGAACTGAGATACCTACTTCAAAACTGATTAAATCTTTTACTTTACTATGACTAAATCCAGCTGTGAGAAGAGTCATACTTCTGGTCAATTATCTAGTGAGGTGGGCCAGTAGCATGCCTCAGAGTGCTTTGGTGACAGTCACAGAAAATACGTGTACATAATTTAAAATAATACAGACAGGGTGGTAAATGATGGTGCACACTTTTTTGTTTCATTGTGCTGCCATGGGTTATAATTTTGATTTTCTCCCTCTCCTGGGTGCTGAAGTAGCATGGAGTTTACCTGAGCTTCATCTTTTCTTCCTTGTGTTTTTTAATTCTACAAGAACACAGAGTTTGACACTCATGTTGTTTTGCCTTGGGCTCTGTCTGGGAGAGAAATGGAGGCAACAGCTCTGCTATCAGCAGCATGTAGGCTAAGAACTGGGCTTATTTGGAAGGATCTAATGATGTAGAAAGTTGTGTGTTTTTCTAGGCCATGCTCATGGAATGGACTGGTGTTAACAGGTAAGAGTGACTACTGCACATCTGGGAACATGTTACTTCATGAGACCCAAAAGTTGTGGGACAGGGAGGATGATACTCAGTTTTAAATTACATTAAGAAAAAGTGAATTTTTAGCATGTGTACAGACTATCATTTTGACTTGTGTTTCTGTCACTTAGAGAAAACAATTCTGTTTTGTTTCATGGAAACTTATGTATGGATTAATTGGTATGCCAAATGTTGTAAGTAATACCCAGTATGTGATAGCAGTTTCCTTTAATATACTAATTTATGATAATAACAGTTTATTGGGTGGCATTGCTTCTAGAGATTCAGCCTCTTTGCACCACTCAGCTGCAAAAAGACCTGAAATCATTAGAAACTTCCAAATAACACAAACCAGCAGGTTCATGTACGCTAATATGGAATGGCATAAACCAACACTGCTGCTGAAAGATCTCCCATCATTTATCCCTACCCCGCTGTGCAACCCAGCCAACAAAAACCCGAGCACTGAACTGATTTAATTTTAATCGCCTCCCTGAACCTGCCGGGGGAGCGTTTGCACAATGCTTATGTTGGCAGGTGGAAGGAGGTGCCACAGGGACACGGGAGGGTGAGGACCACTCCCAAACTCCTGCAGTGGCTCCTGCACCAACAGTGGGCACTGCGCTCCCACTGCTGCCACGGGGGTTGTGCCTGGAGAAGCAGCTGCAAGGGAGCATTTCTCCCACCCTGAGTGTTTGCCAAGCTGCAATTTGCTGTCAGCTCAGGAGAGAAGTGGGCTCTACCAGCACTGAATCTTCAAGGCCAAGAAAGGTTGCTCCACTGAAATAACTCTGTTAGTTAAACACAAATTAGTGGGCTACATGCAGCAGCAACTGAATACATTTTGTATTGCCTGCGTTATGCCAGAGGTCAGACTCAATGAGATAATCCTCTTTTATAGCCTTAAAGTGTATAAAACCAGATAAAATTAATCCAGAGGACACTCTTGTGCCTGTTGATGCCTAGCAAGATATCTACTTCATCTGACTTTTGGTATTTGGGGTCATTTTAATTCACAGGCTTTTATTTTTCTTCCATTATTGGATTTTCTGTCCTTGCAGCTCTCAGCCTTTATGGCTCATAGGCAGAAGTAATGAGTGAGTAATGTGAGCAGCATCTTTCTTTGCTCTCCCTGCCAACCTGGACCACAGCCACAGCCTCCCTAGTTTTAAGGAGTTTTAATTTTCTACATCCATGAGGAAAGTCAGAACATTTCCTGGGCAGAATACAAACTACAACACACAGATCAGGGCCCATAACTCTAATACACAGTTTCTCTGGAAGAAGGACCCCACATAGGTATTGAGCCCAGCTTTCCTGTTTTGGATTAATACAAAAGCAAGAATTTTCATCTCCATCATGGTCAAAAGTTTGTTTAGTGATGAAATGTATTTTTTGTTAATGTGGACT
The DNA here is from genome assembly GCF_037042795.1 of Molothrus aeneus. Taxonomy (NCBI): domain Eukaryota; kingdom Metazoa; phylum Chordata; class Aves; order Passeriformes; family Icteridae; genus Molothrus; species Molothrus aeneus. Next base: position 2,549,537 of record NC_089680.1, read on the forward strand.
GAACATAGTATTTTGTTGTATACTTGCACTTCATCACAGCAACCTATGAATAGTAATGCTTCTTGACAGGTATTAGTTATTTTTCCTTTCAGCTCTCAGCAGACATGAAAAAGTGCTACTTTTGTTGGTTTGTTGTTTTTGTTGGGGTTTTTTCACAGAAATCAAGGAATAAGTGTCTTGCCTCATAATTCACTTTGAGTCAATCACAGAGTTGGGAACCAAACATACGTGAACTTGACTCCCTGTCTGGATCTGTAATCAAAGCACCAACTGTCAGTAAATTAAAACATTAATACAACAAATGTATGAGAAAAACATACAAGTCTTTGGGTAGATGAAGCAAAATCTTTCTGGAAGTTTCCACAATACATTTTTTTAAATTTATTTTTAATTTTAGATCTTTCCACTCAAAATGCATGACCCATTTCCCAAGGACAAAAAGAAACGTGGACAGTCAAAGAATACCAGCTTGTGGAAATAAATGAGAGGGGAGTCTTGGCTCTCAATTACACAGATCCTTTGTCACAGCTCAAGTGTGTTCTTTTGGCCTGAGAATGAGATGGTTTTCTTAGTAAGTCAGGCACTGGCAGAGTTTTTTATCTTCATCATTTTAATGGAGCATGTCCATTATTCGATGAGTTAATTTCAGAAAGGGGGCCAAGTTTGGAAGGATTAAGTGCCAGCTAAAGAAACAAACCTAGATTGCTTGGAGAGGGACTGGGGGGGAGGAAATTGATGCAGCTTTCTATGTGTGTGCTCATTTCCAAGTGCCTTCATGAGACATGACGTGACAAAGGCTGTCAAGTGTTTAGCACAATAAATGGAACCACATTTTAAACACAATAAAAACCTAATGAAATCAGCCCCTTTTAAAGCCACCCACCTTTAGCACAGCACATTAGAGACTTTGTAATAGAAAAGCAAAAGAAAAGAATAAAAGGCATTGATATATATATATATATATATATATATATATGTATAAAATCCCAAGCATATATACAGGCATGCAAGTACAGGACCATTAGTGAAAATAAAAAAAAAAAAGAAAAGCCAGCAGATTTAAAGTTATTGCTTAAAAGGCAGTACTAGAAGAAGATGTGTGCCCAAGGGAGGAAATCTCCAATGTGGAGCTAAAGATCAAGGGAAGAAATAGGCAACACCTGATGGTGAGCTCTACCCCTAAAGAAATGTGGAGGGTCAGGCTGGTCTTCAACTCCTTGGGGACCAAAGCCCATATTAAATGGTTATGGTTATAACATTTTTGTCTGCAACAAGGAGGAAGATTCTCCCCCTGGCCACTTTTTGGGCTGGTGCAGTGTAGCTTAGCAAAGGAAATGCCTGAGTATCAGAGAAAAATAACTTTTTTCTGTATCTTTGAGGATGATTCAGAGATGCTGTCTGCTTTGAGACTGCACAAATACCTTATCTTCCTAAAGAGCCCAGTGTACACATGGGATAAGAGGTGAGTGTCGCGGGAGAAGAAGCAGCAGGGGAAGGGAGCAGATTAATTTCTGTGGTGGCCACCAACAGGACTGGAGCAATGGGCAGAAACCGTAGCACAAGAAAATCTTCTTCATTCTAAGGGTCCCAAGCATGGGAACAGGCTGCCCAGGGAAGTTGTGGAGTTTCCTTTTGTGGCCATACTCAAACCCTATCTGGACATGATCCTGTGCAACCTGCTCGAGATGAGGCTGCTTTACACAGGGCAGGTGGGACTGGATGATCTCCAGAGGCCACTTCCAGCACCAGCCATTCTGTGATCTGTGTCCTTGGAGAGGACTTTTCTGAACAGCAGTGCTTCCTATTCCTGCCTATTCCACAGTCCAGAGAAACAGCATTCCTTATGATCATAATTTCTCCCCAAAATGAGAGACAGGAAATTCCCAAAGCTGTGGTGGAATAGACATATTAAAGGGCTTCAGTATGTGCTTATGTCCAGGTTGGATCATGTCATCAACAAGTTGTGAGGCTAGAAATGCTGAAACTGAAGACTGGTGTATATATTATTGAGAAGTATTTTTATGTTACTGGTTCAGACAGAAAATAAGACATTTCAATTCTCTGAAAGCAAGAGTTTTCAGATTAAATGTCTATATGTGTGTATATTTAGAAAAAGGTATGATTGATATACTTCTCTCGTCTTACTTTCAGATAAAGAGGAGGGAAAGATTCTGCTGGAAGCAGTACATTTGTCTTTATCTTCTACCAGTAAAAGGTTCCAGAGGGAAACTTATAAACAATTCTGTAGGTTAAAAGGGCTCCAGGGTACATCTAACATTACACTGATGGCCCAGACTGGAGAGCCATAAATGACTTTTCCCTTTCTTCCACATGTCCAAAAAGAAGTGCAGAGAAGTGTGATGCACCTATAAAAGCTTTGAAATGTGTGTGGCTTCTGAAAAGAAATATTTCCTCAGAACCCATCATGGAGTTGCATGGTGAAGAAATGGCTTGATACAGTCACAATAAAGAATGGGAAAAAAGTTGTTTAAAGCTGTTGCCTTCTCTGCACCTCACTCCCAAGGGGTACAAGAAGGCAAAATAGGCCAAGGGGTGTAATCTGGCACTTTCTTTCCGTAATTTCTTTCTACGACTGACTTTGGGGCTTAGAGAGCAGAGGAAAGTCTTTTTCTATTTGAATAACAGAATCATAGAATGGCCTGTGCTGGAAAGCAGGATCATCTCATTCCACCTCCTGCCCTAGGTAGGGACACCTTCAACTAGTCCAGATTGCCCCAAGCCCCATCCAATCTGTTCTTGAGCACTTCCAGAAATGGGACATCCTCAACTTCCCTAGGCAACCAGGGCCTCATCAAGCCTCACAGTAAAGAATTTTTTCCTAAAATATCCATGCCATTGGTGTTGTAGCATTTGCAAAAGATATTAGTCAAATAAAATATAAGCTTATCTGACATGCTACATCCTTCTTTAAGGTTTTTTTAATAGTATTCTATTTTTGTGTGGCCTGATGGAAATAGTAAGTTAGGTGCCCATAGAAAATTTCAATATACCAGAAGTTTCCAGACTGACAGGATCCTTCAGTCACATTCCTTTTGGTTTAGTGAAAATGACATTTTCTGTTGTTGTTGAGGTAACTTTAGCTTTATACTTTTCAGAAGAACCAATTTCTTTGAAAAGACTGGATTGAATGTAAATCAGTGTCCTGAAGCAGCCTGCAAATTTTCCAGACATCTAGTCTGACACTTTCAGGTTCCCAGGTGTCATCTCATGGGAAAAAAAATAGCAGTAAAGATGCCTGAAGTTTGTAAACAATGGCAAGAAGAACATCCTGACAGGAGGCTGTAATGTGATCTTTTTCTCTTAGTTATTTACTTGCTGAAAAGTGAGGTTTTTTCCTCCAGTCCCTTCCACGAGAGGAGGATCCTGCTCTGTGCACCACAAAAAAATTCAACATTTGCCTGCACAAAACAAGCAAAGAGAAGACCATGGGGCTCCTGCCTTGACAACCTCCCCTGCAAGAGGGACCTGCAGAGACACAGTCCCACATAGCAGAATTTGGTATTTCCCCCACCATTTCACTGCTGTAGCAGCAGTGCACATCCAGGTCTCTAAGTCCTAAAGATGATAGGAGCCTTTCCAAACTGTGTTTAGTTTAAGAAGTCCATCAATGATTTAGTCATGGCCAGGGAGTAAATGGTCAGGACAGAGATGGGCTCATTCAACACGGAGAAGGAAACAAAGTGTAGAGGTTTTCTCAGTGCTGGAGACAGTTGTATGTGTGGCCTTGCTGTTTGTCAGGGGAATCCCAGCACTGGCTGTGCCACACAATTCTACCTTCAGGAGGTGAAGAAGGACAACATCCAGCTCATCTCTTCAGGTGAAAGAAGTATGGATGCAAAGACACAGCCTGATACATCACAAACCATGCTCATTGCAGGTGTGTTGGACTAGATGGTCCTAAAGGGTCCCTTCCAACCCAAACCACATTACAGTTCTGTGACTCCATGCTTCTGTGATTCTCTGATTCAATTAAATATGCTTCTTTCCAAAGCCTAAAGAGTTTTTCTGAGTTGCTGCACAAGCTATGTGTTCAGCTTGCAGCCACTATCTTTAACTAGCTTTAACAGACCAGGGATTTTGCTTACAAATATTTCAACATAAGGCTTTTCAGTTGTTATGAAATGAGTCAAATGTGACTAGATAGAGCCAGCTGTCATGCAAGCTTCTCCCCATGCTTTTGCCAGGCTGTCGCTGTGTGCGGTACCTATATACCACCATACAGCATCTTGGCTGTTACAGCTTTCTATAGCAGGGCTGAAGATACGAGCTGGCCCTGAACGTTTTCAGTCTTAAAAAGCTGTATTATAAAGCTCCAAATATAGCAGATGCAAAGCAATTGTCACCTCAAAGAAGGCATGTTGCTCTGGTAAGTCAATGGCGTTACTAACAGCTCTGGGAGAAGTTAGATCTTCCCCTTCTCTGTGTTATCTATCTGCCCAAATCCCTGGGGGACCCTCACCATACAGATTCACAGATAATATTTTAGAGCAACCAACTCAGCACTACAAGTCTGGAGATGTTATAACTTTCATGATCCGAAATTCACAAATCGTGCTGTTTCAGCAGTGTAAGTCTGGTCATATTCGGAGTGAGAGATTCACAAATAGTGAGATTTATGGATTGTAACAGAGTGAAGTTCAGGAACTGCCATTGTTACATGCACTGAAGTCAGAATACATAAGCAGAGGTATTACCAGGGAATAAAACTTTTCCACTTGGCAGAGGAGATGGGGACAGCCCACCAGCCATCCCAGGATACAAAAGTGGAGTCTCTTCTAAGCTCCCTTCCCTCTTCAGCTTTATTTACATTGTTGAGTGTGGGAAAAAGATAAAGTTTCAGCTGGCATCATTTAACGTTTAGGTGGAGTTTGGGTGTCTTGAGTCATACATGTAAAGCATGTACAGATTTTACCCCATTAGTGTGTGCAAGGATGTAAAAGGCAATATGTATTTTTGAGTTAATGAAACAACGTGGTCACTGGTTAATCCATTCCTTTGGCTTAATTCCCATAAGTTCCATTGTTTAAACAGAGCATGACTGCAACACCTCTGTGCCACTCCATTCTTTGTCTCATTCCTTTCTGAGGGAAGTACAAGCTTCCTGTGTTCCTCTTCCTCCAGTTGCAGACAGTTTGTTTCTACTGAACTATTGCCAACATGGATTTCTCCTTCTTTAGCTTTGTCTTACAGTATTTTTCCACAGAGTGTGAGTTTGGTTAATGGAAACATGCACATTTTTCTGAGGTTAAGGAACTGCATCACCTTGTATCACTTCGAAGAATTTTTACAGACCTGTCATTTGGGGAACCTCACAAAAAAACATGTGGGGTGATTAGCTAAGAACAACCTCCTCTGCCCTAAACCCAGAATTTATTTAATGGAGCTTATTTTTAACTGTTTCTTCTTCTCTGTTATTTTCTGAGACTGTAAATTCGGGTTCCATCTATGTTAAAATCCACCAGTTATAGCTGGATTTTAGCATAGTAAACCACCATAGTATACCAGTTATATGTGCTTCACTTTTGAAAAAGGGATTGGAAGAAACAAAAATTTTGATTTTTAAGCTGTCACCACTGGTCTCACCAAGTATGAAACAGCATAAAGACTGGTGCACCAAGTCTGTAACCCTGTCATAGAAGGTCACCAAATTTGTCATGCATGATTTTGCCTTTGTTGACTGTTACCAATCACCTCTTTGTCTTCCATGTGTATAATTTCCAAGAGAATATGCTCTATGATCTGCCTGGCACAGAGGTGAGATTGACTAGTACATAGTTCCCAGGGTCTTCTGCTTTCTCCTGGTTAAAAATTGATGTTATATTTTCCCCTTTTCCAGTCATCAGGGAATTCATCAGACTGTCACAATTTTTCAAAAATTATGAATAGTCTTATAGCAACTTCCTCTGCCTGCTCTCTGAGACACACAGATGAATCTCACAAATCTCACAGACTTGTACACCTTCCGGATCCCGAGATGGTGTCAGACCTGGTCCTCTCTGACAGTGGGTTTAGGGTCTTCATTCTCCCAGTCCCTGCATTTGCCTCGTCAGGCTGGAGCACTTGCCACTGAAGACTGAGGCATAGAAGTCCTTGGAAACTTTTCCCTTCTCTTTGTCCAAGGCACCCAGGTCTCCTGTTTCCCTTCTGAGAGACCCCAAATTATCCCTGATTTTTCTCTTGCTTGCAACATATCTCTAGAAACCCTTCCTGTTTTCTTTAACATCCCTGGCCAGACTCAGTCCTAAGTGTCCTGTGGCTTCCCTAACCTTGTCCCTGACTTCCCACACAATTTCACTGCTTTGATTTGAAAAGACAGGTGTCTGCTAAGGAAGGCAGGAGCCTCTCTTGAAATGGAAAATATAAAACTCTTCTGAATTTTTGTAATTTTGAAATTAAGTGGGGCTCTCAGGAGAAGATAGGGGAGCAGGAATAACAGTTCCTTATTAGGAGAAAAAAAAAAAAGATACAAATAAAATGCAGTAATACAAAACAGTACTGCCAGAGTGAGAGCAGGCCCTGTCCCCCTGTGTGCCAGGGGGTGGCACAGCCCCATCCCATGGGGGCTCAGCCCTCCTGCAGTGCCAGCTGTGGCTCTGCTGGAGCAGGGATCCTGCACAAGGGGGGAGTTTTCCTCTGCAGCTCCAGGGCTGCTGGAGATGGGCCTGGGCTCCCTCTGGCCATGCAGGGCAGCAGAAGCTGCTCTCTGGGAATGCACTGGGCAGAGGCTGCTGTGCTGTCCCAGCACCTCAGATTGGATCCAGGTAGGAATGCTTGGCTCCTCCCCTGGGCGCAGCATCTCCCCATGGGATGATGAAATTTTGTCAGCCATGCAGGGACACGCAGTGGCCCATGGACAGGAGAGATCTGGAGGGGGGATTGGTTGTGGAAGAGATTAAAAAAAAAACAAAACTGCCCCACCTGGGTTTTAACAGGTGGCCCAATTAACAGAAGATGCCCCACTTCTAAAAGATGATGATAGAATACACACCCCCAGCCACATCTTGCAACCTAAGACATCCTCCCTGGATGCTTTTCCTTGTTTCTACCTCCTTTTTTGTCTCTGAGTTTGCATAGCAGCTCCATATCCGTGGAGGTCTCCAAGGCAGTTTTATGCAATTTTCTCATTTTTGGGATGCGTTGCTACTGAGCTTGGAGGAGAGTAACCTTTAAATTCAACCACATTTCTGGGCCTCTCTCCCCTCCAGGGTTCATCCCTATGGGATGCTATCCATTAGGTCCTTGAAGAGGCCAAAGTCTGCTTTCCTGATGTCCAGGACAGGGAGCTCTCTGCAAGCTCTTCTTGCTGCCCTGAGGATAATTTGGGTAAATTCAGGACTTCATGTTCCAGAGCTGCAGTGGAGCAGTTTTCTCCAGCACAGAGCAAAACCCCTTGCTCCACTCACCTGCCCCTTCCCCATGAACCTCTGAAGGCTGCTGAAACTTTTGCAGCAGCTTCCTGCTTGATCCTGAAACCCAGAACTACACTTCATGCATTGTTCAGGTGGAGTGGGCCAAATCCCCTGCTGGTGTAAACCAGAGGTAACACTTCACATTACACTACATTTACATTAACCTCTAGGAGCTTTCCCCAGCAGGAGACATGGCTCTTTAGCCTTGGCACCTCTTAGAGTACACATATTAAAGAAAATAAAACAACAGCAACAAGGAAGTGCACGTAGACTTGCAGATTTCAAACATTTTATTACCCCAAACAGAACACAAAGGGAAAGACAAATAGCAATTTGTTGCAAGCAGGGAACAGTTGATAAATGTGTAGGCTTCATGATCTAGTATAAGACATTTTCTTTCGCTTTGCCTGGGGAAAATAAAATAAAATAAAATAGAACCAGCAAACTAACAGCTCAGCCATTTTCCTCTACACCCATCACCTGATTGCATCATGGAAAGACTGGCTCACATGAGGGACACTGCTCATTCCCAGGTTTAGCTCCCTCACAGGAGGGCAGCTTGAAGATGCTGCTGTTGTTTCCTTTTCCTCCCCTCTGAAGTGCCTCCTTCTGGCGTGTCATATTGGTGCTGCTCTTTTTGTGTGTGTGTGGGATTTCATCTCCCTGCTCTGTGCTCCTTGTTGGATGTCTCTAATGAGATCATTTGGGCTTTGGTTTCAGTTGACTCTGGTGGTCCCCAGGCTCAAAGGTCTGAAGAAAAAATCTAGAATAGATGACTCTTTTATTTTTTTTTTTCCTTTGCTTGTTTTGTTGGGGACTTTTTGTATGTTTTCTTGTTTGTTTGTTTGTGGGGGATTTTGGTAGCGTTGGTCTTTGTTGTTGTTGTTTTGAGTGAAAAAAGATTAGGGAAAAAGACAAAAAGAAAATAAGTTTATTTTCATACGAAATTGAAAACTGGGCTTAACTGAAGTCTTCAAGAATTTAGTGGGTGGTTTGTTTTAGAAATCAGAGTTGGGCTTTTCACTTAGTCATTGGAATACCATAATGGAATTTCTTTCCAGCCCACATTTTACACTGCTTGTCTTTCTCATTCTTCCCTTTTCAAGCCACAAAAAGCTTTCTTTTTGAAGAAGGATCTGGGGAAATGAATGGTACCCATCCTCTCCAAGGAGTGGGGGGATGTTCCCCCCCTTCCCATTCCCCTGTCCCTTTGGTTCTAGACCTGTCAGAGAGTTTCTGTAAGTCAGTACTGACTAAGGTCAATCTCATTTGTCCTTGAACATAATTTTTGGGGAGTGAATAGAGTCCTCATCCTCATCCCCAGCTGACAATGAGCCCATCCTGGAAGAGGAGGTGGTAATTAGCTGCTCTGCTGGCATCCTCAGAAGAAGAAGAATTAGGGATTGATTGGGGTGTGGAGCCCAAATTGCCCACTTGCCTCTAAAAGAAGGATCTGGGTATTGTTTCAGGATAATGTGAGAGCTGGTGCTGCTCCCATTCACGCTCTGTGCAGTGAGATGGATCTTGTGTGCTGCAAGCGAGCTGTGGTCCATTGAAGAGAAATTCAATAGGTGATCGTGTCTGGTACAAAGGTTCGTTCCAGCTCATGAATTATGCAGGAGGCTCACTCATTCTGATCACCATTTCATGCTGCCCTCTCAGCATGGCTCAGTCAGCCCTGTCACAGGGCAAAGACGGGCCAATGGGACAGAATGCAGCTTTGTGCGACCCCAGACTCAGCCCCAGACCAAGGATCCTGCCTCTCCCAGCCTCCTGCCTTGATCAGCAAGTCCCTCCCCATCACCACATGCCTTGGGTGCAAATATACTTCAGAGAGCACAGGATGAAATGGCTGTGGTGCCAGTTTGGCACTTTCCATGAACAACAAAATCACTACAAAAATTAAATGTATAATGTCTGGTGATCAAAGGTTTTTTTTCTTAATAAAATTCTACTTTTTTTGTTGCACCTAATAAAACTCTTAACGTTTACCCCCAAAATATTTGTAGGTAGTATTTATTTCCTGCCAGCTAGCAATCGTGGCTAGAATGACAATTTTGCAGGAAAATAGTACAAATCACAATAGAACATCCAAAAGCTTGGCTTGCTTTAGCCTGTTTTCTGCACAGCAGGCCCTGCCTTTAATATCACATCTTAGCAGAGAACAATTTCTCTGGGAAAAGCAATAATCATGCAATTTGCTCACTGTGCCTCTGTATAGTTGCAGGCTCTCAATGGGAAAGGAGGCAAATAATTTGGATTTCTATTTTAATTGGATGTAGCAGTGAAAGAAAGAGACATTGGTGAAACCTTCAGATGTGATCATCTTACATTTGGTTGTGGACCAACTTCCTTATGCTCAAAGACACCTCATGTTAATGATTAAACTTCTCAAGTGTGTAGTATGGGAAAGGAGAAAAAAACCAAATTTTTTCCCTCAAGAATCCTTTGTGAAACCCAGAGGTGAAAGTGGTAAGGCAGGAAGGCAAACAAGGCAGCTTAAAGGTCATGCAGGTAACAGAAAACATCTTGTGCCAAATGGTCTCTCTGATAAGGTAGCTGAAGTGATTGCCTGTATTGCTGCTCCAGGCTGATGCTGATTTGGCTGGTGTAGGCTAAACCTTTCACCCTCTTCCTAAAAATTCAACCCCTTGGTGGCTGGCCCTGGACAGTGTCCTTCAGTGATCACCCAGGATGATTTTTCTCCATCCTTATAAATCCTATTTCCATGCTGACAGCTCACTACCATGCCAGTGATTATATGCTTTCAAGACTATTTGAGCACAGCAAAGAAATAGAAATATTACAGAAAATCACCCTTGGGAGCACATAGCTGATCAGCACTGCTGGATGTTTGTGCCATAAGTAGCATCTCATTGCCTCCAGCACTGGGGCCATCTGGCTCCTGTGGCCACAGAGGGCTGTAGACCCTCACAGGGATATCCAGAGATTGAGGGAAAAAACCCATGGAGGCAGAAATATTGGGGAAAGAGTGAGATCAACAGATGTGGTTAAAGTAATTACTGTAAAAAATCCCAGGTCTTTACTACATACTAAAATACTAAAATACTGAGCCCTGCCTTATCATTCACTTTCTCCTTTTAAAGTGTGAATTTAGTGCTGTGTGAAGTGGTAGCTCTGGGGAGCCAAGGCTTATGTCCCTAGGACAGAGAGAAGAAATTGAACAAGCTTTCCTTCACACAAACCTGCAAATATGTGTCATCTCCAGCAGTGCAACTTGCCCAGGAGCTTTGAGGAGGAGAACCCCTTCCAAGTAAGGCGGCCAGGGGAATCCCACAGCTATTCTGGATCACAGAATCACAGAATTGTTTGGATTGGAAGGGATCCTAAAGCTCATCTCATTCCACCCCCTGCCATAGGCAGGGACACCTCCCTCTATCCCAGGTTGCTCCAAGCCCCATTCAACCTGGCCTTGAACACTTCCAGGGATGGGGCAGCCACAGCTTCTCTGGACAGCCTGTGCCAGGGCCTCCCAAAGAAGAATTCCTTCCCAATATCCCACCTAACACTGCTCCTTGTCAGCATGAAGCTCTTCCTGTCAGTCCAAAGTCCCTCTCCTGTAACCCCTTTACATGTAGGAAAGTAGGAATAAAACTACCCTGAAGCCTTCTCTTCTTCAGGCTGAATGATCCAAATTCTTTCAGCCTTTCCTCATTGGGGAATTGCTCCATTGCTCTAATCCCCTTTGTGGATACACAGACGCTGCAGTGTAGGTGAGCAGCTGAGCACAAGTTAAAGCCCAAAACAGTTTAAGTGCAAGGTTAGCTGTTTTTCCAAGTCAGGAATAACAAGCTGGCTACATTTCTCACCCCTGGTTCTGATGGGTGGCTGGAACAGATCCTACAGGGAGGTTTACAAGGATCCTTCCAGATCCTCATGATTTCACTGCACCCTGAGGTCTCGTTTCACACCGGTGTTACTTCCACTGGTGTGAAAACTGCTGGTATTTGGGGGTGAAACACAAAGCTGATGCATTTCTTTTTCCAACACGGCTTATCACCGGTTTATTAGGCCCAGCAGCTGCAAGAACTGTGCTGGATGGCAGCTCCTGTCATCCTGGAGATGGAGCATTACCACTCTGCTCCCAGCTATGCCCCACCCGGCCCTGTCAGCATCAGCCACCGCTGCCCTCCCGCACCCCTCTGCTGTCTCAGGCTGTCTCTCTGAATCTCTCCCCGGCACTGCCAGGTTTTCCTGCCGGCAGTGGTACACTGTGAAAACTGAAACACTGTGGAAAGTGAAACACTGGCTGCTGAGGCCTGAGCAGAGCCCCATGCTGAGCACTGAAGGGCCACATGCAGCTCGGCAGCCGTGGCCTTGGCTCCGGCGCCGGGGAGCGGCGGCGCGGGCCAGGGCTGGCACATGGTTCACATCAAATTCCCCTGTTTTATTTCCCCTGGTTGTTTTATTAATGGCTGCTTCTAAGTAGACTTCCTGAGCTGTATTCACAATGTACTTGCTAGTTTGAGCTCCACTGTGTTCGCACCTCCAGCTGCTTACACGGATACTACATTTCCAAGCCTTAGCTGTCCCTGGGTCTGATTTTTTGAGCTGACTGGAAGCTTGTATTTATCTTGACTTTCCACCAGAACCACTGAGGAGTTGTGTGAAGCCAAGAAAGCAGCCACCACGGTGGTGTCACAGTGTCAGTGTTTTTTTAATAACAACAAAATTAAGATAACGTTTTGTTTCTTATCCAATATCATTTTTGTGAAAGGAAGTTATTTTCCACAGCTTGAATACATCCTGTGTTTTTGTGATACCTTTTGTTTAATGTTTCTGCTTGAGATCAATTAATTTTTCCTTAGATCTTGTCGTAAATTGACCAGCTGCTTTGCTTTCTAATTGGGATATTGAGTGGAGGTTTTCAGAGCAGTGGGCAGCCTTGGCTAAGGACAGCACTCTGCTCTTTGGACATGAGGCACTGGATTTTAACATTTCCATATAACTAACACCTCCCTTTAAATAAATTATGGAGAAGACTGAAAAATCAGTCATATTATGTTAAATCCACATCTAATAGAAACGAATCATAGGGTCATAGAATAATTTGGGTTGGAAGTGACCTCAAAGATGATCCTATTCCAACAACTTGCGATAGGCAGGGACACCTTCCACTAGACCAGGTTGCTCAGAGAATGGCTCTTACAACTGGATGTTACAATACATGGCCCAAATAACATGCAGCCCTGAAAATACTGGTGAATTCAGTTATGATTTTGTGATGCCTGACCCCTTTGAACTTTATAGTTTGCAGTCCTTGGAAATCTGATATCTGAGGAGATTCATGTCTGGTACATAGAGCAGTGGCTCCTTGAATTCTGATGAGTAGTCTGCTTGTCTCCAGCCTATAAGTTTGTTTAAAGTAAAAGTAGAACTCTGATGATATAATTTTTTTTTGATGGTGGAAGGTTTTGTAGCAGTTGGTATGGAGACATTCCAGTAACCGAGAAAGGAAGATGTGTCTATCAGGTTCATGATGCAGAGGGGAAATGCCTGTATAGAGATTTATGTGCTTGTTTGTGACACTTCAGGATCCTTATTCTGAACAATAAATTCCTTAGAACAAAATGGGAAAAGTTCACCAGACAATATTTACTTACCTTTTCCTGTTCTAAAATTATAAATTTCAAGTCCAAGCTGAATGGTGGGGTTCATTTTCTTCTTGCTTACCACAGAATGTGGAATTACTCAATACTTCCTACACCAAGCTGTACCATCAAAACCTTAAAAAAATACCCAAAGCATAGCAAAGATCTCCTCTATGCTGGACAAGGTATTCCAGTGGTTAATTACCTATACATGCTGTGAGTAGAAACTGACCTTTTTAAATAGTGAAAAGGCTGTAAGAGTCAAATTTTTAACTGCACTTTCCCATTCATTTGTTACAGAGTCTTTCGAAGAGGAATTTCATGTTAATTTAGTCTTGTGTGAATTTAATGCTTGGGGAAAATAGGAAGTTAATAGCACTGATTTCTTCCAGGTGTACGACGAAAATGGATTTGCAGCATTAACTATGCTGCTAGTGTGCAGTGTTTTAGAAATATGCTTCATTTACCATTAAAATGAATATTTTAGTGGTAGAGGTGAGCACAAAAGAGTATCTTTTTTTTTTTTTTTTATGTGCATGGCAGCACGTAAAGTAGAAGCTTTACACTATCATCCACTATCAATGACTGCTGTTCCACACTGGGCACCTAATGTGAGAGTCAGACATAATCATCATTATGAAGAGAAGGGCTAAGAGCAGTTTTAAAAAATATCTAGAGGGAAATTGTTGTTCAAATAGTCAAAGATCTTAAAAAAAGTAAAAGGAAAACCAAAACCAAAACAAACACAAAAGCACAGAACAAAATGAAAATCATAATCAAGGAAAGTATCTGAAATAACCAACAATTCCTTTGCAAGCAGGAGGGTGAAGAATTTGTAAATTATTCAAGTACCTTGCACTATTCTTTCTGAAGTAAAATGTTGCTTAGCTTTTCTGCCATCAGATAGCTGGTTTTATTGTGCATAGAAATGAAACTACACCGCATCTCTGCCTAGAATACTACACTTGAAAGAGGTCTGATAGCTATGCTAATTGCATCTCAAAAACAAAGGACTTGGCATTCAGACATGGCCAGTCCTGTTTCTCCAGTCCAAATGAGCAAGTACCTAATCAGAGTTGGTTAGTAGGTAACATTTTCACACTGAAAATTAATTTTTAAATCAGAGCCCTTTGTATGTTCTTTATTACTTATCCTCTACTGATATTTCAAGTTGAGAAATCAGTTTATTTTGGAAACTACACAGGTGCCATATTAAGAAATGCACAGTCTGAGAAAAGCAGTTTACAAATCCATATGGTCTATTTGGATATTGAATGAACCACTAATTATCCTGCAACATGTCTTACCAGCAGATGCCTAAGGAAAAAAAATGCAGGAAAAAAATCCCATTCAGCTTCCTTAGGTACTTTTTGAGCCAGACATAGAATTGACATTAGTTTGTTCAATAGCTATCAATGGACCTGGAAAACACATAAATAATTAGGACCATTTATCTGAAAATATCTTCTTTTAGACATCTATGAATTAATATCTTTGGGCTACAGATAGAAAAGCAGAAATCATATGAAACTGATTAAAAATAGCATAAAATCCTATAATGAATAATTATTTTTGAATATTAAATAGGATGAGGCCAAATAATAAGATGAGGCCAGCAAAGCGGTGTGATTAAGGAAAGTACAGAAGATACTTTGATGAATAGGACAAGAGATACCTCCTGGGGAAGGAAGCACATAAACGAAATCTCCTGGAGAACATGTACAACAGAACTGATCGTGGCCAAGAGCATAAAAGATTTCCTAGAAGACAAAGTTTTCTCGGAACTCATTTAGAGAATGTGTTAAACCATGAAATGAACGCCAGCTTTGCTATACATTTCACGAGAAGAGCAGGAAAACGTTCCAGCAGAAATCATTTGAGGCATCTTTGGAACAGCCATGTCAGTCTATAATTGTGTCAAAGCTGTTAATCCTTGGGTGAAATGGATTGAAGCTTTTCATCTTCCAAAGGCTGATGCTGTTGGTGAGGCCTCTGCTGTGTCTACCCAAAACCACCATGGCACACTAGGATGTGACAGGTATGAGATGTGATTGTACCTTTGGCACTAACCGGACACTTTTAAAAAGGCAACTAAGGATTCAAAGTCCAGATGTAACTTCTGTGATGTCAGTAACTAAAAACTTACCAAAGCTTTATTGCCAATGTAGTTCTGCAGTTCAGTATTGTAATAGTTTAAGTAATATATTGAAGTATAAAAGAGTAGATCTGTCTGCTAGGATTGAAATTTATGTGAAGGTGAAGAGAAATCAAGGATGCAATCCCCCCTGAGGTTTAGAATTCAAGCTGATTTCATAAAAACTGATGTAACTGAGGAGAAAGGACACATTTCAGGCAAAACGTTAGAGAACAGCTGTACCAAAAAAAAAAAAAGTTATCCATAAAATTTCACTATGGAGAATGACTGGTCCAACCCTGCAGAAAATACCTGTCACAGCAAATAGCAAGCTGAACAAATTCAACACCATTAGTGGTGATTAAAAAAGATACTACTTTACTGGGATGCATAAATAGAAGAAATGGGGCTGTCTCATGAGCACTGTTAAAACTTCAACAAATGGACAACGTTGCTCAATTTTGATCCTTAGGAGGATGGAGGAAGTTTGGAACTAAGTGGAGGCTGGAAGAAATTCAGGATAGGGTAACAAAAATGATCTGGGGTTTAAAGACTGGAACATCTGGGGGAAATTGAAATAACCAAAGTTATTTAATTTATAAAGAGACCAGGAGCAGATATCATAACAATTTTCAAACACATAAAAAATACTGTGTTAGGAGGAAGACGTAAAGCAAAAGCTGTTGTCCTTTTTTCCTAGGTGTGGGATGAGTAATCAGCAGGATTCTTCATAGTCTAATAGCAGTGTGGGATTTATTATTGTATTCTATTACCTAGGGATGTTTTGAAAGTCATCAATAAGATGTTAGGAAAACATCTGCATGGATGACATAATAGATGCAGTTCTGTTCAAGGCATGGGAATGGCCCAGACAGTCCTTCTGTGATGCTCCTTTTATTTTTTACACTCAACCCTATAATTATAATGGAAATGGAAAATCAGGCATTCTACAAGAGAAAGGAAGTTGACAATTTCAGTGAGTTTTTAGATCAAAGATGGATATCCTACATCTTAGAAGCTGAATATGATCCATGGCTTTATGCATGTTGCTTGTCACCCTACTGTATTTTGGGGATGTGATGGGGTTATGGAAGAAAAATAATGCATACATTAATAGGAGAGTCAAGAATAGTGTCAGAAAATACATGGACCTTGCAAAGAAAAGGGTTCCTTATAAAAATGCATATTCAAACTCTCTAGAGTCCATGAATGTTACTGAAGTATAATAGCTCAGTGAAACAAGCCGTTGCCAAATTCTTAATTGAACTAATAGCTGAAAAAGTGGCAGTAGTGGCAATTAATCATAAAGGTCTTTTCTTGTACTTCCACTTTTTTCAAGGGAAACAAGAGTTCCATAAGGTCAAATCTCCAACAAAACTACTTTTGTTGGGGAAATGTAGCAAGACCATTTGTCAACATTGAGAATGCTCATTTTGGCTGAAACTGAATTACCTAGGGATCCAAAGAATGATGAATTTACAGATGGTTGATGTCAAGGCAAGTTGCCAGATTCTTTTCCCTGGTCTTTTCTACAGGAACAAAACAATGTTGTATTGATACCTCGAGCACCTTTTCTCTTCTTTGCTCAATGCATCTAACAAATAACAGGCAAATAAAGTAACATATGGTCAATATAACTAAATAATCAGGGTGTGTGATATGCAACTCAGTATGTGCACATTTCCCATTATAAATGCTTAAATAGTCATTTTTAGAGATGGTATGGGGTTTTTTTTCCATGTATGATTAATTATAAAATAATTATCCTCATGTCTGAGAATGGGAAACAATAATTGGTCCATAAAATCTAAACAAACACAGAAGCTGTTGCCATTTCTTTAAATCACATGTAAAAAATATTTAATGCAGTGGTAAAAGAGATCCTGAACCAGCCATCACAGGTGGTCAAGGTAAGGCAGCAATTATAACAGCAAATAGTCATGAGTAAGAGATATACTGATATAGTAGCCCCCCTCATGTTTCTATTTTTGGTGGATCTTGCATTACATAACAAATAAAACAACTGCAATTATATTATAAAAAATTGTAAAGAAAAAAAAGAAAAAATAAAAAAGTTCTTTCTCTCCCCTGCATGGTTGTGTCAAAACAGTCAGTGAATGAGCAGTCCCTGCTGAGGGACTATCCAGGACTATTTTTTCTCACTGCACACTTACCCTGTATTTCTCCATGTCATTACATACATTGAATCATAAAATGGTTTGGGACCTTAAATACCATCTTGTTCCACCTCCTATCATGCACAAGGACACCTTTCCCTATCCCAGGTGCTCCAGGGCCTGTCCAACCTGTCCTTGGACACTTCCAGGGATGGGGCAGCCACAGCTGCTCTGGGAAACCTGTGCCAGGGCCTCAGAACCTTCTGAGTCATGAGCTTCTTCCTGACATGTTCTGTAAGAAAATGTCCTCCAACCTGGAAATGTTTCACTCACTGACATTGATGAAAATCTTGAAATTGGAACAGAAATGCAGTGGTTACAAGTGTAGCCCTCTCGTGTGAGAGCATGGACACAACTAATTTGTTCTCACTGAGAGGTTTGTGGTCTTCTCCATTCACGAGACATTCCTGAAACCCTTGGGGCTGGGCCATATAATTACCTGGTTTGCCTTGAATCTGAACCGTTTCTTTTCCCATCTAAATCACAAAAGTCTGTGAAATCATCCTCTAGAAGCATATATATAAATATTGACATGTCTCAGTGAGTAAGAAGAGTTAAGTAAGTAAGAAGAGTTTTTAAGTAAGAACACTTAAAAATTGCTAGAATTGTGAATTATAGCATAGAGATGCTCAGAATGTCCTGTTATAGTCAGTCCATTCCAGCCACTGGCATTTCTGGATAAAACAGGATGTGCAATGTTCCAGTAAGATTTTTGGGAAGCTAAATCCTTTTTTCTTTTAATAAAATGTCTGTTTTCTGCCTTGCGTACTGGGCATGTGTGAGTGCAGGTGTGTACGTCTGTGTCTTTTTAACTGGAGGCAACAGCTTTTACTCTCATGGGTAAGAAGGCTTGTTTTCCAAAGATAATTCTAACATTTAAATCCAGGTCCCACTGTGAGGAAAATCTGCTGCTTCCAAGTACAGAATTGGAGGAGAGACCTTTTCATGAAACCAAATCTGTGATTCCTACAAGGTTTCATCCTCTCTTCTTTCTCATATTAGCTCAAGGGAAAAAAAAATGAAAAAAACCAAAAAACCCAAACAAACAAACAAACACCAAACAAAAACAAACAAAAAAACCCCCCAAAACCAAAACAAAAAAACCCAAAACAACAACAACAACAACAAAACAAAATTTAAAAAACCTCCTCACACCCAGAAAGGAACCTCACACGGTGTGAGTGAAGGTATTTATGCATGGTCAACATCTCTAAAGGCAGGTACATTTCATACGCTGTGTTTATAAACTATTTTGAATTTGGCCAAGACAATCACCTAGAAAAACGCTTTCCTAATGAAAAACCAGATAAAACTTCCACAAAGAAATCCTAATTTCCTGGTGCTTCCTCTCCTCAGGATTTTGTCAGCAATGTCAGGAGTTGTCTTTATTAGGTTCGCTTCAAGCCTCTAAGATGTTCAGGGGTCTCTCTGTTAACTCATTTTCCAACCTTCCCAGTGCAACCAACAAACTAATTACAGACAGAAAGTGGATAGAGGATTAGGTGTGTGTTACGAAAGTGACTAATTTTTACTGTGTCCTTACTTGGAACAAAAGGGATTGAAGTGGGCTGATTTTCATGAAAAATATCAAGTCCGGCACAGAGATCAGTTTACTCATGACAGCAATTATCCATGACCTTCAGAATTAGCCCTGCTCTCATTTTTTCGTATTTGTGCCTCATCTTACATCTGGTCTCTTTCCAGTTTCTCCTATTGATCTGGCTAGCACTTGAAACTTATTACAGCTGGTAGCAAAATAACTGTTCTTATTCTCTAGAACATCACAGCCTATTTCTTTGGGCAAGTCTTTGTTATCCTTCTTTTGCTCCAGACATGCAATACTCTGAAAATACCACTTCTGCCTTCAAAACCAAACCCAGGTGTCTCTATTGAACCCACTTGACCAAACTCCTTTTCACCTCTAATTTTAATTGAAAAAGCGGTGCCTCAGTGTTCCAAAACCACAATGCAGTTTTTCTCCTAAGCTTATAACAGAACATTTCTTTCTGTTCCCCTGCTCTGAGAGCCCAGTGTCAAGATGACCCAGTAAAGACCCTGTGAACAATGTGGTTCAGAGGATATTCCACAGTGAATGGGTGGATATGAACTTTTGAGTGGGAGGCGTGTAGCCTGCATAGGCACAGAGCAGCACAGAAAAACAAGCTCTGCTGCTTAGCTCTCCCTTCTCCAGCTTTAATGCCTTGCCCTCAAACCTCAGCCCTCTTATCTGCTTTTACAGCTTCTCACATTGCCCCTGTCAGTTCCACTGAATAAATGATGTCATCCTTGTCTGCTTGAATGTTTACTTCTCTCTGCACTGCCTTTGGCACACAATACTCTTCCAAAAACTAATCCATCCTGAAAGCCATTTTTCTTTTCCTTCCGATCCACCCTCGAGGCCTGCAGTAAAATGCCAACTGCAAGTGGCTAAGCAGATGCTGAGAACGTAAAACCTTTTCTTAAAGTATCTGCCTCCCGAAGCCAGCTCTGTAACCTCAAAGGCAGCACCTCAGCTCCCAGTGCAGGCGGGGGAACACCTTGGAAACTTGAGATAGGTCTGGCTGCAGAAGGCAGAGAGGAGAGGTGATTAGTGCTAGCTGCTGAGTGAGCAGCTTCCAAACCTGCTCGGGGCTGGTGAGCGCGACTGAGAAAACACCGCAGACTTCACGCCTTGGTTATCTCAGCCGGAGCCTGCGGGACACACCGCCCACCCTGCCCGGATCAAAGCCCACAGACCCCGTGGAAAGGAGCCAAGGGAACTTCTCCTGCACAATGGAAGGAAGCAGTAGCAGCAGTTGTGGCTGGTGCCATGTGTTTGTGCGCCAGCTCGCTGGCCGGGCTCTTCTGCCAGCAAAGAGAAGCGACAGAGCCGTGCTCGGGTTTCTCAGAGAACAGAGAACATCCAAGGCTTAGCCATGCTTTGAAAGGAAAAACTTCCTCTGGCAGTCATCTGCTCAGACAGACGTGAAATAAAGCCATCATCCTCAAAACAACCCACCAGGAGAAACCAGGGAGGGAAAGAATTTATGTGTGAGTGTAGATGGAGCCTGACCAGGCAGAGGGGGATGTGCTGAAATCCAGTCTTGCAAACATGGGAGCTTCTAAGAAATCCATTAAATGTTTGGAGAGATGCGTTGGCTTGGAAGGGTGTAGCTTGCCAGCGACTGAGGTCACAGGATGACTCCAGTTTTGTCCATGTTTATATTTAATTTATTTTAACTTGTTTATATTAATTTATATAATTTTTATAGGTTTTTAAAATATTATTTTATTTAAATTTGTCTTTTGAAAGAAGGGAGCAGGTAACCAAGGTTTCTAGCAATCAATTTCCTCAGTCTTTCTGCTCTAGCCTGCAGCTACTTACTATTTGTAAGCTTGCCATTGCTCTTTTGAGGACTGTGTATTTATACATTGTCTACTATAGTGAGAGTGCCACTAAGTGTTTTGGGAAGGATTAATATAACGTATATGAGTAATAACACGAGAAATTAAAAAAAAGCTATGACTCTGGAGCAAAAAACATGCTTCTGTCCTGAGTGCTTGCTCCTTCTTTATGAGCTCTGCTGTACTGTGTGATTCTGGGCAAGGTTCTCTGTGTGGTCTTCATTTGACAAAGCATAATCTGAAAAAAAAAAGGCATTTTTTTCTTTATCTTCTTACTTACATGTACCAAAAAGCCACCAAGTGAGCCATTCAAATAAAGTATACTACTTACCCTTAATTGAATTTACTGGTTTCAATATAATTGCAGATTCAGCACCATTATTTAATTTCAGGGTTTAATGAATGTTGTCAGATCTCCTGAAGGGATACACATGAGGCTGATGAACTGGCTCCTGGTTCGTTTGTGCTGTGTAGTCTCAAATTTCATTTAACTAAAGAAAGGTTTCTTCCTCTGACCTATATAACACATCTCTGAACATCTTTCTGTGTTGCACCTGTAGGAAAAAGGATCCCCTGAGCATGCAGCCCCCTCACACCTTCAGAGTCACTTCCAGCCTCTTACTCCTCCTTGCAGCTTCTGTTCCTCATCACAGAAGCAGAAGAAAACAAGTTCTGGAGGGATTCAATTAGTGCAGTGTCTCCAGGTGTATCTGCCTGATTGGGGTGTCATCCAGGTCTGCTGGACTTGGGGTGGAAACACAGCACAGTCCCTCTTCCCACATGGAGGCATTTCCTGATTTATCAGTGCAATCGTTCAGAGCCTCCCTGCTCCCCCACCCATTATCACACCTCCCTGAGCTGATTCATGGTCTCAGTTTCGGGAGGTGATAAGGGCACCTGATGTATGGAAACTCACAGTATTTCTGCACAGGACAGGCATGGATGTGCTGCTGAATGTGATAGCAAAGGTAGTTAACAAGGATTAATGAGAAAATATTTTTGAGCTATATCATGGAGCCATTCCCCATTATTTTAAAGGACACATTATTATCAGTTTAGGCATCAAATAAATGTTTGTAAAAACCTTCTTGGAGTTCTGATGATAATTCAAGCCTGACTCACTATCATTTCTATGATTTTTTTCTCAAAAACAACCATGAACTTTTGTTTCAACTTCCCTCTGAAACCATAAACATTCCTAATTTTTCCTTCAAAAAACAAGAAAGAAAATAAATATTCTCAAAGACCATAAATTATTTCTCCTAGAGTATTGAGGGTTTTTTTTTTTAGAACAATGCTATTAAGAATCTAACCTCCTTATAGGAAGGGAAGATAAGAACCTAATGAGAGAAAGTTGGGATCAACCATAGCAAATGAATTACTTTTTTAAAGTAAATTGAGCACAAATTATGGTATGGAATGAGGGAGCAACCAATTGCTCATCCTTTGCATCAGGTTACACCAATACTAAAGAGAACTGGTTTAAACAAGAAATTAGAACTAGTAAAAGAGATGGAAAGGAGGGGAAGAAATATTGATAAGAGTGGATATGTGGAATAAATATAAGCAGGAGGTAAGGAGTGGGAAAAAATAGTATTGGAGAACAATGAAATGCTAGAAATGCATACATATGTCACGCTGCTTCTAAGTCCAATTAAATCTTACAGATAAATTGAGAGAAGAGATGACTCTAAATCTGCTTGTAAGTTATAAATGTATGTTCATTGAACAAAATCTCCAAGGCAGTGCCAACCTAAATACCCCTTGGTGTGGAGATATTAGTTTAGATCACAACAGTACAACCAGACTGCATGACTCTGTCCCTTAGGTGAAGTAATTAAATACATAATTACAACGTTTCTGATTTCAGAGCTGGCTCTCTTGATGCATACATAGCCTGCAGTCATTTCACCACGCTCTTTATGCAGATAACTAGATCATGTTGGACATATCTGCTGTCCATTTCACTGGGATTACTTGGAACTGATTGAAAATCAGAACCTTTTAATGAAGAGTTCAGAAATTTAGCAGTCAGAGCTTGCTACCATAGTGAGCCTTTACTATAATGATAAAGGAGGTTAACAAATATCTGTGAAAGCTCCAGGGAAAACAAGGATTTATTTATCCTTCAGTCAGCCTACAAAAACAAGAAGGAGTTTGTGTAGAGAGAGAAGAATTTTGCTGTGTGGCTTCCATTTCATCACACCCTCTTTGTTACTCAACAAATTGAACCAACTACAAGATAATTCAGAAATAAAGATGCCTGCTTTTAATGGGTTAATGTCAACGAGTTAAAAAACATCTGCAGTAACTACTGCTCATAGTTAATGTTCATAGAATATCCTGAGTTGAAAATAACTCACAAGGATCAAGTCCAGCTCCTGCCCTGCACAGACTGAATCCCACCCTGTGCATCCCTGGCAGTGCTGTCCAAAGGCTCCTGGAGCTCTGGCAGCCTCGGGGCCGTGCCCATTCCCTGGGGAGCCTGGGCAGTGCCAGCACCCTCTGGGGAAGAGCCTTTCCCTGATATCCAAACTAAATCCCCCTGGCACAGCTCCAGCTCTTCCCTGGGTCCTGTCACTGGTCACCTGAGAGATCAGTGCCTGTCCCTCCAATTCCCTCCATGAGGAAACTGCAGACTATGATGAGGCTTTTCCTCACCCTTCTCTTCTCCAGTCTGAATTGCTGCTATTGCTAAAGAGCATGCCCATTTTCCCTTCAACTATTCTCCAAATGAAATACATCTGAGAATCACAGGAAATTCGAATGTGTGAGGAAGATCAGCAAACTTCTGTAGGTAAAAGGAATAAAAATTACTGAGCAGAACCTTACTGTTATCTGAAACATCCTTGCCCTCCTGTTTTAATCATTGCCATGCAATCCAGTGCTGCCAGCAATAGTGTGTTGGATGCTATCATCTCACCTTCTTGGAAGCACTGGTCAGATGTGCTTTCTGAGGCACTATCTCAGCCCTATCTTATGCACTTTTGCAAAGATTTTAAAAGAACTTTTTTGGATGAAAGGAGCGCTGATTGTCTTTTTCTCCCATCATTAGCTGCCAGTCTGAAGGCACTTCCCTGCCAGAGAATTTGTTTAAATTTAAAATTAAACTTTAGCTATGATGTTGAGACTCAAACCTGATGCTGATGAACTGTTTTGATGCTGCCACTCCATCATTCAAGCATGATACATATTGCCTTTTTACTGTCTTCAAGCCATATTCTAGTTGAGCATCAACCCTGTCTGTGACTACAAATAAGGAATTTTTCTTTTCTTGCATCAGGTATTTTTCTATAATTGCATATCTCTCTCTCTCATCAGTGACAAGTCTTTTCTCAGGGAGATGCCTGCCTTGAACATCCCTTGGAAGGATCTTTGTATGTATTTGCAAGCAGAGTGCTGTTAACCATTGTTTTCTCACAGAAACTGCTTTGAGTGTTGGGTTTAGTGTCTCCAACACTTATGATCTATCCCACAGGAGACATAAAAGTGTCATTTTGGGTAAAGTACACTGCAATTTTATTACAGGAAGCTTTCTATGCTAGGTTTTTCTGTTGTTATCAAAGAAAAGGAATTGAACATCCCCCCCCCCCATCCCCCCCACCTTGGGCTTGATTTTTTTTTTCTGAAAGTTGCTCTAAAATTTTCCAGTAAAACAATGTAATGGAATTAAGGACCATGGACCCATTCAGGAACCTGGAATCTCAGGTGATATACAATGTCACTGATACACAGGGCCAGCTCTCCTGGGACCCTTCTTCACCTCGGTTGTATTTCTGGTGCCTCTGAGCTGGTGCTGCCTCTCTTCTCCAAAGTGCGATGTGATGTCACCCACAAGCTCCACTGAGTGTCCCCTGTCAAAGCACTATCTCAGTATTGAGTTGGATAACAAAATAATAAATAAATGAATCTTTTTTATTCAGAAGATCTGATGAGTTTTTACATAATTTTGTGTCTCAGCTGACCATGAGTAAATACAGAATACAGTTTCTCTTATCATAACTTGAACATGAACACTCTCAGCTGTTTCTCTAAAGCCTGAAAGAGATGACTTGGAGATCATAGACAGCAGTATAAAATAGGAATAAACCCAGAAACCACCACAATATGAAGCAGCTGAGATGGAACTGCAAAGAAAGAGTCTATTTGGTCCTGCACTTTTACTGCTCTTCCAGTGCAGCTACTTTTTATCTTCCTCTACCAAAGAATCATACATTGCAGTGTTGCTGCATGAGAAACAACTCCACACTCCTTGCTTGACCTGGGGTTCCTTTTTCTGCTTTTACAACAGTCAGAAATTAATGCTGTGGCTGGTGGCTGGGTGCTGTGCGCTTGGCATCCAGCTGGATGCTGCTCCAGACTTTCCTCCTCCCCTCTCTCAATCCTTCTGATATATTAAAATCTGGGTGTTTATTTCAAATCATCAGACCGTGTCATTCAACAGTGTTTGGCAAGTTTTATCTATTAATTTTTTCCCAACAAAAGCCTGCAAGGCAGCAGAAAAGTAAAGCGTAAAATACATTTGACTTAATTGGCAGCAGCAGACTGCATGCGTCAGAAGGAATTAACCTCCAATAAAGCAGGATGTGCAGGAAACACAATGTACTAGTTTGATATGGTCTTTCAAAGCTACCACTTCCTGAAACAGAGGCAGAAACTCAGGCTAAGCCTGCAAGAGGCCCTTGGGTTGATGTGCGTGCAGCAGTTCTCAGAGGTCCTGCACATACCTCCCCAGAAATCGGGCGAGATGGAATTCAGGATTTCCAGCCTTGTCAGGATTTTCATACCCTTTTTCAGCTTAAGTGTTTGAATCCAAGGCAGATGGAACAACATTTATGCTTCCCCTCCTGTGATTCAGCCTCAATGTCCTCACCCAGTCTATGATCTGAATCCTGAAGCAGCAGGAGCAGACAGATATCATTTCTGGGACACCCTCATCAGTGAAGACATAAAGAGATGGCTGATCCAAAACTGCATAGCTTGCATCTTCAGAAACCCAACCAGTGTGAACAGACGTGTCTTGAGGACTATTTAAAGAAAAGAAATAATTTCATGGGGGTTTTGGGTTTGTTTTTTTGGTTTTTTTTTGAGTTAATGAAGGATGGACAGAAACATATGGCTGCAGTAAAGAAGGACAAAGGAACCTGTGCCCTGGTTTAAAGATTCATTTTTACTTTGCTGTGTCAGTGACACGGACTCATTTTTCATGGTTAAAGAAATAAGGAAAGGAGCTGACGTGGAGACAATGCCCTGTCATTAAAGTCTTGATAAGGATGTTCTCTCATACAAGTTGCCCATCTCCAGCAAGGAATTCACATTGTTTTGGTAATGTTAGCAAATAGTCCTTCGATGTGTGCAAGGACTACTCATGGCAAACTGAGGCCCGGGGCTAGGAACGCTTTGTGAGCTTGTTTAAAACAGAAGTCTATTGATTTCTGTTTCCACTCAATAAAATAATTAAATTTCATCTTGGCCGATGGGACTAGGTGTTGGAACTGGAAGCTGGGTTCATTCTTGTAAGAGCAATTAATCATTTACTTAATTTTAAAGTGTTTAAATCTTATTGATATCAGTGGGACTAAACCAAAGCTTGAACATACATTCTTGTTTATACTATGTCCTGAATTTCCATAAGCATGATAATGAGATTTTGCAAATTAAGGAGACAGTGGTTCAGATCCCAGAGATCTGTTGTGCCTCTGTACTCCCCCTTTTTTTCATTAAGAAAAGCAAAATCATTCTTGGCTGATGTAATCTGAACCCTCAGGGTCACCATGGCCATTCTGGAGATGACATTCTGGTGAAACACCATTTGAAAACAAAGCAAAACAAAAAATCTTCATGGTATCCTGAGCAAAAGCATAATGATTGGCTCACAGTCAAATTCTTCACTTTTTAATTTTATTCAGACTTTTATGAAAATCACCAAGATAGAAGTTTGGTGAAGTTTGGATCTAAAAAGCTGCTCCACTAAAACCATGGGCTCTTTTTTGGGATATTTAGAAAACAAAGAGGCATGTGTAGGACTTTAAAATAGAAGCACTCAATAGCACTGTACAATCTGGATGATATGGACAGTGTTTCTCTTGCCTTCTCTAACAAATGGGGTGCTGTAGTGGTTATTCTTGGGCACAAAGTTCTCTTCAGCCCCATGGGAAGGTAAGATAATGAGACACCTCACAGGTACGTGTGTTCCATCTGCCCAGGAGATCACAGAATCAGGGAATGATTTGGGTTGGAAGAGACCATAAAGATAATTTCATTCCAACCCCCCTGCCCTGGACAGGGACACCTTCCACTAAATCAGAAACTTTGGGATGAACCCAAACATTATCATGTTATCTCTGCAATAAATGAGGCCCAGTCCATTCCATCTCATTGAGTTCTCATCCTTGCAGGCAGGCTTCTGCACAACTGCTGTCTTTACTGTCAGACCTTTGCTGTCATTGGCTGATCCCTGACCAGAATTTTGGGAAACTGCAGCTATCAGTAATTCAAGCAAAGACAGTTTTACTTCTCACAGTAGCTATCTATTTATCTGCAGTTTAAGGAGAGAGAATTGAGGCCTAATGGTCACTAACTATGCCCTGATGGTAGCTGTTTAATGAGGATAAATGAGGAGTGCTGTGTCAGCTTAGACACTGGCAATAAAGTCCCAGTAAGCAAGCAGGCTGCCTCTTCCATCTTCTGTCTCAAGATCCATTTTTATACTCTCTCCATGACCTAGATCTTCATATCCTCCTGCCTCTCCCTCCTTTCAGTAAATGCCCTTTTGTGTTTCTGAATGCATTTCTTCCCCTTCAAGTGGTGCTGTTTTATTTTTTCCTGTCTTCAAGAAAAATAATCACTGCCCTCCTTTGCCACTGGCTTCATTACAGCTCTGCCACATTATCATTTGCTTCCCTAAGAGATCTCTCACTTTTCATCCCTTCTCTAATTGTGTTCTTGCCATGCTCTGAAAAGGCTCACGACAGATGCTTTTCACGTGCTCTCTTCCTTGCCTCTGCCTTGCAGAGGTTTTCACAGTTCTCCCCTTTAAACTAATTTTGTGCTTGATATGCTTGCTCTCTGGGAATATAAACAGGAAAAAAATTTATATTAAAAAGTTTATTTTTTAATATAAATTTATATTTTATTTATAGTTAAATCCTATATTTATATTTACAAATTTATATTTTATTTTTATTTTAAAAGTTAATATTTATAAAATTTATAATTTTTTTTATTTATAAACAGGCAGGGCAAGTAGAAGACACCAAGGGCTATCAGGGTGCACACACAATATTGTGGCATGCCAAATCAGGGAGAAGTGGTGGGAGTTTTGCTCCCTTTGAGTCAATGACAAAAAATTTTATTAATTTGATTGGAGCCCTCTTCGTCAACAATATTTTTGGGACAGTTTGAGAACTACCGGATATGATCATGCATGGGAGTGGGATGGAGCCAGGCCAGAAATTTTTCTGCCTTAATAAAGATTCTCAGGGAAACCCAATTTTACCTGCGATTTTTTTCTGGAGCAGGTAACCTGGAAACGTACAGAGAGAAAAGGTCCCTGCGCCGTGCTTTCCATCACTGACTGGAGGATGTCCACAAGGGGATAAATCCAGTGAGGAAAACAGGTGCCATACAAGATGCACCTATTTCAGAAGAAGAAGAAAAATTGGGCTTCCTGTATGCCTGACTCAAGCAGGACTGAGGCACTCCATGATTTTTAGGACAAGGAAATTTTTTTTCTGAATATTTTTGTAGCACAATAGAGTCATGAGAAGTAGATATTGATACTTAATTTAACTTCCTGGTGCATAGAACACTCTTTCATCTTTTCTCCGAGGACTCTCCAGTTCTTTTACCCTCTTCCTTCCACCATAGCTCTAATGAAACTGTGATGAGTTGGCTACTTGAGCTGGTGAACCAGTTTCCAAACACTTGAATCTTTAACAAAGGCCCATTTTCTCAACATGACACTTCTTACAGGCAACAAACCACAGGAGTTTATATTACATCCTTCTACCAGGAGCACTCCAAAGCCACTTTGGGATGAATAGCTTCCACAAAGAAAATGAAAGCGGATCTTTTGCTCCTGTAAACTGATTTCACACATTTGAAACTGATAGCACAGCTCTGCATAAGCTGAGAATGTGAACCAGCGTGCCTTGCTCTGCGTTACAAAGAAAGTTGGTTGTCATAATGAAATGACTTATGATTGCACTAACATTTTGTCAAAGTCCTCCTACAGCTCCTGTGGTTCTTTCACACCACTTTTTCTTGCAGATCCCAGTAAAAAATTGCATGGACCGTTTGATATGCCACTCTTCATTGTAACTTCAGTGCTTGCTATTAGCTCTTAACCCCCCATGTTAGTGCACCAGTGATGTGGTTCATGAATTGCTCATAAAAGGCCAACCATATTTTTTTTTTGTTGACATCTATGCTTCCCTTTGCTTTCTAGAGCTTGCCAGATGGTGTGTGCTGAAGGGCTTTGAGTAGGGTCCTGTCACTGGTCCCCTCAAGGTCACTGGAACATTTTTTCGACTCCGTCAGTAACAGTAGCATTGTTCTAAAATTATGTGAGTGCATTGTGTTACAGAACACCAAATAATGCTGTCATGAGCTCACACAACTTGCGCACAAGCTGCAGGCGTCTCCACCAACCAAACTTTCCTTGACTCAAAATAAATTTAACATATGAGATAGCTCAGGATCCTGGTGGGGAACGGTACCATGAGAATGAGGGGGGCGAAGGTTGAGGTTTGTCTTGTCTCTGCCAGAGGAGGACAAATTTCCACCTTGGAAAGGCTCCTTATCCTAGACCACACAAACATTCTTCACTATCAAAAGTGAATTAAGATCATACTTTGCCTCAAGAGGCATCATCTCATCCATACCTTGAGGGTAGAGTGTGAAATTCCCTCGTAAATTCAAACTCCTATGATATGGAGGATGGCCAAAGAAGGTTTGAGCAGGTCTCCACAACTTTCATGAGCAAAGGATGCTCAGAAGAAAGAGGACAATAATCAGAAAACAGCGCCGTTTCTCCATCAGACTTGATGTTTGCATTATTTGCAATTATTTCAGGGCAGAGATTATTAGTGAAAGTATTCTAATTTGGAAAACGTTGAACTCTTGCAAACTGAGACAAAATAACAATCTCACTGAATGGGTAAGTTTGGAAGGGACCACTGAAGGACATCTGGTCCAAACCCCTTCTCAAGCAGGACTCCCTAGAGAACTCCACTGAGGACTGTCTCCAGGGAAGAAGAATCAAATATCATTAAACAAAAAGTGCCTAAAATAAATTACACCCTACCAGAGCTCGTGGATTCCCTATACTTTATTTCTAAGACTTCCTGAGTTTTTTCTCAGAGATGCTGTAATCCACAGGAGCAGAGCTGGAGTAGTCACAGATGAAACAGTGGCAGAGGGATCCTAGAGAAGTGTGACCCTTTGACAGCAGGCTGGGGTGATGACCAGAGGATCTTCCCTGCCCAGGAGGAGACTGGTGAGGAGTGGGATCTTCTGGCACTACGTGGTGCCAGCCTGATGGGAAAAAAAGAGCCCAGAGGGAAGAAAGGGTGAAAGGACGAACACCTCACAGATGAAGTACCTCATGCCCTTGCCTCACCCACAGACAGAAATCAAACACCTCCAACTTTGTTCCCCAACGCCTCGCTACCCCATGGCTGTGAGGTGGCACCACCAAAGCACAGCAGAGTTGTGCTGATGGGAGGTAAACCTCAAGAAAGGGCTGGCAGGAGGAGAGAACAGCCCTGAGATACTGCTGCAGCAAACACATATCTTGACAGTTCACAGATGCTTCCTAAGGAGCTTTACCACAGACTTTTTACTAAAATGTGGTTAGAGTTGGAGACCAGTAGCTTATACATCACAGATTCTGATAAAAAAACTGAGCAAAAATGTCAGCACATTTGGAAGCTGTCAAAAGCTGGGGCTATGCGTGTCTCATACAGAGAAAGAGAGAGAAAAGAGAAAGAAAATAAACTCCATTGCATATGAGATCTTTGGAGCAGATCTACTACAGTAACACGAAGCAACAGCTGTCAAAACAGCAGCCAGAGGGGCTGTATTTGCAGTTGGATGAGTTGGTTCCACCAAGGCAGTCCATCCCACAAAGCCCCAAAAGGGAAGAATGTGAGAGGACACTAAGTTACCTATCCTGCCTGGCCATCACTGACTTCTCCAGGAGGTGATTTAATTT
The DNA here is from genome assembly GCF_037042795.1 of Molothrus aeneus. Lineage (NCBI taxonomy): Eukaryota > Metazoa > Chordata > Aves > Passeriformes > Icteridae > Molothrus > Molothrus aeneus. Next base: position 2,580,490 of record NC_089680.1, read on the forward strand.
CCATGAGGCTGCTGAGCCACTGGTGAAGGTGCTGAGCTCTCTCTGAGGAGGAGAAAGATGAAACCTGGCATTGCTGTGGAGGAGCTCGTGGATGCTGAGGCTGACTGCCTGCAATGGCAGCAAGACTGCTCTCAGCAGCAACTTGGAAAGGAAACTTCAACCCCTACAACGAGCTGTGGCCTGTGCCATTGTCACAGCATGGGGCTCCACTGAACGGAAAATACCCCTTGGCCTACAGCCCTTCCTCTCTGCTGCTCAGGGAGGAGAGAGTTGGCTCTCATCACCCCCTTGTCGACAGCCCAGCCCCTGGGACTGCCTTCCCTGCAGGAATCTGGAGAGGGATGCTCCATCTGGAGTGGAAATCCCACCTGGGTGGCAAGTTCTACTCCACTCCTGGTGCCCGAGGACATGATTTGGACCAGAGATGTTTCTGTCCTTCCAGTGATAGGCACAGCACTAAAGCCCCCTTCTGTCCATGGCACAGTCCATTTTCAACTTTTAAGGATATTCTGGGAAAAACTAAAAAAAAAAAAGAAAAGAAAGAAAGAAAGAAAGAAAGAAAGAAAGAAAGAAAGAAAGAAAGAAAGAAAGAAAGAAAGAAAGAAAGAAAGAAAGAAAGAAAGAAAGAAAGAAAGAAAGAAAGAAAATAAAAAAGAACAGAACCAAAGCATGTTTTTATCCATTACCATAAAGAGGGCTTGTGAATGCATGGTATTAGTATCCCAAAAGCTATTAAACTCCCTAGTGATGGGAAACAGATGGAAAATAAGACAAAAGAATTCACAACTCATGTTAGACTGAATTGAATTCCTTTAATTTCACACAATGAATAACATATGAATAGGATTAACTTTTTTTTTTTCTTTTTTTTTTTTAGTTAAGTGCTCTATACTGTGCTAACCTGATTTGGTAGCGAAAAGACTGAGCTTTGTTTTAGAAAAAAATGTTTAAAAACCAACATCTAAGATCATGAAGGAGCATGACATTAAAGCATGCCAGATGTATCTAAGCCTCAAAGAACATCAAGTCCATATCCATTTTTAAATGTACAAAAATGCTTCATGAATAAAAACTGTTACAAAAAGAACATTTCAAACAATGTACAAGTTTTTTTCTTGCCTCTATATTCAATAAAATACAAATACATTTTTTTGCTCTAAAATATGTTTACATACAATCAAAGTAGAACATGCAAATTACACTTTAAAAAAGGCTTTTAAAAACCACTTATGAATACAAACTAAAAATTAGCCAGCACGACTTATAGAACAATCTTGTGCCCCATTCGTTTGATTTTTTAATTTTTTGAAATACAGTATATACATATTTAACACTTCATGTGCATTTATTATTTAAGAAATAGCTTAAAAAATAAAGAAAAAGAAAAGTAAAACAAACCAACATGGGATTGAACTGCTTCCCCATGTTGTCCAATTGGCAGCTCTTTTCATGTTTTTATATTTTTTTCTTTTTCTTTTTTTTTCTATGTAGTGTTTTATGCAAACTAGGCAGGCATCTTAAGGAGATCTCCAATATGTTTTTTGTTGAAATGTGCTTCTAATTATCTCAGAACTGCTGCACCCCAGTTTTTGGATGATATGGAAAGAAGAGGCATTACAAGGGCAAGATGTTTATTTTTTCAATTCAGAAAACCATCCTGGTTTTGTTTCTTGGATTTCTTTTTTTCCTTTTTAAAGATTTTTGGTGTTTTTTTTTTTTTTTTTTTGTTTCCCTTTTCCCTGTATTCTTTTAGTTGTTCTTCAAACTCTTCAGGATGCTCATTAGACGTGCTTACGTGCAGTCCTGAATCAGGGCCTGTGAAAATAAGAGTTAGGGAAATCCTTGTGTTTGGAACAGTGATTTCTGTTTATTTGGTGCATTATTGTAGTGCTCAGAAGTCCTTGTGATCAACTGGCACCCCATTGCACCAGATGCTACCCAAATAGTCACAATTTTCTATGTTCCACAACATTTCTGCCAAATGGGCCATGCTGTAGGATACCCGGGTAGCTGATGACTATTTTCACCTCTTTTAAATTTATTTTTTCTTTTTTTTTTTTAAGTTATCCAAAAACATGCAAGGTGCGTCACAGAAAATTTAATATTGAAGGGCTCAAGAAACTGGCAGCATGAAGGTCTTGGAGACACAAGTGGTAATGTTTTTTTTTTTTTCTTTTTTTTTTTCTTTTTTTTTTTTTTTTCCTCTCTCCCTGAATATTTATCCCCATTTCTGGTTTTACACTGGATTGAGGAATAAAAGACCCACAGAGTGGATGCAAACCCGTGGCCTTATTTCATATGGCTCACAGCCACGTGATACTGTTTTGTGTTTTTATTGAAGCATACTCAGATGTGTGCTAATCTGACACAGTGGAGGTGTTTGAAAGGTTTTTTGGTCTTAGTAAGCAAAAGGGCTTTCACCCCAGTATTATACAGTATTTGGAAATGTGTGGAGAGAATCTAGAGAGTTCCTCAGTAAATCTTCCTTGTGGTAAGGGAAAAAAAAATCAAAAAGCTCATTACTGGAATATTGTTGGGTAATAAACGGCAGGAGTGGGATTTTAGCCTTAAGCCCTAAAACTAAATCCTTTATGATCTGCATGTAGTACATCGCCTTAAAATATTATTCTGTCAGCAACTTGCTTATCATCTCTACAGACTATGCAACATGCAGAACACAAATTCTGAGTGCCATCTAACAGTATTTTGTCTGCTTTTTATGACGCTAACAAGCCACTCTCCCTGTCAGCCCAGGACCAGCTGCATGAGGGTGTTGTGTGGACAAACAGCCAAAGCTGAACCACAGCACCACGCTCCACCAGCACCTTCTTGCCATGAAAACACAAACCTTGATCTTCTGGATAGAGCCCATCCCATGCTGAGAGCTTTTAGCTACCAAGTCCTGAGCTTAGTTTCTCTAGGACAAATAGGACCTCTTCATGGTTTTGCTCAACGAAGGGTCTGTGGGGTTGTTCCCTCCATGTGGATGCTCTCCTTAAACACTGTGCCTCTAGCAGCCTTTTGGATAGCACTTTTTGGAAGGATAAGAGCATTCTTTTCCCAAATCTCAGGAGCTTGAGAGGCAGCAGCCACTCAATTATCATTCCCTGGGGCAGTTTTATCCCAGTGTGTCCAGAAAGGTCCAGCACAAATCCAGCCCTTATGGGTACTCGGACCCTCTTGAAGCCACAATGGGCGTTGGGTGGCAGAATTTGTTGCCTTCAGACCTTCTTTTCACTCATTACACACTGAAATGTCCTTCAATGCTAGGAAGGACATCACTGGAGATAAAACTAAGGATAAGTTGTTTGGCTTAATTTCAGCTACCTGGAATACCAAACTTACGATTTTTTTCTGTCATTTTAAGTGACTGCCACCTACTTTCAAGCCCAAAGGAGATTGGGAATAAAAGATTTATAAATTAACTAAACCTCAATCCAATGTTTTATAAGGAAGAAGAGAGGAGTTCAGTGAGGTTTAGGGTTTTTTTTCTGCAGGCCTACAACTTCAGTCAATAACACTGTGCTAATTCAAGAGAGCTGAAAAGCAAAACTGGTTTTAACAGAACGAACAACCAGCCAATTTATTTCTAAGCTGCATTAATTGGAAACCAAAAAGCACAAATAGGTATGATGAATGATGCAAAACAAATTGGAAACAAAATTCTGCGATCCCTCTTATCAGTTTTAAGGAGTTAGGACCTCAAAATTTGTTCCAGTCTTAAAAAAATAAAAAATAATACATCCCCTCTTCCAGCTCCCCGACGCAATCCTATCCCCATATGCGTTCAGTTTTAATAAGCTAAGGTGCTATCACAGAAGAAAAATCAGTCTCTAAAAAACAACGAGTTGTATGTTTACAGTGTTCCTCTAACACCATAGTCTTGATATGATTTTTGTAAATAAATAACAGAATAGAAACACAATATTTTTTTGTGGGGACTTTTTGTTGAGTTTGTTGTTTTGCTTTTTTGGTGGGGTTTTCTTGTAGTTCTTCTTTTTTTTTTTTTTTTTTTTTTTTTAGTGTCGTGCTATATGAAGCTTCCTTGGCAATAAATCAATTCAAGATTTCTCGAAAAAGGGAATAGAATTTGGCTTGTCAACCATTAAGAAATTCCAATCCCCCCTCCCTTGGTGGAATCTTCCCCCCCTGTTCCCATTTTAATATCCATCTTGCCATGCTAGGTGTTGAGTGCACCGCAGGATTTAAAAAGAAAGGAAATAAATTTGAAAGTACCTATTTCAAATTTCAACAATTTACTTTCTTTTTTAAAAGCATTGACACTGCAATGGAACAGCTTTTTGTTCAGTCTTTGTTTTAGTGAAACATCTTAATTGGGCTGTGGATATGGAGCTTGGGTATTTTACCCAAGTTTAATCAATGGCTAACGGACAACTCGAATGAGAAATGTACAATTTGAACTGACCATTTAAAGAGACGATTTGTCACACACAGTTTGCATCCATGCAGACTGAGAGCTTTATAATTACATTATGTACAAAAAAAAAAATTATTTTTTAGTTTATTAAGGCAACCACAACTTGGAGAACATGTCCAAAGTGGCATTAATACAATTGCAGTGGTGATACCCTTTGAACATTTTTATTTCTATTTTCAGATAAGAACACTTATTCCTTTTCTTTTTTTTTTTTCAGAAATAATTGCCAAGAAAGGATCTATTATCCATAGGGTTTGTTCTATAGTTTTTTAAAACAATCTACTTTATCTATTTTCTTTAAAAGATAATATCAAGGCGTTGCTACCCAAAGCAAATTATTAATATTCTGGTTTTCCCATTAATTTCACTGGGAATTGCAGATGGCAAAAACTTGGTAGATTTGGGTTCTGGTTTTTATTCTATTTTTTTTTTTGTGTGTCCTATTTTTTTTCTTTTATCTTTTTTATATTATTTTTTTGGTGTTTTTTTTCCATGTTTACTATAACTATTCCCCAGAAGTGTCTTGCTGTTCTCTACTCATATGTACCGAGCATCAAAACAACTTGGCTGATGGATGACCCCTTTTTCACATGCCATTGCCAAGTTGCTTCATATAAACGTGCTATTGTAACCGAATATCCGTGTATACCTTATTTTAAATGCTGTGATATTCCATTGTTTCTTGGGATAGCACTCGGAATGAGTGTGCACGCGTGTAAGGCTCTAATTTTCTATTGCCTATATTGCAGCTAGTTGTAACTAGGCAAGTAAATGAGAAAGAAATATATAGTTCTAGCAGGAGCCAGGCATTTTGGCTTATGCTGTCCCAAAGCCTGGTAGGTATATAAAACTGGAAAAAAAAAAAATCAAATAGATTATAACCAATATCACAGTTGAGAAAATTACATTATTTTTGTTGGGTTTTTTTCTTCTTTGTTTCTTTCTTTGTTTCTTTGTTTCTTTCTTTGTTTCTTTGTTTCTTTTTTTTTTTCCTTTTTTTTTTCCTTTTTTTACAGTGATTTATACTATGGTAAAGTTACTCTTAGTTTCACCTGGCCCACCAAACAGAATCAGAGTCGAGCATGCACCCTTAGTGACAACGTTCAGCTATCTGCGAGGATGACTTCCAGCCTCTGGGTACGGTATGAGAACAGCAATGCTGAGATTCAGATTAGTTTTGGAAACTCGGCAGAGTTCATGCTTTTTCCAACTTTGACACACATCCTCCTCCCCTGTATCCCCCACTTTTCCCGCGCCTTTCCCCCCTCTTTCCTTGGGGGGGGGGCTTGGGTCAAAGCGATGAAGAGGAAAGATGCGCGCCCCAGCTGGCACAGCTCTCTGCAATGAGTTCTGGCTGCTGAAGGGACAGGTCAGTCTGGTGCTGCCAAAGGGGTGAGGCCGACTGTGCACCTCCTGTCCCCCAGTCCTGGCGTGCTCCACTGTGGGCACCCAACATCTGACGAGGTGCACTGGCCTTAGGGAAGGCCTTCGCTTTCACTCCCTCTGCCCTTCCGGTGCCGCTTCACTTTCACGTCCTCCTCTTCCTCCTGCGGGGACTTGTTTTTCCTTTTTCCGACCCGGGGCGCCCGGGGTAGAGGGAGAGGGAGTGGAGGGGGTGGAGGAGGCAGAGGAGGCGGCAGCGGTGGCGTCTCTCGAGCCATGTGTATGACAGCCTCGATGGTGGCCATGATTGTATCTTGAGTGGCTGCTTGCTCCAGTATTAACGGGTTGAGTGTTGGTCTCTGACCTCTTTTGCTTGGAAGGTCAACACATTTTTCCAGAACGGGCATTTGGTCTCTGGAGTCTTCGTCAAAGGAAAGGGGCTGCTTCCGAGGACGCCCCCTCCTCTTCTTCACGAAGTTATTGCCTGTCTTTGATTGTCTCTGCAGCCGCTTGGCTTTCAGGATCTTGTTCACATGGTCCAGGTTCTTCTTTGTGGACAGGATCTTGGTGTAGTTGCACATCTTGCGCACCTCGCACTGGATTGCTTCGATTTCACGGCGCTTGAACCTTTTCTTCAGTGGTGAGCTGGCTGTTGGGAGACAAGGAGAGAAACGGGTGGGTCAAACCACAGTGATTGGAAACTCTTCTTTTACCCCTTCGAGCATCATGAAGAGTAGAGGAAAATACAACTTTCATACAAGTAGTCTTCAGAGATTGCCCTCTGCCTGTTCCCTCTTCTAAAGCAACAAAGCTTTTGCTACAGCAACATTTTAGCATGAGTTTGCTTCATTCTCATTTTTCAACCTTTAACTGGAGAGAAGGAAGCCTAGCATAGCTGTCATATTGGTCCAACTTAACTATTAAACCTTCCGTACCCCAAAGATATAATCCTGATATCTTCAATTCAGCCTTTAATTCTTGTCATGAATGCCAGTTAGTATGAAAAGTGTTTGTTGCTGAAACTAGTGGGCAGAGACAAGATGTGTGGGTCACTTCATCTGTGGCAAATTCATTACCCCTGCCTGGGTTTCTGTACTATCATCTCTTCAGCTACTAGCTGAAACTACTCAGTCATATAATTGACTTTAATGGCCCCCAAAGTAAGCTTACTCCTGGTTCAGATCACTTACTTTAGATCTGAACAAAGTCCAAAGTAGTTAAGTTTCTTGCCAAGGTCACGTTGTGAGTCATTGTCAGAGCTGGGAAGAGTACCCAGAATTTCTTGGCTCTTTGTCCTTTGCTTAGGACACGAGACCTTGCTTGTTTTGCCTAAATTGTCTCATTGTCCTTTCCTGAACATGGCATCTGTTCAGAGTTCAGGATTTGCACACGGATTAGAAGGAACTACCCCTTGGTGAGGGAAGCAGAATGTATTAATTCTGCTATTGCAATAGCTGGTGCTCCCTTTCACTCTTAACATATCCACTCTGTGCTGCTGGGAAAGAAATGATGGAACTCAGAATTTCCTTTTTGGTAAAGAATAAAACATCCTACTAAATTAACCTCAGCCCACATCTACTTGCAAACTTAATTTACACCTGACTGTCAAGCAGTCATTTGGGTTTGAAATCCTTGAAGTTTCCCAAGCAGGCAAGATTTTGAGAAAGGTTCATTTGGGGGTTATCTCTGCCTTCATGGCTAACAGGCTAATCTTCTAGCAGTAGTTTAAATAAAGTTGCTATTGTAGCATTTTCTGCAGATAACCAGGAGCTGTCAAATTGTAGAATCTCCTCTTGCTCTCTATGGGCTGTGACAGATTCAGCATATAAACCTCATTCACTGGCCTCCCCTCTTGGAGAACATAAATTATTGGCTCTTATACCACCATGTTGCTTGGATTCAGCGAAGAGCTTGCATAAACAAACCCAAGTTACAATGTAAGAAGTAGGAGTGAGTCATAAACAAAACACAGACATATGCTCTCTTATAAATAAAGACCTGGGATGGCCAACTTCCCAAAGTCTGGTTTTCATTAATTACAAAACAAAATACATTTTCCATATGTAACCCACTCCCCACACCAAAAAGAAAAATAAAACCCATTTGCAGTTTGTGGTTCACAAAGGACAAAAGAAAAGAGGAATGCAGTCATTTTGGTACCAAAGGAAAAGAGAAAGGAAATGAAATATCCAAGTTGCTCAGGAGAAGCTAATTAGTTGCACAAAATTCCTTCCAAGTAGGTCACCCCTAAAAAACTGTGGATTCAAGATCCCTAAAGGCAAGTGGCAGCAAGCTATTTCCCAGAAATTTGATCAAAAAAGGTTAAGTCCCTGTCACAGAAAATGATTATTCTCATCTGTTCTCACTGGTGATTGACATAAGTAGCCCCAATAACTTCAGCCTTAAGCATTAAAATCCTTTGAGTCCCACCCATATCCTGCGAGTAGCTTCAGGTCAGAAGATCTAAAAAAATCAAACATTTGGCACAATCCTCAAGTTCACTGTCCACCTTTTGCTTTTTATTTCTATTGTCAGGGCACATTTTCAAATATTTTTTTTTTAAATTCCAATATTTGAGGTGCTTTTTTTTTTTTTTTCTGAAAGTAAAGCTGAAATTTTTCAGTTGGTGATTGACAACGGAAAATTTACCAGAAATACAGGAAAGCTTGCAAGGTATCACGATGATACCAGGAGATTTGGCTTTACTCTCAATTTTCATTGGAAAGAAAGTAAGCCAAGGAACTGGGGAAAAAAATGAAATAAAGCATTAGCCCAGTCCCTGCAAAGACTTTATGTCTTTACTGAGATTTATCTGCAGGCAGCTGTTTCTGCAGACTGGCGTTACCGCCTGAACGTGGTCAATGGAGACCTGGTCTGTACAGCTGGTAGAGGATGACCTCAGCTTCTAAACCCTGAAATGGGAACTCAATGCAGTTCAAGATGACCTTGCACATTGTTTTGATGTCCTGATGCTGGATGAGAACACAGAACTCCTGTCCATCCTGAAACCCTCTTAGGCACTCAAGAGGTCACTCAGGCTGAGAGTCCTGAGTGGAGCCTGGTTCTGAATAGACACTGCCTGAGTGGAGCAAAGGCTGGCACCTGCCTTCTGCCAAACTGCCCAATTCCCCAAAATTAACTGATATGCAGGGAACTGTGGGTAGGCTTCTGCCTCTGCATGTAAATGAATGGCCAAACACCACTTTCAGTGCATTCCTTCATGTTTAGATACTTTTTTGCCCCTATAAAACTTCGCAAACTCACAAGTCCGTTCATTTTTGTGCTGAAATACCTTTTCACATTTAGGAAAAAAAACCCCTATGTGCTGTTCTGTGCTGGCTAACTGCACTAATTTTTCCTTTGTAAATGCTTTGGGGTGTTTATGGCTTTCTCAGGGAGCTTGTTAGAAGCTACTAATAATTCCTTTTCTTTCTTCCTAGCAAGCCTCTGAACTTGCAGGCTCTAGAAATCATTTGAGTTGTTACACAGTCTGCCAGTAGTCAGAATGCATGTACTGGGTAAGTACCTGTGCTTTCAGGTCAGGCTTTTAAAATGAGATATTAGGAAACCCAACATAATTTTGATTATTGAATGTCAAGGACATCTGCTTCTACATTTGGTGTAGGAAGACTATGCAGAAATGGTCTGATGGGCCTGCGGGGGGAAGTTTTGATGAGGTGTGCCTATGATAAAATATCAGGAAGATCTGCCAAAGTAAACAGTATTGAAGTGAGAGCCATTAGGTGTTATCAACTCATCTGGAAGCTCTTGGTGAGCAATCTTTGATATAAAATACTTTCCTATATTGCCGTGTGACACACTGCTCTGCTGAAAGCCAAAGCTATGCATTAATCTTTTCCATTTCATCCAGACAGACCCTGCCCAACCCTGGACCCAGGCTGGTCTCTGTTGGTCTTAATTTTTTGGATTTTTTTCTGGTCTGCCTCCACAAAAGCAAAATCCACCCCAAAATGAAGGGAAACTAGAAATGCATGGTGCAGCCCAAGCTTTTATACTTTTGCTTCATCCTTTCCCCACTATCCAAACAACCCCAGCTAGCTGCCCCAAAACAAGCAAGAACCAATGTTAGCCTTAAACCACAGCTTTACACATTTCAAATAGGGCACACGGAGGTCTGGTGCTTCTCCCCGTGCCAGGGTCCACAGGTGCAGTGAGGCTCAGTCTCACGAATTAGAAATGGCTGCAGGCCATGCTGGGAAGCCACACAGGAACGAAATGATGCTGGAAGCAGCTTCTGAAGCAAAGAGAGCCACTCCCACCAAAAATACAAATATTTCCAAGGGGAGTTAGAGGAGGCTGAAAGACCCACTCCAGCAATGATGGTGAATGAGGAGGTGAGCCCAGGTAGACCAGACCCTTTGGATGTTCTTCATTGGCTCCATAAGTTTATTCTGGATGGCTCTGTTATGTCTGAAGCCCTAAAATCCTTCTTGCTGCCTGTTACTCTCCATCCCTTCTGAGGTGCCTGAGGCCACTTGCAGGAACATGGCACAGAGGAGGCTGCTCAAATCTGGGGTCAATTTCTTGGCTTGCATTGAATGGAGGAATTTTCAAAGAGCTTCCTATTAATTACAGGAAACCCATAGCACTGTCCTGTTTTCCCATTAACACAGTTTCTTTCAGTTTTCAGCTAAATTATTTCAACATCTGGGCTACAGATAAACCAACAATTTAATTAGACTTCTGAAAATAAAAAGAATGAACTATGCAGTCAGGCATACACTTTCATCTTGAAACGGATCATAAAATATTTGTGTGCTTTCCTTCTTTGCCGCTTTAAAAATCTGTCCTTGGTTTATATATAGGAAAGTACTAAAGACTAAACAGACAATCCTGATTTTTTAATATAAAAATTTATCTTTACAGAGGCTAATTTGCAGCATGAAACCCTTTCTTTCACAATTTATTCAAGTGAGAGGGAAATAAAAATAAGTGTGTTGAAAAAACACTTTCAGCTGAATGATTAAATATGCAATAATTCTGTAAGTCAGTGATACAAATATGTTTCTTGTGAATGTGGCATCAAAAGTTTGACAAGACTATGAAACTCCTAATGGCTGCATGTAGGGTAATGAACTGTGGATTCCCCATTCACTGGAAATTAATACAAACTGGAAGATTAACCTCTCTATCCATGCCCAAGAAAAGGCCTTGGCATGATGATGCCTGAATGACTTGGCTAATTTCCAGCAGTATAAAGATATCACCTTTCTGATCTTATTCAAAATTGAAGCACAAAAAATAAGTTGATAGAAAAGCATGCTACTCTGACTTATTTATTCTGGTATTTTAAATCACTGCTCATTGCCCCAGACAATTTTGCATTTGCAAGACAGAATATTATGCTAAAATCACTGAAGTATGCAGTAAGAAATCTCATCTGCTCCTCAGCTATTCACTGTGTATTTGGTTTGTTCATGCTACAGGAATGGGAGCATTTAAAAGAAATGAAGAATGGGGCTGAGGAAGGAACCCAGGAATCTTGCTTCAGAGTGTCCTGCTAGACCCTACAGGCTGGTGCTACTTGCATCCTCATTATTGCACAAGTGGTGGTGTGTGAATAAAATAGATTTGATGTGCCAAGATCTACAATCACAGCAAGAAAGCATTGGAGATGTTAAAGCCTGATTATCACATTAGTTATTCTATTGTGATTCTATTCTACACTATTCTAATAAGTGTATATTATTATATACACATTATTATATTATTATTAGTTATTATTTGCAGCTACTTCTCCAATCAGGAAGAGAATTGGGTGAACATATTGTACAGCTCCATAAGGAAGAGTATGCAGAAGAAACAGAGAGGCTGGAGTGAAAACAGCATTACCTGCTTCAGATGTTGCTGATGATGAAGGTAGGAGAGATAATACTGGACTTGGCATTGCAACACTGTCAACAGCTGCTGGTTTCCTTCTGGTCATCACATTACAGGCAGAACTTTCCATTTTACCATGAAGTGAAGTCTGGTCTGCTTTTAAGTGGGGACCTGCAATTCCTGGGGAAACAAAATTTGGATGAGTGTTAGTACTGTAACATGTCTGGGGATATACCTGAAAAAAAGAGAAGCCAGTTGCTGTCCTTGCTGCACTGATATATTTCCATATTTCCTTGTGGATGTATCTGTAATACAGTCCTGATACTAGCAAAGATCATAATTGTTATCAATTTTTGATAATTTTGCTGAAGAATGTACCATCACTGGTCTCTATCAACAATGATAAACCAACAAAACATTCTGCATTAGTGCTTTTTCTTCTAAAAAACCATGTACACTCTGATGCATGTATAAAGACAGATATCCTTCGTAACCCTGCTTACTGGGAATGCCTATGTATAATTTCCTGTGTAGTTCATTCTCCACACATACTTACAAACTTCTCTGCTATAAACACCTGACTTAGTGGGTGTTTCATCTGAGCAAGGGGCAGGCATCAGGAACAACCTCAATATGCAATTCCCATCCGGAGCACGTTACATTTATTTTTCAGGAATTCCCTTCCTAATTAAATTTGCCTTGCAGCTCATCAAAGGGAAGTGAGTTAAAGAAAGAAAGAGTTGTTTGTCATATATCCATATATCTTTCTACCTACAGTTTACAATGCAGAATAAATGAGTGGTAAAATAATGCCAAAGAAGTTAAATATTCCAGGAAAATAAAAGTTATGCACTTATGGCTGGCAAATTCCTCCACTAACAGTACTTCTCAAACTCTTGTATAGTTTGTAACCATTTTGTTTCAGGATATGTGAAACAAAATGGATACAAAATGGTTTAAATATGTGAAATTTAAACTCCTGGCAGGGAAATTTGAAAACCTCTCCCAGTCTCTGTGATGTTGGGCTTCAACATGATTAGGGCAGATATTAATTTATCAGAGATAATCCTTCATAAATTCCTTCTTTTTTCAGATCTCAACCTGCACATGAGCCTCAGATAAAATGCACCAGATTTTGGCAACTAAATTATACAATGATTCAAAAAACCACAAAGCAGCTGAGGTTGAAAACTTCTCTTGAGACCACCTTGCCCACGTCACACTGCACAAACAGGGTCCTCTACAGAAGGCTGCCCTGGACCACATCTGGCCAAATGAGAATATCTCCAAGGAGGGAGAGTCCACAACCTCTCCCTACAAACTGTTCATCCCCTCAGTAAACCTACACTGTTCAGGAACAACTTGTGTTAATGCTTCAGCTTGTGCCCAATTACTCTTGTCCTGTCACTGGCCAGCACTGAGAATAAACTGGCTCCATCCTCTCTAATCTTTCCCATCAAATATTTGCATATGTGGAAAAAATCTCTCTGAGCCTTCTCTTCTCCAGGCAGAACATCCCATCCCTCTGAGTCTTTCCTCATAAGAGAGATAATATCCCAGATTCTTCATAATCTCTGTACCCTCTGACTGGACTCTCTCCCATATGTCCATATTCCTCTGACATATCAGCCACTGCTCTGAGTTCTGAAATTCTCCAGATTTGTGGAGGGTGTTCTCTACCCTGCCACCTGCTCATTAATTGACATATTAAAAGTTTTTAGTCCCCATATCATGGGGACCTCTACCGTCTGGTCTCTAAGTGGATTTTGAGCTACCCATCACAGCCCTCTGAGACCAGCCAGTTTTCAGTCCATCACAGTGTGCATTTATTCTGCCTGGGTTTCATCATTTTGTCTGTAAGAAGCTGATGGAACTCAGTGGCAGAATTCTTGCTAAAGTCAAGATGAAAAACATCAGATTGGTGAGGCATGATTTCCACTTCACAGATCTGTGATAACTGCTCCTGTCATCTTTTCCTCCTTCATATGTTTGGAAATGCTCTTCACAATTATTTACTTCATCACATTCTAGAGATTGAGGTGAGACTGAACAGCCTTGCTGCTTCCTTGCTTTTGCTTCTTGACCTAATTTGACTAATATTTCTTCTCTTCTAGTCCTCAGAAACCTCTTCTGATCACCACAACCTTTCAAAAACGACCTAGAGTAGTCTCACAGTGATGCCAGCCAGATCCCTCAGCACCTTTGGGTACATCCTGCCAAATCCCATGGATTTATGCATGTCCAGTTCATTTAACTGTTCCCTAATCAGATCTTCCTCCAAGAGCAGGTTTTCTTTCCACAGCAGCATTACAGGCCTGGGATTCTCAAAGGCCAGTCCTACCAGCAGAGACCAAGGCAAAGACGACAATCAGTCTCCTGCTGATCTTTTCAGCCAGGGTCCCTGTTTCATTCAGCAAGGGACCCATATTTTCCATAGGCTATTTTTGACTGCTTTATGTAACTGTCAAAACATTTCTTGTTGATCTTCTGCCCTAGATTCAACTCCAGATGGGCTTTGTCTTCCTAAGCCCATCCCTGCATGCCTGAACATTGTAGATCTCATTCTCTGGATCACCTGCTTCCTCGTCTCTATTGATTCCTTTTTGTACCTGGAGCTTCTTGGTCAATCATGAGAATCTCCTGACATCTTTGCTGAGTTTGATTTGCCACCCTGATCTGGTTTTGTATGTCTCCACAATGTTCCTGATCCAGGCTAGCAGCAAACCTCCTGGCACAGCAGGTCAGGTCAGGGCCTTCATCCCCTGCAGCACTGAACCCCCACTGCCACCCCTGGCTGCACCTGGACAGCACCTGCTGGTTCCTCAAAGACTTTCCACAGGTGCTCTGACACAGCCTGGGAAAGCTCCCTAAGATTACCAAGTCCTACTATTCCCCCATCACTGCCAAGGCCACCACTGACTTATGTTCCCGAGCGCTGCATCCACCTGGCTGTTAAATCCCTGCAGGGGATGGGAATTCAGCACTGCTCCTGAGAGCCTGTGTCAGAAGTGGACAACCCTTTCTGTGAAGAAAGTTTTGTTAATATAGAGTTTAAACCTCCCCCGGCACAGCTTTCCTCTTGTTCTGTCCCTTGTTCCCTGGGATTAGAGTCTGGCCTGTCAGGGAGTTGCGGAGAGTGAGAAGGTCCCCCCTGAGCCTCTTTTACTCCAGGCTGAGCTCCCCCAGCTCTCTCAGCTGCTCCAGACCCTTTTCCCTTTTGGGTCTCTTCACTGTGCTCAGCTTCTCCATACACAAACCAAAAATTCCTTATATTTGCTATTTGGAGCTGCTATGAACAGTCCCTATGAACTTGGGTTTCTGGCACGTAAAAGGAGAAATATCAGCAGATCTGTGGGTTGTCTCAGAAGCTGTGGAAGAGATCCCTATCAGATTCAGGCACAGAAATGCTACAGTTAGAGGAGTCTGAAAGACAGGGATACAAATGGGCCAGTTTGGGATAGGAGTCCTGATGAAAATGTGAGCTGATATCAGCTGGTAGACTTAAGGGAGGGAAGAAAGGGCAGAAATAGTCACAAGTGAGACAGTGTTAGAGGTCACAGCTTGGTGAGGATAAACAGAGCAGTCTCTGCCTATTAAACCACACATCTTTCCAGAGCCTCAAATCTACTATTAAGCATCTCAAATTGTATCCATTAAACTTCAATCTCTCTCTGCTCGGCTTCTCTAGTGCAAATGAGAACAATAATATACCCCTCATCTCAAGAGCAGTCCTGTGAAAATAAAATTATCAACATTCATGAAACATTCATCTATTCATACCGAAGCTTAGAAATGTGGAATAAATGAGACATGATGTCAAGCACTGAATAGCAAGAGGAAAATCCAGCTCCCAAATAGCTGTTCATTAGGTGAGCTCTATACATTGAATAAGCAGTGTCCCGTAGAATAAGTGAGATATTTGACTAGGTAATTACCCTTTGGAGCTCTGTGTATGCACACCTGAGGTCTCACCACTACACAGTGCTTGGGTTTGTGCCTTAACAATATTTATTCATGAGTGTAGTGGGTGCACAAGAAATGTGTGCATGTGGGTGCATGTATCAATACACACACACATATATGCACGTGCATATGGTACATAATAATGCTAACAACCTCATAAATTCAACATCTGGTCCTAATTAAACTGAAGGGCCTATATAAAGAGCCATATGAAAACATGCAGCTGTAACCTGTTGACCTCTATTGATAAAAAAAGAAAAAAGTCTGTGAAGCTGTGTTTCAACATATCAAGGGACAATCACTCATTTTTTCAAAGGTAATCCCCCACAAACCACTTATCCTCTCAAATCTCTACCTGCACACAGTGTTTGCATTAGGGACCTTGATTTATGGATCCCCACTCCTTGGATGGAGAGGCCAACTTCCTGTTGCCGTGGTTACTTAGATCTTGGTTCAAGGTTAAACTACTCCCAAATCAAAATCAGTGGCAGGCACAGCATCTAACAGCCAGGTTATTGACTACCCTAGGATGCTTAAAGGTCAAAGACCAAAGTGCTGCTCACTGCCTTTGGGGTGAGTCAATATTTTCAATATTTTTATTCTGTTTCTTCTGAAGAAGTAGTTGCTGCTCAATTACCACCTATCTGGGTTTAGCAAGGTCATACAAATCATTGAGGAAAGTCCTCCCCCTACAGAAGAGATACAAATGTAATGAATTACTTCAAAGTCTACATGGCCCAATTGCAGCTCATCACTGGTGAATCATGGGCTCAGACATCTGTCTCTTGTTTTAGGGGCTTGGTTTCTTCAGCCTGTATCCCTCACCTCACTGAAAATCTCCTCTATATTGAGGAAGAAGGGTAATTTATGGATCTGGACCAGTCAATAAAGGAGAGCCATCAGTTTTCTTTCCTGGATACCAAAACGCAAACAGAGATTCAGAGGTATTGCTGGAAACACGCGGAGGTGCAGCAATTTGCTGACAAGGTTTTGATGCATGCTGCAGTAGTGGAATGTCTGTCCTTCAGTGGGCAGACCTGCTGGTGTGCTATCATCACCTCTCATTGCACTTTTTCTTGTCAATTGGATTGCTCTGTTCAGAAGGCCTTGGGTAGGAGAAGGCCCTAGTTCAACCCATCTAAGAATCAGGTGAAAATATCCCATCCCATCCCACCAGAGGGATGTAAGAGTTTAAAATTCACACACTCATTTGTTGAATCAGTCTATTTTATCTTTTGGCACCGCCGCACAAAGAGAGAAGATTCTGTGGGGGCTGGAGCACTTTTGCCATGGAGACAGGCTGAGAAGAAATGAGAGTTTTTCAGACTGAAGAAGGCTGTGGGGAGACCATATTGCCCCTTCCAGTACTTGAAGGGAGCTTCAAAAAAATCTGAAGAGTGGCTTTTTTGCGCACACAGATAGTGATAGGACAGAGGGGAACTGATTTAAATTCCAGAAGGGAAGTTTTAGATATTACAAAGAAATACTTGCCTTTGAGGGTGGGGAGGCCCTGGCACAGGGTGCCCAGAGCAGCTGTGGCTGCCCCTGGATCCCTGGAAGTGTCCAAGGCCAGGTTGGACGGGGCTTGGAACAACCTGGGATAGTGAAAGATGTCTCTGACCATTGCAGGGGGGTTGAGACAAGATGCTATTTAAGGTTCCTTACAATCCAAACAATTCTATGATTCTATGATGTAAAGTCATAGCCTGATTCAGACCTTATTTATCACCTCTCTGTTGATCTTTGTGCATTTCCTCCAAATTAGAACCCTTTTCATCCCATGAAAGACCCATACCTTAACTCCCGAGTCCTACTGACAGCACAGACAGCACCACATGTAAGCAAACAATGGGCAGCAAGGAAGGAAAGAAATCAATCATTATGTATATAATGAGAAAGGGCACGGGGACAGGACAGCTTCAAAAGCAGAGGTGGACATGAAGGATTTTATCAGGAGCCTGAAACAGTGATGGTATGATTATAAAGAAATAATGACCATAATCATAAGTAAAAAGGTGATTCAGGAGAAGCACGATTCTAGTTCAGGACCAACTGGCAGAAAGCTTGTGTAGGAGGGAAGACAATGCTGACTTGAAACTGGCCTTTCCTTAAAGATTTATAGCATTTTTCATTCACTGGCTAAGCAACTTATGAGTTCTAACTGAAATTAATACATTAATTTTAAAGACCTGGTAATTATTGTTATTGTTATTAAGTGCTATGTGGTCCAGCTGCATTGTGCTGGGCTCCGTACAAATGGATTAATTTACTCGCCTTGCTTTACTGTTAAATCATGATCACCCTGCTTATTGCATTCATCTGTTTTCTCTCATCGTCTACTTGCACAGAAAGATTCTTGGACAACATGCACCTTTTATTCTTTAATCTGTGTACAGAATCTAGCACAATGTGCACCCAGGCTGGAACTCAAAGTGCCAGTCCAAAAGAGATAATAAATGTTAATTTGCCATTGAAAATGGAAAAAATCAGCTGATAAAAATTGATCTCAGCGAAGCTTCCGCTAGGGAAGATTTTTCTTCAGAGAGTTCATGGGGTTGGATTTGTACTCCCCGCAGATTTCTGGAAATCCACAGCTATACTTAAATTGTTTATGTGTCTGACCATTGTTATTGGAAAACTCTTACAGATGTTTTTTTTTTTTTTCCTTCCCAGTGTCTTTGCACAATGAAGCTACGCAATGCAGCTGTACAGGAATGCACGTCTAAACATGCAGTTAGTCAGAGCATTTGCATTTTGATAACTCCTCAGTTTGGAATAAAGAACCAGAAGAAACCTCATATCTTGGTGAATCTTTTCTTAAGGCTGGTTTTAAATAAATCAGTCAAAAGTTTGGCATTGCATCATATTCCAGAAGGGAGAACTGAATTACTATGTGATAAATGTAGTTAAGGAAAGTAATTATTCTTCTTAAAGTAATATTATTACCTTTCTAACTTATGGAAGTAATTTCCCTGGGTTCTATTTGACGTGTATTATCATTTAAAATAACTGTACTTTCAATGTAAAGCACTGCTTTATGACTTTAAGTCCTTTTATCTTCCTCCCTTTTCCACCACCACATTAAAAACTTCAAATTCCACCTTTTCTAAGAGGGATTTTCTATTTTGCAGAATGTGTCCCCCTGAATAAAACCGAGTGCCTGTGGAATAATAATGCAAAAAAATTACTCCTATTGCCAAGAGGCAAAAATTTAAGAGATGAAGTCTGCTTTATTTCATTCTTGCTATTTTCCTACTTTTTTTTTTTTAATCAGAATAGCTTTAGAGAAAGAAAGAGGGAGACTGAGAAAGCCATCATTAGATAGATCTTCTGATCTTTATCTCCAGTAGCACAGTCAGAAGAGCTAATACTATGATGATAGCTTTGAAATCTCTTAGGAATTGAATAAAAAGAAGTGATAGTGATGAACTCCCAGCTAATAAACACAGAGTGCTTATTTCTGCAGAATGATCAATTTCCAGATGTCCTCAGGCTTGTCTGATACAAGCCTGATTTACTCATTCTCCCTCACTTCACTAATAAAGCTCAAGTCCTACATCAGATTAGAGAAGAGCTGGATTTCCTTAAGAGGCAGGAGGAGGGCTGGCATCATGGCATACAAATGCTGGGAGACACACTAATCTCTTCTGCCTCCTTCTATAACCACCAAGCTGTCTTAAACAGCTGCCTTCCTCTGCTGAAATCATACACTTTATCCACTTTGGGTTAGTACAGTAATGCAGACAATTAATTTGTTATCTTGTTAGTGGAAATTTAATGCAATGATCTAAAAGAACTCTTACATATTGTGATAAACTTTAGTGCCTCCAGGGCACTTCTCCTCCATAGGACTCATTTCACATCCCATCCATTATGTAAATGAGATGTGGAAATAGTTTAGTTCCCCTAATGTATTTGTACACTGATGGATTGCACAAAGTCAGCCCTACTGAAACTAATGAGGTTAAATGCATCTTGCCATTCCTTTCTACTTGGGTGAATCTCTGTGCCTGTGTTCGAGAAATGCAGCGCGAGTCTTCCTCTCCACTTCTCCACAAAGATAATTGTGTTTCCTGACAGGGAGCACAGTGGCAACTGCTGCAATACCTGAAGCCTGGCAAGGATCTCCTCAGCCTGCAGAGCAGCTGCTGTGGCTCTGTGCAGATCTGGGATGCTCTGGGGAGGCTTCAGGTCCCCTTCCAGTTTGGGGACAAAGGCCCCAGGGCCACGTGGAGCTGCATGCAATGACATGCAGTATTTGATGACTGCGTAGTTGTCAGCATTGCCAGTAAAAGGATTAAACCCCAGGAGAATAGAGAAAGAAAGCATTCTTTTTCTGGTCATCAGGACAAGGCTCAAGAGTCCATTGCTCAGCCATAAAATGTAAGTAAGGTGTTCTTCCTAATATCTAAGCTTACCCCGCACTCTGTCAGTGTGAGGCCATCCCAGCCTTGTGTTGTCACTACAGACCCTTTCCAAAATCCTTCTCCAGCTTTCTTAGAGCCCCTTCAGATGCTGGAAGGGCCTCTAAGGTATCCCTAGATCCTTCACTTCTCCAGGTGAGCACCCCCAGCTCTCCCAGCCTGACTCCAGAAAGGAAGTGCTCCAGCCCTCTGAGCATCTTTATGGCCTCCTTTGGGCTTCTGCCAACAGGTCCATATCTCTCTAGTGCTGGGGGCTCCAGGGCTGGACACATCACTGCAGGTGGGGTTCCATGACAGGAGAGTCAAGGTGGAGAATCCCCAGCTTCAGCCTGCTGCCCATGCTCCTGGGGCTGCTGCCTAACAGGACGATCAACTGCAACCTGAATTTTAAAGGACCAGTCTGCTGTCTTTTTCACGTTTGTGGTGAATTAGACTTCCTGGCAGATGCAGTCTTGCTCTTCTTTGCCTTTTGGTTTTGCTTTGGGTTTCCTCTTCCCTGCACCAGTACAGGAAGAATCACAGACCTCCTTCCTCCTCTGCATATTGCCAGGGTGAGTCAGGAGACTGAGGGAGAAGGGACATGCAGCCCCCATCACTGAGATGAAGTCTGTGTGTCTGGAAGATCAGTCTTTAGTGAATTTAGTGAATTCCAAGATGAACACTTAATGGAGCTTGTGGGAACGGTTCCCAGTCCAGGGCAGCACAGGACAGTCACACAAGGTGACTGTAAAAGTGCTCCTGTCCTGTCCCCTCCAGCCCACTGTGTGCCCTTTCCCAGTTCTTCAAATAGAATAGGACTGGTATTCTAAAATATCATGGAAGAAGCCACCAAGTTTTTTCTTTCTTTTTTTTTTTCTTTTTTTCTCTCTCTTTTTTTTTTAATGCCAGGAAGTAATGAACACGTGAAATTAGGATTTTTAGTGGAATTTGGATCAAAGTAGAAGAACACAGTAGTTATATGTGTGTGACAGCAATAAATAAATTTAATGAAAAGAAAACCTGAGGGGTCAAAAGACTAATTCAGAGTCAAAGGCTCTGAGTTCCCAGGCCTTGTGAACAGAGTTTCAAGGTAAAGGGTTCAGAATCAAAAGCTTTTCCTGCTCAGAGACTGAAAATTGAACAAAAAATTACAGTTTACAGTTGTTGGAGACTGACAGAATCAAGAGGGGCAGACAGAGGCTGACAGGGTTGGAGAAATTAAATTTGCTGTTAAATCTCAGCAAATGAATCACTTAATACAGAGTGATGAAGAACTAAAGTCTCTCACAGAGGAGATAGGGCAAAAATTAAAATCTGTGAATGAGGTGAAATGAAAAAAGCATTGTTTGAGGGAGGATGCTTAGGTGGAAAGGTGACACAAAGGGCTCCTTTTTTAAAAAAAACATGAAAAGCCATTAGGTGCACTGAGGGGAAGAAATGAAAGGATCTCCAGGTAGGAGCAAGGAACTACCTAGAATAAGTAGTCATTCCAAGATGAGCTGTCACAGTGGATGAGGATTTGCTCACTGGGGAGAAAGAAAACAGAAGACAGGATTTCTTTCTCAAGAACACAGCTGAGGAAAGACAGATGGGGAAATTTCAGTCCGTAAGTAATGAGAAAAGTCAAGGGTGGTATTTTGAGTTGTTGTTTTTCTAAACAACAGGGATGATCATTTTTAAATGTGGCAGATAGAGCTGATATCCCCTAGGCAAGTAGGGTTGGGAGCAGTTTGTATTTATCACAGATTAAATGGGACACTGGCAGCTCTGGTGGGAGAGTGCTGGCATGAAGCAGAGCTGGAAGAGTCAAGCTGCCTGCGGGGAGAGGACAAATGATGCACAAGGGCTGGGCTGGTGTAATGATGGGAGTAATTTTTGAGGCACATCCATGGTACAAAACCTGATGAAAACTAAGAGAAGTTATCAGAATAATTAGCAAAAGTCTTCCTGAACGAGTTCAGCTGAGATCTTCACTAAGGAAACAGTGTTCCTCCAGAAACAGCTTCGTTCTCTCTGTGTATGCATTAGCAAAAGAAAATATATGTTTGCTGCATTTATTCAGCTGATATATTTCTCTTGCTAACATAAATGTTATATTTGCACCACATCAACTTCAGCAGCCCCATGGTGATGTCTGTATTAGAGAAATAAACTGTGTCAGGGAGGTTGTTGACCCCAGAAATTCATCTGGTTACAAAAAAATGAGAAGAAGAGAACCAGGGGAGCTCCTCCACCGTGGAACTCAGTTCAGTGACATCTGAACTGAGCCCCCAAGGGGTCCACACCTTTCCACTCCCTGCAGCTGCAGGTGAAGGTGGCTGAGAAAGCACAAAGGTACTTGGGGACAGGTGGGGTGAGGATAGGCAGAAAGTCACAGGGCTGACAAAAGCATCCAGAGCTGATGATTTCTAAGTTAGCATTTTCCCTGCTG
The DNA here is from genome assembly GCF_037042795.1 of Molothrus aeneus. Lineage (NCBI taxonomy): Eukaryota > Metazoa > Chordata > Aves > Passeriformes > Icteridae > Molothrus > Molothrus aeneus. Next base: position 2,602,949 of record NC_089680.1, read on the forward strand.
GGCAGGGCAGCAGGGCAATTTCATTTTTGTTCTTTATCTGTAATAAGCTGTGCCACAGTTCATGCAATCAGAGATACTCTGAGTATGACACGCATTTGAAGTGAAATCTCAGCACTTAATGGGAGTCTCCATAGACCCTGCAATCGAGAAGAGGTAAAACTCCACTGTAACAGAGGAGTTTTTATTTTTAGAAAGTCTCATGTTGGCTTTGTTTTAAAATCTGAGTTCATTCATCCCACTTTAATGCTGATTTATCATAAAATGAGAGCTTTATTAGCAACAGAGATGAAAAATAGATGAAAAATTTCAGTACACACTGAAAGTGTATCTATTGTTCTTTTTTCTTCTCTATTTCAGATCAATAGTAAGGGGTGTTTTCTCACCTTCATGAGGAAGACTACAGTAACTGACTTGATTATGAAAACTGAAATCTGTTTAAACATATGTGTAGGCAAGCTTGTGAGTATTATTGACAATTAAATTTATCAAAAATAAGTTAAACAGCATTTGAAAACTACTAAAATACGTGAAAATTATCAAATACATTACAATGTTTGGCTTTATTTAAATAGCTCATAGTGTTCCTATGAATGGAGAACAGACAGCCAGATAGGAAAATCAGAACTTTCCTTGAAATTCCTAATTTTGCTTTTATCCAGTTGAAAAACCCAGTGACACACTATTGTTCTGATATAAACCTTAGTGTAAAATATTCAGTTTTACATTCTTTTAAGAGGAAAATTCTGAAGGAAATACTTTACCCAGAGTGTTTTTCATTAAAATTCTTGCTGGAGACTGCTTCCTATAGTAGTGGAAGAAGAATGGCAGAGAGACCACATATAATAAGGTCAGAGAGTGCCTCTGTGGAGCAGAGACACAAGGAGGGATGTGACTGATGAAGAAAAGGTTAAAGAGGTGAAGAGTGCAAAGTGGAATGAAATAGGGAAAATAGATGGAAATAGGAGACAAAGAATAGATTGGAAAGAAGTTGGAGGAGGGAAATCACTTATTACAGACATGTGTGAAGAGCAGATTGACAAGAACCAGAAGAAAGAGCATACATGGAAAAGTCTAAATGCTCTTAACCACTGACATTTGGAGCTATGTTATCAACTTTAAGGTTGCACATCTATGCTTGACTCACTCTAAATTTGCAGAGAGCTTTTCTTCATGGCTTTGGTGCAAGCTTGTCTTCAGTTTTCACATTTACTGGAGCCAAAACAGAGTATTTTAGGTTCTCCAAGCAGTGAACTGCTTTCCCTATAGCCTTATTCTCTTATTTTATAGCACCAGGCAGACAAAATACAGACTGGAGGATCAGGGTAGGAATATGTTCCCTTTAGCATCCTCTCTGAGAGAGCATCATGATGAAGCAAAGATTATGCAAGCAAAGATTTTTTTTTTTTTTTTTAATGATGACTGCTTTCCTGGGGTGGCAGAATTTTATTGTACAAAAGAGAAGATGGAACAGAGACAGAATCTGCTGAAATTCTGGCCCTGACTGAGACTTTGGTCAGGTCACAGCCCTATGGAAAAAACAGCGAATGTCAGGAAACTGACAAGCACAAGCTCTCCAAACTTTATGCCTAAAATTAGGTTAACAGTGTACTTTCTTTTTTCAGGACTCTGTGTCCTAGTACAGACCAACACGAGGATAGGTCTCAGTTTCAGAAAATTGTTTGTAAAAGCTGGCCTTGTAAGTTTTGCAGAAAATATAGAATTCTGGAAAGAAGAAACCTAAAGGGACTTTATTTAGCAGTTTGGGTGTAAAAAGGAACTCAGGCCTTGTTTTTTTCATACTGGGACATGTGCCCAGGAAAACAGCTCAATCAAATTCAGTGTTTTGAATTTTCTCTTCACAAACAAATTTATGGATTTGTACTTAACACCCTCCTGACAGTGTTTTCTTTTAATAACAAAGGGAATAGTGGGTTCATCTCACTTTAGGTGGCAGCAAGTCATATTTCTATGAGAGAAATGTGAGAGCTATGTATTTAAGGCTACAAAGATAAAATTAGTGCAGTCAGAAGAGTGGAGTGGGCGTTTCAGCTGAAAAAATGGGGCCTAGTTTAGTGCAAGATTATTTATGCTCCAGGGTCCATTAGCTAAACTTTCACTGACTAACTTTACTTAGTAAAAGCAGAGAAATCTAACTCAGGCAGCAATCTTATGCTGCGGATACCCAGATTTGGGTGAGAGCAACCATCCTCCCCCTGAAGCTCCGTGGCCAAATCACCACTCAACTGTAAATTCCTCCCTCTCAAAAGGAGAGGCTCAAATGTGGACGGTGCATCTCTGGGCCAGGAGTCTGTGCAGGCACCTGGTTGCATTTGAGATGCCCTGAGCTATTTGAAACATGCGAGGGAGGCTGGCAGACATGATAAAGGGCTTGAGACAAGACCTCTGCCCTGCTGCAAGAGCAGCTGGAGGCCAGGCAGGATATTCTGGGCATCTCAAATGACAGTTGACAACTATGTGTGGGCAAGTGAATCAAGTCCTGAGCCTTCATTCTTGCTTGTCCCAAAGTCCCTTGTGGGTAGGGAAATATCTCATCACTGTAAATACCCCCTGTCACCTGGGAAGGGGCAGCACAAACATGTCCTGTCAACTCTTCTCTGAGCAGGAGGTAAAATGGCTGTGATGCAAGACATCAAGGTGTATGGGCAGCAAATTTAAACCGTGGAAATGTCCTCTGATCCTTTAGGATGCATTTGTTACCCAGGCTGAAAATTAGGAATTTTTTTTTCCTGCCCCAAGGCAAGGGTCTTTGGCTTCACATTGTAAAGAAGTAAGCATATATTTCTATTTCCATCAAACAGACCATAAAATAAATAATAATAATAATAATAATAATTATAATAAATCTATCAAATCAGCAATTTAAAATTGAAGGTGGGAGACAAACACAGGAACTTACAGGATCTCCAGCTCTACAATTGCTGTTCTGCACAGAAGAAATCAATGAAACTAATATAGCCTATCCAGCTGATAGAAGAACAAGCCATTCCTAAGTGCACAATTTGCTTCATCTGTGTTTGAAACTACCTCAAAGCAAAAAAGGCAATATGTCTCAAAATGATGAGACAACTAACTAAGCTTAACATTTCCTCTGTCCTCTTGTTTATCCATTCTTCATCATTCATTTAGTTTTGGTAAAATGCTCTGGAAGCAAAAGCATCATGATGACTTATGCACATGTATCACTTTAATACCGCTCGACCTCTCAAGAAAAAAAAAAGCTTCTCAAGGCAGCCTAAGTTATGGTTTTGTCTTAATCCGGGTTTCTCCACAGGAATTTCTCTCCTTCCCACAAACAAAAGAGCCATTTCATCTAGAGCTGTGAATCCTCAGAGATAGAAAAAAATCTCCCATGAAATGCCAAAGACGCATGAGTAAAATATCTTCATTTATGAAGATTAACTGTTTAAATGAAGAAAAAAAGTGTTGAGCAACTGGTGGGCATTTCCAGGGCTTGCTGTGCTATTTCTGTACTGCTGTGCGGCTGTTTCTCATTCCAGGAGTTAAAGGGGGGGGAAAAAAGGTCCTCTGTTTTTTAAAAAGATCTGGAACTACTTGGCATGTGACTTCAGAAGTGTTTAGCACAGACCTTAAAAAACGTCACGGACATTTATCAGCCTAGGCCCAAAACCTACTTGCCTGCCTTGTATCATCAGTCATCATGCTAATGAAAATACTAATGGCATTTCAATTGTGTTCCAAGAGAAATGAGCTGTTTCGACTGAACAGGAATTAGAAAAAAAAATTAAACTTTTGTACAAAGAGTATATCTCTCTCTTTTTATTATTATTAATTAGATGAAGCATTTGGCTTCAATGAAGGCTAGAGTTCCAACTGTACAAGTAACACGGACATACGAAATGAGAAATGAGCCACATCAGTAGATAGAGAAAGGAAGAAAAAGAGTTAAAATAAAAAAATAGAACAGGAAACAGAAATACACAAAATGTTTTCAAATCACTCAGTGGTGTCTAAGCTAAGTTATTTTAGTATTTCAAATGATCAGCAGAGAGGAGACATCTCCAGAGGTCAAGTCATGCCACTTGAGCGAGATGCCTGTGCTTGAGTACAATTCACTGTCCCTGAGTTACCCACACTGGCTGCTTCAAACCCACACAAACTTCCAGAAATCCACACGTGAGTGGCAGGCAAACAACCTACCACCCAACAGCAAGTCAGCAAGACATGCAGTTGGTGATAGAACAAGAGGGAATGCTCTCAAGTTCCATGAGAGATTTAGATTGGATGTTGGGAAAAGCTTCATGGACAGCGTTGTCAAGACCTGGCGCCCAGGCACAGCTGCCCAGGGCAGTGATGGAGCCCCCATCCCTGGAGGGATTTAAAAGCCCTGTGGATGTGGCACCTGGGGACATGGGTCAGTGTTGGGCTGGGCAGTGGTGGAGGAACAGCTGCACTCATGGTCTTGGAGGGCTTTTCCACCTAAACGATTGTGGGTTTTCATGGGTCACACTCCTGTTCCCCAGCCCAGTTCCCTCACACAGACCATCTCAGGGTTATTGTAAGGTGGGCACAGGCAGTGCCTCTCTCCTGGGGCACAGGGATGGGGACACAGATGGCTCAGATCTCCAGGTGGCACCACCAGACTGGTCTTGCACTGTCAGGCTGGAGCAGGACAGAGGTACCCTGCAGATGAAAGTGTCAGTAGGTGGTGCTGATGGCCCAGGGGTGCAAGTCCAGGTTTCACTGCAGCAGTGCACCCAGATCATGTATTTGTTCCCTCCCACAGCTCTCATTTTCTCTGGAGATCTTACAGATTCATCATGTCATCTTCACAGCTGGACAATGTCCAGTGCAAATTTTGATTCTTAATTTTTTTCAAGTGCCATCTTTACAAGGTTTTTCACTTTTTTTTTTTTTTTTTAAATCCCTCTGTTCTGTTGAAAAGTGGGAGTGACAGCGCAGTTGGGTGGGTGCAAGGCAGTTCAGCCCACCTCAGGTGGGGACAGGAAAGAGGTGCCCTTAGGATGTCTTGTAATGGATGTATCTGGGTGCCTCAGTGTGGCAAGAGGCTGGGACTGGTGTGAGACAGAGTGGAGGGGCACTTGCTCCCAGGTTTCTGTATGGCATGGGAAAGCACTAGTGCCTGCACCAGTGGGGGAGCAGACTTGGCGGCCCAAGTCGGATCCTAGACCAATTGCTTAGCGTTTTGGAAATTTTTAGCAAAAAGATGAAGGCATAGGGGATGCAATGCTTAAAAAAAAAAAAAAGAAACAAAAAGAAAAAAAAAGAAAAGGCCCAAAAGATTTTAAAAACAATGGTGGTGGAAAACCACAACAGTTCCTATGTTCTGATCTGCCCTGCCATGAAACCAGAACAAATAGGCTGTGGCAGAGTTTTAAGAGTCGATTATAAAACACCCCATCAGAACATAAACATCCCACATTGACAAAGTAATCTCTGTGGATCTCAGTGGGCCTGACCTGGTGCTGCCCTCTTCCTTGTATAGTCATGAATACAAATGCAAGGTGAATGCTGGCTGCCTTCTGATCGGGTGACATTTTACACCCATGTTACTGATGTCAACAACTGCATGAGGGAGCAGAGAATCAAACTCAGGATAACCACTTGCAAAAAATAGAAGAGCAAGCTGAAGGCATGTTTCCAAGCAGTCCAGGCATTTCAGGACCGACACTTTACGTGGCTAAGTCAATCCCTTTTGCACTCCCACATTTACTTAGGGAAAAGCCTTGTGCTTTATGTTGTGCTGTAACACATTGTTTGAGCAGGCACTGCCCTATCTCGACAGGAGAGCTGTTCTCTGCTCCTGCCATCTCACTTTCTGGGTACTAAATCAGTGAGAAGGAACACCCCAGCAAAACTTCTCAGATATCTCTGAGATCAAAGCCTGCAACCTTTGTCTCTGGTATGCAAAGGGAGAAAAATTACGGCTTGTCTCTCATTCTGTTTAAACAATCCTTTCTCTTTTCACGCAAACAAACAAATAAACAGCAAATGCCCTATTCCCACCTGGCGTGGCTGCAACGTTGTGTTTGAGGCTTTAAAAGCGTAAAAGTCAAACCATTCAAAATGATGGGTCCCATAGCTAATGTAACACGGTCCCAGGGGTACCTGGTAGTGTATGGTATTGCTGCACATGGTATTAACTTTTATGCCTTCGTCTATATATGCAATGTGGCTCATTTATGGTTGCTCTGGGAACCGCTATGTTTACATAAATTTTAATTTCCTCTCCTTTGTTTGTTCTCTTTATCATCTTTCTAAAACAAAATTTTCCTTGTGAATTTTAGTGCTCAACCAATTATCCGCAGATGGAGGCACAGGAGAATTGACATCCTCTGATTTTTCCATGTGGCCCTGGCAATGCGCCTCCGCTTTGGTTTGGGCCCATAGGAATGGCAGAGCTCCAGCAGTGACACCAGAGTGCTTCCACCAGAGCAGGCCTGTTCCCACGGGCCGTGGCAATTTTGGTCCTGTGTCTCCTGGGATCTGGCCAAAAACCTTCCTGCTGAGTTGACACGGGCCGTATTTACTGTATCATAACTCATTTTCCTCGTTTGGTTTTCCTGTTAAATGAATGCAGCTCGTGAATGGAGTGAATCTGGTGGTTGACTTTATCCATCCACACGTGAGTTATATGCCTTCAGATTTTGGTGTGAAAGCCCTTTGTCACATGCTCTGATAACTAAAAAGGTGTTTACAGCTGCTTGAAATGCATCTCTTGCTGAAGCTTGCAAAACTGGTGCCTTGCTCAGAGCAGACCATGTTGTAAAACATCACTTTAAATGATTGAAACTGTAGAGATGCCAGTTGCACAGAAACAAGATCCATGATGGTCCAGCTACAGATTAATGCAGTGATCTTCATGAACTTGTAATTAAAATTCAGTGTTGACAGGACCAAGCCCTGCTACTATATTTTAGGGAAACAAGGAATAACAGATAAAGCTAAATTATAATAGGTCGATGCAGCAAATACAAGAAAAATATGGCAGTTCTCAGCAGCTGTGATAGGAATCCTTCCTCTTCTTGAATAATAAAGGCTTTTGCTAATTTTAACCAGAGCTGAATCTGAAAAACCTGCAGTCACATGTGACTCACAGAGCCCCAAGGGAAGGGGAGGTGGGGGGAGATATGTGTGTGTGGATGTCTGTGTGTATAATCTAACAGTGCCCAGAGCTTTTGAGATCCTGGACCACTTCAATCGCACAGGCCAGATTCATTAAAAACCCTGGCTACATTCCAGCAGTTAAAATTGAAGCGGCATATTTATTGCATTTTGCTCAAATAAATCTGAAAACGTGTGAATCATATCCCTCGGAGAGATGGAGGGAAGGAGTAAACAGTCTCAGGCTGGAGCTCAGGAGCGGGGCACTGTGAGGAACAAAGATGCGGGAGGGTCACGGCCGCAGGATGCTCCAGGACACAGAGGGTTTGGGAGGCTCAGGGCTCACTCAGTCGCCATTTTCTGCGACTGGGAGGCTGCTGTGCTGGCCTCAGACCCTCTGTTTGGTTTTTTTGCCTGTTTTTTTTTTTAATATCCACACACACACACACACACACACACACACAGATGCATGCATATATTTTAAGGAGCTCCTCAGCTTATGCAACTCCGCTCCTCGGCCCTCTGTGGTTTTCCAGATGCTGTTCATGACGCTGGCACCTCACCCCACTTGCAGCTGCATTCAGCTGGGATTCAATTACAGCCTGTCTTGCAAAAGCAGGTTGGTTTTTCAAAGATAACATATTTTGGGGAGGAATTTTTTTTTCCCTTCCTCCAAAAAAGCCATTTTTATTAGGAAGGGAGAGGCATGACTTGTAGATTGATTTTGCCAGGTGCTGAAGGGCTCCAGATAGGTCCTTAGCACCCACAGTATTGTTTTACTTCAGCACTTACAGAACATGCAATACCCCGCAGGTTTCAATTCTGTGAGAAAAAAAGTGCTGGCAGAGCAGGCTCCAAGCTGCTCCCACGGGGAAACTATCAGAAACAGCACACAGATAACCATTTTTGTCACCACTAATTTTACCAACTGTAATCAGCTTAAAATTAGGAAGCCCAAGTATTGATTTTCTTCTTTTTTTTTTTTCCTTTTTCTGAACAGAATTTTTAGGAGGAAGGAATTTAGTTAGGCGCTGCAAGAGCAAGAGGTAATTGAATTGAAACTCCAAAGTCCAACATGAACCTTGTTCAGGCAATCTGTGGCCGTTCCCAAGGTTATCCTGTGCACTGGGGGGTCCCATGTCTTGGCAGCAGGGTGGGAGGGGAAGGAGAGGTTTTCAAGGCTGTGGTGTACTCTGGTGCTGGGACTGAGAGAACACTGAGGAGCACAAGGGGCTGGGATGGCTGTTTTCAGCTCCAAGTCCATGTTTTCAATTCATCACACCCTCCTATTCAATTATTAGTTGCACTAATGAATGCAAATTAACAATGTTATTGCTTTCTTCAAGCTTTGCATGGTGCTCAGAGGCTGAACACAGTAAGGGAATGCAGAACAGAGACACCACTGCTTGTAAAGAGCCTTGAGAAACCAAACAGAGCAATTTCATTACATCACTTTTACCCCAAGACTATGCAAGCAGCCTGATTTTTGGGAATGACAAATGTTTGCCCATGTTCTGTGGTGGAATGCTGAGCAGCAGCCAGCAGCAGCAACCTTGGCAACCCAGGTGGATAAAGCATGGAGGTTGGATGACTAATGTTGGACAGACACTTGGGCAAGTTGGTCTACTCTCCCCTGCCTCAGTTTCACCTGTCTGTAAGAGGAGCAGAAAACACCTTATCCTGGCCACAGGGCTTACAGAAATAGTATGCTATATGAAGATGAAATAAAATTGCTTGGTCTAGAAAAGGTATGGTGCCTCTTCAACGAAAATATGTTGTTTTTCAGATCAGTCAGAGAAACAATAATAGTATTATTTGTTAGATCAGTACAGCCCTAGCTTTCCTCAACCCTTCTACGTGTGTTTTATTTGCATGCCATTAAATCCAAATGCTCTTTTTCAAAGACTTACTGGAGTCTGTTGCAGAGGGAACAGCTTTAGCACAAAGGAAGAGAACAGACTTGGAAATAGGGCTGCACTACTTTGATGAAGGAATTTCTTCAAATTACAGCAAAGATGGAATAGCTAAGGCAGGCAGAGCAGCAAGAAGGGCAGTGCAGGCGTGGTGCAGCAGCAAAGGCCCTCAGTGTGTGTCCTCCTCATGCCACTGAAAGGCTGAAGGAGCACGGAGCTTTCACGGGTCTCTCCCTGCCTGTTTGATGTATTTAGCTGCAGAGGGAAAGCTCGCAGGGGCTGTGAAGGAACCAGACTGCCTTAAAGGGATGCAGGAGTGGCTTGTGGCTGAGAGCAGCTCAGCACAGCCCCCCAAAGCCCACCTGGGGAGCTCCTTCTGCCAAAGGGCCCGGGCACAGGGAGAGGGGGGAGAGGTGAGGCCGGGGTTTGCTTTGCTAAACTTCCCTGCTCTGGGTTTGGTTTTGGGAAACAGCACCCAGTGGTGGTTCAGAGTGAGCTCCTGTTTGATCTGAGTCCCAGAGGTTAATGACAGCTTTGCATGTGTCTCATAATGCCATTTGCTAGAGCAGTGCAAAGGGTTTTTTTAATATATATTAACAGATGTGGTTATCCAGAACCCCTGGAGGTGAGAAACATGATCCCTATCTCTAGTGGGTGAGACTAAACAATCCCATTGATTTTGTATCATGTTTTCTCTTGAGTTTTAATGGGGAGGCAAACACTGTATCCTAAAGTCAGAGTTTCTGTATTATACCAGTTGTACTTCTGGGATGATGATAGAATGTTTAATTCCCTAAATAATCTTTCTTTTCCCAATTAGATAATTTGGAGACACAAACAGCAATTGGAGGTCCTCTCCAGGGGTCTTAGGGGAACATCACCATCATAGCAGGGTGACACTGGCATGAGGTGGTATCATAGGGACTGTGGAATAAATGAAGAATTTGATCCATGGAGGACAACACTGAGGGCCTTCAGCATCTCAGAAGATCATTCTACACAGTAAAAGGAACAGCCATTGACAACTATTTTAATGACCTGATCCTCAAGTATACTAAATAAAATATAGTGAAGAGGGAAAAGGGAGGTTGTTTACCCTTCCCACACAGGGCGCTTATAGCCTGCAGGTCTCTACTTCCTGAATCTGTTTTCCCCACCTGCATATTGCTGACTACCTAGTGGGCTGCTGGAAGTGTCCTGGTGGCTACACGTTTTTTCACATCAGAGCATGTATCTCAACAGCTTTATTTTGTAAAAATAATATTGAAAAAAAAAACCCAAAAAACAAACAAACAAAACCCTCCCCCCAAAAAGAGAAAAACTCCAAAACCCAAAGAAACCCCCCCAAAAAGCAACAACAGCAACAACAACAAAACCAACCAAAAAAAAAACCTCCAAAAAACCCAAAACTAAAAACCCCTTCAAACCAAAAACAGGGTATAAGTACTTGCCTGTGTTGACAGGGAGGAATTCAGGGAAGGTAAGGAAATGTTGTCTAAATATTAGCCCATCTGACTACTGGAATGTGTTTAATAAAGACATTTTTGATGATAGCATGGTACAGTGTCCACTAAAGCCTTCACTGGATTTCTATTGACTGCAGTGTGCTTTGGATTAGTCCAAATACAAAATAAAATAACATAATGTAATATAATATAATATAATATAATATAATATAATATAATATAAACATCTATTTTGTCAATTTGATGGATTTGTATTTAGCTGAAAGATTCCCACTAAACTGAGTAAGAATTGTGAAGCTAAATCTCCAAGCATGACTTCAAAGATTTGGCCAGAGAAATACATCAAGGCTAAGCAGGACTTCAGTGGACACAGTTTAAAAGCAAAAGCACGGGCCTTGAAACGCAGTGCCAGCTCCCTGCTAATTCCCTCTCCCCTCAAGCGCATATATTTTCCTTTAAGGAAAAGTAGGGAGCTTGCAGACCACTTGTGTGGCGCGTTATTTGCCGCCTGCAAATAGAAACAGGCATGCGGCAGGCCTCCGAAAAATGCAGTTTGTAACTGTAAGACCAACTGACCCTCAGCACTTTGTGGCCCCCACATGCAAACAATCATCCATTGATTCCCAAGGCATCCAGCTTCAAACCCGCCCTTGTTTTCCAGAGACCTCCAGTTGCAGGAAAGACACTGCCCTGGATAATTCCCCCTGCCCGGGGGCTGCTCGGTATTTCTGCTGCTCGCTTGAAGTGTTATCAAAATAACAACGGCTTGCAAAGCAGAATTATTGAATGTTGGTTTTTCGCTGCTTCAGAGTAGGGGCGATGAACTCTTGGCCGCACAAATGGGCTTTTATTGCCGCCCTTTTGGCACATCTGCCAGAAGGAATATTGAGGAATATGATATGGGAAATATACAGCACCGGGAGGAGGGATGGAGTAGATCAACCACCACTGCAGTGTTTCCCAGGGCAAATTTCAGTGAATCAAAGGCCATCAAGGAAAGCTGCTTAAGCCTCTGTGCTCTCTATAAGCACATTACTCTATGTTTGCCACAAACAAATCTGCTTTATGGGCTACAGGGAAGACAAGGAGAGACCTTAAAAAATGAGACTGGAACAGTAAATGCTCTTGAACCATACTTCAGATCTTCTTCACCACAGCAAAAGCCTGCATTTCCATTGCTTCCTTCAGTAAAATTGGAATTATTTAGGTCACTTTAGTATGTCAGTAACTTGAGGGTGTGAGGTACAGAACAGGTGGGCAGCACACACCACACTTACTCACCAGCCACTTGGGGTGGTCTGTGATCATATCACAGAATCAGGGAATCATTAGGGTTGGAAAAGCCTCTAAATTCACCAACTCCAACCATTAACCAGCACTGCCAATCCCACACCAAGCAATTCTTTTGCGTGGAGGAGGTGGGGTAGTCTGTGATGGGCAGGGATGAAGCCTGTGACTGCAGTCTCCCTGCCAAGGCAGCAACTCCTCTCGTCTAAGAAAGGATTTGTGTTTTCACTGGTACATTCAGGTAGATTGATATCAGCTAATTGGGAGTGCCTGATGGGCATGGTCAGAGCTTGTGACTCAGCTTGGAGATACCTATCTCAGGATGGAGATCCCACAGACTATAATGACTGACCTCTCCATTTGTCCTTCCCCTCTCTCATCCCAGACGACACAGTCCTTAATCCCTGCTACTCAGTGAGACCCTGATGGAAGATGGTGCATAACTCTTAGTGTGAACCATCCCAGCAACACAGGGCACTGACCTGGCACGGCCTCTGGGGAAGATGCAGGATCCCCTGAATCTCTAACAACACAAGTCACAGCCCTCAGTCCCTCCTGGCATTTCTTCCAGGTAATTATGGGGCTTCACTTTACTAAGGATGTGACAAATTAAACACACACACACATATGCACACACACACACACAAAAAAAAAAGAAAAATAGAAAAGAAAAAAAAAATAAAAAGGATAAAAAGGATGAACCTGGTCTTGTGAGGCTTGTGTAGAAGAGCTAACAGGTGAGCCCTGGAGGAGAGCACCTCATGGGCTAGGGAGATATTAATTGCTGCTTAGGGGCCTGAACTTCCTAACTGTTGAATATCTCCCAATAGATCCAGGGAAGGTTTCTGCTAGAAAATTGTTGCCCTTACTTTCCCCTGAAAGAGGCATTCAACAAGCTCACAAGAATAACAAACAACACAGGCTAAAGCAGAGGAGTTGTGGCTACATGCAAAGCAAGAGCCATGAGGGAATTTCCTTTCATGTCTGAATCTTACTGTATTAAAAACAACTGGACAAAGATTGCAAGGGAAGTCTGGGTGGTAATCTGAGCATCCTGTTCTGACCAGCATGCAGAAAGACTATGGGAAGAGAGAAGCCACACAGACAAATCCTGCCAGCTACTGCAGCCATAACAGCTTGTAATTTCATTGCAACATATTTTTCTTAAAAGTGGAAACTTTACAAAATGAGTGATGAGTGCATGTCAGATGTCTTTAAAAAAATTTAAAATACCCCAAAGAAACTAAAAAAAGAGGCAGGATGGCATCCCTTCTTCTGTTGGGGATGAAAAAAAATAACTTACTGCTCCCTGCAAAGACACGAAACAACAAGGTGAAAACAATGGAAACTATTTCATATATGTAAATGAAATGAAATTTAATATTTGAGTAATTCCCCAAACTGCTGATATCTGAGAGCATTAGAATCTTTTGGGGTGTTACAGTATTGTTAGAACATAGGGATCATGTCTCCCGATGATAATTCAGGAGAAAGAGGGTGACTTGTTGAATGTTTTGCTGGGAGACTGTGAAAGCAATCAGTGCTGAAGTTAACCAAGACCAAAACTTTATGTTTATGGGGTTTTGACAGCCCCAAACATGTGGTGACAGAGAAGGTATGTACGCAATGACTTTTGAGCTCAGCAACTCAACAAATGGATTTTTGCAGATTTTGAGTGATGTATCGGCTGGTCTTGTCCAGTGTGACAGATATGACTCCCTTGAACCAAAACATAGTTTAAAAACTCTTAGATGAACACCTAACTACTTCCTCCTCAGGACTTTCCCGGAGCTATCCTTATCCTTCAGCCTGGATTTTGTTTCTTAGAGTAAAACCACACTCCAGGACTGACTGGTCTTCGTTTGTCTCCAAAGGGAGCAATTACTGAGACTTTCAGTTCATTTCCCACATTTCACATCTCCTTGCTCTTTTGCCCTATAGGAAATGAGGTAGAGAATACAGGCTGTGACCAGCATTAGACATTGCTAAGGATAAATCAGGTTCCAGTCTACAAAAAAGTAGCTTTCCCCTAAGAACATCTTTCTCACTCCTTATCATTCCTACAGTCCTTGACTGACTTGTATTGAAGGGTCATTATGCCAAATCTCTGATACTGGATCTCTGCTCAAGATGCAGCTTTTGAAGGGTGAATGTCTGTGTAATTGCTTGTTGCAGTTACAGCACTTGTTTTTTTCCCTGAAAGAATCCCATCTCATTCTAGTAGTTAACCTAACAAAATTTGTGTACTTTATTTTCCAAGTCCAACTTTCAGGTGGAGAGGATGATGAAACTGTTGCAACAGATATTCCTCAAAGAATTTGGTTTACAGAAGCTGAAATGAAAAATAATATATATCTCTCTCTTTGTATATAGATGTACATATATTTATATATAGATATGTATACATATGTACCAAGTCTTAAAATCACGCATATCCTCAACAATTACTATGAAAATTAAATAACATTTTATTTACTTAGACTCCACAGACCATGGCATGTGGGAGGAAAAAACAAGTTATGTCTGAACATTAATATGCGTGTTTCCAACTCAAAGTTTATTTTTCCTTCTCAGAATGATATTTGTCATTTACTTAAAACCCAAAACCATAACAGGGCGTACATTGATCTTCCAGTACATTTTCCCTTCAGCGTTCCTGCCACAGTCTCCTCCTTCCTTTAACTGTTTCCCAAGTTCCTAAACTAGATTACATCAGTTCAGGAGCGGGAGTCCTGAGTCTTTTCTGCTTTTGGAGAGCAAAGTGACTTAGCACAAAAGTTGGAGAGGGAAGAAGACAAAAAGCCACAACTGAATGTCCAGGGATCCTGCGGTTATGACTTGTCTGCCTACTAAAAATGCTGTTCCTCATTTTCTGGTGTGTTCCTTGAAAGCACGTCTGCCTGCGTTGGTGGGTATCGACTGTCCAAGTTTAGGTCAGATATATTAGAAATGGAAAAGCCATATTAGCTCAGCTAGCCCATCCTTCCAGCTGTCCCAGAATAGTCAGTTCATTCATCCTTAAATGACTGGGCTTCCCCAGCTTCCCTAGGGAACACTATTTCAAACTCTGATAGGTTTTCCTTCCACAAGCCTCTCCTGATGTTAGATTAATTTAGTTTTGGATACTGAAGGGGAGGGCTTAAAAATGTCTTCTGATGTTGCAAGGACAGTGCTGTGTGTGCTTTATTCAAAATAAGAGATTTTTTAAGCTTCCAAGCATCTGCAGAAAAGGGTTTTTAAAGGACCCTCAACTGGCCCAGCGAAGCACCAGTTGTTTAAAAGTTGTTTTGCATATGGATATCAATAGATGAATAAACATATGTGAATATATACACTTGCGCATAATACAAAAATAAAGAGTTATTAAAAGCTGGTGTCAGGTCTGAGCTTATCTGAAACCCTTTTTTGAAAGCTTTCTGAGGGGTCATCTCACTGGTCCTTCTGCCACAGGCTTGAGACTGCCTCCAGGGACGGATGAACGGGTGTTTTAAGGAGGATGGAACGTGACCCTTGCTGTAAGTCATTCTTTTTATATACAGCTTCTTTTTATACAGTGTGGCTTAGCTGTGGAAAGGGCTCTTCACAGCTGTGATGAGCACCCTTCCAGGCTGTACATACCCGTTTTTTTAGATTGTCTAACCCTGCTCCATGAATAAGACCTTTAATAATAATAATAATGGTGCAAAGTCCTCCTCAGTCTGCACAGCACTTGCTGCACTGACAGCAGACGTGCTCCTGTGGCTGGGAAGATGCTGGAGGAAGCAGGAGGAATGGTCTGGCTCTGGCACAGCCCCATTCAGAGTGACAGCCTTTTAGGGTGGTTTGTGCTGAAGCCAGTTCAGCAGTATTGCCCACATTACCACTGTTGTTTGTCTTTCTCTGCAGGCACTCGGTGCTGTTACTCCCTTGTCTTGGCTCCAACACGCATCACTCACTGACCTCTTTTCAGTCTCTGTGGCTCTCTTCAACGCTGGCTTTGCTGGCTTTAAGAATTAGGGCTCTAATTTCCCTTACTGGCCTTGGCAAAAGAACTGGCAGCTCAGCTCCATTTTTTATCTGACCTTGGTCTTATGTGCTGCCTTCTCCCCAGAAATTTGCCTCTTCCTACCTACCAACTAAGCAGCTAATTTACTCTGTGGCCACAGCAATAACTGATATTCAAAAAAAGCTTTTCTCACCAAACAAATGTTATTGTCCTCCAGTAGAGGCAGAGATAGAGGAAAGTGTTTGGGCATAAAAGTGCTGCCACTAAGTTTTTAAATTAAGACACTGAGGCTGCGTGTAGGCTGAGAAGGAAGGGGGATTGGAAGGACAACACATGGACAGCATCCCAACATATTTCATGGCACTGAGTCCCTGATTTATCCAGAATGGCTAATGGATCTTCCAGCTGGCCTGGTCGGCAGACAGTTGCCAAAGGCAATGCATGCATGTTGGAGATGGCCATGGTGGCTCTTCACCTGCTCAACAGAAGTCCTAAATTGTCTGGGCTAAGGATGGCTCTGGCACCTTCCCTTTGAAAATTTTCTGGGAAACTTATCAGAGAAAAAAAGCATCCCTGAAAATTTAGTTGAGGTCTTTCTGTCATTCTTTTGTCTTCCAAAGTTTGGTTTTGAGAAAGATCAAGTAGACGTGCATGAACTACAGGGGGAAGGCAGAAAAGAAACATTGTCCTTGGCCCTTGTGCAATAGGGGAAAAAATAGGTTGTAAGATGCAAATTAGGTGTTTTTCTATCCTCTTTTTATCCATTAAGGATTCACTGAAGTGGCTTGAGAAACAGCATTCCCTGAAAAGCATCAGAGGGAGAGGGCAAATGGTAACTCCCTCCACACAAGCAGGATTTGAGTTCCTGGAGCTGTGGAGCGCTGAAATTTTTTGCTGCCTTCTAGTAAACAGAGATGCCACTCCACTGAGCTGACAACAGTGTGACACAGCCTGTGGCTGTGACATTGTTGTGATTTAAATAGATCAGAAATGGGCCACCATGACCACAGTGAGCAGACAATGGGAGAGGTGTGGGTTGTGAGAACAGACAGGTAGATAAATGGGCAGGGAGAAAGAGCCAAAAATAGTACCCTCTAATCCCAAACTAGAAATGAAAAGTCACAAGGGTGGCTTTGCCCTCCTCCACAAGTTCATCCTGAGCAAGTCACCAAGTCTCCCATTTCTCACCACAAATGCAGGGCAGAATCTGCAATGATGAGCACATAGGCAGCTGGCAAAGTGATTCTCTGGAAATCATAAAATGCTGAAGTCTTTTTTTTTTCTTTTTTTTTTTTTTTTTAACCCCAGCCATATGATTTCTGCTGATGGGAGACCTACAAAGAAACAGGCCAGCACCAGAAGAATGCCTGAGGCTGCTGCAGATGGCCAGGTCCCTCAGGATCTCAAAACCAGCCGAACAAACAGGCTGTGGCACTCCAAAAAGTTCACAGCATCTCCATATCCTGAGCCACACTGATCTTAATACCAACCCCTGCTCATCAGAAATGCCCTCAGCACCCCAGGAGCAGCTGAAACCCAACCATATGCAGCTCTCTGTGTGATCTCCCCACAAACAAGTGTTAAGATTATGCTCAGACCCCATGTGTTCAGCAGCCTCCCTGCTCCTACAGATGAACCGACCTCGAAGCTGTTAATTTTACAGATGCTGCTAAGCCAGAATCTGAGTTATGAGAATCTCTAAACATTAGCACAGCTGTATGCTTTTGCCCAGTCTTTGCAAATATCCCTTCTCTTTTTAATAGACTAGTAGGGGGTTCAGAGCCCAAACTCAAGTCAGGGATCTCAGCAGGATGCCAGACTATTTCGTGTATAAAGGACTTAAATGATACAATATGGATTCCTTACTGGGTTTTGGTTTTTTGGGTTTTTTCTTTTTTTTTTTTCCCCATTTATTTCAAATAATTTCTTTCCAGCCTGTATCCTCTGCTCTGGGGGGCACACAGACTTTCCCAGACACTTTTCCTCTCTCTTGAGCATTTACTTACATGTGTTTAGAATATACTGATAGCTTTTGAGACAGAAAATGTAATCAAAACCAACCATAACCCATAGTTGCAAAAATCAAGTGTCTTTAGCTTAAATATTTGCTTCCACAAAAAAAAAAAAAAATGGGAGAAACAGCTCTTGCACTTTAAAATTCTCTCACTGGTGGAGAATTGCCACCTACTACAGCAGAGGGAAAGAGTTATAACTTATCTAATATATTATTCCCAGTCCAGCCTGACGTGCCTAGTTATTTGGATCACAAACAGCTGAAGATATAATGCCAAGGACAGACTTTGACTGGGTAGCTGTGAGTTGAAACCACATTGCCATGTTTCAAAGAGCTTTGAAATGTAAGGATTGGAGCAACACAAGCACTTTGTTGCCCTACAGATGATGGGAGGACGAAGGAAAGGACCTAAGATTACAACCTTGCAGTTGACTTGTTTTCAGAATTTGTAACATATCAGGAAGCCTCCTGATTTCAGTAAAGCTTTGCTGATTAAAGGATCAACAGATACACCCAAAGTGCAAGCCAACGGTTCATTAAACAGAAGCTGGGTTCATCCAAACCCTGGATTCAAAGCTGTGCTGCTCTCTCTCCATTTAACAGCAAGCAGAGACTCCTTTTTATTGAGAAAGCAACACAACTTTATGATAGCACTAAACAGATACAACTGTCTTCTTATCTTGTAGAAGAAAGGGTGCCTGCTGAAATAACTACATTATTGGATAGCTACTGTGTTCCCACAGCACAATAAACTCAAAGTTCAGATCAGTGCCACGCCAATAATGAGTCAATAGTGGCCATATAGGAGCAGAGATAATCAGGAGAGCAGGCAGACAGATAACGCTAAACTTTTATGGCACTCTTCACTCAGATATAGGGGGAGCTGCAATGACTACAAAGAATCACATTAACAGCTCAAGAAAAGAATTGGAAGTCCCTAGCTGCTCCAGGGATTCTGCTGAAGCTCTGGAGTATCCCTGCTCCTGGAGCAAATCTCTCTCTCCCTGTGCCTCAGTTTCCCTCCTGCAGCAAGGTGCACCAAGGACATGCTTTAGTGATGTTTGGCTCCTGTAGGATCTTTCTCCAGGAAAACCCTGGAGGATGGGTCAGGAAAGCTGTGTTGAGATGGTGACACTGATCCCAAACCTCAGATGCTGTGTGGGAGTTGGTGTTCCCACACTGCCTGGTGTGTTACCTGGTTGGGAGCCAAGAAAAGAATCTTTGAGACTTGACCCCACCCCCTACCAATACTTGTTAGCCAGGAGAAGATGGGAGGAAAAATTCCATTTTGACCTATCCTCAAACCTCTTCGCTCATTTCAAAGCCTGTCTGGTGCTTATCTGATCAGCTCACACCCTCCCCTGTGAACACACAGGACACCTCTTCCTGATATTACAGCCAGAAAAATGGGAAATGTGAGTTAAACCCATCCTCACTCTCTGGGGAACCCAAGCCTCCCAGCTCCCAGGACAGTCTCAGAACACTGCCAGCCCTCAAAGGCAGCCTAAGGGTGACCAGCTCAGAAATTTGTAGTGCTGTGGTGAGCAGCCTGCCAACACCACTCATTTATCACCCAGGGAGGACAGACCTGCCTTGGAAACATCCCTTGTTGCCTGTTCCCAGGAGCTGGGGCTCATCAGACTGAACACATTTTAGTGGAAACACTGATATCTGAGCAAGCCCTTTATCAGTATCAGAAACTAGCCATTACAGCCAGCAGAGTTTAAGGGACAACTCAGCCCAGCCTTAAGTGGATTCTTTTGGATGAATGATGTCACTGCTGCACTGGTTCCTTCCTCACCCACGGTTCTCAGCCCATGCTGGGCTGATTTGGCCAGTGGTTCTGGGTTTGGGTCCACTTGCACAGTGCTGCATGTTGGATCCTGCAGCCCATCCCCAGTGGCACCAGCAGAAATGTGTAATGCAAATGAATTATTCACAATGCTACACCTTTCATCACCTGAAAGAAATTGTGCACAGCTCTCACCCATGGCAGTTAAAAATGTACAATGAGAGGGATGAGACAGTCTCTGCTATCCCCTTCCCCTACCCTGAGCCTGCTGAATGTGTGGTTTGTGCCTCACACTCCCTGTAGGCAGCAGAAAAGACAAGGGTCTGGGATGTGCCACAACAGGCTGCAAAAATGTCTTTCTTCTTTAAACATTCTCAGTGCAGAAAGAGGATCTGATTCCCATCACCACCATGGAGCAACATCCCTGCAGCCAGGGAGGTGAGATGGAAATGAGCCTGGGAGACAAGGGCTGAATGCTTGATTGATTTATTGCATCAAAATTTAAGCTTTCAGAGCTTTTCCCTTCTTTTTTTTTTTTTTCTTTTTTTGTTTTACCTGCTAAAGGTTAGTCACTCCAGTCTAAAATAATCACAATCATCATAAAAGGAGTCAAGCTGCTTTTCACCTAAATGAGTTGGGTTTTTTTTTTGGATGCCTCTCTTATAGCAGGAGGATTGAAACAAGGCAGATAAAAGCTGGAGGCTGCAAATAGAGAGGGTAAAGCCACCCACACATTGTAATAACAACCAGTATTTTAAATCTGGCACTACCTTTGGAAACATTTACGGTCTTAAAACATAATTATAAAGATATGGGGGTTGAGAGGGGTAGTGGGAAGAAAGACACACTCTGAAAAGAAGAAAAATGAGTGAAACAACTGTTTAATTTCTTGCTGTCATTGATACCAGAGTATTAAATAAAATCTCGCAGATGAATAAAATGACTCTTCTGAGACAAAAACAAAATTCCATTGGACTGGGCCTGGTTTTTGCAAATAGCAATATGTGTATGCAAAGGAATTCCTTGTCCCTGAAAATGTTTACAACTCAGAAATAATTGAAATCAGAAGCCAATCCTTTCCACAAAAGAAAAAGAAGTTTGTTGGTTTTTTTTTTTTTGGTGCATTATTTCTCTTCCCTTTTCCTTCTCCTTTTCTCCCTCTCCATTTCTGGAGGTAAGACTCCCTGTAATTTTAACTCCTTCCAGCTCAGACCAAAGCAAAAACAAAAACTGCATTCATGATGTGCCAGGTTTTCCCTCAGTGGTTTTAACATTACCAAACCTTTCTGCCTGGGTCACTGTCACAGAAGACAGGTGGGGCAAATCACTCCATTTTTTTGTTATTTTATGTTTTTCAGACAGAGACTGAAAAACAGTTTAAGGAATTTAGTGAGTCAAACCTCAAAGGGCCTCCGAAAGAGGCTTAAGGATCAACATTCCCCAGTTGTTTCAGACACTTCTTAACAGATCATAACTAGGAATTATTGAAAGGTGTGTAGATAAACAATTCTATTACAAGAAAAAATGTCCTGGTGACTCCTGTTTTGCCTGCTTTCCACAACATAAGGATTGCATAGCCCAATTTCCTCTAATTTCCCCTACCTGTTCCTTTAGGTTCACCTTCAGTTCACAGCCAATATGCTGTGAATGCAGTTGGTATTTAATTTTTCTTTAAACTTAGTTTATTATTTTCCATTGCTCCATTTTAGTCATACATGCTTGCTATCAGGAACACCAAATTAAGCTTCAGGGGGGTTGGCTTTTATTTTTGGTTTTGGTTTTTGGAGTTTTTTTGTTTTGTTTTTTGAGGGTTTTTTTGAGTCTTTCTGTGGTTGTGAGTTTGTTTTGGTGGGTTTTTTTTCTTTTTTTTTTGGTTTTTGTTTGTTTGTTTGTTTGTTTTTGTTTTGTTTTGGTTTTTTCGTTTGTTTGTTTTGTTTTTTGGGTTCTTTTTGTTTTGTTTGGTTTTTTTTGTTTTGTTTTGTTTTGTTTTTTATTGGAAAGCATTCCATTTTCAGATAAAGAAACCAAATGTGTAGAATGGTACTTGGATCAGCAGCAGGGTCTAGGAGGTTTCCTGAAGGACCAGCTGCTTCAGTTACCAGGCTGTTTTGATATATTCCTAAGAAAACCATGGCCCTTTTTCTTCCATTAAAGGCATGTCACAAGAAATAGAGGGGTATATGTTAATTTTTATATAACCTGAAACTTTCAGTTTTCTCACTGGGGAGAGGGAGAGCTAGCTGTACACTATTTCCTCTGCAGAAACTGCCCAAATTCTTGAAAAGGAAAAGCAAACATGGGCAGCTGAAGATGTTTTATTCTGTTTTTCCTTTGAAAACCTAAAAGTACATCAGCTGTGCTCCCTTTGTGTTTTGGAGGATGACATTAGGAGGGGCTGAGTTTTCAACCCTGGAGACACCTTGGAGACCCTTCCCATCACATTGCTTCTCCAACATCCCGACCACCCAAGGCTTTTTACTAAAGATGGAATCACAGAACCATTTAGGTTGGAAAATATCCCTTAAAATCATTGAGTCCAATCATTAACCCAGCCCTGCCAAACCCACCACTAACCCATGTTCCCTGAGGCCACAGCTACAAGTCACACTTCCAGGAATGGTGACTCCACCACTTCCCTGTTGTAATGCTTGACCACCTTTTCAATGCAGAAATTGTTCCTAAGATCCAATCTAAACCTTCCCTGGTGCAACTGAGGCTTTGATTTCTCAGAAGAGGAAGTCCTGCTCACTGTTCATGTCAGAGAAACAAATCAATGCTCATGCCTGACTTGGCTCTCACACATAACAGGGCAAAGGGATGTTGCCATCACTGGATTCAGCTTCGTTAATAAGTGCTTGAGCAGCTCAGTTTTGAATAATTTTGGATCATATGCTTTTTTCAGAGTTTTGTAACCTACATGTGGCCTCTTTTTTCATCTGAGAAGATTGCAATGAAACTTTGTGGTCTTTTTCTCACTACTCATTTAAACACTACCTCAAATTATAGTAATCATTCAATGAAAACAGCTTGTTTGGAAATGCAGAAGGGCACTGGCATTTCTTTCCTCCTGATTTACACGAAGACATTTTTTGTTTTGTCCAAAATGGGATCCATTTCTCATTTTCAGTTACCACTAGACCTGAACCTTGGCTGTCCTGTCTGCAAACCAACCAGGTGTGGTCTTGACAGGCAGGAAGAAAGCTTGGGTAATAGGGATGGCAGTCCTGTACCTGTGCATGGCTTTGGGCCAGGCTCACAGCCCCAAGGAAAGCAGGTAGGGGATGTTGGGGGTGTCAGAGATCTCTTGACAATTTGCTGATACACACAGCTGAAAAAGCCAGAGGGTCCAACAAAGAATCCAAGATGTCAGAGTTACTGTGTCACTTGCAGGGTATTTTAATTAATTAGTAAATTAATTAGTGATCTCAAAACAGTGTCAGCTGGAAAGGGATGTCGTGTAAGCACAAACTAGACCGTGATTTGTTCCAATTCAGTTTGGTTTCAGGGCATATGAGATTTTCCAATAAGATCAGGTCATGCGTGTCTTTGTCCATGAAGATGGAGAGTGGCAGCACAGCAGCAAGGCAGCAATCTCTTGTAAGACCAGTGTGTGACTCTCTCCTGTAAGATTGTACTGAAAACAGCTTAAGATGAGGTGAATTTGTAGTGAAGAGACACAAAACCAGAGGTCCATGGATTTTTTTCACTGTATTCAACACTCACTGACTGCCTACCCTGAAATTACTGCATGCAATTGAATGGAGACTGTACCTACCATCATATTTTTAGTGTCATTAACACAGAAAGATTATGCAGCAATTTCAGTCTGTTAAAGAGGCCTGGGATTGGCAGAGATGGTGGCATGGAGATTGCTTCCTTCTTCTGAAAGTGAAACGGTGCTAATGACACCCAAAACAGCTGTGGAAAATGTATGCTGTTGTATGACAGAGGCACCAACAGGCAGGAGTGACCTTCAGAGGTAATGACTGCAATGTTTAAGTTTCCCCAGATGCTGGCTCCAAATAACAACAGGCATTTAGGACAAGGTCAAAATGGGCTGAATTGCAAAAGTAGCATATTTAGCAAAGAGTCTTGAGGTGTGTGTGTGGCATTTCAGCCAAATCTGGTAATACCTGGCTCAGTTCTGCGTGCAGCCTCTTAGGCCTGCAGAAATCCTTATCTAATGTCCCTTTAGGAAGCATTTGGTGCTGAACGGCCTCTTACTGCCTCCAAAACGTGGTGCTAATTAACGTGAACCAAGTTACAATATGTGCTAAAGATTCCAGCTTTGTTACTTATTTAATGAGCTTTGTGGGATTTGAACATGAGGCTCAAAGTAGCAGGGGAAAGCTCATAATTAGTTTCAATTAGAAGAAGTTCCTACACATTACAACTATTTGATAAACTGCAGAGAACTACTGAACAGATACAAATCACTAGTGTTGTTTCATTTGTTATTATACTTATTTTCTTCTTAATTAGTGCTGATTGGCTTATGATCCTAATTAATGCAAAGAAATTTGGAATGGTATACAATGGTATGGTTTAGAAGATGCCAGAGTGTATAACTGCTAAATTATTGCTAATTGTTATTTACATGAGGACAGGAAGACTAAGCAATGTGCTGCCTAATTAGCATTAAAGATATGCTTTCCATTTCCAAATTAAATGAAGGCAAATGGGATAAAATCATTACAGTTACCCAAAAAATCCTCATCTTTCTCTCTAAAAGTCAATAGTTGCACTGCCAACAATTAAGGAAAAAAAAAAAAACAAAACACAAAAAAACCCAATAACCCAAACTAGCCAAGAAGTAAAAGACCTTCCACAAAATGTAGACCCCTAATCCAAAGTGGACACTGTTAAAACCTTTTCAGCTCCCACTTCAAAATGTTCAGTGCTATATCCATTACAAGGATATATTACAAGCAGCAAGCACTGTGCCAAGCTTAATTAGGGAAGACTGCAGTGATTTTAGCAGCCAGTACAGGTGTACCCAGCCTACAGAAATTGCTCTGCTTCAGTGGTTACAAAGAGATGGTGTCTTCAGTTACTCCCTCCAGAGCTACCTGGGAAAGAGACCAACCCTGAAACACCAAAAAAAGTGGACAAAACTCCTGAATTATATCCTGGTTTCTCCACTGACTCACCAGCTAGCCTTAGTATTCACCTCAACTCTGCTTCATCTTCCTCATGGGCAATGCAAGTCCCTTTGGTCAACCCATTGGCACTGGCAGAGCACTCATCAATACAGATTTACATACCCTTGCCAAGGTCTCTGTAAGAACCACTGGATTCTTTAATACATAAAGTGCTGTGTCAGTGTCATGGCAATTTATCTCCTTTTTTTTTTTATATTTTTAATCACTCAATATTGGAAACAAGATAAAAAAGTCTCAACATTACGGTTTATGGAAAACTTGTTATGTGAAAAAAGAAAAGCCCAAGGCATTTTAAAGAAAGCTCCAAAGATTTTTTTTCCTTCTTTATATCAGTTTTGACGGGTTTCAAACAACATAATGTGCAGTGGCTGTCGCAGGACTTCTGTTTGCACTGTGATTTCTGAAAAAATATACATTTCATAGCAGACATTTCATAGCTTTTATGTTTTTTTTGTTTGTTTGTTTCTTTTCCTGCTCTCTTGTATCTCAGTGCCAAGAGAATAGCCAGGATTATCCAATAGGTCTTTTTTATCTCTGATTTCCATGATTTGGTGAAAAACTTCATTCTGCACACTTCTCAGCCCCATACACAAACATTTTTCTTGGCCACTGGCCTATGTTTAAGGATGTCATTCACTTCTCAGGGTTTCTGAAGGTTACATTTTTATACATACATAGGCAAGCATATATTTGGTCTGTAGTACCACCTGTTTTCTGGTTTTGAAAACATTTGAAATTTGAAAAAAAAAAAAATCACCCCAAACACCTTAGAATTGGGAGACTGTAGATATCGGATGTTTTCTGACCAAATACTTTTATACACATACACATCTATGTTATAAACATACAATTGCATATAACCCAGCACTGCCACTGCTTGTCTGAGCTGTCTTGTTCCAATTTGCTTCAGGGCTCAGGGAGTTTGTGCTTCACTGCCAGCAAGGGGCCTTTCATTTACCAGATCAATGCAGATAGCTCAGCACAGCCCTGCAGTGCTGCTGAATGAAGATGCAGGCTTGTGCATGAAAAATACACAGCTTTTCCTGGAGAAAAATGAGCACTGGAATCTGAGCCACAGACATTTCTGTGACCAGCCCTGCACTGAAGGCTCCAATCCAGCAGTACGGACCAAGTTCACTTGGACTTCTTTCTTACTTACATGAAGTCCTCTTTTAAATTATAAAAGTGGCATTTTTCCCTGTTGGGGTTTTAGCCTGCCAAACCTACCAAAACAGGGCTTGCTGGAAGTGGGAACTCAGCCCACAGATTTTACTGATGCCTCTTGCTTTCCCAAAGCTGAGCTTGTGCTTAAGTTGCTTGCTGAAGCCTGAAGGCCTCTAAAGGGTTTAATTTTTGTCTTGAATGCTGTTCACCTCTTTGATCTCGCTGTAACCCATCCCTTCCCTCCTTCTCTCTATATGAACAGCTCCACTCTTCCTCCCAAGCCCCCTCAGCACCCTCTGACACCCAGACCCAGCCTTGGTGGCGCTGCATGGGTGGGTGACACCAGAATCACACGTGTCTTTGAGGACCCATTTGGAAAATGTCAGTTCTATTCCCTGCTGTACTTTTCCCTGGACCATATCTCCCCATCTGAACAATGTTTTCTCCAGATGAGCCATTTTCTAAACTGCTACAGAACTGCACCCTGCTGGGATGCCCCATCCCTGGAAGTGTCCAAGGCCAGGTTGCATGAGGCTTGGAGAAGTGTGGTCTAGTGGAAGGTAAGCCTGCCCATGTCAGGGGAATGTGGAATGAGATGATCTGTAGGGTTTCTTCCAGCACAAACCATTCTGTGATTCTGTGGTCTTACAGCTTTCAGGTTTTATGTCTTCTATATGTCCCCTCTGGCTCACCTCTCTGCCTGCAGACTCACATATTTTAACCCCTCTCATCTCTGGGACTCCCCGGGCACATCTGGCTCTTGCTCTTTGCCTTGCAAGCATCCTCAGAAGCATTTCTTTGCTTCACTATGGAGCTGAAGACTACCAGCCATCCTCTGCCCTGCTACAGAAATTCACCATGGTTCAGCTCTCACCCTGCACACCCCTGTGCCCTCGCCTCCACGCCCCCACTGAAGCCTCAAGGTCTTGTGAGAAGAGAGCACTGTGAGAGAGATGAAAATGTGAGAGGCCTTGAGGGGAAACCACACAAGGAGCAGCTGAGGACACTTGTTTTGTTCAGCCTGGAGAAGGGAAAACTGAGGGGAGAGGAACTTGTAGCTGCCTACAGCTTCCTCATGAGGGGCAGCACTAAATTCTCCCCTCTGATGACCAGGGGCTGGATCCAAGGGAATGGCTTGAAGCTGAGTCAGGGGAGTTTAGGCTGGGTATAAGGAAAAGGTTTTTTCACCCAGAGGGTGATTATGCACAGTCACAGGCTTCCCAGGGGAGTGGCCACAGCCCCAAGCCTGACAGAATTCTAGACCTTGGCGTGGTTCCACAGGTGATGGGATTCCTGGGGAAGTCCTGTGCAGGGCGGCAGCAGGACTCGGTATTCCCTCCAGGAGAACATGGCACAGGCACAATGGGAGGTGGCAGCAGGGCTCCCTGCCTTTCCAGCCTCACAGGTGAGATCCAGCATGTTTCAAAAATTCCCATTAAATTTTCTTTTCGTTCTGGCTACGGAACAACCAGATTTTATTTATCTCAATGGGTTTTGCCAAGTTAGAAGGCTTTTTATTGTCTGGCTGTGAGTGAAATTAATGGCTGCTGCATTATTATCAGGAGAATCTGAGAGGCACTGGAGTCCTATACCTGTTAACTTTTGTTCAGTCAATTTACCAACATTAAGAAGAGGAAAACACTCTGTGTTCTTCATTTATAGGCTGGTGGGGACAAAAAAAGCCTCAGGAACAATGAGGATTAAAGGAGACATTCAAATTTAGAGGACATTTCCTAAACCTTATAAGAAATTTAGATAAGGTCACATAGAGGAACTCCTTGAATATGTATCTTTCAAATCATTTGTACTTCTTCAATTGACAGACTGACAACATTAATAAAAATCAGAGACTGCAAACTAAAATCAGAGGCTGCCTCAAAACTTACACATTTTCAATTCACAGAGCACTGCACGCAGATATCTTGCTGGACTAGATGCCTTAAGCCAAAAATTAGCGTCACATTCTCCCTCCCAGGCTGCTGCAGTTATCATAAAGTTGTTCCCATCCAATGGCTACAAAGCAGCCTCCGTAAAATGAGAATATTGCCATTCCTGTTGCTAGTGGAGATGATCCTGTTACAAGAACAGCATGAAACAGGCACTAATTCTTTGAACTGCTTTCTCAGACCTTGATGTAAGGGTCGAGGAAGGCTGGCTGTTGAACACTGTGGATGTTTGCTCTGTTATGGATTTACTGTCCTTGCTAAAGAGAAGGAGAGATATTTTTTCTGACAATATTGCATCCAGTACTTTTCTTGTAATCATTAAGCTCAATTATCTTTTCACTAAACACGCAGGAGAGCCTTGGAGGGGGCCATTTGAATTTGTGCTTAGCAATTTATCTTGGGTAGATTTGTAAATAGATTAAAGCACTACTTATACTTTATCAAACACTGTGATTTAAAAAAAAACCAAAAAAAAACCAAAAAAAAAAAAAAAACCCAACGAGCATCATGAAGGTACTCTATTTTTCCCTGGTTTTAACTGGAATTTGTTGACCTTGTGTTTAGCAAGCCTTGAGGACTCACTTCACTGCTGTGACCACGTCACATCGGCAACTTTCCACTGCTGAGGGAACAGAGTGAAACCCACCCAACAGGGCACAAGGCAAGGATGACTCGGTTGGGAACTCTCTGATCACAGAATGACAGAATCATTAAGGTTTGGAAAGGCCTTCTAAGGCTGAGTCCAATCATTAACCCAGCCCTGCCAGACCCACCAATAAACCATGCAACCTCTGTATATCCATTGTCTAGGCAAACCCCCAATATATCCCCTGGAGAAAATATCTCTGATAAAAGCATCAGCCAAAGAATGTCCTGATTTGGTTCTAATACATGATTAGAAGCTAAAAGTAATTTTGGAGGAAGGCAGCCACAATGAAATCATATATACAACACACACATGTGCAGAGGTGATGCTTTTAAGAACTACATAAAAATACTTAGAAATATGCAGAATGCATGCTGTTCTTGACTCTTAATGCACAAAGGCCTTGAGATCTATGGAGGAAAATTCCTACAGCAGAAAAAAGTATTTTTTTTATTACCAAAATTATTGATCCAATGAGTGCTTTTTTAAGAACAACACATGGCCATTTTCCTCATCTTTTGCTGGTAACCAAATCTCCCTCCTCCCTCTTACCCTCAATTTTGCTGTTATTGGCTTTAAATTAAGTCAGCAAATGATGGAATTTTTTCACAGTCTAACCAGTAAAATGGCGAGGCATAAAAAGAATGGTGTCAAATCATATCCTCAAAGCTGATTAAAAGTAATCCTGCAGATGCTAAATATGGATTACCACAGCAATTACTGAAAATTCATAACCTTGCTAAAAAGGCATTCTAATGGAGTTCTGCAGTACACTGTAGTTAAAGGCTGTTTGCTTTTTTTAAAAACAATTTGCAGTAAAATGTGTGGAAGTGTGGTCTCATACAAGCTCCATCCAGTTCTCAATCAAAAACTGTTTATGGCTGTTGAGAGCTCTCTGTGGTATTTGAAACAACCACAAAGAGTGTTTTGGCTATCTCTATCTGCTCTTGGACCAACTTTGACCCACATTATGTCCTCATTATATCTCTTTTACAGTTTAAAAAGGCTTGAAATCTATTTCATCCCTAATTTAAGGCCATTTCATACTATAAGTTGCTCTAGGATAAAGACTCTTACTGCATTAAGGTCTGTATGTTCAAGCCTGCCTATTACACAGACTTTGTTTAAAACACCATTACACCCAATCACTGGTGATAAACTAATTAACGAGAATCTGGCCATTTTTAAGTCACAGCCATTAAATAATACATGTGAACACAGTAATTATGAAAACCTTCTCATATCCACTCTTTAATATAGATTTAGCATTATTTTCAGCAACAGCTAAATCTGTGCTGAGCTTCAGCAAATTTTTATATTGGCAACTCCACTACTGCTGTCGTTTGTGCCAAATATCAGCAGTAAAAGTTGTCTTTTTCCATGGCTAAGCTCAGATGGCAGGAGAAGGTCATGTCCCAGCATCAGAATTGTGGAAAAAACTCAGAAGTAAGGATAGGTACTCCTCTGTGTTTTGCCAACCTTTCTGGTAATGCAACTCTGTTTGCAACAGCAAAGAACTAGGAATGTAATGACAATAGACTGTTGCTGTCTTCCTGAAATTAATTTTTTCTAGACTGAAATTTTATGACTTTTTTTTTTGCATTAACAAAACTATATATAAATTTGGATTTCCCTCTATTTTGTCTAAATGAATTAATTTCCTATAGATTTTGTTTTGTAATACACGAGGAGATGTTACAGCTGTAGGCTTTTTTTTTCCTCACTTAAAGAGCAGAACTTAATAAGAATAAGCTACACATGAAAAAAAAGCTGCTTAAGTGCAACTTACAGCATTCCTAGATGAGAACGTTATAGAATGTAAGCATGGGGATGAAATAATTTGATCTAAAGTTTGTTTAAGGTTAACACATTCTTTTTCCCAGTGACTTGGAGGCAGATGGGATATATTTGCAAGTTTTGAAATCAGATGCCTCAATTACTTTTCCATTCCTCGATAAGGGAAATGTTACTCTGCATATGGGGGAATCTGATTACAAATGTTCAAATACTTTGCCCTTATCTAGCATCAGACCATGGATGTCATATTGGAACGTGATCCTTCTACTTAGGTCTGATAATATCAAAGCAAACAAGAAAGAAATGTGTTTCAGCTGATAAAACCATCTTTGCTGTAACAACAAATTAATTTCACGAATCATATACTTAGGAAACAAAGAAAAGAAAGAAATAAGGAGAGACAGAGAGAGAGAGTCTGAGTATTTCTTTTCACACTTGCTGCAGTCTACTACTGCCCGTGGCTACAATTATGTGCTCCCAGCTGACCAGGTCGTGGTGGTCCCAGTCCCACCAGCAACCATCATGATAAATAAGTTTTTTCCTTGCTTCCACCAGCTCGGATTCCCAAGGACATTGGGCACTAATGAGAACTTGGAACACAGGCTCTAGGGAGAGAAGACCCAAAATTGCCCTGCTTAAGAAAGATTTGTGCTTCTCTCTACTCTCTTCCAAAGGCACTAATCAATTTGAGACCTGAGGACTTACTGTTGCACTGTAGGACTTACATCCTACTCTCTTCAGTCTCTGCTCAGTCTCCACTAAGCAGAAGATGCAAGACTACTGAAGTTAAAAAGTTAACTTAGAATTTTTCCAGACTGCTGACGTATTGACTCAGAAGACTTATCTTTTCTGCCTGTGCCTGTTGAGGGAAGAGAAAAGGCTTTTAATTATATCTGTGAAGGATTATCCCCATTTCTGCAGAAGGGCTCTTGACATTTTTGAAGTCTAGGCATCTTCTGTTGCGCTAGCAGTGGAGTGTGTATGATAGAAACAGAGAGTGTTGCCTTTCCAAGTTGGTAAAATGACCTATGCTGCTAATGGCAAAGCCCTCAAAGCTTGCTGTTTAGCAGAATCCTGCACAAATACAGATCAATAGCTTCAATTTGATTCTCACCAGTCCATCTGTAAAAACAGTATCATTCATATGTCTGCTGTCAACACAGTCGCTCTCTATGATCCAAACAATTTGTTGTTTCTATTTGTTTAGGAAAAAAAATCCTCTAAACATTCAGATTAATTTGAAAAAGCTTCTCCTTTTCAACTACTGTGTGCTTCATACTACTTTAGTCCTATCTTCTATGCATCAGAGAACAGTTATCACACAGAAATTACATTATTCTTCTCTCACAGGAAAAGAAAAAAATCATGGAGTGTCTTTGAATCTTCCTTTCACTAATACGCTAATCATGACCTTAAACTAAATAGCAGATATATTTTAGTATAAGACACAGATATTTCTTCTAGATGGTAAGAGCACTGTGTACCACGATGGAGATAATGCTGGAATGCTGTTTGGTTTCTAAGGACAAATTAGTACTGGAAAAACAATGGAAGTTTGGATTTGTTGGGAAATATTACATTAATTACTGCAGCCTAAGTAAATGATGACTAAAGATACAGAGGATAACAATCTGCAGGTGTTTGATGGATGCAAACATAGAGGAAGAGATTTTCTTAGGGTCATCCAAAGGGTAAAAGTAGCAGAAATGTTTGATGGCCAAGCTAAATTAATGGTTTTTCTCCACCTCTAATAGCTATGATTCTGTTATATTAAAACAGGGGAAAAGCTACAGGGAAATTCTGAAGCCATTTCTAATCCAGACCTCACTGACAGATTAAATAGTACAGTAGATTGCAATTTCTTCTTCTGTAGTCAAATGTTAATTAGATTTCTTGCAGCTGTCTGTATATCCTGAGTTGGCTGATGAGCACATTAACAATGTGAGCTGATTCAAGAGTAAAATGAAACTTCCTTGAGAAGGATAATGACACATTGGAAGAACAGACTGGTCCCACTGAAACACAAACCCCACCAGGGCACAATGGCTCTGCTGCATATTTTATACCATGTTCAAATGGCTCTGCTGCACTGGCAGGGTCCAAATAATCCATGAATCTCAGCCCCTCCACTAAGGCAGATATACTTAAAGACACCCAGAGAAATTGGAAGTGAATAAATATTTTTTTCCATCTTTTGCAGACACAGAAGCCAGTCAAGTCACCTGACACTTCTAAGCATTCCTCACATATCTGTAAAATGAGGAAATGTTATTTCTCTTAGTTTATTTTTGGTAAAACCTCATCGTGTCCTTGCCTGAAGAGCACTGACATGCAAGCTATCATGCCACTGTATCAGTGTCACCACCATTAACTCCCAGGCATTTTTTCATCTTCCTGAACCTTTAGCCAAATGTTTAACTGGAGATGGAGGACTCTGTCCTGTTACCTAAAATTGTCTTGGTTCCTTCAGAGTCAGTTTTGTTTCAATTATTCTCAAGATAAGACTTAAAATTCGAATTTGAAACAAAACAATCAATTGAATTCTTCTCAGAGACAAACAAATAGAACACTAAGAATGTGAATCTAATTTTAGATTAAATTCAGATCACTGCTTGAACGTGCAATCTACCCACCTGAATCCTAAGGCCAGGATTTTGACATACACCTTTCTGCTAAAATGAATGAAACTTCAAAAGTAATGTTCCACTTGGCTTTGAAAATCCTATCTTTTATTTTAAAACATGGCTGAGTATTTATACAACAGAGTAAAACAGCATAACTTTTAAAACATCTCCTACTACATCTTCATAAATTAGGGCAGATAGGTGAGCTGATATCAGCTCAAACTCATTCAAACAGAAATCCACTTGCCATATTTCCACTTGCAGTTTATTTGACAGCAGCTTTGTGGGTACTGCCTAGAAATGTCCTTTGAAGGGAACTACTGCAGCAATTACATTATTTTCTGTAAGTCTGATATTTTGTCCTTTTGAAATAATGAAATTAGAGCTAAGGTCTGAAAAACAATCTTGTAATGGAAGCCGAGTGGAATATATGATCTAATAAGGCCTATGATTGCTACTTATGATATAATTGCCAGTCAAATAGAAACTCTTCTGTGAAATAAAATCTGATCTTTTCTCCCCTACATCAAAAAAATTGCTTGAAATGTGACGGCACAAGAGGAGAAAAAAGATATTTTTGCATTTTACTGACGCAGCCTCTATTTGAGCACTGTTCTTGTGATAACCACATAAAGCATTCCTGTTCAAAGGTTCTGTTATTGTCAAGGAGATGAATTATAAAGCAACTTTATATTGTGCAATCTGCAGATTTTATTGACAAAGTTGTCAGGAGCAGAAGAACTGGGAGTCTCTCTGCTTGTCATGGGATAAATAAGAGGATCTACAGAGCTCTCAGCTTCATTCAATTTGTTTAGATACAAGTTGACTGGGAGCATTGATTCGATGCAAGACCAGTTATGGATTTTTAGGTAGGAACATACACAGTGGGGAGTAATAGATGGCTCTAAAGTGAGTGCAAGGCTGAAATTCACTTGGGAGGCTGCAGAGATTGTGCAAGCCCAGCTGTATAAGCATGCTGGATCAAGGGAAGATGGGTCTGATCCTCCCACAGAAGCTTTGTCTCCACCTTCCCCAGCAGCAAAATATTGCTTGACCTCTTCTCCCATGGGGGAGCATCAAGACAGGTTATATTTGTGTGCTAAGGGGTCTTGATTCATAGCCTCTCATTATTTAAAGCTTAGTTTCCCACCCATATTGCAGCAAATGGAGAAAGTCTCAACTGCTGAGTAATGGAAACACCAAATTCCAGCTAATTTGCTGGTTAAGACGTGCCAGAGCATGAGATTAACACAATATTTTGCCTTCCTATCTGTTAAAATGCACCTATTTGCTGGAGAAGTCCTGAAAAGCCAGTACAGCTAATGTGAATGATCAAATAAACCCCATGATCCTATGCTACTCTCCCACATCATCATAATTTAACCTAGTCCTGAAAACTATTTTTTCTCCAGGCGGGAACACCTGAGGAATCAACCCATGGGAAGTCCAAGCCCAGTGTGGGCTTCCCTAGACAAGGGAAAACAAAAAACCAGTGGGGATTAAAGGCTTGTGGGGTGGCTGAAGGAGAAGATCAAATTCAAACAAGCATTCAGCATCAACTGATGTTTTATTAACACAGAGGAAGTTCCCCTCCACTTCTCTGCCAACTGAGCCTAAAGAGTATTTCTGCACTGGGTACCTCCAGTGGTGCTGCTGTAAAGATGGATGGGGCTCAGGGCAGGAGATGAAGAAAGAGGCAAGGGAGGGTGGGATTTATCTCATATTCCAGCCACCCAAAAGTTATATATCTAATCTTAACCAGTCATCTAGTCTGCCCCATAAGGACAGGAAACTGTCATGTTGATTCAAATCTTTGGTTGTATCTCCAAGAGGATCTTCATTGCAAACCAGCCCATTTCAGGCTGAAAATCCATTACATTGCAATTTTCACTGAGTATCAAGCGGGATGGGATTTAATCTGAAATCTCTGGAATAAAGGATTGCTTCCTTAGGCTTTTCAGCCATGTAGGCACCATCTATTATCTCAGTTACCAGGTTTTGACATTTCAGAATCCATGCAAGATAGTTCAAA
This sequence comes from Molothrus aeneus, assembly GCF_037042795.1. Lineage (NCBI taxonomy): Eukaryota > Metazoa > Chordata > Aves > Passeriformes > Icteridae > Molothrus > Molothrus aeneus. The sequence goes on from NC_089680.1 coordinate 2,637,881, forward strand.
CTTGTGTTTTGTTGCTCCGCATGCTGCCGAAGTAATTAAAAATGGAAAATGCTCTGAAGCCTTTTGCTGGTAATGGCACCTTAAAATAAAAGCTCTCCTTCATCTTTGTGAAACTATTTGGTTTTGCACTGGTATAAATTACTTGTTCAGCACCAGTGTAATTTTTGGTTTAATATAACACTGGAGAGAGAACAATGTATTTAGGAGGATTTTTTTTTCCTTAGAATTTATTTTCTTTCAGTTAGATCTCTAGGTAATTCTGTTTACTTTTCAATTCCCAGCGTTGGTGAGAAACCTGTAATGTTTTGATCTTTCAAATATTCTTCACAAAATGCTCCAAGGTCTTTATCTGACAGATAAATCTGTTCTTCTGTTTTATTATTTGTTCAGGCAGAGTTATTCCAAACTAAGAATTTAAACATTGTGTTCCTCACCACAAGTTTAAGCTGAAAGAGAAAGGCAAAATTCAGTTTTTCCTTACTGGGTGAGCTGTCTCAATAAAAATCTAAAATAGAAAATGAATTAAAAATATATGATCCATTAAATGTAACTTCACTGGCTGTTTTTATGTATTCTGACAATTTTCCAACATCATTCCATTTTAAATAACAGATCATTAAAACAAAGCCATAAGAATGTTATCAGTTGATTTCTAAAGAACAGTGATTTAGGAGATCTGGCTCCTACTGCTAGATATAATCCAAGTTTGGGAAAGGCATGTAGCATCTCTGAATCTTGCCAGAGCTTCATAGAAGGATGTTGAAGAACTCTGGCCTGGACCAGTGCTGCCTCCCAGCATCAGCAGCTCTCAGTCACTGGAAATGCTGAAGGACTACCCTTGACAGATGGAAATAGAGACAGCAATAAATCATAGAGCAGGGATGCTCAGATTTTAAGGGTAAGGGCCATATTTCACTGAGCATATTTGCATCAAGCCAAGAGATTTGTCTGTGAATATACAATAGCAGGCAGCCTTGGTCTGCAGCCTTTCAGAAGTGAAGCATCCACACTGTGGTAAGCACAGTCATACCCTCATTATTATCCTGGCTTTCTCTCTGTGCTCCTCCCAGATTGCCCATATCCAGGGGTCCAGGTCTGGAGCTGAATGCCATTCCTCCTCTTCACATTTGCATCCCATCAAAGAATCAGAGAATCACAGAATGATGGAATGGTTTGTTTTGGAAAGGACCTTAAATATCATCTAGACCCAACCCCTGCCACAGGCAGGGACACCTTCCACTTATCCCAGGGTGCTCCAAGCCCCATCCAACCTGGACATTTCCAGGAATGGGGCAGCCACAGCTTCCCTGGGCAGCCTGTGCCACTCTCAGAGTTAAGAATTTCTTTCTAACATCTACTCCAACCCTACCCTGTGTCAATTTGAAGCCATTGCCTCCTGTCCTCTCATTCCAGACCCCTGTAAATAGTCTCTCTCCATCTTTATTGCAGGCTTCAGGTACTGGAAGGCCACAACCAGGTGACCCCAAAGCCACCTCTTTTCCAGGCTGAACAAGCCCAACTCTCTCAGCTTCAGCAGGGTGACATCCCTCATCCTCTGTGCAGATAGTGGCTGTCTGTCATTAATGCATCACACTGTTTTCCATCAGCCTTCCAATAATTCTCAAATTAAACACTTCTGCACTATCTACCATGGCATTTTCTGCACTCCAGTGAGGTTTCCTCTAATCACCCATGGAGTTACCCCCCTGCTTGCCTTGTAGGGCTCTGTTCCTGCAGTGGAACCTACAAAATCTTTCAGACACACCAGTGCCCTTCCTGTCAAACTCATCAATACAGTTCCATTGCTCCTGCACCAACTTTTGCCCTTTATCTTTTGTTTTATAATTAAATTACAGATGGCTTTGATTCCTGACCAGCCCTTGTTCTTGTGGGCTAATGATAACAATACAAACAAGTGTTAATGCTCACAAGTTGTCCCTGGTTGGCAAAACTCCCATGAGAGCTAGAGGCCAGGTCAGCCCAGCCTTCCCATTACAGACACTGCTGGAGTGGGATGCCAAGTGCTGGGGACACATACAGAATTGAATTTTCAAGACATGACCTGTGCTAAGTCCTAAATGCAGAACAAGAATTCAGGGTGTAGCCCAGCCACTGGTAGAGGAAATCCAGGAACAACATTCTGAGGACTTCATTGCAAAAATCCACAGTGTCTTTGAGTTGCAGTGATGACAGGAGCACAGCTCTCGTGAGACAGAGCACATCACTGGAGTTTCAATCCCTGTTCCTCTCCCATCTTCCTTTTGCAATAAGGAACTGCAAGTGTATTTGTGGGAGGAAAGGGCTAATTTGGTTAGTGGCATAAGATTGAAAAACTCCGCCCCTTATGAAAATATCCTGTGATCCTTAATAGCCATTAAACCCCCAAAGGATCTAATTTCTCAGGATTTAACTCAGAGGACTTGTTCAGCCTGTAGTAAATGGCCAAGCACTCAATAGATCTGCATTAGCTTGGTAATGATCCTTCTGGCATTTGAAATTATGGCTAGACTGATCTGTGGCATATGGCTTAAGCTGCTAAGCCATCGCCTGTTGTCTCTGTTTTTCATTTGACTTGGTAGCTTCCTGAGGTCCTGGATTCATCCTTGAGGATAATGCAAGCTTTTCCTGGCATTGAGTGAGCTGTCACGACTTACCTACGTGATATTTAAGAGGGGTAAGGAAGGATTACTCTAAATGCCTGACTTAACCCAACTAAAGTTTGACCCATCACATGATATTTCAGTCATTTTTGGGTGCATGGTTTAGTTATTTGCACATTGCTGACTGTTTTCTTTGGAAAGTTTCAGATATTGGAAAAGAGCCAACCTTTAGCCCAAGGTTAACATAAACAACAAACAAGGATAGTCCTAGTACCTGTCTAGAAGCAGCCTGGTTTTGCACTGGTTTTGAGAGTCATTAAAAAAATTAACTTAAGCAAGTGTTAGCATGAGAAACAAAAAACCTCAGCCTTTTTATAAAATTAAACAGTCATGTGCTGCTTTAAAATATTTATTTTATATTGCCTGCACTAAACTGGGGTGCAGGAAAGTGGATCTGGCCTCTGCTAAAATGGCTGATATCATATACTTGTTTCCAGGAGGGAGGGAGCAAAGTGTAATTCCCTATACAGCTCAAGTTTTTCCTCCTAGGCAGTGACATGATGCTCCAGAGAACTGGCGGCACTTGAGTCACAGGGCTCCAGTTTAGTGCCTGCACTGCCTTCCTGTACAGCATCACATCACATTCATGGCTGCAGCAGGAGCACCTTGCACCTTTCTCTCACTAGCAGGGGTGTTACTGGACTTGTCAGACGCTGAGCAGATCAGCAGCAAGGTGTGCTGTCAGTCAGGAGTTGGGGCCTCCTGTGCATCCTCCAGAATCCCCCAACTCCAGTACATTGTCCCTCTCCAGGTCATCCCACAAGGCAGCTGCTGGGCTGGGTCAGTGCCTCCAGATCAGCCACTTTCTGCTCATCACAGCAGCGATCACATCAGCAGAGATGTGCCATTAGCACGCTGTGGGCCAAAGAAATCCTGGTGAGGAAAGGGAAATCTTCCCAGGGTCACTCCTGCACATGATGGCACCCTTCTTCTCTCCTGGGAAAGGCACAGCCTGGCTGTGTATCCCACAGGCTGCAAACCCTCCCCCTGGCAGAGCAGCCCTGCTCAGCACTGCTCAGCAGATCATGGCAGTCACTTACCCTAACTTTACCAGAGACACAGCCTGCACACTCATGCAGATGTTGTTTGCAGAACCCTGGAGACGATGCCAGCCAGACACTTGGCACCAAGACCCAGACTGGGAGACGAGGAGCTTTCGAGGCTCATTCCTAACATTCATTATTTTCATATTTAATAAGAAAACTGATGCGACACATCAGGGAGATTGGTCAGTCAGATAGCATGGAAACTATCAGTGCAGAAAAATGAGTAGCCTGGCAGTAAAATGTCTGCAATGCCCACACACTCCCTGGAAGAAACTTAGGGCTATTCATCTGAATTTATCTCATGGTCCCTGGGTATCAGAGCAGGGGTTGAAAGTGGCTGAAACCTTTTGCACTGCTTGTGGCTCCATCTGGGCTCTCTGTGGTGAACAGTGGGAGGGCTTAAGGCAAAGTTGTCCCAAGTCTTAAAATCCAGCAGGCAGATCTCAGAAAGTCTTCAGAAACACTTGTGTGACACTGGGTTTTTCCCTGGATGCAGACCCTCTGGACATCAGTTTCCAAGTGGCAGCTTCAAAGGCGGACCAGGAGGTGACTGTTTTCAGAAAGCAATTTAGTGGGATCTGGAAGTCTTTCTTTACAAATACTATTTTCCACAGTCACTGTCAGTCACTTTCTAGCAACAACACCAAGAAGAACTTTTGAAATTTTAAAATAAGAAAAGACTCACTAACAGTGGGTCCTTTCTCTTGGGCTGCTACTTGCACACAAGCCCCAGTGTCAGGCAATAAGAAACTTTCAGGTTCATCTTTCATTTCCCTGTATGTTTTTTGGTTTGTTTTTTTCACTGCCTACACCTCTTGGGCCATTAGTAAATAAAATGGGCCAGCACACACTGCCCCTGAAAACAAATGGAATGGCTTGTTTTACTAGGATTAAAATTCCTACCTGAAGCATGATCACCTCATCTGTGTCTTGCTGACTGAGAACCATCCCTGGCTCTCGCTGCCCACTGGGTCATTCTCGGGTGTGATTTGGAGAGAGTTGCCAGCCACAAGCCAAAACACACCTGAGACAGGCCAACATCAGCTCAGGACAATCACCTCCTGTCCCCTTTGCAGTCACCAGCACAGACAGGTAAATCTGTGGGTCTGCAACTCAATTCATCAGTTTAACACCATTAAGACCAGTGGGTACTGAAGAGATTTGTACTGTGTTCATGGAAATAAAATTTTCCTCCAACTCTTAAGGTGATGAGTCACCCTCTCAAAGTTTCTTCCTCCCTCCCGTGACTGTAGGAGGAGCTCAGATCACAAGTTTCCACAGGTTGGCTGGCTTTTTTGTGGCTAGAATTTGGTGAAAATCCCATGCTAAAGGATAATGGGCTTCCTCCATTTTTTAATCTGAATGATATTAAAACCAACCTCTACTTTGCAGGGAATGAAGAAGTTCTACTTAGAACATATGCAGTTCACTTCTTTCCTGTGAAGTTGCCATATGGCAGGGGAGTGATGGGAAGAAGAAAAATATTGACAGTGATGATATATCTTATTACAGAGCATACGGACCAAATTTTCCTCTCAGTTACACTAGTGAAAATCTGGAGTGAACAGCCTTGTCTTGATAGGAAAATCAGATCAGTCAGTGGATATACAAAGCCAATTATGAGAATGAAACAAAAGCAAACTTGGGAAACATTATGGTATAGTAAAGAAGACATGTGGTAGGATGCCAGAAGACAGGAAGTCATTGAGCCCAGCACGCTTACTCTTCCTTTGAAAAAATCATCCCATCTACAGTAACCACAAGTGGTCAGGATCTTGTTTTATGCCTGAACTTGGCAAACTGAATGAAAACTGCCCAAAAACATCTGTTTTGGGTTCCAAACATTTATACAGCCTTTTGTTAGAGTTGTTACCATGTTACCGATGCCATCTTGTTACCAAAGATGGCATCGCATCAATGGAAGGGAAGCCCTGCAGAAGAAAGCAGTTCAAGGATGCTATAGGGAAAAGTCCAAGATTAACACAAGACCTGCAATGTCTTACACATCAATAACCATCACTTATTTCTTGCTGAACATCCAGCTGATTAAAACTTAAAATTGTGTTTGACAGACAAAACCAGAAACTGGTCGAAGGAGAGAGACCATGGGTGCACTCCCATTCCATACTATTTAGAATTTAGTATTCTGTTCAAAATTATTTAGAAATACATAGTGGGCAACTTAACAGTGAAAGATGCAGCAATAGCCCTGTTTCTCTACTACATTAAAGAGACATAAAGACAAATCCATAGCTGAGAAGACTTCTGGAAATATAATGTATATTTAGCAAATAATAGTCGTGTTATTTGAAACTTAGTTTTGCAACCATCTAGTGAAAGGACTGTTTGATTTTTAGGATCTTCTCCAGACTGTGTAAGATAATCAGAAAGGCACAGACTTTTTGGACCTAAATGGCAGGATGATACCATTTATGTAAACTAGAAGAGGTAAACAGTGCATGAAACTCAGCCAGACAAATTGAAAAAACTGAAAACTGAAGTCAAATTACCACTTGCAATTCAGCACACAAGAGAGTTAAATAGCAATTTGATAAATAAACTCTGTATTATTTTTTGGAGGCCTCTGAAGACTGAATTTTTGCAAATGAGTACAAAGACAAGCTATAGCCAACTCAATGTCCACAGTTGCTTCGGAGCCAGCAAGGAACATTTGGCCAGAAAAAAGCCAGTGCCAACTACCCAGTGCAAAGCCTATACTTTATTTTGCAAAAGCAAAAAGCTGTGATTTACACCCCTGAAAGGAAGAAGTTAAAAAAAAAAAAAAGGATCTAACAGTACATTCTGTGTAGGTTTATTATTTTGCCAACAGTTTGTGGGTTGGATGATGAGGTACGTTCCTGAAGATTACACATCACCATTTTTTTAAACAAACAAAACAGCAGGCAAGATCAAAATTCCCCTAAAGCAGAGGCAGTCCTTGTGAAAGTTCAAGGCTTTTGTGGCTCTCCCTCAGCTCCTTTAAAAAAAAAAAATGAAATGCATCAACGAAGAGCATTAATCAGCTTTGGCTCATAGGCAGCATTTTTTGCTTCCAGTTGCGGACAATTAGAGGCACAGTGTCAACTGGTCATTAATTGGGTTGTGTAAAGCTCTGTGGATACACATTGCTTTTTGTGACACCGAAAAATTCTCATGAAGAATGAGACTGTAACATGTAGACATGTCCTGGTTTCTTCTCCTTTTAAACCAAACAGTTTACTAGTTCAGAGGAAAGGGTGTAGGATAAATGGGCACTGAAGTAAGGAGTGCGGTTCCACTGACAAAATCAACAGACAATTGAAAATCAAGTGGAGTCAATGGTGTGTTGTTAATTCATGTGTTCAAACCTGGTAGCATGGCTAAGGGAAGGGTGTCTTGGTCTCCAAAAATATCAACTGATGAAATTTGAAATTAAGATTTATGACACTATTGCCATCACAAGCTTGTCCAACAGGATTTCTTCCGGATTTGTAAACTATCAAAACCACCTTAGTGCTGGTCTTTAGTAGGTGATCCATAAATCTCTTCATGATAGAGCTTCAAGATATCATTCAAATTCTGGCCAGATGTTATGGTTAAAAATGGGATATTGTTTCTCAGAGAGCAATCTTGTTCACGGTCATGACTTCCCCTAGCCACCAAAGGCCTGTTCTAAGGCTGCAAATTAAAAGTCCCAATAAATATGTTATCATTGTGCAATAAAACAGCTCTGCCAAAAAGACAAAAAACAAAACAAAACAAAAAAGCAGCAGCATATGAAATCCCAAGGGATGTCATTCCTTAGCCTGAAAAATATTGCTTCTTGATGAGAAAAAAGTAGATTATTCTTCTGGGTTTCTTGGCAGTCAGTCCGGAAAAACTATTTCTTCAGTATAAATATATATATAATCTTAGTTAGAACAACATAAATTAGGGAAGCAAAAAATCCCAACACAGCAATTCCAGATATCTGTTGTAGTGCTAGGCATAGTCTTCCAAACCCTAAAATGTGTGTGGGACTTAAGAACACCACTACACAATTGTCACTCTCTTCCTGAGATGTGGCTGCCCATTTATAAATAAATTTTGTTTGTAAACTTCATCTCCTTTGGCAACACCAAGCGCTGAAGGCATTCAGGAAATATAAAGGTACTTTTCTCAAGGTTTAACTGAGTATAAATGAAGATGCATCCTTATTAAAATCTCAGCCCTGCTCACAGTTTTTCTCTGCTAAGCCTCATACTTCATGTATCATTTCTATAACTCTCAAGTTGGTTTCCATGAGGACTCTCTTCTTTAATGTTTTTTGTTCTTAAAAAAATGGTAACATTTCAACTTCTGCTTCCTGGGGAAGGATTTTGCAAAAGTATTATAAAGACAGAAAATACCCCACGAGCTTCCAAAGTGTAGGTAGCAAGAGTATTTATTATTGTGCTGGGAGAAAAACAAAAGGGATATAAAAAGTGATTCACAAGGACAAAAAACAATCTGTTATTCAGTGGAAGAAGGAAAAGATACCTTCCATGGACACATCATGCCATTTTTTTATTTTTACATATCTTTTCTTCCATATTCTTTGGATGGAATATCAGATGAGGCAAATGCAGTACAGCAATTATTAAGTTCATCTGAAAGATGGTAATTAAATAAAATAGAAAAGTGTAGCACACCAAGATGACATATAGAAATGCATGTGGCTGACCACTCCTCATGGCAACTGGATTTTTCTTATTTGTGTGAATTTTATCAACTGCATCTTCTGCCTTCATTTCCTTTCTTCTTTTTTTTTTTTTTTTTCCTATTCAATTTTGTATTGTTTTCTGGGATCTTTTAAACCAATATTATGCCCCACTGACAAATTTTCCTATAGGAATGTGATAGCCATCAAGAGAACAATATCATTTGGATGAAATAAGACTCCCAAAGGAGTCCCTTAAGAGCTAGAAATCCTATAAACTTCCTACTGAAAGGTAACCCAACTTGTGATTTTGTCTTTTAAAGTAAAGTATTAGGGATGCTTTATAGATTTGAAGCATTTTTCATTACAGGAAAGGATCACTGTCTTCTTAGGCTATCAATATATATTTGTGAGGCAGCAATAATTCTTCCAGTGAATTTCATGTTCCCATTGAAATGTCTTCACTTTTTTTGAGCAAAGCAAGAATTTCAGAATGATATGATGTGGATGAGATCTAAAAATAAAGTCTCTTGGCAATTGTGTTAAAATAAGTATTGCTACTAGCTTGATGTAAATAGGGGGAGAGCCATTTCCTAAAAATTACTTCTATTGCCTCTGGGCATAATCACCCAGGTGGAGAAATGGCACCTGCTCTTCTTTAAGTCATTCATCATTTCTGTGGGGGAAAAAAAAAATCTCTGGAGAGCACATCCTTATCTGTAGGGAAGAGGTGAGTCCTGCTCTATTCCTGTCTTTGTATGCCTGCACAGCAATTTGGTTGATGGTGCAATAAGAATTCTTATAAGTAAGAATGATGACACTCGTGGACAATGATGCATTTAAGTCTGTTGCAATTAGCTGTTCCTCTCTCTGACACCAAACTTCTGGCATTAGACCTCTCTGCACCTTGGTTTATCCACCTGTGAAATGAGGGGAAAGATACTGACCTCTCTTGTAAAACTAGTCTGAGATTTACTGCTGAAAAGCACCTACCTACAAATTAGGCAGAATATTTAATAGCATAGGTAACAAGAGCACAAATTCCACTGGCTTGTAAATTCTCATCTGGGAGATGCACTCTTGTGACATTCACTCCTGTCTGAACTGGACTAAAAGCGGTCATTTTAGCTGAGAGAGTTTTAAATTTCACTTGGTTTTTAGAACATCTCTTATTCCCTGAATTAGGCACTGCCCCGGGGGCAAATTTAAATTCTACTTTGAGAATGCCATAAGACAAAAGGATGATAATCACAGAGTCATAGAGTGACTTTGGTTGGAAGGGACCTTAAAGACCATCCAGTGCCACCCCCTGCCATGCCAGGGACACCTTCCACTGTGTCCCAGGCTGCTCCAAGCCCTGTTCAACCCAGTCTTGGACATTTCCAGGGATCCAGAGGCAGGCACAGCTTCTCTGGGATAATTACAGCAAGTACAAGGCTTTCTAGTTACAAAAAGATGTTGGAAAAATGAGTACCCCTCCGTGTGAAGGGTCATTACAAAAGGGACTTTTATTGGGTCAGGTTTGGTGGACAGAACTTTGCCAGGACAAATGCACAAGGGCCAGCCAGCAATGCTGGGATTCCTCTCACACACTGTCAGGAGCAAAAAAATCTGTGAAAACCATGTTACACACAAGAAAAGAGGTGTCCTTGGTGCGGGAGATCTACTGGTAGGATCACTCCAGCCATCTGGATGGCCCTTCAGCCACCTCCTCCTGAGGCCATTTCTTCCTGATGACAGTGGAGTGACAGCATCCCCTGGGTGTTCAGTGACATCACCTGCAGTTACACAGTTTAGTTGCAGATGCTCACCCTCCTGTCTTTACCCTGTAGCCTTTACCTGTGTTTCATATAGCAGTGGAGGCAGAGTGCTTGGTGAGTAAGTTTATAATGTTTTTTCGTTAAGAATTTACATATAGGTGGAATATGACTGGGAACCTAATGAGCTACTTTGTAATTTGATGAAACAGTGTGACCTGCCAAGGGACTTAGCCCAAGGAGTTTTGTGTGCTAATCTGATGCTAAGCACAAGGAGGACTTCAGGGATATCAGCTTCTCCTGGGTGTCTTGCCACTGTTGCAACTGCATGGCTATAATTAACATCAATCATGCCAGAGAAATGGAAGACCAAAAGCTACCTGGGGGACTACAGTGCTGAGAATGAGAACCTGTGCTAGCCAATACTGTCACTGGGGAGTAATTAGGTCCTCTGCAAATCCTAGTAGGAGTCTCACACCTCCAGCTGGCACATCTTGCTTAAACATTGAGTATGAGCTGACTGAGGACTCCACTAGAGATGGTTTAATACCGAGAGTTAATAAAAAGGAGAGAGCTGCCAGCACTTTGGACAGCATCCTTGGAGTGAGAATTAATCCCTCTTCCCTGTAATATTTTAACTAGTGTGAATACATCAATACCATCCACATTTTAAGTATCCTGCTTCATGATTCATGATGAATCAGAGGATGCAGCCGCCCTGTGCTCTGCTCAGATAGGGTGTGAAAGTGAAGTAGAAAGTGCCATCAAGCCATAACAGTACACTTGGTTTGTAAACCCCACTTCATTGCCTGTGTTTCAAAGCCTTACCAGCATTAATTAATTAAAACCTTGCCACAGCTCTATGAGTTGGGCAAGGGCTTTTATCTCATTCTATCAGCCAGTGAACGTGGAGACCCTGGAGACCACGCTGAGACTGTCTGCTTTAGGCACTCAATTTATTCATTGCAACATCTAAAATAAAAGAGGTGCTTGGCTCCAGCAGGATGACTCAGATCTCTTAGGGCAGGTGCCTATGCAAACCACACTGGCAAGGCAGTGACAGATGCCTCTGAAGTAGGACCCAAGTGATGTTCACACGTTTCTCCATCAACAGAACAGAGAGCTGTAGGCCCTTCATGGGATGATTTAATGTGGTTACATGCAGCCACTCCAAGCATAAGCACTAGGAAGTATTATTCTCACAAGTGTGGCTGGGTAATTGCTTTATTCAAGGCTCAACAGTGAGCAAACCTGCTTATGTGGGAATCAAAATATAAATTCCCCTCTGAAGGGCAAGCACCTGGGTTGTGGGATAAGTGGGAGGAAGCACAAGATAGGAATGATTTGAGCACTTATACTGAAAATAGAAACGTAGAGATCTGGGCTGTCCAGACCAAGGGAGTCTGGCCCCAGCACTTCCCATTGCCCCAGCTATTCCAGGAGACAGGTAAAGCTGGAGTGGAGGCACTAAGGTCAACCACTCAACAAACAGCAGTGCAGGATGCAGAAACTAGAGAGATCAACCCAGTAAACAGGGAGGTCTTTTGCTTGTAAAGCTTCTATTGCAGATCTCTACCAGATAAATGGCATGAATTGAGTTAGCAGGGGAACAGGCCTTCCCTGTGACCCAGACTTAGCTGCCCCTTAGGAATGCCTGGTGCCTCCACACTGCCAGACTGACACGTCTGGCATGTCTCCTGTATCCTGGTACCCAGGCCCTCCACACTCTGCAGTTATTAGCTGGCCATTAGGGAGGATTTTTTCCATCTGAGAGGAAAGCTGGGCATGGCAAAGCTGACCTGTGTGCTGCAGGTTCTGTTCCAGGCACAGCCTGGACAAGCCCCACACAGCTTTGTCTCTTTACCTGGTGCAATATTGCAGCGCTACACTCAAGCCTCAAACCCCAGTAACCCTCCTGTCACTCCCCAGAGCACGCAGGAAGCACATGGCTGCAGAAAAAAAAGAAACATTTTGGCATCTGTACTAGGAAACAAACAAACAAAACACAAACCCCCAAACCTAAAAACCCAGAAATACTTAGAATTTTGCACCAGGTCTACAGGGAGATGTTGTCCAGTGGAGATCAGGACCAAGTGTCGTGCAGTGTGGATCTGCCAGCTCCAGCTGCTAGCAGCTCTTAGCTGTGTGAAAACAAACCACCCTGCATCAAGCAGTTCAGAGACACAGACTGTCTTTCTGCTTTGGACCACATAAAGAGTATGAACATGCTCCAAATTTCTCTTGCTAGAGTGTTTTGTGCTAGCTTGATACCACCTGAAAGTTTGGTCAAACCGTGGCTTAATGAGGTGGGCTCTTTTCCACACCTTATGAGATATTAGCAGTCTCTTATCCACTTTGTGAGTCATGATGGATGTCACAGGCTGTCAGTCACTGAACACAAACAAAACCATATGCTTTTGAGTTTAAGTTCCTCTCAGGTCTAAAACACACTGTCCAGATTTACATGTAACATTCAGTCTCTCTGGGAGGTAGGTTCCTCTTCAGATGAAACAGACTGAGCCATTCCCTGGGACTTAGACACTTCTAGTTCATTCTCACAGGGACTTAAGTTGACTCATGAATGGTCTAAATCACATTCACTGACTTCTTCAAGCTATGCAGTATCTCAGGAACAGAGCTGAGAAAACGACTCATGAGTTCTGAACCTGGGCTTTAGCCTGATTTATTACCATTTTTACCTGCTAGGGGTTTCTTTGATCTCAGCAAGAGTCTTCACTGATTAGCAGCAGAGAAGGAGAATTTGGGTTAATGCATGCTCTACCCACTCTTTAACATAAGAGTGGCTCCTATTAGCTCTTTAGCAGTTTGTCTTTTTGTGCAAGAACTTGCACAGCTGACTTGGCTAAACTTTTAATGGGTGCGCTTCTCATGTGGGAGGAAATGTTAAGCACTGCTTATTGTTACTTAGAATTACACACCCAAATGCCATAACTCCATCCAGAGTTCCCAGGCTGCACTACTATATCACAAATAAGATCTTCCTCACCGCCTAAAGTAATGTCATGATGCAGTGTAGGAGCCAAGGAATGCTGGGTTTGCAAAACACACACATTGCTTCAGATTGCAATGAATTCATTTAAGAGGAGATCAGGCAGCAAACCATTAATTTCAGCGCAATATATTTCCCTGCTCTTCTTATTTACCGAGATGTTGTCTCAGCAGATCAAATCAATGAAATTACAGCAGTGCACTGACAGCAGCTGATATCTGCCTAGTATCTCGGAGAGGCATCCCTTTATCAACTGCTTCCAGCTTTTGCCTGACACATCTCCACTGTTTTGTCTGCCCTGCTGGAAATAGGAAAGTTAAAGTTTTCCAGCGTAACTGGCTGAGTCAGGAGCTCCTGTGGGCAGCCAAGCACAGGTACAGATATTGGCTGCCCTGTGAGCAGTAAACCCAGCCCCACCGTGCCAGAGGAGGTGTGCTGCTCTCCCTGGGTGCATTTCTGGAGGCCACGTGTAGGGCGTACACAACTCCACCCTCAGCTGAGGTGGGAAAGTTGTTCAAAGTGGTTTTGAGGTTTTGTTAAGAAGCAAAACAGGAAATCTGCATGAATTTGGGATTTAACTATTTTTTTAAAAACTTGTTGCTCTCCTAGACTTTTTTTTTTAAATAAAAATTAAATAAATATCTGGATGACAAAGTTTCTGCAACTGACCTCGTCCCTGGTTTTTACTGGTGCAGATGAGACTTCAGGCAGCAAAGACACCCTGTAGTAGTCCAGGGATTTTTTTTTCCTTTCCTTTTTTTAGCAAACCAAGCAACTCAAAGGCTGTGTCAACTTACTTAAGTGCTCTTTATGCCAACTAATCATAGCTGGCACAAAAAACAATGCTGACTATTGCTCCCTTTCCTGCCTACAGTGGAGGCGGGGAAGGCCAGAGACACAGAGCTGTAATGGCAAGACTATGCCATCTGGAGAAATTCTGTATCCTCAGCTCAGCTGCCTGGGACTGAATTCCCTCAAAAAAATCAGTGAAGAGGACAAGACCAGAGGGGTATAAAGCACCAGAATAAGCCTTCCTGAGCCAACAGGCTGACCCACATACCCAGTACCTCTACCACAGCTGAGGGCATCCCTTCCTTCCTCAGCTCTCCCTCTGGTAACTGTGAAAACCACAAGAGCTGGTTTAATAGCCTGCAGTAGTGTGGGCCCTCCCCAGCCCAGAGAAAGCTATGGTGAAACCACCAAGTTTCCCCATGAGATGGGGATGGGAATGTTATTACTACTGACCTCAATGTAGGACCTAATCACAATAAAAACTCCATCAGCAGTACCACAAGCTACTGAGCTTTGTGGTGCATTGCTGACTCACATTCTGTGGCACTCTTTGCTGAGCAAACTCTACCCAGGTGTCTTCACAAGTGTATTTTCTGTTCTGTGTAAGGCTGAGTTTGGGTCAGATTCTCTGAAGAGATAGTCTGTTGTCACTCACAAGCAACTGCACTAAGACAAGTGAGTTACTTGGTATAACTCAAATTTGCTGAGCTGTATTTTGCAGTTGGGATCCCAACAAGCTCCTCACAATTTTCTCTGAGTTCATTTGAGCTGCCTCTGTGTGCTGCATAAGGCACAAGCAACGCTTTCGCTGCCGCTCCAGCATCACTCTGACGTCAGCACTTTGATTTGATTTTCTGTCACTGTTCTTACAGATTAAATTTCAACCAGTGACCCACAGCTTGATAGCTCATTAGCAAATCCCTTGGAGCCATCCAGTCCTGCCCTTGCTTGACAGTTAACTCTGCACATAGTCCTGAAGCCTCCTGAAGGCTGCACTGCGCCATGAGAGAGCTCGGTCAGACTCAGTGCAGCTGCAAAAGCCTATGGGGATCTATGCCCAGGTGCATGTTTTCAATGACAAATCACTAATGATTCTTATTATGAGTCCTTGGGTCTTTTCAAGTCATTGAGGTTGTGTAAAAACTCCTCCCTTGACAGTCAAATCTTTTGTTTCCCATGCCTCCACCACAGCCCTTTATCTACAGGGGAATTATTCTGACTTCCTTCTTGTTGAGACCTTAAAACAGGACATTCTTTCTCCTTTTGCTGTTCAACATCATTATTGCAATCATGCAGACTGAGCCCTTTCAAGTTTTCTCTTGCTGTGACACATGGATACAAAACTCCTGGAAGACAGTGGGAATGGAGAAGCAGCCTCAGATCATGTCCTGGAGGTCAGACCCCAGCTCAGTTTTGCAGCTGCGTAGGTCAGGATGCAGGTTGCTCTGAGTGCATCAGGATCCCTCTCACTGGCAGATGCCTTATGTCAGTGATTTGATTGATTTGATTTGTCAGTGATTTGATTGATCAGATTTTCCTATGGCCAGCTTTGAGTCACACTGATCAGCAGGTTTGAAGCAAAGGTGCAGCCATGTCTCTGTTTTACCTCCTCCATGCATCCAAACAGACCTCTTGCCTTCCACCTACACTATCAGTGCCGAGAAATAGCATTGTGTACAGTCCAGAGCTAAAGCAAACAGGCTTCCCTCTCACTCTTCTTAAACTGCCACTTACACAAGTACCCAGGCTGGCACCATCAAAATCTCAACAGACCCACTCTCTCCAAGCTGAGAAAATCTTATAAGTGTTGAACCAAGGCTATTTTCAGCACCTGGCAGGTTGAACACAGACAGAATGACCCTGGCATGCCCAGTGTCCTGCTTTGGCGTGCCACTGAAGCTGTGGATGGAACTTTCCAGCCCCACACTGTCCTTTTGCCTCAGTGGATACTCCACTCCTGAAGTCCAACCTCCCCAGTTTCAGTGGGGAGATTTATGCTGGGCCGAGATGAGAATCTGGCCCTGGTTCTTTATCGCCTTTTAAAGCCAAGAGCCCAGCAGAGGCCAATTGTGTCTGACGTGAAGCAGCTGCACACCCAATGTAGAATCTGCACAGCTTCATAAACTAGCAGTGGTCTGAATAAAAACTTCAAACAAGACGTTCTGGCATTGGCCAGAGTGAAGATAAATAGCAGGGAGACGCCAAGTTGTGAAGGGAGAACTGCTTGACTGCTGGACAGAGAGCAAAGTTAAGAAGCAGAAATTAGGCAGGGTGCTGGGAGGCTTGCAACACTCCCAAAAAGCAAAAGGGTCACAGAATTTAATTTGATTAATTCATCGCTGGTCTAAAGGACTTTGTACTGAGCCTCAGGCAGTGCAATAAACATACAGTCATTAGGAGAGGAAATAAAAGTTAGGTTAGGTGATAAATAGTCCTGCTTCCTCTCCCACTCCAGCTTCCCTCCTGTTTCTTCTCTCCTTGGTCAGTGCAGACATTGGAAGCAACACAGTAAATCAAGAGGTAGCCTTAAAACAACAACAACAAAGACAAAACTCACTGTATTTAAATTGCCTTAGTCAAAACACTTTCATGGAAAGCTCAGCTTCACTTTCCCCATCAGCAGCATGCCCCTGTAGGATACACCACAGGCAGAGAGGAGCAACAGTCATGCTGGCTTGCTCATCTCTCCACAGGACTGATAGAAAACTGAGTGGAAAACAAGGACATTTATTCTAAAGGGGCAGATAATGCTTCTGGAAGTTGTTTCAGTAGTTCAGGCTTGCTTGGTTTGTTTGGTTTCCTAAACATTCAGGGTCCTAAACAGCTGTTTGGATGAATGTAACTGTATTTACAAATAATGGTGGTTTTTTTTTTTTTTAAAGCTCTGATGGTAACTTTTATGGGCCAGATGGCACAAACACTCACCCTGTAACTGTACGGTACTTGTCCCTCATCACAGGACACAGTGGGAGGGAAAAAACCCTACTAAAACTGGGGCTTGGAAAAGTTTTTCAGCTGCTGGAAGCTATGTAGGAGCCTGGGGTGTGTGAGGAAACCCCAGCAGAGGCAGAGCTGGGGAAAGGGAGGGTGATGAATAGCCCACACACCCTCAGTCAGTGAAGTTCTTACCTGGCTCTTCTCCCATCCACTGCAAGCACTGCCAGGGGTCTAACACTGCATTCTCTGGGCACTGGTGAGTATCAGAGCTCACTGAGGCGCTGTGTGGCAGGAAACTGCTTTTATCCCCTTCACCCACTCAAACACTGAGGTTAACTGCAATTAGGAGATTTTTTCCTGCAGTTACACGAGAAAACTAAGATATGGAAGATGGGCCTGAAAATCCTAGACCATACACCAGTCTGTCTCTGAATTTATGCACTCAGTGCCCTACAAAACACAGGTCCTGTTGAGTCAGATCTTTGCTACTGAAGAAAGCCAGGTGTGGTTTTCTGGATATCTATTCAACTTCCTGCATCACCCAATATTCACGTCTCCTCTCGTTTCAGTGTGCAAAGGTTCATCCACAGGTATATATGCAAGACCCAGCCAGAAACAGGCATTCATTTTATGTCTTTGAGCTGGTCAGGTGGGAGAATGTTCATCACACATGATGTTTGCAGAAACACAGAAGCATTAAAGTTGGAGAAGGCCTCTAAGATCACCAGGTCCAACAATTCCCCCAGCACTGACAAGGCCCATCACTAAATCACCACTTTTACATGTTTTTAGACACTTCCAGGGACAATGACTCCATCACTTCACTGGGCAGCCTGGTCCAATTCTTAAAAACATTTTTAGTGAAGAAGTCTTCCATAATATCCAATCTAAACATCCTCTGAAGCAACTTGAGGCCGTTTCCTCTTTTCCTATTGTTTGTCACCTGAGAGGAGAATGACCCCCACCTGCTGCCCCTCCTGTCAGGAGCTGTGCAGAGCCACAAGGTCCCCCCTGAGTCTCCTTTTCTCCAGGCTGAGGACCTTTTCCCCATCTCCCTCAGCCCTTCCTCATCAAACTTGTGCTCCAGACACTTCTCCAGGTCTGTTGCCTTTCTCTGGACATGCTCCAGCACCTCAACACCCTTCTTGCCATAAGGGACCCAAAACAGTGGGTCAAACTGCATGGTCCTACTGTTTCCATTTTCACTGAAATAGTGAATTCAATGGAGAATAATGAACCAACATTGTGATTCCAGGCCTATGTAAAATTATAAATTATTTGTGGAAAGTATTATCATACGAAAAATCAGCAAAGTTTAATAAGGCAATTGGCTAACACTGTTTACGTACATCTGCCACATACATTTAGAACAAATATGCTTATCCACTACTGAGATACTGATCCCTTCTCAGTGTAAAACTGTGACTGATCAGGGCTAAAGCTGATACTGATTCCTTCAAGAGTAAAACCAGCGCTGTACAAAACAAATAAGGAGGAAAGGTCAAGCCAGAAATTCAAGTCAGAAGAAATTCAGCTAAGTAGCACTGCTGGACATTGAGGGGGGAAAGCTTGGGAGGCTTGTAGGTAAGTTAAGCATTAATTTATAAAGCGTGTTTTTCATGCTAGCTATCCAGCATTCAGAGACTGATGATTACTGCTTTCCTAATAGCTGCATATGATTACCTTTTTATTCCTGTAAATATACTGTGCGTGGTGTCTGTGCTGTATCTGATAAAACCAATGCACTTCCTGATCTTTGAGCCATGATACCCAACACGCAAGCAAGGCAATCTTTGTTCACATAATCATTATTTAAAAAAAAAAAAACAAGGAGGCATAAACAGTGTGACAGTAAAGTAGCACAGACCTTGATTAGTCTCACGACAAAGAAAATCAGAAATGTAGCCCTGCATACAGCAACTCTCAACCTCTGCTTCACCTCCAGCTACATCCTGGCCTGCAGTGGTTGTAACGAGGACATAATCTGACAGGTTTTACATGCAAATTGCCATTTTATTTGTGCATCTTTAAAGGTTAAATGTGCTTTTCCTCATTATTTCACCTAAGGAAAAAAAGTAAGGAACAATCAATCTTGCTTTTTTTCTGTGGGACGAGCTATGGCATTGAGGCTGCTCATCAGCAGTGGAAGTCTTTCTCCAGCATCAGGAAACAGGCAGACACATGACAAGGAGATGTGGAGTTTGCCACAAGGGCCTCTTTAAAACCGCTCTACTCTCGGTCTCCCCAGCCCAGGTGCAGCACCAATCTGTGACCTCTCCCTGGGTCCCTCACCTGGGGCTTCAGTAACTCCTGAAAAGCAGATGAAAGGCTCAGCCAACCAGCTGTGCAGAGTGCCTCAGGTCACACAGTGCCAGAGGGACTCCAAGGCTGCTTTGCAAGTGTGTTGAGGTGTACCTCTGACTGTGGGAAGGAAGGAGTCAACTGAGCCCATGCTTGGTGCACACAGCTTGACAGCTCAGTCTAGGATGTGCCCAAGTGTCTGCGGCAAGGCAGGACCAGAAATACTTTCTGCTGTATTCCTGCCTGTAGACCAGGCTAATGCCACTGGAATAGTCTTCAGCTAAATAGAAAAGCACTGTTAAATTAGTTTTGATTAATTAGTCTTTCTAAATGCAGGAGGGTTGGATGAGCACAAGAAATCTAGCAAAAATAACAATTTCAGAAAAAGGCACCAGGATGCAGCAGTACATGAGGAGTGGATGGGAAGAGTTGTTAGCTTGTTATTATGAAGGAAGGAGGAACACCAGCTTCTCCAGAACAATGGTGTGGAACAGGCCACTGGGAAATTAGCCGCTGCACATTTAGCCCAAAATGGTCCCAAAAGATGTACATTGGCTCAAATCTCACAAGGTCTCCACTAAAGAATGGCCAGTGATAGTCCAGGCTGGTGCAGGACAATAAATGGACTTTTGTTGTGACCAACCAAAGTAACTGGTGACACTCCCTTAATGGGTCTGCTCACTTCAGGCACAGATTTCCACATCAAATCACAGAATCATGGAATAGCTTGGTTGGAAGGGACCTTTAAAGGTCATCAATTTCCAAACCTCCTGGGCTGAGCTGGGACACCTTCCACTAGCAACGGTACTGAAACTTCAACCAAGTCCATGAACAATTCCAGGAATGGGACATCCGTAATTTCTCTGGGAAACCTGTGCCAAGCACCCTTCTTGAGCCAGGACTGCAATCAGCTTCTCCCAAAGATATGAAGGACAGCTCTTCCCTTTATGGCCTATATCTTTCTAGAGAGTAAAATCATACCTAGGCTTAAAGACTGTGCAACGGGACTGTTTTCTACCATAAGCAGGGCCACTATTTATCACCAAGGAACACCAAACTTCTCAGAAATGGCTAAGAGCTGTCACAACAGAGACAAAAACATAAATTAACAACAACACAATGGTACCTGCAGCTGCACACCACACTGAAATAAATTGCAGTGTCTGAATAACCCAAAAAAACATAAGTGGTTCTCTCATCCCTCTCATCACAGATATATCCACTGAGTGTGGGTAGGTTTTGATATGTATATTATCTCCAGAAGAATGCAATGAAGTTGCAAATGGCACTACTGAGCACACCACAATGTGTAGTAGAGATAACACTGAAATTGTGATATAAATCTAATTTCAGCTTTCATCAGAATATTCAGGATGTCTCCTCTTATCTCTGTTATGTATTATTTTTAACTTGTGAAAGATGACAAATACTGAAAGGAAAGAGCAATCAGGCTATGGAAGTTGCCTCCTAGGATGGACATATATGTCCTCGTAGGGCTTTCTTGTTTTTCTTTTTCCTTATATTTCTCTGATTAGTCAATCTCCTCAGGGAAATGCAAGGTGAGTTAGGAGCAAGAAGGTGAAGGTTATCATGGAAGAGAGCAATCCTCCCTCTGTGGGAACTGGTTAAATAGTTATGGCTAGACTCAAGTGCAGACCTCTGCTGGGAATCCCAGTGAAGGTCAAAGGCAGAGAGGAAAAAAAAGCTGCGCTGAGATCTTAGGCACTCATAAGCAGACAGATGTTTCTAGGCTTTAATGAGCAGTCTTGGCTCCAGGCCTTTCTTGGCAGAGCTGTTTAGTTTTAGTATTTTTCCTTGTAGTGCAAGGTATGGCTCTGGTTATCTGGCTCTGCTTAGCTAACTGCTGATGATTTTTCCATCTAAATAATAGCATGACAATGAAGAAATTGATTAATAATCTGAGAGGTGATGGATTAGGTCATGGGGAATGCTGCGCGGCTGTAAGCATGAAGAACAAAAAATAAATAAAAATGCTAATTTCAGTTTACACAAGAGCTAGTTTAAAAAGTTTAAACTGCAATTCTTATGGCATCCCCATGACAAGTTTTAGCCCTCCATCTTATACTTTTATTGTCACGGGGAATAAACGGAAGGAAAATAACATCAAATCGACTTTTTCTTTACTAATTCCATCTTCAAATCAGCCTGGTGGGGATCATGCCCCTACTTTGGAAACTAATTTGAGTTCAACACTGTTGGGAATTTTGACAGTTTGCTATGCCTTAGTGAAATATATTGAAAATTTAGCAGATTTAGCAAACATCTTCTGTTCAAAGAGCAAAAAGGCTACAAATGCAAAGGCTGTTAACAAACTGTGAAAAATGTGAACTTCCATTAAAAAAAAAATTGAAAAATAAGCTTGTTAAACACTTTGAAGCCTTTTAATCCTATGTACCAGGACCCAGCTTCCTTAATGAAATAGCCACTGCAGCACTTGGTGGAGAATATCTTTGTTCCTTGTCAGGCATGTTGCAACTCTGATGTTCAGAGACTTATTTAAATCTCTTTTCCTATATTTTTAGATGTATCATTTTTTGATGTCACAACTGGTCTAATATAATATGATATCATGAATGGGAATGTTTCTTGGGGTAATCTGTTATTTCAGACCATTTTTCAGGACTGTATTTCATATTCTGGTCTTGGTGAAGGAATTGGAAATGTTTAGGTGGCTTAAGCATGAGCTGTCTTTGGAACTCGATCAGTTACAAGTCAGTAAAAAACTTTACATCCTTACATTGGCAAGTTGTACAAATTCTCTACTCCTGTGTTCTCAGTTAATTTTCTTTTAATTTTGAAGGCTATCAGCTACTTTTCTTTGAAGCCCTTTTTTTAGCACATCAGAATCTCATCCACCACTGATTGATTCAGAAAAGCTCACCCCTCTCCACAGCTAAGTGTGAAATCTGCTTTGTGATAAATATCTGATGGTGTAGAAGCACTGGGCTTGCTCCCAAGCTAAATTCATTTGTAATGCACCAAAACACCTGCCTCTGTGTCATCACAAAAGCAGCTCCCTATTGTAAAGTACAATTCACTCTCTCAGGCAAGATTCAGATTCCCTTTTTCCCCACTCTGCAGGAGAGGAACAGATGTCCTTAGCAGCTGAAAGGAGCTTCCTCCCTCTTCATCTACCCAGCTTATATTTCCAAGTCATGAGACCTAAAACTCTTCAGAGTACATTGGAGAGGGTTTGTTTCCATGACACCAGTCCCTTCCCACAGCCCTCAGTGCTCAGGATATTTACTTTACATTACACCTGTGGACTGGAAGTGACAGATTTACATTAGAACTGTACTCAGGATCTCTAAATATTCAGCCCAGCCATCACCATGGTGGATGCCTCTGGATCAGCAGTAGAACACATTCATGGGACGCAGACACAGCTTCACACCTTCCCACCTGTCTGGTCCAACCCAGCAACAAATGGGTTTTGGTCACTTTAAGGGCCAGAGCAGAGACTCTGCTCTTCTCCCAGATGCTGGACAGTGACTTTGATCCTGTGATATTAGACACTGATTAGAAGGATGACCACCTTGCCAGCAGGTATTACAATTGCTGCTGTTGCAAAATGTAATGGTCAGATTTTAGGAAGAAGTGCAACAAGAGAGATAAGTCAAGGCAGGACAAATATCTATAAAAGTGCTGTGTAACAACTAGAAGACTTGTAAAACTTTGGGCTTAAGTTGTGGCCAACTTTCTTGTTGATCTCCCCTAAGTTTGGATGAAGAATGATAGTCAGTTACAAAAGCAAGAAAAGTTATTATCTCATAAATGTATTTGCTGTAAATGGTGAGTCCCTCTTTGCTTAGCATTGAAATTCAAGTGCAGCAAATAGTCAAAGTAAAATAGAATAAAACAAAGCTTACCTGAAGAGGCTGAAGAATCAAAAGTACTTCTGTCCTTCCTATTTGTCTTGAAGGGCTGAATGTCCTTTTCCCTGTAAGTTCCAAAGCCTTCAAAGCTTCTTCTTTTATTCCCACTTGCATCATTGTCCCGCTTCTCACTTGAGGAATTTATTTCACCGAACATGTCCAGGGACTCTGACCTTCCATTACTCTCAGTATTACCAGAGTATCTCTTTGTGCAAGAGTCAATGGGATCACTGCTTGAGTCGCTTTTATCTTTACTCTGTGACCACTGCTGGGCATCAGAAAGTGATAGCGTAGACAGCGTATCCACTTCAAAGTTACTCTTTGAGCCTTTGTGCCCGGTTTCACAATGCTGGTGCTTCTGCTTCTCCTTGTGCTTGCTCTTCTCGTTGAGCAAGGACAGGTCTTTGTCTGAGCCACTCAGCCTCTCGTTGATGGTGTGGCTGGAGAAGCCAGTGGACTTGCTAGCAAAGAGACCGCTCAGATCTTCGTGAGTCCCCAGTATCCGCTCATCCTTATGCTTGTGCTTATGTTTGTGTTTCCTCTTGTGAAGTCGGCCACTTGAAAGGCTTGTTCCTCCAACCTTCGGAGGAGCCAAGGAGGACTGCATGTCTCCAAGGCCCATTCCCACAGGGGTTTGCAGGTGCACTCCGTGTTTTGCTTTGTGTTTGGCAGTGGTGGACATCTTCATGTGAGAGCTTGCATGGAATTGGGGTGGGGGCACGGTAGGTCTCATAAATGGGGAAGCCGCTCCAAGCGTGTGAGACAGGTACAAAGGAGCTGGATACTGACCGTAGTAACCAAGATTCATCATAGGCATTGATGTGTAAGGCATTCCATAGGGTGCATAGTAACTCCCACTGGGAATAGGGTAACCGAACCCTTGTAAAAAAGGCACCTTTGTCATGGTGTCATTGGTTTTGGCAGGTCTACCACGCTTCTTCTTAGACTTCATATCAGAGGTCCTGCGAAGATAGAGCAATGGGTCATACTGGATATATGGCACAGGGTAGTAGTGATCAAAATTAATCCTGAAGATGCTGGGATATGGATTTTCATGATAAAATGTATAACTTCTATGGGAAATCCTGAACACTTGAAACTTATTGATGAGTTCCTCAAGGTCTGCCAGAAACTGGAGGTCATCTCTGTTCTGCAGGCTTTTCCTTTTCCTCTTGTGCTTTGGCTTTTTAATACTTTCGTGAGAGAGAAAGTTATCCACAATGAGATGCTTCTGCCGGTGACCATGCCTGTTCTTTGTGCTGGTGTCAGATGGGATAGCCTCTGGATTGTCCAGGGTGCAGAAATCGAAGGAGTATCTCCGGCGGGATTCTGAGCTTTTCTCGGCTTGGTCAGAGGTACTGTTGTTGTCTGTACCTATCCCACTGTCGCTCGGGATGGTTTCCTCACTGTGAGACTCACTCACTGGTGACAGCGTGACTTCTTTCAGAGAACCTATTTCACAGAGGTGAGAAGGTGAATTAGCCATTAGCCTGGGCGGAGACAGCTTCCAAGTTCCACTGTGCATTCCTTTCTGGGTTTTTGTAGGAAGAGCACTGATAGGTTGAAGATTTGGCATAGTTTTTAACTCTGAAAAATTAGTTTCAGTGCTTGCAGGGCTGAGGTTGCCGTTGATCCCCACTAATTGTGTTGAAAGCGGATGAATAGCTGCTGGTGACGATGCCACAAGTGACTGCAGGTTGGAAGGCACTGCTGGGTTTTCTGGCTGGCTGGAAACAGGCCTTGAGTGCTTGATGGCTGTCTTAGGTTCTTCTGGCTGAGGCTGCAGCTCTGCTCTTGGCTTTCTGCCCCGTTTTTTACCAATGTAGATAGTCCCCCTCTTGCTGACATTGATCTGCTTCCCTAGCCTGGCATCAATGGTGGTCGGCCCAGCACTAGATGGTGGCTGGACTTTTGCTTTCAGAGCTATGCTGCTGGAGCAGGAGGACAAGATCTGATTGAGAATGTTCTTCCTCTTGAGGGTTTTCATTTTATTAATGGTCTTGATGGTCTTCTTATCCAAGACCCCAAGTTTCCCGACCTTTTTGTGAAATTTGAGTTCGCTGATGGACTTGTCCTCTCCTGGAACCATCTGGGCAAACTTGGCCAGATTCCTTCTCCTCTTCCTTTTCTTTGTTCCTGGAAATTCACGATTGATTGGGCTCACTGGGCTGGTGGAGGTCCCCTCGTGAATGGTTTCAACAGTGAGCAAAGGCTGTTTCTTTGGTCGTCCTCTTTTTTTCTTGACAGGTGTGATCACAGTAAGACTGTCTGTATTGGTATACAGAGGGCTGGATGGTGTGATGGGATAGGCTGAAGGAGGCTCCACCATCAGCTTCTCAGATGTCGTCAGGGAGGTTTCCCGAATAATAGATTTAGGTTTGCTGCAGGTCCACCGACGCTTAGCTGCATGTTTGGGGTGCTGGATGTCAGGTAACTTGCCAGCTGTGGAAAGATTGGTGGGTAGGAGAGTGGATGTCACAGGTAGAGGTTTTCTGAGTCGGGCAGCATTGTTGGGGGACGCTTTGTCTGTGAACACACCGCTGTCAATTGCTACTAAGGGGGACTCATTTTCAATCACTTTCCCTGGCTTTGTGGCTCGAACATCTTTTTTACTCCCCTCTGGTTGAGAGCTGGTCCTGTTTGCCATTTCACTGCTCAAAGCAAGCACAGAAGGCAGGCTTTTCTCCTGGATAGTTTTCTCTATGGAGGATTTAATGGATTGCCTCTTTTTCCTTTTGTGGCCCGACGCATCTGTTGTCGGAGACTTTATTGGGATAGTAATTCGTACGTGATTGGTGTCACTTTCACAAGTGACGGCAGAAACGGGATTCTGCTTCGAGGGTGACATATCCAACATGCTGTCCATCGAGTAAGACTCCTTTTTCCCTTCCATGCTGTCATGGGATTTGCTGTCAAACGCTTTCTGAGCACTCTTTACCCACTCCATATCTGTGGTTTGCATGGTTTGGCTCATCAAGTCCTTCTTGCTGGACTTCTTCTTTGTACTTCCAGCGGGCTGATCAGGGGCCTCCAGCTGCACAGCTCCCTCTTGATCTCCAAGAGGCAAGAGCCCATTGCACTCGGAGGCACTGCTGGGCTGGGTGGCTGTGCTGATGCTGTTGGGTGATGGGACTGTGCTGCAAATTGCCAGCTCTTTACTACTGACCGACAGCTGCCCCCACGAGCTGCTGCTGCTGCTGTTGCTGCTGCTGCTGCTGCTGCTGCTGCTGCTGCTGCTGCAGGACTTCTTGGCCTGGGATTTGCTGTAGGAGACTCCTGGCTCCAGAGCAGAGACCTTGGTGGCACTAATTGCTTCTCTGCTGGGCTCTGTGCTGATGAAGCAGCTCTGAGGAGCGGGTCCAGTGTCGGAGCTTGCTGACCAGTCAAGGTGGTGCTGGTTGCTACTTTTCTGCTGGTGTTTTGATTTTAAGGTGTCACTGGTGAAGTCTTGTTGGAGGCCTGGATCATAGTGCAGAGCAGAATGTTTTTGTGGCCTGTCATAAACCTGGAAGGGAGCAGAAAATAAACAGGAAAAAAAATTAGTTTAGCAGCCCATTCATAACCACTGGTTGCAGCTCTTTATTTATGCAGTGAATAACAACAATGACTTCGTAAGAGTAAGGAACCTTTATAAAATCTTCCTATACTTGAGCCAAATTTGCATTTAGATTTCATGCACAGTAAACAAGTTTTGTTTGGTTTCCCTACTCTAAAAACAGTGGAAATACTTCTATAAATGCAAAATTACTAAGGGAACATATTCTATTGATTTTTAATTTAAAACACAAGTGAAATATCCCCTTTCAATGGATGAATGGTGCAACTCAGCCTCCTGGTGAGAATGCCTTTTTCCTGAAAAATAATCACTCACAGAACTTGAGGCTCAACAGCAGCAATTAAACTCATTATTGTAAACAAGAAAACTGCAAAATTATCTTGGAAATTGTAACAAACAAGAGGAAAACCCATGGGTCCACTTCCCTGTGAAGGCAGATTCTGCAAAGATTTACTTGAATTTCCACATGGAAGCCATCCCCTCATACTTAGTGCTTAAAATCATATGCATAGCGTCAAGTGTGTGAGGCACACTTGGCAGGTTCAAGATTTGCATTACTCCCTTTCCATTTTAAAACTCTGCTATTTGCAATGTTGGTGAGAGATATTTTCAACATGATTTCTACTCTGACAGGAGCTCTTCAAGCCGCAGAGGTTACAGCAAGGGCAGAATTATGCTGAAGACTCTTACAGAGCAAAAGAAACTCTACTGTTTTTCTCTTGGTGGGCCTCCAGCTAAAAAAAAAAAATGGTTTACTTCAGCTGTAACTTTTTCCTTTTAAAGAAAAAGTATCTATCTATTTGATTTTTACTTTCTTTGGTTGATCTGTTTTGTGTTTTTGTTTTTTTTTTTTGATTTTGCAGCTTTATTTTGTAAAGCTCTGGGTCAGAACGTACAACTGCTTTTGCACAAACTACTGACACTGTTGTGAATGTCAAATAAATGATGAGGCTGAAAATAAAAACAAAACCAATGAAAGAAAAGTAGATAAATACAGTGTGTCTTGTGTTCCTACAAACACCCTGTTACAATTAAGCTCCTCTCAGTAGCCCATTAGATCCCCGTTTGGGGTGTTTGCAACACAAATTTTGGGGCAAGCAGGCAAAAGGGAATAAGAGGGCTCTGAGCTGGGAAAATTAGGCATCCCTAGTTCTGAGCAACTTCAGAGAAGTTTGAAAAGACAACCCCAAGCCCATGACACATTATTTAGTGGCCACTAAACATGCACATTATTGACAAATTGATGCTGAGCTATCTTTCATGCCCATATAAATATAGACATGTGGCTTTTCTGGAATAGGCAATAATGATGAAGTTGTTCTGGTCCATTGTCTGAGCAGCAATCAGGGAGTCTTAAATCCTGTGGATAGTTCAGCTGTCACACACATGGACCAGCCATGCTCAGGGAAAACAGAGATTTCCAGGAATTGTGGAGTGAGAGAACGAAAGCATGCAGCTGTGGTGGAGCTGCAGATGTCGTTGGTGAGCGACACCCGGTTTCCTCAGCCTGAGAAAAGAGCTGAAAGCATAAACAGCCCTTGGGGAATTAATCCCTCTCCTCCTCTTCCTCACAGTGGCCTCCCACACACGAGACACACAAAAGACACAACCCACACTGATGCCCTCCTTCAGAACAGGGGGCCCAGCCACGTGCATATCTTGGGATGGGCCCAGGGAGGGGAAACCAGCAGCACCAGCACTGGAGTTTTACAGCTTGTTTTATTTAAATTATT
This sequence comes from Molothrus aeneus, assembly GCF_037042795.1. Lineage (NCBI taxonomy): Eukaryota > Metazoa > Chordata > Aves > Passeriformes > Icteridae > Molothrus > Molothrus aeneus. Next base: position 2,666,226 of record NC_089680.1, read on the forward strand.
TTAAACTGATCCCAAAGCTCCTGAGATCTATTTTGCCTGAGCCACTTGGGCTTCTCCCACTAGGATGGGTGTCCTGGCACAAGGAGACGGGCAGGCCATGCCCTGGTGATGTCCCAGGGGGAGATGGCTGTGCTTCTCTCCAGCCTCACATAAAACCTCATCTCCCCAAGGTACCACAACTCATGATGGGAAGAAGCCCTGGAAGTGCTGGACTGAGGCCCCTCTTGGGCCCCAGCACCCACACTGAGGCAGGGCCAGGCTGTTCCTGAACAGATCCCAGCCTGCTGGCTGCAGCCAAACCAGCTTCTTACACCCACGTTACTTACAAGTGCTGAGCTTTGAAACTAAATGACCTGAAACGTTTCATTTGGAAGAGAAAAAAAAAAAAGATAAAAATAAGACGGAAGGTTACAGCAGGGAACAAAACCACATCGCACTCTGGCAACATCCTATTCCCTCCATATCTATCACACACATGGAGATCCATGCTCTAGAAGGAGCAATAATCTCTGATCTGTATTTTAAGGCAGTTAATAAGGGCTCAGAATGGAGAGGCCAGCTATAGATCAGCGATGAATGCTGATATATGGGCTTGGCTCCTCCAGCCCCATTTCTTTGGCCTGCACATTACACAGTGGTGATGCAACTCCCAGCACATCCCTAATGATAGCCCTGTCATTGCTCCGGCAGCACAGGCCACCACCACATCGATCTTGAAATTCATGAGGAAGATATGCCTATGTCATCAAAGGTGCCAGCTCTGGAGGCATTTAATCATGCAGATAAGCACTCCAATTTCAACAGGCCTTCAAAAACTGACCGGTCTGCAGGATCAGGGGACTGCATTTCCTAAGCAGGATGTCAGAACTATATATCTGCCCAAGCACATTACAGTCTGCTGGGTTTCCTCATGAAACTTCTTCCAGAGAAACATTGATTGGCTCTGCCTTGCCAGACACATCCATGCCACCCAAAAATTATTCCTCTGCAGCACAGTGACTAGAGACAATTTTGCTGCAGCAGGTTGGGTTTCAGGGGCTGAACTGGATATGTGGGGACTGTTTACCTAAAAGCACTACTAAATCAGTTGAAAGTAATGTGGCCAAGTGTATTTTATTCCCCATGTATTCATCTGGGTTGCTGTTTGATCCTGTTGGTCCTAATGCTTAGGCCTCAATTTTCCCTTCTGTGTGAGCACCATCCCAAAAAGCCAATAAGGCCTAGCTCAGCTAAGCCAAGACTCTGCTAAGCTGACAGAGATGTCAGACCTGTCAGGATGGTAAGGGAATCTTAAGAAACTGATCTCTTGATACCTTTCACCCAAATTTTTTACTTTATTTGTCAGTAAGTATGTAATATACTCCAGCTCCATAGGGCTGTTGGGTCAAATAGAGTTCCTGTGGCAGCCAGCCGAGACCAGCATCAAGAATAGGGGGCTTTTTTTCATGAAAACAGAAGGATTTATCTTTATTTACTTTTTAGTTTATGAGACCCTAAAAATGCTTCAAACTTCAGTGCTGGCCTCTGCTTGTCATTTGCCCTTTCATTAAATGGGATTTTCTTCCACAGCCAACTATTCCGCACTGAGAGTGTGCTCCTTCTTTTGTGGAAGTAGAAGTGTAAATTACCTCATGTAATTTTACTACAACTGAGCATACTTGGTCAATATTTCTCTTCATATACAGTTCAGTATATGAAGAGGATGTTTTTAGTAGGTTGAATAATCCCAGCTTTCCTTTAAAGAAAACAAAATACAACAAAAAGAAGATGATAGCTTTTGTAACTGCAAAAAGGCTTGAGCGACCTGATCCAGCACATGTCTAAACCTTAGACTATAAGAATAAGATTACAATCCTCTTATTAGTGGAATAAGATTAGCATCCTCTTATTAGTAGAATAAGATTTGAATGACAAACTGGTGAGTTTCAGGCCTCAGCTTTGGCAGTGGGCAGACCTGTGAGCAGGACAGATCCCATACACTGGTGATCACTGGCCACAGACAAGAAAAGGTTTTATGCTGTGTGTTTTATGGTGTCCCTCCAGTCCTGTGCAGCCCTGCACCTGCAGACGTGATTGGTCCCCAAAACAGTTTTATTCTGGTATGCAGCCCTTGCAGTTGAGGAGATGATGCTGTGCCAGTCCCAGGAGGGGCAGCACCCTACTCTGCAAGGGGTACCCAGCAGCAGAATCCATCCCCCAGGGACTCTTTTTAAGGATGCTTCAGTCTGCATACTCATTCTCACATGGTGCTTCCAATCCAAATGCAAAAACTGGGGGCAGATGACAACAACAAAATCAATGGTCTGGTAATATAATAAGAATGATTAAAAAAAATCCAAATTTAAAAAAAAAATAAAACTTTTAAGAAAATTATGATAAAATATATATTTAGAAAACCCAACACCTGAAAAAAAATCTGTGTGCTTAAAGGGATCGTTCTCTCCTGCGCCAAATGCACCTTTTTTAGGAGGTAACACACATAAAGCTTGTCAAGAATCTGGCTTGCAAATCAAAGTTAATACTACAACGCCCCCTCTTTAAATCATTCGCAGATCCATCTGTGTAATGGCTCCTCAAGTGTAATTCCCTATTAAGAGGCTTTATCTGGAGAGATAAGCAGCTGGTTCCCATGTCACTAATTGCTGTCTGCTGTGATTTTAAAACATCTGCACCATTGTGCTCTTCATTTTCATATTCTAATCACCCTGAAACTTGAAAAAGGTACATCATTGATTGTTTCTGTGGGTTAATTAGTACACAGTCTCCTTGTAGAGACAATTTAAAGGCAGTCAGAACCTCAATCAGCAAGTTTGTTTTAAAAATTAATAACATCAGGAGCGTCTGTGAGGATTGGCATCCACAGTGACACATCAGTGTGCTCTGAGGACATGCCATCCTTTGTTATCTTCTTCACAGGGATGGAAACAAAATTGAAAAAAAAAAAGAAAAAAGAAAAGAAGAGGAGGAAACTCTTCCCTAAATGCATAATATCACTTAAAACAGGGTATTGGGAAGTCCTTTCTTTTATCTCAGGGCCACCCCTGCTTCACCAAAAAGAGTAAATCTGAACAGATCAAAACATCACATAAAACCTCTGTGTGGTCTAGGAACTTGCAAGCATTTTTTGGTGTCAATTTTGCCGCCTAGGAGCTGGCATCTCATTGGAAATCCATGGGGTGAAGCTGTGATGTGTGAGGGCACTTGCTCTGCTTTTCCTCCTGAGCTGGAAAGGTGTGGGATCCCCTGGTGCTGCCTCCTAACCATGCAGAGGAGGGTTTTAGTTCAGGCACAGCAGTTTGCTGTGGCAGAGATGCTTTATGCAGACTGGACCTTCTTTGTACCCAGCCAGCTCAGAGGGAAGGCAGGCCTGAATTCAGAGCTGCTTAACTTGGGTTTATAGCCAGCAGTACTCCAGACAATCCTTGTAACAGAACTTTGGAGTCTAGCAAACTGTCAGCCTGAGATGTTCCAGGCTGAATGAATAAATCTGCAGGTACTGACTGGAAATGCAATTGGCATTCTGAAAAATCGTTCTCTGTTCTTGTCCTCAGTTCCTAAAAGATGGAGAATCTCCAAATTATTTGTTCCCCTTGAAAAAGCTTTCTCTTTAGTTTCTGCTTCCTAGACATGCATGAGCACATGTTACCAGAGAAGAAAAAAACCCTTTGAAAGAAAGAAAAAAACTGAGATTTCTAGGTCCAACACATGAATAAATAATCCTGGATCAGCTCATACTTTTGCTCAAAATTGAGCATTTCCCCTTGTGTCCCAATGGGATGGCTGTAAACTGCTCACTTGCAGGCTCTAATCAGAGCTACAGGTTGGAGATATTTCATTTCTTTTGGTGAGTGCACTGAGCTTTCCCAGTGCAGAATTACTCTGTAAATAAAAGATGCCAAGTGGAGGAGACAGCAGGCTCAGGCAAATATAACTCTGGCCTGATGACTTACAGGTTGAGCAGTCATGGACATGAGGTGTGAGGAGCCTGTGATCAAGTCAAGTCAGTTCATAACTGCAAGTCTCTGAAATGGTCTTAGGAAATTCTTCAGATCCTCAGTGACTCTAGCCATGGATGAGGGATACAAACCAGAAAAGGACACTTGCTGAAACCACAAACAGTGGAGTCTGCTGAGGAACTCCACTGAATCTAGTTCAAAACTGATGTAGGGGATTTAATTAAAAGTGATGCACCAATAGAAAACACATCAGCAACAGTAACATAAAATTAATTGCCATGTTTCCAAAATAGGGCATTTTCCAGAGTACTGTTGCAAATTTATCACTCCCAGAGTTTATTCCTTCTGCAGCTCCCAGGGTCTCAAAGAGCACAAAGCCCAAACAACCATCACACTCAGGAGTGTGGATCACAGAATCATAGAATGGTTAGAAGGGACCTTTAAGATAATCTAGTTCCAACCCCTGAACATTCATTTGACGTACAAAGAGAGGCAGGAATTAATGCAAAAATGCCCAAGAGAGCACAACACAGCATGGGGTGGGAGTGGGTTAATTAAAAGCCAATCAGCACCTCTTTGTGTCCATTCACCACACAAAACATCCCAGACTGTGGAGTGCGTTCGTGTGATTGTGTCAATACAGAGAAGCTGAAGTTCAGGCTTTGGCATCATGATTGCTTTGAGAATACCTTGTCTAAAGCACTTATCCAAGGAAAAGACAAATCAATGCAGAGATTACTGAACAGTACAAAGATGCTCACATGGTTGTGAATTGTAATTTTTCATGCATTCCTGGTAGAGCGTCTTGATTTTCTAAGTAATTCAGAAATTCCAAAGTTATTCCAAATTCATTTTGCTACCAGCTTTAAACTGAATAATTTGCACACTGTTTCAATCTTCTGCTGCTTTGCAGACACTTCTATTTTCCACATGGAGGGATTGGGGATTTTATTTTGTCAAATTGCAGCAACATGTTGAATTTATAAAGGTAGGATTTGGCGCTGCAGGCTGATCTGCTCCTTACTGGTGGAATAGACCCATCGCTGCACATATTTTCTTTATCAAATGTTTAAACAACCCTGTGCTTTTCAGAGCTTTGTATTAAGCACCGAGTCTGGGAAAACTCTAAACAATGGGATTTTTCTGTCATCTCCAACAAAGAGCCCATCATCGCCGACACAACAATGCAGTTTAAATACCGTGTTTAACCATAACACTGTTTGCCACCTAGGTTTAGGCAGCTGGGAGAGAACAATTGGGCACCAGCTAAGGTGGACTACAACAGGACTCATACAATTTTCCCCATTCAGCTGCTGAGATCTCCCTGGTTTGTCCTTGTTTGGCCTCAAGCCACTGCAAGGATTTTTAGGCAAGTGTTTCAGACATCATGAGTGAGGCACTTTTGCTGAGCTGAGTGCTTTCATTTGTTGAAAACCCTGGCTAATGAACTTAACTGCCTGCAGGAGTGATATTAAGGCTTTATTATTCATATACAAAACATACTTCCATCCCTTCAGGAATGGTTAATTCTGTGGAGCTCAACCTACTGTCACCAGTGTGTCACTATGATGTTGCTTGTCCAAGTTTCTACCTCATCTTGGTCTTCCACTTTGTAATTTCAAGCTGTAGAGGACAATGCACATATGTGCAGTGGCTCAGCCAAAATGTAACAGCAGAAGGATCCCAAGACAGACTCTGACCTGCAGAAATGGGAGCAGTAAGGGGTACTAATCTGTGAAAGACTTGTGGTGTTTTCTAGGATGTTAAACCCAGAATCCCAAAATGGCAGAATAGGGTGAGTTGGAAGGGACACACAAGGATCAAACTCCTGCCCCTGCACAGGACACCCCAACAATCCCTCTCTGTGCCCCGGAGCATTGTAGAAACTCTTCTTGAGGTCTGTAGGTTTGATGCTGTGACCACTCCCTGGGGAGCCTGTTCCAGTTCCCAAGCACCCTGTAGGTGAAGAACCTTTCCTGATATCCAACCTAAACCTCCCCTGACACAGCCTCAGGCCATTCCCTCAGGTCCTGTCAGTGGTAGAGCAGAGATCAGTGCCTGCCCCTCCTCTTCCCTTTATGAGGAAGCTGTAACTGCTCTGGGGTCTGACCTGTGTCTCCTCCAGCCAAAAAGACCAAGTGATCTCGGCTGATCCCTGTGTGGCTTCCCCTCAAGGCCCTTCACCATCTCAGTTGCCCTCAGCGTGTCTGAGATTGCTAAACTGGAAATAAAGATGTGAACAGCTGTGCACTTTAAATTTCTGCTATATTTTTTAAAAGCCTGCAGTTCTTAATTTGCATTGAAAGGTTTCTTTTATCCTTCATTTAATATAGGAATTGCGGCATTACCTTGAATACTCTTTTTTTTTTTCTGAGGGATGGGAGAAATATAAATGGCTTTTCCATTGAGGCCAGTGATTCTTTCCACTAGAGTTAAAAAATTTGATTATAAATTGAGTCCTTAAATGTCAAGGAGATGCTGAATTCACCTGAAAACAGGCATTTGGGGAAGCTCATAAAAGCTGTGAGCTGCAGTCAGTTAGCTCATCATTCTTTTAGCATGCACTTCATTTAGCAGTTACTGACCGACAGATTAATTCTTCCAAAGCATCCTGATTGCAGCTAAGGTCTAGCATGAAGCATTAAATGTGCAACAGCATTGGCAAAAAGTCCAGAAATCTGCCAGAACATCTATCAGGAAAAGCTGGGTTATAAACCCTTTGAAAATTTGCAGCACAGGTCAAATGCTCAGCGTCTTCTGACTTCCCCGAATGAAGATCTGAGTCCTGTTCCATGAATTCAGTGAGAGCATCACTTGTGCCTTCAGCAAATTCACTGTGAAAAGATGAACTCCAGTGACCTGAACCAAAACGAGGGAGGTTCCTTCCCTTTGCAAAGTCTGCCTAGGGAGGTCATACGTGGTGAAATTTTCTGGCTCTGTTGGGCACACACCAAAGAGCCACTGCACTTTGTGCAGAGCCAGTGGGTGCTGTGGGGTGTACACATCCAGCAGCAGGATGTGCTCTGGACCCTCCCAAAAAGCTGGTCTCAGATCAGACTGCAAAGTGGGATTCTGCTTTGTTTTCACCAGTAAAATCCTACCTTTCTGACAGAAAGGAATAGGACCACTCTCATCTTCTCTTTCAGGCCTTACAACAGTCCAAGCAGACATGAAGTGGAACCTATTTCATTTGCAAAAGGCAACAGGATGAGTGGGGCTTCAGGAGATTTATGCTCCAGTTTCCCCATAACATGTGACTATTTTTCACCATTGTTACCTTATGAAAATGATCCTTCTCCCCTTTTCCCTAGAAACCCAGGAAGTGATGGCTGGGGAAATTTCCTTGCACACCTTGATAAGGCCAAAGAAGGGCAGACATCTCTGTTTCTGGACTAGAGATGATGCCCCTGTGACACAGTTGTTGAAGATTTTTTTCATCAATCAGGAGATTTTAAATCCATAGGAACTCCCAGGAATGATGGAAGACAGGTTTGGAGAAGGATGTGCAGTGGGACTCCTGGGGCATGGACATGTGCTATGGGAATAAAAATGCTCAGCTGCAAGTCCTCTTTCAAGACCATAGAAGGGGTGATTTTGGGCAGCTGCAAAATCACAAGCTGCCCTGACTAAATCTGACTGCTATCCTAAAGGAGCCAATTTTACCACCCCCTGGATCTGGCTCCCTGCAGATAACTCTGCCATACAGATGTTTGTGCAGGTTCCTCACCACACCTGTAGCCGAGTCTTTCCCAGTAGGGGAAATTTAACCAGGCTTGTAATAATGTACTGGAGCAACAAAAACAACAAAATGGTGACATAAAATGTCTCTGGTGGTGCTAGGGGATGTGATGATGATAGGTAGTGCATTTTTGAGACATTGCTGTGCTTTTCCTGAATGGCACCTATCTCTGCTTTGATGTTCATCCCTCATCTCTCCTTCCTCCCCGCCCTCCTCAACTATGACAAAATCACCTTTACTAATAAACCTCCAGCTCAAATAGCAGGTTTTATTTAGTGTGCTATAAAAACAGTCATTTCTCAGATCATAAAAAGGGCTCAACTGGACTGCATCATTTTGCTGAAGTGAGTTTTCTGGTGGAGTGATTCTCTCTTCTAAATGCCACAGTCCCCCACTACCAGTATTTATGTACCAAAATAAAATGCAATTTTCTGTATTTTATTAAGTGTGAATCTCCGGTGCAAATCCACTTGGGAGCTGATCCCAAGATTTAATTGTTCCTTGCTTTTAGGCTTTCAAGATATTTTCAAGAGTTTTCACAATATCACGAGGCTAAATACAGTTTTATTAAGGTACAACAGCATCACTTTAAGGCCCTGAGCAAGTTTAGGTTTGTCTTCTACACATATAAATCCACAGCAGCACAGAGCAGAAAAAGAAAGGGCAGGGAGCTGGGATCTAGAAAGGAAGATTGCAAAATACCCTGAGCACATCTTTGTGCTTAAATGATCTCCAGAACTTCTCTAGTTTCTCACCCAACAAATCAGGTGTAAAATGGAGCCCTGAGTCTCACACCCATCAGGATAAATATGTAGTGTTTTAATATAATAAATATAAATTTTAATTTATATTTATAATTTAATTTATATTTATTCATATAATTATTATTATATGAATTTAATATAATAAATTCAGGCCTGGGATTAGTATCCAGAGCAGAACTGGCATCAGGAGAGCATCTAGGTAAAAAGTGGCCTATCCCATGCTGAGAATCTGCTCTGGAGAAACCCTTACAGCCCTGACCCTGTGCACAAATGCAAGATTTCTGTGCACACACTCCACTTGGGACTGGCATCGGACCAGACAGAGCCATGGTGTGCTTCCACCAGCACCTCAGAGCTTTGCCCTTTTAATTGCCTTTGTTCTAGTAACTCACTTAGCCATGTTTCTTTTCTCCATACATGTTGATGAAGCAAAACTATTCCCAGCCCTGCTATTGCTTCCTCCTAAATGCTGACTGCGTGCTTGAGTTGAGTCAGTCTATAAAAATACTGGCAGTGAAGGTACAGTCTCCTATCCAAGGAGCTTGGCAAACAGGGTAAATCACAAGCAGCAGGACTCATTTTAGATATCAAAGTGCACTTGCCCATTGCTAAGGGAGGGAATCTATGTCTCTTTCTTTACAAAGTGTACTTATTTTGGAGGATTGGAAGAGTTTGGCAGAATGTGTTTCCCAGAGTTGGTTGAGGAGAGAGGGAGACTGGCTAAAGCAGAGGTGGACCTGGTGTTAGAAGCATCTGAGGTACACATGAAAGGCAATAAAAACACATGGGGACAGCAGGGCCACAGGAGGTCCTTAGTTTAGCAGAGACACTGCTAACCTGACATGACAAACATGGCTCACACTTTAAGAGGGTGTGTAAACAGTCACTAGAGCACCTTATCACAGAAATCAATGGGTTCTCTAGACCTGGGAGTTTCTTTTAAAACTAGGCTGGGTGTTTTTCTGACAGCTATTGGACTTGGAACAGGAATACATTTAGGCAAATCCCCTGGTATGAGTCATGCAGGAGGTTTGACTAAGTGGTTCTTTCTAGTCTTAAAAATCTGTCACTATATAACCTCTCTAAATCCTCCAGTGTTTTGTCCAACCTGGTGTTAAGCAATTCCAGCAATGTGTCTTCAGCCTCTTCTTCTGGGAGTCTATATCCCAGCACAATAAATCTCACTGCTCAGAGTCTCTTCTCCCTTCCCCTGGAACCATTTGCATCCCTCGACATACCTCAGTTCTGGATTCATCCCAACAGTTCCTCCTCATCCTTGGACCAAAAGGAATATTTCACATTTTTAAACAATTCATTTCGCTTGCCATATCCCCTGCTGCTGTAAGGCACTGTGTCCCACGGGTAAGACAGACTTGATTTTACTAGGAAGGGTCTTCCTGTCTTGGCAAACCCAGTGAGATGTGGTTCCCTCTGGAATAAAAGATGGGCAGTGTTGTACCACACTTCATCCTGCAATGATGAGAGGTGCCAAAATCCACCAGTTCAACACTCTCAGGCCACCAACCTGGCACAGGGAAAGTTGCTGTAATTTCTGTTGCCATTCTTCTAACCTGGCTGAGCATGGACTTTTGAGAGGCAAATCTGTGTGAAATATTCCTCCAGACTGACTCTGTCCTCGCCAAATAGCTGAGATTTGGCTCTGAGCTTTTAAAAGGAGGCACTAAGGATCACCTGATCTGGATTCAAGCCTCAAAGATGTCTCTGAAACACTGCAAAACCAAAACATGCTGGGTGTGAAGAGTGAAGAACCCTGGAGTCAGTTTTAGACATTGGCTACATTTTTTTCTCTTTTTCTTTTTTCTTTTTTTTTTTTTTTTTTATTTTTCCCCCCCCAGTTTTAAATATAGAAGAACATATTGAATTGGTCTTTTCTGGTTAAACTTCTCTGCTCTTCTGTATGCTGCATCACAGTCTCAAAACATGAGAACATGAGCCCAAATACAGAGCTCTGAACAGTTGGAGACCTCTGCCTCAGTCCAAATGTCACAGTTGGTGTTCTGAAGGGTGTTTTCGGGAGATTTTTTGGGTGTGCGGGGAGAAAAAAGAGCAAAAGCTAAATCCCAAACCACTGTACAAAAGGGATGCATATGTTGAAGTCACTGTTGCAAAAACTACTCAGTGACTGTTTTAAAGATCCTTATGAAAAAATCTATTTTATTCTAAGTATTTACTAAATACTCAGCAGGTTTTTTTTTTTCCTCTCTCTGTTTTTCCCCATTTGTTTTGTTTTCCACCAGACAATACACACAGTTCTGCGTAATCCTCCTTTAAGGATTTCTCTCAAGGATACACAGATATCTATTTTCTGGTACCAGACACAACAACCTTGTGAAATCAGGGCAGATTCATCACCCATCCTGCACACGACCTTATCAGCAGTTGCTATGGGTGGCCCCTGTGGAATACTGTGGAAAGGGCAAAGCTGGGAAATGTGCACTTTAAAGTGCCAGAGAATTTAGTTCAGTGTGCAGCACTTGTAATTTCTGCTGCTGCAGACTGCTCAGCTTGTTATGGATATCTGAGAATTCTCTTTTTCCCTGACTAGAGGTCATGAGATTTATTACAGTAAATTTTTTTGCCCCCATTTTTTTTTCTTCTGGAATAGGTAAGGTATAATTGAAGGAGTCAGCTTTCTTGCATTTATAATATCTCCAGAGATGAAGAGAGAAGTGAAATAGAGCTTCCTGCCACTCCTTTCCCCACATGCAACATATTTTGCATTTACTTGTACTGACAAAAGGAATATTTAAAGAGAAGGCAGTGTTGTGCTAGGTTTTGGTACAGGAGGTATTAAAAAAAAAATTGACCGGAAAACACTCAGGTAGATGGACTTGCAACAGCAGATAATAAAAATTAAGGTTCTAATTTCTTTATCATCTATTTTCCCATCTGGTGGCATCTACTACTAAATATATCCAGAACATGATTTTTTTTCCTATTGATTTGAATGCCATTCTCTATACAGAGCCATAGAACTACATTTTGTAAAAATATTACTTCAATGAGTAAAATCAGCGTTCTAGTATGCTCATTGGAGCAGAGGGCTACAAACCAAGGAGAAAACAAGTAACTAAAGTTTATTACATCTCAGCATCATTCACACCAAACAAAAGTACCTGGTTGGTACCTAAAGTCAATCTTAACCGAATCTCAAAGCACTTCATGAGAGAAGCAGCAGTCATTGTCCCCCTACAGATGGAAATACTAAGGCTCAGTGATTTGCCCTAGGTATTTCATGTTCCTTGACGAGTGCAAAAGGGAGAATTTAGTGAGTATTCCTCATACTCATTTTTGCTGATGACCATGAAGATTCCCATGACCAAGGCCACAAGTTCACATTTCCAAGGCATTCTACAATCTAGACGAACATGCCTTTGAGTAAATGAATATCTGTCTGGAGTGCAAACAAACTGATACCTTGCTGTATGAGCCTGAACATGCCATCTAAAGTGCCTATTACAGGCACAGCTGGAATCCCTGTTTGCCAGAGGAGGAATAGCATGGATCTGTGTTTCAGCACAGCAGCACCTTTTCACGGCCTGTCAGCTGGGATTCCAGCAAGTCTCATACCTACAGGACTGTGATTTCTGTGCTGCAAACCCGCGAGAGTGTTCATTTTGAAGAGTTTTAGCTTTGTGGAGATAATGAAATGGATTATCCATGCACCTGCTGTTGCAGCATACCTGCAGTTCTCTCCCTGCCATGGTGTGTGCGTGTGAATGACTGTGTTGGTGGGCATCTCATTTTAAAGAGTGGGTTTTAGTCTCACAGAATGAGACCTGGGAAAGATCCCTAGTCAACCCACCCTACAGGTAATTGCACCAGGAAAAGCTATCAGGTGTATCATCTTCTCACCAAGCAGAAGATACTGTGGCAGGCAAAAAGTGACCTTGTGTTTCTTATGCTCAAACTCCCAGCAACGTACAGCAACTTAAATTAGAGCATGTGCAACATAATTAGGTTTTCTTCCCTTGCAGACTTGTTGTGAATCTCCTGTCTGAAAAGGAGGGGTCACTTCAGACAGAGGCTTCAGCTCGGCAGGGCTGCCTGCTGCTCACCAGGGCTTTGCTTCGAGCAAGATAGAGGAAAGGCTGCAATTAAAGCAAAGACTTCATGCTTTTGGGGCTCCTTTCCTCCAGAAACAGAGTATTAACTCAGGAACCACAGAAAGTGAATCCTAGAGCTGGAGGAAAAATAATAAATTCAGGTTGGTGTTCAAATCTTTCTTCCCCATGACCAAGTTTGCTGCCACAGTGTAGTTTGGAGCACCCTGGTCAGGCATGGAATGAATACTTGACTGTGGTCAGGTTTGGAATGGCTCTTGTTAAAATGCTGCAGGAATTGGCCGTTGCAGACAACTTTTATAAAAAATCCTTTCCTTAGCATTTTTTTCCTCCTGAGAAGGTGAGAGGCCTCAGGAACAAAATATAAACAATGGTTATCTGCTGCTGTGGAATGCAACAGGTGCATCTGGGATTGGCCCATGTTGGATGTTTGTAATTAATGGCCAATCACAGCCCAGCTGGCTCAGACAGAGAGCAGAGCCACAAACCTTTGTTATTCATTCTTTTCTATTCTTAGCCTAGCCTTCTGATGAAACCTTTTCTTCTATTCTTTTAGCATAGTTTTAATGCAATATATATCATAAGATAATAAATCAAGCCTTTCTGAAAAATGGGAGTCAGATCCTCATCCCTTTCCTCGACATAAGACCCCTGTGAACACCGTCACCATTGGCCCTCCAGCCCCATCTGTAGAAAGTCTTGGTGCAGCTCATCAGCTGGAGCAGAGAATTGTCAGAGTGTGGCTCTGCCACCAAACTGTCACCAACACCTGGTTTGGGAGCTTGGCGTCCCTCTGTGGCCCATGAGGCCTCCAGAGAGGACATCAGGCATGCTAACTCACCCTGCTGGCTGTCTAGGTCACCTGAGAAGATGATTTAGGCACCCAAACTTGATGTCCAATGGGAGGTAGTGTGCACACAGCCTAACTGACCTCAGTGTCTTGTAATAGACTTTTAATCCCTTTCCTGCTGATCTTTGTCAGACCCAAATGGGCTGAACTACACCCTTAAAAAAGTCTTTAGGAAGCATTTCTTGAACAATAGAATGTACTGAGGCCCAACCTGTTTATGGAAAAGGATTGAAGTTTTCATATTTTTTTGTTTTGGCCTACAGATCCTTGAAGTTTTTTGAAAACACATTTTTATTAAAATTGTGGTTTGTTATGGTGTTGTCTAATGTCATCCCTCTTAGCTGAAGCAGAGAATTTTTCACTCCTCACCATCAACTCATAATATCACAAAGTCTTAATATTAATTGGTCTTCTGGTTTCCTTTTCTTGAGACAAACCATGGAAGAGCAGAGATAATACTGGATACAGCTCAGTCTCTGTTCCTTTCCTCACTGCTACTTGACAAGGAAGTGTTTTAAAAATTAATCCAAGGAACAAAGTTACGCACACAATTGAATTTAAACCCAGTCTTTTTTTGCAGGATGTCACATTTCCTTGCAGTCCCTCTGAAAATGCTGCATTGTGCAAACATGCATTTGGAAACAGAACAAATCTGTTACCAGGATTCAAGCTGGTCATGCTGCTCAGATGACCACACTTCTGCCCTCTTGTTCAAACCTTTGTTCAGTGTTTTGAGGTTTACTCATCAGTAAAATCTTGAGTTAAGGATATTCTGTCAACCACAGGGTAGAACAACTGCCCACAGGAAGAATGAAACTCAAACATGAGCAGCAGCACCCTGTGAATCTGGGCACCCTTCCCTCCTGCTTCTTCAGGAGGTTATTTCCCACAAGAGCATCTCTGACCTATTTGTGGTGCTTCCAGAGAGGCCTCATCCTATCACCACACCTTTAATGAGCAGTTCATTTACTCTGTCCTCTAAGACCAGGGCAGATGAGGGCTGTGAGATCAGAAAGGCTTTCCTCTGCTGAGATTAAATGTGGTTTGAGGTATTGTCTGCTGTGGACATATTTTCGACTCTTGGTCCCTCTTCCCCAGGCTTTTGGGGGAAAAAAAACCAACTTATCACTATGAAAAGTTCTAGGAAGAGCACAGTGCCTGATGTTAGATATCTGGGCATGGGGTGCAGGAGCCTCCCCACACATGTGGTCAGTGGATTTTGGCCACACTGATGCTGGACCACTGATGCTTGGCCCCTGCTTAGGCATCCTTTAGAGGACCAACACGCCCTCTTCTTTCTTTTCATCACCAATTTACCATTTTTCTCATTTCTTTCTATTTTATCAGGAAAAATAATCAGGACTGTGTTAGTCAACATGCTCTAACTGATCTAGGGTTTTGGAGATCATTTTTGTGTTCTTGTATCTGCTTCTGACTCCAGCATTCCCTGGTCATTAATGAGTCTAGGGACAGTTTTTGTCAGTTATTAGGCAACACTGAACCACAAATTTGGCACTGGCCAAAGTAAAAACATTATATAAGTCATGATTTTAGTAAAGAAGATATTTCAGAAATTGTGTTTTCCCACTCTAGCGGAGGTCCTGCTGAAGTGAGTATATCTGCACAATTCCCTCAAAGTAAAACAGAGTCAAAATAACAAAACTTTGGATGAAACTCATTAAATTTTGACAATCTTAGCTCACCACCTCCTCCGAAGACCCTGTCTAACTGCTAGAAGCCAAAAAGAACAAATTTCCTATGAAGTAAGGGGAGCAGGTCACCTAGTTTAAGCTCCAGTGATCTGATTTCCAGCCCTATTAGGGCAGCTGCCTCAGGACACAGATGAGAATCTCTCCCCCTCTGGCAGGTTAGGTAAGCAGTGGCCAAGATGCAAAGTTCACCTGAAGTGTGTGCTACACCAGCTTGTTTGTTGGGCAAGCAGCAAGAGCTAAAACAACAGTGCTTTTTTTTTTGTTAGTGAGCTGGAGAAAAGAGCTAAATTCTTTCACTTCCAACCGATTTAACCTGATAGTAAAGATTTAAAGTGTGGCCCATTCAGGAGAGTGAGGCTTAACAGAGGTGTGGGTGAGGGAGCCTCAGAGGCATCAGAGCAGCACAAAATCCTTTCTGCAGCACACAGGAAGGGTCAGAGGTGCCTGTTTGAATTTTCTGCCCACGCTGGAGTAACACGAGTGGCAAACAAAGCCAGGCTGCTTTCTAACAATTCCAGTCTTGGGAGCAGCAATGGTTTGGGGAATATCACTGCTGAGCTTTGGTGTAACTCAAATAAAAACACCAAGGTTACTAGGGATACAGGGAGAGGCTCATGGAGCAATTAAATAACCAACAGACACACACACCCACACACACAGCCCTCATTCACTCAAAACCCTGACAGTTGTTTATTGAGAAGTAGGTGTTGACGGTTCACTTGTCTTGGATGGATTTCTCCCGGAATAAACACCAGGGCTTTCAAAGTGCCTGATCCCATTTTCTTGTAAAAGAAGTTAAAAAAAAAGAAAAAGAAAGAAAGAAAAACCTTCAAAATCTCCCACAAACACTACATACAGCATGGGTATCATTACTGCTGTGGTACTGTAGAGAGGAGACTCCATGTATGGGAAAAGATTGAGCTGCAAGAGTGTTTTGGAAAATGAAGAGTTATTTCGCAATAGGCCGTGACATCTCCCTTGGAGAAAACTTGCCCAGATTCTGCAGATTGCTTTGCAGATGGAAAAGGGACAATGTCTGATTGCAATACACTCTCAGATAAAGTCAATTTTGGCTTGATCTAGAAATTTTCCCTCCCCAGGAGGCCTACACTGAACTCTGAAGGCATCTATCCTTCTTTAAGCTAATCTTTACATTCAAGTGCAAGTGCAATCAATAACATCAGTGCAATCTCCATAGTAAAACAGAGCCCACTGAATGCCAAAAGGCTGAGCAAAATCCTTCTTCTCAGTCCCAGGTCTGTGATATTAACATCTAAAGAGACAGCTGACTCTTCTCAATGCAAATAGGAGAAAAGGGATGAAATGAAAGGAAGTTCACACTTAATATTAGAACCTGCTGACAGCAAGATGTATTAAGTTATAGGGCAGCCCACAAATGCAACAGGAAATCTACTTTTTGAACAGTTAAGACTAGAAAAATTATTAGAGTATGGAGAAAGAGCCACAGAGAGCAACTGTGTAATGATAGGAAGAGACACATAAAGGTTATCTATCTACATCTTTCTCATTCTTCCCTCCCATGTTTCAACAGTATTCCCAGATAATTTTATTTTAATCCCGTTGCAGAGTTTTACTGCATATAGTGGAAACACAGCTAGTCTGACACAGGTTTGAGAAATCTCTCATGGTCAGAATGGCCAAAACCGAGGATGCTGAGCAAGGGTGATTTTTCAGTAACTGCTCTGAGCTGCACTTCAGTGTGTGCCTGACTTCACGTTTACAGTCTCAAGAAGAGTTAAGTGCTCACAAGAGTCTTATTCCTGAACTTCCTTGCGTTAGAAATGTAGGCACATTACTCCAGGATATTATATATGTTTGCATTATCAAGCCTGTAGCAAGAATCAAAGATTAACAGAATCACAAACCTGTTTGGGTTGGAAGGGACCTTAAAGCTCACCTATTTCCAACACCCTGCCATGGGCAGAGACACCTTCCACTAGACCAGGTTGCTCAGAGCCCTATCCAACCTGGCCTTGAACACTTCCAGGGATGGGACATCCAAGTGATTCTTCTCTCCTTAGTCTCTTATTTAACTTCAAGTGCTTTTAAAATCACTCCTATCCATGGACAAGTTTCTGGGACATGTCCACTGACAAACAATCTGAAAATACTTTTTTGGAAGGTATAATTAAACACTATCGCAGGTTAAAATTTAATTATGGGGACTGAAACCACTTTGCGGGGATGCTGCTGGGTTTGCCACACTCTCTGGCTCACCAGTGAGAGCAATCAAGCAAATAACCCACCTCACACACACGCTTAAACAATCCTTACACACTTGCTGTCTGCATTCTCCAGGGGACCTTTAGAGGCTGTTTTGTACACAGTGCAGCATGAGCTTTCAGTGGTGTGAAATAAAAAGGTTAGTGCCACGGCAAAAGTTCCAAACACAGAGAATACTGCTCAGGATGCATAAATAATTAAACAGCGTTTAAAACGTGAACCATTAAAACAGACTTTGCGAAGGGGAAAAAAATAAAAACCAAAACAAAACCAAAACTGTAGGATGCAAATTAATCTTTCATAAGGCAAACCTTCAGATGCTTGCTTCTTCATGGGCACTTCACAGTGCTCTTTTTCCTTTTGAACCCAGCACTCATACAAAAAAGCGTTTTGACAATCCCACTAGGATGCTCATCCTCTGTGTTCAGAGGGAGATTTATAAAGATCACAAGGCAGGATTGTGAATATAATGATCCCAGGGATTAGCCTTTCTTCCAGCTATGGTAGGGCAGTCCTCTGGATCTATCTGAAATCAGAGAAGGGGCTCTTGACTGTGAACCAGCGTGCAGCTTTCTTCTCACTGCCATTGTCCCCTCCCCACCTACTCTCATGTGCTTGCAATACTACAAATGCTTAAAAGTTTAAAAGAGTTGCATGTTAGCTATCACCCTCCCTGTCAAGGGAAAATGAAGGAATCTCCATTAAAAATAAGAGAACTGTTGCTCTCTGCCAGAGTGGATCTACTACTGGCAAGCCCTGTTTAAGTATTGATAAAGGAGCTTATTTAACCTACTGGAAAATCAGGCCCAAAGGATAAGGAAAAGCTTATTCAGAGGAAAGAAGATTTTGTGATTAACACACTGGATAGGTATTTAGAAAACCCCTTGTTTCCTCTTATTCCCTTGTACCCTCTTTGACTTTGAGCAGGGAACTTTATTGTTACCAGCCAAAATGCCAGAAGAGATCATGTCCTACTTAGGCATTTAGAAATGGATTTAAGAGGAGCAGGGTTCACTCCCTAGTCAAGATGCTTGATCCAGGAACACAGTCAATGGTCATCCAAAGGCATTTCAGTGGTTGGTAAGAGAGAGAAAGAGACTTATGATGATGATTAGGTCAGTGTAAAATCTAATTTGAGTTCTGGATGCCCATGGACTATATCTGGACTACAAGGATAAAATCTGTTCTCCAAAGAAGGTAAAACTTTGCAGAATGTTATCCCAAATTCTGTGGCTTTCTGTCCAGAAAGGTCAGAAATAATAATCCTTCCCCCCTCTTGCTGCATACCTCTGTTTTTGTCTTAGCCTATAAACTCTGAGGAGCAAGACCTGTCTCTCACAGTGCCCACCACAACAGGGGTCAGGTTTAGTCCAGGCCTTTTCAGACTGAATACAGCAGAGATACACAAAATTAACTGAATTAAATGCTTTAACCCCTTGCATCCAAGGACTAAAGGAAAGGGCAATAACATTACAAAAGTAGCTGAAGTAGTACCACTTATGTAAGAAGAGAAAGCCAGCATGAAAGAGGAACTGTGCATTACCTATCATTATTTCCCCAAATTTTTATGCATGTGAACTTTCAAGTAATCACACCGGTTTACAGAACATTGTAATAGGTATCTATAATAAATGACTTTAATGTCTGTCATAAAAACATTACACATAAGCAAGGACAAGAACCTGAAAGGTCTCACAGCTTGATGAGTTTATGAGTGTGGCCTCAACTCAGTCCATTTCTGCAAACAGATTAATGGTACAGGCTTTAATTACATGCTCACATACTGCTCTTTTCTGCAAGGCCCCAGCTTCACCAAGTGTCAGAGAGAGACTCTAATTCCTGTAACTTTATAGCACATTAATCACGGGTGATGAGGCCATGAATCAGTTATGCAAGTCATCCCAAATACATACTGATGAAATCTGCAAGCCATCACCACCCATATTCTGATTATCGACCTCTGTTAGAGATGAACTATTTTGGGATTGTTTTAAACAGTTCTAAGGACATATAGAGTTTTTTGAGTAGCACAGGGGCATCTGATCCACCATCCCTATAATATCATGTGCCTCAGTTTCCATGTGGTTGCTTGTTGAGGGTCTCAATAAGGAAAAATGTGATGGTCTAACATTGAATGCCTTCAAGCAGTGGCCTAGGGCAACATTCTGTATGGCAAAACCCCTGCCAAAATACCTTTAAACACACTTTATAAACACTTTGTAGTTAACCCTTTATGTTGTCTTACAAAACCCCTTTGTTATTAATTTAAAAAAGATATGCTCTGTCACAGTGTAATATGATTGAAAAAAAATCTTCTCTGTACAAGGCAGAATGTTACTCATTGCAATGTACAAATGATCAAGATCTGAAGTTTCATTTGTTTATTTGTTTTCATTTTTTGTTTGGTACTGGGTACAAGGATGTCTCCCTAGGAAGAGTAGATGAAGTAGATGAGAAGGCAAAGAGACATCTACTGTATTTAATTTCTATTTGTCATACAGAGACATGTACAGGTTGTTCCAGCTATTGGTGTTATCCTTTTTTGGTAGTGGCTTGAAATCTACCCCTCACCAAGTCATAAATATTACCTTTGGAGAGACCTTTCAGGCCATTCAAGTCACCCTTTTGCAATAGGTACAATGGTCCCTACTAAATATTCACAAGCATAATTCAATTTTGTCATCAGAAGGGTCATTTGCCTCCTAATTACCATGGAAATAATGCAACGGACCACTAGGTCTTCACCACAACACATACATTATTTCCCACTATGCTCCAATATATGGACACATAAATTGTCCTTGCCTGTTTAGTTCACTCCCAAAGTAATCCCAGCCACGAGTATGTTGTCCAATAAAACCCCACAGCTGACACAAAGTCTCAAACAAAAAATCTCTTCTTGTGTTTTAAAGTAAAATTTCAAAGTGTACCAGAGAGCCAACAGCAGCTTTTCTTCAAAGAGTACTGATAGTTAAAATAATTTCCCCTCAAAAGTTCTGTTGCTCTAGGATTTTAGAGGAGAAGGAAATAAGAAACAATGGCTTTGAAGTAATTAATCTCAGAGAAAGAAATTAGATCAGGGTTCATATTTTACAGTGATTTACATCTTGTGCAACCCCATTACATTTAATGGGACTACTGAAGGTCTGTGTCAACATGGAATGTGACTCTTCAGGCTTAAGTGCTGTGATTCATGGACTGGGTTACAGTGGGAGCTGTTTTTAGGATAAGACTTTATCTCCCAGGACTACTGATAGAGATTTTAGTTTTATTTAGAGGGGGAGGGTGCTTTGCTTTCTCTTTGTTTGAGGAATATTCAAGTGGTTTAGCCAGTTCATCAGATGCCCATATTTCATGTCTTTGGCTGTCACACTTATTCTAATGGGAGTACCTGGACTCTTGGCATGCATATTGTCATGTTTTTTTGATGGCATAACTCTTTATTGTGGATCATATAGAATATAAAACATTCAGAAGGGAGCAGTACTGCCTGATAGTGGAAACTATAGACCAAGGCTAAGAGAGGCAGTATTTTATAAATACCTATGGTGTTATTCCCCCTCTTAACTTCTATTTGCTTTCTTCCTTTTATTTATTTTTTTTGTTTTGTAATCCTACAAGGGCCTGAAATGAGCATATATGGAGTTATATTTCTTTCTTTCCTGTAAAGATTTATAATATTGAGTTACTACTGCAGATGAACCAGAGTTGCTACACAGCTTTTGACATTGTTGAAACAATAGACTGCAGGCATAAATCCAAAACATTACTGAATGGAATCATTTTGGTGCCTTTTGCCATTAACCAGGAGGGTTGTAATAGTATAATGAATATTTAACATTTCTCTTCTATTTTTATTAGCGTTTGTAGGACCTTATAAACTACAAGAAGCCACTTACTGCTTTGTTCCATATTTAAATTTCCTGTCTTGGAGTGTAAACTGCTAGACATCATTTAGAAACCATTCTTAAAATGGAAGAGCAATCCAGCAATACTTCAGATTAGATATATAAATAATTCTATGGGATGTTTAGTAACTGCAATTTCAAAGGAGGACTACAAGCACGTTTCTCACCTGAAATGCAGTGTACAATGTACAAGGCCCACTCCCACTCAGGAGAACTCCACAGAAAAGGAAGAAAAAATAACCCTATAAAGTCACTCGTGTTCCATGCAGAAACTAATGTGTATAGGAAACGGATATTTAACTCTCCACCAGTGTGTTCTGTAGGGGTTGGTGGATTTACAGTGGAATATTCCAAGGGAAACTACATTCAAGGCATGCTGGCACAGAAGCATTTTCTATTTGATACTACCCTGGCAGCTGCTGTGCCGTGTCCTTTCTCTAGGTGCACACACTATGCAGGAGTGGGAAGAAATCTAATCTGGGAAACTCTAAATTAAGGCTTGCCTACACTTTGTGCTTCGCCTAGGCTCTTAAACTTGTTTTTGATCAGATATGACTATTGTCATACAAAATGTTACTTCATAGAAGTTTATTTGTATTTTGAACTTGCCGTTCCTTGCTCAGACTAAGATTTGAAGGTTGGGCTCAATGATCTTGGGGTTTTTTTCCAACCTAAATGATTCTGTGATGTACAGACAAATATTACCATTCTGGTGTACCACTACAGAAGACTGTGGGTGTCCCCTCACATGTGGTACCTGAGTGCTGATTCATAGCAGAAGTCATACTACAGGCTTTATGGAAAGACCCTCAAAGTGGATACTTGCCATTTAAGTCAGGCAAAAGGACCACCAAACCAAACAGAGTGGCTTGAAGCTTTGCTTGGTGCCTTCCCATTTTGAACGAGTGCTTTTGATCATGTCACATCATTTATCTACCACCTCCCCGAATATGCGCCAAAAGATCTTCAAGGCTCATTTTGAATCTCCTGCCCTCTGACTGGTGTAGCACGAGAGCCTGCTGCCACTCTGCAGTTTGCTCCACTTGCCCTTTATTAATGGTTTCCCTTTCTCCCTGCCGGCACCTCCCAGTGTGAGCAGAGAACCCCTGGCAGCCCCGCCAGCTTTGCAGAGCGCGGAGGGCGAAGAGAGGAGATGCGAGCTTAGAAGTGGGGTTTGATGTACCCCACAAACACTGACCACACTGCGAAACAAACAGCTGCAAGAGGAGACAAAGAAGGTCTGAGAACGGAAACCAGCGTATTCTGAAAGCTGGGAGCGGTTAAACACGATGAAGAGCCACAGCAGCTGACGGGGAGGGAGCTGGGAGCGGGAGGAGGGAGTGCTCCGTCACATGCGCTCGGCAGATTATCATTTTTCAATACTCACATTAAGAACAAGAAAACCACAAAGTTTCATAACTTGTCATTTAGCTTAAGTGAGGGGGAGGCGGGGCGGGGGGGAAGGGGGAGATGAAAGAAAAAATAAAAATAAAAAAACCCCTAAGGTTAAAAGAGGAATAATAAAAACATCTCTGAACCACAGAGGATTGCAAGGTAGGTGACCTTCAGATGAAATCTGGGGTGAGCAACCCAGCTCTTGCCTTCAGATGTCATTCATTTCCTAACTCACTCTTTGCAAAGGAAGGACAAAAGGAGCTTCTTGAGTCATCTGCAGGAAGATGAACAGAACAAGGACCTTCTGTTTGTACTTCTGTGTTCCTCTTTTTAAAATAATAACAGAGAATAGTATGATCTGAAGTGGCTGCCTGGGGAATTTTTGTCTTTCTGTTTTTAGTGCACGTCTCTCTGCGCTGACTGAAGGATCCATGCAAATAAGTGGAGGGTTTGCACTGAAGGGATGGCATGGGGAAAACAGCCAAATTGATTGCACACCCATCAGTTCACACACAAGCACTGCCAAGTGCCTGGAGTACACCATCCAAAAAAGACAACAGCACATTGTGTTCCCTTGCACTGGTTTAACTTCTCTCACTTCTTTTAATACTTGCTCCTGTTTAAGATACAAATCTGATTTTTCACGTAACCCTCCCTTGCCCTTTTGTAATAGCTTTAGTTCCTCGATCTCAGGAACTTCATAAGTGTTAAGGTCTCTGGTAGTATTTAGCTGTGGAAATGGAGGTGCTCTTGGAAATTATGAAAATGATGACACATTTGTCACCAAATGATGACATCATTTGGTTTGTATCAACCTTCTTGTGAGGGAATAATGCTGAAATCTCATTCGGACCTCCCAAATTCCAGTCCCTTCTTTTGAAAACTGTTGTAATTTTAAAATATGTATGTCTAATAAAAAATAAACTGTCATGTCTCAGGGTATAAGCCAAACACTGAGCACAGACAGTGGATAAAAGCTATTTTTCTTAGGATCAAATTATGTTTATTATTATTGTCTACTACGTGTTTTCTTGCTTGCTCCTTTGAAGCATCTGGTGTTGTCTACAGTCAGTAATTGGAAACGTGTAATAAGACAATTATAAGATTTTGACTGGTGTGACAGTTCCTATGATCTAATATTTAATAAACCTCAAGAGTTAAAAAACAGCAGCTCATTTGCTCAGTATTAGTATCTAAGAAGATTTCCTGAGTGAATGAAGGCCAGCTCTTATGGCATTTGAGCTCTCATCAATAACACAAAAAAGGTTTAGCTCCCCACATGCTTATAATAAACATTAACTTTCTGAGTATGAACCCTTTCATTTAGTGGTGAAATAGAATTCCCTGACACTGCCCCAGCTCTGTCTCCCAGGTGTAGCAGAGGCCCTGGACATAAGGCAGTCAGGTGAGAACTTTGAGACAGTGTCAAGAATGTTCAAGACTATGGAAAATGTTCTGCATGTCCCGAGATGTCTCTACAGTTCACAGACAGATGCAAATAATGGGACAAAGGCAATTATTACCTCTTAGAAGAGGCTCCCCAAAGCAGGGATTGTGCTCCTCAGTCAGAGAAGCAGTGAGCAATGAGGGAGCATCTCAAGTGGTGAGGAACTCTCAGTGGTGGTGCACACCCCCATGAGGATGTTGGTACCTCCAACACACGCAGATCTCAGGGACCTGGCAGTGCTGGGTTTGGGGTTGAACTTGATGATCTTAAGGGTCAACCTAAACAATCCAGTGATTTTATGATTCAAAGACATCACCTTCTTTAACTGCCCCCTGAATGTTTTTATTTTTTCAAATCCTCAAGCCACCTAATACATATCATCAGCCTTTCCCAATTTTCTTTTTGTTGGAAGAAGCGCACAACCTCAGTGACTGGAAACATGAAGGTTTTGTTTAAAAACAAACAAAAAACCAAAAAATCAAGATCTTTCACTGGGGAAAAAAAAAAGCAACAAACAAACCTTTAAATTTTAGCTTTTTCAGTGCAGAGATTTCTGCACTGCCCAAAATCTATCAGATCACAGTGAAATCTGGCAAAGTGGAAAAAACACATGCCTTTTCAAAACCAAGGTTTCACGGGTCATCCCAAGAGCTATAGCTGTTTATTTCCTGCTGGAGAGACTCTCCCTAGGCATTCTGTGTACCCGTGGTGCCAGTGAAGCTCCTGTTGGCATCAGCAGGAGTGTGTCACACAGGGGAGAGAGCTGCACTAAGGGGTCTCTTCTTAATGGGACAGTGCATTTTTACAAGCTGAAAGCATGCCTAAGCTCCAAATTGCAAAGTTTCCTCTGCATCCAGTGCTGATGTCAGTGTACAGAGAATTTCCCCCAGGCAACCTTTGCACAGAAAACCCCTCAGCACAAGGTCTGTGCCTGCGAGGAAAGCAGCAGGTTAACACGCACCTCAAGCACCTGATTAACCTGGCACCCTGGGAGTGCTGCTGCAGCAGGCAGAGGGCTCACCAGGGGCTGAGACAGCACACATACCACTGTGCCAGAAGTAGCTGGATGTGGCAAGAGTGTCACGTCCCCCCTGACTGGCAGGGTTGGGTTTCTCTGTGGTGCGGGAATGGCTGAACAGCCTGTGGAACAGTGTCATGGGAACCTACAAATTGCAGGGGCAAGGAATCGAAAAAGAGCTGCCTGATGATGACAGTCCCGATCCTTCTCGTGCCATCTGGTTGCACCATCTCTGCTCTGCACATCAGGCTGTGCATGCACTGTGGTGGAGGCAGCATGTTGCTGTCTTCGGTGGTGCAGAGACCCAATCTGGGCAAGGCGTCTGCAGCCACACATGTCCACAGAGACACACATGTCCACACAGCCCCTCTGCTTCACAGAGCTGCTCAGAAACACAGATGAACCCAAACCACTGAGGCATGCCAGGCTGTGACAGTGTTCACAGGGGTTCTTGGATGAGGGAAGAGATGAGGATCTGACTCCATGTTTCAGAAAGGCTTGATTTATTATTTTATGATATATGTTACATTAAAACCATACTAAAAGAACAGAAGAAAGGATTTCATCAGAAGGCTGGCTAAGCTAAGAATAGAATAAGAAAGAATGATAACAAAGGTTTGTGGCTCTGCTCTCTGTCTGAGCCAGCTGGGCTGTGATTGGCCATTAATTACAAACATCCAACATGGGCCAATCCCAGGTGCACCTGTTGCATTCCACAGCAGCAGATAACCATTGTTTACATTTTGTTCCTGAGGCCTCTCAGCTTCTCAGGAGGAAAAATCCTAAGGAAAGGACTTTCCATAAAAGATGTCTGCGACACCAGGCTTGCTGTGCCATTGTGGACAGCAGCTGCTGGTGGACACTTAGGACTAACTCTGCAGGGAGAAAACAGGACAGGAAAACAGACCTGGCTGGTAACAGGGACAACTGGCAGGGACCCAGACTTGCTCTATGGTCATACCTGACTTCTCTGCAATTATATAAAGAGTGATAAAATCCCTCTGCCTTGGGGATCCTCTGTATACTCACTGATGCACTGCAAAGCTTCCTAGCTAATATGTGGTCCAAGATCAGCCAACACCAACTGCTGAAGCCTTCTTGCATTGCAGGCATAGCTGGGGCATTCATGGCACACCTCTTCCCTGTGGTCCACAAAAAGAGAACAGAGTTCCCTGTGCAGTGGAGCCTGCCAGAGGCACTCCCTCCTTCCCTTGGTAAGGGAGGGTGTTTAGGATGGTTAAGCCCCTCTGCTGAGCACCACAGTTGGTCTCCTCAGATGTGGGCTGGGCATAGCTCCGAGCACACCTCCGGCATGATGACAGGTTCATCATCTTGAGTGACAGGGCTAGACTGGAGGAATTTGGATACACTACACAGGAATCCACTATTAGCAGGATACACAGGAGGCACAGGTCTAAACCAAGTAACACCAAGTGATGAAGTGAATTTGGAGTGGTGCCAGGAAGGCTACAGGACAGGAAGAAATGAAAGATGAAAGTGTTTTTAATGCTGTCTCCACATGCTTAACAAGGATTTTCCCAAAAGTCTTTGCTTTAAAAATACTCTGTGATGTATAGCATTCTTTCCAGAGGTCCCTTTATCATCCGATGAACAGAAAGAACCAAATTGCTGTGGTGGTTGGATTAATCCTTCCTAAATGGCTCATTTCTGCTTTTATTATTAAGTTGTAAAGCATGGTAATTCCCCCAAAATCTGTGAGACTGCTGGGACTTTATTCCAGAGCAACAACAGCATTTGGCCCACCCTACCTACATCTGTGCCCCCGAAGAAACGAGGGGGATGCTCTGAGATCCTCCTTTCAAAACACAGAATGCTTCAAAGGCACAGGAGAAGAACTCATCCAGCAACTGACTCATAAAGGATGCAAGGCAAGTGCTACCACAAAACAGGACTCTGCCCTGTAAATTAAGGGCTGCTGTTCCACAACGCCTAGGTGTCCCACAGAGAGACACACCTTTCCTCAGGTGTGATGTGGGAGAGGGTGAGAGGGTGGGATGTGAACAAACCACCACAGGCCTCCTTGATAGTCAACGAGGAGCAGCAGGTACCCCAGAGGACTATTTGCATCACACTCTAACAGGCATCCAAGGCAGGTCAAATGGATTGCTCCCTGGAGATACCTATTTCTTACTGTTGACTAAAAAGGGAGCCCAGGGTGACCAGTTCAAACTTAGGCATCTAACTTCAAACATCTAATGCTGTGTGAAACGAATCACACGGGTAGAGGCACTAGTAGGTCATCTATCTTTTATATGTCATAGAGTTTTAATTTTTTCCCTCCTCCTCTTTTGTTGAGCCCAATAATTTTTGTCTAAAACATTTCCTCCAGAGAGGCCTTCAATCTTGAAGACATAGGAAGATAAAGAATTTTTCACTTCCACTGCCTCCTTCTTTTAGTGATTAAACACTATCACTGGAAAAAACACTACTGGTTCCAATTTTCCCTTGGTTAATATTTTGTTTGCCTTTTCTATCTTGAAGAGTTTGCTGTATTTTCTCTCTGGAAGTGCAGATGCAGTTTCAGATTGCCAAGTCTGAAGGCCGAGTGGTCCCTTTTCCCTTTCAAAATTTAAGACCTTTGTACAAACTTCCACCCACCTAGCAGAAGCATTGCTTCATCTTTATGTTTAACTAGGATGTGCCTCAATAAGACCAATGTCTTTGCATGCCCCAGCTTTCCAGGGACCTGAAAGAAGATTGCAAATATTAATAAATTATTGTCTCAGCATCTTTTAAAATAAATATTGCCACAAACCCTTCAGAAGCAGAGAAACAAGAGGGCAGAAAAGGCGAGTAACTGACTCAGGTCTGGAGAGTAAGTGGGAGCAGGTGTCCTCTTACCTGAATTATAACAATATATTTTAAGGACTGGATTTCAGTTAACACTTTGACACCTCTAGTCACTCCTTGTTTCTTTTCTACTGCAAGAGGACATGAATGTATTGGAGACTATTTTTTTCAGTGATGGATTTCCAATATCTAAGAAGCATCTTTTTGTTCTCTTTATATTACCTCCAAAAGAAAAGGTATCTGACGTGGGCTCTGTGACATTGAAATATATATTTTAACATAAATTAATATATATTGCCAACAAGTTTCAATCATCATCTGAAATAGTTTTGGATGGAGTTCACTTAAATTTGCCTTGGAATCAGTAGCCACACCAAATATCAAACAAATTCCTGCATTTGCAGGCAGAAACTGGACAGTGAGGAGGGCAGTTAATCAAATCACTAAACAACAAAACATAAAAACCCCAACCAAACCAAAACAAACAAACCCCCCAAAACCCCAAAAAACAAACCAAAAAACCAACAAAAACCACCCAAAAAACCAAAAAAATGGTTGTCTGAACACTAAATATGCTAGAAATAGCCATTTGGCACAAATGCTAATTCTCTTTATTTGGTTGCCATTATTTATACTGTCATGGATGGGGAGCCTATTGCACATTGCACTGCACAATAACAGAAAGGATAGTCCAGGTTTTTATTTTCATGAGCTCCATCTAACGCAGCCAAAGTGAATGAATATAGTTGAAAACATCTCCATATAGAAAGCCCCCACAGCTATATATAGATACTAGATAAAGCTAATCATATCATGATGATAATGTTTCTATGATCAGTTTCCAAATGCACCTAGCAAGGTTCCTGCCAATTTTAAGCTATTTTGTAATGGACACAAACAAGAGATATCCCAAAGTGTAAAAATCTCTCCTCATCTTCAGTTCTGTTGTCTCTGCCTTACAGAACTCTCTTCAACTCATATTTATTGCAATGTATGTGTATTGTTTTTCCTGCTTCAAACTGAATAGTCCTCTTGAAGAACTCGGCCTATTAACATATTTTTTTTATCATTGTGCCTGTCTAGAGCAGACTATAGTGTTATAAATGGTCCCCATCCATCATTTGGATAATATATTGATCTAAGAACTTGGATCAGAGTCATATCCTACCAAATACTACTACCACTACTACTTGCAATAATAATAATAATAATTATTATTATTATTATCATCATCATCATCATCATCATCATCATCATCATCATCACTATTAGTATTAGTATTGCATTTTTGTTTATATGTACTTTAGCACATTTAGCTCTTAAGGAACTGGCTTAAATGGATGATGAATTTCTCAAGCACCTGCAAGCAGAGCTGGAATCTCACTGGGTTTGCTTTTATAACAACCTGACCCTCAAACCCACTGCAAAACACTTTTATCCAAACTGTCCAACCAAAACATAGATTTAGAAATGTCCACATACTTTCCCAGAGTATTTAGTGCTTTAGAAGGTCATAATAAAAGTACTAGTTTTATTATTCCACAGTTTCAGCAGATGGTCTGAACTATTAAGAGTCAATTTGAGCCTATTAAAAATGTCATCTATTCTATTTCCAGACAATATCACAGCGGTTCAACCTCATTACTTATCTGTCACTATAAAGAGCAGATAAACCTTCATCCATCACATCCAATGACTTTTTGCTCAGAATTCTGGATCTTTTTTTTTTTCTCCTTTGCTAAATTGTTCCTCTCCTCTCAGTTCCACAGCAATGTGGGGGCATCCATTTCCTATTCCCCCACACAAATATATATATTTATTTTTAATATATTTATATATCTTTATATATATGTGCTTATGTATTTATATATATATATTATATATAATATATATATTTATATATATATATTATATATATATAAATAAATAAATATATATATATATATATATATATATTTATATGCTAGAAGAATATTTAGTCTTCATGTAGCATACTTTCCAAAGAATCTCAAAAGGACATCACAAAGTACAAATGTATCTTTACACCCATTACTCCAATGAGACTTCTGAGGTATAGGGTCATTTTTCTCCACAATTGGAAAAAAAAAAAAAGGTCTCTGAAGGTAAATAAAAAAATCAGTGCTGACA
This sequence comes from Molothrus aeneus, assembly GCF_037042795.1. NCBI lineage: Eukaryota > Metazoa > Chordata > Aves > Passeriformes > Icteridae > Molothrus > Molothrus aeneus. The sequence goes on from NC_089680.1 coordinate 2,696,303, forward strand.
CAGCACAAGCTTCCCTTTTGCAATCATATAGACTCCCAGAATTTCCAGAAGCACTGTCTGCTCTTTTTTCTTGAGCAGTTGTTGCTCTGGTTACTTAAATCAATCATTCTTTAAAATCATTCCCAAATACTTACATCCCATTTTTGCCTTGCTTTAAAGCTAGTTTTCCTTGGAAAATATGAATAGTATTTCTGCAATTCCTGACTTAAAATCTATGCAAGAAAAGCTTTAGAACATATATTTTATTCAAGGAATGAGTGGTGCTTTACACTGAATATTGATTAGCAAAGTCATTAATAACTTATTCTCAAATTTTTAAAAAAGCAACCTGATCTTTGGAGACCCTGTTTTGAAGATTAAGATCCATATAAAACACTCATATCTCTCTTTTACGTCTTTTATAAAATTAGCCACAAGCTAAGTAATTGCAATTTGAAGGACTTAAAACTTCCAGGGATATTCAGAGACATCAATTTTATCAATTATGTTTATACAATGCTTAATGATGGCCAACTTGTTGAAAGAAAGGATGATTGACAGCCATGACTACCATATTTATTCATGTTTATGGATACATGAGAAACAATTACTGAAGGTAGAGCAATCCAGTATGTTACCCTGTGCCTACAGCTGTGATATACTTTATTGTGTGAATTGAGAGGGGGAAAGGAAAATTTTTACTGCCATAACTCAATCACATTAGGAGAAAAAAAGATGTGATGCATATTATCTATCTATTTTTATATGACAACATAGAAAAAGACACTTCAAAAAAAAAAAAGCGATGCTTTGAGCTCATTAAAGAGATATATTTTCTGATATGTAATACAACTGACACTTTGGGGGAATATGACTTTTTTTCCCATCACAGAGAATATCTGAAACATGAGAAGCATTAATCAATACCTGCAGTTCCTTGAGAGGCAACATTAAACAAGAGAAAAGATCACTTCCTTGTTCTGCTACGAGTGTCCACACTAAAGCTCTGTGTTCCAGCCAAGGCAATTAATGATTAATGAAAACAGACAAAGCTGTTTTAGAGAAAGGGGGCAACCCGTGAAACTGAGCATTCCATGATGGCTTCATTAAAAAGAAGAAGCCTGAGCACCAACTTCAGGGGGAAAAAGAAGTACAAAGCCTTTTCCTGCATCTTTCTGAATCTTTTTTGTATCTTTCTGCATCAAGGAAGTTGCTGAACCTTCTTCCTGTGGTGTTTCATGGACTACATGGGAGAAAAGGCCTTCACCAGGTAGCAACGTGTAGCAAAATTGTCCATCTATGGTGCTCTGTGGCTCTTCTGATCTCTGAGTCACCTGGGTGGGAGCTGATTTTAGACTGGATCACTGGAGCCACTCCCTGGGGCTGTGGTTTCAGCCAACCCCATCATCAGCATCCCTGACACACTGTGGCTGGGCCATGCCACGCACTGCAGGACGCGTCTCCCAGCCTGACAGCTGCTCCTGCTGCTTGCAAGATCTTGAAAGTTGCAACTGCTTAACTAATATTTACTCTATTTCGGCTCATGGGCTGGATTTTTGTCTCTTGTAGCCAGCTGGAGGGGCACTTTTCCAGTGGAAAGCACAGGAGAAATTTGGTCTGGCTTGGCCAGAATCCCGCCTGTGATCCCCCTGAGGAGAAGGCGTTGCCATGGCAGCTTTGCTGTTCCTTCAACTGGTGCAATAGCTGCTGTTGCCACATTAAGCCAGCTCTGCTGGTCTGTGAAGGTGAGCTGCCTCTCTTGGTAATTACAAACGTACCTGCTTCCCCACGTGCTGCTGCTGCTGGTCCCTCCATCTGCCTAAGGCACACAAATGTTGTGTTATCCTTGCTGCAGGAGGTGACCTACCACGGCTGTCATGCTGTTCATCCCTCCAGGTTTTAGCAGCCAGCTCTGTCATGTTGTGGGCTGCAGCTTTTGCTAAGGGACTTGAGCTGCCCCATAAAGGCCCTCACCAGCAACGGGAGAGTGATGTCAATTAATTTCAGTTCTGAGCTCTGCAGAGTCACAGAGTCACTCACCCTCTCCTGGGTTGCTTTGTGCTTTTTCCTGTGCCTGTGCTGCATATGAAGGTGCTACCAAAAAACACAGCTGATGAAAAAAAACCAGCTGATCCATCCTGCACTGCTCAGGGTGGATGCAGCCTGAGCATGAGGACCTCAAGCCTTTCATTTGGAGAACTGGGCAAGGTTGTCCCCTTTGCAAACACAGGGCTGTCCCCTTGCAAGCATCACCTCTCCCACAAGGCTGGATCGCACAGATGAGCCAGAGTTGAAGCTCTTTGTCTCTCAAATCCACATCTCACACCCCACTGGAGAAAGCCCTAAGGCCACTGATGACTCTGAGCAGCAGACATTCACCCGTCTAGCCTGCTGAAACTGTGCCAGATTAAATCAATGGGATCCTAAGCATTTAAACAGGAATTACTCCTGCTCAACCAGCTAAAAACGTCCTTTATTAGGCAACAGCCTCACTCGCACCCCTCTGCTTGAGCTATAAACAAAGCACATCGAGCTGGAGGCTGCACAGTGGAGGGAGAAGCCTGCTCAAGGTTCAGCCCTAGCAGTAGAAGAAAGGAAGGGTTATGTTTTATTGCACACGGATTCTGTAGTTCTGGAAATGATACAGCTACCCTACCCATATCACAGGGCAGGTCTGAGAAATGAACACATGATTAAGAGCTTTGAGAGCCCTGTGCTAAAAAGAGATGCAGCAATGTTGCTGTGATTTAATTCATGCATGCGTGCACTTCAACCCAGACTAATTCCCCGGGGTTAAAATGAAATGGAGTTTAAATCTAACAAGGGTAGAAACTCGTAACCAATTCCTATGCTTTTCAAAGAGAATATCAAATGACATGAAATCCTTAATTGCCCTGAATGAGACACAGACATCTGAAATGGAGTTACGTCTCTCCTATCTAAAAAAAAACAAAAAACCCCTTAAATTAATTCTTTACCTTCCTTCCACCACCCTTAGAAAATGAAACTTCTTCAGGCATAAAAATAGACTAAGCTTTACTAAACCAAGAGCAGATTTAAGCACCTACTTTAAAGGGCATGCTGCTTGCACAACTGATATGATATTATGAAACTTTAGACATTTCTTTCACAACTGACAAGGAACTGAATGCATTAGACAGGCCTGTTTCACATCTGAAGCCACAAAAGGCTCCCAAGTCCGTACGCCTCTGGATTTTTCTCTGAACTCCATTGTTTGTGGTTAAAACACCAAAAAGGGTCTGACCCATTTTAAAAGAAGGAAATAATATTTCTTAGTCTGCAAATGATACTCACTGCTAGCAGAAAAACAACCGAAGCTTAATCCTCCTGAAGAAAGGAAATGTCCCAGGTCAAAGTCACAGCACATAATCCACCCCAGAAAGTAAGGGAAAAAATAAAATACACCAGGGCTAGGCTGGTCATGCAGAACCTCACAGCATCAGCAAAGTTTTACAAATCACTCTGTCAAACACAGCTGATTTTCATCTAACAAAGCAGTGATGTTTTTGGTGGAAGGTTACCATTACTTTCTTTGCAGAGCATAATTGTACCTTTATTCTGAAATATCACTTCATGGTGAGAAGTGTTGCACACAGTAATGAAAAACAATAATCTGTCTTCAAAGTCCTTTTGAAAGGTCTAGCTCATTCCAGTTCCTCAGGGCAAAGCAGGACAAAGTGAAGTGGAATTGTTTCCATTTCACAGATGGGAGAGATGAGGCAACAAAGAAGAGGATTAAATTGGGGGAGGGCTGGTGTGATGCTGTTTCGGGATGTTCAGATTGCAGTCTCAGGCAACCATCTTTTTACATTTACATTCCACTACAGGGTAAACATTTCTGTGCTTTTCACCAGTGAAGTACATGAGATCACTACATCTGCAACTCATTGTGCAGCCTGAGTGCACCAATTGGCCTGAACATCAGTGAAGTAAGCCCACAAGTTTGGATGAATCTCTGGCCCCTCGCCAAGCATGCAGAGATCTTGTTTCTTAGAATAATTACTGAATTAAACTCTTTGCCGGGAGAAGAGGAAATGGCAGGAGCCAATTTTTTTGCCAAGTCTTAGCACGAGAACTCAGGACATCCTGGGTTTCTTGCCTGCTCAGATCACTGCACTTCCTCTATGCTCCAGCAAATCCCAGTGTAAATAGATTTAGCAACAGGAAAGGCACAAACCAAAGCAGGGATTCTGCTCCCACTGCTGAAGGGAAGAGAGACAAAGACTCTTAACATTACTACTACAGACAATCTAGCACTGAACTTGTGGGCTGCTCATTTTCCCTTGGAAACTCCTGCTAATCACTTTCCCTTTTCTTGACACTCTGCAATGAGCTGCTCTCCAAGGCGCTGACCCTGTTATTGCTGACTACCGAGTTTAACACTCATTATCATGGTAAGTCTCATTGTTTAAAGCAGCATCTGCCTAATGGTTTTCACATAGACTTTACACCTGGCTTAATTCAACACTGCCTCATTCCAGTGCAAAAAACAGTGAAAAGGAGATGCCTTGCTTGTAAAGTGTGTGCATTTGCTGTAGAGCTCAAGCTTGCAAGATGTAGGGCAATGCCCACCAGGACTCCAGATTGTGTGGGTCAAGCTGAGGCTGAGAGAACACTGAAATGAGTCTCTCTGTGAATCAGAGATCCAGAAAGGAAGTGAGAGAGACTTCATCCGTCCTTACCACCTGCAGATTTCACACCACAATAGCCCTGCATCAAAGAATCATAGAATCACAGAATGGTTTGGGTTGGGAGGAATCCTAAAGATCACCCAGTTCTACCCCCTGCCATGGGCAGGGACACCTTCCACTATCCCATATTGCCTCAAACCCCATCCAACCTGGCCTTGGACACTTCCAGGGATGGGGCAGCCACAGCTGCTCTGGGCAAACCATGTGAGTTCCTCACCACTCTCACATCCAAGAATTTTTTCCTCGTATTTAATCTAAACCTACTTTCTGTCAGTGTGAAGTCACTCCCCCTTGTCCTGTCACTCCAGACTCCTGTAAATTGTCCCTCTCCTTCTTTCTTGATGGCTCCCTTCAGCTACTGGAAGGCTGCAACTGGATCTCTCCAAAGCTTTCCCTTCTGCAGGCTGAACAGTCCCAATTCTCTCAGCAGAGCTGCTCCATCCCTCTGATCAAGTTGGTGCCTCTGGATTCCCTTCAGGAGCTCCAGCTCCTTGTGCTGCTGGAGCCAGGGCTGGGGCAGCTCTGCAGGTGGGCTCTCACCTGAGCCCAGGGGCACAGGAGCAGAACAACCTCATTCAAGTCTAGTAAAGTTCAAATAAATCACATATCCTTCAAAAATCTCCTATGATGCCCCAAGACAACCGGTCTCCAGGAATCAACTTGGTTTAATCTGTTAAACCTTTGCCTCTTTATTGTAAATTGTGCTGGTTTTAACTTCTGGTCAGTGGGTTTGTTCTGTTTTTCTCATTGTGGTGGTTACTTTCTATGGGTAAATTTTTTAGTATAGAACTCCAGAACTTGCATTTTAATGTGTGTCACTATGAGCTGGCTGGCAGGTTAGTCTGTTTCAGTGTCTGTCGTCATGAACAACCAATTTGTCCAGAGAAGGAATTACAAAAAGGATGTGAAATCATGACAGTCCGGGTAATTTCCTTTCCAACCATAACTCTGTTGACATTAACTACAACATTAGCAGCTATGAATAAGGTTTGTCATGTACAGTCCATGAAAAGAGGAAAACAAATGGAAAAGTTAAATATTTACTCTCTGACAGCTTATTTTTTTGCAAGTGTGTTTTTTAACTAAAGTTATCCAAAGCCTTCCAAAACCATTTTGCCAAGGGAACTGCTGTTTGCAGGATCAGGAGATTATGTTTGCTTAAGCACATCTGTGGAGCCAAAAGAAAATAAATAAAAAAATTTAAAAAAAACTTCTTTCACCCATTCCTCATCCATTATTTTATTAACCACAATTGTAAGGTTAGAAAAATACCCACTCCATTAGCCCCTAGGGCATGAGACACAGGATTCCAAAGCCCATTTTGTACTCAGTTCTGCTGAATTTCAACACCTACTGATACTGTGTGGCATCACACAAAGTCAGCTGGACTGTGAGGTTTTCAAATGGCAGCTTGGTCACATCATCATGGTTTTGGTTATTAACAAATACCATACCTGAGGGTCAGCTCAGACTTTCCACTACATGCTCAAGGTGACTGAATGATAAACAAACCACCAGTGGGAAATTTGGGTGCTGGCATATGCTGTCTGGTTAGCTTTTAGAAGGAGGAAGTGAGAAGATAGATGGTTGATTTGCCCAAGTAGTTTTAAAATAAAAAATATTTGAAATAAGAAAAAAAAAAAAACTCAGCTCTTCTGTCTTCACTTTCTTATGCAGATACCTATAATCAGACTTTAACTTGTACAGAGAGATGCCAAAATAAACAGGACTTGCTCTCAGGAGCATCCACTAACTTCAGTTTGGGTACTCGGTGTGCTAATCCTCTCTCTAAGAAAGTTTACTTTTAAGTGCCTAAAAAGGATTGAAGTGACTGGCTAGGAAACAATCATCCTGGTTTGGACATTTCTGTCAAGGCAAAAGCATGAGGATAATGGGATGTCTGAAATTGATTCATTTCCTGACTGGATCAAATTCCAGACTTATTTACTATAAGTGGCCAAAGCATAGAGAAAGGAACTAATGTGGGGCTTTTTGCTGTGGGTAGCATAAAAAAGAATATGTAATTAAACTGAGGTGGGGGAAATATAGATGAGACATTTAAGGAAACAAGTAAAAGGTAAGGAGAGTTGCATGGTGGTGCAGGATGCTGAAGGACTCAGCATTGCTGGACCTGCACAGGAGCAAATCAGATGAATGAGTTTGGGGTAGAGCTGGCCCTGCCTCATGGGGGATGGATTCAGTGACCTCCTGAGCTTGGTCTGGCAAGAATTCTGTCATGAACAGCTCCAGAGAGAAAGCATCTTGAGGTGACAAGCACCAGTACCAGACTCATGCTTCACTTCTGAGGTGGCTGTACCTCTGGTATTACTGTGACTTCTTCATGGGTGAGGATGGGATGTGTTGGACCTAGTTTGGAAAACTCTGTCTGGAGGAGAGGAGAGGAGAGGAGAGGAGAGGAGAGGAGAGGAGAGGAGAGGAGAGGAGAGGAGAGGAGAGGAGAGGAGAGGAGAAGAGAAATCTCTTCCCTCCACTGTGTGCGAACCACTTAATAGGGACAATGAAAGAGGAATAAGCATAATCTTTCCCTGTACAGTTATATGGCATCCTTCATGTCAAGACCTCAAAGCACTTTCAGTTAAATCTAGGAATTGAAGGGGATGCCATTAATCTGCTCATTTATAAAATAAAAATGAAGCTAAAAAGGTGAGATGTTTTGTCCACAGGCTGTAATGGCAGAGCAGGAACAAAGGCTGAAGTACAACCTTGGGGCCAAATTCTATCTAAAGTCAGGTTCTTCCTACTCCAAAAGCATTGGAAACAGGACACTGGTAATTCAGGGAAATTTGATTCCCATCATTCTGCTGTAACATGACAAAGGATCCTATAGCCTCACGGTCTTCAAACACCCTTTGAATCTCATTCTTCTCTATCACACTGCTGTTTGTGCCCATTTCAGCACCGAACCACCCAAAGAAAAAGTCAGAATAAAGCAGAGATCTCTGGATAGAGAAACATTTCTGTCACACACATGGGAAAACACTCACAGAACACCAGAGTGGTCATGGTGCTGTGTACAAACTGCAGGACACATTGGCTATTCTGGACACCAGGTGTCTGGGACATAATGACCTCTTAATTAATGGCTAAATAATGACCACTAACAATTAAGCTGTCAGAAGACAGAAGAAAGAATAATGGTAAGTACAATTCCCTGTTTACCACAGGAGCACCTCCCATCTTTTAGGCCCTGTGCTCAGTCCTTAAACACTTTTCTCATCCACAGTCTGTGGACATATGTCTTGTTTCCTTGAATAAAGGAGAAATAAAGTTTCAGTCCAAAAGAAGCCTTCCTCAAACTTGGAAAATAAGAAATTAGAAATATATCTTTTCTGCATTCAGCTTGGGGACCACAACAGGAAGAAAAGCCTGACTGAAATTTTAACAACAGCTGTGGAAATACCCACATATGAGTTCTAGACCCTTGCTTTTTTCAGCTATAGCAAGGTTTCCCTGCTGGGAAACCCTTGGGCCTGTCCATCTGCCATACAGTATGGTGAATACTACTACAATAGCACTTTAACAATAACTGTGCTCTTTTGAACCTCCTCATTCAAGTCCCTCAATTGATTACTCAGAAGAATGCAGACTCTTGTGTTATTTGATCGGCACATATACTCTGAGCATTTAATCCCCTCAAATATTTTTCAATAACTTCCTTTAATTACAAGGAAAACACGTCGAGGGATGCATGCATTGAAGAGCTTCCCGTCATGTCTCTCTCTCTCTCTCTTTTTTTTTTTTTTTCTTCTGTTTAATGAAGAATTTGAATCACTTTTCAACTTCTTAATCCTATAATCCTGGAAGGAATTTGCTCTCTTCCAAACCCTGGGGGTGGTAGGCTTATGCTTAGTACAGTACACCCTGGAGATCTTGCAGCAGGGTCTTTCCAGAGGAGTCCCAAATACCTGCATTCCTCAGCTGTGTGGTCACCACGTAACTCAACCTCACTAAAAACACCTCATCTCCGTGGTTCAAGGATCGACTTTTTCATGGGAAGCGCAGGGATAACATGGCACAGTAGACACAGGGTGTGCAGAGAACCAAGCTTTGCCAGGAGGAATGGGGTGCTTGGTGCCAAGCAGGATAGTTTCAACAACACCTTTTTTCCCTTCAATGAACCCGTTCTTCTGGAAAAAAAAAAGTCAGGGGAAAGGTGACCTCGCTAATGCTACGTCCTTGCACCTTGCTGCCTCCCATTCCCAGGGAATGATGGACAAGTCTGTAGGACTGTTCTTGTTGGGAGGGCTGGATCCAGCCTGTTGGCTGCAGAGTCTTTGCCTTGAAGGGCACCAGGGTGCATTTGCAGCATGGGGACACTCTCCCCTGGGAGCATGGTGAGCTCACTGCACAACAGCTTCAGACTTGACTGTTTTTGTTTCAAGAAAAGCCTTTGTTGTCACAGCAAGACAGCTCTTTTTGCAAAGAACCCAAAGTCCATGATTTTCCTCCTCCTGGCTTTGCTGTAGAACCGAGGAACTCTAATAAATGCACTCCTAGGCACAAATTTTCCACCTTGTCTTTCCAGGCTGTTGGTTCTCAAGGGGTGGCCTGTGGATCTTTAGGGACCCGTAAAATGGGGAAAAAATGGTGCATGGAACAACTGTAAAAGAGCAAAACCACAGTAACAACCCAAACCATTCCCTCGTAATTCCGTGTGTGCTAGCAAGCAGACAGGGTGAAAAAAAGGCTGTAAATACACTTTCAAAGTTTTGCAGCATTTTTAGCTGTTTGTAAATCAAACACCTTGAGGCTCCGTTGACCAGAGTGAGTCTTGGCTTGCTCTCCAAACATCTGAGCATTCTTTCATTACAAGCAGTAGCAAAACACTGTGAAAAGGCATCTGTTATTCACTCCTCTCCCATTCTAGGTCACGCTCCTCAGTTCTCTTTCTTTTTCTCATGCTTGTTAGTTCAAGTAACCATTGTTTTGTCAGTGGTTAGTTATCCAATCCCATTACACATAGCTGTTGTCATTGTGTTTTGTGCTAAAGTAACAACACTGAGAAACGGGTTGGGAAACCTGAACAGCCCAAAGTGCGTCTACCTCTGTCCTTGTTGAGATAAGATGCCATCAGATGCCTCAGCTGAAGGGTGTTTGGATGAAGAGGAGCACACAGGACATCTTGATGTTCACATGGACACAGCACAGACACGTTGCATACAGCAAAGACGTGGGGAACGAGGGTGTTGCTTGCAACATCATCTCCCTCCATTTGAGGGAACTAAAACTTGCAGGCAAATTCAGTGCTGGATCAGCCTGAAAGCCTGGCCTGTTTTCAAAGGTTTGCACATTTTAGTGCAGCTCCAATGATCAGTTTTATGATCTGACAATTGACAAACCTGCTAACACGTTAATCACAGCTCAGCTGGCAGAGGATGATGAAAAATTATGTCATACTGTGATGTATGACTGCTGCTTTCCATTGCTGTGATAGACTCCAGCACCTATTTCATACCCAAACAGGCCATCTCATGTCTCTCCTTCTGTGGGGGCAATGAGTTCCCTGCTTGCCTGGCTGAAGCATCATCTAATAGGCAGGAGCATGAATGAGACACCTGTCATTGATGCAAAGGAACTGTCTTCTCTTTTCCAAAATCCTTGAGCTATTTCACCATCAACTTTCATTAAGGGAACAGAACCCTCCTATCTTCAGAGGACTGCTGACAAAAAAAGCTGAGTGAAGGAACGCACCTCCAGGAATATTTTTCAGCATATATGGCAAGCTGTGTGTACATGACAGCCGCAGATGGGTTGCACACTGATGTCCTCTTTAGGAGAAAAGTCTCATTAGAGCAGACAGGACTGACAGTTTCTATCCAGACTTGGCATGCACGTGGTGCCACCCTCACCTCCAGCTTGGAGAGGAGCTGGGCAGGTTTAATGAACAAAACCCATTAAACCCCCAGGTTTGCAGAAGGGTGAGCCAAGTCACACAGAAGTTGTCACTTGCTGCCGGTCACATGTCAATTCCAGACTGGATCTCATGACAGAATCCAGGAAAAGAACTGAAGGAATAGTGTATTTTTGTGGGGATGCAATCTACATAAAATACCTCAGGAAGTACATTTCCTCATGTTCTTGAAGGAAAAAAAAAACCCAGTCCAATTCTTTTTATCTTCTCGCTTATGTTTCCTCTCTTTCATCCTTCTTTTCCTCTCCATCTGTCTCAATGTACATGTTTCAATAAGAAAACTTTTTTTTTTTTTTTCAGAATTCCGCTCTCTAGTTTTGGAGCCAAAATTGTTGGATTAATTTAATCCCAGTGTGGGGCCATTTATTTTGGAAACACTCTACTGGTTTTTGCAGAGATTTTGTGGAAAAAATACAAAAAACTTTGATAAAAATCACTGATTCTCACTAGGAAAGCATATACCCATGCCTTTCTAGCACTCTCACTGCCTTTGTCTTTGTAACAGTTGTATTATCATCTGTGACCCCGACACTTACATGCACTTCAAAGCCCTGTAGGGACTATTATTCCCTCTCAAAAAGTAGAAGAAAGTGAAATTCACTACAACAGGGAACTGGCAAGCTTGTGGTGGGACAAAATAAACACTCTGGAGAGAGAGCCCTGGGGAGATGGCTCACCTCCAGCAGCACGGACCAAAGGCTTTTCTGCAGCATGGGGAATTTGTTTTTCTTTTTGCTCAAAGACCTGCACCCAGCAAAGATAACCTGAGAAGGTTGCTAAGTAATAACAATACTACTCTTAATAATAAAGTTAAACAATTCCCATAAACAATTTTTGTTGCTGCTGTTTATTGTTTGTCTAAGACAAAATCCAGGGATACCCCTGGCCCAGAGCAAAACCTCCTCTCAGCCCCAGCCTCCTCTCCTCCTCATGGACAGCAGAGCCACCACGAGCAGAGCAGCAAAGCCCAAGGGTGCTGGCAGGGCAGAGCAGTCAGTGTGTCACTGTGATAATCTGCTTAAAGGAGGAGGCCAGGGCACCATTGAAAAGCCTGGCCTGAAGTCCTGATGGAGCAGCTGGAAGATCTGGTGCTCTCTCCATACTAAACTGTAGCTGATGTATTACTGCTTTGCAAATGTACCTGGGAATGAGTTCATTCTCTGTCACCAGAGACATCCACCTCCTCTGCTCAAGTCACTGTTGCAAAGATGACACCTACTTTTTGTATCTACATTTGAGAAGCCACAAAACTAAACGAGCACGTGTTTGTCACACATTTTTCCTCTGGCAGCCACAAAACCATGCATGGCAAAATCTCCTAAAAAAAAAAATAAAATTGCAAATAAACTATTCACTTGAAAAAAAGGCCAAAACAACAAAAACCCAAACCAGAACCAGGAAAGCAGGCCTTTTCAGAACGCAGTTTTCTATGATTTTGTTTTGACATTATAGGGGAGAATGCTTTGAGTTTCCAAACATTTTTTAGCAGTTCAGGAGGATAGAGAGCAACCAGCTGGAAGTCATGCAGCAGATGGCCACTGGGATCTTCAAAAGATAGGAAGACCTCACTTGGTTTGTATGGGACCAACAAGACAGAGACACTTTCAACCTGGAAATCCATCTGGGACTAGATGTCCACATGGTTCAGGCAGGTAATGGTTGGGTAATAATCACTTCCTTTGCCATCCTTGTTTTCTCCTGAATTTGAATGGCTTTCTTCATTCACTGGCATCAGCTATTTTTGGTTCCTTCAGAAGGTGAAATTGAATTTCTTGCTGAAGTTCATTCAGATACCCTCACTTCCACCTGGATTTTCTTGCGCTTTTGTCAGTTTAATCAAAATGTGCCTGGATGTCTTATCCCTGCAAGACCAGCCCATGTACTCACAACTTTTGCAGCATGCAAGAGGTCTGTATTTCAAATGCCAATTATTCATCAATTAGAATGGATAAACTTAAAGGCTTCCTGCAAGAATGCTGTTTTTATGGAGATAAAGAGAAAAAACATCTAATGAAAAAACTGTCCTTGAAAGCGAGCAATATTTTTTTCTAACAAAAAAAAAAAAAAAATTTTTGCTAGTAAGACAAATTAAGTTGGCCTCCAAGACCTTACTCTGGCTTTGGATTTTTTGTAAATGGTTTCTGTGGGGTATTTTTGTGTTTGTTTTGTTTTGTTCTCCTTTCCAACTGACCAAAGTAGCTACAAGATAAATAAAGTGCTAAGTTTCAGGGGGCTGGAATTTGGGAAGGAGCAGACAATTTTCTTAAGCAGTGGTAGTGGCATTCACCTTTAACGTTTGGATGCCAAGCTGTCAGCCAGCAACTTCAACACCACCCTTATCTCTCCTCTTTTCTATTTATACATTACACAAAGCTATTTTTTCCTGGGTTTAATTGCACATCAAAGGACCAGCTGAATGGATCTGTTTCGGAGGTTGCTGATAGCAACACTGGGAAATCCTGCAAATGGAGGTCTAAAATTTCAGTTCTTTCCAGTGCTGTATTAGATAATATGGGAAAGCCAGTGAAACACTCAGCAAAAGCACCCTGGCTGTGGTTCTATTATTTGCAAGTTCAAGCTGGACATAGAGAAGATTAAACAACTAATTATTATATTAACTTGCTCCCTCTAACCACAGGTTTCCTGCCAAAGGAGACACCAATGGTGATGATTATTTCAGTTTTTCAGAGGTAGTGGCAGATCTCTGAAAATATTCAGGTGTCTCAGAGTCCATGAACACATCCTTAAAAATGGACTATAGCCTCTTATTCATTCAGGGATGTAAAAAAGGAATCTCCCAGTTCCCTTTAGGCCAAATATATTTGCCTTGGCAAATATGGATTTTGAAGGACTGCCCCAGGATTACAGGAACACAAAAATCACAACACTAAAATTGGTTATATTGGACACAGTATCAGACTGAGGGTTTCACTGACTTGTTAAGCAAATAGAAATGCCTGCACCTCTATGTTCCCATTGCAAAAGAGATGTGAACACCATAAAGTACTTCAGCTGGCTTAAAACCATTTTCCCATCACTGAGTTTGTCTCCTCCAAGCTTTATGCACAAGAAAGGTAAACAAGCACAGCTCCAGCCTAAGTTGAACAGCCTTTTTTGACATGTTGACTTGATTATTTCTGTCTACTTCCCCAAGCTTTCCAGCTCATACTGACTTAGCTTCTCTCAGATGAAACCTCTGGCAAAACTGCCTCTTGTGTTTCAAGATCCTTAAAACTCACTCCTTTGTCTGTCTCAATGTCAATTATTGCTTATTTATGAAAGGAAAGGAAAAGCAAACCACACCGGCCCAGACACACGAAATAATGAATAGACAAAGTTCCACATTCATAAATAAAACAACATACTTCATATAGCTCTTACATAATCTTAAGGGGTTGTTTTGTTTTGAATCTGGCACAGTTTCAGTATGTCTTTTTGTTCTACTACTCTTGTGCTACTTTTAAATAGGAGAGGTATTTGACAAGTGAATCTTCAATGATGGCAACTGCAGCTTTTATTGACTTTTTTGAAAATATTGAGCTAACTCAGAATTACTGAAGTGAACAGCACTTGTGAATATAAACTAAAACAATAGGTGACTGGTAGACATTGTGTGAGAATTTATTTAATTTTCAACCTGATAGAGACTGATGGCAAAACTAGACACACTTTAATGCTGTTGTAAAACATTTTTCCTCCCTGGAATGGACATAATCCACCTCTAGGCTTGATTCCACTACACACACACAAGTATAATTTACCACAGCAATTTATAATGGCGCATAAATTTGTAGTCAAGCTGGTTTCCTTAAGCTGTTTCACTAGAGGAAATATGACTTTCTAAAGAGCACAGCCATACAAGGAGATGGACATGGGTTTGGGGTGAGGTAGAAGAGCTGGAAGACAGCTCAGTCTTGACTGTCAGTGGTTCCTCATGCCACACAGCTTGGGCCAGTCCCATGAGGAATGCCTCCAAAGGGCTCGAGAGAAGATACCTGTTTGCAGATATAGCAAACTAATTACATGGAGGCAAACCTCAATGGAAATAATAATAATAATAAGAAGAAGAATTAAAATGTTCCAAACAGTACTCATCTGGGAATCTCAATTAGCTCCACAAACAGTAATTAATTTAGCTTCTTAGCTCTCTGCAAGATAGAGAATTAGTAATCTTCCCATTTTATGGGTGGGGATATACACATGCAGACGTGTCAATGAGGCTTCAGCTGGATTTAGACAGCACAGCTACTTGCAACCTGTTCTCTACCTTGTGTTCTCTCCTGTCATATCAGCTGTTATTCTCCCTTTCTTTTTGAGAAAAATTATATTCTGCTGGTTTGGGCCAAAGACAAAACCACTCTAAAGTCTCCAAGGCCCTAACACAAACAAAGTCTGCTGTACTCACCATAAGGGTTGCATTAAATACCCTGTGCTCTGATAGAAAACATATCCAGTGGGACTCCGCCGGATTTTATTTGGTAACCCAACAGTGAAGTTTCCTTAATGAGGCT
Source organism: Molothrus aeneus (assembly GCF_037042795.1). NCBI lineage: Eukaryota > Metazoa > Chordata > Aves > Passeriformes > Icteridae > Molothrus > Molothrus aeneus. Next base: position 2,711,437 of record NC_089680.1, read on the forward strand.
GATGACAAATTTGGCTTTATTTCTTTTACTAAATGTTGCTAAAACCCAGCAGATGATCCCATAAAAAAAGTCAGATTAAACACCAGGAGAGAGACCTGCCTTTGACCTCAAATGAAGGGCAGGAATTGTTGGTGCTCTGAGGGCAGCTCTCCAACACAGAAAGATAATAGATCCTTCCCTAAAATAAACACCAAGCCGCCATACCAACAGAGCAGCCTCTAGTTTTATAATCCCTTTGCTAGTTTAAATCTCCAGATGAGTTATTATATTGCAGTACATACACAATAAGTATGTCATGACCCTACAACAGTACTCTGTAAGAATACAGAGGACTAGGAAAAATAAAGAAAAAAAAAAAAGTTAGTGGCTTTTTAGTCTTAAGTGAACTTGATTTGTCTGCATTCTGAAAAAGAAAATATTTTCGTACTTTCGAAATCTCAACAAGTATTTGATTTTTTTAGACCTTTTTGCTCTCTAAAATTACCTGGAAGGAGGTTGTAGCCAGGTGGGGGCTGATCTCTTCTCCCAGGCAACAAGCAATAGGACAAGAAGAAATGGCCGCAAGCTGTGCCAGGGGAGGTCCAGGTTGGACACCAGGGAAAATTTCTCCACAGAGAGGTTTTCTAAATATTGGAAGGGACTGCCCAGGGAGGTGGTGGAGTCACTGTCCCTGGAGGTCAAGCAATACTGGGAGCGAGACTTCAGTTAGTTGATATGGTGGTATTCAATCAAAGGTTGGACTTGGTGATATTGGAGGTCTTTTCCAACCTTAACAATTCTATGATCCTGTTGTGTGATTGCTTTAGTTGAGGGTGACCTGGATATGGTATGGACTTAATGACTTCTGAGTTACAGGCTGCTCTACAAACATTCACACATAAACTATCTTTGAATGCAAGGCTGTCCTGCAGGTAAGACAGGAGGTAGGAGATGCTCTCGTGTATTTTTAACTATTTCTCCAAGTAGGTTTGTGCCTTGGAAAAGTTATTTTTCATTGTGTCTCAGTTTCCCACAAAGAAAACAAGACTTGCAGCTGGTGTCCATGGCAGCTGTGCTGCTGTGAATAGAGAGGGGACAAGAAATTTTTATCCTGGACTGTGTAAGGGGAGATTTCAGCCTCAGTCACGTTTTGCAGTTTTTGTTGGCTGCAGCTTTTTTAAACTGCCAGGCAACTGGGCATGAGGTCCAGTGCAGTGACACTGCTGGAAAAAGGAACCACATCCCAGTGTGTTCATCTCCTGGAGCCAAAGCCTGCCTTAATTTTCTCAGTTTAGGGTTACTAAATGTTTCTCCACAAAGTCCCTTTGCCACATTTCTCTGACACGAGCCAGCAGCTTGTCTGTTTTGTGTCTATTTGTGGCTGATATGAACTGTGACACGTCCAGGGGATCTTTTACAATTCCTGGTGACAAGGAGGGCTGTGAGCAGCAAAGTGTGTCACATATATTAGTCAGCTGCAAAGCTGAAACTGATAGCAGGGTATGAATAGAGCTGATAGCCTCATCTCTAGCTGATACTTCATGTGGCAGATCATGTTTCTGGGGACTACTTTGCTTGCCCCAGGGATGGATAGAAAAAAGTCCTGCTGCATCCTGGTGAAAATGTGCTCATGGTGCTCAGATCAGGCTCAGACTGGATATTAGGAAAGATGGCAGCAAGGCTGGTATGTGCAAAGTGCACCACCAGAAGTGTTCTGGAGATGGCAATAGCTGCTCTGGGAGGGTGAGAGGAGGAAAAGACATTACTCACCCTGGAGGTCAAGCCACCTCTTGGCATCTCTTGGAGGACAGAGGAAATGTCATCCCACCCTCCCCAGTCTAAACCTGACTGAAAAGGGAATTAAACCAGCATTTTAAATCCCTGGAAGATACAGCAACTCTCTGCATTCAACCCCTGCAGCACTTTACATTCAAGTCACCAGTCAGGAAGATGCATTCCTTTAAATGCCCGTGATTAGGCCTCTTCCCCAATTAGCAGGAAGATAATCACAACTCTTGTGCAAAGTGGCCCAATAATTTCCATGGACTTGACAGTAAACACTGAGGAAAAACTGCAGCTGACTTTCCAGGGAGACTCACTGTGAGTGTGCACATGTATTTGTGTGCCTTTGTCACAAGGAGAGGCACAAGGTCCCCCTTTCTATCCCTGAGATAAAAGCAATCAGCTTCAGAGACACCATCACCATCCAATCCCAGCAGCCCCCTCCCTGAGAAGCTCCTTGGCTTCTTGGGAGGGTTTTTTGCTTTCTCAGCTCAGTACCAGGAGGAGAATGAGAGGATGATCTCTGCATCTACAAAGTTGTTGGGAACAACAGCAGCATCCCTTGCTCCCCAGAAACTTGTTACCATTTTAGGACACTCTGCCCCATCTGGCAGGGGCAGAGGGAAGAGGATTATCCTATGCTCTGAGATGGGCCCAAGGAAAAGAGAAAACACGAGGGGAGAAAAGACAGAAAAGCTCTGTATATGAGGAGTCAGCATAAACAAAATGTATCAGCCCAGGCAAGAAGCTGAAGCATGACTGCACTAAACAAATCACAGTGGAATCAGCAACTGGCAAAGTAATTGGCGTTATTACAGCTGATGGAAAATTTCTGATGCCGCCCATGTTAGCTTTCGAAACACAGCTCAGACATTTAATTGGCTCAGTTCACATCTAGATGATTGCTCTTTTTGTCCTTCTGGAGTGTATCAAGCCTGTAGCTGCAGACAGAAACTTTTGGATGTGCCTGCCTGGCTCTGTCCATCAGCTGTGAGAGGGGGAATGAAGTTTTGCACAAACCAAGCAAGACAAGGGAAATATGGAGAAGAATGGGGCTCACCTAAATAATTTCAATCTTTCTGTTACTCCAGTTCTTTTTAAGTTCAACTCTGGCACTACCAAGTAGTCCTGTGCTTGTAGTACCTAAGATACTGTGAGTTAAATGCAAGGGTAAAAACTGCATGTGTTGATGTCAGCAAAGGGTGGGTTTGGTGCTTTAGTCACATTATAGGTAAAGTTGTTTTCTCTGTCACATAGAAGTGCTCCTGTGAGCTCCCTCTGGCCTATTAATCACACCATTTCATGGAATCACATGATGGCTTTTGTTGGAAGGGACCTTCAAGACCATCTCATTTCTACCCTTCTGCCACGGGCAGGGGCGCCTTCCACTAGATCAGGCTGGTCAGAGCACCATCCACCCTGGCCTTGGACAGTGCCAGGGATGGCAGGAAAATGTCAATAATGGCTGAGTGTCTGTACTCAGAAAGCTCTTTTCCCTCAACTTGCTGGACTCTCTTGCCAAACTCTCCTCATCCTATGAAACACTGTCCAGAAAACCAATTCCTCCCTGCAGGTCAGCCCTGCATGGACAGGGAAGTTTCAGCCAGTGTTTTCCCCAGTGTTTCATAAAAGCCTCACAAAATCATTAACCTGTAGACAGCAGCCAGGATCTCAAGGTATATGAAACTGGGGAATGGTGCTTTTTTAAAACTTTCATGAGAAAAAGCAGCTTGGCTTGGTGCTGAGTCACAGATTCCTCCAGTCCCTAGGCCTAATCTTGGCCAATGGATCTGCCCACTAGAGGACAACCAAGTCTAGGAATAACTTGGCCAGAAAATGTGTCTGTAGTGTGGACAGGGCTGTGGAGGAAGGATGTTATTGCCCACTTCCCTCCTTTTCTCTTGGAATGTGTTGAGAGCTGCATGACCACAGGCTGCCTTTGTGGAAAGTGCCATGGGGGCAGTGGCTGTGCAGCTGTGTGGGGGGATGGTTAATCAGTTCCTCACTTACCAGGGAATTATTTCTGAGTTCTCCCTGGAAGCAGAGGGAATATTTCTGAACTCACTTGGTTGATTCTTTCACCAAGGACATAACCCATTTAGCGCTTTTCCAAGGAGGAGCGAGACCAGAGAGGCTCATTTGTCACATCTCCTCTCATTGTAAATCAAAAGCAGTGCCATGCTGGGAGACTCCCAAAGCCAAAGGGAGAAGACATTTGGAAGCATGGTTCCCAGAGATTTTGGGAGCTGCTTGACACCAGTTTTCCCATTTTTCTTGAAAAGAAAAGAACCCTTACTTCAAAATGATGCAGCATGTGATAGCAAAGAACAAGCCAGAGGGTTTGAAGGGACACAATGGCTCTTCAACAGCAAATGTGGTTGTACCAAGGTGTGGCTCCTCAAAGCCTGCAGTAAGGCCACCTGTAGTACAGCAAAACAATTTGGGAATGCCATGAGTTCCCAACTCAAAGCCCAGAAGGATGGCTTCAGGATTAAATCCCTGCCCCAGGACTTTCAGGATGCCCCCAGAAGCGCAGAGTTGAAGAATTGGAATTAATCAAGCAGGTGCTTCTCCTCCTGCCAAAAAATTGGCTAATTATGTGATCTACTGCCACAGTTAGATTTTGCAGGGACTTCCAGTTTTGCCCCATAACTTTGGGCCTCCCTGGTGGCTGCTGCTGCTGTTGCCAGACACCAACTCAGGACCTGGTGAGTCCTACAGAGAGAGCCTCAGCAGAAGACACTGAAGCCAAGCTACCCTAGAAGCAAATTTGAGACCAGAAGAAAACAAACAGGAAGCACAGAGGAGGTCAGCTGTTTGCTTCTCTATGCCAAACAGGGCTTAGAGAAAATCCCACTAGAAAGGGCTGACTGACAATGGCCAGTGACAAAAATGGAAGGAAAACACAGGCAGCCTCCTGTTATTTGCTTTATCTACCAAGTGGAATATTTTCCCCTCCAGTTACTGCTTCAGAATTCCTGACTCTGAAAAAGGCTCTGCAGACAAGCAGTCCAGCACCACAGGAAGCCAAAGGAGAGACGTCCTTTGTCTTCATCAAGATTTGGTGCAAGCCTTTGGTTCACATCTTGTGTGACACTGTCTACTCATGAGTAAATCCTCCAGTGGGAGATGCAATGTACTCCTGGGATTTAGAAAATCAAGGTCTGTTCTGCTCTGTGGCCACAACTGAATCACCTCACTCAGGTTTTTTTTTCTGTTTTCTGAAACAGGAGTAATGTTATGCCCTGCTTACTGAGACACTGAAATATATGTGTGAAAAGCATGGCTTCAAAACTAAGTATTGTCACTTAAAGCAAAATGAAGGTGTACAAAAACAAAACAAAACAAAACAAAACAAAAAAAAAAAAAAACAAAAAAAACCAAAAAAAACAAGGTAATGTGTGTGCCATTAAAATCCTGACACCAGATGCCAGAAGTGGGTTGAATTTGCTGAGGTACTCCTGCTGTTCCTTTTCAGCAGGCATAGGGAAATACCGCTTTGCAGATAAACATTGTAATGTGCTGAATGTCCAGAATTTAATGAAGTCCATTATAACAGATTAAAATGAAGCTTTCATTAGTTTATGAATGCCTTATTCATTTTCGTTTTGGGTTTGGTAGGTTTTTTTTTTTTTAAATTGAGAAAGAATGTTTTCCCTAAGCAAGCGCCAAGTAAGAGAGTAAACATCTTCTGCTCCTACACCTTCATCTCCTCCTCAGGGCTGTCACTCCTGCAAGGAAAAGGCTCTCATTACACCAGCCTTGCCCACAGCCCTGCTGCAAACCTCTCCCAGTGAGATGCACCCAACCCTAGCAACAGCTGGCCACAGCTGGCTGTGCCAATGGGCCCTGCAGAGCCTTTTTCCACTCCTGCCTGCCTCTGCAGGGTTTTTAACTCCCATCTTCACCTTTTATTGTCACACATACTTGGGACCAAGAACAATAATATATTTGCTTTATGGGTGCTCTGGCCATGACAGGGATTTTATGGACTGCCACAATATCATCTTCATAACTGTTACTGCCATAGTGCTGATTAAAAGGGTCACAATGGCGCGAGGGAATCTATAATGTCTTTATTTGTTCACAGGAAGGATACACCAGGAGTTCAAGTTTCTCTCTTAGCTTTGGACTCCTGGTGCTTTGATCCTGATCACCTTTGAGAATAAAAGGGGAATTTAGCTCTTAAATGTGGTTTTGTCACTGGTGTCTCAGTTAACACCATCCATAAAAGGATCATTTTCTTTGTTACACAGGACAAGGCTGAGACCACAGACTTGAAATAGGAGTAGAATGATAAAAACTGTATCTTTTTAGCTAAAAAGGGACAATCATCAACCATGTAAATAAATGAGTGACTATCAAGTTCTAGTAACACAGTCCATTCTGCTGCTCATTCATGAAGAGGCGCAAAGAAAAAATGTTTCAAGGCTTCAGAAAGATTTTTTTAACTTTTTTTGGTTGAACAATTACACATCCTGGTATATCAGCACTACAGACACCTGCTGACAGTATGATTGCAAAACAGGACATTCTTGAGGCTGCAAGAAAACAGGCACAAAAAAGAGAATCCTGTTATCAAGAAAAATATCTGAAGACTGTGGGTCTGAGTGTGTGTTTTTTTCTCTGACTTCTAAAAGCGTCACATCCTCAAATTCAAACAAGCAGATGGCTGCCAGAAACACTCTGAAACCAGCAAGCTGCTTGCCTTGGACACATTATTTTGGTATCCTGCCCCCTTGACTCTCTCATGGATTTTTTATTTAATTTGGTTTTGATCCAAGGCGATCAGAGAGGATTTTAAAGTCACCGATGACCTCTGAACTTCAACGATGGCATTTTGGGCCATTTTATCTTAAAGAAGAGATAAGGGAAGAAATGGCCATACACTCACCATCCAATGGGAGCAAAAAAATATAATAACATAACTTGTGGTTTCAGTCACAGCTGAAGTAAGCTGCTGAGGCTGTACAGAGAAGAAGTGATAGTAGTGGGGGGAGAAATGTTTTGAAAGCTTGCAATCATGACACCACCTCTTTTTGCTGGCACTACACAGCTACAGCTGATGACAATTTCAGCCCTGCCTCCATGTTCTTCCAAGGAAGCAACCCTAATTCGTACCTGCTCCTGGCTGAGTGTCTGAGTTTTAGTTTCTTGCCTCAGAAAGAGTGCAGAAATGTAATCTTTGATATGAAGTCAGGTCTCAGGAATTGCCAGTAGATAAAGAACCTTGCATTCATTTTCCCTGCAACTCTGACTGCTCCTCAATCCTGACCTTGATTGCTCCCAGTAAGAGATAATACAAATCTCATTCCTCATGTAGACTCCCCAAGATGTTGTCTTGAGCTTCATCTCACAGGTGCTAAATGGCTTTTCATGCAGGAGATAAGCTGAAGTTCTCTGATGAAGGATAAGGCTGATAAATTTGCTCCTTGTGAGCCAGGGGACGGTGTGGGTAAAGGTCACCCAGGAGGGAGAACTGAGCTGGTAGCACAGCGGGTCAGGATGACACTGAGCCATGATCAGGCCACCATCTCAGGGAGAGGAGCAAGGCATTGCAGAGGGTACAATTTCTTCTGATGCCCTCTTCCTAAGTTTTGTGAAAAGGAAGTTTTATTTTTTCCTCCCTTACCCTGTCAGGGCTTCTCATGGACTCCTTCCAGCCATCTGTGGCTCCTGCTTCTACACTTCCACCAACGTCTCCTGCACTTTTACCCAGCCATGGTGACATGGTGTGACCATTCCCTCTCAAATTTCCTACTTCACCCACTTATCCTGACCAAGATTATGCTTTGCTCATATCCGGGTTTCTTATTTCCCATCATTCTTATTGAAGGACAGGCACTTATTAAAAATGGGAGCATCATCTAATGCAGCTGCTGCTCAAACACGAGGGGCCAGAACTACAGCATTCCTTTATGAAGACATCAGTGACAACTAATTTTGGTGCCACATAGATAAAATACTGATTTAATTTATCTGGATCTAGTAAAATCTGAAAAGAGCTTATAAGAAATCATGCCTATACCTCAGTTAATGAAATTCTGGGCTGCTTCTGGGAAGGCTGACAATTGTAAAACCAGTCTGCCAAACTTTCATTCACAGCTTCATTGCAAAGTCATTACAGATATGAGAAAACCCGCCAAACTCACAGAGGTGTGGGTGAACACACATGTGAGAATGGGAAGCACCACTTTTTTTCTCTCCCAAGGCAACCTGGCAGCTTGGAGGGGACAGGAGAACAAGGAACAGATGCTCTTGGTGCTGCCAGCAATACTCAATGTTGCAGGACCTTTTTTGCCCCACCTGAGAACCTGAATCTGGAATCACCTCTGCAAGAGAACCATAGGAGCTTTCACTACTGATGTTGCTCTCAGTGCATGGACAGGGCTCAGGCCGGGCATCCATGGAATATCTCACCCTTCTCCAGGCACCACAGAATGGTCTGAGTGGAAAGGGACATAAAGATAATTTATTCCAGCCCCCCTGACACAGGCAGGGACATCTCCCACTAGACAAGGGTGCTCTAAGCCTTGTCCAACCTGAGAGCACTTCCAGGGGTGGGGCAGCCACAGCTTCTCTGGGACCCCTGTGCCAGGACCTCACCACCCTCAAAGCCAAGAATTCCTTCCCAATATCCCATCCATCCCTGCCCTCTGGAAGTGGAAGCCATTCCCTGTGTCCTGTCCCTCCAGATCCTTGTCCAAAGTCCCTCTCCAACCCTCATGGAGCCCCTTTAGGTGCTATAAAGGATTCTAAGATCCAGGACACTGATTTTTTTGGCCAGCCAGGCTGTCGGCCATGCCCTTAGAGATGGATACGAGGGTTGATGCAGGTTGTTTTCACCAGTGCTCTTTGCATCTGGTTTGCTGCACTGAGAAACCACAGAAGGCTGAAATAAATATATATGCACCCTGTCTGCTGGTCACGTGTGCCCTGTTCCCCCTGTGTTTATATTTGTGTTCGTTATGACACAGGGAATGAGGGTGAGCATCAAACATTATTCCCTGGGGAATAGCGATTTTCAAGCGGTTACTCTGCAGGTGTAGAAACGCAGGGTGCTGGCAAGGGACGCCTGCAAAATTTGATGCCTTGATTTCTGTTGTGTGGATCAATATTAATAGCAATATTATATTTCCAGAGCTGGCAGAACTATTGATTATTTGGCATGTAGCAGTTCATTTATACTTGAGAGCAAACTGGGACACTGAAACAACAAATGTGCAGCTGTTAACAAGCAACACAGGACATTGAGTTTCAGTGACACAACTGGGATATCACTTCCTTTGTCTAAAATGGAACATCTTTAACATGTCAAAGGTATAATTTACTTATCTGACTTACTGCCATACCTGGGGAAAATACTTTTTCCCTGTGAAACCAGCAGATTAAGGTCATGTTTCCAAATATGTGCCAAATACAATCAATAATTTCATCCCCACTGTGACCAAACACTTGAGGTATTCTTAAAGGGAAAATGTTTTGTTTTATATGTTTAAACAAGTATTAAATTAGATCACCTTGTGCATGAGAAGCTTTCAATGAAAGAAAAGATAATGAAGCATTATACTGTAGTTGCAGGAACTGAGCCAGAGTTATTTCTTTCCAATGAGGTTTTTAACTGAGAAAAAAATAGATACCCGTATCTATCATGTAAATATATTTTGATAGGATGAACTCAAAATAAAACTTTCTATATCAAACAAAGGGTTTACCTACATTTGAAAGACATAATGCCATACCCTTCCATGAGCTTCTTTATTATGTATAAGTCTATAATTGTATCCTAGGGACACATTTAACCATCAAACTGTTGAAAGCAAATTATACAGAACATCTATCTCATGGCTGAAACTTATTGAAAAAGGAATCTCCTCATGGTAGGGGAGAAAAAAATTTAAAATAATGGGTGACATTCCCTGTTGCAAGAAAGAGCACCTCAATAACTTAATAATCTTTTTATATGTGCTTCAAGAGGCTGGGGAGGTGACTAGTAAATATGCAGGAAATGTACTATACATTGCCTTTTGGGGGGTAATATAGCCTTTCCTCTGCTATCAGCATGTTAAACCCTGCAGGCTTAGCTGCCTTAGCAACTGCCTACAATTTGGGCAGGTCAGGATCAAGGGAGGCTGAATCAGCTTCTGCTGGTGGCTCCCCTCTCCCAGTGCTGACAAATGGAGTCTAGTCCAGTTTCTCAGTTGGGCCTGAGCCTCTCCAGCCAGCAGTAATTAAATGTGCCCAGAAATATCCCCAGGCGTGGAGGCCAACTGGCACAGAGAGGTTGGTACCTCTGCTCACAACCCTGTCTTAACTTTCCTAGGCCAGCAGCTAAATGCAAACAGCTCGCAGGGATGAACCCTGATCCATGCTTAAGGATGATTTAGGAGCTTGCTAGTTGGACCAAAAATGTACTGAGAACTGGTTTAGTACTTTGAGTATACCCAGTAACATTCCCGTGAATGTCCCCAGATACTGTTTAACTTGCTTAAGTTATTGTTATGACATATTTCTTTTCCAGATCAAGATTACTTCTTTCCAGCCAGAAAAAAGGAATTGTATGGCTGTAAATTTGGTTATGACAATAATCCTTCTGCTGGTTCATGAAATCACTCTTACTCAATAGGATGCGTGTTTACTGCTGTCTGCAATCTAAGAATCTTTGCAAGGAGCCAGATGTGGTGTGTTTTAAGTGAAAAAATTGTCATGAGTGGACAGATGAACTTCATAAACAAATCACTGTCCTCCTTATACCATTGCCCATCACTGACATCTGCCTGATAATTACATTTTCAAAGTTTGCTACTTTAAACTTCTTACCCTGAGAAAAGCATCCCAGCCCAAGTGCTTGCCATATGCTCTAACTGTGCTGCTCTAACTGTTGGTGTGCTGGTTTTGTCTGGGGCAGGGTTCATTTTCTTCCCAGGGGCTGTTACAGGTCTGTCTTTTGGGTTTGTGCTGAACACAGGGTGGATGTCACAGAGCTGGTTTTGTTATTGCTGAGCAGGGCTTGCACAGAGCCAAGGCCTTTTTGCTGCTTTTTGCACTGCCAGGCTGGGGAGGGGATGGGGGTGATTGAGAGTTTAGGAGGAGACACAGCCAGGACAGGTGACCCCAAAGGGATGTTCCAGACTGTGTGACATCATGCTCAGTGGGGGAAAGAGGAAGAAGGGGGAATGTTTGGAGTGATGGTGATTGTTTTCCCAAGCCACTGTTACATGTGGTGGGTTTGACTCTCTGGAGGTGACTGAACACCTGAACATGGAAAATTGTGAACTAATTCCCTTTTTTGTTCTGCTGGTGTGCAAGGCTTTTATTTTCCCTATTAAACTGTCTTTATCTCAACCCATGAGTTTTCCAGCTTTTACCCTTTCAGTTCTCTCCCTGATCCTGCTGGTGAATCTGAGTGAATGAGGAACTATGAGGGGCCTGTTGGGGTTAAACCATGACAACTCGGACACTGTCAGATGTCCCATAGCAACTTTTTGTCCTGATCTGCAAAAGGCAGAACAATTCTGTTTTCATGGACTTCTCTGAGCTACAAGAAGACGAATGCAAGCTCTTCTACTCTGAGGAGAATTGATTTTATCAAGCCAAGGCCATCTGGCAGAAGGCAGAGCAGGATTAATGCAATCCCAAACCAAGAGGGAAGATCTTGGTACTATGTCACTCAAACCTTGGCACCCTCCTACACCCCACAGGGAATCAAGGCAGAGCAGGGAGGCAGAGGAAATAGTTCATGCCTACCCTCTCTCCACCACACAAACCACAAAGCCTTCCCAGTGAAAAAGTTTCAAAGCTGCCATCACAAACTCTTATAGCAACATGTTCAGAGCAACACATGCCTTTGAATGGTTTGGCTCATGATGCTTCTAACAATCACCTGTGCAGCACCCTACTTAATCTCTGCAGACAGAGCTTGGGAGGGAGCTCCTTATCCTGTGGGCTGGCTGTATCTCAGCAGTGGCATTTTCTCCGTGGACAGAACCAAGGCTGCCACCCACCTTTTGCAGTTTTGCCTGTTTTTCCCAAGGAAAAGAAGGTTCAGACCTGTGTCAGGAGTTGGTGTCACCTCCCAGCTCCCCTTTGGACACCTTTGTGGCCCTGGAAGAAGCAGCTAAAAAGCACCATGTGGGCTCACAGCCTCGATGTTTCACAGTGGCTTCCTGACTGGGGAAGCAATAATGCCAGGAGGATGGCAGATTCCTTCATGCCAGCAGAATCTAATGCCTTGTGATCCTGTCATCTCGCACAAAAGGCAGGAGGAGTGGGAAGCCCAGCAGGCACCTGATTGAAAAGGCTGGGGGAGATGAGAGGAGACAGTGTCCTGCTGTGAGCTTCTCCCACCTCCACAACCTCCTTATTTTCAAGGAGTTTCCACTCCTCTGTGGTAGCTATTGTTCCCCACGCCTGGTGCATCATCATCCCTGCTACAATGATGGTTTGGGATTCTCACACTGCCAGCCCTTCTTCCTCCTGACACTGAAATGAGCATCTTGTTTGGCTTCAGGAGGAAAAAACAGTGTGCAACTTGGACACCCCTGTGCTAGCAATGTACAGGATGATGCTGCATAGCCCATAACCAGCATGGGCTGCCTGGGCACGGCCCAGAGGCATTCCACACCCAAGTGTCTGCCCCTTTTCCTTCCAAAAGTGACCACAGCACCTGGGTCAAGCTTTGGCACAACTGCTATTGATGCGCAGAGTCAGCAGTGAAAAAGGGATTATTTTGTATTTGATTTTTTTAAGGAGGCTGCAGATTCCTCTTGGCCATTAAGATGAAAAGGAGGCTAATTCAAAGCTGGAGCCAAGTTTGAGGAGTAATTCTGCACAGGCAGGTAAGAGAAAGTAAAAGTCATTCTTTGCTCTGGTTAGCCCTGTAAAATGAGAAATACTATCAAGGGCTGTGCATTTTTTGAAACCTACATTATTTCTTTTTTTCCTTGGGAGGGTTGAAATAGATTCAAGCACTACTGTTATTATCTCTAAAATGACAGAGACATTTTCATGTGAGTTTCCCTTCACAGTCTGATATCCATATTCACCATGTGCATTCCTTTGATTCGGCAACTGCAGCTCCCCTGTGGTCCAAGAGCAAATTTGGTGTTGCTCTTTCTGCCAAAATGTGGTTATTACAGATGGAAAAAAAATCACAAGGTCACCCACAGCCTTGATGGAAACAGGAGGGCAGGAGAATATTAGGAAGAAACTATTAGCTCTAATATCCAGCTGCATTTGGCAAACCTGAGCGTATTTGGATTGTCTGTGCCAGCATTTCACTCCCCTGCTTCCAAATGATTGCCCTGGCCCCAGTGATTAACCACCTGAATACACCCAAGAAGGATATTCACAGAAAAGATCCCATGATGAAAAGGCTATTCCTGGCCTTCTTTCCATCACATCATAATCTGTCCACTAATATGGCTTGAGATCTCAGCTGATCAAAAGGTCAAAAGATGCTACTGCTAAGTATCACTCTGTCTCTGCTCAGCCAAAGGCATTTTTACTCCATTCAACAGGCAGAGGAATGTAGTAGCAAAGCCTTCAAATCTGTTTGTATAATAGATGAAGTCTTTTTTTCATGGCATTATTCATCCTTCAGGGAATGACACCTGATAAATAAACCTCTAGTTCCCAGTGAATTTAAATAAAACAAAGGCAAATCATATCCCTGTGCACTGTAAATATGAAACTGCGCATAACAGAAGAATTCCCAATCTTCTGCCATCTCTTTGCTAAAAAAGCTGTAAAATGCTGACCATCCTCAGATTCTGCCAAAATCAAAGGAGCCTATATCTCTGAGCAAATTACAAAAAACATGGCAATAACAGAGGAAGGACTTAAAGATACATAACTCATTTAGTCTAATGGAATGGTAAAACTTGCACCTTTTTGTCTTCATGCTAGTAAAAACCAGAAAGGTAAGAAAGGGAGGTTAGCAGCACATCAATAGCAATAATGGAGTGAAAATAGGGGGAAATCTAATAAATGGGCCAACCTGTTTCCCAGGGAATAACACCAGGGGGGCTGGGATGAATAAAACACTGAACCACATCCTACTCAACACCATGACTTGGCCCAGCTGGTCACTGTTGCACTGGTGGCAACTGGTCCATGTGATGCCAGTCATTGCCTCCAGCAGCAACTGCAGCCACTTCTTTGGCCATCCTGCTCCCAATTCTCTCGGCACAGGCAGGAATCACTGCCCAGAACAGCAGGGACAGAGGGCACCACTGCCAAGAGCCACCTGCCACCTGAAGCCCGTGCCCAGCAGGTCTGCAGAGGCACTTCCTATGAGCAGCACCATTGGGAAACTGTTTTTGTGTTTCCAGCACACCTGAAGTGTTGTCACAAACAAATTAAACCCCTCAGCATTTCCCAGATTATCCGCCCACTCTCTGGTTTTCCAGAGCTCTAGACCAGGACCAACAGACAGTTTCTTTAACTGCACCTGGCAGTCGTTTTTCTCCTCTCCATGCTTTCAAAGCTGAGAGCCATCAAAGATTAGGAGAAAAAATCATGACTGTTTTTCCCTAAGAAGCAGAACTGGTAATAGGCTTCAGGAAAAATCCTTCTAAATGCAAGTGATAAGTTAGACTGTGTGAAGGCTGACAGGTCTGATTATAATTATCACTGCGAGGGGACTAGCACTAACCTCCCTTCTGGAAGGCAATGACAATTCCTGGAAGGGAACATGCAAGGAAATTATCATAAACAAAATCGTTGCAAGTAGAGTTGTCTTTCTCTTGGAAACTAAACAAGATCCACATTTGGGGGTGAAAAAAAAAAAAAAACACCAACAAAACAACCCAAGCCTTAAGAATTTATTAAAGTTAATCCTGATAGAAAAGGACACTTAATCATACATTTAAGTTTTTCTGACTTCAGAATGATGGGAGTAAAAGAATCAAGTGGGGCACATGAAGTGTAAGATGAAGTCATGCATGCAAGAGCTGTTTGGAAATTAAGAATAGATACTGAAAGTACACTTGGAGAACATACCATGTATTTAAACATGAACAAGGAGTCCCAGGGAGGATGTTCGCTCAGACTGGGATAAATATTCAAAACTAAGAAAAAAATCCAAGCCACCTTGCCCCAACCTTTCCCCCTTCCTCACATCCTAGCAAGAAGAAAGCCAAACAAAACCAATAAAAATGTCTTCAGATTGCTTCTATCCATATACATCCTTCCTTTGCATCTATAGGTTAAGTGAAATACAATGGCGTCAGCTTTCAGCAGGGTTGTGAGGCAGAGAGGATAGGGAGTATTCCCTCAAGATCATTCTGTCCTGACCTTTCTGCTTTCTTTGATGGCATTCCATTTTTCTTAGTCTGCATTTTTTTTTTGGCATTTTTTCACTCCATTTCCACTGAAACCTTGGAAACAGAGAAGCTTGGGCAATCTGGACTGAAAGTACCACAGCTTTTTCTTTCCAAAAACAGGGAAACAGATATTATCTTAATAGGGGCTGTGGCTGCATAGGAGATGAAGAGAAGAGCCTCAGAGTCAAAAGCAGTTCTAAGAGTTTCATTCTCATTATACCTCAATGGAGTGCAGCAAATAAATTGTGCAAGGAGACATATGGAAGCTCAGTACACAAATGGCCTATTTAAGGCTCTTACTTCCTAATTAGGTCCTGGTGTCAGGAGGTTGGTAACAATTATTCACACATAGATCATTTGGATATGATACAAACTGTTCTAAAACCCAAACCATCATAATGGCATGCATTAAAAGAAACCCAAATTAACGTTTTAGACTCATTTGCTTGGTGCTTGGACTATCAGTTTCTGTGATACACATAGCTAAATTTTGTGTCCAACATTGCAAAATTGTGTTTGGAAAGAGAAAAGGATAAAACAAAAATCACCACTGCCATATCCCCTTGTTCTTACCTTGTTCACAGATTTCGTCACTGGACTCTGCACAGGGAACCCACACTCTCTTCCCAAATTCTTCATCTGACTCTGTGGTGTTTCCCAAAGCAAAGAGAAAGAAAGAAAACCTTGATTGTAGGGGTGACTGTGTAGAAAATGGTCACAAACATCCAGAGTTTTGCTCTGCCCTTTTGATTTCCCCACACATTTCAGTATGACCACTACCACCACTTGCCAGTGGTGGGGTCCCCCCTCGGTCCTGCAGTGTTCTCTAAGGCCCCCCAAGCTTCCCCTCACCCCACTCAGATGTGTAAACTTCCCCTCCCAAGTGCTTCTTGTGAGCATGATGGCACGACAGAGCCACCACAGCCTTCCCCAGCAGCTGTGGGGCACACAATGAGCCCTGGGATCAGGGAGGGATGCCTTGGATTCCTCTGACAACCTTGGGAAGAGGGCAGGGAGGTGTCACAAGAAGCCAACCCGCCTGGTTTGTATAAGAGTTAAAGTAGGGAGCTCAAGCCAAGGATTACCACATTGCAAAACCATTTAAAACAGAGTAAGTGCTCGTGATTCTACAGCGTGACTACAGCAAACCTGCACTGCTCTGTGCTTTGGTACTTCTGGTATGAAAATGAGGTCTTCCTCTCCCCTTCCTCCCCTCCCTCCTCCTCTCCTCTTTGTCCACCTCTCCAGCCCTTCACACAAAAGTGAAATATTTCACAGTTTCACCTGTGGTGATGCAGATCAGACTGTTTGCTTTGCTTTTCTTTGCTTTTCACTGATTTTGCCAAAGGCATCCTTTTAAGCATCAGTCTGTGCAAAGATAATAGGTGACACAATTCTCTATAACTGGAATCAGCAAGAAATCAGCCATCTGCCACTCCAGGGGTCTGAGATTAACCCAGCCACTGGACCGTGACTGCGAAGCATTTGCACATTTAGATTACAGAAATGTGAGGTTACAGGTCCAAAAAAAAAAAAAAAAAATTAAAGAAAGACTGGGAGTGGGGAAAGTGTGGGGAGAAGGAGTGGAAGACAGCCTCGGCTTTAGACTGACCCTTCCAGACACAAGTCACCTCATTACAACTCCAAGTAGATAGTGTTTCTCATTATAAAGTGCTAAAAGGATGAAGGATTTGAAGGAAGCAACTTGAGACACATTAGACATCATGTTTCTGGAGAAAATATCCAAATATCCAAAGACACTTCTTTTAGACAGGGAGAAATGAAGACAAAAAACCTACAGCTGTCTTGTCAAAGCCTTCCCTCCTTGGGAAGCATGACCAAGCTGCCCGGATGGCTGACTTGAGCATTTGGAAAGAACAAGAGTATTATTTTTGCTCCAAGATGGACAAGATGCATTCCACAAGCTTCCCTCTGGTCAAGATTTCAAGAAATGAAAGAGGTCTGCCTACTGAAACAACAAGGTTTGTGAAGATATCTTAATTTGTTGCTCCCAGTTCTCCTTGAATGGCAAACACTGTTTTGCTGCTGTGCGCACATGGATGCTGTCACTCCACATTAATACCTGCCCATGTCTTTGGGATCCTCTCTATAAATCTGTTGGGAATTGCTATCTGATAACTGAATTATTTGAACACTGAAGAAGTTTAAATCAGCAGTAAACGCAAGCTGGCTCCAGATCTAAAAGCATGAGCAGTGGTCTGTACAGTGCATGGCGGGTCAGGACAAGAACCAGGGTCTCCTCAGGTCATGTTGATAGGCTTTAACCACCACTCTCTCTTGCACAGATCCCTGAGATTCCCATCCTCAGAGATCTCAGGTTAAAAAGAGGAATTTCTGCCCAGAGGAACAGCCAAAATTGTCAGCAAGAACATCTGGAAAATTCTGGAACATCTCACCTACAAGGAAGGACTGAAGAATTTGAACTGTTCAGTCTGGAGGAGAGAGGATTCCAGGGAGATGCTGAGCATCTGCCCACACCTAAAAAGGCTCCAGGAGAGCTGGAGAGGAACTTGGGACAAGGACATGAAGGGACAGGACAAGGGGGAATGGCTTCACACTGCCAGAGGGCAGAGATAGATGGGATACTGGGAAGGAATTCTTGGCTGCAGGATGAAGAAGCCCTGGCACAGGTTGTCCAGAGAAGCTGTGGCTGCTCCTGGATCCCTGGAAAGCTGGATAGGGCTTGGAGCAGCCTGGTGTAGTAGGAGGTGTCCCTGCCCATGGCAAGGGTTGGAACTGCATCAGCTTTAAGGTTCATTCCAAACTGAACCATGCAAGGATTCTGTGATCCTATGAAATTTATGCAAGGCTGCATGGTGTGTGCCCTGGGTAGGGAAGGGGTTTCAAACAGCTTAACTCCTGGCATCCAAAGGGACAACTGAAAACCAGACAGCATGCACACTTCTTCACAGACAACCCATGTGTTTTATGCATGTCTTTTATTCAGAGAAAACTGGTAGGATTGGGTGGAAGGTACAAGAACACACTCCAGGTTCTTTGGCCACCCCTCTTGTTGATATTTCCATGGTGAAGAAACCAAGGTGTCCTGGGCCAAGCACTGCACACCCTGCAGTCACAACAAAGGTAAAGGAGCAAGAAGGAATGGCAGCACCTTCTCTGCACAAGCCCAAGTTGAACTGCAGCAAATACAGGGTACAAAGCACAGCTGAGAGGTGAGGAAGAGCAAGGGATCAGCTGCTTTGTTCCTCCTACTCCATACAAAATCTGCTGGCATCAACTTAGAAATGAGTGCCACTCCCAGCAGCATTAATTTGGGACAGAGAATTTGATCCTCCACAGAGGAAAGACTATTGATCTGTGAGAAGAGGGAGAGGATAGCACGCTAGACAACACGTTTCAGTCTGCCTGAACTCCCCCCTATTTATCACAGCATCTCCAAAAGCCTTTCCTGGGCAGGGGTAGGTGCTCCCAAACCAGGCCTACATGTCTGAGACCAAAGGTGAGGTTTGAAGTGGTTTGAATGTGTACTAGGGCATGGTTTTCAGGTGAGAAAGAGGTCACAGGGATCATCCCATGCCTGAGACTACAAAATGGGCCAAGCTAACAACCCAATAATCCACAAGCTTCTGAGATGCAGCAAGCTAATGAGGCTCTGCCCGTGCTTTAGAAAGGTCTCCTTGAACTTGACCTGCTGACTATGTGAGGGCTAAAACTGCTGTTCTAACAGCATCTAGAGCTGTTTTCAAAACCAGAGACTGGGGTTTTCCCTGTCTCCAGTCCCTAGTTTCTGTAATGATGACCAAAAGTTTTAAATATAAATTCCAGAATGATCCAAAAAGGAACATCTGTGCAGCAGGGGGGGGGGGGGGGGATATTTTTGTATTTAACTTCAACTACTGAACTACTACAAGGTTATAATTTTTTGAAAGCTAAAAAAAAAAAATTAAAAAATCAAAACCCTATTGAAAAAATAGGTGGTTTGTTTTTTTCCTTGCCTGTGAATGTAAGAGCAAGGGGATGAGCACAGGGCACAACCTTCCCTTTCAGACAGAAATCATCACAAAACTCCATCCCATTTCTTGCAAATGACCCAACATCACAAAATTATGCAGTTTGTTTGTTTTATCCAGGCAGGTTTTTGCAGGAAGGGGCTTTTTGCAGCCCAAACAGCGCCACTGCATCAACCAGGATCTGAGCTGAGCCGCCTGGAAGTTGCCTCATCTCCCAGCAAATGAGAAACGGAGGGAAACACCGACGCAGGCGACGCTGCACCTTGCAGCAGAGACTCCTGTGTCCTACAAGTCACCTTGCATCGAGATACAGACCCACAGCAGCAGCCTGATGGGTGCAGTGAGGAGGAGGAGGAGGACAGCGACTAGCAGGGGAAGGGCAACAGGAAAACAGTGAGAAAACTCCCTGAGAGTCTTCTTTTCCTCCTTAGCGGGGGGGGGGGGGGGGAATATTAAAAAAAAAAATAGAAATCCCTCCCCGATAGGGAGATGGAAGGAGGGGCTGAGACCCTTTACACTCCAAGTCCCCAGCAAAGATCCCCTCCCTTTCCCAGAGCTCCTAAATATCACTGCGGGTGGTGGTGGGCGAGCTGGGGGAGAAAAGGGTCGCGTTTAAAAGGCGAAGGGGAGGCAGGGGAGGAGGGAGGACCCTCCTGAGCCCGGCCAGTCTCAGCCATTCTCATTCCTGACACGTTTTCCCGGCTCTCAGCGCAGCCCAGCCTCGCAATATTAGCGTGGCGCAGAGTGCCATTTTCGAGCCGCTGCAGCTCCTTCTTGGCACCGGTTCAGCTTTTTGTCTCGCCTCCTCCTCCTCCTCCTCCGAGCGCCCAGCGGAGGGAGGCGGGAAGAAAGGAGGGAAATAAAGCCCTGATGCTTCTCTGCCGGGGCTGCCAGGCTCTCCCCAGCGCCTCCAGCCCTGCCCGAGGCACCCCACGCCTTCCCAGCCCAGTGAACATAAACCTCCTTCCACCTCCTCGGCAGCCTCCTGCCCTCTTTTCATCGCTCTCCCTTTTGTACGCCTCTAAATTTTTCCAGCCGAGCGTCGCAACCCTCCACCCTGCCCTTCTCCTCCGTCCCCGTTCCCTGCCAGCTCCGTCCCTCGCATGGGCAGGAGGGATGGATCATCGTGCCACGCTTGCCGATGCCCTGGCATCTCCCTGCAGCGGGGAGTGCACCCACGGGGCGCCTGGTCCAGCTCGGTGTGCTCACACACACGCAGGTGCGGCGGGGCAGGAGATGCTCCGCATCCCTCGGGGCTGCTGCGAGCACAAGCCTGAGCTGGGCAGCCGAGTCCCTGCTCCTGTTCGTGGGGCTGGGAGGAAAGCAGAGGCGGGATCACAACGGAGAGACACACGGAATTTTTTTAAGCAACCCAAACATGGCACTGAGCGCTTCCACCAGCAACTTCTCAGCCTGCTGTGCTGGCAACCAGCTGCTGGTTCCAGCCGGGCACCAGCTTTGATTTGTTTTTCTCTCCTCTTAAACACCCTCCTCCCAAATATTTATTCCTTTTTTTTTTCCCCTCTTAAGTTTTTTTTTTTTCCCCTCCCCTATTCCCCTCTTAGCTTTTTTCATAGGGACAGGGCTTGTCCATAGCTTGCCGCCTTCCCCCTGGTGACAGGGCCTGAGGGAGCAGCATGAAGTGCGTCAGGGAAGGTGTAGGATGGATATTAGGAGGTGGTTTTCTTCCCCAGAGGGTGGTCAGGCACCCTAGGGCACTCAATGCACCAAGGCTGCCAGAGCATTTGCACAACACTCACAGGGACATGGGGGATCCTTGGGGCTGGACTCTATAAGCTTGGGAGTCACCACGAACTCTGATCCCTCCCATTCCCACCCCCAAATCCAAAGCAGCACATGTGGAAGGGGCACCAAAGGAAGCAATACCTGATGTAATACTCAATGGACCAAGAACGGGAAAAAAAAAACCAAACCAAAAACCTCATATGTACACACAAAAAGAATATTCTCTTCTCTGAGGAGGAGGAGTGAGAGATGCCCTAAAAGCAGGCAGCACAGCCAGTGGGCTACCAGGATGTGCTAACCCCAGCCCCCTCCTCAAAGGAGGGAGGAGTCAATTTTTGTTGGAAGGCAGAGAATGAGGCAAAACACATGTTCTCCATGGAAAGGACCTGAGAGAGCCAGCTTCCAGCCCATGATGTGACTCCTATTAAACCAGAGTTTCAGACACTGACATATGCATGGCAGAGATAAAGTGCTATCAAATACACCTTGTCTGGTGCCTGGAGGAAAGAGATTTAGAGGAAAAAAAAAATATAATAATGCTGATTCTGGGGATGGCTTGGGAAGGACATGGAGGGAGGAGACATGTGCTGCAGTTTTTATCATGGAGGCTATGAGTGTATTATTCTGTCCAGAGACTCAGGGTAGGAGGAGCCCCATAAACAGCCACTGGTGTCCCTGGAGTTTTCATGGGACTGCCTGGATGGCTTTGCCCATGGAGACACATCAGGACTCAGAGGATGCTGAAGCAGATGGGCATTCCCGCCTGGTGGCAAATCCCTCAGGAGACCCAGCAGAAGCGCCAAAAAGAAGGCTGGCTCTTGCTGAGCATGTTCAGGGAATAGCAGAACAACTGGCTTGATATGGGGCTGCAGAGGCAGAGAGGAGGCGGGCAGGCAGCATCCTCAGGGTGCTGCAGACAGAACAGCAGCGTCCTGAGCAGCTGCCTGAAATGTGTCTTGGCAACATCTTGCCTGGCTATGGATGGAGCAGAAATCATGGACTGGATTTGTAACCCCATCAGCTGGGCCCGACTTTTGCCTCCCTGGCCTGCAGGGACAGCACAGGAGGGGAGCAGGGGGCTGGTGACACCTCTCCAGCTGCCAGGAGCCACGTGGAGGAGCTGGTCCTCTGCTCCTCTGGTCCTTTTCAGCCAGCTGCTGAGTGGGGAGCAGCTGATGGACAGGTGCTGACGTGGACTTGAGATAAGCAGAAGGCCCTGCCATGACTGTGCTCACTGAGGGATGTGTGAGTTTGAGGATTTAAACCCAGTCTGTGTCTTTAGGAGCACCTCCACCACTGGGATGCATATCCTTTGTAGGGGTCCCTCTTGGAGTTTCTCCAGGCCACCACAGCACAGCTGGATCTGGTTAGGTTGGCTGGAGTGTTATCCAGGTAGGGACACCAAATGCCCTCTTCTGAGCTGTGGTTTTACTGTCCCAAGCTCTTTGCAAAAGGATCTCATCCAGCAGTGGCCAATGTCTGCTTCCAAGGCCAGCCAGTGACCATCGCAGTGCTCTCTCCCATAGGGTTTATATGTCTGTTTTCTCTGTTTGCTGTTATTGACGTTTATTAGGGCAGATTTCTGCCTCTCCCTCTAGCCCTTATTTCTAAGTGCTGGCATTTGGCAAGGCAGAGGGGGGTCCTCACATGTGTCCAGGGCAGCGAAGGCCCTGACACCTCAGCTGGAGTCATCTGCAAAGAAACACCCCTGCCTGCAGGTATCATTGAAGTGACTCCCAGAGAGGCACTTTCAGATCCTTTGAGTCAAAAGGTGCTATAAATAAAAGATATTACAGGCTAGCAAGTTCTCGGTTGCAAACTGGAATGGGAAGGAATATTTTAGCATCCTTTTTCTGAGCGCATTAACTCTTGGCAGACGCGATCGTTCAGGTCTTCACAGCTGAAAACTTCACACCCTGTGCAGCATGTCGAGTCCACACGCTCCATTTCCATTTTCTACAGCTCTGAAATCCACGCTGCCCCAGTGCAATATCACTGCCTGAGTGCAGAGAGCACCCAAATATTGCATCACTTTGGGGGTCGTGACACTGAATATACACTCCATGGTCATTTTCCCAGGAAAAACAGCCTAAGCTCACAACAGAGGGTGCCTAAAGATTTTTATCAACTGGTTTCTGATGCTTCCCCTTCCAGGGTGAGCAAGCACTTTGTATCAATCTGGCTTGCTTTAGTGCAGTGACCCAGGGTTGTGCTCTGCTGCTGAAAGTTCAGGTCCCAGCTGCGGGGCTAAACTCTTGCTGACACTGTGCTGATTTCTCTGTCTGTGTCACCCATGCTGCCAGGGCAGGGGGAGGAGATGTTGGATTTTTCCAGGCAGGGGAATAAAAACACAGGAAACAATTGTGCAAAATGCAGAGATGTGGCAAAGGAGAAGGGGGAGGAAAACAGTCCTGGTGTGTGCAGTGAGGCTGAGGAGAGGAAATTCTTTGGGCAGCACAGGGCACTTTGATCACGTTCTTTCTCTTCACGGAGGAGAAAATCTTGGCCAAGAGGCAATTAAATTGTTACAGGCAAAGAAACCTTTTAGGATGCCTTGAAGAACTTGTGTGTGTGAGCAACAGCACAGAGAGATGCAGAGGAGGAAATCTGTATTAGTGACTACAAAAGTTTGGGTGGTTTGTTTTGCATAAAGATCCCCACAT
Source organism: Molothrus aeneus (assembly GCF_037042795.1). Classification (NCBI taxonomy): domain Eukaryota; kingdom Metazoa; phylum Chordata; class Aves; order Passeriformes; family Icteridae; genus Molothrus; species Molothrus aeneus. Next base: position 2,734,924 of record NC_089680.1, read on the forward strand.
GCAGACTCTTATCTAAAGCCCTCAGTCTTCAGAGCAGGGCTAGAAGTCTTTTAATAACACACTCTTCTTGCATGACTTCCAGTATCTCTGAAAGCCATTGTCCGTGCCAAAAATACAACAAAACCAGCTTGCCTTCTTCTTATTTTATTCAGTGTTTTGGCTCATCTGCCTCTGGTTCCAAGAAAAAAAGCTAATAAAAAAGTTTTTAATTTAAGAAGGCTGAACTGTGCTACTTTAATTTCAAGTCATCCTTGTTCTCATGACTGTGCGAGTACACGGGAAATAAAGAAAAAATCCTCTGTGATTCTGTGGAAAACTTTCAGCGGAGGATCCCTAAAAATCAGCAGAAAAAGCAGCTAGTTTTCCTAAGAAAAGGCTACCAGCCCTGAGTTCTCCCACCTTAAGCAGACTACTTATCTGTAAACTGGCTGTTCTGCCATTAGATAACAGAAGAGATCAAGCATTCCTGGTTCAAATGAGCCTGTTAGTCAAGGGTGGTTATTAGCCATGAAATACTATTGAATCAATAAACCAAAAAAAAAAAAAAAAGGACTTTGAAGAGACTCTTATTTCCCCACTCAATCTGCAGTAGCCCTGATTTGACAGAGAAGAGTGAAAGAAAACAGTCTGAACATGATCCAGTGCCCTCCAGTTTTCAGAAATCCAGGTATGGTTGAGGCAAATTAGCCTGGTGCTGTTGGAATGAATGCCGAATGGGGCTGTTTTGATGAAGTCCTCTGGACAAACAGGGCTGCTGCAGGGCTGGGTTTGACCTCTGGCTGGATTTACACCAGGGTATCTGAGTTAATGCTGCTCTGTGGGTAGGGCAGGTCGAAATCAGGCTAGTGTGCTTCTAAGGATGTTGGCAGATATCCTGCTCTCCTGAGCCATTCACCTCATGAAGGTTTAAAGCCTATGGATTCACTTCACAGTGCAGTGAAGGTTTTGTTGTTAAAGACCAGATGATGCTCTTTTCAAACGATTTCTTGTCTTTTTCTCTGCCTTCCCTATTATTTATTAAACACTCAAGCAAAGATATTCAGCTCACCCAAGTGGTTTGGAGACCAAGACTCATGTTTCTAGCTAGTCCAAACAAGGATAACTTAATCCAGGTCAACAGAAACAATGAACAAAGTCAGAGGAAAAGCTGTGACCAAGATTTTAAAGCACAGAGACTTCCAAAACAAGGACACAGGCTTCTAGACAGCACAGCATATGGAGGCTAACTATTTTCTCACTGAAGGTGATGGCACTTCTTGTGGGTGACCAAGACAGGTGCACGAGGCCCAAATTCCCATTCACATCCCCATCTGTGAGTGGAGAGCAGCTCCATTACCTGTCACATGCTGTGCTCTTAGTAAAACCTGCCCACTGTGTCCTGCTGAATTCTGCAGGATGTTGATTTTTTTTACCCCAAACCTTGGCTCTTCTGCAGCTTCTTAGTTTACTCGTGGGAGAGAGACTTGGCTTTTTGGCTTTAAAGTAAAAAAATCTGGACTCTTGAAAGAGTGCTGAAATCTGCCCCTGAGCTTTTCAGAAAAAAAGTGACCCAATCAACCCAGTTATTACACCATTCTCTGGCCTGTGACTAACACATGGATTGGTGTTTACTTGCAGGGAATGTTGGCAGGAGCGGGGGGTTCCCATTGACTCGTGCTGTTTACTGCTCCCCGAGGAGCAGGAGCCGTGCAGCGGCCGCCTCACAGGTGCTCAGCTTATCTGCCAAAACGGGCTGTAAATCACAGCGGAGGAAGAGGGGGCTGGAAAAATGCTCATCTGCAGGAGCCACCATTGGAAAGGGATGCTGGCCACGCTCATTTCGCAGGTTTCCTCCCCTAAGTCTGTGTGTGCTCACACTGCAGCAGAGGGATCGGGTCCCAGGCTGGAAATCCAAGGAGCACGCCAATAATTTGGCAGGGATTACACACAGGGTGAGCTTGTCCCTGATCTCCGTTATTGGTTCAAAATCAGGAATTCTCATAGCTTTTTTGGACAGATGGCTTGTCCTATTACTTCTTGTGTTAGATTTCCCACTGAGGCTGAAAGCAAATCCACATTCAAGCTGAAAGTAAACAACCTGTGAATTCAAAAGGCATTAACTCAAACTGCCAAAGCATTTGCTGCGTATGCTGCAGATGTCAAACAGGCAGTTTCCCACAGCCCTGAGCCTAGGCACATAGCTAAGTCACACAGAAAAACCTTCCACCCAGCCCAAAAACCCATCCTGTGCAAAACTCACCCTCCTTGCTGGCATTTTAAGGGCTGGAGCCTCAGCTGGAATGAATTAATGTAGCTGCTCTGATTTGAATAGAGCTATGCCAATTTATACCAGATGAGGATTTCACCCTTTGGAGGCCAAGTGGGAAATGGTTATCCACTACTTTTATAACAGTGTGGTTTGAGGCAGAAAAACATAAAATGTGGTGTTTCTTAAGGAGTGAAAAACACTAAGTAAGTTTCTTTCCATTACAGTGAATCATTTTTGAAGGAACCTTTTAGAGGGGATGGTTCTAAAAAATCAGGCTTTGCAGAAAAATGCATATAAATAACACAACTTACAAGTACAAACAGCACAACTTAGCCAACTTACTCCTGTTCCTGATACGTTCCAAAATGCCAACAAAAAGTTAAGTATGAACCCAAGCATGATATTGCTGTGGCATTGCAGGAAATCCAAAAAGTGGGAAGAATTAAATAAAATGGTCTGGTTTTCCTGCCAGGGCTGTATGAAGAGGGCAAAACCCCCCCTTGAAACTAAACCATAAGAACAAAAATTATCCACCCATATGCTTTGAAATGCTCTAAACTTTGGAACCATGGTGTTCTCCTTGGCCACAAAGAGGTGAAAGGTAGTTTTTCTGACATATTTTGGTTTAAATTGAACAACACAATTGAAGCCACATTCTGTAAAGCAAGACTCATTCCATTCAAAGCAATGCAACCTCATGGCATATATTCAGGAGTGATTACTTGAATTAAGCCTTTGATTTATTCTTTACCATAGGAGGCCCCACTTGCAGACTGCTATTTTCCCCAAGGTAAACAGGAGGTCAAATATTACACCAATATAAATGAATGGAGATTTATCAGATGATAGTAATGCAAAATCAAACTTTAAACTGTTTAACCTACAGCCACTAGAACGATTCTGCTTACCAGAGAATTCAGCACTTCTTTCCTCCAACCATCTTTATTTTCACTTTACGGTTCAGTATAAGCTGGCAATTAGTAATACTTTGCCTGTTTATAGAGCCTTACATCTGAGGATCTAGAAACACTTTGTAAACACTAATGAATTAAGCTTCTTAACACCCCCTGTGAGACAGATACTGCTATCTCATTTGCACAGCTCGGAGAAGTGCAGGTTTGCTGAGGGTTGGAGCCAGCCAGCACCAGAGCTGGGAAACCACTGCAGGCCCTTAGCCTCACCTTCAGCTAAACATCACAAGGCTTTCCATGGGTGTGGGGATGGGCCTGGCAGCTTCAGGAGCTCATCCTGGAGCTGCCAGTATGCCCCGATGTCTGACAGACTGAAAAAACAGAGGGTTGAACTTCCACCCACAAAGAGAACTTAAGACCCATTTAGAAGAACACCATGAAAATGCCATCTGTCCTCTCCTGAAACAGCCATTCACACTTATGATCCTCTGATGTGTAAACAGGGGAAAAACTTGGGATTTTATTTGTCCTCACCCAGTTTTTAATAACAACACTGACCCCTGGTCTTATTATTAAAAACCCAAAGCAATACAGAAGTCCAGGAGGATTCCTCCCCTTTCCTTTTCATTTTTCATTGCCCATATATTTTTCTCATTTAAGGGTAAGATAAAATATCCAAGCTGACAAGACGAACTTAAAGGATTTTTGAAGAACGCCTGAAGGTTTTACTTCCAACACTATCAGGAATATTTAGATCCTAGGAAAGCCTTAGGACAAGATAGGCATTGAAATTCTTGGGTTTTTTTGTTTGTTTTGTTTTTTTTTCCCAAAGCACAGTCTCATTTATTGAACAGCAGCTAATGTCTAGTACCTATCTGAAGCATTTTCCACATGGCCCTCCTCCAAATGCATGGCAATTGGACAATTTCCATGATGATTCTTCTGTCAAAAAATACACATCTTTCCCTCTTTTCAATTTATCATTGAGTCAGTCAGCCTATTTATTTTTGAAGTTTTTCTCCTTTAATAGTGCACTTAGAAAAGCTTAATACAAACATTGACCAATTCATCGCTGTCACAAAAAGAAAAGCCTTAGAAGTAATTCATCTAAACAGGAGTCAAGAGCAAGAGTCTCTTATTTAGAGATCAGTCAATAAGAAACTGTGTTATGGAAGCTTTTTTAAAGGGACCAAATTTTTTACATTTTTTTTTCTTAAACACCTCTTTTCTTCCACAGATTGAAACTGAGGAGAATAGCAAATAAAATATTTGGGTTTGCTTTCAAAATTTGTTCATGACCTTAAATCCCAGGAATGGGAACAGACAGGCATTTGACATATTCAGTGTGTTGATTTGTGAACTACTGGCAGATTGCTGTTTGCCTAAGAAAACGTGTTTGAAATTCTTTTCTAAAAACTCTTCTTGATCTTTTCCCAGTTCACAGGCTGTTAAATGTCTGCATGACACGGCGCTGTTTGTCTCCTGAACAGAGGGACATTACAATCTCTGGAAGCAGGTTTTCAGTGGGAATATTAAAGGCACTATTCAGGAATATTCTCCAGTATTTACAGCCTCCACAAACAGTACTGCGTGCAAACATGTTTGCTGGAATATTTGTCAAGAGCAAACATGACAGAATGGTGGGAGAAAGTGTATAAAGTCTAACCAAGCTTATAAAAACCCAACAGCTAATGAATACTTGTGGAAAATGTCTTATGGCATTTCCTCAGTGATGGATGCTTATTAGGAAAGCCTATAAAGCTAAAACCATTTTGCTGCCTACATTCTCCTGTGCTCCAGAAGTGAAAGATGCTTCCATGACTCTCTTTGTCATCTTCTGATGTTTTGTCATCCTGCATCCATTACTCTGCTGGATGCAGGAGCATTTTCTAAATAATTTTTTGAGGCTATCAAATGGACAGAGGCCCAGAAACCCATTTTACATAAGCATCTTGGTGTCTCAAAGCTCTTTGCTGTCTCTGACCAAAACAAAACAAACACCAACAGAAGAAGGTGTATGTAGATTGGCCAATATACCTTATTGACCCATAATGTACTGCCACAGTGTTACATGGCACTATGGATCTTCTTTTTAGGCCTCTTCCTTCAGTGACAAAGCTGATTTTGGGCTGGGTCTTTTCCTGCAAACTACTCAGTAGGTACCCAAATAAACATAGCAGACTCATGTGGGCATTGCTCAAAAGCATGTGGCCAGGGAGGGAGGCAGATTTGAAAGGAAAGGCTTGGAAATGGTGGATTAAGGACTCAGCTGAGCCAAGACAGTGCCATGCAGGCAAGTGGGCACTTGTGGCTGAGAAAATCACCTCTCACTAAAACCACAAGGCATTGACAGCCAATATTTTTAGTCAACAGCAACCAGAGGAAGCATTTGGAATATGGAGCAGTGGGACACAGCACGAGGGTAACATGAATTTGCAGATTGGAAAACCTGCCTGGAGAGATATTTGTTCTTTGCCCATTAGTCACATTTTACAAACTCTGGACCAAATTTTGCCTCTAAAGGGAAGCTTTAATGGAGTGGGACTACTAACCCTTTGACACACTGCTGATGTGCACACAGGACAGATTGGGTTACGGTCAGGGCCAGGCTGAATCTGTACCTGTGCTCCTCAAAATTGTGCAGCAGTGTCAAAGCTCACCATAAGCTCTTGAAACTCACCACTCTATGTTTTCCAGTCAAGCATGACACTTCCTTTTTCACCTGACTAATACTGATCCCCTCAGTATGTTTTCTGAGCAGGAGTTTACTGAAAATGATCTTTTTGTTCTGCTGTGCAAGCAGACAACTCAACAAAGTACCATGACAGAGTCTTTTCTTTTAAAAAACTGCAGATCTTAGTTCACCAAAAATAGGGTCTTATTTTGCTAATTCTGCCTATCAACTGAGTACATAATTCCTTATATTCCACTCTCCTGGAAGGTAAGGGAAAGTGATGGACCATCCAGAATTTTTCCATTCTGCCCCCTCTGTTCATGCATTGCTGGAGATCATACTGTATAATGCATGACTTACCTGCAAAGACATTGGAGGAGTAATGAAATAAGCAGATGCTCTGTCAGCAGGCTTTTAAAACATTGGTATTGCAATCTGAGATGCAGTCAGCCATCACATGCATATGTCCTTTATTTATGAAGCTGATAAAGTCCCTATGTCAGAAGCATCGAGCCACCTTTTTACTCCCTGCTTTTCTTCACATTTAAGTAAGTTGCTGTCTGGATATTTTATTTTCATGAAAGCTCCAGATCTGGGAGGAAAAGAAGGATTTGCCTTCTGTTTCATCCATTAAAAATAGAGGTCGGAAAACCAAACAACTTCATCTAAACAAATCATTGGGGATTCCTACTGTGAATCCTCTCCTTCAAACACAGATGATGTCTAAAATAGGTGAATCTCCCTGGAGTTGCCTATTTCTCTTCATCTCTTGGAGAGGGACCCCAAAACCATGAACCCAGCTACACCACAGATCACAGCACCAGAAAGAGAGTCAGAACAGCACAGATGCTCACACTACCAGAAAGAGAGTAGGTTAAAATTAGAAATAGATTAAAAAAAAAAAAATCTTTATTTTGGGGGTGGGCAGGCCCTGGCACAGGTTTTCCAGAGCAGCTGTGGCTGCCCCTGGATCCCTGGGAGTGTCCAAGGCCAGGTTGGATGGGGCTTGGAGCAACTTGGGACAGTGGAAGTTGTCCCTGCCCATGGCAGGGGATTTGAAACAAGATGAGCTTTAATGTCCCTTCCAAGCCAGACCATTCTACGACTCTTTGATTTGCATGTATTCATTCACCTATAAATTCAATTTTGGAAACTTTTCTATAGTCACCATTGTTCTAGGTCATTTCATGACAGTATAAATCACATTTTCCCCCAAACTGTGCTCCAAGCACCAGTGACAGTTTGGAAACTGGGGGAAAGCAGGCACGAATCAAAGGGAAGGATGGCATTCACATTAGCAGCCGCCATAGGAGGAGTATTTTGCAGTGTAAATAAAAGAGTGCTGCTCAGCTGCGGGAGGAGTGAGTTTCTGGAGTGGCTGAGCTGCGTGGCCGTGGCTCAGGGGAGGGTTTCAGTTCATGCTCAGCGCTGTGCTTGATTACTGCTACATCACCCAAAGGCTCACAGCAAAACAGATGATGGGACACAGAAAAGCTCTTCTCCCTCACACAGCACAGAGAGCTGCTGCCTGCTGACTGACAGCTCCCCAGCCAGCTTATGTGAATCTAATTACCCAGCCACAACCCAAATCAAAATGCCCCATTGCAGCTGGTGTCTCACTTAATCCATTCATAACACGAGCTAATTAGCATTGATGTTTTTGGGCAAGTTTATTCCAAATGTGGTCAAGTCCCAGGCTTTCAGCTCGGTTGCTAGGACCCATTGAGGATCCTGGGAGAGGCTGTGTTTCTGCCCAGAAGGCATTTTTCTGTCTTGGTGATGGAGAGATTTAGGAGTGTTTCAGGGGAGGATGCTGGGCTGGGCTGAGATGAATATTGGCATATAAGCAGTGTTCTTAAGATGTTCTCACTACTACACCCTGCCCCAGTGCAGGAGAGTTTGTAGCAGAATTACAGTATTTCACTGTTTGCACTGTATCTGGATTCAAACATCCTAATTGCAGAAAAAGAAAAAGTGGGGGAGGGAGGAAGGAAGAAAAGGGAAAAAAAGAGGGGAAAAAAAGGAAAAGGACAAGTGAAAAGAAAAGGAAAGGAAACAGAGGAATAACAAGAAGAAGAAAAAAAGAAGAAAAAGAAGAAGAGAAAAAGAAAAAGAAAAGGAGAAAAAGAAAAAAAAGCAAGATTGGAAAATGGGAAAAGTCATGAAACAATTCTGTATTTTATGGTATTGTTTGTGAACAGAGCTGAGAAAAGAGGCCAGTTACCAGAGCTTTGCATTTCCTTTTCAACCTATGGGATTAGAAGATGAGAGCAGGTGCTAATGGGAATTTTGCCCACGGCAGAAAATCAGAATCCTAAATCTTCATCTCTGGAAATCACAAAAACCCTTAGCAATGATCTATAGTGGCTGCACTTGGAAATTGGTGATATAAGGAATTGTCACTTGGCAGAAAACCGACTTTCTGCTCCTCCAGCGCACCACAATTTCAGTTTAATTTGTAACAGGATGCAAGTGTAAATGAACTGACAACAGAGCTATCAGCCATTCTGTTGGTAACACTTGGAGCAATAGTTTCGATTTGACTAGACACAGCTGTCCACTGCATGGAACGACCTTTAGCCCCATCCTTGGCGAAATTCAATTCTCTCCATGTCTGACTCCGTCCGTGGGGACCTGGGGAGCGGAGCTGCCAGAATAATCAGGAATAATCAGCGCGTTGCTTAATGACAGGCGCTGCAGCAGCCCAGCATTGTCAGGGACGGAGCGCGCAGCTCCGGGGAAGGGGAAAGCCCCTCGTTATTCAAAGGGAAATAAATAAAAAAAAAAAAAAAAACCAAAAAACAAAAAACTGCTCTGTGGCAGCAAAAATGCAGATGCCTCGCTTGACACGATGAGCCGGCGCCTCGTGTGTGTGCGTGTGTCTGTGGGGGTGTGGAGTTTTCCTCGTGTGTTTGTCAGCAAAAGTGAATTTTTATTAGGTCTCCCTCAAAACCCTCCCCCCGCCCCCCGCAAAAAATAAAAACCCCAAAAAACCCCAAAAAGCAACAAAAAGAACCAAAAAACAAAACCCCCCCCAAAAAAACCCAACTAAAAACCCCCACCAAAAAAAACCCAAAAAACCCCAACAAAAAACCAAAAACAAAACCAAAAAAACAACAAAAACCACAAAAAAAACCCAAAAATTCCAAACAAACAAAAAAACAAAACAAAACAAAAAAAACCCCCCACCAACACAAAAAAAAACCCTCAAAAAACCAAACCAAAACCAAAACAAAACCAAAAGAACTCAAAAAACAAACTGCAAACTGCAAACAAACAAACCCAAAAAAGCCCCAAACAAACAAAAAACCCAAACAAACAAACTAACAAAAAACAAAACAAAAAAACACATAAAACCCCCAGCAAAACAAAAAAAAACTCAAAAAACCAAACCAAACCAAACCAAAAAAACCCCAAAAAACAACACCCCCCAGAAAAAAAAAAAAACAACAAAAAACAAAAAGCCCCACCAAAAAAAAAAAAAAACCCCTGGGATTCTGCTTATTCTCTGCATCGTACCGCCGCAAAACAATCTTTTTTTTCCCTATTTTTCTGAGCCTAAACATGAGCACATCCCGTATGGTGGCGCTCGCATGGCCATCCAGATGTCTGTCACCCCACATGTGCGCACACGTGTGTGTGTGTGTGTGTGTGTGTGGATGCGCACGATTCCTCCCTGTTTACTACGCTGGCCCGCTGCAATGAGAAACATGTTTACCCTGAAAGTGTCAAAAACCAGGAATTTCACAGCTTTCACGGCTGTTTGTGTGAAGTTATTTTCTGCTCGAGTGAGTGCCTCTCCAGCAGTGTGAGGGAAGCGCTCCCTCACACAGGACAGGAGGGACAGGCCACCCCGGGATTCGCATGGAAGTGCCCCAGCCAGCACCATCTTTTGTTGTTTGATTCAGCAGCCTGAAGCCTGCTCTGTCCAAGAGCAGAGCCATCCTTCCCTCCACTGAGGATCCCCAGAGGCAGCACACGCTGCTTGGGTTGGCAAGATTTGCCACAACCTCTGCTAGTGGGAAATCGCAGGGGGTGATGCACCAACTCCACCTGCCCCATGAGCCCCCAGGGATTTCTCCTCTTGTTGCTATTTTTGCTTTGGCAGTGCTCTGGGCCCAGGTCTGTGGAAGATTCCTGCTCAGTTATGATTCTGAGCCTCTGCCAAAATGTTCCTGAGAAATACAAGGCAGGAGTGGGGAATGTTGATCTTACACAGCTCATAACTCAGCCAGAACAGAGGGAAGGGTTCATGGGAGCAGGGAAAGGCATATCTTTGGCTGCAGGGCTTTTGTCCCTGCCAAAACTCAAAGGTTCTTTTTCAAACAATAGAGATATTAATGCTTGTTAAAAAAAAAAATGAAGAAAAAAAAAGTATTCAGAGAAATAAAGAACTTATGAGAAAGTTTGATAATAAAAAAATCATTAGGAATGTAAAGCTGCTGGTCTTTATCAATAAGAAACAATGTGGTCTCCAAAATTTATGAAATCACATTACAGTTCGGGGTATTTATTTACCCAAACACAGAGTCGCTGACACCTCCCTGTCACTCTTCTACCAACTGCTTCTGCTATTTATTCAGGAAAGGGAAAACCAAAGAGTGGCCTGGGTAGAAAGAAGCATTAAAAATCATCCCAGCCCCTGCTGTGAGCAGGGACGCCCTTCAGGACACCAGGCTGCTCTGAGCCCCATGCAACGTGAACTTAAACACTCCCAGGGATGGGGCAGGCACATGGGCACCCTGTGCCAGGCCCTCACCACCCTCACAGCCAAGAATGTCTTCCTAACATCCTGTCTAAACCAATTCCCTGTGGGTGCGAAGTCATTCACCCTTTACTTGCCACTCCAGGCCCTTGTAAATCGTCCCTCTCCATCTTTCTTGTAGGCTCCCTTCAGGTACCTGAAGGCCACAATTTGGTCAAAGCCTTCTCTTCTGCAGGCTGAGCAATCCCAATTCTCTCAGCCTTTCCTCACAGCAGAGCTGCTCCATGTCTGTGATCATCTTGGTGGCCTCCTCTGGACTTGCTCCAGAAGGTCCATGCCCTTCCTGTGCTGGAAGATTGTTCTCCTAAGGTAAATCCATCCAACACTTTATGGCTGCACACACTTCTGACCGTAGGATTTCTCTTCCCCATCCCAGCTGCTCCTCCCTGGCCCTCTCCTGGATCCCCCCTGTCCCCAGCACACCAACACATTTTCACCAATCCCCCCTTGAGAGCCAAGTCCTCCCTGGCACTTCCCTTGGGCGAAAGCTGTCTTTCTTGCTGGCTTTTACACCCTTCCTTCTTGTTTTTCCTTCACTCTTCTCATGCTGGTTTTCTTTTTTCACCCTTTTAAGCTTGTTTAACTTCTGATTGCTCCACAAACCTGTATGCTTGGTGGAGATGTTATTCCAGTTCTTGAGCACATACTGCTTTTCATTAACTTAAAGCCAGATATTTTTTGTTCAAAGTCCTCAGTTCTAATGCAAGAAAGGAGACAAACTCAGATATCCATAAATATCTATCCTGGTTTCCAGCAGGGTGACATGCACACAACTGAAAACATGTATTTTCTTCCATATTTATTAAAAATCTTCATTTCCTCATTCAATACCCACTCCTTGTTCACTTCTCAACAAAACTCAAATAGGCAAAGCAGAACATAGGCAAAACTTGTGGAATACCTGGTATATAAATCAAACTCCTCATGAACAATTTTTCCTTTTTTCCTCCACTATCAGATTAATTTAAGCATTTGAAAGAGTGTATATCTGTAGGCCCTACTAAAACAGCACACTGTAGAACAGATAGAAAGCCTCTCAGCAATTTAGAGAAACACATTTTTTACAGCCCTGAGAACTAGAATGTCGAATTGATCCTTAGATAAATAAGCTCTTCCCAGAGCAGGTCATTGGAACAAGTAACATAATAGCAAAAATGGAAAGTAATCACCATCACATTGAAATGAAAGGGCATTTCCCAAGTCTGCTGCCAATCTCAGTGGCCTAGAACCCCTCCTGGAAACTCCACAATGTGCAAAGCTCAACATGAGCATACCAGAAAAGTATTAATAACTATGTAATACATGTGGGACTCCAGAAATTGGGTTAAGTAGGCAGGAATTGCTGCTGCTGTCACTGCTGAAGAGGGAGCAGGAAAAGAAAAATTATTCTAGTTCTCGGAGAGGGAGATGATGTGGACATCTCTGTTCCTCTGTTCTTCTCCAACCACTCTCTTCAAAGCAAATTCTCTCCACTATCCTCTGATTCCTTCAAATTTGATTCAGCACTCAAGAGTTATGGACAAGATTCAAGGCCACAGTGACAGTCATGCTCCCCTGGGACAAGCAGGGGACAGGGCAAAGCCACTGTGCTTTCCAGTCCTTCACGTTCACACCTCCAGTGACTCTCTTTCAGAAAACCTCACCCATCCCTGAGAGCTGGAAATGTGCACTCATTCACTCACAAACAGGGAACTCTGCCAGCAGCCTCACAACCTGCAGATTCTGATTGCATTAAATTGTTCCAAAGCAGGTTTTCCTCTTGAGCCTGGAGTAGAAGGCAATTAATTAAGACCCATTCCCCCCCTCCATCGGATTAAAGCAAATTAAATGGCAACATTAGGACAACCTTGCCTGGGATAGGGATTCTTGGAGAAGCAGGGCTTTCTCTCTCTGTCTGCAGAGAGAAGCTGATCCTATTACTTTGCTCAGCTGAGCTTGGATCATCTCTAAAAGGTGCCCTAAGTGTTATCCTACCAGTCTGGGAAGTGCCACTGCCATTTCCCAGACACACAAGCCCAAACGCAAAACAGCATGAAGAATTTCTGCTCAGCCACTTCCACTGGAGATAAAGAACACAGTGCTGGGAATTGAGTGAAAGCAGCACCATGTATGGAAAATCTCCTCTACAACCTGTGTGTGACTGCCATGTTAAACTGACAAAAGTCCTTTCCTAAGGTCATTCTTCACCTCACTGGTGAGGAAGTGAGACAGGAGATTATGGGACAACCCTCTGAGATGCCACATCCTCCTGGAAACACCCCTGGCATATGGTCCCTGCTGGTGTGAAACAGTCATAGCTAAGCAGATGAGTGTTGAGTAATTTCTGAGAATTTAGAGATAGGTAAATCGATCAGCTAAGTGAGAGCACCAACTGTACACTGGATTAATCTACTCTTTGGAGAGGATTAGAAGAAATTTTATATCACCCAGAGCCTTTGCCAACATTTCTCATTGCATTCCTCTAATTTCCCATCAGGAAATCAAATCCAAACTGCTTAAATTCACCCAGTTCCCTAATTCTGCACAGATTGAAGACTACAGTGATGCTTCAACCCAGAGACATAGTACAGCTTCCAAACACTTCCTTCATTACCTGGAAGCTTGGCTCATTTCCCACTGTGGGAATTTAACCTGCTTGAAGTGAAAATCAGAGAAAATCCTCCGCCAGTGTCTCCTATTTGCAGTTGCAATGTGCTAAGCCAGGGAACCACATTCAGGGTCAACCCATCACCCCAAGCAGAGTCTTTCACAACTGTCTTTGCTGCCAGTGCCACAGGACTATAGGCTGGGGAAAATGGCCAAAGTGATGAAATATTGCTTTCTTGTTTTCAAGTGATGCAGAGAAAAAGTGGAAACAACAGCAAAAATATTCTCCTTCTAATTGAAAACACAGTACCACTTAATGGTCTTTGAAGTGAGTGTGTGTGTGTGTGTGTGTTTTGTGGGGGAAGGGGGAGAAATGGATCGCTGTAACCAACACCCCAAAGGACTATAAATCAAACAGCATACAGCTGTTGGTATCAAATATAACTCCTTTCGCACTACATCAAAAAGCTTTAATTAACAACTAATTTATTCCAGTAAAAAAAAAAAAAAAGAACCAAAAAACCCTTGCACTAAATAATTGTATTATAACTGGGGGACTAGTCTGTATTTCCCCCCTCTCAAAAGCATGACAGGAGAGGAAATTGAGTCTTTAGAGAACAGCAAAGTAGAAAAATGGATCAAAGATTCAGGGGGCTTGTTGATTGGCTTTTTGAGTCAGCAGAGACCAAATCAAGCTCATTTAATGAAAAAAGCCACACAGCGAGGTCTGTTTGCTCTAGGACCTACTTTTAATAAAAATGTTGATAAAGATAAATGGCAGTGGCTCACACCAGGCACGATGTGGACAGGTGTTGCACAACCCTGCCCACACAGCAGTGTCACTTTCGCTCCCTGCCTCTGTTTGGTCACCCATGGAGAGTTCCCATGGCACAGATGGACAAGGGAGGCTTCAGACATGTGGGGCTCCAGACAGAGCAGCCAAATGTCTGCAGGGTGCCCATCGGTGGTCTCTGAGCAGGCTCACTTTGGAGCTTATCCACATCTGAACCCCAAATGTGAAAGGTCAGGCTGGCCAAATCAATGCTTTCCTTTCCCTCCTTTTGAAGATCACACAGTCATGGCATATCCTGCATTGGAGGGACCCAAAAGGATCTCAAAGCACAACGGAAGGCATGGGCTGGTGCACTCCCAAGAATGCTGCTCTTGCAGATCAAGAGCCCCTGCATGAGCATCCCTGCCCTCCAGAACCAGCCTGGCCACCAGAACCATGTGGCATCACCTGGGTCCCATCCTCTGCCAGCATCACTAAGGCACGAATTTGAGGGATGTTCCTTTTTTTTTTTTTTTTTTCCTTTTTTCCCCTTTTTTCCCCCCCATATCTTTGTGCTAGTGATGACTAACTAATCTCTGTCGAGGTAAGGTAAGTGCCATTATCCTGCTTTAATGGCTAATGAAGCTGAAGCAGAGTAAGTAGTTTACTGGTTGTCTCATCTTCAGGGTCCCATCATGCATGTTTTACTGTTCCTCAGAGTGCACTGAAGTTCCACATTAATGCTGCCATTGATTACAGTGTACAATCTTCAGGGCAGGGACTGTGATTTTCTTTTCATTTGCTTAATGAAAAGCACACTGCCTTTTAATTCCTCTGGATCCTGTTGCCTAGGTTTTAGGTGGGAGCCCCCAGGGATGGCAGCAGCAGAGGGGGACAGGGGCTGTGCCACGTGGTGCCCATGGGCCAGCAGGGGCTGAAGCAGAGCCAGGCTGCAGCCTCAGCACCTTTCTTTATATTCATCCCCACCTCTGAATCAGTTCCTGGGGAGTGCTGGTCCACCAGCATCCACAAGCAATTCTGAGGACTCCTTAACTCCATATATATAATCAGGTTGTGGCAGAAATAATTTTTAGTAATAAGATGGTTAAAGGGAAGCATTGGGTTTGCTGCTGTAAACATCAAAGTGAACTGGCAGGTGCAACCTGTAAGCATTATCCAAGCCAGAGGACAAAAAGAATTTCAACACAGTTAATTGATTAGTTTATGGATAAAATTAAATAATTGGGTATATAATTCTAATGATATATTGCACCATAAGAATGATTTGAAAGGCGGGCAAGATTTATTTTGCTTTTGTGACAGCTTTATCCTGTTAGACATCAAAAATAAAAATAGTGTTCAAAAAATCCATATAATTCATAAAGAACACTCCAAAAAGCTTAAAAAGAGCTTAAAAATTGAGCAGCTTAAATCTTTCTGATATATTTCAAATGTATAGGTATATTCTAAAATAAATTTCAGAGGAAATCTTCAGAAGTAACATTGTTCAGGCTTCAAAAAAAAAAAAAATCCAAAGTATTTACACATATAAAGCTCTGAAAAGATGTATATATAGGTTGCTCCTAAAGAGATTTGGGTTAGTTTAATTTGGTAACCCTCAGCCCTCAGCATCAAGGCCACGAAAAGGATAGCTTCACACACAAAACTGAGTATCGTGGTCCTCATCTACCTCCAGTGAGTAATCACACCTTTCAGGACTAAGCAAGAATGTGTCAGATAAATCTCCAGCCACCCAGAACAGGTTCCAGTATTGCTGCTGACCTGCACTGCAGAAAGGAAAATCAGAGAACAGGACAATTCGTGGCTTCAGGGAGCGAATTGTTTGGTTACCTGATGGTCAAGATATCCACCTAGGCTCAGGTCCTGCCTCTGCCAGTGACTACAAAGATGAAAGCTGCTTCATCTTTTGAGTCCTCTTTTATAAAATAAGATCTTAATCTCTGTGAGAAATTCAGTGGGTTGTGACGTTTAGGTTCCTTTGGGCATCACAAATTATAGGAAAAAAAAAGAATAATTTTTCAAGAACAATCTTCCTACTTGCTTCTGTCAATGATGAATTTAGGCACAGTGCATAAAATCTGACAACTCTATGTTTGGCTTAAGTATCTTTTATTGTTAGGCATAAATTGCCAACTTCCTTATAAATCTGGACACAGAATATAAATATAGTTGGTAAATGGCTCCTTGAAATTAAGTTAAAATTACAGCACACAACAGCAAGAACCAAGCTAAAAGAAAACCTGCTGGCACACACAAGACTTTTTTATTTATTATGAAAACTCATTGCTAAATCCATGTTGCCCCCAAACCTAAGAATCCCCTTCTCCCACCTACTGACCAATTTGGGATGAGCAGAACTTCAGATTGCCCCATGCCCAGGAGGAGATGTGGGGAGGAAAGGCCACCATGGGTGCTTCAAGCCAGGGGTACTCTAAGCACAGCAGCATCTTTCATTCCTCAAGGGCCCTTTTGCTTTTTGCACACTCATTCTGTTTCCTGTTTCACCTCATCCCTTCCCATCCTTACCCCCTAAACAATAAAAGCTCAATGGGAATGCAAATGCAGCTCTCCATTTAAAATCCCAGCCGAGGAGGCAGTGTGTGACCCATATTTATGAGCTCTAAATGGCTTTTATCAAAGTGAGGTCGTACTAAATCACCCCCAAGCTGTCATAAATACAAATGACTCGACATAGTCTGCAACAAGCCTTCGGGGGAAAATTATATGATCTGCTGTTGCAGTTATGCTATATCACACAACGAGCTCATATATTTCCACTGGCAAGGTAACCTGATCCTTCAGAGGACACTAATAGGTGAAAGGGGGACGAGAGGAATAGTGAATCAAGCAGTGCATGCCTGCACGTCTGCACACACGTCTGTGCACGCACCTCCCAGCTAAAGCCCAGGCTCCTCTCCCTGTGTGGAAGAGGAGGTTCTTGTGGTTTTGGAGAATGAGATTTCTTTGGCTGCCTTAATGGAGACGGGAACCTGCCAGCCAAGAGAGTAAGATCCAGGGGCTCACCAGGGTATTTCCTATTTTAAAAATTCATGCAAAGGCATGAAAATTATTAAGATATGAACCAGAGCAATCCAGACTCCAAAGATTGGACCACTTCCAAGCAAATTAAAGGAGCCATTCCTCAATCTTAGCTGGCGAAGCCCAGGATTATAGCAGAGTCTACCACACGATAAAGAGGAAACACTTATAAAGGAGGCATGAACCGGGCAGGGGGAAAAATCAGCGTGGGCTCCTGAGATAAGGGGCACTATTTTCTGTTTATTTACCTGCTTTATATTTATGTGCAAACATAGAAAGACACATATACAAAAAAGGAGAAATTCTGATCTGATGCCATAGTCAGTGACAGCAATTTGGGACAGCTCCTTGGTACAGAGTTTGGGAACAGCCTCTAGATACAGAGTTTGGGAATAACCTCTAGATACAGAGCTTGGGACAGCCTCTAGATACAGAGCTTGGGACTAACCTCTAGATACAGAGCTTGGGACAGTCTAGATACAGAGTTTGGGATAGCCTCTTGATACAGAGTTTGGGAATAGCCTCTTGATACAGAGCTTGGGACAGTTTAGATACAGAGTTTGGGAATAGCCTCTTGATACAGAGCTTGGGACAGTCTAGATACAGAGTTTGGGACAGCCTCTAGATAAAGAATTTGGGACAGACTCTAGATGTAGAATTTAGGATAGCCTCTAGATACAGGGTTTGGGATAGCCTTGAGACACAGAGTTTGGGACAGCCTCGAGATACAGAGTTTGGGAACAGTCTCTAGATACAGGGTTTGGGAACAGCCTCTAGATACAGGGTTTGGGAACAGCCTCTAGATACAGGGTTTGGGACAGTCTCTAGATACAGGGTTTGGGACAGTCTCTAGATACAGAGTTTGGGACAGCCTCTAGATACAGGGTTTGGGACAGTCTCTAGATACAGAGTTTGGGACAGCCTCTAGATACAGGGTTTGGGACAGTCTCTAGATACAGGGTTTGGGAACAGCCTCTAGATACAGAGTTTGGGACAGCCTGCTGAGCACCATCCCCACTCAGCCCTTTGCAGGCAGCCTGGCCATGATTCAGGGTGGCACTGTGGGGGCTTAGAATCCACAGCTCCCCCTGTGGTCACACTGGGGTGTTGCTCACCTCACATGCAAAATAAGCCAATTCCAATGACCGTTTGCTCATATTTTTGTATCTGGGATGAAGACTGTGTCTGTCTGCCTGGCAAAGGTTGCAGCCATAAGTCAGATTGGGTTTGCTATCTCTAACATAATTGAGGCACTATGCCAATTTCCAGCAATCCAGGTCAGATGTGGGCATTTATAATGGTACCCTTCTTGGAGAATTAGGTCTCTAACATTAAATTATATATTTTAATTAAAAGCTGAACTTACTGAGCTTGAGCTACTAAACTTGATTTTCAGCTGCTGTGAGCCTGGTGGAAAGCCAGTTGGACAGCACTGCCATTTTCCAGTGTTGAGCTTTTCATAAACGCTCTGCACAGGAAACCTCCTCACTCAGGAGCTGAAGAGGCAGCCTGGTGAAATGCATGCTTGAGCTGTTTATTGTCAAAGAGGACAATAAGAGCAAAGCCATCAGAAATCCCGATTTGAACTCCTTCTGTTGTGATTCACTGCACTCTTTCCCCCAGGTGCATCATCTCCTGCCAGTGTCAGGGAGCAGGCAGCCTTTCCTGGAGCTGGGGGCTGGGGGGTCTCAGCCCTGCCCTGCCTGCTGGAAGGCCCACCCTGTCAGACAGGAGGAACCCAAGGAGCAAGTGAGCTCAACACACTGCCTGAAGAAGCTCCTTGCACTCCAAGAACTCCACCAGCTTCCACAGTTGGTCCGTTGGCAGAAGGTTCCCCTGCTCAGGAAGGGAGGACACGAGGCATCCTTGCAAAGCAGGGAGGTGGTGGCAGGCTGACCTGCGCCGCTGGTCAAGCGGCGAGGCTCGCCATCTGAGAAAGGCCACCTGGAAACCAGCCAGCTGGCTGTTTGATGTGATTAAAGTCAAAATATTAAAATGCTTCAGAAGAGGGAGAAACAGGATCGCAGGTCTGGGTTGCATAATCTCATGCATTTGTGTAACCAGTCTAAATAGAGCGTGTGAGCTGACCAGATGTTTTTCATTTCAGCGTACAGCGCTGCGGAGCAAATCAGAGACCAACAAGTGCCAAACACAACGGTGGCTTTGCCAGCCCTGTTGTAATCAGAGCTCAACAAAGGGCACTGTCAACCCCAGTCTCTGGGCTGACAGGTCAATCTCCTGGCTGGGTAAAGAAGACAGACTGTTCTTTACACCAAGTACCTATATCTGAGCTAAATATCAGTAGTAGCCGGTAAACCTGGAGTTGGGTCTCAGTCATTGAGCCAAATATCAACAGAAAATGAGCCAGCAGGAATTTGTGTATGATTTGATCCACTGTGGGAGTGATCTATAATATCTATTTATTTAGGCAGAGCTGGATGCTGAGTTTGTGAGACAAAACCAGCCAATATGAAAATATAGTATAAAAATAATATACAAACTCATTTATGATTATAACATCATTTTGGTCTGGAAACACTGAGCTCCACTCAAGGAGTACTGAGCTCCACTCACTCAGTACTCAAGGACTGTACAGAGAAGATACATTGGGACAATGCTCTGACAGGGTGACAAATTTTGTTTTGTTAGGGGCCCATTTTTATCCTCATATTAGTATACATAGATCTGTGATGAAACAGTAAACCTTAAACAGATGCAATCCGGATCAATAATTACACACGTGCCTTACACACACACTTCTCCCACAATATCCTTGTTGGATGAATTCACTGATGACCAAAACTCTTTGGCGTCAGATAAAAACCACACTGTTGTCCTAACAAAGCCTTGGAACAACAGTTGGTCATCTCTGCCTTAAACTTAAATAGATTAGTGCCCATGAAGAAGTGACACTGCTTTTACTACATGGATCATATTATACTGAAGTAACAATGATTCCAGACAGCAGTTATGTAAGAATAAGGGAAAAAATTATCCCTAAAGGCTTCCTAATTCTCAGAACTGTGTGTAATCTAGGTGTCATAAGACTTACTATTGTTATATTACACTGATAAAACATGGGGTGTTATCCTGGCATAAAATGTGTACTGGGTTATACAGATCAGCACTTCAAGTGCTGCACCTGAAAAACATTGCAGTGCATGTTCTAAGTAAACTTTGGATACTGGTAGCTAATATAAGTGATTTATTTAAAGCTAAGTTGACTTTTCTGGATGTTCTTCGTTATTTTCTCTTTTATTTCTAGCTATCACACTGAAGTGAGCATGGAGCCAAGTTTGCAAGTCCGGAGGCTGAAATGCTCTCCCAGGTTGCAGCAGGTGGTGCAGCACAGCTGTGCAAGCCACAGGGTGCTTCCCTACTTTCAACTTGAGCAGCTCCAACAGCAAGGGAGCAAGCCTTCTCTCATTCCACCCAAAACAGAAATAAACCCAGGTTTTAAAATCGTGCTCATTGGGACTGTGACAGCAGGAGGAGCCAGGCTCTGAATCCCACCTCTAAGCAGAGCAGCAAGCACAAAGCCAAGGAGGAATGCCCCACCATTAACAGTGACATACAAGTCACAGAATCCTAGAATGGATTAGGTTGGAAGGGAACCTCAAAGCTCATCTTGTTCCAACACACTGCCCTGGGCAGGGACACCTTCCACTAGACCAGGTTCCTCAGTTGGTGCTGTCCCTGACTGTGTTCTAATATGAATTGTCCCTCAACAACACGATTTTTCTCACAAAAGTAATAAAGTAAAAAAAAAGTTCATCTGAATTCCTCAAAATTCCCAAAGGCAAAACAGCTGGAGACTTATTGTAAGCTCTGATTTTGTATTTGCAGGCCAACAGCATTTCAGTTGTGCAAAATAAGGATTAACTGGATATTTTGTGAGCAAGAATGGGTTGCTACACTAAAGACAAATGGAACAACTGAATGAATATATTTGTGCAAGCTTCAACCTAGGCTAAGTGCAGTGTAATGTAAGTATTGCCATCCACTGCTTCTTTTAAAGCCACTGCACCCCAATGCAAAATTATTATAATGATTATTCTAGACACATGCCCTGTTTGTTCATGTTTCCTTTTCATGCTTATCTCCTTTGTGCTTATCTTAGGGGCTAGAACAACTAACCCATGAAACGAATTATAGCAATGTTTGTTCTGTGCGAGTGATGAAAATGTTATATTTGAACCTGTTCTGGGGATTCCTCTCTGTTCATTTGCTTCTTGAGGTGGTAAGAGGGATACTTTCTACAAAACTAATTTAACTACAGTTTGTACCAACAGAAATATTTTCAGTTACAGCAAGAGGGTGACAATGACAATGAATATAAAATGATCAAGCTTATTTTTGAGTCTTCTGCTTGCTAAAATATCAGGAGAGAATTTTTATCTTAAACAGCCTTGTAGTGGCTGCTGCCTCTAGAAAAGCCTTGGTAGCAGAAGATCAGAGGAATTTTTTGGACCAAAAGAGAGCAGACAATGTGATGAACCTATGGGGGACAAAGTGCTGACCAGAGCCATCACAGCAGATCATCCTTCAGTTTGGGATCTGATCAAAAGCAGCTTCCAGGTAGTTTGGATTTTCAATGAATTAATTACTCAATTCATTTACCAGAGTTATAGTTTTAGAAATCTGTGGATTGCACTGGCACAAGTGAATGTCACAGTAGTGTGATGATAGAGAGAATATGCTTACACTTCTGGGACCCTGAGCACCTTGACCTGGTGGGTGGCATCCCAGACTAGTGCACAGAGGTTGAAACTGGATTATTTTTAAGGTCCCTTCCAACCCAAACCCTTCTGTGATTCTCTGATCCTGTTCTGTAAAATCAGTAACCCAGGTGAGCTGCCCAGGCCTATTCAGGCAGTCTGTGCCTTCCTCCCAAGAGGAAGAGGAGGGGCAGACACTCTTCTCCCTGGTAACCAGTGACAGGAGCCAAGAAAATGGCGTGAACTTCTGTCAGGAGAGGTTTAGGCTGAGCATGAGCGAAAGGTTCCTCTCCCAGAGAACAGTCTGGCTCTGGAACAGCCTCCCCAGGGCAGTGGTCACAGCCCCAAGCCTTAAAGAGCTCAAGAAGCATTTGGACAATGTTCTCAGACATGTGGTTGTGACTCTGGGGGCTGTCCTGTGCAGGGCCAGGAGCTGGACTTTGATGATCGTTGTGGGTCCCTTTCAACTCAGGATATTCCATGATTTTATGATTCTATGAATTCTTCACATTGGGAGGTCTCATTTACTGCTGCATAATTATGTGTTATGATGGAAGAGTGACCTGGCTCAAATATGAAATCCTTTCTCACGTGAGTAGCAAGTTTTTCATCAGCAGCTGAAATAAAACAGCTTTATGGGTGCGGGCTCTGAGCTGGCAGAGGCTTTACCCCTCAGTTTTTTAGGTGGCCCTAATAATGCAAATCTGGATAAGATTTGGTCACCCTAGATGAGTACAATAGAGAAATCATAAAGTTTAAAAAAAAAAAATAATCAGAAACTTATCAAAATAACACAAGAAAAGGGTGGCACAATCAGAGTAAGATTCAACCACAGCAGGGAGCTGCTTCAAGAGCACAAGGCTGTGATTCCCTCTGGGATGAGGTTCATGAAACTGGCTTACAACCAGAGCCACTGACTGGAAGAAAATTCATAGAAATACTTGATGACTGTCTACCTGGGGTACATAGGATGTCACACAGACTCTTCAACTATCAATCTGAAAATTCAGAGTCATTTTCAGATTGATGGTTCTTAAGGCCAGCAGAGACCTGAAAGGATGGACAGACAAACTTTTTTTGGCAGAATCAGGCATGAGGAAGGAGTTACTGCTACCAATCCATGTCCAGCTGGCTCTTCTGGACAGGGATTGCTGCCAGCCCAGTTTGGCTGTCTCTCCATCTGAGCAATCTGAGCAGGTCCTAACCCACCCTCCAACAAGTCCAGAGTTCTTTTGGATGAACAGCTAAACTGCGAGAGCCAAGGGAGTGACCTCCTGAAACCTCAGGGATGGAGAAGGCATGGGATGGGAAGAAGCTGATCATGACCTACACATCCCAGGTCTGCTACAGAGAATGATTTATCTTTCATCTGAGTTGTCCAAGCTGACCACTCAATTTGGGGGGCATCTATCTATGCCCTGACTCACAGTCAGAAATTGCCTGGCTCAATGCATCCTTCAGATTACACTGCCTTGCCTGGAGATATCAGAAGATGCAGAGAGCCTACCATGAGTTTTGCTCAAACAATCAAATGTGTTTACCAACCCTGATGCAGCCTGACTGGTTATAGATTCTGTCTGTTCCTGCACCTGTTCTCTCTCAGGCAATACAGAAGAAGATCCAAGAGACAACAAGCTGCCTCTTACCATAAAACCAAGAGGTCTCACTGCTATATGCAGTGCCCTAGAAGAAATGAATGTTTGAAACATCTAGGAAAAAAAAAAAAAGAAAAAGACAAACACACACACACACACACACACACACACACACACACACACACACACACACACACAGAGACATGCATGTTGTTGTTACAGTCTTCCCCCACAGACCTCCTTTGTCCCTGTAGCTGCCATTGCTCCCCCATAGCCCACGCTCCCCTCTGTCCTACTGACCCCTCCTCTCCCTCCATTCATTCTTCCAGAATTTATCCCGCTTCTTTGACTCGGCATGTGTCTGGGCAGATGTCCAAAAAACCTCCCTTCAGCAACCGGGGGGAGGAAATTCCTCCAATTCAGCCCAGGCTCTTTCCCCCTACCCTGCTTCCCGCCTTCTCTCTCCCTCTTTTTCTTGCTCCTTCTTCTCTTTTAACGTGTTGAATGATTGATAACACTCTCCTTGCCTCTCTGCTGCCTGTTTCAGCCCTTTCTGCCCGGCATCTGCAGCCCTGTAGGGAAACAAGCTCTCCAAGGAGATGGGATGTTGGGGACCCCCTTCAGTTCTTTTCAAAAATCCAATAAATAAAAGGAAAGAGGAGAGACGCACAAGGGAGTCTGGAAGGGCTGGGGAGGCGGGGGAGGAAGGGAGAAGCTAGGAAAAGCCCTTGATTAGGACGAGTCCAAAACAAACAAACAAATTAAAAACAAATGCTTTGCATGTCCCCTATTCTCTGTTTGCCACGGAAAAGTGAGTGGAAAGCTTTGTTCTTTGTGTTGTTTTGCATTTTCAGGCCAAAACTTTAGGTTTGTGCAGAGCTTCTAGCTTCTTGTTATGCCGTTATTATGAATGAGTTTGTTGCCTTAAATTCACACTTTCTGGAGCCTTTCATTTGCTTGAAGATCTTGAACTTCATGTAAAAACAAAACTGTGTTTGTCTTTCCATCAGCAGAAGGAGGTTTGTATAACCTCTAATATAACACCTTATACATCAGAATCAAAAAAAAAACTTAATTTTTATGTGTCATGCCACTGTGCCTTATGTTTGTACATCCATGCAGGCATCCTGTCTTCATAATTCTCAAGTACCACAGGATGACATGCTAATACCCAGATTTTGATTAGATGTTCACATTCATTTTATAATTCGGATTTTAGGCATGAAACTCATTGAAACTGATGTTCAGGCTGTTTTATTTTAGCATTGTACATAGCACATGTTTAATAGAGATGTAAAATACAGAATCACAGAAAGGCTTGGTTTGAAATGGACCTTAAGGATCATCTCATTCCACTCACCTCTCCCTTCCATGGACAAGGTTGACATACAGCTATTACATGCAACAAACTCCCATTAATGTCTTAAAAATTTTATTATTATTATTATTATTATTATTATTATTATTATTATTATTATTATTATTATTATTATTATTATTATTATTATTATTATTATTACTACTACTATCTGAAATGCAAGTGATAACTCATGGCCTGTACCAGAATCACTGGCCTGTACCACTTCATTGCACTGGGCAGCATTTGCTGAGACAACAAAGCCCTGAGGCAGTTCCAGTAGCATGGGTAAAAAAGATAGATTGGTATGCCCATTTAACTGAGGGAATCTGGAGAGGGACCAAATTATGAAGAGAAGGATGAACAGAAGGATTAGTTTTATCCACCTTAGGTGTCCAAGTGTCAGCTGATTCTAGACTCCATCTATAGAGAACAAACCAGCATCTCCAGAATTCTCCTAGAAAGCCCTTGAGTGACTCTCTCAAATATGATATAACTCCAGGAGGTGGAAAGTTATGCCTTTCTAATCCAGCCAACATCACCCAGAAAGTCTCTGGCAGAGTTGAGATTTCTGCCCACATATCTCACTCCCTAGCCCAATGCCTGAGCAAAGAGAGAGAGAGAAAAATATCTGTGTTTCTTAGTAATGCTACCTGTCTTCTCAGTAGCAGAAAAATTGTTCCTTCAAACCAGGAGAAACAGATAGCATAAACTCTTCATATTTTATTAATCAAGGTTCTGAGATTTGAGGTTTCTGCCTGAAAATGAAAGGTAAGTTTCTGTGACATGATAATTCAAAGTTAAATAACTCGCTGGTGTTTAGAAGAAGTTACATTTAAACCTCAATAAGATGGAAAACAAAACATAATAATCAGCAAGATTTTTTTTTTCTTTTCCTTATTTTTAAATTGAGGCAAAAAGCCTTCACTTCAGTTACATCTGGGAGAACTCTTTGTTGTATATTTATTCCTTGGTAGCTCATAAGCTCCCAGTGTCCTTGCTGTAAGTGGTCTCCCTCTCCTGGGCCTGGAGGATGCTTGTCATTTCTGTGTAGGTAGCAATCTATCTACCTGCTGCAAGCTGCTGACTACCTCAACAGGATCTGGGGAAGAGAAGCCCTCATTTATTTATTTGAAACAACTGTAAACTGCTGTTGGGAAATAGCAGATGTATTTCCTTGTCAGATGTGTCCGCACTGAAGGTCTCCTAATGCAAAGCTGGTAATTACCAAAGGTGAAATATCCAACACAAACATCCAACCTACCAACCCAGCACACCCAGCATCACCAAGTGACACATCCCACAAAAGTAATAGCAGTAATAATCAATTTCTCAAAGAAATTTCCTGACAGAAGGCTTGCTTCCCTTGAAGGCAACTGTTAATGGTGTCCTACAAATTCAACATGACCTTCACAAATAATTCATTGGTATCTGCAGCCTAAACATGTAAAGACTGGGAAACAGAATTGTTTTCATAGAAAATAGTTAGCTCTTGGTTTCTGAACTCTGCAAAGATGACTCAGAAGCCTAGGGGGAAGAAATTATATTCAAGCTCCCCAAAATGTCATAGACATAGAACTGTTCATGTCCTGGCTCAAAACATTGAGTGGTGTCTCATCTGCCAATTACTTTAACCTTTTTTTTTTTTGCTTCACCTACCTCTGCATTTATAGTATGGCCTTTCTAATACAAATATTGCAAAATTCTAGGTATGACAAGTGAGATGCAGCCATTTGCTGCCCCACTGCCTGGTGAAACCTTCCCAGTGAGAGGTGCCCCTAGGAAATCCTGGAAGCCCAGCCCAGAACTGGCAGCCTCTCATCCCCTTCAAGCAACTTCACTTGGTGGGCTCAGCTTCAGGGATGGGAGCTCCCAGGGGTGCCAGTGTGAGGAATTTGTCCCTGCTGGGTCCTGAATGGAGGACTGATAAATGACAGGCACATACTTTGCCTTGAGAGATGAAACCTCCCCAGACTGTCTGGGGCAGCAGTGCTTATCTGGTGTCCTCTTTCCAGACCTCTTGCTAGTCTTGAATGTGAGGCCACTGCAAATGATGTCAAGCCACATATTTGAAAGCAATATGGGTTTATAGTTTCAACAGATGTCTTTTTTTTTTTTCACTTGAATAGTACCTGTTAAGGATCTGTCTCAGTACTATCCCTGCAATAAAGTCCAAGCAATTAAATGTTTTCTTGGATGAGAGACATCACCTAAGCTCTTTGCACTGAGGTGGGAGTTGTCCCCTTTTTGTGTGGCCAAGCATGCAACTGAGTCCCCATCTTTGACTTAGATTTAGATGCAAATTCAGCTAAAATAACACTGGAGATCAGCCAAACTCTCTCAAACACCATCTCCCCTGTGCACCTCATCCTTGCCCCATAAAACAACTGCAAGGATTAACCCAAAATCCCACTGGCATTGCTCTGCTCTGTGCAGCCATAGCAGGAACCAGTCCAGTGTTCCTCTGACCTACTAGAGGATGGAGAAGTGAATGTAAACACATCACTATCAATTCTCTTTCCTCTCCTCTCTCACACAACAGATGATTCCCATTTACACCTGTGAGCCAAAACTTCAAGGGGTTTTTGTTTTTGTTTCATTTATTATTTTTTTTAAGTCTGTGGAATTGCTAGAATCTACCCCTAAGAAAAGAATGTATTTTTCAAAATCTATGACCATAGAAGTAACTGCAGGCTTTATTCTGAATGGACCCAGTAGGTTTTAAACCATTTTGCAACCATTAGCAGCTAAGGACCCAAAATGTCAATCTCATTTGTCATGGGTGCAGAGGGGAATAAATGTCCATTAGCAATGATTTTTTATGATTCCACCGAGAATGCAAACCAGAACAAAAAAAATATATGTGATGGGCTAGTAATTTCTTCCCACTTATTCAGTAGCTTTAGGTACTTGATTTTGAGCAAAGTGTAATTGGTCATTGGTATGTGGCAGCAGGACAATGAGGCAAAGGGAAGAAAAGATAGAAATGGATTGGAAAGATTTACATAGAGAGAACGTGATGGGGCAGAAAGGAGTCTATAATAAACAGGGAAGGCAGCAAATCTGATTAATAATTTGTATAATGATATCAACTGTAAGCCTTGCTTGTGCCAATAAATCAGACTCTAAGCCCTGTGAACCTCATGCCTTTGCTTCTGGTTGCACCCATGGTCTAGGACACAATAAAATGGATATAAGTATATTTAGCTATATATGCAATTATATATTTATCTGTATCTTTAGCTATATATGCAATTATATATTTATATTTATCTGTATCTATATTATTTATAGCCATATCTGTATCTATGCCTATACTAGTCTATCTCCATTTCTCTCTGTATTTCTGTCTTTCACTCCATCTGGATCTCCATCTCCATATCTATCTTTGTCTACTGTAGGACAAATATTTTTACTTAAAAGTTTACAGAACACAGAATGGCTGCCTGCAGGGTAGCACAGAAATTTAGAGGAGGAAAACACACAACAAAAAGAAAAAATTACGAAAACGACAAATGAAAAATTATACATCCCTGCATTGTCCTCTTCAAAATTAGTTTTTAAATGACTGTTTATGACCAAATTTTGTCTGCATCCTTCTGGCCCTGGGTAGAGTTTAAGCTCCCGGTTTTCCCTACGTAAAGTATGAATTTAACCTGAAGGGCAACATTATCATTTGACCTGTGAGAGTGTAAGCCCGAAAGATCATCAATTCCCTTAAATTGGTGGCCCAGTCACTCATTTAATGCCTCCACGTCAGCTTGAAATAAGACTTACAGTTTGATAGGTCAAAGTGAAAAGGGGAGGATGAGAGGGGGAGAGGAAAAAAAAAAAAGGACTGACTGATTGCCACAGCAATGAAATAAAAATAAAATTTAAAAAAAGAAAAAAAAAAAGAGGAAACACTCCTCAGTGAAAGCATTGTCAAAAAAATATATATGGGGAGGAGCAGTTTTACAACCTCCTGTAACCCAGTGGTCCTGAGGTATTGCCTTTCACCGTCTACCCAGGAACAGGCCTCTGAGAGGTTGTAAAAACACCATCTATTATTCCAGAGACCCAGGCATCGTCTGAAGGGGCTGTCTTGTACTGAGAGGCTTTGCTCTCTCTCTGCACATGGGGCACAGGCTGAGAGCAAAACCTCAGAGAGGGAGAGTGGGGTGCTCGGACCCCTCTGCTCCTGTCCTGGGTCCCCTCAGAGTCCTCCAGCCTTGCAGGGTGCTGGCAGGGTGCTCTGTGGATCCAGCTGCAGTGCTCACTTCTGCCTGCATCCTTGTATTTGGATGCAAAGTACGCCCAGGCTCCCACCCATCCCCTCTCTGAACCCACTGTCTCTTCTAGATTTGTTTGTCCTTGCCCCATGAGCCTGACTGGTCTTTGGTCATTGCTTTTTCTCCCTAATTCTTAATGGTCTATGCTGAATTTCCCATGTTTGTTTTGTTTTGGTTTTTTTTTTCTCCTTTCTTTCCCCCATAGTAGTGATTTGTTTTCTTTTCTATTTTTTTTTCCTGTTTTTCCTCCTGAACAGCTTGGCAGCAATAAACACAGCAAGGGAAATCTTCTTACAAAGTGGCTGAAGAAACTCTTGGAGGCTGCAAGACCAATCAGGCTGGTTTATATGGACAAAATAGTCAAAAAGCAGCAAGGACACCAACTCTGGAAACCAAATCGAGCCATTCACATTCCTACAGAGACAAGACAATAAAAACATATGCACTGAGATAGTTTTCTCTAACAAGGACCCCAAGGAGACGATGAGCTAGTGGTTCATCCAGAAATCTGACCACAGCAAGCTTGCACTGACCGTTTCCTTCTCCCTTTCTTTCACTGTAAGATGCTATCAGTTTCCACTGTCACAAAGCTCATATTTCAGGCTTTTTTTTGGTTTTGTTTGTTTGTATGTTTGTTTTATCCAACAGTATGCTCATGATGGAATGAAGATTTTATTTGCGGTGTTGGCGTCTGGGACAGGGACAAAGCAGGACAAGTGGTTTCACCCTCATTCCCTGTGTCCTGTGTTTGGACCACACTCAAGGCTCATCTTTGGAGATTAATTTCCCCCCCTAGTTTCCAAACCCACAGGCCAAGGTGAGTACAAACCCACCACACTTTCCCCATTGCTCAATGTCTCCATTTTAATGGGTTTGCTTCCAAAAAGGCACACAATCAATCCTAAACAGACTCCTGAGAGAAGCAAAGTCTAGCTACCGTGACTGACACCACCTAGGTCCCGCTTCTCCTTTTGCTCTCCAAAAATGTGCATCCAAGGAAGGACAAATGTCATGCCAAGGGTGAGAGCCCTCCTACAGATGTATCTTCTCAACTGGGTCGTGATCTGAGACTTAGGGATTTTTTAAGTATTATTATAAAATCCTCAAGTGCAGCAAGTTTTCAAGTAAGTGCAGCCAGCTACAGTTTCTGCTGCTGGGAGCCAGTTGAGGTCTTCAGTGAATGAATCCATCAGCTTTTCCTTCTTGGACATGGAGGGACCATAGCCATAAGATCTAAGGTGACAGATGGGGCCCAAAAATTACCTTGAGCCAGCCTGGAATTTCAGAAATGTGATGGAAACCGATAGCACCTGAAATCTGTTTTGGTTTTTGCTCATGTTCAGGTGCCTCCTGCAGGACAGGTGTCCTCATTCCTCTGGCCCTGGGGTGGATTAAGCCAGCTGACCCCACATCTTGTGTCAGAGGTGGGGGAAGAGGGAAGACCCAACTCCCACGAGCCCTGTTTATGTGGCAATGGAAAGCTCTTAGCCATGTCCTGTGTAGAAAATGCCCCATGATCAAACAGGGCCTTGGCACTTGACCAGGCACTCAAGGGTGACCAAGCATCCGGCCTCCTGCTGCAGGAGATGGGCCAAATTTACAGCCTGTCCTCCCCTTCCACAGCCAGGACCTTGGGGAAAGAGGCAGCTGCTCCTTCCTGGAGCACAGGGCACTTTCTGTCCTGATCAATGGCCAGAGGGTTCTGGGCAGAGCAGAGCCCAGCATGTCTCCTTGAGCAGCACCCCAGCCACACAGCACCAGTTCAACCACAGATCTGGCAGGGATAGAGGAGGGGGAGAGATGGGGAAGGGAATGTGGAGAAGTGATGGAGAGAGGAATCAGTGTCAGATTGGAGCAACCTGATCTATGGGGTGGCACTTAGTGGGTGATTCTGTGATCCCACTGGCATCCCTTAAACTCCTTTTCAGTGACTGTTTTGTGGCTGCTTGCCAAGACAATGATCAAAAGCAGGAAGGATAAAAAAACCCTGTGAATTCATGTTTTTTTCTAAAATTCCAGTGATCTGAATGCAGTGGTTTGGAGTGGAGCTGCAACAAGGAGCATGAGACACACAGAAGGATCTCTGCCCCTTTTCCCTTTCCCTGGGGAAATACAGCAAAGGGATGAGCCCTGTACAGCCCAGGGTTGGAGCAGGTGAACTGATGCTCTTCCCCTCCCTTTAGCACACATCCACTAGGATGCTGCCTCTCACTTGCTCTGCAAAGTGCCTCCAGCAACTTCCTTCCCTCTGCTCTGCACAAAAGCTATATCCAGCATGAAATTATTTCATCACAGTCCTTTAATTTATTTGCTTAGGCAGCCAATTTTGTCTCCTTGTCTGAAGATCAGAACAACAGCCATCCCTTTTCTTGTGCCATTTAATCCTAACTTTCACCTCCACTACATGTGGCCAAATCTATTAAAATATATTTTTAAAGTTTGATCAAATAATCAATTAATAAATATCAGTATCTTTAAAATTCAAGAACAATGTAAACACAGCAACCAATAGGCTTCCTGAGAGTTTTGTGGTCTGGTGAGGATTTTCTATTAAAAAACTATTTTGTAAAATCACCTAGAGAGTTTTTTTTCTTGGAGCTCTTTTTATACAAACCTGTATCCTCCTCCAGTGAGGGCATCACTACTTACACATGACTGCTGGCAGAGTTCCCAACATATAAACTCAGTAAGAGCCATTTTGTCACATTCACCTATACAAAATGCTCAGTTCAAGTAATTTTGTAATCAGTAGAGGATAATTACTGAGGTATTTATTAACATAAAGAATTCATTAGTGCAAAGAACTATGGAGCCATAGAACATGGCTGGAGAGGACCTTACAGGTGATTCAGTTCCACCTCCTGACATGGGCAGGGACACCTTTCCTTAGAAGAAGCTGTCCAAAACAACTTCCAGGAATGTGGCATTCACAACCTGAGAATCTGTCTTTCTCCACCTCTTCCTATCTGTTTCAGCTCTACAAGGCATTGATGACTGGGAACAATTCCCACAAACTGAAACAGATCAAACAGGGAAAGCAAACAAACAAAGAAACAGCCTGGGACAGTTGAATCATAACACAATTTGTCTCAAGGAACTCTTCCTGTCCCTTAAAATAATTAAATTTCAAGGCACAGAAGTAATTTCCACTGTAATTTTCCATCTTGGACCTTGGTGAACAGAGAATGGGGAGGCAGTCAAAAGAATAAAAGAGCATGCTAAGCATACAAGTCTAAGCATCCACACTCACGTCTCAGGAAAAAAAAAAAGTAAAGAAACCTCCTAAAATAAACTATAAATACCTAATGCAGGGAAACAGAATTTTATGGGTCTAATTGCATAACTGTAAGTGCATGCACAATTCCCATTTCTGAACAGAAAAAAAAAAGCCTACCAGGAAAGCACCTATCTTTACAGATATATATTGCATTGTCCAAGCTTTTCTGGATTGCCTGCTTGTTAAGCAGTTCTATCAAGTACTCTTATGTTTTCATTCTGCCCAGCAGCTTCCTCTGTAATCCACAACAATGGCATAAAAATGTGGCAAGCACTGAAATATCTAAATAAACATTTTACAGTGCATAATCATGTGAAATAATTTGAATGATACTACTCTTAGAAAAGAAGCCACATTGGATATCTGATAGCAGCAAGAGCCAACATGACATTATTAGTAATAGTATTAATAATAGTACTGGGAGTATGAGTGGGATTGTTATGACTATTGTTATTATTATTAGTGTTAAATTCCTTTCCTATCATTAACAAGATCACTAAATCACAAGTTTATTTATGGATGCTTTCATTAGATACAGAATACCACAACACAATCCCAACAACCCCAGACAAAGAGGAATTGCAGGTCTAGATTTAGGGGAATTCTTTTCACCTTGGGCCTATCTCAGAAACTTCTGTGTCTAATGAGATATCCTGGATCTATAATTGCAGGCTTGGCAGACCAGTAACCAGGTCTGGGATTGCTTTTCACTGCAATGAGAGACTGTTGCTTCTGGTGAAACCCATTTATGAGTTTGGCACTCTCCGGTGATGCCCACCAAGCAAGATGAACTTTTGGGAAAGAAAGAGCTGGTGTCCTTTATTAGGGCAGGAAACAAAGCCTAAACCATCAAAGCTGTTGACTCTGAAAATCTCTCCTTTCTTAAGCTGAGTGCAATCCAAGGCAGACAAACTCATGCATCCAAGACCCCACTGGGCATGATCTCACACTGGTTAGAGAGACTGCAGGGCAGATTTCAGATTTACACCTCACACAGGATTTTTCCGTGACACCTTTGCTTCAGAGAAACTGTTTCCCTCCCAAATGCATGCCAAGAAAAACATGGTCCAAGTTGTCTGGCCACTCTATTTGATCACCCACCTCTCTTTTTAACTAATGGGCTAACACACAGCCTCTGCTGCTGACCAAAGGGCATTCAGCTTAGAAAACACTAATGCGTGAAAACGTCTGCAGGCTGACTACGTGAACAGCAATATACATTTTTAATTTGAATAATATGCAGTGTTTACCATAATTAGACAGCACATTAACATGATTAAACCAGCGCTGCAGATCAAAGTGGCAAGGCACCCGTCTCGAATCCGAAGCCTTTATTGCCGGGAGAACTGTGTTGTGCTTGTCCATTGAGTGACTGCTTGCCCTGCCCTTTTGCAGTGTGAGTTTGAAGCTGTCATTGCAGGGGGGCAAAATTTTCCCTGACAAGCAAACAAATCCATTAACATGTTAACAGGTCTTGCATGGACGTGTGGAAAATATTAAGGATGCCAATACAGCAGCATAGGGTTAGGAGGGTACTGTTTATTCCAAGACAACAAAATCCTCAAGTTTTACTATGGGAGGCGATGTGTTTTTACCTATCCTGAAAAGCTGGAAAGGAATTGATTTTCAACAGTAGTTAAAATAACAGAACTAGGAATCAGCAGAACTTACTGCTATTTTTATCTGCTGGTTGTTGATCTCTAACTTTAGCATCCATCAAATGGCCGCAATTATATTGCTATGTGTGATTGCTTTGTATACACCCTCCAAGTACTCCAAATCACAGTCTGCTCTCCTACTCGTTCCTGGGAGCTTTGCCATTGATTTTAATCAGGCCAGAACTTCACCCTTGTTTCAGCCAGCAGAAATCCTGGCAGCAGATTTTTTCTCTGAAGCAAGCCAAATGTGATGGAAAGTGGAAATGATGGGAAATGGGCACAAAGGCTGCCCACACATTTAAAAGTGGGACTGTCCAGTTGTGGAGATTTTAAGGGTGTCTGCTGCTTTTATTTAATTCTCTGTGTTGCTGGAATGTGAGCATGGATTTCTTTAGAGAAATGTGTCTATAGACACAGAAAGGAAAAAGATAATGATCAAGCTTTAAGTAAAAGTAGATGGCAATTCATAAATCCTTTCAGTTCATACTTTCAGTTGCAATATTTTGTTTTTCCCATTACACCAGATAAGCACCCTTGCTTTTACACATGAAGGAATTTGGCAACAAAAGTTATTCCAAAATACAGCAGCTGCAGTGCATTAAGAGTGCTCTAACCATTAAAGGGCATCTGGAACATCTCAAAATTACTATTGCATCAGGCCACAGGCCACAGAGATTTCAATACAATGGGCACACTTCAATTCATTCCAGCTTTAGCCATGCTCCAGCACAACGTCTAGTGCTTAAGACTGGGGAAGCCCTTGCAAGCTGCACCAGTTTTGTGACTGTCAGGGAATGATTTTCAGCATGTAATCTTCAAAGCAAAGTGGAGTAACCCACAACACAGCAGCAAGATCCTATCTTAATTTTTACAAATGCTTTGCTTATGACATGAGTGCCTAAAGTCAATAAAATGTCCTTCTGAGCAAGGTGTGATAAAAACTCGCAGGCCATCTTACAGAGTGTGAGCTCCAAATGCCTGGAGCAAGCACAAGGTGGGACTGACAGGGAGTATAGAAGCAGAAAGAACATGATGACAGCTGTAGATATTGTTTCTCCCTGACATCTTGGTCTCATTCGGCCTAGTTTAACAGTGGGGTCATCTGAGGAGGTGGGGGTTGAAGACAAAGAGAGGACGAGGTGATGAAGAACAGACAACACCAGCTCTTCCAGTTTCTGCCATGGCTTGGGGCTAGGGGAGTCTGTGTGAATGGATTTGCAAGAGGAAAGAGAAAATTATGTGTGTGTGCTGTCGGGCACAGTGGAGTGTGTAACAATGAGGTTTACACTATCATTGCTGTGGTGAAGTGTGTTGATGCAAGTTAGGAAATCTCTATGAGATAATCTCACCTAAGGGCTGGGTTTTGAAGCAAAAAGATGAAAATGGGATATTCAGGACTGTCCTGCATGAATCCATACCCACTACCAGGAAAGATGGGTGGTTCATCACATTCTTCTGCAGTGAAATACAATAGTGGTCCCTTCAAATAATCTCACTCCCCGCATACAGGAAAAAAAAAAGGCCTAGAAGACCAGAAAAAAAACCAAAACCACAGCGCTTTATTTCTGCCTTAAATCTTTTCTGTCATTCCTAGAAAACCAAACGTAACCCTTCTACTGGAATTCAAGGGGATACAAGAGCTGAGCTCTGCTGGTCTCTTTTGAAGACTTTTGATAAAAGGATAAGAGTAAAATAAGAGAGATAGGGAAAGAAATACAGACCACAAGATAAGCACAGTTTCAGCAAGGAAAGGACTCTAGGTAATATTTTCTCATGTCTCAGGGCTTTTGACAAGAGGAACAAACAATTTCTAGTAAAAAAGTCCAAAATTTAATCTCTGTTTCTCTCCATTTCCAGCTTTAACTGGTGTTTTCCTTGCTTCCAAGATGAAGAAACGAAATTAATCCAGAGGTTATCTGTGTGCTTCCACAATATACTCTGCTGGGACATGCAAGGGTCAGTCCTGGTGGGGCTTCATGCTTGCAAGGGCCAAATATTTCACCAGGAAAAGAAGATTCTGGATACTCTATGTTCAACACAGTGGATGCTGTCAAATCCCCAGGGGGCTGAACGTGCACTGGAGGACCCAAATCCTGCTCCCCATCATGGCACAGCACTCACTCTCTCCTGGAAATGTGAGTACAGAGAAGCAGGGCTTCCCCAGCCCTGACTTCAGCGCTTGGAGGCAGAGCAGGAAGAGGAAGGGTGGATTTATTCCTCTGAACTGAATGGCTGCAACTCCACTTTTGGCGTTTCAAAGTGTGTCTCACTACAGCCGACTGTGCAGATATAAAAAAAAATAAGGAGTGAAGTGGCTTCATTTGTGAGGCTTAGCTGCTGGCCCAGCCCTGGTGGTGGAGCTGGCAGTGATGCTCTGCTGTGCCCACACCATCTTTCACGGGTAAAGCTCCTCTCCGTGGCACTAAACTTAAGTCAGCTGGTAGCAACACTGCTGCAGGAGACACACAGAGCCAGGTGTGTCTCCTTGGCCTTGTAAAAGCCTCTGCACTGAGGAGGGATGTTGCTGAAGGGATCAGCAGTGCCCCTGGGACTTGGAACTGTCAATCCCTGCTGTTGGAGCAGCACCAGCCTCGCAGAGATGACATCCCTGGCTGCTCATGCTCTCCCTACCCTCTGGTGTGATGCCATTGCATAATGACTGACTCAGATCAGCACCACCTTCACAGCCCAGGGTGGCTCGAGGCACAATACAATATATATTCCATGTTTGTCCCCCAGGCCTCGGAAGTATAGATCATTTTTAAAGTGGCTAAGGGTTGTGACCTATCTCCTGGGCTATAAATCTAAGAGGACAATGTACTCACTCTGCTTCCCTCCTCATGCTCTAGACAAAAAAAATGATTGTCCAAAAGCTGAATGGGAGGGGAGTGTTCAGTCTTACTCCACAGGCTATCAAAAGCAGCTATCAAAAATGTAAAATCTGCAATGATCAGAGCATTGAAAAAGGGCTCTAATAAGAGTTTACCCAATATAATTAATGATGATGATAATAATAATAATAATAATAATAATAACAAGAAGAAGAAGAAGAAGAAGAAGAAGTACAGTCCTTTCCCACATAGCCTGGGTTTGCTGGGTTGTGTGTATTTTCAGTGAATTTGGAAGGACTAGAGATAAGAGAAAACAAAGCAACAATATTCTAGATCTCTTACAGATTATAAAGGAGAAGGCAAATAGAGTCTGATAAATTAGATCAATCCCTGCCTTGTGTTGCTGTAGGGTTTCTCGTGACCCCAAAGCCTTTAAATGGTTTCTCATAAAAAATACTGGTTCATGTAGGTCATTGCACATATGAGCAGATGATTCTCTCTAGCTCTGGCCTAAATGTTTTGTGCAGCCATAAACCACCTGGGACACCACACAGGTCCCATCTGTGCACATTAGCTGGATTTAAATCTGCAGGATCAAACAGCAGTGAGGGAAAAGTGCACACTCCTTTTCTCCCAAAGAATCACAAATCTGGTGCTTTCGGACTATTAAACCCGCTTCACTTCAAAACTGACACTTCCTATGATACAAGAGCCTTGGGCTTTCCCTCCCAGAAAGGAAAATACAGAAGACTGTCTGAACTTCTGGGCACTTTGGGCATTGCCTTCAGCATCCCTGTGGCTTGCCAGGTCTTCAGAGTTCTTTAACACCGCTGCACTGAGCGGCACTGCAGCCCTGTGATGCTCCTCTGTAAAGCCTGTCAGGATAAGCACACCCCTTTCAATACCAGTGCTCTCCCAGCTTAAAAATAGCAGCAAAGGGTTGGAGGCAGGGAGGAAAAACAATGATTAAAATCCAATTTCCTAGAAAGGCTTCATCCTCATTCAAGCAAGAGAAAGAACAGGCTCCTTTCTAGCTTTTCCAGCCCCAAAGAAGCAAGACAAAATGTCACAGATGATCTCTCCACGCTCCTTCTCCATGGAGGTTAGCACGGGGACAGACTCTCCTGTTGTGTCCACAGATGTGGCACATGTGGATCATTTTTTTCAGTCCAGGCTGCGGAAGGGCATGTGAGGAATGTTTGCTGGACATGCAGGTTTTGCCTTCAAAAACAAAACTTCAGGGAGGTGTGAGCTCAGACGGGGGGGATGCCATCACAAATTTTAAACAGCACAAAAGCGCAATTGGATGGGAGAGAGGGTGGAGCAGAGGGATTAAGGATGGGAATAGAGGAAGGCCAGGGCAGAATATTCAAGATATAACTTGTAGCTTTTTAGCTGCTAGTTTCATCCCCTTACCACACATAAATCAACACAACCCCACTGACGTGGGGGAGCCCTGCCAACAGGTGCCTACAGGAGATGCATCCAAACCCAGACTAGGACCACATCTCCCCTTGGAGCCAGATCCACAGCCCTGGCTGGCCAGGGGCAGGATGCCCACGGGAGTCGTGGCGCCGGGTGAGACAGCCCAGGAGAGCTCCCTGACCTAAAAGGAGCATCCGCGCAGGAGCAACGTCCATCTGTCTGTCCGTCCAGCAGCACATTCTGTCCTGGCTGTCAGACACAGCCCCGTGTACGTTGCTGCCCGATCTATATTTAGCCCCTGATGTAACTAAAGTCAATAATATTCCATTAGGGCAGCTGCTCCCAGCTCCCGAATAGGCTTTCCTGCGGCGGCTCCACCTACGCGTGTCAAAAATCTGGACATATACAGCAACAAAACCTTCCCGTGTTTATACACACAGTGCTGCAGTTTTGAATAGAAAATATACGACTGTTAGCATAGCTTAACAGCCTGCTCTATAACAGTAGCAGGGCTTTTTTTTTTTTTTTTTTTTTACAAGAGACATTGATTCTCCTTGTCCAGGGGGTGAGTTTAAAGGGCTTAAGCTTCCCTGCAAGTCAATATTGGCCTTTCCCTTTTTAGGGTATGTTTCTGCATTGGAGCATTCCTTATCTCTGCTGCCGATGACGGGTTTGGTGAAGGGTTTTGTGGTGTTTTCTGGGAAGGAAAACGTGCTCGTGAAAAAGAAGAATCGCTTTCCAAATCCCACACTTAAGCCTGTAAGAAGTTTACATCTGGTGTTTTGTGTTACTTAAATAAGGACCTGAGCCAGGCAGTGCATGAATATTCCAGCATGATTGCTTTTCTGAAGGAAAACTCCAATTTAAACATTTCGGGTTTCCTTTTACTTTTGCTGTGAAATGCTACAGAAGGAATTGCAATGCAAAACACAAGAAAATTGCAGCTCTCTTCCACAGCCCAGGGAATTGCAGGAATTATTGGGGTTCACCAAGATAAAGAAAAGTTAGAGATATAGACTTGAGATCACAAATGAGAAGGAGGAAAATCTCATATAGGCTCTGCAAAAGACCCATATACCCTTCTACATGTATATAGTGAAAATGCACTTTTTGTATATATACATAGGGCTGTATGTCTACAGTGAAAGTACATTAAAAATTAAAAATAAAAGGTTGAATAAAAAATATATTTGAGAAGTACAACTTGTTGACTTGAAGTTAGTACCACCAGTGTTCAAACCATCGGCTTTCATCATGTATGCTAGAAGGGCACAGGCAACCTCTGTTGGCATTTCTGAGTAAATATAAATATTTCTTCCACTAGCAAGGCACATTTGGGAATACAAACTGGTGACTTGAGAGTCTGCAGACATGTTGCCATTTAGATCAGTGGTTAAAGCCAAGCCAACCGTTTATTAAACAAAGTCTATTCCCAACAGATAGCTAATAGTTTTTAGGAAATGAACAAATACTTCTTCATTTTGAAAGCTAAAAGTTT
Organism: Molothrus aeneus; assembly: GCF_037042795.1. Classification (NCBI taxonomy): domain Eukaryota; kingdom Metazoa; phylum Chordata; class Aves; order Passeriformes; family Icteridae; genus Molothrus; species Molothrus aeneus. Next base: position 2,774,570 of record NC_089680.1, read on the forward strand.
AAATTAAACATTATAAAGGACGCAAATTAACCATATTTTTGTGCCTCCAGAGAGATTTGGGTGTAATGGAAAAGTTTCCTTAACCATGCAGTGCAGAATAAAAAAAAAAATTAAAAAAAAATCTCCAGTCACATGAGGACCTACAGTGAAGTGACACCTAAAAGAGCACCTGGATACTCACACGTGCTCCCTGCAGCCATGCATGTCACCACACGTATGGGGCAGTGATGACACAGGCCCCACTTGTTTTTGAATGCCACCAATGAACCACAGAAACAGTCCCATCTCTGCAGACCCGGACCTCAGCAGGGGCAGCAGCTTTGGGAGCAACACTTGCACCAAAATCAACCACAACCTGATGGAAGGGTAACTTTTCAGAATCACAGAATGGTTTCTTTTCAAACCTCCGGGCACAGCGACTCAGTTATAAAGAATTTGCTTTCTCTGTCTTCCCACAGAGGGCAGAGGCACTGATGACAATGACAGAGAGAAGCCACCTGCCAAGACCTGGCTGTGAATGTCCATACCTGGGATCAGCTTCGGGCCAGCCTCCCAGGAGACAGCATGGGATTTGTAACATCCTTCTATTCTCAAGAGCTGTGCTACTGCCCAGGGGGTCAGAGGATGTGTCTGCACTGGTGATGTGGGGTGACCCCCAGATTACACACCTGAGAGCTCAGACAGTGGGGTGACACTAGAAATCCTTGGCATGAAACATCAAGACATGAATTATCTCAGCCAGATCAGCTAAAGAAAGAAAAAAAAATCACTTTGTACTTCTCAAAATTATTTCCCTAGAAATTCATTAGCATGGACTAAACCCCTTGTGATGAGGGTGGCCTCTGAAGGAGGAGGTCAGCATTAAACTACAGGAAGTCTGTAATTTTTCAGGCAATCTATTCACTTGGTTTGCAGAAAAAGATACTTGGAGATGTGTAAATTCTGGGAAATGTATTCCACTGTACAATGGCATTGCTCACATTTAACAGGGAGAAAGAAAAATGTTTCCTAATCCTTTTAGAAATGTAAAATTTCCGGGTTTAAAAATTCAGGATCAAAGCAAGTGCTTCTGGTGATGCTTGCAGCAGAACAATAGACCAGAACAGAAGAGAAACTCTATTTTCTTTATTCAGGTAAGGACCTCATTAAAAATCAATAGGCCTAATTTATCCCTGATAACATTCTGTTGAAGTCTGTACATTTACCCTGGGGATTAATTTAGCCTAATGGGTCTTCATGCGCAAACAACACAGGCAAGGCTTGATTCTTGGAAGTTACAGCATAGAAAATGCTACTACAGGACTTGATGCTATCACTGGAGAAGACACAGAGGGCTGAAGAGTCTAATAGGCTCAAAGCCCTTGAATGATGTCCAAATACAGCCTGTGGTGAATAAATGTTTTAGGGCCACTCATATATCAGCGTGAATCAACTTTTTAATGGATGCTGCTAACCATAAAATGACAGAACTGAGATCAATTTATACATTTCAAAGGAAAAAAGAAATTAAAAAAAAAAAAAAGAGATGTGTGATCTTCCATCCCTTGTGGACATGGGCAAAAGTGAGTCATCCTGACCTGCCATGATCCTTGGAAGGAGATATTTCTCTCCAGACCTAGAAAATGAGCATTTGCCTTGCAAGGCTCTCCTCTAGTAAAAAAAAAAAAAAAAAAAAGTGAACACTAAAGAGCCTGGTTTCACTGAGAATACGTGACAGTGAATTAGTGGCCCTCAGGTGTTGGTATACAGGCCAGCGAATTAAATTAAGCTCTTTGCTGCTGTTCTAATGTAGCAGAACTAATGCAGTCACGGCTCAGCACTACAGCTTCTTAAATGTGGGCACTGCTGCTGCCATGGGGAGGGGAACCTGCTTTCCATCCCCTGGGGAGGGCGGCTGGAGTCAGCCAGCAACCCCAGGAGCTGTGACATAACGTCTGAAGACGTGGGCAGGAGGAGGACCAGGCAGCAGAGGCAGCTCCAGTTCCAGCCCTAACACCATTAGAGAGGAAATCAAGTCCAGTGGCTTTTAAGAACAGTCGGAGGGAGCATCAGGCTAGGAGACTGGAAAAAAAAAAACAAAACAACAGCAAAATCCCAAGAGGGCTGCAGTAACCCTTTCACTTCCTCAGGGAGAAAAAGGAGAGTCACAAAAAAACCTTCTGCATATGGCTGCAGCTGCCTTGATGGTGATCTAAGGAGGGCTGGTCTTGAGAACATTGGATGAACCCTTTAAAACTGCTGGTGACAGAAGGGAAGGGAAGGGAAGGGAAGGGAAGGGAAGGGAAGGGAAGGGAAGGGAAGGGAAGGGAAGGGAAGGGAAGGGAAGGGAAGGGAAGGGAAGGGAAGGGAAGGGAAGGGAAGGGAAGGGAAGGGAAGGGAAGGGAAGGGAAGGGAAGGGAAGGGAAGGGAAGGGAAGGGAAGTCTGTTTCTCAAGACTGTGTTCCCACATATTTTGTGCTTCCCTGACTGTATCTTTCACTTTCCTGCTCCTGCCCCTCCCATCACCCTTGCTGCACAGTAGCAAGCTGGGCAAATATTAACTACGATAAGAAATGATTAATGAATTATCAATTGCAATCAAATTGCATAATGCAAAGAGCTGGGCAGCAAGGAAAAATACTGGCTGCTGGGTTTATGTTATTATATTGGAGAGAAGGTGGAGGCAGAGAGTAAGTTAGGAGGCTGCTACATCTGCTGCAGATCCTGAAACTTAACTTATACCCTGGCTATGCCAGGTAACTCCATGGTAAGTTGAGCGTAGATACTCATACAAAACCCTGTGTTTGATTTGCGTGTAGCAGTCATAAAGACAGTGCATTAAAAAAATCCCATTTTTGCCTATGCAAATGAAGGGCAGAAGCGTGGATGGCAGCTACTCGTGCACAGCTGGGCTGTAACAGCACGTGCCTGGAGAAGAGCAGGGCTCCTTGGGCAGGAGGCTCAGGTTTGATCCCCTTTCATCAGCAGTATTTCCAGCTGGTTAATGAACAAACACTCTGAAAGCTCCTCATGAGGTAGTCAAGATATTTTCCCTGAGAATAGCCAAAGCCTCACAATATCAAGAGCTGCCCTAACAAGTTCCTCCAAGGGTAAACTGAAACTAAGAGGTGATAAGGTCGATATTTTCCAGTGGTGTTGCTTAAAATATCCAGCAAAGTCAATAATAATAAAGACAACCACTAATTTGGATTACCGCATTGAGGTGTAACTACCTGACATGGAATTTTCATGTTTGAAAACACGGGCCTGAACCATTTGCTTGTGGTTAAATAGTGGTTAAGGAGCAGACCTGTACTGGTTTTAGGACCTGACCACTAAAAACAAGGTATGGAAAAGGCTGGAAAAGCAGTGTGGGCACAAGAACTTGCCCATCTAACTCCCTGAGAGGGAGAGCTGTTCCCTGGAAAAGGGCTGGGCTCTGTGTTAAAGTTAGTCAGAGAAGCATGAAAACTCCTCTGTGGTCCAGGTGCTCCCATCTGGCTCTGGAAAAGAGAAGTTGTCCCTTCTCACTGCCTCTGGAAGCACAAGTGCCAGCAGCTCAGCCGCTGACTTCTTTTACATTTGGACATGGATGACATTGAGTGGCGTATCTTTAACAGCTCTTGCTTTTCTAGTTAAGCATTAATGTTTAACGAGATCAGCCTGCAGTTGCTCGTTAGTGTGCACTGCTCCAGCTAATTAATACATCACTGGGAGAGCCAGTCTGGGAGAGAGAGAGCAAGTGCATTCCTGAGGCATTTCTCAGTCTTTAGAAAAGAAGGGGGAAGGAAAAAAAAAAAAAAAAAAAAGGAAATTTGGGCAAAGGAAATTTTGGCTCTTCAGAGAGGAGGAATGAAAGGAATTGAGCCTTCCAAATGCTTGTGCAGCAATGCTGAGCTGACTTTCTGTGAAGAGGATGTCTCTCACCACGCCACCATGCTCCTGATAAAAGATGAGTATGTAGTCCACAAGAAGCAGTGCTGGCAAGGCAGCTCGAGTGTCACAAAAAACACATCGGCCCTGACAGCCACACACATTTTCCAAGCAAGGAGAAATAAACAAACCATCTTCTCGTCCTCCTGCATCCCTGCTAACTTCTCTTACCAGCTCACCTCCCGCAATGGGGGTCACAGAGGGATCAGGAAATTCTTGTCAGCACCTGGCTTGAGGCTGCTCCATTGCGCTTGGTAGGGCTGATGCCTGCTCAGCAGGCAGGGGTTTTTAATTTTTTTTTTTTTTAGAAATCATATGAACTGCTGCTAATTCTCACAAATGCAATGGGTTTCCCATCAAATTTCCATTTATTGCATCCACAATCCCCTTGCCTGTGTCAGGCGATGATCTGTCAGCCTTGCTGCTGAAGATAACATCTTTAAAATGCAACTCCAGTACTTTCTACTATTTCAGAATCCTGCAGGAAAATTGAAAGACCCTTCTGTGCGTACCTCAATTCAAATGTCAGCACAATTTTCAAACCAGAGAAGTACATTTGGAGCTACTGGATGAAAAAAAATTTAAAAATCTGAGGTCAGTCTTACTTCAAATACTGTGTTAGAGACTTGTGTTCAGGGTTTTTTATAGCTATTTTAGAACGTGAGAATGGAAAATGTAATTTTCTCTTTCTGTAGGAAAAGACAGCTACATGGTGCAAGCCCTCTATTTGTATGTAATATGAAAGATCAGGTGGGGTCATCAGAACCACTGAGCAGAAAGTTAGGTTTTTAAACATTTGGTCTTGGGAGTGTTGGAAGGAAGCAGAGAAATGGGTCAATGTGTGTATTGCAGATTTAGGAAGAGGACCCAGCTTTTCAAAGGAATGTGTCTTGTAGTTGCTGACATGGAAGAAAGAGTTATTTGGTACTGAATCATACATGATTTAGGATTAAAAATCATAACTATATGTGAGCCACTACCAGCAGCATTATAATTGGTGTTGCTAATACTGCTAAATTCAAAGTGTTTGAGAATTGTGGATCAGGCTCCTTAAAATCTGAATTAAAATCAGGCAAATTAGATTCTATTTATGTGCCTTCTGAGTTTTGGGGACTTTATCATTTAAGCCTCACCACTCACATGATACTGATGTAGAGAAATAAAATTTAAAGAAAAAGCCGGAGGGGGGGGGGAAGGGGGGGAGAAAAATACAAACTGCTGCACACCTCATAGAATAACATTCCTAAAAATCACATGAGTTGGTTATGGAGGTCCCAAACAAAAACTCAGCCCCTGCAATCCAATTGTTCTTCCACCTCTGGATCCAGCTGAGTGCTAAGTGGAGAACATATGTAGGAAGTTAATATTCAAATGTTGATGCTTGGGAAAACTGAAATGAACAGGGAAAAGTAGGAACTTTGGCAGAGCAAGAATGGAAAGATTTTCACTGCTACATATTAAATGTGGAAAGCAAATGGAAACTGTGTTCCACCACCTTTTTCATTACTGGTTGAATGTTGGTGGATACAAAAGGAAAATTTGCTACTATCATTGGAGATGAAGAGAAGGAGGGAAGTGAGAGAGGAAGAGAGGTCCACATCTCCAATAGGGCACAGCTGGGAACAAAGTTAAATGGATTCTCCAGTACAAGAGACCCTCTTCACTTAAGCTCTGCTGTGAGCATCCTTTCCACAGCAGTAAGTAAAACACTGGTGAAGGAAAATTCTAACACTCATTGGACAACTACATTATTCAAGAGAAAAAATTAAGTTCACTCACTTTTAGTCTTAAATCTCATAGACAAAATCACTTATGTACATAGCTATGTTAATGCAAGCTTTGTTTTCAATAGCTACAAGGCCTGAGTTGTTGGAATAACTGGAATCTCTTATCATGATTGCTAATGGATTTCTCCTGGCACCAGTCTCTGAGATTAGGAAGTTCCTCTACTGCCTCTTATCAGACGAGGAACTCAGAGCCAAGCTCCAGGATGACTCAGCAAGGCTGGAGAGAAATAGAGTTCAAAATGATTTTCAGTGGGACAGCAAAGACCAGATTTAAGCAGGAAACAATTTGGCCCATCATCTTGGAAAGATAAGGAAAAGTGAAAATGAGTACGGAACAAATAACCTCATCATTGTTACAGAAAAACAGAAAGGGCCCCTGTTCAAGTGAGATGCCACTATACACAATTTGGAGAAATACAGGTCAAGAGACTTGGAGAAACTGAAAAATAGAAATAGTAATTTTGAGAAAATTACTATTTACTTGTAATGCCCAGCAACTACGTGTAACTTCTGCAACATCCAGATGGTGTTTACACAGGATTGGAATCAGAGACAACACCACTACTGCCATCAAATCCTGACTAATGGCCATATTCAGACACTGATAATTTCTGGCATTGCTGTACCTATCCATGGAGCCAGTGACTTTCTCTTCTGGCAATTGGTTGATAATGAATCAACAGTAACAGTATGAGTGCTGAACAAAGCACAAGAACTTTCATGTAATCCTAAAAACCAACAAATAAACAAACCAAAAAAATAAAAATACAGCGAGACAAATGGATAACTTTCCCACAAAATTCTTTCACAACAATGCTTCATCATCACTTGACATCATTGGAACATGCCCAAGGGAAAGACTAAACACACCCCCTGGAAGGACATCACTACAACCTGTGATTGTGTCTACCAATAGTGCAACACACAAAGTCTTCAAGTCCTCTGATGTCCTAAAATTGCAACTCTCTTGCTGCCTCCCCTACTAATTTGGGTTTTTCCCATGATATTGCTGTTGCTGGAATGATCATAGAATGATTAAGATTAGGCATTACTTTCTGCTCATGCTGACACAGCTCATTGTGCAGAGGGAACCATAAAATCATTCAGGTTGGAAAAGATCTCTAAGATCACTGAGCCCACTGTTAATCCAGCACTGGCAAGGCCACCACTAACCCATGTCCTCAAGTGCCACATCTACACAGTTTTTAAATCTCTCCAGGGGCTGGGCAGCCTGTGAGGGCAGGGCAAAGGTTTCAATGAAGAATTTTTTTCTAATATCTGACCTAACCCTCTCTTGTTGCATCTTGAGAACCTTTTTATTTTTGCCCTATCACTTGTTCCCTGGGAGAAGAACCCAATCCCCACCTGACTACCACCTCCTCTCAGGTTGAGAGCAATAAGCAATGAGCAACCCTGATCCTTCTTTTCTCCAGGATAAGGACAACTGGACTGCTACTGCTTCTCAGGGAAACTTTGTGCTAGGGAGGAGTGGAGGCAGAACCCTGGGTAGTGCCCAGCATGTGGGACCACTTCATCTCACAGTTTATCCTCACTTTTAAGGACTGGTGTGCAACAGCACACCTGGAACAAGATTTTTAAAGATGAAAAAGTAGGAATCCTCTTCCCAAATGATAAAAGCCAGCATGGTTTCAGCAGTGCACTGAAAATCCCCCTCCTCTGAAATGAACTCGGTGGGAGTCTGGCGTGCAGTAGGGGAGGCTTCAGCTCAAACACTGGGGGTTGCCACAGCCCAAACAATCAAATGAGAGACTTATCATAGGAAGTGACAGGCAACCTAAGCCTTAAGAGAGGTCATCAGCTCCATCTAAACACTTTCTTTGAAATATATCTGCAAGGGAATAAAAACAGGATGGCAAATGATTCAAGACTAAATACTCCAACATATCCTGCAATACCCTTTGCACTCTCTTTTTGACTCCAGGAAAAGCCAGGAAGCTGAGTAGCAGCCCCATTTCCGTTCCCTTTTCACCTCCCCTCAAGAAGAGTGACTTTTAACCTTATTATTTATATTACCCTTGCATCTGCAATTAGGCACTGCGCAAACACGCGATCTGAGGGAAGTACCTGCCCCAAGGAGCCCACAGATGGGCAGAGGCAGGGGAAGTTTGATAACCCCTCTCACTCCATGACACAGAGACAGCCAGTTGTGTTGGCCAGACCTCGGCTGGGTGGCACTGAGCCCCTCCTGCAGTGACATGGAGCAGACACCCATCCCTGCCCTCAAGATGCAACAAGAGAGGGTTAGGTCAGATATTAGAAAAAAATTCTTCACTGAAAACCTTTGCCCTGTCCTCACAGGCTGCCCAGCCCCTGGAGGGATTTAAAAACTGTGTAGATGTGGCACTTGAGGACATGGGTTAGTGGTGGCCTTGCCAGTGCTGGATTAACAGTGGGCTCAGTGATCTTAGAGATCTTTTCCAACCTGAATGATTTTATGGTTCCCTCTGCACAATGAGCTGTGTCAGCATGAGCAGAAAGTAATGCCTAATCTTAATCATTCTATGATCATTCCAGCAACAGCAATATCATGGGAAAAACCCAAATTAGTAGGGGAGGCAGCAAGAGAGTTGCGATTTTAGGACATCAGAGGACTTGAAGACTTTGTGTGTTGCACTATTGGTAGACACAATCACAGGTTGTAGTGATGTTCTTCCAGGGGTGTGTTTAGTCTTTCCCTTGGGCATGTTCCAATGATGTCAAGTGATGATGAAGCATTGTTGTGAAAGAATTTTGTGGGAAAGTTATCCATTTGTCTCGCTGTATTTTTATTTTTTTGGTTTGTTTATTTGTTGGTTTTTAGGATTACATGAAAGTTCTTGTGCTTTGTTCAGCACTCATACTGTTACTGTTGATTCATTATCAACCAATTGCCAGAAGAGAAAGTCACTGGCTCCATGGACAGGTACTGCATCCATCTGCCCTCCCGGGCGAGCGAGCTCAGGCACGGAGGGGTGAGCGCATCCTTCTGGCAGTGTCCCTTTCTTTCTGCGGGGGTGGATGCAATTAGCCAGAGTCCTTAGAGTGGCCTCCGTGCCTTTGTTAGAGGCATGAAGCCCATTCTGTGCGTGATGGGCTCTGCTCCATCAGGGTTTCACCAAGGCCAGCTGCTCAGTGGGGACTCGGGAAAGTGAAGACCGAATACAACTTGAGCAGCAGCTCTAAGATTTATTATTTTTTTTCACCCGCAATTCCAGTCTTTTTTATCTGTCCTCCAATTCCTCCCCTTGTAGGCATCCATCCTGGGGGCCCAGAGGCTGAGAACCTTTCATCCCTTTGCAGCTAGAAAGCAGAGAGATGTTTATTTTCTTCCTCTATTCTCAGACTTAATGAAAGCTTTTAAACCCAAATGGCTGGAGATTCACACCTCTTTCAGAGTATATCTGAATTCACTAAAAGCTCTTGGGTTTCCTGTCATCCTGTGAACATAAACAAAGTGCACAAACAGCCACACCTCCCCTTGGAAACTGAAAAGACCAGAGAGAGCTAAAACCAACATGGAAGACCTTTGGCTAAGAGGTTGAGTAACAAACACACGCACGTGTACACACACACACACACACCCCAAACCCCCCTCTACCTCGCTGGAGACTCAGTCCCTGCACTGGAATGTGTAATACAAGCACAACAGCTGCCTATAGCACTAATCTAAGGAAAAGGTCACGGAAAGGTATGTATCCAGCATTCGTTTTGAAATACTCTATAAGGAGAATGTGGTGAGGGGCTTTTTTTCTTTTCTAATGCCTCTAGCATACTTCTCCATGGCCTTTTCACATTAATGGAACCAAGAGAATCAAGCAGGGTTCCCTCTGGTATTAAAGATCACACTCTGAACTGGGCTACTTTTGAGTTCTTTTCAAGGAGGAGAGAAGGTATAAGTTGCTCTGGACAGAGAGTTGCTTAAATATTAAGCAGTGGAATGCAGTTGCAGTTTCTGCATGGGAAGGATAGTGGTGGTCTTGAATGAGTAACAGATGAATTTTTTTTTATGTTTTGAAGTCAAAAGAAACTTGCTAATGGATTTGAGTGACAAGGAAAAAAATGGAAATTTTAAAATTACATTCAAGGAAAAAAATCTAGATTGGTGCTGTACATGGGTAGCCTTCTCTATGGACACTGCCTCACTCTGAATTCTTCTCAAAAAAGAGAAGAATTCTCTACAGGACAAAACCCTCTACCAATAAGATTAGAATGTAGTTTTTCTCTTCTTTAATTTCTTTAGGAATGTGAAAGGAAAATAGTAATCTTTGTAACTCATGTATTGATAGCAAAATGTTTAACATTGCAACCCTAAGAAGAAAAGAGTAAATTCACAGGAATAACTCAGAGAATTGGCCTAAAAAGGATTCTTTCTCCACCCCTACTATTATTATTTTTTGGTGGAAGATTATTTTTCTAATAGGATTAACATTACCCTCTTGGCTTCTGTGCAAATGGGCGAGTTCACCTTGCCATAAGCTGTTTTAGTGTGAACAGAGAAAAGAGAGTTCTCAAGTCCTTGAAGTATTTTTTAAGAAGTCTCCTGATGGCCTATTCTTCCAACAAAAGAAGACATATTCATTCATTCATTCATATTGACTTATGATGGAAAGATTCTCAGTAAAGGCTGTCTCAGATCCTACCAGTGAAACTTCAAGGAAAAGGTCTTGGAAGAACTTCATGGACTACAAAGCTTTTGCCATGTTATACTCGAGGCCCAACACTGCTAAAAACTGCTCAGATGGGTTAGCTAAACCTCCCTCTTCATTCTTCCTGCTTGGCAAACCTGTCCCACTTATTTTCACTCCTGTCCTATTGTTGGGGGTGATGCCTTTACATAACCGAGCTCTGCCTGAAAAAGTCTCCATTTGGTGCTGACAGAAACACAGAGGAATCCTTCAGGATAAAAGGTAAGAAAAGCAACCTATTCCATCAAGCTAAAGAGCAGTTCTTCCAGAGGAGGCAGGCCATTTGCATGCCATTTGGGTTCACTGGGAGGGAGGCCTTCCTTTTTCTTCCATTCCTGCCTCCCAGTCCATGAGTGACCATGGGGCTGAAGAGGAGAGTCTACATTACACTCCAAATGCATTAAGGATCCCAGCACATTGCTACAGGCCATCAGAATAAACCTGGCTGTGCTTTGAAGTCTGTAAACTGATTCCTAGATAACTGCTCAGAGTTTCTCCCCTCCCCATGCCCCAAACAGCTTTTCATTTGATGTTCTGGCACAGAGCTAATCTGAGAAAGGATCAGAAACTCGAAGCTATTGACAGTAGTGACAGGAGTGTCTCAGTGTGACAGCTGATTGAGCCCCTCTCACATTTCACTGACAAACTCAATTGCTCCAGTAAATCGAGTGAAAGTCAATACAGGCATCTCCTCCTCAAGCTCTGGGTACATCCCCCCTCCCTGATCCTTCCTGGGGGCCCCTTGTTGCTGCCAGCACTTGTTGGACCCATCTGAGAGCTCATCCCTGTGTGGAGACAGGGACCTGCAACTCAGGTTTGGGGTTTTGAGGGCAGCAATGCAGGGCTTGCCCTACTGATATAAAGCCTGGTTTGTCTTACTTCTCCCCCTTCACCCATTTTCCTTTTTTTTTTGTTGTTGTTTTTTAATAGAGACCTCTCCTGGAAAACAGAGTTTCATCCTACGTCCTCAACTCAGACAGCCAGGCAATGTTGGAGGGGCAGGAGAGTGTGGTCTGCACATCCAGCCCTCCCCAAGCAATGCCCATATGGCAGTGCACATTGGGGTTAAAAACAGGAAATACAGGTCTGTCTCTGCTGCCTTTTTCTGCTGTAAATCAGCAATTAAAGCCAGCTGCGAGGAGTAAAATCTTATAAAGGTAGAGGAGGTGGGAGAAGAGGCTCAAGCCTCTTGCAGATGGCAACCTCGTGTTAGTCCTGAGTAACCAGGCAATTAAATCAGTGACTTAACAGGCTTTTTCCACACTTTAATTGTGAAGCAGGGGTGTCTGTGGCCCAGAGCAAGCAAACCACAAAGCAGACTTAGCAACACGCATGGGGAACCTGAATTTTCACAGAATAAGGCACGGGGAGACAGGGTACATGGTGAAGAACATATGCAGGCTACTGTTTGCAAATGGAAATCAAATAGGCTGACATTACCAATAATGAAGTGTGAGGCTGGCGTGGTTTCTCTCTCAGATTTCAGCACGGTTTATTTTTATAGAGGCAGCTTCCTCGTGCAAAGTGTTGGCAAACAGGCTGCTGGCAGGGAGGTGGGGAGAGGGGCACAGGACAGACAAGGCTTCTTGGGGAGGACACAGGACATTCCCCACCTGCTGGGGTGGAGCACTGAGCAGCAGAGATGGAGCTCCCAGAGGAAAAAAGTGGCATTTCTTAGACACAAATGGCCTAGATACTGATCTTGGTTGGTGAGAGGAGCAAGGGAAGATGAAGGAGCAGGAGGAGGAGAAAGTAAAATGGTGCTGAGCAGGTATCAGGTGCTGAGAGGGCAAGGGTTAAACATGACAAGCTCGAAGGTAGAGCTGGGCAAACAAAATAACAGGCTCTTTGTTGCATGAAGTCATATGAACGAGTAACCCAAGGCACCCCTAACTAAATATACTCCCCTGTCTCCAGGTTATTAGAGCAAGCACATCAAGCTTTGCCTCTACTTACCCCATCCAGCAAACAGCTGAGGACACAAAAGCTACACTGCCCCGCCTGCCTTAAAAAGAAATCAACTCGAGCATTACCACACCTCCATCCCAGAGCTGTGCTCTGGTGCCAGGATCAACACACAGATGGTTCTGCCTGCCCTGCTCCCACCACTGCACCCTGGCAGCTCAGCACCCTGCAGCCAGAGCATCCTGCAGGCTTCCCTGCCTCCTGGCTCTGCATGGACACATGTTCTCCCAACCAAATGACCTCATCTGGACTGGATTGAGCCTTCCAAGTCAAAATAAATAGAGCACATAGGAACTGGCAGTCATTTTCAAAGGTTTAAATTGGGTCCTTCTCAATTTTCACTCAGCACTTTATACATTTTTTTTCTGCTATGAAATTGGGGGTATTTTGTATTCCCTGCTCCAATACATATTTTATAAACCTGCCTCTTATGCAGTTAATATTTTGGTTCCAAAGTTAACTGGTTAAAACACATATTAATAGGTTTGGCATGGAAAAAAAAAAAAGAAAAAGAAGAAAAAAAGGCAGGTGAAAGAAATGCTGGGGGAAGAAAAATAGCAGTTGTGTTTGGAATGGCTCTGGAGCCAAGACAGCAAACCTGGCCTTTTTAATGGGACCACCCAAGTGAGAAGCTTAAGCTCTTACTCACGTGTGTTATGTTCACTGCAGTGTAATTCAAAGTCCAGAGGGGAGTTAGAAAAAGTAGTAATGGGGTTTATTAAGGGCTTAGCAGATGAGACAAAGTGCTGGGCTCCCAGCAAAGGCCATTCCCAAATTTGCCAGCAGAATATAATGTGATCTCAAGTCTGGTTCACCAAACACAGGAGCAGGAAGACTGTGCTGCTGGGGCAACCTGCCACCGACTGCCTGGACTTTGCATAAGCCAACCATGGTTCAGCAGCTTCTCCTGAATATACGTGTTGGGATTTTTCCAAAGGTAAAATCGCCTCCTCTAAACACATTTCTGAGATCCAAACCAAAGAAAATCCCAACAAACCCCAGCACCCCTTCTGAAGGCCTCTAAACAGAACATCATTTAAGGTTGTGGTATTTTGTCCAAACAACAACCTATACAGGAATCCTAATTATTTAAAAATAATTACTTAATTCAGCACCAAACCTTTATGTGCTATGAATTGTTCCGTTGGGTTGGCTGAGTCAGGTCTAAGGTTCATTTCCAGGTCATAATTAAAAATATTAACAGCAAGGGAAATGTTTGTGATGTTAAGTGCCAAGATAAGAGAAACTAAGAAGTAATAAAGGAAAGAAAAGTTTAGAGAGCCACTTTAAAAAGAGAAGTAGATGGAGATAGGACGGAGCTCCCAGCAATGGCAAAGCTGGGTTCTTAGATTACTTGCTCCTATTGCTTTCTCCAGCCCAGCTGAAACACTCCCATCAGCAAAATCCTGTCATTAGATTTAGTGATGGCATCTCCAAGGATAGAGCAACAGTCATGTGCAGGACTGGCTGTATCAGTATCCCTGGGATTACACTGTTTGTACCCTTGCCTCTAGGAAAGAGGATGACTGATGTACAACAGTAGAGGAAGGAGGAGGGAGACTATTGGGAGGGGCAGGAGATGGCAAAATCTGGTGCCCAACATGAAACATTTAAGCCCTAAACTTCTGGGGGATATGATCCTACCCTGCCGTGTTGCTATTTTTTTGCCACAGAATTAAAAAGAAGGACTTTTTCCTGGTGTCACTGCAGGCCACAGAGGATAAATCCCAATGACAGGGCTTAAGTTATGAATATGGGGAATTAGAGATGAGAAGCAAAGCAGCTTATAATGACTCTGCCTTTTGCTCTTTGGATTGCAAGCTTCAGTATTGATTTTGAAATGCCCTGTCTTCATCCTAACAGCTTCTTGAAAATGCAGCTTGAGAGTTTCTTCACCTTGCAGCCTCTTCAGCGTGATTTGATAATGATAAAAAGAGAACACAAAAGCTTTTGCATCAGGTATTATGATATTCATTCATTCCTTTGTTTTCTAAGCACAACCACTGATCTGCTGAGAGGGTCTTGAGAGAGAGATTTCAATTAAATGAGGATAGCCAGCGTTCAACTCAGAGCCTTTATTCCCAACAGTGCCAGTGCAGGATGCCTTGACAACACCTCCTTCAGTCAGTCACCTAAAGTCCAGCCACAGGAGTGCCCTGCAAAAATCCTGCAACAGCTCCAACCTTGCTGCACCAGGTAACACAAAGTTTGTGGAAAGTGGTTACCACCTCCTTGTCACCTTGTTCACAAAGATATTTAGGCAGACTCAGGATGGACTGAGGACTCACACAAGTCTTGCCCCACAACACTACAGACAACACAGGTATCCATATCCTTTTGTATTCCCCTGACCAACACATGGCATGGTAAAAGATGGAGCAGCTCAGAGGGTACTGAAGAGCACATAGGGTTGGCAAAGTTAATTTCATCATCTATTCTGACCCCACATTTGAGGTGAGGCAAGCACATCTCCCACTCAGTTGCAAAACATTTTGAGCTCTTTTTAAAGTGCTTAACCTCTACTACCAAAGTAGCCAAGATGGGCATCTTTGGTGGCACAAAACACCGGGCTGCATCCCTCATAGCTTTTTCCTTTTGCTCTCAGTGTTGTGCAGGTGGGATCTAACTGGTTCCAAAAAGGGAGTGAAATAACTTCTCTGTCAAATAATTCACCTCCTTGGAGAGATAAGGCTGAGAAGGAAAACTAAGGTGAAATAACTTGGCTGAGTTTGCACAGGAGATCAGTGCTGGAGAATGAGAGTCAATTTCCTGGCCTCCCACTCCAATACTCAGCTGCTAGATTGATCCTGCTGTCTTCCAAAAATGAACTTCACTACTCAAGGACAGACAGTGAGGTTTCCTGTGGATTTTCACTTTCCTCTCTGTGTTTTTCCTCAACAAAAGAAAAGCCATTAATATTCAATCATTCCTGCATGTAAGATGCAGTTGCTAAAATGGTTTTGCACTTAACAGCCTCCAGTTGTAGACTAAATTGATGACACTTAAAACATGCCCAGGAGCCATAGCAGAATGATCCTATTACAGCAGTGCCTTAGTAATGTTGTGTTAGTTAAGGTTATGTTGGCTGGTTCTGAGGGTTTATAACCCAGCTGTGAATATATTCTCCAGGCTGGGACCAGTTGCCAAGGGGATTTATTCCTGCAGCGAATCATATGGCCTTTTGGGTTGGTTTTTTTTTTTCTTTTCTAGCTACTTTAGATCACAATTTTGTCTGTTTCTTTTTAAGATACAACATAAAAAGAAAAAGAATAAAACATCCCTCTGTCATGAGGCTAGTAGGAGCTGTACTATATTGCAAGCTAGAGTTAACCTACCTCAGGCAATCCCTACCCCATGCCAATATCCAAGTACTCCCCAGCCTTTAACATGAAGGATATCAGTGCTGCTTTCACTGCTTTTTTTATAAGAGAGCTGAGGTTTTCCAGGAATTAAATCACGATTGGTTGTGTGGGAAACCTCAGTGACAGACTGAGCATCTCTGAAGGGTGAGCCAACTCCATAGGCACTAAACCTCCTCTTTTTCCACCTGCTTTAAAGACTTTCAAACTACAGCTTGAATGATTTCTCCCCTGCACGAGGGATTTTTTTTTTCTTCTACAAAGAAAATTTTGGTTACAGTTCTATTTGACAGAGCTTTCTGAGTGGTTTCCAGGAGGTAATGTTTTAAAAACTGATTTGGCCTATAAAAGGAGACTTAAAACCCAAGGCACACACATACCTACTGTCACTTACCAAGCCAGACTTGTGTGCAAGAACAAGAAAGCCATGAAGTGAGATATAGTAGGGAGTAAAAGGACATAAGGAACAAAGGCCTATTTGGATGGAGCAATTCAAAATGTTCCTCTCACCGTGGTCAACCCAACAGCAGAACAAGCTCCCCAAGAGCTGGAGCTGATGGAAAATTTAACTGAATACATTTTCCATCTATAACCAGTGTCAGAACCAAATATTTGCTGAATGCAGAGCAAACATATTGGGTACAATTCCAGACAGATGACCTGCTGAAATACAGGACCTGAATTTCATCGTGTTGACATTGACTCTGGTAGTATGTCAGTGAAAGGAGGGTGCAACCTGCCACCATTCTGCTGGGGTTGCATTTTGCACCCATGCTGACTGAGACAGGCGTGAAGTGCTCCACAAAGCTTCGAGCACCACACTCCATCCAACAAGGCAGGTCCTGCTCTCCATCTGCCACCCTCCACAAAGCCCTTGCACTTCCCTTGCACCTCACAGCTCTCAGCAGCTCTGAGAGGGCCGCTCAGTTTGCACCAGCCTCAGAGGAGATGGGATCTGGATTCACGTGGCATCTGTCATCTGAACGGTGGCTGACTGAGGATGACCCTGCCGTGGTGCCTTCACATGCTGGCATCTGCTAAGGGGAAATGGCAACAGGGCAGAGTGGGAAAGGCAGCAGAGGTGGGGCTGCTCAGCCTGGAGAAGAGGAAGTTGTGTGGAGACCTCATAGCAACATTCCAGTATGTGAGGGGGGCCCAGGGGGAGGCTGGACAGGGGGTCTTCTGCAGTGATAGGACAAGGAGTAAAGGGTACAAATCGTAATACAAGAAATTTAGGTTAGATATCAGGAAGAAAATTTTTACTGTGAGACACTGGCACAGATTTCCCGGGGAGGTTGTGGATGCCCCAATCCTGGCAGTTCTCAAAGCCAGGCTGGATAAGACCTTGAGCAACCTGGTCTGGTGGGAGGTAACCCTGCCCATGGCAGGGAGAGGTTGGGAGTAGATGGTCTCTAAGATCCATTCCAACCCCTCAACATTCCATGATTCTGTGATTCCATGAGAGGCAGCCAGAATATCAGAGAATAATGAGGAAAATGGTCCTTCTTATATAATTATCAAATGGACAAGTCCAAATCTTCACCCAGGCCTTTTCCTCATCCATCTGCGTGTTGTTCCTGCCTTGGCTGAGTCTCCTGACAGCAGGTAAGCTGCTAAGGCAGAGGGTATAGGATCTTTCCATCTTCATCCATGCAGAGAGATCAGTGAAAACAACAAAACAGTTATTAATTCTCCCTGGGATTTTAAAGCCTAAGTTCCACAAGACACATTTTCTTCAGCTGCTTTAGCTCTCATTTAACATGCTGTTTGCCTTTGAGGGGTCCAAATGGCCCTTTCAAATTCAGCATTTGAGGCCAGGGATGACAAGTGATAAAAATAATATTTTTCATGTTACCAACACTTTTCATTCAGAAGGCTCTCAAATTGGTTTTAGAAATAGTATGGCTTCCCTTCATCCAGCACCAAAATGAACCTGCCTCCAAGGTGGAACAAAGGACCCATCAGTGCAAGGTGGCAGTACACAGCAATTTAGGGCAGGAAGTCCAGAATTATATGCCCCACTGAAGGCAGAGGGTCAAGTAAAGTTGGCTGAAAGCACATCCTGAAT
Organism: Molothrus aeneus; assembly: GCF_037042795.1. NCBI lineage: Eukaryota > Metazoa > Chordata > Aves > Passeriformes > Icteridae > Molothrus > Molothrus aeneus. Next base: position 2,792,346 of record NC_089680.1, read on the forward strand.
AAGAGCCTGGACAAAACATCATCACCAGCTCCAGCTCAGGAGGGAAAGTGCAATGGGATCATCACTCACTAGAGAAGGTCAGAGCCCCAATCTTTACGTCTTGAACTGGGGCAGGGCACTGTGTTAATGCTCACATTCAGAAGTGCCTCAAAAGAAAAGGAAAAAAGGCAATTTGCTGACTGCACTTCTGAAGCCTTTGCTGCAACAAAAAGAAAGGGCACTATGAGTTTTTTGGTCTCCCTTTTCCGGTAGAAAGGAAAGGTTCTATTGAACTTCAGTCTACACTGTGCTACACTTTACAGGAAGCCCAACCCACTCTGAAATTAATATGAACAGTAAGAGGAGGCCATAAGGCGGAAAACTCTTGAAGTGAGTACAAGACTATTCATAAAATGAGTGAGAAAAGGAAATAGGTGATTATAAAAGGTCATTAGAAATGTCAGCTTACAAATGGCATTGTGTGAAGGGAGGTGTAACCCACTGCAAGACCTACCACAGTTGAACTTGCAGAGGACACCCATAACTTCAATCTCTTTTGTTCAGAGGTTTACATTTAGGAAATTTCTTTCATAATACTATCACTTCAAAACTTACATAAATCCAAAGAATGGGGACTAATCCATACAGCTTCCATTCCCAACAGATGAATGAAACTAAAAAACTTTCCCAGCCACCAGGAATTCAGATGCTCAGCAGCAGATCCAGCAATTACCTGGACACAGCTGCTGGATGAAATTGGGAGGTCCTGAGAAAAGGCATGTGGGGCATCTGTTGTTCAAACACCTCCTGCCCCCAGCCAGATCCCATTGAGAGGATTCCAGCTTTTATAAAACATTTCAGAGATTAAATTTTCTGCAGCATTTTGGTTCACCAAGTGAAACTTCTTTCCCCTTAGAGCACCACCAGCAGCAAGCGAATGGATAAGTGAAGGTGATCCATCTGGCTAAATACAACACCTGAATCATGGGAGGCTGAAACACTCTGACGTGGCAGGAAGAACAAGATGCACAAGTATTACATGAGTATTTTGAACACTAAAAATTTAATTGGTTAGATAAGCATAATGACAGAGGTATAAGGGTTGCTTTTAACAGGCACCAGATCCAAAAGGGATGTGTTTATCAGTGGTGCTATATATAACACTTCTATGAGTTCTCAGTAACTGGAACACTTTCCTACAGTTCCAAGTTCTTTGTATGATCTTCTACCCTGCTTCATTATATCAGCAAAGTATTTTTAAGAGCCCTTTACTGCCCAGATACCACAGACATTTAACAGTCTCTCTTTAAATTTTACTTCTTGTTTTAGGTCTTTATAACCTGTGCAGAATCCAATGATTTTCCAAGCAGAGATTCAAACTCTGACATAAATGTGGGCACAGGAGATGGTGGACAGCACACACTCACTCCTACAATTCTCTTCTCCTGCTTCATTCCACCCATGTAATTCCAAGTTAGCCAATGCTTGCACTTATTTTTATTACTCTTATTTCTTTTAGCTGAGAGAAACATTAACTGAGGGGGTGTGATCCAGATTTGCTCAGATGAAGTACAGGAGCCTTTGCACTCCTTCATTTCATGCCTCAGTGCATTTCTTGCTAACAAGTGGAAGAAATGCAAGGGAGAGCCAGCAAGGTTAAGGCAGATTCTCCAAAATTTGGTCTCCGTCCTCTCCTATGCCCTCGGCAGATATAACAGTGCTGGCTGCCAAAGGAACTTAGCCCTGACACAATTCAGCCCAGGACAGTTAGCTATTTAAAGAGGAGGGTTTATTTTACACACTTTTCACCCTCCTCCTCTACAACCTCCTCCCCTGTTTTTTTAAGATGTGAAATTATCAGTAGCCCTGAACATGTAAAATTTCACAGCAGCTTACCAGACAGTTTGTATTGGTGCCTTCATCTTTGCTGTTACTTTTATTCTTCTATAAATTCCTTCAACCATTAAACAGTGTTATTCCCACAACAATTTTGGCAAAGATCAAAATAACGTGGCAGGTTTGCTCCAATTTTCTACTGCTACCAGACAGGTAATGAAGAGCTAGATGGAGACAAAAGATGTTTTCCTTTCCTTTTCTGTCCTAAAGGATTTTGCCCCGGAATTCCACATAGTCAGTGAGAACATTTTAGAAAGTAATTAAGGTAGACTTTGTGGGGTGAGAAGGTTGTGGAGATTGGTTTCAGCCCAGTACTTAAGTCATTGTGCTTTTGCTGAAACAATGACAACATCAATGGATAGTACAGCCTCACCTTTTTAAAATTAACCTGAAACTGCTAGGGAAATAATTATGAATAAACTACTACCAGAATAATTATGAATTAAAATACTGTTTACTCTCAGTAGACCTCTGGTGACTGAAAGCTCTGTTCTGACATATATATATATATATATATATATATATATATATATATATATACATACATACATACGATTCTGCAAACCCCAGTCCAGTGACTAGGAGAGAGAAGTTTGACTTCTCACAACTGTTTTTTGCACAAGCTGAACATGCCTCACCTCAACAGTGCAGTGTTTTCTTCAAGAAATACAGAAATCCTCAGAAAGGGGGCTTGATTTAGGCTCTGCTTGGTGCCACTGAAGTCCCAGGGAGCTAAGCTCTTGGTTAGTCTCACCAGCTCTTGAATCCTGCTGCAACCAGGATCTTAAAATGGATCTTAAAATCCTATCCTTGCGAGGACTGCACATGCATTAGATTGTATTGAAATCTACTTTGGTTTGAAAAGAAGAACAAATTAGTAGACAAATAAAAAAAGTCTGAGAGAGATTATTTAATCCCTAACACTGAGTTCAACCTTTGGAAAGAGTCAAAATCTCGTGAGGCTTCAGGGGAAAGGAGGACACTCAGATGAGGCCGAAGCAGCCCACAGGGGAAGCTGCCTATTTCATTTCTGGAACATGGGCCATGTGCATCTATTTTTAGCTTTGAACTGAGTTCCTCTGCCTCCTGCCAGAAGTCCTGAGCCCTGTGCTGGTGCAACGAAAGCAGTGGCTCAGCCATTCTCTAATAGCTTTTACTTCTTAATAAAGAGCAGCACTTAGGCAAAGGATGAGGTTACTGTCGGAGGGGTCATGATTAATAATGATTAATCTGATCCTTGCCAACATGAACTGGATCCACCATTCACTAAATAATTACTCTGCAGCATGGATACCATTTCCAGAGGAGGCACATGTTTGTCATATTAAAACCAAGACCAAATACAGGGAAGGAAAAGGGGATCTGACTTCTCAGTAACACTTGATCTCACAGGAACCACCGTAAAAGTTAAGCAAAGGGAGGGGGGGAAAGAAGGAAAAAAACCCCCTACAACAACAACTGAAAATCAAAGTATAAAAGCAGTTAAACACTGATGAGTCACCCACCTTCTTTCGGGAGAAGCAATGGAAAGCAAATAAAACTAAACCCTCAGAAGGGAAAGCTGCACGTGCTGAGGATATGGTGCACTCTGCTACTTCTGGCTCATAACCTTATGCATAACTCTAATATGCACATTATTTGCCCACCCACACATTTCCCTCCTGTTCTTAAATTACATTTTTGTTTTCCTCAGAAAGCACACAAATGAAATTGCTCCCTGGGAAACATCTTTCCTTCTTTATGTTAGTACGCTACTTGGCACAAAGAAATTCTAGTCCAGGACTGTCATTCTTAAACAACAATGCCTCTAAAATAATAAGAAACATTATAACTTTATAACATTATGGGGAAGCATAAGCTAATGGAAATCTAATAAGCACTCCAAAGGGCATATATGAGCCTTACAATTATAGCAGGATGCTTGTGGTGCAGAGACTTGGTTCTGGGCCTCAGAGCATGGATAAATTTTACTCCCACAAAGCACACAAACAACAAGCAATGGTGCCAAAGGCAGACAAGGATATGGGGGTTTTGCTTGCAAGAGGTGACCTTACCTGGGGACACCTCTCCATCATCTTGCTTCACTGGCCCAAAGCTTCCTCAAGACCATCCATAGGGGATGCTACTCGAGTTTTTCAGTGCACTCAGCTCTATTCCCTTTGAGGTTTTCAAAGCTTTGGTGGGATTTATATTGCACTGCTTACCCTACCACAGGGCTTGATTTGGACTGGGAGGCCACAACACAGACCACCAGTCCCTCTCCTTGGCTGGTGCAAATCCAACAGGAAGGTTGGGTTCCTTGTGCCTGTTGTGAAATCCCAGCCCTGTGTAAGCCCATTTGGACTTCTGCCCTTGACAGGTCCAGGTTTTACACACTGGTGACTTGCAACATGGAAAATACCATGCAGATAGTTGGTGTCTTTGCCAAACTCAGGGAAGCAGGGCGCAGGTCAAGAGGTGCCATTGCTTTTAGAGGCATCCTGGAGAACCACAGAATCACAGAATGTTCTGAGTTGAAAAACTCCCACTAAGGTCATCAAGTGCAACTCTTAGCCCTGCACAGACAATCCCACCCTGTGCATCCCTGAGAGCATTGTCCAAACCCTCCTGGGTCTCTGGCAGCCTCAGGGCTGTGCCCATTCCCTGGGGAGCCTGGGCAGTGCCAGCACCCTCTGTGGGAAGAGCCTTTTCCTGATATCCAACCTAAATCTCCTCTGGTTCAGCTTCATGCTGCTTTCTCAAGTCCTGTCTGCTCACAAGAGTGAAGAGATCAGTGTCTGCCCCTCCTCTTCCTCTCACAAAGAAGTTTTAACTACAATGAGGTCTCCCCTAAGTCTCCTCCAGGCTGAAGTAGGAAATGTTGGTAAATTAAATCCGTGGCAATGAGGCTATGATTTGGTTCAGCTGGGGCAGTGTGTTTAGGATTTTTTTGCCAGTTTCCAAATTCACTTGAAGTAATGAAAGAAAAATCAGCTCTTTGCAAAACACCACCTCTCATAAATTTCAGCTGAAAAGTAGTTGGTGACTTTAAAACCAAGCCTTTAAATAGCTAATGGTATAAAAGCCACATACCTATTTATGCATACATTCATGCAAATGAAAACTAAGTTGCATTTTCACAAAACTTTACAGACCCCCAGAGTGAAACACAAAGCAATGCAGGGGATAAAAAAAAAAAGGTCCCAACAACAATAACAATAATGAAGGTAAATCTTTAAAATCTGAGACAGAGTGCAGGAGGTAGGGGTAGAGCTCTGCAAACAAAACTAAATCCAGTGCACTGTTTTTCCCCTTCACAAAGTGAAACAAGCTGTTCCTAAAAAAATGCTTCCTTGGTTTTCTGGCAATTAGTGTCCTGGAGGATTAGCCTACAATCATCAGCAAGTGTTTGCCTTTCCCAGCCAATGTCACCATAGAAGTCTGTGTTTATCTACAAGGCCCAGGGGACAATTTATAAGCTGAGCTGAGGTCCTGCATTCACAGACAAATCTTCCACACTGCCACCCACCCTCCTGTACTAGCTTCCTCCCCATCTACCTCCTATCCCCTGAACTATAGACAGGACCCTGCCAGGAGCATGAAGAATGAGCTTTGCAGCCTCTGAAGCAAGCACTTGCCCAACAGTTTATGTTGATACAGCAAATAAAGAAGTACTGATATATATGATCAACACATCATCAGGCATCAAAAATTAGATTTCAGGAAGTAACTGAATGCAAAAAATATTTTATCACTGTTCCAGAAACCATCAAGGAGAATGGGATATTTTTTCCCCCTCTGAAAACTGTTGCCTACACTCTAATTAAAATATTGCCATTTGTGAGTTTGAGGTCTACTACCAAGGGTTTGCTAGAGATAGTGCTTTGTAAAACCTCTCTGCAACTAAAATCTTCCAACTTTATTTCTAATCAATGCTACCAGTGCTTTAACAGTGTTCATGTCCCCTTAAAGTAATTCAACCAGAGTACATCAAAATACAAAAGAGTAAGATTAGTAAGAGTGCTTATTTCTAAATTAATTTTCCCCTGATGTGTTAGAACCTCAAAATGAGAATATTAAGCTTGCATTTGAGAGAATGGGAAGATAGTCTTTTAAAGAAAAGTAATATGAATCCTTGATGGTAAACTGATGATACAGCTCATGACAATTTATTTCTTAATTTGAAAATTCTAATAAAAGCACCAAAGCAAAACAAAGCAAATCAATGAAAGACTTAGTTCTAGAAAGAATTCATAAGTGTGACCAACAGTCCTCACAACAGGGAATACTGCAGAACAGGTATATTGATGGATGGATAGGTTTATAAATAAGATAGATCTGTTCTCAAATCTCAAACATTAACAAGACAAGGCTTTGAGACACTATTATTAATTAAAGTTGATGAACATGCCTGTTGAAGGTGAAAACCACTTTTCTCCCTGAGAATTCATCTCTTTTCCTTTCAGGAAACTATCAGGAGTTTCTGGACCTTCATGGACACAGTTTGAATCTGCCCCAGGTCTAAACCCAGTCACAGGTTGTCCTCAAGATACATTAGGGAGCAAAGTTATTTGGTAATTGAGACCAGCTGCTTCACTCTGCCACATTTAACATTGGGTGACCTGATTTTATAAAATGTTTATACTCAAACCAAATTTTGTTTCATCTTTGGAAAAAATGATCTCCAGATTCAAACTCATCTTTAGCTATGAAGACAGGGGGCCATAAGGACTAAAAAAATATTGTCAGGGATGAACTTGGCTAGTCTGAATAAGTGCCAAGTGGTAGGGGGAAGGAAGAGACCACCAGCTGGCTGTTATTCCAAGCACAGTCCATCTCACTTGCAATTACTGAACCCTACCAGTGATCCCATCAATGTCAATTTGACCAATTTTAGAATAAGGGGCCATTCATTCCAAGTAATGAATATTGAAACCTGGCCATCGGTTTGTGAACAAATGTCATGAGGAACCCCAATAAAGAATGTCCTTGTGATGGTGTCACTTCGGAACAAAAGCATGCAATGAACTACCACCCATCCAGGCAGCTACAGTAGGAGACCAAAGGTTGCATGCATTTAGCCAGCAAGGAAAAGCAATATTCTTTAAGAGAGGCATTGCCTGGAGTGGATTCTTATAAAGAAACAGAATTCATGAATAAATAAACCAGATGGGAATAAGCCAGGCTAGGGAATTAACATCTCCTAGTGCAATGAATCCTCAACCTTGCTTGAGGGTTTTTCTACAAGTAACAAACACAAAAACATTAATGTTGTACCATTGTCAATCATGCCAAGGACTCTGTTTGTGTCCAGGAATTCTGATATGCAACAACGCAGATCAAATCCACCAGATGTTAAGACATTCTCAGATTTCACCAGTTAAGGTACATATTGACTGACCTGATCTGAGTCTTTCACTTGAGAATTTTTCCCTTTTCTGCAACCACAACTCATAAGCAGTTTTGAATCTCCAATGACTTTTCCCTATAAGAGATAAGGAAGGAAAAACATCAGCACAATCTGAACCACTGAAGACCAAGAGGGCTTGTATTTGTGATCAGGAGCAGGGGAAGAAAGGGCAGTCTGTGGACTCTTCCTGTACTGCTGGGAAGTTGACTTTCACAGAGGGGGAGCTGCCAATCTGCCAAGAAGACTTCCCCAAAGGATAATATCCCAACATTAGGGAAGTCACACAGAGGCAGAAGGAAGGCAAGGTGTGTGGAAAGCAACACTGGGAAAGGAAAGCTGAAAAGAAACATGTTATTTTAACCCATGGTTTTTATACACTTGCATGAACAGGGACATGTCTAGCATACTCACCCAAATACCAAACAGCAGTGACTTGAGAAAAAGCTCATACACTACTTCTTCTGTTCACCTTTACCAAATTAATGCCTACTTGCTTCTAATGTGCCCAGATTTGGTGAAATAAAGTCGTCAGGAGAGACTTGCTCCCAGTAGAACATGGGGTCCACATCACCCCTGGTAAACCCATGCCAGGAATCCAAGGTCACCTAACGCTGCTGGTGCAGACTCTGCAATGTCTGTGACATAGACTCACAGAATGTTTGGATTGGAAGGGACCTTAGTGATCACCCTGTTCCACCTCCTCCCGTGGGCAGGGACATATTCCCCTCAACCAAGTTGCTCGAAGCTCTGTCCAGTCTGGTCTTGGATACTTCCAGGGATTGATGCTCAAACCAACAGAGATTTGCAAAGACACAGAGTCCACTCACTGTCCTTTTACCTGTAACCAACAGTCTGAGAGAGAAGCTGACCTCAGACACCTTTGTTTTTGTTGAAAACCCATCAGACTGACTGAATATGATCCAAGCAGCAAGGTTCCTCATGTTAACAGGGTTCTTTTCTGGGGATTATTTGTCACTTTGGTTCTTCACCAAAGTATTTTTGTTGCTTGATATCATCTTGATAAATCACCATGGCAAAAAGGAGTTGGGATTCCAGACTTGGTCAAAATGCTGCTTGAATTTAAACTGCATGGAGTCAAAAAGAGACAGTGAAGTCCCCACAAACGTATCACAATTACTTGTTTTTCCATAGGCATGCACACAAAGACATTGCCTACTTCCAGACTTTTGCTGTCCACAGCTGAAAAATAAACAATCTTGGCAACTGCTGGGGAATGGAGAGAGAATCTGCTTGTGTGCAGCCATGAACAGTCATGAGATTTCAACTGGATTAATTTATATAGAAAAGAAGATCCCAACACAGTCAGTGAGTTTAACCAAGTGGAAGTGCTCTGCCCTAAATGATGAGGAAGGGAAAGGGCACAATTAAAAGGAATTGCAGCCACTGCTCAATGTCAGGGCACAGCAGAGAGACGACCCTTGGTAGCAGGAATTAAAAACAGGCAGATAAACTTTTGGTCACCTTGGGAGAGTCTGCAACCTGCCAGGTGTGGAGAGGTCTCTTGCTTGGTGAGCTCAGCATCTCACAAATCTCACCAAGGTCAGATAATGTGCAGAAAATATATCTTTTTCTCTCTTTCCAAAACAGAAGCTGGGAAAAACTACGACGCTGAAAAGGTTGTACTGATACTTAATCTGAAAACTACCCAAAATGCCTTATGTTTGGGCTGTTGATTACAAACTGGCAGACTCTGAGGTTTTCAGGGGACTACTTCCAACTGGCCTCCTCTGCCTGTGACTCCCATCTGTCAAAGGTGTTTCACTCTTGCCCCCATTACTACAATCCTTCAACAACTGGTCTGCAATCTATTAAAGTATTTTTTTTTTCTCAGAAAGAAGTGCTTAAACTGTAAGTTAAAGCAAGTGTATTAAAATGCTGTGTTAGAGACAGGAAACTGAGGCACAGGGAGAGACCCCTTTGTCTAACCACAGAGTATCTTCTAGACACTCCACAGCATATGAGACAAGTTGGAACTATAAAAAGAACTAGGAAAGACTCACACATTTCCCAAAAGGCCACTGGATGCCTTGGGGTGGCTATAGCATAAACACACACTTGTGGTAAGGAAACTATGTCCACATATGTCTCATTTGCGCTCAGCTTGTCCCACTGTCCTCTGCAAAGTTGTTATGTCAAATAAGATAATCCAATCCTTCTTTAACCACAAGCCAAGGGAAAAAACTCCCATTTTTAGATCCTTCTATGGGTCTAATGCCACCTCAGCTCATGGCAAACCATGGCCATGTTCTTCTGCCCAAACAGAAGTATCACCAGTTTTGTTTAACAGAGAGATGTTACAAGATGTTGCCCATAACCACCTGGAAAATCAAGAGTACAAGGGAAATATGAACCCAGAACTTGAGAGTTTTTTCCTTTTCCTCTGACACTAGAAGAATTAAAGGGCTATTCAATTCCCTAAGAAAATGAAAGCAATGCGCTGGATAAATAATCCCACCTCCTTTTCCAGCTGCAGATGCACCTCTCTTAATGTGCTTTGGATGAATGAGCTACTACCTCCACCTTATTTTAGGAAAGCTCCTTATGAGCAGATGATTAATTTGCAGATAGGTGTCTAACATTAGGCAGCTAAGTTGAAAGGCAAAAGGGAAAGAAAAAAAAAAAAAGCATATGGACAACATTTGCAGCCAGTCGCAACTCTGTTCCAGAGCAGATGGAGGCCTTGTCATTCAGGGGTTTCCTCACATACACCAAGCAGTTCAGTGGGGATAGGGAAAGGGGCTTCTGTTTGGATGCTTCTGTCTGGAACCAGATTAGAGGAAAGCATGCTTTTCCACAGCACACGCCTTGTGTTACATTAAACATGCATGTGCAACTTCAGCTTTTATTCAGCGATCTGAAACAGAGCCCTACAGGGTGCTAAGGGTTAGGGAGTTTTTGTTTGTTTATCTGTATGTTATTTTACAGTTTCTAGTGCCCAAGGAGTCCATTAAGAAATTAAAACACCTCGCTGGGGCTATCCTACTGTGGTTGTTGCCTCCCAATATTCCCCTCCTTTCTTCATCCAGCAGTGCTTGATGCTCACAGGTGAAAGAGAGAATACCAAAAAGAGAGGAGCCTCATCTGACTGGGTATAGATGTTTGGTCTTAATTCAATGAGAATAATTTCTATGTTTCCTGGCTTTTTAGGAACATGAGTTGCTATTGTTTAGAAGCAGGTAGGCACAAGGTTTTCCAACAGGGAAGATCGCTTTGCCTTCTGCTGACTCACATCCACTGCCAGACATCACCCTTCCCAAGGCAAAAGAGCAAGAAGGCTCCTTGACATATGTCCTATTATCCACCTCTTACAGGGAATCTGGCTGGCCTCACCCACCTCCTTGCACCATGGGCTCCAGCAGTTGGCCAAAGTTTGCAGAAAAATGAAAAAAAAAAAAAAACCGTAATAATAGTAACAGGCTTAATTATCTCAGCTGCACGGGTGACAGGAGCTGAGCAGTTGCCAGTTTTAACAGCCTGTGGTCGAGAAAAACTGAACTGCATCACCCAGAAGTCAAATGAGGGTCGGTCACAACTCGTTTCACGCCAGCAGCTCCAGGGGAGGCGCAGGGCACACACAAATCACGGTGGCGTTGCCCAGAGCCATCCCGTGTGGAGCTGCCAGCCCCGCTTAAAGGAGTCAGACACGAGGCACATGGCACCAGCCGGCCTCCAGGGAGCTGCCAGGCTCTGTGCTCTGGAGTTGCTGGCTGGCATTGACAGTAGGATCCTGTCTTCCAAGTCTGTGGCTGGAAAGCTCAGCTCCAGAGGTGGGCTTGGCTAAGCACTGTGCCATGCACCTTGCAGAAGCTGACAGGTCCAGCTGGGCTCTAACCTGCTTGGTTTTCATTAGCCTTTCTCTCTTTTGAGCAACGGCAATTGAAAATACTGGAAGCAGCTTTTTCCCTAGGGAGCTGGCACAACCACTCAGAGGGTGGTTGGGCACTGGAACCACCCCAGAGAAGGCCTCAAGTCTGCCAGAGTCCAAAAAGCATTTGGACAAGGTTCTTAGGCACACAGTGTGATCCTTCAGGCTGTCCTGTGCAGGGCCAGGACTTGGACTCGATGATCCTTGTGAGTCCCTTCCAACGTGGGATGGCATTCTTTGAGCCTATGTATAGCACTGCAACAGCAAACTCTAAAAATCCCCCTGGCTGCATAAACACCATTAGGAAGAACAACACATTCAGTGTTTGTTATGTTTTTTTTGCTGTTCTGTCAGGGTGATCCACACATTTTGAAGAACCAGTACCCAAGTGCCTACAGTGGTAGAGTGGGAGAGAAGGGGGGAAAGGAAGGGAAACAAGAACTGAATCCAAGGTGGAGGCAAGCAGCAGTACAACAGACAGCTGGTGTTTGGGTGGTGGTAAATCACCCTGAAATGAGCCTCTTCCCTCAGCTCAATGAGGCCTAAACAACAAAGGAAGGCACAGCTTGCAGCCGGACAGCCTGCTAGCCAACCACAGACACACATGACAGCTTCATTCAGGAGCCCGGAGTCAATACAAAAGCTCCGAAATCAATCCGACATCCTGCGACCTCAAACAATGCGCCAAATCTTCTCAGAATTGGAGCCCCAAATGAGGGGGAGCAGCATTCAAGGGAGATCAAAACGCAGGGCTGGCATTGAAAGGGACTAAAAAGGAGAAGAATGTTCCCAGTTTATTAATGGTGAGGTCTGGCCGGCTGCATCCCAGCCACCATAGGTTACGTTCATTAAAGGGCAGCGCTTTGCACATATTATGCAGAGCGCCTGGAGAGTATGTGTTGTGTGCGTGTGTCCGCCAGCGTGCCCCTCACTTGCTAGAGATCAGGATGTGCCTTTCTGCTTAGCACTGTTGTCTCCATCAGAAATTCCTCCTGTGTGAACTGCAAACGGGGTTTTTTCCCACTTGAGCGACTGTATGGGCACAGACGCGCACACGTACGCACGCTCGCTCTCATCCCTGAGCCTGAAAAGCATAAAGGAACTCAGACAGACTCTTTCCAACTTAAAAAAAAAAAAAAAAGGAAAGAAAAAAAAAAAAGACAGCATTTCCCATCCCCTTCCCTCCTGGCCATACTTTCAGCTCATACACACAAAATCTATTACAAAAGACCAAAGCATTATATGATTGCCACTACTGCTGATGGAGTTGATTGCTCCATAAACCCCACTCCTAACGTGCCATAAAAGACTTGGTCCCACAGCACAACAAATCCACAAAGGAGAGCAAAGGAAAAAAAAAGAAAATCTGCTTCAGTCCCTGGAGTTGTCCCCTCCGGGTAGGATTGCCCCTGCTGGGGGAGTTTCACTTGCAGAATCTGTCTCACAGCACTCCACAAAAATGGCACCCTTCCCCCTTCAGCAACAAAAAGGCCAAGCAAATCCTTTTTATCAGCTTCCCTTTGAAGGCAGGTGGAAAAGTATAATATAGACATACACAGGGAAAAAAAAATATCATTTGCAAAAGTACTGTTTGGATTTGCGTGTCCTAATTATCTTTTTTTCAGCTGCCACATTTAAAAGAATCAGACCTTGAAAGTTTTATCCTTCTCAGATGCACAGCCCAAGACGAAGGGCTTGCTAGAGGAGGTCAGACTTGAAAAATATTTTTTTTTTGTGCTGAAATGTGAGTAGATGAAGAGAAAGGACTGAAATTTTCAAAGCTATCTATGGGTCTTGATGCACACTTCCCATGAGTTTTTACTGAAGACATGTCAAAGTCTAATCACCTTAGCTTTTCATGTGTCACACTGATCTGTTATTCAGAACAGACATGGCTCAGGAAGTGAGAAAGCTTTCTCAAAATTTGGAGAATCTTACACAAACAGAAACTGAAAACATTAAGTGCTCCATAGGATGCAGCAAGTCCCATATATTTTATCTCAAAATTAGGGGGAAAAAATCAGAAAAATTGTACAGGCTCCATGCCTGGAAGTGTTCAAGCCCAGGTTGGATGGGGCTGTGAGCAATGCCAGTGGAAGGTGTGGAAGGTGTCCCTGCCTGTGGCAGGAGGTTGAAACCAGATGATCTTTAAGGTCCCTTCCAACTCAAACTGTTCTATGATTCAATTAAATGAATGTCAAGGGTCCACAAAATATCTTTATACTTATTCACACTTTATTCACACTGTCACAAGTCTACACTGTTATTGTGACCACTCTGGAGTCTTTGAAGACCACAAGTATGACCTCTGTCTCCTCCTTTGAGAAGATATGCCAAATTTTACTTTGTGGCAATGTCATACAGATGCCAGAGGGCAACTGGTCAAAGACAAATGCAGCAGATGCAAACAAGCTTTTTCCAGGTAGGATGGAGGGTCACCTCTAAGGGCAAGACAAGATGGGGTGATGTCCAAACCCAGGCAAGAAGACTGGAGCAGTCCTCACCTGGTTTACCAACAGTAAGTCAAAAAAACTCTCCAGTAGCATTTGTAGAAAGAGGAAAACTGCATGCAGTGTGGGTGAGTGCCCAAATATGTGCTAGATGAATGGTAGGAAATGATGGAGGCTGCAACAATTACTGGCACTGCAGATGAAAGAGAGTCTGCAGGGATCAAATAGAAAAAGATTCAAAATTAGATTTTTTTTTGTGAGGGTAATAAAAGTGGAAACATTTTTTTCAGCTAACTAGTGAGTCTAAATGTGCAGTTTTCAAATTCAGGAAAACTGAGCTTTTATTTGGATGAACTGCCTTTCTTGTTTTGTTTTGTTTTATCTTGCCTGCTTTAAACTCTGCTATTTAAATAATTTAACAATCTATCTTAAATATTTCACCAATAAATCACAGGCTTGTGTTTCTATTTCACGTTAAAACTAATCAGTGGAGGAGTGCCTGAGCTGTAAGTTAAAATTCTGCTCCACCAAGCCAGTGATGCATAATCATTTCTGTGCAGAATCTCTAGTGAATAAAAACTTCTCTGCAGAATTAAAGCCATATAAAAAGTTCTTTGTGCAGGTTTAGAGCGCAACTGCTGCCCAGGATCATCTGCATCCTGCCAACAGAATCAGGATTTCCAGAGCTGATTGGTGTGTAGAGTTTTCCCACCCTGGCAAGCACAAGCATGGAGCTCAGAGGTGAATCTCAGACAGGGGCACATTGAGATGGAGTCCCACCCACCAGTCAGGATGCTGATAACATGCACAGAGCTCCAAATGGTCCATGTGTGTGATGATTGTATTGGGATTCCATGCTTGTTCTCATCAAAGAGGAGCAAATAGAACAAAATTATTATGTTGTTGGCCAAAATGGGTGTTTTTTTAAGAAAACCTCTAGAATTAAGGTGTTAAGAATATGTACCAAGGAACACCAAACCTACTAAGCATCAGCAGGAATAAGACTTCTCAAGTTCCTAAATTGTGTAGCCATTTTAAACTACATTTCTGTGAAGATGAGATTCAAAAGCAAAACATTTACAAAAAGTAATAAAAGTACACCTAGCTCTCCTCACTCTCTACCAAAGTCTGAGTACATCAAAACAAAGACAGGAAGCCTCATATATCTATAATTTAGTGTAATTCCCTCTAATTTTCTTCCTAAATCACTCAGGACACATTTAAGGCAAGACTTCCTTTGGTCTTAGTCAACAAAATCCAAAATGCATGAACGATGTGAATAGATAGCCAGAAACTGATAGCTTGCACATTGAGTCCAAAAAGTAAATTGAGACCGAGAAAAAAGAAGGCCAAAACAAAAGAGAAGGGAAAAGGGAAATCACTGTCAACTACATTGTTATTAAGCTGCCTTTAATTTTGTTTTGTGTCAACTTTTTATCTTGTTTTGTTTCAAAACTTAAGAAGTTATGCCTTTTGCTTCAAAGGACTATTTAGTGGGTGACCTCACTTTGATGCCCATAGGAGCAAAACATACACAATCCTATTTGCAAAGGAAAAAACATCATCTGGGCAGCACAACTCCTCTTCTGCAGCTGGGCAAAAAAGCCCTCCACATCCCAGGTCCTAAACCTGGCTGGAGCTTGCCTGGGACAGGGGGAGTGAGGTGGAAATCAGAGACATGTCCTCCTCCTCCTCCTCCTTGTTTGAGGCAGACATCCCCATCTCTCCTTCCCATGTGCAGCCAACAAGACTTCCTGCACCAACTGACTCGGAAACAGCTAATTTACTGCTTTGTGTCAGGAATGCAGCCAAGGTTTCAGTCCCCTGTGCCCCGGACTCCTCTCAGCTGGGCTGCTTCATCTCAAAAAGGGTCTTCCCTTCCTCCTGCCCCTCCCCTGCAACACACACTCCTCCTCCTCTTCTGCTTTTGTAACTTATCTCCCTGCAAGCCACTTCCCAACAGGAGTTGAAATTAAACAGGCTGCCCATATGCCATGGCTCACTTGTTGTCTGTTCCCCTCACTGCCATCTGGCCTATTTGCTCAGCCAAAGAGAAAAACAAAAATAGTGAAAAAAAAAAAAAGAAGAAAAAAAGAAGAAAATAAAATAAAAGACAAGAAAAAGGGGTTGGGGGGGATAAGGAAAAGAAAAAAGATAAATCCAGACACAATGAAGACGATGAGGGACGTGATGATGCTGTCTCTCACATCTGCTCCTTGGCCAGGCTCCCAGATAGATCAGTAACGGAGAGCAGTAGAATCAGTGACAATTAACCCAAACATAGTCCTGTTTATTTAACCTGTTCACAAAGATCAACCCATGTGCTGCTCCCCTGGCAAGGAGGCACCACACTCCAGCAAGGAGATTCCCACTGAGAGACTTCCAGCCAGAGGAGGAAAAGGGAGATCCTCATCTGCTGAACTGGGCTGGCAGATTCTTCAGGACATGATGACTGTGATGCTGGGCTAAGATTTCCTTTAACTCTCCAAGTCACTTTACTTTTTTCTAGAGTAGCACAGGCTAGAGCAAGGGGAGGTGTGACTATGAGGGGGGGGGAAAGTTGCATTGGATTTTGATACACCTTAACTTCCCAAGCTCCTGAGCCTGCAAAACCAGAGGAAAAGTAAGAAAGAAAGTGGCAAAGACATGAGAAAAGAAAAAAAAAAAAGTTTTCCTAAAATACACCATTATTTCCACACTGCATCTTTAAAAAAAATCATCCCTGGAAAGTGCAGACAGCAGAGATTTTTGTTTTTTTCTTTTTGAAAAGGGAAAAAGAAAAGAGGCTGGCTCAAGGAACTGCATGGCTCGCCATCACAAAACATTGTGGCAGGGTGGGAGCAAGTCTGTGGGCAAAACAGAAGTTATGTTTGTTTTTCAAGCTGAAATGAAAACTTCAAGGTTAGAAAAAAAAAATAGATTACCCTGAGAAATAGTTTTCTAAACCAGACAACTACAAAGCTGTTTAAACAGCAGATTGAAAAGGGGAGTAAGAAAACTACTTTTTCAACACCTTTTACTGATTTTTTGTTTTTATATCTTTTTTTTTTTTTTTTTTTTTTAACTTGCAGTGAGCTGTTGCATACCTGTGCAGATGGGTGCCAAAAGCCATACGGTTGGTTCCTCTGGAGGCAAACCCCACTGAGCCATGAGATGACGGTAATTACCACCAGAGCTGCATGAGATCATGCAGGGAAATCCCCTGCAGGGAGAGGCGGCTGGGGAGGAAGAGCAGACCTCCTCTTTCCAGGGCTTGTGTTTGGGCACAGATGCTGCCCAGAGGAAAAGGTGCTGCACAGACTGCTAGGGAAGGAGCACTTGGATTAGCTGTGTGCCTACATCTGAGTCCTTCCCGAACACAGAGCAGAGGAGATGATCCTCCTGAAGGCAGTACCTTCTGATTCAAGGTTGTGTTTTCCCATTGCAGCCTGACCCAACAACAGAACAAAACTGAAGAAATTGAATGCTTTCACTCATGATCATTCCTCTGCTTGCAAGCACTGATCTACATGAACATTGTCTGTCTTAGGATCCTCGTTTATCTACACCTGCATCTGTATGTGTAGGGAAGCAACATGCAGAGTGTGGCAAGGGTTGCTCCAAAGGAAAGGTTGCATTGAGTTTTCCGGCTGCTGGTATTGTGATCCCTAATAAAGAATCAGAAAATCATAGAATGTTCTGAGTTGGAAGGGACCAACTACAAGGATCATCAAGTCCAACTCCTGGACCTTCACAGAACAACCACAAGATTGACCCCAAGATTCACACCATGTGCCTGCTACTAGAGCACGACTCTTTCCCCACCCAAACAGCCCACTTGTTCCTCCTCAGAAAGGAGGAACTGCTTTGTGAATGCAAAATACTTTGTAACAGGCAAAACAGAAACCTGTAGTTCATGTAAAACTGAAACACGGCAGCCTTTCCATTTTCAACACTTGCTGCAGTCACCCTGCATAGGGGTCTCCATATTTGGGAACCTATAAAAGCAGGAACAGACAGGGAAAAGTCCTGTGTGAGGGGACAAATTTCACCCCAGGTTTTGGCTGACATCACCAGCCATCCTTGCTCCACTGTTGTAGTTTATGATCTCACCATCAAGGACCTCTGCGGAGTCATTCCCTCCTATCTCACTGCAGCCCATCCTTTATCCTCTGCCTAATTACTTCCGCAGCGCTGCTGCAACAGAGATATTTCCTACAGCTGAGCATTTGTATTCCCAAGAGCTGGCACCTGCCAGGTCAAGTTCCTCAGTCTTTACATTTGATGTTACTCCTGCAGGAAGGTGTTCCAGAGAACAGAAAAGCACACCAAGATGGCAATCAATCTGATTCCCCCATTTGGATATTCCTATAAACAAAAAGGGACTTGCTAAAGATCGTATTACATTATTCTACAGAAATAGGATGGAAAGAAAGAGGAATTGTGCGGACTACAATCTGTGCAACATTCCATTAAATTAGAATTCTCTCATTAGGGATAACAATGAACTGCAATAAAATCAATGGGACAGCATGGAAAACTGGGAAGGGGAGGGTTATTTTTTCTTGTACTTTCATTTTGAGATGTGGGAGCTGGGAGCAATCAACACTGAACTAATGGCATCCAAGTTGACTCCTGAACACTGCATCCCCTTTGAGGTCCCAGTTTTCCACAAAACCAACTAATTCATCCTGTGAAGGGAATGAGGGTCCTGAGCATTTTGTAGCCCACCGGGAAAGCCCCAGAAGATCCTCTAATGTGCTCATTCACAGGATGCCACTTGTGGCAGGTCAAGGAGCAGCAAGTACCAACTTTCACCTCTCTAACTGGAGCTTCTGAGCATGAAGCCATCCCAGAAGCACATCATTTCATATTTACACTCTGCAGCAAGGTTTCAAAATACTCTGCATCTGTATGTTGTGATAAGGGAAGATGCTGTCCTCTCATGACTATTGGTGTGACACCAAGAAATTTTGGGGTCCTTGACTTGCCTTCCCTCTGAGAGGTTTTTGTATTTAAAAATCACTTTCACTTTCTCTTATTCCTTCCTTTCTCCCATGTTTAATGACAAGAAATCCTTTCATTATAGGAGGACCTAAGAGTAGTTTTTCAAACAAACAGCAGGATCATCTCTAAACTACCATGCCTGAGATGTTCAGCTGTGACTCCTTTATTTATACAAGGGAACTGAACACCTTCAAGGTCCTCCCATCCAAATATTGGATTATTACAGGCATATGGAATCCATCGAGACCTGGATAATTCACCTCCAGCACCTACAAGAGCACTGGTGGTGAAATTTAAGGGACAGCGTTTGCCGACCTTGGCCTCACAAGGACAATTGCCACCTCTAAAGAGGAGCTCCCACAGTGCCATATCATGCCTAAACCTGTGGGCAAACGGGGCAACACACTCAGGGACTACTTCTGGGACAAGCTGCCACTCACTGGCCAGGGAAGCCCAACCACATAACCTGTATGAAGGGTCAGAGATATGAGAGGAGACTGAAGCCTCTCTGGTGACCCATGACAGGAGCCCAGAGAACTGAATGAAGCTGTGTCAGGGGGGGGTTAGGTTGGATATCAGGAAAAGGTTCTTTCCCCAGAGGGTGGTTGGGCACTGGAACAGGCTCCACAGGGCAGTGGTCACAGCACCAGCCTGGCAGAGTTCAGGAAGTATTTGGACAATGGCACATGGTGTGATTTTTGGGGGTGTTCTGTGCAGGGCGAAGAGCTGGACTCAATGATCCTTGTGGATCCCTCCCATTTCAGGATATTCTATGATTCTATGAAGATCTGAGTCCCTTTATCATCACAGTCCCACATCTCCCTGCCACAAAGCCTATGGGTGTTAGTGTAAGGCTGCCAGGCTTATCTTAATTAGTGGGTCTTATCAGATTCTTACCTTTAGGAGTGTTTTAAGGCCATCTGCCACCCCCAACTTCCCGTATCAGCTGTCTCAGCATCTGTCTTGGAAGTTCAAAAAAATCCCAAGGCTCTGAGTCACAGTGGGCCACAAAGCCACCGTGTAAGACTGGACCTAAACCTACGCCTTTCTGCTGCTGCTAGAGTTGGATCTAAAACTACAGGAAACAGCATGGTCACATGCAAATCAGTGGCAAGCATGGAGAGATAGCCAGCTGCTGTGCAGGCAGCCTACTCTGCCTCAGAGGAGACAAAACACAACCAAAACCTCCTTAATTCCCAGCAGAGGCTGGGGACAGCCCAGGTAGAGAAGCAGAGTGCTGGCAGACATGGCTTCAGCCTCCTCCCTGGCTGCCTGGAGCTTCAAAGGCCTAAATCAAAGCAGCAGGAGGAACTTGAATGCTTAGAAATCTTCAGTCTGGACTTGTTTTAACAATGGTGTCAGTGAATAAATAAATAAATAAATAAATACCCAAATGACCTCTCTTATCTAGCCAAATGTGGCCAAAAAAAGCATGTTTGTTTTCATTCAAATTCCCTAAAGGCAATGTAGGGTTTTCTGAGAATGCCCGAAGTCCAAAAAAACACTCAAATTTCTGTGCATTTTTATTCTTTGACAGAAAAACTACCGTTTTAGGGAGGGCAAGGTCTGCTTTGTTTTCATTCGAAGTCTGAGCAAGACCTTTCCAACCAAACTTATCAAATTTATCAGCTTCCACCCATGTTAATTCACCATCTTTCCAACATTTGATGTTCACTTACACCCAAGCTTGGGTGTTGTATTTCCTTGAGGTGTTACAAGCAAAATCAGTGGGGGAAGGATGAAGTATATTTGTAGTTCTGAAAATATTCCAAACAAGGAAAGTGTCTTTTAGGAAGCATGGATGATCTGAGCTTTTTTTCTGGTTGTAAAATGTTACAACAACAGGGCAAACAACTGAACAATGACATCAAGATATTGATAGCCCTTACTGCAAAATACCATCCCTCCCTTTAACCCCAGATGTTAAGAACTGCATTGCTTTGAACTGTTATTACCCATTCCTCCCACCCAATCCTCTGAGAAGATAAAAATCAAGGTCTGGGCTGCTGAGTCAGATTACAAACACCCAAATAAGACATTTACTCAGACACAGTTGTTTTTGGTCCCTGCTCTGCTGAAACTCTGTGTCATGGGGCTTGTAGGAGGCTCCTTTAATTTCTTTCAGAGAAATGAGTTGCTGAGAACTAGAAGCCACACACAGTGAGGAAAAACAAAAATCAAGAAATATGTTTATTTTGTGAAGGCAAATTTCTAAACTTCTGGTCAGAAGCTGGTTCTCCTTGATATAAACTCCTGAGCAACTGAGTAGACAACCCTGTAGAAATAAAGGGGAAAGATAAAGCACTAGCCTGAAAATTGTGAAATGTAAACTTTTTGGAAAAGCATTGCCATGTACGAATAACCTGTGGCATCTTGGGTTACAGCTGTGAGCTGAAAACTGATGACCAAAGTGGTCTGGTTCTCCCTACAAAAAAAACCACCCAAAAAATGAAAAAAAAGAAAAAACCCACAAAAACAAAACAAAACAAAACAAAAAAAAAAACCCAAAACAAAAAAAAAAACAACCAAACCAATCCAAACTAATCCAAACCAAACCAAACAAACCAAACAACGAAAAAAACCCACCAAAACAACAAAACAACAACCAAACATCCCTCTGTAGTAAGAGGTTGGTATTATGGGAATTATTTTAGAAATCAGAACTTGTGAAGTGACCAGAATCATCAGTCCCCTGAGAGAAACTCTTCTCTTTTGTTGCATGAAAAAGTACAATTTCCCACTCTGGGGTGAGCTCAACCTTCAGGTCGTCACAGCTGAAGACACCCCGGCAAAGTTTAGATTTTCCATTTTTCTTGGGCTTCTTCAAGTCTCCTTTTTAGTTTCAGTTTATATTTCCTGTCTTGCTGCCCTTTCATTTTCAGGGTTTCAGATTTAAACAAAAAAACAAAAGCAGCAGTGACTCAAAATCTTTTTGTGTTTCTCTCATTTTGACTAGAAACCAGAACAGACCAAATAAAATGAATGATATCACTCTGGGGTTCAAAGTGCTTTGTAGATTTAACTCTTTTCTCACAGAGGATGGCGTGTGCTGTCATATCCTTTATTTGAAGGGAGGGAGATCAAAACAGAGGAAGTTTAACTTTCATTTTAAGCACAGAACCCATGTTTCCAATTCCTTGGCTTGCATGCTGGATACACCTGGGTTTTGAGGTCCAAAACTGTTTGGAATAAGAACCCCAAACCTTCATGTGAAAATGAAGTGACACATGTGCTGAAAATATTCATGATTAAATAAAACCAAACCTCCCTTCCTCAAAGCAGAAGGGATAAATTTCCCTTTTGGAGGTGAACAGGGGCTCGTGGCTGAGAACCATGGTCCTTGCTGCAAGACACTGTTTTGTTGGAAGACATAGTTTTGTGCTGGTCACAGATGTGCTGGCCTCTTAACATCCCCAAAAGAAATAAACAATGACAAGTTTTTAACTGATTTTGATTGACTTCTCATCCTCTTCCTTGGTTTTTTTTTTTTTTTTTGTTTGTTTGTTTTTTCCTGGCAAGGTTACAAATCGAAGGATCAGCTCTTTAGAGACTGAAGCTAAAGCTGTTAAATCTCCCTTGCTCCCTGCACTGTAAGGAGTGCAGAGGATGAGTGCTCACATCTTTCTCCTAATTTCAGCACCTGGGAATTATTTCCCTTATCCTGCAATTTTGACCTCTTTTCAGTGCAACTCGCTGTTAGAAAGCAAAAATCCAGTCCCAGGGGAATATATGAGATGTTTTACATCCCAGAACAACACTTCAACACTTTGTTTTGGGACTGCAAAAGGAGGCAAGACAATCACCTGCTTGAGTGAGCTCTTTGGACGAGGCAAACAAGTGTCACTTTGTTCTCCCTTGTGCAAGCCAGGCACAGACTGAGGGGGGTAAGGGAAGGTCAAGACAGACCCGTGATTTAAAGGCAGGAGGATGGTTTGATGACTGAATGAGTCAGGGGCTTCACTTTAAGCTCATGCTGACACAGAGCATTATGCAGACAGAGAGGCACAGAAGCATGGAATCTTTTAGGCTGGAGAATACTCCAAGATCATGGAGTCCAACCATTCCCCCAGCACTGCCAAGGCCAGCACTGACCCATGTCCCCAAGTGCCACATCAATGTGGCTTTTAAATCCCTCATGGGGTGGTGATACAGCCCTTTGGTGAAGAAAATTTTTAATATTCAATGTAAACTTCCCCTGGTCCAGCCTGAGGCCGCTCCCTCTGCTCCTGTCCCTGTTCCCTGGGAGCACAGCCCGACCCCCCCGGCTGTCCCCTCCTGTCAGGAGCTGTGCAGAGCCACAAGGGCCCCCCTGAGCCTCCTTTGCTCCAGGCTCAGCCCCTTCCCAGCTCCCTCAGCCTCTCCTGGGGCTCCAGCCCCTTCCCCAGCTCTGTTCCCTTCTCTGGACACACTCTGTGTTAGTGCCTCAGTTTCCCCACTGTAAGGTGTTGACTGTGCTGCTTGATTCCCATCACAGGCTTCCTGAATCAAGGCAAAAATCTGCAGTGCTGAGCAACCAGCACACCAGCTGCTTCATAGCCACAGGCAGGAAAAGAATCATCCCTTGCCTTGCTCCAGCATCAGGAATATTGCCCCAACCCTGTGAACTGCTTTCCAGGAGCAACTGTGGTGCAAGGCCAGCAGAATGGAACCCTGGCAGCCCTCAGCACGCCTCACTGGAAGCTGATCCACAAAGCCAGGCAAGCTTTCCTTCCTTTTACTCAACAATAAAGTTTTGGAGCTGTTGATAAATGCTGAAGCCTTAACCAAGCCCATATTGACTATTAGGAATCTCTTGACTGCCTCTTGGGCATCTTTAAAGGAGCACATGAAATTCCAAGAGCCCAAATGCAACACAACTTGCTGGCCACAAACTGGGTACACTCCTGCCAAAACTTTCCTCTGCTGCAGTTATGGCATGCTTCAGAAAACATTTTATAAGTCAGCCTCCCAGCTTTATGACAAGAGCATTTAGAAGGGAACGTAAACTTTGCTGACCCTCATGCTGCTTTTTGGCTTGAAGAACTGTTTCTTTTTACATCTTTCTTCCCCTATTCCCCAACTACTTAAGTAAGACCATATTTCTAAGAAAGAAGGAAATTGCATTAATTGAAACCTTCTCAGTACATTATCAGCTTTCGAAGGAGCATTTGGGGAAGGGGAAAGCAGAGGGCTTAAGGCAGAGGGCATTTGCAGGATTAAATGACCCCTTGAAGGAAGATGTCAGGGTGTGAAAGGCCAGTGAACTGCTTTTGGTGACATCAACCTGGAATTTCCTCCTCACAAGTGCCACCAGAGCTTCCACTCACATCCAAGAGCAAGCAAGGAATGCCAGAGGGGTGGCCCAAGGCAGAAATCAGTGCAGTCAACCTGTGATGCACCAGAAAAACCCAATTTCTCTCTCTTCACTTCCACAATAACTGTAACAGTCCTGTCCAGGCACAAGGCCACCACGCATTACACAGGCTCGAAACACAGCTGAGTATTACCCATGTTACAAGTAAATAAAATCAAGGGTTGAGTAGTTGTCATGTTTTATCAATATATCATCAAATCTCATTAATCTTCTGTCCAGCAGATGAGAGATGGATCCTCACAACATCTGGATTTTTCACGGTAGCACTTCCATGCTATAAGCTAGACTTCCAAAGAAAGGTTTGATGGGGCTTAGAGCAACCTAGTCAGGTGGAAAATGTCCCTGACCATGGCAGGGGCTCAGAACAAGATGATCTTGAAGGTTTGTTCCAACTCAAACCTTTCTACAATTCAATGAAAGAAAGACTTCTGTAGCTGCAAAAACGTCAAGAATTGGTCAAATTTTGCTTGTGAGACATGTCAAGTTCAGAGGGGCAGCATTTTGGCTCTGCAGTTACATGGCAAAAATGACCAAGCAAAAGGTAAGCCTCAGACTCCAGGGATTTCCACAAGAATAAACACAAAGCTTTTGGAAATGTTTAGTGGGAATAGTGTTTTTATTAAAGTCCTCCCATCCTTCCCTCCCTGGTTGGCTGACTTTCCCTGTCTTGATCTGCAGCCTGCCTGAATACCACCCAAAATATTTTCTCAATTAGAGGAGAAAACAGGAATTTGCCACTTGTCTGCCTCTATTCTGCTGCCTGTCAGCATTCAGCAAATATTTCAATCGTAGCCCTTTGCATGCTGCTAGCCCTGCTCATTTAACCTTTGGCCCTTCCCTAGGCTAATCCATCGGCCTTTACCTTCAAACCTTTACAGCCAGGGGCTGACTGCAGGATGGGCTGGCAGAGAGGGGAGGATGAAAGGGGTGTTGTGAGTGATAAGTCATGCCAGATTTCATTGCAGTTAAGGGAGGGTGAGCAGAGAGGATGGAAATTTCTGACCATAGTCCTCAAAGAATTCAACAGCCAGCAGTTGAGATTTGCGCTTCCACATCCGGGGGATGGTGAGGGAAATTAACGATTTTTAAGGAAAAAAAAAAGGGGAAGGAAAACCTCCATCATCTCAGCTCTTCTTCATGTGGCTGGCAGCATCCTGAGGCAGGTACCTAATTGCCCGTGGAGCCTTTGCTCTGCTGCCTCACCCGCTCTCCTCCCCGCCACACGTGTTGCTGAGATTAGTAGCTAACAGTTCCGCTGTCAAAAGCGCATGTGATGAAAATAATGCCCAGAGCGCTGCCTGTCAGCCTCAGAAATGCCTGCTCAGCCTTGATGGTGGAGGACCCCAAAATCTCTGCCCACCTGGCCTCCCGCTCAGCCGAGCATCCACTGTGGCTCTCCAGGGGCCATGCCCAGCCGCCTGCTCTCTGAGAAATTGCTGACCCTTCCATCACATGGACGCTTTAATTGTTCACATCGGTATTTTGTTTCTCTCTACTGTAGACAGTTTGCTGTCAGTTATCTGTCCTTCATATGTAATTAATTGTCCTGTCTCCTGGCTCATTAGAAACAAGCTCCTCTCCTCCCCTTCCCCCTCTCCCTCGGCCAAGTCAGGGTGTGCATTATTTAGGTTAAATCATGTTTAAGTAACTACATAAATAGTAGGTCGAGTTTGCCTTTTGTCTAGGCTGAGACTGTTGCTTGGCTCCCTTCTCAAAGCGTCAGACCAGGAAAGCCCTTATCCCTGGAAGCCCTGGAAGGGAAATCCTCACTGGGCAGAGCAGCCGTGCCACCCCAGGAGCAGGGGAAGGTCCTCTGAGCAGAAGGCTCGTCCAGTAGGTAACAAAAAGGAGTTGCCAAACTTTAATAAGGCAGGCACAAAAGTCAGCACTGCAGAGCAAAAATCCTGCCAAGGGGATGTTCATCATCCAGTAAGAGATAACAGTGAGAGGAAAGTGAAGAATGGTTTGTTTTTTTTATTTTATTTTTTCTCCTCCAGAGCTTATTGCAGCCAACAAAATGTAGCTCAAGGGACATCCCTTCACACATAATGGGTCACTCACTACCACCTTGCAACTACAGCACTGAAACTCAAGTGCTGCAATGCACATGAAAGACTTCTGAGTGTTCATTCAATTAAGAACAAAATGAGAGTTTATCAAGTGGATTCCCTCAGTGCACCAGTTACACAAAAAAAAAAAAAAGATTGAGGATGTGGGTATACAGGTTCAATCAATCTAAAAACCAAGATGAATCATCACCTTGAACTCAAACACAACCTGCACTGAACTGTGTTTTAGTGTTACAGTAGTAAAAGTGAAACCTGTAAAGTTCATTTGCTTATTTTTCTGGGCCAAAGCTTTATGTCCTTGTAAACTATCTTCCTGTGCCAAAGTACTGCTAATATTACCTTATGCAAAGACTTGAGGATTTAAATATCTGCTTCTATCTGGGAATAACCACTGACAGAACGAGCATGATAATGCTTGTTTCCTCGAGATTTCCAGCTTAGCTTAAGAGATTTAATCATCTGGAGGAGCTTCAGGTGAATCACCTGAACTTTTGGATATCAACTGCAGCCAAGACCTCCCATCCTCCTTGTGTGTGCACATCCCCGCTGATAGACCTGGGCTAGCCAAGTGCTTTAACTGATTGGACCAGGCTCAGCTTTGCTGGATTGCCTGCACAAAGGTTGTGAAGGGCTTCTGTGAAGACTTCCACATGAAAAGCGCTGCAGACATTTCCAGCACTGTTATTCAAAACTAAATTACTGCTCAGGGAAGCTGTTTATACCAGCAATGTGAGGCAATGAAGTTCTCTTTTGCTACCACAATCTGGGAACTGATGATGGCGGAACAAAAGCTTTCCAGGCTGCCTGAGACCAAGGAATCTGACCAGTGACATGGGAAGACCACTACAAAGAGCCAGGGGCTAGTTCAGTTTATCTACAGCTGGTCTCTCCTCCACAAGGGCTTAGAAAGGATGGGGGTCACTAAAGTTGTTTTATCAGAGACCTTCAATCTAAACTTGCTGCCTGGGCTTTATACAGCTGCTAGTCTGCCAAGGAGATGTGCTGCTGTTGAGCTGAACCCCACAAAATGGCAGTCTGGCTGCCCAGCTCCCTCTCCTAACCCTGCTTGTACTGCTTCAGGACACAGTCCTCCCACCGCTTTGTCTGATTTTGGACAGATAAAAATATAAACTAGCCACAGCTTGGTTCATCAGGAACACATCCAGCTTTTAGGTGATGTTGTATAATTAATAATATATGCTTTAAAAAAATAAAAATGTTCTCAAGAAGAAAAGGGGAAAGGAAGGAAGAAAGAAAAACATGCATGAGTGGGGGAAGGGGGAAAAAGGACAACAATCTGAGACTTTCAATGGGAATGTCCAAAAATAACACAAACAGGATCTCCCTGCCATCTGCTTCGATCCTCTCTGAATGGCTTTCAAAGCAAAAAGCCTTGCCAAAACCTGACAAACAAAGCACTGAGCATCACTTTTAATGGAATACCAATACTGTGTTCTCTCTTCACCCCTTTTTGCTTCATAGACGCACACCTTCCACACCCCTCCAGCTGCCAAATAAATGACACTATGCAAAAAAATTTGCTTCGGTTACGAAGCTGAATAAACAAGAAATAATTTTGCAAGTGGTCCCATATGTCTCTGCTTCTCTGCTTACAATGGACACTAATAAGATTTGCCATAACTAATTCTTTCTTTCACACCACTACCCTATTCTCTAACTTAAGAAAAAAAAAATAAATTAAATTCTGCATATCCCATGTGCATTTTTCTGCAACTTTCACACAGTTGAAACACAACAGCGTTTCAATGGCAAAGCCCACCCTTCACAGCGCAGACATTTTCAACTTAGTTTAGGTCTTTCAATGAGGCTTAAATGTGAGTTTTACTTCAATCTAAAATGAACAGAGGAACGTTTGTCACTTGTTTTGTTTGATTTTCTAGTCTCATTTAAAAAAAAAGAGATGTCTAACCAGGTTGATGGGAAACAGGGAGTCACAGGAGAGCTGCACTCTTAACACCAAAGGCAGTGTGTTAGTGCACATGAAGTAGAAAATCTTGACTCCAAAAACAATGCACTAGCACATATAGAACAGAAACAAATTTCATTGGTGGCAAAACCCAGCACCCAGCAACTTTCCTATTTTCCCTTCAGCCAGCTAAGCAGACCAAACTTCTTTAACTTCTTTCCTGTTTGTTTTTTTGGTTTTTTTTTTTTTTTATTTTGCTCAGTTGGTAAGTTTTTTGTTTGTTTGTTTTTTGTTATTGGTTGGGCTTCTTCCAAGATTCGCATCTCGCCTGGCAAACTTGAGAAGCAAACGCAAAACACTTAAATCCACACTTCTTCCGTGCACTTTGTCCCCTCTGCTTTCGGGATATTTTTATGCACCAGGAGCACACCTTCGCCAGCGCCGATCAACCTTTCTTTTTGCTTTTCTCTCTCGCCAAAAAAAAAAAAAAAAAAAAAAAAACCCAAAAAAAAAAACCATCTCAGGCCTAAATTACTTGAACAAACAAAGACGATTTCCCTCCCTCTCTCCCCCGCGGCCGCCTCCCCCCCTCAGAGCCGGGCCTGCCCCTCCTCCCCCGGCACACAAATGGCCTCACACCAGACGGGATGGAGGGAGGGCTCCCAATTACACCTCTTTATTAACGAGGGGCCGCGGCGGGGAAGGCAGGGCAGCAGCGTGGGGTGCAGACCGTGGCTGCTGACTCCTTCCTGTCCCCCAAACCCAGGAGCAGAGGTCACGATAATCTGCTGGGGAGCGGCCCGAGTTTGGGCCCACCTGCCGCCCATAGTGGGTGGGCCCGGCTGTCCCTGCCCGCAGCGGCGCATCTGGGAAAGGGTGGCAGGAAAAGCCCTTCAACAGCCCTTCAAGCCAAGAAACAACAGGGGAGCCCTGCTGTTTCTTGCAGCCTGTGGACAAGGAGATCTGGGGCATGGCGGGGGGAATGACCAGCCAAGGCATGGGGTGGGAGCAGGGTCCTGGCTGCAGTGGTGTGATGCCTTCTCCAGTGACCCCAGGTGATATACCTCTGTCTGCCTCAATTTTCTGCTTCAAAACCATAGGAAAGAGCTGAAAACCTTTTCTCTTTTCTACCAATAGAGTTACACGGTCTAAAGTTGCCTCTGCCCATGGCAGGGGTTTCCAACCCAAATCATTCTATGATCTATAACAATTACAGGGCACTGCCTTCATTTTTCTGTAAGTACCATCCATCATCTAAATCCCTTTTCCCTGTCTTTGTGGTGATTCATTTTCTTGTTCTACTAGAAAAGATAGGAAGGTGTTTTTTGATGGTCAAAATCAAAACCCTTTCTTTCTCTCCCGTTTCAGCCCCAGGCCACCTTTTGCATTCACCCATCAATGCTTTGGTATCACACCTGATGGTAAATGCACTGAGCCCCCTGGGCCTCTTATTTACCCATCAGACCCTCTCCAGCACTGCCTGCATGGCTGTCTCCATCTGGCAGAGCCCAAATCCTCCTTTCTCCTTACCTCACTGTTTAAATTCCTCTCCCACTGGGCTGCTGGCTTTTCCTTGGGAACAAAGCACAGGCCCCTTGAGCAAACACTTCTCCCCATCTGTGTCCAACAGCTATGACAAAAACAGCTCCCCTTACTCCTAAAGCTCTCCACAATTTTCCCCCAGACCTCATAACACACTTGTCCTTTCTGACTTCTGCCCTACTCTCAAAACTATATTTGGTCACTTTGTCCAGGCTTTGGGCTTATTTATTTACAGACCTTCATGCTACCTGTGGTCCTTGTTGAGTCTCTTTGGTGTCAACCTGCATCTGTTTTCACACAAATGGCAAGTCTGCGGGCAGGCAGTCAAGATGCAGAGAGAAAAGGGGGCTATAAGGGGAGCATAAAGCACTGCTTCTTTTTCTAACCAGGGATTAACACATGGTTTTTAAACAAGGGGACTCCCTTCCCAGCTGACAGCAGCAGCTGCAGCTTCTGACTTGCTCACAGAGTGGCAGGGAATCGAATCAAAGAGAAAAGAAGAAAGAGGACAACCCTTCCTTGGGGAGTAGGAAACACAATACAAGCTATTCTAAAATCCCTGAAAATACTCGCTTGGTTTTAGGTCAGGCTCTCCTTCCTTCTTCTGTCCTGTGTGCCCCCACCCCCTCACACACACCCCACTCAACAAAGGGAAATTGGTATTTTTCAAAATTCTTATGAAAGCCAACCCGGCAGATGGTTCTTTCCATGCCGGGGAGGAACAAAAAGAAAAACCTGCCAGGATACACATCACTGAGATGTGACAAAGATGGGCATGGTGGCTGGCCTTTGACCCAGAGATTTCATAGGCCTATTAAACCATGTGGCCAAGATGGACTGAGTTGACTTCTATCTCCAGCACACAGCTGCTGTACCCCATGGGCTCGTGCTGAGTATATTAGATTAAGTGAGGTCAGACTGAAAAGAGACAGGGTTTCCATCTCCCACCTTTTCACTACCTTAGGGCAATCCTCAACACCAACATCTAAGCAGGTCAAAGCGAAATTCAGTGGCCAAAGTAACGTATAGATAGTAAAAGACTTATTTAGAGAGTAATTTGCAGCAGTCCTACTTTACTAAAGTCTTGCATGTATATCAGTGATATGAACTCCAGCAAATGCAGGAAGCCAACAATAAATCACTGCCAGCCCTTCTATCACACTCAAATGCCTCAGGTTGAGCTGTGTATCACAAGCTGTCCTCCTTTTTCTTTCAAACATCCTCTAGATAACACGAACAGCCAAATTACAGCCCAGAGCTCCACATCCCAAGGACCCAGGCCGGCTCCAAGTATGAAGCATGGCTTGGTTATGCCCCACAGCTGCCAGCCACAGCACAGGGAGCAGCAAGGGACGTGTTGCTCTCCCTCAGAGCCGCCCTGTTTGGTCACAGATTCCCAAGGAGCATGCTGGCAGTCGCTGGCCCCCAGTGAGTAAGAGCAGCTCCTGCCCACGCCCAGAGCTGGTGGCCTAAGGACAGATCAGTCCCTCCCCATCACCCTCTCCTCATTTCTTCCCATGATGGCTGTGCTGTAGTCACAGAAACAAATAGGCTTTCGCATACCACCTCCCCACTCCAATTTCAAATCAGGAATATAATTACAAGTGATGCAATGGAATTAAGACCAAAGAGAGAAAAGGCTGGAGGGTATTAGTCCTGCTGATTACATAAATTATTGAAGAAAAGTATCCCATGGAAAGCAAGAGGCTGTCTTTGAGAAGAGAACTTCACCAGCTGTGTGCTGGTGGACACAATGTCAGAAAACGGACAGGACAAATTAATTATCACCATCCAACCTGCACACAGCATAGGATATAAGAACCAGAATACCTTGTAAATCCAACAGCGTCAGTTCCCAGTGGAAGATGCAATAAAGTGCCTTCAAGCTCCCTGTTAATGCAGATTAGATAGGTGACTAATGCAGGGACTGTCCCTGCAGCTGGATAGACTTTGGTGGGAGGAGGAAATGAGGACTGGTCCAGACCCTGTTAGTGTGCTGATCCCCAGTATATCTGCCTTAGGTATACTTTTCCTAGTCTTAAGAGTGACCTTTCATCAAATTACCCACCTGGGAATACTGCAGGTAAAGTTTTGGTGAAGCCACCCAGGCTGGCACAATGTTCCACTGAGGAGCAGGGGACACTACTGATTATTTAGTAATCCCAGTGTAAGCTCTACCTCAGAGGTATGAGGAAACTGTTTCCTACACATCCTCCTGGGAAATGTTTGCCAACCACGTTGTTACAGAAGTGCCTTCTCACAGAAGCACCAGCTGGGGAAGCAGTGACTCTCCCTGCAGTGAGGCAAGGGTGTGATCCTGGTGACTCACTGGACTCCAGTGCTCGGCCCTCTCCTTGTCATGGTCCTCAGCATGGAGAGAGAGGGGGCCCGTGTCCTCTGGCTCATTTGTTTGTGCCACCACATTCCTTTGGAAAGCGAGAGCATTGGGCAAGTCAAAATTACCCACAAATCCCCTCCAGGCTGATTCTCATCTTTCAGCCATGCGGAGGGAGAGCAGCTCACATGAAGTTAGGATGCTGCAAAGTGCTGGAATTCCTCAATGAACCACCCAAGTTTATAGTGGTAGAGTTTTTGTAACACCCAGTGTCGATAAAAAGATACCATCTCTCTGTAAACCTTGCCACCCAGGTGAGAGACAGCCATGAGAAACTGATGAGAAGATAATGAGTCCTCCGGTAGATATTCCTCATTCAACTCTTACCACATTTTAGGGTTTACAGACCAGAAGGGATTATTAAGGGCATCTAGGTCAACTGATTGCGTGCTGGCCCCAAAACTCCGCCCCCTTATTTCTGCATCCAGCCCTAGCTCTTCCCTGAGATAAGTTTTATTTTTAAGTGAGCAGTGAAGATGCAGAGAGTTAACTATTTTGAAAAATAATGGATCTGTTTAAATGACAGCTAGAAGAGGACTGGTTTCCAGAAGGGCTCTGCATTCCATGCTTGGAGATCAGGCCACCCCTGGGAGACTCAGCTGTGTCATGGTTAAGTAACCACAGCTCAGTGAAAAAGGTTTGAGCATTAACCCGGCCTGTGACAGGTTCCTTGAGTGAGTCACTTAATCTCATTGCTCTGTTTCACATTCTGTACTAAGAGACAAGATGGTTCCACTTATCCTCCTCTCTACAGAATTTGTGAAATTCTTGTGGGAAGACAGGCTCTCCTGATGCCTTCCTTTCTACAGGATCTGCCAACAGCAGACATGGATGCACAGCAGCAGCATGGGACACCAGAACCTTAAAACCCCATTTGGTTCAGCTGTGGTTGATTGTCTATCTTGAATGACCATGTCCTCATCTGCAGCTAACCTGTCTTGTCCACAGTCCAAGCCAGATCTCAGGTATACAATCCCATTTGCAACCTGTAGTAAGACACCTTAGCCCTCATGCTGTTCTTTTCACTGCTAGCCTGCAGCTCCAAGAAAAAAAAGAAAAGTATTAATAATACTTCTCTGCCCAGTCTGGAGAATTAGAGTTTGCTGTGCATGTGGAAAGCAGTGTCATGCTACTGCTACACACACCATGGCTTGAGAATCCCTTTCCTCACAGCAACCACCTGCAGCTCAGAGTCCAAATATAACCACGATGTAGAAATAGCACCTTATGTCCTGAAATGAAGAAGCCAACAGCCAGTGGCCTAATTTGTGTTAGAAGTCATGGCAAGAAGCAGAAAACAAAGCTCTTATGAAAACACAGCTAACTGGACTTGTCCTTGAAGGTCACATCTTAAATTGAATCATTTTAAGGTCCAAGAGTTGGAAAAGTCTCAGCATTAAAAAAGCAAAACAATTCATGTTTATTCTGGATATTTTTAGACCAGTTTCCTAAGGAAACAAGGCTAACATGGTCACACGGTGTTTTTGTATATGTGAATGTACACACAAAGTCCTTGCCTGAGTGCACAATCCTCCCTCCTCAATGTTTTTTGAGTATTTTGTCCAGTGTTGATCAAATGTGATGCAAAATCACAGTCTTTGGGATAAAATATGCTAACATATTTTGTTCAAATTGTTCTCTGGCCAGAAGAAAGGGAGCTCTGAGAGGCTCCCAAAAAGGGCTTAGCTGAAAAGTTCAGTCATCACTAGACACCAGAGAAATCACTTAGGAGGAAAGTGGCCAGAAACCAACTTTTGCAAGTCTCTGTTATCTTAAAAAAAAAACCAGAAGAAAAGACAAGCTGAGGGCACCAGGTAAAGACAAGTTTCCCTTCAAATGAACTAAGATGGGTCCATCTCTCAGTCCCACTGGCTGGGCAGAGAATGGGGCCAGCAAGGAACCCGTCTGGGAATGAAGCATGGGAAGAATTAGACCTGACCTGAGGGACTAGCTGTGTATGTTGTGTGTGTGTGTGTGTATGTATTTGTGTGAAAAAGGAAGTGAAGATGGAAAGTCTGTAAGTAAATCAAAAGGTATCTGTGGTCAGGCATGCCTGGCAGGGGAGGAGAGGAAGCCCTGCAGGCAAAAGCTGATGCTGGAAGAGTAATGTATGTGAAGGACTGACACCCCAAAATCTCTGTGAATGAAAACACATCCAGTTTGCAGCCCTGGGTGTACATGCCTGCACATCGCATTTCCATCTCTGGTAGCCTGGAGGCCACGGTGCTTTTGAAATAAAACCAATTTGACCAGGGCTTTGCACCCTGTCCTCCTGTATGACACCTCTAGTTTGGTGAGTGATGCTAAGGATCTCCACCTGGACCCCCCAGCTTCCTGCACTTGTCCCAGTTGCTTCCTTGCAGCATCTCCTCAATCCCAACACCAGGTCTGTGGATATTTTGTCATGGTTGGAAGAGAAAGACACAGCACAAGTAAACAAGGAAATGTCACAGAAGGCCATCGAAACTCAGCTGTGGGAGGGAGAGACTGCTGCAAAACAAAACCTGTCCTCAACGCAGACAGCCTCTCCAAGCCCTGGTCATATGGCAGCTAATCAAGTACACCAAGTCTTCCTTGTTTGGCACTCTGTGTTCAGCAGAAAAAGCCTGCTTACATTTCCTCAGCCCATCCCTTCACTGACAGATGTTTGCTTCTTGAGCACCCACTTGACTAGCTGAAAAAAAAAAACAAAACCAAAAAACCCCCCAAAAACAAAAAAAAAAAAAAAAAACACAATTCTTTGGGAGCAGACAGAACTAAGGGATGGGACTAAGGGATGGGACTAAGGGATGGGCATCAGCTGTCTCAGGCCGAGCACTGAGCTGGAAAAGACACTCTGCCTTGTTCCTGTCACAAGATATCCAGATATCCAGGACATGATGCAAGATAGACACTTCTCCAGCAAGCTTTGGAGGAGAAGGAAGGGTTAAATCTGGGATCCAGCCCTCCACCTCTTCATGGGGAGGCTTTGAACCACCTTCAGGTGGGACCAGCCTCCTCCAGATGGCTATGTGGGGGATCAAGATGAGTCAGCTCCCAGTGTCAGCACCTCAGGTGCCTTCATGGACCAGGATGAACCTAAGTTGTCCTCACCTCCTGGAAAAACTGGTTTCTTAAGTGAAGAAATTATTTTTTTCACAAACACAAACCAAAAAAGCCCCCACCATTCATTCTTGTTTTTTTTTGCGGTGAGCCTAAGATACCTGGAGGTGAGAGACCACCAAACTGCAGCTGTTTCATTTGTGCCTTCAACAATGTGGTAGAAAGAAAAGCCTGAAGGGCACCTGGGATGACTATCAAAGAGCTGAGTTTATGTATCTTTGCACCCATGCGCTTGTGTAGAAAGACTAAAAATGCCAGGAGCCTCGTGCCTGTTAGAGCAGCTCTGCATTGATCTCTCAGCTGCTCAAGAGCCAGTTTCGCCTTGGAGGCAGCTGGGAGAACACTGCTCCACTGTGCTGGCACTTCTGGGGCTCTACCATTGTACCATAGCCTGGGAAGAGGCTGAGCTCTACTCTGCTGGTATGAGGTCCAGGTAGCCGCTACAAGCATCAGGTAGAGCTGCCTCAAGGCTTTACAAAGAAAGAACGAGGACTAAACCAGCACAGGAACAGGTCCAAGCTGAAGGGACTGTGGATGTTCCATCCTTTGGGGAGGAGGGGAGTGGGAGGGGAAGAAAAATAAGCTGTAAAACAAACCCCACCACTTCAAGCAGGTATGACTAACCCACGAGTGCCTTCTTTTCCTCACGAAGCCAAGCACTTACATCAACCCCCTGGGCCACGCTTGGGATCGCAGCAGGAAGAGCTGACTCAGATCACATCTCGCACAGGGATGCCCCTAGCAAGGAGGGATAAGCATGCACGGTGAGCAATTGGATGATCATGCACACAAATCACCGGGGAGATGAGTCCAGCACAGGGGTAATGCAGCAAGAGCTGCGGATGCACACGAGAACCTGGAGGGAAAGTGCAATGTGCAGTCATCAATAAAAAAGAAGGGGGAAGTAAAGGAGGGGCAGCACTTGTGATCCTCTGTGGAAAAAAAGGCGGGCAATGATGCCTTTTTGCTGGTGCTAAAATCATGAGCCAGACACAGTTAGGTGATAAAAAGGGGTTACCTTTACCCGGATCCTTAGGTGCACAATTTTACAGGTGGAAAACGCCGAAGATGGACCCGTAGCATAACACATAAATAATTTTTATATGTTTAGCAAATTGGCATATCTGACAGAAACCCCCACTTAGTGGGAGGTGGGGATCACCTCAATCAGTGGGGAGGTAATTCCTTCCCAGTTCAACCTTCTTTTAATTCCCCCTCTTTTAGATAGGAACTTAACTTTATGAAAATATGGCTCGGACAGCTAGTTTCAACCTTGGCTTCCCCAAGAATCTAACCTGGGACCCCCAGCTTGGAGCTGCTAGGGAATTCGGTTTATCTTTCTGTCTAATAGAGTAGGTAAAATGCTAGCTTTAAATACTATGATAGGCTACAGAACTACACATATATGTGTAAAGAATATAGAAATGTAATAAAAGAATATAAAAGAAAAAAAGGCAAAAAATCAATTTGGCATCAGCAATGGTGAGAGCACATGAGTGAGAGAGTCTTCAATGAAAGGTGAATCACCAGAAAAAGTTACATATGTGGAGCAGTGAAAAGGAAGACTGTGAATTGAATTTCAAGGGGGAAAGTGTTAGAACTGCTTCCTGCAGAGAAATGGCAAACACCTACAAAAACTCAAAGACAAAAAAAAAAAACAACATTGCTAGAAAATCCAGAGATAGAGTTTCCTCTGACTACACATAAGGAAGCTTTACTTCCAATTGACTTGCCACTGTGCTTATCTCTCAGCAGTAAAATGCATTCACCCATCCCAAGCTCTCAAAAAACCCTAGTGCAGTAATAATTACAAAACCACAAGCTTACATCCTCTGAAGGACATTATGCGTATGATGAAAGCTGCAAAGAACCTTTGTCAGGCTGTGCCTAAAGAAAGAAGGGGTGGAAAATGAAGTGCTTACAGACATAAGAGAATAGGAAAAAAAAAAACCAAAAACAAATGCAGGGAAGGACCAAAAAAAGGAAATAAAGCAAAACCAGAGAAATCACTGTTCATCTGGGACTTGTTAAATGCTACATGGCAGGCAGGGAATGCTGATAGGTTGCTTCATTGCATTTGGTACCACGCTTTCAATATTCTTCCGTACTGATAACATTTCCTTATCTGAAGGGAAAAGCACCTTTAGTGTTGGTGAGGTGGTTGACTCGAGCAGCCCTACTGCAGGTGAGAGAGCAGCAGCTGCTGGGCTTGCTAGCCTGCCAGCAGGACATCCTCTGGGCTCCTGGCTTTTTTCTTCCCTCCCTCTCTCCTTCTCCAATCAGACTAAATGAAATGGAGCTATTTGTGGGTTTAGAAGTGGCAACAGTTCAGCCCGCTCCATCCCCAGGTGCCAAAGGGTTGAAACAAGAGAAAACTCTTACAGAACATTTGTGCATTTTCCAACTGCCACACAAGCAGCCAAAGAATCAAGCTATGATTCAACTTCTGAGCAGCCCCAGGAAAAGAGTTAGGAAACTACCCTTACTCTTTTTTTTTTTAAGTAAGGGAAGCCGATGTGAAACTTGGCATGGTCTGGACTTAAAAGAAACCCCAAAAGTTGTTGCATTGCAGCCAGGCATTCAAGCCAGCAGAGCAGAGGTTCCCAACGCTGGTATTCTCTCATCCCCTGCCTCCCTCCCCACTCCGGGGCATCAGCAACTGCACCCAGCAAGATCCTCTCCTGAATTCCCTCCCCTCCCATTCAGGATCGAATAACATCCCTGGGGCGATTGCTCACACGGAAAAGCAACATGAGGAAAGTATTTAATGCATGTTTATGTCTTTTAATATAGTGTAGCAGCTGGAATCAAAGGCAAAAACCCTGGGCCTCAGCACATGAGCATCGTGGCTCTCCACGGAGTCCCCTTCTAATCACTGCTGCTCTCTGGACCACAGCTTTAGAAATCAAGCACTAACCCCTATTGCCTAATTAGCAGAGCAGTGTAAAGCTTAGAAACAGGCATATCTTCTTCCTCCCTAAGTGGCCACTGAATAAATGCTATATCCCCAGTTCACAGTCCCTTTTTACATTGCTGGCATTACCAGTCCTTTGTGTACCCACATGCTGTTACTTAAATTGCTTCCATGTTTTCATTACTTGCTCTCTGTGCTGTGTGTATTGAAACTCCTGCAAGAATGCTGAAGTGGTATTTCAAAGCACTGGGGACTGCTGGAGATGTAGCTGGAAATATTATGCAACAAACTAAGGGGATTTTTCAAGTCCTGATAGAGTTTGCACTTCCTCAGGGGAAAAATAAATTTGGGCGCTACTCCATGATGTGCAGGACAACCACTTCCACCCACCAGAGGCACAAGAATGGCACTTGCAGCTCAGTCTGTGTATATTCTCTGCATCCACGAGCAAGGTGGCAAACCCAAATAATGCTCCCATGTGCAAGGGAAATGTGTACATTGGGCCAAACTCTCCTGGCAAAAATCCATAAAGGGCAGTGGATTGATGCCAGCTGAAGGTCTGTCCCACTCTTTAAATGTGTTGTTCCCTCCTTCTGCTGCCAGGAGCTGCTTTTCTGGAGCTTGTGCTGATTAAAGCAACAGGCAATCAAAACAGCCTAACGCTGAAATTTCAAAACCGCCAAAACCATTTAAATGTGACAAATCACTTTTTTTTCTTTTTTTTTCCCCACAACCATTACTGCAGCTCTCAATGGTTCTGCAAGTAAGTGCAGAGGGTTCCTGCATGCTCTGCTCTTCCAGGGAAACACAGAGATAGACCAGAGAGCTACATATCCATGCAAATTTCAACTTGCTGCTTCCTCCTAGTTATCTTCCCCCCCAAAATTTCCATCCCCACCACAAGACAGATGCTGGCCACAGAAGAAATCATTCTGCCAGCACCAGAACCTTTCTCCCCCTCGCTCCCAGCCTCCCTTTCTGCAGTGCCTTTGATCCCCCCTCGATGCGAGGTGCTCACAGCCTGATCCTGGAACCCCACGAGCCGAGGGGCGGGCGTGTGTGCGATCCCCCCGGCTGCAGGGACTCGGGTTATTCCCCATCCTGGTGATGCAGGCTGCTGGTCTCCAGGCATCAGGCACACCCCTCGAGATCACAGCACTGGGGTCTTCCAGACCCCTGCCGGGGACATCTCTGGCGCAGCTGCGGCTCAGCAGCTGCCGCGCCGCAGCCGTTGGGTGTTATGCTAATGGTGCACCGGGGCAGCAGCCTTCTCCCCATCTGCTCAGAGCACCCACCTGCTGGGTGCTGAGGTTTTTTTGTTTGTTTTAATGGCCAGATTAGACCAGTGTTGACCTAAAGCGCTCCCAGCTTGAGAACAGGGTGTGTGTGAGCACAGCCCCAGCCAGCTCGGACCTCGCAACGCAGGTGCAAGCGGGATGCAGCCATGTCTGAGCCATGGTCTGTTTCTTTCAAACTCCTTATCCTCCTGCAATAAAGCCATCACCCTGAGCATAACCATGCTACAAGGTGTTTTTTTAAACTATTGTTCCCACTGGCTTTGTTTGGTTTTTGTTTGGGGATTTTCTTGTGCATAACTTCCTTATGCTTAGCTTTATTTATTCAACCTTTTGGATGACCACACGGAAAAGAACACAACCATGCCCATCAGACTGGGTGATACATAGAAATGAGGGCTCTGATTCTGTGCAGTCATATTCTCCACGGCCCGTGCATGGTAAGTAGGGGTTTGCAGTTCTTTTTTTTTCCCCTCCACATTGCTATGGAAGGATTGCTTGTGACATCTTTGCTGTCACTGAGCATAGTCTCATAAAACTGCTGCTTCCTGAGACCTCTACAAACATTCAGGGAGGACAGGAAAGTGGAAATTAGACATTGCTTGGTGCTAAGAAGGCAGCTCATCCTTTTCAATAGATGGGAAATTCTCTTCTCAAAGCGTTATAGGACCAAACCTCTACTGTGTTAAAAAGAGCCAGCTCTTTCATGCCCATTGACTATATCACTTAAAAGATTAAGAGAAAAAAAATCCCCTTGAATTGTTTTTTTTTAGTTTGTTTTCAAGTTCTTCTTGTAAGAAAAGTGAATGTGAGTGATGTTAGACTCCAAATGTGAGTGATGTTAGTCTCCCTGGGCTCTGCCTTGAGTCAATGGGAAATATCAATGCTTTAAAAAGTGATTTTGAGTCATGACAATTTTGGTCTATGTCAGTCTGCCAAGGAGGATTTTTCTAGGAAGAGGTGGAGGAGAATTTCTCCAGGCAATTAGTCTCCTCAAGGCTTCAAATTGCCCTTTGAGCACCCATCACATGTGTAAGGTGTGGGAGAAGAAGGACCAAAGTTGCATGAGCAGGAAAACCGAGCTGTGACCCAAGCCCTAATCTGAGGGTGCCTAAATCCCAGATCAATTTCTCCAGGTCATGGAGACACTTGTGCATCTTTTATCAAATCTATGTCCTGTCTGAACTCATCATGAAACCTATGGGTTACTAAGCAGGCAGAGGTGAAGTATTTTTACTATGACCTGACCAAACACACTTGGCTAATGCTTAGGACAGAAAATACCACTTATCCAAAAATTTGTGTCCCCAGCAGTGCTGCTTAATACACTCAAACTAAATTCGGTCTATGTACTAAGTGTAGGCAACACTACAGAAAAATCAAGCCAACATCAAATCAAAAGGGTGCTCCTGAAAACAGCTCATATAAAGAAAGGATTTTCTTTCTTTTCTCATCTTTGAATGAGTGAAAAAATTAAAAAAAAAGTTCAATTTTTACCCAGACTTAAAGTACCAAAAATTTCTCTGCAGAAGGATATTTCAAGAAAATGATATGCATCTGGAAGAAAATGAGACTTATAATGGAAGTATTTTCTGTAGCATAACTATAGTGCTACTCACACAATGCTGTAATCAAGAATAATGGAGCCCATCACCCAGAATACAGGAATGAATTCAATTGTTCATCATGCACATACCTCTATTTTAAAAATGCAGTTGAATGCCTTAACTGCCAAAAGGCTTGAGCATTAGTGCTCAGGCACAAAGCAGTTTAGAAGTGGGCTCCTTCATTTCTCACTCATGTAATCATTAATCTCAAAACTCAATTACATACAAAAATAGAAGAAGCCTGGTTGAACTTTTGATCTCATCTGAATTGGTTCATCTGAAGGATAGTTCAAGATCATTCCCCATGCATACGTGGCAGTGCAGGATGATACTTGCCCTGTGCTGCTCCAAGGCCAAATCTTGCAAAGACTATGCCTTGGACACAAATTGTTTGAGAAGATCCATTCCTTCCCTCTCCCTCTTCTTCTGGAACTATGGAAAAGAATGGGACCTACCTTCTTTTTGGAGTGTGATCTGTCCTCCTCTTTAGTTGTTTTGCTATTTTTCCCAGTTCTGGAAAGTTTCTGCTCCCCAGACTGCTTGATGGTGATTTTGATCTCGGGAGGGCAAATGTAGTTCTCCAAGTTCTTTGGGGGCTTCTTCGCTCTCTTGGTGGTCTGGATCTTTAGTTTTAAACTCCCCTCCGTGAAGTTAGCCTCCTTGATGGAAAACTCCTGCTCCTCCAGGCCATCTCCCGCCACCCATTTCTCGCTGTCTGCATTGGAAGTGGAATCCACGTCTCTTCCAGAACCCAGCTCATCCTCTTCCTCAGGCTCCAGCCTCTCGCTGCTCACCGGGATCCCTTTCCCCGCGCCCGATGAAGACAGCATCGTCTCCCCTGCACAGCCCGAGACTGGCGAAGCCTTCGTGGAGGTGACGGCAGCTGGCAGAAAGTCTGCCTCGCCTCCCCTTTGCCGGGAGCTGCTCAAAGTCTCTCTGGGCTCCATGGCAATATCACAACGCCCTGGAGTTTGGTTGGAGGGAAGGGGAGTACAGAAGGGGATGAGGGAAGCAAGGGCGGATACGATCCCAGGGAGCGAATGGCAACTGTCCACCAAATTCAATGTCCCGGTCACCCAGAGGCTGCAAGATGCTCAGAAGAGACCAAATGTGCCACTGTGAAAAGAAAGGAAAAAAATAAAGAGGAAGTTAGCACATGTGCACATATGTCAAATCAGTGTGGAGATGTTTGAAACAGGGCACAGGGCACACTCAGGCTTCCTCTGCAGCATCTCAAGGGCTTTCCTTGGAGAAAGTGGGAACCAAGGCTCACCAGCATTTCTGAGGGCTGGATCTGACATCACAAAGCAATGAACAATTGCCATATCTATTGTTAAATTGATGACAATGGATATCTATTTAAAAAAAACCCAAAACAAAATAAAACAAAAAACAAACCAAACACCCAAAATGTTGTCTCAATGCAAACATCTTCAACTTGACTTATGCAATAAATGAGGGGACAGCCAGCTCTCCACACCCATGAACCTCCTCGTTACCTCAACATGCTCACTGTCACAGGGTTTCCAGCAGGGGAAAAAAGTAAACTCAGATACTTGCCTTGGGTTAAACAATAACCCAGTGATCAGAGCACAGAAAACATGGTGCTGCCCTCTGAATCAGCAGCAGAGTTTCAAACTCTTTGTTTCCTCACTTGCCAGGTGAGAGAGTGACAGCTATAGCTTGGCTGCCAACTATTCTGGGGGTAATCCTGCTTTGGATGAGCAATTCATTAGAGACCAACTGCAGCCCAGGATGCTCTATGGGATACTGGAACTGCAGGAGGATCCACCTGGGCTTCTTTCAGTGCATGTCAGTGTCCCAAGCACTGAAGTGCATGGAGAAAAGCTAAACTCAAGGTTTTCCAGAGTTTTTCATGCCCTCATTCCACTGTTCTGTGGAAAAGCCTTGGGCTGGATGATGCACAGACTGCGCTCTCGACCTTGCAAATTTTATTTTTCTTTAGAACATCAGAGATGGAACCCTTTGAGATGGAAACACTCCTGCTTGGTACCTTACAAAGCCTCAGTTAAAGAAAGAAGCTGTGGACATTCAGTTGAGGCAAAAATTGTATCACCCAAGGAATTCTTGTTATAAGTAATACTTATGGGGTGTTTTAAAAGGCATTGAGGTGCTTTCATGCACCCTCCCTAAAACTCCCCTATTGCCACCCCACACACACCCCTTCATGGCAAGCCAATTTCAGCCACAAAATTAGCAAAAGAATCCACAAAAAAGTGTAAATCTACACAATTAGTGGAGAGAAATAAATCTATTTTCTGGTACTTTAAGATAAACAACAAGTAACACTTCTGGCAAATGGAGAAGGAAGCAGGAAGGCACTGCCAGGAGTAGTTGCTGGGAGCTCAGACTGGCTCTTTCAGGAGTAGCTCCCTGCTAGATTAACTCAGCTACACTTGACCAACTTCCATCAAGATCTCAGCAGAGCCAGGGATTTCCCAGGTCATTCTTGGCAGCAATATGCCACAGAGAAAAAAAAAAAATATCTTGCTACCTATCACCAAATCAGAACAAGAGTGCCAGTGTACACTGCTGTAAAGCACAGCTCACCTAGAAGAAACACATGTCCTTGCACCACTGGCTTCTTTTTGCTTCTTTTTGCTTTCTAAAGGTACCTTGCAGGGGCCTGAAATTCAACAAGAAGTAATAACAAGTGCCTTTTATTAGTTATAGATACACATTTTCATTGGAGTGTGGCTGTGTGTCACTTTTCTCACCTGGACGTGTATGGCTAC
The DNA here is from genome assembly GCF_037042795.1 of Molothrus aeneus. NCBI lineage: Eukaryota > Metazoa > Chordata > Aves > Passeriformes > Icteridae > Molothrus > Molothrus aeneus. The sequence continues at coordinate 2,835,892 of NC_089680.1, forward strand.
TAGCGGAAAGATTAAGTGTCCTATAGCTCCATGAAATCACTTGGAGACCAGGTCCCAGCAGACACAAATTCAAATAAAATTCCCATAAATAGCACAAGCTGACAACCCAAGCAGAATGAAATAAAGAAGAAAAAAAAAAAAACAAACCCAAACTTGGACTTGCCATCTGGCCTTAGGGATGGTTTCCACAGCTCATAGGAGATAGAAATGCACCACAAAAACACTTATACTTGAGTTGCACATCTCTTGGCAATAGTGGAGGGACTCATTTCCCAGAGCTGATCCTCCTGTGAGATGATCTTGAGGAACTAACAGACTCAAGGTCTCATGCATGCCTGCCCTGACTCACCCAGTGGTCAGCCAGTCTCCCCAGTTCACCTCTGGGAAACAAGGATCACACTTACATCCTTCAAACCCATTGCAGAGTGGGTTAGTTAATGCCCTTACAAAATGCCATACATTTTGAACCCAAACCATGTGGTAGTTGCTAATTACTAACACAATTAGTGCATGAAAGCCACCCTGGTTGCAAAGAGCTGCTCCACCTAATTGTCTGACTTTGCACTTTGCCTCTCCTTGTGCTTGTGGAGGTGATGGGAGTCAGAGACACCTTCCCCTTCCAACCGGCCCAATCAAGAAAAAGAAAAAAAAAAAAAAAGTCTTATTTATCTGCCGTTTTACATTGTTAATCTACGCGTAGAGGGACACAATGTACACACTCTCCTGGGCTGCAACACAAACACAAGGTGGTAAAAGCTCGGCGGTGCAGCATTCCAGGGAGTTACCGCTCTGGTATGCACGCATGTACAATGGGCACTGTGTGCCGGCCTCCGCCCACAGGCTTTTAACCTCTCTCGCTGCTGGCTGCAGAGAGCAGGCTCTGGAGCAGCTCAGCAGGATGAGCCCGCAGCCGCCAAGGGTGCAGGGAAGGGACAGCTGGAATTGCCTTTATGAGCCAGCCCTCCTGGGACCCTCACCTGCACGGGAGCTGAAATGCAGCTCATGGCTCCGGGACAGGAAGAGTCATTCATGTTTTGAGCCATTGGGTAATGTTTTATGGAGGGTGAATAAAAAGCCAGATTTCTGCTCCAAAGTCTGATTGTGGGACCCAAACGCTGGGTCATAATGTCCAAGTACTCATCCCTGCTTGGCTGTGTGCCTCCAGCTCAGCATAAACAAGCAACAGATAAATAAAGTCATAGCATTGCACCCGTGTCAGATGAATTCATGCCAAATCCACCTTAAAACCCAACTTAAAAATACTGGCCTCCTGTTCTGCCAAGAGTCTGCAGATGATATCACCAGACCCACAGGTAGCAACAAATAACCCTGCACTCAAGTGCTGCACCCAGAATTAACTGGGTCATTGTTCTAGATAGCTCCTTACTCTCCTTCAGGGTTAATAGTTAAATGACTTGGGTGCAGGGACATCATACTCGTCTTTCTAGTTTGGGCAGGCTACCTGTGCTTTGACTAATTAGAAACCTCACTTCAGGCCTCTGAATGTGTAACCTCTACTGGAAACCTCCCCTCTCCAGAGTGCCTGTGAGCAGAATCACAGAATGGTTTGTGTTGGAAGGGACTCTAAAGCTCATCCACCCCCCCCTGCCATGGGCAGGCACCTTCCACTATCCCAAGTTGCTCCAAGCCCCATCCAACCTGACCTTGAACACTTCCAGGGATGGGGCAGCCACCTGCCAGGGCTTCACTACCCTCACAGGGAAGAATTTCTTCCCAACATCCAATTTAAACCAGCTCTCTGTTGGTTTAAAGCCATTCTTCCTTGTCCTGTTGCTGGAAGAGCTCTATTTCTATTTTTAGTACCCAGGACATGAGGTGTGTCTGAACATCTAAGTGCTGACCCAGGCTGTCATTCCAGGCCTCCAGTGCTCACCAGCATCAAGTCCTGTTCAATAAGCAGCTACAGAGGCATTTTACCATCCAAATTAGGCTCACTGAGGAAAGTGTTACTGCTAGCAGGCTTCCTGCAGTCAAGTTAAATTTGAGGAGGATAATTCACAGGTGAATGACAATAAATTTCACAGAAGTTGGCATTAGCTCTTAATTAGGGAGAGATTCACACTTCCTCTGATAAGTACTGAGAAATAATCAAACGCCTGCTTGCTCAGCCTTGTTACCAATGCTCAAGTTTCTTATCAGCTCCTCTGGGCACCTCAAACACTCTTATGGAGGCAAAGACCTTCAAGTACAAAACCCCCATTTGGGTCATAGTGGATGTCTCCTATTTGGGGTTCTGAATATGCTCCCTTCTTCTGCCTCAGGCAACCTGGTGCTTGTGAGTATTCAGATGCCCCAGCTATAAAGTGATTAAAGTGAAAATTTGCAGAGGACAAAAACAGAGGTGAGAGCCAATAGGAGGGAGGGGAGATCCACCTGCTTGGGGTTTTCTGTGAAATGAAAGTGGACATAATACTTGGCACAGCTTTTGCCCTAAACTTGGACTCAATGATCTTGGAGGTGGTTCTATGATTCTGTGATTCTAAGAGTGACAGCAACCACATTAGGAGCAAGCAAACACTGTTTTGACACATGCAAGCAGGGCAGGCTCAGCTGCCCAGTGTTTCTGCAGTTCCTCTGAACTGCTCAAGCACTAGGAACACCAGCAGGGAGGTGGGAGCAATACTAAGAGGTGCTGTCCAAATTCCTTCTACACTAATACCACTGTAAATACTGAGACTGCTTTAATTTCATTCATAAAATCCAAAATGAATGGGTGAAAAAGAAAAAAAGTCTGTTAACAGGTTCAAGTCAGTGGAAACTAAAGCACAAGTCTGAGGCTTATGGGGGATGCAAAGGGGAGGTCACAACTTTTCAAACTCTGTGCCTATCAGGTTGCCTTTGGATCTTCCATTCTTCCATGGGACATTGCATTAAATCCCTAATCTCTGCAAAATATCAGGAATGCTGGAACCTTCTTTACACTCCATCCTTCTAAAAGCATTCACCACAAAGCACTGGAGACTATGCAGCAGTGTTTAATGATGAGATTTCACCTTTCACTCCAAAGACTCCCAGGTTACTTCCATGGTCATGTATGACACTGTGGAAATGCAGCTGCCTCTGGGCCAGAAGCCAGTGGACAGCCCATGTTACAGCCAAGGGCAAGTTTTGGTCAGAAACCTGCTTTTATGAGCAGTGTCTGTAAAACTTCAGATTTTGTCATGGGTCTTAAAAGCCCAACATCCCAGCATGTGACAAGCTGTACTCAACCCAGTTAACCCACACTGAAGTACAAAAATGGCCCCAGCCTATTCCTTCATTATTGTTTTGCAAAAAGAAATTGGAATTTCATGCTTGGTTGTGGTCTCTGTCCATGCACTGCCAGATAGCCAGCAGCATGACTTTGATGCTGGTCAGGAACAGGCATCTGATCACACTTCTGTGGAACGGGCAAGCACACAACATGAGGCTTAAAATTTCCTTGGTGGTGACTTAAAGTCAGTTCCAGAGGATGGGAAAACTTGTAAGCCATAAAGCCAGAGTGGTGCAGACAAGTGACATAACATGATACAATACAAAGTATTCTGGGATAAAATTAAATCATTGCAATTTTTTTTTTTTGAGCAAATTTGAACCAGTAGGAGTTTATACTGGATCAGTATCATGTACCAGTACTGTATTTAATCCACAGCTCAGAGCTCTGGACATAGATTTATGGCAGCTTTGGACCACAGCCTCTCCTACTTCCTGAGGGCATGATCCTCTGAGAGAACAACCCAACTTTGGCAGGGAGCTCAAACAATGACTGTGGCAGTTATTTTCTGTCCACATTATGGATCACATAGGAACCACCCCGTCCCTGTCACCTGCCTTGTGTCCGTCTAACTAAGGTATGTAATTTATTAATAGGGTGAATTAGAGGAAGAAATTTGATTGCTCTTCACATGGTCCTTCTGCGTCCAACTCTGCTTTTTTTCAAATCTTCTAACTCTGCCTCTGATTTTGTGTGGAGTACGTGAGGAATTTCTACAAAGGGACAGGATGCAAGCTGTCCCAGATGTGGGTTATTCACATGGAAACAAGGAGCAAGCGTTAATGGCAGTTGCCAGAAATGTAATCTTCACTTGTTTCCATCAGATTGTGCTGAGTCCAAGAGCTACCATCCCTCTGCACTGACTGATGGCTGTGCCTCAGTGTGCCCAAGTATGGCAAAGGGAGACAGGAAAAGTCACACTGGAGGGAAAAAGATGTGGCAAACCAAATATGTGTCACAGCCAGATGAAGCTGCAAGCATGCTGCCCAAGACAAAGAGGCAGAAATAAATGAAAATCCAAGCACACCTGTAATTACAGAGGCATGTAAGTGTGCACATTACACACACGCACACACATGTATCTGTCTCCTCAACATAGACACATTTAGAGTAGATTATGGAAGCATATCTGACTCCATAATTAGGTTTGAGACTTTATAATTAGATCAGATAGTTACCTTTCTATGTAAGTAACTAACTATCATAGAGGGCTTGCAGGAGGGCCAACTGAATGATTAAACAACTGACATGGCCATAAATCACAAGGACAATGAAAGCAATACTGCCCAAGGTACAGCTGTGGCCAGTGTAGCAAAGCACCCATCTGCAGGAGCAGGAGAGGTGCCCATCATGCTGCCCAAGGGCTTTTACAAACTCCTGCCTCAGAAATCTACCAAGGTTCTGTAAATCTACTCACTCATAACCTAAAGCTGTATCAGAGTGTTGGGAAAGGGAGTGCAGTCATCAGACCTGTGAACACCTTCTCACAGAGGCTTCTGGTCTCTAAAATGATCAAACTCTTCCCATTTGTTCCCTCCGAGGTAGGCAACAAAAATTTGGCTTGTGTTGGAAGGGACCTTAACAACCATCTTTTTCCAGACCCCTGCCATGGGCAGGAACACTTTCCACTAGACCAGGTTGCTCCAACCCCAAGTCCAACCTGGCCTGGAACACTTCCAGGCATTTACAACTTCTCTAGGAAATCAAGGGTAGTGTTTGATCCTAATGACATCTATAGCTGGCATGTGGTTTTTGCCCATTTTCCTTGTGAACATCAGGCCTCCAGGACACTGAAAAGCAGAAGGAGATGCCAGCTGTGCCTCAGCTCATTACAACACAAAAAGTCAAGCTGGTAAATTTGCCTAAGTCAGATCAACACCGAGTTGCTGAGCTCCCAGACCAATCATCATCACTCTCAGTGTGATGTACAATCAGAGGTGACTCCTGGGATGAACCAGGAGACCACCCTGAGCACTCTGCTGGATGCAGCTGAGTGTGTGCCACTGCAAGGATAAAATTTATTCCATTAACAACAGCCATAAAACTCTTTGGGAAGAAGTGTCAATGTGCACAGAAGGGGACTTAAATACTTACTATGTTCCAGCCAGCTCTTGCCAAGCACACCATCCTGGAGGTAGCAGCAGCTACTCCAGGCTACAAATGGAAAGTTTTATGGGTATTTAGGGAAAGGTTACTGGCACAGAGACCAGCCACAGAAAGCAAACCCCTGTACAATTCCATCATCTGTGTTACCAAACTTTCCTAGATTGACTCTGCTCTTGGAGAGCTGCCATCATACACAGTAGCCTCCTTCTAACACCGTCATGGCAGGGCAACAATCTCTTCTTCTCCCTCTGATCAAACATTTCCCTCTGCACCACGAAATGTGTGGAAATTTATTTCTCTGCATGAATCATTAATGAGAGTTTTGTTTTTATTTACTGCTGCTGCCACAGAACTCCTTCTTTCACCTTTTTTTTTCCCCTCCCCTTCTCCATTATTTCATTTTTGCTTGCACATGTGCCAAATAGACCAGCTTCCTCTTCCTTTGGGAAAAACAAAGAAATAAATAAAATCTAACAACACATCTGATGGGGAATGCACCATGTCTTGGCTCAGCATCCATTCCTCAGAGCCATAAGTGATGGCACAAGGAGGACCTAAAAGGCTTCAGTCCAGGATCTATCCCGTGCCCAGTCTGGAGTCTGTACAAAAAACACATCCCATGTTATTCCATTCCGCATGCTTCAAACCATGCTGGGAGTAAGAAAGTTTGGATTTTGTCCATCCAGGACACTGCACTGTGTGTTTCCATGCTGAGTAAGCAGTGGTGTCTTGCTTGGTGCTGTATAATACACCAAGCATCCCCAACATCAAGAGGGGACTGTGAGAAAAAGGGGTGTCTAAAGGGCATACAAGAAGAATAGCAATAATTTGGAGTATCTAAAGGAAAGCATTGGGAGTGCTTTGTCCTGCAGAGTACATCAGTTTTTTTGGGGAAAGAGAGTGTCAGGGCCAGAAATAAAAGAAATTCCCTTAAAGCCTCATAGACAGAAGAAGACAAAGACGAAGAAGAAGAAGACGAAGAAGAAGAAGACGAAGAAGAAGGAGAAGGAGAAGGAGAAGGAGAAGGAGAAGGAGAAGGAGAAGGAGAAGAAGGAGAAGAAGGAGAAGAAGGAGAAGAAGGAAAAGAAGGAAAAGAAGGAAAAGAACAGGAAAAATCAGGAGAAAAAAGCAGCACAGGACACAAGTGGCTGCAGCTGGATGCACACGGGACAAAGAGCAGCCCACAGTGCTGGGACAGTGATATCAAGAGGCACAAAAACATTAGCTGGGAGCATGCTGATGGGAAGACCTGAGGCCAGGAATAAAGGCAAGTTAACTGACAGCGGCTGTGGGCAAAGAGAAGGAGCACCTTTGCCTCTAATGAGGCTGAAGAGGAAGTGGTTACAGAAGTGCTGTGTGAAGTTGAGTCAGGAGGAGATAAAAGCCTGCTGAGTATCTGCAGGCCTGAAAGGCCTCTCCAGCTCAGTTATTTTACTGGGCTCTTTGCACACATCGGGCTCCCTCCGAGGCAGCACAGAGGGTCAGGAGCCCCAGATTCACCACTCTAATCCCTATGGAGGCAGGACCAGCACTTTGGATTATTACTCCTATAGACTCATACAATCATTCAGGTTGGAAAAGCCTTCTAAGATCATGGAATCCAACCATTTCCCCAGCACTGCCGAGGCCACCCCAGGTCCCCAAGTGCCACATCCACACATTTTGTTGATCACTTCATGCATGGTGACTTCAACACTTTCCAGGGCAGCCTGTTCCGATGGCTGACCAACTCTCCAGGAAAAAGTTTATTCCTGTTATCTAATCTAAACCTCCCCTGGAGCAACCTGAGACCATTTCCTCTCATTCTGTCACTTGTAATACTTCTAACACTGACTCCAGGAGGATGTTAAAGGTTATGATGGGATCAACACTTGGAGAGGAATCCTATGTCAAGTCAGTCATGGGTACCACCTCTCTTCAATCCAGTGAACCTTGGGTTGCTGTCTCTTAATCTGAATCCTTCACTTATCTCCCAGCCAAAGTTTGATCTGTTGGCTGTGATGGGCCAAGAGAGCCCTGAGCTGAGGTGTCTGTGCTGCTGCTCCCCATCTGGAGATGGCTGTGGTTTTGAATAAGTTCTCAGTTCCTACCTAGAAGCATGCTGCAGATTATTGTTATTTTATTTTTTACTCACACTGCTTTTTTTTTATCAAAGGTTTTCCTTAAGCACTTTGGGAGGTCTGTTTGCTGAGCTAAGGGTAAAGAAAATGTTCTGTCCTAAAAGCCACAGCTAGAAGACAGCATGTTTTAAGAGCAGATGTGTCTTCAATGCTGGTGATAGATATGGAGGAGCAGGACTCATGCTCGTGTGAGTACCTCCTGTGACACAGAACTCTAATCTAATGTAACCAACACCTATGAAAAAAGGCCATTTATGACTCCTATCCAACAGGATTTTTTGGGCCAGTGCCCTTCTCTTTAAGCCAACAGACTACAAGAATACCATTAACTTCAGGATGTCTACACTCCAATCTGTCATGGCATCAGAAACCATGGCCTCTAATTTTTGTCTCACTCAAACACCAAAAGATGACAAAGGCCATCAAGAAGCCCTACATCCATAAGATAGAGACTGTTGTCATCATTAAAAGCATGCATTTAGAATAATTTAAAAAAAAGTGTTTCCTTTTTCCACTCTCACTTTTTCTGAATCTATTGAAAACAAAACTGATAGCTGGAGAGGCTTACTCAAATTTTCAGGAAGAAAATTGTCATGAAACAGAGAGAAAGCATGTCATTTTTCAGCCCATTAGTTGAAGATCTATGGAAATTACAAGGATGTGAATGTATGGGTTAATATTTTAAATTGTCTGATTTGCAACCTTAGGAACAATGGACATGTGTAGTAACACTTTGCCCAGATGCCTGCTACAGCACTTTACATGTGTACAGTCCTGTTTGAACACTTACTGAACTCCCCCAGTTAAGCTTTGTGTCTCTGATCCCTTCTGAAAAAGAACTAGGGGATTCAGCAGAGAATTATTCCCAGTATAGAATTCTATTGAATTCCCACTATAGAGCTCCATATGAAGGCTTTAGAGGGAGAGAGAAAAAAAAAAAAAAAAAAAAAAAAAAAAAAAAAAAAAGAAGAAAAAAAAGAAAAAAAAAAGAAAGAAAAACTACAGGAAGGGTTTCCTTGTCTAGGAAACTAATAGGATTTCAGAGGAGTTTCAGTGGAAACCCCACCATATTCTCCAAAGCCAAGTATTTAGTGAGTCTTGAGAAGAGGTAGACATGGATCGCAGCATCACTCCAGAATATGCTGGGTCTGGAAATACAGAGGGAAGTTAGGCCAGTGTCCAAGCCTTAAAAATCACATCAGTAGGACATTCAGGATATGTGGATTCATATTGAGGGAAGACGTGCCTGTAACACCTTGCAGCTTGACCCCTGGTTTGAGTATCATCATTTTCTCCCTTCCATCTTAAAACTGGCTTCTCCATCTGCTAAAATGCCAGGACAGAAAGAGCATGATTCATTGTATACATATATATCTCAGTTTTAAAGGTTAAGGCTAACAAAAATTTCAAAGTAACTTAAAACCTCAGGCTTCCGATCTTTAGCCCATCTCTAATTTTGAGGTATTTGAGTGAGTCCTGGGTTACCCCGTGCTTGCCTACCACACATTCTTCTGAAAAGATTTCCCAAGCACTGTTACTAGTTATAACATACTACAGTAGAGGAAACTTTGCTGTCATTGCTGCCATCCTCCCAGATCCCTTGTCTGACCAGGATTGCACAGCAGCCCTTACTGAACCAGGAATTCACTCTTTCAGAGGCACTGAGAAGATAAATAAGTCCCCCCACGACAATGTTTAGCCACAACCCCAGCTCCTCCCAATATATTGCAGAGCCAAGCCTTGGGCCACCTCATGCTCTGGTGCTCACCAGGGCAGCTCAGAGCCTTGTCACCACCTTGTGACCTCAGGTTTGTGTGGAAATTGGCCTCCTCTTGCATGGCTTTTCCACACATTCGAAAGGGCACATCAGACTCAGCAGCCCTGCACAGGAAAGGTAACTCATCCTCACCACCTGCACAACTCCTGTATTCCCTGAAAAACCCCTGTGCTGGATGGACAAATGCACGAGCCCCACCAGAGTTCCTACTCATGAGCAGGAGTAAACCTGACCCAGGGGTGTGTGAGCAGCACCAAGGCCCATATTGCCAGAGCATTTCCCTGGCCACCCTCCTCTTTGGTCACCTGCCCTTCTTCAAAGTTTCTGCTTGAAGAGACATAAAAGACAGCAAAACCCTAAATGAAAGAATGTCAGAAGGTTTCTTTTCATACACAGTCATCCCAAACCTTACTGAAAAGTTCATCATTGCATTTGGACAATTTGTCCTCCAAAATAAATCCAGCTCCAGAAGGGCAAAATACCCTGCTCTCTCTCAAGAGCTGATAAATAGAAATTATCTACTTCCTTCACTCATTTCCTCAGCTCTGAAAGATTCTCTGACTGCTTTTATTCAATTAAAGAAATTATTTTGTCTTCCTTTATTCCCCCAGCTGTTTATTCCCTTAACTTTGTACTCTCTACAACCAGTCAAATGCGAATTCAGAGTCCAGGTGCCTGTTGCAGAGCTGTGCTTGGTACCAGCATCCAGCAGACTTCTAAACAGGTCCAAAAATCCAATGAACTTCACTTCAGGTGAAGCCTTCTCATTGGGAGGAGAAAGAAACAGTCTCCAGGTATTGCTAACCACACACACTTGAAAACTGATTTCATATCTATATCAGAAGGAAAGAGGACTCCCAATATCCAATGTTTGCAAATCGCTTTCAGATCTGACAGTCCCCCCAGGCTCAAATACTGAGTTGAGGGGTTTTGAAGTCCATCTTTAATCAAAGTGACAATTTCCTAAAAGCGTAAGTCATTTTATTTCCTCAGCAAGAATAACGGGAAAGAGAGCTTTTTTCTATCAAGCTGGAAAGAGAGAAAGTAATGAGAGCAGAACCTACAATAGCAGCAAAACCAGTCCCAGTAGAAACCACAAGCCCTGCAGCAAAACACTGGGAACCTTCTCCACTAAGGTTCTCCCACAGAGTCTCACCTTCCTCTCTTTGGACTAGCTCTAAACTTTGTATTTATGCTGCCCTAAGGTTTCCTGAACTTCCCAGCAATGAGGCTAGACCTTACCATGTACTTCCTCTGTCTACTTACTATTTTATAGGTTACCTATATTAGAAAAATATTCCTCCCAGTGAGGTGGTGAGGCCCTGGCACAGGTTTCCCAGAGAAGCTGTGGCTGCCCCATCCCTGAGGGAGTTCAAGGCCAGATTGGACAGGGCTTGGAGCAGCCTGGGATAGTGGAAGGTGTCCCTGCCCAGGGCGAGGGGTGGAATGAGATGATGCTTAAACTCCCTTCCAACACAAATCTCTGATTCTATGATTTTCACACACAGATTTGCTGCCCTCATCACCAGAAGCACACTTAAACACAGCACTTACAAACCTAAAACCTGCCTGCATGCCTGCATGCTATGGTGGGCAAAAATGGTGCTGCATGTTCTGAGCACGGCTTAAAATCTGTCCCCCCATGCCTCATGGAAAGGATTTTGGCAGTTATCAATTCTGCCTTTCAGCATTGTCACAGACCCACAGATCACAGATACTCCAGAGATGGGTGGTTAATGGGGAGCAAGGAAAACTGCCTAGGCATATGGTTAAACAAATCAGTCATCAGTTCACTGGGACATCTTTCATTTCCATCACAGCAATCTGTTGGATCCCAGAACTGTTTTTACGTGGTTCATTAGACAATAGCCTTTCTTGCTACTAGTTAGGTCAAGAGTCAAAATTGCTGTGTAATTGCAAGTCTCAGGGCACAAGGCAAGAGTTTTTCAGTCCTGGAGGGTGTTGTCCAAAGGGGAAAGAAAACAGAAGGGAAAGATTATGTGTGAGCAATTGAGCCCTACTGAGAGGGAAAAAAAGTCACTGAAACTGGGATTAGGCAAATCTGGTAATGGAAAACAAGAGTCCTGTTGGTAAATTGGCACTTGCACCTAAGAGATGTGTGTGGTAGGGAAAAGGAGCTCAAAGGATGGGTCAAAAAAGAGCAGAAGAGGAGATTAAGCTGCATCTGAAGCAAAAAAAATTATGGTTGCACCTTTTTGAGCATTTAAGTTAATTAAGCACACAGCAAAAGCAGTTGTTAAACAAGAACAGTTACCAACTTAATCAAAGTACAATATTATTGAAAACAATACAGAGCAACCTCAGCAGAGAAACCAGTATATATCAAATCAAGCTAAATAGCTCAGTTATGATCATTATTAATAATAAATCATGGCCACTGTTTCTTTTGTTTGCCAACAACCAGCATAGTTTATGGCTCTGCACAAACCTAACACACCATTTTATAGCATTTCAAAAAGTGTGTCCTCCTAAAATGATAATGTGTTAATAATCTATGCTGGGCTTTTTGGCAGGAATCAAAAAGCTCAAACGACTTGAAATAACATCAGCTAAAAATTATTTATTCCCCATCCCTAGTTGCAGAGAAAACAGAGGTTTTCTTGGCTCAGTTACTTCTCAATAGACTTCTGGTTTCAATTAAAACTTTGAGTCTGAGAAGTTTAAAAAAAAAAAAAAGTTGAAGCCAATAAGAGATGGAAGAGAAGTCTCCATTCACTGAGTGTTTGAGTGTTTCTGCTTTTGTTTTTTTTCCCTATTTTTACATAACCCTTCTGAGCTAAGAGCGCAGATTAAAGTACAAGTCCATTGTGTGGATGGGTTTTTTTTTTCCCTCCTTTCAGCTAAAAAACAAATGGAGATGGAAAAAAGTTTCTCCTTTGAGTGGAAGGAGCTTCTGATGAGGGTGTAATCTCAGCAAAGGCTGAGGAAGTGCAGAAAGCTGTGCATGAAACAGGCACTTGCACATTTTCCCATGAACAGGTCCAGTCCCTGGAAGTGTTTGGGGCCAGGCTGGATGGGGCTTGGAGCAGCCTGGTCGAGGGGAAGGTGTCCCTGCCCTGGGGGAAAATGGGGCTGGAATGAGATGAGCTTTAACGTCCGTTCCAGCCAAAACATTCTATGATTCTATGATTCCCTGATAAGAATTTTTTTTTTTTTTTTTGCTGTCCACAATACAGGGTCCACTTGTTTCCTCAGGTTCATGCTGTCACTACCTGTCTCCAGACACCTGATAATAGCATTTCTGCAGCCTGCACCGAGTCAATCCTGCATGCAGGGGCTTTCAAACCACCAATCGTTCCCGTTTGGGCCCATAATATTCCACACAGGGCTGGATTTGCCAGCAGCCCTCTCCTCCCGGAACAATTCCATCCACGCCAGGAGGCTCAGATGCTCTCCCTGACAGCGGAGCACTGGCCAGCTCTGCCCTCTCCTCTCCCCGCTCCCCTGCATCCCTTGCCGTGTGACAGACGGACACAGAAGGACACACGGAGGGTCCCCCCCACCCCAGAGCGGGGCCGCCGCGGGCCGGGGGCTAATGAAACACCTCTGTACACCGCGGGAACAGCCTGCCAGGCTCTCCCTCCATCCTCCCGCTCCTCCCAGAGCCCGGCTGGGTTAGCCCGGCTCACGGCAGCCGCGGGGACACCGCCACCCCACGGCACCGGAATGGGTGGGTGCTCCCCTCGCATCCCCCGTGCGCATCCCCCGGGCACCAAGCCCCTCTCCTCACCCCTCCCGAGGCCACAGGAGCTGCCCACTGCGGGTGTCCGAGCCGGGTGTGCCCCGTCTCCCCCCCGCCTCCCCGGGTTGGGCTCCCGGCGGCCAAGTGCCTTTTGAGCATCAGGCGTCAGGCCCGGGATTATCGGGGCCGTTTATTTGAAGCGGAAACGAATCGGAAATCCTTCTCTCAACTGCCTTTTGGAGGCATAAATACGGCAGGCAGGCAGGGGCAGCGCGGGGAGCGCCGTGCCCGCTGGGGCGCTGGGATGTTGGGATGCGAGCACACGGACACGCTCACGCTGACACACACTCACTCACTCACTCACTCACTCACTCACTCACTCACTCACTCACTCACTCACTCACGCTGACACACGGTGTGCACCCGGGTATGCAGGAAGGGACCCGAATTCCCCTTGCCCTGCGGGGAACCCCGGCGAGGAAGGGGTGCGAGTGTGAGCGTGAGTGTGAGTGCGGGTGCCCGGCGCCGGGCAGGAGCCTTGCGCCAGGGCTGGGGTTGACAAAAGCCGCCCGAGGCTGCGGGCTGCGGGTCACCCCCTGCTCCCCAGAGCAGCGCCGGGGCTCAGCCTGCCCACGGCTGAACTCCGCTCCCACCCCTCGCGGGGGCTCCAGGGGCCGGCAGGGTCCCGAGGGCGGCAATCACCGGCTTGTTAAGAGCCATTATCCAGCCACCGAGCGTGGTGGTGGTGGGGCGGCATGGGGGGGGGGGGGGGTGTCCCGCTTTGCTAATCACTACCCCCACCCCGTCCTCCCGCTTGGTTGTTCCCCAAACCCGCAGCTGTTCGGGGGCTGCGTGTCCTTTTCAATGTCAAAACACGGCGGGGCCACCCCGGGGCAGCGGCGCCCCCCGGTTCGGCCGCGGAGCCCCGCGCACACACATCGCTCACACTCACACACGCACACTCACACACTCACACACACAAATCCCCATAAGGTTACAGCGCTGCTCTCTAGCTCCACTTAACCTGCAATTTGCGAAGCGGGGGGGGTCGTGTCCCCCTCCCTCCCCAATTTCCACAGGCACACACATAGCTGCCACCTACACGTATAAACACATGTGGGCTGCCCAAGCGGGGGCCGGGAGAGGGGGTATATGCCGGGGGTGGGGTGGGAGGGGGGGGGGGAAATAAATACATTATTCAAACTCCTGGAAAAAAAAATTCCAACCCCTTTCCCGGTCTTAGAGGCACCACCGGTACCCCCCACCCCACGACAACCACACACAGACACGCACACATGCTCCTAAAGAGGCACAAAGCATGGGGAGGGAAGGGGTCGGAGGGGATGGGGAGGAGGATTCGCATGCAATGTACAGAGGAGAAATATTCCCCCCTCCCAAAAAAAAAAAAAAATAAAGCCCTTTTCCGCGCCATTGCAAAGTCACAACAGAGAGGAGGGAAAAAAAACCCAAACAAACAAACAAACAAAAAAAAAAAAAAGGGACGACATTAACTTTTGCATGCAGAAGGGGGAAAAATTAAAAAAAAAAAGAAAAAAGAAAAAAAAAGGGGGGTGAAGGAACAGGAGAGAAGCGTACGATCCTCCTGCGATTCCGATCATCAAGGCAGACCTTTCCTCGATGCCTCAGAATTTTCGTTCTTTTTTTTTTTTTTTTTTTTCCCCCGCATTTACTAACCCATATCCCCAAAACGGCAGCGGGGGCTTCTTAGCAGCTTCCTCTTCTTCTTCTTCTTCTTCTTCTTCTTTCTTCTTCCTCCTCCTCCTCCTCCTCCTCCTCCTCGTCGGATTTCCCCCCTTCTTCTTGTCTCTTCTCTTTTAGATCCCGGTTTCAATCCCTCGCCACAGCCCCCAAAGGTGCTTTTGCTTGTGTTGCGGCAAACCCATGGCGGTGTTCATCTGTCAGATGGGGATGAGGGGAGCGCCCGGCCGCGCCGCGCACGCAGAGCGCAGAGGGAGGAGGGCGGGGGGAGGAGGAGGAAGGCACCGGGGAGAGAGAGGGAGATGGACGGACAGACAGACGGAGAGACAGCCCGGGAGATAAAAGATAGATAGAGAGGGGATAAATAGAGCGAGATAGAGCGAGAAAAAAGGGGGGAAAATGGCGTCTTGGAAAGCCGGAATCCCGGAGTAAATCAAATTAACACGCAACACCCAGAGCAGTCCCGGCTAATTTTAGCAGGATCCAAAATAAAATGAAAAGGAAAAAAAGGGGGGTGAGTAGGAGGAGAAGGGGGGGACAGGGGGGCGGGGGGTGAAAGAAAGGAGGAGGGGGTAAGAAGGGAAAAAAAAAAAAGAGAGACCGAAAAAAAAAAAAAGAAGCCCCTCAATGCACTGGATAAAATCCTGGATTTGAAATCGATGGAGCTGGTCTCCAGCTCTCTCGCTTTTTCTTTTCTTTTTCTTCTTTTAAAATTTTTTTTGGAAGGGGGGGCTCTTTTTCTCTCTGCTTGTTGTTGTTGGTTGGTTGGGAGCCTTTTTGCAGGGGGGCGAGGTTGCGGGGAAGCGTTTTCGGTTTTGCTTTTCCCGGCGAGGAGTTTCAAAAATATTTAAAAAAAAAAAAAAAGAAGAAGAAAAAGCAAAAAAGAAAAAAAAACTAAAAAAAAACCGAAGAGAGAAGAAGAAGAAAAAAAAAAAAGAATAAAAGAAAGAAAAAGAGCAAAGCCCCGCCAGGAGAAAAGGGCTGCTTGGCGACGGCGAGGAAGCTTCTTGCCTTTATCCCTGCTCTCGCTGGGCTCCGGAGCGGGTGCCGGAGCTCCGGCGGGGCTGCGGGGCTGCGCCGCCCGCCCCGCTCCGCTCCGCTCCCCCCGCGCCGCCCCGCGCCGGCCGGGGGAGGGCGAAGGGAAGGCGGAGGGAAAACACCCCCTGCTCCCGATGGGGCCGGAGCCGGTGCTCGCACACTCACACAGCGCGCACGCACACCCGCATCCCCTTCCCCGCTGAGAAAGGGTGCGCCTGGGGGCGGCTTTTTGCTCCCTCGCTGGATTTTTCCTTTCTCTGTCTTTTATTTTGTCTTTTTGGTCTGGTTCTCCCTCCCCCCCCCTCTCCTGCCTCTCTGTCTCTCCCTCCCTGCAAGGGGCGGCGATTTGGTTAAGCAGATCTGGGGGGCTGATGTCTCTCTCTTTCCTCTGTTTCCATCGCTCGCTGCCGGAGTCCTGCAGCACTGGGGGCGGGGGGAGAGGGCGAAGTGTGGGGAATAAATGGGAATGATCAGGAGCACACACACACACACACGCACACGCACACACACACACACACACACAGGCTCTCACACACGCTCACACGCAGACACGCTCTCGGTGTGGCTGCAATGCTCGGCTCCGGGTTAATGTACTCAACAGTGCCACTACCTGACACAACTGCAGCACTGATGGGGGCAGGGGAGCAAAGGCAGAGGAGGTGAGATTCAGGGCAGGGCTATTTATCCCATTTATCCCACTCCGGGCTCAGCCTCTCCCACGCCCTCCCAGCTGCCCCCCCGCCAGCCCCCCGTGTGCTTTTCGCGGCGGGTTCTTGACCCGTGCGAGACATTTTTGGGGTACAGCGCCTGCCGCTCGGGCCACACTGAGAATTCCCTCTCTGGGGCTGGGGGAGATAAGCAACGACTCTCGACCCCTGATGTAAGGAATAAACCCCCCCCCCCCCAAATCCCAGCACCTTTCAGAATGGACTTTCAGTAGCAGTGTACTAAACACAACACAAACCCAGCTGCGGGCCGGTGGAGCGGTGCAAAATCCGAATTGTTGGGCTTTTCCTTTCCCACCCTTGCTCTGCCAGCAGTCTGGGTGATGCTGCCTTTTGGTCTGCCAGCTGGGCAAACCTTTACTCACGGGAGTAAATTGCTGGCTTGCCTGAGTAACCACAGAGACAATGAGGAGGAGCCCCCGGAGGAGGGAGGACCTGTGGAATGGAGCTGTGGAGTTGTACTTGCAGATGAAGATAACGTGCCAGGGGCAGGAAGGGGAATGTAGGGAGTACCCCACTGTGCTCCTCTGCATCCTTGATCCTTTGCAAAGATGGTGCCACAGGGCTCCCTGTCCCAGAGTGCTGCAGGAGGCTCAAAGAACACCAAGTCTTCTCCTCTTTGCTCTGGGACAGAGGGTGGCTTCAGGCCGTCATCCTGAGTGATCTGAATTCAGTGTGCAGCTGATGCAAGGGTTGACCCTCACCAGCCATGAAAGCTTATTCCTGTTGATATCCCCTTACATCATAGAATTATAGAATTATTTGGCTTGGAAGGGACTTAAAAGATCTTGTCCCACCCCCTGCCATTGTCAGGGACACCTTCCACTATCCCAGGCTTCTCCAAACTCCCATCCCGCCTAGACTGGGGTATTTCCAGGGATAGGGCAGCCACAGCTTCTCTGGGCACCCTGTGCCAGGGCCTCACCACCCGCACAGCCAAGAATTTCTTCCTAATATTCAATCAAAACCTGCCCTTTTTCAGTCTGAAGCCATTCCCTACTCCAGGCCCGTGTAAAAGTTCTTCTCCATCTCTCTTGGAGCACCTTTAGGCTCTGTCAGGGGCTCCCTTAGAAAGCCCTTCTCTTCTCCAGACTGGAAAACTGCAGCTCTCTCACCCTGTCCCTTTAGGAGGAGCAGCAGCCCTACGACCCAGGTCGCAGTCTAACCCCAAATGGGTGGAAGAGATTTGAGGGCCCACGAGATGCCAGCACAGCCCTCCCAAACCCTCAGCAGCCCGGGTGAGGATGTGCCCTCAGCCCCACTGTGCTCCTGGGAAAAAAATTCCTGGGTAAAAGCCACACCAAAGCATCGCTTCCCTTTGGATATCCCTGCGTGACTGACATCCGCCGGACGCCTGCAGATCCCAAACACCTGAGCTCAGGTGCAGCGGCCTGTCCTTCCCTGGTGGGCTTTTCCTCATGGTTCTCTCAAATAGGAGAAAACAAATAAATCAGTAAAATACACAAGAAGCCTCCCAAATGACAACCAGCAGATCAACCCCATCTCCATCCCAAACAAACACAGGACTCACAAACCCCGGGATCGGAAATGTCACTCTGAAAACTGACGTTTCTGATTGAAACCAAACAGGGATTGTCATTTCCAATCCGCTCTTTGACATGGAAGGGAGGCTTGTTTGTTTGAATTAAATCACCCAACTGGAGCTACATTTTGTCATTTTGTATCTAAACAAAAGGGAAAAAGAAACAGTTTCAACATTTCTTGGCAGAACTGGCGCTGACATTTCCCGTGAAGAATTCTGGTTTTGAAATGAAAACTTTTGGCAGGTGAACTCTGTATCAAAGAGCTCCGCTGACCATCATCTTCCTCCTTGGAATAAGCTCACAAATGGCTATGAAATAATTGGCATGATTACATTGACACAGAGAACCAAATTATGGAATCAAATACCCCCCCCCCCCCGAAAAAAGAGAAAAAGAAAAAGAAAAAAAAAATCACATTTGCTTCCCCTTTGCTAGAAAATAATATTTTAATTATATTCAGTAAATTTAAGATAAAAAGCATTTTCTGAGCCTTTTCTCTTTTTATTTTGTATTTATTTACTTCTGGAGAGGACACATATACATAAACAAATGTATTTAAGAAGCCCCACAAAAAAATAAGTTCAAAGTGAGTTCAATTTAGGAAGCAATAGAGATAATGGCTTATTTAATGCTCACTTTGAAAACATGGCAGAATTTAAAGGAAAAAAAAACAAGAAAGACTCAGACCTAGCAAAGGAAGTTTGTGATTCACCCAAAGTTATTATTAGGCCTGTCATATGTATAACTGAAAGAAAAAAAAAATCACACCTGGTTACTTTTACTTGTAGACATCAAACTCTGTCAGGATAAATTTCATAAACAGAAAAAGACCCATCCCTTTGAGTGGTCATCATGTAGGACACGTGTGCATAAATCACCCTGGATCAGCGCTGACATCAAAGCTTTTCTGACCTGTGGTTTTGTCTTCTAGTTCTAGAAAATTTTCCCTCTTTTAAACAACCTCCTCCCTCTGTCTCTGCTGTGTGTCAAGGAGCTCAATCTAAGTGGATAATCTCAAAGAGGAAGTTCTCTCCTCTTTGTTCTTTTTACTTAAAAAAAAAAAAAAAAAGTATGATGGCATTCATAAAGTTGGTTTGGTTCTGCAGCAGACCTGAGATGAGTTTCCTATTTGTGCCTATCAGTCTACACATAACCTTGACTGCATGAGACAGATGTTTTGTAATGAAGGCCATGAGCTTGTTATTTTTATATAAATAGCATAATAAGTTAAATATCTATATAACTCTCCCAAAGTTCAAGGTATGAATTAAAATTATGCAGAATTATTGGGTGATTTGTAAGTGTGAAAGATACAAAAAAAAAAAAAAAATCTTGAGAAGCCTGCAGTAAAACAGTGGTAACTTTATTGGATACAAAAATACAATCAGATCATTAAAAGTATATATTTACTATTAAAATTGCTTAAAAAAGATACTTTGCGTGATATCTTGCTCATCAAATATCTAGTACATTTCTGAGATTTATGTAGAAGATTATCTGTCTATCTTTCTATCTATCTATCTATCATCATCTATCATCTTGTGATCATTTATCTATTTATATGTACATACACACAACCAAAATTTCAGATACACAGTTTTTGACTCCTTGTATCCCACCACAATCAAATTTCAAGACAAGTGAAAATAGGGGGGAAATGTGAACATATTTCAATACTCTCTTTTTTTTTTTTAATCAAAAAAATGGTAATTCAACTGGTTGGACAAATTAGAAATAACAGTGATTTTTAATGTTACTCTTTTATTTTATAAATCTTTCTGACATCTGGTATCGAGTTTCAACATTGTTGTGTGAACAATGACAGGCAAGAATCAAAATTCAGGGCCAAGGGGTTGGAAACCAAGTGCAAAACTAATTTTGGAAGACATAACTCCCCTGTTTTGATTGATTCTCCATGGTTTTAGGGCATTTATACCCACAGTATTCCCATCCCAAACCATTTCCCTTGCACATTATTTTGATAACTCAGAACTGACACCCTTGTCTCAGCATCTTCATAATGCTGACAAAGGCTGTGTCATGTTGGTTACTGTCCAAAAACAAGAGGATTTTGTCTCCAATTCCTCAACCAGGACAATTAGGAGAAAACTTTGATAGCTTAACAACCAGGGAGGTGACAACATGGGAGTCTCAGGCTCAAACCCAGGCTTTTCTTATCTATGCGATCTTTCCACATCCTTTTTACCCCTGTGGAGGTGGTGTCTAAACATTTCTCTGCACACAAAAGTTGTAATGCTCAGTGATGCAGCACTTGCTGGCACACCAGCAGAGCACCAGGCCCTGCCCTTTGCTCAGCCTGCTCAGACACTCCTGTCCTTTTGAAGCCCTCTGAATATTTGCTCTTTCGACATCCATCAGTTTGCCACTGCTTTTATTGTGTGTTGATGTTTCTCAGTCTTCCCCAAGCAAACGAGTGACTCTGATCTTGTAAGTGCATTAAATTCTTTCCCTCATAAAAAAAAAAAAAAAAATCTTCAAAGAAACTAATTGCTAACGAGCATCAAAACCCATCCTGGATTCTCATGTGTCTCATGTGCACCATTTTCTTAGGATGGTGTGGGTTTCCATCACAGTTTTAATACAGATTACAATTTTGCATCTATATGTACGTAGAGCCTCCAATATGTGTACTTATGTATATCTAAGGTTTATAAACTATCATAGGAGCAGGAGCATGAATAAGAAGCACAAAGCATCAGCAGAAATGTGACATCAGTCGATGAAGCACAAGACAGGCAGGAGGCAACTGAAAGCTGTATAATTTAGGATATGGAGTGAATGGAATTACTGGATCTGTTTGGAAATTTTGGCCATAAAGAATGGTTTAATCTAGTTGGGGAAGCCATAAAAGGAATTGATAACTAAAAGTTGAATTCAGAGAAAATATCACATTGAAATGAAGATGTACAAGGTTCATAGCAATTAATCACTTCAGAAGCTTAATAGGAGGGTGGGTAAAAATCACCATCTCATGACATTTTCAGCTTGGAAAGTGGATGGCTTCCGAGAAGATATGTTTTAGCCAAGCAAAAGTAATTGGGTTCAGGACAGGAGCAGACATGAAATGAGTTAAGAACTGCCTAACTGACAGATCTCTGAAAGCAATTGTCAATGCAGAATTATGGCCAAAGAAGAGTGTTACTAGGGTTTCCTCTTATGCTATTCATCAGTGATCTGGAAGTAAATATAAAACTGCTCCTGATGACATTTGTAGATGAAATTATGGTCACTGAAATAGCAAAGAATGAGAGTCCATGGCCTGATGTAGCAAACACTGCCTGGCTTGGGCAAACAAATGTGTTTTATTGTACTAAGATGCTTCTTAAAAACCCAGAACAAAAACCTGGACAAGCCTGGCACTGCCAGCTTTGAATTGGAACCTCAAATCTGAAAATGCTGGTGCGAGTCCTGGGTTGAATTTTAGAGGCTGTCCAAGGGTCTCACAGCCACAGTTTTAGACATATGGTGATAAAACTGGAGAGGGTATAGAAAAGGGTAACAAAAACAAATACTTGGAGAAAATGGAAAAAAAAAATAAACATGAGGGCAAGGGTTGAAGAATTGTGTTTAGCCATCCGAAATATATTTGATTGCAGATGGAAAGAGGTTTGTATGTGAGAAAATTAAATGATATCAAGGGACTGGACACAGGTTCCTAAACTCTCAAGGAAGAGGTCTGGGACCATTCTTCAACATTTCCCAAATAATGGTTTAATTGACTCTTATTTAGTGTAAATTCAAACAATTTCTAACTCTCTCCACACACTGCAATGGCAATACCTCACTCAAACATTTGGGGTCCACATTGGGGCTGAGGGTTACATCACCCAGGTGCAATTCTGGATTTGATCTGAGATTCCTTTCTGGAAATAAAGTTTAACAATAGTAAATTGTTAAACTTTATTTCCAGAAAGGAATCTGGTAGTAAAATAGAACTATCCTTTGGCCTAAGCCAAGCTGAATCCCTGATCACAGCCTAGATGGCCTGCATGGTCCTTTCTGGCTTGGCAGCCTGGGAAATGAATTTGCAAAACAATTGTGTAAACGTCCCTTGAACTTTGCTGACAGCAAGGTGCATACAGTGCATTTCTCATGGGAGCTGCCCTGTAGCAGCAAGCAAAATCTTTCCACTTCAAGGTGAAAGTAGCCACCCAGTGACTGAAGAAACACTGCCATAAGGTTAGGTGGAATAATGACTTTTCAAGAAATTGCTGAATCCCTAAAACCACAGGGTTTTGTTTTGGCTTTGAAAATTGGCTCAGAAAATTTATCTCAGAAAATTTCTCCAACCCAAGGTGGGTTTCTTGGTATAGAAAGGGACACAGCTTTACCTTCATGATTAGGTCTCAGTGGTGATGTGTGATTTCATTTACAACCTGTTAAATCAGAGCAGATACTCAAACCTTGTCTTCCAGCCCACTGCTCCAAGAATGACATAGCTGGCTGTTCTTGGGTGGGTCTGCCACTTTATTTTATTAGGCTGTTCTTTTAGGCATAGATAACGTTATTTGAATCAGAAATTATTGATTTATCTTGTCCAAGTATGTTCTCAGTCCCACAGAGAGGCCAACAGTCTTTGTTTCTCATGAAATAATGCAGAATGGCCTTGGTTTTATTAAAAGATATGTACCGCATCCTCCCTGAAAACAACCTCCAACAATGCCCACACCAACAATATTAAAAGAATAAGAAAATCTCTGCTATCTTTGTCTGTATAACTTTCTTGGGCCAGTCACAGGGCAGGAGACACAGACCACAAGATAAAATCAGCAGTAAGAAGGTGGGCTGATGTTGGCCCCAATGATTATTTGGAGGAAATAAAGAAAGAGCATGTTCACCTGCCATTAGTAACGTGTAAAATCCTTCAGATGGCAGTGGATAATATCCATATGGATATCCATCCATAGATAATATACATATGGAGAGTAACCTGTTCTCAATACCTCTGCACCTTCTTTATCTAAAATTTAAATCGCCTTTCCTTCCCTCCCAGGGCTTCGCAAAACTTGACACATGGATGCTTTTTATGCTTAAATTATTTATCATTGTTGTGGGACATCTGAAACTTTTGAAGATGGAAACATGAGGAACAAGGTGGATCTCGTTTCAGAGTGGAGCTCCATCCGAACAGCAGTTTGCAAACATCCTCCGGGGTGTTTGGCACCACGTGCTGCACCAGCCCCTGCCAGCCCGTGCGCGGAGGGAACAAGATCCCGCAGGGCCGGAGCGCAACACCTGGCAGGAATAAACTGCTGGTACGGAGCCTCTGTCATCTGTGCTGCACCTCACCTCAGGGACAGCCCTGCTCCCAGCCAGGCAGGACAGGCATCAGGCTGGTCAGAGCACGGGGGCAGGTTTGAGCCCTTTGCCATGGTGAGCTGTAGCACGTTGTGCAGAAAGCAGATTGTGTTTGTGAGATCCAGGTCTACAGCAGAGCCTCGGGATACCGAATTTCGCCTTTTCTCCCTTTTCCTTGTGCATTAGCATTTCCTGACACTCCCAGGGCGGCATCCAGCCTCGGCATCGGGTGACACAGAGATGCCCTGATTCAGAGGGAGCATCCCGAGTTACCTCGGCCCTCCGTCCCAAGGGAAAACTGGGCTTGGAATTCCAGGTCTGCAAAATCAGAAAATCTGATTGATTCCCTGTGTTCCAGGGAAAGTGCAGCACAACTTTTTAGCTCACACCTCAGTCATTTATCAATGTTTACTTATCTCACTTTACCACCGAGACGAATTTTGAAAAAAAAAACCCAGAAAAAAAAACCCTAAAAAACCAAAAACCCAAAAAACAAAACAAAACAAAAAAAAAAAAAAAAAACCCGAAAGAAACAACAACAAACAACAGAAATCTACACGTGTGCGTGGGGCTGAGGCGGGTGGGATCTGCCTGACGGCTGCAGTACTGCCTTGCCTGCTTTTCCTGCCCTTTTCCGCGCCAGCCTGTGCAATTTGCGAAGTTTTGGGTGGTTTTGGTTGAATAGCCATGAAGCATTGCCCTCTGCCGGCAGGTCGCACACCTGGCTGCGAGCGGCTCCTGCAGCAGCGCCCGGGCTTGTGGGGGAATAAAATCTCAAGCAATTTATATAAGGTTATTTAAATTTTGGAAAAGAAAGGAGAGCGAAGCCAGGGGGGGAAAAAAAAAAAAGAAAAAAAAAAAAGAAAAGAAGAGCATCAGCACCAAAAGGATCACTTCTGTCCTTAGAATTTAAAAGACAAATACATTTTCATGTTTTGGGGTTTTTTGGTTTTTTTTTTTTTTTTAATTTTATTTTGCTCATGCTTTAAAATATCAACTGACGAAGCATTTCTTGCTACAGCTGCACAACATTGTGCTCATGCAGCAGCATGTGCCTTTGAGAGAAGCTCGTGGTGCAGCCCACTGTTCATTAGAAGTGAAATGCAGACTAAAAACACGGATGTCAAAAAAGTCACTGCCAATAAAAAAATTGTCAGAGGATGCAGACACCTTTGGTGCTAATTTGGCCCTTTCTTACAGCAGGGCCTGAGCAATTCACAGTCTCCTAAAGAAACATTTATCCTCACAATCTGCCAGACTCGAGGGGGACTCCAGTGCTCCTATTTTACCAACAAGGAGGCAAGGCAAAAAACAAAAAAGAAAATTATTTACCTTGGGTTGCAATGGGAGCCTTGGACAGGAGGGCTTGAATTCATATTTCTCACACCTTTCTAGTTCATACATGAGCTTTCTGAGCTCTGAAGTTTACACCAACTCCGTCCAGCTTAACCTGTGAAGAGTTTAGGAATCAGGATATATTTTTAACTTTTTTCACTTTGATGAAACTCTGCATCTTAAATAAATTATATAATATAGAGCAGGAAACTTCTTCCGAGAGCAAGCTAAAAATATAAGATTTTTTTTCTTTTTTTTTTTTCTCTCCATCACAGCTCCTGTTCCCAAATTACACTTGCCTTGCTCAGTCTTAGAAAGTTGACACAGAACAAATTGTCCTATGTAAATTGCAAGTTTCCCTTCTGATTGACAGCAATCCACAAAGATGGATTAATTCCAGAGGAAGTCAAGCGAAGACTGTGCCATAACTATTAACCCAATTATAAAGATGCTCCAAATTGCTGTGGAGTTGCCAGCACGTCCTCCATGCGATGCCTCACGTAAATTTGAAGTACAGGAGCCAGACAAAACACAGGTGAGGGGGATGCAATAACAAACACAGGTCACGTGTGTGCAGTTTTGCTCCCTTGGCTGCCCCAGCCTTGCTGGGGAGGGACAATCCCTCACTCCCTCCTGGAGACTTTGATCCTGAAGACACGCAGTGGGCAGCCAAGCATACGACCTGCTGCATTCTTTCTGCTTGTTTTGGCTGCTCCTGTCCTCAAACCAAAACAAGTCATTAAGGGAGCAAAGACAATTATTCTTTGAAATTTGTGTAAGGGGAAGGGAGTGAGAGCAGGGGCTGCTGTGAGATTGGTATTGTCACACAACTGATGTGATTGTGCCACTCCTAACTGCAGAGCCGTGACTGAGTTTATCAAGGTCTACTTTTGCAAGTGATAATAAACCTAATAGCTGCCCACAACTTAATATTTTTTCTTGCACCACATATGTTCACTTTTGGTCCTTGGATTATTTTTTTTTTTTCCTCCAGTCTCCATCTGTTCTTTTGCCTTTGAGGTACTTTAGTTACCATGGAAATGACAACATCATCTGGATGGGTGGAGCTTCGTGCAGTGTAAAGTTGGTTTCCTACATGAAGTGTTTAGCAAGGTATGGGGGTGGCTGACAAAATTACAGCATCTCATGTGATAGCTTTTCATGCTTTTGGTGTGCAGCAGAGAGATACCTGTGTGTGCTCATGAATGCACGAGGTCTGTTCCAGGAGGGGGAATGTTGCTCGTTTTTGATCTGCCAGAAGAAATCTTTCACTTGAGTCCTTCATGACTGATTCCTTCCAACCTTTAGCTGCAAGCTGGATTTAACTTGTCAGGCTCCAGCTGTAAGACAGTTTCTGAGTCCTGTGATTGTCAGATGGGTCAGGCAAGGAGGAGAGCTCATTCCCTGGAGATGTGTGTCTCTCGTCAGCGTTGCCACAGAGGAGAATAAGAAGAGTTAATTCAGTGGGTGGTTGTTACACAGGTTTTGTTGTTTGGTGATGTGTGTGGCATTGACTCCTTGGCCTCTGTGAGGTGTCTCGTGCCTTCAGCAAGTTCACATGAAAAATGATCTGTGCTTAATATGATCCAGAGATCACATAAAGCAACTGTACATGGACATCACAAGTTTAATCCCAGCAAATCTGGTGAATCCAAGGCAGAGACCTAGTTTGTACTAAATCAGACCTTATTTCACTAGTGACTCTTTGGACTTTAATACAGAGCCAGAAGCTATTATCCACTATTAGCCCTTACAGCACCTGGCAATATTGATTATACAGCCTTGTGGAGATGAAGGTGTTTTAGATGAAGAACAATTTTTGGCAAAGGGTACTAAAAAAAGGGCCAGATATGTCAGAAAGATGAGAACTTGGCCCATGGTACTCAATATTAAGGTCTGTACAGTCTCCAAAATGCTTTTAGGCTAGTTCATATATTCTGTGGATGTCTCTTAAAGAATCTGAAGTGCTCTCTGCTTGTCTCATCAGGAATGTGGATGGGGCCAGGGGATGCGTCACAGAAAAGATTTTAACAAAATTCCCACTGAGACCAAAGGAGCAGTAAAGTGCTAATTCATCAGAAGGTGTGCAAACAAGGGGTTCTGGTGGAGTGTCTCAAATGCAGACAGTTCTGGATGGCTCAGCATTCAGTTCTTAGGACTTTTGGTGGGGAGAGGTTGAGGAACTCAAAAGAGAATCATGGTGTCCCATGCAAAGTCCATCACTTTGGTCAGTGCTCTGTGTCTGCTCAGGAAGGGAGCTGAAGGTTAAATCCTTGGATCTTTTATCCCTAACGCACTTTGTCATGTGGCTAGAGTGATAGTATTTGTTTATTTTGATTATAGTTATTTTTAGGTGCTCTAACTCCAGCTGCAGCCATTTCTTGCTGCAACAATCCTTTCAAGAAACATCCTCCCCAGCAACACTGAAAATCTTTTCTGTGGAAAGAAAAGCAAAACCAGGAACTAAAATAATCAAACCAACTCAGCAGTCAGCATTGGAAATAATTTTTAGGGGCACATCCCAGCAACAAATAAACTCACGATTCTCAGAAAGCTCAGAAATTGCTGGTGATGCTGGGAGTTTTTGCAGTTTATGAAAATCGATCATTTGGTCAATCGTAGGCACCAAACATGAGGGCTGAGAAGCCTTCAGCTGTCTCCTTTGAATTTTATTTTTTGTTCCTTGGCTGTGGAGAGCCAGGGCATTCTCGTGTCAGGCACCATCCTGGCTAAAGCATGAGCAATTTCACCAGCAAGCTCTGGAGTGAAGAGCGTGTCCTGTTATAATCGGTGCCAAGAGGTTTTGGCTGGGCATGGCAGACCTGCCCGTGGTGTGAAGGGAGCACAGGAGAGTGCTCATCAGACAGATGCATCAGGAGAAAGTGAGGGCCCGGGGGGGAACAAAAGGCTGGTCTCAGCTTTCCTAGGGGGTGGGCATGTCTGGAGCTGCACCTCTGCAAAGGCTGCTGGCAGCCAGGGGCGCTTCCAGCGCTGCCGTGTCGCGCTCCCAACACGACAAACTGCTCAAATAAGGAAACAGATGCGCCCAGCATTGGTTTGTCTCTGGAGCAGTTTCCATCTGAGGCCAGTGTGAAGCATGTTGGAGTTACAGGGAAACAGAGGGAGAGAGGCTCAGAGGGAGGATAAGTGGTCACCAGCGCAGCCCCCAGTGCTCTCTGACATGGACTGTGGGGAAAACACCGGAGTCAATGAGAAAGACTGGAAACCTCTTGGACAGACACAAGCTGGACCAGCTTGTGAAACAAAAAACAAACAAAAAGTCCTCTCTTGCTATAACGTGGCAAGCAAAGAACATGTGGGCATTCAGCAGCAGATGGCCTCCAGGCACCTCGATGGTGAAATTAAATCATTTTTGCTGCTCGATGCTCAGCTTTCTTTCAACTCAGACATAAAGCTGATTTTGCTGGGGTTGCTTCAGCAGTCCTCAATCACTCTTCTTCCCCCTAAGCATGGGCTCTCCCAAAGCCTCCCTAGCAGGTTACAAAAGGAACTGCTGTCAGTTCCTTTGTCAGGATGCTTGGCCACCACGCACGGCCTTCACCTGTGGCAATGACCCTTTCAAGAATATGGGGTGTTACAAGGAGGGGGAGGAGGTATTTATCACCCAGGAACTCACTAATCTCCAGGGCAATGTGCACAAGAGACAGATCCAAAGGCAGATTGGGTATGAGGAGACGTGAACTCATCCTAGGTATGCAAATATGTCTTAGATTAAAGGTAGGATTGCAACAACCTGAATTCTAGCTGTCTCCTTCCCTTGACTTGGTTGGCAGTGGGAATTCAGCAGCTAAAGGGGAGGTAATCCAA
Source organism: Molothrus aeneus (assembly GCF_037042795.1). NCBI lineage: Eukaryota > Metazoa > Chordata > Aves > Passeriformes > Icteridae > Molothrus > Molothrus aeneus. The sequence continues at coordinate 2,864,380 of NC_089680.1, forward strand.
GTGCAGAACCCAAGACTGAGGGTTTTTTGTCATCTGCTGAGCATTTGAAGCCACAGGGAGGTAAGCAGGTCTCTCATTTCATAACAGGTTTTTCCTTCACACTCTGTAAGAGGCGTTTTACAGTTCAGAGGTAGCAAGAAAAAAAGTATGACCTATTTTCTTCTGATATAGAACTTTATAAGGAAATAAATTGCAAAAAGTTAAAATCTTGTGAATTTGTCTTTGAGGTATCTGTTTTTTATGAGCTGTTTGTGTTCTGCATTTGGATTGCAGCTTGGTGAGCAATCAACTTCTTGAGTTGAAGCTCTCAAAATAACATGAATGTTTTTTTGAGGTTATTCCAGTTGGGGTTTTTTTCTTGCTCTTTTTCCTACCAAAATGGTGGACTGGGCAGGGTGGGGAGGGGGAATATGTTGAATTCAATGTGTTCCTTTTGCTGTAATTTCCTAATTTTTAATAATTATAAGAACTAGAGAACATGAAAATAAGGTGTTCTGACTTGAAGAGATAAACCTTTTCCGACCAAATTAAAGAATGAAATTAAATGTGTATTCACACATAATTTTCATAGATCTTAACCTGGGGGCTTGGGGGGGCTTTAGGGGTTTATGAGGAGGAAGCACACACCTCTTTGCAAAGTGTCACCACGATCTTATAAGGATGAAGATATTAAACTGGTGTTGAAAAGTAGGGTGGAAGGTCTGGTACGTGGGTTTTATATGTTCAGGGTTTCTTCACCCCAGCAGGAAGTGGGGAGAAGTGGTTTGCATCAGCTGCACTCTCTACATTGTTTTCTCATTTGTCACCAAATGCCAGGAGCTGCAGTAATCCATCCTGGAAGTGACAAACATATGATACCGTGTGGCCTGATCCTGTGGGAGGAAGGGTGGAATTTCCTATGGGTTCAGATGCCTCAAGAAAAAGTACTTTTTTTAAGCCTGCAGTCTTTTCCTGGCTGTCCTGTGCTGGTGACAAATGGATCACAAAATTTCAGGACTTTACGCTATTTCATCAGTCTCCTCTAGTAATTTCTATTGTTTTTATTGTGAGTTTTTCTCTTTTGATTCCATAGGGACCATGGTGGATTTGGACTGTGGAAGGAACCATTCCCACATAAACAAAGAATAAAGGTTGGGTTTTGTGGTTTTTTCTCCCTTAATTTACTGATTAGGTATTAGGTGCATCTGTTATTTGTACCCTTGTTTCTCACAATCCTGGATCTGCCAGAATAAACTCTGACCTTTAGCCATGGGAAAAAATAATCTTATAAAAGGATTTACAATGAAAATGTGTACTTGTTTGATGAAAGCTGCTGGAATGGCAGCTATCCTCTTAAGGGCAGGATTAAGGTTACAAAGGCAGATGGAACATTATTATTCCCTGATCTGGTGAGTATTGAACAGTCCAGCCAGAAGGTTATTTCACATCCTATATGATTTATCCATAACTGTGAATGGAAGTGTTCAGAGCCAGGTTGGACAGAGCTTGGAGCAAACTGGTCTGGTGGAAGGTGTCCCAGGCCATGCAGGTGAAATTGGACTAAATGAGCTTTGAGGTCCCTTCCAACATAAATCATTCTGAGATTTTATAGTGAAAAAGGAAAAAAAAAAAAACCCAAAAAAAACCAACCAAAAACCAAACCTATTTTATGGGATTCTTTAACAGATGCTAATTGCCCAGATAAGCTGTGTGGTTTCCACGTGCCAATCTTTCCTCTCCTTCCTCACACCCCTTTACAACGTGGAAGGCTGAGCCATTTGGAGCACAAAGATGTGTCCATCAGCTCTGGGACCTGCTTGTGGGCACAGCTGGGGGAACTGAAGTGGCTGCAGGTTTGTGGCTGCACATGGATGGGCAGAGACCTGCAGTTACCCCAGTCCATGGGTGTTCAGTGAAGTGCTGGTGCAAAACTCAGACCTGGGGAAAGCCCTGCTGAAATGGGCTTTGCCCCTGCTGCCTTGGCTGTGAGATTGGAAGATTGCCACACTTTGTGAATTCTGTGATGCTGCTAAGCCTGTATCTTCTCCTGGGGTTTGGCTGATCTGCTTTGGGCATTATCTTTCGACACATGGACAATGCCAAAGCTCTTTTGGTGGGGATGGAAAGTGTCTGCTGCATCAAACACAAATGTTTTGCCCAGGCAAACCATTGTGTCTCTGCACCACCAGCTCACCTCTTTCAGGAGTGACACTGTGCTGGTCACAGCAACACATACCCAGGCTGAAGAAGGGATGCTGCTTCTTGAGAAGCAGAAAAGAAGAGTGCCAGAGCCAAAAATTTGCCGTTTCCATCACCCTGAGGACTGCTTGCCCATGAGCCCTGCATCCTCTCATTGGAATTCTGGATACTGTCTCTGGCTCATCCTTCTCCTTTCATCACAGGAGCACCTGTGGTATATAAACTCACAACAAAATCCCTTGATCCAGTCCAACAATTTCACTCTGGAATTTTGGTTGTTTTTCTTGAGCAAAGTACATTGTTTTCTACACCCAGCTTCATACTCAATAGAGCTGATAAAAGGATTTTACAAATGTATTCCATCCAGAAAGAAATTAATCAAGTTTTTAATTTTTTTTCAAATTTGTTCTGATTCAAAATTGACCTTATAGAAAAATTCTTTTCAGGATTCTTTTCAGAAAAGTGTGGTTAATACAGTCCCACCCACACACATTAAAAAGTCCCAAATAAAAGGATTTGCACAAAGTTTGCTCTGTACTCTCACTATTGTAAAAATAATCCAGCAGTGATCCCAATTCAGTTACCCACCTGTATGGATTTCTAATATTCTTGATAAGCCAAGGAGTGTATGGTGTACCTCCAAGGGCCTGAAGGAGCCTTCTGCCTTTCTGGAACAGCCCATAAAAAATTTGTGGAATACTCCAAGACATCTCAGATGCCAACAAACACCTTTGTGTGAGTAACAGAACTGAGCTCTGAAGTTGTGCAGATTTTAATCTGGGGCTCTGTGAGCTCAGTCCTGCCCCTCTCTGCCTTTTTGCTGAAGTTTGATCTAATGAACCTTACTTGGTTCTGGCATTGTGGTGATTTCAGTACAGGTCTAAGAGACTGCTCACTAAACTTCCTGCATGCCTGTGTTTGCTAACCTGGGTGGAAACCTAAGAAGGCCACCTGAGTGTTCAGTGTGAATCTCAGAGAGTATGTCTGAGTGAAACTTGGCTTAAACTTGACAAGTTTATCCCTGTAACACCACTATAGCACTGACAGCTCTCATGTCACATCAGAAAATTTCAATTTGTGCCATGTTTCTCAAATCTTTGCAAAGCCTGGGCCAGACAGATATCTCCAATGTTGAACGTAGGCACCCTAGAATCAGTTCCTGCAAGCAGGGAAAAAAGAGGATATTAACAAAGAACACAGAGCAAACTAAAATAAACTGGGCTCACTTTTTTCAGTCGAGCTCCTCAACAGCACTGCCTTGATAGAGCTCCCCTTCCCCCATTTGACCTCCTCTTTTGGGCCAAGCTGTGACCTTGGGTGACCCAGCTCACTTTACACCTTGGTCTAATTACATCCAGAGGAGCAGGGGCTGGAATATGATAACTGTCCACATCTTTATCATTGGTGGAAACAGGCAGAGTGATCATTTAGGGTGGCTGGAGTGGGTAAGGCTGGGAGTAATGAGATGGAAAGTTTAGATTGAATATCGAGATAAAATTACCCACAATACATTCTTTTAGGCAAGAGGGTGTATTAAGTCTCAATTAGCGTCAGTATGATCTAATAGCACCACATCTCCTGACAGCATTATGGCCCCATGGCCTATTAAATCATCTTTCAAAGAAACCCATGGAAAGCTGAACTGGGAAAACCACCAGTAACTGTAATATAGAGACTAATCCCATGATGGAGCCAGAGTGGAATAAATAGGCAATTTCCACGTCACTCATGAGAAGGTATTACACCAGGTCATGATATCCACCAAGACCTGCTTCTGTGCAGAGATACTTGGTAGCACTTTAAAAACTCTCTGAGTGACTTAGGAGTCATCATTTTATTTTGCAAACCAGGATGGTAATTTAGGCATACAAAGTCTATTGTATCACCTAGTAAGAATGAGTTTTATTAGGCCACCTCTTTAAAAAGTGCTTGGGTTTGAAATGTCCACCTAGTCCATATGTAGGCAGAGTATTTCAGATTTCAGTCTCTCTCTGTCTGTTCTGTAGAATGAAGGACTAGGAGAAAGCTTGGTACAAGACAAATTAGGCTCCTATGTATTTTATTTTTTTTTTCTTCTTGTTTTTGGTACACAAAAGCAGCTTTCTTGCAATTAGCTGTGCAAGTAAACCCTAAACAATGATGAAACTGAGATGAAGTCTCCCAGAGTGGCATTTTGTGGGATGTTTCTTTCTGAACGCATGTTCTGGTGACACACGTACTACATGAATCAGTGTATGTCACCACCAAATGTCATACACCTTTGAAGCAGACATAAGCTAGAGCAGGATGAACATCCAACTCTGAATTGTCATGTCATTGCCACAAGCCTGAACGCTACAGAAATCCAGAGCATCAAGGGTATTATTGCAATTTGCATAAGTAGAAAACACAGTGATTAAAAGTTATCAAAGAAAGCTATCTCTCAGTTGTCAGCTCCACAAGCAGATTCCAGTGATGACTTTCCAGCTCCTTCATAATAATCTCCATAACTTCTTGCTAAGAGCTGCATGGAAGTAACCTGTCATTTACCCTGTCTTTCACCAATTTAGCTCAAAGAGATGCGCCAGCTGTGATCACTTGGAGTCAGAGCTGCTGTGTTGCAAAGCATTGCTACAGCTGCAGGCAAAACATACAATTTGGAGATCTGCTGAACCCAAAAGTCATGGAAAAAGCAGAGCTGTAGCACCATGGTGGCAGGCAAAGAACCCCCCTGGGAGAGGAGAGCTCAGCCCCAAATGTGTTTTTGCATGTGATGAACCAGGGCACTGTGTAGGAAGGCATTCCTCGGTCTGAGTGGCATCTTGTCTTCTTTTCCCGTTGTTTCTGCTGGCCTCTACTGTGGAAGCAGGGCGAGAAAAATGTGGAAAACACAGGTCACACCTTGTGGGTCTGGAAGATCTGCTGTTTTGTTGATGATGGGTAAGTGCTCATCTGATTCTGTTTCCACAATATGCACTGCTGAGTGCCACAAAACCAAGGAGGTGTTATAAAGCTCCCTCAGGCAAGATGATGTCATTTCCAGCCTACATTTGCTTTGACAGGATAAAAAAATGACATTATCAGTCAAACATGACCTTTCAAGGTAGAAAATGAGACTGAAGAATAGACTGCTCTTCCCATGGCCTCATTTCTCTACCCTAGAAAACATCTCCTGATACACATGCTCTCAGATTGCTGGACTTTGGTGTCCCACACTCCAAACAGTCTCTCCCCCTCTCCCTCTCCCTCTCCCTCTCCCTCTCCCTCTCCCTCTCCCTCTCCCTCTCCCTCTCCCTCTCCCTCTCCCTCTCCCTCTCCCTCTCCCTCTCCCTCTCCCTCTCCCTCTCCCTCTCCTCTTTTCTTCTAAGCTCAAGTATTCAATGTGGACCAGTTTAGCACAACTGCAAATTGACGCAATTTTCCTGAGATCTCTAGAACTGACACCAGTTCTGCACCTCTTTTTCTGCCAAACAAAGCTCATTTGCTAGGCTAAAAGGGGGCCAGTTCTCCTGCTCACACTGAGGTGAAGGGGCAGCCAAAATGGTTCTGCGGGCTGCAGGTCCTGCTGTTGTGCTTCCCGCAGACATCTCACCACCCTCTCCATTTCCTTTACCTCTGCCTAAGGACAGATACATCTGTGTGTAAAACACAAACACCCCTGTGACAAGGTTGTCTCGAACACTCAGGCTTCTTAGAAACCTCAGCCTATCACCAGCTAGTGGGATAATTACATTTTCTTATATAGAGCCAGTTAGAGACTGGTAACATTATTGCAATTTTCTCATTAAATTTTTGCTAACTGTCCTTTAGAATTACTTCCAGTCCTCTTCAGACACTGAAAAGCAGGAGGCTATGAAGCAGTGGTGGCTTCCTTGGTGCTGTCACTGCCAAGAGACTGGGTGCCAAATGGTTCAAGTCTTCCTCAGCAGGGAAACCTTACTCTGGAACCAGGCAGATATAGGGAAAAGGCATGGGGCATAAGCAAGAAAAATGAAAGAAAGACTCATGGGCTTTTCCTCCAGGCTCATAGTTCCTGACTGGTGGTCCAGGTTACATTTCAAACCATGTTTGTCATGGCACACCTCATCTCAGGATAGCTTGATTGTGCTGAGGATCTGGTTCAGCATAGTTAGCCTGCAGAACTTGATTTAGTTGGTTATATTGCTAATCTCTAAACCAGAAGCATTTTAGACTTAATTTACCAAGTGATTTGTGAGAGAGAAAAACAACAAAGGAAGAAGGAAAAAAAAATCAAATAGAAAGAGAATTCCATGCTATTAACGAAGGCTTTTGGGAACCAGAAGTATGTGAGACCTCTCAGTGGGAGTTAATCTGAATGGTTTTCTCCATATAATTGTGATGGGACATAAGTCTCTTGAAGTTTGGAAAAGCATGTGGCCAGACTTGCATTCACCTCTCAAAGCCTGAGGGACTTCTCTGTGCTCTCTGATGGCAATACCTGAGCACCTTGGCTTTTGTATTTAGACAGATGCAGATAACTGTATTATTTCCAGATGAAACATGGAGGCACAGAGAGCTATGTAATCTCCATTGGATTTACCCATATCCGATAGCAAATCTGTGAGAGAGACAGAAAATAAGCCTGAAGCTTACCTGGCCCACAGAGGCCTTCTTCTCATCTGTAATTCATCTTTCTGTGCTCAGACCAGTATTTTGAAGGTTCAAGCAGTTCAAGCAGAGCATGCAGAAAGCTGCCTCTCTTTATGAATGAAACAGCACTGCCCTGATTTATTCCAGGGCAGGGTCAGCACTCAGTGGTTCTGAGATTCACTCTGAGACTGAACTCAATTTTCCAGTGCCTCCAGTGCTGGGTTGGAGCTCCACGACTGAACACCCTTCACAAATCTTGCAACATCATATGGACCTGCCCACCAGCCCAGCATGAGACCCTGACAGGCTCCCAGTGACCCTGAGCTGGATTTGCAGCCCAGCCCAAGGGAACCTGCCCAGCTGCTTCCCACCCCTCCTGTGTTTACTCTGGCAGTGGGTACCTCCAGTGCCCGCATCTCATAAAACCTACAGATGGTCCCAAACTACATAACTTAGTTTTGGATCAAGATTCATATTTCCAAGCACGTTTGAGTCCACGATTTCTATTATTTGGCATTCCACAGGCATGAAGTCACTGTAGAAATATACATTTAGAAAACAGGCAATTTCCAGTCATTCAAGAGAGGTTTGACATTCAAGGGTACATCCATTTCTGCATCTAGTACCAGCACTGACATTCCAATATTCCACTAATGGCTGTAATTGCAGTGGGGTTACAAGAGCACTAACAGGAATGAGGCCCCTCTATACTCTGAGTTAAGATATCCTAAGGAAAAAATAATAAAAAAAGATGTAATATTCTTAAGGAGAAAACATTCTTTGATATTACAGGCAGGGTTGCTAACATTTTCAAGGCTATAAGACAATCTGTTTCAAGGCTGAGAACAGGAACGTATAAGTCCAATATTCCTTTAAGAGGGTGGAACATGTTGATAGAACAGAGGATACTCTCTGTTGCAACTGCTGTGAACCAATTTATTCCTGGGTACACATCCGGGTGAAATTGGGCTAACTTTCCTCTTCGTCAAATGCAATACATAAAGTTCTGGCAGCATCTGTTTTGTTTCTCGTGCTAGACCTGTGGGACTCTGGGCTCAATAAGGTCTCACCAATTCAAGGAATAAAAGCTCCTGGGAAAGCGAGCCAGGAGCCCCTGTTTTTACAATAGATTGCTTGGCTTGTTGCAATCCTTTCAGCCAAACTTTTTTTTCCCCCCTCCCAGAGTTTGAGCACACTGTGTGAATACCAAGTACACGAGCTGTGATTAGCAGCTTCCCTTGGAAGTCTCCTTCTATGAGCTCTTATTTGATTTAATCTTGTCTCAGGTAAATAAAAGGAGCCGAGTGGAAATAACCTTTGACCTACTAATTAATCACTTGCCTCTGTTAACTATTCCTCCGTCAATGTTATTAAGTGGCAGCATCTGAGTGTAAATAGGCAACCATGTAAAGAGGCTTAAGTGTCATCTGGCCTTACCTGCTAAGGTTCGTTTGCCCTTTGGAATTGATCCCTTGGACTTCTTTTTTTTTTTTTTTTTTTTTTTCTTCCTCTTTTTTTTAAAAAAATAAAAATCTTAGGAAGAGATTTGCGTGCAATTTTGCACAGCCCAACACAGCCCCAGCTCCAGGGCTGTTTGAAGACACTCAGAAACTGTGGGGAAGTGTGGTTACAGATGCACTGTTCACGTCATGGTGATGAGGGTAACCAAGGCAGCAATTGCTGCCACATGCAGAGCAGTGGTGACCAGCAATGGCTCATGTGAGTGTTGAATATTAGAAGCATTTACTCATAAAACCCTGATGAGGACTCGCAGTGAATGATAAGTACTCCTTCCAAGAACAAGCCTGGAGGAATGCTACCCTGTAGGACTCATTGTGCTGGAGTGGTCAGAAACATGGCCTTAGGTCTAATTCATTACCCACTTATGGCAAATGTTTGGTACTGTGCAAACAACTGGGTGTGTTTTCATAGAATCATAGACTCGTAGAATGATTTGGATTGGAGGTGACCTGACAGATCTTCTGATTCCAAACTACTGCCGAACTTCCTCTGCCATTTAAGTGGAAGAACACATCTAAGGGAGGTAGATTCTGTTGATCCCTCTCTGTCACGTGGGTGAGCTGCTCCGACACATGAGTTGAAGGATGGGGAATTCTAGCACAACCTAGTGCTTGCAAGTGCTTGTGAAAAATGATTTACCCTCATTCACACAGATAGCGGTACCCTACTCCCAGTTTTGTGATCCTGCTGTGCCTAGATGCATGCTTCTGTCAGGTGGCCTGACACACCTTTATTCTTTGTGTTTCCAGGTACTGTGTAAGGGATATTTTTAGGCAACCTGTTAAGTTATACCAAACAAACTCTCTAATTCTGCAGAATGAAAGAATAAATGAGGTGGTGTGCAAGACTGCACAGCATACATCTCAGAGTTCAGAGACACCAGTAGGAATGCTTTGTGTTTTGCAATGCTCTCAACTTTTTCTCCACAGAAAAAAAGCACAGCTGAACAAGATCCTGACAACCTTCACATCCACTGGCCACTGTGGGAGCACTGGCACTGGTCAGATTTTAGGTTTATGGGCTCCTATCATTTGAGATTAGACTGGGCCCATGTATTGTAAATCGAGTCATAAACCAAGTGTTTTTATAGCCCTGAGGCCGGGTTTGTTTTTGGGATCAATACTACTTACTGGAAATCCTTGCAGAGGTACAACCATCGTCACCTCTTTGCCACGAGCTATCCACAGATGTGGTGGGCTGTCTGAAACCTGCGTGCTCACAGTGCAGAACCAAAAAGTATTGTTGTTGGTGGAGTTTCACGGCCTGGTAAAATGACCTTTTAATAAAATTGTCCGAAGTCAGTGGAATTGCAGTAATATAATTGAGGTTACAGCCAGGCTACCAAGGCAGAGTCCTTCCCTCTACCTTAACGCATCAGAGAGCAGAACCTGGCCCTGAGCCTGTAATCAGTTTGAACAGGCTGTCAGGTGCTTTGGGATTTGGAGGTGAAAGGTGCTGTGTAAATGTCAGGCATCATTTACTGGGGCACTACATCCAGGCTGAGAAGCACAGCGTGCCAGAGACTCTTCAACGTGGTGTTAGGAGTGATCTTGGGAAACATATTACGCTGGATATACGGGTGTTGGTTGAGCAGAGTCGTGTAATTTCAGTTGCTCTAAATCACCCGATGCATTTTCCTTTATCTCCCTATTTTATCTAATTTTCTCCCCAGTTTTCTTTATTATTAAAATAAATCAAACCAAGTAGCCATGAACTAAGATATTTGTTTATACAAAAGGGATGTGATCCCAGCTCCCTAAAGCTGCTCATATAAAATAGCAGATCATAGTGAATCATTTAAGATGGAAGATTTACTTGGTTGTGGGTTGCTCTTTTTGGGTTCATGAAATGTTGATGAGCCAATCACAACATTCTCACATCTATTTGTTTTTGCAAACAACCTACAAAGTAATGAATAGCTCACACTAGGCTGGGGAGGACATTCACTGCTGAGGCTCCAAAACACACATTCTATTATTTACACTAGTCACCTGCTTGTCTCGCTGCTTCCTGATGGCATTACTCAATTAATTAGGCAACAGAATATGAATTTGGAGTGCTGCATATGTATTCACGTATATGCATATGTGGGTTGGTGGTTGCTCTCAGGGATTTTCAGTGCCTCAGAAGACTTGAATCCAGTCCCAGATAAACAAGTCAGTTCCAGGAGAGGGGGTGTGCTATGAACAGCCTCTTCTGTGGATGTTGTTTTTCCTTCAGTGAGTACTTGTGACTTTATCTTGCAGGTTTGCTTTTCAACCGGCTAAATCCTCATAAAAGTGAGTGTAGAAACGAGGAAGGGACTCTCTTCCTGTTTGGTTACTCTGTGACACAAAACAACTTTCCAGGTGAGAAAGTGAACTTAAATTCATTCATCTGAATACCTGCAGAATGCTTTTCAAGCCATGTGGCATCAATAAAGGGCTCCCCTTTCCTTTTCCGGAGCAAAGTAGGTGGTGGAAGAGGCTGCACAGAGAGAGGCTGCACAGCAAGAAGCAGAAAGGCTGGGCAGGGATGAGAGAGATTTTCTACTTCAAGTCCCAAACCCATGGGAAAGTGACTTTAGATCGGGAGAGGTTTCCCTCCCAGACTGTCCCTGGGTTCTGTGTCCAGCACAGCTCCCCTCAGAGGGAAATCCTGAGCTCTGCTGACACTGTCTTCAGGGAAAAACAGCTTCAGGAGAGCCTCTGGAGACCTTCCCAACTCTCACTATTCCTCCTTTTGTGATCTACTCAGCTCTTTATTTCCATTTTCCTCTTTTCCACTTTAGTTTCTACTTCAGCAAAACCAGACTTAGGAGTTATTTGTGTTTTCCCCTTCAATTTTGGTAAAAAAAAAGTCCTTTCACCTGTGACATACAAATACAAGTTTTTCCTTAGACAAGAGCATGTTCTTAGGATAATTTAATTTCAGTATCTCTAAAATGATGGACTTTTTGTCTCCTCTATATCTTTAGGTGTTTGCACATGTAAACAGCATCCAGTGACTCAGCACTGCAGAGGTAAAGTTATCAGCAACATCATCTGGTAATATACCAATCTATAGGTATCAATCTAAATTTTACATATTTTTAATGTATGTTTGTGTGCCAGTGGAACACGTTTGTCTTTTATAAGTTAAAAAAAAAAAAGACATATGAGAATCTTACAAGCTAGAAAAAAAAAAGGAGATACAGGAAATAGAGGCTATTTCTGGAGTGTATTTTTTTTCAAAGCAGAGTTGTTTTGGTTTGATTTATTAAATAGGAAGGTCGAGAAAGGCAAGAGAAAAAATAAAATTAATCTGTAAGAGAGTTGTGTTGTTAGAAGTGAAAGAGACAAAAGTTATTACTAAAAAAGGAATGTCTTCAATTTTGCATGTACTAAGGATTCTAGAAAACTATTTTCCCATTTAGAGCCTGAAAAATAAGTTGCTTTTTGGACACCTTTTAATTATTTCCTTTTTTTCCCCCAACACTTTTAGAATCAAAATTCAAGTTTTCAGCCTTGTCAAAAGCGCTTAAAAGTTTTTATTTTTCTTAATGGAATAAAAAAAAATCCTAGAAAACTTAGAATATTTAGGTTACTCAATAAAGGCAAATGCTTTAAAATATTTTCAGGACATAAAACAATTATTTAAAAATTAGATAAAGATGCAAGACTTTCTTCCACTCACTGATTTTTTGGTTCAGCATTTACCATATAATGTCAAGTTTAGGGAGTGAATCTAGCAGCAGAGACCTTCATGAAATGATGGCAGTTTTTATGAGACATAGTTATGGTTTCTCCTCATAAACAGTTTTATGTCTCCTTAGAAGATGTTAAGGATGGTAATCACTTTGAGAGAGTAAATGTGAATATAATAAAAAAGTTGAAAAAAAAATTAAGTAGCAGATTTTGATAAATACAATGTAACTTTTTCAAAAAGGTTAATTTAAAGGAAGTTGGTAATGAATTATTTAGTTTTTCAAAATTTGGATGCAACCATATGTTAGCTAAAATATCCCAAAATAAAATCACATTTTGGAAATGTCTCAAAACTTCCCTTTTCACACAAACATGAACTCATAAATTATCCATGGTTTTAGCTGAATATCCTGCACACATAAACATTATTTTGTGTCACAACTAAGTGGTGTAAATTTGTGTTATTCATATTAGAAAGATGAAGCCAAAGAAGTAGCTAGAGGCCAGAGGAGAGCTGGAGAGAGACTTGGGACAAGGACATGAAGGGACAGGACACAGGGAATGGCTTCCACTGCCAGAGGGCAGGGATGGATGGGATATTGGGAATTAGGAATTGCTGGCTGGGAGGGTGGGCAGGCCCTGGCACAGGGCACCCAGAGAAGCCCCATCCTTGGATGTGTCCAAGGGCTTGGAGCATCCTGGTTTAGTGGAGAGTGTCCAGCCAAGCCACAATGATGTGAAATTTCTTGGGTCAGCCTTCCACTTGCAGCTCCGAGGCCCAAGGAGCGCTTGGATCAGTGTTTGAAGGCATCTGTGTCACTTGTTGTTCAAGTTCTGGAATCTCCAAAGCTCTCTGTGAGACTCAAGTTCATCATGCAGCACTCAGGATCGTATCTGCTCTTGGTATGGGAAGCTTGGTTTGGGGATGGGGCTGATGTCACAGAACCAAAGAAAATATGCTTACTTTCTTGCTGCTCTTTCAGACCCACCTTCCCCGGGAAGAAATATCTCTTGGTAAGAATGAAAAGTTTGATTGTCACCTTATTAAGGGCTGGGTGCTGAGCAGCATGATCCCACAGAGACTACAGCAAAATTATTTTCAACACAAACCTTAGCATTTTTGCAGGTCCTGCTAAGCTCAGTGTTGGACACCTAGATAGAGAAGACAGAAAGTCAGGTGAAACCTTGACTTGCTTGTCAGTAAAACACAGTAATAAATCAATACTCCTGCTCTGTGATGCTGGTTGTGGGGTTTGAATGACCCTTGTGTGTATCATCCTTCAGATGGGTTATACTTGCTAAGCAGAACTCACTTTTTTTTTTTCTCTACCTGTCAGAACTTTTATTTATTAGGCAGGTGGTTGCTGTTGACACTTTAATTTTCAATCCAGAAAACCAAAATTATAATATTACTCTGTGCAAAGCACTAATATTATTTTGAGATGAGTATCTTTCCCTTTCCCCTGTGTCTGGTCTAAACAGCCATTCTGTCGATGTAATTTTTTTAAAATATTTATTTGATTATTATTTCTCCATGATTATGTAGCTTCTAATTAAATGTGACCTGAAGTTTCAGAGGCTCCTTACCCCTGAACTTTTGTGTGAGGCTTAGTACAGATCATCTCTTTGATGAAACACATTCAGGAAGTCCTTCTTGAAAAGCCTGATTGAGGAGTGTTGAATGGTTGTCGGGATCTTGATGATCTGAGATGTGGAAACCTCTCTGAGGTCTCAGCTGAGCCTTCCTGTCTTTTATTTCTAGGCTAGAAAGAAGTGTTCATGCCTCTTTCCTGGGGGAAATAACAGAGCATCCAGTGTTTTTCACCTTTACTGGTTAGGAAAGGAGGTGATAAAAGAATGCAGTCTGGTCCTTAGGATCTTATGGTGTTGTTTCAATGAAGTTTAGATGTTAACTACTTGCATGAAATGTTTTTTAATGGAACAAGCTTTTGCCAGATGGGAGAAAATATATGCTGCTTGCTGCTATTTTATTTTTCTGCATTTCTCTCAGGCTCCATTTATATAACAGCCATAACCCAATCTCCAAACTCAACTGCAATGAGGTTGCCATCTTACCCCAGCAGCATTTCCTGAGCTGAAGGGATCTAACCATGTTTCTGGAACAAGGCAGAAAGTTAGAGGATACCTTTAACACCACTTGCATTTCAAACAGCTAGCAAGATCAAAAGGAATTTGTTAGCACCTCATCAGTCCTCCAGGTTCAATCATGTTGAACCTTGTTTTCTGGCTGTAGTTATTTGTATTTTAATGCAGATTTTGGGTTCAGATCTCTCAGCATGCAGCTGTGTGGGCAACCATGCTCAAGTGTGCACCAATCCTTGATGATGCAAGCTGATAATACAAACTGCAGGATCAAGGGTCCAGCAAGAATACTCTTGGTTTTTTGTCACCCTTCCCACTTCAAAGGAGACAAAGCTGCATGGGAAGCCCAACTCATAAATCCTTAAACAGCTCCAAATTTTGGCAAAAGTGGGTTCACGTAATTTTCACCTCCAGGCAGCAGAACCACCTGAGATCAGGCAGGTCTATGCCTCAAACTGGCTCCTGGATTTGGGATATGGGAAAGGTTTAATGAGAGGGTCATGAATTTAATGCCACACATTTCAGATCATTCTTGGCTGTGGCTTGCAGTGCCAACAAGAATATGATTGCAAAGACTCAGACCAGGCTTGACTATCAGTATTTACTGCTTCCTGCAGTTAAATCTGCAGAAATATATGCCAAGTGCTTAGGAGCCTGAGCCCTAAAAGGATTTTACCTTTCCTAGCTTTTCATTGCCCAAGGCAACACAGTTGCCTAGAAATAGCTAATAGTGCTCCTTGCAAAGCTCCATTCTCCTTTAAGGGTCATCATTATCTCCATTTTAAGGCTGAACTGAGATTTAAATATAACTTTACATTATTGAGATGCAAATCACCTTGGTCTCATAAGTACTATATGTCTAAATCATATTTTTCATCATGAAAACCTCTCTCTCCTTTTTTAAAGTGTTTCCCTTTAAGTACATTTTTCCATTAAACTAAATATATGTTCAATTTTTTTTTTTCTCCTCCAAAGGCAAGGTCCTTTCAATTCATGCCAGTGTTATTATTTCTCAAAACGAGTTTCATCTTGATCCATAAACATTTTATGCCAAGAATAATGCCGTTTTAAAGACAATAAGTGCCTATTTCTGCCTGAGGCCATCGGAAACCCCGTAAAGGAGGCAGTAGGAATTAAAGACACTTAATCATATTTACCCATTTTTAACTGCTATTTTTTTACACTCTGAAGCAGTTTTTCTATCCTTGCTGAGTCCTATTGAATGCCATAAATCTTAATTAAAGATGTAATTTTTTTTTTATGAAATCTGAGCTGGAAAACACATTTCTTACTTTTAAGACCAGCACTATGTATAGGCTCATAAAGCAAACAAGACTTTTACACTCACAGGGTTTCAAAACCAGTTATTGCTGTTATTATGTCGAATCAGTGCCATAATTATTATTATTGCTTGGTTTGGTGTTTTTATGATTATTGTTAATGCCTGAGCTTTGCATTTTCTGTGCACATGACATCAAGGGGAAAAGAATAGCTTACACTAAGTGCGTATCTGTATGTAAAATGGAGGAAAGCTTTCAGAAATATACCCACCAGCACAGGATTTTGGATTTAATATCTTCATTTTAAGGTTTAGTGATTTTTTTGTGTGTGTGTTTGGGGTTGTGATTTTTGTTGGTTTTTTTTTTGTTGTTTGTTTGTTGTTTTTTTGTTTGGTTGGTTTTTTGGGGTTTTTTTGCTTGTTTTTTTTTGAATGCAAAAGCTGTTTCAGTTAGGTAGGCTTAAATAACAGCATATTTGGTGTGAACTTGCATTCTTTTATTGAAGCCATGAAGCCAAGAGAATTACACTGCTTTATACAGCAAAAAATGCTGTCTCTCATAATGTCATTTTCCCACTGTTCCATGTAATTTTGCTATTGAGAGGAAGAAGGGGAGCAAAGCTCCATTGTCTTATCTGCATCGGTGGAAAGAAATAGATACTCCACGTCTCTCAAGACAAGACTTGAGTGTGTGTAGTATCTCCCTGCAGATGAAATGGAAAGCACTGCAAAAGAGGTTTTGATCTGAAGCCTGGTAAATTCAACAGGAAGATTTGTGTCGGCTCTTGGTAACAACCAATATTTGCTCTCTATTAATGGTACCTGCTGGAAATACATCACCTGACAGCCCCTTGTTCTGAGCCCTGGGGCATTTTAACAGCCTGCTCCAAAGTCAAGGAAAATCAACATGAATTTTCCCAATGATTTCAACACTGTTTTGGATTGAGCTGCTTTGTAGGCCGATGGAGGCAGACACCATTCCAAGGAACTTCACTTGGTGGGAAGCACTGGCCACCACGCTGCCACGGTTTTCCCAACACTTCCCACCACTCATGCCATCAAAGTGGATATCACTAAACTTCACCCAGCACTCCTGATATGGAGAATGTAGCAGTACAGACACATCCAGGGGTGTAGCCCATCTATTCACAGCCTCCAACCTGACAGGTGCTTAAAGAGCCCCTTGGCTCTCCATGGAGTAATTTCAAATTTCACATTAAGTTAGTTAGGCATTTACATTCTGAAATGCTCACAGTCCTGCTGGTTGGTAATGAATTGTCCATTTAAATTTGGCTCTTGTATCTGGAGTTTCTCCAGTTAATGCTAGTACTTTTCTGTGTTTTAGAAAACAGAACAAAATAAAGGGTGGAAATTTTGAAGGCCGAGAAGCTGATTTAAGGCTTGAATGAATGTACCAAAATATGATTCTTCAGTCACTATTAAGCACATGAATAATGTTGCTCCTGTGAGTAATGCTGCTGAGTCCACAATGAAATATTCATGGGGATAAACCTACCTATGGCTGAGGCTTTGTGAGGGTGCAAGTTTGTGCTCTCACCTTTTGCTGCAAGGTCACCCTGTTTCCACAGCTGCCAAGCCAACCAACGAGACACTGGTGGCTTTTATTAGATACTCACAGTCGCTGTTCCTTAACATAACATGACCTTCCTCAATGAAGCCTGAATCAAAAGGGCACTGATTTACTGGCTGTGAAGTGATGTTTCCTCACTGGCGTCTAATAATTTATTTAAGGCATGGTTTTGCCAGGAAAGTCTCTCATTATTTTAGAACCATCTTTCCTCTTCCAAAGGCATTTTGGAAGATAGCAAAAATGTGAAGAAAATATGTTTCCCATCACACGCCACTCACAGAATTTATTTTGGGTAGCTTTCATGCCTGCAGCTACAGTATCTCACTTCTTCATGGGCACTAAGTTTGGGAGAAAAGCAGGAAGCACTTATTTTGCATCACAAATCAGTTGCTGTATTTGGTAGTTTCCATTTCATTCACGGTAGTAATTACGTGGTTACAGCTATTCTGAAGCTTCCTAGTGAAGGATCATAATTTTCATGCTTCCTCTAATTTATAAAGGGTAAAAAAACCCCAACCAATCAGTATCATTTTTTTTTTCTCAAGCTGGTACAATTTCAAGGGCAAAGTTCATAAAAGAGAAGTGAAACTTTATTTTGAGGATACCCTGATGAGTACAGGTGGGAGGAAAGGCCAAAAGCATTGCTGGATTATGGATAGTGGGGTGAAAAAAAGGTTCCCAGTGGGGTGCCATAATTAGACAAACTGGTCTGAGGACAGGAGAGATCAGTAATTCCTAAGATTCAAAAATCCAGATAAAGTAATCTTTTTGGATAAAACACCAAAATTTAAAGAAAAAAACCCCAGCATATCTAAGGATAATCCTGTGCAGCATTACTGAAACAGACTCTATTTAGACAGAAACTTTGATGGAAAAGGGTTTGACATTGAGTACCTTTTTTCTTTTTTAATTGCTCTTTGTTTGTTTATGTTTTGAGTTTTCATGAGGTCTCTCAGTTTTTTTGTTTGGGGGCTTTGTTTGTGTTTACTTTTATTTTGTTTCTGGGTTTTCTGTTTGTTTGGTTTGTTTTGCATTTTGTTATTAATTCCTGGGAATTCACTTCTGTGTGATCTTTCATGGATTTTGGCAATCATTTCACAGGCCCCATTCTGACACCTTCCAGACACTCAGCAGTCCATATATTGCAGTCTGAGAAACACAGGACAGAACAATTTCTCCAGGCTCCAGCTGGCTTTATTTGCTATAAAACTCTGATTTTGCAAGTTCTTGGGTTTACAAGTAATTTAATGCAGGTGAGCAGGGAAGTGACACAGGTCATTTTGGGCTATTTTGGCTTAATTTAATTTTTCAGTTCATGACATCTCTTGTTGAAAGCTGATTAACTCTGTTTGTGATTGACTGTTATACCACCTTTCCTTTTTTTCTTTTTAAACAGTCATGAATAGAAGGCCCACAAAAATAATAATATTAAGAAAACCTCCTTCTACAACCTGTGACAAAGGTTAATAAAGTTTTTCTATGTTTTTTAGCATTTAGGTTTTTTGTTGCTTTGTCAGCTATGCACATATGCACACACACACACACATATATATATATATATATATATGTATACATACACCTATAGGTATTTAGGTATACATAGTAATGTATATGTGCATCTATCTACAAAAATATATAGTTTTTAAAATTTATCTTTATTTTCTTCAATTCCTGAAGTTAACTGATGGGTGGTGAGTTAGAGAGTTATTAAAGCAATATTTTGAGGGAAGTTTAAAGATGGTTTTTCCATATGAACGCTTTGAGCGCAGGCCACAGGTTGAGAGGGTAAATGCAACTCCTGGATTGGTACAGAAATGTACTTTATCCTAAAGTACTGCTGAAGCAGTTCCATTGACACCAGACGGCTGTTCTATATCTGCAGCATGGTCAAATGTTTCTGGTGAGTGTCTGAAGCTGATGAGGTTAGTTCTCCTCCTGGCAATCTGGTAAGAAAATCAGTAGGGCATTTGTTTTTTCTTTTTTTTTTTTTTTTTTTTCCCAGTAAAACTTCTTTTCCTTTGCAAAGGTGAACCTGGTACTACTAACCAAATGTGAAGAAAATATTCCTGTTTTCATTGGGGATCAAGGGCAGCCTCAAAACTGGGTTGTGTGGACAGGTCTAGGAAGATCTTTGTATTTCTCTTATTCTATGATTTAAAAGAAATTTTATATTTCATATTCTGTATCAAGTGTTTTCTAGTGGTCTCTGGCACTTTAAAAAGTGAACTGTCATTTAAGGAATACTTCATACTTAAAAATGTCACCTAGTCTTTTCTAGGTATTAGAATTACTTATTAGATTATAAAAATCTCCTGCATTGTAAATTCAGAAGAAATTCAGAAGAATAGACAATGCTGGACTTAAATTATAAATGCAAAATCTCAAAACATCAGACTTTAGAGATTATGGGACTCAGATTTGCTATGATAGTTGAGGTTTGTGGCTCGGGTGCCTCTTTATAATGACATCATGTTACCTTTAAAAAGACTTCCCACCAATCTAATAGGCAAATTATAGTAAATAATTATTAGCTCTCAGCTCAGTCTCTGTTTTATTTAGTGGGTATAAGCAATGTAAGTACCTGAATTACATGGTTATTTATGCAAGGGCATCTTTGTCGAGATGGTTTTTTAAATAAAGAAACAACAATTTTATGATGATTAAATAACCCATGAATAAAATTATATGTTCATGCCAGGAATGACCAGTCTGCCTTGAAGAGATGCAGAAACCTTTCCATGAGCCTGTGAGCTGCCTGTCTGCACATCTGAACACCAGAAATTCTACTTCTGGATGAGCCAAAGGACAGCTTTACCCCACTGAGAAGGCAATGGAAGGAGTTGCTGATGCCACAAGCACAGCCACAAACCTGCAGGGATCTAACTAAATCTGTAGGTCTTAGTAGTGAAGAAAAGGCCTCCATTCCAAGGAAAATACAGATATTCATCCTTTGTGGTTTCACCCTTTTCACCACCATTTCCTTACCTCTTGTTCTGTTTCTACTCTCAATTAATTTCATAACCAAATGGTGTCTCCTGGAAAATACCTTTCCATAATTAACTAAAAAATTTTTTTTCAGAGGTTGAAGTCTCCAACCAATTTTGAGCAGGCAAAGTGGAAAGACATCAATTAAAGTTGTTGTTGTCTAGTAAAAGTTTTCATTTCAAGAAAGAAAAAGGGTTTTCCTTTGACTTTTTATCCTAAATAGATTTTTGACTTCTTAAATAAATTATCAAATTTTTTAGTAGTTAATTCTTTTAAGCAGAATATTATGGCAATAGTAGCTCATGAAGTATACACCCACACATATAAAATATAAGTATATATTACATTCTTACCTTTTCTATATAAAAGTAAAGTACAAAATGCTACTTCATCAAAAATTAATTCTTTGGGGTCCCAACGACCCCAAAGACAAGATATTTTTGAACTCCTGCATGTTTCCTCTTTTCTATTTTTTTTTTGTGATTCATTTGAGAGAAAAGAAAAAGGTTTTTACAGTATTAGAGCTACATGGGGATTATTTGCATCTTTAAATGCTCTTCCTTTCACTGTGCTTCACCTTCAACCCCTGATGGCCCTGCAGGAGGCTGGACAGGGAGCAGGATGCTCTTGGGCTCCTGGTTCTGCTGCAGCCTCACTTCATTGACAGTGGGTCCCAGCTCTCCTGAAAGAACTTGCATTTGTGATCCAATATATAACCTGGCTGAAGGGTTTAAACCTCTGGCAACAAGGAAGGGACAAGTGGTGCTCATACTGAGTAGAAAACAGACATCACCTGCCTCCAGAGCCATGTGGCAGCACACCGTGTTTTCTGGGACTGTGGATGTGACAGCAAAAAACAGGGTTGGGTTGAGATTTTGCCCATTGAGCTGGGGAAGGTGCTGTACTCAGAAATGTTGCATTTTGCATTATTTTTTTTTTTTTTTCTTGAGAGAGGGTGGATGCATAAGCCACAGCAAACTCAGGTGTCCCCCAAAAGCTGTAACCATCCATATCACACAGTGTGGCACGCTGCGCTTTAAAGGCAGCAAGGCTTGTGCTCCTGACAGGAAATTGTCACAGATGTAATTACTCAAACAATATTGTTAAATTCCAGTGCAATATGTATTGTCACCCACCAGTTACAATAATCACTGTACAGATACAATCTGTTCCTTGATAAAACGCAGAGGTTCGTGATGTACATTGAGCTCACACAGAAAACCCTGCCTGGGACTCAAAGTCCTTTATCCACTCTAATTGTTATTACTTGTAGCTGTCTGGTATCTGGGGACAATTTTTCTCATATTGTATGTTCTGAAAGAGCAGAAGCCATTCAGGTAGCTGAATTGGTAAAATGAAAGCTGGCAATCTGGATGGGGGAACAGGTTGTCCTGGACAGGTTCTTCTTACTTACTATTCACAAGAGGCTTAAAGGCCACTTGTGAGCTGGATCACAGAACAATTCAGTTAAAAAGGACTGCTGAGGGACATCTACCCCCACCTCTCCTGTTCCTTGAACCACAGAAAGGTTTGGGTTGGAAGGAACCCAAAATCCCATCTCATTCCCACTCCCCCAACCTAGGCAGGGACACCTTCCACCATCCCAGATTGCTCCAAACCCTCTCCAACCTGGCCTTGGGCACTCCCAGGGATCCAGGGGCAGCCACAGCTGCTCTGGGCACCCTGGGCCAGGGCCTCCTCACTCTCACAGGGAAGAATTTCTTCCCAGCATCTGATCTTAATCTCTCCTCTTTTAGTTTAATACTGTTCCCCTTTTCCTATCACTAAGTGCCCATGTAAAAATGTTGCTCAGCTCTGTTTCATGGGGTTAGTCTTTCCCAGATAATGGGCTCTGGGAGATTCCAGTTTCTGCTAGCCAATTTCTCCAGGCCACATAAGCCCCTCTGTATAAGAACTTTTGTCAACCACCCAGTCCAACTTGTGGGATCTACAAACCTGGTAAGAATGTACCCCATCCCCTTTTTCAGGCTCTTAATGAAGAGCACAGACTGACTACAGGCTGGACTTTGTATCACTGTCCACCACACTAAAACCCAGGAAGTATGGCTAATTTTCTACAATCCAGCCAATTTTTCACAATCATCACTTCACAGAATATTTATTCAGTTTACGAATTGGAATTTGGCTATGGTGTATTCCAGCAATCTGTGTCAAAATCTCTGCTGGAGTCAAGGTGTGCAGCTCCTGCTGCTCTTTCCCTGTCCCCAGAGCCATGATCCAAATCCCAAACACATAATACCATGTTAGGTGTGCCGAGAGGGAAATGGAAGCACAGGTAATTAAATATGCCACTGGTTCCTAGTCTAACAGAAAAGGATATTAAGAAAGTAGACAGATTCTTCTAGGCTTTGGAAGGTTTGTGACTTTTGTAGGGGTAAGGAATATTTTCTGCATGTTGGTAAGAGGAGGTACAGTACAGCTGCTTGTTTACAGAGGGCTGGATCTCAACAGCACACACCAATCTGTCTCTGTGTGTGATGTATCATTTTAATTACCCTTAGTTTACTTTCTTTATAGGCATCCCTTCCATTATTTAAAATTAGCCCTCCATGTGTCACCCCACTGGCATGGATGAAGAATCCCAGCCAGAAACATTGCCCTAATTCAGCTAGATCAGGGGCACACCATATTTTTCAGTTAAACAAAGGCAACTCAATATTTAGATCATCTTTCTTGTTCCAGCTGCTGCCCCTTGCGTGGTGTGTAAATTAAGAGCTCTTGTGCTAACCATTGATTTTTCTTCCCAGGATCCCAAGGGGACACATCCTGCTAGGTTTATTCTTGAGGAAGCCCATTCCACCGCTGCACAAAGCTGGCATTGTCAGGAAGATTTAGCTCCCGATGACAAAACATCTTTCATTGTGAATTCTACTCATCATAAGGAGCTTACAAATCCTAAATCACAGTGGGGCCACCCTTTCTTTTGCTCTCAGTGCACCATCATAACTCTTCCACCTTAACTATCAGAGGAATGCTGCCTATGCCTCTTATCAGGCCCGGGTCAAAGGTGAATATCTGAGCTTCTCGGTCACAGTGACACCAAGTGCTGTGAAATATGGCAATAACGATCCTTCAGGAATCTCTGGGGCCATTCTGTAAACCCAAGCGGGTCTGTGTGACTCTGCTTTTTGTCTTCCACTGCAGATGTGATGCTACCTTGAAAGAAGAGGCTAAAAATCCCCCTGAAAGCAGCTTCTGTGTTTGGGGTGGTTAGGGGGAGAGGGTTGGGGTTTAGCCATTGATGGTACGGGAGGAGAGCTGGGAGAGGGGGTTTGTGGAACTGTCTCTGGTCTGTGAGCTCAGCAGTGCTGATCACCATTGTAAATAGACACTGATAACTCCTAGAGACATTCAGTAACCTTTCAGCACTCCTTCCTAAAATAGACTTCTTTGTTCTTGGGAGAGAACAAAATGAAACCACAGTATCATCCCTGAGCTAAAATCTTCTAATTATCAATTACCCCCCCTTGAAATAAGGGTTTTTTCCCCCCCTTCTTGCTGGACTTCTAGCTTCCAGTCTGTTACCTACTAGTTTTCTCAGATAAGAAAAAGGGAAGGTGGGATATAGAATTATGTAAGTTAAAAAAAAAACAAAAACAACCCTCCAAGATTGAGTCCAACAATTTACCCACATAAAATATTTTTGGATCACGAACACACCTTGGGTGAGGAACACCCAGGTAAATTACAAAGAGGAGCAGAGGAGATTCCCTGAGCTGGTGGCAGGCAGCAGGGGAAGAGTGGAGGGTCTGTTGAACAAAGTGCTCTTTATTCTGCAGAGCATGGGGAGCTGTGTGTGTGCAGGGTGATTAGAGCAGAAAGGCCAGCCACTGCCAGTGTGTTCTGAACCTGTAATAATCACAACAGAAATAAAAAAACACGGTGAGATGGAGCATGATTCCCTATGTCTGGGCACGCAGAAGGAGCAGGGAGGCTCGCTCACCTTTTGCTGCAGAGATTAGGAGGCACAAAAGAGACTTTTCCTCCGTGCGTTTAGGTAATGGGCAGAATCTAAACAGGCTCTATTGCTGCAGACAGCCCCGTTGAAGCAGCTGAAGGTCAGGCCCACAAAGACCTATTGCATTTCCCTAACCCTTAAAGGAATTAAAATAAAAATGTGCTCCTCGCTAGTGCAGCAAACGTGTTGTAATAATACTGTGAGGCTAAATTTAGCATTTGCTCAGTAACAGCTTGCAGTCCCATCATCACAGAATACCCTGAGCTGAAGGGACACATAGGGATCACACCCTGAGCCTGAGAATGTTGTCCAAACACTTCCTGAGCCCTGTCAGGCTTGGTGCTGTGACCATTCCCTGGGGAGCCTGCTCCAGTGCCCAGCCACCCTCTGGAGGAAGAACCTTTATCTAATATCCAACCTAAACCTCCTCTGCCACAGCTTCAGGCCATTCCCTGGGGTGCTGTCACTGTCACCAGAGAGAAGAGAGGAAGCTTCAGACCCCAATGAGGTCTCCCCTCAGACATATTCAGCCCCAAACCCCCTTTTGGCCTCATCTTTGTTCTCCCTGCCTCTCACACTCCCTCTCCTGGGTCACATCTGACTCCTCCTCCCCAGTGTGCTGAATAGCCAGAAACCTGGTCGCTAATTACTGTGGTGAAGATTTGCAACCTGTCTGGCAGTGCCAGGAAGTGGGGCACAGCCTTTGCAAGTGCGGAGGGATCAATCAGGCTCAAGTCAAAACCAGAGTGTTTCCAGCCAGTTCTGAGGGTGGGCAATGACAAGCACCATTGAGCATGGATGTTTGGCTGTCAAGTGTGCAATTCATTTGGGAACTCACCCCATGGGAAGGGCAATGGGATTTTTCTATTTTACTTTTATCTTCCATACTCAACTCATTTGATCAGACACACCAAGGGAAAAAAAAAAAAAAAAAACAACAACCAAACCAGAAAAAAAACAGGTGGTGGTGGTAGGGAAACTGTCCATGAAGAATTTTCAAGTCTGTTTTCAATCAGACTGATATATCTGTTTCCAAGGTTGGTGTTCCTGCCACCCTCTGTCCCTGCTTCCTCCGCCCCTTTTCTGAGCTCTACCATGAAGTTATTTTTCTAGGGGTTGTGACAAGAGACTTTGCAGACTTCATATTTTTGATGTCTTAAAGTGCAATTGGATATATGGGAGATATGATGACTAAAGGAAAATTAAGGTCTCAGGCCTGGCTGCTTTCATAGCATCTTTTGACTGCATAGTAATTCTGTCAGTATTATTAAACAATATTGTAGTAGTAACAAAGAATAATAGCCAAATGTCAGAGATTTAGTATGCTATGTGAAAAAAAAAAAATTAGATTCTGCGTTAATTGAATAGTCAGGAAAATGTGAGAATGAATCCAAGTTTTCATTTACAGTTCTGACAGAACCAGAAAACAACAGATTTTAAGACCAGAAATAGACCTTAAGCTATCTGCTTTTTCAACCTCCTATGTAACAAAGCTATGTATCATCCAATTTTTCAAAGTAGAAATAGTAGTTTAATTTCCATTTTCTCCTTGTTATGTTTTTAAAAATGGGAGAGGAAAGCAAAGGTGTGAAAAAAAAATTGATGCAATTTTTTACCGAGTTGGAATTTACAGGTACAAAACTTGTGGTTTTGGGCCACATTCATGTATATCTAAGCACCAGAAACAGGTCAACAGTGTGATCATTTTTATGCATCTCAGAATACTACAGAAGAGAAGATCTGTTGTGTGGAAGTGGCAAGAGGTCATTCCCTGTCCTAACACAAGCTTGATGAGAGCTTGTGGAGGGCCTCCCATTTGCTTTTGCACATCACATCAAAGGAAAAAAATCAAGTTCTACCTCTTTATTCACCCTTCTTGCAGAGCAGAGGCATTGTGGATGTTTGTTTCAAATGCTGTGGGTGGATGACCCAAAACCCGCTTGTTTAAAGACCAAATGAAATTGTTTGTAGCTGGCGACCTAATTGTGGGTGTCCCCCCTGCACTCTATATGAGAATTTCTGTATAGAAGTATTACTTTTTCCTTAAGCTAATAATACTGACAATTGTATGAGAGGGAGAGTGATATGTTCTTAAACTGGCTGTCACACTGGCTTTGCCTAAATCTTGGGGGATGTTCTGAACAAAACAAGAAGTTCCCTGGATATTGGAGAAGTTGTTGCAAAGATATTGAATATTTTTCACATTTAATTAGTTTGTTTAACCTGTCTAAGTAACTGCTGCTGCCTCTTGTTTCCAGTCATGAGTCAGGGCAAAATGATCTTGAACGGAAAATGAGAAATAACAAATTATTGTTCCCTTATAAATTGCTGTGTATAGTATTTCATGTACAGAGAGACACATTTAGTCATAGAGATGATAGAGGAAAGAAATCAAGTATAACTTTTCGACTTAAAGAGTATTAATTCATGCTTCAGGAAGCTGTCTTTCATACTTCAATGCAGGTATAAAGGGGTCTTTTTGGGCTTCTTAAGCTAATTAATAAATCCAATGAGAAATTATGTGTCATCAACTGTAATCCTTTCTACAATATGTGTCTTATGAAAAGCAAAATTATCAGTTGAATACGGTTAATGGCAGACAGAAATCACAGGACAATACAATTTTGGAGGAACCTCTGGAAGTCAAATCTTCAGCTCAAAGGATGACTTGATCAGATCAGATAAACCAAATCTCTGCTGAAGCAATGAATAAAACAGTAAGGCTTTTTCCCTTGAATTACCTTAATTTGCAAGTTATTCCTGAGTTTGCATCGTGCACCACCTGCTATCATTGAGGTTTGTTAGGTGCCATTGTAACAGACCCTGTTAAAATGTTTTTCCTCTTTCTTATAGGTCCTCTTTATGTACTAAAGGGCCACAATAAAATCTTCCTCATAATGGACTGTATAAACCTATACTAGTTTCTCCTATACCAAGGAGAAAGCAAGACCATGGTAAAAGCAGTTGCATGAAATTAGGTGATTTATTCAATTTTCAGTGTCTAGATTTGATTTAGTATTTTCCACCTGGATATCTTGAACATTGCTGATATGTGGGCAAAATTTACTTATAGGTTGGCTCAAGATGGAAATGGAAAAGTCCTTACAGAAAACTCATAATGTGGCTGAGGTGGGAAAATATTACTATTGCAGTATTTTTTGTAATTTTCTTTCACTAACTCGAACATTCAGATACAATTCAATTAACTATAGATTAAATTGGTTTCTTATTCTTGTTCTCTAGAAATATAAAGAGCTCTGGAGAACATAATGTTTGCTCCTTTCCTTGTCTTGACTTCAGGAGTGACAAAGGTGACACAATCTCAAAGAAAGGGAGAACATGGTAGCTGCACTCAGTAGCTCTGGCAGCAGTAGCCCTGAGGACTATTTCCTCCTCAACTCCAAGTACTTAAAAGATTAGTTTAAGCCATGAGGCAGGAAGGATTGCTTTGGTATGATAATAGGGAGAATCGGCAGGATTCACTTCTGAGTATGTTAGTTTTGAATTTAAGGAAAAAAAAAAAAAAGAATTTCAGGTCAAAACAAAAGGAGATAAAGAATCACATTAATAAAACTGAAGTGATGAGATTCCGGTTCTCAAACCTGCTCAAAAATTGAAGTTACTTTAAATAGAGTATTATAGGATGTCAAGAAATTTCACTTCTTGTTGAAAGAAAACAGAAGTCAAAGCTGAGACATTTTAAAATAAAATCTTGAACCATTTTTTCACTCCATAAAAGATAATTTTCTCAGCAGTTGTTTTCTCTTGAGCTCATTGGGTTTTATTTATGACTGCAGAATTGCCTATGATAACAAAAACCAAACCCACACCAGAACAAAACTGCTGTTTAAGAGATGTTCAAGATATTTAGTAATTTCTTAAGAATCTGTGTGACTTTTGTATGAACAGGTAGGCATTTGTTAGAGTGGGATTTCACTGAGCAGCTTAATTAGCTCTTCATGCTATTTAATGTTATGTTAAATGACTTACCAGAAGTTATTAATTAAAGTATTAAAATCTCATTATTTGTTAGTAATGGGGCACATGGGAAGAGGGAAAAGAATAGGACTTTATTATTAACACATTTCAGGGAACACGCAGTAAATTGGATAAACAGAAGAAATATACATCTGGCTGTTTCCACTTGTTGTATAAAACATCTGATAGTTTATACTTGTTACAGGAATCCTATAAATACTCACGCACTTATTTCCAAATATATTAAACTTCTAGCACTGTTGGTTGGTAGTTTAAATAAACCTTTCCATAACCAAATTTAGGAAATCAGGGCTTCCTCAAAGGGATTCTCAACTCCTTAGGGAACATCTGTCTGTATTTACCCACACACTAGACCCATGGTGAGAATGTATGTTTCATTCTGGCCTGTTTTTTAATAGTGGAGATGGCAATTGATTTGCTTGTTACTGGTTGGATTAAATGCTGTGTGCCACGGTGACAGAAGGAGATCAACCTCATTATCTTCCCTGTCTACCATTTCCTCTGTCAGGTCTTCATGGCTTGATGACTTCCCACTCTTCCATCAAGGCCTCCAGAGTCCCTTGAGTTTCCAAGAGGTGAGCCTGTTTTTAGACACCCAGGTTGTAGTTTCTCTCACCTGTCTTAAAATGTCTATATTGCATGTGTGTGTCTGATCTGGGAGCAGTATGGACTCGACGGTGTAATTTCTTAATTATGCCTAATTTCTGATGAGGTGAGAAAAATTTAGCTTGAACGCTATTGATAATGCTGTCAGATTTCTTTCCCCTGTAGTGGTAACCCAGATAGATTTTACATCTGTGATACCACAGATGTCTTCAGTCATGGTGTAGCAATATCAGCCCAGCTTTTATTTGCCTGTGTTTTTCCTGTGATGTGTATTGTGATCAATGTAAATGCAATGTAAATCTGGGTTCATTCAGAGTGCAAGCAAAATAACCCAATCCATCAGTAATGAAGGTTTGAATTTCTCTGTCCAGTTCAGACTCTGGAAGAAAGAGTTGCTTCACTGGAGGAAAAGATCCATGTTGCATAATTTTGCAGCTTGTATATTAAAAAAAAAAAACCCAACAAAAAAACAACTAAAAAAAAACCACCCCACAACAACAAAACAAACCAGAGAGTCTAACTGTATTCCTTTTAGCATTCAGTCAATACTTTGAATGACTTAGATGACTTAGATCACTATTGTGATCTTCTTATCTTTTATGAGTGGTGTCTCATTTAAAGCTGTGTTTAAGGATGCAGCTCAGAAATCATTACCTTGCTGCTCTTAAAAGTCAAAAGCAGAGTGCCTGTGGGACCAGTAAATGTTTTAGAACTTCCAGCTGGACTTCTAAGGAGTGCGAAAGAGACAGGAGGAGGATTCTGATGGTACCTGCTGTCTTAATGAAATTAATAAGCAGATCTCCAAGAGTTTGCATAGTTTCTGCATATTCCACAGGAAATCCGAACAGATAGACTCAAGCTGAAGCTCACAGAGGTCTGAAAGTGACCTCGAAAATTTTTCCTAGTGAGCAGAAATCATAAATGCTTAAACAAAAGAGTCAGCATGGATTTTGGTCTTTGTCCTAAAAGAGATAGAGATGCTTGGATGGTGCTGTTTCAACAATGGGGTGAAGAGGATAATTCTGGTCCTGTTGGACATTTCCTCCCCACCACAATATTACAATAACCTTGGGGGCAAAAAAAAGCTAACATGAACAAAAGATTGAATGCGCTGACATGCAAAAAATTCCATAGGGTTTATGTTTTGGGCTTACATTTTGTCTAATTATGCAGCAGAGGATAATTAGATGGAGGAATGGAGGAATATTATGCTCAGCTGTGGAAATATTTCTGGTCACTGAGAAGTATTTTGGCTAGGTGTCCTCCCCATATTCAAAGTGTCCTGTGCCAAACTGGACCTCTCAATTGGTTTATAAATTCCAAGTATATGCACGTGGAGGGAAAAAATAGTGCATACTGAAAGCATGAATTTGAAGTAATACTCAGGAAAAACATCTTCAGGAGTGTGCTAAGCATAATTAATAATATTTTGTGTCCAAAAGAGGTGAAAAATATGAATAAAATTGCTAGAAATTACCAGGAAAAATCAAACTAACAGGGAAACTAGAAATATCAGTTATTTTTTAGGTTCAAGATTGTCTATATTTGAAATTATTCTCAGAAAGGATGTGGGAAAATAATACAAAAAGTACAATGGTGAAGACTGAATTCCATGAGGAGGTGCAAGGCTGTGGTTGTAACAGCTTCAATATTAGACAAGCAGGGCTGTCAATGATGTCCAGAAACCCAAGAAGGTTTTATGGGGAAAGTATATTGAAAATAATTAATGTTTTCACAGTTAAGAAATAATTATCAGAGGGCATTGGATGAAATTTTTGGGCAGAACTTTTAATGCAAATCTGATGATGAATTACTTTGTAATGAAATGCATGGTTAAACTATTAACTCGATGCCAGAACATATTGTGGAGGTCAGACATTAATTATTAAATTTAGTCATTGAGAAACAAGCTGCTGCTTGTAAAGTTCATAAGATGGTGGAACAGAGAGGTTATGCCAAGAAAAGGGTGCTATTCTATTACTTCATTACTCAGATCTAAGTTATTTTCCTAAGCATCTGCCATTAACACTATTACAGATACAGGCTAAATAAGCCTGTGATATGAACACTTATCCTTACATTTTGTACTATATCCTTATATATATGCATCTTTTTAGATGGTTGCATGGGAATGATCATAATAGAGTGGTTAAAGTGACCAAAATGTATTTGACTGAGAAAGAGAGTCACTAGGAACACACAGAGCAAAAAACAGGGAGAATATTTTTCTCAGAAGTTATTTCAATTATTTCTGTATGTACTAATATACACACTCAGAGGAGACAAAATGCACCAAATGGTTGTCTTTTACCAATCTAAAATGAGCTTTTAAATATTTAATCTGGATTAGAAGGTACACCACTTTTCTGGAGATATTTTGGACAAACAGCACGGCTAAGAAGGCCAATGGCCCCTGGGCTGTCCCAGCCAGGGTGTAGCACAGCCCCAGTGTTAAAAATAGGTTAGAAACTGTTGTAAAATAGTTGATAGAATGTTAAGCGAGTACTGTTAGTTTGGTTATTGTAAAAGGGGTTAAAAGGGTAGTTATAGGAAATACGGTACTCAGCGTACCATATTATACCTAAGTAAAGTGCACCAGCCCCCAAGGGAAACGAGCCAGCCTGGACAGAACTGTAATGGACCAATCGAGAGCCTTAAACCTTCATGCAAATGAAGGATCCAAACAGAAACCAATATAAAGGGGCAAAAAAAGAAAAAAACAACAGGATAAAAAGGGGCTTCTGACCCACTGAACCTGTGCCGCTCCAGCTGGGGCATCGGGGATATCGCTGCTGAGCAGCCCCAGCGCCGGCGCTGCAGCACCCCCGACGGGAGCGCTCCTGCTCGGCCCGCCGGCCCCTGCTTTAGGCCTTTCTTTTTCTTATAATAAGTGCTGAAATCACTCTAGCACCGGGAGCTTGCTCTCGTTTTCAACACCAGGGCAGGGCCTGTCCCTGTGCTGGCACTGCTGAGGCACCTCCAGTGCTGGGGACAGCTCTGGGCCCTCAGGACAAGAGAGACCCTGAGGGGCTGGAGCGTGTCCAGGGCAGGGAACGGAGCTGGGAAGGGGCTGGAGCCCCAGGAGAGGCTGAGGGAGCTGGGAAGGGGCTGAGCCTGGAGCAAAGGAGGCTCAGGGGGGCCCTTGTGGCTCTGCACAGCTCCTGACAGGAGGGGACAGCCGGGGGGGTCAGGCTGTGCTCCAGGGAACAGGGACAGGAGCAGAGGGAACGGCCTCAGGCTGGGCCAGGGGAGGTTTAGATCGGATATTGGGGAAAATTTCTTCGCTCAAAGGGTTATCCAGGCCTGGCACAGCTGTCCAGGGCAGTGCTGGAGTCCTCATCCCTGGAGGGATTTACAAGCCCTGTGGATGTGGCACTTGGGGACGTGAGTCAGTGGTGGTCTTGGAAGTGTTGGGGAAATTGTTGGACTTGATGATCTTGGAGGGCTTTGCCATCCTAAATGATTATATGACACGTTGAATAAATATGTCCACCCTTTTTCAGTACATCTCCATCTCAAATAATTTTGTTAGTAATTTTATTGAGTACCCAAATGCTCTAACTATAGATTTTAGGGAGCCTGACCTTCCCTCACAAGTCAAGATCATTGAAACATCTGGCTGGCTCTGATTGGGTTTTGTCATGCTCTTTTTACTCAGCTGTTAAAAATATTTGACCACGTGTATATTTTTTGTATACTAATTTAACTGGTTTTTTCCTCTTTGTCATTTAGATGCAGACAGGAACGGCACTTTAGTGTAAGCAGAGCAGAAAAACACAAAATATTTGTTTTTGGAAAACCAGAATGTGTTGGGTAGCTGTGGACTGCATCAGAGAGATGAGTTTAGTGACAAAATGAACCTTTGGCACAGGAAACGGTGAATCCCAAGATTATACGGAGCCCAAAGAAATGTATAATAATAATAATAATAATAATAATAATAATAATAATAATAATAATAATAATAATAATAATAATAATAATAATAATAATAATAATTATTATTATTATTATTATTATTATTATTATTATTATTATTATTATTATTATTATTAAACCATAATAAAATATATATTGAAGAATATTTGTTAGGGTGTTTGAAAAAATATCTTTTTGAAAATATTAATTTCTACTATATCCATGAGGGAAAATATGGGAGTCAGAGAAGACAGCTATGAAAAGGGAAGAATTATGAACTTAAAAAATAATCAGAATGAATGACATCAAGAAAAAAAATGTCTGAAACAGTATTTTATTATTATTAATATCTTACAACTTTTGCAAAGCTTTATAAGCAAAGACTTCTTTTATTTTTTAAATATTCACCTAGGTAAACACTGAATTAAAGACATCAAGATTACAGGATGGGGAGATATGAAAGGAATTAAGTTTTGCATGCATGCACATTCTGCACATTTGATAAGTAATACTATTTTACAGCAAATTACTAATTTTCATCCTCAAGTTTCTCAAGGAACTTCACACAGTAACTCTGTGTATGTGTGTGTGTGCATGTTTGGAAATCCTGCCAGCTGTCCAAGTGTGTCCCTGTACACTATTAAGGTGGCACAAGCATGAGCTATTTTGCCCAAACTCTGAGCAAATGTTATAAATTTGTGAAGGGTCTGAGGAACAGACATTTGGAGGCCTTACCCAAAAAAGGTCCTGCCATGGGCAGAGACATTTTCCACTAGACCAGGGTGCTCCAAACCCTGTCCAACCTGGCCTTGAATACTTCCAGGAATGGGATGGCCACAACTCTGGGAAAGCTGTGCCAGGGCCTCAGCACTTTCTTAATAAAGAATTTATTCCCAACATCCCATCTAACTCTGCCCTCTGTCAGTGTAAAGCCTGGCACTTCATGTCCTTGTCCAAAGCTCTCATGGCACTGGAAGGACTCTAA
The DNA here is from genome assembly GCF_037042795.1 of Molothrus aeneus. Taxonomy (NCBI): domain Eukaryota; kingdom Metazoa; phylum Chordata; class Aves; order Passeriformes; family Icteridae; genus Molothrus; species Molothrus aeneus. The sequence continues at coordinate 2,897,779 of NC_089680.1, forward strand.
GGTCTCCTCCTCTCCTCTCTCCCCTCCCTTCCCTTCCCCTCCCTTCACCTCCCCTCCTGTTTTCAACATTTCCTCACAGTGGAGAAGCCCCATCCCTCTAATCCTCTTCTTGTCTTCATGGGTACATTTTAATGTGTAAAGATTTTATCTAGTTGAAGGTAATTGCATTATCTGAAAAGACTCTAAAAAGTGCAACTACTTTTTACATTCCATTAGCCTATCTTCCCATATAAATTTCTTCCTTCTTGCCTTTGTGATGTATGGAGCACATACTGTAGGTAGAGGGTGATCACTTTATAAAAAGTTGAGAGAAATCCAAGAGAAATTCCAAATTGCACTAAGTGCAAGATGTATGTGTAGCCTGGACTGAAGGGCTGTGTGCTTCTGTGGCCAAAGGAGTACAAATTCAAGTACAAAAATGAAGCAGAGGAGGCCTTCAGGACAAGCAGAGGGACCAGAGGAGCTCTCAGGAAAAGGAACTAATGAACTGAGATGAAATCTCATGGGATAGCTCATCCCAGTGAAGACAAAGGTGGCAGGGAAATTACTGCAATCTTTTGAGAGGAAAGAATGAAGACTTCAAGGACAGCACTCAGGGAATGAATTTGAGCTGACTACAAATAAATTTTAGACAATTTTAAACAATGGGAACAGCAGATAAGAAAAGGAGTTTGGCAGTGCCCTCTAACAGGAGAAGGATGGGACCCTCACACCCTCAGAAAAGACTTGCTGAGATGAATACTGGCATGAAAATTATTTGCTTCATGAGCAAAAATGTCTGGTCTGGTCTTCTGATGCACAACACAGCACATGTTCTGGCACTTCAGCAATGTGAGCACTGTGCACCTAAATTACACCAATTTCACTGCTGGTCCTCTGTGCCTCCAACCATCCCAGCTTATAGAGGTCCTTAGATTTGAGATTGTTTCCTTAGATAATTAGCCAGCACCTTTTGTGACTCCAGCCAGTTACTCGTTCTTTAAGTACTACTTTAAAGGACTGCAGTGAATACTGAAATGAATACTGAATACACTGAACTCAGTAAAAAATTAGCATGAAAATCTTCTGAGAATTACTCTGATCTCTTGTGCAAATAATTTGCAAGTTTTAAATTATAAGTTTTCATACATTTCTTTCTTTTTTCTTTTCTTTTGTTTTAATTCAATTCACTAAACCAGTCAATTGCTTTGTTTTATACAGAGTCTTGGAAGATGCAGATAACATTTCTTTTCTGTACAGGGAAAATTTGGTTTCCTCTGCTGAGCTGCAATTTATATGTTCTTAGTGTACACATTTGTGTTCAAACAGAGAATAGGAGGACCCCACAAAATCAGCCCTGCACTCATTTTCAAGGAGCTTTATGACATTCCTGATGCATGATGTTCTTTCTGGCTTGGGTGATGGGAGGATAGGGAGCAGCACAAGGCAGCCTCGCTGGTCACATACTCACTGCTCTCGTGCCTGCATTCAGAGACAACTTTATTGACCATATATAATGAGTATTAGGAGACCCATGGGGTTCCTAGGGGAATATCCCTGTGCCCCAGCAGGAGATTCTCCACTTCCTCTCCATTCACAGGTGGTTGTTCTCACACTGAGCTGCTGCTGCTGCTGCTGCTGAGCCTCTGCTGGAAGAAGAGGCACAAAAGTTATTTAGTTCCCCTCAAAATGGGATCATATGACAAAGCCTGCATGGAAGTTGGTTTATAAACAATGTGTAATTCTAAGCAGCCAGCTAGAAAAAGTAATTAAAGAGGACATCTAAATCACAATAAAGTGCACAGAATTTTAAATAGCCTAAATGTATTCCTGTCCTCCAGCTAAGTCATTTGCAATCAACTTGTTGATTCTTTTAACTACACATTAAAACCTACCTCTTCTACAAAAAAAAAAGCTTTCACACAAACACAGAGATCCAGTCCATTCTCCCTAAACTTTTTGGTCTAAAGTTTTTGATGGGAGCAGTCTGCAAATAGCCAAGCTGCCACTTGACTTTCCATCCCAACAGATATATTGCCAGGCACAAATTCTTCAGGATCTGCAGGGATGAAGAAGGGTAATGATTTCCTGCTGTGTAAAAGCAGTCTCTGAAATAATTTCTAAGTCTTCCAGGCTCTGCCTCCCATCCTCTACCATACAGATTACATGCTGACAAACCTGTGGACTCAGTAATGCAGGCTGTCAGTGGTGTATGGAACTTTTTGGTGTCCATGGGAACTGCCTGCTCAGCTCTTCTGTTCTCAAAAGGGATGAGTTTTACCTCAAGAACTAGGCAGTGATGTGCCCAGGGCAGCTGGACTATCAGCAGGGTTGTGTTCAAATGATAGATTTCCCTCTCATTTAGCAGTACCACACTGTCCCACAGCCTCATAGAATCACGAATAATTGAGGTTAGAAAAGCCCTTCTAAGGTCATCAAGTCCAGCCATTAACCCAGCACTGCCAAGGTCACCACTAACACAAGTGACACATCCACATGGCTTTTAAACCCCTCCAGGGATGGGGACTCCACCACTTACCCAGGCTTCCTGTTCCAATGCTTTACAGAGCTCTCTCTAAAAAACTTCTGCCTAATATCCAATCTAAAAGTCCCCTGTCCCAGCCTGAGGCCGTTCCCTCTGCTCCTGTCCCTGTTCCTTGGGAGCACAGCCCGATCCCCCCGGCTGTCCCCTCCTGTCAGGAGCTGTGCAGAGCCACAAGGGCTCCCCTGAGCCTCCTTTGCTCCAGGCTCAGCCCCTTCCCAGCTCCCTCAGCTGCTCCCTCAGATGCTCCAGACCCACTCACGAGGAGTTAGCTGATGTGTTGGATTGAGCAGCTGTGACTAACAAAGCAGTAAGTCAGAAAACTTGTGTGAGCATCCATTGCTCTGAAGAGGTCCAAGAAGACAAGTTGTTGGCAATTCCTCTCCTTCAAACACTTGTCCTTGCTTTGCTTTTATTTACACTTTTGACTGAGCTGTTGTCCTGGCAGCTTTACTTTTGCATAAATTTTCTCTATGCCTCCTACCCATACATTGACACCCTTTTAACCTAGTGATGTTTTCCCTCCTTTGGCCACTTAAGGGTTAAGCTGGGATGTTTTGCTTGGGCAATAATTGCCTCAAAGCCTTTCCCAAACTTTGCAGACATGGAACTGATATTTTTACTGTCAGCACTGAGTCTCTGCTGGTCATAATCCACGGGAATGCACCTGGATGCAATTGTGCTTGGATAACTAAACCCGAGTGATGTGTTTCATTTAGTGGGGACTCCGCTGGCTTCGTTGTAAAGATTAGAGAGTGATTCAGCATTCATGGGAAAATGTGGCAAAAAATGGTGAGCTGAACAGTGCTAGAAGTGGAGCCATATTGGGAGCAATTGAAGGAGGAAATGGTCTGGATTTATTGTCTGCATTAAGGATATTGTGGGTCCCATGGATACCAGGAGTGTCATGGAGACACAGCTAATAGGATTTTTATTGGATTATTGTCCGACTGCTGCACCTGCTTCTGAAGGGGACAGTGCAGTGGGTTTTCTGGCACAGGACTTGAGCAAGGGATCAGAAAGGAGCTATGGGAACTGGAAGCTCCAATATAAATTTTTAAGGGAACTTTTACAGTTGCCTCAAAGCTATTTCCAGGAAGGCAGCAGCCAGTGAGTACCGTGCCCCCTCTCTCTCTTTACAGAATGTTCAAGTATAGAAAATATGTCTGGAGTAAAGACACCAAGGACCTAGCTTACACACTTCTACTCTTTGCAGTCCAGATGTAGGTTATTTTTTATTTGAATTTACTTTAGGGAAGATTGCTTCTAAAGTTTTTATATTTTATAATAGCAATTTTGATTACACAATTTGGGTTTTATGGGTTTTTTTGTTTTGTTTTTAGGCCTTTTTGTTTTTGTGTTTGTTTGTTTTGGTGGTTTTTTTTTTCCCACAGTGACATAGAATTGTAGGATCATTAAGGTTTAAAGAGATGTCTAAAGTCTTTGAGTCCAACCAGTAATCTAAATCACATCCCCAAATGCCACACATACAAGTTTTTTCAAGCTGCCAGGGATCTTGACTCTACCACTCTCCTGAGCAACCTGTTCCAATGCTTGACCACCACATCAGTGAAGAATTTTTTCTTAGCATCTAATCTAAATCTTCCCTGGCACAACATGAGACCATTTCCTCTCATTCTACTGAGAGGAAATGTTTTCCTCTCTACTACTCATTTTCCCTGTCTTTGTGCATTAGGTTGCAGTAAATTCCTTCTCTGTAGCCCAAATCAAAGCTTCTTCACCTTTATCTAAATTTTGCTAAAGGTTCCAGGTGCAGACCCTCTCTGGTCATTTCCATCCTTGAAGACCTCACAGGGTTTGCCTCTCAGTTTCATGTTCAACAAAGCATTTCCCAACTCACTTTTAGTTCTTTTGTTATAGAACAGAGAAATGTACTGAGGGGAAAAAATGTGAATTGTCATCAACAGTTCATTTTAATTTTTACTCCTGTTTTCTACTGAAGCTGAGAATTAGAGAAACTTGGAAACCATTGAAATTCAGGTCTCAAGATAAACACTTCAAGCATTGATTTAAGAGAGTCTTAGGAGATTTTAAGTAGATTTGGGTGAATTATTTGTAACAAGTGATTTCATGAATTGCATCTCATTTCTTTGTTCATTAATTACTTAGAAAAGGTGTGAAATTATTCCATCCAGGATCTATTACAAAACTTTCTGGAGTAAACGGGTGGAAATAAATGCATTCTGGATTAAGATACATAGATATTTTATTGAATTTCTGTGATCCTCCAGAGAAACAGTGCATTAATATGTCTCTAATGCACAATATAGTTCTTATCCACATATAAAAATATTGTAATTTTTTTTGTCTATATTTTCTTGACAAACCTGAAAAGTCCTACTAGTGTGGTGTGAATATTTCACATTTTTTACTTCAAAGGTATTGTTTTAGAATGCATTTTTGCCAGTTAATGTAGGTAGAAAACTGAGATCATTAATATACAAAGCCATCTACTTAAACCTCATGTTTAAAACCTGATGTCTCATTTTCAAGTAATATTGTCATCAAGGATTACAGTCAGTGGCTCCTAACGACCAGCAAAACCACAGCAGGACACAGTCTCAAGCTGCACCAGGGGACATTTAGGTTGGACATTAGGAAGAATTTCTTCACAGGAGGGGTGATCCGATAATGGAATGGGCTGCCCAGGGAGGTGGAATCACCATCCCTGGAGGGGTTTAAGGAAGGCCTGGATGTGGCAGTCAGTGCTCAGGTCCAGTAGACAAAGTGGTGTTTGGTCATAGGTTGGACTCAATGATCTCAGAAGTATTATCCAACCTAATGGTTTCCATGATTTTCTACATGCATTTTTTCCCTCCTTCTCTTTTTAATCTTTCCCCTCAGTGATGTTATTTATTTGCCTCTGTACTAGTCTCTTATTCCAACAATTTGTATGACCCTGAGGGTGTTTATATCTACTTCTAATTGTGTTTAATCACTTGTTTATTCACCTGAAATTCCTAATCTTTTAAAGTGAATCAGTTACTTTCTCAGCTTTATTTATTTATTTATTAGTCTTTTGGGCAATCACACTCTACTCGCTTTCAGTAACCATTTCCCCAGTTCACATATTTTTGCTCCCTTATTTTATTTTGCTTCATGCATTATTAGACCAGCACTCAGCATCATATGGTATGTTGTCCCTCAAGCATGACTAATTTCTGGTTCTATAATAAATTTGAAGGAAAATAGTTTGATTAAAAATATATTTTGTGTTGAAAGATGTATGATTTAGATTCCAGATTTTATTGTATCTTCTCTTTGTGATCAGTTCCTCATCTCTAAGAAGTATACCACTAACAATAATACTCTGTTGGAAATGTAATTTAAAAATTTAAGTTGATAGTGAAAAGATATAGGAATAATTTACTTAGACAATGCAAATTCTTTGAAAATCCTGCTTACATTTTAAATTTACTTTCTTATTAATATATTCTTGCTAATTTAGAATAAATCATAGGAAATCTATATTGTCAAGCTGCTAGAATTTTCCGTGATTTGGTGTTGGTCATTGTCATTTCCTCTGAGAAATTTGGCAATTTATATATTATTGGGCAACACTAAAGAGAGAGTTGGTTGTCTGTCTAGATTGGAGGTAAAACAGCTTTCCATACATGTGTAGACCCTTCATGGCATCCTTCATCCTTGCTGGAGTGTGGTTCTGAGTGTACTTCATTTTCCTCTGCTGGTGAATCCCATGATATCCCAGTTTTAAGTTTGCCAAGGGAAATTTATGTTGGAAGTAAAGAAAAAGGTTTTTTTTACTGAAAAAGGGATAAACAAATGTAATAGCCTGCCCAGGGAGGTGGTGGAGTCACCATCCCTGGATATGTTTATAAAAAGGTTGGATGTGGCACTCAGTGCCATGGTGAAGGTCTCTTCCAACCCAGTAATTCTGTGATAATTATTTTGTTGTTATTTAATAGTGCAATGCCTTCACAGAAGCACAAAAGCCATGGCTCCTACAAGGCAACTGCCAACAGTTCCATTCCTTTCTTATGGCTAACAACAGCAACAACAGCAAAACAACTTCTAAAGCTCTCCCGCCTACTTTATAATTTGGCTTGGCTTAATCCAAGCAGATAGATGTATTTCAGGAGTATATTTTTGTACCCAAATAATGGTAATGGGTAAAATTTAACAGACAGACTTCAGATGGTGAATTGCCTACATTGAAATATTATTAAGGAATATAAGCTATCACTTCAGTCACACACTTGCTTTGATGACACTTTTATTTACATACTGTTTAGATGTGTGTTTACACTCGGATGAAAATAGATTTTTGAAATTAATAAAATTGAGGTACAATCCATGTCACCCTAAGGCAGGTTGAATAATTGCTTTCTGCAGCTGCTTTATGACTGTAAAGGTGATGTGAAATTACTCTGGGGTCTAACTGAGATTTTTAAAGCTAGGTAAGGCATAACCTTAGCATTTCTCTCCCTCAGTTCGTCCACCTGGAAAGTGCAGAGAATCTGAAATCTGTACTCATTATCTCACTAACATGCTTAAAACATTTAGTGGGTAAGCTTGAAGATGTGATGGTAGAAGGCATTTAATAGCTAATTAGCCAGGCTAGAAACCTGTTTTCAGTTTACCAGGGGAACGGAGGCTGATTGGATGGAGAAGGCAAGGTACTGAACTATCCTGCAAGTAACCTGTCTGTTTGGACAATGAGATTATTAGGATATGGATTGTACCTTTAAACATGCCTTCTAACTAATGCAGAGCAGAGCAAACATAGAAGTTGCCTCCATTTATATTGAAAATTCTAAAACATATCAGTAATCTCTCAATTAGACAGTTCTGGGACAACTGTCAGAGCTATTTTACCCCCAAGGATGTGATTTCTGAGGTTGGCATTGGTGTGGAGGTATTTGAATTTTATTCTAATGATTCATGTACAAATGCCCTCTGTGCCTTCAGTGTGTGGTGTACCTCCACCACTCTCTCAAGGTGAGTAGTACCAGAAAATACGAAAAGGTGAGGAGAGAGATATGTGCCACAATCATGGAAACTTGGCTCAAATGATTTGAAAAGAAAGGTTGCTGTTACTCTGTGCACTGACCTAGTTCTGATTGTGTGTGAAGTTACTGCCTGTAAAACCTGCCAGTTTAATATCTCTAGAGAATAATTATTTTTATTTATTGGCCATTCTGTAACTTACTGCAAAAAAAAAAAAATCATGAGAATCCTGCCAAAGTGTCACCTCTGGCCAGGGACACAACATCATAAACTGAAAACAGAGTATTGGAGACAACACACATTGTGAACAACACACCGCCCTGTATTGAAACAAACAAAACTAAAAAGAAAAGCTTACTTTAGGTTAAAACTTTTCCTCCCAGCTTTCTATTTTCTTAGCTGGATTTTAAAGTTTTGACCATTTCATTTCTGTAATTCCAAATACAAATAGTAAGGCTACTACTAGAAAGCATTGACTCATAATACTCACCAATATTGCTCCTAGGAGAATAGTAGGGTCATTAACAAAACACAGTCATCACGTCTATGGTCCTCGATGGCATCAGCCCAAGCTTTGTAAGAGAGTGTTCCTCCCACAGGGGTTGTGAGCTCATTCAGATTTCTGCCAGTTTCCAGGATCAAACCCACGAGTTCAAAGGACTTGCCTTGACAATTGGCCGCTGGTTCCAGTGCTTCACTTCCTAGGTAAGAAAGGCCAAAAATCTCACTGCTGTCAGACGTGATGCAGGATATGCTTCCAGGCTCAATACTAATAGCAGAAAGAAATTCAAGGGGAAAAACCATCCTATATGAAAATGAGACATTTATAGAGTAGTTTATTACACCCCAGCAGGATGCCTGTGTGAATTTTGATTTTTTTCCTCCATGATGGCAGAGGAAGCCGAGATGTCAAACTCTGGATTAGACAAATAGATACTGAATCCAAAGTTTGGTGAGATGAATCCTGGTCTCTGATACTGGTGTGGAATAAGAAGTTTGTTCCAAGCATGTCGTGACCGCCTGTATTTATTTGTTTTGCAAAACACTGAGTTTAGGTGTTGAGCTGTTATTTGAAACATCAAGACAAAGGTTCTTGATGATCATCATAAGTGTCCTGTATCGTATCATGGGTCCAGAACTCTACCTAAACATGAAAAAAAAACCAAAAAAAAAGTGGTCTGCACAATCGCTGTTAAACCCTCTCCCTCCCCCAGGGACAGTAAGCAAGCTTTGTGATGAGATTAAATTTGCTGAAAAATTAAAAAATGTTCATGAAAATTTTGACAAATATAGGGGAAGTATTCACAGAGCTTGGCTCAAATTTTTAGGTAGAATATGCCACCTCTTTTGAGGGCAAGTGTCATGGACACAGCTAATGTGGGGTGACTTACAAATATGCTTTGCATATCCATATTTTCTCATAATTTTCATATTGAAGTAAATCATAACTATTCTTTTGGTTGCTTTAATTTTGGTGTCTTTAGCTTGCTTCACGCTTGAATTTTAGATGGTGTGCCTGACTCATAGACAGTATGAGAGACATACAGAGATGAGTTTTTAAGAATGAAAACCACAAACTCTCTTAGCTTTGAGTAAACCTCTGAACTTTCAATCACATAATTAACTTTAAGTTATTCAGCAGTTTCTCTGACATGTATTTTATCCTTTGTACATGATTAAAAAAATTATTGTAACTGTGTATGCTATTAAGATGTTATCATGGATCCAGTGTGTAGTCTTAAGAATCCCTCAGTGACAGCTTATTCAATTGCTATTAAAAAGCAAAATTGGCAAATTATTTTTCAGCCATCTTATTCTGGTCCAAAGGGTCAAAAAAGCACTAGTTTGCACAATGTCTAAGGAAAAAAGAACTGACTGATTCAAGAAAATAGGTATGATGATAAAACTTTTTCTTTTCTCAAATTGACACTCAGATTCTCTGAATTTGCAAAAGGTCAGTTGTATTTTCTAAGTAATCGCATAAAATATTGGCCTTCAAAATAAGAACAATCTTGTTAAGGGTTGCTTAAACTGCAGAGAAGTATCTGTCATATAACTTATTTTACTGGAGACATCATTGTTGCTTCTTGAGTGAGTTTTTGACAAATAGTATGATAACTATTTAACAGGCTAAACATTTCATAACATAAATTTTAGACCAAATCCCTTAAATTTTATCAGTGGCTTTATTAATGGAATAGTTAAAAAGAAGCTCTATAGTAAAGTCTTTTTTTTTTTTTTTGAGCAGTAGATTATATGGTTCAAATGAACAAAGAACTTGTCTGGTTTTTGTTTTATATTTTTTGGTGTTTGTTTGTTTGTTTGTTTTTTATATCAAGTCAGTATCAAGTCAGTATGTCCATGAAGTGAATTTCAAGTTTTAAAGGGTTTGGTTGAATCATCCTTCCTCCTTACCTCACCATGTTTTTTTAAATTTTGTCCTGCGTCTATGCTGCAGGAAAGAGTACAAACACATGTACAGATAAAGACTCTAAAAGATTTTTAGACTGTGTATTCTCTTAGAAATCAGGATTTTCATCCCTATTTTGAAAAATCAAAAAGCTCAGCTGAATGAGGCTTTTGCTCCATACCAATGCCTTTTTCCAGACATATTAGTTTATTCTACCTCGAGCTTGCTTGTAGAAGGAACTGCCCACAGGGCTGTTTTCTTTCCCCAAGTACTGATTTTTGGTCAGATGCTCCTCTCTTTCCACCTTTAATTATGAGCAGTGGATGCAAGTTTAGCTCTGCGGCGATGTCTTTGCGAGCATGGGAGAGTTTTCATGCACTCATTGCAAAATCTGCTTTGACAGCCCCACCAAGGCTTTTTCCCAGATTAAGGAATCATAAGCAGCTTTGGACCACTTGACCCTGCTGGTTCATCATTTATGATGTTCAGAAACACGTACATGGCCAATTTGAGTTTATCTAAACACTTAAGAAGAAGCTCTTCGGTTATTAAAGATCATACTAAGTGACACTGACAGTAAGTAACCCTCTAACCAATATGTTGTAGCTAAATCAACACTAGATTCTGGGAAAAGTCCTCTTCAAAAAAACAAAACAAAAAAAAGCTCTTTCTCAGTAATAATTTTTCACAGTCTTGAAAGGAAAAGGTGAACCACCATAAAATGGTCCTGAAAGACTTCACCAAAGGTTTTGCTCTGGATGCAATTTCCAAATGTCTGAAAGGAAAGAAAAAAAATATCTTTATATAAAAAGGAATGGTGCCACATTTTTTTGGTATCAATCACACACAGTGATTTATCATTTTAGTAAATGATGCCATATAATCTTTGTGTCACATTAAACAACATAGCAATAAATTCACTGTGTGGTACTTACAAGGGTATCCAGGTTGAATTGAGTTGTCTTCTAGTCTTTTCCCTAAATTGTCACATTTACTGCCTGCTGTAGAAAGAGGAAGCCACCAATTGATTTCTAATTCTGCAAACCCCAGGGTGTAAATGTGATTAGTGGTAATTGGAGAAGTTCAGCAACTGTTAATTTCTCCTCTCTTTGTTGTTTTTCCTATTTAAAATATTAACGAAATGTGTATGTAGACCAAAACTGACTCTGATGCAGCTGAACAAATGATACATATTTAATCAGAGCTGTGGGACCCCAATGCAGTTGTCTGAAACAAATGTGACATGTGCTTCCTCTCAAAAAAAAAAAAGGAAAAAAAGAAAAAAAGCCAGGCAGCTAATAAACAGCACCAGTATTTTGTTGTAGCATTCATTGTCTACATGATGTCGAGTTTAATGGCATTAGGCTATGTAAAAAAGCCAGAAGTACACTGCTAAATTTGTCTTTCCCAGTTGGCTGTCCCTGAGGAGATTATAATGCAAGCAGTCTCTTTGTTTGTTGCATGCATAAGTGTGCACAAATTCCCAAGTTTTCAGCTGTAAAGTCAGGTGGCCAGAAGAGATATTAACCCCTGCATGGCTGAGTGTCTCCTTGGAAAGAAGGAGTTTTACTGGTACATCTAGGACTGGTAGAAAATAAAAAAAAAATAAAATTTTGCTCTCTAACAGCCTAATATCTCACTTGCTTTTTTCCTAGTCAACGTTTTCCCTCAACCATAGTTACCAAGCTAATCCTTTTAAGCCAGAAAATGGCTCTTATTTTTCAGCACTTGAAAGGAATCTATGTTTACCTTTATTCCCTTGCATTAAATAAGTTTATTCAGAAACTTAGACCCAGGAAGGTCATGTTCCCAGCAGTGTGTAGTCCTATTTAAAATGATTTGAACATCTCAGGAAGCCAGCTGGGAGTTGGCTTGGTTAGCTTGGCATCTACACTTCACTCCAAAAGGCTAAAGCTAACCTAGCTGTAATTATTTTAATCAAGAGTCTTAGAATCATAGAATCATGGACTGGACCAAATAGGATAGAATCATGATTGGACTTGGTTTTTTTTTCAACGTCAGAAGTCCCATGATTCTATGATCCTGTCCAAGCCTTCCCCCAGCACTGCCAAGGCCACTACTAGCTTGTGCTCCCAGGTGTCACATCCTCACAAATTTTAAATCCCTCCAGGGATGGGGACTCCATCACTATGCTGGGCAGTTGTGCCAGGACTCAAAAACCCTTTCAAGTGAAGAAATTTTCCCTAATATTCAACTTAAACACTTAGGAGATTTGAGTGTTGAAATGCAGAAGCATTGATCTCACAGAGATCAAACTTCCATTCTGGGCAGATCTTTTCCTCTTGAATTGACTTAGTTATATATAATTAATTGTAAATTTAACCCTGTAAATCTAACCCTGTAAGTTTTATGTCTGCCTGATGTCTGTGGTCTGCTCTGCTCTCTTGAGACCTAAGAAGTTTTTGAGATAAAACACGGATGCCACCCTGAACTCAGGAAGGTTGGCCACAGCGATATGAAGATTCAATTGACAAAGGAAGAGGCACAGAAATTAGACCTGCATTTCATTGTGAGATGCAATAGATATCTCTAGACTCCAGCTCTGTAACCTCTTGTTAATTTATAAATTCAATTTGTATTTTAATTTACATTTCTTTCAGTGGGAAACATAACCTTGACTTTTTTTGCAAACAAATGTCAAGAGACTGTGCTTTTTTGCTCACTTGATTGCAGGCAAGGTCAAAAGCATCCCAAATATCATAAGGAGAAGGAATATTCTGTCTTTCAGTATTTTTAATTGTGTTTGCCCTTGTTTCTGTATTCTTTAGGCAATACAACCTTGACTTTGAAATAGGGACCTATAGATAAAACATTTTAATATATTTTGAAATATATTAATATACTATTGATATTATTTACTAAACATAAAATCATAGATTGGTTTGAGTTGAAAGGGATCAACTTGTTCCAAAATCTTCCATGGACAGGAGCATCTCCCTCTGGACCAGGTTGCTGAGGGCCCCATGCAACCTGGTTTTGAACACTTCCATATAGTAATAGTAGCCATATAATAATACCATATTTTTTATATGATATCATTATATGTACAGTATGAGTTTATGTAGATTTAAAATTTAATTTTATAAATATGTTATTTCTATACACGCATATATAAAATCAGGCATGGACTGAAAAAATGGTGATCTTGGGAACTAAATAACTATTGGTGGGACTTTTTTTCCTTTTCTAGCAAAACGTACTTCTTGCTGCTGCTTACTTAAGGAATAATACTTCTGAGACACCTTTTTTAGTGTATTACAGCATATTTTTCCTTCTGTTTTCCCTGGATTACATCCCAGATACACAGAGGCACCATCACTCTGAAAGTCAGAAAGTTGAAACACGACCCTTTGTTTCCTTATCTGTGATGAAGCAAGATGGAGCTGTCTGAGAGTTTTCTTTCTTATTTCTGCTGTTAGAAAATTTTTGAATGGGGAGTTTTCTTCTCTAATAGCATGCTACACAAGCTGTAGTCTACACGTGAGGATCCTGCACTTGGGCTTCAGGAGAGCATTTCAGACACTGGTGGGCACTTCCTTCCCTGGTGTGCACAGTTCCTTAGGCCCCCAAATGCTTACACCACCCCATTTCAAAAACACACATTTCTCTGTTGACAACGAGGATGTCTATGTCTAATCTTTTTTAACAAAATGAATAAAAGCTCTTGATCTGCAGTCATTAGAGGAATAAACGTGCTCCTAATCCCTCTCTGGACAATTGTTCCCTACAATTCCCCAGCAGGATGCTACAGCCAGGTGGGAGTTGGGCTCTTTTCCCAAGTAACACGAGACAGGACAGGAGAAAACAGCCTCAAGTTCCACTACAGAAGGTTTAGATTTGAAATTATTTTCCATTTCTTTATGGCAAAGGTTGTTAATTCCTGGAACAGGTTGTTCAGGGCAGTAGAGAAATCACTGTCCATTGGAAGTGTTGAAAAAACAGGTAGATGTGACACTTGGGGCAGGGTCTAGTGATGGACTGTCAATGCTGGGTTAGTGGTTGGACTCAGTGATGTTAGAGGGCTTTTCCATACTTATTGATTCCATGACTCCATGATTCTGCAGCTGCTGTAGATTTACTCCCAGAAGTACCACCCAGAAAAAGCGTTACCACTGGCTCCAAAAGCAGAACCATTTATAGCTCCTAAGGCCTTAGAATAGTTACTGCAGGACCTCCAAACATGTAATAAAAGCGATAAGCACCTTCAAATCAAATAACAGGACTCCAAATATCTTTCTCATTTCCCCCACACCCATGAGAGAAGCCTATGAAAAGGAGAGGTTGGACTCTGGTTCAGCTCAGATGCCTAACTCACCTGTCGGTGTTTTTTTGCACCTGGGTCGAACCCCCCTAGGTTGCATGGATATTTGGAAGACTTGGCAGTGTGGTCAACAAAGTAGTTATTTGTCACATGAAAGACACTGCGAGCTCCATGGACTGCATCTCTGGGATGATTGACTAAGATGTGAACACCTACACTGTAGACAGCTGAGGTGGGAGAGAGGAATTTGGCAAAAAGATCCCAAATTAACTTTTTGCTAAGTAGAACTCTTTTTTGTGAATTTTATTTAAACTACACTCTTTTAAATAAAATTTAAAAATTTAAAATAGTAAAAAAGGAAATCAAAAAGTTCTGCTTCCAAATTTCCTTTTTTTTTTTAAGTTTTAGTAGAATGAACCAAGAAAGGGAACTTACAGTAAAAGGGAAATATTTTTTTCATAGGAAGACTTGGAAGAAATAACAGTCAAACCTCTTCTTTGATCAGGAGGAAAATATAGCTCTTCACTGGATACTGTAGTGATGAAATAAATGAACTCTAACGAAGTGAAATTATAATAAACCCCACTCTTTGTAGAATAGCACCCAGATGGAAAATATGTAGACATGCCGAATGAAATTCTGACCTTGTTACACTCCCAAGAAAAACCCATTGATAAATAGTTTCCAGAGTCAGAGGTTTGATTCTTTTTTCTGCTGTGTTCTTTTATGTATCCCTCTCTCCTCATCTCCATCTCTGACATTTCACTCCTCCACTCAGTCCTCTGCCTTGTACTGTTGTGCCTCCCTCTCAGGGAGTCCCCTGCCAAAGCCTTTTTGTTGTGGTAACCTTTAGTTTGTGCAGGCATTTCTCACAGAAACTAATTTTCCTTCTCTCTAATGAAAAGACATTTTTTCTGGGTTTTTTGTTTTTTTTAACAGAATAAAGAGTGCAAGAAAATTAAGGAAGATGCTGAGACGTATTCATACCTGAGTGAGTCATGGATACATCTGTACCTCAGAACAAAAGAAGTCAAGGTCCAGTTTCTGGCCCAGGGGCTTTGACAGTGGCTGACATCCACTGCTGCTTGGAGACCTCAAACTTGCAAAATTGTCTTAGAGTAAATTCATTGCCTTGGTCCAAGGCTGAGTCAAAACAGAGTTACCATTTTGGTGCCTTTAGTTTTTGATTTATTTCATGGTAAAGTTGGGCCCTATGTGGGCTTTTATTCAAGTCAGATGTCGAGGATGAAGAATCACAGAATGGGTAAGTTTGGAAGGAACATTTTCTGGTTCAAGCTCCCTGCTCAAGCAGGGTCATTCTAGACTGAAGAATACAATGGATTTTTAAAATATAGATCATACAGATGAACATCACTTGGTTGCAATACTCTCCACTGGTCGTTGTAGTAAGTCTGAAAACACCTCCTTCCCCACACATCACCAACATACTGTTATTTCTGCTTTTAGGCAGCTGTTCAGGTATTGTGGATATAAATGTTATGTAGCCATGTATGCAAATAGTTTTAGAAGGTAATTGAGCTTGTGCAAGTATTTGGCTCATTTTTTTGGTTTGAGTGCTTACAAAAATGTTGGGCTTCAGAGATGGTAGGAAAAAAAAAAGTATTCAGCCACAAAGTCTTGGTGGAAAATAAATGCTGTGCCTTTTATACAAGATTAATGAGATCAGAGGAAACTTTTACTTTAGAGCACTCCCGACCTTGTTACAACTAGTCTGTGTCTTTATTTCTCAATTTGCCTATTTTCTCTCTTCTTACTGTCTGCTCCACCCACATTTTCTCCCTAGAACAACCGTAAAATTGCATTTACAACTGATTTGTAATGCTCAGAAATGCAATTTAGATTCCTTAAGTGAAGCTGTCTCCTTCTAAAAAGAGAGGTCTCTCACTGTTTATTTTTTTTTACCTTGCATACATCTAACCCTGCTCCTCCAGAACAGCAAGTAGGATAAATGTGTCAAAAACATTCACATCAAAACCATGTGATATGAGTTGTTATTTTGACTTCTGTTGACACCTCCTGTTCTCTTTCACCCAGATGTTTCCATAAAGTAGCTCAATTATTTTTTTTCTTTTTTTCTCCCCTCCTCTGACAGGAGAAACAAGCAAATCTCTTTCTAGTGAAACTGAAAGTCTTTCCTTCCTCTATTACCCTGTGTGCAGGTGCTTTTACACAGATGAACATTTCTGCACTGGAACTATCTTTAAGATGTGGGAAGCATTTCTGTCCAAATGTACCTTTGATTCACAGTGAACCAGTTATTCACTTCATGCAAACTCTTATGTGCAGTTACAGATATTTAGCTTGAACAGACTGTTCCCCACAAATAAAGATCAATTATCACAAGATAAAAAATCAGTGTTTTGTAGGCCAGCAGGTACATTTTTATGCTTTCTAAGTCAGAGTGTTAAAGGTGTCTAGACACCTAACTGCTATTGAAGTAATTGGCTTTTAAATGGCTGTAAAAGGGTATTTCTAGTGATTTTTTTTGCTTAAAAGTTCAGAACAGTTATCCAAGGCTCTGTGCCTTGTGAAGCACCCAGCCATGACTTGGAAACTCGCGATTCTGCTGAAAGGTTCTGAAGAAAGATATCCCATCCCTGGAAGAGTTCAAGGCCGGGTTGGATAGAACTTGAAGCAACCTGGTCTTCTTGAAAGTGTCCCTGTCCATGGCAGGGGGGTGGATGTAGATGGCCTTTGAGGTCCCTTCCAACCCAAAACATTCTGTGGTGGTTCAATGTTAGTTGCTGTGGCCACTAGGAATGAGATGCCTAAAATAGCCACAATGAATGCCCAGAGAAGGAGTTAGAACTGCACTTTAGGACAGGTAACTAGCCATGCATCTAACTATGGAGCTGAAAATAAAGTTTATTTTTATTCAGCTTTTTCTAACATGAGTCTTTCCTAAAGTCACAGTGCCCTGCTGTACACCCGGACTGCCCTTAGGTCTGGTAAATTAAGCACAGACAAGGAAGCTCCTTTAGAAGTTGAACTTGTTTCAGTCTTCACCTTTACCTGACCTGAAACAAAGCTTGGAATCTTTTGGTCTTTCTCTCAGGGAAGTGTCCTATTTATGAAGATAATCCAAGTCTGGGATGTATCCCCCTCTCTTCTCCCTATCCTCCACATTCATGTTGTCTGTGGAAGAATGTGTTCTAAAATCTGTCTTGTAAATATTTTCTTGGTCTTAAGACCAGGGTGATCTTTGTAACAACCTTGTTAAACCAGAATGTTTTACCCAGTGTTTCCTGTGTAAAAACCAATGCCCTAAATTAGAGTAATCACACTTAGAAGGAAAGCCAGACTCGATTTAAGGACTGGCATGAGTGGTAAATCCACCACATCCATTGGCAAAGCTGTTCCTGTGATTAATTGCCCCCACTGTTAAAAAATTACATCTCATTTCCTGTTTGATTTTTCCAGTACTACTTCAATTGTTTCGTTCAGAAGTTTCTTAGCTTCTAGGTTCTGTCCACAACAGGAAACAGAAGTGCCAAAATACCGTGGAAAAAAAAAAAATTATCTTGTTTTTCCTCCCTCAGAAGTAGGAAGGAATTAAACCAGTGAAAAAGAAACTAGAGATTTGCTTGGTCTGAACACTTCTTCACCACTAATCAGTCTCTGCAGAGGCTTTATTTAAGCTAAACTCTAGTTATCAAATCTGTCTCTGCAGTTTTTCTCCCAAGTTTCTGAATCGAAGATATCCACTTGATAAAGGAGCTCATCCCATCTGAATCACTGAGACTGGGACTCAAACTGCATTAACAACTCCATAAATTCTTGTGTGCTTTTCCACTGCTGCTGAAAAATTTGGCAAGTCTCAGAAGGCTGGGATTAATCAGAATTCCAGCACTCCTTGGACTGGGTGTTTCTGATGTACCTTGCAGTTTTACAGCGTTTAGCTGTGAATTCACTGACTTTCTCCCCCTGTGAATTTCCCTCCTGGATTGCAGGGAAGCTAGCTCTGCTCTGGGCATATTATTCTGTGGTTTCTGACTTTCTGCCTGTGTGTTTCTGTACAGCAGCTGGCAGGAAAATATGCAGCGAGGGCACTTAGTGCACCCAGGCAGAGTGAAGCATGTGTTTACATCTTTTCCTCAGCCAGGGTCAGAGCAGAGGTACTGGACCAAATTGTTTGTTTTATACTGACTCCTTAACATCAGGATCTGACTTTAGCTTCTCCTCCAAGAAATGTTTTTGTGTCAGTGTCAGTTTGAGGATAAAAATCTGGTCACATGCAACGTCAGGCACAATATTTGAATTGTTAGTAAGATGAAAATTCTTGAGGTTTCTTATGACTTTCTTTCCTCATTCTTTTCCTTTCAATGTGCTGCTTTAATAGCAGGATGAATGTATGTTACGCATTTCAGTTTACACATGGTTCTGCCATTAAGCACCTGGATTTGAAGCAGTTTCTTCCCTGAGGATTTCAACAAAGGCTTTGCCCCAGTTTCAGGATCCAGGTTGCTACGGTTTAGCCATGTGCCACAGCAATATTAGCTCAGAGAACACTGTAGCTATTTGCACAGCAAATGCAGCTCTCCTGACGATCATAATGAAAGAAATCAGCTTGCATTTCTTTAATGACAAAGCCTCCCTGTGTATTAATTTGGTTCTACATGACTATAGATCTTGTCAGAGCAGCCCGACAAATGTGAAAACATAGACTAAGAAAATTGTCAGTAAAGTAATTTATGACCTTTTGTTCTGTGTTGCATGGCTTTACTTCTGTTTAGGAGCATGGGAAGGCTCCCTAGAAAGGAATATGTTTATAAAATAGCTTCTTGGCAATGCCAGTTCTAAAATAAACTCAGGTTTCCAGAGCCTTTTACAAAATATAATCTAGTATTCATATTAATACATAGACTTTGATTCCTGGGCCAAATACCTGTTTTCATTTTTGATTTAGATTCATTGTATGACAAAGCTGGGATGTGTTCTGTGAGCGATTGTGTTCCTCTTAGTAATTTGAAAAGATTTTTAAAATTAATCTATAATGTTGTGACAGCCTAGTACATCAAAGAAAGCCATAGTAAATTGCACACTGAAATTGTGATATCAAATGGGAATAAAAAATGGAATTTGTACCGGAATTTGACATTTAGTTTGGAATTGAGATTAGTCTAAATTATTGAACCAGTATAATTTGCCAAAAACTAGTTCGTGTCCTTTTACTTCACTCTCTAAAATCAAAGTGGTTCTTTTATGTAATATATGCCATACTGACAAGTTACCAATTTCTTACCAATGTGAGAAGAAATTATTTTGGCTAATCCAGGAATCTCTGGGTAATATAATAGAATATTAGATGTTCTAGAGTATTATGTATATTAGAATATTATAGAGTATAATATAGAATAGAATATTATAGAGTGGAATGATTAAGAGTAGATTTGAATGTTACGGAAAACTATATGGTTGGGTGAGTGTATGCCATAGGTTGATGATTATAATAACCTTTTTGGCTGAAATCCTAACAAATTTAATGTTATTGTTTTAATTTGTTTTACACAAGATGTGCTGGAATATATTCTTTGAACAGGCTTCTGCATGTAGGAAAATGTGTAGCAAGTGAGCTGGCAACTCTGCTGCTGAAGAAAAAAGCTTTTAACTCTCATTCTTTTGAATAGAGATGATTCATCAGGGCTCGTTTGCAAATCTTGGGGATTTGCAAAGTGGTGTCTTTGGGTAAGATAAAGCAAACAAAAATCCAGAGTGCGCTAGTGCTTGTCAGCTTGCTGCTTATAAATGTTTCTATTCTAAGGATTGGGTTTTGAAGATGAAAAAAGAGAAAAAAACAGAAAACCAAAACCCAAAAATTCTCCTTGGCACTGCAATAAGGAGTGTGACTTCAAGTATGAGCTCTGCTGTCAGGTTGAAAACAGACTGTGGACTGAAAGGTGGGGCTATCCCAGGAGCAGGTGAGCTACACAGACACCTTTTCCACCACTGTATTTCTCAGGCAGCATGTTCATGTTGTGTGGCTTGATGGCTCCAGCCAACAGCTTTTCCGTATAACTCATTTCACCAACTCTCAGGCTCACAGTGATCCTGAAACCAAAATATCCATCCAACCTAAAATATCCATTAGTCCCACAAGTCTTCATTTTTAATTCCTGTTTGCCTAAATTTATGCATGAAGTGCAGTGCTTCAAAGGAATGTGGCTAAATTATCCATGGTTCCTTGCCTGTGGTTTCTTGCATCAGTAACTTGTGGTATTTCAGACACATCTGATGTTTAGAAGTGACCTGACCTTGAAGGGAAAGATAAAATCTCAGTTGCTGACATTGATTTGGCTTTAAAAACAGTAAAAAAGCAAATCTCACAAATGTATAGCCAGAGACAAATACTCAAATGAGAAGAGACTCCCTTCCATTCCCTTTCTCTAGCCCTCTGGTCCTGGAAAACCTGATGGCTGCCCTGGAGCTCAGGCTCTATCAGCAATTCCATCACTGCATTCTGACTGTAAGAGCTCACTTGTGGGAAATTTTCAAGCCATGCTTGTTTGGTTTTCCTCTTCCTGTTTGACTTGTATCTTTAAATAATATGGTTACTTCACAACAGCTTGTTTTTTGACTGGGGCACAGGGCATATTTTTCTAGCAGATAAAAAAACTTCCCACAATTTGCTTTGTGTTATTTCCCCTTTCGAAGGCAAAGCTGATAAATTCAGGGTAATATGTAATAGATGCCTTCCTGTTTTTACTTATTGCTCTGTCAGGCTTGTCAGCCAGAAATTTATTAGCTAGTTTTGTGGCTGTAACGTTTAAACAAGAAAGACTAAGCAGTACACTTAGGCTAAAGAGCAAGTGTGAGTAACAGTGCTTATTCTGTAACCTGCTCCACAGATCAGCCTTGGTGAGGTGTAGTAGGATTTTTTCCACATCAGTAGGACCTTACCTATATACCTCTCTTAATTTTTAATGTTTATCCCTTCATTTCTACTCTGTGCTAATCTCTCTTTCTGAGAAATTGGCAAGAGGATTATAGGAATATGCATTAGTTTTAATTTCACCTACCCAAAAGTGAGCTGACCTGGCTGAGCAATCACTGGTCTTCTGTAACCAGTGGAGTCAGGAAATCTCCATGAGATGATTGACTGCATTTATTTATTTATTTATTTATTTATTTATTTATTTATCTATTTGTGATGGATAGAATAGGTTATTCTCTGCATCCTTCTGTCTCCTCATTGCACTCAGGGAAAGCCTACATGATTAAACAACCTCAACCGAAGTGCCAAAATTCAAGAAGGTGAATGCCTCATTTCATGAGCTGGCCGTGGAAAGAGGGAAAAATCCATGAACTGAGATTTTGTCTGCCACTTTACCCTAGCAGTACTCCTGACAGTCATACATCTTTCCTCTACCTTTTCCTGCTTATTCTACAGTTCAGTGTCTGATGGATACATCATCTTCATCTGACCAAGACTGACCCCACCTGTGGAAACAGCACCATGGGCCCTCTGCTGTTCAATAAAAACTTCCTTTACCCAAAGTGAACAGCCCAGATCTGGTGAAGGGATTGGTGTTTGGCTGTTTGGTTGGTTTGTTTGTTTATTTATTTATTTAGGTAGTTGTCTGGAACCCAAGATCTTTTTTACAGAGGAAGGATATGCACAAGTATTTCCTGGGTTGGAAGCTGATGAGATGATGGGTGGGAGACCAGGAAAGAAAGTTGCTTTTGTAGCACACAGGGTACATACCACACTAAAGGGTGATGGGAGAGTTAAAGGGCACCTACAAATCTCTTCACAGAGGTGAATCAGCTTCTGAGTAGTATATGGAGCACTGACTTCTAAAATTCTGGAGAGGTGTTAGAGAGATGACTGATCATGGAAGAAAATCTGTCTTGCTGAACTGAGTAATTGGAAATCTTGCAAGTGTGAGAAGCATTTGAGCTGAATTTTTCCCTTCTACCCAAACATGGGAGAAAATGCTAGTGTCCCCTTGAACTTCACAGCAGCAATTAAAATGCTTCCTTTTCTGGAATTTCTGAGTCACTTCAGCCCGCAGTAGGTAGGAGGAAGCACTGGTCCTGTCGAGCAGCTGTGCAGAAGGAACTGGTCTGCCTCAGATTCTTCCCTGCTGGAACAGTGTCAGTGGAGACAGAAACCTGGCCAGGATATTAGTCCTGCAGCTGTCCCTACACAGTGATGTTTTGGGCACTTTCTGTATTTGGAAAACCCTGTTTTCTGTGCTACTCAAATAACGCCCACTTAGGGCTCCAGAGCTTGCACATTGCATGTAAAACAGCTTTATTCTACTGATTTTACAGGACAGGATTGTGCCCCATTGGTGCAAGCTTGTCAAACATATCCCTTCTTCTTTTCTGCTGACCAACAGAGCAGTCACACACTCTGTAAACTGCGCAGCACACAAGAATTATGTGGCACTTTTGAGACAAGAGGGGATAAAGAGAAAGCAAATCTTGATGGTCATACTGAGTTAAGTCAAAGGTCTCTTGTTATTGGTCCCCTTACTTTAACACTTGGTGGTAGCAAATGATAAGTAAAAGTATAAAAAGGAGTTTGCCCCCAGAGACTTTCCACAGCGATCTATCCTTGTGTCATCCAAGATCTAATTTTGGACTACAAAAATCAGTCTTAGGCTCCAGCAACCACAGTAGGAACCGGGCAAAAATTACTGCTGGAACACTATTCTGAATCCACAATACATGTGATTCCCACAGTCCAAGTGTCTGTCTGCCCATGGCATCACATCCATTTTGGAACCAAAGGCCTTTTGCTTCCATTGCTCCTCTGTGCGAGTGAGCACATCCAGACTGAAGATCATTTGTTGTTGCTGTTCAGCAGCTGCTGTTGTTTTCAGTTCAGTCAATTTAGGCACTTCACTTCTTCCACTTTGTTGTCTGCAGGTCCCACCAGTATTAACCCTGAGTGAAACGTGCAAGGTGGGGCACACATTTATACTCTTTCTAACAACTTCCTAAAAATCCAGACAGTATCATTTGCCTTTTCCATAGTCAATGGCTCCTATGTTCCCTGTGACATTATTGTACTGGCCAGGATCCCATTGCTCTCAGATTATCTAAGCTAAAGAATCCCAGTTTTGAAAAACAAGCCATTTACGAACCACTTTATGATCCAAACATATATTTGTAGGAAAAAAAGTGATCATCCCTTTATCCTGGAAAGAGTATGAGGAAACGGAAGCACAGTTTTGCAGTGTTAGAGGAGGAACCTCCGTGGTGCCACTGTAATAAACTTCAAAGTATGTCAGAATTTACTTTCCATTCCCTACACCCAGACACAAAGTCTATATGTTCTGTCATGACACACATAAAATGAAAACACTTTCCAGTCCAAAGCAGAGAAGGGCTTTGCTCCTTGTTCAGCAAATAAAAGGCTCAGTTATGGAAACATCATGTGTTCTTCAATTTGAAAAGGACCTAGGACCTAGTTCCTTCTGGTGCCTGAAGTTATTAAATCCACATTAAAAGGACAGAGCTCAGAGAAACAGTGAAGTCATGCATCTGAATGGAACAGCACCATAATCCATTTCTATCACATGTTGTGTTTTCCAAATTACAGCTCTTCATAGTTGTAGATTGAAGGTTGTATTTTTCTATTTAGCTAACAGAAAATAACTTCTACCGATTTTCCACCAGCAGTTCATAAATCACCATAAAGAGAGAGCTTATCTAGAGGTTTTTGAATACCTACTTTTTCAATTTAGTGCCCAAGAGAAAAACAGCAAAACAAAACACTCAGTTTTGGTCTAAATTAAATGTTTCACATGACACAAACTGTATAATTTCCTTTCTTTTCTCCATCTCTTTAGTGAGAATATGACATTTTGAAGTATGAAAACATTTTGTTTTGAAACTATTAAAGGCTTTATGCAGAAGTGTACCATTTTCCACACTGAACTCTGTATTCCAAAAACGTAGAAGAATTTATCAGGATGGTATCAGGGTCTTTTTGAAGAGGCATGGTTCATGCATTTCAGACAATGACCATAAAATAAGCAGGCAAGGTTCTGACTTGATAGAAATATTTTTTATTAAAGGACAGGGAAACATTGGAAGTGGCCCAAAGAGTTTGTGAAATCTTGGTCCTTGGAAATTTTTTAACATCAAACTGGCATAAGACCCAAGGAACTGAGTTGAACTAAATGTTGACCCTACCTTGTAGTTGAACTAAATGTCTCATGAAGTTCTTTATGACCTAAAACAGCCTGTGCATTGGGCAGAAAAAAAGTAATTTGACTAATCCAAATCTGTCTTGTTGAGGAAATAAACCTTTAATTTTTTAGCCAAGAACATCCCATTTAAAGCTGGTCATCTACTTCAGCTTGAAGTATAACAGAGGACATTGTAATGAATTTGACTGTTGGTGACAATAGAGCAGAAGATTTAATGTCAGAACTGTTTGGATTGAATTTGCTACTCAAATTTCCCTTTTGTTGCAGAATTCTCATTTTAAGGAGACCAATATTTAGGTGAGAACTGGTCTCATATGCACAAGGCTCACATTTTCTTCCAGGAAATGGATGTAATTTTTAGATATTTGAACTGGAATATGCTGAAGCTTTAACAATGAATAGTCTTTTCTTGTATATGGTTAAAGATTGGAGTCACTCTTTTGTTCTCAAGAACAATTATTCCTGTACTTCTTGCAATTGTATTTATAATTATTATGAAGAACATTTTCTGAACTATTGTTCTTCCTTCACAGATTGCTATTAAAATAAATTGGTGCATATTTTTGTGTTTTACTGCACAGAAATGAGGTTCAGCCTGGACAAGAGACCTCATCTAAGACCTTATTATGGTCTTCCAGTACTGATGTTTGGTAGAAATCCTTCACTCAGAGGGGAGCGAGGCCCTGGCACAGAGCAGCTGTGGCTACCCCTGGATCCCTGGCAGTGTCCAAGGCCAGGCTGGATGGGGCTTGGAGCAGCTTGGGGTAGTGGAAGGTGTGCCTGCCCATGGCAGGAATTTTGAATGAATGGTGCCTTCCGTCCCAAGCCATTCTATGACTCTGTGATTCCATGGTTCTAAATGGACTTTTGGCATGATCCCTGTTTACAAGGGCAACTTTGTTTACCAAGTCAGGAAATGAAGTTACATAATGAACATTACCCAGTCAAAGCATGCAAGAATGGAGGCCTCAGGTTTCTCCTCAACTGAGTCTTGAGTGGACCAGCAGGTCCTGGACCGGTCCAGTTACATGAGGCAAACTACATCCTGATGGTTTCTTCCTCCTTCAACTCTAATACAATGATTTGGAAATTATAAGATTTTCTACACTTTTATTCCACCAAAGGAAGCACCAAAATTTTGGTTTTATAGAATTAATTCCATGCTGTGAGAGACTGAAAGCGTTAATAGCTTAAACATTCTGAAGGTCACCAGAAGAATTTTGTTCACTGCAGCAAACTGTGCAAAGAAGCAGCTGCTTATCTGCAGCCATGGAAAGCCCACTCCTCTGGTCAGTGCTGATTTGGATCCAGCCATGACAAGATGATGTCCCCGTTTTTAAACTTTAAGCCCTACAGAGTGAGCATGAACCCTTTCCCACCTCTTGAGGCATCCTCTGTGAGCTCTTGTGCGTCATTGTGTACTTAGACCATGGTGATTACCTGGAGCTATCCCGAATATTTTGGTGCAAGTAAAAACCCCAGTAAAAACATAAGGAAGTCAAGGTCAGAGTCTCTAGGCCAAGGAGCTAGGGAAAACATGTAATCAGAGAGATGTTACAGGAGTAGTGAATTACTTTGCATTATTCTGATGCTTTTCCATTACTTCCTGCAGTGCAATATGTCTGGGTGAGTCATCACAGCAGCAAGGACTAAATTTAGGATATCTTTGAAGTAATGACTCTTCACTGCCTACGCTAACTGGCCTCTGTTTTCTACCTAAAAGACTACTGATTCAAACTGTGAAAGGACAGGGACTTCAACTTTTTGCCTAATACGGGGTCATCCTGGCGAACTCGTGACATTTATGAAATAACCATTGACTTGTGTCCTTTAGCAAGTGCTCTTAGAATCCATACAGTATTATGGTGCTCTTCCATGCTCTGAAACAAATGTAGTAGCAGTCATGCTTCCTAATGCATTCCTATAGCAGTAAACTAATTATTATGGACAATAATTGCAGTGGTAGGGTCAGTTACAGT
Source organism: Molothrus aeneus (assembly GCF_037042795.1). Taxonomy (NCBI): domain Eukaryota; kingdom Metazoa; phylum Chordata; class Aves; order Passeriformes; family Icteridae; genus Molothrus; species Molothrus aeneus. The sequence continues at coordinate 2,924,144 of NC_089680.1, forward strand.
TCTCATCACTGCATTTTCACTAGCTAGCATGCATTCATTAATGTTCCCAGCCGTTGACACAGCACATATGAGAAACTGGAGATCTCAGGGGGATGGCCAGCACACAAATCCTGCACAGAGCCAAAAATTAAAATAATTTTCTTTTTCACTCTCCATCTACATCCTCATGCACCCACTTGTGTGATGAGGGAGGCCAAAGTTATATTTTAATGATGGGGAGTTATACCTGGCAGCCAAGTATCTGTGGAGCTGGAAAGACCAGAAAAATCTGTGAAAGAAAGCTGGCATTTGGCAAATTATGTCAGCCACTAAGAATCTTACAAGGCATATGATCAGAGTTCCCTGACTGTGAGCCAGTGATTCCTGAAAAAGACCAGCTGTCGGCCATGAAAAGGAGAGTGGCTCCTGGAATGGTGGCTGAGAGCTAAAAACTGCAGCAGTCTTGGGAGAGGCAGACCTTGGAGCCTTGTATTTCTCCAGCACCTGCAGAACAGCATCAAAGGGAAAGGCAGAAAAAAGAGGAAAGAAAAAAAAAAAAAACCTAAAAGGATATTAAACAAGATTGTTAGGACTTGCCTGGGGCTTGGGGAATGTGAAATATCTTCCAGAATGGATCACTGTGATAATGAAACTTTAGAACCCGATTAAAGTTCACAGCAGTGGGGAGAAGCAGCTCCATCAGCTCACAGCTGTGGCTGAGCATGGGAGGAAGGAGAGCTCTGCCTTAAAATCCACCCAGGGAGAACACAATTTCGGGAACATCTGGCACGCTGGAGGAATTTAAAGGGTCAGCTAGAGTGGTAAGTAGGGGAATGCACCTGGCAAGACCCAAGTGGAATTAGGTCAAAGCACCATGCAGCATGTACCCAGATGCACTGCAGGTCCAACCCCCTCCAGACTGGGGGTCCACAAAGCAGCTATGGAAGGAAAAGGAATTTTCATGTTCATTACTGGGAGGAGAGAGAGAAAGCTAAAACCACGCGACTTTTCTTTTGATAACAAATATTTCACGGGAAATATTAAACAAGAACTCCACAGGGTCAAATTCTGATGATTTTAGTGCAAAATACATCTTAAGGAAAGTAGGAAGAGTGAAACTTAGAAAGTGATTATAAACTACATTTCCTGAGGAAAACAAAAGCGTATGCCCCTTTGGAAAGTGAGTGCAGGAGGATAAAAAAAGTACAGAGAGAAAGGGCACTCAGTCTTTTCTTCCTTTGTTTTGTTGGGTTTTTTGTCTTGCTTTTGGTTTTTGTTTTTTTTTGTGTTGCATGTTGGAACCCTTGCAAGACTCCTGTCCTTTTGAGAAAGGACACAAAGAACTGCAGGTGACTTGAATTGTTCATGGGCGTTTTTAAGACATATTTAGAAGAATTTTCAGGAAACTGCAGACTCAGAGAAACAGATGACATTCTGTCCTTACTGAATCCAGAGGTGTTGTATTGGCTGTTTGGTCCCCACATAAGAGCAGTTCTAAACAAAAGGCAGGCAGAGAGGGGTGACTGTGAGTATCCCTGCTGAAAAGAGGCACCAACAAGCATTTGTGTTTAGGTATCAGGTGAGTTCAGGCTGTTTGGAATAATTGTGGACACATTTAGGTCTCAGTAAGTCCGTGGCTAACAAAGGACAGCCTCTCATGCTTGAAGATCCAGTTTGAAGCTTCCTCTTTGATAAATGAAGAAAGTTAAATCCTAAAGTGAGATTCAGTGAAGTCTCGGGATGGTTTTAAACACCCTATTTTTTTGTGAGTAGCCAAAGCTGGAGATTCGCCCCAAAAGCAGCTGTCACTCACAGAATTTAGTTCATTTGTAGCAAAGCTCAGTTGGTCCGGACAGGAGATTTTTAGAGATTTGGAATACAGTTTTACTCTCCTGTTCCATAAAACTAGTCTAATGATAGATAATGGCAAGGCAAACTGTTGGGAAAAGCAATTTTACCTAAGAAAAAAGTTTCCCCCAGGCTGCTGTAGGAACCTGTGCCGTAGGGCCTCTGTTTTCCTCCCTCCACCCTACCTAGGAACTTTATACAGCTGAAAAGAAATCTAAACAATTGCAGGGAGATTTGGCTGGGAATGTTGAGAGCTGGCAAGGCCCTGCTCTCTCCCTAGCTGCAGTCATTTATGATCATTAAAGCCAGTCTCTCTAGGAAAAAAAAAAGACAAAATGTGGAAGTGCATGAATCATACATTCCAAGCAGTAAAAACATAAAATTATAGAAGTTAGACTGTATGATTTTCCTGTCCCTCCCCCACTTCTCCTCCATTCCCTGACTTAAAATAGAAGAAAGCTGCAGAGAAGTGAGACCAAGGATTAAGTCAGTCAGGAAAGGAATCAGCAGAGCTGCTCTGTGATCTGTAGGCACAGCAGTAAGCAGCAAAAGAAATAACTATACCAGCATGTAGGGAAAAGAAATAAAGGCAAATTAGTAGAGTCACAATGGATTTAGGAAATTTTATTTAGGATCCATTTTGTTTTTCTGACCCTGAAAGAATATTAGGATATCATAAATATATTGCCAGAAAGAATTCCTTATTTTCCAGTCTAAACATGCAAAACAGAAGGAAGTGGACAGGAAAAACCCAAATAGCAAAGACATTTGTGGTTGTTCAGTGTTTAGGTGACAGAACAGCCTGAAGCCCTACACAGGATGAAAATTCAATTTTGAGAATACAGTTCCCTATTCATATGATAGATCACTGAATTGGCCAGTGCAGTCTGCATCCACAAGTGCTCTAAATTCCCAGAGTTACACATCACCAAGAAAAGTGCACAAACGAATCCATTTGTCATATTTTCCTTTCTGTATCTGTGTTATTCTAATTTGTGCATCAGTCAGTCGGGTTAAAATTGAGTTAGATTCAAGAGTAACCACAATTACAGGGATGGCTCTTAGCTCTGTTTTAACAATTTGTCATCTTGTTTTCTGGAGGACGTTTTTGCTACAGCTGATGACATTTAGGTCTGAAAGACTTTGTGAAATGAAACAAAACCAAGCACAGCCAACGCAAAAAAAAAAAAAAAAAAAAAGGACAAGCAGTGTTTTGCTCATTTTACTTTCAACATTTCTTTCCCTATTTGGAAAAATCCTCTCACCAATCTGACTGAAACCTTATCTCCAGTTGGCACAAGCCATCACGGATTCAGTGACAGGAATTGAGTTTACACCTGCTGTGGATCCAGCTCCATGACCAGAAACCTATGAAACCTTACACTGAGTAGAAAAAGGGGCAAAGTAGTGCAGCCCCTGTCCCAGGGAGTGCACATGTGCTCCTACAGAGTAAAGAAACATGAGTTTCCCCTCAGAGGAAAGTGGAGGAGGTTTCACAAAGCAATGCTGATGAAGTAAGCCAAGAAACTGCCAAAGCTGGGAAGAAGATGTGAAAAAGGAGTCGACATATTAATGATGGTTTTTTGTGTTTTCTTGTCACTTTCAGAACTCAGCACAAATCCCTCTGCTATGTAATGGAGAAGTTTCACTCAATTAGAAGGCTGATGATGCTCCTATCAGCTTTTCATTAAATAAAAATTACTTTTGAAGCTGATTTTGACTAAACCCCTGGGTTAGCAGTGACAATTAAGGAGCCTGATGAAGGGGGAGATTTTAGATTCGGAACAGCCTCATAAGGGAGAGAACATTTGAGTCCATTGGCCTTTTACAAGTCCTAGGACAGCTCTGCTGTATGATCTTGAGATAGCTTTACATCTATACTTCAAATCATCTGTTTAGTGGTACTTTTTGTAAGGAGTTTTGTTCAAAAACTGTTGGTTTTTTTTTTCCAAAGGCAGATCAGAGTCTCATGGGAGATATTTGGGTAATCTATAAACAAAGGATGTCCACACCCAAAACAACAGTCAGCGTCTGAAATGTTATGACAAACCCAAGGTTAATTTTCTTGTTCTGGGCACAAGAAAATATAAATGTTCAGTGAGTCATCCCAAAATATGATGATAGCCTACTGGGACAACTGCCTATGACATTTCTACTTTGGGACTCACAGAAGAGAATAATAACCAGCCCCAATGTTCACTGACAGCTGAAATCAGGAAACTGATAAGAACTGGTGGTCAGTGTTCCGTGGTGGAACTTTAAATAGTTCTCCTGTGGGGACCTCAGAGCCTCTTGGAAGATGAGGACACATGAGCAAGGAAGAAATTTTGAGGACATCTGGAAGCACAAGTTGCAGCAGGCAAAGGCACTTTTAGTCCATGGCAAGATGCATACACCCCCTGGAACATCCATTTTCCTGTCAAGTTCCATCTCTCTCTTCATTGATATACTGGAGATCAGGCCCAGCAGTGAGCACCATGAGACTATTTAAAGAGGAGCATCATTAAATTGTGTTGACCAGAGAATAGAATCATAGAAAAACAGAATGGTTTGAGTTTAAAGGGAGATTAAAGATCATCTAGTCCCAGCTCTGCATGGTCAAAAAAGGAAAGAACTGCTTGTGTGCAACAGCTAGGAGAGTTGGATGAGATGGGGAACAGGGAAAGACACTAAGATGTCAAAGAAAATTGACAAATAACAGCAAATATCATGATAATCATAATAATAAAAATAAAAATTCAATCAGCTTTGTATTTTTTTCCCACGGATTCTACTTTCAGCTTTCTGCTGAAACCACCAGGCTTAGATTATTTGCTGACAAATAAGTGCTAATTGCTGACGAGTAACTGCTGACAGGAGGATGAGGCAAAGGTCCCACCACAGTTTTCTTGAGCAGAGAGCACTAATGTGGCACAGCTTGGACTCACCCACCAGCAGGGATGCAATTCACAAACCTGTGAGGCACTTTTGGTCTTTCAGCATTGTTTCGCTTTACAACTGCACAGCACCGGTGAGAAAAACAAAATATTAGCCAGAATTGGAAAGGCAAATGTCAGACAAATTATCAAACCATCAGTGATTCTTTCTTTTAGAAAACAACCCTTTGACGCCTCTTTAATCAGTGGCTAGTTAGCTCTGTATGTCTTCTTCTGACAAACAATTTCCTGTGCCAATATTATAGAGTGCTCTGATATGCACATTAAATCTAAATTAGTGTATTAAATGTGTTAAACTGCATGCAACTGTCAGCTAATCTGACATTTATCTCATGCACCTGATATACTGCCACCCACGTCTTCAGCAGAATCTCAGTTTTGTTATACTTGAAGCAAGGGAAACAATGTGTATTTGATACAAAGTGTTATCAGAATTCATGCCTGGAGTTGGATATACCACTGGTAGCTGTGGATATACCACAGGTGCTGTGGCTGTGCTCAGGGGGGCCAGCTGAGGTTGTCTGGGATTCTGATGTGGATCTGTGGTGGATTTTGACATTCTCTGCTTGGATCTGAGGCTGCATACTCCCGCCTCAAAGCACAGATTTATTGAGAGGGATTTATTGACAGCTGTGGAAAACTCCACCTCTGGAGGCCTGACCTTATAGCAGGTAGCCTAAAGTGATTCTGTCCAATGCAGGAAAGAAATTTCGTTGTACACAACTACACTTGCCAAATGATATGGCTTAATTAATGGAAATTTGAGCCATCATGGAAGTTACTCAAAGTAGCTCTAAAATAAACTGACAACCACAAGCCAATTAAAAACTAATTTCTGTAACTGGATTAGTTTGATTTGAGCTGTGACAAAATTGAGTTTTAGAGACCCATATCAAAGCATTAGGCAGGTAGTGCTGGACACTGAGATACAGTTTGGGAAGACCTTTAGCTGATGAAGGATGTGGCCTAAGGGAAAGAACAGATTACTTCTAATGCCATTATCCTGTAGGGTTAAACATGCATTTTTTCCCCCATTTAAGGATAATTATATTATCACTTGCTGTAAGTCACCTTGAAATAAACTTTTGAAATGTGCTGAAAAAAGTCTTGCCTGAGAATTACTACAGCTTTTATAGACTAGAGATTGTATGAATACCAGCTGGATAGAGATCACTTTGTAAACTTCAGGACAGCATCTCTTCAGGATTTCTTTATCCACTCTGGGTCAGGTAGAAATTCAGTAGCACTACACTAACAAATAAATCATTGAATGGTTTCAGTTGAAAAGGACCTCAGAGACCATCTTGTTCTAACCCCTATGCCATGGTCAGGGATAGCTTCCACTAGGTAAGGTTACCTTGGACCCCATAAAACCAACCTACATATCTCAGTATCAGGAAAATTACTGTAAGACCTAGGAGTAGGAACATCTGCTTACAAACAGCACTTATGTAGCATTGTTTCACCACCATGCACAGCTTAGAGAGCATTGCAAAAGTAAAGTATTTTCCCAGATTGATATAGAGAATTCAGCTGTTAATACTTTCAGTTAAAACCCATAATTTACTGTAGCCTGAAAAGTGGATCTGGGTTTTCCAGGCATTTTTTCTTACAGTAGCAAAGGGACATGAATCACGAGTGCTGAATAAGTGGTGGGAAGACATGTTCACTGGGATGGTGCCAGGGGATAGTTTCAGCCTGTCTGTGCTGACAACCATGGCATAGACTCTCCATGCACAAAATCTGGGTACTCCCTTCCCTAGACCAAAAAAAAAAAAAAAAAAAAAAAATTTAGAAGAATAGAGAAGCACTGAAAAAGCCTTTAAAATGTGACACAGCTCTTTTCACTCTCTCTGCTCGGTAATACAACTCTCCTTGGCTTTTACAACAGAACTGCCTTCCAGTTTGAGATGGTAGCAAGGGTTAAACTGCCAGTCCTGTGACACACTGCAGGATTTAGGGACTACAGGATTTATGTCCAACTTACAGTCATCCAGCTCTTCCCACAACCCTCACCTGCGCTTGAGGAGCTCCTCTGAGGGTATTGGAAAGTGCAGGGGGCCCTATCACTGCTCCAAAATCTTCTGTGGGTTTTGGGCTTTGGAAATACTCAGCAAAGGAAGGGAGCAGCCACAGGACTTCTTGTGAAGTGCTGCCTCTCCATTTCACAGTACTCAAATTTCAGAGTGTTCCTTTGTAATTGTTACTTTTTTTTGGTCACCCAGTTGAATGTGGTACAAGGGAGGTGAGGAGCAGAGTTCCCTCAGAACTCTGTGAAGTGGATCCCATCAGTACCCTAACACAGGGGAGTTTTACTCATCCATGACACCACCAGGCTTTTGTTTGCAAAGAAAAGGTTTGCCTGGCCCAGTGTGGGCCTGTAACTCCTAAATTTCAATATGACAAAAGAGCTTCAACTCAATTTCTCCACACAGTGATCTCAAAACTTCCAAAGCATTTTCCAAATGACAGCAACTGCGCAACGTGCCATTAATCACTGCTGACAAGTTCTCCTGAGCAGACCCTGATTGATCCTGATGTTGTCAAACTTTCTTTTTCTTTTGACATCTTTCTGATTGGCATCTCTGTTTAGTGCTTTTGTGACCTTTCTGCTGTATTGATCCACACAAATCACAGGGAAGTGAGCAGTTTCATGAAGGGCGAAAGTTGATAAGGAGAGGTCAAATGGTTACTGGGACCTCCACACACCTCCATGTTAATGATTGATTAGTGGGAGAGCAGAACAAGTGCCAAGGACATCAAAATTAGGAAATGATAAGGTCTCTATAAGGAGGTTCTTATAGTCTCTTTTTATGGCTCCTATTGAAGCCTCTTATCTTGCAGGATTGATTAGCAATGTGAACAGACTCCTGTTGCACTCAGAGATAATTTATAGCAACAGATTATTGAGAAACTTGGCTGTGGTTTTGGTGGTGCCAGTTCTGTGGAAGCAGATCTTGGCATCAGCAGCTGCCCTTCCTCCTCTTCACAGGCTGGGTGGAAAGGAGGTGGGGGTCCCCTCTGTCAGGGAAAATGATTGCTCCAGAGTTTTGGGATTGGTACTGTGTGTAGCTGCACACCTCCTGGGCGTCTCACAACACACCATGGGGTTGGGAATTGTCTCCAGCACACAATGGGTGGGGAATTGTCTCCAGCACAAACCTTCCTCAGATCCAGACCAGCACAGACACACAGTAAATCAGCAGAATCTTCAGACAGATTGATTATGTCCAGCACAAACACACGTGTTGGAATGTGGGAGTGCAGATCAGAGGGATCCAGGGAGAGGGCTGGATGCAGCTGAATGCACAAAATCCCCAAACAAAAGCAAATACTCCACAAAGCTGTCACAGCACAGATAATCTTGCTTTATTCTATTTCCCCTTTTTTCCTCATGCATCACTCCTAAAAACTTGCTGTTCAGGGGGATATGTTAAACAGGGAGAACAGGCTAGCTGAGAAAATGATTCGCAGACTGGGAATCTGAAGACTCAATTTTTAATCATTCTTTCACTTCAAAGCACTGTGAATTTAGTATGGGTAGCATGCATGTGAATGTGCATTTGAGTGTGTCTCTTTCCTGAAAAGCAAAGTGTTTTATATTTTATGAGAAACAGCCATGGCCATTTCTAACATAGTTAGTTTATCATAGAAACTAACATAGTTTCTATGATAAACCTGTTGCTGATCTCAAATACTTTGAATTCTATTGTAGAGACATCAACATTGGTTTATAATGAGAATAATGCAGTTTCAGTGCAAGGACATAGAGCTCTTAGAAAAGAAATTAGAGTCTTTCAAGATGGGAAGGATATATTTTCTTTAATCCATCTTAGCTTTGTTTAGTGTCTAACACTGATCAATACCTTTCAGAGTGTGGTAATGGTCCATATTTAAATATCAAGCAATGTAGTTGTATTGTATTTTTTATTGAGATAGCTGGTTATTAAATTATCATATTTTTACCCCACTGCACAATTTCAATAAACCAAACTATTATCTCATGGGAACCTTGAAAATTCAGAGGAAAACAAAAATAAAGTCTTCTGAAAAGGAACATTTTGTTCATGTGATATCTTCCACCCTAACACTTCTTCCTGTCAGATGTAAATATTTATTTTAAATTTTATCACCAAAGTCCAATCAAAACATAATAAAATATGCCTCAATAGGAATGTAAATGAAATCATCACAGATTTGCAAAAATTGTTGCATTTACTCAGAAAATGTTTTCAGCAGGGAGTATGCTTTTTAGAGCATGTCTTGAAGTTTGGTTCTTGGGGAGCATACTCATGTCATTAATCCTCTTAGAATGGTAAAGCTACAACCTGGAAATCTAACAGTGATGGTAGGAAAGCTCATCCTTTCTTTCTTTTCCTATGATAAAACTTAAACTGGTATTGCTTTTACTTATTTTCTTTCACAGATATAAGACCTGCGATTGTCACCCTCACACTGTGAGGTGCACGTGAGGGACCCACCACATCCCCCAGAGTCACAGGTTATTTTTGGGCTGTCCTGGTTTGCGTTTTTCAGTATGCCCAGTGGAGTTTAACAATATGAGATGACATTTGCAACACAACCCAATGTCCTGGGGCAGAACAAGTTGCAGAGTCAGAGGAGTGCAGTGGTTTGCTGAAGATTTATTGCCTGAGTTTTAAAGAGTACTAAAGAGAAATGTAATAATATGTGGCACTTGGAAGCCTGGAAGCAAAACTATCCCTAGTACCAACCCTAATTATGTTCTGATGTTAAGTAAGGAAGTTAATAATCTGTATCATAGCTAAAAGAGTTTAGGGGGTTTTCTTCCTTCCTATTTTCATTCATTTAATCTTCTGATTTGGTACCACTTCTTTTGGTAATAAACATAATTCCTCTAACTTTAGATTTTGGGTAGCACCTTGCTGCCCAAGGAAAAATTAAGGAATTTTGTTGAATCACCAGGAGAAGTGACAGACATCTCCAGTGACCTGCAAGACCACAACAAGTCTGATTATCCCAGGTGCAATGCAGCTTTGGGTTGTTTCTGGCTCTGGTTTTAAAAAAGGCATCCACTCATTCAAGTTTATGGACTTCACTGACATTTTATGCAATGACAGCTCTTAAATATTCTTCTGCTTAATTGCTCTGTGGAATCTGTTTTGGTACTAATCATTTAAATGCACCACACAAGTCTCCTGTAATAGTAGATTCTGCTTTTCTTTCAAAATTATGTGATAATACCTATATTTTACAGCTGTTTATGCATGAAAAATGCACATGAACTTCAGTGTTTATATAGAATTACCAACTGCTTTTTTTTTAACATGAAAGTATTTTTTTTTATGCAGCAGCTCAAATTAGTAATAAACATAGTATTTTGTGAGAAGCAGAAAAAACAAAAAATCGTTGCCTTTCCTCAAATTCTCAAATTTACTTGACCTGTGCAGGACACTCACAATTCAATCTATTAGTTATTACATACCCTTTTTTTTTTCTTTTGATGAAAATTAATTTAGATTCAAACCAAAGAAACTAATTTCAAGATATACAGTATTATCTGCATTGAAATAAGCAAGGCTTTGGGATATACCGGGCTGTGAGAACATATTGAGGTGAAACCACATTAGTTCAGAGAGATTCCATTTTAGGATTTTGAGTTTTAGGAATTAATGCAGTCAGGCAGCCTAGAAATGAACAAGAGCAATCACTCAACCTGAAGAGGGCTCTGGAAAGCTCTGAAGGAAGATCTGTGTGCTTACAAACTTGCTCATCTTTTCTTGACTATAATAATTGCTCCAACTAAAATCTTGTGACGATGGGCCATGTTTCAGCAGGCTCTGCACTCCTGGGCTCCAGGGTTCCAGGCTTGACCCAGGGCGGGCTCAGGGAGGCTTAAACCATGGTTTTAGCCCAGGCAGTGAAGCATCCACTGCAGTGACACTGGAACTAGGCTAAGGAAGATTTGGAGGCTTCCCCCCTTGGGTTTTTTGCTTGTACATTAGTGCAAAGTGCTGAAACCCAGCAGGGATTGCATCGTGCCAGAGCTCTTCCCTGTATGCTGGGGATGAGGAGTACGTTGTCTGAGGAGGTCCCAGAATGATTTTAAATCCCTTTTATTACAGAGGAGAGCCTTGAGAATTTTGGAAAGGCCGTCTTCCAGCTCTAATCGTGGAATCAGAGAATCCTTAAAGCTGGGAAAGATCTCCAAGACCACCGAGTACAACCTTTGACCAACCACCACCACGTCAACCATACCAGGCACTGCGTGCTACATCCAGCTGTTTCTTGAGCACCTTCAGGGATGGTGACTCCACCACCTCCCTGGGCAGCCCATTCCAATCCTTAACAACCATTTCTGTCAACATATTCCTCCTAATACCCAACTTGAACCTCCCCTGGCCCAGCCTGAGGCCGTTCCCTCTGCTCCTGTCCCTGTTCCCTGGGAGCACAGCCCGACCCCCCGGCTGTCCCCTCCTGTCAGGAGCTGTGCAGAGCCACAAGGGCCCCCCTGAGCCTCCTTTGCTCCAGGCTCAGCCCCTTCCCAGCTCCCTCAGCCCCTCCCCATCAGACTTACGTTCTAAACCCTTCCCCACCCCCTGGGTTTTTAAATGAGTTTTTGTGGGCTGTTTGGAATAGGTCAAAAAATAAGAAATTTCACATAATTTTAAGTAAGGATGATGCAGGGGAGACAGGGAATGGAATCTTTTAAGCTGTAAATGGTGAAATGCTGGCCTCTGTTATTTAAGGGATCTGTAAATCTTCATCCCTTCTTGTCTCAGTGGGGTGTGAAGGGGAGAGGAGCTGCCAAGGCTGGGCACCCTCTCTGCCTTCTAAATTCTGAGCTCTTTGGGGTCGAGGCTAATAGGATTCAGGATCTGCAGAATACTACCTTAACCACTATCAATATTCTAAAAAAAATTGAGATTCAGAGCCCTCAGAGGTTCTTTGGTTTCCCCTACATTCAGAATATCAACTAAAGTCAGGCAAATTATGTTAGGCTCCTCTGCTTGCTTTCAGTGTATTGTAAAAATTCAGAGGGTTCAGAAATCATCTCTTCTCTTACATTCTGTCTACATAAATCAGTCCCCTGCGCTATGTTTGGAGAAAAGAATCAGTCTTCAGACTAGCTCATTTTCCCTGAGCACAATTACAGAGTTTTGTTCATCTTCAAAACATCTGAATTTGATTTTCCCTCATTAGATGGGAAAGTTTCTTGAAATTATTTAAACTCAGTACAACAATATGACTCTTCCACTCCTCTCTGCCATCAAAACAGGAATGAAGATGTTAGTTTGGGGAGCAATCAGGCAATCTAAATTATTCAGATCTGAAAGTTTTAGGTTAGAACAGTTTTTCAAATTCATTTGTATTTGGATTACAACAGTCTCAACCCATGTCTGTCTAATGAAGCTCCTGCTGAAAATCTCAGCTGGAAATTCAGGGAATCAAGTCTATCCATCATCTCAAAGTCATGATTATTTCATAAGCAAGACTCGGTGTTCAGTCAAGTCTTTAACTCATCATTTGAGTTACCACAGTTTAACCATACAGGCATTTTTAGGAGAACTCATGCTGAACATTACTTGATGAAGATAAATCCCATTAGCAGAACAAACAGTACAGAAGTCTGTGTCCTGACACCACAATAAGATATCCTTAAATATTCATAAAGGATACAGGTGCAGATCTCTCATCACATACTGGAGCACATCCAAAGCCTCTAGGAAGAATATTAATAGCTGCTTCTCTTGCGTTCCTGTTGGAGGAATAGCTCAATTAGTCTCAGTCTGCTGTCTTTCCCTTATCTATTATACATTTGAGCAGTTACACTTTGCTCCTGGAAGTGCACATGGAAATGTATGCATTAACAAGGTGAGGGTGCAGAGGAGAGCCCATGGGCAACCCCCACCAAGCTCCTTGATCTAAGGAAGACTTCTGCCCACGTGCCTGTGCATGTGCTCTCTCTGCTCTCCTGCCCTTTCCCCACGTCGCTTTGAGCGCCAAGAGCTGTCAAAGAACTTGGTGTGGTGTATGCTGTGGGTGGAAGGAAAGGAAAACTCCCAGCAAAGAAGGATTAAAAGGGTTAAAAAGGAATGGGAGACCTGAAATGGAGGGACAGGTTGTTGGTGAGGAGTGCAAGCGATGGGTGAGACTGCAGCTCCAGGGAAAAAAATAGAGGTGGGAAGGCAGAAATGGTTAAATCTAACTGGAGGCACAGAGAGAGGTCACTTATCTTTGAACTGTGCCCTGAAAAAATGTATTTATTATAGTACATCTGTGTGTCCGTGAAAAAATAAGTCATCTTCTAGTCTTTTGCCTTTTGATTTCTATTTCTACTGAGTCATGAAGGAGACTTGGATGATTAATGGTGTGGAATCATAATTTGTGGTATATGCACATTCCCAAAAACCTTGTACAGTTCAGTGAACAGGTCAATTAATAACACCTATCACCCCTCAAAAGTGGGTTAATCATCTATGGGGGATAATACTCTACATCTTTCCAACTGTAGCAACATAACTGAATGTTCTTAACAAGGTTCATTTTCTGTCATGCCATCCACCATAAACGTATCTCATGTGATGTATAACATGATTTGACTTTTGAAAATCTTATAGACTACCATTATCTCCTAGGATACATATTAAAAAAAAGACTAGAACACATGTAAAAATATCTAAAGAATGTCATTTAAGCTGGCCAGAAATATTCAGTTAATAAATGATGGCTTAAGTTAAAAAATAATCATTATAGCTGTCAGTAAAGGTTTATTGAGTTCTGCATTAAAATAGTGTAGAATTTCCTAGGCAGAAAAATTACATTTTCCTTTCATCTTGGGGAAAAAAAAAAAAAAGAAAAGAAAAGAACCAACAAAACTTCACAACTTTGTGGTTTGCAGAAATAACACTACAAAACTTTTTCTCCAAAAAATTAGGCTATTCAACAGAAAAAATTACCACCATCTGTTATCAGTATAGAGCATATAACATAAGAAAGGAATTCTGTTTCTAGGCAGAAGGAAGGGTACCATGTACAGCAACAAAAAAAAATCACTATACTCACTGGGGCTGAATATTCTTAATATTGTAAATATTCTGTTTGAGGTACCTCTGGTATGAGGCTAGGAGTGTGCCTTGAGTCATCTCTCATTCCTCTTCAGAAAATACATGGCTAGGAAGTAGAGCAGCCTGAAATGATACTGAGACTTCTTGCATAAAGTCTTATGAGCCTTATTTGTGCTCCATTCTAGCAATTTCTCAGTCAGAACACTGGAACAAATATGAGAATTTATGATTTTTGACTCTATGTGTCTTGGCTTTAAGTTTGTGGTTCTCTTCAGAACAATGTTGGAGCAGCAATATCACTGACAACTCCTTTTCCAAGGCTCCTGAGCTAGAGAGAGACCCAACTCTGTTAATTACTAATCTAGAGCTCTTCTAGGTAGACAATTCTTTAATCCCAGCAAGGGTACTTTCCATTCTAAAGTGTTTGATGGATTGAAAAATCTGATGATCTCCCTGTAACACTAAAGTCTTAAATGTCTTTCTTTACTCCATGGCTGTTACAGGTAAAATGAATAAGTCAGAAATTCTTCTTTTCCCTCAAAGGACAATGCCTTAACCTTTAGGCTTCTTCTGGGCCAAGAATTTCTATTTTGTTGGGTGGAAACCCACCTCTGCTCAGAACTATTAGCAGATGCCAGGGACATCTATCTCCAAGATCAGGCTGGATATGGGCAGAAGGGGGACTGAGTCTGGGCTTTTTCCCTTCTCACTTTGAGAGTCTCTAACTCACGAGCTGTTCTGTTCCCTTCTCCCCTACCTGATTTGAAAGGGGAGACAGGTATCTTGTTCAAATGTTTGAAGGAGAGATCAAAGACATCTCCCTGCAGAAGGACCCCGTGAGCTGCAGCTTCCCTGTGAGCAGGAGTGTCTCCTTCAAATATAGAGGAAAACATCTGAGACAGACAGAGATTTTCTACCTGCTCAATGCGTAGAAACACCATTGGAAAATTCTTGGCTACTCTTTGTTCATCTTGCTGGCTGACTTAAAATGTCCTTCTAAAGTGTCTTACCTCTCCTCCTTGCCTGTGCATTGAACACTGGGATCTTATTCTATGATATAAATCTTGGTCTGCAGAAAATCAAATCAGACACTGTAATATTCAGGGGCAGGAGGAGGACAAGAGGCAATCAAAGGGCAATTTGACTTTCATTGTTCCCTTCTAATATTTTCTTATCTCCTGGTGCTGTGATAGAGAGAAATATGTGCTGTACTATACTAACAGCAACCATGCAAGTACCCACAGTTATTAAAGAGGTTTAACTTTAAAAGCACAGATGAAATACATTAATGGAATCCTGGAATGGTTTGGGTGGGAGGGGTGACCTCCAAGACAATCTACTTCCAATCCCCTTCCACTGGACCAGGTTGCTCCAAGTCCTGCCCAGCCTGGACTTGAGCATTTCTGGGGATGGGATTGTGGGTGGAGATGAGAAGAGGATCACAACTTCTCTGTCAATGATTACAGGAAAGCTTAGTCCCCTTGGACCTGTGCAATATCTACCAAATCCACGAAAGCACCTCAGGCAGAAATTTTAAATTCTCTAAAATGGTCCTGGACAAAACAGGCAAATGAGTTGAGTTTCAGGGCATCTCCACTGGCAGTGATGGTACCCATTTCCTAGGTCACATGTGGAAAATATATTACACATTATATTTGACACTTAATATGGGCATAAATGCAAACTCAGCTCACTTGACCAAGAAACAGGGAAATTATATGGCCCAATAGGAGATAAACTCCATTCACAAGGGATGAAAAGCATTGGAAAGGAAGGTTCCTGCCTTGCCAGAACCATCTACCTGTGGCAAAAATGAGTGGTCTTGAATTAGTAACTCATAATATTTCATTGGGTGATGTTCTCAGACTAGACATAAGAAGTTTTTTCATGCACTGGCACAGGTTGCTTGGAGAGGTGGTAGAGAATCCATCCCTTGAAACATTCAAGGTTTTGAATATTTAGGGCTTTGAGCAAACTGATCTGGCTGAGGGTGTCCATTTTCATGGCAAGAGTTTGGTGTAAGGCCTTTAAAGGTCCCTTCCAATCCAAATAATTCTATGATTTTAGCATCTTATCTTAAGATCATAATAAGTAAGGTAGTTAAAATATTAATATAAAGACAATAAGACATGGTGGATGACATCATTGAAATTCAAGGAAGATTGTTTTCTAGCAACTCAAAATGCAACACTTAAATGGAAGAATTGATTTATTGTGTTAGGCTACCTGTGTAAGCAATTACTTATTGTTGAAGAAATAATACCTGATTAAAAAACAATCTTATAATGAAACAAACTTTGGTGTGCATCTTCATGGAGAATATTACTCAGGAAAATATTTATGCTTTGAGTTCCCAAAATGGAACACAGTAATTCACATATTTGAGGAATATTCTTGTGCCAGATAAGGGTCTAAAACCTTATGGTTAGAATATGAGAGTAAAAAAAAAAAGAAAAAAAAAGAAAAATAAGGAGTCTATCATTTTTGTGCTGGAGAGTGCAGTGATTTCCATAATAATTAGATTACTACTACTTAGTGGGAGTGGAAACATTTTTTGCTGGTATGGAGATAAAAAATAAGCCATGTGGAGAAGCAGAGCATCTTCATCTGACAGAATCACACTTTCACAGAGTTCACAGAGCATTTTGGTGTGGTCTTCAGTGTAACAATGGAATGAATTGCACACCTGCACTACCTGGAAGCATTTTAAGTTCAGGTCAACATTAAGTGCAGAACCACCACCCACCCTGCAAGGGATCCTAAGAGGTAAACAGACTGGATCAAGTAGGCTGAATCCAAACTGCTGAACAGCTTGCTTTGACATGCAGGGTCCTTCACTGTGAAAAGAAGATTCCTATTGAAATTGTTGACAGTTTTCAAGTATCTCTAGTGCCTCTCTGCTCAGGGAGGGTACTTAACCTTTGCATTTCTGTGACATCTCAAGAAGAAAGGCTCTGAAACTGGAAGGAGAGATCAGAACAGACAATAAGCCACTTATGTCAGTAAAAGTGGCTGAGTAGAAGGGAGGGAAAAAAATCGTGCTCTTTGGGGGAAAACAGAACAAAACAAAAAGAACTTGAGCATATGGCTCCAAATCTGTGAGCATGCACATATTCTTATCTCTGCACTAGCACATGGTTTTATTAGCACCCAAGGATGCTGCTGGTACACAGCACCTTTGCAGATCTGGGTCTAGCTTGTAATGTTATGATATGGCCAGAGCCCATGAACCATCTGTATGAGCTTACAAAACATGTCTCTTTTTTGTTGTTTTTTCTTTAAAGACATTTGAAATGGCCCATTTGTTTCTTGTAATGTTCCATTTGTACCTTATAATGTTATATTTATACCTTGTCTTTACTATTTGGTCCAGAGTGGAAAACTAAACCTTTGTGATCGCAAATATCTATTAATCTTACTTTATGTTTATATGTATACTTTCAATCTTTCTCGAAGGAATAAACCTCCAGTGTTCTTTGGAAGTGCACTTTTTCCTCTGTGATATGAAATTCTGGTATTTTTCTATTGGCAGTTTTCATAGGTGGAAAAAAAAAATAGGTCTTGCACTGTGAGTACAGGTGACCAAAAATGAGTATATATACACACATACATTCATGCATGTCTGGACAATACCCAAAATTATTTTTGAATTCACAGGCAGTTTCTAGCTGCACCTGGCACAGGTGATTTTGGTAACTCTTAGACAAAACAGAAGTGGCACTTCTTGAATCCTCCAGCATATTAGGAGACATGAGGCAGATCCACTGGTCTGTAGTCTGTTTGTGTGATGTGCTTCACACAGACTGGAAAACTGGGGACTGTGTGTTTGGGAAGAAGAGGTGGTGCCAAAAATTACAAAAAAGTAGAAATATAGACATGTGGGGTTTAAAAAAAATGCTAAAGGAAATATTCCTGAAAGAAAAAAAAAAGGAAAAATGAGCTTCAGAAAGAAGGTGAAGATCCTGGTGGAAGCATGGTGGTAGATGGTGGATGGTGGTGGAAGCACAGATCCAAGAAGCAAGCAAGTAGGCATGTGAGGTAATTTATTAATGTCAAACTCATATCTCTCTGGTTCTATAAAATCTGGGGTTCAGATTCTTTGTGGGTTGTCACTCATTCCATCTCATCCACGGCAGCAGGGAAGCCATGATCCTTGCTGTGATTCTTTGATGATCAGTCAGGCACCACTAAATCAGTGCTTAAAAGCTGTGGAGTTCATGAAAAATACACCACTGGGGAATTAATGGGTAGGTGGGAAGAATTGAATTATCAAGAAATATTTGATCTGATAGATTAGTAGTTGTGGAGGTCAGGAAATGTGTGATGTGGATGAGCTGGGGAAGGGTCTGGAGCACAAGTCTGATGAGGAGCAGCTGAGGGAGCTGGGAAGGGGCTGAGCCTGGAGCAAAGGAGGCTCAGGGGGGCCCTTGTGGCTCTGCACAGCTCCTGACAGGAGGGGACAGCCTGGGGGGGTCGGGCTGTGCTCCCAGGGAACAGGGACAGGAGCAGAGGGAATGGACTCAGGTTGTCTTAGGTGACGTTTGGACTGGATATTGGGGAAAATTCCTTCATGGAAAGGGTTGTCCAGCCCTCGCTCAGCTGCCCAGGGCAGTGGTGGAGTCCCCATCCATGGTGGGATTTAAAAACTGTGTGGATGTGGCATTTGGGGACATGGGCTAGAGATGGGCTGGGCAGTGATAGGTTAATGGTAGGACTTGATGGTCTTAGAGGGCTTTTCCAGCCTAAATGATTCTATGACTAAAGGGAGATTTAGGGCTTCCTTTTTTTTGCTATTCTTCGATAACATGGTTTTGTAAATACCCAGTGAAGGGACAGAAGTATGGCCATGGCTTTGATTAGTTCCCCTCCACACTCCCCAAAAAGATGCACATCATAAACTTACAAAGCACTTGAGCACAACCTGAGTTCATCTCATTCAAACCCCTGCTAGATTTTACTAACCACAAACTGATTCTTTCCACAGTCAGTGATTGTGTAGGACAAACCAGCCTTTAGAGGACTTGCAGCTTGCAGTGAGATGTTGGCTGAAAGGCAGCTAAAATAGTCACAGGCCTCACACACACATGTCCTCTGATAAACCTGAGGAAGTTTGTAGAGAAGAAGCAGTGGTAGGCTACACATCTAACAAGTTGGCAGCCAAACACAGGGTTGAAAATTAGGTCAGCTACATGACCAGCCCAGCCTCTTGACAGCCAAAAAAAATCATACTTACATTTGGTTTTTTTATGTGACATGCACCCCGCGATTCCAATGGTTACACAGAATTATTTATCTTTTCCTTTACTCCTCTGTTCCTCACTGTTCGTGTGACACCATATTGATTAGATTTCCAGAGCATACCGCTCCAGACGTATTTATATGGCTGTTTCAAATGATTTACAATAACTCATCTTGCAACACAAATATAATTTTGGAAATATAATACTAGTCAATAGCATTAAATTTTCTGCTAATGGCCAGGACTCCCTGTGCCATGGGAATAAGTTGCCTCTAACAACTTATCACCTGAGGGCTGTATCTTCAAGTTAGTGTAAGCTGGCATGGGACCAAATTTCAGTGCTCACTGGAGCTCTCCACAGTTATCTCAGCTGAAAGTCTACATGCCCTAATTACCCTGATAATAGAGCTGGATTAAGCACCCTGCAAAATGACAAACTGGTCTGAAGCTTGCCATGGTGCAGGAAACCCAGGTTCCTGCTCTCCTTTTTGCCAGGGAATTCCTCCTGACTGAGGAGGAATCTTCCAACAGGAGAGGAGGAGAGGAGTTTGCTTTAATCCAGTGTAAACATACATTTTCCAAAAAGCTTTGAAATTTTTAAAGAAAGATAATATTTCTATTAGTATTTTGCTGTTCTAATTCTTGCATTACCTAGGCACAGATCAGACAGTAATGATTATAGATTTGCAAAAGACTTCTCAGGAGAAAAAACATTATAGATTCAGGATTATCCAAGTAAATGGAGGGATTTCCTACCAGAACCTGGAATAGCATACATATCCAGGTCTTTTACTAAGAAATGATTCTCCCTCTGGGGACATTGGCATAAAAAGGAGTAATTTCATAAGTCGATTGTTAAGGTTTTATCTATGAAACCAACATGATGACAAGAAGTGTATTATTTCTGCCTGAATAGCAGCTAATTTGTAAATATCAAGAAAATCCTTTTTTTCTTTTTTCTTGCATAAAAATGTGATTTGAAGCTTGCAAAATTTACAAGAATGAATGAAGTCTAAATAACTAATTCTACAATCTGTCAGAAGAACAAGGGATCAAAGCTTTGTTTTGTAGGTTGGTGATTATACTAACAGGGAAAAAAGCTCCAAACAACTTTTCAGTGCTAATAGAATGGAGTGTCTTTATCTCCAGATCTATTTGTGGATCTATTTATCAACCCAGTAAATTCTTTAGGAGTTGTAGAGAAGGCATCTTTGTTTTCCATGTTGAGGGGAAAGCCTCTGCATTTTGTAGGGTATTTTGGTTTTTTCCTAAATTGTTTTTTGCACAAAAGACAAATCCCTCAGACATCAGTCTGAAGTGTTTGCAGTTTCAGTGGTTCAAGAGGCTCTGACTCCACAAATGTACCACACAAACGCTACATACAGATCTGGCAAAATCCCAAATTTCTGCAGAAAAATTGCATCAACAGTAAGTCCATATAAAGCAATAATGTTCAGGGAAACATCTTTCAAAAACATCTTCCTATTTTTTATCATAAGCTTTCCCATCCTGAACTGGTTAACCCAGCTGATTGTTAATGCTGATAACTATAAAGTCTGGCCTAAAGTCCCAAATTCATTTTTTTTCAGGCTCTGGGTTAAAGGACTGGATGCATTTAGTAACTAATAACTACGTGAGGAAGTCTAAAATGCTGAGTGCCTTAAACATATTTAAACAGTACTGCACTCCTTGAAAAGATTTGAAATTAGGAAGTGTCAGATTCTCAGGAGAATGTGAAAAATGAAGAAACTTTTGAGATTTGTGATGTGTTCAGAATAGTTAAATAGACCATGCAACTATTCAGGGTGTGAAATCCCTAATCTCCAATTTAAGATCAGATTTTAGATTGGACGCCCCCAAGGGGAAAAGAAGTCTTCTCTTTTTAATTTAAATTTTAAAAAAATCTATTTTAAAAGATGCATGATATAGTCAGAAAAATTATAATTTTTCAGAGGGAAACATGGAGGCAAAATAAATCCAAAATATCCGAAGATAAACATTCTGAAATGCAAGTAAAATTCAAGCAATGTGAAATATCAAATATAATGTGGTGGCAAATATTTTAAAGTAGGGAATATGTTTCAGACATAGCTTCACTTCTTTGTAAAACAAATTAAGTCCAGGAAAAGACCAAAGAGAGTGTGCACACACAGAGACACACACGTGCATGTTGAGAAATAAAGATTTCAGGAGCAATGCGTGAAGGAGCTGGGAAGATCATTTGAGCTCCCAGAAGATGCTTCACCACATCTGGTCTTCAAAACAGCTGCACCCAGTGACCAGAACACTCCACAGTGGATACTGTATGATTTTTAGGAATTTGCACACAAATCATAATGATGTGACCAAGCTTACTTGATTTTGTATAGTTTATTTGCAGATCAAAGAATCGATGATATTAAACAAGCGTTATAAAAATAATAACATATACAAAATATAACTAATGCGTGAGCATCTGATATGATGAACATTCAGGTAGAACCAAACTATAATCAAGTAGATAAGACACACAGAGGGAAGCGTAAGTTAGAAACAATACTAAATTAAATACAGATGAAACAAGTCAGTAAGCCAAATTCATATTAAGAGCAGAATATTATGGAAAAAGCTGAGAAAGAAAAAAGGTAGAATAAGTTTCTGACATTTTAATATCATCTTTAAATACCATTTCAGTGAAAAACTCCTACATACTTTTGATATATATTACAAAAATTGGATTTTCCATGCAAAGTTTCTGAGGTTTTTTTGGTGTATTTCTCCATTTTTCTATATCCAAAAATTTTATTCTCACACATGTGGTAGTTATGTATATTTCAGTCACTATGGCTTTGGGATATTATTTTGTGGTATTAGGGGAAAAATATGAATGTGTCTAAATTTCAAAATATATTAATAAATTTTATTAAATAAAATAATTCTTTTTATCACTACAAAAGAAAATTTAGTTTTTAATTCAACTAAATTACACTTCTAATTAAGCTGCAAGAAAAGTGTTCATTTTAGGGAATATTTGGAGAGAATTGAGAGTGATGTGAACTGGATTAATTATTTTTAAGAAAATTGAAAATTAAGAAAAGAGAAGAAATTCTCAAAATTTCTTTGAGCGCTTTTTTAAAGGAAAATATATATTTTGTGCTATTTATACAATTTTACTAATAGACATCTCATGTTATATTTAGAAAGGGACTTTTCCTCTTTCCTCCTTTTCAGTCTGTTAAACTGTAAGAGGAAATTCATAATCCTTTTAAAGTGTTTTCAAATAAGGGATGGAAAGTAAAGTAGCAGGATGCTGTCCAGTCCAAATGCTGTTGGAAAAAATTTCCAAAGTAATATTATAATTTCCATCAGGGACACATCTCCATTTAGATATTTCAGTCACTACAGCACCCCCATCCCCTCCTCTCACAGAAAAAAAAAAAGAAAAAAGAGAAAAAAGAGTGAAAAAAGAAAGAAAGAAAAAAAGAACAAAACTATGGGTTCATCCAGACCCTACTGAAATCTTTGGAATCTTTTTACTAATCTCAGCATATTTAGCATCAGATCTCTAAAGTTTCAAACAAATTCTTAGACCTATGAGTATGGTTTCCATTCAAAAATTAATTAAAAATAAATTATCAGGATAGTTAGTTCAGGAAGGGAGGTAAATAGTTTTAATTGTTTTCCTAATGCAAAAGGAGAGAGAACTGCTGAAATTGACTTTTGCCAAACACAGGGCACTGTCAACTTGCATCCCACATCAATAAGGATTTGCAGATGCAAGGTATTACCTAATTTTGACAGAGCACTTTTCATCAAGATATCTCAAAAGGGCTTTAAAGATGATATAGCATCATCCATTCCACTGCTAGAAATAGAGGCACGGGGAAGTGAAGTGACTCACAATGCACAGAAGCCCTGGAAGAAAATCAAGATTTCCTTTTCATCCAGCCAGCGTCCAACTGTGTAGGCTGCACTGCTTCCCCCAAAAAAACGTGTGCCGCTTCTTTGGAAATCAGAAGGAGAAAATGATGGGGAGAAAGTATAAGGAGAGACTAAAATAGATAAACAGGGCAGACACTGTAACTGTTTTCAAGGCAGCTGCTAAAAGGCCAAATGTAAAGAGCCCATTCTGTGAGACAGAGTGCAAAAACCCAACACTGCAGCAAAGTCCAAGCTTCCCTAGGGACAGCAAGTTTTTTCTGGGGATTGTGAGTGCCCATTACATATTTACAGGCTGTATCAGAGTGTTATACTAAAGGCTACACTTTAAAGGGTCTTGGTCAGAAGGTTTAATGTCCACTGAAAGGCTCAGGCTCAGCCAGAGGAGAATAGAGGCACATCTAAGAATTCAAAGGTGTAATTGACATCTCTCATTTAAGAGTCTCCCCATCAGCCAGATATTGGGCTATAGCTGGAAGTCAGCTTGGACATGTTTTTGTGCCTTTATTCATCATTGCTACATAAGAAATGTGCAGATATTGACCTTATCCTCAGAAACAGAGATGGGCTGATACTGAGGAACTCAACCAAAAGGGTATTACCTGGCTCTTTGTAGCCACAGCTTCAAGCTGCATGTAGAACTGTGAATACAAGTGATCTAATTATGCATGCAAATACCTCGGCTCCATCTGACTGTTTGCCTGTGTAATTCCTGAGGTAAAGAAGAGCATATTATAACCAAGCATTTTTATACGCACAACTCTAAAAATCTGGAGCTCATCAAGAAACAATTTCTTCTCTGAGGACAATAAAACCATGGAACAGCAGAAGCAGCAGCTGTATGATCATCCAGAGGGGGCCAGAGCCACCTGCTCTGAAAGGCCAGAGACCTTGCAATTAAGGCAAAGTCTGCTCAGAAGGACAGAAAAGTTTCTTATTGAGTCTCAGTAGCTAAAAGTTGGTACACACCAAGGAGCACAAGAGCTTTGACCCTTCCAGAACTCTGAATATTTTATCCAAGTGTGTGCCAGACCCTTTGTAATCCTCTGAAAGTCTTGGCTTTAATAACAGACTGGGGAATTATTGCCACCAATTTCAAAGCATGATATGGAAATACACTTTCTTTGACATATTTTAGATTCTAGGTCCACCTATGGTGGATATTCCCTTAATCTCATATTAAAGAGGAAAACTGAGTGGATAGGCAGGCAAAGACCCAAATTGTATCTATTTACATTTTTGCAGAATGTTTAGGAAAAATACAGCCTTGATCCTAATTCAGGTTTCTACATTTTAATTATCACTTCATCCCCCTGATTCATGCCCAAAGGATGTCTATTCAACTTAGAAAAGAAGTGCACAGAGATATATAGGTTGCAGAGACCCAGTTTCAGCTCAATTTCCTTCAGACTGCTTCAATTAAATGTTGCAAAGATTAAATTCTTTTAATAATTTCTCAGATTGATTTCTACTGAAGCTCAGCGACAAGGACTGCTCTGTATTCTGTATTCTTCATCTTTATAAATGGGCAAATGATAATAAAATAACAAACAATAAAATGCTTCTTTGTCACAGTTGTTTCGTTGTTTATCACATCTGTTTTTTTTCACCCAGCACAGAGTAGGTATCAATAATTCAGGCCTGAGTGAAAACATTTCTGTAAAAGTTTATGCAGCTCATACCATTAGTAATAGATCACATTTTAAGCATCGTTAGAGTCTCTTCCTATTTCATGATCTGGTTGTTATCTTCATTTCAATAAAAAAGATTTATTTTTTCAAAAGCCACACAGCTTAGGCAGCTCAAATGACACAACTCGTGAAGGAGAACATAATTCAAGTGCAAATACCTTGCCAGGATTTGCAAAGAGATCTTGTTTATAAACCAAAAGGCAAAATGAACATTTTCAAACAAGCTACAGCATTTTAGGAGATTAATTCCTATTTTGTGGAATTAGACACTTGATGATGTGCAAGGCTCAGATTTCATTCCCTGGACACCTGGAGAAATGTTCAAACCTGGAATTTGACCAGTGCAGCTACTGTACACAGATTTACTGAAGGAGAGGTTCAATATGGGGGTTTTAAGCTAATGGGATCTGCATTGTGCAGCCTGACCCTTATCACACAGAGCATTTATATCATGGCCAAGAGTCACCTACAGAGTTCATGGTAGACTTAGGTCCTTCAATACAGTGACTGCACACAGGGAAAGAGAAGCAGACTCCCCTTGATGCCAATACTGGGACAGGAGGAGGCCACAGATGCCAGTTTTGGGCTGGCAGGTGACTCTGTCCCTCTGCTCTGGGTTCAGAGCTCATTTTTCAAGGGTGGCCATTTATGTGCTTTGCAAAGACCTAAGTGAAGATAGAGCTTTTCTTTGTTCAAGGCTAGGTTGGACAGGGCTTGGAGCAAGCTGGCCTAGAGGAAGGAAAATCATCCCACCCCAGTGTCCTTCAAGGCCTTTTCCAGCTCATACCATTCTGTGATTATCTGATTTTAAAACAGGACTCCTAGATAAAGTAAAGCAAACTGCTCTCATGGATATTGATGTCACGGATCACCAAGGCAGGAGCAGATCACGGTTTTGCATCGGTGGGCTGCACAGAGACAGGCTGTCAGCCCTTTACCTCAAGAGAAGGAACTAAAAGGCTTGTGGAGCTGTCTGAGGGGGCAGGGAGCAGTCACTGGTGCCTTGCTGAAGCTGCAAGGAAGGACATAAAGGACCATAAAGATTCTGTGAGGGCTGGAGCACCTCTGCTGTGGAGGCAGGCTGAGAGTTAGTGAGGTACAGCCTGGAGGAGAGAGTGCTCTGAGGAGACCTTGTGTGCCCTCCCTCCTCTGGAGGGAGCTCACAAGAGAGAGAAGGACTTTTTATGTGGGCAGATCGTGATGGAACAAGGGACAGCTCTTTTAAACTGACAGAGGGCAGGTTTAGATTAGATGTTAGGAAGAAATTCTTTATTCAGAGGGTGGTGAGGCCCTGGCACAGGCTGCCCAGAGAAGCTGTGGATGCCCCATCTCTGGAAGTGTCCAAGGCCAGGTTGGATGGGCTGTGAGTAATCTGGTCTAGTGAGTGACATCCTTGCCCATGGCAGGACAGTTGGAGCAAAATGATCTTTGGGTCCCTTCCAACCCAAACCATCCTATAATTCCATTATTTTATGTCTCTATGACTCCAGGACTCTATTATTCCATGGTTCTATGACTCTCTGATTCCATGATACTAAAAACTGAAGTTTAGAGGGAGAGGAGGAACTCAAACATGAGTGAGTACATGTGCAAATTTTCTCTATTTCCCATCTTACACATTCACTTGATTTTCTAATGTGCTCTTGAAAAGGAGAATGTATGGAAAAGAAAAAACACCCCCAAAAAGGAGCCCAGTGTTTAGAGGGAGATAGATTTGTGCCTGAAACTGAAAGCAGAATGGGTGCATCCATTAGAAGCTGCATCTTGCCAGAGGATCAGACAGTGCTATTGGCATCTCTCTATTAGGAAATGTCAGGGATTATCATCTATGCAAACATGCAGACACCTGACATAATGCTAATTGTTCAAGGGCTGTGGGAAACGCATATTTAGAACAAGTGTGATAACATTATTTAAAATCAACTCCAGAAGTTTTGCCTTTTTTTTTTTTTCTGTTCTTTTTCAGATTTGCTGAAACTTTTGCAGAATTGCTGATAGTACTCCTGATCTCAGTTGAAATCTAAAAAAAAAATAAAAAAAATTGCTTGCACTAATATTCTGCAGAGGCCCTATTTTCTCCTGCAGGTGATAGCTCATATGCAATGTCTTGATCACTGTAAAAATGATACATTGCCTTGGGGAACAGAATGGTCTATATTGATAGTAGAGATTTGTACATAAGAAATTTGAACATACATTTTGTTTTTATTTTTCTAGTGTATTTTTTATTTTTGTAGTGTATACGTGCAGTAATGATGATCAAATTCCACAGTGTTCATGGCACTTTACAGCTGCCACATAAAAACACATGTATCCCTCCAAATATCTCAGAGATCATATTTTCAAAAAACTTTATTTTTAAAAGAAATGTCAAAACAAATATTATCTGCTCACAAAATGGAAAACTGAGGCATAGTGAGGGTTAGTTATTCATCCACAAGCTCAAAGAAACCAAGGCTCTTTGACAGAGATGGGAACAGGATCATTTTCCTAAGTCTAAACCTAATACATTCAAGACCATCCTCCTTTGTTTTCCCTATGTCTTCATCTCTAAGCTTATTATTAAAAATAAATGCATGGCTTTGGGTCTGTTTTCCATATTATTTGACATAAGCAGCACTTCAGTGAATTTTGTCTAAGACCACCTACAGTGTGGAGGTTTGTGTTTGCCATTCCTTTCAATCAAGTTGCTGGTGTGCTTCAGGAGAATGCAGAGCTGCTCAGACATTAATTGGTGCACTTGTTTTTAAAAGAATTTCTGCCTTTTGTTTAATCTTTGTTTTGTTTCTAATGTTTTGAGTGTTTTCTGTCTGGCTTGCCGCCTTCTGGATTGTTCTTTGCTTCCCGTGGAAACTTCATGTAGTTTGTTTAGGTTCCTTTATTTTCCCTCTTGTAATAAAAGAGCGTCTGAGTAGCCCAGTGAGGCTTTTCCACGCCTCAATTTTATTTATGAAATTAAACTCCAGCTCACCAAAATAATTAAACATTAACTAGTCACTGCTTCTTTTCTCAGTAGGAATAAGCCCAGGTACACACATTTTTTAGAGCATGGCTTCCTGACAGCCATTAGGAGACGTGGCATATGAGGAAAAGGTGACATTGCAATCCCTTGTGTCCAAATATGCATTATGAATCAAATCTACCACTTCCCCTGTGCACATAGGACTGATAAGAAGCCAGTTTAGATATATCAAAGGGGAATAAGCTGAAAAGCCCATAATCTGTGGCTGAGATTGCCCAGTGCTTTATACAGATCAAGAAATAAATATTCAAGTCCTCATGCCAAAGACAAACAGGAAATAAATATGAATTTGCTTTAGTATATGTTAGAAAAAATATTTTTTAAAAAACACTCAGGAATCTTTTGCTTCATCATAGATATACAAATATGAAGAAAGTGGCAAATTTAATTTTAGTTATTCTGGCAAGACTGGCAGAGATTTCCCTGGCACACTGGGGGCAAGATATCTGATTCTTAGTGCAACACACGTATTGAAGACAAGAGATGTGTGGTTGTCTCACGAAGAAAATGCCTTTAATTTTTGCAAAGAATGTGCCATATCTCTGTGTTTAAAAGAATTAATATTAGAGCAGAGTTTTTACATGTATATTTTAGACAAAATTATTTTCTGTGGCTTAAAGCAGATAAGATAATAGCCTGTCTCTAAGGCACCCATACAATTTTAATCTGCAAGAGGAAGATAAACAGACTTAAATATGCAATACTTTCCCTAACTTGACACTCAGGACTTGATTTAAATTTCAAGCCACAGTTCCTGTTCTGGCTCACGGTCAAAGAACAGCCTGTGCTCCACATCCATAACTATGGCATAAATTCTGTTTCAGTGTGATGCCATTTTATTAGGCCATGAAAACAGTGGCGACTGTTTCAGTCATGTGGAAATGTGAAAGATTACTATAATAGCTAGTCAAAGAAAAATAGTAGCTAGCATTTGCAAATTGTGGTACATTCCTGGGAGGTTAGAGTCAGATTTCAGAAATTTTTATAAGAAAATACAAAAAAGGGAAAAAATGATTGGCCATCTTTCTCCTGGACTTTTGATTTAAGGAAAGTATTTTTATTCTTCTGTGAAGTACTGGTGTGGAGAATTGCCACATACAAGCCCTTTAAAACATTCAAATATTCAGGAGAGCTTCCTGTGGAAGTAAAAGTTGCTCCAGACATAGTCCTACATGCAGCTACTTTCTTTCCCTGTGGAAAATAAAATATAGTGGCTTGGTGTAGTTCAAAGGGTCTAAAGAATTTCTCTTGAAGATACTTCTTTATGAAAAGTTTCCTTTATCCAATAAAACAGTTTTCATGACAGCAGAGCCACCTCCAATCCCTGCGCTAACCCACTTCTGGGATTACAACACTTAAAAAGAAAATAGACTGAGGAAAGATTGACTTATACATCATCTCTGTGTGATTTGAGTCTCATGACAAAATAATTCCTTTGCAGATGTAATGGATTTTGCTTTTTCAGTGCTTTGCCTCAAAACTCTTGCCTGCACGCTAAACTTTGCAAAATAGAATTTATGCTCTTTCAGGACTTTCAGACAACTGAGAAGCCCCTGTGTCATCTCAGAAAGTGCAGGCAATTCAAACATAATTTCCCCAAGTGTGTGACATGGCAGAATTTCTCCAGCTGCAGAGTGAGGAACCACAATGCCATGTTACAATGCCTCCACTTTGAGGAGGTCAGTCAAACCAGAAAAGGAAAGAGAAAAGGAAAAAGAGAAAGAGGAAAAAAGGAAAAAGAAAAAAAGAAAAAGAAATAAAAATAATTAAAAAATAAAAATAAAAATAAGAATAAGAATAAAAATAAGAATAAAAATAAAAATAAAAATAAAAATAAAAATAAAAATAAAAATAAAAATAAAAATAAAAATAAAAATAAAGAAGGAAAATAAAGAAAAATATCTTACAAGGCTCCTTTAATTGAAACTGAGATTTACCACTGTTTTCAAAGCACCCTCTCCTCAGGAGAAGAAGTAACATTTCCCAGACTCTTGGATGCCACAACAAGCAGAAGCGTGTAGCTAACCCCTGCCACCACAGCCAAGAGAAACAAATGTCTCAGACTACTTTTCATCAGGGTCTACAAACAAGCCCTGTTCATCTGTATCTGAAAGGTTTACCCTGTGGACAAAACATTTCCCTGAGCTCATTTGCTTCTCTGGATTATTCTTAGAAACTGTAGATGAATCCTTATTCTTCCTTTTCTCCCTTCACTCCCAAGCCAGTTCCCAGAGATTCCAGAGTTTCTGCTCCATGCCCAGAACCCCATTTCTGCTGAGATGTGGTTTTTATGCTGAGAGAAACTCAGATCACTTTTTTCCTGACAGCTTTCTGTCAAACAGAGTTATTTTATCAAATAAGAATAAAAATATTTCACCCTGTCTCCATGGAAAAAGGGTTTTCCATGAGGAAAATGCTAACCTAGAGAAAGAAGTTTTTAAATTCACTGTAATTTATTTTTTCACTTGATTTTTTTTTTTTTTTACTTTCTTGATTTTTGGTTCTTTTTGATATAATTTCTTGGTAGATAAACAGCAGCTCCAGTGCTGTTCATGGTGTCACAACACCAAGGCATGGTGTGTACTAATACAAGGAGGAGAGACTTGTGCTAACATGCTTGTTGTTGACTGAAAAATCTCATTTTTCTAGATCAAAAAAAATCCTGTTTGTGTAGGAATTTAGCAGTGATGGTCTGAAAAAAGGAAAGAATACATAGCTTGTGTACTAATTAGGGAAATGGCTGGTTTTTATGTTCAAGGAAAATGAAAGTACAGCTGACTGATGGGGAGGAGCAGCAGAGGGCTTGGCAGATCCTGGCTGAGCATCTTTGGTGGACCCCTGAACTCTCCATTATACAATGATTCCTGCCACAGCTCAAGGGAAGGATTTGGAGTTGATTGATTAAACAGGCTTTTCGTATTTTGTAATTTTTAATGTTCTGCAATTTTGGTATTCCCATAATAAAATGAAATGAGTATTTTTGAAGCAGCTGCTGGCCACTGGAGGCTCCCTGGATGAGACCTTTTTAAGTCATCTGGGACCTAGGGAGTTTTGTGACTTCCTCTGTGTTGTGAGGAGCAGGAGATCCAGAGTTTTCCCACTGTAACCAAGGGTTTGAGAAATTTGGGTGTAAAGTGGTGGAAGTCTGTCTGTGTCTGTTGGGGGAGCTGGAGTAAAAATACTGTTCTCATCTACAAAGTGCATAGAGAGCACACTGATTTGAAAATGCTTCTGGATCGTATTGTTTAGGGGAAGGGAAGGTCTAACACCTGAATTTCCTTTAAAAAACCCTCTGAGTGATTCCCCCATGGTCAGCAGGGCTTGTAATGATTGATAGGACAAGGAGTTGATCAGCAGTAGAAGATGTAAGCCAGCTGTGAGAGGAATATTTGAATTGTTGTTTTATTTAATTCTTTGCAGGCTGAACTACTTATTTTCTTGGCTCATCTTGCAGAGACTCGGAAATTTTGAGTTCAAACCAGACGCAACTCAAAGCGTTAAGAAGAGGTTAAAATTCTGCAATAGCCTTGCCCAACAATGAAAGCAAGACACCTTCTTCTCATCCAACATGAAGTTATGGGTTTTCAGGGTCTTTCAGGACTCCTAATTTTTGGAAAAGTAGGAAAATAACAACAATGTCTCTTTGTGGCCTTTTTTTTCTGCCGTTTCCTTTAATACCAGATACTTCTTAATAATTCAGGATTTAGAGCATGCCAGTTTGTCAGGCCTGGAAAGACCACGTGGGGATGAACAGCCTGAACAGAATCTCAAGGAGCTGATATTGTGGTGTCATCACAAACTACCAAATAGCTATTTGTCTGTGTTTCTCTACAGATTATGCAGCCTCTTTGCACAAAGCAAGTCTGCTGATCTCTTCACCCCTTGAGGGTAGGTGGAAAGGCAGTGCTGAAAAACGCCATTGCCAAAAGGATAGGCTGCAAATGCCCCTTGGAAAACTCTATTAATCTACTCAGAAGTGATTTATCTTTTAAATTAGGGACTGTCAAATGAATTAGATACTGTGGTTGACTCTCTGCCATCTCGGTTGTCTGTGCCAGCTATAAGTGACAAGATGGTGTGTTCTGTGAATAAAGGGAGGATGCAGTGGGTCTTTCAAGAGAAGAAGTTTATTTGGTCTGAGTGTATCCTGAGAGATTCTCATTGGGGTTATTATATACAATATTATACACAGTGGTCCCTCTGTGCTGTCTGTTCCTGCAGATGTGCTAAGGTCCCTACCTCTTTCTTCCCTGTTGTGGTTTTTAAGGAATTTGAGGGAACAAATCCCCAGACTGTCTAAAATAAGCAAATGTGTCTCGTGGATGGCAAAAATGCTGAATCAATTACTGAATCTGTCTGGGAATCTTTAAATGGCTCTTTTAAAATATAATGTCTGTTGATATAATGATCTGTTCAGGAAGAAGTAAGAGAAAGGAAATCTTTACTTGTAGTTATCCCAGTGAGAAAATGCCTTCCCGCACTCTGCTCCCACCCCTGCCTCCCTCACGTTCCCTCTTTCCCTTGGATAGCAACACATGGTAGGAACTAACAACTTGAGCCGCTGTAAACTGTGGCAGTAACTTCCACCCACACACCTCATTAGGCCTTTAACACATTTTCCTTTGCCTTTCCCCAGAACTACGAAGTGGCACAACTGTGAAGTTGCCCTTTCCCATCGTAATTGGAAGCAATGAGTTGTTTTTATGCTCTGTAACTCAGTAATTATACGGTCTGTCACTGGACACTGGTCGGTCTGGTTGTTTCAGATTTTGGCTCTGTCCAGTAGCTGTTAGTTATGAAGGAGCCCTCAACAGCCCATATCCCTCCTTTGTCCACAGAATCACTTTATTTCTACAGACTTTTTTTTTTTCTTTAACTTTTTTAGACATGAATGGAGACACTATGACTTCTTCAGTGGAAACATTGATATTGCACCTTGTCATGAGCTCAGAAGACCTGGTTCTATATTTTGCCTCAGGTTTATGCCACTGAAACTCTGCCACTGCCCATTTGGCATTATCCTGAATTTGCCTGTGTGTCCAAGCTGACCCAACATGCTGCTGTTTATACGTCAGTTTTGGGGAATATGTTCATAAGATTTAGTGGGATTTAGAAACTTGGTTCCATTGAATTGTACCAGCAGTTGGGTGTTGAGTTGTCCTTTCAGTGTCCTGCATTTTTCTAATTTCTTATCAACTGCAGTCATTTTAGGTTGTGTTTTCATTTCATAGAGGTAATTCACTTTACACATTTTCCCTAAAGAATTGTCTCATGGGTTAAGCAAAGACTTTGTAGTCAAATTTCCTTCTTTTTCACGCCATCTTAATTTTCTCCAAGAGGCAGGGTACATCATTAGCCAATTCTTCAAAAAAAATATGATACTTAGTTTACTGATGAGATGAGATACAGCTGGTAACAATTTTGTATGATGAATACAAAAAAAAAAAACAACTAGATACATAAAAAAAAAACAGAAGGAGGTAAAGAAGATAAGGAGTTAGACACTTTAGGAGTTAAACCATTATAACCAAAGATGACTGTGGCAAGTATTTAATAAACATTGGACTTTGGAATATGTGAGTTAAACAATGAGAAAAAGCTGAAAGGTTTAAAATCTGTGAAACTCCCACAAAGGCAAGTAGTGTGATAATGCTAATATTTACTTTTGGGGCTGGGGCTATAGCTGTTGTGATTGTTAGGTACAGTTAGTGCATATGTAGCAGTAATAAGAGTAGGAAGAACCATATACACACAAGTCTATTTTTGAGCAATAATGTAGATTCTTTTTAAAAACCCAAGCACATTTTTGTATTTTCCAGAAGAAGTGAAAACACAGAAGGATCAAGGCATAAGGGCTAATATACCAGCGTGGAGTGTAGGAGAGTACAGTTCCTGTATGTAGCTGCCTAGCATCCTACCTCGAAAAAATGTTGAGCTAGATTAATTCAGTGAACTTCTGTTCCCGCAGATGGAAAAAACAGCTTAAGGGTGGCTTAAAGTCAGTTATTACAGTGATGAAACCTAAGCCTTCCTTGTAAATCTAAACCTAGTTTTCTTTACATTACAGCTCCCTGCACCTAGTGTAGAGCAAATAATGTTGAAGTCTCTCCAACGTGTTTTGAAGGCAAAGATACAAGTGTTGACTGAAATAAACTTTGTTCCCTGAGTACAAAAAAATGCTCAAATGATTTCAGCTCTACTCAGAAAAAGAAGAACATATGCCCTGGTAAACAAATAAAGACAGAATCACAGGTATCCTAATGCCTTGTCCATTTCTTCTCCTAACCTGGCCATGCCACAGTCATAGGGATTCAGATGGCTGTTCAAGCCAACTATGATGATGTTGGATTTTTTTTATTGCTCTTTGAATTCAAGGAATTCTTTGTTTCAGAGCTGAGTACCCAATAGTTCCACTTTACTTGCCAAATTTAAGAGATCCACACACTCTTCCGTTCTCCTTTCTGTCACTTCCTTTAGGCTCTGCTTTAGGAACTTTCTTGAAAGAATAGGAAAGTGTAAGATTTTCTTAATTCTTCTTTTAATTACATAGATGCAAATGCAAAAATCTTGGCGTGTTTTCTGCAAGGCAGAGCAATGGATACCTTCATGATCGTGGGAACTGGGAATTTGGGGTTGGGCTATTGTGCTGCTCAAGCCTAATTGGACTAGGTGGAGATTCTTCAGCTGTAAACATCTATGGAAACTCTAAAAATCCCCTCTACTTCCAATGCTTTTACTTCATAGCAATTAAACAGAACTCTGATGTTTGAAAATTGTGGCAAGAACCCCTACAAAGCCTTAGGAAGGAACAAAGGATGTGGGAGGGCAGGTACTTGAGGTGTCACAGATCATACCCATGCACATGACCAGAATGTTAAGCTGCACTTTCAGCTTCTGCGTTAATTTGGGCTGGCAAAGCACACCCCCAGTGCAATTAACTTCTCTGCAGTGGAAGAGGAAATATTTAAACCTTGTAAGTGCCATGCCATGCAACTCCTAGAGGTATTCAGTTATTGCAAGAAAATTGTTTAGCTAACAATGCTGAGTGAGATACAGAGGTCTAGAATTGACAACAGGGAAATCAAGTACTGATACATTGAGCTGTACAGGTCACTGCAAAATGCAGTTTACAGAGCATGAATATCTCCTGGCTTCAGTGACATTTAGTAGTCTTCTTGCATTCTTCAATGGATTTTGGAAAAACCTAAATTAAGGAAAGGGAGGAGTTTGGATATATATATCCAGAATGATTCAGAACCCTTTCTAATGCAAAAGGAGGATATCTTTTGTATAACTGAAAGGCAACAAAAGTGGAAGAAAGACTATTTTCTTATTCACTAACTTGTAAAGCTAACAATTGCAACAGGCTGTCCAGGAAAATGTCTTCTAGATGTGCAAATAGATAAATAAAGATAAATAGACAGTAAACTGAGCCTATGAAAGGAATGGCAGGGAGAATAAAGTCACTGACAGACTATAGTAGTTACTTGTAACTGTCTTGTGTGGACTTTCTTAATTATCTCATCCTAGGCAGTGACAGAGAATACTTAATGTAGAGGAAAGCATCACAGTTTAGGTACAGATGCAATTATTTAAAAAAGTTTAATTTGAGCAGACTCTGCAAAGAAAAGTAGAAATCTGAAGAACTGGGGTCACAATGCCTCCAACAATCCAGAAGATGTTTCACAATCCCCCTCTGGAAGCAGAGGTGTGTCTGAGGTTCTGAGGTGCTGATGTGACCCTAAAGTTCTAGGATGACCTGCACACATGAAAACTGATTATGGCAACTGCATACAGATGTTAACACAAATCAGGTAGGTTGCATCTTCCTGATATTTTGCTTAATAACAGTGTTAGTAGAAATTAAGATTGGATGGGATTCACTTTGAAGTTGTACTCTTTATTGTTGTTATTATTATGGAGATTACCATAGAGTTTATCAGTTTTGGTAAGAATAGAATAGAATAGAATAGAATAGAATAGAATAGAATAGAATAAAGTAGAATAGAAAATAGAATAGAATAGAATAGAATAGAATAGAATAGAATAGAATAGAATAGAATAGAATAGAATAGGAGTGGAATAGTTCTTTTCCGAATTGAAAGGGACCCACAAGAATTTGGATTTCTGAATTGAAAGGGTCCCATCCAAGTCTGGATGGGACAATTGAACTCTGTTAGGCTTGGTGCTGTGAACCCTCCCTTGAGGATCCTGGTTTAGTGCCCAACAACTCTCTGTGTGAATTTTTTCTTTTTCCTAATATTCAACCCAAACATCCCTTGACACAACTTCATCTTCATGAGTGTCTAACTCAAAAAAGGTATGAAAAGTAACTTAATAGCTACACAAAATTAACTTCTCTGCAAGATCTTTCCTGTATATAATGTCCCAGACAAACTGGACCCTCAATGGGGACACCTGGCTGACTCCAGACCCCATGAGGCAGGTAATTTTTGAAGTGAGAATTTTCTGCTGTTAAGCCCAAATTCTGGGAATGGTGTGGTGCAAGTTCTGCCTGCAACACTTCACATATATATATTTTTAGCACTGACATGAATAAAGGTTCATAAGCATATATTTACTTCACTGGTTGGATTTCTGTAATAGCTTGCAATATATTATATGTCTTATATATTGAAGGGGACCCCTTCTTGCTCTCTACAATTACCAGAAGGGAGGTTGTATGGAGGTGGATATCAGTCTCTTCTCCAAGGTAAAAAGTGGAAGAATGAGATAAAATAGTGACAGAATGAGATAAAATAGTCTCAAGTTGCACCAGGGGAGGTTTGGATTAGATATTATGGAAAGTTCTTTCACAGAAGGGGATGTGCAGCATTGGCACAGGATGCCCAGGGAAGTTTTGGAGCCACCATCTGTGTAAGTGTTCAAAAAATATGTGGATACTGCACTTCAGGACAGAGTCTCATGGTGAGCATGGTGATGGTGGATTGGTGGTTGGATGTGCTGTTTTTAGATGTCCTTTTCAACCTTAAGAGTTCTACAATTCTTCAATTTTATATATTTTTGTGTATGTATATATACACACATATGTGGTTTCATTGATAGTCATTTTGCAGTAATTTGTAATAAAGGAATTCTGAGACATCTGGTCTCTGTGACTCGTGCATCTGCTCCAGAATCTTCACACACCCATGGATGGGTAGCCCTCAAAGGCCATGACCATGGCTGCTCTACCAGCAAGGTTTACATACAGTGCCACTGTCACATGACACGTTTTCAGCTGTAGATCCCAGAGCAATTTGCTGATGAGGCCATTATTACAATTCACAACTGTAACACGAAAATGGTAACGAAAGGCTGACTCTGTCACGGAGGTGATAGCAGAGATCAGACCCCGGGAGTCTTAGCAAGAGCCATGATGAGCAACAACTCTCTAATTCCAAACCAAACAACCTCTCAATGGAATTCAGGTGGCACTGAATTGTGTACAATGAGCAAGGAAGTTAACTTCCAATAACGACTGACAAACGTTTAACTATCTTTCAAAATTAACCTTTGAAAAGTTGAAGTCCCTTTCGTGTCCTTTTAAAAATGCTTAAAATAAAACAAACTGGTTTTTGCAACTTTGGAGACTTAGAATTATAGGATCTTTAGGGTGGAAAGATCACTAAAATCTTAAGGTCCATCTGATATCCTGGAAACACCATGTTGAGCACTACACACTATCCCCAGGAGCAACATTGACTTGTTTTTTGAACATTTTCAGGGATGATGATTCCACCACTTCCCTGAGCTACAGGTTCCAATCCTTGCTCCAGTGGAGTCTTCTTGCTAACTTCTTGGAACCTGTCTTTCAAATTCCTGTTATCTGTTGACCTGACAGTTTCCTTTGGGCAGCAAATATTTCCTGTCCAATGGAGGCTCCCAGAGATGTTTCATTCAGCCCTATTACTTTCCTCTGATAGCTTCCAGGGTGAGGTCTGGGTTGTTTAATCAACAATAATTATTGTAGACACCCAAGGTGTGTCTGATGCCTGAAACTCACTCACAAGAAGATAAGGAGATCTCATGGAATGAGGTCTCATGCCTAAATGACCCACTATTGTTAAAACTTAAATAAAGTTGTGATGATGAATAGCAGTTATGAGTCCAAACTGATGTCCATACTTTAAAAGTTCTACAGAAAGTTTTGGGACAGACAGGAAAGAATTCTAAACACATCAGGCAGTTGAGTTGAGGGTATTAGTGCCCTTGAACTGAAATAGAGGAAACATTACAAACCAGATAGTCAAATTGAAATCCAATCTCCTGCTTCCTCATTCATTCTCCTTTCTGCTTTTTTTCAGTCATATAAGTTTGATTTCAACACACGTAGAGGGAAGGCCATTGAACCAGTAAATTTTACTTCAGTTCTAGCTCATCTGTGATTGAAACTGTTTTGGTTTATTTCCAATTCACACATGTCAGAAGCTACTAACCTTGAACTAGTTAGAAATGATTCCTCTTGAAAAATGTATTTAAAAATGAAAAGTCCATGTGACAAAGGCATCCCTAGAGAGCACAAACCCCACCAAGAGAGCACTTCAGGCTGCTTCTTTCTGGTTCCCTGTCACAGCCCAGACAAGGTTTGAGTTCCCAGTAGTGACAACCATACCACTGCTTGTTTAATTTAAGGAATTTAAGAGAAACTGAGCTGTATCATTCAGATCACTCTTGTAACCCAGCAAAATTAAAGACAGCAGGAGATGGAGTGTAAGGACTGAAGGGGGTCACAGACTTGCAGCTACGTGCACCACTGAAAATATATTTAGCACAGCAGCAGAAGTACATGGGTATTTCTATATAATGAGGTACATGAGGCTGACTGAGAGGGA
The DNA here is from genome assembly GCF_037042795.1 of Molothrus aeneus. NCBI lineage: Eukaryota > Metazoa > Chordata > Aves > Passeriformes > Icteridae > Molothrus > Molothrus aeneus. Next base: position 2,962,659 of record NC_089680.1, read on the forward strand.
AGGAATAACAAAACCAAGGCCCTCTACATTGTAAAATCACAGAGGAATTTTCAAGACCATTGTAGAATTTTCAAGAATTTTCAAGACCATGCCAGGTGGTAGCAGCAGGTGTATTCAATTTTGTTTTTAACCTGTTCAGTTCTCTTTTAGGATTAACAAATAATTAAGCTCTGATATGGGGAAAAATAAAGATTTTTTTTTTTTTTCAATTTTGCTTAATTGTACCTTATTTCCCTTTTTGGATAGAGCCTTCCCTGAGTTTCAGACACAACACTGAGAAATCTCCTCTTGCACCAGATCGCATGGTGAAATCATTGAGAAAAATTAGACATGCACAATAAGACACTGAGCACCATGCCCACTGAGGGGGATTTCTGACAGCTCACTGAGGATCCATCCTCACACTGCTGCTTGATGCAATCTCACTGAGGAGGAAAGGCCTTTCTCACCATGGCTGTGCCTCATGACAACACATTTTCCAGCTGTTCCACACCAAGTGCTTTAACCATGTGGCATCTCTGTCTCTTCTCCTGCTCAGTGCCTTTCCACATTCTTCCACTTTTCATTTCCAACTTCCACAGCATTGTTTACTGCACTGCAAAAGCCAAATAGGATTAAACCTGATAAAGAGAAGCAGATGCATTACATCTGGCAGAAAACAAAAGATCAGCGTTTGGCACAAGGGTTTATTGTTTGTGACAAGGCTTTGGAATGTAATTAATTTTGCAAAGCCGTGCCAGTGAATGCCATTCAAACTCACCAGATGTGCCAGGGAGGGAGATGCCAACTCTTTTTCCAAGAGGACGGTTTGATGCCTGCTGACTCTCATTTGTGCAGCTCCATGGGTGTCAAATAAAATAATGTCTCTTTGGATGGAAACAAAGAGCAGGCTATTCTCTGCAGAGCTACTGCATATGCAGTGACAAAAGGGGCTTTTTGCTTGGTGATGGTGTAGTTTTCCTGGGCAAATGTGTTTTTATTTATTTTTATTTATTTATTTATTTATTCATGGGGAGCCTGTGTCAGCAGTTAAATTCTGCACAAAACTAGCACTGCTCTGGAAGTCACCAGTAGTCAAGGACATGGGCATGTGCAGTCCAAAGAAATTATGTATCCACACAAATAATTGCTCATGCAGAATGGGAAATACAAGATAAAATGCAATTTCCTCAGAGTACGGTTTTGTATCAAGTTTTGCTCACTGGGAAAATTTATCCAGATGCACATGTTGCTTCTGGCAAGGGGGAAAGTGTGATATATATATATATATATATATATATATATATATATTCTTCCCCCACAAAACTTCACTGCAGCACAGATGGAATAATACAGGACACAATATGCAGTAATGGGCAGCTGTTGGTGTTTCATTTTACAGGGATTTAAAGTTTCTGTAGAGCTGACAGCAGAGGTGACAGGCTTTTAATGGCGTAGGTAGTTTATTCCTGCCAACTGGTGGCTGCTGCTAACACAAAACCCATCTTCTGCACTTGGCCCCAGGTGTCTGCGGCAGAAAGCTGGAGGAACCAGGTCAGGATGAAGGTGGGCAGGAGAAAAAGACACACACACACAAAAAAAACCCTAAGAGCTCAAGAAACCCAGCCGTCCATAACTCAAAGTGGTTATTTCCAAGTAAACTCCGTTTTAGCACATTAACATAATTTTATAGCACAGCTGATGCTTCTGGCCTGCCAATCTTCTGCCTCCTGCACACAGCTCCTGCTTTATGCTCCTGCACAGTGATGGTGAGCTTCTGCCAAAGGGATGTTTGACATAAGTGGAGACAGAGATGCAGCAGGGATGGCAAAACAGCTCTCCCTTTGCTTCTCTGCCCAGCCCCTCCACATCTCCTGCTGCACACCACAACCAGCTTTGATGAACATCATCAGGTGGAACTACATGTAGAGCTGTTTGGGTTTCCACATCCATGAGATAACAAAAGAGTCATTTCCCACTGGTCTGATGTAAGTTTAGGTATGGTTTAGGACAGAAAAATATCTTCAGGACAGCTGATATTGAGGGTGAGAAGAAACAAGACAGTCACATTGGAAAAAACGCCTGAAAAAACTCCAGGCTATGGTGACATGTGCAGGGCTGAGTGAATTAATCCATTGCACGATAGCTTTTGTATTACAGCCCTAGCCCAAACTCATCTTTCAGTAGCAGGTACATATCTCCACCTCATTACTCTCCACTAGGTTCAAACCTCATGGGTTGTTGTTAGAATATTAAGTAGTTAAACGCAGGTTAGGGTTTAGGTCACATTAATATTGCATAGGGAATACTAGAGAATTAGGGGAAAAATAATTATTAGGGAATTCTTCCTGCTCTAGAGAACATACTGTTCAGAATTCAGAAGTGAGAAGGCAGAGGAAGCCAAGGTATCTTCCATCATGCACTGTATGTCAAATGAGCTGGGGATTTTTGAACCTTCTGGAGATGACAGGGGAGACCAGCTCTTCAATTCCTTTTTATTTGCACATGATGGCATTTTGGTAATTAAAGTTGTTGTCTTTCCTTCAGCACTTTTTAATTCAGCAGAAGTGATTGTACCAGTGTGATTTTGTTCCTGGTCTCCCACTGGCCCAGTACAGGTTCTTTCCAGTTCCTGCAAGCCCTGCTTCAGCCTCCAGCCAAAACTTGGCAGCTCTGAATTCTACAAGATGTGTTTTCCCCAGACTCATTTTCAGAGAGGCTTTATCAATTTTAATTAAAATGCTGCCATCTCTCTTGGTGCTTGCTTGTTGGACTACATGCAAACCACAAAACACAATTCACCTTTTGCAAGAAGGAAGTGTGAAGTGAAATCTGTTGCCTTGTTATGATGGTGATAATAAAGCAAATGATGTCTGATAATTTCTTTGATGCTTTTTAGAATCTATTTCTTTGATCTATTTTTTTGTTGTTGTTGTTTGGTTGGGTTTTTTAGTTTTTTTTTTTTTTTTTTGGTTTGTTTTGGTTTTGTTTTTTAATTTGGGACCTTAAATAATACTGTGGGTTGATTTTGCTGAAGGAAAGATTCCACAGGAAATTAGTGACACAGTCAGACCTACCTGAGAGAAGAACGCATCACACAAAGAGTGGTCTCTTCCCCTGCCCACTTTCAAGTGGCATAAACCTTCAGCCATGGTACTGTCACCAATTTGGGACCTTAAATTTTTGACTGAAGAGTAAAACTGGAGAAAATGAAGAAGAGGGCTATAGGAATGGTCTCAGATAAAACTCATGAGCTCTCATAAAAGATTGATCATAGAATCATGGAACAGTTTTAATTGTGGGAGACCTTAAGATTATGCAACAATCATGCAGATGAAGATGCTGGTGCGGAAAGGAAATTATGGGAAATAACTGTAAAACCCTTAAAATGTAGGGGGAAAAATAAAAATAAAGTAAGAATAAGCTATTTCCCATGTTTAATGAAGATAAGAGAATCAGATTCATCTTAAATTGTAGGAAAGGGGATATAGCTTGGAGATGAGCCAAGTTAGGGCAATGAACTCCAGGGAGTCTGTGGACCTTCCTTGTTCAGGTCTGTTGCAAACTGATTAGAAAAATAGCTGCCAAACTGGTATATAAATAATTGGGCCAAACTATGTAACCCCTTTAAATTTCTTCCAATGCATGGCTTTCCCACGAATCCACCCACATTCCAAACCTCATCATCAGAAGGTGGTAGGAATCAAAATTTGCACTTTTTGTCATGGAAATATTTGTTTCACAATGACATAATCTTTGGGGCAGAAAATCCCCTCAGTTTAGCCCAGTATCCTGCATTTGACAGCAATCAGTAACAGATGTTTTGGGAGAGAATATAAGAAACTGAACAAGTGCTGAGTCTGAGTGGTTGCTTGACTGGCACATCTTCCCAGGTCTCAGCAGGCTGCTGCTCAGGGACTTTTAAAGACAGGGGAAGCCCACAGAGTTTGGAATCAGTGCTAAAAATCATCTGGGTTGTTCTATCCAAAATAATGCAATACTGAGAATTAATATGAATAAATAAAAGTTGGGAGGGAGAGGTTGTGTTCCCATGAGCTTATATAAAGTTATCTCTGATTATCCCCCTGATTTCTTCTTCAGGAAAGGTTTTAATTTTAACATCAAGATTTTAAATACATTCCCATTCCCTGTTACTCTTCAGAAGCCAGCTGGGAAGCAGGAATTTTTTTTTACAGAGGAGTCAAAATATTGAGGAGAGCTGGGAAAATGGTACTCAATGTTTAGAAATTGAAAATTATGATTTTCAACTCTATTTCTTCCACAGAGTTCTGGATTTGGAGAAAGCATTCTGGAAGATGTACCTCAGCCCCTCCAACCTGTCAATTTAAAGCCTTTAAAGTTGGGTTTGAAATGGGCTCAATCTCTTCAATCCCAGGAAATCTTTTTGATGACAGAAGCAGCTACATTTGAAATGCTGGTCTAGAAACATGAACCTTCACTCAAAGAGGCTTAACTTTATATTAATTTGTGTCTGTATCCTGGCTGCCCTCCAGCTGTCACCTTAAAGAGGGAGTTTCTGCACCATATCTGTGAGCTCTACATTGGTGTTCTCAACTCCCTAAATTATCTCACATGGTGTTGTAGCATCGTTTGTTCAGTGGACAGCTGGGCTGAGCCCTGGGTAAATATCTCTTCCTTGTTCCTGCATGATGACTTTCTTGTCCCTGCAATCGTGGGGAAGTCTGTTAGCAGAGGGAAGCTCTCATGGTAATTCTCTTTATGGTAATTTGCTGTAAGGAATCCCTCCTGGGTTGATTGTAAGGAATCTCTCCTGAAAAACTCAACTACAAAAGGGACTGAGCTACTGAAAACACTGAACTCATTCTGTTTAAGAAATTTAAACTGATGATCTGATGGCACTACTTAATGGCTTTATATTTTTGAACCTTAGGTAAAAACAGATCAGAGTGGAAACCCCATAATTTGGATACTTTTCTTGCTTTTAACTGTTTTGTTGTGCAGGGATTTAATAATTCTCTTGGGGCTCTCAGTGTCTGAGCCCCCAGCTGCATCAAATGTTGATTGAGGTAAGAGGCACATTGAGGGGGTGTGAACCTGGGTGACAAAGTATATTTGTGGCAGAGCTGAGGATTCCAACCAAGTCCTTTTCTTAGTCCCTTTAAGCCATGGGCCATGCTACCTCTCTGCAGGTAATATTTTTCCCATTAAAGAGCCATTGAAACTAGTGAAGAAGGCAATTTTTGAGAGGGGTGCTTCTTGGTGTCAAGAATAGAAAAGGAAAACAAAACAACCAAGCCCTCGAAACAATCCTCGCCTTCCAGCTAATCTTTACAATGCCATTTTAACATTTTATAGAGTATAAACAACACCTTGATGCTATTGCTTTGCCAGAAGGCTTATTACGACAGAAGGCACTAATAGGCCACACATATGCCAAAGTCCAACTGCTACTTGGGGCTTGGTTTTTATAGAAGGACACATTTTCACATCCTTCTTTATTGACTCCCCCTGCACCCCTCCCTCTATGTGCTGCTAAAGGAATGCCAACATAAAACTGGGTAAAAATAAAGCCACTTCAGGCATGTTTTTCATGTTATTGTAGGATAAATAAAGGTGTCTAAAGGAAGTATGCTATTAACCGTGAATCATGGAGGGAAGCATGGTTCTTGCTTGGCTAGTGTTGGAAGCTAAAAAGCATTCCTTAAAAACAACAATTCTAACCTTATTTTAGGAAATACGTGTATATATATATATATATATATATATATATATGTATATTCATATATATATATGTAATTTATAGATATATATATCTTATATATAGGGATATATATTATATCTCTATATAATAAATATTAATATATATATTATATATAATATATAAAATATATATTAATATTTTTAGATCCTGGACCTACATTTCTGGGGGGAAAAAAAATTGCTAGTTTTTATAAACTGTTTTCTGAGCCTCCATCTGTCTCCTTTTGTCACTCCTGCTGTTTATTTTCTTTCCTCTCATTAATAATATGACCCTGCTACTGGTATTTGAGCCATCCAACTAGACTCATACAAGCAGGTAAGAGGGAACAATGGATATACAGGGTGAGGGTGAGAGAGAAAAAGGCACAGAAACTCCAATATGAAGGGCCATTGCATCTGACACCCCTACACCCACCTTTAAAAAGCCTCAAAAGAACCTCCTTCTTGGTTTTGTCACAGTGAGCATTAATCAGAATGCTCAATTCCATAACAGCCGGAGCTGAGATGGCTTTGGGAAGATGGGGTAAGACTGGGGATTTGTTTGCTGAGATTCATGGCTGTGTAATGCTGTTGTCCTGCTTTCCACCTTTCCCAGATTCAGAGGGTGCCCAGCTGCTTTCACAGGGGTGAGCTGCACACAGGAAGACAAAACTGTTAGTGCCTGCACTTGGTGAGCGATCCAGGAGGAACTGGAGACACTCAAGGAACAGGTTTCCACAACAGATTTAGGACACTAAATTTGGGTGATTAAAACTTATGTGCCACCTAGTTAGTGTGCCTGATCACTTAGAGTTCATAGAATCAAAGAAAGGCTTGGGTTCGAAGGGACCTTAACACCCTGCCATTGGCAGGGATGCCTTCCCCTGCCTCAGGTTGTTCCAAGCCCCATCCAGACTGGTCTGAAATACTCCCTGGGATGGGCAAGCCTCAGCTTCCCTGGGCAACCTGTGCCTCATCACCCTCAGAGGGAAGAATTTTTTCTTTATATCCAGTTTAAACCTCTTTTTTTTTCTGTGTGAAAAGTGTGAAGCCATTTCCTCTTGTCCTGTCACTGCTTCCTGTAAATAATCCCTCTCCATCTCTCCTGTAGGCTCCCTTCAGATGCTGAAAGGCTGCAAATAGGTCCCCTGAACACCCAGAGCTGATGGAGAGCTATCCAATAAAGTGAATTTAGATTAGAGAATGAGTCAAATGACACTGGACACCAATGCTTGGGCAATAGTCTTGTCCCTAGCAGGCTGTTCAGTAGCCCATTGGCCTCACAGACCTCCAGGGACCACAAGAGTTGCTTATGCAGGCAGCTGGTGCTATTTCAGAAACTCTAGGTTATCTTGCACGGCCACCAAATGGCATTCTAGGATGGCCTGGGTGTATGAATGTCATTTGAAACAGAGCTATATAGCAATATAGCAATGTCTTGCAGATATCTAGCACACGATAAGACATCTAAAATAGTAATTGGAACCCGGATTTAATCAACTGAATCACTTCTATATAGCTACATCTCAGTTATATGATACATAACCGAGATGTAGCTATTTTTATAACTAGACAACAATACTTAGTTTCCTGATTCTGGGCCTGAATCCCACTTCTTATGCATGAGTTTATCCAGGGACAGAAGAATGGCACAAAACCCAGCCAATAAATCCTGTCAAACAGAGCTAAACTTGCATGGAAGCAGAAATCAGACACAGTGAAACCAACAAAAGAATGACAAAAATTATCAAGACAAGTTCCAGACACAGGGCATGATGATAAGAAGTCAAGGTGGAGCCCTTGAGGACTATTTATTAACTGCTTTCCAATACAATATTTGTGCCCTTTCCACCTGAGGAAGGGAGGCCCTGAGTCCTACTTAAGCCTGAGCCCCACCACATATATTTACTTCTTCAGACCAAGGCCACAACATAAATTTAAGCAGCCACCAAGATAATACCTGATTTTTACAGCAGCTTGAGAAAATTCAGAACAAAAGCTCTGAAAACGGAAACAGGCAGGATCTTGTTTGAACACCTCTTAAGAATAATTACAATTCTTCTCTCATTATGTAAAATTTTAATCCAAGATTTTACTCCCATAGAAAAATACAGAGAAATAAATGATTCTTCCAAATAGCATGCTTTATTCAAACTCTCAAGTCAGGCTCCTTCAGCATAATTCTTTAATCATCTTTGAGTACCTAAAAACTCAGGGTTTTATGGGCCTTTTTATAAGTGCTTTTTTGCTCAAAAGGTTATTGCTGTTAAAATGCATTGCTCAAATTTTCTTGACAGGCATCCCAAAATACACTTATGTGATCAGAGAGATGAAGAGGTAGTGAAAATGCTCTGCTTCTAAAACACTCATAATTGCACTAAAACACAGTAATCATATTCTAAAAGCAAAATTTGCAGATATTAGATACACTCTAGTAACCAGAGTGTCTAAGTAAACATTGACTTCATTAATCATTAAGGTCTACAGACAAAGGGAATAACCCTTTACCCAAACCCCAACTGCTTTTGTTTGGTTTTGTTTTTCTTAAGCTCATCTTTTTCTTGAAAAGTCTGCCTTTGGATGTGCAATTCTTGATTCTTTGATGATTTGCATAGTGACACACACACATACAACAGATGCAAGTGATCAGGAAATAGAAATTTTCATGAATGCTAAAAGTGGATTTTTTTTTCCTTGCTAATTTGTACTATTCCACTGAGTGTCATATGAAATGTAAGGGATTTTTTTTATTTTCGTTTGTTTGGTTTGGTTTTTTATGGCTTTTTTTTTATGGTGTGTTTTTGTTTGTTTGTTTGTTTGTTTTTTGAGGGTTCTTTTTAGAAATTCACCTTCAGGAAGTTAATTAATAAAAACAAAACAAAAACAACTTAGGAAACTTACAGAGATTCACATGTTAACTGAGGAATGTGAAAATAAGATCTGCAAAAAAACCTAGAAACAAGCAACATTGAAGTAAAAAATCAAAGTTTAAGGTACTCTGATTTTTTCTTTTTTTTTTTTTTTTAATCTGTGACTGTTAATAACTTCAGACATTGAGGAGGGTCAAAAAATTTCTCATATATGGGCAACATTTTTAAGGACTGTGGGCTCAGTCCATGTGGGTGCTGAGGGTGCTTAACTCAGATACCTTTGGTGTCATAGTCTATCTTGGTAGGGCTCTCCTCACCTAAATTTGATTATCTGAGTATTAGAAATGTAAGCCTGAGCCAGATGCTCCAGGCTGAGTTTGAAGTGAACAGAGAGAAATTGGCATACCCAGCAGGTGATTCATGCTTGATCTCTCAAGATGCAATGAATCACTTTCTGAGCGTGACTATTTTCCTCCACTGAATGTAAATGGACCTGAGGGATCTACTCACTGACTCCAAACACTTAACTTGTAACAGCTTAAGTAAAAGCAGACAAATTGTGCCTATTATCTCTGAGTTTGAGGAGGTGATGAGCAGCACAGGCTGCCTCCTCCTCAGCCCCGCTCTGTGATAAAGCCTTGCTGTATCTACAGGTGATAGACAGGAGCAGCCTTACTGCCTGTGTTGACACCTGAAATAGGATTTTTCTGGTTTTATTTCTCAGTCTTTTTCTAAATTTATGCAGGTCTGGTGTAATTTTTTATATGAGGAATCTGATTTTGCCAAAGCTCTCAATATTCCCTATGGAATGCGGAAGAAATTTTTTTTTCCCCTCTTAATTTCATACATTTTTATTTGTAGAACCATAAAAACACAGAATTATTTGGGTTGCAAGGGACCTTAAATGTCATCTCATTCCAAACCTTTGTCATGGCTAGGGACACCTTCACTATCCCAGATTATTCCAAGCTTTGTCCAACCTGGCCTTGGACACTTCCAGGGATCCAGGGGCAGCCACAGCTGCACTGGGCACCCTCTGCCAGGGCCTCCTGACCCTGACACAGAGGAATTTCTTGCCAATATCACCTCTAACTCTGATGTCTGTCTGCTAAAGCCATTCCCCCTTCTTCTACACAGTCCAGGCATTTTTCCAAAGTGAATTTAGCAGCAAAATTAGGCAGTGACTCCCATGCTCTGTTATGAGGCTCCACTAATGCACTGCTGCTAAGCTCACTGTCAGGGAACAAAGGAAAATATTAGGATAATTGCACCCATTATCAGTCCCTGTGAGGTTCTATCATGACCTAGGATAAAACCAGTCTTGCAAGGTGAAATATTTTATTCCAACTGTTTTAAACAGCTGTATTCAGGTCACAGAATGGTTTGTGTTGGAAGGAACTTTCAAGATCATCGAATTCTAACCCTCCTGCTATAGTAAGGGACATCTTCCATTGAAAGTGAAAGTGAGACAACCTCTGGAATGTGGCATTCAGTATGGAGCATGAGAGATACAGTGTTAATTTATAAGAAGTTAAGGACCATCTGTACTCACTGCTAGCCATCAACATATTCCTGTCCTTTGAGAAATTTGTGGCACAGTAGTATTTTATTCAGTGCCTGTGGCTCTGCAGGAACTTGATGGACAAAAACATGGATGAAAGAAACTTTCATCCATGCAATTAAAGATGCAGGTGAAATAAAAATTCTTCAATGTGTCCAGCAAAATTGTCATAAAAGGTGAGTCCAAGGTGGGACGACAATCAGAATTTTCAAATTCTAGTTTTTCTGTTGATGAGGCAGCTCTTGTACATGGTTGCCATACATCTGTGACAACAAAAAGCTGCTTCTGAAGCTTCAGGCAGCCCTGGACACCACAAGAAGCACCACACAGGCACTGCCAGAAAAAATAGGCTTGGTGATAATGCATATTAAGACAAAGGCTTTGTCTAACTTTTGAGCTAAAAGTAAAGAAAGTAGTCACCTAAACAGCAGTAAAGACAAATGGATATTTACAATTATTCTTTTGACACAAGGAAACTATGTATTTTGCTCTGTGTTCCAGTTAATTGCAGGATTATGAAATAATTGATGAAACGGTTGAGAAATAACAAAAAAGAAAAGACAATAATGGGGAGTGAAACTCATTTTTTTTTCTCCTGTTTTTTTTTTTTTTTTTTTTTGGGGAAAAGATTCTTCATTGTGCCATTTAAATGTTAAGTACACAGTGTCAGATTCTCTTATTTTTTTCATCACTGGTGTAGAGGTAGTGTACATATAGACCTCTCAGTCTGTTGTAGCATGATGAGTTCGTCTCTGGCTATGTCTGCTCCTTGATGACAGAGGGTCATTAACATGTAGATAGCTTACACTAGAGCACTGATCCTGAAATTTGCATGATTAGCACTGCAGCAAGTATATGAATTCCAAAACATTTGGGTTCACTAAAGAAATTTCAGATTTTTATTCACTCCAGTACTAGTACACTCAAAATTACTCATTTCCCTGCTTCCTGGCTGTGTAACTCATTGTGTGATTGTTGTAGTAGTGGATGGTTGTGTTATGGAGAAAAAAAGTGGAACAAAAAATAAGAGAAAAACTTTTAGTATTTTAGCAGCCAGTTCTGATTTCATAGAAGGGTCAAATATGAAAAAAAAACAATAAAGTTCTTTAGATCCATGGTCAAAAAAATCTCATTCTTATGACGTCTGAACTGCTTATCTCATCCTTGTGTGATTAGGCACCCACAGTTCAGAACATCTCTAACACTTATATAAGGTTGGTGGCAAGGTTACCATGACCATTAAAGATACACACTTCTTGATAGCACATTTGCCAAGGTTTATTCCAAGGAAAATATCCATCCAGCTGTTCCTGGAACAACCTGGCCATGCTGATTATCCCAGTTAATCAAGGATATTCTCATTTGGCACAGAGCTGTACATTTTCTAGACACTTTACTTCAATGCAGAGACTATTAGAGCTAACTATTACCAGTCTAGTGGTTTCAGGAATCACAACTAATTTAGTAAAGGGCAGTTCCATAAAAGTATGAAATGTAGGATTTTGGTTTTTTTTTGGTTGGCCGTTTTTTTATTCTAAATTCTCAATCATCACTTGTGCATTCTTCTCAAGTGCCATGCAGCTCTGCCCATCAGCCAAAAGAAATTTGGCCCTTAGATTTTTGTTGATTCTAGCAAGTGCTTCCTGTTTTGGGGAGATTCTATTCAGTGAATAAATACAAACAGCAATCAAAGTAAATTTTTGCAGATTTTTGTCACACCGTGAGAACTTGCAGATACATCAGTCGAATCGTCTGTGGTAGAGCTAAATTTTGTGCAGTTGTAGATATCTGCACCTATACACTACTGATACAGCTATTCCGTGCTTGCATTACAACAAATGACAATTAAGATCAAGAAACTTGAACGCATGCAAAAGATTCTTTTTGAGATTGATTGTAGCTTTGGAAAAACCTTATAGAAGTCCTTCATCCTCTTCCAAGAGCTATAGAAAAGACCATGCCAGAGATTTGCACAGAGTGAAAGAGCAGGGCACACCAAATGCCAGTTGCAACAGAGAATATTTCCACTGAATATTATAAAAATGCTTCCCAACACAGTGGTTCACAGCAGAGACAGAAATTCAGCAAAAAATCGGGGCTCCTGTCCACAAAGGCATTTGCAACACTCTTGACTGGACAAGTAACCAGGTCTTTTATTGAATTTAGCCTGGATTTAGGCAGGATTGAACTAAGTGATTTTCACAGGTCTCTTCACAACTAAATTTCCACATGTTCCCATGAATTTTATCCCTGATACAAGGACTTCATGCCATTGAGTCTGCAATGTTGGCTCACTAGAAATGGACACAGTGGGCTATATTTATCTTTTATCAGATTGATTTCAACCTTCATTCCTAGAGCAGCAGTAGATTATCTTTACAGACTTAAGTAATGGTCTTTCAAAACCTATTATCATTGCTGTTAATGAAAATATAGAAGATATTGTTATTTTTATTTGTTTTACACTTGCACAGTCATTTGCATTTATAACCATAAAAATTCATGTTAATGTCTTGTACAGACTGAACAGTGCCCACTTGCATTTTCAAAGTAGCACAAAAGAATCAGGAATAGAAAGTCAAGAGAAAGTTAGGACATTCTAAATTTCCAGGCCTTGCAAAACTATCCACATATCATATAAAATTATGCCTGAGTTTTGACCAGAATGTCGTGTCTGTGCAGGTACTTAGCAGATCCCTCATAAATTTACTTCAGAGAATAATTCTGCATTGGCAGGTGGAGGGATTCCATGAGTTAGGGAATACCCAGTATCTCTTATTCTCTAAGGGAAGACCCTTTACACACATCTTTGGAAGGCTGCAATGCATATTCTGTTTAGTAACTGAGGATATTGCTGACCATTCACCTGATATGATGAATCACAGTGAACAAGGGCTTACTGACTTTCCTTTTTGTCATCCTTCAGTGCTCACTGCTTTTCACTGAACAATTCTCAGGAAAACCTCCACTATTTTGCCTGCAGGGATGGTTTATTGTAGCAGCAAGAACTAGCTCCAAAAAGTAATGAACATTATTGGACTGCCCGTCTCTTGAAAACCTGTATAAACTAAATAACTAATAATGGGTGCCTGCAGCACTTAATGCTTTTCACTTGTAACCATTTGGATGAGGAATAAACCAAAAAATGCTTTATTACAAAAAGAGGAAGCAAAATGTCAAATTGAGAGTAAAAAGACCTTAACGTGAATGAAAATCTCTAAATGTTCACAAACACACAACAGCAGTGTCATTGTCAAAGAATGGTAATGTGGATGATTGCGACAGCTTCTAAATCAGAGACTAAATAGATCAGGAATTTTCTTCAAAAGGAGATATGTGAAGGGATTTAAAAAAAAGTTAAACAGAATTTATTGTTGACAAATGGAGCAAAGCTGTCAACAAAACTGAATGAGTTTCTGCTGTTTATTACAGCATAAGAACATGATGAAATACCAGTAAGTGTAAAGCAAGGAATGAAAATATATTGGAGAGTTGTTTGTTTTGGTTTGGTTTTGGTTTTTTGTTTTGTTTTGTTTTGTGTGTTTTGTTTTGTGTTGTTTTGGGGGTCTTTGGTTTGGTTTTTCATACAGGATGCAAAAGTACTTGGAAATTGAGTATTGTAGGATGTTGTGGAGGAAAAAACCAGAACAGACAAATTTTTGGAAAACAGACCCAGTATTCACAATAAAATTATAGTGGGGATTATTTACCTAACAAAGGAACTTCTTACCAGAACTTCCCCCTAATGGAAGATGGTGCAGTACCATCTTTCTAGTAATTTTGTGTCTGCATTTATTACTGACTCCTGTTGCAACTAGTTTCCCTTAAGCAACATCTTAAACTGGTCAAACTAGGATCTTTTGTTGTTCACTTTTGCATATTTTCCATCATTTAGATTCTATTATTTTTAATATCAGTTCTATAAAGACACTTCATCAAACTGTTTATGAAGAGGAAAGACAATATTTTTGCAATTTCTTTGTTAAATTGCATTGCTGATTAGACACTCCTAGATCTTTGGAGAATTCCTAATACCTGAGGGGATTTCAAAGCAAAAAAACTGTAGACATGTAAAGTGTCTCTTTAGCTATATTACTTTAATTCCACAGAGGACAGCAGAGATCCATGCACATATTCTTCAAGTTTGTCATCAGAAAGCTTATTTGTAAGGAGTAGGCTCCCAAGCCAACATGAAATTGTGAAATGATTTTGTCAGAAATTGGTTGTCAGCCTTTCTTTAATCACCTCGTGACAAAAGGTTTAGAGGAAAAGCAGTAATGAAAAATTCTCTTTGGCTGTCAGATGTGTGAATACTGAAGCCCTTCTGGATCTGGATCCTGACGGGCTCTCACAATTTTCATTCACTTCATTCTCTTATGGAGAAAATTTTTTGTTATAAGCTGATTCAGACCTCATTGTAGTCAATATAAAAAAATGCACCATTTACTGTAAAAATTGGCTCAAGCCCACAATAAAAGGCTTCCTAATTTAGTTCTCCAATTTTCATGGGAAGTTACTTTATAGCCATCTATATATGCAAATTAAAATTGTGAATTTTATGGATGCTGTTTATCCTGATGATTGTTTACTCCAGCTAGCTCTCAAATTTCTTTAATAATTTGTACTATTGCCCTCTAGAATTACAGAGAGAAATCTTTCATCTAATTGCTAGACTCTATATGCAAATGCTGTCAGATTTAATTAGTATTTTCCTGCTTGAAATGATGAACAAAGCTCAAGAAATTTTAGATGTATCATGTTCTAGAGATATTGCATAAGAAATCCAACAATGATCCACAACAGATATTACAGCTGCATCTCCCCAAAGTATTAATAAACATAGACTTTGGCCTGTAATGAGTCTGTTGGTGCACACACTTCAAAATGTCACATCTGAATGGTACAGTGGAGATTACTGAAATCTGTATTAACATCCACCAGAATTGGTAGTCTACATGGTAAGACACAGAACTGTAATGAATTATGAGTTTAGCACCAGTACCCTCAATAGGATAGTTCATGAGCAGAACTGATGCCAAGACATTATGTCACTCTATAATTTATAGATGTGTATATTTGTTTAAAATGTATCCTTAATATGTTCATACACATACCATGTGATCTGTTTGTAAAACTTTAACTGGATTTTGCACCCTCTACCATAGTTTCCATTTTCAGTTGAAGTGGGATGTACAAAGTATATACCATAAAATTACCTTTGCAAGTGCTCTGTTTTTGGTATACTTGACTGGTTTAAACAGGAATGAGGCCAAATAAGTTCTCACAGCATGCCAGGAAGAGATCACAAATAGAAGTAAGGTGCTTAATTTTCCTTCTATACTGCCCATCATGGCACAAATCAGCCTTCCTTGACTAAAGAATTGGACCTGACAGACAAAGCTTGAAGTCCTTAGGGGTCCCATGGGCTTCATTTCTCCAATCCTTTGTGTTGGCCCATTACACACCTGTCTGTGCAGAGTCTTATGAACAGCAAATTTGTGCCAAACCTCACAGTTTCTTCTTTTGACAGGGTACTACACAGGTATTCTCTTCCTCAAGAGAGGAATAAAGTTTAGATGTCTCTTAAGGAACACTCAGCACACCTTCCAGTGATAGATGGAACCAAGTAAACTTGTTAATGCTATATCCCTGGATTTTATATGTTTTAAATTCAGGAAGATTCCTTCCATCTAATCATTATATATTCAGATGTAGATTTGTTCTGAGCAACTCAAGTAGATTTGCTTTAAAGGTTGTATGCAAGCAGATGGAACACCAACTTCTTGCTGAGACTTAGTTGATAATGCACTGTGTTATATGCCAGTGTAATCCATATCCTGATCCATTCTGTTCATGACATTTTTCTCAACAGTGTATTTTTCAGACATTTACACTCCTCTTGAACTGGAACTGTGGTCTTTCACTGGGTTTGCAACCATTTGAGAAATCCAGCCTACAGAATCAGGTTAGTGACATAGTTACTCAATTTCAGGCACCAATTCAAGAGACACTGGCTAGCTCACAATGTATCAATAAAAAATTCTATTGATTTAAAATAAATTTTATCCTAGCTGGACAGTTAATCCCAAGGGCCTGAAGAGCTGAAATCCTGACCTTTAAAGGCGAATGTGTTGTGAGTGCCCCAGTGCATTGTTTGTCCACAGACAAGTAGTAACTATTATTACAGTGTAGTTTTGATCTGAGCTGTGCCCCCGACAAGCAGAGCTAGATGCTGGTAAGTTTCAAAGGTAAAGAGGCTCACTGAGTTATTGTTTCAGGCAAGGGTGAAAGAATAAAGCAAGTGAAATTTCTAATGTCCAAAGAAGAAGAGGATAAACTACAGTGACCCCAGCATGACTCCAGCTTCAGAGTGTGGCCATAAAAACAGAATATTAACATTCGTCTATTAACAGTAGCCTTTGCACAGGCTGGTAAATGCTTCTCAAAGAACCCATACCTGTAGAAGGATCATGGTACTCAGTATAAAGGAGGCATCCTAGAGATCAAATTTGTCCCACACAGCCGTGGGAAGTGTGTCCACATCACTTGGTTACCCACACACTTGCAGTTTTGATCATAGTTTTCCAAACCCCAACTAGATAAACAAAAAGAAAAATAATTTTGTAGACCAGGGCTGTATGGAGGCAAAAAGATATCAAAATAAAAGCAAGGAATGATCCAGCCTGATTTAGAGTTGACTCCCTCAGGCTATTGCTTGCTAACTCTGCACTGCAAAGGAACAAAAAAAATCACTTGTTCATCCTGGAAAACGGTTTTATATTCCCATAACAAACTACTTTTCCAACAATCCAAACACTTTCCTACTGGGAAACATTACCACCCGAAACAAATTTTGTTGCATGACTGTGAGTCAAACCTTCAAAGTTTTTCTTAGGTGACCCTGTAATGGGTTGAAAAAACAAAAGCTGACAGAGTAAGCAAGAAAGTACTCAACTTCCTGGTGAAGAATCCATAAAAGGCATATAAAAGAGGCAGTAACTAAAGAGAAAACTAACAAACACAGAACCGCTCACTCCAGACAGCCAAGGTTATTTTCAGGTGTTGTCTACACTGGAGAAATCAATTGGCTGTAATGTCCTTCAGCTGCTGGTGAGGGCTCTGGAGTCTGAACAGATTTGATACAGTAAACTTTTCAGTGGCTATTGCTGATATTTCTCCCAGATTTGTGTGCCTGGGAGACTTCATTCCACTACTGGGGCAGATAATACACATCCCAATGCTTTACCATCTGCAGCAGCAGAGTTAACCCACCTCTCACCTATTTTCCTTGCCTGGCCTGAAGCCATTTAACCACAGCCATGAGCCGTGGTATCTTGTGTTTTACAGAACCTACCTTGGGAGTTCTTTTCCTTTTTTCTCAATAAACAGTTTCTGGTACAGAAGTGCTGTTTTTTGGTGGGTTTTTTCCCTTGTCAGAAGCCATCTCATTCCTTCCATCTCCTGGAGTATAAGGCACCTCAACTGTTTTAAGGAATATTGGCTTTTTTCTCCTGCTGTGATTGGAAGTCAAAGGCTGAAGAGGCTTTGGAGACAAAGCTACAAATTTCTGAAAACTTAGGGAAGTTATAATGAAAAAGGTATCAGAGACCATCTGTTTTCAATCCTTGCCTGAAAATCCATGACTGCTTGAAATCACACCAGTAGTTCAACAGGCAGACAGCTTGTGATAACTGAAATGCAAAATTGAGAAGTTTGCATGTAACGAGTCCATTTACACAGATTTTTTTGTCTAATTAATTTAACCTTATTTAAGCTACCTCTGTGCATCCAGTCGGGAACTTTGCAGAATAAGATTTTTAAGAAATGTTCTTCTTATATTGTTTGTACCAGTCTCAAACAGAGGCTTGAATCTTCTCCTCATTTCCATGGTTTTACTGGGGTTAGGAAATGGACCAGAACACAATAATAGACTCATTTTCTATTTGTGCTCATTTTTCAGTCATGGTTACTTACATTTTTATAGGTGTCTGTAGAATAAATAGGACTAAGAAGAGCTTTTGAATTGTCATCTAGGAAAATGGAAATCTGCTAAAAAAAATATTACGTTTATATTTTCATTATTTTAGTCTTTTAAATGAACATCCAATTTTTCATAGACTCACAGAAAAGCTTGGGTTGAAATGGACCTTAAAGCTAATCTGATTCCACTCCCTTCCATGCTCAGGGACACCTTCCACTATCCCAAGGTGCTCCAAGGCCTGTCCAGCCTGGGCTTGAATGAAAATTCCAGGGATGGGGCATCCACAGCTTCTCTAGGCATCCTGTGCCAGAGCCTCAACACTTTAATGGTAAGAATTTAGTTATAATATCCAATCTAAATTTATTCTCTTTCAATCCCCTCTTGTCCTATTACTACAATAGCCTCTCCCCTTTTTCTTTTTGGGCTCCTTTCAGGTGCTGGATGGTTGGTAATTTTCACAATAATTGTGTGGAGCATATAGTAATTTCCATGTACGTTGAAGAATGACTGGAATTTGAAAAATATTTTATCCCTGTCTGTGTGGTCTGCCTAGTGGCCCTTTTGCTGATATCAGCAACACTAAATTCAGATGTATCTGCATGTGTTTTGATGGGAGATACAGTGGTGCCAATGCACAATCCTGGCACATCATCCTTTCTCTAAATGCCTCTGCTGAATCTTTGCAGCGATTCCCATGTAGTTTCCATGGACAGCACAGTCCTCAGAACAATGGAATCATCATCACCTTTTGCATGAGTGGAAAATGAGAACTGAAACTTTGCTTTTTCTCCATTGTCCTTAACATAATTTGAAAATCTTTAATCTTTGCCAGACATTTGTAATTGCAATTTGAGATCTCTCATGTGGATATGAACTCAAGCTGTCTTCCATTCCATCTTAATAGATTAGACTTGAGCTAGACCAAACATGAAATGGGGTGGCATTCATGTACTTGTTACTAATTTTTAGCTTCTCCTGGCCTCACTTTCAGGAAGGGAAAAGAAACTTGTAGTTCATGAGGTTCAGGGTAGCCTGTGCTTCAACCATATGCAATATCTAGTGTGTTGTAAATTCATATACTAATCTAACTTCTCCATGTAGACAAGCTGTGAAAGAAAAAACTTCTAGGAAAGTATATGTGCATATGGTAGCACTGAACTGGGGCCAGACTCTGGAGGCTCAGCACTTCAGGAAGCAGAGTATTTAAAAAATGTTAAGGTAGAGTACCTCAAAACCATTATATACATACATATATATATATACACATGTATATATATACACACCAAAAATATATATATTCATATATATATATGTATATATGTATATAAATATATATAAAGTGTATATATATATACACTTTATATATTTTTTTATATATAGTATATATATAATATATATAAAGTGTATATATATGTGTGTGTATATATGTGCATGTGGGTATATGTGTGTGTATATATATATATATATATATATATACAGTCAGTTCCCCTATCAGACACCATAGACACCAGGGCTTGAAAGCAAGAGACCCTCCCTAAGTAATAGCACCATGATTAAACTTAAATCCTTCCTGTTTTTTGTTTTTATTTTATCTGAAGTTTCATAGTGGTGAAAGGAGAACTGACTAGTTTTGCTTTTGATCCAAACCGAGTTCCTGTGATGTTAAACAGTATTTTTGTATGCAAGTAATACATTTGTAGGACAGACTTGAATCAAGAAAAATGACTTAAATTGGATTATGCTTCAGGCTCTGTGATTTTGCTCCAGTAGTATGGGTACTCTACTGAGGAGTACTCATACTCTTTCTATGAGGAGTCCTCAGGCTCTTTGTATGAGACATTAATTCCCTGTACCTCTAAGACAGGTCAGCTTTCACATCTGAATTTGTGTGTTTTCAGGCTTTCTGTATAAGAGAAGATTTGTCCCATGCATTCATGGTCAGCTTCAGTTCAGGTCCTCCTTTTGGGGAAAAAAAGAAATTGATGTTTCACCAATATGGTTTTACACATTTCTAAAATCTGCAGGGACTGAATGATTTCCACATTAGTTATTCTTATTGAGAAGGGATAAGTTTTGACTGCACCAAACTCACAGTGATCTCTTTTGGAAAAAACATATCTTCCATATGCACAATTTTCCATCTTCTTCTTTACCTCAGCAGTTAGTCTTGGATACCCTCACTAAAAGAGTTGCTACTCTCATTCACATATAATATATATATTTTCATGGAATTACATGGACTTAGGGGAATTTTTCAGGAATGCAGTTAAAAAAAAGTGAACAACCTTTGCCAAAGGTCACAGATTTCTGCATTTTTTCTCTTTCCCTGTCTAGTGATGACCATGGATAAGGGTTTTCTGTTGTTCAGACAAAATATTTGGCACAAAGTACGTAATTTCCCCCCTTGTTTTAAGAAATCTGCCCTTAACCTTGATGTATAAAATGACTTGTAGTATCTTATTGGCTCCAAGGCCAACCAACCTTTGCTTTCTAAATGAATGACTGTTGAAAGAAAAAAAAAAATCACCTTCTGATGGTTTGCTTCTTTTCTTTACCATTTGCCATGGACACAAAAGAAATTGAGCTGAAGAAATACATAAATTATCATTGTCACTGAAATCAAAAGGCCAGATAGTACAGATTAGCTTTCTTTAAATTGTTTTTTGGGGGAACCATACTTACCTATACATCCTGGGAACCTGTCACAGAGTTAAAGTCAATAACACTTTTCAGGCATAGGTTTACTTCTGTCTTTTAACAGCTTAGATCCTAAATTTTTTGTTCACTTTACTGCAGTTAGAAGATGCTTATCTCCGTGTGGTTTGGGGAAGAGTATTTGCCTATGCATTTTCCTCAAAGAAATGCAACCTTCAAAAGCCATTTGAGAGGTGTAAATTAAGGTGGTGTGGCGCCATGCAGAAAAGCTCAGATGATACTTGGATCTTATACCTCCAGAAGAATGTGTAAAAGGCAGAGAGAGGAGTTTCTTCCAAGGCACTAACATGCATCAGTGAGCAAAACAAACCAAACTTGATATCGTTTCTCATAAATTAAAAAAAAAAAAAAATTATAAGACCAATTTTTTATTCTGTTGAGACAGGAAAGAAGCAAACACAAGCTGTCCCCTGTTTTCTATGTCATTCTGGAAAGTGTTGGCAACAGGTAGGAGTGGCTGAAGGAAATGAGCAGCTCCCCTGATTGCCAAAAGCTAGGCTTGCTGCTGGTGTTGATAGGGCTTGTAGGTACAGAAACAAGCTTGATGTCTAGAGATTTAAAAACTATCAGGTGGAATCCTGCCTTGGCTGAAATAACAGCGTGCTTTGTTACCAAACTCAGACACAGAATTTTTCCCACAAAAGTAGTTGACCATTCCTTTTCCTTGATGGGCTTGAAATATCCTTCCAAATGTAATGGACCAGACCATCCTGGAAACCAGCCTGATCTCAGCTCAGCATTTCTGGGTTACACATGGGAGAATTTAAGAAGATGAGTAGGAATTACCACTCAGCTTGTTCTCCATGTCCTCAGTTACTAAGTGCAGCAATTTCCATTATTAAAGGCTTTTCCTTCATCCAGTATTAAATGTATAAGCTTTGAGACTGCTCTCACCCACCCAATTAAATGAAATTTTCACTAGAATGAGCTGATAAGCTCCACTCAGACTGCAGTTTTGGGGTGTCATTTATCTATATTGCAGCTCTTCAGTTTCATCCTACCAGCTGTCCTTGTTAGCATCTACCCTGTTTAACCACAGAGTGATGCATGCACCCTTCATAAAGGTTAATACAGAAAGGAGAAAAGGAATAAAGTTGATTTGAGCAACTGGGATTACTCCTATTCCAGAGAAAACTCTTCCACCATTGACAAACTCCTCCAGCCTCAATGTAATTCAACATAAATAGAACATAACTCCAGTGAAGATAGGTAATTGTGGTTAGTGATGGTTTTTATCCTCAGACCTGCTCTTGTTCAGCTTTAATTAGGTGTATAAATGGGTGCCTACCTTAAAGCAGGCACAGTGCAGGTGAGGACCCCATAGCCAACAGTGTTCAAGATGCTCAGCTGTTGGTGCACAGCTCCTGTGAAGCACAGAACTGCTTGGAGAGATGAAAGCTAACATCAAAAATACCAGGAATGAATGATTTCATTTCCCATATAATTTCTAGGAAACTTTGATTGATTCATTCCATGAATCATTTTAAGATTTCATCTGTTTATCCAGTGCAGGATGAAAACCCAGTGATTCTGGTCCTCCCCCATACTGTGTTTGTGAGCCAAACACGCCTCACAAGCATTTCTCTTAAACTTGAAGGAATTTGTATTGACTCTGGTGGGCTTTCTCCAGATTTCAGCTGATGTAAATGAGGGCAAGTTTTGGCCCAGTGGCTGTGAGTCTGACCATCCATCAGCAATTAAATATGTCAAACACATGAAAAGACATATCACTATCAGTGATGACTGACACTATTTGCTTTTGATGTGAAAGGTCTTTCACTAGGTTCTTTTAAGGCAAGCAATATGTTCTTCTCTGTTCTTTCCAACTCTTTCCTCATTATTTGTGCAGTATCAGGTCCTCAGCAGCTCCCGTGACTTCTCATTTCACCCCTGTGATGCTGCAGTGACTTTCCAATGAGCAGAGTATTAGATGTTTCTCAGAGATCACAAACTGCTACGTCTTTCCAAAGAGTTGTTTTCTTCTTTACTCCAACTCCTTTAATGATAAACAAAGCAAGGTCTGCCCTCAGGAGCTGTCCCTGAAACCATCCCTCATCTGGCACTGAGGTGTTTCCTCCTGGGTCCAGTGTCTCTTGTATTGCACTTGGGTTGAGCTACTTTTTCAGTCTCTGGAGGAAAAAAAAGTCAACAAAATGCTTTAAGTGTTTTCAATTATGTAGATTTTACATTTTGGGACTACAAGACGTCCTTCCAGTGGCTGATGACCATTTTTTGCAAAGATGTGGAGGAATTTCTTTGGATCAATGGTAATTACAAGATTTAATACTTCTGTTTGACCTGGAGAGTTTTCAGTGTTTTAACAGCACAAAGGAGAAGGCTGGAGACAAGCCACAGTGTGTCTCTTGTGGGCCCACACAGGAGAGGAGCTAAGGACAGTGAAGTTCTGAGATCTACTGAGAAAGAAGGGTTGAAGGCAGGGGTACACAGGGGACCCCTGGCAGCCTGGTCAGAAGAATTAAGGAAGTAAGAATTAATTCTTATTGTCCTCAGGTTCCTGGCAACTTGCAGCAAAAAGTGGTCATAAAAGTACAGCTTTGAAGAGTGACTGATGCCATCTACTTGTATTTGTACAAAGCATTTGACATTGTCCCATCCCACACCACAGACTCATCTCTAAATTGGAGAGACAAGATTTGGCAGATGTATCACATGGTGAATAAGGAATTGGCTGGGTGGTCACACTGAAAGAGTGGGGTCCAGTGCCTGCAGAAGGACTTTTCACAAGGGCATGAAGTGACAGGACAGGGGAAGGGTTAGATTGGATGTTAGAAATAAATTCTTGGCTGTGAGGCCAAGCCCAGACAAGACGTGGCTGCCCCATTCCTGGAAGTTTTCAAGGCCAGCTCGAATGAGGCTCAGAGCTCTGCTCTAGTGGAAGGTGTCCTTGGCCATGGCAGGGGGTTGGAATGAGATGAACTTTAAGGTTCCCCTGAACCAAACCATTCTGTGAGCCTGTGATTCCATTTTCCTGATATTTGTGGACCCACTGTTAGTGTGTATGTACAACCAAGAATCATCACATTTGTTCAGCCGCCCACCATTCCTAAGTTATCACACTTGAAGGAGTTCAGCAGCACACACCAACAGTGACTATCATTAGAAAATCAGGATCTCATTTATGTATTTTTTTAGACACATGAAGGAAGTTTGCAAAGAATATGGAGTGAAAAAGAAAAGTACACAGGTTCAAAGTGCCATGTTAATTACTAGAATTAAAAAAGTCATTATTCAAAAGGATTTCACTAACTTATTTGCCAGCTTGAGTGAGAATTCATGTTTGAAAATTGACAGTTCTCCCCTTGTTTGAAAAAGACAAGAGAGCAGATATGAACAACTTAAGGAACTTTGAATTCATTGTAAAGAAGGTGAGGAATCATGAATTTGAGGCAGCTGTGGAATATTGTGCTCAGGTGATACATGCCACAGGAAAAAAAAAAAAAACAAAACATTGTAACATTGTTGACTTGAAATATTCGGGTGAATGTTCAGGTGAAGCAGAAAAAGGATTGTTGTATTGTAGTCAATACAGCTTCTCAAATTCAGACTACTCTGTCCACAGACTACATTTACACTGATCATTTGATGGTCAGTCACATCACCTGTAAAGTGTAGGTGAATGGAATCTAAGCAGGACCAAATCAATCAAAGGTTTCTCTTTTTAAATGTAGAAAACCACAACAACGGCAAAAAAAATGGTTTTCTGGGCACTTTTTTCATCAGAGACAGACACATGAAATGGAACAAATTGCAGGGTTAAGGCAGTAGTCCTGGTCAACAAGACTTGCCATTTGAAAGCAGGAAAAAAAAAGGATCTGGCCAGAAGCATGGAAGAAGTTATTATACTGTAAAATACTGTCTAAACAGTAGTCTTGAGTTCTACAGAGAGTGACACCAGCTCTCTACAGACTTGGCACTTGGTGTCACCAGTTCTAAAGTTGATCCTTGCAGCTGTGACTTGCCATCCTTACTTGAGAGTTTAAAAATATGTTCTGAATGGTAGAGGCTCAGAGGGTGTCTCTGATCTGTGCTGTATGTTGATTCACTGCTTTCTGAGGAGACAGGACAGTTCCTGTCATATCCTCTTGAAACAACTAAACATGATTTAAAGAACAGTAGAAATTGAGCCTGTTATACTAGAGTGCAGAACTAGGCTTTGGATTGTTAAATTGGCAATGAGGTCAAAAAAGGTGAAAAAAAGCCTTTTTATCAGAACACTATCTCTGTTCTGGGCTTTCACTCATGGCATTAGAACCTCATCAGGCCATTACCAAAAACTCCAATATTCACCTTGTCCATGACTGTTTTGTAATGCTGACTTGTTTGCCTTATTGAGAGATTGGTGCTGAAAATATAATTATTGAGTAAACATAGAATCAGAGAAAGGTTTGGTTTGGAAGGGACCTTAAAGCTCATTCATTCCCACCCCCTGCCATGAGCAGGGACATCTTCCACTCTCCCAGGCTGCTCCAAGCCCCATCCAGCCCGGCCTTGGACACTGCCAGGGATCCAGGGGCAGCCACAGCTGCTCTGGGCACCCTGTGCCAATGATTGCTACCATTTTGAATAAATTATTTTATCCTAACATCTGACCTAAATCTCCTTTTTCAGTTTGAATCTTTCTGTTGCCTTCTTGTCTAGCTCATAATGCAGAAACTGTTACTTACAGTGTGTTCACAGAAGTTACCTTTTTTTTTCCTTTTTCCAGTGTATGGAGTCTATTAATAGACAACACATTCCTCCTTTCTTTTTTAACTTTAGGAAATAGTGAATCTTTTAATTCAGTAGAGAGAATAATGAACTGGAAATTATGAGAGAGGCTACCTCTGCAGGGAAATATAAAGGAATCTGAACAGTTCCTGTATGTGTAACAAAGCTGTTTTTTCTTAGTGTCTCCAGGTGGGGATACATGTCTTGTCCATTCATGGTTTGTGAATTCTTCTATAACTGGTAATGCAATTACTTTTAATAGCAATTTTTTCTACATTTCTGAAAGTTGTTTTTTGGTGTTTTGTTCAGTTGGGTTTTTTTTTTTTCCCAGACCAGAGAGGACAATAGATCTCAAGAAGCCACTCAGTGAACTAATCAGATAAAAGGAAATCTTAAGATACAAATCTGATAAGCGTCCTATCATGGATTTTATAAACCACAGGATCAAAAATGCAGCAATTATATTCATGACTAAGCAGTGTTTAGTATAGCACCCACTTCTATATTCTAAAGAAGAATATAAATGGTAAAATACAGTAAAAAATATTACCAAGAGCACTATGCAAGCAAAGGAGGAAATTAAAGAGACTTTTTTTTTTTTTAATTTGTATGAATAGGAAGGGTAGTGAAAATACCCAAACAAAACAGTATACTAAACAGTCATGAGCTAGAAAAGTTATATTTTCCCCTTGCATATTATAAGATAATAAGCAAGGGGAAAAATTGAGGGAGGACAATAATGACAAAATTTTGTATTGTAGTTTAAATCAGCTTGCACTATGTTGATTCAGTAATGCTATTTATTGTGATCTAATACAAAATATTCTCATTTGCAGAATGAGAAAATAGTTGCTCTGCTTATTTGGACTATTACTAACCAGCTGAAAGCATGACAGAAGATAAGTAAGATTGATAACTACATCATGTATCTATCTCTGCTAAGAAACATAAATGAGATTTGTTTACATTAAGAGTACAAAATAATCAATAAAAAGAAAATAAAAAAAAATCCTGTATAGCATTTATCAACAGTTCTCAGTCAATGGAAAAGCATGGGAAGTTGAGTTTTACCACTGAATTCCTGATATCAGTGATGTGTATGGTGGAATAAAATCTGACTTCTAAATTGTTGGATCAGAGACAGGTGGGGAAATCTTGATGCATTTTGATGGAAGAAAAATTTATTCAAATTGACCCATATATATTAGGAAAATATGTTGAAACATATCTAGATTGAAATTCAGTGAACAAAAATAACTGGTAACATCTTTTGGGAGGTATAATCTGTTATAAGATGGAAATGACAGGCTTAATAGAAGTTCTGTAGGACAGCATGAGGAGTTCATTAAGGACCAGAAGCTAAACACCAGCCAATGATTTTGCATAGTTTTGGAGAACAAATATTGCATTAAAGTAAGTAACAAAGAATATAAGACGACCTCTTGAATTTTCCAACTCTATATTACGACATGGAAGCAGAACCTTAATGGAATATTTGTGAAAACCTGATCAGGATCACATTCCAACAGAAAATGGATCTAATTAACAACTGATAACATAAACCATGGACTTTTAACACCAATTTTGTGAGACAGCAAGCAGGGAAGAGCAGAGGCAGTGAAGAGCTACAGAATAAACCTCCATGTGAGAGTGAGTGGAGCCAGGGACCGAATTTGAGGTGGGATGGCATTGGAAAGAACATGCTCAAGACAAAGGAAAGGAGCTCTCAACAGTTAATGTTTCTATGGAACCAAATTTTCATACCTGCATCAGGCCACTTGAATCACACACACCTCTTTTACATCTCTATCAATTTCTCATAAGCTCATCTATCAGTTTAAACAAAAAGAAACATCTGAATTACTATCATGACCAGAAGATCCCTCAGCTTATTTTATTTGCCTTCGCCCACACTCTTTTCCCTTCCTCTTTGTCTTTTCTTTTCTTTTTTTTTTCTTTCTTTTTTTTTTTTTAATAAGATATCTTCACTCCAGCATTGTTGACATGTAAAAAATGCCAGTGTGCAAAGGAAGAGTCCATGGGGGAGTCATATCCTATGGAGCACTTTCTCTTATTGCCAACTTTTATGTAGGACATAGTGTTAAAATAAAAATATAACAGCTCTCCTGTCGAGGCTCACATTGGTAACCACAGCCTGTTAAAGAAGGCAAGCAGCCATCAGATAAACATCTAAGTCTTTATGGGCAAAGGGCTGAGAGTACAAAGACAGCTCCTCATGGAGGATATTTTTTTTTTCAGTTGGTTGATGCTTTTTATACATGTGAAAGGACAAATCAATATTCTTGGTTGAAAACAGTTTAGATAGTCAAGCCTGAATTTTAAAGTAATTACCCATACTCAGATGTGTGTCTTGGTTTTTAAAGAACTTTAATTTTCAGTGTTAAGTGCAACACAACTGATCTCAGGGAACAAAAAAAAAATTGTTGGATGGGTTTATGAGCAAAGTTGTGTAAATTTTATGCATAACATAATTGTGCATCTCCATCAGTAAGCAGAAGTTAGACTTCTGGCTCATATCCAACAGCTTCTAGTATTCATGAGAGTTATTTTCTCTACTCACTGTGTCTGAAAAGTGCATTAAGGTAGCTTTTTTCAGTTACCAGCCTTAAAAAAGCACTGGGAAGACAGGAGTTTGATGAAAATATCAGATCTTAGAATGGTAGAATCATTTGGGTTGGAAAAGGCATCCTAGACCTTCGAGTCCACCCCCCGTGCCCAATGCCCACCTTGCCACCAGCCCACAGCACTGAGTGCCACATCCAGGCCTTCCCAGGACACCTCCAGGGATGGGGACTCCAACACCTCCCTGGGCAGCCCATTCCAATGTTTAACCACCCTTTCCATGAATAAATTCTTCCTGATGTCCACCCTGGACCTCCCCTGGTGTGGGAACTCAGCACATCGTTCCCGATGTCCAGAGATGCCAGGAGAACCCTTGGGGGTTTCGGAAATCCTGGAATGTTGCCAAGAGTGCTTGGTGGCTTGATTTTGATCCATCCACAGAAGTGACAGCAGTTTGAGGACATGAGAATCACTTTAGAGTGAAGGGTGTAAAAGGGACACATTTATAGGGTGAAATATAAACTTTAAGGTTTTTGGTACAGGGGGGTTATGGAGACAAGATGGAGGGATCAGGGCGTGTCTCATCCTTCTTCTTTCTTCTTCTTGTCTTCCATCTCCTGTGGTGATGTTGGCACTTGGGGATTGGTTTATGGTGAAAGCGCACTTGCCAACATGGGTGAAAAGTATTGGAAAATAAAGGTAAATATCATGTATGTAGATATTAGTATAAAAAGACACGACCGCCCCGTGGGTGGGCAGAGTGCCCTTGGCTGCCTTGCAGATCAGACCTCTGTTGGGCAGACAGAAAATTTTGTAGATAAGAAACAATAAACAATCTGAAGATCGAAAAGCTGAAGAGTCCAGACTCGTCCTTTGAAACGCGTGCCACCCAAGAACCACACTACCCGTGTCGGGGCAGAGACAGACAGCCGAACCCGACACCCTGGCACAGCCTGAGGGCCTTTCCCCTTTTCCTGTCCCTGTTTGCCTGTGAAAAGAGACTGACCTGGCTCCACCCTCCAGTCAGGGAGTTACAGAGAGTGATAAGGTCACTGCTGAGCCTTCTTTCCTCAAGGCTAAACAGTCCCATCTCCCTCTGCTGTTCCTCATATGGGTGGCTTTTATATGGATTCTTTCTTTAGTGATATATCTTTAGTTTATATATTCTAATTAAGCATATATATTTGATCTGTTTCTTTATTTAAATATATTATTTTGTACGGATTTTGGAATTAAATAGTAAGCGCATTTATAATATATTCTCAAGATTTTTTCCCCAAAATCAAGATCATCTTGCCTTGTCTTGCCTTTCTACCCATGGCCCCACTCCTGTCCTTCCTTCCTGCAGAACCTCTCACATCATCTCATACTTCCAGGAGCTCAGTTACAGAATCACAGAGTGGTTTGGGTATGAAGGGACCTCAAAGCTCATCTTGTTCCAGCCTCCTGCCATGGGCAGGGACACCTTCCACTGTCCCAGGTTTCTACAAGCCTCATCCAGCCTGGCCTTGGGCATTTCCAGGGATGGGGAATAAATATCAGCCACTCTGGGATGCACTCATGGCAATTGACATCACCAGTCTCTCCCTAGATGTTTATGTAGCACATAACTCAGTGTGGGTTTCATGTCCTCAGTTTAGAGGTTTCCAAAACAGTGAATGTGATTTCTTCTCTGGTTCCCAGCAAAAAAAAAAAAAATTCAAGAAAAAATTTGTTTGACTCTATGTGATGTAAGCAATTAATAATAACATTAACCAAAGTCAGAAGCAAAAATCATGGCTCCAGCTGTGCACAATTTATTACGTAATATTTCTCTGCATGAGTTTTATTATATAGAAATATATGGTACAATATTATTTGCATTTCTATCTTCTGCACTCTGCACATAGGTATCTCAGTGCACGCTTCCACTTTATAAAAATGGAATGAAATATTTCCATGTTCCTGAGATCCTTGACATGTAATAACCCTGTGAGTCAAGATTTAGGCTGCTGTTTTCTGTTAACACGTAGAGCAAAAGAAATAAAATTATCCTCGTGCATGTTTCCTATGTATAAACTCCTTGTAGCTATTATTGAACCAGCAATTGGTTCTCCAATCTTCTATTAAAATATCAATAGTATTTTTCAGAGCTTAAATTGAGCAGTGATTTTATTTAAGGCTACACCTAGACACCACTTTTCTTCGAAGAAATCTCTTGTTGTTGCCAAAAATGAAAGCCATTCAAACGAGTGTGATTGAAACAGGGACAGGGAAAGGGAAAAAATCAATAGAACATTTTCCAGGGTACTATATCTGCTTTTGAAAAGAGACCATTAATAACATGCTTACAGTAAAAGCAGCTGCTTGTTCAAAGTGCATTCAAGGGTGAGCTGAAAGGATGGCTCTCTCCACACAGCCTCCCTGGAGAGAGAGTTTGTAAAGACTTCAAAACCCAGCCTCAGACTATGAACAAAAGCCTTCCCTAGGAATTTTAAACATTCTCATCTAATGTTAAATTGTTGGAATGAAACACCTCCTAATATTTTGCTCCTTGCGAAAGGCAATGTGTGTCAGTGAAGGAGCTATTGGTCTGAAAAGCACTTTGCAGAAAATGCACTGAAGGTCGTGTTCAACCTCTGAGGACAGTGGGTGCCATTCTAATGCCCATTGCTGCAACCCTCAGCCGTGGTGGGCAGCACAGGGGGACATCTGCTGCAGGTCCTGCTGAAACAGAGGACTGGCTCAGTCCATTCAGAACATTTTACAGAATCATAGAGTTTCCTGGGCTGGAAGGAGCCCATGAGGATCATTCGGTACAACCTCTGATCCTGCACAGGAAAGCCCAAAAGTCACACTGTGTGCCTGAGAGTGCAGTCAAAACTCTTGGATTCTGTCAGGCTTGGTGCTGTGCCCATTCCCCTGGGGAGGGAGCCTGATCCAGTGCCCAAACACCCTCTGGGTGAAGAACCTTCTCCCGACAGCCAGCATGAACCTCCCCTGGCACACCTTCCATTGCCTCAGGACCTGCCACTGGGCACCAGAGAGGAGAGATAGGTGCCTGTCCTTCTCTTTCCCACCAGGAGAAAGCTGTAGACCACAATGGTGTTTTCCCTCAGTCTCCTCTTCTCTAGTAAACACTTATAGCACCATGAGGCAAATTAAAGTGTCAGGGTTGGACTGAATCTTGGATCACTGCCTAATTTGGTTCTTGTGTTATTTTTTTCATGTGCTTAAAGGTGTGCAGTGGTTCTTGTGTATGGTTTCAAATACATGAAAGATGAACAGTGCAGGTCATCTCAAGAGAACTGGTTAAGCAGAACTTATTTCTCTTGGGTGCAGTTGTGTAACCTCTCACTCTCCTTGTCTAGATAGGTCAAGCAGATCTCTACGTTTAGTTCAAGCAGATCTCTACATTTCAGATCAAAATACATTTCAGGGACAAAATACAAGGCACATCTGTAACAGTGTGCATGCCATAGGTGTATGAAGACCTGAGCTTGTACTTGTAGTAACTTTATAACTTACATACTATGAAAGTTATTTATAACTTACATACTATGTAAGCGATTTATAACTTACATACTATGTATGTAACCATCTATGGAACAATATTGTCAGTGGAAGAGTGTATAAACTTCAGGTGTGTGAATGTTCTTATTTTTTTTTATACTGCTGATCAATCTGGATCTGTCCAATCCTCATGATCTTGTTTCCAGATTGTGGGTAGCTAGAACAGCTTTGGTACCTCTAATATAAGCCACTAACAGCAAGGTTTTTCTCATCTCACTCCACTCAGGCCCTCAGCAGCTATTTCTAAATTAAGCTACTGCTTGTCTTTGGTCTTCATTCACTGAAGAGTGAACAAGCCCACACAGCACAAATCAGACCTAGGGTTGATTACCTGATCCTGCATTCTGAAAGGTTTTGATCGGATGTGTCTGGAGGGAATATCAGACTAAGGAGTTACAGCTGCTCCTTTCTGCCTTTGATTGTTTCTTCCTATACTCATATTAGAGGAAGAAACATGTCTGGGTTAAAAATCTTCAATACTCGGAACTACAGTAACAAAAGCAAGATATTTCCCTTCAGAAACAGAGGGAGAAAGCTCAGCTTCCTGATCCATCTCACACACAGATACTGTCCAAATGCAGGTTGTGCCAAGGTGGGAGAAAGCAATGTGGAAAAGATGTGGTAGCTTCTGACCCTGTTTTGGCCTCTAAGGCTCCTGCAACATGTAAAAGCAGAACTTCCAAAACATACACTACAATGGCATATTGTACTCTGAAAACAGAAACCATCATCAAAATATTTAATCAATCCTTAGTGCCTTTGTTCCTGGTCTCAGCCCCGCTGACTACAATTTCATAGATTTTTGTGAAGCACTAATAATTTGGAATCCTTTATAGGAATGGATTCGTGTAGGCACTCAGCATGCCAAATCTCATTGATTATTACATCTCCAAGTTTCTATTCTAAGGAGATGCTACTCATATAATCTGCTGGGTTGATAGATGGGGAGTTAGCATTACTGCAACAGGCTGTCCACAGCCCCTTTTCATCATAGTTATAGCTACGGACTAGCAGGAGCCCCTCTGGAAATGAATGCTGGAAATCATAATGGCACTTTGTGTGGTGCAGTTTTATTTAGGGAAATACTATTCAAGAGCAGAAAATAAGGAGCTCCTGTAAAGAAAAAAAAAAAAAAAAAAGAAAAAGGAAATAAACAACTGGATACTTTAATATGATGGTTTCAATAAGGGTCGTCGTTGTTTTCAATAAGAATTCTGAGGGTCCTTTTATACTCTAGATTTTTACATTCATTTACTCCAATTTTGTCTAAAGATTAATATGAGATATTCACTTCAAAGAGAGAGATAACCACGGTGATTAAAATCTCTTTTGTTATGTGCAAGCAGAAGAAGAACTTATTAATACTGAGAAATATATTATGCATGTCTCCCTTCTGCTCTGACTTCTCATGGAAGATATGCTTATAAAAACAAAATAGGCTTTTCTGGAACACCATTATGATTAATTTCTATTTTCTACCACTAGCTTTCAAAATCATAATTTGCTAAGATTTTTCTGATGGTCATTTTCTGTAAAAGAATAGTGTCCCATTTGGAAAAAAAAAATCTCTGAATAAAAGGTTACTAACACTTAGTGATGAAGGGTTAGACCTCATAGTTGATGACAGGACTTTGGCTGACTCAAAATGTCTACATAACGTGCATTAATATTTTAAAAATATTATTTATTCTATGAACTTCCATTCTCCCTCCTAGTAAGGGAAGTGCAGCTATCCCTATTTCATAAGGGGAGACTGAGACATTGAATTATTTAATGGTTATTCAAGGAAGAGAGGGAGACTGAAATTTTCAACTGCTCATTAAACACCTCCACCCTGTCTGATTTTCAAGTGAACTTATGCACTGAGGAACCCTGAAAATATTACCACCTTTTTTAATGAATGAACAGGATATTAATTTGATTTAAAAACCTCAAACCTGCTGACGTATAACAGAGTTTGTTTTTCATTCAAGTCTGAGATTTTTCAGTTCAGCCCTTAAATTACACCCACTAGCCACTCAGTGGCTGCTGCTGATGGTGACTACATACATCAACCATATGGACACAATAATCATTTTGTGCATGCAATACAAATCAAATTAAATGAGGGTATAGACCAGACGAGCAAGGTTTCCATTCTGAGGTAAATTTTGACTATTTGGATTTTGAGCATGACCCAAAGTGAGTTTTAGATGTTGACATGTCTTTAAGGGAGCTGTCCAGGACTTGCAACCTCAGTGAGTTTGGAATAGAATCTGAGAATCACAGAACGGTTTCTGGTTAAAAAAGACCTTATATGTCATCCAGTCCAAGCCCCTGCCATGGGCAGGGACACCTTCCACCATCCCAGGTTGCTCCAAGCCCCATCCAGCCTGGCCTTGGACACTTCCAGGGATGGTGGCCACAGCTGCTCTGAGCAACCCATGCCAAGACCTCAGCACCCTCACAGGGAAGAAATTCTTCCTACATATTTTATGACTTGACTTCATGATTAGAAACATACAGCTGAAGACCCTTCAGGCTGTGCTCAGCAGATCAGTCAGAGGATAAAGTGTACCAAAAAGCAGGGTTCCTGTTTTTGTTCTTCTCCACAAGGAGTTTGCCCAGAGCAGCATGCGGGATACAGAAGAAGTCTGCCAAACCCCAAGTCTTTGAGCCAAAGCAGCTTGAATGACAGTGGCTTTAATACAGCTCTATTTAGTCAAAAATTTGCATAATCATAGGATCTTTTAGGTTAGAAAAGGCCTCCAAGATTATTGAGTCCAGTCATTAACTCAGCACTGTCAAGCTCTCCACTAAACCATGTCCCCAGTTTCCACATCTACACTTTTTTGAATGCTTTGGAAGCTCCATTCATTTGTAACTATCATTCAGGAGAAGATAGCACACTGACTCTGATAGCAGTATGAGGTACTTATCTATATTAATTACCTAAGAAACATATCATTTGTGAAAATAATGCTTTGTTTTACTGGAATGGTTATTCTGCAGCAAAAAAAAAAGGAAATATAAAACACAGAGTGGATATTATCAATGTCAGATATGGGAAGAGAACGTAAAGTCTTGGGATGCAAGGAAAGAAAGAAAATGTGGGAATCTTCTTTAGGAGAATGTTAGTCTGAGAGAATAGATGGAAGAAAAGAGAAACTGATTCATTTAAAGAGTAAGAAAAAGTGAGGAAAACTGATGATAGAAATGTAGAAGAGATTTAGACAAGAGGAAGAAAAGAAGTGTTAAAAGAAGAAAGGGAAAAGGAGGAAAAAGAGTAGAAAGCAGAAATCTTTCCTCTTCTTGGAGGCTTTTGCACTTCCTAGCAGGTGTATTTGGTCTTCTCCAGTAACCACAACTGGGAATGTGTGTCATCTATATCACATCTGAATGAAACTAAGTCACTTCACTGATGATGTCTCAGACAACTTTTCTTGAATGGAGAGAGTGTGATGTGAATTCAACATGTGTATTTCACAAGCCATACAGCTTTCTCTATCTTTTGGATGGGTTTGGATTTCTCCAGTTGCTGCCTGCTGAACTGAATACCTCACATTCTGTTTAAAACCACTTTATCTCACCAAGTTATTAAAGGAAGAACTTCAGTACTCAGTAATCAGGATGCACACGATAGCATTCATCAAGTTAATTTCATTTAATTACC
Source organism: Molothrus aeneus (assembly GCF_037042795.1). Lineage (NCBI taxonomy): Eukaryota > Metazoa > Chordata > Aves > Passeriformes > Icteridae > Molothrus > Molothrus aeneus. The sequence goes on from NC_089680.1 coordinate 2,998,001, forward strand.
CCAGTGGTTTTTAAAGCAGACTCTACCTATTTCTATGCACATGCATGTGTTAAAAATTAAAACAATAACAACAGAAACCAAAATCCTCAGTGGTGAATCTTCTTCATGTGAAAATTAATCAGGTTTATTTCATTGCCATGTATTTCTTCTCTAGTCTCAATTCCCTTGTGGGGAAACTGGATAATGCTACTGACTGCTGCAGATTTTTTCTGTAAAGTTTTCTCAGATAAACATGCATGTTTGTATGCACGTTTGTATGCATGATCCTATTTGGAAGGATCATTCAGGAGCATCCACTCAAAATGCAGGTCTTTGTACTTTAGCAATTTCTTTTTCTCTGATATTACAGAATGAAACACTCTTGTCTAAATCCATAGCAGATCTGATGGAAAGAACACAAAACAAAAAAAGGTCTAGAAAAGTCTAGATAGTTCCACAGAGCATAAGGAATTGGGTAACAGGCTCTTTCATAATACAACTTGTCAAACAGGGAAATATTCTGGAAAAACGAATTAAACATTCCACTAACTTTTAGGAAAAGGTGTTATTCTGTCAAGATTTATTCGAAGAACACAGTGCCCATTGCCTTAAAATGTGGAAAAGAGGAGTCTTGTATAAGTAGATGGAATGGGTCAATTAAATACCCTCTGTTTAATTCACCCTTCTAAACAGTCACACGAAAAATTGAAAAGATATTAGAAAAAGCAACACTGAAAAAGCAAAACCACCTCAGATTTAATCTTTCTTAACACATTGCACAGTCTTTTAGCAGTATAATCATTAAGGACTTTGAAAAATGTGAACAATTTCCTACAAAATGTGAATATTCCCTACACCTTTGGCTCAATAGCACTATGAATGAAAGATACTGTATTTTCAGGTCACTCGAGCTTTTCTCCCTGTATGGAACCCTGTCCAATGAACCCCCTGGTTCTGCACTTCACATTCTGGTTGAATTACTTTAGTCTATCAATCAGTATGACACATACACTAGAATGTCACCAGACACACCCTGTTGTCAAACAATAACTTTGTTGGCAGCTTGAAAAAAAGTACTCTAGCTTCATTATCCTCTTACAAGGTGTCTTGACACTAAATTTCCTTTATGACCTAGTGCCTAAGATCTAATTGCTTGGATTACATCATTAATAGTGATAATTTCCTTGTAAATACAAAAACTTAATTTTATTCTCCCTTATTAGAAGAAAAATAAAACAAAGGAAACCAAACAAAAAACCAATTTAGCATCATTTTGCTAGCCATTTGTCTAGCTTTTTAGTTGTAAATCCTCATTAGTGAGATGCCTGTAAATGACAGCTTGGGCACAAATACATCAATCCCTCCGCTACAGCCATCTCCACATTTCCATCCATGATATTTCAGAGAGTCACAGAACGGTTTGGGTTAGAAGGCACCTCAAAGTTCACCCTGTTCCACCTCTTTTACCACGGGCAGGGGCACCTTCCACTGTCCCAGGTTGCTCCCAACCCCATCCAACCTGGCCTTGGACACTTCCAGGGATCCAGGGGCAGCCACAGCTGTTTGGGCACCCTGGGCCAGGGCACCATCACTGTCTTAGTAAAGAACTTCCCTACATCTGATCTAAATCTCTCCTCTTTTGTTTTAAAACTGTTTCCCCTTCTCCCATCACCATCTGCCCATGTAAATGTTTTTCTCCAGACACCTTCAAGCAGCCTCTTTCAGCTCAGCACTGTAGCATTCCTGTAGGCTGCATTCAGGTTCTACCTCCCCCCATAAAGAGTGGACTTGGAAATCTGGGGGTGCTCTTTTCTGGCTGGGACAAGAGTTGAAAACATACAAACCCAAGCGATCCCAAGTGATAATGTCATCCAGATGTGTTTGCCTGATTTTTGTCTACTGTGGCCAGGAGACAGATATGGATGGATCCAAAGGAACCAAGGGGTAGATTTAAATATAACCAAAGTCATCCTGTTTTTCTGTCCATTGACTGTAGGTCCAGATGAACCACCCTTAGACAGCAAAAGTTGGACATATATTGTGTGCACAATAGTAAATATGCATAAAATATTTTCTTCTCCAGCCACGAGAAGTGGGTGAGCTAGGAAAGGTTAGATGGTTGCTTCAATAAAACAATTCCAGACATAATATAAAAACTGTATTTACCATATGCTAGAAGTCAAACACAAGGGTGGGCACTATTAAAACAGCTTATCACCAGAATAATGTATCAGATAATTTTTTTTCCTGCAAATCAAAAAAAGGTCACTGAGTTCTGTAGAAGGTTATAATTTAAGGTGTGAACTATACAAAGTCCAACTAAAGGTGCTGCTCATCTTTGCTGGACTGAGCACCTGTTGATTACACTCCTTGGAGCATATTACTTTATACAAATGCTGATGACAATGGACTCCAAATAGGTCTTCAGTGACTACTCTGCTATTTCCTTCTAACACATTCCTCACAGGAAGCTGAATCAAATAAGAACAACAAATTTTTTTTTTAAAAATTAAATTCACCAACAAAATTCACTGACTGGTGAAGAAAACTAAATTTACTAATTCATGGGAAAAATCACTTTAAAAAGGTACTGTAATATAATAACAATGAAACTACGTAAACGGTCAGAGAACATTTTTGAGATTTTGTTTTTTATGTAATCAGTCAGTTCCTCATGTAAGACTGAGGCTGCCTGTAAACAAATCCACACTTAGATTGGTGTGATTCAAAAGAAAAATTTGCAACAGCTGTTGTGTGAATAGCACCGTTCTGAGATTTGAGTTCCTAGGCTGATTGCAGGCGAACATCTGGAAAATTGAATTGAATCCAAATCTACTAAAAATTACTGTGCCTGTTAGTTTGTTGTGTTCACTTCAGGAAATGAGCAATTTCATCATAATTTAAGGAATTTCATTGCACAGTTGGTGGCATATACATTGAAAGAATGAAGTAATCTCTATTCCTCCGCTATGGAGAAAATAATCTTTACAAGAGAGGAAACTGTCCCACTTCCATCTCCAGACATGACTGTGAGATCCTTTCATGGAGTCTGGGCAACCAAATGAAACCTGGGTTAACTGAAAAGTGAACTTATTTATGTAGGTAGATACTGATTTATTTGGACCTTTAAAGCAGTGAACTGAGTCCTCCTTCTGAAGCTAAGGTGGGCTGAAGCCCAATCAGTGTACAAGGGACTGATTATTGGTCAAATTCAAGCACCATTTTTTTACATCATAGAGCAAGAGAAAAGTAACCTTTTGTTTTATTTTGAGATTTTTCTTTGCTTGGATAATTTTTTAAACCCATTGACCTCATTCAAAACATTAAATACTCAGACAACACATGGGACAGTAGGTGTTCACAAAGCTTGGTCTGAAAAAATTCCTAGTCATTGAGAAGGACGTCCCATTTTACTGGAGTTGCATCAGTGTCCTATCAAAAGTGAGAATAAATTTGCACTTTTTTTTTTCCAATTAAAAATGGAATTTTAAATGAAGTTTAAACAAAACTTTCATTTAGTGCATAACAATATCAACTTCAAAACAGTCCTCACAACAGGGGTATGAGCCAAAAAATGTTGAACTGTTCCATTTGCCCAGCTATAGACATTTCCCTGAAGATTTTGTGGAAGAAGGAAGGAAGGAAGGAAGTGGCAGAAGGAAGGAAGGAAGTGGTGGAAGGAAGTGGCGGAAGGAAGTGGCGGAAGTGGCGGAAGTGGCGGAAGTGGCGGAAGGAAGGAAGGAAGGAAGGAAGGAAGGAAGGAAGGAAGGAAGGAAGGAAGGAAGGAAGGAAGGAAGGATAAGAGAAAAAAAGAAAAAAGAAAAAATAAAAGGGAAGAAAAAAAAAGAAAAAAGAAAAAAGAAAAAAGATAAAGTCCTTGCTATTACAGCTTCAACTTAGATGACAGAAATAAAATGCTGGCCCCGAGATCTGCATGGAGTCATTCAAATGGCTTAATAACACAGGGGATAAATGACTATTATTATTATGAAACAGGAGACAGGGTTCTTTGGGACCGGGAACTGTGCAGCTCAGCTCCAACTGCTGTTCAACATTCAGAACTACCAACTTCATTTCCTCCTAGCACGTAATAAATAACACATCTACCCAACATAAAAGCATTTTTATAATAGCAGTAAAGGAACTGCAGAGAGTGTGATTATCATGAGCTAATAACACCCCATAGAAGATATGCAGCACAGCTTGGACATGACCTGGAAATGAGACAGCGGTTCAGGCGGCTGGTACCATACCTGACCAGACATCGTCCTCTTTGGACCACGCTATCCCAAAGTGTTACCACATTTTAATGTTCCCTCCCTCTGCTGTGGTGATTCACACAGAGTGAGCCCATTTATCATTGCTGGTTTCCTCTCTAAGCGATGGCTTCCAGCACAAGAGCTGAAAAGAATGCTGCTCTTTAATCCGCGGCGCTGTTTGTGCACCAGCTCTCGCTGCCTGTAGTATTTTCACAGCATCACACATCTCAAGGAAACAGAAGGGAAGCTCAGCTGGTCTCTTTTTAGTGATACTCTAGCTTTGCAGAGGTGATGACTGTACCCTCTAATGGGAGAGAAAGGGCTGCCTGGTGGTTAAAATATACAGCTGGCTATTAGCCAAATCGGATTTGCTCCGTACATTTGCATAGACTTGTGGGACTGGTGGCTCCATGCTTCACTCGTGCTGCCTGTGAAGTGGATCCCATCTCATTTTGTGGCATGTGTTTTACCAGGGGTCCCAGCACACATCCCAGTACTGATGTTTGAATACTTGCTTCTGGCAGGAGAAATTCTTCTGGGTGGGCGCTCCATGAGGTGCTCATGCATTGTCTCACAGGAGACATTTGCACATCCTGTGAGACAATGAAAACTCAGCCCAACAGCCCCACATCTGTCAACTCTGGGAGAGAATGAATGGGGACACTAGAACTATCCTTTAATAAAAGTGCATCCCTCAATTACAGCCTCACATAATTTCCCTCAGACAAATTTTAGCAGTGTATGAAAATCACATGAACTACATAATTTCAGATTTGAAAAGAGGCTGGGAAGGTTGTATTCCTATGGTTGAAGTACCCTTTAATTTTGTTCACCCTATAAATTATTTTATCTCCTCTATGATGGGTGTTTGATGACCAGAAAATAGCTGCAGTGATCCAGAGCAGTCTTGTCTGACAGGAGGTTTTAATCATCAGATGAGGTTTGGTATCCCTATAACCTCATGAATTCTTCTTAAGAGTGCTGTGGAGCAAGAAAACATTGGCAGCTTTAATCTTAAAGTTTTTCAGCCTTAAATTCAGTTTTTTTGGGGATTTTACCAGATTTTGGGGACATCCTGTATAATCTCATTATTGCAGATCTAAAATAATGCTGAGCAGAAGGCAGCAGCAGTCACAGAGGGAAAACCAGCCACACCTTGATGGAAAAAAAAGACAAGTCTGAGCTCTGATCCTTCTCAGCCATCTATGGCCAGCTAGCAGGAGAGCAGTGAAGGTCCATTTATTAATCATAAAAATATCCTTCATCTTGCTTGAGAGTTGGATTAAAACCTGGAAAAAGGGTGCTAAGTTGTTCAGAAATACCATCTCTTTTTAAAATCTTCTCACTAAAAGAAAATAAAATACAGGGTCTGGTTTGCACATTTGTTCCACTTGAATTAGGAAGTTTGATTTTCGAGGGAGAGAGGTGACTTAAATTACCTAAAGTGCCTGTCAATCTCATTCTCCTGAAAGTTACAATTGGGCCATTTTAGCACAATTTAAAAAATGGAGGGGTGCAATAAGCAATATATTTTCCTCATACCAAACTGTTTCTCATATTGTCTGTATGTATTTTACAGTTTTGAACTGGAGCAAGCTGAATGTACATCAAAAGGATAAAAAGTTAGTAATCTTTTCTTTTGATGTGATTACACATTATAGGGACTATTGGGATATCCATCAAAAAGAATAGTGAATTTTCTTAGAAAGAATGAAGAGACATAAGGCAAGGAAGAACTATGGTAAGCTGAGGACTCAGCTGAGCCTGAAAAGAAGCATGATATAATGTAAGAAATGAAAAAGAGGGAAAGAGAAAGGAAGTAAAATTATATAATTCAGAGGTGCAAGGCAATCCCAAACTCACTGCAGAGGGAACAGATTGTCAGTCCCTGAGGGAAGGAAGCAAAGGAAGCAACTATATGCAAATGAGCATGATCATTTATGCAAATTGTATTTACAATTGGTCACAGAATTTTTGTGGGCCCAGATGATTTCTGTGAGAAGCAAAACAGCAGGATCTGGGTTAAATTAATACACTAATCTTACTAATCTAGTCAGGGTTTTCATGGGTTTTTTTCCCCTCACAATATAGAGATGTAGGATACTGGATCAGGACAGATATTTATCAGGATGTTGTTTCCATAGTAGCTACAGCAGATGCTCAGAAGAGTGTAAAAAAAAAAAAGCCTGGGGTGTGTGAAAAGGGCATTGTGATCCCCCTGGGACAACTTTCCAGCAGTGAGAATTACAGGGAGTGCTGAACTGGAGGCCACAGATGGGCTGCTGTGTTTAATAGCAGCTCGATCTGTGGACTTCCATGCAAGTCTATTCTCTTCTTTGAACCTGTGGGTAATTTTTTATTTTCTGGAAAATTCTATGACAAAGCTTCACAGTTGAATGGGAAAACAACCCCAAACGAAACCAAAACCAAAACAAGAAAAAGAAACAAACAAGCAAACAAAAAACAAAAGCAAAGCAAAATAAACAAAAATAAAGCCCACCTTTTAAGGTTTCTGTCTAACCATTTCCTTTGGAGTCTTGGAGATATTGTACTGTGAAAAAGTGAATTATTTCCCCTCCTTATTTTCTTCACACCATTCCTCATTCTATAGATATCTGTTATATCCACCATAACAGTTTATTTTCATTTTGTAGTGGGTGTTTTATGCCTTTACTTGTCTTTGTCACCTCTCTATGTCTTCCAGTTCCACTATATCCTTTGCAAGACAATGTGATAGTATATTCTATTCAGAATACGTAAATGAAATACAGTGATATAAATCTTATTTGGAGCCATCAATGGATATGCATAGTTAGGGTTATTTTTCCACATGTACGTTACTTTGCATTTGTAGAAATTAAATTTTCCCAACCATTTTATTACCCAGTTAGACAGTACCTCAAGGTAATTCTGTGACTCTTTGCAGTCTGTATTAGATTTGACTGCCTTGTATAATTTTTAACACCTGCAAGTTCTGTTCCTTTTTCAGATTACATGTGGATACTGTGAAGAACAGTGGGCACAGTGTGGCTCATGGGGACACTGTCTGCTAAACTCTCCCCACTGCAAAACCAAATGATGTGCTCCCACTACATTTTTCCTTATCTCTTAATCACTCCTAAGAGAAGACATTTTCAACCCCTGATAATGTGCTCCACCACTGCCCTGGGCAGCCTGTGCCCAGGCTGGAAAATCTTTTTGTTGCTGAAATTTTTCCCAATATCCAGTCAAAACCTCTCCTGGAGGGATTTCAAAGATGTGTCAATCTGGGGGCATGGTTTAGTGGTGGACTTGGCAGTGTTGGGTGGACTCGACGACCTTAGAGGTCTTTTCCAACCCAAATGATTCTATGATCCTATGATTCCATGACTTCTGCTGCCCCCAACTAAAGTTAGTGAAGCTTGCCAACAGTTACCTTTTCATCCCATGGCCTTATTGTTTATTTATATGTACTTGTTAATGCATGAGATAATCCCTCTCACCCAAATGTAACTGGGTATTGACATTGGACAGAAATTGGTTGCCCCTAGAAGGTCTCTGAAGTTGTGCTGGTTTTCAACTGATAAAGGTCACAGTGTATTTGATACCTTGACACGAAATCAGCTTAAGTGAGGATGACTTTCAAGCCTCAAACTGCTCAAGCCTTCCAAGCCAGAAAACACATTTTCATACTTTCTGACAGTAAGAAGTGTTTAATATGGTGCTCCCTTTCTACCAGATCTGCAGGCTACCAGCAGTTTTCTGAGAAAGCTGAAACTGCACTGCAGGACGCACGAATTTGAGTTGGTCATGAGGAGATCCCACTGATTATCCCATTTGCAGGAGGGTCTGAGAACATGATCAGCTCTACCAGGCTTTGGGCACAGATGTCTTCACCTCAATCACAGCACAAGCTGATCCTCATATCTGCAATCAGTACCAAGAGTCCCAGTGATGCACAAGAAGCATATTTCTAGGTCTTGAACTCCTTAATACAGCTACCCACTTTACTTCTTGCACTGTTTTCACATTACTGTATTTAAAAAAGGATGCACCACACAGGCCTGCTTCCTCCTGATTTTCATCTAGATGGATAATTTTTCTCATTGAAAAACCAAAAACAAACAAGAAAAACCAAAAAGAAACCCCAATCTCTTATGGTAACAGTCACATGCTGGTGTAAGAGCAAGGAAAAAAAGATCAACATATATCCTTGGCTGTATTTTGCCCTCCCAGGAGAAAGAATGTATTAGATCTTTACCACATGATGAACAGAGAAACAGCACCATGTTGACTGAAGCTACTCTTGATTTACACCCGGGAGGAGAGCAAACAGCTGCTCACAGAGCTGGCAAGGAGAAAAGTAAAATGCAAAACTTTTGGAGCCGACAGCAGCAAGGCTTTGTTTCTGGTCAGCATCACCAGATAGTGACTGCTTCAGGCTGTGTTGTCCCCCTTTTGAAGGAAGCACAGAGAATCTGTCAGCTGCAACAAATCCCAGCCAGCTAAACAGAGCAGCAGCAGATCTTCTGGTCCCTCCCTTGGGTGGTTGCTGATCCATGAGTGCTGATTTTACCCCGGGTTAATTATGCCCATATTTCTGTATCCACCAGAAGTTCCTCATGTTTAATGTCTTGTCTAAATCTGGCTGTGCATATTTTCCTTGGTCTGTTCTGGTTGCCTTTGCATAGAAGGTGCTGCAGAATTCTCTTCTCTGCCTTTATCGTCTCAGGGGCCAGTTAAGTGACATTTGTGCATTCTCTTGTTTTGCAAGCACATATAATGCCTATACCAGGCTTATGGCAGCAGGGACATACAACCCTGCAGTGAAGACAAATAGAGTCAGTAAATGTTAGCTGAAAAAAAAAAACCTCACTAATGAAAAGTTTGACTAAAATTAGCAAAATCTGCTGTAGACAGAAGATGTTAGCTTTGGTTGAGCATATTCTGTGTTTAGGTTAAACAGTTACTTTCTTTGAAATTTCTGAAAAATCATGGTTGGGAGAGTATGGAGGTATAGGGGATGGGACAGGACTTCTCAGGTTTAGGATTTATAACTGCATTAGAACTAGTGGAGGATGAAACTGTTGTCCCCTCACATCTTCTACCCTCAAAATCTGGCAGTTTATATCCCTGGCAGCCTGTTTATTTTCCTTTTTTTGGGGCAAAATTCTGCTTGTCTCCTCTAGCTGGAAAGGATGGAAAGACAAAAGGTTGTGTGATGCCCATACCCAGATTAGAAAAGTGCTGTGGATAGTTTTTAATTCAATGATATTGTACTAATTTATCCTTTATTTTTTTGTCAATTATAAATGAACTCACGGTGGACATTTTAAAAGTGGGCTCCTAACTACCTGTCCTTTCCTTGTTCCAGCATAATCTGGAAAGGAAGTTCTCTGAGCAAGAAAACAAAATCTAGCATTGTGGTCTGTGGGTTTTACACATTTCTTAACATCATTAAGCTTGGCTTACTGCACTGGTTTCAATAAATTCATGGTAATGATGATGGCCTTTAAGTCTGGAATAACCCATGGAAGTAACAGAGCAATTTCTGTAGAGATGTCATTAGCAGAGCTTTATCAAGAACTCATTATGTTGTGGAAGCCTGTGGTGGGAGAATTCCACCCAAAAGAGCCAAGGGAGAGGTTCCAACAGCTCTGAAGGAAAACATCCAATGAGTGTGCTGCCAGCCATTGCATAAGAGCAGGGAAAGGAATTGTAAAAAGAGCTTTGCATTTCACTGGTGACTGTCAGAAGTGCGAGCTGGCTGAGATAGAGAAAGAATTTACTCAATTTCATAATTTACTTGTTAATAATTCATTAGCTATGACAGTGGCAATTAAGCCCCAGACTAGCTTTTCCTGTTCTTTCATCTCTCAGCCTGCAAAGATGGACTTTGGCTAATCCATTCCTTGAGATCTTCTATCTAATTTTCATTTCTCTTTTCTGCTTTCATCCACTGCAGCTCTATTTCTACTTCCAATTACATCCAATCCTTCACAGCTTCGTTTCCCAGCCACATACTATTATTGCTCTTCTATTTTCTGATGGGATCCTCCTTGCACCTTCCTGACATTATCACCCACTTTGTTGCAACAAGCCTAGCCTTTGCTCCATCATGGTCTTAATTGGCTTTTGACCTTCCCATAGCACTCTGCCCTGCCTGTTTGTAAGCCTGGTCTCTTCCAGCTTTCACATTCTGTGTTTCCTTTTCTTCAGTTGTTTTACTTAAAATATTGCCTTCTTGGAATCCCTGCTTCTCAGCTTAATCAAGGTTATTTTTTTTTTTCTGTGTCCCTGTAGATGGCATCCATTCCACCTCTCCTTTTCCAAGCTAAAAGAGAGCATTGTACTGTAAGGAAATGTAGTGTGTTTGCTGTGCTGCATTTTGGAGAATTTGTGTGATAGTCAGTACTGAGGTCTCAGACTAAAATCAGTTAATTTAGCTTAATACACAGCATTCTCTCAGAAGAGGATAATGTAACTTGCTGAAAGCATCAGTAAAACAAGGGAAACCAAGAGTGTAAAATATCTCTCAGCATTTTTCTGAAACTCAGAAATAATACATGGATATCTTGCACACCATTTGTTTTTTTCTTCTGTTTTCATTACTTACATGCAGACATGAAAGCTAATTTCATCTTTGCCATGCTTTTTCTGTGTCTCTTCATAACCAGAAATACAAACAAGTTGTAGTTCTTCCCTTGACTGGATCACACAGAAAACACCTTGGGTGTTATACCCAGCACCAGTGACACAGAGATATATTTATTTATAACAGAGTTTTCTCTGACAGTGGGGAAAAAAAATAACACTTTCTCCTACTTCAAGCAAAACTGGACAATAACAGGTTCAGGAACTGCCTATTCTAATTTTCCAGGACAGGATCTTCCTGTCTGGGTATTTATACAGCATCTACCACTGTGGTATCTAATCCCCCTATTGATTTATTAAAGTACATTCATAAAGCACTCTGTATTTTTTTCCTTTCTCTGTTGTTTTATGTGGTGTTATTGTGGGAAAGAGAGGTCAATGGAAGAATGTTTTACATTTTGTTCTGAAACTGCTGAGGTTTACAGTCACTCTGATGTGTTCCAGAAGCAACTCTCACAATGTGCACCAGTAGCAAAAACACTTTTGTCTCCTTCTTTCCTGAGTTTCCTTCTGGATTTTTGTGAGGAGTGAAGCTTCCCTCTGCTATCTCTCTGATAACGTGGATAAAGAAATATGGAATTTTTGGAAACTGAGGAGAAAATTCTTGATTTTGTGTAATAAGTCAGCAGGGTCAGCTCAAATACAAGTTTATTTCCAGCTTTTCTGGAGACAGATTGCTCTGTTTTCCATCAGGGTATGTTTTACTTTTCTTCTTTTGTTTCAGTTTTATTTTTTTGTTTTGTTTTGTTTTGGTTTGGTTTTGTTTTTGTTTTGTTTTGGTGTTTTTAGTTTTTTTTTGTTTGGTTGTTTTTGTTTTTTATTTTATGCTTGATAGACATTTGTCTACCTAAGTTTGATGCAGTCACCTGTCAGGAGGTGTGGGGCTGGGTAGGCATGTGTGTCACTATTTGGAGATGCAGCCAGATCTCACAAAATGAAGGGCAGTAGTAATGTGGATGACCTTGAGACATTTTGGATGGACGGATGGATGGATGCATGAGTGGATGAATGGATGAGTGAGTGGATGGGTGGATGATGGATGGATGAGTGAGTGGATGAGTGAGTGGATGGATGGATGGATGGATGGATGGATGGATGGATGGATGGAAGGATGGATGATGGATGGATGATAGATGGATGGATGGATGGATGGATGGATGGATGGATGGATGGATGATGGATGGATGGATGAGTGGATGGATGGATGGATGGATGGATGGATGGATGGATGGATGATGGATGGATGGATGGATGGATGGATGAGTGGATGGAGGGATGGATGATGGATGGATGGATGAAGGATGGATGGATGGATGGATGGATGGATGGATGGATGGATGGATGGATGATGAGTGGATGGATGGATGGATGATGAGTGGATGGATGGATGAGTGGATGGATGAGTGGATGGATGGTGGATGGATGGATGGACGGACGGACGGATGGATGGATGGATGGATGGATGGATGGATGGATGAGTGGATGGATGAGTGGATGGATGAGTGGATGGATGGGGGATGGATGGATGGATGGATGGATGGATGGATGGATGGATGGACGGATGGATGGATGATGGATGATGGATGGATGGATGGATGGAAGGATGGATGATGGAGATGGATGGATGGATGGATGGATGGATGGATGGATGGATGGATGGATGGATGGAAGGATGGATGATGGAGATGGATGGATGGATGGATGGATGGATGGATGGATGGATGGATGGATGGATGGATGGATGGATGGATGGATGGATGGATGAGTCGATGGATGAGTGGATGGATGGATGGATGGATGGATGGATGGATGGATGAGTCGATGGATGAGTGGATGGATGGGTGGATGATGGATGGATGGATGGATGGATGGACGGATGGATGGATGGATGGGGGATGGATGGATGGATGGATGGACGGATGGGTGGATGAGTGGATGGATGAGTGGATGGATGGATGGATGGGTGGATGAGTGGATGGATGGGTGGATGGATGGGTGGATGGATGGATGGATGGACGGATGGATGGATGGATGAGAGGATGGATGAGTGGATGGATGGGTGGATGATGGATGGATGGATGGATGGATGGATGGATGGATGGATGGATGGATGGATGGATGGATGGATGGACGGATGGGTGGATGAGTGGATGGATGAGTGGATGGATGGATGGATGGATGGATGGATGGGTGGATGAGTGGATGGATGGGTGGATGGATGGGTGGATGGATGGATGGATGGACGGATGGATGGATGGATGGATGGAGGATGAGTGGATGGATGAGTGGATGGATGAGTGGATGGGTGGTGGATGGATGGATGGATGGACGGATGGATGGATGGATGATGGATGGATGGATATCAAGTCTGATGTTTTTCAGCACCATTGCTAATAGAAACTCCAACCACTACACCACCACTCCAAAAATCTGCAGTAAAATCCAGACCCTGCCTGGCTCTGCAATAAGGGATTCCTGTCCATGATGTGCCACAGGAAGAGGAAAAATTTATCAATGGCACAACCGTTTTCTGCAGTCATTCCTATCTGTCCTCAGAACCTCTGGAGTCCTGACTGACTGGTAAACTCTCTGCCATGCTGGTAAGGATGGGAGAGGATGGGGAATCTGTAGGGAAGGATTGTCACTGCTGGGCAGAGCTGGTTAATGTAGCATTGCAGAAGGGTTCTGGGATATGCATGTGGACAAGATAACACAAGGCTACTTATGTAGACAGAAGCAGCACTCAGAATATTCTAGGCCATCCAGAATACATTTGCCTGGGACTTCCATACATAAAAACCAGAGGAAACCAGTGATATTTGAAAACAATAAATATCTTTTGGGCATTTTAAAACAAATTCAAATTAAATTGGTACCTGAAAAACCCAATATGTTGCAAATTAAAACCTCCACAAGCAAAGACTATGAGACTATGCCATCCTTTTTTTTTTTTTTTTTAATTAATATGTATTAAGTGCAGCCAGCACTTGTTCATCACTGTGCTGTGCTGATACTGGAACAGACATAAATATAATCAAATCCAGGTTTCTTTTTTTCTCTCCCCTTAATTTCCATTCTGACCATCGCATTTTAATTCAGTCCATATGAATGAAGTTCAGACATTAATTTTATATAACCTGATCTGTGCCACAGAATAAATAATACAGTATTTGTTGCCAAATTAGAACACTCTAACTGAAATAGATATGTGCATTTAGTGAAGCCAAGCCATAATTTGCTTGAACCAATATTAGCAAGGCAGCCAACATATGGGATTTTAAACCCAAAGTACATTTGTAGATGAGCTTTTATAATGCAAATAGATATACACTTTTCCAAAGCAGTGTATATTCAATAAAACCCACCAGCTTCCTGAGTGTCAGCTGACACAGCAGCGGATAACATGCTATCTTTCCACTTTTCAATTTCATCTTTATTGAACATTTTTCTATATTTGTTTAGTTTGATTTATTTTGTTTCTGATAGAAACACTTTCAAAAGCAGAATTCTTGCCTGTGATTCCAGGCAAACTCTTGCCTGCAATTTCTAAGCAGCAGTAGTCCAATGTTATAAATTAATCTGGAAAGAAAGGCAACTTTCCAATATATACCTGTAATTATTTTGCAGTCCTCTAGGTCTTTGACATCTGTGTATTCTGAAATAGTCATGGAATGGGACCACCCAAAGGAAAAGCTTTTAGAAAGGAGGTGCTGAGACATTTCTATCTGGTTGGTCTGAATGTATTAACTTATTCTGAGCACTGATCTGTACAATCAAAATTGTTATTATATTAGTTGAATATACTAATCCAGAAAAGTGCTTCTATCACTTACATTTTCAGCTGTTCAAAAGAGAGTTGTATTCATGCATCCTCTGCAGGTTCTGCTACTAGATGAAAAAATTTGAAACTGCTTTGGTGAGGTTCACCAACACCAGGAATCTTTGCTTGATGGTAATATTGGAGGAGGTGAGAATTAAAGACAGTGATAATAAACTGTCTAACTGTGTGGCTGCACAGTGAAATTGCTTCCTAGATCCAGGTGTGTAAATAGCCAGCTCTCCCTTCATACGTATCACTGAGCCTGCAAAACCTGATCATTGTGCTTGAACAGACCTTTTGAGTTTCAGGCTTCTGGATGATTAATATCAGACTAAAATAAACACAGAGCGTGGGCCACCAAAGCCTTGGGCTGCTTGTGCTTCAGGACATCCCCCAAAAGTTGAGAGAAGGAAAATGTGAAGCCTCCAGCCTCCAACCAGCCTTGGCTCTTCCTCCAGATTTTGATGCCTGGCACGTGTCACAGCAGAGGTGGCTCATGGATAGAAGAAACCCAACCAAGCTGAGCAGCCAGAGATGTATTCCAGCTAAACTACATTACAGTTTTGCCTCACTTTTGAATGATGGGAAGAATTTCTAGGGTGTAAAATCTGCTGGAGTCTCTCATTAATTTTGCTGTACAGAAATGCTGAAGAGGTTTTTTAACTTTAATTTTGACATAATAAAATAAAAGTTTGTTGCAGGTGACCTTGGTGCAGTTGCAAGATTATTGCCTGGCTTTGCAGAGTTTGTTTGGAGGTAACTGCTGCTTTGACAATAAATAAATCAGTACAATTATACACGCAGAAAGGTGAGGAGAGACTCTGTTGCTATAGGACAAGGCGTAATGGTTTTCACCTAAAGGAGAGTAGAATTAGGTTGGATTTTTACAATGAGGGTGGTGAAATGCTGGCAGAGCTTGCACAGAGAGGTAGAGGATATCCCATCCCTGAAAGCATGGAAGACCATTTTTTACAGGGCTCTGAACAACCTGATCCAGTTGAACGTGTCCCTGCTCATTGCAGGGGGATTGAACTAAATGGTCTTTAATGTCCCTTCCAATCCCACCTGTGATTCCATTATTCAATTAAACTCCATCATGAATCTCTTCATCCATGTTCTCAAAGGATATTTATATGCTGTTCTACCACTTGAATTTTCCCATCATAATAATTGTTTTTACCCAAAACAACAATGTACTTAGAGTACTGGGAGTTTTAATTGTACCCATCACAAGCTTAAACTGAGCACTGAACTGGAAACAGCACAGAAGATCATTCCTTTATCTTTCATCTGTCCTTCATGGAAATCAGGCCAGTTACCAAACCATACATGTTTGAATTGATGATCCTCTGACCTACTTTCACATCTCTGCTCAACCAATGTCTACGTCTAAACCTAAATATCTTAATTCCTACTGTAATCAGTGGAGGCAGCCAGTATGGATAATATGGCTTAGAGATGCAGAATCACAGAACTTCTTTTAATGCAGGTGATCTTATCTTGTTTTATGATGAGAGGAGCCACATTTTCTTGACCATTAATTTCCATCTCACAGTGTTACTGAGAAATGAGACGAGTAAGGCAGGATAATCAGTACACTTGATTGGAAAAGTTAGGTGAAATCCAGACCTCATGGAAGATTCAGGTGAAATTCATGCTGATTTTTGTTCCCAGACAGTCCTTAGATCTCAGGAAGCATCGGCCCTCTGACTGTTCCTGCTCAGCAATAATGCACTGACACTGCTGGGACTGTGCCAGTATCCTCACTTCAGGGTTTGGCCCTGAATTGCCCATTTATGGCAAGAGGACAAGCAGTAATAGTGCAGACCCACATTAAAGAAGGACATTTGTTTCCTACGAAATCAGTTAACAGACACAAAACCCACTTGAAATTAATAGAAACTAATTGAAAGTAATGGAGAATTACCTGAAAATGTAGCACAAGATGAAATTAATTGAAGATAATTGATAGTGACTGGAATTAATAAAAAATTGAAACAAATTGGGCTTAATTGAAATTTATTGAAAATGAATTAAACTCAATAACTCAAAACCTATTAAATTTAATAGAATCTAATTCATATTAAATTTATGCAATGTTTAATAGTAACATAACATTCTTAAAAGGGATTTTTATTGGATGTTTTATTTGTATAATACTTTTCTAATATAAGGGTAAGAATACATTTTAATGGGAAAAAAAATGATGCAGAGCATAGAAACTTCAGACTCTTTTTGGAATAGTATGGGAATAGTGTGTGATACTGATAACAGAAGTTCCTGACAGGATTTAGTAGGATTAAAATAAAGTCTTATGGATTTTATCTCATGGTTGAGACTTTTGTTAGAGTTTAATGAGAACATTCTACCCATTAAGATGTTGGCTTTGATTTGATAAATAACTTTTTGACCAGATATGGAATCCAGCATCTGCTTTGTGAGTGTACTGTGAAAATCCTTATTTGTTTTCTTTAGTGATGAAACATTTTAAGTCTTATGAACTTGCTTACAGATTTCCTTCTGTGATATCACCAGTGTTTTTACTAACTATTTCCATGTCCCTCGAAGTTTGACAGCTGAAAGAACTAAACACTTTCTTACATAATGCCATTAATAGATATATTCATCTCAGTGTTTGAATTATACTTTTTGTGGACGTGTCCTTTTGCTTTAACATTCAGAAAGCTGAAGGAAAATGTGAATTTTTTTTTACTGAACTGGCACCGAGATCCCATTATTTCAAGAATGCAAAAGACAAAGAAACTAGAAAAAAATAGTAAAAAAAAAAAAACAAAAACAAAAAAAAGGTAAAAAACAAAACAAAACAAAACAAAACAAAAAAAAACCAAAAAAAAAAAAACCAAAAAAAACCCCAAGTCCAGAACATAACATATGCTGAGTATATCTCAGACTAATAAAAAATCTCAAGGTATTTCTAACGGTTCTATTTCTAATTAAGAAATATAATTGCTAATAATATATAAATTTACTTGGAAGACCAATATCTCTTAGGAAACCTGGAAAAGCAGATGCTGCTTTTGAAAAACAAACATATGTCCCTGTTATAGTAAAAAAGAAACAAAAAATACTGATAGGTATTTTATAAATATTTATAAATGCTTAACAGAGGCCTGGAAATATTGGTGGTGGGAAACAAATCCAGATTTCCTATTTTCACCTGTGGAAATCTCTACTGTTGGTACATATCTGCCAATTTGCTGGAAAAGTTAGGCAAAACTAGCAGCAGTCCTTTACTTCATCTTTCCTTGTGGCAGGTACACAACTCACAATGTTTAATCCTAGTTTTTGGAGGCAAACAAGTTGGTATTCAACTGACAGACTAGGACGCAGAAAGGCTGAATATAGGTTTTCACAAACATGCTTCTGGCATCACTTCCACTGTGTTGAACTCTAGATGTACCGGCTAGGTCTCCACATTGGAGATCTAGCCAGTACAGCCAAAGGAGGCATTCAGCTGACTAAATGAAGATGGTTGCCTTTACATCAGGATCTACAGGATACTTTTAGTCAGCTGGAGGTCGCTCAGGATGCCTTAGGAATCTCAGAGAGTATTCAGTTTTTGTGCCGGAGCAGCTGACTCATGTCCCTGTCCGCAATGGCAATGCTCGCACTGAGGTCACATTTAGCTATCTACATGCCAATCTCTAAACTTATGTACTTTAACCAACAGGTTGAATCATACCACTAGCTGAACATGGTCATTAAAATCAGATTAGAGAGTACTCTGTGCACTCCAGAAAGAATTTTGTTTTGGGAAATATGTTTGTTTATGCTAAAGCGTAGGGATGATTTCTGACAAGAAGGACAAATGAAGAAAAAAAAAAAGAAGAAGAACAACTTGGGAGAACTGAGGAAAAAAAGAAGAAACATAAAAAAGGAGCAAAGAAAAATTGGAGACTGAAGAAGGATAAACAAAAGAAGATAGAAGAAATGAGAGCTGGATGAACAGACACTCTACAAATGCCACCCTGTCTGTACAAAACAGGTTTCATGTGTTCCCCGACAAATTCCCAAGAATTTGCTGTGACATCTCTAACTGGTTGTGTATTGTGCTAGAGGTCTTATGCTAGCAGGAACCAGACAAAACTGCCTTCACATTAAAGCTCCCAAAGCATAAATAGCTTTAGTAGCAGTTGTCAGGGAAGTTCTGATGGGAAACAAAGCACATTGTGAAGCTCTGGAGAGTACCGTGAAATGCACCTCAGGAATGAAACCTGAAACTAAAATCCATCTATCCCCATTTGTCACTGTGAGTAAGTTAATGGCCTGCTCTGCCCTATGCAGTATAGGAGACAAAGCTTCTTTGATTTACTGATTATTTGAGTAATGTTTGAGCCACATGCACTGCTAGGTAACACTGTGTATTCTCCCTGCCCCCTACAGCCTATTTACCCACTTCTGGCTTCCTGCTGAGACACGATTTTCTTTGATTAAGAACTTCAGTTTAATTGCAAAATGGAAACATCAACATGAGACATGTAATCCTTTTGAGCTGAGAAAAAAAAAGCACCAAGTAACTTTTGGGTGGGAAAGGGTACTTAAATTTATTTCCATGTCCTGTGTTCAACTAGAAGCATGTAGTATGGCAGAGGATGCGAAAATAAATCTAATCCTTTGAGTATTTAGATTGGTCTGTGTAACCTCTTGCAGTGCTGCACTGCCTTCCCACTCCACAGCCTGTGTTTATCTTCTGATCTTTTCCTCCTGGAGAGAGTTTGGGAACATAATTTTGTTAATTCCCATCAACAGATGTTGGATCCTCTCTCAACATACATAAATGTTGCCTATCTTGTTGCCCATCAGATTAGTCACTGGCTTAAACTTTTTTAGGCCTTCCATGAAATAAAAAATTTCTAAAAAGCAGTGAATGGAGGATAATTGAATGGACTTCTGAATATAACACACATCAGAGATCTGGCTAATTAGAATTTGCACAAAAACAAGGCAAACAGTCTGAAAACAATATTAAACCAGATTCTGCTGACAGAAATGTTTTGTTTCCCCTCTTGCATCCTGTGAAGAGAAAGATAATAAAACTTATAGCAGGTTTATCAGATCACAGAATCACAGGTTTGGGTTGGAAGGGACCTTGAAGTTCATCTCATTCCAACACCTTGCCATGGGCAGGGACACCTTCCACTAGACCAGGTTTCTCCAAACCCCATCCAACCTGCCCCCACGGATGGGGCAGCCACAGCTTCTCTGGGCAACCTGTGCCAGGGCCTCACCACCCTCACAGCTGAAATTTTCTTCCAAATATCTCTTGTAAACCAGCCCTCCCTCAGGTTAAGACCATTCCCCATTGCCTGTCCCTCCCCAGCTCTCCTGCAGCCCCTTGAGGCCCTGGCAGGGGCTCTGAGGTGTCCCTGGAGCTTCTCTTGTGCAGCTCAACAGCCCCAGCTGTGCCAGGCTGGCTCCAGAGCAGAGGGGCTCCAGCCCTGGAGCATCTTTTGGATTTCCTCTGGACTTGCTCCAGCAGCTCCATGTTCTTCTGGTTTTGGGGGCCCCAGAACTGGAGGCAGCTCTGGAGATGGGATTCTTATGGAGTCGAGCAGAGGAGCAGACTCCTCTTCCTTTAACTGCTTCCCACACTCCCTTGGGTGCAGCTCAAGACAAGGTTGGTTTGTAGGATTCCATTAGCAGACCTATAAGAACATTTAGGAGAAGGGAGAAACCTTGACATAAGAATCGTGAATGTGCTAAATCACCTGGAAACATAAATTGCAACAGTTTTGTGAGCCATAAAAGCATGTTGCATATTAATTGTATTTCTCAGTACAGTCTGATTTTTTACCAAATGGCTTTAATTGGCCAAGGAAATGTCTGAGGAGATTGGTCAGCTTCTGTGATTAGCGCTGCTCACTCAAAATTGCTGTTTAGATATTCTGAACTGTCACATTGCATCCTAGCGTGAAAATACACTTTTGCCCTTTCCCATAAATCTGGAATTACATTATATGACAGCTCAACATTATTCAGTATCAGCTTCTTCCTCCTTGTTCTTCTTTTCCTTGAATTTATTTATTTATATCCTGATAATAACTTCCTTGGGGGCATTGTATAGGCAAGGCATGTATTTTGACCTCCTCCTCTCCCCAGGAGTGCAATTGCCTTGTGGTAATTATAAGATGTCGTCTGTTATTATGAAGGTGTCTTATTGCTCAAACACATCAGGGATATCTGATAATGTAATTACTTCACCTTATAAAGCTGTTATAAATCATGCATGGGGAACACTTTTTTCATATTAAAATCTGTCTGAAGAATTATCACACTGCATGGAATGGGGACATCATGGCATAGCTAGCACTGTGTTTTGTAGGCCCATGTTAGGCAACGGCAGTATTAAAATATTTAACAAGAAAAATTAAAGAAAACACATTTAGAAAGCATGGCTTCTTTATAAAGGTTTAGGAGAACAGATTATCATCTAAATGGGCATATTCCAGGTGGTGCATGGAGGCATGAATAACTTCCGTGGATTTGTGTTTTTCTTTCTTTTTTCCTTGACTTTTCTCCTTCTTCCTCTAACTTCCCAGCTTCTCTGAGTGCAGTATAATTGTTATAAAAGCAAATCAATAAGCACTTGAAACATTGGCCATCATACAAAGAATTGTGCTTCTATTGGCCATCACTTTAATAACATCTAATGATTATTTCTCCCTCTTTCAGCTTCTGAGGTTTCCCGGCACTTTATTGATTAGAGCCCATGACAGAGTTCAGATTATAATTAAAAATCATCAATGAGAAAACAGAATGCAGTTCTACTTAGCAATCAACTGAACAGATAATCACTAGGTAAGGTGATGTGACCACAAAATATTTCCAATAGATCCAGGTAGAAAATAATTGAAAATCACTTGATGGGTCACAATTCAGAAGAGCTTCACTGAATCTCAGATAAAGGCTTTTGTGTCCTAAGTAAATATAAAGTGTTAAATAGGTAAGTACACTAAGTAAATAGGTAGCTCTAAATCAAATCCTCTCACAACCATGGTTCTTGAGTAGTAAAATGATGGAATGGTTTAATTTGGAAGGTACCTTAAAACTCATCCCATTCCACCCTCTGCCATGGGCAGGGTCACTTTCTGCTATCCCAGGTTGCTCCAAACCCTGTGCAGCCTCACCTTAGATAATTTCAGGTATGGACCAGTCACAGCTTCTCTGTGCCACATTTTTTCCCAATATTTAAGCTATATTTCTCCTCTTTCAGTTTAATCCCTTTAGTCCTTGTCCTGTCACTACAATTCCTGATAAAGAATCCCTGTCCAGCTTCCCTGCAGCCCCCTCCAGATACTGGAAGGTGCTGTGAGTTCTCCACTTTCCTTCTCTTCTCTAGGCTGAACAGCCCCAACTTCCTCATCCTGTCTTCAGAGAGGAGGTGGTCCCATCCTCTTATTAAATTCACGACCTCCTCAACAAGGCTTGCTCCAACAATTCCATGTCCTTCTCCCATTGGGGGCACCAGATCAGGACTCCAGGTGGGGTTTCCAAGGAGCAAAGTGGGAAAATTGTCTCCTCATACTAGCTGTCCATACTCCTTTGGATGCAGCCCAGGATACATTTGGCTTTCTGGGCTCTGAGAGCACGCAGCTGGCTCATGAGTTTTTCATCAAGCATTATCCACAAGTTTTTCTCTGAAGGGCTGTGCTCAATTAACTGCGACTGTGGAGGACCAAGTTTTGAGATTTTTGGCTCAAGGGTGGCATTATACCTCTCCAGGATTTGGTCAAAAAATGCAAGACTAGATCTATTAATTTAAGAGGAAAGGACATAAAGCACTAAAACCAGGGAGAGAATTTCCTTTGGATGCTCCTGGCAGTGTGGGTATGCTTCTGGAATTCTGACCTTGAGGGCAGCCCAGCATTCTCTTATTATCTGTACTCAGTTTGCATGTTACAGAAGAAGGAGCTGTTTTCAGGAAGGGGCAAAGTGGAATGTCTCCTATGAAATTCTCCTGTGGAGCTAGGATCAAGTCAGGGGAGACCAGGAAGAAAACTTACAAGCCTGTGGTTGGATAAGGAGGACAAGAATAAGCATCAGTTCAAGTACCTGGATTTGAAACATAAACACCTCAGAAAGGTTCTGACCGAATTGAGCTACAAATTTAGTTGGTAAACTGATATTTACACCACTAAGCATATGGAAGCAATCTAATTTAATGAAAAGGAGTAGATAAAGAGTCTAGAGACTTGAACTCTTTCACACCTGCTGCTTTATGATCTTTTTTCCTCTACCCATTACCTTTTTCCACAGTAAGTACCCACATCTGAAAGTTAAATCCTGGGTACCACAGTGTGTACTAGATGTTTTATACCAAACAGTTATTTTTCTTACCTGTATTTCAAAGACTGCACTTTAAGAGCTGGAAGCCCTAAGTATTGTCCACCCTTTTATCCAGCATTCCACACAAACTGATTCATAAGGTGCACTGGGAATTGCTGAATGGCTTCAGCTTTGTCATAATATGCCAAAAATCTCATCTATAATTCCTTCCGGTTGTTAAACTTGCATCAAGCTAAATCGTTAAACAAATATGAGGGAAGATGGTGCTTTTAATTTTATGGCCTGCCTGTAGTACTCTATGTCCTCTCCAGCTCAGAGGATATTCTAGGTAAATCTGTGGAATGGAACTGAGGGAATCCCATCTTTCTCACAATACATCCAATCCCTCTGGGAAATCATGCTGGGTGCCTTTATGTGAATCACTCTTCAAACCAGTCACTTTGCTGTGGGTCTACTTTGTGCTTCATCTTAAAAACTGAACAAGATGTTTTCTTAAAAGGTAGGACAGTTATCTTTTATTGTGAGGAAATTTAATATATGTGACTCACTGTCAGTCTTCATATACTCTTTTTTGAGCTTGCATTAATTATTAAAACACTCATTTTCAGGCACATTAAAAGAAGTCAGTAGCCCACTTAATTTTAACCTACTTTGTCCTTGCTGTTTACTATGCATTTTCTGGAATCTGACTTGATAACATTTTCAACATCCTTTTTTATTTCTACCTTTGGTGTGTTCAACGTGGAATGCCACAGCCAGGAGCCATCCTGTGCCATCATCCCAGCAGCAAAGTCTCCCTGACCTTCTAGGAGTCTCTACATGTTCAGTCTGTGAAAGGTTACTCTCCATCATTATCCTGTTCATCAATAAATGGATGAAAAATGTCCATGTAATGCAGACCTTACAGTAGGATACTTAGGCCTTCAATTGCTATTTGTATATTAAAAAGGTGCACTTAGTGTCTCTTTTCTCAGTTTCTGCATGATCATGTGCTCACTTTTTTTTTTCTAGTTTAGACTGATTAACACAGAAATAGGTATGAGGAACAATTTTTTTTTCCTTTCTACAGCAGCCTTCTGGAAGTGCTTCACTGAGAAATTTCTAGTCCTGGAAACTGGCATGTGTGCACATCTGGGCTTGAAATCTGCCTTCAGGGGCCTTCTCTTTGTCCAGGCACATGCTAAAAAGAGTAACGTGCAAGACCTTCATCTCAAATGGTTGCTGCACTCTGCTGGTCGTCCCTGACATGCCACAGAAAGCTTGTGTTTAATTGGAAAGTAAGACAGTAAGGATACGTGTGCAAATGCAAATGTGGGAATAAGCAGCACTTGTTCTTTCCCATATATATTACCATGAAACATCAGTATCAAGTGAAAATTTGCTGTGACAGTATGGGTCTGAATCTGTGAGTCCATCTGATAATGTTATACCTCCTGTCCCATGGGGATAGAAGGGGTGCCCAGTAAGCAATGCTTCAGACAGCCCATCACACTTGCATCTATTCAAGATGAAATCACGGGCAGTGTCAGGAGAGGAGCACTCAGTGTGTGACCATTTGGGGAGCTGATCACAGAATCCCAGAACGGGCAAGGCTGGAAGGGACCCCAGTGGGGTCATCTGGTCCCACCTCCCTGCTCCAGCAGGGCCATCCCAGAGCACAGGGCACAGGATTGTGTCCAGATGGTTCTGGAATATCCCCAGTGAGGGAGACTCCATCCCCTCTCTGCACAATCTGTCCCAGTGCTCGGTCACTGCCCAGAACAGAAGTTCTGCCTCATATCCAGGGGGAATTTCCTGGACAAAATTTTTCACCATTTCCTCCTCTTCTCTTGCTGGGCACGATGGAGAAGAAGAGTCAGCAGAGTGGTCTCATAGGAGAAACTACCCCCTTGTTTATATATCAGAAAAGATGGAAACACTCTAAGAGGAGAAAACATGAAACAAAACAACCCAACACCCAGTCTCTCATTTATTTTACCAGAATAAATTCTAGCTTAATAGCTCCCACATTAGACACCTCCACATTTCTTCAGGTAATATTTGGGTGTTTGGAAAATTCTCCTTTTAGCTGAATCCGTGTCCTACCTCTTATGTTACAGCTCAAGCTAGGAAATACCAATTGCACGCACTTCATTGTACTTTTATTTTTTTGCGGCAAAGCTACACTTGACTGATGCAGAATTTTACCAATAGCTGACACAGTGCTATCAATTAACATTTACTGTGTCTATAGGCTCCTGCTGAGTTTAACATGTTGGCTGATATGTTTGCTGTGGAGCCACTTGTCTCCAATTTGAATGCATGTTGAGAGGAAAAAGTTAGAGCATAATGGGTCAGCAGTTGGTATTCCTCAACAGGCTTCAAAATGCTGAGCAGATTTAAGGCTGAACTATCCCTTGTTAATATTGTGTAGCCTTACACAGTGATAGTAAACAACTGTGGTCCACTGTCTACACTGCTGGCTTTTCTAAAGGGGGCATTTTCCATCTATCTGCTCTTCCTGTGCTCTGAGAAGGTCAGGTGTGGTCCTGGTCCAGTCCAAAATGAACAAAGATGCACTATTCTGCAGTAAAACTGAAGTGATGAGAAAAGCTAGACAGACACCAAGGAGGACAGCTGATTGCCAATATCCTTCATCATTGCCTTGGGACTTGCTTTGTGTTCATATTTCCACTCCCAAAATTCTGCTGCACACATGCGAGAATAGTGCTTTGTCTCTTTTTATCTAGAAACGGTGTTTTTCACTTTCCAGGTCAGACCAGACCCATGTTGGTTTTACTAACACTGAGAGAGGTCTTTATGAGACAGTACAAAGCTGCGATTGCAAAGTCATGGGAAACATAGAAAATATTGCTGTATGCAAGTGTCTCTCTGGGCTGTGAGACACCTCAAGAGATGCTTGCAGCACATAGTCCTGTGCTTGCAGAGTTTTCACGTGAGGGCAAATCAGCAGGATTTTTAGGTGTGGCCTTTGGTTTAAAGCAGTTTTATTTACCCCTTTAACAACATAACACACTTCCTTTGTATGTGTGTTCTCACTGGTGATTCCAGAATGCCTCTGAGGTGTGGCACTTGCTGATACATTCATAAAATTACAGAATCATACAAAGAGGTTGGAAGGGACCTCTAAAGGTTATCCACTCCATCCTCCATTGAGCAGGGACATTTTCAACATTGGTCCTCTTGTGTCATGGCCAAGCTCTGATCAGTTTGTTCCCTCTTGGATTGCTCTAGTCAACAGCTTGATCCTTCCCAGATGAGTCTTATCCCTCTGAAGGAGTGAGGACAGTCACTATTTCCTGCACTGTTCACTAAATGTCCATAGGAGTGCCAATATTCTCTGTTAAAAACTCAATTAGTAGCTGCAAGTCAAGGACAAAGAGAGTACATGGAGACAGGAGTCAGGACAGAGTCTACAAGTTTCATCCTGAAAATGTGCCTAGCCTGGAGTCCATGGGACTTGACAAGAAACTGCTCACACAAATTTCTGTGTGGCAAGAAACGGGATTGACAAGAACATCCTGACCACACTGCTTAGTTAGAAAATCTGCAGCTCACCTTCTTTAGAGTCTCTTTTTCTGTTATTATTATCTGGATGGTGGAAAGGATTGAAGATCTACAACGCAAGCGCATTGTCACTACAAATACCAAGTGTTATTAACAATGAGTCTAACTCTGAATTCCCATGTTTGAAAGTCTGAGCAGTTTTTTCCTTTTTTTCTTTTTTTTTTTCTCACTATCCTTGACATGTCTAAGTCTTTGTGCAAATTTGGTGAAGAAAATAAAATACATTTGAAACCTAGAATTCATCCAACTGGAAACTAACAGAACTGCAACTGATGTGAGATTTGGGAGATCCTATTTTCCAGAAATCAGACAAATATTCAGCAGAACAAAGCACATTTTTTGCTATCAAAGCAAGGTAGTTTAGTCTATATGCCCGTGTGTGTATGTCACTTGAAATTATAGGTGAGCCAAATTACCCATAAATAATCTGGCTGGTCAGTGAACCACAGGGGCTGGCATTTCCCAGATGCCATGAACATTTTCCTATTCACTTCACTTTCATTTTATTTAAAATAAACTACTTGACATCTAAAATGACTGAGGTTATTGCAGATGAAAAGAAATATACACTTAGAGTGTAAAATCTTGTGCCTATTCTTTCTATTCCTATCAGCCTCTAAAGGGATGTGCTCTGATTGATATAAACTTTATGAATACAAGAAAGAAAAGGTATTAGAAATTGAGCAAGGTGCATTGCTGCTGATTGTTCACCCATTCCTCTAATATATCGAGCAAGCACGTTGTCTTCATATAATACTTTTAAGCCTGATCTAATTCTACTGATATCGGTGTGAAATTTTTTATTTCCATGGTTGTTGGATCAGACCTTAATGAAATTGTAAAAGCTCCCCATTTGTTTAAGATATGTTCAGAAGCAAATCAAAGCAAGAGGCTTCCCTAAACCCTTTACAAAAGGCCTTATAAGCAGCATAGATGAAGTCAAAACTCAGCACAGCCACTTCCTTTGTGATCTCTAATAATAATATATTTGTGAATAATCCGTAATTAAATGAGAAGAGCATAACATTAATTATTTCACTAGATTGTTAATCAGCAGGGTATTCTATGCCCCCCTCTTCCTAGTAGCTAACCTGTCAGGGTCTAATAATTGTTGCCATGAACGGGGTTGGGTTAAGGTCCCCAAGGAATGCCAATTCTCTTGTTCCATTAGTGAGAGCACATATAGATCATTTTCAGTACTAATCTAGGGCTAAAATCAATTATGTCTCTTGTATTTAAAAATTAAATTGACTCACCATGGGAGTAGGATAAAGGGAAAAAATACATTCCTCCTATTATGTGTAATTACAATTGTAAAACATTTTCCTTCAAAATGTAATTGCTGCCTATAGAGACTAAAGCTGGAGAGCTTAAACTGTTTAGCTGACACATTTGGTTGTCTTTCAGGTTTTTCCTTTGGATTATTTAACGTGCTGAAACAGTCTTATAGACTTCTTGACTTTTAAAGGCTCTCAGAAAGAGCTCAGGGTTTAAGAAAAACAAAAAGAAGACTACAATGATTTAATTCTATCATCTTATTACAAATGTGATGAGATGTGATTTATTCTTATATATATTCTTACTCTTTCAGGAAGAAAAATTATCAACTACCCATGGCCTAAGAGTTTCTATTTTCCCAAATACTGTATAGCTTGCTGCCTATGCCTGGCTTTTCTTTTCATTATTGGGTTCTTATGAGGCCTTCCCGAGTAGTTAATCAAATCTATGCAATATGTATGACCTGCCACTCAGGGACAAGGCTTTGAAGGTCACCAGAGAGTGTAACATTTGTCCTTTCCTGTGCTGGGCAGGAACACAGCAAAGATCATATCATTCTAAGATATTGCTCAGATACTCCAGTCTGGGACCAGGCTGCAATCCTACAACACTCTTTATTATCAATTTTAGGTTTTCTGCAGTCTGTCTTGTTGGCCATTAGTAGCAGATCTGCACATCCACCAGCTATATACGCTACAGAATAAGTTCTTTATAGCATAAGGAAGTGCTGATGAGGAAACTTGTCTTCCTGTTTACAAATATATATAGATCTCTGAAAGAGTCTTGAGTAGCAACAGTACAGAAATAATCTGCATCACTCGCCATGCTAAACACGTCCTGATCCTATAAAAGATTCGTACAATATCTGCACCTTCCCTAAACAAGCTGAAAACCAGGAATATGCTCTTGAGGTGGACAGCACCCCTATCTTCATGGAAGATTTTCAAGCTCCCATTGTGTTTTTGCCAGCTTTAGAACCCCTAGACCAGGGAGATGAATGGTTTGCAGGAGTATGTTCAACAAATGTGTGTGTTTTACATTTTTGTTTCTTAACATATTATTCATCAAGCCTAGTTATGTGCATATTATGGATATGAATGGCTTTCTATACAGTTGCAAGGATGATGCTTTCTGGACAGCTTATTATTCATGTAGTTTATCTGCCATGTTTAAAAGTACCCTATGACCTGTGGATTCTATAACGATTGATTAGTCATTTATTAAGACATCTAACAATCCATTATTCATTTTCCATAAATTATTTATAAATGTGCTTCTTATTTGATGCATGACTGCTATATTTAGAGTACATAAATAAGTCAGGAAAAGCTAACTCCTGCAGAGTCCTAACATTGACAAAGATTGTATCAATAACCAAGTATCAATTCAATGGTAATTTTAGTTCAAATTAATATTTAGTATTAAAACAATGAAAAATTCCACCTCTGTCATTGCAAATCAACCAGACAACTTATTTTGGTTTTTTTTTTAATATATAAGTCCATCTTTTCTATCACCCTGAGTAGAAATAAACAGTAACCTTTGATTTGTGTGAAATTAATTCTCTGTTTTCCAGGCACTGGCAAATTCTATTTCTCCACAAATTTTCTACACAGACATGGCAAGGTATTTACATTTTTTGTAGCTGTGTGAAAAGGGGGAACTGAATCATAAGCATGCTGAAAATCCATGGGTGGTTTGATTTCAGCCTGGTTTAATAAACTCAATTTTTTGAGGCTCATGAAGGATTAATGAACGTGAGATGGAAATGGCTGTGCCGGTGGGAAGCCAACAAACTTCTGGGCATTCATCTAATTTCTGTTCTGTCTTGTCATATCTTATCTTACCTTATTTTCAGTCATCATGTAGTGCCTGCATCAGAAAACCGACCTTATGTATTTTTCTGAGTTTTAGTCACATTATGTCAGGTGAAATTAAAAAAAAAATCCAGTTTTTTTTTTTTATTAATTTCTGTTTGATAAAAATATACCTATTCCCATGTCCTTTTTCAGAGCAGAGTAAATCTAAGATCCAAGAAACAGTCTCTATACTTGAAGAAAAAGAGTGGTCAGTACAGTTTTTTCTAAAGGTCATTATTTTTATTTTAACTATTTCTTTAATTGAAGAAAGAAGTTGGGAAGTACTGACCACCACTCGTAGATAACATGGGACAGACCTTGAGCAATCCCAAAAGTAGAGATCAGAGTACTGAACTACATTATATTGTATAATGTATAATAACTATACATTATTAATTACTATACAAATATTATAATTATACAATATATTGTATAATTGTATAATAACTACAGTATATTGTGTGACAAGCCCACACAGAGAGTGTGGGGGACTCATAGTTCAGATCCAACTGGAATCACTTTAAAAACTTGAGACAACTGGACACAGTGCAATAATTAATTTCAGCTTAGAATTAATTTACAAGAGTATGAAGTGATTGGACAAGGGGAAATGGCTTCAAACTAACAGAGAATAGGTTTAGATTGGATATCAGGAAGAAATCCTTCCCTGTGAGGTCCTGGTACAAGTTTCCCACAGAAGCTGTGGCTGCCCCCTCCCTGGAAGTGTTCCAGGCCAGGTTGAGCAGGGCTTGGAGCAACCTGGGATAGTGGAAGGCATCCCTGCCCATGGCAGGGGGGCAGAATTACATGGCTTCAAAGGTTGCTTCCAACCTGAGCCTTTCTATGATTTTATCAAGTGTTATTCTGAATTTTCACAACTGGAAAGTGTCAGAGGTGTTTCAAAGCTCAGGAGAAATTAGAAAGCCTAATTTCTTGAAAAATCTACACTTTGTGCCAGGTAGACACTATAAGGCACAAAAGAACTGCATTTTGTGCTACATTCTTTTGCTGACTGCGCCCATTAATGAGATACAATTTTTTAAAAATCTGGAGGAACAGAGAAGAGCCCAAATATAAAAAGGCCATGAAAAGAGAGATATCAGATATCCTCTCTTCCTTCACCCAGGGCTGGCCAGTCTGTTTGAAGACTGACCTGGCTGGGCTTGCGAGACAATGGGGAGTATTGCACTGCAGATAATCATCACTCTCCATTAATGTCAATATGCAGGTGCCAAAATAGATATTAGGCAAATATAAGCTTTAGAAATGCAGGCAGGCAGACAGCAAGATTAAGACACTCTCTGTCGGAAGGAAGCCATTTTAGAACATGCACAGTTTAAACAATTATTTTAAATCTCCTCTCGCTATAACTGGTGTACAAAATGATGAAAGTGAAAGAATGAGTGTACCTGGGTGTCTTTCATGGATTATTTACTTTTGCTCACTCTCACCACAGAAATAAGAAACAACATGTTCCAGTGACATCTGACTCCTTCGCTACCTGCAAATGCTTCCTCAGACAATACATTATTGTGTTTGCAACATCTTCCCTGTGGTTCCCACAGCAGCTTCAAAAACACTGCAGTTTGTTGGCAAAACAAATGAGCCCTAGACATTGTGATGAAGGACACTCTTTTCCCAGAGTTTTCATCCAGAAAGGATCACTGCAGTAGCCATAGATGAGCTTTTTAAAGCAGAAGCAGAAGGAAAATAAGAAAGCTGGGCAATTTGATCGGCTATACACGAGGACTCAGAATCTTATTTGACTGCAAAATATCTAATTGACCTTGAAGCTGAAACAACTTGTCAGGGGATCTGTTGCTTCAATTGCTCCCTGTCAGCTCCTCAGCTAGCTGTTTCTTCCTTTCAGATTTCATCTAAAAAAACCCCAGGCTGGTGGAAGTGTGATAGCACCGGGCCAGGGTGAGAAGGACTGCATATTCAGACAGGAGAAAAGTGTATTCACAGTATTTGCTTTAATTTTTGCATTGCCTTTTATGCAAAATCTAGTGACAGCTACTGAATCAAATGATGTGCAGAAAACTGAAAAAGAGGTTTAAAAAATCTCAGAAGAAATGCTGTGGCAAAAGGTGGTCAGGCCTGTTGTGCGTGGATTTAAATGAATAAGCAATTAATACAAAGGAATTTATGATTATTGAACAATGCACAGAGCTAGAGGTAAGTTCACAACAGAATCTGAGGTGTTATTTACAACATACAAGATACTACTACATGGATTTTCTTGATGTCATGAGATTTTTGAGTGCATATATGACTACAGGGTACTTCAGGTGTCTCCTTCCTTACAAAAATAGGAATATTAATATATCACTCCTGTCGTCTGAGTAGATCACTGGTTTTAGCAATCTGGAACCTTTTTACCCTGGCCCAAGATTTTAACACAGGAAACATCAAAATTTCCAAGATGTTCTCTTCTGTGCCATTTTTACCTTCACTGGTGCAAGTTTCCATAACTCTCATTTTAACTTTTTTGCTGAAATTATGTGTTCACCTACCTGTCAGAGATGTCAAATATGCATAATTACTTTCTCCTCAGCAGTGGTCTCAGGAAGGCTGAGGAAGAAGATTTGACCACTAACAGAAGCACCCCAGGATACCCCCCTTCTCTAGACTAAACAACCTGAATTACTTCAATCCCTCTGCTTGGGTCATTTTTCCAGACCCCCTCTGATCTCCCTTCCTAGTAGTGTTTTCTGAATACCCAGACCATGCTTTTTTTGAAGCGATATGTTCAAAATTCCTCAAGAGCCTGCAGATACTAGAAGACATCCTAGCAATATTAATATTGTTTAATTTTGATCATTACAAAGTATTCTTATGACATAAAGAATTGATTAATCTACTGCAGAGAAGCTTCTTTTTCCTGCCCCAAACCAAGGAAACTGCACAATGTCAAGAATTTCTTTCAACAGTAGAAATTATTTTAATTTGAAATGAAAGATCAAGTCCATCCACTAAGGTCTTCCTTCAAATCTACTTAAAGTTTTTAAATGGTGTAACCACAGAGTAAATTGTCAAATTGCCTCTAGGGAGAGTATAAAGAATGGACACAGCAGTTGGACTTACCTGTCTTTCAAATGTTTGAACAGAGGTAAGGTGAAATTTACCTTTAGCCACCACTTTTTGTGTTTTTTCAGTGGTGTTGCAGGCCACAGAAAATATCTGGGCCCTTCCCTGTACCAAAACAAATTTTCTTCCCTAATCCCCATCATTTGGTTTTCTCTAATATTTTCACAAGAAACTCCAAGAGATGAAACTCATGTTTAAGTTACTATGTCTTCATTATTACCACACATCCTCGGAGCCCCAATCCAGTGTCTGAGCAACCTGGTCCAGTGGAAGGTGTCTCTGCTCATGACTGGGAGATTGGAATGAGAGGATCTTTAATGTCCTTTATAACCCAAGCCATTCTGTGGTTCTGTGATCATATGATGGTACTCTTAACTGCAGGACATAAGAGGAAATTTGATTTACCACATATGGGAAGGCATTGATCCCAGCTGAAGAACTTTAAATTTACTGATGCTGATTTTAAGATGTAGGAAACAAGTTTAAAATACAGAATAAGGATCCCTTAAACTGGAGCAAATTTGTCAAGAGCCTGAGATGAAAGAAGAGTCTATAGCCTGAAGTAATTCTTCCCCTGTGCTTTTGAGTGTTCCAAAGAAACAGATAAAAGATAACAGTCGACCAATTAGCAAATTAATTTTGGTAATAAAAGTGGTTTGGTATTAGTGGTTAGTCACAATAACTCCCACTTAATGATGTCATTGCAGTGACATGTCTTTGTATTAAATTCAGACACTATCAAAGGGAACATGGTCACCTACTTTTTTCTCATTAGGGTAAATTGTGCAGGCAATCAGGGCACAATAATCTCTGAAAGCTAGTACAGTTTTCTAGACTAAACAATGTGTCTGCCACCTAATCCTTACATGATCACTTTTCAAACAGATATGGGGAAGAGACTGCACCTTATATAATCATAAGAAAATTACTTTTAATGAGAGTTAGTGTTTGTAGTGAAAGAATAAGAAAACTTCTTTCTCCTTCTGAAAGTAGTTCAAGAGATTTCCTTTGAGACGTCTAACCACCTATCTCCAGATATGATGGTTCAGGTTTCCCTCTTGAAAATTTGATTGGTAAGGGATGTCCAACAATGTATGATTAATGACCTACAATTTTAATGTTTTCTGATGGATTTTCAGCCTTTAGAAATGCATAGAAATAAGAGGAAACACCCACCATGCCCTGCTCTAGTCTGGCAGTCAATGTCAGACCAGAAGGCAGTTGCATTTGAGGAATATTCTTTTTTTAAGGAGCTCTTACTTTAACAGAATGTTAAATAGTTCATGGTCTAGCATGACCACTATTTCAGCACTGTATGTGTTTTACAAGAAATAAGTAACATGAGCATTACATTTCAGAAAAATCCCATTCAGGAGCAGAGTTTTCTGTTCCAGTAGTGGAATAGAAACCATTGCTGGCCATTGAGCATCACAGCTGCAGTTATGGGATCAGAGCTTCTACTGCAAGCCTGTGATATTTTAAAGGTGTGCCTGCATTGCAGTGGGCACGCTTTGCCTCTGAAAGCTGCAGAGACCCTCCCTCAGGAAAGGTCTGCTGAGATTTCTGTGTGTGAATTAATGCATAAATGTTATACAAAGGGACCAGGAGACTTTAGAAATATGAGCAGGAAACAGTGAGAAGAGATTCAGCCTGGGAGAGTGGAAAAAACCTATCATGTAATGCCTCTGGAGAGAGGTGTGTAAAGAGGTAATCTGAAGCAGACATTTGGCAAGTGGAAGATGTGATATTTAGGTTGCAGCAGTGAAGGAAACCTGTGGGGTGACAACGAGCCATTTCTCTGGTAGTAAAACACAGGCAAAGGGAATAGCAGAGTGTGAATGTGCTTTTGGGGAGTCTTCAAGGGAACGTGACATCATGGCTCAGGGAGGAGGCACAAGTAACATCACTCACCCATGTGGAATTATAATGATCCAAAAACATTGTTCCAATAAGAAGAAGGAGAACAAATAGTTGTTTTAAGAAAAAAAAAAAAAAAAAAAGAAAAGCAGAAAGTGAGTAGGGGAGAAGTGTCTCATCAGACAATCAAGAAGCAAGAGGGGGAATAATGATTTTCAGGACAGTGTGGAAAGCTGTTGATATTGTGAAGGCAGGAGAATTATTAAGGATGGTCTAGGGGGGCCAGGCAGAAGAAATAGAAGAAACTAAGCACACACACACAAAAAAAAAAATTAGGCTGAATGAAGCAATTAACAGTTCTTAATAGAGAAGTCTATTAGACAAAGAAATGTTCTCCTAAGGGACACAGCTGTAAGCTCTTCAGTGCAGACACCATGACTGCTTATATGTTTGCACTGCGCCCAGCACAGTTGGGATCCTGATCTTTATTTGATCCTGGGGGTTCCACAGCAATAGAAATAACAAACAGCAATAATTACACACTGTGGTACAGCCACAGGGGACACATGCTGAGGCTGAGCTCTCCTTCTAGCTACACTCAGCTGAGGTCAATGGGATTGTTTGGATACAGGCTGGTGGTGCTAACAGGACAATTTGGCCTGGTTCATTTGTAAAAACAGAATCTGTGTGGTTTCTGCCCCCAGATCTACCTGATTGTTCTTTGTTGTAGAGCCACGAAGGCTGGACTTTGTCCAGTTACTCAGTGGGGAATATTTCATATCCAAAGAACTCATGTGCTAGGGCTCACTGGTAGAGGTGCAGAGCCAGGGCCTGGAATTCCAGCAAGTGTTTCTTCAGAGCAATAAAATTTCCTAGAAGCTGCAAAGCAGAAATAAGCTCCTTCAAGGACTGAGAAGACACAGCCTTTCTTCCCCATCACCTGCATTTCAGTGTCTGGTTCCTTCTCTAGGAGGGAATTAAGAGAGCAGACCCTGAGATAAGTCCTTTCACTCCTGCAGAAGCAGGGATCCATGCCAATTAGGCACCCTGGCAGTGCAGAAGGTCGGGAGCAGTGGGTTGGAGACATTTCTGTGGTAGGTTACATGAGGATGATAACCTTCCCTGACAAGAACATGGTACTTTTCTCTCTAAAGTGCTGCCTTGTTTTTCTCTGGATGCATTATGGTTGTTGTTATTGTTTTTTATTATTATCATCATTACTGGTTTAATGGCTTAAAGCTAAGAAGAACTTGGGCTTGTCAGAAAAATGAGCGATTGATGAAATAGCAGTTGATGACAGCAATCTAATTCTAATAATTTCCTGTCTTACTTTGTTGGTATTGGGGTGTACTTTAGCTAAATGACTGCAATAAGTGACGCATTTTCCGTCAGCTTTATCCCTGACTCTTGTGCATCTGAGAAAGACCCAGCAGTGGATTTGGCAGATATAGTGAAAAGCAAGTCAGGAACTACCATTATGAAATGCAGAAAGTCAATTTGAATGTCAACAGGAAAGGCACGGGATGAAAGCTTTAAAGAGCTCCACTTTGAGAAAATGAGGGCACCACATTGTGTATCCCTGACTAACTGCTCATGCTTCAAGCTGTAGAAGAATGCCACATTTAGATGTTTTTTTTAAATTTCACATTGATTGTTGTTATTTTAGACCATAGGACTCCCCAAGCTTCTTGCTGATG
This sequence comes from Molothrus aeneus, assembly GCF_037042795.1. Lineage (NCBI taxonomy): Eukaryota > Metazoa > Chordata > Aves > Passeriformes > Icteridae > Molothrus > Molothrus aeneus. The sequence continues at coordinate 3,034,347 of NC_089680.1, forward strand.
CCTCATAAGTCAGAAGCAAAGGCTGCCCAAAACCATGAATTCTGTGAAATCCAAATTTTATTGCATAAGCTTTCTCATTTGTTTGGAAAAAAACCTGCATTCTGTCACTGTTAGAGGGGAGAAAGCCCAGCTGTGATATAGTATTACATAATGCTAATTTTAAATTATTATTTTCTTAAGGGGAAGTTACTGGGGAGAAATGAAAGAATTGTTATCTTACTTTTTGAGGCTGTAAAAGCAGTGAATGAAGAGATGAAGCCTGCCTGGGTTATTGGAGCCATGGGACACTGCTTCAGCTTGGCTTCACTATTTTTGGTAAATCACCAGAAAGAAAAGAAAAAATAATGAACATCAAATGGCATTAAAATTGATCACTAAAGCCAGTGAAGTTCTCTGCATCTCACTTAGCCCAAATAATGTTGTGATACTGGAGAGATGTGTCATAGATAATGATCTGCCTTAGGAGGAGGCAGATGCATGCAGGTCATTGATTAAACACAATGCTTTTTGTCATTAATGCTGAAACCAACACCAAAGTGGCCACCTTCATTCCTGACTCAGAGATGATGCTCTGGCTCCTTCCTGGGTTTTCAAACCAGCTGCCATGAGACCATAAATAAGTAGTTTCTGTGGGTTTTCCTGTTTCTACTTACCTGTATGTCCCACAAATACACTTCTCCTGCAGTGCTGACACTCAGTAACTTCCAAGCTCTAATTTCCTTCCTGACATCAGCCCTGTGTTTCCATCATTTCCTCTCACTGCCTGCACAAAACAGACACTGTTGAGGCATGATTCATCCACATTTGAGATGTCTGTTTTAGGATGGGGTGAATCATGCTTGTTTCTCTCCAATCCCTATAAAGGGAGACAAGGGTGACTAATCGAGATGTAGATGTCTGTAGTGCAGACATCTAACATTAAATGAGACGAATGCCACTCTCAGAGCCAGCTCATGTCTGACAGAAATGGTGACAGCCAGCTGGGTCCACCAGAGCTTTGGCTCTGGCACAGCACTACATGAAAGAAAACTGCTTCCAAGGCTATTTCAAGACCAGATAACCCTCTTCTCATGGTGTTCAAAGCCCAAGTTAATTAGCACGGGGGACACAAGCCAGGCCCATGCAAAACCAGGGTGTCTCTGCATGTTTCTCTTGAAATAAGTAGTTCTGGGGAGTTTGCTACAGGGACAAAGCATAGTGACTCAGGTTTAACATCATTTTTGTGCTTAACCACAGCACTGAGACCTTGCTGTGCTTGCGCTGGCTCCGTACAGAGATTCTTGTGGGTGTGTTTCCATGTTTTAAAGCAGCAGAGATGCTCACTGCATTTCCACAGCAAATAATCTGTAAAGTCACACTTGCTTCTTGAATCTGTAGAAAATTTATGGAAGCAGGTTTTGTGACAATATGCTGAAGTCTGGAGGCATTAATGCTTCTAATGCCTGTTTTCTCTGTTATTTATTTATATTCTGACAGGCCTTATTATATAAAACATCTGTCTGAATAGGCTGAATGGTCCAGTTTTACAACCATTTCACTGCAGAGAAAGAAATACCGTGGGTAGTTCAGCTAGTCATAATCTGCATTTTACTTTCTACTTGTCTATAAGAAAACTTAAAGTAGATCATTTGGGTCTGGAATAAAATCACTGAGATTGTGTCATGGCTGAGAAATAGTCACATCTAATCTCTTCTTAGGGTCCACAGACTCATTAGCTGGACTGAAGGCTTGCAAAACGTGATGGAAATGACCACAGCCTAGTTTTCTTAATTGTGTAGTCACTGGGATAATGACTTTTCCATCTTACCTGTAGTGCTGAAAGTGTGCAAGCTGAACTCTCAGGAATGACAGAACATTGTTGAATTGTCTAAAGCAAATACCTCCTCCATTTCCAGAGAACATCATCTGGTTCCTGAAACTCTCTCTGCCATGACACCTCATCTTAATCAAGCTTTTGAGGGAACTGAGAAATCCACAGATATCATTTACAGGGGAAAAAAAAACTCAACACCAAACATTAAAAAAAATCCAATTCATTACAAATCTATACCCTTACTCTCATCAACAGTAAATGCCATTTTTTAAAAATGACCTTTTGGAGGCTGGTTACCTCCATACTTTTGAACAATGTTACTGACCAAGCATATAACTTGCCCAAGACTGAACACTGAATTTTGAATAAGTGATAGAACTAAAATCTTCTTTGTGTATTTTGTTCTGAAAAATGTTAGTTGTACCATAAATGTGTCAGGAAATTTACAAAAAAAAAAAAAAAGCATGAATAATGCTTCATTTTTGCTTACATTTTTGTATGAGTCAGTTATTGAGAACCCCAAATTTACGAAGTTTAATTTTGGGTATTTAACTGCTAAACAAACTTGGAGGGGATTGGTTTTATTTGGGTACTTAACTGCTAAACAAAGTTGGAGGATATTGGTTTTATTTGGGTATTTAACTGCTAAACAAACTTGGAGTGGATTGGTTAGCTAAGCTGCATCTTCTTGCCATCCCTTATTTGTTTAGCTTGTGAACAAAACAAGAATCAATTTATGTTTTCAATAAAAATGGGAGAATAAATATTTTATTTCTACAGACAACTCTTTGGGTTAAACACATTTTTCACCAAAGGCAACATTTCAAGTGAAAATGCACACAGAATAAATGTGTGGTTTACACAAAGTCTGAGCACAGGGTAAGATGAATTATTGCTTGGGTAGGGTGATGGGAAGAACCAACAAGGAGACCAGAATAGTAATTGATGGAAGTGATGACTAAACCAGTCTTATTTCCAGCAATAGAGGTAGAGGGAAAAACAAAGACACATTTAGGAGATATTAAACAGACATAAGTGACAGGATTTGGAGTCTGAATGTGGAGTTCTTCGGTAAGAACACACTGGCTTTTGAATTAAGCCATCCATCAGTGTGGTGTCTTCATAAGGAAATGAAGCAAAAGCTTCTTCATATGCATCTTCCCACTAACAAAATTATAGATCATTACAAGCCAGGAAACAGATTGTTGGCTGACAGATCAGCTACAAGGAGAGTTTTCCACAGCACTGGCTACGGCCAAGGAAAGAATTAAAACATGTGCTAAAGTTCATCCATCCATCACAGAAACAGAACTAAATAACCTCAGTGCAAGAGTAACTTAGTAGCTCCAAAGTTTTAATATATTTATCCTCTCCATTGTGCAGTTGACAGTGCCATCTATTTTCCCTGATTTAAGGGAGGGAGCTTAAGAACATTTAGAGCAGGTTTCTAGTTCTTTTCTTTTGAGGATCTGGACAGTGGAGGGTCTGGACAGTGAAGCATGGCACAGGGAGACCTGAACCACTCAGGTTCAGCCAGCTCAGCCTGTTTATGAGCAGGACTTGTTAGTGTGCATAGCAGCATCCTAGTGCTGTGGGGATGGTGCCAGCCCTGAAACAGAGCATCCTGAAGAACTGTGGGGTCCTTTTTCTCATGGACACACCACAGGGTAACTTGAGTTAGGAGAGCAATGGCATCCACAGCGTAGATTTAAATACTCATCAGTTCTCCAGAATGGAGCAAGACTGAATCCAGCTTTATTGCTGCCTAAAATTAAAAGACAAAACTTTAGTGACATTGTTAAAATAGTAAGATAAATTAAGGTCTTTATCTGGGACTCCCAGGTGACTCCGTGGTGGTTATGGCCACACCTGGAATTAGATTTCTACAGTTTTTATAAGTTTGACAACTTAGAACATGTAACAAATATTGTCCAATTACAGGAGCACATGCTTTGGTAATTTTCCCCTGGTTACTGCCCCATTGGAGTTGGTCCAGGGGCTTCTTTGTCCCATTTCTTGTTGTGTCCTCTCAGATTCTGTTTGGAAAAAAAAATGTCCTTTGTGGAGGTCCTCTAGAAAATAAGATTAAACAGTATTTCTGGAATATGTTAGAAGACTAGCTTATTATTCTAAAATGTAAGAGAAAATGTAGAAAAAATACCTGATATAACCATGTATTAACAGTTTACAAAGCTACAAATATAAGGCAAAATTATAGAAAACAACAATCTTTAGGCATCATTATGACTTTAACACTATTATCCCAATGGATGGATGACTTGCCTCCAAAGAGCTGGATAGAGAGTACCTTTGGCTTTAACTGGATTACCCACATCTGTGATCAGAGATGCATGTTCCCAGCTTCTTGCTGTAACTGGGGCTGAGACATGGAATCATGGAATATGTTGAGTTGGAAGGGACCCACACGGATCACCAAGTTGTTACTACAGATAGGGATTCCTGGGAAACTGAAGAAATACTGAATAAAAAACTGCTAAACTTCTAGAAACACAGAAAATTCAATGACACAAAACAAAAACAAAAACAAACACCCCCCCAACAAATAACAATAACAGCAACAAAAACTACCACATTTTCTCTTCTCCTTTTTTTAGTACTTGTGATTAACTCTAGACACAAATTCTAGAAAGCCATTTCAGCTAACAACAACACATTAGACAGGAGTCAAACTTTACATTGCAGCCCTTAGTGATCAACAACTGACTTGAGCATTAATGAACTAACTTTTCCATTAGGTAACAGCCAATAGATTGCTGCACTCTTACATTGTCTCTGTGCTCCAACGTCCTAGTTTTCTCCAACTGCTAATTTAAAATGCTTTGCACTATTGCAAAGAGCGTAGTTAACTGCTATAGAACAATTTTATTGCCCTAAAACAGTCATATATTTGCATTCATTACTATGAGTCTTAAAACCTATTACTGATATAAAAGTCAGGATAACAACATGAAGGGTTTGAAGGGCAGTAGATAATAGTCTGGAAAGAGCTCTGAAATGCCTGAAGTATCAGACATAAAAAAGCAATGATAAACAAGCTCATTATTTGTTAGTGATGGTTATGCTGGAAGGAACATTTTTTATATCATTTTTCTCCTTTTTAAAGTTTTATGGAGAATATATTTCAGTCCTAAGCTGAATATAAATTAAACATGTTTTACCCAGCTGTTCTGTTAAGAAATAGCAAGAACTAATGAGCTGTATAGTGGCAAAGCTGTTAAAGCAATCTGAAAGGACTCTATAGGGCAATCTCTGAAGTATAAAAGAGAGAAAAGTCCTCTCTCCATAGTCATTTACTCCTTTTCAGACATTTGGGTTAAGCTCAGCTCCACACCACCTTGAGCTATATGTGATCAGCAGAGACAGTCCTGTCTTGTCTGCTTTGCCAACCATAAAGGAAAAATATAACTAATGTGAAGGGACTTTCCTTAAATAAAAAGTAAACTTCTAAATCCTCTGGGATGTCAATTTTTAGGTCAGTTTTCAGGGCCTGGTTTTTAAAGTGCTCACAAGATACTACTCTCAGAAGCTTTTTTTAAGGGTAGAGGTGAGCTGCCCCATTTCTCCAGAAATCAAGTTAGTGAGGGCACCTAGCCTGTTGAGAAGCCTGCATTTAAAGACAGTATTTCCCTTGAAGTACCTTTACACATATTGGTAGGTTTGAGGTCATATTTTATAGTCAGACACACCTTCTTCTTCCTTGTCTTGAAATTCTCTTCCTCAACTATTAGCTGCTTTGTTCTTTTAGCCATAACCGCTCATGAAAGCTAGGGATTTTCACACAAACTGTTTTAGACATAAGAACCAGCACAAAGAACAGCTTGCAGGTGGACATTTTCATTGCAGAATAGATGTTTTCATTGGTTTCTTTACTGATCGCAGTATGAAAGGTTGAATTCTGCTAGTTTTATTCTCTCTAGTAGTTAAGCAGTTATCTAGAGCTATTTCCTTTAAGCAGTTATCTAAGCTATTTCCTTTAACTGTTATACAGCAATACTTCTCAAATGGTTGCAGCTTCAAGACCAGTAATGCACCCAATCCTTTCATATTCCCAGGTTTTGAAGCTGTAAATTCTGAACAACCCCAGCCTCCCAGCTCCCTCTGGGGAGAAAGTGAAAATACAAGTTCACCAGAGCATCTCCTCTTGAAGGATGCTCTGTAGAGATGAGCAGAGGACTTTTGAATTACTCACCTCAAGAGTACATACCAAGAGTTTCAACATTACAAAACTTAATAGGACCAGTGGATTTATCAAATTATTGCAAGGATGTACTCCCTTTCTATTTCATTCCTGAAATATAAGAGAAAGCTCACATCTTTTGTGTGTATGTGTGGTTGGTTTTTCAAAATCTGATTTAGCTTTTCAAAATCTGATTTAGCTTACCATGTTTGGTTAATCCCCAAAGTTTCTATGATACCTAACACAATCAGATCCAGACTGCATAAAATTATTAAATAGGTAGCACTGCATTTTCTCTTCATCGTTATCATCATTATCATTGTCATTATTGTCATTCATATTAATATTGTTGCAGTTATCATTATGATTAAAGCATCTTCATTCCAAAACAAAGTTCCATCAGCATAAAAATCTTATTAAGAAAGGATAAATATGTGCTTAGGTGGTGCTTGACCTAAATTTTAGGCCCTCTTTAGAGCTGATGAAGAGAAATTCACTTGGCCTGGTTTATAAATTCGCTTTAGAATATGGTGAATTTGTCCCCAGCAAGTTTGGAGACAGCAGTGTCCGCTGCAGATGTTTCTATTGGAAGACACCCACCAGTTTTAGGGGATGGTCTGTTCCAAAGTGCTCAAAAAACACACCCAAGAATTTTTTATAGTGTTAGCAGAATGCAGAAACCACTGTGATTTTGATTTCATAAACTGCATCTCACATGTTATTAGTCTGTCACATGAATCTGTAGTTCTAAAATCAACAATGAGGAAAGAAAGCCATGAAGGGCCTTCCTCTCCCATTAAAAAAAATAGCCGTGCAATGAAGGTGACTGAAAATTGGGGTGAATGAGACTAGACAGGTCAGAAAAAAAGAAAAAAAAAAAAGAAATAAAAGAAAAAAAAGGAAAAAAAGAAAAAAAAGAAAAAAAGTGAAGAAAAGGTAAAAAAAGAAAGGAAAAAAGGAAAAAAATGAAAAAAAGAGAGAAGGAGAGAAAGAGAAAGAGAAAGAGAAAGAGAAAGAGAAAGAGAAAGAGAAAGAGAAAGAGAAAGAGAAAGAGAAAGAGAAAGAGAAAGAAGGAAAAAGGAAAAAGGGAAAGGAAAATAATAAAAAAAGAAAAAGAAAAATAAATTTCTGTGTTGAATTTCTCCAATAGTTTTTATTCAGCTGTGCTGGAGCATCTGAACTCACCAATCTGCACTATATTTGGGACACCTGGGGGTTTATTTTGGCTTTATACACATGTCAAGACTGTTATTTAAAACAGCATTGACAGGACAAAAGAAAGCTAATTAAATACAGGTAGAGTAGAAAAAAAATACAGCCCAAACCTTCCATAAGTATTATTCAAAGTTTTTATTCCTTTAATGTTACAGTTGGTAGGGAATTTCTGTTTTCTTCAGACCTAGAACTGATTTATTTTATTTTTTTTAAACTGAAAATTGGTTTTGTTATTACACAATGTTAAAGAAACAGCAGCTGTGAATGGTGTGTATGAAACACCACAATTTTAATAGGAGCCGAGATGACCTCAGGTGAGTCGTCAGCTGATCATTTTGTGTTGATCAATCTCACTGCAGCAATGACCAGGTTCAAATCATTACCTAACTCCTTTAAGAGGACCAAGTGTATCAAAGAGATCCAAGCATTGCTGAGGGATCAGTCAGGCTCTCCAGACGGGGCACCAGGGGTTAAAGCGTGTGGGATGCAGTCATGCCATGTACCGTGGTGGGACTGAGGCTAACACAGCCATAGATGGATCACCCAGTCTGCAAACTGTGATTTCTCATAAATCATTATGAAAAATAGACTGACTCTGCCAGTTCATAAATTCAAGGCAAGTGTCTATTTCCATAAGGCCCAAGCAGACAGGCAGTGTTAGGGATGCAAACATGCCACCACCACATGCAGTAGTTAATGTGTTAGCATTTTAACAAATTGAGCCACTTCACTGGCCTATTTATCAGTTCAAGCTATTTAGAAATGTTGCTACCATATGTTGTCCATTGAAATGAATGCTAAACACTGCATTTATAAATGGTAATTTATGACTCATAAACGTCTCAGCTATTAGAGTCATTCTGCCACTGTGACTGGAATTGATAGCAGTTTCTGCACTTCATGTTTTGGTTTTTTTTTCACTACCCTCATTTCAGGAATATTGTTGATATTAAAGCTTTAGTGCCTCATAGAGGATGTTATTTAAAAGACTGTGTGTATCAGAGAGAGGTTATTTCTGTGTGCTATCCACCCCATAAATTGATTCCAGCTTTTGAGTAAACTTCTAGGATTAAATATTTTTAAAAAGTCCTCTGGATTATGAGAAGTGATCAGTTTTCAGTTATAATAAACCTGGTTTAAAAAACAAATAAGGCCTTTTTTACCTTCCCTGCAAAGCCTTTTCCCAATCTATATTTACCTTGGTACAAAGGAGATGAGCATGAAGGTGCACCCTCTTAAATCCCTCCCATTACAAAGTGCAGGTTCTCAAGCAGATTTGATGTTACTTAACCTTGAAATTAACTTTTGGTGAAAATCTCTGATTGGATATTTTAAATATACATTATGAAAATATTGTCTATGTGTTTTCCTGTAAATGCTGTTTCCTAGTGATAAAAGAGCCATAGACAGTCTTGTTGAAAACTAAACTTGTCAGAAAGGGTGATTTTTACCAAGTAGGTTGATTGCAAGTTCCACGGTGCTTTTAAGGCTAAATTTTCAGAGAGCCTTTGGAGTGCCACTCCAAAGTAGAAACAATCTGTAAGTTTCACATCCAGAAGTTTGGTGTGTATAATTTTCTATCACAAAGAACATCTTGACAGGTCAGTTCATTCTGTTCAGCTCAGAGAGATATTCACATGGCATGAATGTCTCTCAAGAGGGGACTAATGAAGAAGCCTTATGAGTTCATTCAGACCAAATACTTGATTTTTAAATAGGTCTAATTACACAGGTGGAATTTCAGCTCTGGAAAACACTCTTATATGTTTCTGATGCTTTTGTACAAATATCCAAAGGCATCCAAAGAAGCTAAGGAGGTCTACAAGGACTGTCTCAAGACTTGTCAATTGTCTGCAAATATAAATCTCATGCATGTGAACACAGACACACAGCTCACTACTCTTTCTGCAAATTTCCCTGAATACAGAGATGATTTCTGTAGAGCTGCCTGTGTTAACTAGACTGATGAAATATGTATCATTGTATGTCACCAGTCAGATTTGAGACATCCCTGATGAAGACACACTGCACTGATACAGACAGTTCTGGTTTAGTGCTCAAAGATGGATTTTGCACAGAATATAGTCCTCAGTCAACATGAGTCAAGCAATAACAATGCAAATCCTCCAACCAGCATCTTGGTGTGGGAGCATGATTTACACCTTGGTGTTAAATGTGATTGGGGACATTATCTGTTTAAAAACTTCTAAAGAGCTATTCATGCAAATCTTCATTTCTTTTCCTGGCTGATAGGCAGGTTGGGTTACAATGAGTTACAATAGATTTTACCTTTCTTTTCCTTCTTGAGTATGGCCCATGTGACTACAGACAAGGCTTTTGGCCTGCCATATTTTATTCTTCTGTGGAATAGAGATAATTTATCCTTCTCAGAGGATTTATAAAGGAAAAAAACTGTACTTGAGTGTAGCATACCCAAATGGTATGACTGTGATGCTCAAGGCAAAGGATGGAGAGAAAACCATTTAACATAAAATAATCAGAATTTTAGGTCAGATATTAATCTCAGTGAGAATCTAGTTCTCAGCTTAAGGATTTTGATAGTATTGTCTGAAAAAACACCTACCTCAGGATCTTGAAATCTCTTTTCATGTCTAGAATAATACCTTCAAGTAGCCTCCATTATTACAACGAAATTAAAAAAAGATGATATCTGCTCTTTGGGGTTGCAAGTACAGAGGATGTTGAGAAACAGCCTTCATTAAAAACAGGATGTATGGAACAGATAACATGAAAAGCAGCTATTAAATGGATTTGTTATCAGTGGCAATAATACTAAGAAGTCCTATTACAATAGTTACAAGGAAACATCTTTGAAATATCTTCTGCAAACATTAATTCAATCTAAAAATTAAACCTCTGCAAACCAAAAAAATATTTTATCAGTGGAATGCAAGGAAACAAAATTACTTGCTCGACACACTGACAGTCAGAATGCAAAATCCAGAGCAGAAGGCAAGGCTGGAGCTCTCTCTTGCCCAATTTTAACAAGTATTTTGGGATATTATATGCTGAGCTTCTGGCTTGTGCTGCGAGTGTTATGGCTTTTACAGCTGACGTGGAGTCCTGTGTGGTCAGCAGATGAGTGAGAGTGTTGAAGGAAATAGATATGGTATCCTGCAGTTTTATTTCCTCTTTTTAAATGTTGTTAACTGTGCTGTGAAAATGCCAGTTTGGGGTTGTTCCTTCAGGTTTTTGGGAAACTTTTCTGTTTCTACCCTCATATGGAAGTAAATAGATTTTTTTGAGCTCCAACAGAAAAAGTAAAATGTTGTGATTCCCATTGAAATGGTTCCTCTAGAGCCTATGTTTTATTTATTTTTTATTTCAAAACAACATCTGTTTGTTTGTTTGTTTTAATGCTTGTGAAATGACAAAACAATTCATCTATTTATTTTGCAAAGGCCAAATTAAATTCAGGCTTGAGAGCTTGACTTTCAGAAGTGCAGGTCACTTGCTGCTCTGGCTAAAGTTAAAATCACATTCATGAACTCAACACCTCTGACTCATGAAAATGTTACTTAGAAATGTTTGACTTTGCTTTAATAAGTCCGTTAAAATATTTGCAACCAGGGACTGCAAAAACAAACAAAAAAAATGTGCTTTGTAGAGAACAAGTTAGAATTCTGGTCTGTTGTGTATCACTAAATTTGAACATCAATCCTTTACAGCAAGTGTCGTTTTCATTCAAAACCAATAAAAATTAAAACCAACAGATGGCAGATGTTAAAAAATGTTCTCTGGCAAAGAAATTGCTTTTTGGCTGAATAGAAAATTTGAGGATCTTATTTATTTTACTTTTAACTTAGATCTGCTCTTAGCTTCTACTGCCACTACCTTTTCTGTGGTTCTACTATTCATGTGTGTAAGGACAAAAGATCACTGCTGCATTATTGAAATGGAGTAAAACACTGAATTACTAACAGTAATTCCAATAGTAATAGTAATAGTAGTTCCAATACAAATTGGGATTTTTTTTCTACTCAATTTTTTATGCCTATTCTTCCAGTGGTAATACCAGGTAAAAAAAAACCAGAGAATAAATTAGATATTAGGTTTTCAAAGTGCAGTTGTTTCATTCTGAGCAAAGTGTCAAGGGATTAAACACACACAGTTTGAGTATGCTACATTGACTTATGATGTCTAATAAAGTCAATGGGGAGAAGTGGGAATTTGAATAGAATGATTAATTGATCCATCTTGAGTGTCCTGAGACCATGAGGTGAGCAGTGTCCTAGTCTGACTGCTCCCAAACTGACAGCAAAGGGAGCCTAAGGTGTCTAACACAGCCATATGATATGGAGTTTAATATTTTTCCTTTTGTATACTAAATCCCAGAAAGAAAGATTCACGTTCCACGTCTCTGATGATTCTCCCAATAGCCATAAGTAAAAAGAGTATCCAGGGGAACACTGAAAAAAAACCAGGCTTCATTTAGAATGATAAAAATCCATTAAATCTCAATCACAGGATGAGAGAAAGGTTTGGGTTGGAAGGAGTTTTAAAGATCACTCCATTCCAAACCCCTGCCATGAGCAGGGACACCTTCCCAGGTTTCTCTAAGCCCAGATCTGAACCCTTCCATGGATAGGACATTCAGCTTCTCTGAAAAATCTGTCCCAGTCCCTTACCACCCTCACAGTAAAGAATCTGACCTTAAAATTCCTAAAATACAAATAAACAATAAAATAAAAATTAACAACAAAAAGGAAAATAAAATTGCATGAGTGGAAAGCAAGTGTCAGTGAGTTTTTCTTGAAATATTGCTCCTCAAGGAAATTATCTGTTTTGTAGATAGGTATAAGCTTCAGGGCATCTGTTGTGGTTGAGCCATTCACAAAACTGCAAATAGTACAGTCAGCTCAGAAAAGAGGAGCCCACTCAAACCTCAAACTGTGTTGTAACAGCTTCTGAATTCTATTGCCAACTCCACAGGGAACCTCTGAGTTGTTGACAAATTTTAGGGTATATACACAGGCTTCTAAATATGGATTTATAAGTTTAATTTTAGGGATTTTTTTTTTCATCCTGTGCTTTAGATCCCAGCAGGATGATGATATATTATGGACTTCCTTTCCACAACCAAGAGAATGAAGTATTTTTTTTTATCCTTTATGTAAAGAATTGACTAAAGAGTGATCTGTAAATATTTTCTGTTATTAATGTTAATTTCCCAATATGATTATTCACTATAATAGTCTTAATGAATGTCAAGAAACTGTGGCAGCCAGAAAATGAAAGAGAACACATTGTTATATCTTTTCAAGATATAAAACTGTTTCTCACTGTTGTCTGATGGAGGAATGACTGAAATTGTCAATTTTCAAAAGCTGTGTCTGTGTTCCAAGGTGACACCAAATCTCAAAAGCATGGAGGCAAAGATCTGTCCCATATTGATTTGTCTCTGGGGCAAATACTGGCTTTTCAGAAGCTTTTTGCATTCTCTTTGAAGCACCCCTTAACAGTCATATGAATAATCATTCTACTCCATCTGGTCATTGTCACCAACAATTACTGCAAACCAGAAACTCAGGGATGAGCAACAAAACAAGGTAGAGACTTTCCTCAATGAATCAAACCCTGCAAGAAACAGAAACTTCAGTGCCTGGGGTTCTTTGAGCTAGATATTTGTATTTAATAGAGAGACGCATTCTGCAGGACTTTGCGAAACCTAGTCTTGGGCTGATATCAACCCATAGCATCCACAGCATCCCATGGCACCTTAAATATGTGTTGTGCAAAGCTGAAAGTGCTGCTGTTTCTCCAGAAGTCACCCTCTGACAGGGTGATCTTCTTTTAATACCAATAATTCTTGCATTATAAGATACAGTAGAAATCTTCCCACTCTTGCTTCCCCATGCCACAGCTTTACAGACCTCTGTTCTGGTTTCTTATTCAGGCTGGAGGTGCCAAAGTGTCTCAGTCACTCCACACGTAAAACTCATTTTCCTCCTTCCACCTGTCTAACCACTGTTCTCTGATGACATACTGAAACAATGAGATTATGAGATTTTGGGACATAGACCCAATGTTGGTAGTCCAGCCCAGTTCCTGAGGGTCTTTCTAGCCAGGTCAAACTGTGCTTATCTATTCCTGATGGCTAACAGGATTTTCATTGCAGATATTTTCAGTTCAGGGGTTTGCTATTACACTCACTGGAAAACTATTTCATAGATAAGTATGCCCCTGAATCAGAGCTGTTTCCCTGAAAGTTCATTAATTTGTTTCACTTCAATAAGAAAAGCTGAGAAAGAAAAAGGAAACAAACCTTATGAAATAAAATTGAAATCACCTTGTTGGTTATAGCCTTACCTCTCCATCAATGGGAGAGTGAGAGACTGAATTGTTTCTTTCCACACACAAGATATGTGCTCCTTCTTAGGGTTTGAGTCCATATCAGATAAAAATAATTATTTCCTCAAGTCTTTTGGTTCTTTCTTGTTTGGCTAAGGAAAAATGGTTCTATCTCAGCCACAGTAGGGCATCACTCTTTGTAATCTTATTGTGATAATTTAGTTTGACTGCCAAATACAAAAACTGGCAACAGAGCAGCCTGTCATGGCATAGAAACATTGGTGCCATGGTCCTCTACACAGGCAGATGGTTAGAGAACACACCAATGAATGCAGAGATAAATGAGTGATTAATTTTGGCTCAGAAGATAGAGCATTTAAGGAGGTCAAAAAATGGAGGGGTTTACATGGGAACACAAAATTTTCTTTATGGTCCTTTGGTTTTCTTTGTAATTGTGAAGTCCACACAAACTTATGGGGCACAAATCATAGAGTCAGAGGTGTTTGGTAGGGACTTCTGGAAGTCTTTAGTTCAAACCAACTCTCAAAGCACAACCAATTAGATGAGGTTCCTCAGTGCATTGTAGAGTCAAGCTTTGAACATCCCAAGAAGGTTTTGCCCAGATGACCTGAGAAAATGCTTCACCACCCTCATCACCATCTAGGTCTTTTTTCCAAATATGTAGCCAAAATTTCCCACTTGTAACTTGCACCAGAAACTTCAGCTTCCCCACACACAGACAACAGTAACATTCAGCTTATTCTTCTCTTAAAGTGAGACTTCCACTTTCTCCTTGTACCTCACAAGTTCTGTCTCCCTGATCATCTCTTGCTGAATGATGCACCTCGACTGCACAGGAACTCTAATGGCTCCTGCTCAGCCTCTTGGCCATCAGAATTCTCACCTGTTTTTTAGCAAAGCTGCATCCTGTTCACTCAGCTGTCACAGCCTAAAAAATAAATAGATTGGGAGAGACTGATCCCACAAGCAAATATTTTTTTCTTCAGAAACTGTAGAGCCAACTTAGAACAATTAGCTCAAGTGTAGTTATTGATCCTGAAAATACCTGAACTTCAAAGTTCCTGCACTTGATTGACAAAAAGTATGATTCTGTGTAAAAGACATTAATAATTTTAAATTAGAATTATGGAGAGATATCATAGAAGGATGTCAAGCAGCAAGAATACATAAATACATAAGGAAAGATTGCCCTCCTTCTTGGGCTCTTGCTTAGATTTCTCTATGAACATTAAATTCCTTCCTAGGAACTTCTCACAGGGCTGAGTTTCCAAGAAGAATACATTATCTTGCCTGCTGTTTGACCATTTTATGCCAGGCTTGTAAATAAAACAAATTACACTTAGAATACATATAAATTCCTTACCAGAGATTTCTTTCTTATTCCTCTTAGGAAACAAACATGTTTATGTGACACTGACATCAAACTAAAAAGTGAAATACAGAGGTACAGTGAAACAATATTTTAATTTCCTTTCAACTTCAGTTTCCCCTCCCCATTTTTCTGCATTTATTGCAAACTTCTTTCTTTTTTCCCAGTTCTTGGCTATGAACCAAAGAGGAGTGAGCTGAGGAAAGACAGCCCACTTCCTATTGAAAGCATCTGGTTCAAGAACAGTCAAACCATTTGCTATCATAAATATCCACCCGACACTTCTGTGAAGTTCATTTTGTTTCATTCAAAATCACTCTGTAATTTCACACTGGTGTAGTGATAATGGCAGAACAATAACCTTTTAAAATATTCAGTAGGTTCCTACCTAGTGAAAAACATCTTAAACATCAGTTAAAGAAATAGGCATATATTTTCTGTGAAAGATTTTTCCTCCATCTGTTCAGATGGTGCATTTTCCAACTAAGCTATCACCAAGCTTGGTATCTTAGGGGAGAAAAAAACTGTATTTAAAAAAAGAAGTAAAAAACCCCCATCACTTTGTGACTTACTGAACTGGGAAACAGATGATTCTGCTTAACACAAGAGGAGCTATGTGGGATGTGTCAGCTTTGCAACACAGTGGTCACTTCAGTTTGGATTAAGGCACTTTTTTCTTACTTCTTAATGTAAAATGAGAACAGAAGTAATAGAGCTCAGCCTTAGTCATGACGAAATTACAGACCATGGAAACTTTTACGCAGCTCTGTTAGAGCAGGATGGATAAAAGGGACAGGCAGGAATGGAAACAAGGTCTCTGAGGAGTTGTTCATTGTCACAGATTTGTTTGCTACAGCAAGAGAGCCAGTCCTGGGGTGAGGGGTGCAGGACACAAAACCCATTCTAGGATGATGTGGGCCAGTCTGTAGGAATATTGCTCAGCAAACACCCCAGAAACCCACCTGGAGGGGATTGGTTATTATCCAGGCAGCTTTGCCATTAGCTCAGTGGACACCCAGGAAAAGTAAGGAACAACAGCACAAAGTCCCTGACCCGTAAATGTAACTAAACTCTGCATTGGTGGAACGGTTTAGCAGCTGCAGAACCTCAATCTCCAGCAAAAAATTTGGAGCTTTGGTGTTCAAAATCAAGTTTGTTATCTAATACTTTTTCTATGAGCAGAAGAAAAAAAGGGAAAAAAATGAAAGTCTGTGGAAATGTTTTTTCTTGTTTAGAGACAGGCATATAGGATGGGTTAAATATGCCTGTTGGCATATTGAGTCTCCTCAGGTGGATAAAAGGGGTCCAGCCCAGTAAATGGGTCTAATTTGAGCAACCTGGGCTAATGCAAGGTGTCCCTGTCCATGTTCAGGGGGGCTGAAATGAGGTGAAATTTAGGGGCCTTTCCAACCCAAACCATACTATGACTCTGTGAAGCTATGCCGAATCTGACATGTGAATACTCAACTGGTTTACAGCAGCCAAAGTCTTGGTTTCCCTGAATCTCCACATCCCAGAGGGCTGTGCAGCCCTTCCAAAGGGCCTGGACAGGCTGGGGAGATGGGCAGAGAGGAACCTGCTGGAATCCAGCAGAGCAAAGGCAGGTCCTGCACCTGGGGAGGAACAGCCCCAGGCTCCAGCACAGGCTGGGGGTGACCTGCTGGAGCAGCTCTGAGGGGAAGGTCCTGGGGGTCCTGGTGGACAACAGGGGGTCCATGAGCCAGCAGCACCCTGGGGGCCAAGCAGGACAATGGAATCCTGGGGTCCATTGGAAAGAGAATTCCCAGCAGGTCAGGGAGGGATCCTGCCCCTCTGCTCTGCCCTGTGAGGCACATCTGGGTTGCTGTGTCCAGGTCTGGGCTCCTCAGGAGAAGAGAGAGATGGAGCTCCTGAGTGGGTCCAGAGCGCTACAGAGGTGAGGAAGGGCCTGGAGCATCTCCCTGCTGAGGAAAGGCTGAGGGAGCTGGGGCTGCTCAGCCTGGAGAGGAGCCCCAGCTGAGAGGGAGCCCCATCCCTGTGTGTCCCTGTGTGCAGGGAGGGGCAGAGCATCCCTGTGTGTCCCTGTCTGTCCCTGTGTGCAGAGCAGGGCCCTGGCTCTGCTCTGGGGCCCAGCGATGGCACCAGAGCCACGGGCAGGGACTGAGCCCAGGAAATTCCCCCCGGACACGAGGCAGAACTTCTGTCCTGGGCAGTGACCGAGCACTGGGACAGATTGTGCAGAGAGGGGATGGAGTCTCCCTCACTGGGGATATTCCAGAACCATCTGGACACAACCCTGTGCCCTGTGCTCTGGGATGGCCCTGCTGGAGCAGGGAGGTGGGACCAGATGACCCCACTGGGGTCCTCTCCAGCCTTGCCTGTTCTGTGATTCTGTGATACTGCAATTCTTGTGAGTATTCTTGGTCTGTATTTGCTGAGACTTTGAGAGTGAACTGTTTCATGAAGGATATTTCCTAAGTCTATTGAGAAACTGCAAATTTTACCCATGGCTTAAATGGCTGGATCAGACCACAGGGAGGAAATAGTTCCTCCCTGTCCAGAAAATCAGAGGGATCCAACACTTTATCCTTTATGGGGATCTGTACCTCTGTCATCTGCCTATTTAAATTAATTTTTAGACCTCTTCATAGTGACTATAAGTTACCCACAGGAACTTAGTTAAGCTTTGGTCAGGGTGGTAATGCTGAGTATTCAGTGAAAGTGCATCTTCAGAGCAGTAAGAAATGGCTGCACTAACAGAAAAATATTCTTTCTTCACCTCAGATGGTCCATCCAGGGCTGGCTAAGGTACTCTCATGTTATGTGCCTCTTTTGCTTTGTGCCTCTAGGAACATAATGCCTTAAGATGTATTCTTAATGATGCCCCTGGCAGTCTATGACTTGGCATCTGGATTCTTTCAAAGCCTTGGTACTAATTGTATGTCTAAAACACAGCCACTAACTCAAAATATTTTTTTTATTCTCAAATTTCCATTATTTTGAACACACTTAGTGGATTTTTCTTTTCCTCTTTGCTCACAAACAAAATAATATATTTGTGAAAGAAGTTCCAAAAGAACTACTTTACTTTGTTTTGTGGTTCATATCACTCTTTGCTGTTCATTTAACCTTTGCATTTCATTTCCCTCCTTAAACCTCTCTTTATCTTTCAGCCATGCCTTATAAATATTACTTTCCTACCCCTCCCATTAAACCCCATCCTGAAACCCTCAAAGCTGAGCGGACAGCTTTAATTTCAATTTGCATTGATTTCCTTTTATAATAATAAACCACCCACAAACACAGGCAAACTTTTGACTTGATTTAAAGCCAGCTTTCTGATGTGTCTCCAGCTTTGCCTTCTGACTTTCTGTCTGTGCAGATGTAAATTATTCAGTGAGGGGTGTTGTAGACATGCCTCCTTTATTAACATCAGTGGGACTTGTGAGGCTGAAGGAAAATCTACCCTCCCCACAGGCATCTCATGCTGGAAATTTACACTTTATGACTGTGTAGAGGGACCATATATCACCCCACTCTTCATAACTGTTGTTCACTCTCCGGAAGGGGATAAAAATAAAAAGAGAAAAAAAGGACAGAAAAAAGAGAGGAAAAAAAAAAGACAAGAAGAAGAGGAAACCTGTGGTATTATTTGCATTATACATGTCCTTTGCCACATTAAAAAGGAAAAAAAAAGAACACAAAAATAAAAGATACTCTGCTAGTTTACCACTCAATACTGTCCAAACATAAAAGGCAAGTTCCCAAAAATGGGTGTCATTTGTCATGCTGTAATTAATCACACATATTTTCTTACGGTCTGTGTAGTACTCAGTAGTACCTACTGAGTGATTTTGTAAAACATGATTTGCCCAGATATATTCCAGTTGGTGCCTTGTAGCTTTTCCTAGATTTCACTTCAGAGTGGATTTTCAGTCAAGATACCGACAGCCCACCACCAGAATTTCGCGTGATCCACACTGAAGCATTATTTGGCCCATGGGCAGAATAGTATCATCATTGTTGCAAAGCACAGAATAATAAGGCAGAGACATATACTAACAGTTTGGGATAGCCAGATTCATCTGATTCATTTTAATGAGCAACTAGGCCAGCAAAGCAAACCCAACCATCTGTGCTGCAAAGACACTGAATGCTGGAATTTTCTTCCCCCTTCATCGTCATATTGCTATATCAGCACATGTGCTAACTTCAAACCTTTCCCATAACACATGTGCTCCAATTGCAATCATTTGGATGCAATTTGGTTTATGCTTCCATTTCCCCCCTGTTGATACGAGCGGGGCGGTTGCTGTTGCCGTTGGAAATGCTTTGACATCTCTGTCTCCATTTCTTAATGTTTTTCTCTGTGACCTTGTCCAATCAAATCTAACAGGTACTGGCACAAGCTTTTGTGCCTTGATCTGAAAATACGCACAATTATGTGCTAGTTGTTTTGTGAATGGTAATTGATGGTGCTTAAAAAACACGCATAAATTTCCCAGTGAGGTAAACAAACAGGCAGGATCCTTGGTGCAGGATGTGAAAGTGCAGGAAAAGGCATCTTACATGTTCTTTCATGGAATATTAAACTACTCAGTTTGAATAAAAGCCAGGTGACCTGCAAGAAAATGCAAGTAAATAAAAAGGTCCTGGTCTCATAGAAGAAACCAACAGCAGCCTTAGAGCTGGCAGCTCTTTCAGTCATTATGGGCTTTTAATGGAAATTAAAAATTAAAAAAAAAATCAGCTCATTTGCTGCTGTTCACCAGTTCAGGCCTTCAGTTTATGTTGCTGTTCACCTCAGACTTCCTTTGCAGTTGTAAAGAGGGGGAGAAAAAGTCTCTTCAGAATCTCCAGTACAATGTCCTCTGTTCCAGATATGACAGCCTCTGCACACTGAGCTGTCCCTCCCTCCCTCTCCCATGGAAGGAACATGGGCTGATGGAGCTCCCTGTCCCATACCTCACTTAAAACATTTATTTCTGCAAGATGTGTGCAGAGGCACGAGCAGCCCATCAGAAATGAGACCAAAAGCATGCAGCACCCAAGGGGGCAGACACATTCCTTGGCATATGGGCAAGTTTACCTTTGGAGCTGGGCTCTCTGTGGCCACATCTGTGTGTCCTACCTGATGGAAACCTTCATTAATGAAGCTCCCCTGCTTTAGAGGCATAAACAAGTGCTTGTGTGTGGCTTTTCACCCATCTGAGTGGATACATCAGCTCATCTGACACTAATTCAGGGATTTCTCCAATTGCTTGGGGCAGCCATAACCCAATTATTAAAATTATTATTGGCTTAAAATGAGGCACACGGAGCAGTGTTGAATGCACTGATTCATGATAATTGTGATAACACCATTTCTCTCTGCCAAGCCAGAGGCATTTGGGAGCTGATATTTGTTCCATTAACAAGCAAGGATGTTACAGTGCTACCAGGTGAAGCATATTACAGGTGTTAAATGACTTGAGTGAACAGAGAACAGTGTCAATACTTGAATAATTTTGATTATTAGCTTGTTCAGTTGAAGGTGGCAGGATAATAAGCCTGTGTGAGGGAATTATATGGTGGGGGAAAGAGGAAACCTAGATAATGGACAAAATGTGGTCATGTTTAAAAATAATGGCTACATTATGCCTTTGTGCTCCTTCTGTGGTGAGGGGATTAGGCTGTAACATTCACATGGATATGGCAATGCTGTGTGAGAAGTTTTAGGGAACATCCATAATTTAATTCATGTTTTCTGAAGTCTCTCTACACTTATTCTGACATGAATTTTTCTGCTAGCTTACTAACCTGCTGCCTCAGTTTCTGTTAGATAAAGCAGAGCTGGCTTCTGCATTTTTTGAACACCCGTTGTGGTCTTGCATGCCTTCTAAGAACCTCTTTCTTCACTTCTGTAAGTTATTTTATTCTTGCCCCCCTGAAATTTTAACTGAAAAATAATTGTTGCTGGGTTTTGTTTTTGCAGAAAAGCATTGGTAACATTATCATGGTTAATAGATATTAGGCTATAACAACATTGAAAAAAATTTGTAATCCATTTTCCTCTGTGTCATCAGCCTGGTAAGTTTTGGATAAAAATAAAAATTTTAAACAGAGAAGCCTGAAATGGAGTGTTCCAGGATAACCCTTTGTTCTCCCATCTAGACCTGGATGAAACCTCAGTGATAAACTCCTCATCAATTCCTCCTAAACCAGCATATCTGAGTTAGCTGAAAACAGACTTCTAAGAAAAAAAAAAAAAAAAAAAGACGATTCTCAGAGAAATCCACAATATGTTGTTTTATTGAGAGAACTGAAATATTTCATTTCACCACAACAGATTAGACACCTGAACAGACATGTCTAAATTAATTTAAAAACGTTGGAGTGTCTGACATCTGCCTGGGCCTGAAAGATGCAGCCCAGGAGCCACTGAAGACCAACACCTTTGCCAAGCGACAGCTAGAGGCTGAGCGGGGAAGCCCAGAGCATACAGGAGGACAGGAGAAACATCAAGGTTTTGCAGTATAATAGCCCCCAGAGAATCAAAGTTCTTGGTTTCACAACACCCTTTTTACTTTTTGTTATTATTTTTGTGGGTTTTTTCCTGCACCATAAAGCCAATATATAAAGAAAAATATTAAAAAGTGAAACTTCACTGCATTTGAAGTCACTGAAGAAATCTGCCCTACTCAAGGGTATTTTGGGTTTTAAGCAGAAAAAACACTCCCATCTCTCCCTGCCTTCCAAAACCAAACAGAACTAAATATTTTCATTTCCTCTTCCCTACCCAAATATTTGCAGTTTATTTTTTTACTTTGGGAGAAAATTGCCTGAGACCCTAAACATTGTTTAATGAACTTGTGGCAGAAGTGACAAAACCACAGCAGAATAATTCAGTAATTTAGATGATTATGTGGGGGATAAAAATTAATCCAAATAAGGATTTATATAGCTACAATATTATTAAAAGTTTATAAATGTTTGCTAATTGGCATCATTAATGAAAATTAATGTGGGTATGCACTTAAGTATTTCGCCCCTTAATGAGGAAATGGACTGTGATGTGAAATACTACTAATAATTAATACTAATATTTTGTAAGACAAATAGCACATCCAAGGCTTTGCCAAGAGAAGAAAATACAATTATCCAGCCTGTGTGTGGTGGCCATGAGTTAGCATTCCAGCTAGAGCTGTTGAGAATAACCCTTGCTGATACAGACACATCAGAAAGAGATCCCATACCACAAAAAAGGCAGTAACAAGGCTGAACCAGAGGCAGAAGTCTCTAATATGTCACGTTGGACATTTTAGTTTGCTATCTGTAATTCACACTTGGATTTGCAAATGCAGATCTTATCTTTTCCCTCTCACTGTGTGGTGAAGAACAGACACAGAGGCATGGGGAAGAGGCTTTGGTAGAAGGGCTGCAAAACTGTCAGGGCAAGGGGCATCAAAAGGCCTGCAGGTCTTGTTGGTGGATCCTGTAGCAACAGTAAAAGCTGGAATTCCATGTCAGCTACCTGGGATCACAGTATTTAGAATGTACCACAGCACTTCATGGTTACAGTCCCAAATATTTCTCTGGAGCATGTTTATCGACAACAACTTTTTATTTTTTTAAGGTATTAGAAATCTTTTTCTGACATTCATATCAAATGTTGGTGATCCAAAAAAGCCCTAAAAAAATGAGTGGCCCAATTTTATTTGATTTTTTTTTCTTAATATATTTAATGCCATCTCCATCTTCGTAGTAGAGCATGATAACAAAGAGAATAATAGAGGAATTTTTATCAGCTGGATGAAATAAAGAATCCATAGTAAGAACTAGAGTCGGTTTCTAGTTGAAGATTCAAGGACATACCCATTCACTCAGGTTTTATTCTTTTTCCTTGAGTCCAATTAATCAAACTTTAATTCATGGCTATAAAACTGAAATTATTTCAGAGCAGAGAATATTTTTACCCCATTTGTAAAATAACATAAAGAATACTTTCTTATTATGAATTAAGGAGGGCAGTTGCACATTCCTGATGCCCTGTTGAAGCTTTGTCATTGAGCACAAAAAATTTTCAAGATTCTTCAGATGTAAGGAAGTAAAATAGATTAAATTCCTGCAGGGAGGAATTGAACATAGCTTTCCCAGTCCTGGAGGGCTTCTATAATCACGGTGTTACTGTTATAAAGACAGTTTCTATCATTACATTTTCAATCTCACTCTCTGGAGGGAAGCTAGATGAAAGACTTACAGAATGGAACTTGGATTCACTGTATGTACTCTTCTGAAATACAGTCATGAGATCCAGGGATTTTATTTTTTTCTTATTTATTTTGTTCTGGGCTACAAGTCCACCCACAGATTAAATTGCTTTTATCAATTATGTCTTGGGGTGACACAATGACAATTAACTGCTATTTGTAAATTGCAATGATCTTTGGTATAAATTCCACTGAATATGCAAGATCTTTTATTGATGTAACTTGTTTGACCATTTTCAGGCGTTACATGGAGTAACTGGAAGTTAACTCCCTTGGGAGTTAATTTACCTTTCCATTATCCAATACACCTTGCATTCAGAAAAGTATCTAACCAGGCAACACTTTTTCCTATGGTTTCTGCTCTTAAAATTGATTGAGAATTTATACATAGGATTGCTCAAGTTTCCTTACAAGCTGGAGACAAATCTTGCAGTAAAGATTGTCCTAGTGAAACATTGCATTTTTCATTGACTCTCCACTACTTCTGCTTTTACACCCAAAGCATTTTTAAAGAGCAAGTTTAAAGCAAGGCTGTAGAGATGTATGGCACCTTTTGTCTTGCCCTTGTTGTATATGATTAAATTAATGCAATGAAAGGAATTAATTCGCCCTATGAAATGCCATCAAAAGACTAATTTTTTTCTGTCTTCCTCTGCCTTTGTGTTCTGAGTTTGCCCTTCTTCATGATGACTCACCCTGGTAGAGTGTTTTCCCAAGGGATGTTTGTCTAGTAGGTAAGTGATTTTATTTCAGATCTTGGTTAGAAGGTCACCTTTTGTCTGTTTACTTTGCTTTGCAGAGGTTTTATTCATCTTTGTGCTCAAAAAACCTTTCCAGCATCCCTCTTATTACCTGTTATATCCTGCTATGTTATTATCAAAATAAGCTGACTTGTAATATTGTATTAATTACACCTACTTTTCAACATCCAGCTTGTAGATGTTTCCATCTGGGCTCTTACAATAGGTTGTTTTGTTTTGTTTTTTTAAAGCCATAGCAGAAACAGAACAAAACAAAACAAAATAAACACAAAAAACAAAACCCTGCCAAAACTATAGAGAGAAATTTCTAGAAGGAAAATTTATATTTAGGTTAAACATAAATTTTTTACCATGAGGGTAGTGAGATATTGCAATGAGTTTGGCTTTGGCTGCCCCAACCCTGGCAGTGTCCAAGGCCAGGTTGGACAGGGCTTGGAGCAGCCTGGGATAGTGGAAGGTGAATAATGGCAGGGGGTTGGAGCTGGATGATCTTTAGGGTCCTTTCCAATCCAAACCATCCCATGATGCTATTCTTCTGTTAAAAAGGCAATTTTAGAGTGAAATTTAATTCCTCTTGGATAAAAGTGCATAATGTAGGACAGAACAGTCACCCTTTAAAGCACTTTTTTTTTCCCCACAGAGAAACAGTGAGTATCTCAGACAGAGACATCTGTATTATAACTGTCTAAAGCTAAGGAAGATGAATCCCATCCAGAAAAGAGAACTAGTAGTACTGTATCAAAGACCACAAGAATATATTTCCTTTCTCTACTCTTCAAGGCAGAGGGGAGTGCAGTGGAGCTGGCCACACATCACAAATAAGATAAAAGGCACAGCCAAAGTGAACAGATTAGCACAAAGCCATATGTAGAACCTCCCAAAGCTGCTGACAAATAATGTTGAATTTCTAAAAAAAATGCTAAAATTCAAAGCCTATTAAAAAAAAATTTAAAAAAATATATATACATATATATAAATGGTGGGGGTGGGTACATGAAGGAGAAGGGACTGGGGGAAGACAAGTGATATTCATTTAGTAAGTTATTCAGTGAGAAGGGCTATAGCTTATCCCTTGAGGTTGTTAAGTGTTCTCCTGTATTCAGCAGTAGAGGAAAGGTTTACATCACCCTTCCTATCACAGAGATATTTGGGCTGCCTTCTCTCCAACCTACTTAACATCCTCATTTACAGCTAGAGTTCTGACTTCTATTAAAATTGGGATCCTACTCCACTGTCCTGCTACATGCTGCCATTTTCCTGTCCATCATTAAATTATTGACTTCTTCTCTTCCTCCTCCCTTCTTTTCTCTTCTTCTCCAGCCTGCATCTCCCAGAGGTATTTGCATTTGTGTGGCAAATACACTGATTCTTTTCACATGGTTTGCTCCAGCATGACATGAACTATTTAATTGTAAATTATTAAGTCATCTGTACTTTCCTGAAATGATTCACAGTGGAATGACAGGAAATTATTCCTAGTGGAGTGACAGGATATGATATGATGAAATCACGATTCACATGTAAATTGGATGTCTGCTGATAGAAATCTGAAGTCCACTGAGAATTCACAAAAAGAAAATGCTGCAAGGCTTATCCATTGGCTAGATAATTTATTAATGGATAGCCCTTGTTTTAATACTATCTACTCTTAGTTGTTAAAACCCCAGGGGGATATTTTTTCCTTTCCTTAGTTATACCTTGATGTGAAAATTTTAGATAAACAGCACCACTTCTAGTTTTTATACACATCCCTTTATACATATATAGGTGTGTATATATATATATATATATATGTGTGTGTGTGTGTATATATATGTGTGTATATATATGTGTGTGTATATATATGTATGTATATTTTCCCCTTAAGTATCTCAATTGTCAGCCAAACTCAAACACATTATTCATATGTAGATATAATATAAGTATTAAATACATGTTTTAAATATATATATATATATATAAGATTGACTGCTGGCTAGCATAATTCACTGTAGTTTTATTAGATGAAATCATGCCAGTTTTATCCATGCTGATGTTCTGTAGACCACAGATTAAAGTGCACACAGACACTGTCATGCATCTTTATTTTTGTTCCTTCTACAAAGCTGTCTGCACGAATAATCTCTTTGGCTTCCTCTGATTCACTTTAAAAGTGTTACGTTAATTTTAAATGTAAATTGCAATAATTAAATCTGACCTTATAAACTATCAGATGTGATGGGAATTTCCCTTCCTGATTTTTTTTTATCTTAAATTGGAAAGGAACCAGATCAAACAAGCAGGGAATTTCAAAGTCAAAACAAATACCATCCATGGCTAGGGACTCTGCTACAATAACAAAAAAGAAAACATATGTATGTATGTGTTTGTGTTGTGCGTGTATAATATAGATGTTAACCACAAAGTATCCAACATCTTTAAATTTGTTTGTAAGACTGGCAGTAGCTCATCTTTTGTTGTTAAGGTGAAGAAAAAAAAACCTCACAATCAAAGTGACCCACATAGATATATGTATTTTTTTTTTCTTTCTTTAATAATGGATACTTTCAGATACCTCCTAAGGTCCTATTCCTCCTGTCATGTTTAAAGGGTTTATTGTTTCCAGAAAAGCTTTTGCTGCTCCCTCTGGAGACTGAGCTGATCTAAGGTAATATTAATTCTGTGCCTCTTGCTTGTCGGAACTCGACTTCAAACGGAATAAATGAGATGAGAGCTGAAAGAGAGGTTATGCAAGCTGTCATCCTCCATTGTGTTGGAGGCATCAATGACTCTCAGAACAAATTAGGTGTCACTCTACTAAATCGCAGTCAGAAAGGCAAATCAGTTTATAGAAGACTTATTTGGTCTCCTGGAAAGCTCTTGCATTCAGAGCACAGTTAATCTTCTTTTTCTTTCAGTAAATTTAAAAATCCTCATTTTTTATTTCTTTTTAAATTGAGATGAAGCAGAATTTCCTCATGATGAGTCATAATGTTCCCCATACAATTTATGCTGATTAGTTCAGTCTAATTTCTCTTTCTTTAAAAGGAGAAAAAAAAATAATCCCACAGAGGTTTGTTTCTCTCCTAAAAGAGAAGTGACTACATGTGTTTTATTAGATTTCTTAATTTGGTGGATTGTGGCTTGGGAAAGAGGTCTGTGGTGAAAAGAGCATTTGAAGAAAGAAAGGAATATTTGTGAAGCTTGCCAAGTATGAATTATTCCAGTTTTGTAAATCTCACTGATTCTATTCATTCTTTATTAAGTGACTCAACTTATAGAAAAGGGATAACTACCTGTTTAATAGTTTCTCTGGCACTTGATTTAACATATTTTATTTTATTAATTTTTTTCCCCAGTAAAGAGGCTAAAGGGATTTTGCAATATAGATTGCACAAGTAACTTTTTTTTTCTTTTACAATCAAGCAGTATGCTATCAGGTTTTCACAGAGAAAGGCATGCTCAAACAGTATTTGAGAGAAGAAAATTGCTGTGCTTTAGTAAGATCAGGACAACTATGGAATACACCTCACATAAACCGAGGTAGCTATTCTGGTTCAAAAATGTGTCTGTGCAAGGAATGAGTACGGTGCAAGAGGAGCAGCTCTGCAGAGTGAAACAGCTGCAGTTGAGGGCCATTTTACATTTTAAAATAATTTTTTTCAGATTGTATTTAGTCTAGACTTATGAACTGGAACGCAACAGGTTCTGTAGAACATCAGGCATATTGTTCAAGAACATCTCAGTTTTGCCTGATTTAAAAGATTTTGAGACTCCTCTGTGTCCTCAAAAGTATGCTCTTTTGAGCATACAGAAACTGGAGATGTGACATTAGTTTCTCATAAAGTTCAAGATAAATAGAAAGCACAGATTCATAAAACTAAATTGGTTCTCAGGAGTCATTATGTCACTTTGTGACTGAAGTTGTGACTTGGGAACCCAGTGTATAGTTTCCAATGACAAATCACATTTGATTTCCTGAATTTTAGAGAAATCTTTAAAGTTTGTCAGAGCTAGTTATTAGACTTTCTATGAAAGACACAAAGGGAGCTAAGTGAATAAAACTGGGTTTAGGGAAGGCCTCAAGCTTATGTAAGAGTTCCCTAAAGTTTCTAGTGGGAAATATGGAAGAAACCCAGAATTTAACTCCCCTTATCAATAGTTATCTAAATACCTAATCTTCTTTTCAAGTGAAAAAAGACAACCCAAACAGAGAGGAACCAGAGATGCTCCCTCTCCATTGCAAGTGACAAAAAAAAAACCATCTATGCACTCCATGGGTGAGGAGTTCTGTAACTGAAGGATCATCTTGCTTTGAAACCCAGACTTAAAATCACTTCTCTTACCTTTTTAGCAAAGTGTGCTGAGACCATACACAAATTGGATATTTGAAAATTAGGCTTTGTGAAGCACTGCTGTTGAAATGTTTCTGCATCAGGAGATAAGCAGCGTGCTTTTGAATCTCCTCAGGCACAGGGGGGATCTGAACTCAGATCCCCCACATGCTGGAAGGTGGATCTAAGACTTAAGACATAAAAACATTGTTAATTCCCTTCATTCCAGCTTTAAAAATAATAATAAAAAAGACTTTTGCCTGAGCTTGTTTGTTTGTTTTCATAAAGACAAGACAGAGGGATTGTGTTTGAACATCTCAAATGGAAGAAAATTCCTTTTTATTGGCAATGGAAAAATTTTGAACTGAGAAGGATATTTCTCAGCATGTCATAGAATCATAGAAATTTGAAAGAGGCCTCTAAGATCATTGAGTCCAACTTTTAGCCCAGCATTGCCAGGACCACCACTAACCCATATCCCCTGAGCCACACCTACACACTTTTTGAACACTTCCAAGTGAGATATTACCACCACTTCTCTGCAGATTGCCCCAAAAAACTTACTAATTCTCTACCTCCCGCACACAAAATCCATTCTGCGTATCTTGCCACAGTCACTAGGAACATAAAAAATTAAGCTGTGTGTTAAAAATGGATCAGAATTAAGATGTTGTCATATGAGAAGCCACATTCCCAGGGAACATCACAAGAACTCAATGCCTAAATGTTTGTGGATTGTAAATTGCTATTGTAAAGTAAGATTTCCAAGATAAAAGGAGGAAATAGGAGCAATATCAGTGTCAGTTCTCTGATATTCCAGTGATGACATCTCCCTTTATTCTCAGCACATTGTGAAGCCTCCTGAGCAGAGGTTCCAAACAGACAACTAAACATTATCTAGAAACATTTCTTCCAAAAACAAACATGTTTGGTTTGACTGAACTCATGCATCATTTATACTCCCTTTCTCTTGATATTTTGGCTATTTAGATAACTGGAAGGATTCTTCGCAGAACTAACTCAATTTTAAACTCGTATTGCAAACTATTTGGAAAATATATATATATATATATATCATATTCATTTTAGGGAGTACCCACAGTGTAGGAGTCTCTTTGGTGAGTTTGATGTGCACAATAAAGTAGCGGAAGGAGCTTTCAGACTGTGAAGCAACACAGGCCTGATCATCCAGAAGATAGTGAAGAGAGGGACATCCTTTCTAGCTGAAAGCTGTCTTATCTTATATTCTCCTCCTAAGATAGGGGGAAAAAATCAAGGTTAATCTTTCATGCAAAAAAGATGTGCTCTCTCATGTGCTGATGTTTCTGGAGATAGGGAGTAAAGTTCTCACAAAGGCAAGTGATGAAATATCTTTGTATGTAGTTCCCTAACTACTCAGATAAAAATGACAAAAAGTCCTCCCATAGGTAGAAATTTTAAAATTCCTGAAAATGTTGAACTGTGTACCTAACTATAAACATGTTGTTTTTGGTTTTTTTTTTTTGGTTTTTTTTCGCAGACAGCAACAAGGTTGAGGTTTACCAAATGGAATTTCTAGAGAGGTTTGAAAGTTAATATATAAATAAATCCCCCAAGAAAAGGGTATTTCTTGGACAGAGGGGAAAAAACACACTGTGTTTACCACACAAATTGTATTCAAAGCAGTGAGAAAAGCTAGGCATGCTGATGCTGAACCATGCTTATGGTTTCACTTATTTGATGTGTTCATGGAGTGCATCAAACATGGGCTGGGAATCGGGGAAAGATGGGAAACAAAGGGAAGGAATAAATAGTGGCACAAGGTGAACAGTGGGATGCCTCGCCTCATTGTTCTGCATTAGATCTCGTGTTTGAAATCTGTATTAATGATCTTGAAAGAGGGTAATACTGAGGTTAGCAAAACTTGCAGATGACACAAAGTTATTTAGCAAGCACAGACCAGAGAGATCCATGAGGAACTTCAAAGAGACTTAGCTAAACCATGTGGGGGCAAATGAAGTTCAATGCCAGTAAATGCAAAGTAAGGCATACTGAAGGGAAAAAAATAAATTAAACTACTTGTACATCTGACAGGGGTATACATTCACTGTCTCAACCCAGGAAAGGAATCTGGGTATCAATGAAGACAGATTTCTCTACCATATGCAGCTGTAGTTTTAAGAAAAAAAAATTCAAACAAGATGTGAGGCTTCATAGGAACTGAGATGGGGATTGATGCAGTAAATACTACACAGCTAACCCATAAATCAAAATGTGGTCTCATCTGGAAAAATTTGTGAAGTGTCATTTCACTACTGTAAAAAAAAAAAAGGAAAAAAATGACAAATGAAAGTGATCCTTTGGGGAACAAAAAAAAAAAAAAAAAGGAAAAAATCTGTCATGTAGAATGATTGAAAAGATTGGATATTGGGAAGAGTTACCTTAGAAAGGAGAGGGACAAAAGGACATAATGAAAGGATAAAAATAAATTACTGAGGGAAGATAAATTAGGTGCTTCTCTCCTCAGCTAGTGACAGGACAAGAGAATGTGCAATAAAATTAAGGAGGCTGGCAAGTTCAAAACAGATAAAAGGCAACAGTGGCCTTTTTTTTTCCTATAAAGAGTGATTAAGCTGGGGAACCAGCTAATAACTAAAGGACACTTCAATAAATATTTAAACAGTTAACAAGAATTGCTAAAGTAGAAATAAAAAAAAAACCAAAAATTTTTTTAAAGTATTTGAAAGCTCTGTTTTTAAAGACAGATTTCTTGAATTTGCCTTTGGAGATCTCTTCTAGTTTTGTGCTCAAATCCCACAGACTTTGGAGGAAAGAGAACTTGGGGACTCCATACTGGGGTTAGTTCACATAATGTGATTTCTATATTTGAGCATGCTGAGCATCAGTCTCCATTCTCTGTACACAGAATGTTCCTTCAGCTTTGCACCAAATACTTGTTTCCAAATGTTCAGCCAGGAAAAGTTCCTTGGCACCAGCGTGACCATTTAGGAGGAGCACTAAGGGTCTGAGTGACGGCCCATGTTTAATTGCCCAAATTCTTTCATTCACACAATGCTCCCAAATTACGGAGGTGAGAGACTGGGCTGCAGGGATTCAGGATCAGCCCCATCAGAGCAACGCGTGCCTTGCTCTGACCTGCGCACGGAGCCAGGCTGCCTACACTGGTACAACATGTGATTATTTGTCCTTCCCCTCTGCTGGGCTGCTTGCTTCAGCAAATCATCCATACTTATCTTTCAGACTGCAGGCTTGCCCACGGAAGGTGTGATGAATGCCCTTGTGTTTGTAGGCTGTCAAACACAACAAGGTTCCCACTTCACTGAAGCCTTAGGTTGTGAAACACCAGAAACCTGAAGAAGTATCAGTCCATCCTGGGGAAGGAGCAAAGGAGACACATTCCTCCCTTCAATCATGAATGCCAGCCTGGAGTACCCCAACATCTGACACTCTTAGTGGTGACCCAAACCTCTGCTGTCTGGCAGTTCTCTGACACTCTTCTTTTACAGTCATTAAAATGGAAATGGCATCTGACAGACATGAACATCATTTCACTTCCAGCTCCCTCAATTATCTCCTCCTTTCCACTGCCCTCCCACTCTCTGTGTGGTGAGAGAAATATGTTTTCAGAACTGTCATTTTAAAGAGTAAATACTTGAACCATCAATAACTGCGTGCACTTTGCCCCAGCTGAATGAAAACCTCCTTTGTGAACATCATTTGGTAGCAAATGATGCACAGTTAAGTAGAAAGAAGCTACCTGAATGTACTTATTGCAGCTAACTATTTCTGTATTATGATAGCCTGTTTCCAGTAGATCAAAGAAACCTGGCAGTGTTGTTTTTTTCACACTGTGAGAAGCACAAACATCATTTAAATGCCCCCTCAAAATATTCATGCATCAAAAATCCGTTGAAGGCTCAGTCTATTCCCAAGCTGGCTTTCAGCCAACATTGTTATGTTGTTGCTGCATCATGATGGAAATAGCAGACAGTAGAAAACAACAAACAGCAGAGAAGACAAGTCTTTTAAACCAAATCCAAATAATTTAAAAAAAAAAGCATTTTAGCACTGTTTAAAATTTCGGTAATAGCAAAACTCATTGATGATTGTTCTGTTATTGATTTAGTTTTGTAAACTAAATTTTAAATGCTGAATTTTAGGGTCCTGTATTCAGAGCTTTTCTAACTCTCAGTCTGATGGTATTTATTTTGTTCTGTAAAATATATATAGCACATGGATGCATTTCTCACTTGATGGAAGTGCTGTAGCTTCACTGAAGCTGACAATTATCTCTTTCATAATGAAGGTCAAGTAAGTAAGGAGATTGATAGTAAATGGAATTTCTCAGTGTCTGGTGAGCTTTTTCCAAGACAAAGGGTGAATCATCTTATGTTTAGCCAATAATGTCTTCATGACCTCATATCTGGGAAAGCTGTGGATTCTCGAGTAGATGGAGAACCTACATTATTCCAATGTTTAGCTGTCCTTAACTAATCATATATTAAAAAAAAACAACAACAAAACCACTCATGGTAAACAGCAAAGACTTTTTAGAGAACACAAAGAGGAAATCTGTGTCACTGAGTGCAAAAAACACCCCTCAGTTAAAATGTCCTTTGCTCTGCCTACCTGGTTCTGTATGGCTGTGATCTGGTTCTGTATGGCAGGCTTTACCTGCCTAACAGGGCTCCCATATGCAGCCAGAGCACACACACTGACATCTCTCACGACAAGCAAAGTCCAAATATCTTTCTGTTCATTCCATGAAATCCATCAAAACCAAGCATGTCATCATCCTTCCAGGAAGAAGCTGGGGAAAACTACCAGGCTGTGCTGAACCTGGGCTGACTCAAAGGTTTCTTGGCAAAGATATTGGCAATCCCTGTCCTCTGTATTGAAACTGAGGCTCTCTGCATCCAGAGCTGCAGCAGGTACAGAGACCCTCAGAAGTGTAGCCTGATTAAATTTCAACTGCATGGACCTACATTTGCTTGTCAACCCTCATTTAATAACATATACGTGCATATATATTATCATTATGTATATATATGCATATATAAATATACACACACATATATACACATATATATATACTTGTGTATATATATACACACATACATATATATATATATATATGTATATATAAATACACATACATATATATTTTTTTGTCTTGCTATGGTATGGGTGTATGCACATGTATAATTCTAACTCTGGAGCAAGAAATAACATTCAGAATTACAATCATAGAATCATCAGGGCTGTAAAAGACCTCCAAGGTCTTTAAGTCCAACCAGCTCAGTCTCAGATGGACTATCAGTCTCAAATCAAGTCCAACAAGAATGGCATCATTCCCAGAACTCCACCAGAGGACTGCTGGTGGGAGGCAGACACTGATTTCATAGAATCATGGAATATTTTATGTTGGAAGAGACCTTGAGGCTCATCTCATTCCACCCCATGCCAGGGCAGGGACACCTTCCACTATCCCAGCTTGCTCAGAGTTACATCCAACCTGGCCTTGGACACTGCTGGGAATATGGAATCTACAGTTTCTCTGGGCAGCCTGTGCCAGGGCCTCAGCACCCTCACAATTACAAAATTAATCTTAACATTTAATCTAAACTTACTCTCATTTTGAAGCCGTTGCCCCCTGTTCTATCATGATGTGGTTATGATCATTGATAGAAATATTCACATAGAAGTGTGTCTTTAGACTAGGAAGAAAAATGACTCGTTAGTTTAGATGCCCATGAGTTCTGGTGGCTGTGAAAATAAACCACCTGAAATCATTTAGACTTATGCAGATCAGATTTCATCTAGACTTTGAGGGGTCTCCTTGGAAGTCTTGATTTCTCAGCTTCAGTTCTCCAGTTCACATTCTTCTCTGGTGACTTCCAACACCATTCTCTAACTTTTCTCCATTCTGGGCAGCCATGGTGCCCTGGAAAACTCTTTGGTTCTTGGAGTGCAGCACATGGGAGCTGTGCAAACAGACGGACCTCTGACAAATCCTTGCTGTGAGCAGGGCAGCCTGCCCCACTTCACTCTCTGCCCTTCAGCACTTTTGCCATCAGTTCTTTGGCTCCCTTGCAAATTCACGTGGAATTCATTGTTGGAGACCATCTCCCTGGTCCTGGTGCCTTTTAGGCAAGGCAGGGCTGTCATTTTGGGCCTATGAGCTATATTTGCTGGTTGATGGATGCCTCCACATTGCCAACTGAAAATCATCCAGAAGTCAGCTATAGCAGATGTGCCATGTAATTACACTGTCAAGGAAGAATTCCAGACATTGGCCTGGTATTTTTAAAAATCCATTTCTGTCCATCAGAACATTCCCAGTTATTTTTTCCTAGATATTAAGCATTTCAGCCTTTTTTCTTTCCTTTTTTTTTCTTTCTTTTTTTCTTTTTTTTTTTTCTTTTTACTGTGATGAAACATGCATTTCAGCAGAATTTTAAGACAGAAAAGCCAAGATGGATCTCATGTGATATTATGCCTATGGCTAACACATCTTGAGCTAGCAGCCTAATCACCCTAATCACCCTTCTTACCCTCCTTGAGGCATGTGAGACAGAGACCTGCTTGCCATCCTTGAGAGCTGAGGTGGCACAACTCACCCACTGGAGTGATGATGTTTTACATCTCCAGGTAAGGAAGCTTGCAGTTCACCTGGCCCTCTTAATTTGGGGGCTTCATTTAAGACACTAAATACAGGAGACCTGAAGCCACAGACAGACAAGGAGGCCTATTCTTTTTCTTTATTAGACCTCAGACACAGCGTGAGTGAAAGCACGAGGTGTCAGAGTGCCAATGTTATAGCATCTGATATAGTGTGCTTTGGGCACCCTCACATTCAGGACAGTTGCTTAGCAACTGGGATACAGGCTGAGGATGTAGAGAGTCTGGGATCTTTTCTCTGCCCAACATGATTAGCATGACTTGGATAAATTACTTCACCTTTCTGTATTCCTCTTTCCCTTTATACATTTATTTATTCTGTCTCCTACCGAATGCTTCAGCAGCTCCTTTGAAGATAACACAGCCTTCATGTAATGAAATTATTCATCTCCCATGAAGCTGCAGATCCTGGACAATGGCTCGGGTGTCACCTCCTTTTGCTACCTGTCTTTCACAGGTGATCACCTTCTCCTTAGCTGTGTTCATCACCAGCACAAAAGAGCTGCCACATTCACCACCTAGTAGTGAGAGCATTTCAGTGGGGAAGCGCTTTTTAATCTGTGTATGAAAATTTCTGAGCTCAAACCATTTCCAAAAATCTAAGCTGGCACTTGGCAGAATGTCAGTAGACTTTATACAATAACACTATCCAAATAGACATATTAGGAGAACAGAATCTGCAAGACAGCATACTTTTGGCTCTGTCACATATTCATGCTACTGCCACAACCACCAGCACCAGAAAATAAAGACAGGTGGGAGGACAGTAGGGCTAACATTAGACCTTTGTGAAGGCTTTCTTTGCTTGACTGATGGTTTGAAACTGCTCATCATGGACAGTGAGCTGTGAGGCTTTGTTGTCCAAGTTAGGAGCTCTGGCTGATCAGCAGATGAATGAAGAGTTGGCTCCAAAGTCTGTAACCCTTTGATTTCATGGTTGTTTTCCACATCCTCATCTCTCTGCAGCTGCCACCTCAAAGAACAGGGTGAGAGTAATTGTGTTGGCTTTCCTCCAAAGCCCGGAGGAGTAGTCACTTGCTACTCTCCCAGATTATCTGCCAGGCAAACAGAAAGGTTAATGATGTAGAGCTTGATTACTCTGGTAGAAAGAAAGCAGCCAGCTTGATCCAAAAATCTTTATTGTGTGTAAGGGAGATGCATCAAAAGGGCTCAGAGCTGGAATACGTTGTCTCCTCCATTCTGTCTTTGAACATGGGAGTATTTGCCTTCTGGCACATATGGTCTTGTAAGTAATAGCTTTTTGCTGCGCATACATCTTTTTGCCTGAAGCTTGTTGTTTAATTTTAAGACATTTACAATAGTTTTGTTGTTAAGAAAGCCAGTCTTCTTCAATATCAGCAGAATAAACATTTGAATGTATGCATCCCTGGAACAGATTGAACACCATTAGTTGAAGTATGTACATATAAATACATGTTTTTATATAAAAATGCATACAGAAGTGTGTGTGTGAGACACTGTCTGTGAGTATACATGTATGTGTATGCCATAAAGACATGATTTTTGGTGTTCATTTCTGAGATAAATGTAAACAAGGTGTATCAAGTGAAATGCATCAACAACTCCAACAACCCTCCAGGAAAAGGAAAAAAAAAAAGAAAAGGAAAAAGAACAACAAAGTAATAAGAAGCCAAAATAAAAGCAACCAGAACCTAAGCCATCTAAACAAATGAACAACAACAAAACTACAGAATTGGAAAGATAAAGGAGACTTAATCATGGCTGAAGGCAGTAAGGTTTGGTTAGAGGTAGGTGTTTATAAAGGTTGGCTTCCTTTTGTGATGAGATTCTTCCTTGTGAAAATGTTTAATATTCAAAAAAGTAACAAAAAATTAACTTTATGAACCCACATAAATTGAAATCTTTCAGCCTTTGGTTGAAAACCAGAATATTCTGGCCCAGAACTGAAATACTGAAGCCAAAGCCCATATATTTTCTTCCACAGTGGTTTATGGACTTTGTAATTCAGAAGCATTTTTCTTACATTATTCCATGAGGATTTGATTCTTTGGCAGAATCATATCTTGCATGATACTTAAAGAGGAAAAATTCTTTTGTCCTCCACACTTTACCCCACAGTGGCTTCTGAAAAATTTAAATTTTTCATGTGAAAGAATATTATCTTTGAGATGGGCTCTGCATTTTGCCTACCTTATGGTGAAGGACCTGGAGGAAAAGAAGTGCATGATAATTTGTTCTCTTTTCTCCTGCTGATTCATGATTACTCCAACACAGATTGTGATTTGCAGCTAGTTTAAATGACTTTATCTAAGAAGTTTCCACTTTGCCTTTTTACATTATTCATATTCCAAATAGAATTTAATGTAGTTATCTTTAAAATATAAACTACAACAAAGATGGTTTTGTTGAGTTCTGGATGGATTTCTCACTCCTGTTTAGCACATTATTTTTGACTAGATCCTAATTAAATAATGGGACTTAATCATTTCAAATTGGGTTTATAATTCTATTTTTTATGTCAGGGAAGGCTCGACCACTGGTGCCTGTACTGTGTTCCTCGAGATAGCTGCAGGATCCAAGACCTGGGGACCCTGTCTCAGCTTCAGAGCAGGTGTGACCCCTGTCCTAATGTGTTGGCCTCTCATCTTTGTCCCCTTGTGTCTTAAAATAAAATACAACGAACATCTACATGAGTGTTTCAAGCACTCTTGGGGAAGAAAACTTTGTTTAAAAGGAACAAAACGTAGGAAAAATCAATGGAGCCTTAATGGGGAAAAAATATGGTGCACTTGCTGCCGCTGGGAAAGGAGGAAGATTCTGTAAGGCAAAGTCCTAAAAAACAAGATGAAAAGAGCTCTGTTCATAAGCAGGAGGGATACAAGTGGGAAGGGAGAGAGTGAAGAAAGAATCCAAGACAAATGTCTCAAAGCAGCTATGGAAAAAGCTCTTCAAAAATACAGAAAATGTTTGGAAAAGCTGAAGGGAGAGGAAGGATGCCACCAAAGTTGCCTGGAAGTCACAAGCTGACAAGTCAAGGCAGGCTTTCAAAAACTAAAAAGTCAGGAAACGTCATTCTTCCTAAACATCTACTGAGGCCCTGGGGCACAACAAAGGAAATCCACTACAGCTGCATGGCAATTGGTAAATTCTTGTTATCATGCTATGTGCCAAACTCCTTTCTCTTTGCTTCTCTAATTCATCTGTCAGCGTGTGGGGATAATCCAGACACTGAAGGGACTTGTGTGCAAAAATGTCAATTGGAAGACAATCCTCAGCCCTTGATGGGGAGATGAATTTATAAAAAAATCTCAAAATACAGAGTAGAGGAGCAAGGAGCTTGGTTCTGGGAGAAAAAGGTGGCAGAGAGTGGGCGAAAAAATGAGGCCAGCTTTCCAAAACACAGGAGTTCAGTAATTAGCCCTAAAGCCATGGCTTTAAAGCAGACAGCAAAGATTAATATCATGCCATCTGAAATGAATTTAATCCTATCATTTTGAGTAAATAATGTTTTGAGTTTCTACAAAACAGAAGCTCTACAGGAAAACATTAATGACTCTAATTTTTGAAACATAAATGATGCGATATGATGTGTGTTGAAGAAGGAGGATGAGAGTGTGTGTGTGTGCATGAAAACTTTATCTTTTTATTTAACTGACAACAAATACTGTTTTGCTTGATCTCCAGAAGCCACAGAAGAGGATGTGTGGGCTTTCTGAGCTGGCTTAGAGGCCACTGAAGAAACACAGCGAGAAAGAAAAAAAAAAGCTATCAGTTTGCTCAGCCAGTGACAGCAAAACTCCTTCTGCTCCATTACCTGCACATCTTCCTTTGCATAGCAACCATCATATCTCTGGAATAAGACATAATCCTTTTCAAAACATTGTGTCTTGCTCTCAGCTGCTGAAAACCTTCCTGGTGGTCCAGGTAAGCCAGGATTTAAGAAAAGCCAGGCTTGGAGCTGGTGCTGATCTGTGGATGGGGGATCTGGGAGCAGCTGGCACAGGCACTGCTGAGAGTGAGGGATGTTGCCCAGGGACCCTCCTCCTCAGGAGCCCTCCAGGGGCTGAACCCAGCAGTTTTACAGGTGTTCTGTGCCTCTGAAGCCTCTTCCTTGTGCTTTCATGTCAAGCATACCTGCCTCTAGGGAGTAAGTCTTCCTTAAAGAGGGGGAGGAATTTGGTATTTGTATTCCTTCACTGTCTTTGCTATATCCCTGCTAATTACACCACTGGAACAAAACTGAACAGAACATTAAACCACTTGTCCTTACAGGAGAAGGGATTTGGGTGAATTAACCTGCCCAAAAGATGTCTGCAAGGTACATTTAGGTACATCTCCTTTGGGAGAACATCTACTCTGCTCCCTTGACTAAAGGCAAATACAGAAGATCACCAAAGTGAATAGTTTTTAAATATCAGTTTCCATTTGCAGCATTTGATGAGACTATATCAGGTTAATTTAAATCTTAAAATAAGGTGATAAAACAATTACCTTTTCAAAGACTGACATCAGTGCTAATCTTTTTTTCTTATTTTCATTTTCTCATTTTTAAAGGTGACAAATTTGATGCAGTATTTATTACTCCAAATGGCAATATGATGTGCTTGAGAACAACCTATGAAAACAGGGAATAAAAGGGAAAATATACATTCTTTTTCTCATAAAAATGGTGTTGGATAGAAGATTTTAGGATTACTGTTCCACTGAACATGTTTCTTCTCTTATTTGTCTTTCCTCCATAAATTTACCTCAGTGTCACTAAGTAGATGTTTAAATGTGCCTCCAGGCATTACTCTACACCTAATAATCCTAAAGTAAATACATTGTGTGATTGGTACAAGGAAGGAAAGAAAGACAGCATGCTTTTATTTAGAGTGGTATAAAAATCTCATGTAGATTTAAAAGGATAGAACATTTCACTCCAGATGTCCACAGTTTCAATTATAGTAGTGTTATCAGTAGCAGGTGGAACATTCATGTACTGGAAAATTTAATAAGAAAAAGTTCACAAGATTGTCTTCAGATAAGAAGAGCAAAATAAAGATAATAAACCCAGTAATAGACTATAAGGCCTCTCACACACCTCTTCTAACAATAGTTTTCAGTTTCCTGAAAAACAAGTGATAATC
Organism: Molothrus aeneus; assembly: GCF_037042795.1. Taxonomy (NCBI): domain Eukaryota; kingdom Metazoa; phylum Chordata; class Aves; order Passeriformes; family Icteridae; genus Molothrus; species Molothrus aeneus. The sequence goes on from NC_089680.1 coordinate 3,074,369, forward strand.
CTTATGTCAGGTGTGTACATTTGGAGATGAAGGATGTTATTTTCACCAGATATACCGAACATTGTTTAAAACAAGGGACATAATTGCAATGAAAAGCAAAGATTGCTCAAATTTTTCAGACCACAGTTCCCTCCCCTTGCTCAGGGTGGGTGCCAGCAGGTACACCTTGACACTCTTGCTTGTTTATACTACTGCTTTATTTTTCCCAATAAAATAAATCATTAAACCCACCCTGTTGTCTTTTCTGCTGCTTAGCAGGAAGTGGGATGGCAGAGAGGGCACTCAGTGCCCACAGTGCAGCTCACTAGAACAGGCTGACAGATGGCCACAAAGCCAATTTCCACTCAGGAGGAAGCCGGCAGAGAAACTGGGTGAATCAAGGAGTGGTGGGAGGCTCTGGGGCAAAAAGTTCCATGAGGGGCAGCTGAGGGTACTGGGAGAGAAAGAGGGTTCAAGGAGAACCTTCTCCCTCTCTGCCACTGCCAGGTAAGGGGCTGAAGCCAGGTGGGGTGGCTGGTCTTTTCTCCCAGGGAACAAGTGACTGGAGAAGGGGAAATTGCCCTTGAATTGCACCAGGAGGCTTAGACTGGAGCAGAGGAAAACTTTCCACACTGAAAGAGCAACTGAGAATTGAAAGAGCATCACCCACCCCATCAGCATCACCATCCAAAGAAATGTTCAAAATATGAGTGGACATGGCACATTGTGCTATGATTTAGTGGTCATGGTGTTATTGATTGAAGGTGATTGGACTTGATGATATTGGGGGTAATTTCCAACCTTGTGATTATGTAAATCAATATAATTTTGGCTGAAGTGAGGATAGGGGTAGGCAGGATTATACCTGCATTGAAACAAGTCAGATATTGGTCCAGGAAATCCTTTCACTGCACCATTTCATTACTGATGAGCAATTAGATTTCCAGTAACTCTATGATTTTTTTTCACCTGCAACTGAGTAATTTGTGATTAAAGCGTTGAGAAATCATTCACATTTTTTAATAAAATTAAAAGAATGGTCTGCTGCCTGCTAGTCACAGGAGTCATCTAGATTTTTAAGTAATGTTTTCCAAATTAAGGAGCAGAATGAGTTTATTTGGATGTTTAAGTGTGTAAGGATGACTGGTTTTGCTTATTCTAGAATTTTTTGCTTGGATTCTGTAAATTGTACCATCCATACATATTATGATCCTGAAGCACTTGAAGTCAACCACATAAATATATGTGAAAATCTTCCCAAAGCTTCTAACCTAATCATTCTCCTATTGCGTTGTCTGGGCTTTTTTTTTTTTATTCTTGGTCTATGAGGTCAGGAATCTCATATTTGAACTCTTGAATTGAAAGTTTCTTTGGAAATCCTTCAAAATAAAAGCAAAAAAAAAAAAAGGCAAAAAAGAAAAAAAAAAGCAGGAAAAACAGAATGCTGGGCTTTAGCTGATAGACCATAAAAAAAAAAAAAACAAACCCAAAACTCAAACCTATAATTTTACAGAAAAGAACTAGCTGGGTGTGCTTCTCAATCCATAAAGAGAAACCCAAATCCTTCCACAGTAAGGAAATATTCCAGTGCTTGTTCCCCATAATAAGATTAGCCAGGCCTATAAAAGAACAATTACATCACTACAAAGCATTTTAGGTTTTAATCTTATGAATTCAACTACTGGAGCCATAAAGGACCATTAATTTCTTTTCTCGTGGGGTGTTTTTTGGGAGCCTTTTTTATGACATGTCCAATTTAGGATGATGAGAATGGTATGTACCAAGTTTTAGTACATGTAGCATGCATTTGTCTCTGAAGTCTGAGAGCATGTGAGTCATCATAATGGCTTCAGGTTGTAAGAAACATCAATGATGAAAACATTAAACCACAAAAACAAGTTTGCCTTATAATGGTTCATTTACTCTGGAGAAAAATAAATAACTAGATGAATTCTCTTTTAATAACCAGGAAGATTATCATGGACTATTCATTTCATCTGGCAGACATTTGCAGGCTATCTCCTAGAAGATTATTATTCCTACATCTTTATGAAGGCTGTATATATTTATTATGCTTTTATTTACAGCCATGCTCTGATTCACTTTAAGATGCAAGGCAGGAAGATCTGTAGACCAAAATTCTTGATATTTAACCATAGATGGATGGTGGGACAGAAATTAGAGGAAGGTAAATAACAAGAAGTTTTAATGAACTGTGTTCAAATCTATTAAAAACACTACAATAACACATTAACATTGTTTCCTTGGGGAATTAGACCTTGTTGATAACTGACTCTTGGAAGTTTGGTAGCTCTCGATGTGACTAATAATAACTCTGGATGTGAATAATGATAATGATAATGATAATAATGATAATGATAATGATGATAATAATAATAATAATAATAATAATAATAATAATAATAATAATAATAATAATAATAATAATAATAATAATAATAATAATAATAATAATAATAATCTTTCCAAACAGCCAGTTCAGAGGGCTTGTACTTTTTTGAAGCTGACGTAATGTTTGCTGGAAATGGATCAATTTACAGACAAGAAAATGATCAAAACTGAAGGGAAGTTGGGGTCCAGCATGTGCCAGGATATGGATGACAATTACGAGGAGAGAATTCTTGGATTCAGCATATAATTCATTGATTGGAAACTTGCACATCTAATCTGGAACTGGAAATTTTGCTTCAAGAGACAGTTTCCTGGCTACAGCACTTCTGAGCACTGTCTCTCAGAAACCCCTTTGGGCACATGCCACTTAGGATCATTTAGCAGCAAGTGCTGAAATAACAGAGAATTTAGGTTTTTCTTTCCCAACAGGGAAGCTGAGCTACAGAAACAGAAATACTTTGCTCTTTTGTCAGCGGTGGATAAAATATAATTTCAAGTACAATGAGAAGTATTGTAAACAAACTGCAATTTTTATACTATACCTTAAGATGAAAGTCAGTTTGGCTGTTTAATAACCTCACTCTAAAAATCCATCATGAAAGACAAGTGAGTACAGGTCTCATTAAGGAAACCTATCTTTTAAAGTTGCTTTGGCAACTTCAGCTCTGCTCTTCAGGATTGTAAATCCTTCTGAATAGAAGAGTGATATTTGCTACAAAATGTATCCACAAAAAAATGTAGTGTACATTATTAGATAAAATGATAAAAAATCTTCTGTTGATGCTGGTAAGCATCATTTCTGCTCATCTTTTTTTTTAAATGAATATTCACTGCTCAGCTTCTTTCATTAATCATCCCAATGAACACAGGATCATAGAATGGTTTTGGTTGGAAGGGACATTAAAAAAATTGTCTCATTCCAACCCCCTGCCATGGGCTGGGACACCTTCCACTATCCCAGGTCGCTTCAAACCTCATCCAGCCTGGTCTTGAACACTTCCAGGGATGGGACATTCGCAGCTTCTCTGGATAACCTGTTCCAGAGCCTTAATGTCTTCACATTTCAGAATTTATTCCTAATATCCAGTCTAAAAATGTGTGTCAGAGGGAAGAAGGGAAGAAGCAGCCTTATGAGTCAGTGCAGAGAGAGGGCTCTGTGTCTAACATCTCATAGGGGACATAAGACACCTGCGTGAGTGGGGGATTAATTGCAGCAAGAATCTGTTAGGAGAAGAGATGATGCTGAAATGAAGTCAATTTTGCAGGGAGACGAAGTATTCATGGAAGGACTCAGTCAGTGCTCAATGTTTGTTTGGGTTTTTTTAGTGTGTTTTTTTTTTTGTTTTTTGTTTTTTTTTGTTAGCTTGATATTAAAGTCTGAATGTAATGACATGATCTGCTATCTTAGTTTCTACAACACTTTAGAAGCCAGTCAGAACAACCTCTGCAGTAAAAATAATAACTCTTGGAAAAAAGGGAACTATAGATGACTTAACGGAGTAACAAGCACCCTTGAAAGGAATGAAAAGAGGATTTTGGAGGATGTTAACATTGATTTGTGAAAGAAATTGTAGAAAAATTTGCAAATTAAAAAAAAAGTTTATTTTTCTGGATAGTAATGAGACTACAATTACAGCAGGTTTGTCAAAGCATCAAATGATGTCCTTGTAGCTCATAGGTAGAGTGGGTGACAGATGTGAGGTACATTGATTTTAATATGTCTTTATACTTGGTCTTTGTGACATTCTCACAAGCAAATAAGAACAATTCAAGCACAGTTTCGCTGCACAACCATTCTTCAACAATTGTATCCTTACATTCGTCAACAGTAGAAAAGTGACAGACTGTGGAGACATTGCATCCAGGAGTCAAATTGGAGTCTCTTCCAAGAGAGGATTTAATTTCATTATGAATTACTTCAGTGGATGGATGCACATGTAGGTGGTACAAGGAGCTCTGTGGAGAAATACAGAGCAAGTACTCTACATGATAGGATGAGATTTCAAGCTGATCTTGAGAACCTGTAAAAATTATCTTAATTTAGATAACATTAGTGGAGGAAAAATGCAGGGAGAAGGTTTTTTAGCTTTGCAAAGAGAAGGTTAATAGTTTTTTTAAATAACAAGAAAATATGCTGCTACTTTGTCTGTGTAGCCTTTTAAAGAAGCTAATCAGATTGAGAGTAATGAATAAAATGATCCTAATTTCATAACTTTGTGTAGGTTAAATAGGAACCGGATACAGGCTACTGCCCTTTATGTGATTTTGGATGTTTTTAAGAAAAAATGAAAGCCCTTGGGAAAGATGCATTTGATCTTTTGCTTTGCTGGGGACAGAACACATGGGTCTCCTTTGGTCCCTTCAAGCTCTGTGTTCCTGTGGCATTGTACTTTTAGGGGGAGTTTAGCAGTTCCCCTTGTGACACGCTGAAGAAAACAAACAGGGATTTTTGTGTCTGTAAGCAGTGGAGAAATATCAAGGGTAAAGAACAGATCCTGGGTCTGGCAAATGGAGAAGCCTTATTGGAAAGGTGATGGGTGAAAAAGAAAGTAGAACAGCCATGGAAGATGTTCTGAATTTTTTCCCACTACGTAGTTAAAGCTGATGGGGCCATATAAATTGTTGTTTTTAATTTGTAAATTGCAGAATGAGGTATTCAGAAAGATTACTGAAAATTGTGGAGTCAAGAGAGACAAATAAGAAAGTAGAGGTGACTTACATTTCTTGATTATAATGGGTGTGCTGGGTGACTGTTGCAAATAACCCAGGCAAAGGAATGAAAGAGAAATAAACCTACAAGGGGGAACATCTTGAAGAAAAAGAGGATAAAGCTGTGTATCCCTTCTAATTCTGTAAAAGAGTGAAGAATAGTTTTCCAAGTAATGCACGAAATGTCGTTATGAGCTGCACTGGAGGAACTCAAGTAAAGTGGAAAACAACCTGATCTTGTACTTAGTGAAGTAAGGCTGTGAGCAAAGGTGCTGATCACAGGGAATTCATGGTAGCTCACGCAAATGTAGAGTGCCAGTGGAGGAAACACTGAATTGTTGTTCATCAAACGAAGAGAAGGACATTTGGATAGCTAAGGATGGTCTGAACTTTCAGCAGAGAGGCGCAAGGCATCTCCTTATGGTCTGGACAAAACTTAAACACATAAGTCTTATAGAAGACTTCATCCCCTGGCCTTTATGTGTGCACAGCATGAGGGATTGAGAACACAATGAACTTCACAGAGAGAGTGAAACCACAAAATTAAATCTGAAGCAGCCAGCTTCAGAGTCTCAAAACCATTGTGGAGGTGGCACAGGGACTTGAGGAGGGGTACCTGGCTTAGAAAACCCCTCATTACCTGGGATGATTTAACTGACATGCAAAATCTGCTTTGTTGTCTCATTCTGTCTTGCATGAGGAACATTAAATCAGTTTCCAACAGCTTCAGAACCTGCTAAATTAAGGTGAAATTTTTGGAATGAAAAATATCAGAGCGATTGCTCACATCTTTCCTTTTTTTATGGAAAGAGATAGGTCTCTCTGAAGTAAATATATAAAATATATATTTTATATATATTTTATATATATTTCACATATTTTGAATATCTATTTATAAATATAAATATAAATATAAATATAAATATAAATATAAATATAAATATAAATATAAATATAAATATAAATATAAATATAAATATAAATATAAATATAAATATAAATATAAAAATATATATATAAAAAATATATATATATTTTAAATATAAAATATTATGCTTTAGTAACTGTCCATGGAACTTTTAACTCAGCCTATTTTATTGCGCTGATTCCATGCCTTCTCTTCTGGAAAGGAAAAGAGCCATCACACATGGCAATATATGTGTGCATAATCCTGTGTGTACACAGGTCTCTCCTGAGCTGAAAGGTGAGCTAAGAAGGTTTCAACAAGAAAAAATATCAACAAAACAACATTTTCCAAGAGATGGAAAGTAGTTCTATGTGTGATGAAGGTTTTGTCTGCAGCTGTTGGTGCTAGTCAGATAGCACTGAGTGACACAGCAAGGGAAGCAGGGTCTGGTGCAGCTGGACTGGTGGAGGCACAGGAACATCTCCCAGAGCCTGGTTCAGGGTCCCTGCTCTACCTGTGCACCGTAAAACAGAGATGGTAAATGCTTTAATACAAATTATCACAGGAAATCCTCCCAGCCAGATTGGTTTATTTTATACAAGTATCATGCAATCCTACCCAGCTGAGCTGTACATAATGCAGGGGAGATTTTGGCTCTATCAATATTATTTTAACCCTTTTTTAATAAATTATACTACATACAATGCTTACCTGCAGATTACATGAAAAATACAGATTGGGTGACCATTTTAGTTTGAAAATATTTACATGCTGTTCTGATAACCAGTCCTAAAAGCACAGGCTGAGCAGTCCTTTCTTTTCCTCTCCTGGAAACCACAGACCTTCTCCATCCCTTGCCCCAAGGGTCTTGGTTAGCAGAGTATGATTTGTGAACATTTCCAGTCCAATTCAGAAAGGAGCAACCTGCTCTTACAAGCTGCCTGGTTTATTTGGTGTTACAAAGAATACAGTCTTAACCTCAAAAGGAAACATCTCTATTATCATGCCTAGTCATCCATGTATGGTGATGGTTAATTATTTATATAAATTTATACCAATTAAAGAGAGAGCCCTTCAGCTAACAGTAACCTGCTAAAGGATTTTGTTGTTTTTATTATCCCTAAATGAATATAATAAGTTTCATCTTCTGCTCTCTAAAAGAGTATACATAGATAGGCTGCAGGTAGAGGTAACACTAAATGGATTAACATCTGTTTTTGTTTTGATATTGTCACACACAATTATTTCAACAGAGTAAATTTTGTGATTTTCGGTATATATCCAACTGGAGCCAAGGTATTTTTTCCAATTGCATTTTTGGCACTTCTGTTGTCTAAGGCAGTACTTTTACATGTAGTTTTATTTTTTTGATGCAGAAGGAAAAGACAGGAAGCATTTCCTTCAAGGGAAAAATGCCTTTGCTTCGCCAGCACCCCACGTAGAACAACACCTTATATTCCTCCAGGAATTATTAGAAAACTCTTTCTGCCACTGCTGCTCTTCTTTTCACCTCCTTGGCTGGCTGATGTTTCCCTAAATGCCAGCTGACACCGAGAGGAATAACTTCTGATTTGGATGCTAAAATATGCTTTGATGTCCTTACACGTTTTGTGTAGGCTCCAAGTCCTTTATGCCTCTCAGCAAAATCACAGCCAAGCACTACGAATTATGGAAATGTGTGTCATTTTCTTCCTAATGTTCTCCTAGCATGATACTTTCTGGGACTGTAACTTTTTTTCCATGTTCATTTTCTTTTTTCATTCTAATTAAGAATATGTTTTGGTGTGGTCTGGACGTGAGGTGCTATTGTGAGGTGATGTATTTTCTTTTGTTTTTTCTTTTCCCAGTGGCACAAGAAGAAATTGTGAAAAGAACTTCTTCCACATTCTTTTATCTAAAACATTTAAGAATAACATCTTTTAAAACCTGTTATTTTTCTTTTCTTTCCTAAAAATTAACTTATACATTGTAACTGAACTGCTTTTAAGACCATAATTTTGGACCTTAGATTAGATTGGAATCTTAAAATATTATTGGACTTGTACATACAGTTACAAGCTTTGGATGAATACAATGCATGTTGCCTGAGCTCTCGAGCTTGAAATGTTTCTTTGAATAGATTTCAACAAGATGAGAACTAAATATTTGCTCATTGCTACTTGGAGTTTAGAAAAAGTTTCAAGTCCTTTCTCAATTGAGAAGACAATTTTAGTATGTCTCAGCTTACATCCACCTAACAAAACTCTGATTTATGTATCCATACACAGAGACATTTCCCATTGAAGTCACTCTGAACATGATCAAGTCTTTTTGAAAGCTTAGCACTTTATCTAATTGCTTTGATAAAGGTTTCACTTCCCAACTTTAGCGGCTTATTAAAAAAAAAAAAAAAATTGGCCCAAGAATCTTGTGGCTGCCCAAGATTAGAGACCCATAATCCTTATTTGTACCAGTCCTTTCCTCATGAAAAACTTCTGCTACTGCTGTCAGACTGACTGCTCTGCACACTGGATCTAACTTTGTTGTGCAAGGTCTGTAGCTCTCAGTAGGCAACCAGGCATCATCAGCTCGGTCTTTTCTATATTCTACTCTGGGGGAAAACTGATTATCATAAACATGTTGTTTGCAAAAGGTTTTTTTTTTTTTAATTTTTGGTTTTCTCCAATGTCCTTCCACCATACAAGTTATTCTTGGTCCTATTATTGCATGCTGGAAGTTGCAGTGCTAATTCTAAATATATAAGCACAGTAAATTCTTCCTTTCCTTTCCATAGTGCTGGGTTGACTGACACAAGAGTCATGTGGAAAAAAATCATCATAAAATCCTGGAATGATTGTAGGCAACTTTAAGGTTCATCCCATTCCACACCCTGCCATGGCCAGGGACAACTTTCACTATCCCAGGTTGCTCCAAGTCCCATCCAGCCTGGCCTTGGACACTCCCAGGCATGGAGCAGCCACAGCTTCTCCAGGCAACTCATTCCACTGATATAAGGCTATTTAATTGGCAGCTGCACGCTAATCAAACCTAGATTAGTTTTAAATTCATTAAAAGACATTGCTTGATGGCTCAGAGACTGATTGGTTTGGTGGACACCTTATTATTGCCTGGCTGGGGTTTCCTGTGGGTGAGCTACAAACACTCTTTGGAAATTCTTTTACTTTGCAAGAGATAAAAAGTCATGAGGCTTGCCTGGGCCTGCGCATAAATACTGGCGTTCATCAGAATTGTAGCAGGTGAAGGGGGCAAGACAAAATCCTTTGGTCATCACTGTAATACAAAGTGTCACACGCAGAAATGACTGGGGTCTATTTTCACTCATTTTGTGTGTAATGAATGTTTCAGTGGTTTTATATACACAGAATTACGCCCACAAATGGCTGTTTAATGACCTGCAGCTAATGAAAATTGAAGCAATGAGGATGTCATCCCTGATCCTTCCAAGCTTACATAGCACAAATGTTTTTCAATCCTACGCTGCTTCTTTGAAGGAATATGTTAGTGATTTCTCAGAGTCCAAGCAGGAAGCTTTGATAGGGACTGTTCTCATGGGTGTGCTTCCTTTGTCATCACTTTTACTGCACTGTTGGTTCATACACTGCCGTGGAGGCCAGGGTGAGCTCAGGGGGACAGTGTAAAATACTGCAGCATCCAACAAAGAGCGTTTCACTCCTGTTCCATTTGAATGTGGACAATTGTTGAGAACACGTACAGCAGGAAGCTTTGGGTGCAGTAATTCCATAGAGTTTAAGAGAAGGTTTGGGAATTCTGCAGGCACTGCCTTAGATACTCATCTCAGAGGTGAGCACCTCATGATAATTTTTATTTATATATATACATATATATATATATATGTATATGTATACACATTTATTATTATTATTATTATATTAATTTATTTTTAACTCTACAACACCCCTGAAAAACAGGGAACTGCTTTTATCACTAGTTTATGTGATAAAAGAAGAATTATGAAGAACTAAAAGGCTAAAACCTAGTCTAGAAAAGATATTGTACCACCAGCCAGAGGATACATATTTGTGCGGAAAACCTCACACTTTCTTCTCCCCCATAAAGTGAAAAATTGTGGATATAGGCTCATAGGAATTAATTAGGTGACTTGTTTGACATTATCAGTGCTGTTTGAAGAGTGGTAGGATGCAAGTGCAGGCCTGACTAACACTGTCACCACAGGACCATTTTGCTCCTTCCTTTGGGCCGCCTTATCCCAAAACATAAAAGCTATTTTCTGCTCAGGTCACCCTTTGCCTTCGAAATTTTTTCTCCTAGTGACCATATCTAACAGTCAAAGGACAAATTTCAATTTATGAATGAGTTCAAAGTGCTCCCACAGTGGTTATATCTGTTCCTGTAAGTGCAAGGGCACTACTAAATTCCTTTCTGCCAGGACTATGGCCTTGCTTTTTATTTTGCGGAGAGGACAATTTATAGGAGACATAATAAAAATACTTAGAACACAGGAACACTCAAAAATGAATTTAAAACAAAAAAAAAAAGGGTCAGAAAGGATGTTTGATATGGCTTGACAGCTGGAGTAGGAAGTGAAGGCAGCAAGGGGAAACTTATTCAAGATATAAAGATAAAATCTGGACAGACACAGTAAGACAGAGACATGTAGTGAATTCAGCAATTACATCTGCCCAATAGAGATATGAAAATTCAGGTGTGAAGGTTGCTTTGAGAACCCTTTCAGTGGGGGAATATAGCAACAGAGTTAGTGAGACACTTTGTCTCAGAAACACGATTGTCACTAAACTTGTAGGACTGTAACAGTCCACAAGGCTGGCAGCATCACTGTTGGAAATAACAAGGTAAATTTTTGCCTTCACTCAATGTCAGTATCCAGAAGGATGGAAGGAAGCCTGATTTCTTCAAAATACCATGGAGAAAAGAGCCATGAACGTGATATTGCCATGGGCAGGCAAAAGTACAGAGTTTGCAGAGTACAGCACTTCTCAGGACACTCAGAGGTGCTTTGTGGAGGAAAATGATGCTCAGCAGCTTCACTCTTCTCTTACCCAGAGGAACATGTGCTTCAGGTTTCCTAGATGTTGGAAAACATTACCTCACTCAATCTGTAAGTTTAAAGTGACATCAAGAGTGACACACCATTCTTATGAAACCTGGATATCAACAAAGATTTGAAGCATTTTGACTCTGTGGGACCAAAAAAAAAAAAAAACCTCCAAAAATTCAAGAATTTACCAATATGGGCAAATATTGGGAAGGAAAATGGTTTTGCTTTCATCTTCATGCTCGATTTATACTTTACTGTTATAAAATATAAATCGAGCATGAAGATGAAAGCAAAAACAAGAGGATGGATTAAGGATTAGTGAGCTGGTAGTGCAGAGTGTGTTGGGCAAGGAGTCTTTTTGCAGGGCAAATCCTTGTTTTTCAACATCTCCAACGTCCTTGACAAACATTACTACCAACACAGGATGTTTTCAACCTGATGTTCTTCAGGCTTGCTTGCTCTCTGCTTTGTTTGTGTTTGACTCTGCCTTCTATTAAAACTGTGGAGGGAAGAGTCCGTGCTGCTGGCTGCCTCTCTGTAAGCTCAGGGCTTATGAATGCAATTTTGTGTGATTGTTTGTGTTTTTTGGAGTGAGCAATTAGAAAATAGGTGTTGTGTAACCTATGTTTATGAAATGGGCAATTTTCTAGGACACTAAAGGACACCTTGGCCTTATACTCAGTTTATGGAAAATTGATTGAATGAGACCAGGATCCAACATCCTTGCCCTTGCCCCAGAATTTGTGATGGCTATAAATCAGATACTGTCTCAGATTATCTCTGTGTCCCCATCAACACTGTAAAAATGAAGCATTTACTTTTGAGACTTTTGTATATTTCAATGAAGTCTTGCAAAACATTGCTTCCTGATTCAGTCCCACTCCAAAACTTTAAAATATTTGAGGACTTGCAGTTACGAATTTGTAAAGAATAATAAAATTATTTTAAAAATGGGGCCAAGACCAGGAACAAGATAATGAACACTGAGTTTTAAGATGACTTATCTTCAAAACCACAGAGAATAAATATGAAAACCTCAGTGTCTAATGAATGTTCAGCACAGTCTTCCTGATGTTCCATCAAGTAGTAGCTACTAACACCTCAACACGTTTGTGTTTTCTCAGTTGGTTGCATACATTAAAAGGACCCTGAAAGAAGAGAGTTTCTGCTCAAATGTTCTTATACTTTGGGAATTGTATTATTTCACTGTCCCTGAAAGATGAACAAAGGCAGTGGTCTACAAGAGCTTCATGGATTCAAATATTCTGGCCAGTAAAGGGTTATGGAATAATCTTTCAAGAAATAGATGCATTGAAGTAAATGTCCTGGCAGCATTTCAGCATCCTGAAATATGTCTGTTTCCCTGGCAATTTCAACCTCAGTGTTTGTTTAAGTTTGATGTGGCATTTTTTCTTTCCTTGAAAATTTAGGTGAGAATATTCTGGGCATCTCAGACAGATCTCACTGGAGTTGGTGAGACTTTGCACACCATTGAGGTACATTACAAAAGTAACTCATAGTTTTATTGAGAATCATCACCTGTCCTTGCTGTCTACAGGCCTCATTTCAAAATATCACTGAGCAGTGTCCAAGAAATTACAAGACTGATATGGGTCTCTATGTGTAGTCAAATATAGGTCAGTTTTTTCTTTATCCACGAGGTCTAACTGCTGCAATAATGTAGGAGATGTGTTGAAACCCTTCTTCTCCACAGAGGAGCCATAATGGAAAGGCCTTGGTAGTACCTGTTGACTGGTTCAGAGGAAGAGACTGGTTACACAAACAGGCCTAACAATTCATGACAATAATAGGGGATTTATGCAGATGCTTAATGAGCAGGGAAGATAAAAAATGTTTAATCACTAACCTGAAGTCACCCCTCTCAATTTGTTGTTAATGCAGAATTTAGTTATGTAGGAAAATGAGGTGTGGGGTTCTCAGCTCAAAACAGACATGAACCCGTTGGATCAAGCCCCAGGGAGGCCCCAGAGATATTCCAGGGGATGGAGCTATTGGAGACAGGCTGAGAAAGATGGGGCTTTTTGGCCTGGAGAAGAGAAGGCTCCAAGGAGACCTTAGAGCCCTTTCCAGTCCCTAAAGGTGGCTTATAAAAAAGATGGAGAGTGACTTTTTACACAAGCACATAGTGATGGGACAAAGGGAATGGTTTAAAAATGAAAAAGAAGAGATTTTTAGATGTTTGGAACAAATTCTTCCTCCAGAGAGTGGTCAGTCCCTGGCAGAGGGTTCCCAGAGAAGCTGTGGCTGCCCCATCCCTGAAAATGTTCCAGGACAGATTGGAGAGGGGTTGGAGCAAGCTGAGAGAGTGGAAGATGTCTCTGACCATGGCAGGGGCTGGAACACAATAAGCTTTAGTGTCACTTCCAACCCAAACCAGTCCGTGATTCTATGAAATAAGTACTCTCAGAATATGATTAATTTCACTGAAGAATTGAGCTGCCATACAGAGGTATCTCACTATCCATTTCCCATGCAAGCAGTTGCCAGTGAGTGATATCCTCATTTAGGTTGTTCAGGGGAGAGTATAAGCAATGGCAAGATAAATGCTTTTTTTGTTTGTTTTGGTTTGGTTTTTTTTGGTAATTTATTTTGGGTTTTTTGGTTGGTTGGTTTTTGTTTGTTGGGTTTTTTTGTTAATATTTTTTGGGGGGGTGGAAGGGGGGGTTCGTGAAATTTCTTGTCTATTTCATATTTATTTTCTTATGTCTTTCACTCTATATTTTCACCATGAGCTTTTTTGTGTTTCACAGTAGTGTCCCACAAAGACCATCAGGGAAGACACTTGATTTTCCATACCCGAATGCGTTCCCTAAATAAATTCACACTGGATTTGGCCTATAATGCACCAAATAGCTCCCTCAGATGGCAAACACAGACATTAAACAGAGCACCACCCTTCAGATCCCACAGGCTTGGGGTCACAGGGATGCAAGCCAGTCTGCCTGGTCCAGAATCAGGTACTCTGGATTTTGGAGTCCTGTGTGGTGGCTTGTTGGGAAGGATGAAAGTTTGACAAGAAAGTCTCACAGATATGTGTCCTTGGCAGAAAGATTTTTAAATGTAGAATCTGATGAAGGAGTAGAGATGGAAGCAAGTTTTGATTTAGAAGAAAAGAATTGCTGAGCCAGTCTTACTGGCTAACCAAGGAGGCAAAGGTTATGTTAGTTAGAAGGGGGTTTTATGACTTACAGCAAGGGATAAATCCACCCCAAACAAGAAGATGTTTTTACCAAGCAGAAAGATAGCACAGGCAAACAAGTCAGCAAAGTTGCAAGTAGAAAAAAAGTCTCAGAATTTTTCTACTGCAAGAAAACTGAAAAACATCTTCTAGCTTAAACTGTAATGTACTGACTTGTAGTGATTGGAGAATAGTAACATGAATATGATAATTATAGTAGTTATGATAGGCTATAGATAATAGTTAAGGTATAGATTGGTTCTACTGCATTAAGATGCTCAGTAAAGAAAAGTCTATAATGCACTGTAACCTAAACCAAAGGGCTCCAGGCCTGCCTGCAGCTGGAGCTGACAGCTGTGGGCACAGCTCTGTCACCCACGACCCTGGACTGCTGTAACCTCTTGGATGGAATAAACTGCATTTTGGAGATCTGCCTGGAGTCCCACATCTCTCATTTAGGCTCTTACCTTACAGTAGCTCTTCTTTTCTGTATTTCTGTGAGGAGAAGGAAGTAGGGAAAAATCAATAAATGAAGAAAAAGTTGAAGAAAATGTCCTGGTGTCAAGGGTTTTGAATTTACCTGCTGTATCTTATTAAGTCAACTTGTTATGTTCTTGCATTGCTGCCACAAGCAGATTTATTTGGATGAAAGAAAACCCAAGGTACTATTATCAGGCAAATCCCCCTGTGTTTATTTTTTAAAATAAAGATTAAACACATACAACTTTTAAACTTTAATGAGTTTGGGTCTGTTCTAGCTGGGTTGATTTGTTATCCCAAATCCTTGTTCCATCATATTAATGACTGCCTGCATCAAGGGGCACACAGGGTAATCCCCCATCTCTGGCAGTGTCAGCTCTGCAGTGATTGCTGTGTAATTAATCAGAGACTGCTGCTAGAATGAGGACATTGTAGTCTGAAGCATAATGAAACTTATTAATGGTATCCTGCATAATTTATGGGATCTAACCGTTCTAATGTAGGTATAACATATAAACAGTTTTTTTTGTCATTAAGTCTATGAACTAGCATGCCACAAGAAACAGGGCTGGGATCTTTAATTTTTCCAGCTGTTGTTGAATTAGCCCATTTTAGCAGATGTACAGGAGTAATTGATTTCCTGCAAAAACCCTAAAAGCAGCCACCCCTACAAGGAATATTTGTAAACATTCTGTTCTATGGTATTTGCATTCCCATTGTTCTTTATCTGACTGAGGTTTGAAATCTCACTGGGACAAGCACTGTATAAACATCAGCAAAGAACAACTCCTACCCCAAGTAGATGTCATTTTATAAGGACAAAAAGAAGCCAAGGAAAGGAGACATTATTTTCTCCCTCAGTCTCTTAAGTGAAGTTTTGAATTCAGGACCTGAAGAATGGAGAAATTAATAACCAGATGCAGAAAAATATTTATCCTGGTACCTTTTCTAGTTGATTATTTCTATTGAACTCCTCTGCTCTTGGAGATATACATATACTTAATTATGTGGCCAAAATGGAAGATATATGGCTAGGACTACAGAAGAAAACAGAAGAAATAGGTAAACAGAAGAAATAGGATTTGAACTGGCATCTTTTTAATCCCAAAGTATTTACTTTAGGAGTAAACAAGCAACTTTCTTTATAAGTGGTTTTCAAAATAAGGTTTTAAAACAGCAAAGTTAGATACAAATATGCGCAGCCACAAGCACCCCTGACAAGTTTGTTAAAGGAAAAAACACTCCAAACCAAGATCACACATGCCAAATTTCAGCTTTTCTTTAATTTTTATGGGTGTTGCTACGAATACCTGAATATAGTGGTTTATAATGGCTCCTCTGACAGGCTGTTATAACTTCAATGGTACTAACAATACTACTATAATTAGTGACTTTTGTATTGTACTAACAAATGCCAGAGTGTGCTACCAGTCTTCCAGATGACTTATCCAGGTTTTAATTAGTGTCTATCTTTCTTTTCTTTGTGGAGACATACACTTACCAAAATGACTCAATGCTTTGCACCATGTACAGGTCAAAATATCCACCTGTCAAGTGGGTTTGGAGCTGCATGGAAGGAGGAAACGACTTGCGACGTTTTATTAATGGAACAGATTGCATATTTCTCTAAATAGAAATGGGGGGAATTGTGTGACAGATGGATCAAAACCTTCCTGTTTTTGAAAACCAACAGAAGAGACAGACTTCTCTCTGTGGTACTAGCTGGGTAGCAAGATGCTGATTAACCAGACCTGAACGAATCTTCTGCCCTTTGGCTCGGAGCATTCAGCAGACACCCAAGAACAGGGTGATTTTTCTCTATAATATTTTAAGTCTGAGCAATGTGCATGTGGTGTGTGGGTATGTACATGTTTGCAGTTATATACATGTATAAATATCAATACAGGCACAGACGTAAAAGTATCATTTTGAAAGAATTTCAATTTCCATAAGGAATTGTTTCATAATCAATGCTTTAGTTGCCATTTACTAACACTGGAGTATGCCCAGTGTCAATACACTTGTGTATGAATAATATTGGATAATTTAGTAGGAAGTCCTACCTATTAGACATTTAGAGCCTTCATTGCAAGGCTATCAACTCCATGTTACTGGAAAAAATTTACCAGTTTTTGAGACATCTCCCATGGCACAGTAGTTACTGTACAGAGGGAGAAGAGCAGTCATGTCCAGTGAAACTGGAATAGCAGGATTCCTTTAAACATGTTGTTAGCCACACATTAATCATTACAGTTTCCATCCCACTAAGAACTACAAAATGCCTCATCTACTGGATGTCATTATTAAGATATGGGAATGCCACTCTTCACTGCTGTCTCCATAAGTGCAGGAAGCTTTACCTGTTCCAACACTTATCACAGATTTCAGAGACACTGCTTCAATGGCCTAATGGTAAAAGATGCTTTTAGTTGTTTGGATTTTTACTTTAAAAAAAAAAAACTTTTAAAGTATAAAATGCAGATGCCATCTATGAAGAGCTGTCATTTACTCATGAAAGAGCACATCAAGAATTTTGCTGTCACTTAAATAGGAGAAGTTCAAAGAAGCTGCTGGTGCAATAATCTACATTCAGGAAGCAGTCATGAGTGAAGGAGGACAGGCACAAAATCCCCCAGCCTCCAGGAGGAATCTGGCAGATGAATCTGAGCATGAGGATTGATCCCCAGATGTGCTTCCAGGAAGAGCAATAAGAGTGATAAAGGCACTGAAACAGTTCACACACTCTGCACTGGAAGATGAATTACATGCATAATGTGTGTTTTTAGCACAGTCAAGTTAAGGGCTTGACACTCTATAAGAAACCAATGTCTTGTTACATAGAAGTCATAATAGCTCCTCCCGGTCCTAAAATCTCCACATTTGGCATTTATTCCTAACAGAACTAGTCTTATGGGACATGTGTATCTATTTCTGTAATGGAGAGAAGGTGGTGAGGGAAAGAGGTTCATCACCAGCCTGAGGGTTGACAGGGCCATTTGCATAAATACAAATCAGAACCAGGAAGGCTTAAGCAGTTTTACTCTTCAGCTGACCAGAGCAGAGCTCTTTGAAGGAGACATGATAGAGGATTTATCAAACTTTACAACCTAGGAAATACTAACATGTTTAAATAAGATGCTCCCATGACTCACAAAATGCTGTGTTAGCTCCAATAATATTTGGGACTTTGCAGAATACTGCAAGACAGCATCCATTCCTAGGATCATGAATCACATCTCAAAATATCTTTGTGTTGAGTTCTATCACAGTAATGTAGGGTTTTGTAGTAACTGGTTACAAGGCAATTCCTTGGACAAAAAAAAAAAAAAAAGGTTAACCCAATGGAAAATTGCAGATACATTAACAGGCACTAGCACAGCAATAACTCCTTACTGCACTCCAAATTGTGTGAAGTACTTTATGACCTCTAGGCTTTTTCCTCTCCTTTTAACTTTGCAATGCTTAATAAAAGTTATACTCAAACTGCTACACTGACTTAGAAAATAAGAATTTAATTATGAACACCCCATTTAATGCTGGACGAGTACAGTGTCCACAGTTTCTTTAAAGCATCAGTGAGGTAATTTCACTGCTGCCAATTGAACAGTTATACAGAACACATCTAAATGTTCTCAGTCAATGAACCCTTGGACTATTTCTGCTTCATTAACTGTTTACATGGTGACCTCAGTAGAAAGGCTTTAGCCTGATGAAATGCCTGCTTTGCATACTGCTGTGGGCAGCAGCAGAATATCCATTCCTGATTATTCATGATAAACTCAAAATTTAGGGGTAACTCATCAGCTTGCCCAATACTGTCCCATTAGCTCTTGCTGTGTTAATCTCTCAACAGCTTCTGTAAGACTGTAACAAAAAATAATGTGCCCATCTCCCATGCCCTCCATCCTCCATGAAGCCAATCAGATATTTTCATTGATGTTTCATGAGCATATTTCAAGTATTCTGAGTCCTGGTCTTTGCATTTGAATGGGATAACTACTTCACTTGTTTTTAATGGTGCTGTTATTTTCTTCATGAATCATAATGTAAAGGAAGCCCATGATATTTAAATTTTATGGCACTGTCTTCCGAACAACTTTCTAACTCAGCACAAAGTGAAGAGGAACAATTTACCTTACATGAACTGCTATTTGGTTGACAAAAATAACCCCCAGAAGAACACTGACTATCCACATTATTACCTTGGATATCCCACCATGGGGCTGTGCAGAGCAAATAACACTCACTCATCTTCTGTTCATATACAACAATATGGATAAATAAATGGCATAAGTTTAAATTTCATGATAAAAAATAGCATTTGATAGATGCATTCTGGCTACCATGTAACTCACTTTAAGTCAAAAATCCTTGACAATATTGCAGTGGCTTTATTCTGCAATCTGAAGGCTAATGCATCTTTTTGTTGATGAAATAAAGCTTTCATGGTCTCAGAACACAATAATGGCATAACAATTAAGCCTATGTAGCTGACAAAGGCTCTCTCTTCCCCTTTTCCATTCAACTTTTATTTACTGCCTATTGAGGGGAAAAGTGATCTGTATCTATTTGTCTATATGATTATATGTAAGATTATACAGGAAATTTTAACCCTTACACTCTCTGTAGGTAAGGAAAACTAGACTACACCGAATATCAGAAGGGAAACCTTGCTTTTGGCAGGCTCTATCAAATATGCATAATTATCTGAAAAAAAAAAAAACAACTGAAGACTCTCACTCAACACTTTATTTTAAGTTGCTCACTGCATACTGTAAATTTTATCCATTTCCCCCGAGACATTCTTGCTCTGGTAGCAGAGAAATTATGGGCTGTAACTGGAGAAGGAGATGTACTTTAGTCCTCAGCAAGAATACCATTGTTCCCTGGAGGACCGTTGCTAGTGATGTGTGTTGTCTGCTATTAAAAGCCTCGAGCAAGGGACTTCTGATGCTTTTTAAAATGCAGCTTTGGTACTGAGCAGGAGGAAGGTGCTCAGCAAGGCTGGACCACGAGGGTGCTGCGGCCATTGGAACAGCAGGGATTTTGCCGCGCCCTGCATGGACACCGGCTGCTGGCTGAGAGGGCTCTTGGGCAATCCTGCAGTGGGTCTGCAGCAGCTCCAGCCCACTCACGGAAAGCTCCTCTTTTCTGGGAGAGTCTGTTTTCCCCTCTCCAGAACCATATTTCTGTGGGAATCCACAGCTCTGGCAGCTTCTAACAGCACAGTCCCCTGCAGTACTTCCAGCCCTGCTAAGAGGAGGCTTTGCAATCCAGGACAAGAGAATGAGCATGTGAAGACAAGCTGGGCCAGATATTTTGATGGTGGGAACCGACAAAGTTCCATTTATTTTGATTCTGTAACATCAGCCACTGCTGTCTGAGGGATCAGCCATGAAATAATAAAACTTTCCCTTTGTATTTTGAAAAAAAACCCAAACTATGGAAGGCAGGAATTTAAGTTCTATAAATTTGGTTTAAGTCAATAATATTCAAGAAAGAACCAAATTTTTGTTTAGGACAGTTTTTTTCAGAAAATATTTATTTGTCATTTTAAGTGTCAAGCTTAAGGCAGAATCTTAGGTTTTCATGGATAAAATTTTAAAATATGTAATTTTTTCATAAATGTATAAATGGAGGAAAGCTATATAGACATTTCTATGTCTTTCATTCTCTCTTTTAGTTGTAAATATGACTTTAAACTTCAGGAATCTTCTATGAATCACATAGCAGAATAAACTTACAAGCTATTAAATTCTGTGAAAACACTACACAAGAAATAGTGCAATTCCTAAAAATAGCAAAAATGGCAAGAAAATTTCCTGTTGTTTTGTAAGGTCATGTGATGTTCTTACATACGTAAATACTCTCTACTCAAAGCATACAGGTGTAGATTATTAATTTGAGATTTTATTGTTCAAATCTCTCTATTTTAGGGAAGTAAAAACATATAAATATGCTCATCTAGCTAAAATATTTCCTTTTTCCTGAAAATGGATTTCTGTTCCACTTAATTTTGAGCAAAATGTTTGGGTTTTTTTTAAACACAGTAAATGAAGTATATTTTGCCTTGATTTTTTCAAATTGTGTTTTTTTCCTAGTAATGTAAAACACTTTCTAAAACCAGCCTAAATTAATTGATTGCAAATACTAGCAAGTGCTACTTGTTAAAAAAAAAAAGAAAAAAAGAAAAATTAGTTTGAGAGAATATATTGCTACATTTCTGAGGCAGCATCACTTTGGTCACAGTTATTATATTACAGATGGCACTTTCCATCTATCCTCTGACAAAGTGAAAATGAAGAATGTTTCATTTAGGTCTGCCATGCAGATGAAAAGTCAACAAACAGATTTTTTATTTTCCTTTAACTGTTAAAAATATAAACTGGAAGGGAGAGGAGAGGGAGAGGAGAGGAGAGGAGAGGAGAGGAGAGGAGAGGAGAGGAGAGGAGAGGAGAGGAGAGGAGAGGAGAGGAGAGGAGAGGAGAGGAGAGGCCTGCTATTTTTCTCATTTAAAAATTAAGGCATGTAGTGAGGAAAGAACATTTACAGAGACTGCAGCAGCAGCAGTTTTGTAACCAAGGTAAGTGTTAACATATATTTATTTGTCTATAGCACATATTTATTTGTCTGTATTCTGATTTGAAAACGTTCTCAAATGAGATTAGAAATGTTTGAGTTTCCATTTTCAGATGCTCTGAAAGTTGAGTTCTCATTTCCATCAACTAAAAGTCATATAAATTCAATAATTGAGCTTTTAGTCCCATCCTATGGAGGTATGAACAGAGAAGAAATAGAATAATAGTGGATGTCACTCTTTTCAAGGCATGAAACAAGAGCATGAGGTGGAAGTTTTGTCCCATCTTTTACCTGGCACACTCTCCAGTAGCAGAGGAGCCCCAATTTCATTTCTCCCTTGCTTTCCAAACCACATCAACATGGGTCTGAAGCCAACGTGGGTCACCAAGCCTTGCTCCCTGTAACTGCAGACAAGTGAATGAACTTGTGTTATTCCCTTCATAAACATGTGAATCATTTCTATTTTGAGTTAGGAAAATTCAAAGCCCCATCCTGCCTAGCCTCAAATGCACTCTTGGCTTTTACATAATTCATGGTCATAGGAAAAATAAGAGCCTCTGTCTGGTATAATTTTCTTCACTGTAGGCAGCATGGATGCCTTAAGATGGTTCAGTGACTGAACTCTTTAACTTGCTTAGGTTGCTATTATTAATAGTCCTGCACTGATGTCCTGGTTGGTACAAAAAACTGGCATTTTCAAAGTTTTGTGACCTGTTAATATTGCAAATGCAATTAGGAAAGACTGATAAGGAAGGCTGTGGCAGGCTAGAAATGTAAATGGCAAAAGGAAAAATGTAGCAGAAGTTGTGTTATCAAAAAATGTAGTAACTTTGTTTCCTTAAGAAATGAAAATATTAAAATCTACCCTTTTGAGACCAAACTTTGACCACATTTTCTGATAGGTATTTAATATTCTTGTTAGTGTTTACATCCAGTGGGGATTTCACTCTGATAAATTCAGATATATCTAAGGAACAGGAAATGGCTTTCAGATTTTTCCAATATTCCCATGCACACAGATGCAATGAACAAAAAAAAAGAAAAAAAAAAAACTTAATCAGATAACCAAAATCTCGTGGCATTTGAAATTAATTTTAAATTAATATTACAATGGTTTTTAGGTCATAATATTAGGGATACATTGCCACAGTAACCTTGTTTTTCTATTGCAGTTTGTTCCCTCCCATACCTGCAAATTTATATTAAAAACACCTCATTGATTTTATCACCTGTCTTCTTTCTTTAGACATAAAACCCTTTGAGACCAGGACTATGCCTCATTTGAGACTTGTGCAGTACCCAATATGAATCAACATCCAAATGCTGGTTTTGATCACTCTCCTCTATAGTCATATAAATAGCAGTGATAGCATTGCTAATTACAACAGTCAAAATTATGTTTTCCATTCTTTCTGCTTTTTGAACAAGCTAATGATACATATATATATATATATATATATATATATAATGATATATACCAGAAAAAACAGAGAGTAATTTTTTTAAAATTAAATTTGTAGAACATAAACATCTACTTACTACCCTGTCCACAGAACTTGCACAAAATTATTTATGGGAAGAAACATAAGAAAAGGAGAGTCTTTTTTTTTTTTCAAACAGTGGGGGGAAGAGATATGAATTTTGACATACTGCCCCCACCATTTAAATATTTATTCCTCTCATAAAAAACACAGATGGTAATAAAAAAGCCATCCTTGCTAGAATTGGTGAATATGAAGTGCCTTTGATTTGGCCTTAGTCTAACTGTACTGAATTGTACCAACAGTGATGCAATCACTACAGCCAGTGCCTTTTGCATCATTATTTTGGCTTCTACAAACAATAAGGTTTTATGGGTCCCTACAGTGATTATCCCATGAACTGATATGCAACCAAGAGGGTTTTCTGTCTAGATATTGAAACTATTAATTGCCTTGATGCCGTCGAAATCATAATCTATCCCAGCAGAAGTGGCTGGGCATAATGTCCCAGTACTCCCCAGACACTTTAGAGCTTATTTTAAATGTGGATTAGTGCATCATATTCTCAGAGGTCAGTGAAGATATGAGTATGAGGGAAAAAAAGATTTAAAATTGTAATCAAGGCTGAGAAGGTCACATGCAGGAGCACAGTAAATAAGGATAATAGTTAAAATTTTATAGAGATAATAATTTCCTTAATTTTTTTTCTATTTCTTTTTTCTCCTGAGGAAATGTTCTGAAAACAACACAGTTGCAACAGGGTACCTAACAGAGCACTGATAAAACCTTTGCTGCTTTCACTGGATAAAAATCTGTAGAAGGGCAGAAGTAGACTGTTTCCATCTCCAAAAGACAAACAATTTCCTATGTCTCCAGCACCTTGTTCAGCTCTCATGACTTGAGAACACACAGAGGAACATTCCCACACCCTGTCCTGCTGCTAAACTCATGAGTTATGAGTAACACCTGTTTCCCTCTGTCCCACAGCCTATGTTTTCGGTATTGTCACACAACTCAGTTCTTTTCTCTCCATTACTTATTTGTTCTCTGAAATTGATGTGGGTGATTATAAAATTATCTGAAGTGCCCATAGCACTTTCACAGCAATAAAATTGACTGCATTAAACCCCAGCTTTCTTGTTTACTGTCTGAATAAAGATTAGAAAACATAGTTGAACCATATAACAGAAATCTGATAGTGACTGTATAACTTCTATAATTGATGTACAACATTCCTTGTGACCAAACAAATCTATCTGTATTAAGATCACTGCTTTCTGCCCTCTTGAAGTCTGCACTGAGACTATACCTTCCAGATACCTAATTTGGATTTCATACACCATTGATCCCGCATTGCTGTGGGCAGTACAAATAAGATAGAAAACAGGTATGGTCCTTGACCAAGGAGAACGAGTAGGGAGGGGCAATCACTGTTTCCATCACTTCTTAGCTGAAACTCTGATCTTCACATTGCCCAACAAAAGCCTAGAAATGCCTGCTAGCAGGGCTATTCCTGAAAATGAAAGAATGAGAGTTGTTTTTCCTTACATCACCCTGTTAGAATTCATAAGTCTAGAGGTCTTTTGGGTTTGTAGACCTCCCTATGTCTAAAGGAGGGATGCAATCACCTCAACAGTAACAACAGTTGCTCCAGTGCCACCTAGAAGGCAAAGTGTCTCTTTTTACCATTCTAAATCAAGGGGTTTCACACGTGAGAACTTCTCTCTGGAGCTATGTCTACCATGGTTCCATGACTCTATGACAAAAACAGCAGGAATTTTTCTGATGCACATGTCTGTCAATGCAGACTCCCTTTATCAGTGAAGGGGAGCTATTCGGCACAGTCAGTGTGGATTAGAAATGTCACTTGCAATTGTATTGGGAGAGATGAGACAATGCCACCCAAGCCTGTTGCAATCTTCTACATCCAGGAATGAGGACAGAGGAATTAACATTTGTACCTACTGGTACAAACTTTGAAATGTATGTCGAGCACTGAAACATTGGTCCTAGCTGTAAGGCGTACAGTCACCCACTTTGGCAGTAAAGCCTGGCTGAGGTTTTCACCAAAATTTTCCGCAGGGTTATTTCTGTCTTCCACAGACTGTTTCTCCTTCCCATTGATGCCCCTTCCCTGAAAGTGTCCAAGGCCAGGATGGATGGGGCTTTAAGCAGCCTGGTCTGGTAGAAAGTATCCCCACCTGTGGCAGAGGTTGAAATTAAAATGGTTTTTAAGATCCCTTCCAATCCAAACCTTTCTCTGATTCTCCTGCAGTGGCCTATCTCCCTTGACTAGCAGGACTAGCAGTGGCCATAAGGAGAGAGAAGTATTTTGAGAGTTAGATTGGACAAGGATTAGAAGCACAGATGTAGAGCACAACAAAGCGCAAAACCCATTTTTTTGTCTATTCTTCATAAAGCTCATTAAGATAGATCTCTTCCACCTCCACATCTTCTGTGATTCTAAAACTCTCTTTTCACTGATTACCATATTTACCTCCTGATGTTTCACCAATGCCTGTGTGTGCCAGCCAAGCCAACACAAACTAAAAAGTCTATTTACTCAAATGGTGGTGAGGTTAAAAGTAATAATAAAAAACATTTAAATCATAAATGTTTAAAATCACTCAGAGGTAGCACCTGTGTGCTACAGAGGTAAAGTGCTAATGTAAGTGGAATATGTCGAGAAATTACAAAAAAACCCAACCATAAAACAAATAAAAAACTCCACAAAAACAACAAAAAACCCAAAGAATCCCTTGCCAACCAAACAAACAAGAAAAAAATACCCTAAAAAAATCCAAATCCAAACCAAACCAGCTTCTACTTGTTATCTTCTTAAAATTCTTTATCCAGAAATTTATGAGAAATGTGGGACTTAAGTCTTGGGAATGTATGCATTATCAAGGTGAAAAAAACATTGAATTACCCAAATACTCTCTTCAATTGTAATGCAGAATAATGCAGGGTCCCATAAGCACTCCATCTTTCATCTCAATAAATATTTGAGTGAAGAAGGGAAGTCAGAATAATTTTTAGGATATAAACTATAAGGTCCTCTGTTCTGGCTTTTCAGTAGATGTACTGGATGTGCTACAGCCTGACCCTTTCCTAAGTCTAGAAAATAATAATGATATTAATTAGCGTGGAATTTCCATGCCTGCTGATTTCCTCTCATAGAAGTGCTGATTCTTTGCAGGATTGCGATAATGTGATGGATCCTGACCAGCCTCTGCTCTAAGACCTGGTTCAGTGTCTTTATTCAGGTTAAGTAATACTTTCTATGTCAAAACTGAGTTGCAAAAGGATAGGAAAACCGGTTGTTTCAACTCACAGTCCATAGGTTTCTGTAAAAGGCTCAAAAATTTTTCCACTGCTTTTTTTCCCCATCTCTCAGATTTTTTATGCCTTGAATGAAATCATATGTTGGGAGAGGGAACACCAGTTGTTTGAATTTCAGGCAGATAAAAGCAAATGACTCATTTATTACCAGTCAGATTTGAAGTTTTCTAAGATAGGGATGTCCCTTTTTATTCTATTCTTTCACAGTGGCTCTCAGACTTCTGTTCTGGCTTTCAGTAGCGAGGTAAGGCAAGAATTATAAGGAGAAATAGAAATCTCTCCTCGCATCTCAATACATGATCTACCTGTCCATCCACTGGTTCACAGTTTGAACCAGTTTTAAATGATAACCCAAATTATTCCACTCTCTTAAACATCTTGTGGTACTGAGAAAAAAAAAATTCTTCCTGTGGAACTCCCTTGATTTAGATGGGCTTTTGGCAGGAATAAACCTGTCCCTGCATGTCTAACCTATGTCTTGGACATGCAGGAGAATTAGACAATTGAATAAATTTCCTTTGCCTCCATTTGCAAACTGTGTAACAATCTGCACATTTAATTCTATCCTTTGTGTATTATTTTCTAAGTAAGGACACAATTGGCTGCAGATATGACATCTTTGTGACAGTGAGTCTGCAGTGGCATTGAAAAGAAAAAGGGGGAAGGAGCAGGGTCACAGAGAGGACAAAAGGAAAAAAAAATAGCTGTCTAAATCATATATCATTAAAGTGATGCTCATTGAATTACCTCTCTTAGGGCCTGTCAAAACATGTGGTGCCCTTGCAATATGATGTGAATTAAATGCCTTCTGGCCCCTGAAATATTGTTTTCAAGGCCAAATGTGTACTTTCACAGTTTCTCTGTAGTAACTACTGAGAAACACTTGAAACACCCTGATTGACTCCTCTGATTAGCAAAACCAACTCAGGAATACAGCAGTGTGGTCAATTTGTGGCAACAGGATTTCCAGGGAAAAAAAAAGGCATGT
The DNA here is from genome assembly GCF_037042795.1 of Molothrus aeneus. Classification (NCBI taxonomy): domain Eukaryota; kingdom Metazoa; phylum Chordata; class Aves; order Passeriformes; family Icteridae; genus Molothrus; species Molothrus aeneus. The sequence goes on from NC_089680.1 coordinate 3,101,483, forward strand.
GGGTATTTGCAGGACTTTGGTGATGGTCACTGGGAGCTCCATCTACTGAGAAATTGGTCAACATCACTTAAAGTTCCCCCAGGGAGGGAAAATGTAAATGTCACAGGTTCATAGAATGATTTGGTTTAAAAGGGACATTAAAGACCATCTCATTCCAACCCCCTGCCATGGGCAGGGACACCTTCCACTGGAGCAGGTTCCTGAACTGTTGCTGGATTGACATCAATAGCATTAACTGGCTTAATCCTTTTAGTAATTGTAATCTTATTTTGTCCCCTGTGAGCAGGAAAGAGCTGTTATCTTTTTGAGAGACCCCAAGCAGACATCAGAGGTCCCTGAGCAGTGTTTGTTATCAGATGGAAGCCACTCTTTCCTCACAGGTAGCAAGAGACAGGAGGAGAGAAAATGGCCTCAAGTTTCATCAGGGCAGGTTTATATAGGATATTGGGAAAAACATCTTCCCTGGAAGAGTTTTCAGGCACTGGAACCTGCTGCCCAGGGCAGTGTTAGAGTCCCTGTCTGTGGAGGTGCTCATAAAATGTGTGGATTGCTCTTGGACACATGGTTTAGTGGTGGAGCTGGGTTAAGAATTGAACTCCATGACCTCACAGGTCCTTTCCAACAGTTGTAGATGGCAAGATTCCATAATCCCTTCCACTGGAGGATGTGAGGATCTTTGGGTTCTACAGCCACTGCCCTAGAAGACATCACAGCACCACAACACTGCAACAACTCCACTGATTCTGGTTTCCCCTCAGCCACTCACACCACTGAGTACCAGAGAAATGGGCTTTTCCTCTTGCCTCCCACTGAATTTTGAGTTTTGGCTCATTCTGACAATTGTGCCTTTTGCCTGTATTCATTGCTGGTTTTATATGATGAGGTTATTTGGCTCTGACCAGAGTGCCAGACCTATTCTGCATAGTTAGATACAACTGGTACTTCTTTTAATTTGAAAATTCATCAGCTTTGTCCATCAAGAGGCAAAGTGGTATCCTAGTTGCTGGGAGGTTGCAAGGTTGTGTCCAGAAATTAGCGTCTGTAGGATCAGGACAAACATAGTTAATGTGTGAAGAGGTGAAATCTCACATGAAATGATGTTCTGTCAAAATTATGACTTTGTGGAGAAAAATTGTACCATTATTCATCTTAGACAAGTATATTTGCAGGGGGAGCTGGAGGGTGAGCTCAGTGCTAAATTCAGGTATTCAAAATTCATAATAAAAATGTCCCTCCAAAGCATTCACATTTCACACATTTCACTTTAGATTTTTAATTTTTTTTGAGCCTGTATTTCACATATCTATTATGCATGTCAGCTTTTCTCAAGATGATACTGATTAGAATTCTTCTTTTTTTAATCTGCTTCTCTTCCTGTTTTTTAGGGAAAGTTTCAGGGAATAATATTTTTCTCATTCTTGAAACCACAGTTTTGAAGAAAATAAAAATATTGTGATACTTGCAACAGAAATGTTAAAATCAACAGCACATTTATTCATGTTAATTATAACAGCTTCATGATTTCCAGAATAAGGATAGTTTTTAATGCCAGAATAATGGGATGAAAATCCATGTGTCACCATTATTTATAGAGGCCGCCTAAGAGTTCTGTAAATTAGATATTGTAATGTTTGATTCCTTAAGAAGACTTAAATAAACTGAAAAGTAGAGAGATGGCACGAGTCTCCTCAGACAATCCAGTGTATCAGTGGCAGATAAAGATGCAGAGCTCAAATCAGTTGGATTCCAGTGCTTTTCTGAAGTACCCAAGTGTCTGAAACACCCAAGAATGTTCCCCAAGGATCCCCTAGATGCCCCAACTTCACCAACACATGCTGCAATTTTCTTTTTTAGTGAGTTATTTTTCTTAGCACTGCTTCTGGTTTTGGTTTTGGTTTTGTTCGTTTGTTTGCTGTTCTGTTTAGTTGCTTGTTTTTGGAGTTAGTCGGGTTTTTATTGTGGTTTTTTTTGTGTGGGTTTTTTTTTTGTGTACATTTTTTTTTTGCTGTTGTTGTTTTAGGTTTTTTTGTTTGGGTTTTTTGGTTTTTGGGTTTTGATTTTTTTTCATTTGGGTCAAAGTTATACACTGTATTTTAGGAAATGAGGGGCAATACTGACATCTTATGTTTTCTCTGAATCTTGCAAAGGTCATGCTCAGGATATTGTGGACACATGACAGGGCCAGGACTTTTAGCACTTCTGAAGAAAATCTTTGCTATATACCACAACATCAGGGCAACATATGGAGAAGCCTCCACAAGAAAGAAGACTGATAACTGTTATTTTCTTACACTTTCATAATATCCCTCTAGTGGTTGGCAGCATTTTCAGCACAGAACAGTTTTCCTTAAATTCATCACCCTTTTATTTAGCAGTTACTAATGAGACTGACTGAGACTCTGTTCAGCACTTAAGAACACCTGTAAGGAACCTTCTTGCTCATGAACAGTTGCACTTATTTTTACGGTCCAGTAGATAATCTATGTAAAACCTGTTTATTATATTCCAGTTTTGGTAATAGGAGTCCTACAGCAATTTTGTAGTGGAAGATGCCTTTTTTTGTATAGAGAGGTTAAGACTTTAGCACAGGTGTCTCTCAGGGGAACTCGTTATTACATAATAATAAGCAGTAATTGCTAGAAAAAAACCTAGATAGTGGATGGCTACTAGGAACTCGGTTCTGCAGGCAAAATCCCTGGCGCCCTTGTGCTTCATGTAACCTTGATGCCAGCCCACACAGCTGCCTTTGGAAGAGCAAGGGAGAAGATTTCTTGGTATCCAGACCCTCAGCACAGCCAGGCCTTGCTGGGTGGAAAGCATGACAGCCAGTTCTGACCCTTGTCCTAGGTCATAGACAAAGTTGATAACAAACCCAGGAAGGGAAAGCAGAGATGTTCTGGCACCTGGGTTGTCCTTCCAGCCACTGCTCCTCACTGCCTCCAAAACAAAATGGTATTGCTTGGTTTTGGAAGGTAAGAGACTAAACTTCCTTGGTGGGGATCAATTTTTGGAGTGCTAACCTCATACATGAGTCCTGTCTAGCTCCTGTAAGTACAGCAGCAAAAATCTCATGTTTTCATCCAGAATGCCTGGGGTGTGTTCTGAAGTTGTTATCTCACCTCTCTTGTCTTCACGCTGTGATCAAACAGAGAGAATGCTTGATTTTTCCATCTCCTGTAACTCTTTGTTATTTATTAGTGATTTCGAGGTGCTGAGCACTTCTGTGAGATGCTGAGCACCCTGAAGTTTCAGTGATTGCCAATTAGAGGTGTGCAGCACCCTTCAAGACTGTAACTCACAACAGCAATTGTGTTGAAAGGGAAAAGAAGTCTTGTCCTGTTAATTATAGGTTCAATTAAAACACAACCCACATCCAGAGTACCACTCAAGAGGAAACTCAATGCACAGTACATCTGAAATATATGAAACAAATAGGCCTTTTTATTAGTTTGAAGGTTAACGTGTTCATTAGATTACATCAGTTCATTATGCAATTGTGCCTGTTCCTGCAGTATGATATGTAGCAATCAACAGGAGCATTTCAGGGATAAAATAAAAGGGAAAAAAAAACCCCAAACCATTAATTGTTGAGCTTGAACAGTTAAAAAGATGGACTAGACAGAGAGTTCATTTTTTCAGACATGGTAGGGCCATTTCATCAAGGCAAAAAAATAATTTTTTTGAGATGCAAATAAAATAGTAAAGCAAGTTGGCTTAGAAGGCACAGAGATGCAGATTTGGGTTGACAATGTTTATGATGACCACAGCTTTCCTGGTTTTCCCCTTTACCCTAACATAATTGCTTTTGACTGGGCAAATCATGTTGTTCTTGTTGTAATGTCATTGCGATTTATGATTCCATAAGGCACTTGAAAAGATTTTTTGTTTTTATACACTTTGCATTTCATTTTAATGCCATCTGAGGAAATTGCATACCTAAAGCTGTACGTGTTACTTTTCACTAAGTAGCAAATGGTATCATCCTTTTTTTTTTCCCTGCCCTGTTTCTTGATTACAATCAAGATGTGTTTTAGATTTTATTACAGAATCACTTTCCTACTCAATTAGAGCCTTAAGGTTAATTTCCGCTTATACTTCCCACTAAATGTCAAGCTTAATGCAGATTTTACATGAATGTAGGGGAATACCCATCCCCAGACTTGTGTGAAGATTTACTCACAGCACCAAAAAAAGAATTTTTGATCTGGTATGCAAGAAATGACACAGACTGCATGAAGCCCATTGGGAGTTTCATAGCAATTTCAAGTGAAGTGTACTCAGGTACTGTGATGATATTAGAAGACTTTACCATAAAAAATATAATATGTAGATAAAGTGTAGTTGAGGTGTGATCTGCCAGAACCCAGTCTGTGTGGAATTCATCTAGTTTGTGGAAACTAATATTTTATTGAAGCTTTCCTCTGCCATGTCATGGCTCCCTGCAACAAAAGGAGGCATCCTGAGGATTCCTCTTGGAGAATCAAAAGAAGTCAAAGGCCCCGGTTGCTCCCATAGATTTGGATAATTATTATTTCTCCCATTAACTTGAATTAAAAGTTTGATCATTTCCCAAATAAAAATACATTAAAGGCTCAAGGGTCTAAGGAAGAAAAAAATATCAAAATGCTTACAATGTTAAAATTTCTCATTAATGTCTTTGTAATGAATTATTTATTCTACAAATTATAGCAGAATATAAATAAGAAAACATTGATGTAACAGTCATTTTCTGAGCACAAAGGCTTTGCCACATCCAAAATTTTACAGATTTGTGAAATGAATTTGTAACACCTCATGACAGCACAGGTTATTATCTCATGGAAGGTTTTGTGAAGCTTCCAAATAGATTTTTTTTTTCCTACGGATATTTTTGGTTAGAAAATCCATTTCTTTTTCTTTAGAAGATAATTTTTTTATGCCTTCTTTGACTTTTCTTGCAGAAATCTTTTTCATTCTCCTTCTCTTCCCCCTCCCTCCCTGACAAGAAAACAGAAAAAGAAAAGATCAGAGCCTCAGATTCCAAGAGTTTTCATTTAAATTTCAGTGAGTTCTACTCATGGGGGCAAAAATATACAGCAATGGATATTATATTTGAGGTATACATTTTTAATATTTTAACTCTGTTTTGGGGAATTATTAACAGAGAAATGCTCTCAATGCCTGTAACAGGAAGGGAATTTTAACCTTGCCTTTTTGAAAGGACATGAGAGGCTATTGTGCAAGACAGGTACTGAGGGATTAAAGTGCCAGCATGCAAGATTAAAACATATACAGAAAAAAAATTACCACAGGCCTAATAAGCCCTTAATGTATATCTTTATCTGTTGCAAGCAAAAGGTTCTGTAATAAAAAAGAGTATGCATGCACCACCCTACATAAATATATACACATAGAGTTATAAAATAATAATTTATATGTGTAACCCAATGGGAAACCAGCCTAGATATTCAGATTTAACTGACAAGCAGTAGCTGCAAAGCTTCTGATATATACCTAAGGGGCAACATTTTAGAAAAGAGATAACAAGAAGATATTATATTAATATTAATAAAGTTTTATTTCCAAAGGGAAAATATGATCAAGTACTTTGCTTTCTAGGCTGCCTTTTTTCCTTTTTTTTTTTTACATTTCTGTTAAAGTTGGAAACAAAATTATCCTAACTTAACCAATTGATCCTTTTTCATATAGAGCTTTTAAATTATACATGAAAAAAAAAAAGGGGTGGTGAGCAATGAGGTTAACAGAGCCGTACTCCTCAGATGATGTATGATGAGCAAGGCTCAATGCCAAACATTTTTAGCCAAGTCAAGTCAGTCTATTCATGTTCATGTACCATAAAATTTGCTTTTACAAGGGTAACTATAACATTTGCATTAGAAAGGAACAAATGAAATCCTAAAGTCTTTGCACATATCCTGAGTACTTCTATAGTGATATATAAAATGAGAATGCGAATTCCAACTTTACATAAATCTTGGCTTCATAGCTGATGAAATTTTATAATGGATTACAAATTCTCTGGAGACTAAGGAAGCCAAGATCTGTTTCCTTTTGTTAGCAACACCTTATTCAAGGGCAGCCTTACAAGGTCTTAGGCCAAGGACCAAATTTCACAGAATCACTGATGAAGCTGAGTTGGAAGAGATCCTCAAGGATCATTGAGTCCAACTCCTGGCCCTGCACAGGATCATGCCCAAGAGAGTTACACCCTGTGCCCAAGGGTATTTGCCTAAATTTGGATGTTTTCTCTCTTGACTTTATCTTCATTTAATCAAGAGTAATTGAGGGTTTAAATTTATTTTAGGTCTGTTAATTTTCATCATGTCAGAAGCCTCCTTCTCATCAAGAAGGCCAGGCTTCTTGAGATATGAAAACCAGTTGGAAAACCTTTTTAAAATGTTGTGAACTAGATTCATATCTACTTTTTCCTTCTCTTCTCCTTCTTTCTCTTGTTCTCCCTAACTTCATTCCAGGAGGAAACTTCCAGAAATCAAGTATTTAGGAATTGGGAATTTATTTTTTTTTTAAGATGGGTTAAGCATTCCTAATACTCTACATTATTAAATTTTTATTTTCTGGGTCTCTTTGTTTTAACTTGTATTTCAATTTCAGGAAAAAAAGGCAAACAGAGAAATTGAAATTTAAGAGAAAGAAGCAATTGCTCACACTAGGAATTTTCTGAATATAAGCTTTTTTAATTATTATTTGGTTTTTTGTACAAAATTTTGATTTACGTCCACACAAAACCCCCCAAAAATCTATCATAATGAGATGTAATGTGTAAGTTTCCCATTCCTCTCATTTCTTCTTTGAGTACCTAAAATCCTCAGCTAAGTAGAGATTTCATCTGCATCATAAAATTGAAATTACTGTGTGCTTGATGAGCATATTAACTCTGAAATCTACAAGGCATATTGGTAAACTTGATAATGAAGCCTTAAAATAAGGGTAGTCAAGATGTTCCTGGATCTAAAAAAAAAATTAAAAAAAGAGACACCTTGGAGGAACATTAGCATAGTTATCACAAAACAGCAAAGGGAGATTATCTGAATATGCAGAGATCGCAGAGATCTAAAGTGCATTTAACACCAGACCAGAGAATTTGGAATTGGAGAGCTGACACAGCACATGTCAGAGATGCCCACTGGGAAAGCTGTACACCACCAGAAAAGTCAGATTAATGTCTCCAGATCACAGTCCTGCTTGCTGATATTCAACTCTTCATGCTTCTCTTGATGTGTGGAGTCCAAAGCTGCATCAAATATTTCACTTTAATAATCCAGAAGTGTAGTGTGGATCAGAGTAATTATTTATGTTGCAGATGTCATTTCTCTTTGTATGTTACAAAATGATATGCCCCAATGACAATATCAAGAATTTTTTTTTTGTTATCCTCAATAACTTTCAGCTCCGTTTTAGCAGAAAACTGAGTTTTCTGTAACTTAGTTTTATTCTCAGTTACATTATTTTTCTGGTTTCTGTAACTGATTTTTATTCCCTGCTAGCTATTTCCTGATCTTGAGCTGAGGGATTCAGCATTTCCACCTGCAAATAGAAATTTACATTTAATGGCCCTTTTACAGAAATTCATTTTTAGGTTCTCGGGCAGCAGAAAATGTCATGCCTTGATCAGAGTTTTCAACACAAATACACCTTCATACATGCAGACATATGAACCTGTCTGGTCCTATCCAATATACTGCTTCATTGGCCATTGACACCTTCTATGAGTCAGCCAAATTCTCCCCTACATGCTTTCTTCCTATGTTATTAATTTCCCAGCTGCCTCCATACTAAACTCTTGGGAGCAGACAGTACAGATCTCCTGCAGCAAGTGCATGCAGAGAGCTGGATAAAAGGCTTTTTTTGGAAGCATTCATTTTTTTTTATTCAAGGTAAGGAGAGCATCCTGTAATTGTTGTTTTTCTTCAGAACCACATAAAAATTACTCCACAAACTTCCCTCTGGCAGCTGAAACAAGGGTAGCAGAACTCAGGTTGTCTTATTTGCTTGTGTTTACACATTTAAACACAAACCATGTTTTGCCTTCCTTTGCTACGCCTGATATCACGCTTACAGGCAATGAACAGGGCAGGTCAACCGTGTCTCTGAGGCCAAGAAAGCTCACTTCCGGAAAAGAATAATTATCACTACTTAGAGAGGATAATTACTCATTCATTCAACTGCTGGTACACAGACTACTCTGAGAAAAAATATTTTGAAAAATTAAAATATGCAAAATATGAAGAGACCAATATTGTCATATTTTAGTCTATATTGTATTTTCCATTGCAAATAAACCCAAAGAACTTCACAAACAGCAAACACCAGAACCACACAGGAAAGAGGTGTCTAATTTTAAATATGATGTGACTGCTCATAAGGGATGTTTTATCTCAGATTTTTGAGCAAATACCTTCATTTACTCTAAATTATTGTGTACATCAAGAAGAATACAAATACCACAATATTTCTGGTACTTACAGTTGGCATAAATGTCTAAACAAGATTGTCTGGACTTCCACAGATGACAACCATCTGTTAGCTGCACCCATGAACATCAGGACATGGGTTACAGTTTCTATGAAACAGAAATCTTCCCTAGGAGCATTATATAGACTAGGGTTGGTTGCATTGTGCCAAGACAGGAATAAAGTGTAGGAAATATTAGTTTAGTTCAACAAGGGCAAGTGCTGGATGCTGCACCTGGGTTGGAGCAACCCGGGGTGTGCAGACAGAGTGGGGAATGGATCCTGGAAAGCAGTGCCATGGAAAGGGACCTGGGGGTCCTGGTCAGTGGCAAGTGGAATTTGGGTCAGCAGTGCCCTGGCAGCCAGGAGGGACATCCCTGTCCTGGGGACATCAAGCCCAGCATCCCCAGCAGGGCAAGGGAGGGGATTGTCCCACTCTGCTCTGGGCTGGGGCAGCCTCACCCTGAACACTGTGAGCAGTTTTGGGTGCCTTTCTCTATATGAGAAAGATATCAAACCTTTAGGAGGGTCCAAGGGAGGCCATGAGGGTGCTGAAGAGCCCTGGGGGGAAGGAGGGGCTGAGGGCACTGGGTCTGTCCAGCTGGAAAAGAGGAGGCTGAGGGGAGACCCCAGGGCAGTCACAGCTCCCTGTGAGGGAAGAGGAGGGGCAGGATCTGATCCCTGCTCTGTGACAGGGACAGGACCCCAGGGAATGGCCTGAGCTGTGTCAGGGGAGGTTTAGGTTGGGTATCAGGAAAGGATCTTCACCCAGAGGGTGTGTGGGCACTGGAACAGCTCCCCAGGGAATGGGCACAGCACGAGACCTGACAGAGTTCCAGAAGAGCTTGGACAATGCTCTCAGACACTGGGTGGGATTGTTCGGGATGGTCTTGTGAAATGCCAGGAACTGTATTCAGTGATCCCTGTGAGTCTCTTACAACTCAGAATATTCTGTGAAATCTGAGTGCATTGTGTAGTTCTGACCTTGGATTGATTCACAAGAACTCTCTGTGGTCCTTTCTCCTTTTGTCTCACCTTTTGTTGTAATTTGTTAGCAGAGGAAATAATTTCTGGTAAAAGCTCAGAAGGAGAGAGGCCGCCTGACAGGATTCTAACACAGTGAATTACTGTTTTCTTACATAAATTGTAGGTTTGTAGTTTGTTACAGTGAAATTTTAATGAAATAATATTTTGCACAGGAAGAAAAAACAAGAAACAAGCAGTGTCTGGAAAAACTAAGGATATTAAAAATCCCAAAAACTATTGTCCTCTTCTCTTGTACCAGTCATTGAAGATATAGAGAAGAGTTTGAACATGATGAACTAAGTTGATACAATATTCATGTGCAGATGGAGTACTCATAAGAAAAATGTTGTCTTTGGTCTACAAAGAATTTTTTTCTCTGGATGGAGCAATCACAAACTATTAGTGGCAAACAGACACATCTAATACTAGTGGGATTAGACACAGAGCAAAATTCCTCTCAATTACAGGAAAAATCTTTCAGATAAAAATCTTGGTAGTTGAATATATCTCACAGGAGGAGCCACAGAATATTTTCTTTGGATCCTTAAAACAAGCAGTCTCAGCACACATATATATACAGCATATGGCTGTATTTGTCAAGCTCCAGGAACTACTCTGCACTATTTTCCTTTATTATTTCAGTCATCAGTGATCCACAGTACCTGCACTAAAATTAAAAAAGAGCTCTTGAAAAAGCAGAGGTTTTCAAAAGTGCTGAATGTTCAACAAGTTTTTGCTTATATAATTGTATTCAGGAAGTTCTGGTTCCCAGGAAGAATCTGCAAAGGAGGAATCCGATATTTGCACCCTGAGATAAAGATTACTCCCTGGAGATACCTTTGTACGCACTCCTAGGGATTCTCATTACTGGAAATGGAAGTTATTTCCTTATGAAAACCAGACTATCTCTGTAAGCTGCTCAAATAAAACAGATTCTCCTGAATTGCCTCTGAAAAATGTAACATTTCAGCTATTGTTTTCCATCCAGAGCTACCTTACAAAGCATCAAAAAGAGTTTCTTTTTTGTGTGCTAGGAAAAGTGTTGAGAAACTGAACTCTTTTTAATGAGATTAGCAGGTACTATTTAGAGCACCCTGATTCACTTTATGTTATAATTCACTTGGATTAAACAAAACAATTGGTAAATAAATAAATCTGAAAAGCCGAGCTACGAAAAAGAAGCAAGAAAATAAGAGTATAACAATCTTGGAATGAATAGAATGTGATTTTAGCAAAGAGAAGAATAACAATGAAAGAAAGGGAGCAGGCAGGTTTCTGTCAGGTCTATTCTCCTACCTTTACTAAGCTTGCATAGTAGCTTACATTAAAGTAGTTCCTTTGCTTCTAATTGTACAGCAGATACTGCATTTGGGAAAATGCCTTATTGTTACCTGGGTTTGGATGCATACATGGTGTATCTCAGGATTAAGTTTATTCAGTAACAGGTTGCACAGATTCCTTCATAAAATCTTACTGGAGATTTTTGATAATTAGTCCTTCACCACGTCCTTCAGAAAGGTCTTTTTAGTCTAAAAACTGCATGGTTGAAGTCACCCTGGAGTGGAATCCAACATTTCCAATAAGGCACATAGAGAAAACGAAGAGCTAAAGAGAGGGATCCAACTAAACCAATTCAGATAACTGTTAAGAAAGAGAGAGAGAAGTTAATTTTTAAGGCAAAATGGACCTTTATCTACTTGCAATCAAGGATCATGGGCAACATTTTCAAGACTCCCTTTTGCAAGGGTAACATATTCTTCTCTTCAGTTTGAAGAATAGTCACCAGAATGCAAGATCATGTCCTCTTTTAATTAATAATTCTGTACAAAGGATTAGCAACTGTGTCTTGATAAGGGAGAAGCCTACAACAGAGCTGTCATCTACCTCAGGCATGCCCTAAACATCAAGGTACAAAATTTTCTTGAGTACCCCAGCCTTTATCTTTTTTTTTTTTTCCTTCCCCTGAGGCTGATCTGCTGTTCAAAACAGGGTGCTTGGACCACAAAGCTGAACAAGGGGTGTTTGGGTCTGGCATTCAGTGGCCCTCTTTCTTACTGCTGTTTCCACAGCTGGTTTCAAATTAAAAGGCTAAATATGAAGTTTTCAAAAAGAAGTGGACATTATTTAAAAAGAAATAAAATAAAATAAAATAAAATAAAATAAAATAAAATAAAATAAAATAAAATAAAATAAAATAAAATAAAATAAAAATTAAATTAAATTAAATTAAATTAAATAAATAAAACAATAAAATAAAAATGGTCATAAAATACCCCAGTGCCTCTGAAATTAGACTGCAGTTGAGTAGACACATTCAGAAGCATTGGTTTGGACTTAGGCAACTAAATTCTACTCTATTTTCTATACAGGATTCTGACCATTCTGAACTGGTTTTAGTTCTTAGTCCCTAATCACAAATCTATAACATATCTACACATAAACTGGTCATAGATCCAATTTCTAGCTTTTAGGTTTTAAGATCAGCCTAAGGAAATATGGTCATGTACTTGGTAACTGATTCACTTATTTCCAAGACCAGTACTCATATTATGCACATTTTTGCTTAGATATTACTTGAAAAAGAAACTTCATAACTGTACACTGAGTTTGTTAACTAGTCACTTAATTAGTGTGACATTCCCCTCTTCATGATATTTTGGGTCATGTATTACCTTTGAAGGGGAAATGTAAAATTCCTCTGAATTAATGTTCATATAATTTTTCACATCAAAGTAAGGGATTTTTTGCATTTTTTTGGTAAATTTTATGTTGATAATTTCCTCCTTCAGTCAAAAATTATTTGGGAGAGGGGGACTTGTCAATAGCTATTTGAATGTACTTTATAACTTGTTCTGGTTTAAATCTTACAGGGAAGGAGAGTTACAGAGTAAAACACAGAACAGTCCTTCAGGTTTAAAATCCACAAAAAATCTTTGAATGGGAAATTCTGTAATTTTTAGAAAATTAATTCTGGAATGGAAATCAATGAAAGATTTTTTTTTTCAGCACATATAAAAAGGGAGATAAAACAAAACACAGAAATTAGACAAATTAATAATCTTTAGTAATAGCAAACATGATTTCAGGAAACCACCATCTGGGTATGTATTAAGGAATAAAACAAATACATAAATAAGATTGTAATTATATACTTATGGAATCACAGATTTAAAGCAAATACCTCCACACAATATTTAATAGCAATTCAAAAGTAAGGGTTTTATTCAGGATATTCATAGTTGTAAAAGTCTAGGTCTTGGATATTCAAAAGCTTTCAAAGGCCCCATAAAATCTTTCTAAAATATAAACCTCATTTAAAGCAGCAGGATGAGGGATTTAAATACCTATTGAGAAAAAAAAATCACTTGGGTTCTCAAAGAATCTTTTAGCTTTTGTAGATTAAGAGATTTAGAGGTATACAGCATGTGTTGCAGTGGGGAGCTAGAAAATTGTTGTTGGATCACCTATGGCATTGTGAGGAACAATGTTTTTCCCATCTTGCTTATACCTGAATTTGGGAGCTCCCTCAGCCATTGGGATATTTCACAGGAAAATATTTCATTTTGGCTTAGGAATTTTTACACACCATCTTGCACACTTATCAAAACATAACTCATTGCTCCACAGAAATAAGTATACATTAATTGCCTAAAATAAAAAATCTGTTCTGTGAAACATGTCCCACAATTTATTTCTTCAAGTCAGTGATTTAAAGGCTTTTTCCTGTGGAGAAATCAACACACATCTACAGGTCTTGTTTTCTAATAGTAATTTTCCTTCAGCTAAAAAAAAAAGACCATCTTATATATTTTTTACCTGATGAAGATTCAAATATCAATTATATATATTGAAGATCTACTTTTCATGGCTTTCTTGTGCATGCTTGTGTGTACAGGTTGAACTGAATCGCTCTCTTTAAAAATTCTCTCAGATAAATTAAATACTGAACCCCTTAAATCTATCAAATTTAGGCATGCTTTTTCCATTACCCATTTTTTTTAAATAGTTTTTCAAACATTTTCTGACTTTATTAAAAAAAACCTGAAAGTGCGAAAATTTCATAACAATCCTCAGCCCTCATGCTCCCGCCCTTCAGTTCTGCTCCTGTCCCCAGGCCAAGATGGGAGTGACCCCATGGATTACCACAAATGTTCTTTCTTCCCTGGGGATCTTCCAAGGAGACTGCCCCACCCTTGGAGGTTTAGGGTGCTGCAGGAAAAGGCCACGCTAAAAATGGCTGTCACCACTCACACCTTTCTCGTGTTCTCCTTGGTGAGAACAGAACTAAATCCCGCTTCCCTTCTCACACCTCCCTTCTGGCTCCACTCTTCCTGCCTCGGGAACTTCCTGCTAATCCTTCAGTTCCAGACAAGTGAAAAGCTGGGGAGAAGGGAAAGTTGGTTTCTGCTGAGATATCAGTTCTGTCTCAGTGCTTCTTTGAACCATCTTTTTCTCAGGTATCAAAAATGGTGGTTTTGCCCCTCAGATAAATAATGGCACTGGTGGAGTATAATGAAATGTTCTGAACAGCCTGGTCTGGTGGAAGGTGTCCCTTTCTACAGTGTGGGGCTGAAACTAGATGATTTTAAGGTCCCTTCCAACCAAAACCATTCTAGGATTCTATATCACCCTCAGCTGGACTATGATCTATCTTGCAATGGCATCCTTGGTACCAGCTTGATAACTGGTAGCTCTCCAAATTTGATTCATAATGTTTAACAGACTGCCTCAATCACAGGTATGAAAATTATCAAAGCTGACCAAAATTACCATCTGGAATTACTTAAAACTCTACAGAGTAGCCCTCAGGCCGAAATAATAATGGCCATAGCAAAAACAACAATAATAGTAATAATAATAATCATAATGATAATGTAAATTAATAAAAACTAGCCAAATCAAAATAATATGTATAGTACAGTCAGAAATTTTATGGCACGATTCTATAAAGATATGCAAAAGCAACATCTCTTGAAACATTACAAAATTCCTGTGCCACGTTCGACCCTGGATAGTCACTCCAGCTTTCACATAAGGATGGGAGAGATGAAAACTTGCTCCTCAAAAACTGCACCTCGGAAGATGCATATCTTAGTGGAATTATAAAATAACTAGAAGGCATCTCTAGAGAACGTCAGTTGCAGTAATACTTGACTATGCTCTGAGAACATGCTGCTTGTCTGTCCGGAGAAGAATGTATTTCAAATATCAATTCTTCAACAGATCTAAAACACTAATATAGACTGACACAGCATTTTTTTGAGAGCATTCTCTCTCTGTGTAGAATTGGGCCAATCAATCTGATGTGCAATTTTGCATTTTGTCTGATTGCCTTAGGGTTGTAAATATTTATTTTTCTGTTCGTTTGACTCAAATATCTTATAGCTGAAGATATTCCTCTTAGGGCAATTTTGACTTTTAAGAGCAGGAATCCTTGACTTTGTCAATGTCTGTTAAAGAATAGATCATCATGATCCTTCTCCTATAAGGGAAGGAATTTACTGTAAAACAACATGACAGCCATGACACCATATATTGAAACTTCCTTATTACTGAAATAGAAGCAACAAATTAGTTTAACTTGGCAATGTGTATCTCTTAAATAAGTTCCACTTTCTTTCCCATATTTTTGAGTGATTTAGGATTACTTATTTCTTTCACAGTGGCTTTTTTCCCTTTTTTGTAAACTTAAGCTATGAATCATGGCTGGGGACATCAACTTTTAAGGTCAAAACATCAGAAACTGCAAGTTTCTCTCCACCAAAATGTTCTTAGAAAATATTGCTAGTATCAAAATGCTATTATTTGCTTCAGAATGGAAAAAAAAAAGTGGAAAGAACAAAATATACAATTTAAATACTTTATGCATGGAATATAAGATTTTTTCAGTAAGTTCTACCTGATATGCATGGGAACAGGATATACCTCATGTTGTCTACCATTACTCCAGAATATTTCAAATGCATGGGAAAAGGATATACCTCGTGTCTACCATTACTCCAGAATATTTCATGCAGTGAGATGGGAGGGAGATATCATCTTCACACCAGTGAAAGGCAACCGAGAACAGCATCCAGAAATACTTAGAACCTTGTACTGGTACTTATATAAAATGAATGTGCTTCTGAGAAATTCTGAAATTCTGAAAACCTATCCTCTGGCACAACCTCAGCAAGAGAGTGTGGAGGACTTCTCATCCCTGAGATTTATCTGGATATGCCTCTCCTCATGACTAAGAAAAGCTTCTGCTGGAAGGGAGACGCAGTTATGCATCATTTCAGCCTGTGGAGAAAACTGCTCATTTCCTAGGAAAGTTCTCTGTGGAGTGCATGGGAGGGAGTTGTCTTCATCTTCATCTCTTGAGAGTTTATAAAGGAAGAAATTTGAAACACAGTGAGTGCCTTCAAAGACAAAAACCCAAAACTTCTGGCGAAGGTTGGGATTCGTGAAGTCATGAAACTGTTCCTGGTTCCTGCCTGAGAAAGATGTTTATCCAGCACCTAGCATCCTTGGGACATTTAAAGCTTCAGTTAGAGTGGCCCACAGAAACTTGGCTGTATTTAAAGAAGTCTGCACAAAACTGCAGAACCATTTAGGATTTACAATGTCTCAAGCTAGTCATTTCTATTTTCATTTCATTTCCATATGTGCTCGGAACAGAGCATCTTGTAACAAGTCACTTCTCAGAGAGCAATTTCCAAATCTCCTTAATTTATACAGAGGGTCTGGTCCAAGAAACACTTGTACATTTAATTGACTTCATGTGAGTAACATGGCAGTACAAAAGTCGAGTATAATTAAGAAAAACTGAAGACATGAATAATTACAAACTTGATCTTGTGAATTACAATATTAACTCATCTTTGAAATTCTATTTCCACATTTTGCTTTATAATGGCAAAGCATAAATAACCAGACAGAAGAGAAATCACAGATCACTTTGCTAAAAGTTGTTGACTAGATAAATGAAATTATTTTTTCTTTCTAGAAACTCCAGCTGGTGTTATCTTGGCCTTCAGTATCCACTAATTAAATGGAAAAATGTTTGAGATAAAAAGTTAATTTACTAATTAAACGACAAGTACACTTTATAAATTGTGTCTTTGGCTTATTGTGCATTTAGAGAATTAATTAACAATACAATCAAGCTGCAGTTGTGAGATGCCAATATGGATGTGATTTGAAGATACTTTCACTTCTGTTTTCTATATCAGTTTTTACGACAGCTGCACCGTAATGAAGACGCTTGACTCCTAATTTGTCTCTGTAAAATTAAAATGAGTTTGTGGTTTCTTACTCACTGGGACTGCAGACAAAATGGTGCATTTAACAGTACACTTCTGATCAGTTGACACAGTCATGATGCTGCAGCAAGCTGCCATTGTTCTCTACAAATGAGGGCTAAAAAACCTGGCTTGACATTAGGCTCTCTTGTTCTGGTAAAGTATTTTCAATGGAACATAACAATGAAAGTATAAATATAGTTAAATTTATATCTTCTTTTAAAATTCACGTTAAATACTTGTAATTTGTTAAAAATATTACCAAGTGACAGCTTTATTTTAAAGCTGCATCAATAGGACCTCTACATATGACTAAAAAAAATTTAAAAGTTAGTTTAGGAACTGCCAAAGCATAATGGATAATTTTGACTTTTGAATGTCAGATACATGTAAACATTAAATTTCTTGAGCAGCCTGATTTATCTTGGGCTTGGCCTCTTTGAATGTGGAGGATTTGTTTGGTTTGGTTTGGTTTTGTTTCCTGGTTGAAATTAAATGCAAATATTAAGTCAAAGTCAAATCCAAAGTCAATCAGAATTTATTTCCTGCTGCAACTCCTCCAAAAAAAAGGAAAAGAGAAAAGGAAGAGAAGAAAAGAAAAAAGAAAAGAAAAGAAAAGAAAAGAAAAGAAAAGAAAAGAAAAGAAAAGAAAAGAAAAGAAAAGAAAAGAAAAGAAAAGAAAAGAAAAGAAAAGAAAAGAAAAGAGAAAAGAAAGAAAAGAAAAAAAAGAGCCACCTGGTCCTAATCAGATCTTTAGCCATTGAGTAAAAAAGCTGGTTTCTCTCCACCAGCAGCCATAGATTTTTGTTTGATTGCCACTTTTTATATTCACAACTAATGCTACTTCATCACACATTTTTATGTTGATATTTTTACAGCTTTTCTTTCATTAAACAGTTACTTTCACATTTTAGCAAAATTTAGTGTATGGTTAGGGATGTGTATACAATCCCACTCTAAAGAAAGAAAACTGATTATTTTACATTCAATTTACTTTGATTTTTCTGTCTAGTCTGTTGGTGCCTATAGAAGAAAACAGTATTAAATCATTTATAAAATCAGCCCAATCCCTTCTACAGGGAAATACAGTGAGACAGACTGTCTCATAAATTGTTTAGAATAACACAGCTCTCCAGTGATTTAGCCTATTTGTTTGTTTTAAAAAAAATAGAAAACCCACAAAACCTGCAGATGGTGATTCCTGTCTTTTATAAAAGGGGTAACAAAAGTGCTCACTTAAGGCAAAAACAATGAACCAAAGTACCTTTTAATGTTCTTGCAGGCAATGTAGACAACATCCCATTAGTAAACAGACTGTGGGCCAGTAAAATTAGGAGGAACAATGTATTGTGAAATGGAAGAAATGGGAATGAATTTTCTGTATTTATTGCAGATATTTCACATGGGTCATATGGTCTGAGCTTTCACTTAATAAGGAGGGGAAAAAGGGAAAATAATCTCCTCAAACCAACGCAGTATCACAAATCTTTGGTCTGTCTTGTTGTGTGGATCACTGACAGTGACAAAATGATATTGTGTGCTGGCAGCTTGATTTCTGGCATTTACTGGGCTGTATGAAAGACCACATCCCCAAACACTTCTGTCATATTCTCTTCCAGATTGTGGTATATTAAACTGAGGAAATAAGCCTGTTTTTCTGGGGATCATAGATTCATCAAAATTAAAGATGGAAAAGACCTGTTAGTGTAAATCACTTACATTATCCCTCATCCAATGCAAGATTACTCCCTGTGGTGTGTTTTCCAGCACTTTTTTCAGTCCACTTTGAAATGACTCATGCAACAGTTTCCACCGCTTCTCTCTGGAGATCAGTCTCCACTCTAATAGATCTCATGACCCTTGTTTTCAGCCTAGATTTTCCATTACTCATTTAGAGATTTTTTTTTTAATCCCCTGGCCATCTGGCAAGGCAGTCCATGGTGTCTCTCTTAACCCAAAAACTGAGCCATTGGAGGCAAGTTAAGGGCTATCAGGAAGGTGGAAGGAAGGCACAAACTGGAAAGGACTTCAGCAAGTTTTCTAGTTTTTCACTGCCCCTGATCTATTGAGTTGTCAGTTTGGTGCAGAGAAGTGTTCAAGTCTGACTTCTGGCCTGATGATCTCTAATGATCTTTTTACAGGGGCAGGTAGTGAAGGAAAAAGGGAGCAGAATGTCTTTACGCTGAATAAGGTTTAAAAGAGATATTAGGAAGAAATTCTATGCCATGAGGGCAGTGAGACCCTGGTGCAGAGAAGCTGTGGCTGTCCCATCCCTATAACTCTTCAAGACCAGCTTGGAGAGGGCTTGGAACAACCTGGGACAGTGCAAGGTGTCCCTGCACATGGCAAAGGTTGTAATGGAATGATCTTTGAGGTCACTTCTAACCTGAACCATTCTATGATTCTGTGTTCTAGAACCCTAATAGGAAATTGAAGTATTTTCTGATTAATATGTACACAGGTATAACTCCTAGAGAGTTTGGGTATACATTGTACAAGATTTTGGCTCCTTCTGGGTCTGAACAGAGTTAAAACACTGCACCAGTCAGAGGGGATCATTGCAGTAATGGAGCAGAGCAGCACAGCTCTTTCTTCATAACCTAGCCTTACCTTTACATCCTGCAGATCAAGACCTACATCTGTGTCTAATAAACTCCAAAGTAATTTTCATTTTTGCCTTGAGCATTTCTCCAGCACAGTGGATGGAGCTCAGCCTGGCCTTGGATTATTTCTCAGCTACATGGGTGTGTACACAAGTTGGTTACTTAAGCTTCTGCTACAGAGAATAAAGTTAGTGTCACAAGTTAAAGCATCAGTTTATACAAAAAGTGGCTCTTTGTAGGCTACACACAGACACATGTGGTGGTTATGCAGCCTCTGAAAGCCAGGGCAAGCTGTATCCTTGTACTTGCACCTTCCATTTGGGCTGAACTCTCCACTCCATCAAAGTGCCTGGCAGGAGGAGGCTGCAGCTGTACCTTCAGAGCACCAACCTGCACTGACACCCCCAGTGCTGCTGCCTCACCTTGCAGCACCTCCAAGGGCAGAGAGCAGCTGCAGAGGAGATTTTCTCCATCTTTTCCAAGACCTGGACTCACATGTTTGTAATGCTTTCTGAAATATTGGTATAAAAACGATGTAGGGTTATAGGCATCTTGTGGTGGCAGGGGGAACATGGTGGAGGGTTTCAGCTTGTATCCAGCCCACGGAAACCCCATTTACCTCTGTAGCAAACCCATGTAAGCTCACAAGTGCTTCATTAATGCCTTTACTGATAGTTTGATGTTTAGGAGGCAGAGCTAAAAGCAATCCTAAAACACAAAAAATCCCAAACAAACAAACAAACAAAACAAAAACAAACAAGAAAACAACAAAAAAAAACCTCCTAGACAAAGCAAACTCAAATGGAAGAATGTGCTTTAGCTTTAGTTCCTGGAATACAGGGATAAATTGATTTTTCCAAGGTAGAGAGTCTGTAACACTGTCAGTAATTAAATTAGCTGTTCCAGATTCAAGGCCAGTATCCAAACTGCATCTGTCTTAGTCTCAGCAGAACTTCTTTTTCTTTTTGATTGTTTCCTACTTCATTTCATACTCTCTTTCGAAAATTAGTTGCACTTATTTTTTTTTGATATATATACTTAGGAGAAAAGCTTCTTCCATGAAGACACCATCTGGAACAAAATTTTCTTCGGGAATACATGTATGGAAGGAGCATTTCGGTTCCTAAAGTTTAAAAATTGTCTCTGTTTTACAGAACTTGCTGGAGAAGAGACAAGTCCATTGTGAAAAATCAACAACCTGTTCCTGCTTGATTAAACAAGAAACCAAAATATTTAACAAAATATTTTGAGATTCCAAGGAGTTTTACCTTTGTGAAAGAGAAACTAATCAGACACAAACAGTTCCAACTTGGATTGCCCTATGGGAATCATTAGATGCAAGTTACTAACGAGCAGAGAGAGGAAGTAGGAAATTCATGTCCATCTTACAGCCTGAACAGTGATCAATCAGCAATAAAATTTGCCATAAATTGGCCTGCATTGATTTAAATTTTTCCTGAAAGAATAAGTGCAAAAAAATCCAGGCAAACAAGGGCTGTCAAAAGCATCTTATTTTGCTGAGTTGAGACACGCAACAGAGACTTCAATTTTATGGGCCAAGAGAAGCAACACTCCTAAAATAAATACATGGGATTCTGCTCAATTGGTGGAGAAGAGGCACCTCTGAAGTCCTCCAGTGGGAAATCCACCATGCCCAGGATAAAATGAACTTTGCAACCGGCAGAATTTTATGTCATATTTTAATTCTCTTTTGGTGGGATGGAGCTCACAGTATTTCACATATCCAGGAAGACAGAAGCACAGGAATCATTCCACAGTATTCACCTTCCTGGAGGAGCATTTACTGGACACAGTTTGCATTTGTGGTTTGCATGCAGTTCCTGAAGAGTTGGACAATCATGTCTAAAGCCACTGGAAGCCTTTCATGGTTCCTAATTTCAGATGTCAAATTTGAGTTTCTGTTAAGCCAGATATGAAAGACAGAGGCATTTTGTCACTTATATAATGACACTGCATGTTATTTTATAATGTAAACTTTTTTTTAATGCTCAGTGGTATTTTTTCCCATTGCTTTAACTGCTCTTTTCTGAGCTTTATTCCTACATCTATTTTCTCTCAGGTAGTTGCACTACAAAACTACGTTGCCACAGTTATTTTTCACCCCTTAGGCACTCACCTACAGGTGCATACTCATAGCTTAAATAGTTTGAGCACCCTTGACTTTTCCCAGATCCACTGAAGCCGAGAGAAAAACTGGAGGAAAAATTGCTGTGTCATTGAAGATAATAGTTGCTTTGACAATGCCCCTACTGGAATCCTGCATCATTTATTTATATTGCTTGCACACACTCAGAGAGTTTTTTTGGCCACGCTTCCTAATATTATTTGAGACACAATTTAGGGGAATTAGTACTTAAGGATCATTTCTAATGGGTTATGTGGCTAAGACACAGACGTGCTTATTTTTATACATTCCAACAGTTCTAAAATTATTTCCTGAGAGAGCCATGCATGTATTCATGCCACGCCAAAATTCAAGAAACAAAACCCCTAAGTTTCATGCTGTGTAAGGCTCTCTCACCATCTGCAATTAAGCCTTACACTGTCAAATATTTAGAGGAAAATTGTACAAAACCAGAATTATATGAAAGAGCCATGATCGTTGGTCCTATCCAGGACACAGATCAGATGCAAAGGATAATTGTCTATAAATGGCTTCAGCCCAACTTTATCATTTCACTTCAAGATTTCAGAAAGATCCCTTGCCTTTCTTTGTTTAACAATATCACCCTAATTTTTGCTGGTTGGTAAAAACACATAAGGACAACAATACCTGATGATGTCTCCAACTATTTTGAAAGAAAAAAAATTAAGGAACCATTATATGAAATTATGAATGCCCTTCAAGTTTATCTCACTTTAACTTAGCCACCTAAGAGAGATCTGCTTGGTCTAAGTTAGTAATTTAGTCTTTCTTCAGCAGAAACCCTTCAGAGGGTGACTCATCTTAGACATCTATCTTTAGATGTGATGAATCGTGTTTTATGGCAGGGCTGGTCTCTCTGCAGCTGGTAATGAGGTAGTCTAGTCAACTAATTTCTTAGGATGAGTTCCTAGCTTTTAGATGATTAAAGACAAGTGATTTTAAATAATCTATCTTAAAAAATTTGCTTGCTGAAAAATCCAAAGCAGGTTGGTAGTGGTTGAGGGAGAAATTCATCTGTCTAAATAAGGTAACCATATGTAAATTACATTTTATATATTCTATGACATCCTGAAAATCTGCTTGGGAATGTTGGATATGACCTGGAACAATAGAGAATCTTTCTTGAGGGTTTCCTGGAGGCCAGGTGGCCAGATGATGGACTAGATTTTTGGCACAGGTAATTAGAGTAATCCCATCAAACACATCTCTTTGAAAGAACTTTTCTCATTCCTTTTACTCAAATTATTTGAGTTGGGGTTTTATTTCACCTCAAGTGTGGGTCAACTGAAGCCCTGCCACAAAGTGTCAACCTAAAATTTAGCTTAAATCATTCCTAATGAGTCCTCTCTGACTAAAAAAGGGATCGACATGTCAGATGTGAGTAGCAAAGACTTCCTAAGTCACCCATCCTTTCATCTCCTGCTCTCATTTCCACTTCTGGAGCACAGCTTCTCCTGCATGTCCTGAGCTGGGAGTCAGGGGGGAGAGCATCTGAAGACTCCTGCTGTTCAGCCTCTTATCCTGGAGACAAGCTGACTTCATTCCCAGGAGACTGATTCACACACGACCTCTTCACAAGGGACCGCGTGGACATTCTGTGCTACTCGCAAAATTTGCAAGGAAGTAAATGGAAGACATTAAATAGATACATAGATAAAATTCAGTAGCATTTGGCTTAGGTCCTGAGTGGTATAAATGATATTTCTTTATAAAATGTTATTTTTTCTACTTGGGTAGTTTGTGCCTGTGAACCTCAGCAATCCTTTTCTCTCTTATGCTCTCTGAATAACCTCAGCTGTCTCTGTCGCACCCAAACCACCAGGACTTGCACATGGAATGAGCAAGAGGGCAAGGAGTTTGCATCCCTGTCTAATATTTAAAGGCAGTGGGAGTACGCTTAATGCCTTTCGACCACCTACTAGGGAAATGGCAGCACTGGTGTCACAAGTTTATCTAATTTCTATTGTTGCAGAGGTAGTGTCACATAAATTGGGGGCACAGGCTATTCGTTTTGCAGACGTCTTTTGCCTGGTGTATAATTATCATGGCTCATCTTTATTAAACACCAGCCTTATCTTTGTTTTGCTCTCTTTGTTGATAGATGTAACCTCAATACTGTTGCCATGGCTACAGTAACAGTAGCTGAGAAGATTTTGTTTGTTGTAAACAAACCGAGCTGTACAGGCGCAGATCCTAGTGGAGCGTTTCCAGCCCCCTGCCTTATATTTTGCTGATTAACACTGCCATCTCCCTCCTGCTACCTATTCCTTATTTTAATTAGCATTAATTTAAGATGTATCAAGGAGTGTTTCCCCTTTTGGTGCCGTGGCACCCCTTTCCTGACAGTTTTTTTTCCCCCCTATAGCAACAGCCATAGGTTAGGACTGCAGCCCTGCTGAGAGCATCCTCACAGCAAAGCCCTGCTGGCACCAAAAATTAATCTCAATGTACACACTAGCTTAATGGCAAAAGATTGCTTTAATTTACTTCCTACATTCTCACCTCCAGGGGCAACTGAACTTGTTCTTATGTAGGAGCCACGGGGATCTGAAAATGTGTGACTAATTCTGAAACTTATTTAGCTTCAAGCCAATTCCTCAAAATCAAGGACCAAGTTCAGCCGCTCACATAAGGAGATGCAACTCCTCAGTGAGAAACTGTACTGTAAATTCTTGTCTCTCTGTTGATTTAACCCATGATCTCCCAAGTGCACAGAAATGACTGGAATGGGTTCAGGAATAATCTAAACTTCCAACAGCCCCAGCTCCTGTTAGTTTTATACCAGACCTTTCTGTAGCAGGCATTTTTTCCTAATATTTAAGCTTGCCTCCTGAGTTTTGTAATATTTTTTTTTCACTCTGTATGCCAATGTTAACAATATCCAATCTATACCATATAATTTTGCTATTATTATTTTCATCTTGAAGAGTTTAGGAGCTATCCCTGAGGGAAATATGCTTGCCTGTTTCAAGGGACTAGTACTATGTTCTCTATGAAGGGCTCAGTAGTTTCCTTACATATATAATGAAATATATGTATACATATATACATATCAATGCTGTATTTTTAAAAATGCTATTATGCCTAAATTCCTTCATTTTACCTAGATATAATTCAGGGTAAAGCACAATGGGCCCAGGGTTATAACAATATGTAAATAGGGGGAGTGTTCCCGCCTTAGAAGAAATGGGTTGGAAGAGGGAGGAGTAAGGCAGATGTGTCTGTACTGCAGGAGGACTGCAATTCAAAATGATTGGACACTGCTGCAATGTGACATTGTGCTATAATACTGCCCATGAAACCAGAGTTATTCCCTGTTTTGTGTGGTGACCCTGTCATGCCTCTGCTAAGGCTTCTCCTGCAGCTCCTTCACCTTGCACCACCTGGAAGTGGTGCTGTCTGGAAGTCTTTGCTTGGCAAGACACAGATGGAAAACATGATGCTCTTCTTTACTCCCCTCCTTCACAGCCTTCACTGGCTGTGTATCCAGTGCCCTCCAGAATGGAGCAAACCTGAAAGCTCTGTATGAGGAGTCAGGCTGTCCTGAGATCAAGGTAGCCTCTTGTAGAGTACTGGGAAAAAAAGAAGGCACTGCCAGTGCTGCTCTGTGGCACTTCTAAAATGTAACACCAGGAAGGACAAATGGTTCTGGGAACACTAATGTTAAAGAGGGAGGAAAACTATCTTTCCCTTCACCCAAACCATAAAAAGATGTTGTTCCTGGACTTGGCAGTGTTGGATTAATGTTTGAACTTGATCTTACAAGTCATTTCCAACCCTGATGATTCTATGAGACTGGCAGAATATTAATTGTATCACAATTTGCATTAAGGGAAATCTTTCAATGTTTTAGTGCTAGGTTTATTTAGCCTTTTGTATGGAAACTACAGGACCATAAAGTGCATGGTGACAGCAGTGCCTGGGAGGACAGAATCATCAGCAACATTCAGATCTCCAGCTAATTGCTCATAATGAGTGATGAGTTCTCCAGGGATGCTGGTAGAGCATGAAGCAATTGAACACTGTTACCCTTGCTCCTTGTCACTATCACCATCCAGAGCAGCTGTGGCTGCCCCATCCCTGCCAATGTCCAAGGCCAGGTTGGGTAGGACTTGGATCAACCTGGGATAGTGGGAAGTGTCCCTGCCCATGGCAGGATATTGGAATAAGAGGATAAGTGAATAAGATTAAAGTCCCTTTCAAACCAAATCATTCTCTATGGCTCTGTGGTCAATGCACTCCACACTTTCGTTGCAATTTGACTTTGTTTATCCAATCCTTTGACACGTGAAAAAGCTGATGATATTACACTGCTCAGTATCTTTCAAGTCTAGCCCTAAACTCTTCCTCTTTTTTTTTTAATATAACAAAGCGCAGTGTGGGTAGAGATGTGTCCTGTTTGAAGTCTCTTGGCAAAACTTTGTACACCAAAGCAACACCAGATGATGAGGTTGAGTCAAACTAGAAATCACAACACTTGCGTGAATTTCCTGGGTTTCACATCTTTATATTTCAATTCTTCATGCTATTTTAAGATAATTTTACACATTAATGATGAACAAGGTGAGGCATTGACACTAGCAAACTTGATGAATGGGAAGAAAAAAATTACCCCCTCATGTGAACTTATAGAATAATTCACACTCATTTTCAGCTTGAAAAGCTGTTATCTGTTCATATAGCAGCTTTTAAAAGTGCAAATGGAAGCAATCCAGCATGCAGAGGTGTGTAGTAGTTTACAAATGCCTCCATAATATCTAAAAATCAACCTGAAATGTTGGAATAGAATAAATGCTTGGTGGACCCAAAGTTCTCCTTGTTTAATTATATTTTACTGGACTGACAGTATAATTAAAAGGTGGAATTTGGCAGCCCAGTTAAGAGTATTTTCACAGCAGAGCCCCCCTTGCAGCTTGTAGTTCTTCTAGGACATAGAACTTGTAGTTCTTAAAATATTTCACCAGCACATCAAGCCAAAAGACTGCTATGAAGTTGGGATCCTCTTTCCCAATGGACTAAAAAGCAGCTCTATCTTCAAATGAGTGAACACAGAAATGAAACCCTAGCCAGAAAGAAGCTGCACAACAGGGTACACTCTCTGTCTCACAGACAGCATGAGTGTCATGAAAAGAGGGAAGATGGATGTAGCTGGCAATTCAACCACCTGAGAAAAGTCTGAAGTTTGGTATACCCCTGCAACACTGCGGTCTGGCATTTCCAGTTGACTTCTGTAGCTATATGTTTAGAAACCCTAGAAGAAATGGTTTCTGCTCATGAAAAATGCTAATGCAATGCATATATGGAAGTTGAGGGGGAAAGAATGCATGGTTTATATTTTGCATATTTGTTGAATAATAGATTCACAGGATAGTTTGAGTTGGAAGGGACCTCAAAGATCGTCCAGTTTCACCTCTGCTGTGGACAGGGACACCTTCCACTATCCCAAGGTGTTCCAAATCCTATCCAACCTGGCCTTGGACACTTCCAGGGATGGGGCAGCCACAGCATCTCTGGGCAACCTGTGCCAGGTCCTCCCCACCCTCACAGGGAGGAATGGCTCCTTAACATCTAATGTAACCCCCACCCCCCTTTTCAATTTAAAGGGTTTTTCCCCCCTGCCCTTTATGATTCATCCATTCCCCATGTTCCACATTAATTCTGTGGTAGAGATGGAAATCTGAACAAAGCCACATGAATCTGGTGATTTGTCCACCTGTCCTACTGTAGATATTTTCCTATGTCCTTTAGCTACCCCCTGGTTTGTTTTTTGTTCTTACCAAACATTTTCACCTCTGGACTAAGTCTGGAGCATTAGCAAACACAAGAAGAAGAAGAAGAAGAAGAAGAAGAAGAAGAAGAAGAAGCACAATAAGAAGTGACCTCGATTTTGGTTGTGGTGGCTGGTGCTGAAGTCATAGGTCATTTACTCAAATTCCAGACATACAGACCATGGCAGACCATGGTTCGAGACTCCCATCAGTAAAGGTTTGGTGATATAGGTGCCTCCAGAAAGAATCCTCTTACTTGAAGTGCCATGAAGGAGTTAAAGTCTGGATATTACTCACACTCCATTGCACACCAGAGAGGGAATTTAAACATAGATAATAAAGCATTGATAATAATGCATGTGCTTCCTCTCTGATGTGATAAATTATATATTCATGTCACTGCCTATATTGTCTATCAGTTCAATAAATACAAAGGCTGATTAAAGTTGGTTTACAAATAGGTACTGATGCTACAGACTAACATATTAGTAAATTTTGTGTGCTGTTGAGAGGTTTTTTTTAGCTGTGTGAGGCTGTGTATGAGAAAGATGCTTTGAAAGTCTGACACTTTCTTGGACACAGTGCTAAAGAGGGATGAGATGAAAGACTGAGAAGTCAGACTGTATTCATCCTATCATTTGCAAAAATATTATTGCTTCTCACAGTGTTAATCTACTGTTAACTTGAAGCAGAGGCTATTCCATACCAAATGGAAGTTAAGGAAATTATTTTTCATGCCAGAATCAAGCTAGGGAAAGAGTGTGAAGAAAGAGAAAAAATGTCCTGGTGACCTTGCAGCCAGGCTTATTTAGAAAGATCAGTGGCACTGATTTATTGTGGTGGTGCATGGCAGTCCTCCTCAGCTCTGCTTCTGTTGAATGGAAGTTTATCCTTTACTTCAATCATAGACAAAATAGACCTCCGTGCAATTTTTAAATTTATATTGTTTTCTCATTTAGTTAAATGTATTATACTCGCCAGTTTCATTTTTAAGGAACTGTCTCATTGAACAGTGAAAGAATAATTTTACCTGTGTTTTGTCGAGGTGGTGGATGAATAATGAGAACAAAGGACAACACAGAAAATTTAACAGGGCATTGCATTGTCACTTTCTTCTAAGCAAGCTTGTCATGATCAGCAAGCTTTTCATTCACATTCATACTCCAATAAGCTTAATTTATAACAAAACATTCCTTAATATTACAATAATCTAATTGGTTTGTGTGGATAAAGGAAAATAAAATTCTCAAATTTATTATGAGTTATTACAATAAATCTCCTCACTAAAATAAAAATAAGCATTTATCCAATTCAAAAGGCATATGAACATCAATATTTGCTCTCTCTGATTATATCAGAATAGTGCTTCCAGTACTTCATGTTGTCTTGAGAGTATGGAGAAAAACCTAAAATCCAAACCACCGTGAGTACAATTGCCTTCACATTTACCAGAGGACACTTGCATTCTTTTACCTGATGAATTCATTCAACCACACCTGCTATGCAGTGTTTTATAGCGAGAATCACTGCTGCAGCTCAAGCCTCCCTGAGAAGTGTACTCACACTGCCTGGGTTTTGTCTGCAACTCCTCTTTAAAGCAGGAGGCACACTTTCTCAGGCTTCCCAGGGGATGTCATTGGGATGTTTGAGTCGGGGTCCTGTCAGTCATGACCTGCATGACTCTCCACTGATTGGATGGGGAGCCTGGGGACTGGGATCTCTTTATTATTTTGCTGTGAATCTATCAGATATGTTTTGAAGTCAGGCGTTTTGTGTTGCCATTTTGTCTGCGCTTATAAGTGCTGCTTGCTGCTTCTGAACGACTGCTTTATCTTCCTTTAGAAAACTCTTATCATGTTTGATATGAAGGCTTCCTGAAGCAGGGAAACCCACTGGGTGAGTGAGGATTTCTGTTGTTGTTTCACTTTATTCAGTCCTTCTGGAGGGACTTTTTACAAGGACTTTTAGTGATGGGATGAGGGTGTTCTTAGTAGAAAAAGGATTAGAATAGATATTAGGGGAAAAAATCTATATTAGGAGGGTAGTCAGGCCCTGGCCCAGGGTGCCCAGAGAAGCTGTGGCTGCCCCATCCCTGGAAGTGTCCCAGGCCACGTTGGACAGGGCTTGGAGCAACCTGGGACAGTGGAAGGTGTCCCTGCCCATGGCAGGGTGACCTTTAAGGTCCTTTCTGATCCAAACCATTCTATGATTCTGTGAATTTCACTTCTTAGCACTTTGCTTTTTTAAGATCAGGGCAGGAGCTTTAAAAGAATAAAGTGCATAAATAGTGTTTTGTTGGTATGCATTCTGAAGTTAAGTTTGGATTGTTCTTTAGGACACTAGGACACTCCTGAGGCTTTTCATTACAAAATTTCCTTGCTAACTTGAAAAAAAATCCTTACTCTTCAATGTTGGATGATCTTTCATGCAGGTAGGCCCAGATGCTGCTATGGGAATAAAGCAACCTGTAATCACACCTGTTCCAGATGAAGGTGATTATTCCAAGCACTGTATCTTATAGAAACTTTTTCTATCCTTTTTATTTTTTTCACTCTCATCCAACCAAAAATGATATTTGCTTTTCCCGTGGCTGCCAAATAATGAACAGATATCGTAGTCAAACATTCCATGAGTTTCCAAATGTTTTAGATCCTCAGAGAATCCTGCAGCTTGAGAAACATATGAGAAGTTTAGAGTACTTCTGTCTATGAGGATAACCTTGCTTGTATCCCAGTTGAATTCCATCTGTCATAAGGCAGCCCTACCTCCACAATATGTTGAAATTCACTGAAAAGTTCCACTGTCCTCCACAGTACTTAATAATATTACAGTGTGGGAGAAGACCATGGTATCAATATTAGGCTTTTGCTAAATAAGAAATATTTTCAAACACAAGTACCGACCAAGTGAATTTTTTCTATAAATGTAGGAAAAAACATGTGACTGCTGCATATAACACTGAGTATCTCTCAACTTCTACTGTTCTAATGTCATTTTAAATATACCATTCTTGGCTTATTTTGAGAGTGAAGTTTTTTTGAGGCAGGTTTTTATATAGATTAGAACTCTTGGATTTTTTAATTGGGAAAAGTTTATTTTTTCCCCCCTCCATTGTCCACCCACTTACCTTCTTCTCTGTAAAAAGAAATTTATTTATTTTGTCACTGAAAATGAAAATAATAGAGGGTTTTTTCAAACCCTATTTTTCAAAATTCTTTTTTTAAAATGATTTTATTTGTGTTTCAAATCAATACAAGTAAATATTTGACTGGATTTCAGTCACAATATGTGAAAATATCCAGGAAAATATTTTTTATATACTTTTTGTTCAGTAGAAATCTAATCTTTAATACCCTAAGTGTATGTTGTTGCTCTTCTGTGGGAGACCTGTGGCTTCAGAAAAGGACACTGCTGCCAGCAGAAAGTACAGAGCATAATAAATCCCCTTTTCACACAAAAATATCCATTAGTTTGCATTAGTTGGGCAAGAAATGTCAATCAGGAATTGAAAGTACTCAGGGATTCCTCAGTAGCTCGCAAAAATATCTCTACTATCTAGAATTTCAATTAAATTTAAATTTACATTTAATTGACTTTGTCTCCCTCATTTCCCTCTCTGTTCTCAGATGTATGTATAATTGCATTTATTCTAATTAATATTTACTGAATTTTAATCTACAATCCTGCGCTGTCACTTAGCACAGTTATTTTTCTGAACAGTTCTCAAAAAGACTCTTAATAATCCTTTTTGAGAATCCACACAATGCACGTTCCCTGAATTATCTTGAGATTTTTTTTTTTTCTTTTTTTCTGGAAGTTTAAGAGAGAGAGAGAGAGTTTAAGATTTAGGACTAACATTTTATTTTATGGAAATGTATGCATTTTGAGTCTATTAAGGTGTAGTTATCCAAGTCCCATGCTGTTTTGGTCTCAATTAGACTGTCAGGTTCCACGAGAACAAAGACAATTACCATTGGCTTGTTGTGCACAAGGCAGTCCCAGATTGTCTTCCCAGAAGAAACCTGGCTGCCTGGTCCTCAGGAATGTTGGTTTCTGTCCGTGCATTGGCTCACCAGCTACCCAGCTCTCCTCTGGACAAGGAAATTTGGGTGGTGGTTCTGCCCTTAGAGGAAGAGCTTCGAAAGAGTTTATCTTCATCTCTAAATTCCCAAATATCTTCACAACTGAGTTTCTTAGAGATTCTCAATGGTTCCTGGGGCTGAGCTATCTAATCATGAGTTAATTGGGTACCCTCAGAAAATGTTTTTCAGTAGCTGTCTCTGCATGCACTTGGCAAGTACAAGGCAAGGCGATTTGTCTTAATCATCTTTGGTGATGCATTAAGCTATGCAAAATTACTTCATATTTTGCATAAACTAAGATTAAGCAATCAGACATTTACTCCAGATTGCTTGACACACAGTGAATTCTTAAACCACAAGAATGCTCAGATGTCTGATCCCATGGGCATTTATACGTCTCTTTAAGGGTGTACTTTCAGCATGCAGAGTTATGTCTGTCTCAATTTCTCAGCCAGCCACTAAACTCACAGAAATTTTTTTCCACAGGTCATAGCTGACATTGTGCTGGTGTTTCTCCAGACTTTTTTTTTCTTTTTCCCTCAATTTAGGCATGCCAGATTTGCCAGGTGGATTTTGCTGTGCCTGCAATACCACTCGGGGTTGATCACAGAATCAGAGAATGGTTGGGACTGGAACATTGATTATCTAGTTCCAGCCTCCATCTCTCTGTTACTCTGGGTAAAGAAATGCAAGTTCCTTGGTCATACCCTTTCATGAAATCATCATCTGGGAATTTCTTTGTATATGTAGGGCTGATTCATTCATGATGCAGGGAGCTTAATCAACCATGTCCAGAAATTATTTTCCTATTCTGGATCACTGCTGTCAATGGTTAGTTTTCCAGCCTGGCAATCTAAATACCTCTGCTGTAGAACTGCATTAATATCTTTTTCTTTTTAAATACTTTTTTTTTGTGTATCACAGGAAATACAGAGTGAAAATACAGATGTACAGTCCTTTTCAGAGGTTCTGTACATCTACCTTTAAAGACCTATAGAACATATATGTTATACAGTGTAGCAAATTTTATACATCTATACAGTGTTCCTGACATGGCAGAATGACTTTTCCATTTCAAAATATAAGTTTATTACTTTTAATAATTGAAAATTAGAAAGGCCTAGACTTCAATCAATCACATCTTAAATTACTGAAACAAAATATGTTGATTGATGCAATGTACATTCTTCCAGCTTATCAGCATGAACATTTCCAGTATTTCAGTTTTGCCTCAAAAACACTTATGAGGCGAGAAAACTGGAGTGATAACTTTCCAAGAACATATCGCATCTATCCATCTTCTGGGACTAGAAACCTCTGTGCTAGTTTTATGATATTTTAGGGTATAGTGGAATTACTTCATCTCACTTTGAAATATTTCCCATACATATGAGTTTATAAGCAGTGTTACTGGCAGGCTGAAAGCCTGAATGCTTATAAATAGAGAGCTGAAAGGGGGATAAAAGTAGCCCTGTGATCATTGGAGGCTTCTTACTTTGAGTGAAGTAACAAATAATTTATGGCATCAAACAGGCCAAGAGTGCTGAAAATGGGCAAAGGTCACCCTGGTGCCAGAGTTCACAGCTCTGCCCTGATAAGCAGATGGTTCCTAAGCAGATAAGATGTTAATAGATACCAACAGTCTCTGGTGTTGGAGGTGGAAATACAGCAATGCCAAAGCATTAGGTTCAAACTCTGTGCACCACCGAGAGACAGATCTTGACATTGCAAAGGTGTTTTTTCCAAGATCAGCCTTCAGAGCCTTGAGTTAGTTGCATCCTAACATGGAGGATATCCAAACCTACTTATCTTGTATAATTATTTGTAGAAACCTCCACATTAAGCCTGGCTTAGGTAAAACAAGCGTGATAAGAGAATCATGACCCGAAGAAGAGAAAATAAAAACCTGCTCTGTACATCTCCTAGCTATTCTTTGCACAGCACACTCACACAAGTGCACACAGGTAGGCACAGCTGCTTGACAGCCAGTGACATCTGGTTATCTGCAATCTCCTTTACAAGAGCCTTGCTCTGTGCAATGCACCGGTGCCTCTGCTCTGTGTTAGATAAACGTGGCAAACACAGATAGCAACAAGAGAGTATCACGGGCCCTGCTTGCCAGCAGCAGCTCCAGCAGCAG
Organism: Molothrus aeneus; assembly: GCF_037042795.1. Classification (NCBI taxonomy): domain Eukaryota; kingdom Metazoa; phylum Chordata; class Aves; order Passeriformes; family Icteridae; genus Molothrus; species Molothrus aeneus. Next base: position 3,135,023 of record NC_089680.1, read on the forward strand.
CAGCAGTGGGGGCTCAGCAAACCCCCCCATGTCTGTTTGTTCACGGGCTCTGACAATCCAGGTGGGAAAGTTGCGAGGAGCAAGAATTTATTGCAGCCGTGGGGGCTGGCTGGAAAGCTCCTCTCTCTTTTTATTTTAATGGTCGCTTAAATTACTCCTGCAGACTTTGACAGAGCCTTGATTAGCACACACAAATATCACCCACAAATTCAAACTGGATCTTTCATCCTAATAAACGTCAGCCCAGACCTGCATTTGGATCCTGGATGCTGCCTCTGGGTTCTCTCCAGATTTTCTGCCAAACACTGCCACCAAGTGTGAATCTTAGATTGTTTTACTAAACAGTCAAAAGGAAAAGAGACCCACCTGCCAGATCCTGGCCCTGATGACCTCCACAGGCATTGGAGACACAAAGACACCCACAGAACCCCTTCCTCTCTATTTCCCCTGTTGAAAACAAGGCTGCGAAAACTGTCTGACACTCATCTAACATTTTATTTCTGTCACAATAAACATCTAAAGTCATGGACATTGGTATAAATGATGTAACCAGATCCTTAGTGTAAAAAAGTAAGACAGATGTGGAGTGAGAGGGGGTGACTAATGCCTAAATTAAATAACACAAACAAAAAAGTAAGAGAAAAATTGTTGCTCTAGATGATACAAATCCTCAGCTCCTGAGCCTCAGAATAATACTTAGAAACACAATTGCCTTTGGTTTCTTTAGTTTCGTACCATAATAATCAATGTGACATGTGAAACTGAGATGAGGAATAATATATTATCAGTTTTAGGGGAGGAATATCCTCATTGCTGCTTCAAACCAGACAATCCTGAGAATTTGTCTGCTCACCACTTGGAAAGGCAAAGATAACTAATAAGGAAAGATAAATTGAAATATTTCTAAGTGAAGCTGGTCAGAACTCTACATGAAGAAATAAAGTGACAACAGTTCAAACAGCCTAACTTATTGGAGTATGAACTTTAATTCAAAATGAAAGTGGTCAAACATCTATCTGGCTAACTTTACATTCTTTATATTAAAAGGAGTTAATTCTCTATATTTATCAGCTGCGTCTCTCCAAATGATCTCTAAGAAAGTCACTTGTCAAAAGGGATGCTGAGAAAGAACAAAGCCCTGTAGTAAAAAGGAAGGAATATGATTTTCAGCCATGTTCCCTGACTTCAGTGAGAATAAGAATTTATAAGAATGCTATTTTATATAACCCTTGCATGGTTTAGGCATAACCTCATGGTCCTGAGTTACAGGTCTTACCTTTGGGAAGTTTAAATTTACAAACATATGAGCTAGAAGGACTCACTCCAAGTGGCTCCCAACAGCAAGAATTCAAAACCATGGAAAACATGAAATTTTAAATAAGGCTTAGGGTTGCTCTAGACAGCAAACCTCAAGCTGCAATTCTGAAAACTCCACTTTACTGGAAATATGCTCCTCAGGCCATAAGGATCTGGGTTTCTATATTACTCCAAAACTTGAAATTGTTCCAGGTATGTTTAAATGCTTCTGAGTTTGGATGCACATGCATCACTTCTCTTTGTTTAGCAGGTTCTGCCCATACATATCACAGAACTAAACTCAGCCTTGGGCATTCATCAGCAGTTCTTGTACCTGCACAACAAAGGATTAGTTAAATAGTACACACTTTTCCTTAAGTAAATATGAGTACCTGTATAATTATTTCTTCTGCAGGTCTTAACAGCACCAGAGGAGCTGTTATGCTTTATCAGGTAAATCTGGTGCAGCTTTTAAATTGCTATGTGTGCCAGAGGAGTTTTTTTTTTTCTTTTTTTTTTCTTTTTTTTTTTTTATTCTAGGTGGTCTAGCCTCACATCACCCAGAAAGGATTTACAGAGGTAAAACACATTAACTTTATTTGAAATCAGGTCTATAAATCCCCTTATATTGATGAGAAACCAGACCCTTAAGTAGTAATTCTAATTCTAATAGAGATCTGAATGCTTGCTTGTCATAAATCACAGTATTACAGAATGGGAAGAAGGTAAAAGCTACATTAAAGGCACTTACAGAGCACTTCTTTCTGGGACAGACTGTAAACTTTTCAATTCTTCTTCCAGTCTGGTTTAGAATGTTTCAAGTACCAGATCTCCTGTCAATCCCCTGAGGAAAATATTCTGTGTCCCCACAGAGCAAGCATTGTTAAGGGTTCTTTCTAGACATTCAGTTCAATTATTCATTTATTCACTCCTAATTATGCTCACCTCAATAAAAAACTGTTCTCCTTAGAACCACACTCAGTTGGAGATACCTCCCCATGCCCCCTGCTATTATTTGGACAAAGTTAGTGATTCTATTATTCACTTGCCTCAAATGAAGCCTGTATGTCTGTCTTCGTGGGATTTCTCTGTGTTTCAATTCCCCAGCTCTACAATAAGTCTCACTTTCTCACATCCTTTATCCATTCTTCTAAAAGCTCTAACACAGGGTCTGTCTTTATTTGTGTACATTATCTACAAGCAATACTCAGGGAGCCCAAGATCAACTTCTCAATATTCTGAGATAGGACAGGAAAACACTGAAAAGAAAAGGAAAAGTTGCAGATTATGCTATCCATTTTTTTGACATCCAATTGCTATTAGAGAATGATAACCAAAATAAGTATCCCTTTGTAAACCTATCTGGCTATTTCTGGCTCTAAATAAGTTTAGTTCCAAAATCAGACTGAGAGAATCTAACAGATAGGGATATCATCCTGTGTGTTAGAAAGCAGCCAAAGTAACATTTACAATAATCCTATGAAAAATAGCCATTTTGAGACAGATGTTTAAAAAGAAAGGTTGAGTTTTTCATTCATGATACTAGAGTTTTTCTTTCCTGAACGAAAATTTGCCATGTCAAATTCCAGACAACTTTAAATTTTAAATTTGGAATTGAACAATGTGTGTGTAGACGCAGAAAAAAAAAAGGTGTCACTATTTTTTTTTTCAGGTAGGATAAGAGAAAAAAAATAATTCTTATAAAACAAATTTTAACTCTCTAATATATATTGCTCTATGTTCCTTGGCTGCAGCAAGAAACTAAAATTTCAAGGGAGCTTGAGCAATAGTAGACCAAGATAACAATTGCAGATCTTCCTATCTGCCTTTTAGATTCTGTTGGCAGATTTTACCTTGCTGTTTCTTGCCTCAGTTCCTGCTCTTGATGTTCATTTCAACAGTGATGTGGAAGAGGAGTAAATGACATTGTGTTTGTGTGAACCCTGACAACACAGACTCCTGGATTCAGCTGGGGACAGCAGGCATGAGCAGTTCAATCATGGGTACTACTTTCACCTGAAACTACACAGAAAATACATTATAATTCTTCTGGGCTTAGACAATAAAAAATTAAAGACATTTAAATTATTGTCAAGCTCAATTTGTTTCCTAAAAAAATGTTATTTTACTACAAAGCTGTCTGGACAAATGTTGTGGTCCCAGGTGAAGCACACAAGAAGTAATAATTTTCTCCTTTAAGTCAGACCCTAGACGTCTCAATGGCCTTGCACTTTCATCTGTACACCCTTCGTTTTTCTCATTCTCATCCTATTTTAAAGAGTATGTTTGTGTTCTGTGTAAACAGATGAGAAGGTTTCCATGAAGCTGTCTCTCTGAAACTCCAAGTTCCAGCCTAGGCAATGACAATTATTGTGTTCTGGAAGGGGCCTTATCCCTTGGCAGCAGGTAGTGACCAGCAGACACAGGGGTAAGAGCAGAATTTTTCTTTTTGGCTGTGCTTGGCCAACCCAGTAGCTCCAAAAACAAGTTTTAGACCTGTAGGAGATGGATTAATCTTCTTCCCCTGCAAGTGCCACGTTGCTTATATTCTTGCTAGTGCCTTTTGATGTTCCTGTTGAATTTATCCTTGGAAGTGAGGGTTAGGATACAGGGATAACTTGCAGAAAAATGTGTTCCCTTTTGACCATTGAGTAGACGATGCCTAAGGTACTAAAGGATGATTGGACAAAGATATTTGTACCTGAAACTTCAGTATGGGTTCCAAATTTTATTTGGAATTATTTGGAATCTTCAAATTAAGGAAGTTTCCTTACCCTGATGTTACCACTCTTGCTTAGGACAATACTTTAATGACTTCCAGCCCTCTGTGGACACAGAATATGAGATTTTAATTTGAAACCGGATCATATGTCTAGGTCCCCCTGGAAAACTTTATTAGCTCTTTTCTTCATAAATAACTTCTAGAGGATCAAAGGTCTGGGCATGATACACCACGGAAAATTTGTCCCTGGATGATTTAGCAAAATCAATAGATTTATCAGAAATAAATTTGTCCTAACGTGTTTACCCATACATAAAAACTGTATGTGATCATCACATTTATTATGACATGACACAAGAAATCACAGCTATTCACAGTCTTCTTTGTCTGCCACACACTCCACAGCTAATTTTGTGTTACAGTGGAGAAAATAACTGCTAAATATCAGCAGTCTCTTCTGCATATTCAGCATGAACCAGGGTCTGTCCTTGCACCTTAATCTGTTTCATTATGAGGCTGAGTCCTCAAAAAAAAAAAAAAAAAAAAAAGAAAATATACAGAACATTTTAAATCTGATCTCAATAAATGTTTTATTTTTAGAAGTCAGGACTATTAATTTAAGCAGCATTTGTCCTGATTTCCTAATAGTTTCTCCACACCATGATAGCATGATACAGTCTTAATTTTCTGAGAACTGGAATGCTAGAAGTGCAAGATATGCTCAGCACTGGAATGTCAGGGGAATGGTTTCCCTGGCAACAGCAAGCACATAAAAAGTATTCAGAGCAGTCCCTGATTCTCCTGTTTTAAGCCTCCATTGATAGGGGAATCAAATCTAGTTTGGATTTCTTTCATTTAAGGTGAACTGCAGGGCAGAAATGTAGGGATGTGCTTTATTACATTTTGCCACCGTGTGGAGAAAACCCGTAGGAAGGGAATTTAGAAGACCTGGCCATGGAGCCCCAGAGAGGGCATGCAGCCACTGGAGGTGAAAAGAGAATAACCAGCAATTAAAAATAAAATTGGGGTTTATTTTCAAACGGTGAATTTTCTAAGGTAATTTTTAAAATGAACCAGAGGGACTTCAAGGCTCAGCATAAGGTTTGGTTCTGGTACTGCAAGACACTTGGATACACATTTACCTCTAATCTGAAGAGCAGTCTGCCTTTTAGGCACTTGCACAGTCCCTTAGAAATTAGACACAGGCTTCAATATCTCACTGAACCATGGCTTATGTGATGTTACTTCAGGATCATTCAGATAAATTTCTGTCTTTCTTAAAAGGAATCTCCATTGGGATCCCACCACAAAGTTGCCTTCAAGAGGATGAAATAAAACCGAAATTTGTCTTCAACTTACAAAAGTTTTGCCTGCACTGACATATTCAAGTGAGGACACGTGAGTTTAATTTGCCCACATCTTGACATGTTTCATTAGTACTAGTTCAAGTTGTGGTTTTGCATACAGGGAATAAAACTTAAACCCTAGACTAAAAACAGTTGAGGATATGATTGGTCTTTCATGAACTTTTGATACCTATAATTTTTTTGTACAGGAAGAAATGGAGCTGAAATTTTTGGAGTTGTTACTGTGGAATTTCTCATGGAGCAGCCTAAAAATACGAAAATGATATAAATATGAATCTGACTCATCCCCTGAATATTTTGACCCCTCTGATATAACAGACATAGATAATGTGGCAATGAAAAATAATATACAGGAAAAATAAAAGCTCCTAATATTAAATAATAACTTAGGCCTAGGAATTTTGGATTACTTGGAAAGTGGCAAAAATATTTTTTAAAATACAGTACCCTACAGACACAGTGGTTTGGCCAGAATAAATTACACATGAAAAAAACAGAATTTGTATCTTTATTCACACAATTAATGTGACTTGAGTTTCTGTTCTTTTGCTTCCTTTTTCAGTTCTAGAGTCTTTGTTATTTCAGTACCCTCCTTGTTTGTATGCTTACTGAGTATTTATATTCCCCAAGTGAATGAACTTTCCTTTATCCTAATTGAATCTTTTAAAAATGTTTTTCCCCACTTTCTACAGTAGTTAATACTGGCCTAATTATTCTTATTCTCCCCTGCCTCCTCACCATTTTCTGTGCTACTTTCCCATAAACTTTTCAATAGAGAAGAGAAAGGTGATATTTAGCACTTAGACGATATTAAAAAAATCCAGATCTGGACAACCTTTCATGACTGAAAAAAATTCACTATCTCTTGTTGGGAAAAATAAAAAAAAGAAAAGAGCAGAGGAAACCAAGTTTTTATAATAACTTGATTTGCTGAGTTTTGCTGTCTCTCCCATAGCACATCTACCACCACATGACATTTGCAACTTTAAAAGGGAAGTCAGGACTTATGAAGTGCACAAAGAACAAAGCCAAATAAATGTGCAATATATTTGCAACTTTTTCCTAGTCTTTTCTTGGTGAGGTTTCATTGTTTCTATGACTCATTAATAAACACTGCCTTGAGCCTCCACGCAAACTGCTCATGTTTGGACAATAATGCTGAGCGTGTTATACCATCTGGGTGCTCCCTAAAAAGCTCTTCCCATTTGCAAACAAGCGATCAAGTGTGTAAGGAAGTGTGCTTTCCTGAAGGGAGAGAAGAAAACAAAATGAGGGAGGAAATTGGATAAGATACAATGACCTACTTACCACTTTCACAAGTTACAATAGCCATTTAAAGTTACCCTCACCATGATAAGGCAACTCAGGGATGCTGCCTGCTTTCTGTCCCTGTGAAAAGCCTCAGCTGGAGCTGTCACAGCTCAGGGCTCTGTTCTCCATCTGCCAGCCATCAAGGCAATCAGATTTCCGCCACTCACCCACCTTGTGCCCTCAGAGTCACTCGTGCTTACCCTGCTGGCCCCAAGAGCCACCCCTGTTCTTCAGAAATTTCTGCTTTTCAGTGCTAAGGCAATCTGGTGGATTTTGGCTCCCAAAAAAAGTGTCCTTAAGTATGACAAAAAGTATGAATTGTCTGTATCTCAAGTCAGCCGTGCCTTCCTTTCTGTTCCCACTCTCTCTCAGGTGTGAGCTATCTTCCCCCCAGTCTGGACTTCCTGGTGCCTCTCTCACCATCACTTTGAGCACAGCTTTTGCCTTTTAGTTCTACAAAAGCAGCTGAACTATGCTGTAGTTTTTTTTGGTTGTTTTTTTTTTGCCTTCTAATAGCACCTAATCAATTATCTGTTTGCAGATTAGAGCCTTAATCCAGTGGTGCCTTTGGGTTGCTGCAGTGCTAAATGTTCCCCTTCTGCACATCTCTCTCTCTCCCTCATGTCCTCTCCTACACAGCTTTCTCCCTCAATACACTCCCATGACTTTCATCCCACCAGCTTGATACACTGCTATTTAAAGCAAAGCTATTGAGGATTTGGTATTTCAACAATATTAGTGCATTCACCATATCCATGTGTACAGAATATGCTTACTCTGCCATCTGCTTCCGCTTATACACACACTCCTACTTCTGCCCTTGGGAAGATGAGAGAGCAAACACCTGACAGATGCTTAGTCACGCTGCTTAATACTTATGGAAAATATTCAGGTGCTGAGTTTAGAAACAGGAGAAAAGCAGTGCAGAATTTAGGCAAATTCCCTGCAAATCTATCAGGATTTTCTATCTGCAAGAATTCTTGCAAAGACTTGATGTGGGAAGGAAGCTCTCTATCTCTCTCCTTTTTCACACCACTCAGTTACCACTCAGCGTCATTAAGAGTCAGTCTAGGTTTTATTCAAATACTTATTGCATAATGGGATCTAAGATCTACGGTATTTATATTCCCATCTCTTCAGCATCTGAGCACCTTCCAGTACAATTTTAAGTGATGTAATTAGCATCTGTCAAGAGGGGCTCACTCTCCAGTGAGGGAAAGATTGCCTGTGGATTTTCTTTTTTACAGCTGTGTCCAATGCCATGTGTCTGCAGCAACCAACACATTAAAAAAGAAAAAGTATAAAAAGGGAATTGGCACTTGGCACTTGGCACAGAGAAGAGAGCTGAGTAGTAAATCCTTTGCCAGCTTTTGAAGGTGGTACTTGGTCTGATGTTGACACAACTCAGCAACTCACACACTCAGAGAATCACAGAATTGGTGAGGTTGGAAAAAAACCAAAACCAGCTGGTCATCTGATCCAGTCCCATCCAAGGGCACAGGACACAGGATTGTGTCCAGAGGCTTCTGGAATATCCCCAGTGAGGGAGACTCTACACCTTTTCTGGACAACCTGTTCAGTCCTCAGTCACATGAGCAGTAAAGAAATTCCTCCTCGTGTTCAGGTGGAACTTCTGTGCATCAGTTTCTACCCTAAACTCCCAAACCTAGACCCCCCACACTTAGTTTTCTGTAAACCTATCAATTTCAAGGACACATTATTACTTTGGATGACTTTTATAGTCCCAACAGAGCTTTCACTGATGAACCCTCATGTGCTCTAGATGGAAGGCAGGAGGTTCAGGACATACAAAGTTTTTGTTCAGCCCCTAACTTCTAATTTAGCTTCAATAGGAGCAACCAAACCCCTTTTTGAGTCCAGACAAAGTTCCCACCCCTTCATGGAAAGCTACCACCTCCCTTTGGCTCTGCCTTGTTCTTGTCTTCCTCTGGAGGAGGCCAGCTAGTTCCAGGATATCCATTTACATCTTTGGGATGAACACACAGCATGTGTCTGAACTCTCTCCTAAAGTACCTCAAGCTCATTCTCATTCCTTTTTTCCTCAACCTAAACAGATCCCCTGGGACAAGGAGCAGAGCCATCACTTACCAAGGAGTTTAGACCATTCAGGTCTGCTGTGCCCTGATATATGAGCACTTTGTAAATAGCCACTGAGGCCTTGAATATTCAGCATGATGGAATTTGTTTAGTCTAGAGGAGGGGAGAGTGAGGAGAGACATAAGTATCTTCAAATGTGTGAAAAATGGCTGCATAAAGGAAATTATTAAAGTGTTTTTATTGTTCACTGGGGCTAGGGCAAGCAGCAATGGTGTTAAATTGCAGTAAAGGAGATTTAGGTTTGTAATTAGGGAAAAATTCCTAACATAAGGATTTTTAAGGAAACGCAGAGAGGTTGGGGATACCCCTTTGCTGGAGGTTTTAAAAAAAATGTCTTAGATATATATCTGTCAAAAAAAAACCCTAAAAATGTTTAGGTAGAGTTGTAGCAGTCAAAGATCATCTGGCTCAGAATTGCCCTCTAGCCCTCCTACCTGTGCTGCTGTGGGAAGCTAACACACTCAGCAAGGGCTAAACCTGATATATGGAGGCACCTGAGTGGTGAGAAACTGTTTGTCTGATCATTGTCACCGGGGGGAATCAGATTCCATTTCCCACACAAGTTTTTCTATCAAGAAATATCACAGCTTTTTACATTTTTCTTCTGCATTACAATTTTTATCACATTTTTTAAAAGCCCACATGTGGAACATTTATTTTTTGGTGTTATATGGTAATTTCACTTCAAGATCTGTGGGACTTCTCTCTCATTTTTTAAAAATTACGGCGACACTTCACTCCCAGAAATGTTTTAAAGGGGTTGCAAATGGCCTTTTCTTATAGCATCCTACTTTTTTCCTTCTGTCCTGCTGTCCTTCTGTCCTGCTGTCTGCTCTGCAATGTCTCTTTTAGAACTCAATTTGCCCTCATCAGTGTTACTTGTTTTCCAAAATTATTCAAATTGCATTCAGTTAGGATTTGATTAGCAGAAAGGTGAAATGACTTTGCTTTCTGTGCTAGGCTGTGAGCAGTTGCTCTGATGTTGATTATCTCACCAACAGAACATAACGTGCTGATCAAAATGTTTTTGGATTGACATCCTTTTCTGAGAAGTCAAAGTCCATGGATTTTAAATGCTTCTACATAGGAAGCTTAAAGGAGGGGCCAAAAAAGCTTATTTCAGTTTTCTACAATCTTGTAGAGACACAATCCAGAATGGAGAACAGATCCACAAAGCCTTGCAGCTGCGCTGTGTAGACCACAGATATTGCTCTGCATTTCCTTCCCTCTGTAGGTCCTCTAAATAAAATTCCATCCCAGCTTAAAGTGTAAATTGGAAGACAATGAAAGAACTGGGCAATGCCATCGTAAGATTGTTGTTACTTATTTGCAGTAAGGGTTTCTCAAAGGTTTACTGCACTTTGCCAAAGGTTCCTCACCTCTTTCAATCTCTTTCCATCTTTTGTGTATGGCAGTTGTCTCATCCAGGAGAAATCACAGAATATCTTGGCCATAAAATTTGTAAATGTCCATATTCAATTGCTTTTCCAGTGTGAGATTAAAAAGGTCACTCAATCTGAGCTGGTAAAGGAGCAGAGAATGTAGGAGTGCATGGCTGCAGAGGTGCTATTACAGGACAAGGAAAAGCAAGTTACATCAGATAAGTATAGCTGCATCAGAAACAAAACTGTGACTGCAAAAGTGGATTTCTGTAACATTGTCTCCACTAAATAAAAGTAATACAGAGTCTCATCCATCTGGATAACAGGACAAGTAGGCAGGGTATGGATGATGAGAAATAGTTTAGCACCGTTCTATTTTCTTATAGGAAAACAGCCAAAGATTTTGAAATCGGTGTATGAGATCTCCTCACTCCTGAGTGTGGATGTGACAGCTGGATGAGATATAACCAGATAACCTGAGGGCAATCACTTTAAAGAATTAGGGGGAGAGAATAACTTGGTAGACATACCTGTTGGATCCAGTCTTTGGATGTTGTGTGTTGTTTTCTTTTTTAACTGTCAGCTCCCAAAAAATTCTTCTCCCATCATCACTTAAATGAAAATACTGAAATAATTTCATGAGAAGTTTCTTATGTAATGTTGGTTTTTTTATATTGATTGCACGATCATATTGGGATCCTCCTAAATGGAATACATATTGCTATCTGGCTTTAATTTTCTCTTTTAGTCCATTACCAAAATTTAATGGTAGAACACAGAGGGAGAAGCTTGGATCTACTTTGCTCCCTGAAAATTGTGGTAGCCAGTGTTTTGTTGATTCACATTACCAGAGCAGGGCCAGCTGCCAGGGTTGCATTTCAGGCTTCAGTCACTGTGTAAATTTTCTTTAAAATAAACTCAGTTTCATATTGGTCTCTAAATATGCATTCACGTGCAATGCTTGAGGTACTGCATATATATTATATATATATAATATATATATAATACTCACGTATTCTGCATGAGATTAGATAGCCTGGATAGAGGTGTCGATGTGTGAGGTAGGGGTCATAATTCCCTCTATTCTCAGCCACAATATGTTTTATTTAAGGGTTATTTATTGCTCAAATATAAGGTGTATACCACCAGGTAGAGAATTTCAGGTTATTCCACTCTGTTTCCATTCACTACCCCAGAAGTGCAGGGGATTTTTTTCATCCCCATATCACATCTACCAAACCTACAGTGATGTCTTCATTTATCTAAAGTTTCTCTCATGTCCTTCACCAACAGGAATCTCTGAGTCAGTGCTTTTGTCTGGAGCTGCATCACCCCAGGTGCTGCAGAGCAGTACCAGTCTTTTAGGTATCTCCATTATAATCCTTGGTGGTAAAAGTATTTTTTTTTCTCCCTTGTCTCTGTAAAAGATTTTGAATCACAGCAATAGATTTTCTGTTAGAAATAATAGCAACTGTTTATTTCTCATTATGGCATTCAGGATAAGAATTTTTCTGGTCTGATTCATCCTCTGCAAGTTACGTGCTGTTTTGTCCCAAATTTTTCCCAAATGTTGTGATCTTTTGATGGTCCCATATGCTTTTTGCTGGGCTGCAGGCAGAAGGAAAACATACCAGTCCTGTTTTAGTATTTAGGTTGTGCTGGAATTTGGGGTAGGAAACCTGATCCTGGCAGTTAACCCCTTTTTAGCCAAGAATTCTTCAGAGTGAGTTCAGTAAGAGCTTCATGTCATGAGAGCAATGACATTTTCTTCCCCATTGCCGCCAGAGACCCTGCTGGTTCACCCACATGGTAACATTGCATTAGAAGAAGAAAGAAATAGCTTTTCTTAGATTAAATTCTGTTCAAACTGCACACAGGCACTTCCATGGGCTGTGGGTATTGCCTTCATGGAGTTAATGTTTCCTTCAAGGACTTCCTACCCATGAAAAGCAAAAAGAAAAACTGTACTCAACACCCTCCCAGGCCCCAAAAAATGGAACCAAAAATCAAACCAAACAACACGTTGAAAAAATACCCCAAAACATGGTTTGCTTTTTTTTTTCTCCTCATTATAATGTTGAATTAATTAAAACACTGCAACGTTAAGGAATGCATACCTTCTTAGAAACCTAAGTATTTGTCTTTTTATAGTTCTTCATCCAGCTACTAATTTAACTTTCTATCATAATCCTTTTAATCACTGTCTTCAATTTCTTCACGCAGATAATTTTCTTTCCACCTCTGCCCTGATGCTTTAATTCCATGGCACAGAGCTCAGCAACTATTTGACTCACTAAATCTTAAAAAAAAAAAAAAAATTACCACAAAACTATTAACCTTGGACAAAGTGTTTTGGAGCTTTTCCTTTGTGTGCAGGAAGGATGCCCTTTGTGGGAGAAAGAAAGAGAAGGAACTTCCAAAAGAAATATAAATCAGTATCTTAAATTACTCAAATGTACAATATGGCAACAGTAGCTGTTACATATTTTTTTCTCTCCTTTTGAGATTCAAATACATATGCTCAGCAATTACTGTTACATTTGCATAATAGGACATTTTTTGATTAGCATATCTTGGACTTCTGTTTGCATTTTTAAATTGTGGTTACTTTTATTCTCTAATTTGTCCTTATTCCCCCTTCATGTTCTGTTCTACCTCCTCATGTATTCCTTTGACCCCTTTTTTTGTTTTCCTGAGGGCTTGTTCTCTCCAAAGCTGTGTTTAGTGTTTGGTTTTGTAGTTAACATCACACAGTAATGGCATACCAGGAAAGCAAGGCATATGACATATTAAAGTTTAATGAATAAATTGTGAAACCATGTGACAAAAGCCACACTTTCACAGGGGATAGCCAGAAAATAGTGATGCATTGCAAGATTCTCAAAAAACCTGCAATTTATTTTATAACATTTACTCATCCTTTCATGCTGTTCCAACTTTGTGTGAACTGAGGGAAATATCTTGTGGTTACCTCAGCTTTGTACATTTTATGAAATTTAAATACCCTAACTGCTACTTTAGCATCATCAAAACAGGTTGGATCAGATTCTTGGTGTTACCATTTTGGGTGAGGTTTTTTGATTGACCACTCTCTTTACCTGCTTTAGAGAAGAGAGGTAAGAGAGTGCTTAGGTAGTTATTCAAATGTAAAAAAAAATTGTCTTCAGTACAACCAACTGGATTTTCAGTTGGGTAGAATTCTTAAACATTAAAAACATTCTTAAAATTCTTAAACATTCTTAAAATTCTTTTCTGCCAGAGTAGAATCCCCTGTGTTATAAGATAAACTTGCGTCCCTATTTATAACATAGTCCATTATTTGTAAGATAAATAAAATTAGTTCAATTTTATTTATCTTATTTGTGAAATGCTGAAAATACTTCGATATCAGGGTAAAGATATGTGCAACTGTGCTACCATTGTTTCATTGTTCAAACCTTCCAAAACTGAACAGATTCTCAGCACTGTCTCACTTGTAACGTCTTGAGATCTCAAATGAAACGGTGGCCAAGTCGAGTTGATCTCCCTGTTCATGGCTTTGCTCTGTGAATTCATTGATTTCTGTAATTAAATGAGTTGGAAGTAAATCCCAGCCCTTTACTGCATGCAACTCATCAGAGCTGATGGCTGAATCTTAATAAGCTGTTTAGTGTGATCTTGTGCCAGAGTAGCTAGGTGCTAACAGTTTCCCTAGTGCTGCAATTCCATGTAGCAATCTGTGGTTATAATTGACTCTGCCAGGACAAAAGAAAGAGGAGGTGGAATGGCATTAGATTAAAATGAAACAGTGCAGTGAAGAGTGGTTAGCTCAATGAATACAAAATTTTCCCCTTTTCTTGTGTGTGAGCTGAACTCAATGGTTACAATTTTCTTCCTTCTTTCAGATAAATTGCAGCATTTTGGATTCAGATACCTGTCTGAAAAAAAAAAAAAAAAGGGAAAATAAAAGAAAAATAACCCCTCCCCAGTAAGAACTCTGAAATGAAAACATTAAGACACTTAATTACTAAGGATGGTGGCAATGCCTGTGTAGTTTTCTCTGAATCCTACAGTGAATTGATGCCAGTGTTGTGTAGTCAACATGCTCTACAAAAATACTAAAATAATGGCATTGTGGTACCCCTTGAGCTAAAAGAAATAAATAACAAAATGAAAAACAAACCCATGAAATTTAAAAACAAATCAAAACCAACCCAATCCAACTCAAAACAAACAAAGAAACTAAACAGACAAAACGCCCAAGGCCTGCTGCTTGTCTTAAAAAGGATAAATCAGAACCCAGCAAATGAAGGAACACCGCCCCATAAAAAGGAGAAATTATGAAATAAACTATTAGAAAAAAAAGCACACCGGACCCTGAGTCATATAAGGGAGAATACTTAAAACATGAAATAATTCACAAAATTAAGAAAAGAAGGACTCCCTGTCTATTATATTCAAGTGGTCATTCACTTTTTTTTTTTTTTGTAACTTATGATCTTTTATATAAATTTCAAAAATCTTTTTAAAAGTTCAGAAAAGGTTGCAGCTGTCCATGGAGAAAACCTGGCTTTTCCTTGGAACAGAAAGAGCCCACCAGTCTGCTTGGACAGTGCATGGGTTCCACTTGCTGAGACACAAAGTCAAACACCCTAAAATGTGAGAAGGAAACAAAACACTAAAGGGTAAAATTGCTGTGATGAACTGCATATGTAGAATGCTTTCTTCAAAGTGACCAGAAAATTCAGGAAATGCAAAGCAAAAATCTAGTGTTGATGCAGGGGGAAATTATGTAGCTTTGGAAACAAGTTTTAGTGTCTCGCAGGTCTTAAGTGTTACAGAATTAGAGTCACAAAATTATTTCTTTTGGGAAGAAAAGAAAAGCTCATCTCATTTCACCTCCTTGCATGGTCAGGGACAGAGACACCTTCCACCAGACCAGGTTCTTCCAAGTTCCATCCAATCTGGCCTTGAACACTTCCAGGGATGGGGCAGCCACAGCTTCTCTGGACAACCTTTGGCAGATGTAACTGAATAATATTTTCTTCTTTTTTTTTTTTTAATGGAAATCGGCAAATCCATGAGTCATGATAGACGCTGTAATTAATCTCATTCTATTGCAAATATCCACAGGTTGGAGTAGGCCTAGATGACTCTGGAAGAGACTAGAAAAGTCCTGCTAGCCCTCTTCTAGGGATCATTTATTGTTGTGCGTAAGGTCTGGGTAAGGTATAAAATTCTGCAGTTGAACTATGTTGAGGCCAAGTTATGGCAAAAAATTTTGAACCTAACAGATACTGGGACAAACAAAACTTGTCTACACACAGGTAAATTCTTCACCTTACATGAAAATATGCGAATATTGTTCAAAGCAACAGTAGGAAAACAGGGTACTAGTAAAGTGAAATTTGGGAAAATTAAAAGATAGGACTAAACGAGTGTAACCCTCAAATTCAGAAGCAAAGGAATTTTTTTAAGGAGGCTGAGGTAGAAAGCTTATTGAAGAGAATACATTGATAAAATTAACATTTTTATATGTTGGTATGCTTTGCCTGAGTGGGATGTTGCATTTGGGCTGTAACAAGAACAGAAGGGATAAAGCTGGTAGATGGTTTGTGAGTGACACCTCAGAGGAACCCACTTCAGCTTCAGTGAACTGATTGAACTTGCTACTAATCTTTTAGTAAAGATAGCTTTCAGGCCATGAAGTGGAGCTAGAAAACAAGAGGAGATTTTTTTAAAAGCACATATAAAATTATGTTACAGTGTATTCAGTGTAAGAGGCAAAGGCTGAGGGTTTCTCTGATGCTGTAAGGCACTGCTGTAAAAAAAACCAAACTATTTTCTATTTCAGATAGAAATCATCATTAAGTGTGGAGGTTTTTTCCTAAGGACTTCAAATTGGGAAAATAAATGCTGAATAGTACTTCATAAAATTTCTTTCTAGTAGGCCATTAGCTCAAATCAGAGAGAAATTATGAATACAATAGATAAAGACTATCTGAATGGGCAAATAAATTAGCATAAATTAACTAAGAGTTTTCAATGTTAGAGTTAGTCAGAAACAAAATTCAGCTATCAAAGACCTTGATTATTCTGATAAATTCTCCTAAATTTTGTGGTAAAGAATGAAACAAATAGAAATAAAAGGTAACAAATGTTGTAAGGAAACAAAATGGAAAGCAGCCACAGCTTCCAAGTTATATTGATTTTTGAACTACAGAAAATGGGTGAGGTAACTTAAAATACCACAGGAAAAATTTCCATGCATAGTGGTAAAGCAATTCAGGAAGATTTTAGTAATTTTGGGACATGCGACCATATGTAACCCTTAAAAATTATAGAAAATAAAATTTTTACTCCTCTCTGAAGTGTTTAGTGCCCACATCTCTCCTGCAATTAAAAATGCACAAGATTTTATGTTCTCTCATATAAGGATGATAAAACACATTAAACTCACCTACTGAGGTGAGAATATTATCACAGAATCACAGAATCATTTAGGTTGGAAAAAGGCTTTAAGATTATTGAGTCCAGCTGTTTCCCCAGCACTGCCAAGCCCATCTCCAACCAATCCCTTTGGGTGTTGTATCTGCAAATCCTATATACCTCCAGGGATGGTGACTCCACCACTGCTCTGGGCAGTGTGCTCCAGGCCTTGAAAACCCTTTCTGGTGAAGAATTTTTCCTAAGTTCCCCCTGGGCTTCCAGAGGAGATACACTCTCCTTGTTTCCCCCAAGTTTCAGCCAACCCTCTATTTGGACAGGCAAATCCCCTTCCTCACTTGCTAATCTTTTGGCATGTGGGGACTAACTTGCAGATTCTTAACTTCTTTTCGCCAGGGTCGGGATTAAATGCTCAAGACAATATTTCTTGTTGGGACTCAGATGTTTATTAGTTCTTATCTATGTTACAGTCTCACAAATCCTGAGTTCTACAGCATTTCTCTCTAACAAAGTAAAAATGGAGCCATGTCTCTCTCTCTCTACCAGGCCTTTTAAGGATAAACTGTCCAATTAAGAAATGACACCTAGATTATTTTTACTTTTAACACAATAATCAGCCACCCATGCCCCGCAAAATTAGACTTTTTTATCTAATAACATGATACCACCCAAACTCATGGAGAAGAAGGTGAAGAAGAAGGTGGAGAAGGACCAGCCTTTACACTAAAACCTCCATCTTGCTCTCTATATATTACTCTATTCTAAAACCTTAAACTCTAAGTTTTCCACCCTGTGATATCACACACTTCTATTCAAACTCCACACCCACAATCCCAGTTCTATCATGCAATTTTGTAAACCTTCTCCACAGCCTCAGGTCAAATGCAGTGTTCTCTTGAGGTTCAGTGCTTGTCAGCACAGAAAGTCTAAAATTCTCAGCAGTCAGGATTCCAACATGCCTGATTCCTGAGGAACATCCAACCCTCCTGGACTCATTTGCCTCAAAGACTTCCAGGGGAATCTGTTTCCTAAACCAGTCAAACTCTGCCCTCCAGCAGCCCAAGGGGCAGCTCTGCTGACCTCTCTCCTTCCTTCCCTGACAATGGGAAAATCATTTTGCATTCGAGCCCAAGACAACCCTGAGCCACCATATCCCCCACCAGCCCTCCTCTCTTCACCATCAGCATCTCAGAGGCTCCTCCTTTGGTTGTCCCACTCATCAGATGAGTCAGAAATGTCCGCTCCACACAGCTCAGGAACCTCCTCATCTCTTTGCTCCCTGCTGTGCTTTATTTCCAGCAGACACCTGCTAAGTTGGTGTACGCCATGAGAACCAAGGGGCAGCGACCATGAGACACCTCCCAACTCCTTACAAGAATGTTCCTCCTGCCTCTTCATCCTGCTTGGGAGGACTGCATCATCTATGATGTTTAATTTAAAAGGAAAAGGAAAAGGAATAAAGCTTGTCTTTATGAATTCTGAAAGGTCTGGACAAGCTCCCTGGCCTGTTGATGAAATGTTTTACTTAAGACTTTTGGACAATCAGAGATATTGCATGTGTTAAAATGCTAGGCATGATGATTTAATGGGAAAAAATTGTCAGGACTGATCTGCTAAGAAAGCATTCAAACCTCTGCCTGGGAAGTGTGGAAACCTGTCTCAGTCAACCTCTTACACCTACACATGGTATGTGTAGAACCAAATTTGTAACATCACCTGACTCTTATTTCTGCTTTGCCATGATTTTATCCTTACGCAGGACCTTGGTCTGCTGGATCAGGTTGTGACAGAGAAGGAAACAGGGAATTACCAAAAATATGAGCCAAAATGTAAAATGCAAAAGTCAAGAAAATCACAGCTTTATAAAACAAGGATAAGATTTCCTTTTTGATTTGGAAGACTTTACCTCTGAACTTACACCTTTGCAGCATCTCAAGATGGTAATGGAAATGTAATTGTTACCTGAAAAGTGGGGTAAGGAAGCAAGATAACAGAAAAAACAAATTTTATTAAACTGTGTGAGAGACCCACTTATCTGACCTGGAAAATTAAATATGATTTATGGTATAATGCATCAGAAAAATCAATAACAGGACATGTTAACATAAAATACAAATTGTAGCAAGTTAATGCAGATTTTTTGAATAACAGTATTGACTGAAGATTCTAATCAGCCAAATGCATGAAGGTTAATCCAGAGCATGCTTAGGAATAAATGAATTCAATTTGAATGTATCACTAAAATTATTTTTTGATCTAATGGAGTGATAATTGAATTCTTTTTCTAATCTGAAGCAGGGGAGATAGTAGCACCACAACATAATTACTTGTCTGGTTAAATACATCGTCCTTTTTTTGTGGAAATAATTTGCTTTCAGATTCATGCTGAGAAGCTACCAGCTCCTCTTTATCATAATATAATTTAACAAAATGTAGCATTCCTTCTTCATCAAATTAAACCAATTTGTAAAATTGAAGAGTCTTTGGGTCTCAGCTCTTCAATCATCCTCCATTGTTACACTCAGATGAAAAAACAGGTCATTAAAAATAAAACCTTCAAATAGGAACTGACTATCTTTGCTTATAAGTAAGATTTAGAGGAGAGAAAAATAAGGAGAAGATGCCCTTTAAGATGGAAATTACTCAAAGGATTTTATGTGAAGTATACAAATCTTTGGATTGCTAGAGCTCTGTTGCACACACCTCAGGAATGCCTGAAGCCAGAGCAGCCTCCTCCAGCAGAATTAGTGTAACATACAACCATGAAGGTTGGAAAAGCACCTCTGAGATCCTGGAGCCCATCTGTTAACTCAGCACCGCTGTGCTGACTCCTAAACCACATCCCAAAGTGCCATGCATGTGCCTTTTGAACACACTCAGGGATGGTGACTCCACCATGGCCCCAGGCCCCCTTGTGCCAGGGCTTGAAAACTGTTTTGGGGAAGGATTTTTTCCCAATATCCATTCTAAACCTTCCCTGGTGCCACTTGAGGCCATTTACCCTCATCCTGTAAGGCCTCAGGCTGGGTAAGTGTATCAGAGATATCGACCACAACCCCTCCAAGACCTCCTCATGCATCAGAGCAGGGTAAAATTGATCCTGGGACTTGTTTTGATTTTGTTATTGCTTAAAGCAAGTCCTGTTGTGAATAAGGGTATGGACTTATTAGCTCACTAGTACGTGTTTTCTCACATCTCTCACTACTGGAAAATAATAGGGCTGTTTGGTTTATTTTGAAAGATTCCTGCTGTATCTCGGGCATCAGGATTATCATCCATGTAGTAACATTGAGAATTTGAGAATGGCTGATGCCACACTCATTTCAGTCCTCTGGTAATGACTGTTGTCTCACAGGCTCTGATTTAAGAGCTGATCTTTACTCAACATAGTTCATAAAATATCAGTAAAGTAGATGTAGCTGGTCCAATTCAGAGAAATACAGAATCATAGAACAACTTGCATTGGAAGAGACGTTAGAGACCATCTCACTCCAGCCTCCTTTCATTGTTTCCACTTCCAGAGGTTTCTCCAAGCTCCATCCAATCTTGAACCTTTCCAGAAACCTGGGAACCAAAAAGTTTCTCCAGACAACCTCTTCCTGTGCCTCATCAGTGTTTTCCTCTGGTATGTCCTTAATTAGTTCTTCTCCTAATTATATTTTCCTTCACAAGTCATCCACCGTTATAAGAATATTTTGGATGCTCCCCAAAAAAATTGTGTTGTTTGAAAGCCTAGTCTCTGGGCCCTGCTATGTCTGGAGGAGCTGCACCCACACCCAGACTTTTAAAAGTTTTCTGTTCCCTACTGGTCATAGAAAAGTTGGGGAGCTAAACGACTCCTGGTTTTGGGGCATATTACATTTTTGGTCATTGTTTGTGCATTCAAGTCATTATCTACAGATAAAATATGTTGGGGGAAGAATCCTACTTTTCTCTCTTTTCAAAGTTGTGACACCTCTGTCTGGATCAGTTCTTTCTAGGGATGAAGTGATCCACAGCAACAGTTTGGAAAGCATCCCCAACGCCTCACTCTTACATCCTGACAGTGTTTTTTTGTTTGTTTTTTTTTTATTATTTTTTGTTTGTTTTGGTTTTGTTTGTTTGTTTTGTTTTTAAAAGCAGACCTAAACCTGGACTCTACCACTCCTCAGTAAAAGTTGAACTTGAAGTGTATCAGAGAAAGCCCAGGAGTGAACTCCAACATGACACTGGGTGCAGCAATCAGGTTTGAGCCACCTTAAGGAATAAATACTCTTGTCCCTCCCCACCACAAACTTTCCCTATGCATTTGATCATAATAGTTCCCCAATTAGTGTTGTGTCAAAATCTGCGAATTTAAACTGGTAGCAGCTGGTAAACTGGCAGAAATAAAATTGTTCTGTATCTAAGACACAGGTAATTAAATAAATAGTAAAAGTGACAAAACTCCTTCAGGGCCTGAAATTCACTTCAGGAAGAAAAAACATATCTGTGTATTTAAGGACTCTTTCATTTTTTGATTTAAAAAAACCGAACCAAACCAAACCAAACCAAACCAAACCAAATAAACCAATGAATAAATAAATTTCTGTTATTTCAATATTTAGCCCAATTTTTAATTCCAGACCCATGGACACATTTTAACTTCAAATGAGAAGTCCTGTAATCCACAAGCAAAATTATTATTCAGCTAATGAATTTACAGCTGCAAAGGCCAAGATACATCTGCCTTATACCATTTCTGCATGATGTCTGTGCACATTTTAAGGAGAGGAGATAGAAATAGAGTAAACAGCAAATGTAACACTCATACAACTGGTCTGTTCCTCTACAAAGGCAGTTAGAGACAAATGAAAATTTGTAAATTTAAAGGATGGAAATTCTAGCTAGACATTTTATTGCTGAAAGTAATTATCTTTCATCTCTGTTTCCCCCACTTCCCCAAGTCTGTGCTCACTCTTTAAAATAGATTGATGGATTGGTTAAGAATTCTCTCTGAGCTCCAGTGAGATTATATCAATTATTTAGAAGTGCTAAAATTTTGGCAGGGACATCCACCTTCTCACTTTGAAGACAATCTGGAGATTAATACAAACATGCATTAAGGGAAGAAATTCAGGCAGGGCAAAGCTACTGTGACAAAATGAACACTTGTACTCCACTATTGCAGCATGAGGAGGAGAATTAGCTGTCAGATGATAAACAGAATGAATTGCCTGCTTGTCATATCAAAAGCTTTTAGCTTTAATCTGAAGATAATGGATATATTGCAAGTTTTCCAGTGATAAAGTCAAATTTGGCTCTTAGTGAGGAATTTAAAATGAAGTGCCCTGCCCTATGATAGAAGAATTACTGAATAGTTACCAATATTTTGTTTGTTTTCTATAATCTATGCAGACAGGGAACATATTCCACTGATCCCTAAAAGGGAAGGTGTCATTTTGGCCAGATTATGAGTCTTTATAAAATATTATGTATAAAGACATGCATAAATATCAATTGATGTAATATTTTTAATAACACATGCTAGATAGTAAGGAGAGAGATAACCCTATTTTGAGACCCATTAAGAATGTATTCAACACCAGGATATTGGGGCATAAATACATGATCCCTGCAAAAGCAGCTGTTGAGATTTAGGACTGCTGTTGGCCACTATTAGTTCATTACTATCTTCCCAGCTGAGTCACAGTAACAGACCAAATGATTGCTTCTAATCAATTTTGGTGTGGTCAGTCATCTTAATAGACCTTTAAATCAGAAAGGCTGTGAATTTAAACCAGCCTATCTGACATTGCACTGACACAGACTAAGAATATTTGTACATTATGTTGCCCCACTTCAGCTCTGGGCATGGTAAGAGATTCAGAGCAATAATGAGCAAACTAGACAAAAGCTTTATAAGGTGCTCTATTTTGGTTTGCAATAGCAGGAATTTCTGCACCCACCCTCGGGTCAGTTATTAAAAATCAAATTAAAAAGGATATGTCTAAACATAAGTTTGATTAGGGACAAATTATCATAAGACTGAGCATAAATTCTGGCCTCTACAGGCTATTATATGTATAATTATGCAGGTGATACAAATATAAATAGGTAGTAATTGACATAAATTTTTTCCTAATTCTGTGTATATATATTTTGTTTGTTTGTTTGTTTTGGTTTTTTGTTTTGATTTTTGGGGGGGATTGTTTGTGGGTTTTTTTGGTTTTTGTGTGTATTTTTTGTTTGGCTGGGGTTTTTTGGTTTTTGGTTTTTTTCTGTAGTCTTGACGGACCTCAATACCAGGGACATCAAGCCATGCTGGAGGAACATATTTTCTACTATTGTCCTTGAAGTAGTCTCACACTTTGTTCTTTTTAGGGAAAAATTGCACAGATTATGATGCCAAAATTCCTTCTGCTGCTCTGAAGACTACTTTCTAGAAGGAAAGAAGGTTTAGGAAACTGTAGTGTTTCTGATGATCACTGTTACCCAGTTCCATGTCTTGTGTAAGTAATAGCAATTATTAGGCAAGTCTTAGACATCATCAAAGTATCAAAATTAAGGGGAAATTGTGATTTTTTTTTTTGTTTGTCGTTTGTTTCCTTTTAAATGCTGTTTAAAACAATGAGGGTTTTGTTAAAAGTAAATCTTACTGGATTTGCTGGATACTCCTCATGTTTTTTCTGCAATTCCTTCTTATTCCATGTCATTTGCTCCAGAAACATCCACGTCCTTTTATTCTCCATTAGTAATATTGTCCTTTGCAAATATATGCATGTGGTAGATGAAATGGTTCAATAACAGCTTTGCATTCATTTTCAGATGCTGTAAAATTAGAGGACACATTGTTCTTCATCCAGAGTTTTCTCAGTCCTGGCCACATGTGCTCCACTGGGACTTCAGTGACAGAGGTTGCTGCAAATCTTCCATCAGAAGCAGGCTAAAACACTGCTTTGCTATAATTTAGGAAGCCTCTGCACTTCCGTGGCCAGGTTTAGCTTCTGGCAGGGAAAAAAAAAAAAAAGAAATTTTGTTTTAGAAGCTGACTTTAATTGGCAGAAAAAGTGCCCTCAATAATTTTTGATGATTTACAAGTAGTAAAATTTCCTAGTTAAGAGGCTATGTACATGTTTGGTCAAGAAAAAGGGAGATGACCACCTGGTCTTCTGTGCCCAGAGTGATTATTTGAGCTGTGAGTACAGCACTGCAGATAACTTTACCAAACCAAAGACAAAGGTTTTACCGATAATATTCCATAAGGGAAAAGCAGATGT
Source organism: Molothrus aeneus (assembly GCF_037042795.1). Classification (NCBI taxonomy): domain Eukaryota; kingdom Metazoa; phylum Chordata; class Aves; order Passeriformes; family Icteridae; genus Molothrus; species Molothrus aeneus. The sequence continues at coordinate 3,158,883 of NC_089680.1, forward strand.
ACTTCTTCTGTCTTAAAACATTCAAATAATTAAAATTCTAATATTATTTATTTAATTGTTGTCCTCCCTTTTGGAGGTGAACTATTGTGCAGCCTTTGTTTCAAAAAAAGTATTATTTTGGAAGTATATTTTTTTCAGTAGTTCATCAATTGCTTGAAAACAGAACAAGCTTGTCAATAGTCTTTTCAACTGATATGTTGTCTAGAAGAAATAATATGATTTGAGAAACACTTAAAGATTATTTATGTGTTGAAATGAATCGTAATTTATCTTTTTATTGAAATATTTACAAAAATTAAAAGAAAAAATGTATAACAGCTTAAAATTTTATCCTAAGATATTTCTTGTACCCCTTTTTCGATCAGCTGGATTTGATTTTATTGTTCAAATGAATAGCAATAATCTTTCAAAATATTAATTTTCTGAGTTGTTTTTAAAATATTCTGTAAATTCTTGTCATAAAGACAATCTGTAATCAGATTGTCTTTATGACAAATGTCATTAAGCAATAATAATTTGGCTCCCAGAGTCAAATTATAACCTTTTTTTTCCCCCTGAATTGACCAATGTTCAAATTGGTTTTAAACAGAAATCTACTCTGTAGTATAATTACTTCCTATTTTTTAATAACAATAAATTTCATCAATTTTGATAGCAAATAAATGTTTGCATTTCATTTATTAGCAAAAGTTTAAATTATTTAAACATTTTGAGGGAAAGTAACCGGGAAAGGAACAAGTCCATTAAACAGTTTATACATTCCAATTTCAAAGTCTTATCTAAACATTCTTGTATTTATTCTATAGGAAAGTTGACACTCGTGGAATATCTGTGGTAAAATTAACATTGTGCTTGAACTATTTGGAATATAAAGCTAAGGATCAATCATATCACACTAGATTTAGTCTACAGATATCAGAGAATGAACTTTAATCATCAAGGCTTATATTCTCCCATCTTTTTCCTTGTTAATTTTTCCCTTTTCTAAAAATCATTTCTTTAAAATGTATGAAGCAGATGGCAAGACTGTTGTTATTTGTTTGTTGCTTTTAAGTTACATAAACATTTGAAAACAAGACTTTATTTTGCTTATTTTGTTTCTTTTGTTGATTTTTTAACATTTTAAGCTTGTCAGTCAAGATAGGCATCACAAGAACCAAGCCTAATAACTCCCAAATTTAGCTCATATTCTCCCAAAATTTTCCCAGAGGTCAACTTGCCTAAAAGAGACCTGGGTATACGAGTCTTGAATCACTCAGATAAGAACTGAGATAGAATCATAGCAGGAGAAGCAGATTATACAGCATATGGGTTCCTTCACTGAGGAGTAGAGCAGTTGATTCACTTAAAAGAACAACAGGTGATCCAATGAGACTAACTGCAGGAAATGCCAAAATAATGCTCAAAGGAAAAAAAAAGAAACAAGTAAAAATGCAATACCATGATTAGATTCCAAATTTCTGTTCTAACAGCTGTGATGGGATATACATAGATTTTCCTTGTATGAGATATTAACTCATATTTACCATCGTCCTCTAGTGGATTATTTGCATGAAAAGGAATTTGTTTCAATATGAATTTCATTAATGATTTCAAACCGCTGGCTTATGACTTTGTCACTGAATATATACTATTACAATCATCTCCTCTTTAGACATATTTTCTCATATTTGTTGCAACTGGAAGCTAGATATAACTCTGCTTCACTGAATATCTGTCTTTTAAGTCATAGATGTGGCATAAATGGAAATTCTATAGCAAAGCAATAACTGGTTTCAACAGGATAATGGGTAGACAAAAAAGCAGACATTAAAAATACTCGAAGAATACAAAAGTACCTACAGAAAAGTTTCCTATCAAAATTGCCTCTTTGCACATGTCATTTCTGTATAAAATAATTGTTTCAAAAAAAAAAGGTGCTTGTTTTTCTCTCTCACACAGTATTTGTGATAGTTTTAATATTACTAGATTCCTTTAAGGAAAGGAGAAAAAACCTTCAAGTTGAAAATGAGGTGTTTGGTGGCCATTTTGCTTTAAATGTCTGGTTGACAAAAGTTCTTTCTCTAAACAGATTTTTAGGGCTACTCATCAGGAAATCCCATAAATAATTTTTAATAGTGACAACTTGATAACAAGTTATATTATAATTTGTTATAACAAGATAAATTTATAACACCATAATTTAAAATTATTTCAAAGGACTCCCTGGCATTTGTTTATTGTGCATGTCAGAAATTATCTTAGGAAAGTACAGAAGCAGATCAAAAACTTTACACTGTCTCTGGCATGTAATGGGGTCTGGATGATTTTCCCATAATGGTTATGATCAAGAAATATTTCAAAAACACAGAAGTTATTTGTAATATTGTGGCTCTTCCACTATGAGAGCTCCAAAATAATTCAGAGAAATAAATATCAACATTGTTTTATGAATGTAGCACTTCAAAATAGAAGACCAGAGGTGGCAGCCCTACATGTGTTTCTGATGATTTTTGTGATGTGAAGAAAGTTTAAAATGACCAGGTTTTTTTGACTTTTGTGGTTTAACCTCATCCTGCCCCCAGACCCTTGCAGCCATTTGCTCACTCCCCCACCAGTGGGATCAGGGAGAGAACTGGAAGGGTAAAAGCTGGAAAACTCATGGGTTGAGATAAAGGCAATTTGACAGGCACAGCAAAAGCCATGAGCACAAGCAGAGCAAAAAAGGGAATTAGTTCACTCTTTTCCAGGTTCAGGCAGGTGTTCAGTCACCTTCAGAGAGCCAGAACCCACCACATGTAACAGTGGCTTAGGAACACAATCACCATCACTCCAAACATTCCCCCTTCCTCCTCCTTTCCTCCCACTTTACACACTGAGCATGATGTCATGCAGTCTGGAACACCCTTTTGGTCACTTGGGGTCACCTGTCCTGGCTGTGTCTCCTCCTAAACTCTCAATCACCCCGATCCCCTCCCCAGCCTGGCAGTGCAAAAAGCAGCAAAAAGGCCTTGGCTCTGTGCAAGCCCTGCTCAGCAATAACAAAACCAGCTCTGTGACATCCACCCTGTGTTCAGCACAAACCCAAAAGTCAGCTCCACACCAGCCATTGGGGAGACAATTTACCCCAGCTGCAATCAGCACACTCATCTACTGAAGTTGAAAACCTGCAGTATGTGTGTCCAAACACACTGTGCCTTTGACAGGCCCCTACACATGGTTCAGTCATTCATTCAGAATGTTAAAAGTATATAATGCTAATACTGTGTATATACAGCTAAAGATCCAATGTAACCATTGTTCAGGTCTGTCATTGAAGATTTTTAAGAAAACATAAGAAAAGTTACGAATTTGCCCAAATAGAAAAGTACTAAATAGTTATTATTAACTATTTAATAGTAACCATAATCATAGTGACTTGCAATTTTCAAGCATTACAAAGCTTGAAAGGATGAGTAGAAGATAATAAGCCTTTAAAAATGGTACTTGTTTGTATTTCTTCTTGGTTGACATTAATCTGACACCTCCAATGGTATCCTCCATCAGATGAGTAGAGTAATTAGATCTCACATCAGCCTCCTCAAACTTAATGCATATTAGATTGACTAACACTGGTATGGATTAATGTAGATTTTTGTGGGAATGGTAGGAAGAGAAAAAATATTTGAGGAGATTAGGTCATAAATTATATATTCACCCAAATAGAAATTGCCTCGTTAGGGTGTAGATCAACTGTATCTTTATAACTGTATGTTATCTGAACTGAATTCAATTCCAAATTTCATTTGAAGGAGGGAATCTTTGAAGTTTGTTATCTTTGTGTCCTGAAGACCATATTCTCTCAGCACATTGTGACAAGACTGTGGTATGGGGAGAAGGGAAAATGGCAATGCATCATCCTCCAATTCAAGTTTTTAAATGAACCCAGTTTTACTCACCCAGAAACTCATATTAAGGCAGCATGGAGCTTTTCAGATCTTTCTAAAGGAATGACTGTATTTGGGAGCTGGAGACAGGACAAAGGAAAAATAATAAATTTTCATATAAATTGCTCCTCATATGTCCATTTCTATGAACTGCCCAAAAAGGAGGAGAAAGGAGAAAGGTATCCCTTTACCTCTTGGACAAGCAAGTTGAAAACTTTCCAGTTTAAAAAGAGTTCATAGGGCAAGTTCTCCAGCTGGCTTCTTGTCTCATCAGGTGGTGTTACAGGGCAAGCAAGAGCCTGCAACATCATTAATTTCAGTCTGAGTCCTCAAAGGTTTTATTTTAGGCCAGAGTGGATAAAAAGAAATAATCAGAAAAGACTCAAGGACTTCTTTTGAGGAAACTTGTAATTAGATTAAATTAAATTTCTTGAGCTGCTTTCTTTGTCAAAGACCATGGAACGGGAGATCTTACACTGTCTTCTGAAATTCGTCTACTGGATTTCATGGGCCACATGCAGTGCTGCAAAAGCCTACTAGATAGTTTGGGAGCATATAATAACTCTTGTGAGCCCTTGTCAGAAGCAGCAGGTGTCCTTTAGACTTTTTTTTTTTTTAATTTAAGGTATCCAGTCTAACTCAACACTTTTCAATTCATGAGTTCTGTGTAAGAAAAGGGAGATGGTTCTGTTAGTTCTGAACTTTCCACAATACTACTTAAAATTTTTAGCTGAAAAATGGTAAAAATGTAATAGAAATCACTTTATTCACCCAGACTAATACAGAGCTTTATCCTGTTTGATAGTGAGTGCCTGAGCTCATATATCTCTGCAGCCCAGGAAGGTTCTGCCTCAAAATACCTTTCTTCCTTTTAAAATCCAAGTAGTTAAATGATGAGAGCTATATTTAAGGCTCCAATTTCCTGGAAGGATAGACTTTCCCTTTTGTTGGCTGCCTAATTAGTGTGCTTTAAATTTAGATGGCTTGAATTAATTGCAGCAAGAATTTCTGGAGAGAATTGGTATTAAAATGAAGAGCACTAAATAGTGAAGTTTTCAGGCAAATGTTGGAGGTGTTCCACCAAGCCCTTCACACATTTCTGTGACAGAAAAAATGTAATGTATTATTTTCTTATTAATTTCCCATTTAAGAAAGTCCTATGAATAATAATACCATGGAACAAAAATAGCTAAATATACTGGAAGATTCAGACTGGTTTTTTTCCTCTGTTGCTCCTAACTACCAGATGCAAAGGAAAAGTTGTTGTGTATTTTTTTCCTGGACAGTGCAAAAGGAATTGAAATTGTCTCAATCTGGCTGAGAGAAAATGGTCCCTTGGAGGAAAGTTCATCCTACCTGCTGAAGAATCTCAGGGGAATTTGACCATTCTGGCCTACTATTATTGAACTGAAGCCATATTTGCAGGAGTTGAATCAGAATTCAGGACTGAAGAAAATATCCTAAGAATAAACCTACATTTTTCACTGCTGAGAAGAGAAGAAGCCTGGGGCACCCAGATGATTCAGTGAGGTACTGGAAGTGGCATGTGGCGAGTATAGGGATGTATATACCACAGCTTACACTTCCCCAAAAACACAGTGCATGCCAAAGAGCACTTCAGAAAGTGGGAACTGGAGCTCTGAGTTTGTTCCCTGAAAGCCAATGCTTTGAGAAAGGAAAGGCACCATCATAAATTTCAGCATTTGTAATAACTACTGTTACATTAAAAGTCATAATTTTTGTTAAAAAAAGGACTTCCTTCCTAAAATTGGGATATGGTTTGAGGGGATTCTGGGCTGGAAAAGATGCGATGGAGAGGTGGGATCTGAGGGAGAAAAGTTGACAAGGGCAAGCAAAGGAAGATTGAAAGCCTATTGAAGTGAAAGAAAAAAAAGATTAAGAAATTTTTCCACCAAGTGTCCGGTACACCCAGGGTTAGCCCTGTAGGCAGCTGCTCTATAAATAAAATATAACTATTAAAATGGGAATCTTGTGAGTTTTGAAGGCAGATGAGACAAAAAGGTTTAATTTTCTGTCTGACTCTGCAGGAGCCATGCTGCGCGTATCTCGGACCTGGAGGTCACTCTTGCATAGTTTGCATGCTGCAGAGTTATTGAAAATCTTCCCTGGCCATATCAGCATTTTGGTCTTTAAAGAGAACATTAGGAGTAGCAGCAGAGTCGCCAGCGTCTAACTTGTTCAGAAAAATACAGATTGGTTCTTTAGTAATTCATTATATAATTTATAATGCATGGTAAAAGGAGAGGTACTCCAGGAAGATGCTGGGGCTTCCCAGCATTGCAGCTTTCATCTACCAACACTGGGAGTAATGAAGGGTAATAAAACAAATCGTACTGTAAATAATAAATAACCTTTTCATCCTATATTTAAAAACAGAAAGCATGAAAGTAAAAATTCTCAACATCTGAAATGTTTTAATAACTCTCCTTAGTGCTAGTGGCACCAATTGCTGATTTCTGCTGGAAGGAGCCCAGTTACTATAGATTCATTTATAGAAAGAAACAACACAAATCACAGGAAAAATATGAAGAGAAAAAAAGTTAAAAGAAAAGTTGTCAAAATACCAGACTAAGAAGTAAGATAATAAAGCATTCATTTGATGAGGGACAGTGATTCATAGCATGTGGGAACCTCAAGGGGATGCAAGGGCACAGAGGAAGGAAAGCTCAAGCAAACAGTCAGGAGAAAAAAAAAGGTAAAGCATTTAATAATAGTTAAAAATGTTTTTGCAGCTGGAGCAAAAGGGTTCCAACAACTTGTCACCATGGAATATCTGTCCTTTTTCACAAGAAAGAATTTATTCCCTCGGTGGTTTTTGCAGGAGTGGGTTGGGTAAGGAAGTGTACTTGCAAAGCTAAATTGCCCTGGGATTTTTTAAGAGAGGTATTTACTCTGTTATTCTCCTCCTGCCCCTTTCACTCTGTACCAGTACAGCTGCATTGCAAAAATAGCTGCCATGCTGTTTCACTGGGACAAGTCCACACTGAGTGGGTAAATGTATTTTACAAACAGACCTGGGATATCTCAGGCTAGAAAGAGTATTTTCAACAGTTTGGTAGAGCAAAGTTTCAGAACACATAGCCCATACATTGATTTCTTAGTTGATACCATTTTTGTCTCTCTGGGTTTAGTAACCTTGGTGTGTTTAGCTTCCAGAACCAGACTTCTGGTTCCAGAGGTGGTTCCAAATCCTGCTTTAGATCCACAGGCTGGTCCCAAAGAAGATTTCACAGAACCATGGAATCATAAATTGGTTGGGATTGCAAGGGTGGAGATCATAGAATGGTTGGGATTGCAAGGGTGGAGATCATCTAATCCACATCATGTTCACCTAGAGCAGGTTGCACACAACTATGCCCAGGTGAGTTTTGAGAACCTACAAAGAAGATGACAAAGATGTGTTTCCCAGAGAAGCTGTGGCTGCTCTGTCCCTGGAAGTGTCCAAGACCGGGTTGGGCAGGGCTTGGAGCACCCTGGGATAGTGTAAGGTGTCCCTGCCCAAAGCAGGGGATGGAACAAGATGGTCTTTATGGTCCTTTGCAAACTCTTCTGTGATTGGATGAAACACAGGGCCCTGTCAGGTAACCCCAGAAAATTTTGTGTTTCCTGTTCAAAATATTACTGCCTTTCTTTGTGTGACTTCACCAGGGATAATCTCACTCTGCCAGAGTCATCATTTCACCTGGAAACAAATTAATCCATTAATCAGAAAAAACCTGTTCAAGGTATGATGCAGGACAGGAGAGCTGATGAGGCATGCTCATATTCTGAGCCAAGACTCTGCTACACAACAAGATTATGAAGGTAATTGCTGTTTAATAAGCATAAAAGGAATTTTCACAGGTTTTGTTTGGGTACTGTAGAAGCTTGCTTTTAGGAAACAGCACCAGACACTTTTTCAGGTTTGAAAGCAAACATTATCAGGTAGATTTCTCAAGTTTGAAATACAGAAGTCCTCTGCTTCAAGTGAAATCCAGGTAAGTGCCACGCCATAACTTGGAAAATGTGGGCTGTTGCATCCAAACAGCATTTCTCTTCCTCTGGTTTTAAAATGCAAAATAAGTGAAATATCTTAATGGCATTTGCAATCTCCTGCTCCCTCTCCCCAGCCCAGGAAACTAGGGACTGGCAAAGTGGTCATTACTTTTTCATGATACATTCTCTACTGTCTAATTAGAAGTACTAGTAAGAAGCGGTTCTGTACTTCACTGAAGGAAATAATATATCAGTTCCTGTTTAATTACAACTGAACTACTGCCACACACAGCATTGCCCCCCAGAATAAAAAGTGATGAGATGTAAGGTTCTCACTGGGGCTCTCTTTGTTAGCCTTGGTACAGCAATATCTCAAAGGGCTAATCACTCAGTGGGTTTATCAACTCTGCGCTGGAGTTTTGCAGAAGGCTTAGCATAAACTGTGGTACAGCAATGAAAATTACCATTTCCAAAAGTCCAGCAATATCCTATATGTTACAATGAGTCATCACAGTTATCTTTGTGATGGGCTCTGCCTGCTCATTTGTAGCTGGGAGAAAGTTGGTAGCACCAGGGATATCTGGGCTGAGAGCCTGGCCTGAAGGTGGAATCCAGGGTCTGAGAATCACCCAGCCCACATTAGGGCAGACAAATGGACCCTGAGACCCTAAGAATTAAACAAACTGTCAACATCGGCTAAAGTCTGATTTTCGGTAGCAAACTGACATGTAGGCATCCAGGTGTTTTAGGTCTACTTTTGTTTTTTTACCTACTTTTTTTTTTTGTCCAACTGCACAAGATAATTCCCACCCCAGTTTCTATTTATGTCTTCTCTCAGTAATCTTACCACAGCTGTTTGCCTTCCTGGTACCCAGGGAATAGTATGGGAAGCACTCCAAAGAGCTGTGCATATGGCTAATATATATTTGTGTAAACAGATTAACCAGCTCTGCTTGTGGACTTCAGCTTTTGAAACAAGGTTAAATCCCACTGATTACCAGATAAATCTTGGATTACAAATCAAGCTATGGAATAAAGTATCTTATATCTAAAATCCTAGATAACATACTCAGAAAAAAAACCTAACAAAATATGTTTAAAGGATTGACAGGATCATCTCTGTGAATCCAAAGACCACACCTGAGTAGTGGATTTCTGCAAAATCTGATCAAATCTCAGTCTCTAAGAGATCCACCAAAGCATTGGATTGCCTCAACTCACAGAATAAAAAGTATATTCTTATACTCTTTCATCTGCCAAGGTATTATTTTCCATATTAGTCAAGATAATAGTATACACCATCAGTACTCAATTTTCCACTGTGATCATAAAAGTTACCACATTTGTACTCCAAACTTACTGTATCAGCAGTTTTCCATTGTGCTTTATTAACATTGTGCATTTCAATGGCTGGTTCTGCTAATGAGATTTGGAAGTTTTATATTAAGAGCACACGGAACAGAAATCATTAACTGGAAGAAGGGTTATTTTTTTTTTCTGACATATTCATAAAACTACATGCTAATAAAATAGGAATATAATTTCAGTAGTTGCTAATAAAAATTGATTTTCATATTAATAATTCCAGACTTGTATTATAGGAACAAAATTTAAGAGTCAGTGTATTCACTGAGAAGTAAGGACAGATCTCTGGCTTTCTTGCTCAATGACAGGAGTTAAAAAAGGGTAATGGTCCATGATGGTGACCTTAACTTCAGACATGTTCACTTGTGTTTCCATATTTTACAATTTGCTCAGTTGAGATCACCTCATGCAAGGAGGCAAAGTGGAAATTCTGGTCATTGCTTGTGGCCATGATCCTCCCAAGTGCTTTCCTGAGGGATTGAAGGGGATAATTCTGATAATTCTGATGTCCTGGCCACTTCCTCAAAGAGAGGACCAACTCACTAAACAGTTTCATGATGTGCCAGGGACATGAATTATTTCACTGCCTCTCACTGGAAACTCCTCAGTGTTGGAACAGGTTCCTGATGCATTACTGTAATCCAGTGCTGACATAAGTCCTTTCATGGAGTTATAACAGACACTTGAGTGATTTCTGACAGGGACATACTTAAATACTTTTCACCAGGAATTGTTGATACAATTAAATCAAAATATTTTGAGGGAACGTGTTAGATTTGTCAATAAAACTGATAAGAATTTATTTAAGTATGCAGTTTCACAAAGGAATTAAATAGTTAAGCATGTGTCAGATAACACAAGCCTGAAATTTCTACTTTTCATTCATGTTTAGACATGGCAGTTTTAAGACAAATGGACTTTGTAAGTGATTTGAAAGATTCCCAGCTTCTGAAATGAAAATAACTTAAATTGTTCCTCAGACACATTCTGATAAAATCTTTATCAATTCACTAGTCAAGATTACATCCTTGCGATCCAATCCCCACCTATCAGGTATTTGGGATGCCCAAATTAGGTGTGTATCTGACCACCCTGTCTCTGTGATCAGTGGAGAAATTCAGGTACCACAGGAGAGTGTTCCAAATTTTACGGCCTGTAATGGAAATGGGAATAGACATTGACCCAGAAATTAAAAGACAGGACAGTTAAATCTGTGTGAGTATATTAAAGGCTCTGGTGTTCTGTTCTGTGCCTAGTCAAAAAATACATTTTTCTATAAAGATGAACCAAAGTTTGCAAATCTTCTAGTAACAGAAGCTGTTTATAAACATGTGTTTCCCCAAACTTTTATTTAGACTAGAAACTATTCATCACCCAAAGAGATGTAGCAGAAAATGCATTCATTCACCTGAAAAGAAAATATATATTCTATTAACCTGAAAAGAAAATAAGGGGGTTTTTTTGCTGCAATTAAAAGCTTTTAACACAAGGTCACTTTCTCTCTGGTCATCATTGGAGGAATTGGTCAGTGAGATTGGGTGACTTTGGTGGTTGCTCTGTGCTCATGAATCATCCTTTCAGTGGCAGATGGAGAGTTCTGTGCTTTCTTCCTCCTTAACACTGCTCAATAAGATGATGGGCATGGTGTTACAGCACAAGACACAATTCAGGAAGCTAAGGTCAAAAATCAGGCTCTGTTGAAGAAATTGTTTTGAGTATTTTCTCTGACACCCATATTTTAAGAATTTATTTAGGAAATTTCTAAATAAATTAGAAAGTTATCCGCACACTCTTAATATAGTATTTTATCTTCTTTTTGCAGTGAGTATCTTATATAGTGTCTTTTCTTTTTCTCTGAGGTATGTCTTAGTGCCATGAACAACATGCTAACACCAGCCAAGGAAATAGCTCACTATTTCCTTGACTCTACTCCCATCTGTTGGCAAAAGAGAAGATTGTCCTAGGGAAAACTGAAATCTCATAATACAAAATATTTGCTTTGGGTTTCCTGAAAATACAGACTGAAGAGTACAAATCCTGAACACCTGGCAAATTTTAGATTTTTCCCATAACCTGTTAAATTTTTTTAAAGTAAAATTTAAACCTTTTTAAACCTTTATTTAACTATTAAAACAAAACAAGCAAATTATTCTACAAACTCCCCATGCATAAAGAAGGACTTTCACAATTAAAAGCTGCCATGTTTCTCTCCCTAAATACATATACTGACATAATAAAAATCCAGATCTCTTTCCAAAAGAGGACCTTATTTCTTGAAACCCCTTATTTCTTGAAACCCCTTATTTCTTGAAACCATCACAGCTGTAGAGCAATTCTGCTCTAAGCAGTTTCACAACATTCCTGTCTGGTGTCTGAGTTTTAGTCAAGAAGCTTTCATTGCATAAAGAAAATATTACTTTTATACAGGATTATGGTAATTGCTGTATCAAAGTATTCTGCGTCTATTCATCATGTTGATGCTAGTAAATTAAAGGATTATTTTTACTTCACATTGAAGACATTGCACTGATTAGCATGTTCTGATTAAACAAACAAAATCACAATAGATAATCCAGTTTGTGGCATCAGAAAATCCTGAATTTGGTTCAGCATCAGTTTGTCTTCTAATTTTAATTCTGTCTTCTTTAGGCGTATATTTCTCACACAGAGCTATTACTGCAGAGCACCAGTAGTGATTGAAGTTTGGACAAAACTCCAGACTTTTCACTGCAACTCTATTTGTACTTTCACAGACAATACTTACCCACTCCCCAGGAGCTCGGGTCAGACCTCAGACTCTTCATTCCCCTTTATCTGTTTCAGTGTTGCTTTTAATGCTGGAAGTTGAATTGTCTCTGGGTTTTGTCATATTGTGTTGACTTCCTTGTTTGTTTAGTCTCTAGAACATCTTTTCCTGTTGAAACAAAAGAAAAATTCATCTTACTGAACATAAGTTTCCCCTTAAATCTGTATGGAAATGTCTTTTTAACTTCTGCATCTTGCTGTAGCTGATCTCATATCCTACCATGATCTCCATGGCAAAACCTTTCCATAAAATTCTATTTTTCTCATTCTGATGGTTTTTACATCTACAAGAGAACCCTTTAATTTCAGACTAAATAAAAGACATTGTACACACTGAACCCCTTCAATCTTCTCCTAAATCATCTTCATCCTCATTAATCATGGGCAGCACCGCACAAGGCAGCTGGGGCCCTGGGCAAATGCCAGAGACTCTCTTCACCCATCATAGGGATTGGAGGTACAGGTATGTTTTAGGTTAGCAAAGTTTTCAGTCTTGCATATATCACTTGCAAACCACTCACAAAATACTTTGGTTTATTTGTCTGCAGTATTTCAGGGCTAAGCCATTTTCTTCTCAACGCTGCTAAAGCTCTCTCACCTCATCTTCTCTGCAAATTTCTTACTTGCCTAATAATCCATGCAGTTTTTGGTAGTGTTTTGTCCCCCACTGTCACTAGGGCTGTGAACTCTTATTCAAGTTACATCACGTCCTATATGGAAAAAAAAAACCCACCAAAATTATTTCCTGTCCAATTTCAGAAAAATAAAATACAATCATTCAGAAACACAGCACACAACATTTTGTGTCATCAGACTTGCAAATAGACCGTGATTTAGAAAACAAATAGAAAAGCTTTGGTATATTTCCAAATTGTCTTGGAAAGATGAGGCCAGTGATCACTGGATCACATTTCAAATTATTTTCCTTACTGCATTTTTATGTGATTATTGTTTGGACATGATGGGCTGTTGTCTGGTGATGCTAACTATTTTGATATTCTGGAGAGAGTATATTAAAAGCTGAAAGCTGTTCCTTCTATTTATTGTTTTCCTGAGATTAGGGAGCATTTACTAAAAAAAAAAAATTTGTAGAATTCGGAAATTGCGTCTGCTCTAATTGTGATTTAATTGCCACTGATGACTGCCAGCTGTCCAGTGTGAAAGCAAACTATTAGCAGGTCTGCAAAAAAAAAGGAAATTTCTGTCTGCAAAATTATGAGATTCACTTTCAGAGAATTTTCTTTCGCTCTTCAACAAAGAGAACAGACACATTTCATGCCTACCTCAATGGGTTCAGTTCCCTCTGATTGGAAACAGTGACTTAAATCTCAGTCTTTTCCCTTCATAAGAATGCTCTGAGGAATTCTGTTGCAAAGATAATTTTTGATCTTGACAAAACTGACTTTTCAACTGATGGATGTTTTGGGACTTATATTGACACTGTGTGAATGAATACAGCTGAAATTAATTGGCATGGGCAGCATTCATAACCTCAGAGGATTCACCACAAAATGATTGTTATATCCTGACCTTTGAGAACATTTCAGAGGGCCAGGGTTCAGTCCCAGGGTGAAACACAGTAGGAGAAGACTGAGGCTGTGAGCACTGTGAGAACACACTTATTTCCAAAGTTTGCAGCCTCTTCAACTGGAACTCCAAGACACTTTGGATTAAATGGTCTATAAATGCTCAGTGGCAAAGTGGTCCAAACCCTAATCCATCTTTTGAATCCGCAGCTAGTGAATAGGGCTGGTTATTGGCACACAGGAGACAAGAGCTATGAAACATTTGGTTTTTATCTTGGACTCATTTTATTCCCCAAAGTTCTGTGTTCTCAATATGTTTTACCCTACGTATGTAAGCTTCACAGACAAAATATAACCTCTCTTGCCTATCTGCTTACATTCCTGGTCCAAATTATTAGCAGGCCTTACAACCAGAGAAGCAATGTTGCTAAACAGACCCAGATGGGGTCTTCTTAGAGTCAAAAGTTTATAGTTATGGAGAGCTGTTATTTATCATATCTGAGCAATGGTTTGTTTAAAGAGGGCAGGGGAATGTAGCTAATCAAAAGATAAGAGGGATAGAGAGTTCAGACTGACCTCTGTGCACCTCAGTATTGGAGACACATTATGAGTTAAAATGAGAGGCCATGAATTACAAAGAGAGGCTGGTGCTACTGGTGTACCACAAGTGGAGTGAACACATGATTCTGGTTTGTGCCAAAAAAAAATCCTCAAACCCTCTCTCAATCCTTTGTCCAGTCTCTAAATCAAAGCTACCATTCCTACCTAAGAACTGTTTGTCTCTTTTTTTTTTCCCTCACAACACAACACCAGCTTTCAGGGTTGGTAGTTTTGTTTTTGATTTGGTTTGGGTTTTGTTTTTTTGGGGTTTTGTTTTGGTATATGTATCTTCTACCAGGTAAACTAGACTATTTTGGTGACCTTCTTTTCCCAATATTATTCCAACATCTTTGGTAGAGCGAAGATTAGGATAGTGCCCTCATAATGATGAATGTAGTGTTTAGCTTCAAGGACAAACCTCTTGTCTTGTGGACTGCAGCAGTCCTTCCCGCTTCCTCTGAAAATGGAAAAGCAAGTTTGCTTTTAAATTCCTAATCTGTATTTTGTTTTTATTCTTTCATCTGCAACTATTTATTAACTAAGTCCTAGGATAACCTACTCCACTATTCCTTGAATCCTTACAGAAATAAGCCATATTTCTGAATTTCTCACATTTCCCTTTGCCATGAAATTCCTTGATAATTCCAACCTCCCTGTTAGTCTTTTGTGACAAACACTCAGTAAAAACAGAGCCAGGACATGTGGAGTTTTTCTCATCTTATTTATTCTCAGATGTTGCTGATGCATCACAGATTTTTTATCAGAGACAAATACATCCCAGTTTCCCCTTCAGCAGCTGAGCTCAGAGGGGGTCTCAGTGGGTCCCACACCCTTACACAAGCAGGGCTGTCCATGAACACATTGCGCAGGATTGAATCTGGGCATTTCTGGAATGCCTCCAGGGAGGGAGACTCCCCAGCCTCTCTGTGCAATCTGTTCCTATGTTTGGGCGCTGGACAGGAAAGTTCCTCACAAATTCTGTGATTCTGTGGTACTGAGCTCCACTGTGTCCTAGATCTCACCCCTGTCCTAGTGCAGGTCCCCAGCTGAGGCTGCAAGCATAATTTATTCCCTCTCTAATGCTCTAATACCAGCCTACCTTTCCTTCTCTCCTTTATCTTTCCCCACCCTGAACTCCTAAGCCAGTCTGTGTTTGTAAGAGTTCCTCTTCTTCATGACAAAGACACTGGGCAGCAAAGACCAAAATTTTCACCACACCTCACTAGTATATGCGCCTACACATACACAATAACATCATAAAGCAGCAAAATCAAGGAAATGAAAAATATAGCTGTTAACTTAATATGGCTATTGTTTTATATAACACTTTTACACAGTTTTTTGTACATAACATTTAGTTCTTATCATGTAATTTCCTGCTAAAGTTCTTCTTCTTCATTCTCTTTTTCATGCCTTCTGAATTTTCCTTTTTTGTTTTCTTACTACAGGGAGAAAAGAAAATGCCTGAATTCCCAAAAAAAAGTACAAAAGTTGAAATTGTGTTTTGTGTTAAAACTTACTGTTCTTATTTGAATGCCACTATTAATTTGATTTAATGGTTGAAAAACAGACATGTAAGAGGTTCAAAATAGTGAAAATATCATTCCATTTCTCATTTAACTACATCTATTTGTTTTTGTTTTTAATTGCTGACTTACTTTATTTGAGTTTTTAAGGAATATTACTAGTGATCTGTTAGAAATTATTATAAATTTTTTCAAGAGTAAAACTCACACATCTACTACAAAAACAGAAACAGACATGCACACACTAAATGGGAGAATTACCAGATGTTTTCATTTCAAATGGAAGGAGATTTTTAATTCCCAACAATTTATGTCTCATTTTTCTGGGGTCAAACCCAAACCCCATTTCATGTCATTCCTCAAATCCAGAAGGATGCTGTGAAGCTGACTCCTTTTGGAAGAAGAAAGGGCAGCCTGAAAAAGATAAAATTGCAACTCTGCTCCTGGAAGGAAGTTTAAGCATTTAATAAAATATTTGAATAAAGGAACGGATCAATAAAGTCTCAGAAAAGTAGAGATACGCTCACCAAATCTATCTATTCCTAACTAGTTATAGACAATGTTGTAGACTTCCCATCCCTGGAAGTGTTCAAGGAAAGGCTGGATGGACTTGGAGCAACCTGGTCTAGTGGAAGGTGGAATGAGGTGGTGGAACGAGATGAGCTTCAAGGTCCTTTAAACCTTAACCACTCTGTGAATGTAGCACAGAGAGTTTCCCCACGGCACAGGGCTCTCCCCCTTGAGACTTCCTGGGAGGACTTCACCTGCAACTTGCAGTAGATGCAACATATGAAGCCCTGGAAAGCCAGAATTCAATTTTTCCTGGTGATGAGGACACCATGCTGAAAGGAAAGCTCCGCTGAAGCTGCCAAATTAGGCAGGCTCTTCAAGATTTATTTTTGCTCATGTTGGTGCCACTCTGCCCTGCCACACAAATTCTTCTTCCATTCATCCTGTGGCTTAAACCACCATGAAAAAGGGGCCATCTCACACCTGGCCCTGGCTATTTTCTAAATTTTAAATTTTAACTGGCCCATTTAGAGCATTTCTTCTTCACATACAGTTGACAGATATCTAAGGAAGTGTTCCTCCGGGAACAAGCTGTGGAGTTAGCAGAAGCCAAAGAGAAGACCACCCCTCACTTCAGATCCCAAAGGCAGGGGTGTAATTGGAGGCAGCAGCCACAGCTGTCTGCACTTTGTGCTCTCAGGGGCAGTTCTGAAGCATGTGGGATGCATTTACTGTTATGAAAACTCCCCGTATCAGAAGCTCTGATAAGAGCGGGATTGAATGTTCCTAGCAGAAGCCTGAGTGTTGTGATTTTTTTGAACTGGCAGGATTAAAAGATCTTCTGTGCCTGGGAAGTTGTACGGGTGGGAGGACAGAGACAGATGTTTGCCAAACCTTAACTGATGCTTTTCATCTATATTCTTATGAAAATGGGAGCTGAACAAGCACACAATCTGAAAGCTTGGATCTGGATAATTTTATGGATGAGTTAAGGAACATTTCTCTGGTTTATTATATTGTGAAGCTATAGAAAGCTCTAGTTAATTAGAAACTGTGGATTGTCTCAGGATCTTTGATGCTTTAGAAGAAAAACATTTAATAGCACTCTTGCAGTTCACTCCCCATTTATATTGCAAGAATTGCTACCTGGTGATGAAAAATTAAAAAAATAGAGTTTTTTTAAAATAAAAAATACTAGTATATTTTTATAAAATATAATTTTATATTCTTTTTCTGTCTTTCAAAGGTACATTTTGAGAGCTTCTTTTGCCTCCTCTGTGACTTGGATTATTCTGTATTCTACTGAGATGAATATGTAACACTGTAGAAGACTTTAGAAGTGCAATATCTTCATTTTTTTTGAGTTTGCTGTTAGAACCTTTCAGATCTTTCACTGTAGTGTATGCTTGGACATATGAAGGCCACCACTAGAATCAAACTCTGTCTCTTCCCAAGGGCTACATTGTTAGAAACCTTTCAACCCAAATTTTTTGGAGCAGGAGTTTGCAGAGGTTTATACTTTCTTTCCCCATTACTCAGCTCCCAGTATTCATTCATATCACAAAGGTTTGCTGTGATTTAGAGGTTCACTGGCTCTCCTCCTATGTGAATAAGGATGTCTGAGGGAAATTCACTGCAGTGTAAATTTCAGGACAGTGCAATGTGTTGGACTCAGTGATCTGCTCCAACCCAATGGTCCTATGGTTCTATAACTACATGGGTAGGAAAATTATTCCCTCTATGGTGGGAACCATTAAGGGAATTACATGAGAAGTCAGGTGCTTTATACATGTGACCCCTAAGGTTTTGGGGTTTATTCTGCCTCTCATACTTAATTTTGGAAAAATTGTGGGTTTTCTTTGGTTTTTTTTTTTTTTTTTTTTTTGTTGGTGGTGTTTTTTTGTTGTTGTTGGTTTTGTTTGTTTGTTTGTTTGTCTGTTTTTTGTTTTGTGAAAGAAGAGGTGTGTTAAAATGAAATACGGGAAGTAAACACAGTCAGAGATGATGCTAAGGTAGAGAGTGGAATTTTGAATAATTTCTCTTTTTTTATTTTGTCACAAAGTTTTAAATTACTTTTAAAAATGCTTTATCCTAATAAGAAGTTTCATTTCATCTAGGACCAACTTTTCCTATCTAATTTCCAAACGTTATGGAAATAAATTAAAAATAGAAATGTAATTTCTGAGACAACATAATTTCAGCGGATAATTAGAATATTTCACTTGAATATGCATGTCAAAGCAAAATTAGTATTCTTTTCAAAATAATAAAATATAAAAAATATTTTTGCCTCAAAGAGTTCAGCAGAACAGATGTTTATTTCCCAAACATTTTGATCAACTGAAATATGCATTTCTATGTTTTTATTTTTTGGTAATAATGTTTTGGACAAAATCAAAAAGTGCCTGCTTTCAGCAATAAAACTTTTTTCTTCCTAATTTGTGGACAGATGGTGCATTTCATCTGTGCTCCATTTATACTTCACTTTTAAAAAAATTTGCCTTTTTTTTTTTTTCCCTCTTGCGGAGTTCAATAAGTAGTGATACTCATCTTGGATTTTTCCTCCTGCTCTGATTACAGCAGAGGCCCTTAGGAAAGGCTGTGGGTGCCAGAGTTCTGAGAGAAACACCTGCAGGTTTGGATGAGACACGCAGCCACCTGCAGACTGAGCTGACACACACACGGGAGGATTTTTTTTTTTCTTTCTCTTTTTCTTTTTTACTCACAGCATCTTTTGCAATGTCTTTTGCCTCACTGGCTGTCGTTGTCTTTCATCTGCACCTTACCTTATTTATAAGCTCAGTGATAAAAGCACCTGCCTTGGTGGTGGTCCTTGCTGCCATGCTCAGTGCGGGCAGGGGTAAATCCTTCTCCTTGCACTCGAGCTCTTTGCACAGCTTGGCCAGATCTCTCAGCCCAGAGATGTCAATGGGGTCCCATGTAGCTGCAGATTTGTGAAGAGAGGCACTGCAATGACTTGTTGCAAAGCACTCAGCACCGTGATGAATAGCAGTAATTCCCACACACGTCATTAACCCACAGAAAATTGTGCACCCTGCCTGGACCAGGCATTCATTCCATCCCACCAATTGCAACTGGACTTCAAAGGATACAGCAGGTGTACAGGAATTTATCATGATGGCTGCACAGCAATATTCTGGAGCATTCAGCATCCAAACTGTTGAAAGCTATTATGAAAACTGAACCAAAAAAACCCACTAAAACCTGCTGAAAAGCAAGGCTCAGAAGAGACTCTTTATAAAATTCAGAATAACAAGTTTTAAAAAATTACATTATTAAAAACACTTTGTAAGGTTCTTAAGGTCTATTTGCAGCATAAGCCATCCCAATGTTTCCAAGAAAATGTGCCTGTAGAAAACACCTTTTTACTGATGTTGCTCTCTATAGCACTTGTAAATACACGGTAAGTATTCACAAAGTTGTCATTATGTACCCTGTTTCATAGTTGTCGTCAAAGGATTCCTAATATAGTGAATAAGATAAAGAAACAGGATATATCTCAGGTTTTGGTTTTGGGGTATTCTGGGCTTGTTTGTTTGATTTGAGGTCTTGTAGTTGTTTTTGATTTGTAGCTGTTTTTGTTGTTGTAGTTTGGGGGTTTCTGTGGGTTTTTTTGTGAGGTTTGAGTGGCTATGATTTTGTTGGAGGATATTTAGGGGAAGATTTTTTGGGTTTTTGTTTGTTTGTTTTTTGTGTGTGTTTTTGTTTGTTTAGGTTTGGTTTGTTGTTTTTTTTTATAGTTTTTAAGTGAATTTTGTTCATTTAAAACAAGGATTGAGATATGCACTCAGACTACATCTTACCCACTAAACCACAGGTTGGTGAAGCTCCCCAACATAATTTTTCAAGCAGCACAGATATGTTATGGCCAGAGATTGTGCAAGAGGAAGTGTAACCCAGGATTTCACTGATTTACCTGCAAAAGGCGTCACAGAGGTATTCATTCACTTATTGGTCAAACTGTCCCCACAGAAAACACATGAAGATGGCAGGCAGAAAATCTGGCACCTGAATCTCCTCCTACCCTGGGGGTCCCTCTGCAATACTGGAGAAGATTCCTGCACTCACTCCTCATCTCTCTTGCTAAACCAGACCCAGTTTCTTTAATTACCTCCCTGAACACAACAGTGAGATGCACAGCAATGAAATTCTCAGGGCACAGGCTGCTGAACAAAGAAAGGGCTGTGTCAGTCATCAGGAACTGTCAGGCATGGCCCTGTGCCTCAGTTTGAGAAATAACACTCATTTTCTGGCATTTCAGCTATTTGACCACAGAAAACTGGAAAAACTTCTATTCTTTCTTTTATTATTATTTTTTTTAATAGGAGAGATTACTACCTCTAAATATCTTGCTGGACTCTGAGCCCCAACATGGCTCCATTTGCTTTGGCAGATGATTGAACTTCTTTAATTGCCTTTGGCTGAATTCCAGTTCCTCAGCTACAGGTGGCTTTTTTTGAGAGCAAGGCCTTCTGAGGAATGAGCAAACCCTTCAGATTTCTAGGGTACAAAGAAGACACCTCATGAGTAACTTACAGATTTTTATCAAGCCTCAGAATTTTTATGACTCTTAAGGTGGTTCAGATTTTTTGAATTTTAATGAGAAAAAAAAAAAAGAAAAAAAGAAGAAAACCAAACATTAAAAAAACGCAAAAACTCCATCACTTCTGGTGGCTTTTTTGAGCATCTTGGTCAATCTTACAACCTGACCTTATCTGAGACCTGCTTAAAAAGAGCTTTCTGGGAGCTGATCTGAATGGGCTCAGAAATGGGATCCCAACAGAGGCAGGCAGGCAGTGAGTAAGAGTTCTGACAGCAGAAAGTATAATTATTTCTTTTAGGTCAGAAATGTTGCTAGTAACAGGTCAGAGGAACAGAAACTAATTGAGGTTATGAATGGAGATAGTATTTTCTGAAACTCAAAAAAATTATAATGATCTTATTATTGATTTAAGAATAAAAAGAAATATTTGGTAAAGTGGATCTGTTGAAGCTTTTTCCTAGTTGTTTTTTATCTTTTAAGAAATTGCAAAGTGAAGTTGTAATCCTATATCAGCATGGCTGATCTAAGTTTGGTGAAAATAAATCATAATAAAACTTATTGAAAAATATCATAGTGAGCCAGCTGGAAAACATGACACAAAATACATAAAGTATGGTGCAAGAGAAATGTTTTAGGATGTATTTTTCAATACTTCTTTTCCGCAGGTGACATTTTTGGAAATGTGACTTATTCTGTTTCCTACAGGCGAGGTTAAGATAAACATCGTAAATAATTCCTTCAGTTTTGGAAAGAAGGTGTGTTCACTCTGCCTCTTTACTTTTGGTTAATAGACCTGTGAATTCCTGTAGTAATTCCAGGAACTATTCAGAACGGGACATACCTGAGTTCAGTGCGTTGTGTTGGCCAGGATAATACTGAATAGATTTGTTGACTCTTCCATAGACCTTTATGTTTTCCTCCATTTAATCTCTGATCATTTGAAATGGGATGTAGATTAGAGATTCTGATTTTCCTCTGTTGTACACATGACTGCACTGCAGTGCCCCATTAGAGAGAGACTCAGAGCAAGAGGCATTTATTTATTTAATAATTATTAGCTAGACACTATGTAATGCTATGGTTTCCCAGAAATTTCAGCCTATGATTTATAGAATCACAGGATGATTTGGTTGGAAGGGACTTAAAGCTCATCTTGTTCAATCTCCCTGTCACAGGCAGGGACACCCTCCACTGTCCCAGGCTGCTCCAAGACCCATCCAACCTGGCCATAGACACTTCCAGGGATGAGGCAGCCACAGCTGCTCTGGGAATCCTGTGCTGGGGCCTCACCACCCTCACAGTAGAGAATTTCTTCCTAATATCTAATCTAAACCTCTCTCTGTCAGTTTAAAGCCATTTCCCCCTTCACTTACCACTTCAAGCCCTTTCAAAAGTCTCTTTCTGACTTTCTTGTAGCCCTTTCAGGTACTGGAAGGCCACAATTAGGTCACTCTGGAGCCTTCTCCTCTCTCAACAATCCAAATTCTCTCAGCCTTTCCTCACAGCCACACAAATAATTTAATTCTCCTTTATTCTTTCCCTTTTAATCTTAGTTCCCAGGAAGCAAAAAAGGCATAGCAGGTAGAAATCCTTGCTGCTCACCACTGCAGAACCCCACACTTTAGAGCTGGAGCTGCAAGATAAGAGGCAGTGGATGCTCTCAGTGAGAAAACCAGCTCTGCCACGGCACTAAACTCTGCTGTGCTGACGTGCATGTTATGAGTATGTATTTATGCATCCAGGAGCGTGGCTTTCTGCCCTGCAGAGAAATATAAATTGTCGTGAGCAAAAGTCCGTGAAATAACCTGCGAGATCAGGCACTTTTTTTTTTGTTCAGCCTTCCCGGTGTTCCCTGGCTTCACCCCACTAGATGGCACCGAGCATCTGCTGCATCCTCCGTGCTGAGCCCCTCTCTCTGTGCCAGCTCACCCTCCTTCCCCGAGGGGCTGTGCAGCAACACAGACCCACTTTTGCATTCAGAAATAAACCTCACAAGCCCACTAATCTCAGTGAACGCCAAACCGATCCTCTTCCCTTCCTCCATGTAGCTAAAGGGTTCAGGAGCGGTGAGCAGGGGATGGTGGCAGCAGCCTCTGGGCTTGTCGTTGCTCTTGTATCTGATCTGCAGAGATCAGGATTTGCCCCAGCTGAGCAGTCCCAGAAACAACACATATGCATTACCAGACTGCTCAGAATAATTTTATATACAGGGGCATGAGATATTACATAAAATATATACGTAAGTATAAAGAAACCTGACCAGCAGGTCAAGGAAAGTAATTCCCTCCTACCTCTGTTCCCTAAGTCCCCAGCTGGACAACAGCACCAAGCTCTGAGGTTCCCATCACAAGAAGGACATTGACCTGTTGGAGTGACTCCGAGGAGGCCACAAAGATTCCCATAGGGGTGGAGGCAGGCTGAGGGAATTGTTGCTGTTCACCCTGGAGAAGAGGAGGATACAGAGAGCTTAGAGACCTTTCCAGTACCTCAAGGGTCTCTGAGGCTGGAAAGGCACTTTTGGCAAGAGGATGGAGTGATACTGTAAGGGAGAATGTCTTCAGACTGTAAAATGGTAGTATTAGATTAGATATTTCAAAGTTCTTCACTCTGTGGGTGGTGAGCCACTCAGATAGCTTGCCTGGAGAAATTGTAGATGTCCCACCCCTGGAAGTGTTTGGTTGGAGCAATCTAGTCTAGTGGAAAGTGCCTCTGTCTATGGAAGGGGTTGAAACAAGATGATCTTTGAGGTCCATTTGGACCCAAACAATTCGATGAGTCCAGATTTCCAATTACACTTCCGTTCACCTGCCCAGAAAGGTTTTCTTCTCTTTACAGAGAACCATAAAATGGCTCTTTTCCTCAAGATCAGTCACTGAGAGCCAGTAACTTTTCAGTAGTGATGTGGGAATGTCTCAGCTTTGAAGCTGCTCCCTAGTAAGGGGTGTCTGTTTTGCAGAGACCTTGTAAGATCAGTCCCAGTAGGACATGGTTGAGAGTAGTAGAGTAGGATTTTATCTGTGCCAGCCCCTTGAGGATTAGAGGAATAGTACTGATACCACCAAGTGAAGGGAATGGGTGTTTTGCTGTGGAATAGTGGCAGACGTAAGCATTGTTAAGAAATTGCAAAATTAAAATGGCTTGCATCAAGGTGCAGACACTTTCACCTCCTGATTTGCAAATCTGGCACTTGAAAACAGAAGGTATGTTTTCTACCTATGTTTTTACTTTGCATACAAGGCATAGAATCATAGAAACCATAGAATCCTTTAGGTAGGAAAAGCCCTTTAAGACGATTGAGTTGAACCATTAACCTAAAAATGTCAAGTCCACCACTGAACAACATCAGTGTGAGCGGAATCCTATGATTCAAGACAAAGATAAACTATTGCAGATGGAAAAATGAGGTAAAAATAACTTAAAAATATTCCCCAGCTCAAATTTTGGTACTATATGGTCACAGATAACATGCTATAAAAACAGTCTTCCAGTATTACATGAGTAAAACAGGATAAAAACAGTGTACTGAAATATGGGAATGGTCTGTGCTAAAGAGAGGTTCCATGTGAGGATCTGTGAATAAAATGAAAGATTATCACTTCTTTTTCTAATACAGAATCATCAAAATATCATAGAGTGATAGAATCACAGAATCACAGGATGGTTTGGATTGAAAGAGGCTCTAAACACCACCTCATTCCAATTCTCCCTGCCACTGGTAGGGACACTTTCCACTATCCCAGGTTTCTCCAAGCCCTGTCTAACCAGGCCTTGAGCACTGCCAGGGATGGAACACTTTCACTAGAATGAAGGCTCCATTTTGGAGATTTAGCTTATGACACTCTATTTTTGCTTAGAATCTGTTTTGCTTCCCTCACAACCCTGCAGCTACAACCACTGCAGGCTGCTAATTATCCCAGAAAATCCTAATTGCAACCAACTTCTGTCAAGAAGAAAACTGGTGCTAAATTTGTACTGGATGAGACCATTTAATTCATATACAGAAAAAAAAAGTACCCATTATATCTGCTTGTTCATGTGAATCAGTATTTAGGAACTTCCATCCTGCAAATTATTTAATGAAATTATTCTGATTTCACACCAAAAAATGCACACAACAAACCCAGCACCCACAACCAAACAAGAACAACAAAAATGAAAACCAAACATAAAACCTGATTTCACACATCCCTTTCTCTCTCTCTTTTTTTTTTTTTTTTTGAGTGAAACACCCAAATCTGTTCCTCATAGGCTTTAAACAAGCCTGTTCACAACAATAGCTGGGTTTCTTCCAGGAGTGCATTAAGCAACATGACTGTACTGTCACACATTGTTTCTCTTTCATTCTCTTCCCTGAGGGAAAAGCATCACATGCAATGGAGAGACTCATTTTGCTCCAGTGTTCAGTACTAATTGGCTTTTCCTAAATAGTGGAGGCATCATGCCCAGGAATATCATGTTCAGCAGCTGAGAAATGCCATGGACTACCTGAGGCCAGATCATTTTTTGTCAGGAGGGGACATAGTCTCCAGGCTATCAGTTTTTCACCTTAATCTCATGATGAAAGTTTACATTATTGTAGTCAAAACCAAGCACAATATTTTGATTACTTTTAAATTGTTCTTTTCCTTTGTGGAATTATTGTGTGTACTCAAAGCCAGATCTGAAGTCCTTTCAGAAATGCAATTCCCATGCAAGTGAATTTGTTACACATCACTTCAGTTCTATTATACTTGGCAGATGATCTTTTGCTCACTTTTAACTGTAAATTCCTCAGGAATTTTATAGACAGTAGTTGAAATGGAAATTCAGGCGCTCTGAAATGAAGCTGGTAGGCAAATGCAAAGAGCTGGAATGATGTATCATTATAAACAGACCATTTCAGCAACAATTTGTGAGAAGAAAAGCACAAAACTGAGTTGTCAACACAGTGCTTCTTTTGAAAAACAGCCAATATCTTCCAAAAAACCATGATAATCCAATACTGTACTTTGTTCTTTCTCTGCAATCTGCTTTTTTTAATCATCTGAGTTGGTTCCAGTGATATTGTTCCCAGATGACTTACAGATATTTTACCTGTTAAATTGATGACATGTGATTGTCTCTTTCTTTCTTCCATCCCTTGGACTTTCGTATCATGTCATGATAAAGTTTCTGAATTTTTGACTCTGATCTTGATTTGAAAAACAGAGATGGCCATTATTTTTTACCTCCTATTCTGATCCAAACCCAACCTTGCTTATCAATCTGCTCTTTCCACCCAGGAATGGATTAATTTTCCACCTCTGTAAAGTGATAGACCTTGCAGCCTTAATAGCTTGAAATGGCAGCATGAGAACTAAGTATCCTATGTAAACAAAACGGGCTCAAGGTCTCTCAGAAAAACAAGCAAATATAGTTTTGTGTCTAGTTTGAGGATCTAGAGCAGACTCTCCATGCTGAAGGAAAAGAGGCAAAAAAACATGCAGAGGAATCAGGATTTGAAGCCAGGTAAAAAGGTTGCAATATCTTCAGCAGCAAGCCTGATTCTCCACAGCTCCCTTATATACAGAGTAGAAAATTACTCAGTGGTCCATTTTCTGCCCTGTGGTCTGTTCCTCTGGGGTTTGAGCTAATCCAGGGGTGCCAGAAGTATTGAAGGACCATTTAGCACAGCAAGAACACATCTGTCTAAAGGGATAAGAATCACTGCTGAGCTTTGTAGAAAAAAAAGACATCCTTCAGCTGTATGACAAGAAAAGTTTCATTGGCAAGTTGGTAAGGGAAAAAACAATTTATATATCAATCTCCAGATTTAAAAATAACTGCAAAATAACTGCTCTTTTTTGCCATGATTAGTATGGTTTTCCTTTTCTGTAAATTTTTCATTGCATTGATTTATTTTTTTTCATTAACAACAAGAACAACAAAAATGCCATGAAAATCTTTAAAATGTTTTAGAAAATCTTTTAGAATGTTGAAAGAAACATGCAGAATTTATAATACAGGAAGTCTGTCTGTTCATACCCTTGAATCTTACCCATTACAAAGACCTTTAGGATGTACTAATTACTACACACTGACCAAAACAGACAGGCAAAAGGTATTAGAGAACACCTGTGTGCGACAGGAGTGGCCTTTTCCCTTTTACCCACTTGTAAAATCCTTTCCCCTCCTTTACAGGATATGAACACCTTGTGCTCAAAGGAGCCTTGGGAAATGTGCCCAGAAGCAAAATGTGTCCAGAAGTAAGCAGGCTGTTGGAAATGGTGCTCACTCATCTGGAAGAGGAGCTGAGGACCCTCTGCAAATCCCTTTCTGTTGTAGTGTGTTTTTATATTTTGTAATATTTTGAAGTAGTTTTGTTTTGTATTCTTATATTTTTCCCAAATGGTTTATCCCAGACTGTACTCCCCTCCCTTTACCCGTGTTATCCCTCTCCTGGAATGAGATCATCCCTAAACCCCCACCCTGGCTCTCTGTCAATCACTCAGCATCCCATCCCCCCCATCCAGAAGTTTCGGTCCAAGTTGTCGAGTGATTTGCCAGAGGCCAGGGGTCAGCCCCCCAGGCCTAGCCCCATACGCTGTCCTATATGTCTATCCCCCAGTACCCATACCTCAGAGATACCTATTGGTTGGTAAAATGTTATCTACTTTTGGTTTCCACCTCCCTTTAAATGTAACCTTGGCACATCTCCCGGGGCTCTCGGCAGGAGGCCCCCTGAGGTGCAGGAGCTCCTTCGGGACTCTTAATAAAACCTTGGATTAACCCCTGCTGAGAGTCGGCCCCTTCTCTTCTACCGATGTCTCTGGTGTCTCTGCTGCAGCGAAGGCAACCAGCCTAAGTGCCCTCAGTACCCTCGGGGCACAGACAGTGTTTCCCTGCTGTGGGCCGTGTCGGGGCTGCCCTCCCCGGTGTCTGCCGACTCGGGACTGGCCCAGGGTTCCTGAGAGGCTCGCAGAGAGACCAAGACACCTTTCTGTCTGCCTGTATTGCAATCTAACTTCTTGTGCTTGAATTCCATGCAAAAGCATAATTCATACTCTTCTAGTTAGTCACCAGACTAAACAGAGAGTTCCCCATCTGACTTAGTCACTCCACACTCCCCCTTCTCAGTGTGGTCAGTGGAGACTAGATGTGATTCATTCCATTCTATAGTAAAAGATAAAAATAGGCTAAATGAGTCACTCCCAGAATTTCCTATTTCTCTACACAGACTAAAACTAGGGTCTTGGGAGACTAACTCTGATTGAGACAACTTCTTTGTAGATTCTTAAAAATGGATGAGGTTGGTCTCGTTGAGATGTCTGTCATTACACTCAAAGTAGGTTCAAATTTAATCATCTTTTTGTCCACCCAGTGAAAACTTTTCCCAGTATGTTCCACTCCAGCATCCTGTAGTCTGCACACAGACACCTGAAATGCTGGCTCAAAGGAAAGGGGAAATAAAACAGGGATTTCTGCTTCTGCCTCCAGAAATTCTGATGTCCTGGCTTTTGTGCAGGCTTATGGCAGCACCTAGTCATGTGCAGGGATTTGGCCCTACTGCCTTGTACACAGAAAAAGGAAACCACAGAACCACAGAATAGTTTTGGTTGGAAGGGATCATAAAGACCATCCAGTCCAACTCCAACTGCCATGGGCAGAGACACCTTCCACTATCCCAGGTTGCTCCAAGCCTGGCCTTGGACACTTCCAGGGATGGCAGAGCCATGGCTACTCTCAGGAAATAATTTCCCCCTAACATCAAAACTAGCCCTGCCCTCTGGCAGTGGGAAGCCATTCCCCTTGTCCTGTCCCTGCAGGCCCTCTCCAGCTCTCTTGGAGCCCTTTTAGGCCCCAAAGCCTTCTTTGCTCCAGGCTGAGCATCCCCAGCTCTCTCAACTCATCTCCAGAGCAGAGCTGCTACAGCCCCCTTGATCTGCCCTCCAAAGAAATAAGCATGGAATTCCAGAAAAGTGCTAGAGAGCCTGGAAGTCCAACAGTTGCAGAATAGAAGTTATACTAGGAATGCTTTTCATTTCCACATCTACTGATGGTCACAAATCAAAACAAAGTGGCTTAGATTCAGGGCATGTAAATTAGAAAAGCTAGAAAATTAAATATTTTCACGACATGTTTTTTATTAAGCAGAGTTATATTAGGGATCAGATGATAGAAGATCTTTGCCTTGAAGCAGTGTTTCTCTGCCATTTTATTCACATCCCTCCAATATTCTCCCTTCTTAGCACACTTCATTCCTCACATCTACAAATCAAAATATTTGGGCAAAAAATTGTCATGGGATAAAATACGATAGCATTCCACTAGACTTTTCTAAACTTTAAATCTCTGTTTCAGTATTAATACTTTTTTGTTAAATTTATAAAAATTGTACTCCTTACATATCCCATGAAATATTTAAATTGCTATTTAAAAAAATCACTAGATTTTAAGTTTTATAAAACTTTTTCTAAGTTATCAGTTTATTAAAGTACTTTGTTTCTTCTGTAACTGCTTCTCTGAAGTGTCTCATCTGTTATTGGAGGAACAGCAAATTTTCCCCATTTCAGAGCGATAAAAAAAACCTGATGCCCAAAAAATTTCAAAGAAATGCTTAAATAGTGGAAGAGTTGCAAAAATGATAAAGTATTTCATTATTTTTATGGCTCCATTTGACAGGTAGATTTTGCAGAGCTTGGGCAGCATCCTATATCATGAAACGATAATTTAATACCTCACAGAGAAGGGGAATCAGGCTGGTTAATAAAACCCACTTCACTTTCCAAAAAGTTTCTCACAATGAAAATGTTAAAGGAAACCAGGTTAGTAAATTAGCTAGTAGAGCCCTAACACTAATTGAAAGAGACTTGAAAGAGCAGAAAATCACATTTTGTTAATGGTACTGTAGTATTTACCTGTAGGAAAGATGAAGGCTGCCTGAAGAATTACTGGAGGTGAAAGAATCAGTAGTAGAATGGGAGAAAAAAAAAGTTTGTTTCAAACAAACATAAAGTGATTTATGTGGGGAAAGTAAACCACTATAGCCTAATCTTTATTTTAGAAGAAATGTACTCTGTGATAATTATTACAGCTCAGAGATGAAATTGGAGTTTATAATAGACAGTCCATGAAACTACCAATGTAATGTTCAGCAGCATTGAAAAAAATTGTTAAGAAGAAGAAAAGAAGGAGAAAAAGAGCAAAAAACACTATTTGGAAAATTGTTATTTATATCACTGTGTATGATACATCCTGAGTAGGTGGGATTCTCAGTAGACAGGTAGCTGAAATAATCCAGGTCACAAATTAGTGAGGAACAAGATATGCAAGAGGGAAAGAAATTAGTTGCCTGTGGAAGGGTTCACTTTGGATTCACTTAAGATTCACTTTGGATTGCTTTTCCAGTAAAATCACTGAAAGCATCAGATGAAACTTCACATGCAGGCAGTCCAAGATGAAAAAAATGCGTGTGGTTACTCAAACAATCTCCATGCTGAGGTGCACTGAACAGTCCTGAGAGATGCTCCAGGTTCTGGAGTCTGCCTTGGTTCAAGGGCAGGATGGACAAGACAATCAATGAAGGCTGCTAACACCACCTATGACACTATCAACATTTCTGGAAGTTCCCAATGAACACATGGAAGAGTATTCAGCAAAATTATCACTTTATATTTTTACTGGGCATGATTTTCCCCTCATGCATTGCTTTTGATCTCCTCCAGAAGCAGAGGTGGAAGATAAACAGGACAAGAGGACATGGTCTCAAGTTGTGCCAGGTTTATATTTAATATACAGAGAATATTTATTCACTGAAAGGGCTGTCATAAATTGGAAAATGTTGCCCGGGGCAGTGATGGACTCAACATCCCTCAAAGCGTTCAAAGCTGTGCAGATGTGGTATTAGGGGTGTGGTATGATGGTGAACTTGGCAGTGCTGGGTTAATGGTTGCATTCAATGATGTTGCAGGACTTTTCCAACCTTAATGATCCTGAAATTATATGACTATATGGATCTTTGGCCAAAATCAGTGAAGCCATTTCATGTTCTTTTTGTAAGCCCTCACCATCTGCTCCTGTACCTCTCAAAGGCTAAAGAGTGGAAATGGGTCTTGCAGAGGACACTGTGGCAGCCCAGGATGTAATTAGTGAAAAATTTTCTTTAGCAGCAAATCCAGATGGCACTGGCACAAGTGAGAGGGAAGCAACCTGTGACATGGGGACTAGCATCATCACCGGGGGTCAAAGGAAGCAATATATATATTTGTACAACCCACATCTTCAACAGCACAGTCTGAACTGACCTGACAGGCTATTTACTTTTTTCTCATTATTGCAAATCAAAGCATTTCAACAAAAAATAATGCTCACCTAGGGGAAAAAAATGCAGATTTTGTTGAAATTTCAGTTCTGGTAAAAGTATGTCCTTACCTTCTCTCCTTTAAAATAAACAAAAATTTTCAGGTGGAAGTTCCCAATAAGTACTCACCTGCAAGTGTGAGGGAGTTTAAGTTAATACAGAGAAAAAATCCCTGCTTTGGGCTCCTTATGGCAACCCAAGGTATGAGAACAAGGCTGGCAGTTCCAGTTAGCTCTTGGGTGCTGGGCTGCAAAAGCACTGGAGGAAGAGCTGTGACTCCCTACATCTCTTTCATATGAAAACAACAAAATTTCAGAGGGAATGTGGAAGGTGTGGGAATCACTGCATCATTTAGATTAGAAAAGACCTCTAATGTCATTGAATCCACCCGTTAAATGATTGCCACCACACAAGAGCACTCAGGGCCACATACAGTCATTTGTTGAGTACTCTACCACCTCCCTGTGCAGTCCCTTCAGCTGGCAACAGCTTCAGAGAAGAAAATCGTTGTGATCTTGTGCCTGACCCTCCCCTATCCCAGGCCGAGGCCGTTCCCTCTCCTCCTGTCCCTGTTCCCTGGGAGCACAGCCCGATCCCCCCGGCTGTGCCCTCCCGTCAGGGGCTGTCCCCTCCTGTCAGGAGCTGTGCAGAGCCACAAGGGCTCCCCTGAGCCTCCTTTGCTCCAGGCTCAGCCCCTGCCCAGCTCCCTCAGCCTCTCCTGGGGCTCCAGCCCCTTCCCAGCTCCGTTCCCTGCCCTGGACACGCTCCAGCCCCTCAGGGTCTCTCTTGTCCTGAGGGCCCAGAGCTGTCCCCAGCACTGGAGGTGCCTCAGCAGGGCCGGCACAGGGACAGGCCCTGCCCTGGGGCTGTGTCACAGCCTGGCTGGGACAGCCCAGGGGCCATTGGCCTCCTGCCCCCCTGGGCACCCTGGGCTCGTGTCCAGCCCCTGGCACCAGCACCCCCAGGGCCTTTCCCAAAGGGCCCTTTCCAGCCCCTCTGCCCAGCCTGGAGCTGCAGGGGTTGGTGAGACCCAAAGCAGGACCCAGCTCTTCTCCTTGGTGCCCCTCACACCATTGGCCTCAGCCCCTGGTTCCAGCCTGCCCAGACCCCTCTGCAGAGCCTTCCTGCCCCCAGCAGATCCACACTCCCACCCAGCCTGGTGTCCTCCATGAATTTACCATGGGTAGACTTGATCCCCTCATCCAGATCCCCAATAAAGATTTTAAACAGGGCTGACCCAGCACTGATCCCTGGGCACAGCACGGGGGGCAGCTCCCAGCTGGATGTGGCCCCATCCCCAGCAGCCTCTGGGCCAGGCCCTCAGCCAGTTCCCAGCCCAGAGAGGATGAACCTGCCCAGACCCTGAGCTGCAGCTTTTCCAGGAGATGCCGTGGGAGATGGAGTCAAAGGCTTTGCTGGAGTGCAGGCACAGCCACAGCCTGTGCCTCACCCAGCAGGCAGGTCACTGCCCATCAGAGACCAGGATGATCACGCAGGACCTGCTTTTTCTAAACCCATACTGGTTGAGTCTCTTCCTTTGTTTGTCCTGTGTGTGTTGTGTCATTCAAGTGATACAACTTGAGTGTATTGAATCACAGTCATGATGTTCCATAAAATATTTTTTTTGCCAAGGAACAATAGGATGTGATAATCACTCAAATAAAAAGAACCCATGGATCACACCAGTCCTTGTGCCAGCAATTGAACCATGCTGGTTTAAGTAATGTAGAGAATAAAAAGCATCTTTTTCAGGAGTAAACGCTTTGCAATTATGTTAGCCATATAATCTGTATTAAAATTCTCAAATTCCAGTTAATTTTGAATGCTTTTTCATGGCAAATGATTCCTCTCAGAAAAAATAGCTAGGAAATAGCAAAAAGCCCTTCAAACACTGATATGCAAATAAATTACAACTAATGCCAAGTAAGCTGTTTGGAGAACATTCCATCAGGCTACCTATATTTTCTGTCTTAAATTTGGATAAAACTTAATCAGAATTAATTCCAAAGTGTTTATGGAGGATTTACATTCAGAAAAAACTCAGTGTGCAAAAGGTTTTAGACAAGATCTGCAGCTAATAAAATGTGATATCAGTGTAATGAAAAATCCTGGAGATCTTCAGCTAATGAAAGGTGACATCAACGTAATAAAGAAAAGTAAGCAAAAGAGCATCTAGATGTTACTCAGCCCTTCGAAGTCACCTGTCTGGAATCATGAAAATTTCAGCATGAAAGAAAGAAGCCAGTGTGAACATACCCAAAAAGAAGACAAAAAAAAGTTTGGGCTTTCTCAACAGATGAGGCATTAAAACATATTTGCTACAGTCTGGATCTACTGTGGCCTTTTTTATGAAAAATTATTGCAGTATGGACATTTAAACAGAAGAGGTACTTTACATGAGGATTATGGAAAGAAAAAAAAAAAGAGCAAGTAAGGATCATTCCTGACACCTGAGTTCTGGAGTGTTGCAGAATGAGGACTGATATCCCCAAGGCAGTCTCTGGTGCTGTTTGCAGTTAAAGTGTTGTTTTGGAAGACATTTTCTTCTCCACCAACAGATCTAGACACAAAGGAAGAGTGAACTTTAAGTACCATTTTGTAAATTTTCTGTGCTATAAATCTGTTGCCTTTGGGAGGGTTGATGTTCACTAACAGATGGAAGGTCCATCCAGCAGCACCAGCAAGCAGAGAAGCAGACTAAAAGTACAGAGTTCAGGTCACTGTGGAATCAGAGGAAGTATAGAAAAATTTTTGTCTCTGAATGCAAAATGTTTATCATTTTTAGAAATGCAAAAGCTGGTTTTCATTGCTGATTTTAAATCAAACACAGAAAACGTTGTCTGTCGCTGTTTTAAATTGTTTTGAATAGTAAAGTACCCTGGGACCTTTGCTGCATGAAAGATAGTACCTCAAAGTGCTTTATTGTTGTAATTTCCATGGAAATTAACATTTACTTGCACGGTTATCACACTTTCTGTGTAATGTAGGGTATAACCATCTAAATCCCTTTGAAATACAGTTGCTGAGGTATCATCAATCTGACTCAAGATTTGTTCTATTTTTCTGCTTGAATTTGCTGAACACTTGCTTTTCCTCCTGGTGTTGAGCTATACAAGTTAATGCTGAAATGAACTTTAAAATTCAGCAGCCATTTGCTTTTGCTTGATTTTATTTCCCCATCTTTTCTATTCACTTTCTTGCCTATCCCTCCTTCTGTGTCCACTGCAGGCAGTTAAGAACCATACGCTGTTTGCAGCACCAGTGGAAAACCACCAAACGTAAATCCTTGGGGATTTTCACCCATGCTCCACACCCAGGCTGGCATTCATCTCAAGTTGCACAGGGGAGGCTTAGAATTGGTATTAGAGGGGGAAAAAAGAGCTGTCACAACCTGGAGCTGGTTTCCCAGGGAGGCTGCAGAGTCATCATCCCTAGAGGGATTTAAAAGACATGTGTCTGTATGAGAGACCACTCAGAGACATGGTTTAGTGGTGGGCTTGGGCAGCACTTAATCATTGGACTCAATCTTCTTGGAGGTTCTTCCCAGCCTAAATGATGTAATACTATTATCCAAGTTCAAGAATAAGTAAATTTATCACCTATCTTCAGACAAGGAGACTCCTATCAAATTTCTTCAGTCCTTCCTTCCCTGTGCTGCATCACAGGTATGTGCAACACACCCAGTGTGGACGTATCCAAACACTGAATGGTAAAATTGTAATAAGCACCTATGTAAAATTATGTTTTAGACTAGATGACTTTTAAAATGGTCACAGGACATTAGCTGATGAAGGTGCAGGAACTGTGAGAAGAAGGCAGATATTGGGTGTTCAACTCAACAAACATTTTGCAAGTGCATGTGAGGGATAGAAGCTGTCAAAGAGAGCACTAATTTCTGCTCAAGTGTGTCTTCACTGGGGACAAAGTGGGAGGTATTTCCAGAGGCAAAGAGGAGGTAAAGAAAGAAGCTGTTACATGTGTCTCTGGAGCTCCTTGGAACAGCAAACTGATGGTGTAAATTAGCTCAGTAACTATTATATCTAGAACCAGAGTCACTGCTGGTAAGTCTAAGTGTTGTATTTCACTATATTAGCTTTCTGTAACTGATTGAATTTCTGTAAATCTGTATTGTTGCTTGATGGAAGTGGATTCCTTTCTTTATTTGCCGTAACAAAACCAACCTCCAGTTCCAGTGGGAACACTTAGTTTTCTATGCCTATGATTACAGTCCAAACAACCTTGTCTTTACAGAAGTCAAGATGGCACAAGAGACTGATGGTATACGAGGAACACAAAACACAGCTGGAAGCTTCAAGGAAATTCATACAGCTGAGTTCCTGGTTATTAATTTTCTTCTGTTGTTTATATTGTCTTCAACTAGAGCTTTCCTTCTAAAATGCACTTTTTAAGAACATCCACACTTATTCACTTTACCTTCCCTCTAAAAAGTAAGAACTAACAATGATCCTTATGGAATGGCATGTTGTTTCAAAGTATTGCTGTAATTACATTTATAAAACACCAATAATCAACTTCACCAAGGACTAGAATTATTTTTTTTAATTAATTCAATTTACTACTACTTAGCTGTCAGTGAAGGTGATATACCTACTTTTAAGGGGCATTATTTGGAGGCAAATATTTTGACATTGAAGAAAAGTCATGGAAAAATAGGATGATATCCACATTGGACAAAATAACATTAAACAGCATTAGCAGGAGCCTCACAGATAGACCAGAGCTAGGAGTTAGCAACTCTAAAGTCTTTACATGGTCAATGACATGTGAAATCTTGGACAAGTTATGTCACCCTGGTGTACTTAAGTTTTCTTGCCTGCTAACTGGGTGCTAATAATAATACATAACAAGTCATGATGGAGAGCTGGTAGACATCCTCATTAGTGCCACAGAGAAATAATTTGACCAGAATCCTTTGTCTTAATGACTGTTTTTCTATATAATGAATTCCAAAATTCCCTGATGGGAGGTGTTATAAGTAGCCTTACCTAGAGCTGCTTTATCCATCTATCAAAGCATCAAAGGAAGAAGAGAAAATGGTAGTTAAATTTCTGCTTATTTTCTCTGGTGTTTTACTCTAAGTTAGTGCTAATGTCAATTAGGTATATTCATCAGCTTTGACATTTTGTACTTGACAAATTGATGGAGGTTTAGAAATGTAGTACAATTTTTCTTATCAAAACTTTTTTTTTAAAGACTTTTAATTACTATGAATCTTAATCAATATGGGGTTTACTTCTGATTAAAGTAGCCATTGAAATTTTGACAATGCTTGACACACTCCATCTGAATTTAATTAACTTTTTTTTCTTTCCTTCTTTCCTTTTTTTATTAGATGCTGTGGAGGAAAAGAGAATGGAGAAGCAAGACTATTCAGCTTTATACAGAGTAACAAAAGCAGGTCGTGGCATAACAAAGTTCTGACTTTATTAACTTAATGAGAATACCCAAGTTGATCAATACTTAGTATTGAAGTCACAGTTGTTTTGGTTTGGAGGGGCCTTACAAGTCATCAAATTTTGACTCTTTCCCACAGGCAGGACATCTTCCACTAGCCCAGGTTACTCCCAGCCTCATCCAACCTGGCCTGGGACACTTCCAGGGGTTGGGCAGCCAGCCGCAGCTTCACTGGGAAACCTGTGCAGGGCCTCACCACCCTCACAGCCAAGAAGTCCCTCCAATATATCCCATCTAACCCTGCCCTCTGACAGTGGGAAGCCATTCCCCCTTGTCCTCTAACTCCAGGCCCTTTCCCAGTGTTCCTCTCCAGCTTTCCTTAAGTTTCTTTAGGTACTAGAAGGGGCTCTAAGGTTTCCCATGAAGACTTGTCAACAATCTTCTCTTCTGAACAATCCCAATTCTCTCTCAATTTGATGATTATGGACATGGCAAGAGGAAATTTTTATGAAGTACAAACTGTTTGATTTCTACTGGATATTTGTAAATGGTGAACTTGCTATTTTCAATTACCATGTTATTTCAGAGAATAAAAATAATCTGTTCTGTATTAAACAAGAGCAATCAGAGAAATGCAGAATAATAACGTATATAACGATTCCTTAACATATTCTCCATCATACCCACTTAACTTTTAACTAAAAATTGCAGTTGTCAGAGAAAATATGGGTTTCATAATCAAGAACCAGGAAACTTGTAATCTTCACTCATATTTGTGTGTAGGATTGTAGAATCTTGACA
This sequence comes from Molothrus aeneus, assembly GCF_037042795.1. NCBI lineage: Eukaryota > Metazoa > Chordata > Aves > Passeriformes > Icteridae > Molothrus > Molothrus aeneus. The sequence goes on from NC_089680.1 coordinate 3,196,214, forward strand.
AAGTTGTGGCTGTATAGTATGGCAGCCCTCCAGGGTTTCATTGTACCAAGTTATCATCAGTGAGGGCTACACCCTAGAATGAATTTAAATAACCTCTTTTGCCCCCTTTCCTCACCAATCAGAGACTCTAGAAATGAAATGTTGTTTCAAATTTTGAGAAAGAGTCGTAATTACAAGTAGAACATATCTTACTGCTTCCAGCAGTCCATTTTTCCCAGGTTAATATAATAGAATTATTTATGTTTGAACCTTAGCAGGTTTCTATTCCAGTCTTCTGCTTGAAGTAGGACTGCCCTGAATTTAGACAAAGTTCCTGTCAGCTTTCACTAGTTCAGTGTCTTCCTGGGTGAAAGATTTCAATGCTTTCTTAGGCAACCTGTTCTAATGCCTGACTATTCTTGCCTTGAGAAATATTTCTTTATGTCAAATTGTAACTATTCTCATTCTAATTTACAACCATTTTCTTTTTTCCTCCTGTCACCAACCTCATTAAACACTCTCCACCTACTCAGAAACTCCTTGCAGATATGGAAAGGATGCCCTCTAAGCCGTTTCTGCTCATGGTCAGTTCCCCCAAATTCTCACAGGGAAAATGCTCTGGACCCAAATATTTTGTTGTCCCTTTTCAGACTCACTGCAGTTTATCAATGTATTTCTTGTCTCAAAGTGCTCTAAACTGGCTCATCACACATAAAAAAAAAAAAAAAAAAAGAGTCTTTATCACTTTCTAAGGCAACTTAAACTAGTCTTGGCTACCTTCCTATAGCTCAGCACTTTGTAGACTTTCATCAATATATGATGAAGGGAGGTATTTCTAACTTTAATTTACTTAATTTTGGTGTAACAGCTGTTCTCTGATTAAAATCAAGAAGTTTTATATTACTCAGGGATTAAGTCTAACACAGTTAAAATCTTTGTCAAGCTCACAATGTATCAACTTTAACAGCAAAAGCCCACTAAGGTATCTCTGGAGATATTAGCAAACCCTATGCGTATGTTATATGATTCCTTATTTTTATAAAATACATGAAAACAATTGCTTGTTAGATCTTGCCTTTATATGAAAGGTGAAACCTTGCTTCCTATCAACATCCATGGGAGATTTTCCATGAACTTCAGCAGGAGTCATAACTCCTCCAGAATGTACAAACAGTGTTTCTGTCTGAATATGAATTCAAGCATTAAGCTATTAATAATTAATGTAGAATTTGAATTGAAAAGCAGGCAAATGTTTTATAAAATGTGATGCCTGAATCACGTAGACACTGTATGAGAGACACAGCTCAGGGTGACTTAAACAACCATGAGCTACTTTAGGATCTTCTCAATTTCTGTAGGATGCTGTCAGTCCTGAATTCAGCCACCTCATCTTTATCCTTGGCTTTCACATTTTTTAACATCAATAGTAGCACTTCTCCTGCAGTAATGAATGAGAATGTATATGATTAACACTTTGATAGCTGCTTCTGATTTTTACTTTTATTTCTCTTCCTAATTGCTGAGCACTATTAAAAATGCTGGGGACAAAAGCATGGGATTAAACCTTTATAAATGAAAATCAGACAGAAAACTTCATGGAGACCCAGAAATTTTGCAATATCATATTAAAATGAAACAAGGCTGCAAAACAGTGAGTAGATAGAAATAAAAAGCTGAAGTTTTACTGGAAGAAGCAAACCCAGCTATTTCCAATTCTCACATCCATTGATCTATCCATTCATCAGGAGGTGTGAAGGCTTTCCTTCAACATTATTGTGTTGAATTTCCAAGAATCAACTACAAATACAATAGTAGTAGTAGTAGTAATAATAAAAATTACAATAATTACAATAATTACAATAATAATAGTAACCAGTAGAAGCACCAGTACTGATTCTTGGAAGATAAAGCAGAAAACTGATTTTCTCTGGCTGTTCACTGCTGTTTTTACAGGACTCCCCAGCTTTGTGTCCCAGGCTCTATTTTGTCCTATTCATGTCTCTGCACTGAATTTAGAACCCCTGCATCTCAGGCAGGTGCCTATTAATTTGATTTTACTCTTGCTCTTTCCTCTTTTTTGATTTCTTTCTGGATCTTTCCTCAAGGCAGTGAGTCACAGATGTTCACCCATGAAGAGGTCTTGACTGTTCTTGAAATCTGTATGTCTGGGTGAAAACAAAACATTCTTAGTGCAGTGTTGTCAGCAGAAGGCCAGTGCCTGAAAGTGTGAATTTTTCTTGAAACAATTCAGTAAGAATAAAGAACAATAAAAGGTTTCTGAATAACTTAAGGCTCCCTAAGGGGACTGATGTGAACCTCTCAGCTCAGTTCCAAAAAAACAGAGGCCATGGAGATGCTGAGTTGTCTCTGCCATAGAGGGCATGACAAAACCTTTGGCTCTGGAAAGTTCCCTGGTGCTGTAGGAATCCCCCTGCTCTCTCAGGAAGAGAACTGTTCATCTTCACATGGCACTACAGCTGGACTACAATACTGCTGGAATACAGTTCAAAGGCAAATCTCAGCCTCAAGCTTACACAGAGCCACATTCCCAAATCCACCTGTACTTTTTTCCTGTAACCAAAAGAAGTGTATCTTGCTAGCCAGACGCACCTTTAACAGCAGCTGAACAACAGAAGAAGGAAGATGCATCTCATTTGACAGCCTAGTTCATGTATCCCAGCTGTTCCCAGAAGCACCATAAAATGTCTTACCTTTTGGGTGCCAAATATTCCCTTCCATTAGAGGCACATAACACAAGAAGTTGTGAGTAGTAACTGCTATACACTTTTTGCAAGCATGATGAAGTAGAGACATCAGGATAATGGGTAATAATGAAAAGGAAAACCAGCAAGTAAGTCTCTGTAGTCATATAGACCAAACTGACTGTGTGACATTTCAATTTTGAATAAATGTCATAAACCGTAGAAAATACAGGTTTAATGAATATGCCTACATAAAAGCATAAACAAGATAAACCTTTTCACTGCAATGTTTATATTTACAGCACATAAATTACAAATTAAATTTACTCTGGGATGTGCTTCTGATATGAATGACTTTTCTGCAGAGAAATATTATCCGTAATCATCAGATCACTGAGAGCAGGAAGGATCCATTAGTGATGTTGGGGATGATGAACTGAAGTAGTGTTTAGTGGGTTTTAATTACGCTAAAAGATTAAAGTGCTCAGGAAAGGGTGTAAGTCATACCAAAGGGAAGGAAAATGAACTGACTTTATTTAAGTAAGTAGACATGTTTATTTCAAACAATTTTAAGCTGATTGCTTATTACATTAATATGTTTTAGGAAGCTGATCTATTCCAGTACTTTGCAGTTACATTGTTTAATATCGGCAGTCAAAACCTTGAAAAACTATGAGTCTTGGCTATAAAGTTTTTAAATTACGAGATTAAAAAATATGTACAAGAATTTTTCATATTTTAGCTACAGAAATATACAAAATCCTCACTGCAATCAGAATATTATAGTTAGATTTTTTTTCAAATGCATGTTCCCTCAAAGGCTCATGAGATCAGCCTTTAAAAATTGTGTAAGGGGTGAAATGCTGCCTTCACTGAGGTAAAGAGAAAATGTACTCTTTGATTTCAAGCAGATTTCAATTTAAAAAATCATAATAAAATTTTAGCATGTGGGTTCTCTTCTGCCTGTAAATTAACAGCATCTCTCTGGTAACTTATTGCAGCCGGGAGTTTGATATGAAGCTGCTTAGAGCAGAGTGAATTCGCAAAGACTCTGGGCCAGGGTCTTTCATCACCCTGTACCCTTTTAAACCTCCAGTAATTACATTAATGTGATTTTACAAGTGCCAAACAGAGCAGACTCGTGTTCCTTGTCAGGTCACCTTGAATCAATGTATTCCTCCAGCCTTCTGACAGAGACACAATTGTTGCACAGCCCCAACACAGTCCCTAGGCCATGCCAGTCTCAAGACAACATCTAGCCAATGCTAAGAGGGAAAAGGGAAGTGATAAATATCCTGTGGCTACCTCAGAATATTTTCTTCCTGCCCAAGGACCCCTAGATCTTCATTGATAGCAGTGATGACAATTATTGTTAATGGCAATTCACTTAATGACAATTCACATAACCTTTGTGCACACCAAAACTTTGAATTTACTCACTGAAACATTCAAAACCAAAACACCTTTTCATTTTTTTATGATTTCATGAGGTTTTCTATGGATAGGAATGTGCTATTACTTCTTGATACCAGCTCTGTTCCTGGAGAACAAACATGTCATTGTTACTTTCCACATTAGCTGATGCTCTAACCATGAGTTTTTTCCTTCCAAGGTGTCTCATGGTACTTATATGCAGCAAATAATTTTTTGCTCCTGTTCATTTCATGCTTTAACCTCTGTTAAACCAAGTTGCAACCTATTCACAGCCCTGCACCACAACTCTAATCAATTTTCTTCCAGTTTTTATGGCCTGAACTCCCTCAGAAATGTAAATTACTAAGCAACTCTGGGCATGAAACTTGACTTAGACAAAACCAGTCCTTTGGCTTGCAGAAAAGTAATTGAGTGGTCGTCCCACTCTATTATTTTTTATCCATATACCTGGATAATAGACAGAATTATAGCTTGGACTTGTTAAGTTAGCAGCTTCTAGCATTATATTTTGTTTTTGTTACTCTCTCATTTCTAAAACATCCCTTCAAAGGTTTCAGTGAAAGGCTGCAGGATGCTTCTAATACATCAAAAGGTGTTTTAATGAAGGCTGTGTGAGCACAGATTTTTGCTTGTCCATTCATGCTAATGTATGCCTAGACAATATATAGTAATATAAAGAATAAAAATATGGTGTCTGAAGTACCTGCAAAATGGAGTATCCACCCCTGGGCTGCAGAGTTATCATGACTCTAACAAGACAATTTTCTAATTGGACATTAAGCATCATTTTCCAGTCGTCAACTAATTGAATCTCATTTAAGGCTTTTCAATTGGGAAAAAAACCCATATGTTTTCCCCAGAAAAAGATCATCCTGCCTTCCTCCTATCTTTCAGCTTAACACCTCAGTGGGCTTTGTGGTCTGCAATATTGAATTTCTGATTACAGAGGAGATGTTTACAACACAGATGATAGTTATAAGTAGTGCATCTCAGAGCAAATTTAATTTGTTTCCACTGTGCTGTTAAAAAAAAAATGGAAAAAGAAATATAAACCCCATCTTGTTTATAGTTGTATAAATTTGTATTCATTAAATTCACATGCTTGGCATTTCATGTAATTTTCTCCATAAAAAATAAAAATGTTGTTTTTGTTTAAGCCTATTTCATGGCAGGGATTTACCTCCCGTTGTTGCTCTTCATTACCAACAGTTACCCAGGACAGCTCCTAACACTCAGAGCTGGGGTCTGCTCAAATCCCTGCTGAATGTAAGAAAAAGGTTTTTAGCTGGAATAATACCAGCATGGTAACAGGGCGAGGGGACCTATCTTGTTTAATTGAACTGACGTACATAGTTTAATATTAAGACCTAGTCTAATCCTGCTAATGGAAAAATTTAATATTCTGATAGAATCACTTGATGAAATAGAATATTATATCCTGTGTTAAGAAAGAGAGAAAAGAAACTTTAATTTGCACAAGCTTGATAGTTCAGTATGTATTTTTTATTAGCAATCATTTGATTCTAATCCTTAGCCCAATGCCAATGTTTTCTTTTATATGGTGGTTTCAGATAAAGCATAAAAAAATCTTGTCTTAAAACAAAGTCGTATTTCACTTTGATATGGTAAATTAAATGGAGTGTTGTCTGCAACTTGATGGCTTTGCTAGTCAAGATGGTGCTGCAGCCTCTTATGTTCATTGTGCTGTGGGGTTCAAACACAGAATCACAGAATCACAGAATCTCACAGAATCACAGAATCACAGAATGGTTTGGGTTGGAAGGGATCTTAAAGACCATCCTGTTCCAAGCCCCTGTCCTGGGCAGGGACACCTTCCACTACCCAAGGTCACTCCAAGTCCCATCCAGCCTGGCTGTGGACACTTCCAGGGATGAGGCAGACACAACAGCTCTGGGCAGCCTGCGCCAGGGCTTCAACATCCTTGCATACCTGCCATATCACAGCATAGTGGGTTAAATGTTGTAGGATCCTAAACTACCTTTATGGTAGCTTAATTCTTCTAGGGACATTATTCAGACCTGCTTCTGACTACCCTAAAGGATCTGGTGATTCCTCAATGTATGAAAGCACAAAGAAATAATTGCTATCCTCTGTTTGGTCTTGGGATGGCATCTAGCATTGGTCAGCAGGTGGTGAACAATTTTATTGTGTATCACTTGTTTGTTTTTTCCCTTTTGTAGTCGTTATTCCTATTTACTATTATTATTAAATTTTGCTTTATTTTCAGTTATTTAACTGGTTCTTAACTTGTAACTTTTTCTTTTGATTCTCCTTCCCATTCACTGGAGTGTAGGGGAAAGAGGAGCTGAGTGAGTTGCCTGCTGAGTTTACACCATGACACCACCTCAGCGTCCTTTGATCCTGGTGGCTAGTGCTTCCACGATTCCTTTATCCTTCTCTATTTCAGCATAGGGACAAGTTGGTAGGATCCCACACAATATTGCAGACAGAGAAATAGAGGCTCATATTCAAACTTGGGGAAATCTGTAATGTACATGAATGTCATAAGTGTCAGCTAAAAAGCAGAAGTGAATGTTTTCAGTGTTTTAAGAGATGGAAAAAGTCAAAGCAGTTCAGTGTAAGAACTGTTGGCAGTGCTGGTAGTTTCTCGTTGGTGGGAGTCACACAGGTGAGTGCAGGATGCAGTTCCAACACGGTTTTCTGTTCATGGTTTCTTTTATGCTGGGGCATGCACTGTTTGTGATCATCCCAAAATAAGATTTTACTTATGTTTAAAGTTTTTTGTGGGAATGGACCCTCCATCACCAGGCAAAAATTGCCCATGAGCTCAGCCATAATGTGTTGGGATAGAAGTTTCAACCATCTGTTCCTCACCTAACATGACTTCATTACTCTCTCATGTGGATCTTGAGAAAGGAGTTTTATTACATTTCTTCCCATTAATGCTGCTGTAACTTTAGTGAATACCATTGGAACTAAGGATTGCTGGACAGAAGTAATTATCATCTGTCAGCAGAACATGATTAAAAAAGGAAAGAAAAAAGGATACAATGATCATGTCAGTGTTTTTCACATATGTCCACAGGTTCTGATCATTTTGTGTTAAAAAACCTTAACTGCATATTGAGTCTCAAAGGAAATTCTTAAGTGCTTTCTTTTCCATACAAAGATTCCATTATCACATCTTATTTTTACAGCTGAATGAATATTTCCTGTGAAAATGCCATTAAATTTAGTTTTCAATGGCCCAGTATCCCATCTCACTCCTATCCTGATATATCTTGATCAAGTCTTTCATGTATACAGCTATGTTGAGAATTCTAGCATACATATTCATAGACCAGTTATTACAGATACAGTAATTGCTGCTTTACATGCTCCACAAGGTTTTATAAAATATTAATTAGCTATTATTCCTATTGCAGGTGGAAACACTAGAAAGATGGCTCCCTCCTGCAATATAATAAACTCATTTTCAAGTTACTTTATTGCACTGTGAAGCAGAGATATGTGCACTGAAACCTAGCACAGTCTCAAGCTACACAATGTTATTCCGAATTTCTATTGCCTCAAAGTTAAGATTTTGACAACTTTAAAGTTGCAAAAGTTCTAATAACAGTGAGATTTTACTCTTAAGTGCATCTAGACTGTGAGATGGATGCATGAGAACAGATTCCTCAGGCTGTATACAGATTTTCCGGAGGCCATAGTCATGCACATGTATTTTTTTCTGACGGTAAAAAAATAATTGTGCATGTTTTCCTGATATGTAACTAAGATGTGTTCAGGGCTCATCCCTTTTGTATTGTGTTCACTTAAAAAACCTACATGGATTAAAAAAAGCCAGGGAATCCCCATGCTAAAGGACTTCATCAACATGAATTGCACAGAGCACAGTGGCTTATAAAATGTGGAAATAGAAGACAAAGCTCATTCTGAAAGAACCCGGAAAATGAACTGGTAGAAAATGAAAGAAGTGTTTGCATACTTATTTGCTGGTCAATACTTAAAAGAAGTGTTGGGAGGTTGAAGACTTTTGGAGGGAACACTGGCATTGTCGAGTAATTAGGGTTTTGATGGGAAGTAATTTAATCTGTGAAAAAAAAAAAAGAAAAAAGTGTTGACCTAACTCTTTTCAGCTGCACATAGACATCCAGGGCCTTACATTGGACAGCATTTATTCCAGAGTAAAGATCCCCTAAAATGTGTGCAGCAAGAGTTTCTGGTCTCCAGGACTGTGACACCCTTCTTTCAGTCTGCACTACTTCTGAATGCATGAAAGCCTTGTGGCGCTGTCCTGGTGGAGATTCTTGGTTTCACATTTTTAATTCTTTCTGGGACGATAAGAAAGGAGAACAACAATCTGATGATCTGTCTGAGGTGTCATGCCCTATGGGCTGGATTCATGTGCAGCATCAGCTCCAGAAGTGTCTCTGAAGGCAACTGTAGAGATCTCATAAAAAGAGATTACACATTTCAGAATTATCAAGCAGTTTAAATATTAAAATGGATGTTGCTATCTGAAATAATAACCCCATTGAACAGGAAACTCTTGCAATGCACTTCAGAGAGGTGTGGATATTTCTAACTACCTTATCTGGCTCTGGAGTTACCAGTTAAAGGAGTGTCTAAACACAGACACAGGGCCTAGTAAAGAAAGGGGACATTGTTTATTCTCCTCAGGGTACAAGGTGGAGGTTTTCACAAATGAAGCACACTGATTGCCAAAACTTTACATGTGCATGCATTTCAGCAAACAAAGAAATCAGAGTTCAGGGGCTACAAGTCACCTGGTTCTCTTATTAATTAATATTCTACTTTTTATTGGTTAATGATTCTCTCTTCTCATGCTGATTACTCTGCATGCTCAATCTTCCTCTTTTGAGCTGGGGGTTTCTTGGGTCAGAGGTGTTGATCTCCCACTTGCAGGCCCGAGATGCTGTGAACTGGCTCTGATCCCTTGCATCGCACGGGGCAGGGGACCTGTGGTGCCAGCCAGGTGACAAAGGACACAGCAGGAGCTGACACTCAGCAGGAAAACCCCAGACTGCTCAGTAAAACCCAGGTGGTCCTTTGTTCAGGACCCTTCCTTTGAAGCTCTGAGGTCTGTTTCACTGAAAGGCAAGACCCTGTTTCACATTCTCATTCTTTGTAACGCACCGGGGGAATTTTTAACTATTTCTTGCCTTTGTGATGTCGGCATTGCTGGAAACAACACAATCACGGAAAAAATATCAGTTATGTGGAAAATGCAGATATAAATCCTCTCTTCTCCTGCAGTCACAATTACATGAACTGCAGTACACAATGACAGTGCAGACTTTAGGAAGTGCAAAATTAAACATTTCAACATTAGAAACACGAGTCTCAACACCAATAAAACAATATGAAAAATAACCTTTTATTATTAATGTATATTTTATGAATTCTCTGGGAAGAACTTGAATAAAGCAGAAAAAACCAGAGAAAATCCTGGCTATAATCCAAATTCATAGAAGAAAGTAAATATGTCATTAAACAGGCTATAGGTATGAAAACAAATTCCGTTTTCTCATTTTTATTTGTAGGTCTGATATCCAAAATTAAATAAATGCTTAATTGTGCAAAACTTCTGAAAGTAATCTCACAAGTTACATACAAGTAATCTCTTGAGTTATGATTGATCTGCTGGTCAATAATGTTTATGAAAAATAAAAAGCTAAAGAAGTAGCTGGAAAATTGTAGATAAATTTGAGATTTATTAAATGTTTCTGTGCATTCAAGGTTTCCAGAATCTAGAAAAACATCATAATGGAATTACTGAAGCAGCTATTGCTGTCTTCAGTCTTTGCATCCTTGATCTTTGGTGTAGTCCTTGGTACAAATTACTGTAATCCAGCTGACTTTGTCACAGCAGCAGAAATCTTAATCTGTCAATTACTATATACAAGGTATAAATATAATTAGCTGGAAAAGTTATGACCTTCCTTCAGGGAGGAGTTTCTACAATTTCTTTGTTAATGTGGAAGCAGATTTCAAGATTAGCAAACAGGGAAATGTGGATCTTAACTTTTTTCTCTATCACATGGAGGACTTTAGGAAGACGTTTTTACTTATATGAAGTTAATTTGCCTGGATTTCATTTGGAAGTTTTGGGCCTATTCATTCTTCTACTAATACAGGAAATTTCCTTTAGAAGTTTGAGGGATATTCAATTTTCTGTCAATTCAGTTGGTAGATTGTGCCTGACATAGAAGCTGCCTCAACAAAAAGAAGATTTTGTGGGGTCTTTTTACAGTTCAGATTTTCCATTACTGTGATCTACCTAATCAGCTGTATTGATCTACTGCTTTGTTAGAATAGCTAGTAGTGCATTAGGGGCTCCAACATGGTTCTAAAGTGTATTCAAATTTAAGGCAATTTACATCACCCATCTACTCCTAATGGTAAAGGAATAATTCAACAAAATGCTACAAAGGCTTGAAGATGTAGCATTAAAAAAGGTTTTTCTGAAAATATATTCTCGGAACATCATGTAAATCTTGGACAACATGAAAAATCCTTTCCAAATTTGTGCCAAATGAACCTGTCAAATTACATGCTACCTATTTGAAAGTTAAATGAGACACTTTTCTCACAGGGAATATGTTCCTTGATTATCCCTATGAACACAGCTCACTTCTGTTGGCACGAAGTCTTTTAATAGGTTTTCTCACTGTCATCAAGCAGCAGAATTTGAAGTGTATAAGAGTTAAAAAACTGTATATATTATGAACCAAAGACATGCACAAAATAGAGGAAGAAACCCTGAATAATGTGATGAAGCAATTCAAGGAGAACTCAGAAATTTGCCTAGCATATATTTCCTTCATAATCACATTGCTCATCCATTTCTTCCTTCCCTGAGCTCTTTAAATTACATCATTGCTCATTCAGTCATAAAGAATAAAATTGTGGGGGGTAAAGGCCAAGCAACCTTGGGACACATTTTATAAAGACTTTTAATAAAGTTTTATGCAAAGTTTTGTTTTGTTCTGGTATAAAATATTAAATCAATTCTACTTTTAAGCTTATGAAACAAAATTTTCTTGTGGCTGCACAAAGTACTGTCTTCTTAATTCTTCTTGTAGTAATGTTCTGTTTTAAAAAGTTGAAGTTCCCTTCTCTGTTGGAAACAGGTTAAGTATTGCTGCCTTTTTGAAGTGCATTTGTTGTATTTATATTTTTATGAAGAAATATTTGTCTGTCTCAGTCAGAGACTCAATGGCTGGTGAAAAGCAGAATAGCATATATTCTAATTTCTGCTTCTTACAAAATCCGGATTTTGAATTTGATTATAAGTATGAATATAATTTCTTTATTAAAATAGAATGCAATAAGCATGACTATTGTCCCTCCCCACTAAATTGATTATTTTGTGTTCTCTTTGAGAAAACAGCAACAGAAAGAAATAATACTTAGCCAGCTCACTAGTCCTGCATTTCTAATACATGGCTCATGGCTAGAATCACCTAATCATAGGATTGTTAAGATTATAAAACACCTCTAAGATCATTGAGTCCAACCAATAAACCAGCACCACTGTGTTCACCACCAAACCATATCCCCAAGTTCCACACCCACATGCCCTTTGAACATTTCCAATGATGATTTCATCACTTCCCCGAGCAACCTGTTCAAATCTTTGCAATCCTTTTCATGAACAAATTTTCATATACTCAGAGAAGCATAGAATATCCTAAATGGGAAGGGACCTACAAAGATGATCAAGTCAAACTCCCAGCCCTGCATGGACACTCCAACAATCTCACCCTGTGCATCCCTGAGAATGATGTCTAAAGACTCCTGGAGCTCTGGCAGCCTCAGATCTGTGCCCCTTCCCTGGGGAGCCTCATCAGTACCCAACAACCTTCTTGGGGGAAAAACTTTATCCTAATATTTTTCCTCCCACTTTGCTGGAGAGACAGATGGTGTTTCTCTTGATCAATAATTTGCAAGACAGCTCATTAGCCCATTATAATATGTTAGAATACCTTTTCCCTGTTGCATTAGGTGAACAAATTGTGATTATTCTCTGCCTTTTGAGAAGGTGTTTCCCATGCTCACTATGGACCTCTTCCTCCTTTTTCTCCACAGTGGAGTTAATGTATTTTGTGCAACTACTAATAGCTTCAGGTATGCCCTTTCCTACCTTATCAAATATCATCCAGTGCATCCATTTACCTCTTTACTTTATTTTTCTATCTCTTTCTGATTTTACCCATATCTGATCTAATTTCTATTTACTCTGGCAACACACTTTGGATCCAAAACCAAAGAACAATTCTTACATGCTTTTTTTTTTTTTTTTTGTGCCTCAGTTGTTACTACTTAACACTATTGCTTTTTCTCCATTCCCAATTATGGAGCAAAAATATGCCTCCATCTAATGTTTAGTCATTTTGATATCCCTGTTATCTGATGTGCTCAATTTAGTTTGCCTTTCCTATATAAAACCAATATAGAATAAAGAGAGGGGTGTTGTTAATAAAACCCACAACCAGCAAAACCAATATAAAATACCTCCCTATTCACTTACTAATTTCCTTCTTAATATTCCAAGGCATATAAAGAAAAATAGATAGGAACTGAATGTATTAAGATTCTGATCATGCGTGCTAATCTATTTTTTTAATACTAGGTAATTCCCAGATGCTTCTCATAATTACCTCTTATCATTTAGAAGTAGCACAGGAGAAAGCCTTGCAAATTTCCTTGTATTCACATGCAATTGGAACAAGGTCACTGGCTAGACCCAAGGACAACAGTTGACAGTAAAACCTTTGTTCATTTCACTTTTCTGTTACTAGGAAAAAAATAATACTTACATTTTGGCCTTTGTGAGCAATAAGTGAAAACTAAGATATTCTATTATTTCAGGCCTTTAGCAGGATATTTAAACACCTAGGGGGTTTTCTTTTATCTTTTTCATTTTTCCCGAAGTCAGAGTGCAGTTTTCATAATCTTAATGTCAGAGGTAATTCTCTGTGTTGTTTGAGACTTTAACTCTACAAAGTAGGCCAAGTATGAAAAAACTGAAATACATCAACTCAGAAAATAAAATTAGAATGTAAACCTTATTGTTTTAGAATGCACAAAGAGTAACCAGAGTTGCTGTGATTATTAACAAAAAATAATAATAAAAAGAAAGGTAAATCATTTAAGAGTTGTGTCCTTACATAGCTTTTGCAAGACATTCTGCCTTATTCCAGTAAAGAATTGGCCACTAAAATTCTAAACACTTAAATTTAAGATCTTTTTTTCTTTCATCATTGTGTACAGTTTTAACACAGAGCTTTAAACAAAGGAGCTATGCAGTTCATTAATTCCTGGAAATGATCATTCATGTGGCTTATTATAAGAGACTGGAGGATATATATGCTCTTCTCTGCATTTGGATATGTACAAGAATCAGCCTCATCAGGACTAATGGCAATTATGAAGGTATATATTTTACACTCCCTGTTTTAACCTGGGTGAGACTAACAGCCCATTAATATTAATACATCAAAGGCAAGCACTGTGCAGATTAATGGAGATAGTTAATATGGAAAAACCGTGTCTGCCTTTTGACCTTAAAACAATACTTAGCTTTAATGTACTTAGTAATTTAAATACTTTATATGGTCAGGATTTTGTGTGAAACATTAGTTTAAATTCTTATTCATTCTTTATTGAAATCAATGAGATTCTATAAATCTTTGGCGAAAAAGGTGTTTTGAGATCAGGAGAGGGAAGTGGGATGGACAGTTCAGACAGATTACAGAGAACATCAAGGAGGAAAAAATAAGAGTGAAAAGTGAGACTGAGTTGACAGGTGTACTCTAATAAATGTGTCATGTAGCACAAAGAAACTTAGACAGGTTTGTGGAGTCCACAGCAGAGAGCAGATCTTGATTTCAAAATTACCCTGAGAATGAGGAGAACAAAATTTTAAGGAAAGACCGAGCAAGAGAAAAGGGAAAATATTTCCTTAAATTGGTGAGATCAATGAGAGGGTCCTTAGATGAGTATCATCATTTGTCTGCCCTCTGCAGTGTGGTAGTTGACCAACCCAAATATTTTTTTTCATAGTACCTATCTAGTTTCCATCAGAACCTGCTCCTTAGCTGTTCCTGCTTGTGGTGCCATTAACACTACTTGAGCCACACTTGATCAGGTCCAGGTGTTGCATGATGACTGAGCAGCTTTGTCTAGTGGAGGGTGTCCTCCCTTGGCAGGGAGGTTGGAACTAGGTGATCTTTCAGGTCCCTTCCAACCCAAACCATTCATTAATTCCATGATTGTTTGTTGAGCTTTGTGCCTGCATATCATTCAATATCTTTAATGGGAATATATGTGACATTGGTGTCACATATGGTAGATTTTGACCTTATGAACTATAAAGTGCAGAGACTTTAATGCCACAATGCAAGGCATGAAGATACAGAAGGAAAAGAGCAGCGCACACCAAAGTAGAAACTACAGGCTGCAGAATTGAGGGCAGAGGGAGCCCTTGGCATGGCAGTGGTGAGGGCACCTGTGTCCTGCTCACCAGCATAGCAAATCCTGGGCTGTGTCACACGTGAGAGATGTGTCACCTGCTGGATGGCACTCTGAACGACCTTGCTGCCTATAACATGATATCCCCACTGAGTTCTGCCTGTTTTCCTGATCCTTGCACAGCCACAGAAATACTGCTGCAAGAAAGGAATTCCTCCCTGGCTCCAAACAGCCAGCTGTGTGTGGTATATCTTGGAAAATAAGCCTTGCTCAGGCTACCCATCAATGGGTAAGGTCCCAATTTTTTACTCTAACATCACGGCATTAGGGCATCAACAGCATACATTATTGACTATTTGTATACATCAGCACATTCAGTATTTTCATGAGCATCCTTTCTGAAGCTGATGATCAGATTACAAATCCACTTGGAGCCTAAAGGTTCCAGAGAGTAGGTTTCCTTAATTCTGCCTACCTCTCTGCCATGTTTGTCAGGACTGGGAAAAATGTGCCTTCATCTGCTGCTTAGACTGCAGAGTCCTGCAGTTGATCTGCAGGACAAGAAGTGTTTAGATGTTTGTTTCCTTTGCACCTTGCAAAGTTGTCAATTTTCTATTCATATGCTGCAGCACCATGTACCAAATGTCTCTGGGATTCACAGTTTTCACAACAGGTGAGCATTCATATGCAATGTGAAGCTCCTTTCCTACTGTGATACTGGCAAGTTTGCAATGGTTCTTAGGACTATTTGAGAAATCAAAAGACATTAAATACAGTGTGCCCTCTTCCTGACCATACTCATCAAATTCCTACTCCCCTTTTTCTTGTTCTCATTTTTCTTCTTATATCAAATAAAACATTTAAAATTCATGCATTACAGATTTAATTTACATGGAAATGGGTGAAACAGAGCAGAGAGAGTCCGCTTTGTTCTCGTGCATCCTGAGCAGAAACCAAAGAAAATATATCTGCCATCAGTTTTGTCTGTTGTTTCTTTTCAGTGTCCTTAAAAGCTCATGCAAGTTCCTGAATGATATTCCTGAATTGTATTCCTGAACTAGCTCTTTTGCCACTGTTTCATCTCTGATCTCCTTAGAGAATCTTGTAATGTAGAAATACCTCTTCCTTGCAGAATTTATTTTCTTCTTCTTCAAGGGACCCATAAGGATTAATGGGAATTGGGGTGGTATGGTCCTGAGTCCCCACATGGGAGTTCTCCTCCAAATTCCATCTTTCTTTTGACTCACTATGAAATATTACCTTCTGAGCTGTTACAATGCTTGAGAATACTGCTCTCTCCCCCACCTTCCCAGAGGAAGAAGCTATCATCACATTTTTAGTATCAGTAATCACAATTTGCCTACACAGCTCTAAATATTTAAATCTAAAAGCACATTTTGTGCTGGATGTCTACACTGCTTGACTGAGTGGTGCAGCAGTGCCTGAGCTGTGCTGTTTTCCACAAACCCATATTGGTTTTGGTGACTCCCTAATTTACTTTGTGGCTGTGGTGTTACTTGTAGTCTAAAATGTGATTTCAGTGTGGTTCATGTGAATTCACATGTCTTACACCTATGCCTTATATCTCTCCACTTGTTCTGCCTAAAATGGTTACTGACTCTTTCTTTCTCTCCCAGGACAACTCAGTTTCTTTAGGATTTGGATCAGGTTTTTTTGTTTGTTGTTTGTTTATTTTTTTCTTTTGTTATTTGTTTGGTTGGTTAGTTGGTTGCTTTTTTTTTGTTTTTGTTTTGTTTTTCCCTGTCTTTGATTAATTTTCTTACTGATGCCTTTATGAACCAAGCTTGGGAAAAGACCCCTTCAAAAGTTTTGCCTATTCAATTACAAGTTCAAGCCAGTGTTCATAGTATGCCTTGAAATTCTCATCTCAACTTGTTAATAAGACCCTGACACCTTCCTCCACAGTCAAGTCTGTTGCCTCTAATACAGAATTTTCCCTCTTCTCATCCAGGCTTTCCCAATGAGGTCTGATAAAGGTTTCATTCTTTTCTGCTCCCCTAAATGTAAATTTAGCTCAGTTGTAAATATAAATTATGTTCTTGCTTTCCTCTCTCCTGTTTGCATGTGCTTTGTTTATTTTAGAAATCCCATTTCCCCTATTACCTTAATCTGGCACGATGGTTTTGTTTCTATGTACAGCCTTCTTTTATGCACAATTCTACTTCCTGCTTTACTAAAAGTCTTGCGTAAATGATTAACTTTTGCCAGATTGCATGCACCTGCTAGTAGGTAGCAACACAAGATAACTCCATTACATCTAATTTGCACTTGTTCTTTGGTGAGATTTTGGTGAGGGAATTATTTTCAGAGAGACTGCAACCACAGCGAGCAACCTAAGCATGCAGGAGGTGACCCACCTCTTACTGATGCCACTGGAAACTCTTCCCTGTGATAGGTTCCCTCCTAGTGCTGAGTTTTACCACTCCCTCAGTCATTTCTTCTGTTTTTCCATCATAGCACCATCAAACAACTTGGGTTGGAAAGGACCACAAAGACCATCTTATTCCACCCCCTGCCATGGGCAAGGACTCCTTCCACCATCCCAGGCTGCTCCAAGCCCCATCCAGCCCCACCAGGGGTGGGGCAGACACAGCTGCTCTGAGTAAGGAGTTTCTTCCTGGCATCTGACCTTCCTCTCCACAAAGGGAGCTTTACAGAAGAAGGAAATGGTGGTGCAGATCATGACCACCCCTCACATTTAAGGCCTTGATATTCCATCTCCCATTCATGATTGTGCTGATTCATTCAACTGGACAGATGCAGATGGCAGCAGAAGGTCATGTGTGGGCAGGAGCAGCCTGCAGGCATAATTAATGATTAGGATCTATAGGTGACCTTGCAGGCTGCCTTTTACCATCAGGGTTTTGGGTTTTTTTTTAATAAATAATTCACCCAGTGCCCGGCACTATAAACTAATGCAAAACATCACTTATTTAAATGACAAGCATGCTAGGATTAAGTGAGGATCATGTTGACATGCATTATTTCTTATGTGTTTTCACTCACAGATTTGAGATAGTGTTTATCCTGCTATAAGAAATATCAAATTTCAAGGACAGACATAGTATCATTTTCCTGTTTTCATCAGAGTTAAATTTCATTGAGTGTTTTTCCTTTCCCCAACATGAAAATAAATATTTACCTGTATGGCAAAAAAATGCAAAACCAAATCCAAACCCAAGCCTCAAACCAGAACAAAAACAACAGCTATATAAACAAAACCCATCACAACATCAAAACCCAAACTAAACCAACAACAACAAACCCAAACCAAAACAAACAAACAAACAAAAACCAACAAAAAACAACCTTAAAAAACCCCTACTAACAGCTGAAGACAATTGCATGTTTTCCAGTCACTGACCACAGTAAACAGAGCAAAGAAAATTAAAGACATTGGAATTGATGGTAATAACTAAATGGTTTCTCTACTACCCACATTATTCCTTAAAGTGAACAGGAAATGTGATTTTAATGGATATATTCTCACTTCAATGAGCCAGGTAACAATATCAAACTAAGACTGCCTAATGCAAGCAGTCCCTGGATCTTACAAATGTGGTAAATTGTTGAAATAATTTCATCTTCTGAAAAGCTCTGATTTGCTGAAACAGACAGACTGGCAGAGAATCATGGCAAGTGCATGAAGTTAGGTGCACGGGAAATTTTTTGAAAGGTATTATCCATAGGGTGAGGGAAAACTGGACTCTGGATAAGACCTGAATATTTCCTCCCTGCAAGAGCACAGTTCCTGAGATTTTGTGTGATATTTGAGGTACTTTAGTGCAAGAAAAAGGCCTTTTTGGGGTAAGGAGCTTTACAAAGAGCCTCCAAGAACCCCCCCAAACTGTGCACAGACATCTGGAGGTGAGATGCTCCATAGTACCTCCTGTTTGTTGATAGTCAACCTGATCTAGCAAACAGACAATGCAATCAAGAGAATCTGGAGAATCAGCCAGTTCTCCTTAGAGCAGAAACCTGGGTTTGTCTCCCTGAAGAGCTTCCTGTACTCCACTGATCTGAATTCACATGTTTTAATCTGTAGCTCAGAATCCCATTCCGAGGCCTGGCACTGGTCTACTGCGGCTGTGTCTCAGAGCAGTGTTGTCTGTCAGAGACATGTGACAACTGCATCAGTGGACATAATAAATGGTACAGAAGCTGAAAGAGGATACATTTCAGAGATTATGACTAATAAATCAAAAAACTCAACCTAATATTCATTAGAAAAGTCCCCAGTGGCTGCTAAAACCAAAAATTACAAAAGCTCCTGTTGTTTCTTAACAGAGTTCACAAATATCAGCCAATGATAAAAAACCCATGAGAGATTTAACATAAAGAATAGATTGTAAATTGATCACAATCCCTTTTTGTCTGCTACCAGCATCTCTTCCACTCTGTCACAATTTGTGAAATTTCAGGAGGAATACTCTCCATTTATGTGTGCTTTCACAGAAACTCCTCAATAACTTCTGGGATCTCTTGTGCCACTGGACTGGAAACCACATTTAAGGTGGCATGCATTAGCAAAAACACAGAGATGTTTTTCACACAGGTGTTCTAGCTGAACATAAAAACCAGAGCCTGAAAATTCCCTGTGTAAGGACATAAAGGCATTTATGCATTTCTCAGATCTGACTCTCCAACACGAACATGAAAGATTTCTCTTAATTTTTGTGGAAAGGGAGATGCAGGGTCATAGAGATTATATTTACAGGATTTAGTCCCAAATTCCCAGAGCCTTTTCTGCATTCTGGTGATCACCCAGTGCCTCTCACTGTGTTCACATGCCAGGTTTCCTGAGGAATGCTAACCCCGTTTTATGGAGATCAGCTTTATAAATAATTCTTGTCGGGGTCTCTTTTTTTATCAAAATGGATCCTGGAGAATAATGAGAATCAGTGTCACATAACTGCCACAGGTTTGAGAAAAAAAATTGTTGCTTAAATAAGACCATGAAATATGACCATTAAACTAATTTCAATGGCTTTGCTGCTGGTTTTTAAAAAATTCTGCGTGCAGGCCAAATGAATTGCATTTTAATGTAATTCAAGAGACATCAGCTGAGAATATTATGTTGATATCACATAGTGAACTACCTTTCTCAAAACTACGAGAAAATTTAAACTCTGTCACTTTTAGGATTTTAGACAGAAACACTGTTACTACGAGGAAGGTGATGGATCACAGCAGTAACCCCTCTCCATTTCTCACCCAGAGCATTCATTGCTTGGAGCTTTTCCTGAGTGATATCACATATTGTTCCACATTTGCCATGAGGAACTGTGAGTTAAAAGTAAAGGCAGACACATAATGAACACAGATGGCAAACAAATTGTTTCCTGTGAAAACTTGTTTGTAATTTAAGAGAAAAAGGCTTTGGATTTTTCGCACCTTTCTCCCCACTGTCCATATCATTGTAACAATGTACTTTAATGTATAAACTGTTATTATTTTTAAGCAATTGTCATTTTAAAATATTGGCTCAGTTTTCAGTTATCTTTGTAATTTTCTCTATAAATTTTAAATTTTTATGCCCTCTTCTCTAGGTTTTCATCATTTTAAGGCAGCTACATTTTTAAAGACCTACTCTGCAGGCACTGAAGTGGTCCTTCATCTGATTTTCCTTTTACCCATCAGCTGAAGAGGCTAAGGATTGTTTTATAGCTTTTCCTGATTTCTGGTTGGCAGCATTATCAGCCAGATATATCTGAGTGGCTGTAGATGCGGGTGGTTATTTGCTTTATGGAATCTCATTTGATTAATGTGTCTTTCTTGTGCTTAAAAATATGTATTTTATAACCTGCAAACAAGAAATCCTGGATGGACACCTGCATTTGGTTTTCATCAGCATTCCCAGCCATTATATTTCCCATGACGTAGTCACTGTGTGTGCTTTTATGGAGAGGCACAGAAAGCCCACACCTTGTGTGAGTGGAGGGCAAATCCTCAGGCATGAAACCTCCTCTGTGTTTCAGCTAATCTGGAATGAAATACTTTTATACGGGGCTGACTGCTGAATACACACCCGTGACCAAATGGAATTTTTAAATAAGGCAGAGAAGGTGAAGGCAAACAGAGCTTTTAATTGCACATTTCCACACAGCCTTGCAAAAGGTTGTTTCCTGCATCAATAGAGGCATGTGGAAAAGAGCATTTGGTGGTGGCAGAGGTGATGCCTCACATACCTGCCAGCACAGGGATCACAACATCTGCTGTGCAGCAGCATTGCACTGTGAACTCAAGGCTCCATCTGCAAGCAAACACAGAAAGTTTGCTGACTCTCCTGCACCTTAGGGATCAAGGTCTATTTTTGCTCCCAGGCACAGAGTTAGAGGAATACAGTGAGTCCCAGTGATAGTAAATGACTTTTCTGTAAGTATTGTTTCCATTACACCTTACTGATTTGAATAATAATTAGGAAAAAAAAAACAAAACCTCAAAACCTGCAGTTTCTTCAACCCCAGCCCCATAAAAACATCACAAGTTCACAAAGACAATAAAAAAGGCCAGGAATTACTTTCTTACATTGGGAGATAGGGAAATGTTAATAGTGCACATTTTGTTTTATTGTTTTGGTGGGTTTTTTTTTAATTTATAGATCAGGGAAAAGAAGAAAATGCACAAATAAACACAGCTAAATCTGGCAAAGGTAATTAAAAATTTATACCCTGTGACAAGGCTTTTAATATTGTAGCCACCTGTGCCTGTCAGCCTCAGATTTTTGGTAGGTTTTTTAGGTAGACCAGCACTTTTAAGAAATAAGGCAACTTTTATGTGTTTCAGAACACACAACAACTCTCCCTCTTCACTGTCCCTCCCCACCCCCTCCAAATTAACAACAACCAAAAAACACCAAGTGCAGACATGATTAATTCAGGACTAACATTACTAAAATAACTAATGTAGTCTTCAGATGAGATACATGTCAAGAGCATTATGATAATAAAGACTTATAAGCTCTGGAAAGGTTGAAGATATTTTCTTAAGATAATTTGCATAAATATTCCATTATCTCTGATCTTCATTAATTCACTTAATGACAATATTGAGATGTGGAAACTCTGACCAAAAAACTGATTAATAGTTATACATGCAGGCTCTTTTGACATTGTGGGACATGTCTTCTAATAACAGCCAACACTGCCAAAGAAGATGCATAAAGTAATTTTTCTAGTGCATTTGGGTTAGATTCTGTAGCGTTTATCTACTGTGCTTGCCCGGATTTTCAAAAATAGAGAAGTCTGAAATAAAGGGATTGTTTGGGTTTCCAGAAGTCAATCCTACTAAAACCCTAGAAGAAAGAGCATGTTTTAGGCAGTAGGTTGAAGTGTTCTTTAAGCATTTAACTCCTTTCTGCAAGTCCTCCCTTTCCAGTGCCAAGGTAGCACTGGAAAGCTACCTTGACATTGTGAAAGCCACCTTGACACTTAGAGTCCAAATTACAGCTATGTTTATAAAAGGGAAGAGAATAGGCAGGTGAGTGTCCAGCAGATAGACAAAACCTTTGTTTCTGGGCAGTAGCTTCACTGCAATCCTTCTCCTCTCAGACAGCTCTTCTGTTTCCCTGCATCCCAGCACAGCACAACACCCACCACTTTATTTGTCACAGCTCCTGTCTGCTGTAGAACACAAAGGCTTCCTTTTTATCTGAGCCTGTTGCTCTTTTTAATACGTGCCTGGCCCTTGAAGGACTCTCTCTTTTAATTTTGCATTTTGTGAAGCATTTCCAGCAACACAATCTCAGTGTGGGATTTTGATTTGAGTCAGGTTAGATTTGCAGCGCACCTAATGGCACCACAAAAAGCCAACAGCAAGACACTAAAGGGCTGCTGGTTTAGACCTAAATGCATAATAAGGAGATGCCAGGAACTTATATGCCTACATAGGGGTTTGACAATAAAGTCCCTTAGGAACACACAGCAGCTGCAGCCAGCAGTTAAAATCCTCACTGCTGGATATTCACAAGGCCATTTGCTTGTCCCTGGCAGCACTGAGCAAATAAACCCTGGATCCTGCTCAAGTCTCATCAGGCAGGAGCCACTGAACCATGAATTCCTGATTTCTGCAGGAGACTGGTGGCACCAAAATAACAAGGCCATAGCCACACCACGCACCAGAGGAGGTGGGATTGCCCTTTTTTCCTCTTTGCTTAAAATTTACCCCACAGTCAAAGTCCTCACATGGTGTTTGTAAGACCAAGAGACAAATCTGACTTAAAACCCGGGGAAGCTGAGCAGTGTTTTCTGCTCTTTTGTGGAGAGTGGGCTGAAAAGAGCTGAGTTTTGCTCAATTTGTAGCTGAAATTTGGATGAGAGCCAGACAATTTTGATTGTCTAGATGAGTGAATGCTAATGCATCAGCCTAAAAACCTACATGTCTGCTGTCTTCACACATCCTTTACAGTGAGGGTGGTGAAACACTGGCACAGACTGCCCATGAGAAGCTGGGGCTACCCCATTCCTGGAATCATTCAGGGTTAGTTTGGATGGGGCCCTGAGCAACCTTGTCTAGCAGCTGTCCCTGCTCATGGCAGGAAATTGGACTGGATGACTCTAAAGGTCCAGCCCAAGCTATTCTGTTAATTTTATGGTCTTTTATACACATTCTTCTATTTCTGCAAACAGCAGAACATCCCTCTTCTGCTTCATGATCAGAAGAGGACAAAGCTGCCTCCACATCTCTTCCCACCATCTCAGGAAACACAGATGATGCAGCAGTGGTGTGTTCATCATACTTCCCAATGCCTCCACAGCACTCACTGTTAACAATTAAGAACAAACATTGTAAATACCACCTGAAACCCAGTGGCCTGCAACCCCCTCCAGTAATTTAATGTTGTTATTAGGTTTGGCTTTTGTCAAACTTATCTGCCCTTCTGCAACTCAGCTATTGAATATGCCTCTTTTGGTTGTCCCTGTATGTTAGCAGACATAGTAAACAAATAAATAAATTATTATTTAAAAGTGGAAATAGATTAAAATCAAGATGGAAAGGTTAAAAAAATGTTTTGCTATGCCACACACTACTGTGGCCCCTTTTACACAAAGTTCAGTTTGGTTTCCCTGAAAAGAAAACCTATGACCACATTCCAGGGTGGTGTTGAGTGTGGCCAAATGAGCCTCAAGGGCAGATGTTAAAATTTATACTGAAAAAGCATTTCCATTGTGTACTGAGCCACGAGTCTCTACTCACACTCAGGGGACCAGGTGTCAGAAGTGACCACAGGAGGGATTACATTTTATTGAATTTGTTTTTTGTCTTCCATCAGACTAAGAAACAAAGTTTGGGAACAGAGCATAAGAGAAGGGAGGAAAGATTTTTGGTCACTAGAAGTATCCTGCAAATTTATGCAGCTTTCTTTGAACAACATATTTTGGGGCTCAGTAAGGTTTATAGAGACTTAGATACTTAAGTCAGGGTTATGAAACAAAGAAGACAGCAAAAACCACTGTGAGTTAGGAGGGAGAATATGTTCCTGCAGCTGCTGCTGATCCGAGAATCTATCCAGGCACACACTACATAGATTTTGATTGCTGAATGTCTAGAGGAAAAAGCAGCAATACATCTATGGCATATGTTAACTGCTCTTACACTATACAAGACACACAATTTTTTCTGCCCTGAAAACACATTTTCATCTAAGAGGGAATAAATACTAATAGTATGGTGCCTGCTAGAAAGAACAGCTCCAATCCTCTAAATTAATTTAATTCTCTTGAGATTTACAGAACATTAGAGGATTTTATTGCTATTGATTTCTTTTTCAACCTGACTTAGAACAGGACCTATAATTTTGAGGTATGATTGTGCTGATGTGACCCTGTTAAGTTCCTCCTTTTGTAGGGACATACGGATAAACAAGTTGAGAGTGCTGGGGTTGCTCAGCCTGGAGAAAAGAAGGCTCCAGGGAGACCTTAGACCCCATTCCAGTGCCTGAAGGGACTGCAAGAGAGCTGTAGAAGGACTTTAAAGAAGGGCCTGGAGTGACAGGATAAGGGAGGAAGGTTCCACATGGCAGAGGACAGGGTTAGGTGGCATGGTGGGAAGAAATTCTTGACTGGCACAGGCTGCCCAGGGCAGCTGTGGCTGTCCCATCCCTGGAAGTGCCCAAGGCCAGGTTGGACAGGGCTTGGAACAACCTGGGATAGTGGAAGGTGTCCCTGCCCATGACAGGGGGTTGGCACTCCATGATTTTTAAGGTCTCTTCCAACCCAAACCATTCAAAGAATCTGATAGCTATCCCTGCCTGCAGTGCTGTGCAATCTCAACAGATATAACAGTAACCCAAGTTCAGGGGAGAGTTCAACTGCACATCCATTCTCAGGGTAGGAAGGAAGTGTCATTTATAACTCAGGAATTGTCTATGGAATGAGCTCTTACGCAGTCAAAGTCCTTTGTCATTTTCTTCTACCTCCTCTTTCCAGTTACTCATTCTAAAATAGAGGTATTGATTAGGATGAATCTTTGCTGTGGTCACAACAAAGATGAGAGTGATTCTTTGTCACATAAGAGGGAGATCAATCATTCACTAAGCTGCATCCAAAATATATATGAATTCAGGAAATAATGAAAATATTGGTTTTGTTGGAGAGGGAATGAAACAAATTTTCTGCCTCTGTCTCTTTCTCCCACTCACCAATAGATGGTGGCAAAACTCCTTCCTTATCATTGTCAAGGGCCTGGGATTCTATCAAGGAGATGTATCATGTTTCTTCCAGCACTTTCACCCTCAATCCTATTTTCTGAATATTGTTATATCTTTTCCTCCCTAACACTAGTCTCACTTTTTTTTTTGAGTTTTTCTTAACAAAAGCTGTAGGAAATTTCAACTTCATTTTAATCTTCCTTGCATGTAGCTCTCTATCTTCATCTCTTTCTCAAGCAAAACAGGGGGGAGGAAGTGGTGATTAATCCCTTTAGAGTTCCCTACCTCTGAAACCTGTGGGGGATTAATCATTTTAACAACTGATGTAGGTATGTGGTAGGTGGTTTGTGTCTTTAAGCAAATTTAAAAGATAAACTGCATCTCAGGCAGACAACACAGCCATGCCTCAGGGATCAGGAGCACTAATTCCTTGGGCTAAATACACCAGAAGTCAGGATGGATTATCTGAGTATCTGAGGGCCTCTTAAAAAAGTCTTCTTGGATAATAGCTGTGTTCCTTTAAAAGGAAATAATTTTGAATATATGGCTTGAGCACAAGCACATGCAAGAGTTTATCAAGATGACACAGCCCTTTTTTTTTCTGCTGGAAGCTTTTTCACCACAGTGTGAGAGAGGCTATTAAAGGATGGTACTGGCATTAATAAGCACCATCTTATATTGTGCTTCAGCTGCATCAAGCTGTAATTGTAACATGTGAAAGTTTACTCAGGAAATTTTTTATATAAAAATACTGGCCTGTTTGCTAAAAAAAATCTAAACCAACAGGTCTTCAGTAAGTAAACTTGTTCTATATGAGTACATGTGAAATTGTTTGTTCCCTCAAACTGACTCCTTTGTCTAGAACAGAAGATTTATGAATCACTGTGCAAAGTTTTGCAGGCATCTGTTTGGAATATACCAATTTTTGTGTTTTCAGTTAGTCTCTTTAATCTGTTTCCCTTTGCCTTTAATCTCATTTTAATCTCACTGAGCCAACACAGTGGAAAATAGCAAAAATTACTTTTCATTGTAGCTGTGCAACAAACAGTTGCTCAGTGAATTGTATTTTAAAATAAATATTTTACTTTTTTCTGTAATTTCAGTGTGTGAGCAGATCTCTCCCACATTTTGTCAAACCAAGAAACTAGAGAACTGAGGACCTGTGAAAAAATGTTTGAGCAGCTGTAGTCAAACACAGCAACGGGAAACGAGTGAAGGACAGAAACAAAAATAATGTCTTGATAAATGTCTTATATTGAAATAGCGACATTGTAAATGTCATAGAGTCCTCATTCCACCCCCTGCCATGGGCAAAGACACCTTCCACTATCCCAGCTTGCTTGAAGCCCTGTCCAACCTGGCCTTGGACACTCCCAGAGATCCAGGGGCAGCCACAGCTTCTCTGGGCAGCCTGTGCCAGGGCCTCCCCACCCTCACAGGAAATAATTTCTTCCTAATATCTAATATAAATCTCTTATCTTTCAGTTTAAAGACATCCCCTATTGTGCTATCACTGGCTGTGTATAAAGTCACTCACTCTGCTTTTTTATAGACCCTCTGTAAGTACCAGAGGCTGCTATAAATTTCCCCCGGGGATCTTCTGTTTTCCAGGTGAACACTCCCAGCTCTCCCAGCCTGGATCCACAGCAGAGGGGCTCCAGCCCTCTGAGCATCTCTGTGGCCTCCCCTGGGCCCACTCTACAAGGTCCACATCTTTCTTGTGCTGAGCTCTTCAAGCCTAAAGGCTGCCCATGGCCAGCTGCATGGATGAGAGGCAAGCAGAGATGCTGAGATAACTCGTTACTTCACTAAAACTTTAAATAAAACTCTCCTACCACAGCCTAATTGATAAACTGGAGGAGCATATGCTGGCCAGACTCTGTGATGAGCTGACAATTGTCCAGACTTCTGGTCTCACTGAGTGCTGATCAATGGCTCCATGACTGTTTGGCAGCTGGTAAAAAGTGGAGCATGACAGGCATCAATACTCAGGCCAATACTGCTCAATAACGTCATCAGTTGCTGAGAATGTGATTCCTCAGCAAATTTCTGAATGATTCGAAGGGAGAGGGAGATGGCAAATCAACAGTGGATCCTCATTTCACTGAGACCCTTGCTGAAATTAAAGACTGGATCATTAGAGAATCAACAGTAGATCCTCATTTCACTGAGACCCTTGCTGAAATTAAAGACTGGATCATTAGAGAATCCTGGAAGTTCATCAAGAAAAAGTGCAAAGAGCTGCTTCAGGACAGAACAGACCTGACTACAAACTGGCATGGGCTAGAAACAAACTGGGAGCTCTGCTGAAAAGTACCTGGAGTAACAGTGGGTGACAACACACACACAAGCCAGCAGCACATTTTTGTTGTGAATAAGGCAAGCCACACACTGGGCTGCACTAGGAAAAACACAGCCATCAGATCAAGGGGAGTTATGACCCCATTTTGCTTAGCGCTGGTGAGAAGATGACTTCTCAGCATGTTCTAAAGATAAAATATAGGTATAGCAAAATTAGGAGGTGGGCACCTCACAAATATCTTGTTTGAGCTTCTGGCCACTGTGTTTTCAAGCAATCTGCACTCTTGTCCCCTTAATAACATTTACGGGATGAGTGAGTGGGTGTCTGGCTTGTCTCAGTGTCTTGCTACTGAAAGTTTATGCAGGGGAAAAAGGTCAATGTATTCAACTCTGAATCACAGCAGTGGAAAGGGAAAAAAAAAAGAAGGGATTTTCTTGCATTGCTGGATTTACATATGTCCTTGGGGAGCAGACATCCATGTGCCAGCTGTAGAATTGCCTGCTGAAACCAGCTAGCTTTGCCTGTTCATACACAGCTTGCTCAGAGGAGAAGGTCAAGGCAACTTGTATTAATTACACCTTATATTAACTGCATGTCTCATGTTGCACAGTAGCCATCCAAAAGCACCTGTCCATAATAGCAAAGGCTACAGTTTGTAAAAATGAAACAGTGTTCCAGGCAGAGGTAGTTATAATAAATACCATTTAAATTAATGCTGATGAAACGTTAAAGAATTACAGTGTCAGTATTGCTACTATTTTTGCTTTGTTTAGCCTTCTAAGCACAGTTTATCTGAGAATTCCAAAGAGATTCAAGTCCTTAATCACTTGAACTTCACAGAAGCTCTTATAATTTTCTTTTGTTTAAAATTGAAACTTACTGAAGGTTAAATTAGAGGCAGAACTAGAAGAATAATTTATAATCCTTACTTCACTACTTCCCATGGATCAGAAGTACAAACTCTTGCACCCAGGACTGGTACCCATTCTCATTTCTCTAGGTCTAGCTGTATTTTGGCCACCATGGAGCAACTGAGAAGATCCAGAGGAACAAATGCAATCAGCAACAGTTTCCCACAAAAACACAAAACCAGATCACTGAAGGAAAAAAAAACAACAACCAAAAACAAAGCAACCAAATAAAAAAACAGAAATGAAAATGAGACATTTGAGTCTCATTTACTTCATGCTGGTTTTATAAATAATATGAAACTTAAATTAAAAACAAACAAAGACTTTTCCTTGGGGTTGGTTGCATTGTTTTTTTTTTGAGAAATTATTTTTCCTAGACCCTGATGAAGGAAACAAATATATTCAGGATTGAATATTAATGTTAGTCACTAAGCTAGGCTAAAACATTACCTATAACATGATTACATTTAATTGTTCTTCTCACTTATAAATGCAGTAAAACTAACTTTGCAATCATGTTGTATAATTATTTTTGCAATACAGAAAGCTTTACATATGTAAATAGAGAGATTTACATATAAAATTAAAGATGCAATTTTCGTTGTAAATGAAAAAGTATTTTCAAACAAGGTAGAAAAACTTCAGATAGAGTGGTTGAAAACTTCATGGAATAATATGAATTTTCTACAAACTCATTTATTCAATTCCCAAAATTCAGTATAATATGACCTCTGATATGTCACAGGGCCCAGGATTTCATTCTGGACAACGAGCACAGGAATCTGTAACAGGTTTTTTGGCTGGGACCATTTAATGTGAAGAGAAACAATCACCTTCTGAATTTTGTTCTAACAGTTAAATCTTTATGCTTTAATCTTAGCTTGAAATTATTCTGCCTTTTCCTCACAGTGGGATTGTCTGGGATATTTTCAGCCAGATGGTTTAAGGTGGCAGTTCTGTCAATATGGAAGTAGGTCAGAAGTTCTGATGGAACAAGTCCTGAAGTCCTGTCTTTCTTTTTTTCCAATATAGTGAAATGTAATTTAAAAATCCCTTGGACTTTTTATAGGAATACAATACTTCAATAGCTTCCTACATAGGAATATGTTCTGACATCCATGTTTTGCTACAAAATATGGTAGCTGTGACAGCTCTTGCTATATGTGCCTGAAATACACTCAACATCTGCTTTCAGCTACAAGATTTTTGTCATTTTTTTGTCCTAGGGAAACCCCACCCTAGAAAAACAGCTAAATTTTTAATTCATACATAGGAACTTACACTAGCAGGACCATCTCTTATTTAATGTTAAAAAGTCAACTATTTATTTCAAAGGCACCATTTTGGCTTCTATTGCAGTGAGCAGAGAATAGCAAGAGACCCTAAGGAGTGACTTTTCTTACCTCTTTCTTGTCTCTAGCAGTATGAGCCTGGATAAGCTGTTTAGGAAAAACACACAACTGTAGAGGGATCCAGATGCTTGAACTGAGCCAGATGTTAATTCAACCTTGGATATTTCCTGATAGAAGATATTAGAAATCTCCTCATATCTTAAAAGGTCATATTGCGGGGTTTGCCTTCTTTTGCCCTGAAGATTTTTCCTTTGAAGATCTGTTTAATTGAATTTAAGCTTCAAGGACAAAGACAGTGGCAGGGAAAAAGTACAGTGCCTGTACCTGTAGGATCATTGCATCATGCAGTAAATGCAATCTGGTTATTTTACTCACTTTACTTCTCCATCTGAACTAAGGCAGTACACACTGCTGGATATTAATAAACTAATGGCACGCTACCAATTAAAAGCTGATAATGTTGTTTGCTCTGTTCACTGCATCACACGGTCATTTTATCTGAAATTATTGACAGTTACCAAGGCCTTGACAAGACATGCTTTTTATTCATCTAACATGCTGTCACTATTGTCGCATTTTGATTAAGCATGGGATGTTCTCCCATCCTGAAAAAATGTCTTTTCACAAACATTGTGACAAATCATTTTTAAAAGTGAGACTACCAGACAAATTTGGCAAATGCCAGATTCCCTCATTACAACCAATTGGCTTAAAGATGTGGTGCAAGTAAAGCATCCTTTTGCCCCATCAGCAATGAAATGTGCCCACTGGTTGTTGACTGTGAAAGAACTGGAGTTTTTCCCCATTTTCTTCATTCATTTATTTAGATGGGAGACAAGAGGGAAGTTCACCCTCTGTCATTGCACAGTCAGTAGAATGGTCAAGTTGATATTACAGTTTTACACCTGGATTACTAGAATATTTTCTGACCTTTTTCTTCTCTCCTGCATCATCACGGCTCACTGTAAATAAACTGTCATTCCAAATGTGAAGGGCACCAGAAGACAATAAACAAAAATTTCTAGACTCAATGAATGGGTTAACTTTCATGGTTTTAAGTTGTTTAATCTGACATTTTCTCTCCATCATTCTGATCCCACAGAAAGATGCAACTGCAGGCCAAGGAGCAGACTCCATCAATGAAATCAAATTCCAGACAGAGGAGTACTGTAATGCACTTAAGCATATTCTGCACAAAGATGAGCTGAGGAGATGAGCAGGAGGCATGAGTAACATGACCTAAATTTATAATGAAATCCTGCACGTCTACAATGCTGAAAGCTTTCAGTGAGTGTGACATGAATTCTAGGGCACTGGATTACATCATTTCTCTGCACTGTGTTTTAGTAAGGCTTGATAAGTTTCCATTAAATGGAAGAAAATTTGTGCATCTTGTTCCTTCCTGGAAGTTACTGAAGTAACAGAGCAGCCTGAAAAACATTCAAAATGTTAAGTGAAATGCATACAGAGGTGTGTTCTGTAATGAAAAACTTTAAGTGTGATTTGGGATGTCTGAAATCCTTATTTTTAAATATAAGAAGTGACTACAGTCACTCTTGTGTTTATGTGATTTCTTTGGTTATGGGAAACATTAGGAGTCACATTAAGACATTAATTGGCTTAATTCTATGCCAGTTTGCAACAACTATAGAGTATCAAGGAGACCCAAAGGATATATTTTTTTCCTCTCCCTTGTTATCTAGAGCTGGCTGGTTTGTCTCACATGTCATTGACACTGGTGGAGCAGCACAGTTCTTCTGCTCATTATTTGAGACAGGACACTTTTACTTTTGCACTGGCTCTGCATGTCTGAGAACTGAAATATTAGATTTTGTTCTGAGCTTGCAGCAGGACTAAGTGCTGGGAATGCGTGTCTTTGCATCAGGCATTTGACTTCAAATTAGAGCCCCATCTGTCTCAGTATTTTGTGTGTCAGTAATGCTGATATTTCCACCTCATGTAATTTTCTTTGAAGTATCAGTGAATAAGGAATGGAGTACACATGAGTAATGGAAAAGGATGTGAGAAGCACGACGAATTTTATTGCCACTGTTTTGGAATTAACACAAAACATTTACAGAGCTGCAGATAAGCCTGAAGAGTCAGATAAAGCTAGAAACAAACACAGAGAGCAAGATTCAATTAGCAGTAATTTGGAGTAGAAACTAATCTTCAGTTGTTACCATTAAACAAGTCTGGAGTGAATAGCAAGAATCCATTTAGCTTTTCTGAATTATTACCTGCAAAGTCAATAGATGTTTATTATCCTAGGGAGAACAGGCTTGTTATCAGTTCCCTTTCTTAACTCCTAATGGAGCCAGCTGTTTATTTTGGATAATGGTGCACTTCACAGCACATCCCAAACTTCACGCTGAGATGCAGTTACACAGATCACATGTTCCCTTGCTCGGCTGAGAGCTCAGTTTGTTTAGATGTGCTGGATGATTTCACACACTGCCTCAGAAACCAGAAGCCAGTAGGTGATAAATCAGTTTTTTCTCAAACTTTACAACTGTCAGAGTAACAGGTTGTGAGGGTGTTTTTGTGTTGCATTTTATTTTGATCTTGGAGAGCAAAAGGGTACCCAATTTGAGTGAAGCATGGGTATGCTGAATATAAAGAGATAAGCTTTTCAGCAAGGGAATTTTCTAATTAGTTGTCATACATCCACTTTTATTATCATACATCCCAATTGCAAGGATATGCAAGATAGCTTATCATGTTCTGCCCTAGCCAACTTTCTCACATGATACAGCAGGAACTCCAGAGACCTGTTAAAAAATAGGGGAAATTTTTGACACGTCATCTAAAGACAGACAGCCACAGCTCCCTTATTCCCAGAGGGGAGCCTGAAATCCTCTGTGGAAGGTCCCTGTGGGATCTGCAGTTCATGTCTGATGTCTCAGCAGTACCCACATCATTCTGGACCAGCTCCCTCTCCACACCTTCAGGATGCTCACCCAGCAAAAAGGGACAAGTGAAGATGAACTGAATCTGAGACGATTTTTCGTATGCAACAACAGATGAGAACAGCTCATTTCATAAAAAAAGAAATTTGCAAAGTTTAAACAGGGGTGAACGTTTTTGCTCTTACACAATTGAGAAGGACTGTTATTAAAAGGTGAAGGACATTGGTGGTTTCCCAACACATTTTTCATTTGTTGGTTGTCTTTTTGTTGGCTTTTTGTTTGATTGGTTTTTGTTTTCCTTTAGTTTGGTTTTTGTTTGTTTTTCTTGGGGTTTTTGGTTGGTTTTTGTTTTCCTTCGGTTAGGGTTTTTGTTTTGGGTTTTTTGTTTGTTTATTTTGCTAGATAAAGCATTCAGAATGCATGGGTATAGTTTCAAGCTTTTCTCTTTTCTCCACAGACTATTTGCTAATCGTAAGGAAAATGTTACTTTGAAGACTCTTTTTTCATAAACCTTACTTTGGAAACTGCCAATGAACAGGAACTAATAACTGGAGAGACCAGAGATAACTTCATCTTAAGGCTCTCATGGCAGGAAAAATAATCCTGTGTTCAGATTTCTCTCCTAAATCTCTTTCTGCATTTTACAGCAGCAGAATCAGTAATGTAAATGGGAGCCAGTGATATTAAGAAATTCCCTACTGGAAGTTCTGGACTGGTTTAAATCTTACCTAAATTAAAACAAGTCTCAAGAAGTGCTTGAAAGTCTCCTTTGTTTTGATCCCAGCTGATCATATAAAATTTTTAATTCAGGGCTGTTAAGTAAATAGAATTGTTTATGCAAATTTGTTGGTTAGCTCATATTGTTAAGTATATTTCTTAAAAATAGAATAAAGAAGCCAAGAGAATTACTGGAATTAAAATGAAATAGAAAAATACATAAACTAATTTGTATTATGCAACTGACATATCTGTGTCATTTAATTTTATTTAAAATGTTGTAATTCTAAAATTTTAATTTTATTAAATGACATAATTAAACCAATATAAGATTCACTCCAGCAACTGAAAATGTTCTGAAATATCAGATATTACAACTTCTAACTAGGGTAAAAGAAATTATCAAAGCACCATAATTTTTTGCAACCACTTCAACCACGGGCAAAAATAGCAGCGCATTAAAACATTCAAATGCATTTAAAAGTATAAATTCACTTGTATTTTTCTAGAGGAATCAAAGTAATTAGAATACTTCCATGCTTGTACAGGACCTACTCTGAATTTACATTTTGAGAAGATAAAAACATTCGTCCGTGTTTGGCTTACATTGCCCGGAACTCAGTTCAGTGTGAAAATTCTTTAAGTAGGTCCTTGCTATCTGTTTGCAAAGATTGAAATGATTTATAAAAATATTCTTGTGTGAATGTCTTTCATTATAAAGGGGAGAATCTTAATCTCCTCTATCCCTTTTGACCTCTTCAGTCCTCCAAGAAATAATTGTAGAGCTCAGAGAGCTTAAAACATCTCTTGAGTGAGGTTTCCAGAACAGAAACAACTTAGTCAGAGCTGATCTGAAAATCCTGAAGTTTAGCTAAAAATCTCCATGTTTTTATATGAAGAGCAGTAACCGCTGTTCCTTCTGTAGCTCAGATAATAGAAACTATTCTCTTGTAGATTCTGATATATTTGGGTTCAACTCTGAGCCCTGAACATCAGTATGGGAACACCAGAAAGGGAAGACGCTGCTTCAAACACCTTCTAAGATGTTCTAACAGGGCACAGGTACCACCTTCCTCATGGTTTCTTCCCTGTGAGGGTGGGCAGGCCCTGGCACGGGGTACCCAGAGCAGCTGTGGCTGCCCCTGGATCCCTGGAAGTGCCCAAGGCCAGGCTGGATGGGGTTTGGAGCAACCTGGGATAATGGAAGGTGCCCCTGCGGGGGGTGGGACTGGATGAATCGTAGCGTCCCTTCCAACCCAAACTATTCTGCCGTCCTGTGGCTTTTCTCAAAGCACAAAATCCAGAATTAAAGTGCTTGTAAACAGCATAACTGGGAGATGTCTAGTTGAACAAATGTAAGGTCAAGAAAAACTTTGTGATGTCGCGCCTGATCGAGATAAAAATGCTGCTGCTGCTTCTGCTGCTGCTGTCTGGACAGGGATTGGCCACCCCATTGGAAAGACTGGATACCTCAAGTCAACACTGCTCTGTGCTAAGATCCCAAAAAATTAATTTTTTTGATAAAAGACTTTTCATGAGTGTCTGTGCAACTTCAGCATGAATTGTCTACTGTCTGCTGGGCAAGCAGAAGGTCCAGCTGGCTCCACAGCAAACCTAACCTGTACTTGGCACTTCCTCTTCCTTCTGGCCTGAGACCAAAGATGTGGCACAGTCCTGCTTTAATATATCTTTGAACTTTCGGATTGGTTTCAGCACAGCAGAGTGAGATTTTTAAAAACATCTGCATGCTTACTGGTATACTTGGCATGCACTCTCACAAATGCCTTCTCACCAGCCATTTCTCACAGTGAAACAATTTTTATGGGTTATTACAAGAAATTTTTTACCATTAAATAAATATCATCACTTAAACTTGGTGGTCTCAATTTCTAATGGACTCTGGTAAAAAAAGTTGTGATGATCATCTTTTCTTGATGAAAATTACATTTCTAGTAACAATCACTTCAGCATTATAATATAAATATTACTAAATAAATTAGTGTGAGCTCTCACAGCAAACTCTCAGAGTATGGTTTTTCATGAGGATAGAAGAATGATGAAATTTCATTTCATTCTGGCTGTATTGTATGACTTGGCCATCAATCACTGCATCAACTTAGCATGGCTCCAAGACATCATTCATTAAAAAGGAAAGCAAAGCTGCATACCTTAAACATTAAAAAAACCCCCCAAACAAACACAAACAACAAACAAACAAAATAAACCCCATGACATTTTTCTTTGCACAATGACATACATTTGCAAATCATCTAGATTGCTGGTTGTAACGTGACAACTCACATTAGGCTTCACTATATGAAAAAGAGACCGCTTTGAAAATATGCTCCATCAAATCCCTGCATTGTGAAACGTGTGTAGCATCTACAGGGAGTTCACTTTGTGTTTAGTGTCTGCTATCTGCTTGTGTCAAACACTTTGCTTTGGGCAGGTGGCTCTGAACCCCATGTGCAAATGAATTTCCATCCCATGCCATTATGGAAAGACTGGCTAAACATCATGAAAGGACTCAAAATAAAGGGGGGAAAAAAAACCCATACTGACTATGCAGTAACTATGTTTTAGGGTTTTTTGAGATAGGCTGTAGGCATGGATTATTCAGCTAAATCATAAGCAAGGACTTAGGAAGAGAAAAACTGCAGAGAATTTGGTATCATTCTGCCCTTAGGTCTTAAAAAAGATTGGCACAAATGCACAGCTACTAATCAATATCAAAGTTGTGACATATATATGCACTGGGAGTGATTTGTTTTTTCTCAAATTATTTTGCCTATGTGTTGTTATCAAATGCATGCCTGCCCCTGGCAGAGGGGTTGGAACTAGATAATCTTTAAGGTCCCTTTCAAGATAAACCAGTTTGTGATTTTGCAATTGCATGATAACTAAGCAAATTTTTCCTCTAAATACACTGTTAAATGAAAAATTTCTTGCCCAAAATCAAATTCTGTGTTCATTTTGTAGCACCGAACTTCACAGGTTATCAAAAATCTTGAAAAATATCTTCAAGAAACCTCTGTACCCTTTTTTAAAGTTAAATCACTCCAAACATTATTCACACTTACAATATAAACTACCTCTAAAAATTCATGTCTTCAAGTCTGATTTTGAAAGCATACAGACCTGTACTAATTTTTTTTTCAGAAATAGGAGTCAGTGGAAGGCACCAAAACTTCCACCCTTGACCAGGTGAAAAGCTGCTTCTGCAATGAAGCTGACAGTAAGGAGCTGATCACAAGGCAGAAAGCAAGCTGTGGAACAGTGTTTGGAAATTCATTTTCTTCTAACAGCTTTGCCTTTGATTGTGCACATCCCCTGACACCTTTAAGTGTATTTCTCAGATGCTACAGACAAGTAGAGAATAAATAGGCTTGCAATATTTCTTTAAAACAGCATGCATGAATATAAGCATGAAGCAGTGCCATAAACATGCCTCTTGCAGTCCTCCCTGCTCAAGATAATTAATCAGAGACAATTCCATATTTATGAGAAACACCATAATTTCTTTCTTCTCTCATTTCACAGGACAGAATCACAGAATGGTTTGTGTGGCAAAAGGCGTAAAGACCATCTAGTTTCAACCCCCCTATCATGGGAAGGGTAGCAGCCACCAGGTCAGCACTGAGAGCCCCACCCAGCCTGGTCTTGAGAAATTCCAGGGATGCAGAGTTCATAACCCCTCAGGCCAACGTTTGCTCTAAGGACTCACCTAACTATGAAAAGGAATTTTCTCTCCCTTTCAGAGGTACACAGACGTGTTTTCATATTTATTTGCCACATCTTCTCTAGACTACACGCCCTACTGATCTGGTTTATTTTTATGCATTCAGTATTATGTCACAAAAACACATACAAACAGATTTATAGGACAAAATAAAGAAATTATCTGTGCATCAGCTTCTGCTTATAAAGGAAACTGACTGTCTAGACAGTGAGGAGCAATGCCACTCTTAATTAGAGCCTGGGCTTCACCCTGCTCTTTCATGTGTCACAGGAGCTCTGCCTTGGAGCTTCTCCCTTATCACACCTGCAGCTTTCAGAGCTTTTTCTCCTTCAACCCAAAGGTGTGGGCAGCCCAATTTTGCCTCAGTGAGAAGGACAGCACATGTGCCCCACCAAACTGTGCTGCAGGATGAGCTGTGGCTGGTCATTTGAGGCAGACCAAGCGCTCCCAGGGGAATTCTTGCTGGCCCAAAATGCATATATTATTATGCAATTATGGGAAGCAGATGGGTCAGAAATAACCATCAAGTTTATTTCCTAATACGACTTTAGGCAGATATGTGTTCTTCCCCATTTCTCCATAATTGCTAATATGAGTTGGGTTTTTTCCTCTAAAAAACCAAAATCCAGATACTCTAAAGTGTGGGATTTTATTATAGAAGCTCAGTGCAAATTTTTAAACAATGAATCACAAAAATGGGGATATATAATCAGAGCATTAATAATTGTTTCCTTAGTATTTGCATATTTTCCCAAAGTAATTTACTATATTTATTTCTTGTAAATTCAAATTTTAAAATGTTCATGAATATTTATTTCCTTTTTTTTATCTATTGTCACAATTTATTTGAGTTATTTTTCCTACCAACAGATAACTTGGCATTTCATTTTAGATTTTAACACCATGTAAAAACAAGCTACAATTCCTAAGGAATATGCTATTATATCATAAAAACAAGAGAAAAATAATGAAATTAGATGAAAAAAAATCAATAAAACCTCGAAGGTGGTGGCACACAAAGATCAATCAGTTTTAGATGGATTTAGTTTTGGATTTGTCCATTTGCCTGACACAATGGAAATTTTAGAAATTAGAAGAGTTGACCCCTGAACTCTTGGAAGAGGTCAAGTTTTACTTGCTGAGAACTTTCAGAAAGCTTGGAAAGAAAAGAGAGCTGAATGATAATACCAGATTTATCTGGAGGGGAAAATTGCATTCAACAGTACTAAACAGTTCCTGCAGCATCCTACAAGTGTGCCAAATTTGTGCAGCCATTTAATAAAACATTATAGCTATGTTGAAAGGACTTGGAAACAAGAATGGGGAAATAGAGATCTCTCCAGCCCTTTCCCTTTTGGAAGCTAAGAGGAGGGTTCCCATGTTTGCCTAGCTCTGAGAACATGCTCTGCAAGTACCTGCTCTGTAATAAACCCAAGAATGTTCTCCCTGTTCTCAAAGTCATTCCATATTTGTGGGAAGCCACACATAGAAATGAAGCTTGGCTCTCTTGAGTCCTCAGTCCTCTTGCAGAACCCCAGCTTGCTGTCAACTTTGGAGGAGGAAGTAACAACTTATGACGGCTACTGTTAAGTAAGGAATTTCTTAAACCTACACCTGAGTCAGGAACCAAAAATTCCTGTTCTCCAGGCAACTGAAGAATTGAAATTTGCCACAACAGCATTGTCAGGGAGAAACGGGATTGTATTTGTTGTCTTTGTTCAGCCTTTGGAATAAAAGGGTTCTCTGGTGTCTGGAGTTTCTGCAGCTTTTGTAAACTGACAGGTGAGGCACAATGCACTAACGTGTAATAAACACACAGGAACAAAGATCAGGCATAAAGAGAGAAGACTGAATGATGGCAAAGTGAGACTCCACAGAATTTTAGAGCTTTCTAAAAATTAATATGAAATGAGACTAATTCTTCAGATGGAAACTGTCCCTTTGACTAACAATAATTTGAAGAGAGTACATATTCAAGCCCAGTAAAGGTAGGAAAACATAAGAAGCTGCTAGAAAATGTTCTCTCTCCCTTTCTCACCCCCTGTATGTGTTTATTTTTCTCCATTCTTTTCCTCCTCTTCCCTTGGGAAATAAGATCTTTTTCTATCAGCCATGTGAAGTGTAACACTGACTTTGAGCTAAGAGGAATAAAGATACAGGAAAATGGAAAGAGACAAAGGAAACAAGGGATAAGCTTTGGGTGAAACACTGACTAACTTCTAGAGCTCCTTATTTCTCACTTTCATCTATAATTAGCTAAGGTGACTAGCTCAAACATAAACATATACAACACAGAGGTTTATGCTCAGTCAAGTGAATCTTCTTATGGCAAACCATAGGGCTTAAATGTCAGCAAAAACACAACATCTGAGCAGGAAAAAAGCAGCTTACTGACATTTACGGTCTTGCTTTTTAAAAATGCTAGCCATCCTTTTCAATTACAAGGAATCTCATTTTTATTTGCCAGCTATAACAACTGCACAAAAATTGACACCTTGCATAAATCTTGCCTAAGATGTTTGACTGGACAGCTCCAGTGATAGTTGAGAAGGTTCAGAAGGGTTTGTGAACTGAAAAATGGAACAAAACGTCCACATAAGTGGTAGGAGCCTGAATGCAGCTTGAAGCATCCTGAATGATCAGACATCCTCTCATTTCTTATTCAGAAACTACTAGGGTAAAAAAAAAAAAAAATAATGCTCAACTGTAACCTCAGAACTTGAAACACCTAGGGATTTGGTTTGGGTTTTTTGTTTGTTTGGTTTGTTTGTTCGGTGGTTTGTTTTATTTTTGTGTTTGCCCCAGAGAGTATTCAGAGCTCTCAATCAGGTCAAAGAAGAAGGTGGAAGAGCTGGACAATGGCTTGAGCACCAACTTTAGCCATGCACATCAGTTAACAATTAACACATTACCTTGCACAGTTTTGGCCTGTTTCAACTATCCCTCTTCTGGACAATCCCAAACATGATCAGGAACTAGAGTGAGACAGGTTCTGCTTCTGCTGAGAAATGTGGATAATTGCACTGTATTTCCCATGTGCTCCCCAAAAGCACCCCAGTTTCCTTTGTACCTCTTAAGACTTTACATAAGTCAGTTATTGAATTCAAATTGATTTTTTTCCTTAAAAAAAGTTCAAAAAGGAAAATGTGCTTTTGCTGAAGGTGCAGCTTGGGAAAAGCCCAAACATTTCTGAGTCCAAAGCTCTCAGTACTGTGTTCAAAAGGCAACAAGCTGGTAGTTTTTGAATCTTATTTCTCTTAATTAAAAAATTACATTTATTTCATTTTTTAATCTTTTCTGTTCTTAGACACTCTTTGTTTAATTTCCAAGTTTCCAACAGTTATAGTCAATGTCCTGTTTTCCAAGCAGTGGCATTTTTATCCATTCTCTCAGCTGTCTGAAAAATTTTGAATTTTTCATCTCTGCATGTTCAACTGGTCATTCTGATTTAAAAAATATTCATTTTATGGACTAAATAAACCACTTCCTCTGTGTCATTTTGTTAAACCAACATAATCATCCTTTTCATAAATCAAGTATCTTGATGACACCATTTGGAGCAGGTTTTCTTTTTAACTTTTTTAAAATAGGAAATGTGTTGTTCAACTCCAATTACTGGGTGATAGTTGCCATGTAGTGTAGTACTTAGGCACTAAAATAAATAAGCAAAACACTATATGTCCTTATTGATTGCTTGATCACATGGGAGGCATGAAGGAGGGCCAGAGTTTCAGCATGATCAAAGAGTAAACTGGTGAGCTTATAGGCCAATCAAGCTAAGAAAGTAAATATTTGAGAGCAATAAAAACACCTTTTATTCAGGTGCTAGAAACAATAATAATGAGGTGAATAAGATAAATTACATGAGGATAGTTGGTGCATGCTTAGAAATACAGGCAGTCATCTGGTGTATAAAATCTGTCATATCCACAATGCACAGCACAACACTTAAATGAGATGAAGCTGTGCTGTTACCCCATTCCTGCCTTTAGCAGGTGGGGGCCCTCAATGACTCCCAGCACACAGAATCACAATATGATTCTTTTCTTTTGGAAAGGAGACATCATTTCTCACCAGGGCAAGTACATAATGTGTGCAGAAAATAGTGCAGACACTAAGTGCCATCACAAAAGGAATCTTAAAAACCAGCTTTTTTTTTTTTCATCATTAATAATCAGTCATAGAAGCATAGAGTTATAGAATCAGAGAATGGTTTAGGTTGAAGAAACCTTCATGATCATCTTTTTCCACCCCTGCCATGGGCAGAGACACATTCTCCTATCCATGACTGCTCCAAGCTCTGTCAAACCTGGTTTTGAACATTTTCAGGAATGGGGCAGCTTCTCTGGGTCTCGCCACCCTCAGAACCAAGAACTTCCTCCAATATCAAATCTCAATCTACTCTCTTTTAGTCTGCATCCCATCCATGTCTCTGTCTTGTCTCATTAATTTGGTGTTCTTCAGAGCCTCTCACCTTGCTACTGCTGCAGATAACAGTATAAACTTGGATATGGAGTTAAAGACATATCTTAACTGTTGAATTTTTATTTAGTGGGACAAACTTTTTTTATCCTGAATGCTTGAAATATTTCCTGAGTTTTGATGCCTGCTGGAGCCCACAGCTCTAGTAAATCAATCAAATTGGGGTTCTACAAGACCAAGTACCAGGTCCTACACTTTGGTCACATCTCAGAAGTCTTTTCAACCTGAATGATTCTGTGATTCTCTGAGTACTCTAGACTCCACACAAGACCTTTATAGAGCTAGTATTTAAGAGTTATAAAGAACAAAGCAATGTCAAGGCCCTCTTCAGTCAAGTCTATTATGCTGTTTCACGCTCACCTTT
Organism: Molothrus aeneus; assembly: GCF_037042795.1. Lineage (NCBI taxonomy): Eukaryota > Metazoa > Chordata > Aves > Passeriformes > Icteridae > Molothrus > Molothrus aeneus. The sequence goes on from NC_089680.1 coordinate 3,238,256, forward strand.
AATTTCTATTGAGACTCCCAGTTTATTATTAATATTGTTCATAATATTGTGGTTTGCAACACGTCATACTCCTCTGTGTTTCAGGGAATGCTGGTCTCAAAAAATTGTGCTCAAGCAATTTAGGATTGTTGCTCACACATCACGGATATGTATCTGATTTTTCAGAGCTTGTCCAGATGTCAATAGATTCCTGACAGCATCTAAATTTCTAGGAAGGCCTTACTGTACAGTCCTTCTCCAGACAACGGAAAAACCCCAGAAGCTGGAAAACACAAGCTGAAGTGAAGACACCAGCATCACAAGACTCAGGGGCACTGAGGAACAAAAATCTTCCTTCAACATACAGTGAATATCTTGTGAGCACAAGAACATTTTGAGGTTGTAAACATGAAGAAAACTGCATCACACAAAGGTCAGACAACAAGGTGAAAAAACACTTTCGTGTCTGTAGCCTTAGATGTCTCTTCTTTACACCATCCTTCCCTGAAATTCCTTAGTCTAGAGAACACAGCAGAAAATCAAGAATAACTCATATAATTTTGAGTAGTGTTGTAGACCATGGAAATGCCATTCTTATCCATGTCTTTCAATGCTAGGGATGAGGTCATTTCGTATATCTATTTACTTTATTTCCCAAATCCAGTAACTTAGTGTGAAGGGCTTCAAAGCACAAGATAAATGTGTCTGGGCCACAGAACTAATCATGTCAGCTGGAAAATAACTCTACCTGCATCATTACCACTTAATGTGTTGGATAACTCTGAGTGCACCTGAAAGATAATAAAGAGGTGTCAGTATTATTCATATATTTTAATTGCTTCCATTAGCTTTTCTTTTTTTTTTTTTTTTATTCCTGAGGGCAAAATAGTATTGCTTCATTGATTATACAGTGGATACAGGAGAAATAATAGTACAGAATCAAATATTCTTTTAACCACCCGTTGCCATCCTATAGCTATAAGCAAAAGCATAACTTGGCAATAAAACCTATTTACTGTTAAAATTAAAATTGCTTTTAACATTTTTATGGCATGCAAACAATTAAAATAATTCTATCAGGTAGCAGCTGTTCTTTCACACTTGTGGAAAAAGAATGAAGAGAAAAAGACTGTAGGAATAATTAAAGTCAGATAACTTCTTTTTCAAAGAAATGCCAAGAAATGTGTCAGTTCTCTGTAAGGGGTGGTGGTAAGGATAATAAAGGTAGAGTTAACATAATGAGAGAGGGATCATCTTGGGGATCCTTCTGTATCTATTCCAACTGAAGATAGTTTATGATTCTAGAAAATAATTAACTCAATTTTGTAATGCATGTATTTTTATCCTAGCCAAATAAATCTTGTGGTATGATCATGATGGCTTCTGTGATTAAGTTATTAATTAAAATAACTTCTGGGTTCTCAGTTTTGATGGTAACATGCCACCAGTCTTACCTGTTGAGTCCAATTCATTTTTTTAGTGTGTCTGATGGCATTTCTATTTTCACAACATAAAACTGGCTCCTAAGAATTCCAGCACAGGGCACAGGGTAAAACCAAAGCCCTATTTCCTGACCCTCCCTTTCTGCCAGTGGACACAGAAATAGGATAAACATCAACTGTGTGCAACAACCATGTTGTTGTAACAGCCATATTGTTGTTGTTGCTATAACCAAAACACAAGGCACAAAGCACCTTTTCCTACTGAAGGATATCCATAAGCATTTAGTCTAATGGAGATAATAAAATACGAGAAGAATGAGAAGGGTACTGGAAAAAAATTAAATACTAAAACTCTATAATGCTTAGAGAAATGAGAAATTATAGAATCTTAGAATCCTGTAATGGTAGGGTTGGAAGGAGCATTAAAAACCATCTCATTCCAATGCCTTGCCATGGGCAGGGACACCTTCCACTGGAGCAGGTTGCTCAATGTCCTACCCAACCTGGCCTTGAATTATTTTACCTGGATTTGATTATTTTACCTGCTACTTGAAAATATGAAAATTAATAAACATGTGTCAAATACTTTTAGAACAAAAGTGACAGTGCAATTCTAGATCTTTCCAGTGCTGCTTAATTAATTTTTCCCTAAATGCCTGGGAAGAAATCAAATAGATCAACAACATAGATTAAACCTGAGCTGAGTCCTTATTCCATTCAAACAACCATTTACTAGTCAGAGTTGATACACAGGTTTTCTGTTTTCTTCCACTCACTCCTTTGGAGAGGTCAGAGTCTGTATTTTTGTATCCTAGCGTTCTGTTCCCCAGGGAAGGTGTCACAGCCCAAGACTAACAGACTAAACGAAGATTTAGGACAACTCTCAGCACATGGTAGGGCTATTAGTACTCTCCTGTGCAAGGCCAGGAGTTGGACATGATGACCCTTCTGACTCATGGTTCATCCTACGATTCCCTGTCCCTGCACCAGGGAGTTGCATTCCATTATTGGATCTCAGCTCCATTATTGCCACAAGTCCCCATTTGCTGTTGGAGCCTCTCAGCTTTGTGCACAATGAAGGGAGAAATTGGTGTCCCTGTGTGAGTGGGAAGGGGCTGGGAGAGGTCGAACCTGTTGCTCAAAAATCTCAGGAAAGCTGTGAATGGACTGGTCGGGCTCAAAGCTGTATCAAACCAATTTCATCTGCCCTTAGTCTTCTGTCCTTGAGACAATTTGTCTTTGTCGATAAACTGGGCAAAAGCAATCTCTGTGTAAGACTGCAATTTGATCAAGTTTACTGGTATAGCACGTTTCACACTAATGTTGAATCAGTGCTCTCTGCTTTTACTGATAAGCTACAGTAAGGGAGACTGAAATTCAGGATCAGTTTGAATCTGAGTCTGTGACAAAATAACTCTTTTTTCTTTTAGCCAAAACCCACCTCCAAGTATTGCTTGCATTGAATTGTCCACTCAGTCTGCCCTAACTCCAAACCTATTAAAACTAGGAAAATTCAAATTTCTTTGTTGTTTCATTAAGCTGATTGTCTGTACCTGACTCCATTTTAAAATTAATACCTACACATTACGGGTTTTTTTCCTTACACACAGTAGGGATGAAACAGTTTGAATTATGTAAAATAAATGTATGGTCATAAAATGTAATAATCCATTACAAAACACTTCCATTTTTCATTTTATTACCATGTTCAAATAATTATCGACCTTTTTTTTCACTAACCTGAACAAATAGATATTCATAGAAATATAACATTCCCTTTGTATTATGATTGCAATAATGAAGAAGGGTAAATCAACTTCCCTATATTGTATTTGCATTAAATATTGCATTTGCAGCAGATTAAAAATGAAACCAGAAACCCTATGTTTGGTACCTCTATTTTATAAATTATTGCACTTACCAGCAGGGAACTTCAGTTTTGGGGGCCATATGCAACAGCTATTTGGTGGTATTTTTGCATGTGACCCACAGAAAAATAATGCAATAAAGGTGTGCTTCTTCAGAGACACTTTGAGAAATGTAGAGATTGTTTAAACACCCCAAACCCAACATTTTCTGATTTCAAGCTATGAGATATGTCTGTGATTGATGCATGCATTAAAATTAATTTCTTCAGATAATTTCTGTTTTTGTCTTCTCTGTTCTTTTCATTGTATTAGTTGGGTAATATCCTTCCAAATTCAGAAGACAAAATTTTTGGTGGACAACATTAACTTCCTTAGTGTAGTATCCTGAGGAGGAGAGTTTTTTATAGTACTGCAGCTAGATAAGTGTAATTGTTTTTTTTTCCAAGAGCTCTTGAACTGGGCCTTTTATAGCAGCCCAATTTAAAAAACAGACGTTTCTAAGCAAATTAAATTTCTACCTTTTGATGAAAATGGTGAGCCATAAAAAAGAAAAGACACTCTGGGTTACTTATTAGAGAATCCAGATGCATAAAGGGCACAATATCAGCTTTTTTATTTTTTTCTGCTCTGCAAGATAGTGCTGTCCTGCATACACTTCCTACATCTTAGCTCCCTTCTGTGATCATACACTAAAAATTAGAAGCATCACTCTAATTGTTCCCAGAATAAACATAGATTAAACCAAAAGTAATTCTATATGTCAGACCAAATATCTACTTTTCCCCAAAACTGATGGTGTCCAACCACAGACAACTGAGAAAAGGAAGAATATGGTGATTGCCATTCCAATAACTTAGTCTCCCAAATTATGGAAAATCATGTTTGCTTTAATTCAATAACTGCATTACAAAGTAATTTGTAATAGGCTAAACCCAAGTATGTAGAAATATATGACATTGACTAGGGCCTCCAGCATGAGGTCTAACTTAAACTGATAAGTCTTGGTGCATTTCACTTTTGAGTTTCTTCATGTAATAAAAGAACATATTTAAATGTTTATTCATTGTTATTACCAAGATATTTTCTTTTAGACTGGTCTTAAATTATAAAGCTGAGTTCATATACAAGCTTTAACCTGGCTGTCCATATTTAATTTTTTATTTTGTTATCTTAAAAAGTCCCATTATTTTAGTCTACCCCAACAGAATGGACTTTTACTCTGATCTGCTCCTGTCTTTCCTGATCAGGGATGTACAAATTGTGCTGGAGCAGGACTTACCAGTTCTTTGTGCAAAAGCTTTAATTCCTTTTCATTGGGAAGGTCTCCCTTGGGCCATGGATCAACACTGCACAAGATTAACTGCTTGATTGGTTTAGAGTAAAAATCCTCTCTGTCAAAATTAATTAAAAAATAACTAGTGTCCTTAATACCAGCACATGTGCACAATGACCATGACAGGCAGAGTTACAAAGATAAAGCTTACAGTTTAAGAATCATCATCAGACTGAGGACGGGTACTAGGATGGTAAATAGCTCAACAAACACCTTCAAATTATACTGAATTTGGAATCATTGACAGTATTAGCAAGAACTAAAAGAGAAAAATATAGCATAAATAAGGCAAATTACCAATAGAGAAATATTATGATGAAATTAAGATTGACAAAAAAATATGTTGACAGATATAGGAACTGAAGAGAGGAAATGTATGAATTCAAAGCTGTGGAGCAGGATTTAAGTTCTAGTTCAATGGAAAAGTCTTTTTCTTCTTATACAGCTATAATTGTGTATACAAATTGCACTATTCCAGCCCAAATATTTTGATTTCACCAATCCAATGCGAGATAAAATTGCTAAGTACAGAATATCTTTCAATAAACACACATATATTTTAGTAATTAAACAGAAAAAAGACTTCCATTAGGCTTTGTGAAAGTATCTGCACCGAAAGCCTACAGCAGCAGGATTTTTTAGTATAGCAAGACATGCAGGACCCACTGTGGAACAGCCTGAAGGACTGAGCCCTGTGGGAGGGCTGGAGCAGGGGAAGAGTGTGATGAGGAAGGAACAGCAGAGATAAATAGATGGGCTGAGCATAGCCCCATTCCCCATCCCACTGTGCCTCTGGTGGGGAGGAGGGAGGGAAGCCCACAGTGAATTTGAGCCTGTGAGAAAGGGAGGGTGTGGGGGGAAGGTGTTTTAAGATTTGGGTAGATTTATCATTGACCTACTCTGATTTGATTATATTTAAGTAAATTTATCTGGTTTGGGTCTGTTTTGCCCGTGACAGTAATTGGTGAGTGATGGCTCCCTGCCCTTATCTCAACCCACCATTATTTTTTCCCTCCCCTGTCCAGCTGAAGAAAGGAGTGACAGAGCAGCATGGGTGGGCACCTGGTATCCAGCCAGCATCAGCCCGGCACAAGATGTCTTATTAAAGCCCCTATGTAATTCCAATTGTTAGCAATAGCCTGACTCATGTTCTAGAACTCTGAATACAGGAAAAAAAAAAACCAAAAAAAAAAAACCTGGTTTGAAAGATTGGAGAGCATTATCTCTATGTATTACCCCCACAAATACCCTACTTTCATTGAATGTACTAGTAACCAGATCTGAAATTCTGAAATTTAAGACGCACCATTGTCATTTGAATAGGGTCATTCAATAGCCTTGCCTGCTTCTCTTACCACAAATCTGAACTATGACTTCAGATTAGCATCCCTTCAGCTCAAGCCTTGAAGTTCCCACAGTCTTCACTCTGGTGATCCTGCTTACAGCTGATGCAAAACACCTGCTTGGTGCTGGCAGCTGCAGTTCCCTTTTTGCTGATATCTGACAGAAGGACAGGAAGTCAAGTCAGTATTTATTCTTGTTCCTTTTCCTTTGAGGGATAGGTTGCTCAGCATTTATGTCCCTGTACTTCTCATTTTAGGTATTTAGGGGGCCAAGGAGTACTTTTGAATATGACGATCATTTTAAGGAGAAATTGGATTCTGTAACTGATTAATTCCTATTCCTATCTTTTAGCTCTTCTGTATGATAGCAGAGTTTCTATGATAGGTGTTTGAAACTAATTAATCAACAGAGCACAGAGGTTTTTTGTTGGTTTATTGGGATTTTTCAGTGTTCTTTTGGGTTTGAGCTTTTTTTAGAGGTATTCCTCTCTGAAAGAATGGCTGGAAGGTACCCAGAAAGAATTAAGCTTCTGAGGTTATAGAAAATAAAAACTTAAAAGAATAAGGATTGATTAGAACATTGTAATTAGGTTCAGCATGTCTTTCAAACCCACTAAATTGCCTGTCTCTTTAAACTAGCCCTTTCTCTGCTGTAACAAAGGAGAAATATGCCTAGTTCTCTTTATCTTCTTTGTTTTATCATCCATTGCTGACAGGAATCATAAAATCACTGAGCTGATAGCAGTAGCAGAGCAAGGCTTGCACATCACTCAAAGTTAATGCTCATATAGCTCATACCACTTTGATGCAATTAATTACATATCATTTTTCTATAGTATTAATTGTAGGTTTTCTGTCAAAAGATGTTCATCTGGGAAAAAAGGAAAAAAGTAAAGGAAGCTCTTCTGTTCCCTGAAATGAAATTATGTCATCATGGAGAAGAATAAGAGTGCTGTCATTTCTGTCCGTTAGGACTTTGTATGTTTTGATTTTTCATGTGACCTTTTCTATTCAAAATATAATGGATCTTTCCTCCACATACAACAGACTTGATGAATATAAATTACTTATATTAGTGATGCAAAAAAAGGCTTGCAGGTTGAGTAAATGAACTCTACAAGGGAAAGACAAATTTTAAGTTATTAGAAAATTATTTAAAAGCCTTAACCTCTTCTGTTCTAAAACAATTAATAAATGTCTTTAATACCAGGCTCTTTAGAAGAAGGGTTGCTCCATTTTGCTCTCTCTCAGATGATTTAGATGGGTTTCTTAGACTAGTTTCGTGTTTCTAATTTCACCCTTAGCAACAAGAGTCATGAACTTCTCTAGAGTGATGCTATGCCTTCTTTCTGGTAGAAAAATGCTTATTAGCTGTCATTCATTAAATTAATTCCAGGTATTTTTAGTCTCCTCTTCATCTGCTGATTGAGAACCTTACATTTAAATCTCTGTGTGTATTTGAAAGCTTTTTAAAAGTTGTTAATTCAGAGCTTTGAAACACAGTCAGACCAGATTCATCTAAAGATGGGTGTTTTCAAGAACTACATTTCTAGATGCTATTATGTTTAAAGATCTGAATCCTGCTGGTTTTCTTTTTGGATGTCTTTGGTGGTTCTTCTCTTCTCTTCTCTTCTCTTCTCTTCTCTTCTCTTCTCTTCTCTTCTCTTCTCTTCTCTTCTCTTCTCTTCTCTTCTCTTCTCTTCTCTTTCTTTTTGTTAGGGTTTTCTTTTGTTCACTTCTATCTTGTAGATTAACTTCTGGAAGGAAAAATATCCCCCTGAGATGTATTTGCCTGTTAATATAAGTTGAGAAATACTGGTCAGCTAGCTGTCAATTTTGGTCCATTAGCTATGTTATGCCTCATCTATTGTAGGTAGATTAATGCCTCATGCATTATTAAAAAGTTAATATTTTGTAGTAGGAAAACAAAAATAGAAGGTTTTCTTCCTCTTGACCTAATATATATTCAAACTTTTTTTTTTTAACTAACTAAACAGATTCTGTTGATTTGGTTTGAAATTTTGATATGGATAACATGACAGAAGTTACATTAGAAAAACTGCCAGGGGCCCCTTGAGGAAAGCATATATTTCAATGCATTTTAGGATCTAACTTTTTAACTGAAAATGTTTTTGTAATTTCTTAACATTTTGATCCATGAAAGTTGAGAATAGAAATAACTGTGATAAATACCTCAAAATTTCCGTCCTCTTTCAAGAAGCCAGACTCCTTCCAGAATACAAAGATGGACATTGACAGCAATAATAACTGAAACATAGCCTTCTTTTCCTTATATTGTCCATTGATTGTTTTGTGACTGTCGTTTAAATTGTTACTCATTTCTTATTTCATATAAAATACAGTGCAAAGGCTTATAGATATGATATATTGAATAAAAAATCTCCTGACGTGTATATATCATGAAAGTAAAATGTGGCACCTTGGCATTTGTAAATCATCTTGAATTCTAATGTAAATACAGATCACTCACTTGTGAAAGGTCTGCTGGATAACCACAGCCATTACTCTTTGTATTCATCAACCCATAAATTTAAATGTTTTTGGTGTCAGATCTTCCAGCCTGAGTTGTGAGTTCGCTGGTTCCAGCAGTGGAGAAGAAGTTGCTGAATTAGTCATGGTATATTTTAGATATTAAGGCCAAACAGCTTTACATAAGCATAGGCTGGTTTATTTCTATCTTTTAAGAAATGACCTACATATGTCTTCCAAAAGTAATTAGATATTGCCTGTCTTCAACCACTTGAAGCTATGGCCTCAGTTTTATTTGATTTAACATAATAGATATTAAGGCCTTTTAAAGTCTAAGAGATTTAAAAGTAAATGAGATTAAGTCTTCCTGATTTACACCAAAATTAGAATTAATTAAAAATCCAGGCTCTGAGAAGCATATATCTAGGGTTTTCTGACATATGTTTACATTTTATAAAAAAAAAGAGTCTACTGTTTTAGGCAGTTACTCATATTTAGTTTGCTATGTAATAGAGTAATGCAGAGAATATAGAGCCAGACTCTTTTCAGAAAAAGAAAAAAAAAAAAAAAGCAAGAATATTTCAATTAGATGTCAATTAAAAAAAAAAAAAAACAAACTAGTATGAGGGTGCTTGTATGCTTACAAGGACTCACAGGATCTGTCTTGGAAGAGGTCAAAAACTTGACCAAACATAGCCCTGAGCAGTCCTTTGTAACAGCACCCACTCCTGGCAGCAGGTTGGTCCAGGTGACCTCTGTGGACCCTTCCAGTCTGTGGGATTTTGTGCTGCTGATGTCTCATCCACCTTAAAATCACAGGCCAAACAAGATTCAAATGAAAAAAAAAAAAAAAAGAGCTTGCTATTTATTATGAACATCCTTCAGGTACACTTATGGTGGAATGAACATGTGATATAGGAATTCAACAATTTTATATATGTAGAAAATTGGCATAATTTACAAGAATCCCAAGTTAGAAACACAGCTGATGAAGTAATTCCCCTCTTGGTTCAGCCCCCTAGTGAAGGCTCCCCCTTTGCTTTTAGCCTCACATTTTTTATGTCTAAATTCACGGGAAAGTGACAAGGCCTTGTTTCACTGAAGAAGCAGGATTAGAATAGGATTCCAGGAATGCATTTGCCTAAAAAAGTACTGAAGCTGGCTAAGAAACTACTTAATTGTACAATAATAATCTACAGAGCTATGAATATATGCAAAAGCAAAAATCTCTTTCACATCAGTCAGTGGGAAGTTTCTGTATCAGTGATTTTCAGGTGCTGTGAGGGCCATGCCAGGGAAATACATGATTACTCTGGAATTGTCCTGTTCACTTGTTAACAATGCACTTGTTAACAAGCCACTTGAAGGAACATTATTTTGGCCTAACCCTTAATGTCCCTGCCTATTTGTTTTTTACCAAGTTTGATCTAGCAGAATTTAGAATGCTTTTCCCTTTGCCTTTCATTTCTGCGATGAGAACACAGACTGACACATATTTAAGAGGAACCTGTTCAAGAACAAGGAGATACAACTTAAGTTTACAGCCATGTTGCGAACGTGATGATGAATCCATTTCATATTAAAACCAAGGAACTGCAGCAACTTTAATTCTTTCAACTCTGAGCTTCTATTTTACTGTATCTTAGTAGGTTTGAACCTGTGACATTTAATTCTGTAAGCATCTCTGTTCATTTTGTACTATGTGGATAAAAACAGATGCACTCTAATAGCTCAAGGGATTTCAGAGTTATGCCTGACTTCACAAAGGAACTTTCTTTCTTATTCTCATTTGTTTATCAGGAGTATTCAATGCAGTCACAACTAAGGAAAAAAATGCATATATATTGCACCTAAATTGCTTCAGTCCATCATGTTTCAGAACTGAGAAATGAACTGCATGACAAACAGTAGGAAAAAGGGGGGAAGGAGAGAGGAGGGAAATTGTAGCAGATTACAACACTTTGATAATTAAATGAATAGGGAAATTACACAGGAGTATAGGATATGTATGTTAACTTTCTAACCTTGTTAAGAATAAAATCCAAAGACAAATACATTTAATACATGGCTATTCCCATGCCTCTTAAACTATCCCAAAAGATATGGAAAAAGCTGGGACTGGAAGAAAAGCTTGGGGCATACCTTTTTCTAATTCCATGAACCAGCACCATTCCAAGATATGGTAGTTTTGAGTTATGGTCTGTGGTCTCAAATTCATACATTTAATCTCCTAATTATAATAATTCTAATAAAAATTCATAAATCATATCTAAAATACAAAATAGAAATTAAAAGCTCTTAAGTAATGTAAAAATATACGTTAAATAATGTGGACTTTACTTATTTTTTGTCTCTATTTCCTTTGGTCTGTATTTGGGTTGATACTGGCTGAAATCATCAAAGACCCCCACAAACACCCCCAGACTCATTTCTTAGGCTTCCACCAGAGTACTGTGTATGATCAAAAGACAGTGGTTTTTTACTCCCCTCACCAGAGGAGGTTCTTGGGCATTCCCACCTGAGTCTGAGCTTATACTAATCCATTCCCATCCCCACTGTCTCAGTGGATCAAGATGTTTGATTATCACTTTGTCCAAAGGTGACAACCAAGTCTTGTTCTAAATCCATGTGTAGTGATTGCATATATTGCTTCTCTTCTTCCATTCTTTCTCCTTCTCCCATTCTTTCCCCTATATCCCTTTATTAAGTGATAATTTATGCTTTCATCTTTCATTACTACAGATGATAATAACCAAAATGGCTACACACCTGCTTTCCATTACACCAAATTCAAAAATAAACACTACAGATACAGATATATTTACAAACATCAATCATTCAGTGCCTTTTCACTCCAATCAGCCTCAAGGGATTAATTAACAAGAACCTGAATTACCCTTGCCTCCAGGAGTGGGTCATGATACCAGTTACCCTCAAGACTTGTCTTGGAGCATTCTCCATATCTTCTCAGGCTGCACAAAGATCACAGAAATGCTCATTAGGACTCAGCCCTGAGGAGCAGCACCTTGGCTGGGTAGCACCACCCTCCTTGATGCGCTCAGCCTTGGCCAGCAGTGCATCCATCTCAGAGCTGGACAGCACTGGATCCATCAGATATCAGGAAAACTTCCAGCAGCTTCTCATAGCAGCCACGCCTGTAGTCTCCCCTCACACCAAGACCTTGTCATGGGAACCCAATACAATTTGTCCTCTACACAAGAGGAACTGAGGATAACCTAAATCCCCTTCCAGCTAGAACACATGACAGATTTGCAAGGGTTTTGTTTTATTTTCTTGTTGTCAGGTCAAATTTAACTGTGTATGCAGCTATTAACAGTGTTAATGCATCTTTTCTTCATTTGGACTTGTACTCATATTTTTACCTTACCCTATACATTTATTGGATACCAGCAGGCCTCATTAAAAAATGACAGATTATTAATAGGACAAGATGGTGTTACATTCTATCACTACCCAGGGAATATACCCATTGACTTCAGTTTCCTTGTTTTTTCCAGATTCTATAATAATTACAAGGATCATTCACAAAACCTGCTGTTTTTTAAAAGACTGGTCAAATTTTAGCAGCTAATTGAGGCAGAGACATAGGCTTTCACAAGGGTCCAGCTGGGAGTGAAAGATCATAAGCCAGGTTCGTAGCAGTGTTCTGTTTATTTTCTGCCATAAACCAGTGAGTATCAGGAATCCAAACACCTTCATAAATTAAATGTGCTTTGGCCATACAACACAACCACTACTGACCAGAAGCTACAGAGTTGGATACATTTTCATGTACTTGTGACTCCAGCACAAAGTGACAGCCCCTTTCCATCTACTCTAGCACTCTCCCCATTAGAATGGACACTGGTTTTGCACACACGTGCACTGGTATTTGTTGCATAGTAAGAGCTGATCAGTTAACAAACAAGCAAACAACAAGAAAAGAAGTTATTGAAATTATTGCTCTGGGCCATTGTATTGGGAACTCTTGGTAAGTCTTAGCCAGAAGGGCAGCTCACTGAGGAAAGGGACATGCAGTGACACAGGACAGTCCTTGGGAGTTTTCTCTTTGGTTGGCAACTAAAACCAGCCAAGCATTTCCTCCACACCTGCAATGCAATGTGTCTTTTTGTAGGATTTTCTTAAAAAGTTTCATTTTCTGATTGAAATTTTCACCTTCTGAGTGGTGAATTTACTTTTCTCATTGCTTAAGACCAAGTCGATAGTGTACAGTTTATTAGATGACAAAATATTTTAGCTACAGATTTGTGTGCATTTTACAGAATAAAATCTTTCCTGTTAAAAAAAGGTCTAATGGCCTTGCAGAGAGAAGGAGGGTGAAACTGGACATCTGTTATGTCATAAACTGAGCTCTTTGCCATAGCAAAGAAAAAGAAATTGTGATAGAGATTGCTGGGCTGGCATCTTGCATAGGTGTCTGAAGTGGACAATGAAAACAGAAAATTTTGCATACTGGGATTTTGCTGGTCCTGCACAGAAAGGAGAGAACAACTCTGATAATAAAAATAAGAAAGAAATAAACTTATGATAATAAATAAATAAACTTATTAGTTGCTTCTACAAACTATGATTTCAAACCCAATGTCCTGATTAGCGCTGCATAACGCAATATGCTGTGTTCTAAGAGTAGGTTGCTTTTTTCCTGTCCCATTAAAAAAAATAAATTGAACCAACTGACCAATCACACAATGATCATGCCATGAGGACAAGTTGGTCAAAATTCTTGTTCCACAGAAGCTCTGTTGTACCAGGCTGGGGAAAGGAATACCATCACAGGCCCTCAGAGCCTGTCTATACTATAAATAGTTGTTCTCAAGCTACCCCATTTTCTGATGATAATGAGAAGTCAAAGGGGTGCCAGGGGCCAAAGTATTTTTCAAGTTCTTCAGCAAAATCCTTAACAGAAAGGTAGAAAATAACTTTGTTTTGTGTTGTAAATCAAATATCTCCCCCAGAGATATCAAATATCAATATCTCCTCTGTCAGAGGCACAATATTTCTATGTGCTGCTGAAGACCATTTTTTGTCTCTAGGAGCAAAACCTTCATTACCCTAAATTTGATGTAGCCGTGGACCCTGCACCTTTCATGACCTGCTATTGTCAGCTTTCTGGCAGAGTTGGCATCCTACCAAATACCTGCTCCAATTTCTTGTCACTACAAGTTGGCAGACATGGGTGTGTTTCAGATTTTTCAAGTGGTGCGTCTAAAATACCTGTCCCAAATTCCAATTTCCTCTTCTGTTGATCGTGAAAGAAAAGGTTTTGTGATACTCAGAGTGCTGAAATAATTTCTACATCTCCAGAGAAAGTCTTCACAAAACATACACCCTGTGATCTGTAATAGTTAAAACCAAAATAACCAAAAATAACCCCCAAAGACCCCCAAACTACCTAAGTGTAGTTAGATTCATGGAATTTGTTGAAATTTGAGAAATCTGTTGGGAAGGAATCGCTTGTTTTAGTTTCTAGAATCCTATTCTTGCAAATGTGCTCCCATTCAGTGCTGGAAAACCTCTACAGCACAAGTGTGATCCCAAAGATGGAAAGGACCTATGCTGGATGTTAAACTGTAAATGTAAACCTGTAAATGTTTAACAATACTGTAAATGTTTAACAAAACTGTAAATGTTTTGCCTGTGTGACAAATTACCTCCTTCTGAGTCTTCAGCCTTGTCATATATCAATAGGACAACCAGGTTCTAGGATATGACAACAAGCAAGGAGACCAAAGGCAAGTTCAACCAGCATTGTATTGACACCTTTTACCTGATACTGAAATCATGAAGATCTAACAAGGATGCTTTGGGGTCAGAGTATAATTTTTCCAAGGATTTCTCCTGAGAAAGGGTCAAGTTTGCATTGCAGTTACTACCCAAGGGCATTCCATCAAATGTGGAGAGCATGCTATCTTTGGAATTTAAATTCCCCAGCAAATGCGATTTCACTCACCAAAAATAATTTGAGAAAATTTCTTGGGTGAGCATGTAGGCAACTAGTCACAGACAGGTAATAGGATTGTAGAAGGCTTATTTTCCTGGGGAAAAAAAAAAAAAAACAAACTCCTTCAAGTTATTTCACAACCCCTACAGGCAAAAATGGTTTGTGGATGGTGTGACTGAAGCCAGCAGCAAAACTCCATTGATTTTTTTGAGAGTTAGCTACTTAACCTTTCTAGATGTTTTTATAAACACTAGATGATTGATTGGATTTTTGGGACTCCTGAATATACATGTAGATTTTGCTTGGAAAAACTCTAGGTAGACACAAGTATTAGCCCACACTGTCTTAATTTTTGTAGTTTCTGTCTTTATGTGTTTTTAGCTTTTCAGAAAGTTGTGGATCCCTGATATACAAACATTGCATTTCTTTCCCTCAGCTGCCTTCTTTCCAAATGAAGTTGTGAACCTTTTTGACATATAAATTAGAGCATCATAATTATATTTTTGCTAAGTAAATGACAGCTGATGAACAACAAGCAGGTGTACATTAGAAGATGCAGAAAATAAACCACCAGTGTACTGTTGTTATTTTTAGCTGTGTAAATTGTGGATGTGTGTGTACAGGGGAGAAGAAGGAATGACTAATAATTAATAGTAAAGGATGCTTCTGCACCCCTGTTTAATAAGTTAATGAAAAACCTTGTTTTCCATCAGTATCAAGGTGAGGAGAGAGAAATCTTTGAGCTCTGCACAATCAAAATATATAAACTAAAGAAATCATATAGAATTTATGAATCGTGCCCAACCAAGCTTTTCTATTTCTAAATATTTTAGGAGGTGTTTTGTGTTTACTATATATTTTCTAAAGTGCAGGATCAACAGGTTTGTCGATTTTCTAGAACCCCAACTTCCAGGTCGAAGTATTAGAATTAAATTTCCTAGTTCTTATCTGCCATTGTAGTAGTTTGGAAAAGTCTAATAGCTCTTTGGGGCGTGTTAGATGATTTTCAAAATAATCAGAAATTTCAGTAGAAGTGCAACAGGGACACTAAGGTAAATGGAAACATTTTAAAGACTTTATACCTGACTGTGCCTGAAAATATGTGTAGGTGTGTTTTCAAGATGATGAGGAGTCAACAGTGCAGCTGACTTCATTAGTCATGTGGGAGTATGTCTACTTTCATTGAATTTTATTCCAAAGTCGTTTATGGAGTTAAACAACAGAAGACCACATATATAATAAATCACAGGGAGCAGTAGTGTGGAGACATTATATGGGGAATAAATTAAGGCATTCAGTCATAAAGGCAATAACTTATGGAGAGAAGAATTAAGAAGCAGTCAATAGGTTTCGAAAAGAGACGAGGAGAAAAAAGAAGTCAATGAGGCAGGATGCTCAATGAAGCCTCTTTTAGGTGATGAGTGCTAAGGAGAAGACTTCTACATTAACAGTCTGAAGAAGGGTAAAGAAGAGAACCTTGTTAAACAATGAAAAAAGAAGGGAAAGAAGAAAAAAAAGAAAGAAAGTCAGACCACTTAAATTTCTTGGTAATACTCCTACAATATTTTGGCACCAAAGCATTTTACAGTACTTTCTTCTGGTATCCGTCTAATATAGAATCAACAACTGTACCCTGTAGTGATACTCAGCTTATTTAGAACTAACCAATATGCCATGTGCAATCTAGATTTTTCAGTAAATCTCTGCTAGAGTAATTTATCTTATCAGTTTGAAAAAAAATTCTGGGTATGATAAAATATTATAGATTTGAGGGAAGCAAAAGAAAAAGGAATTACAAATTTTCAGCACTGTGCTGCTGTGATGCTTCCAAAAGGAAGGGATTGTCATGGGAGAAATTATACAACAGTTCAAAAAATCAGGACAAGCCATTTTCTTGTGAACAGTTCCAGCTTGTTCTAGTCTGAGCAATCATGTGGTGCTAAGTTTTGTGTTTCATGTCCAACCTGGAATCTTTCTCTATCAGCGTGCCTCATTTACAGAGGACTTGCTCACCAGTCAACTGAGCTGTGTTCCACTGTACATTGTAAATGGTCTAGGTAAGTTGGTTATTTGGACAACACTTCTTTTAAGGCAAAACTTGCTATGCAGACAAGTTTTGTTTTAAGTATTTCGAAGGGTAGAGCAAATCTTCAGTAAAAATTCAGCCTGTTGCATCAAACAGGTGTCTCAAAAGATTTAATTTCCATTTCTTTTTCTGCTGAGCTGCTTTAACAAACTTGGTTAATTAGATTCTTTATTTTTTTCCCTTTTGTTGGAAAATAAATTGTTTAATAAATTTATTTTGGAAAAATAAATTACTGAAATTGTCTTCCTGAGGCATTCTTAAAAAAAAACAAAAACAGAGAAATGTTAGGTAATATGAGTGTCAAACTGGACCTAAAAGATTTTCATCTGTATTCTGACACCTGAAATGTCCACTGACACTACTGTGCATTTATTCTAATCTGTAATTGTTCATGTCTTCTGAAACATTCTAACCTAATTTACTATTTTTGTCACCACCTTTCATTAGAAGACAAGTGTGCATGACTTTTTTAACATTACTGAATTAATCATTCAATACCATGTCTGGGTCATGAAGAATCAAGTAATTGCCTATTAAAAACTATAAATTGCACCTAAAAGACACAATGACACTGGCAAGGAAATTACTGGTAACCCATTTACAAGTGCATGTTGATTTAATTAGGAAATTAGCTGATTTTTTTTTTTTTAATAATGCTTGTTTCTTAATTAAAGTCTTCATGGTGTTTGAGTGCTCATTAACTCTACTTTAAATGGATATACTGGCTACATTTTGGTATACATTTAAAATTATCTTTGTCCATCCTTCCTCTTGCCTTCATTCATATTCATTATATAAATATTATATAAAATTCATTCAATTTCTTTCAGAATCCCATTTGAAAAAAATGAATATTAAGTGAAGAGGTGTATGTCCTCCACAATAAGATATGGAGAAAGAAAAAAATACCTTTGCTGGCAATTGGTTTATGCTAATACCTATTTATCATCACTTTGCAAAGGTGTAGCCTGAACTCATTTTCAGATGAATGGGATTTCCATTGTTGCAGTTTCATGAGTGATGCAGGCAGTGGCTCTTGCATTGATTTAGTCTTATTTCCTTGGATTTTGACTGAATGGATCTGTTTCCTGAGTAATTTTTTTGTTTGAACTGGGACAATATTTAGCCAAATATCTAGTTTTGAGTTTCAGGTCAATTCCAAAACCAAAGAAACGTACTGGACAGATGTGGCTGCCTCTATATGGCATTATTGTTATGGTTCTGTGAAAACATTAATCTTGTTCCAAGTTGCATGATTTTGGGTCATCATCTCAAAAGCCATGCTTACCAAGTGAAAATAGCTGTCACAGCTAAATGTAAGTAGGATATTCCCTAAAAATGATGGAGAGTACAAAGTATTCTGTTTCTGACTGCTGAATCCTAGTAAATTAACATCTGGGTACTGAGCTTCTTCAGGCTGAAAGATATGTGGAGCATATGGGAAGCCCAGATCATTATAAAATTATCTTCCACATTTAGGTTGCAATCAGGTCAATTTTTTTGTTTATTGGGCCAATAGTGGCTGAAATAAAGTGTTGGTGATAAATTACTGGTATTACACTGTGATAATGATAAAGTAAATTATTTTAGAAAACTAATTTAGTATTTTAATAGTTACATAACTGAGATTTATATGAACAGTTTTTACACTCTTGACTAGTAACCCTTTTATTGATGAGTTAATGGCCAGCTAGATAAATTAGGTTCTGTCAACTTCACCCAATAACAACTCACATTGGTCATTAACTGGTTGATTGGTAAAGTGTTTTATTATTGCTTTGGAAATATTACCTAAAATGAAGTACAGTAATTTCTGATCCTTTATCATTTTTATTTTGATGGCTTGACTTCTTTTAATCAAAAAATGTAATGCACATTGAGAATCCAAAATCTAAGCTGTTAATATGATTTAAACTGAAACCATCAAAGTTACTTCTCAAATACAGACATTTTCACTTGAAATAGTAGCCCACTTATGCCCTGTGAAAACATCAGGATCCACAGAGAGATTAAACCTGTTGCAAAAAATTCCATATGCACTCAGTTATAAAAAAGGTTGGACACATTTCATAAGATAGGGATTCTATGCAATATTTTCTAATTAAGTTTTATGAAACTTTTTTTCTTAGTGTTCACACAAATTCAGGTAGCTATTTTTATTTAACCATTTCAAAAGGTGTTTATCCAAGACACACAATGTATATATGGTGTGGTAGTTACCTCCTCAAACTTTTTGATTTTTAAGGTAATATTTAACTTTAATGGGCGTTCCCACATGCACCCTTTATTGCAGCCACATTAATGAGTCACAGCATATTTCTGTTCTTTGAATTAATATCTTACAGAGAAAAACATACATTGACAAGAGACCTGCAGCGTGAATTTTCACAATGCATCATATGTTAATGATTTGTCAACAGCCTTTCATTGTGGCAGTTGTCACCTCTTGCTGTCTATGCTAAAACATAATACTGTTTTAGTCCCTAATTCATAAAAGTCATCTCTGTCTTATTGTTTAACTCTGAACGTTAACAGACACAATCTCTTTTTGTAGTTGGGTAGAATCAAGAGGACAGGAAAAGAGGCTACAGGAAGCAAACAGAATTTTTAATTTCCTAAGTTAATATTATTATGTGAAAAGTAACAATAACAAGGTATCTACTAAAATGTTGTATGCTTTTCTGTGTGTGATGTGAATATATCCCAATGAAGGTGATAATAGAACTTCAAAGATAGTATCTGACTGTGACTAGAGGTAGCTAAGCTCAGATGTCATTTCCCAGTCACAAACATTTTGTGTCTGTTGTCTCTTGAAGGGTGCAGTAGAATCTGCTAGAACTCATTAAGCTATGACTGTAGGAATTCTGCCTTCCCTGTATTACATTAAATAGTGCCCATTACTAATTAAATGTTTTTCATGCATCATTTGGGGTGATCTACAGTTCTTTACATGCTTTCCCAAAGGGCCCCTAGAGCTCTCATCACCATTCTGTTTGATCACTTCAAGCTTTACTGCATCCACTCCCAGTGCAATTCCCACCAGCTGCAAGAGAATTTGGGTGGTGGGCTGGTACTGCACAGGGAGCACCCTTAGCACTGCACCAGCTACTAGGAAGAAAATAAACTGTGTCCCAGATGAAACCAGGAGAGTTAGGGATTTAATTTTTCCTTTATCAGGAGGCTGACAGGAGAATAGTGGATTCCCTTGATTTCTCATCATTTCAGCTTGTGTTCAATCTCTTGAAAAGCCTTCAAGCATGAATGCACATCTATGAAAGATCAGATCTAGTTTCCAGGGGTATTGAGGAATGAGATTACTTTGTTATCTGCAAAGACACATGCAGGGAAAATTTGGTTATAAAATGTCTTCGAGTGAGAAAACAAGGACAAATTTTTTAAAAAAGACAACCAACTGAGCCTGTGTCATGGTTTAACCTCAGCTGTCAACCAAGCACCACACAGCTGCTTGTTCATTCTCACCCCAAAGGGATGAGGAAATTGAATTGGAAGGGCAACAGTGAGAAAACTCATGTGTTAAGATAAGAAATAATTTAATAATGACTATAAACATTATCATTTGCTATAATTATCTGTTGTTATTAATAAATGAAAAGGAAAATAGGAAAGACAGATAAATAAAACCCAAGAAACACAGTGATGCATATGTGAACAACCGTTCATCAACAACCAGCCTGTGCCCAGTCTCTGAGCAGCATTGCCCCCACCAACCTTCTCCATAGTTTTATTGCTGAGTGTGATGCCAAATGGTCTGGAAAATCCCTTTGGTCTGTTGGGGTCAGCTGTCCTGGCTGTGAAAGTGTTAAAATATGTCATCCAGTCCAATCATCAGTGTGCAGAGCAGGTCTGAACAAAATGAATTGCTCAAGGCCTTGGTCAAATAAATTCTTCATGTTAACAAGGAGGGAAATTCTCACAGGCTGTCTGGATCTCTGTTCCAATATTTAGCCTTTTTTGCATTAAATATTGGCTTGGACTCCTCATGGTTTCTGCAAAGACCTTGTTGATCTCCTTTTTATCCACAATTTGACTCATCCTAGATGGTGTACAGTCTGCTTTCCACTTGTGAAGGGTTCTTACCTGAGTGCCTGTCATGGTTTGACACTGGCCTAACACCAGGCACCCACAAAAGTTGCTTGCTCACCCACCCCTGCCACAGCTGTGCAGAAGACAGAAAAAAATAATGAAGGGATCCTGAGCTGAGATAAGGACTGTGAGAAAACACTGCAAGGGCAAAACAGGCTCAGCTTAAAGGTACAAAGTGAGTTTATTACTAACAGAGTCAGAGGAGGATAATGACACCTCTTTCCCCCCAACCCCTCCCTCCTTCCCACCAACAGTGCAGGGAGACAGGGCGTGGGGGTTTTGGGGTCAGTTCATCACCAAGATTCTCTTCCACTGCTCCAGTAGTGGGGTCCTCTCCCTGTGAGACCGTGGGGAGCCTCCCACAGGAGACATTTCCCAGTGAGCTTCTCCAGTGTGGGCCCACTGTCATGATCAGCAGTCAAACCTCACCCGCTGCAGCGTGAGTCCCTCCCATGGGCACACAGCCCTCCCAAACTGCTGGCATGGATCTCTCTTTCCACAGGGTGCAGTCCTCCAAGGACAGGCTGCTCCAGCCTGGGAGCAGGGCCCTCTCTCTCCAAAGGGTCTCCCACTGGATCACAGCCTCCCCCAGGCATCCACCTGCTCCAGCATGGGCACCTCCCCTGTGGGTGGATCTCTGCATCCCCCCTGGATCCCCAGGGGCTGTGGGAGGATCTCTGCCTTCCCCATAGATCCCCATGGGCTGTGGGTGGATCTCTGCATCCCCCCTGGATCCTCATGGGCTGTGGGTGGATCTCTGCATCCCCCATGGATGCCCAGGGGCTTGGTTTGATCCCTGCAACCCCCATGGATCCCCATGGGCTGTGGGTTGATCCCTGCATCCCCCGTGTGGATCCTCATGGGCTGTGGGTGGATCTCTATATCCCCCCTGGATCCCCAGGGGCTGTGGGTGGATCTCTTCATCCCCCATGGATCCCCAGGGGCTGTGCATGGATCTGCATCCCATGTGGATCCCCACAGGCTGTGAGTGGATCACTGCATCCCCCATGGATCCCCATGGGCTGTGCATGGATCTCTACATCCCCCCTGGATCCCCATGGGCTGTGCATGGATCTCTACATCCCCCCTGGATCCCCAGGGGCTGTGGGTGGATCTCTTCTTTCCCCACGGATGCCCATGGGCTGTGGGTGGATCTCTGTATGGATTCCCGTTCCCTGTGGGTGGATCTCTGCATCCCTGTGGATCCCCATCCCCATTCAGCTGCTTCACCCTGCTCTCACCACAGCCTGCAGAGGAATCTCAGCTCTGGCCCCTGGAGCTCCTCCTGCCCCACCTTCCCCACTGACCTCGGTGTCTCCATGTTGTTTCCCTCACATATTTTCACCTCTTCCTCTTCTCTGACACGACAAAAACCAAAAAGCTGCACATGCCCACTTTGTTTTGATTTTCTTCTTAATTATGTCATCACAGAGACATTGCTACCATCTCTCATTGGCCCAGCCTTGGCCAGCAGCACATCCATCTAGACAGCCATGAGGGATTGGCTCTGCCAGACATGGTGGAATCTTCCAGAAGCTTCTCACAGAAACCACTTGTGTGTCCCTCCCACCACCAAAGGCCAGGCTGGGCAAAACCAGCACAGCAGCTCAGCTAAAGCATGTGAGACCACCACCACTAATTCCAGCTCAGGAGAGGGGCAGCAGGCACTCCTGGCAGCTTGCACAGCAGAATTGTCCTACGGGAGCCCTGGGAAGAGGCCTCTGATGCCACAGCAGCTGTTGCAAGTGGTGTTGGTGTATGTTGAAGAATTTGCATTCACAGTTAGGGAAGAGCCAATGCCTAGCTCCATAAATAGTGGTATCTAAACCATGGAGGAAAGTGGATTCATTTTCCTTAACTCTGTCCATCTCTATGGGTTCTTTGATTTTTTTCTCCTTGCACACATAAGCATAATTATTCATCTTTTCCCTTGGTTAAATGTCTAAAGAGGTTATTTTGAGTTATTAGGTTAGACTAGATGGCTTAGTGGTATCTACAGATGGTAGAAAAAATTCAGTCTCAGATAGAATATCAGTAAACCCAGCAGAATCCAGCCCTAGATAGTGAATGGATATTAATATTTCTGTCCCAGGACAGTTTGCAGTGGCAAACACAAATGTCCTATATCTATATAGATCTTAATTTTTTTTCAGGTTAATGAAAGAGACCCTGAAAAATCAACATGGTTTATTGAGTGAGCTAGAAAAATATGTTTATATGTAAGTAGGATTTTTTTTCTTCCTTTTCCTTTTTGCTACACTCATTAACTTAGAAAAATTGTATTCAGTGGTAGCTGACCTAAGGAGCACATTTATATTTGCTCAGGCAGCAAAAAATGTAGACAAGAAAATGTCTTTTTCAGCAACATAAAGACAGATGAGGCATATGAGGAGAGTCTTTAGAATAATAATTATATAACTAACTTAATTAGTCTCTGCTTCAATCGAAAGACAAGCAAGTTGGTTTATATCCACAGAGGCTAAAATATTAAAAAAATACACAAGGGCTTCTCCAGGGTGTTGTGTTATGTTTTTGATCCTTGGAAGAGAACAGAATCCATCTAAATGGATGAAATAAAAAATCATGGGTATATGTAAAGCAGAATTTTATAAAGCTGTTCAGAAATTGAGCAGAAATATATCAACCAACTCCCTAAAATTAAGTGAAACACAATCATCAGGAAAGGCACTGTTGCTTCTATTGTAGCAGCACTTGGACTGATACTAGGTCCCCTAAATATGAAGAGTTTTCAAAGCCCCAAGTGAATCCTCTGTTCAAAAACAGACAGACCAGATAAAGAAGAGGAGTAGTAAATAATGTCCTTATTTTATAAGTAGAGAAATTAAGCTTCTCCAAAGTGACATGGGGAATCTGTGAAGGCAGCCAACTGAAACTTGAGTCTGTCACTTTGCAATTCATTTTAAAAAAAAGGATGGGAACGCAGGACAGATTTAATTTAAATGAGCATACAAAGGTCCTGTGGAAACCTCAGAAAAATGCAGGCGAGGATTCACAGCTGGCCACATAAATTGGTTAGCTCCTGTGACTATTGATTCTCTCACATTATACTGAGAAGGGGCACAGGAGCCACAGGAGTTTTTTTGCATTTCTCTGCATGGTATGGGTCACTGAGATAATTTCAAACTCACTCTGACTGGCCAGGGTACGCAATGTCTAGAGCTGCTTTTGTAAATTCATACAAAAATATTACTACAGGCGTCCTGGGATATTGGAAGACTCTCTGACAGTGAATGCAAGTAAACATGCAATTAACAGTGATGGTGCTTTTGTTTTTTTATACTATCATACCTTAGTGAATCAGTCTAAAATTAAGTGGAAAGCTATTAAACACTACTTGTCTATCTCTGCTGGAAATACCAGCATACCAGCAGAGGAATTGGAGGTACCTGCTACACCAATGGCGCCAAGACTTGAAGACTATACCTCTGCAGAAAATGAAATAAAGCTAACCATCCATGTTAGAGGATTATACGGACAGAACTATCACCCCCTTAGGAATTAAAAAAAAAAAAAAAAAATTGACTCTAATGTTCCTTTCTCCTGACTCTTATTCCTTAGCTGTTTATAACTCTTCTATATGTTCTGAAAAAAAAAAAGAAAGTCTAATTTTATCCCTAAATATTTTAACATAGTTATTCTCTGACTGAGAACAACTGTGATGATTTTCCCCTGCCAGCTCAGTGAGTTCCACCCACGCAGAGCTTAAAGGGTAATGAAATTAAAATTCTGTGGCATCCTTTTCTATGTCTTGCATAATGGAAGAATGAAAATGGGAGCAAAAAGTAAAAAGATTGTGTCAGAATTAATCCTAACTTATGATTAACTCAATAGTGCAATTGTGTATTTTTTTTTAAAAAAAGAACTAAGGTAAATTAAATAAAAGCTGTATTAGAAAATAGTGTGTAAAAAGAGAAGAAAAAATAGCACATTTCTTGACCTGCATGAGTAATCAATATATTTCAAAACCAGTCCAGAGAGTGTAAAAAAGAAAGCGAGTCTTTTTCCCATCTGTTTCTCTCTCTATCACAGAGACTATCGTACAGGAGTAAAGAGTCAAGAAGTATTTGATGTAGAAGAAAAGTTCTTTCTAAATTTCTTTGGGTAGACTGTGTCTTTTTCTCCAGAAAATATGGTAAAGGAAAGAATGTAAGATATAATATTAATATTTTTTCTTTCAACTTCCTCCTTCCCTTCCAAGGCAAAACAGTGAAAATTAACTCTTCAATGAAAGGAATTGCTTAAAATGTATCTATAACCACATGAAAATCCATACCTAAGTTCCTTCTTTCACATAGAACATTAAATATTTTGGGGTTTGTTTTGTTCTGTGCTTGGTTTTGTTTTGTCTAGAATTGAGACATATAATTTTTTTAGATAGATTTGTTACTTTTTTCCTAGTATTTTGTCATTAAACAGATACTTAGTGATCTGCCATTTTTTAAAATCTTGTAACAGAGACCCTCTGTTGACATGTTGGTATTGAAGGGTAGATCTCTCCTTGAATTTTCTCCCTCAGTGTCCTTTGACTTGTGACAAGACTATCATCTTCTGCCATAAGACTCACCTTGATTTAGGTGGATAAGATATTCTAAGGTTGTCTCTTGTTTTCTCTACAATTCATTTTTTAATCAACTGATTAAAAAAATATATCAGTGTTACGGTTTAATTTTTTTTTAAAACCTCTGGTATCTAAACATCTTTCAGATGTCAATGATATCAGTTGCAAAAAATATGCCACAGAGTTATATAGAAGGTGTTACTTGGGTATTATCAGTACTATCAAATGAATCATTCATCTAGTAGTATTGTTTTTTCACCAGATCGGAAGTTTGAACTTTAAATTTTCAGGTAAGATTTCATGTTTTCTACATGGAAGAAAAAAAAGGAAGTTTTCTTGTTGAATAAAACATTTCTTAGTTATTGACAAAAGTTGATGCTTTGAAAGCTCACAATTTTCTTTCCTTTAAAATACTAGTTTATAGAAGCTTGGAACCCTTCTTTCCAAAAAGAAAAAAAAAAAACAAAACCAAAAACAAACCAACAAACCAAACCAAAACAAGGGAACCTATAGCAACAAAAAAACCAAAAAACTCAACCCCCCCCAAAAAGCCAACAAACCACATATCAAACCTTCCCCCACAAACCCAAGTAAAAATTTAGGGAGAAAAAATGCCTCCTTTGCCACTATTAAATTCAGGCTTTATTTATAGATCATATCTTTTAAGTTGTTGGAAGCACACTATCATTTTACGTCTAAAGTTGCCAAAATGGAAATCATTGATTTCTCTTTTAGCCTCATGCTTTAGCTAGCATGTTTCAAGGAGTGCAATCAGTTCACCTTTTATTTAAATATAATTAAGAACATGGAAAAATTATTGTTGTCATCGCTCAGAATACCTGTGAAATGATGTGGCTGTGTAAATTCCAAGATCCAGTGTTTAGTATGAGCCAAGAGAGATGCCATTGTTTTCTCACAATTAACTAATGCACAATTTCAAGGTCATTGCGTTAAATCTTGCAGTCTAAAATTGTGAAATTTCTTCATAAATGTTAAGTTCAGCTCCTCTTTAGGACTTGAATACTCAACAAATAAGATTCCATCTAGGATCTGAATTGGAGAGAGATTTCCATTCCCAAAATTACACACTAGATCAGTTACATATTTGTAGAATTCTCAAAGGATGCCCAGACGAAACTTAATAAAGCAGTAGCAAGAAAATTCAATCCAAAATGACTTTAAATGATCTATAATCTACATGCTGAAATTCTTTAATGAACACTTTTCAGAACATTTTTTTTTTATTTTTTTCATAGCCACTTGTGTTTTCATTCAACTCTTTGGCATTTAAATAATGGAAAACATTCTAAAAAAGGATAAATAACCCGAAAATTTATTTCCCTTCCATCTGAAAATCTTATTTTCAGTTTTGGTGATTGTAGTGATACCAGAGGAAAATGTGGAAAGCAGAAAAATCCTCGTGGGTTCCTTCTAACTTGAGATATTTTATGATAAGAAATCCCCCCAATACTCAGGAGATTCAAACAAACAGCTTTTCTGCTGGAAGTGCCCTGTAAGGCACTTTATTCTGGCTGGAATTCACTATTTTGTGAATTGCACCATCATTAATAATTTGTTTTGATGCTACTGTTGGAAAATAGATAATAAAGCTAATTAATAAATAAAGAACTACATTACGAACAGGAATGCTCTGTGTCTTTCCATCCATAACAATTCTTCAAGTGGATGTAGGAACTTATTCAGAAACACCCTAGGTGGACTGCAGCTTTATTGCACTCTTGTGAGCACAACTGCACAATGAATCTTTCTTCAATTAACGAAACGGGACTCTTAAACTACAATGACCTGATTTATTTGGCACTGGAAAATTTAATGTGTTTCAGAGATAGTGCACTAATGGAGTCCCCTGTATCAAAGCATCATCAACTTTATGCATTCTTTATATTTATTTTTATACATCAGCTTGCATATGTTAGCCACAAGCAGGAGCATAGTGCACACTTTTCCATTCATTTGCTCCAGATAAACGTTTTTACATTCTCTTGTTCATCGTTTAATCATGTGAAAGACCAAAATTTGCTGGAAACAAGAATAGTCAGGAAAGTAGGTCAAGATCAGACAACAAGCAGTGATCTTTGGGGCGTGTTGACATTTATAAGTGAGTAAGAGACAACAATACAAGCGTAATTTCTCCATTTGGGTCGTTAGACCATCTGTTTTTTCAACCCATTTCTGCATGTGAGGAGCTAATTAAACATAAGATAGAACTCTATACAGGGGTAATTGTGTTAAGCATTTAGTTTCCAGTGTCATTCAAATAAGAAAACCAAGAAATTTATAGTGACACCAAACATAGGATCAAAACATAAGGAATGTCTGCTTCTTTTGGCTATATGATCATGTACCAAGAACATTGAAGGTGTCAGTGAGTTTTTTCATGCTTTTTTAATATATATTTTAAATCCAGAATCATTAATTTTATAGAATTAGACCATAAAAAAACAGACTTTAAAGGGATCTTTGAAAGTTGATTCGAAATTCTTCACTCCCAAAACCCATTAAACCAGATGTTTGTATAGGTACTTAAAGCTCCTGCATGCTCTCGCCAGCTCTGTAATTGGGAGATTGTGACCTTGGAGACAAATTAAAACATTAATTTTCATCACTGCTCTAGTAACTTTACTTTTCAGAAGGCAGGACACTTATTTCACTCAATATAGCAAGGTAAAACTGTTATGAATAATTTCCTGTGATGTGCCAATAAGGAAAAGGCCACAGGTAATTCCCACTTAATGATGAAACATTAACTGACTTGAGCAAATTGTATATTTTACATGAAAAAAAAAAATTAAAACTAAATAAATTAAAAAATTAAAAACTAAAAAATAATTTTAAAAAATTAAAAAATTTAAAAAATAAGACTAATCCTGGGTATCATCAACATGAAAGGACACAGATGTGAAGCTTTTAAATATAAAAAAAAAAGACAGATTGTAATCCTGGCCTAATTGTTATGCATGTGGGCACAGAGGGGGTCAGCATAAAGAGCACAGAAATGTCTGTATCTTGTGAAGAAATATTGTCTAGTGATGTCATTGGGAGGCATATGATTGCAGAGAAGAAACCCAATAGCATGCTAAGATCTGAAGAATTGCTATGAAATAAGATTGGGGCATGAATGTTTGCTTTCCTGCATGCTTTGCAAATTTCTAAATATTTCAAGCCCTCATCATTATCCTGCCTTATCAAGTGTTCCTTTTCTTCTCTGTGCCTCTTTGTGGGTACAAAATTTTTTCATACAGGATGTGAGGAATTGATCCACTGTCAAATGTCTAAATGGCCAAATGTCTATGCCTAAAACTGGAGTACTTACTAGGGTTTACTGGAGGCAGGATGGGGTATAGAAATGTGTGACTGGTACTTCCAGCACTGCCTAGTTCCATGCAGGGATGCTGAATAGACTCTGGGAAATTTATTCTTAAAGAAGCATAATGCCAGTGGCTATGTAATGTTGAAAAGAGAATCAAAACGAAGAGCAGAGAAATAAATAAGTGAATATGGATTGTGGGGAGAGGTTGTGTCTTGAGTTGTGCCCTTCAATGCTATACTTCCACAACAGGTGCAAGGGAATATAGTCCTTTATCTAAGATAAAACCATGAGTGTGCTAGTGTTATTTTATCATTATTTTGTTTTAATCCTAAGCAGATAAAAATAATAACAGTCAGACAGCAACTGTGGACAGAGCAGAGTCCATACAGGTGATTCAAGTAGATCACTGAGCAGTGTTGAATTTGCACAAAACACCTTGGACCTGAAAATGTCTCAGCTGCCCAAGTAAGCCTCTACAGGGTAAGAAGCTTTTCAACCTGATTCATAATTGTCAAATACCTTGCACATATAACTTATTCCCTTTCAAGACATCCAAAAGGCAGTGAACTTTTTCTATATTCATTGAATTACAGGTTTTTGTACTCTTTCAAGTGAACTGCTCTGAATATGCTGGCTTTTGAACTGTGCCTAATCTGTATTGTTGCTTCTGCTGTTTGGTTACCATCTGAACAATTGTTCTGTTTCAAATTTTACCCCTTGTCATCCATCCACGTTCAGCTTACGTGCCTTCCCTCTCCCATTCTGCACCAGTGCAGGTGTGATAATGCCATGGTGTGAGGTCTGAGATTGTACTAGGTCTGTGCTAAAAGCTTTACAACCTTTTCCTTTCATATTTAGCAGTCTGTGAACTTCCTCCTGCAGTTCAGCTGGAGAATTTGATTTTTCCATTGAACTGACAGAATCTATTGATGGTTGGTGTGTGTGCTATTCCACTGTCTGTTCGAAGAAGAGCTTTAAGTTGAATTAAATGACTGGTGATGTTTTGTGCACCACGAATAATTTTGGGGGGTTTCTGTCTCACCTGAAAATAGGGAATGGATGAATGATTACAGTAGCAGATGTGAATTGTGACGTCAATGCTATTTCTGGCCCACTTAATGGAATAATCTATCAGAGGGAGAGTGTAATGACAGGCAAGTGATGTTTGAGCAAACAACTCTTGTGATGTCAGTCCAACTTCTCTTGGTCTATACCAGGTAAAGGTTACCATGTCAATGAATGAGTCACTTCTGTCCTGTCATTAGCCTCATTCAGTAGTGAAGGATTCTTGAATAGCTTCAAACAACGTAGGTAGCCCTGGATGTCTTCTCAGATCTTGTACTTTATGCTTATGGGAAATTGTGTGATTTGCATCATAATATCTTGAGAGGGACTTATAAACTCCACCTGCAGTTCCTCTAGAATAAGAAATCTAAGGGTATCTTGCATGACATATCCCTCCTTCAGGTGATAATTATTTTGTAGTTTAAAATTTGCCTTTAATGCTATACATATTTTTGTAAAAAACTTTGGGTGAAGTTTCAGGGAGCTGTGCATGGGTTCACCTTGTTTCCTTAATTATATGTTGTAGCAAGCAGATTTAACTTTTTTGCCTGTTTCAACAGATTCTTATATTCCACATGAT
Organism: Molothrus aeneus; assembly: GCF_037042795.1. Lineage (NCBI taxonomy): Eukaryota > Metazoa > Chordata > Aves > Passeriformes > Icteridae > Molothrus > Molothrus aeneus. Next base: position 3,268,418 of record NC_089680.1, read on the forward strand.
TGCTTTTGCATCATCTATTTGGATGTCTGGTGAAGTAAGAGCTCTCCTGTCTTGAGCATCTAGTTTGTACCTCACACATACAAGTTTTAAAATAATTCAAGTGGCCAGCACTGAACATCACTGCATTCATGTAAGTACTACACTGTTGTATCAATGATTAATTCAAGTCTGCACACCACAAATTTGAATCAGAGAAGGCCAGTGTACTTAAGAAACATTGGCAGGGGGGTCATTGATGACCTCATGTCACATTACATTGGCAGATTTTCACCATTAGGTTTTTTCATGGCTATTATGGCTTTCTTTAGGTCCTTTAAATTAGCACAGGCATTGGTATGCAAGTGATGCCTGTTTTTACTGTGGATTTGTATAGCTGAGATGAAGATAATGCTTTAAATTCCCCATTTTATTATTGTTTATTAATACAGATATTTTTAGTCCAGTATTCATTGCATTTTGAAGAAGACATTCAAGGTAAATGAGATAAGACACTCAAAAAGTTCCCATTTATCTCTTCTGTTTACAAGGAAAATCCAAGGTAAGCATGCTTACATGACAAATGTTTTAGGTAATATGAAGTGAGCCTTGTTTTGTGGGTCATTTCCAGTCATTTGTGGTGACTAGCACTAGAAGCTGATCAGAGGGACATATTGATCTCCTTATTGACATTCTAGGCTGGATTTTCAGCTCCTGGTCACTCAGCTCCTCTCAGTGAAAACGGCTGGTGGTTTACATCAGCTCAGGTATCGTTATCACAGGATTTCCACCCATCCAAGGGGTGTTCTGTCATTTGAAGGTCTGAAATGGGAGGATGCATGGCAGCAATGTGTTCAGTGCCTGAGGAGCGTGACCTCCCTGAATGTCCCCTTCAGCAAACGTGTCTCTGCCTGGCACAGTGACACGTGCCACGCGGGCTTCAGCAGGTAAGGATGTCAGACTCACACAGATGCAACCTGACAGAAAAACTGGATTCTGCTGTAACTGACAGCACAACCATAACAATTTGACATTGTTCTGTTCTGGTTTAATGGATCTACTTCTTGCTGTGTTTGAAATAAGGAAAAGAAGTATACTGCCAAGAGCAAGCCAGAAAGGAAGAATATTTTCACTTATCACTGACACTGCTTAACCGGTCTGACTGTAGTAAATGTTGCAACAACTTAAAACATTCACTTCATCAGTTTATTAATATTTAATTTATGATTCAGAATATATTCAGACTTCAAACTGGTGGTCAGAATCATTTCACATAACTTGAGACACTCAGCTGAGCAATGCAAACTGTCTCTTTATGCTTTCTCCATATCTGTTCATGAGGGAAAGAGAAAATACAGATGAAAAGTTGGTCTTTGGTCATGGTCTATCTATCTTCATTATAAAACACAACTGTGATCCATGTTGTGATTTAACATCTAAGCCTCTATATTCACGGCACATTTCTGCATTAATAGTTTTAATTCTTTCCTTCAGCCAGAGGCTTTAACACACACCAACAGGATAGAGGTGTCTCTAATAATCATAATATCTTAATAAGTATCTTAACACTAGGTATGAGGGAAAGAGGAGAGAAGAAGGAAAAGGTAAAAACATGGTAAAAAATATACCAGTAGTTGCTGTCAAAGCACTTTGAATTCAAAGCTGCTAATTCTTTTGTCTGGTGGCTATAAATGATAAAGAAGTCCAGATTCATGCATGAAATATTTTGTCTTGATCTTTTCATTGCTCTTTTCTGGCCTCACCATTTGATATCAAATGGTGCAGATACAAATTATTTTTAAGGTTCCCTGTGTAATGCAATGACTGTATATGTGCTTGCCTTTAGCACAAAACAATTTTCTTGGTCACTCTTTTGCCTACACTGGCCAAGACCTCCTTGGGTGTAATGTGCTTCCTATTTTGGGTATGTGACATCATCTCTTTTGCAGGTACTAGCCAATGGGGAAAATTATGCCAGATCACGTCCAGAATTTCTGCAACACATAGATAGGGTGCAGAAAATATGTGCATTCAACCAGAAAATTCTAAAGCAAGCTGCTTCTCCTGATTTAAGCATGAGTTTTGTGATGCCGTATAGAGTAAAAAACTTCTGAACTTATATGTGTTGATTTCTGCATCCACATGTGTGATTTAACCTTAAGTAAAATAATATTGTTCATCATATCAGCCCATACTGTTTAGATGACCTTGGTCAGGCTTCTTCAGTTTTGAAACAAAACCCTAGGAAAAAGAGCACAGAGGTGCTGTGCTTGGGTTGTAAACCACACAGTCTCAGATCCTGAAATAAGAGGAAAAACAGTAAAATTAAAACTTCTCTGCAATGTTGGAATAATGGCACAACTTGTATCTCTCAAAAATGTCCTTTTGTAATGCTTCAAATCCCTAAAACAATGTTCTTTTGTAATGCTTCTCCTCTGAGATTTTTTGAAAATAATACTTTTTTGAAAATAATATAGATAAATTTTCTCAGATACTGTTTAATGTTCTAGTGCAGATCTCTTCAGTCAGTTCTGCACTCATCAAGGCAGAAGACAAGACTGCTTTCCCCTAATGACTCTACTTTCAGTACTGATTAATATACTAACATACTAAAATCTTATCAGAAGATCATAACCTATTCCCTGGGTGTCTCTGATTCATAAAGCAAAATTATAATACCCCCACCCCCTTTCTCAGGTTATGCAATCTTTGACCAGGGATTTGGGAGTCAGCAGGCAGGAAGTTCTTGGCCCTGATTTAGGCCTTTATATCATATTAATTTGTGTTACATAAAATACATATTTTCCCTTTCCTTAAAATCTTCAGAGCTATGGAGTGTTCTTCAACCCAAAAAAAAAAAGCCTATGATATAAAAGTTTATTGATTTCAAAATATCCACTTGAAATCCAGAACTGAAAACCCAGATGATTAAACTAAATTTTGATAGTGCATTCAAAATTAATTGACTTCTTTACATTTACATCTCTATTTCTAAAGTTTGAACTTTAATATTTTTGAAAGTTATATATTTAAACATACATGGCTTAGTGGGGTTTTTTTACCAAAAGAGAGTGTAAATGTTATTTAGAGTTAAATGAAACACATCTTTCTCAGATCAATAGAGAGTAGCAAACCTATATGGCATGCAAATGTTTTTGCTGCACTGACTCATTTGCAAAATCTTCACAGACTAAAATGAATATTCATGTTAAAAGTTAAAAATTCTCTTTGTTTGACTTTTTTGACAAGGAAGGGCTTTCTATTATGAAAACATTCACTTATTTAATTTCATTGCTTGTTTTTAGGTTTATCCTTCCTCAATTCCTTCAGTGCCACTCCTGTTAGACTTTGTGGAGAGTGAGCAATGGATCCATAAGAAGAAAATGTCAACATTTCCTTAGAGATTGTTAGACTTTTATGCTTAAATTTTCCTTCACCTTCTGCATTACCAATTATTAGACAGGTTTGGAATAGCCACAGGACATATTGAAAAGTTGGCTTCATCCTCTTCTTCACTGCTCCATTTTCCTGCCATCTCTACCACATTTCAGCAGCATATTGCAATTTCTCATGCTTCTGATACTCTGGGAAATAAAAACAAAAGTATAATAATACCACCAGGTTTACAAGGGTCCTAAAAAATGTCAGGAAATTACAAGTTTCCGTGTGAATAGTCAGTGAAAACATATTCAAGAAAGACCTTTGCGTTACATGAGCCGTTCAATTATGTTGTTCATTGACTTTAAATGGATTACTGCCATGATGTGGTAAATAGAAACTGCATAAAGTATTTATATTTTACTTAAATGTCGGTTGCTAATTTATTTTCTCATTATACATTAAAGCAATGATCATCCTGTTTATTAGTGTTACATATTTCATGGGGTACACAACACTGTGTAACTTGGAACAAATTAATAGAGGTCACTACGTTACCCATTGTGTGAGATGGCATCAGCAGCAGTGACAGAGAGAAAATAAGAGTAAAGTCATCATGGAAAAGAGACACCAGGATGATATAATCTCTTTGAGGAACCACTGTGCTATACCTCAGTGGCTCATTTAAAAAAAAGAAAAAATATAATTACACCATAATGATTATGACTTATATTTACAGACCATGCACCTAGAAATGTCTTAAAGCCATTTCCAACATTTCCAAATGCATTTTCAACCTATATGTAGAATGAAAAAAAACAACTCTGTGATGAAATGTGATAGCAGTTTAAACAGAAAACACAAATGTTATACAGCAGTTTAGAAAAGAACAGTGATGTATGATGCAATATCACAAAGAAATATAGTCAGAAATTTTAAAATCTAAATTAAATTTGAGCTGAGATTGATAAAAAATAATTAGATAAGAAGCTAATATACAGGCACAAGTAACCAACCCAAGTGCAAAGTATCTCAGACTTTCATGAAATTCCTGCTTTCAGGCAAATAAGATTTGTGCAAGACATTTCAAATACAGTACTGAATTTTCATGACCCATGATCTTTTCAATGGTTCTTTCAACTAGTTCAAGATGGAAACTAAAAAAGAGAAAAACACAACTGAAAAAACCCACAAATTTCAGCACTTGCTGAAATGTTGATGGTCACTAGCACTGTTGTAACAGTAAATTTTGTATGTAACTGAGAGCTAAACAAGTCTTAATGACATGAACAGCTATTTTTATGAAATTAATCAGCAAAAATATACTGAGATTTATACGCTGGTCTCCTGGAAGACTTTGATTTTCCTGACTGCTCTAGAGAAGTTGCCCACTCAGTGCAAGTATTTAAACTAAAAGGGATCTCATATGTTGCAGTATGATGCCTTTTCCTGTTTCACCTATCCCAACCCCCCAGGTGTGCCAACCTCTCCTTTCCCCTTCCCGTGTCCCCGGATTTAAAAGGAGATGGGACCACGCGGTCTGGATTCTGTTGGGAGCTGTTACAACATTCAGAGGTCTGTCATCCTGGAATAAAACTCTGGATTAAACCCTATGGCAGAATCCTCTCCTTTTTCTCTTCACTGTCACCTGGACTTTTTCCACCAGAGGTAAACTGAGTTCCTACTTTGCCTGGATTTGTTCCAAGTGCCTAGCTGCAGCATCCAGCCGGCCAAAGGTATCTCTGAGGTGAAACACCACTGCTGCTGCCTTTGGCCCAGCAGCAAGGGCCAGACGAGGACGGGCACGTCCCACCCGGAAATATTTGGATTAATATTCTATTAAATATTAAACCCCGACTGTTTCAGGGTGTGTCCTGCCTGGCTTCGTCTGGCCTCGCTGCTGGACCAAAGGTGGCAGCTGTGGCATTTTTCACCCCAGAGATGCCTTTAGCTGGCTGGGTGCTGCTGCTGGGTGCTCGGAACAAGTCCAGGCAAAATAGGAACTCAGTTTGCCTTTGGTGGAAAAGGTTCAGACAGCAGTGAAGAGAAAAGGAGCGGGTTCTGCCATGGAGCTTAGATCCAGAGTTTTATCATAGCATGATAGACTTCTGAATGTGGCAACAGCTCTCAGACAGACAGACAGACCGACACCCAGCCTCGTGGTCTCGTGTCCTTTTAAGCCCCGGGGACAGGGAGAGGGGAGGGACAGGTGAGGGCCAACCAGGTGTGAGCAGGGGAAGGCTCAGGGGATGTGGACGCCAGGACAAACCAACGAGCCCAGGCCTGGGGGGCATCTGCCAATCACACGACGCCCTGCTGGAAGGTTTAAGATTAATGGACAGCTCCCAGGCAGGAGGGCAAAGGGGGAGGGGGAAAGGTTGGCGTACCTGAGGGGGATGGGATAGGTGAGACAGGAAACTGCACCGCAACAATATTCCATACTCATAGGCCACTGATTTTAATTTCCTATTGTTGCATGGTATCCCAGTGTTTCCCTTTTTTGCACACTTGTTCCAAGGCTGTTTGTAAAATAGACAGGTTTACAAAATATTTGTAAAAAAGACAGGTTTTCTGGGTGATTAGTTTTGGTTTTTTGCCTCCAGCATTTCAGTCACTCATACAGGGAAGCTACTATCATGGAGAAATAGGAATGGATAATGCCCCAAATGCTGTTGTTTCAATGACTGTAAAAATCTGGGGGGAAATACAAATTTTGATTTTTCACCCCAAATTACATTATTCTTGAGGCACAATTTCAATTTCATGAATGAAAACACAAATAAAGCTTTATGTCTGATATCTTGTGTTGATGTCTTGGAAAGCTGGAGAAGGGGGTGAGTTAAGGAGTAATAATGCAGCAGAAAGAGAAGGGAACATGCACCACATCCCTTCTCACAAGTTATGAGCTGAACTCTTCAAGATTTCCCTGTGTCTCTGCAAACTCCCTTCCAAAAATTGTTCATCTTTTTCTTAAAAAAAAAATTAGGATTCTCTCTTAAAATGAGTATTGATAATCACTGCACCTGTTGTCTCCCTGCACTCAGTTCTTCCTCACCCATTTCTTCCTCTGAACTCTATCAGGGAAGAACTCACAGTGATGGCCATCAAATTGGGATTCAACAAAATCCTCTCAAATTTGTTGTGATACACCAAAAAAAGACCAGAAAATGGGATATTGGAAGAATTTCTTGGCTGAACAGCAGAAAAAGAGAAAAAAAATTGAAATGCAAAGGACATTGGCTCCCAATCTGATGACTTGCTTCGTTTCTTGAGCATTGTGCAGGTGGAGCACAGCAGTCAGCAGTAGTAGAAAACCTTGGTATTACATCCCCAAACTTTGATTCAGGGCTTTGAAACAACTTGTACACCCTCCCTTTTTTTCTCCTCTGAGCATTTGTAGGATGTGTAGTAAAAAATGACCAAAACAAAGTGTTCCCTCAGGACAAGAGAGACCCTGAGGGGCTGGAGCGTGTCCAGGGCAGGGAACAGAGCTGGGAAGGGGCTGGAGCCCCAGGAGAGGCTGAGGGAGCTGGGAAGGGGCTGAGCCTGGAGCAAAGGAGGCTCAGGGGGGATCTTGTGGCTCTGCACAGCCCCTGACAGGAGGGCACAGCCGGGGGGATCGGGCTGTGCTCCCAGGGAACAGGGACAGGAGCAGAGGGAACGGCCTCAGGCTGGGACAGGAGAGCTTAGACTGGATATTAGGGAAAATTTCTGCACTAGATGGGTGGTCAGGCATTGAAATAAGGTGCCCAGAGGACTGGTGGAATCGCCATCCCTAAAAGTGTTGAAAAAGCTTGCAGATGTAGCACACAGTGGTGTGGTTTAATGCTGGACCCAGCAGAGTTAGGTCAATGATTGGACTCAGTGACATGGGAGCTCTTTTCCAGCCTTAATGATTCTATGATTCTGTGATTCTAAATTGTAAAATGAGGCAATCCCAGACAGAATCCCTGATTTGCAGACAGCTGTGCAACTAAAAGATGTACCAGGATTCCAGCTAGGGACTTCAGATTTTGATTGTATCCAAGGCAATCTCAGTAAAGCTCACCTGCTTGAAATGGAAAAGAAATGGCTTCTAACATCTAACAGGATGTTGTAAATATTTTCTCAGGGGAAAATATCACAGTTGTGTCTGATATGTCTGATAACATAAGCAGGAATTTGTGTAGGCCTGCAGAGTTTGTTTAGTGTGGGTTATGGTGTGCAGAGTGCCACTTCATTTGTACTCCAGGTCTTTTTCAAAGGCATTTAACTGATTGAATTTTCAGTCATGGTCACCCTTGATACAAATCTGATGTGACAAGGCAAAATGACAACACATATTTAAAGTATCTTTTTTCCTTTATTTCCCCAGCTCAGAGTATTGCTACAATTCTTTTTTTCTTAATTTTTAAAAATAGTTTCACCAGACCAAAAAGTCTTATTTATTTCTGTTTTGAGAGCAGAGTAATGCTCTTTGCTACTAAGCCTCAAGCTGAGAACTCCCAGGCATTGCCTTTGGGCTCCTGCAAGGGTGTGTTGATTTTTACGAGGGATTCTTCTGGACAAAGCTTCTTGTGTAAACACCTGGTGAGTTTTAGATGTCATCTACAGGAGATGAGATGAATCATGCTTTAGATTATAAAGGGAGCCTTGGTGGCTGTTCCAGGCTTCAATACCTGTGCTGCTGTCACAGTTCACTCGATTTCACACACATATTTCATTTCACACACCACGGCCTCTGTGTTGCTGCAAAGCCAAGGGAGCACAGCCAGCTCGTTCTGATTATTTGGAACATGAGTTTCATGGGCTGCTTGAGCTGTATTTGTTGCACAGAATTTATTTATTGTCTGCAAAACAAGGGCAATCTCATCCCCTTCGACGAGAGCGCTCTTTCCATGCATCAAGGTCCCTTGATACTATTTTAATTGTCTACTACAGGTTATGCAGCACAAATAAATTTAGTACAAGATAGTGGAATGGATATTTTAAATTTCAAATGTTGTGATATTCTCCTGTCAGCTAAAGTAGATTTTTTTTTTTACTGTAGGCACTGATGATTTTATCCATATTCTAGTTATAAAAATAGATTAAATAAACTAATTAACTGAAGTTATAAACCAATAAACTCTAATGGATTTTACCAGATGTCATCTCCTGATAACTCTGTTTCTTATACAGCTTGGGACAGATCTTTACCCTGAAAAATTCTCACAGGTACTTTAAGTTATCTTTCTTTGTAATTCAGTGTCAAGTAAATTTTGCATAGATGAAGACAAGCTGTTTGAAAATAGTGATAATTTAATAATTTCACATAATAAATCTTTTCCCTTTGGTATTTAGATGTCATTGAACATCTCTCTCTGTCAGTGGCAATTTCCTCTGAGGTATTTAATGTACTGGAGTATCAGTGCCTTGCAAAACAATCAAGTTTAACAAAAACACATGTTTTGAGAATACAGAATAGTACTGCTTCTGTTTTATGCCCCTTTCCAATTTCAAGGTGATAACAAGCCTGTGAAAAATTTAAAAAAAGCAAAAAGTAAGAGCAATGACAATAATGACTATTAAATAAAATGAGATTTTATTTTTTTTTCGTTTTAACATGAGCAATGACAGTAGCTAAATAAAATGGTGCTATGCTTTGACACTGGCAATGGGGTGAACAAATTATATCATGTCCCCCCTAATTCCAAGCGTGTTGAATGATTAACTAGAGAAGTGATAAAATAAGCACATTTTTTAAATGCAGAGAATAGTTTATTATGCACTGTCATTAGCAAGCAGGAACTTGGCATCCCCTCTCAGCCACCACATTCCTGTTAGAAGTTATGAATGGCTATTTGCAAGTACCTGCTGTAAACACCCCAGGACAAATTAATTCTTAATTGGTTTTCATTTACATTCTAATATTAGAAATAACAAAAAGCTCACAATTTTTACCTGACTACCTAGCATGATTCTTCTTTTTGGTTTTGGTGTCATTCTGAAACCAATACTGCTACCCTAAAAGACAACATTTTCTTTCTCTGTAGTTTGCTTTTGACGTAAAATAATCTCCTTCCTCCTCACAGACTATACAGGTATGACCAGAAATACAGCATTTCCTTTGGAAGATGGTTTGTTTCAGTTAGTCCTGTCTTTGCTTGCCTTGTAAAGGATTCAGAGCTGCTGGGTATGACTTTAGGAAACAGAAGATGCATTCAATGTGCCAAGCATAACCAAGTTCTGTCTGGTTGTTTGTCTGGCCTTTTTCAGGAGCTTGCAACGCTGAAAATTTGCTACACACTCACGTTTGCACACCTCTGTGAAAGACTGTCTCATTTAAATTTTCACAGGCTTTAAAGCCAGGACAGCTGTGAGTGGCTTAGCAGAGCCAGTTCATGCCACTGCCAGATCTCATCCGCTTGATGCTGACCAGGTGTCTCTTCAATGTCACCTGAAACCTCTTCTTCTCCGCTTTCACAGGCTGTGGCTCACAGTCTGCCTTGCAGCACACAGGAGGAAGCTGGCTGTGGCAGACTGACTCCCATGAAACCGCCTGCCTGGTCTTAAAAGGGGGGACTGAAGGTTTTGTGGTCTCCATGCTCTGTTGAATTTCACTGAAAGGGCTGGACAAGCTCCTTGCCAGAGATGTGGTCTTCTTCCTTTGGGACAGGAGGATTCTAAGCTCTTCAGAATCATGCTGAAAAAAGAGAGACTCTTTTCTCCTGGTATTGGGACTTTCTCCCAGTGTGAGAAACCCGTAGGGGGTTGTGATTCTGGAGAGGTGGGGCAAAGAGAAAGCAGCTCTGGTTGCCGGGTCACAATGATCTGCAGCTCTCTCCAGGTCTTCAGGGAAGGTAATTTGTTCTGTGAAGCACAGGGTTCCTCTTCTGTCCAGACTCTCTCCTTTGCACATTGTTTCTTTCCTGATGTAGGATTCAGATTTGCTTCTGGTAGTTCTGCGCTTCTGAACGATTTCATCAGAGACTCCTGTCTCAGGAGACTTCTCTGTGCTGTCTTCCTCTGGCTCCTGTTGGAAGGAAATATGCTCTATGTCCAGAGAAGGGATGAAAAATTTAGGGATGCGATCAGGAGTCATGACAATATTGAAGATGTCCTTATTTTTCTGAGCAAGCTTTTCTTCAGGAGGTGGCTTACTGATTTTGAGACTTGTCCAAGTTATCAAGCTTTCTATAACACTTTTCAGGGACCGCTGGGGTGTACCACCAGGCACCATTGTTTCAGCCAGCAGTGCTTTCTTAAAACACACAGTGCTGCCTGCTGACTGAATTCTCACAGCACTGATTGCAGATGGGGGACTCATTCTGCTTATAAAACAAAGCAAATGACGTAATCTGATAGGTAGATGTCATTGGCATGGTAACCAAAGATAAGAAGGCTTTTACACTCCTACTTATATGCTTAAAGCCTGATTCATGCTGTACCCATGCATTAAACAAGCTTAAAATTTTGATTTAATTATTTTTAAATGCCACCTTTGATGCTAGTGCCTGTTTCAGGAAAATAATGGCTACAAACAATACCTGTAATTTTCAGGCTGTTTGGAATATATTCTCTGTGCTCTTAAAGGAAACATAATTAAGCTTCTTTTTTTTTCTCTTTTAATCTTTTTGTTATATGCCTGCAGGTGTAGAAAAACATAGTTCTCTTAAGTTTTTTAGTTTATTTTTCATCAAAACTTGTTGTTGGGTGCATTTCGAGTTACAAGTTGTGAGAGGAAAGGGCAGGAAATTAGTTATCAAACAATTATTGGACTAGTACATATATATGACTCCCAAGGGGAGCTATGAGAAAAACTGGGCAGTCAGTCCTTCAGAGAATGCTCAGATTGGATGTCTGTGGTTGAAGGGATTTCCTCGGGTACATGCAGCAGCCTGCAGCTGATGTGTGAATTTCTGCTGATCCTTGCTTTGCTTCTTGGGCTTCTGGTGAGGGCTCCCTCCCAGCACACTGGTCTGCTGTCACTTGGTGCAGTTTGCAGCCAGGAAAAGAACAGGACAGTTCTGACCAGCATGTGTGTGGTTTCTCATGACTATCAGACCATAAAGTCCTTTATCTATGCTGCAATACCCATTTTCATGTGCTGCTCAGCTCCTTTCCTACTTTGGTCACAATTTCTCCTCGTCTCATCTAGATGATACCAGGAATAAAGACCTGAATTAACATTTCATCTCTGTAGGCTGAGCAGTTCTGGGTTTGTTTCATGCCTAGGAACCTATGTTAGGGTGGTTGATATTGTAGGTACCTGTGCTACGGGTACTTTGAAGGCATAAATCTTACCTGTGACAGAGTGTGAAGCTCACAAAGCCTGCTTTTGCATTTAATTTTGATTTAGTTTTGCACACTCCTATTTTTCTCTGTTAATTTTTCCACTACTCATAACTCTCTTTGCCTGTGGTTTAAAGATAGAAGTTCAGTTCGTTCAGCCACAGATTTGATTTATTCAAGAATCATGGGATCAAAGAATAGTTTATGTTGGAAGAGATCTTCAAGGCCATCTAGTTCCAAGCCCCATGCCATGGGCAGGGACACTTTCATTTAAGAAGCTTTGATTTCAGGGAATCATATGACTTATCTGCATTCAGTTCTTCATTCATTTCCCTCTGGCTTCGGCTAAAGAATTTGGCTGCTTGGTACACATCAGCATTTCGGAACAGCACATTTAATTCTGGCTTTACTGAAGATGAAAAGTTACAGTGGAAAAATTTCATTGTTATTTTTGGCAGATACAGGCTAAGTACTATACCCTTTTCAATGAAGTAGCTCTTGCCTAAGGAAGACCAATCTCCATGCACAGAAGTTGTCCTATAGGCACAAAACAATTGCAGAAAAAAAACCAAAGCAAACATTTCTGGTTTAGATTGGATTTTATATGAACTAGAAAAGTTAAAAACACTCAGTTAGCAGAGAAGCAATAATAAAAGCAAAAGTGTCTTGACATTACCCATAAAAAGGAGCACTTTTAGTTTTCTTCTGATTCTTTGAAGAAGAGTCAAAATAAGGGAAAGAGCATGAATTGTTGGGAAGAAAAATCTCCTGGGGCACTGGCATTTCACAAATGCTTAGTGATTTACATAGTACAATTGCTTCTTTGGCTGGAAAATCTACTAAAAAATTCCATTTCTCCTGATTGAGCCATACATTAGAGACAGGGAAAATTCACAAATTTCAAAGTCCCTTGGGAGTTCTGCAGCATGAGCATAGCTTGATATACCCCATAATGGAATACAGAATTTACATCACCATTATTTTAACCTTGTTTGATCCACAATAAGCCTAATATTTATCGGCAAAGCTAGTAAAAATGAATATATAGAGATGTTATTTTAATCTAAAAAAGAAAAGCATATAACTAAATTTGTTTGAGGGACAAATAAAAATCTTGATTCTTCCACTTGTTTTTGACCACAACTATGCAGTCTGTCACCAAAACCCAGTATCTCTGAATAATTATTCTTATATTTACCAGGCAAGACTTTCTATGGTTATATAGGTTAAAAGCTTTGGGAATAGTGGACTGCCCACTCCCATGAGGCTAAAACAGTTCTTCATCAAAGCCATTTCATAGACAGCAAAGCCAAAAACTGTTTGGAAAACTTGATAACAGAATTTCCTGTAAGCTGTGAGGCTGAACAAGGATTAGAGACTATCCCTTAGTCCAACATTTGTATGCAGAAACAAAGACACCCAGTAATGTTTTATGGGTTTTGTCACATTTTTAAGTAAATTGGAGTTGAATTTTGGTATCTCAAACATGCATACAAACAAAAATAAAAAAGTACACATCTTTAAACCTAATATATAATTTCTGTTATACATCTCATGTACAGCTTACACATACACCCACATACACTCATATATATCTCTGTAGGTGTATTTGTGTATGTGTTTGAGCCTGATCTTGATAAGTATGTGTAAAGGTATATTAAAGCCTTATATATCTATATATATTTTTTTAGGTGCATGTATATGCAATCTGGTGTCATTGTCCTGATAATAAGCCAAATACCCACTCCAGGGTAATTTCTGAAACAATAAAATATTGAAGATGCATTCCCAGTCCATTTATTTTTGCACTGACAAAAATACATTTTAAGGCATTACAGTACAAAATAAGTTTGATGTTATCTCCATCGCTTCACACAGTGGTATAGTTTAGTATTTATATTTAATTCTGTTAGTTCTCTTTGATCTGTGAAAAATGTTCAAATATCCGCATTTTGCTCCTGGCAAAATATAGTTTTAATCACAAACTGTGATGAGTAAAATGTTACAATACCTACACTAAGGTTTAGATCAAGACCTACTACACAAAGTGAACAGTACAAAATAAGATAAATGGCAGAATCCTGGGGGAAAATATGAGGTATAAATATCTTAAATACTCTTTGGATTATAAACTCCAAGTAGAACATTTTCTTCCCCTCATTTCCACTATAATCTCACTAAAGAACATAAGTCATCTTTTCTTTCTTCTCTCCTAGTGGAATCAGCAGGTTTTCAATGATTCCTTCATCCAGGCTCCAAAACAAAAATAGGCTTTTAGGGTGTCTTATACAATATTTTCTCTAAATAGTTCAACTACTAACAAGTAATTTTGCAGTCTTTCTCTGTAATAAGGGTTTCACCTCTGGAAATTGGACACAGCTAGAAAACCTTTTAATATTTCCTGTGGCGAATGCTTATTTCTGATGTCTGTGAATACACAAATGCCTAGCACTTAAACTGAGCTTTCATCTTTGACATGCAATGAGAACATTAACTAATTAATCTTCACAGCCCCCTGAGGGATAAGTAAGCATTATCCCTGTGATGTTTGCTGTGCACACAATAAGGAGACAAGAATGAAAATCACTTGTGTTCATTTTCAAGATGAAAAAAAAAATAGTTGTAGAGTTGAAGAACAGATTCTGCACTTTTCTAGAGTGCAGAATTATCTGTTCTAAAGTACCTATTCACTCTGTCTGGCCTTTTACTTGGTTTTGGCCCATCACTGTACTGTTTTCCCATGTACAACTTCAAGACAAGCCCTGCAATTTAGGCATGTAGTTTTTTTTGTTTGTTTTTTTTTTTAGAATGTGGCAGGAAAAATGAGTGTTCAGCAGTCTTTGGCAGTGGATTTTATCTGGGTACCAGATGCTAGAGCTGTGAACATCTCAGATGCTGTTTTTCTTCTTTTAGTATTAAAGCTTATGTTCTGTTAGAGAGTTACCTCCATTTTTCAGAACTTTCCTGGGGCTTAAATGCTTTCAGTTGCCTACAGTTCTTTCCACTAAATCATGGTGACAAACAAAAGCTGCCCTTTGTGTCCAGCCTTGTTTGCTTTGAGATTGAGTAAGAGTAGCAGTATTTATTGACAGCTCTTGTGCTACCTCTCCAGATTTCCTTGTATTCGGTTAAGGACACCTCCTGGTAATCGCATATTTTTGACAATTTAACTGAGGTTAAAGTCACTGTCTTGTCGTTTAAGGCTTTGGCACTGCTATCACCTTTTAAGTAAATTACCTTATTCTACCAACCACAGGGAACCATATAAACATAGAGCATCTCAGGTTGTAAGGGATCCATAAGAATCATGGATCCATGATTCTTGAATCCAACTCCCTGAAGTGCTTCCTAAATGCTTTCCATGAGATACTACATGGTTTATATAGTAGTATATGGTCATGCTAGCCAAGAGCAGGGAAGGAGTGTATTCCTGCTTACTCAATTTATTTGGGATTTAAGAGTCAGCTGGCAAGACAATTCCCAGCCTGAGTGGCAGAGTCTAGCAGAAAAGTAACTGGGGATGAGTCAGAGCCCTTAGCTAAAATTTTCAAGCTGTATACAATAACTTCATACATCTCATCTGCCTACAGATTCAGAACACAGAACTTCATCCAAGCTGAGGTCACTGGTTGTTGTAAATGTTACATAAGGACATAAATACTACAGGAAAAATGTTTAAAAATTTTTTAAGAAAATTTTTACTATGCAGTTTTAACCAAGACTATCTCTGTTCCACTCCTCTCACAGAATTAGCTCTTGTTTCCTGATATAAGTGGCTATAGCCAAAAAATGCTACTATATCCCATAGTGTATGTGTAGATCCAGTGAAGCAATCTAGCTGGCAGCAATTTTTCACATCCAAGTCATGTGTACTTGAAATTGAGGTTACACAAAGTTTTAAAGAAATGTAAGGAATTAGTTTCCTTTATTAACTAAGAAGTAAATGTGAAAACTAAGGGGGGGTCAAAATAATAAATTAATTTAGAAGTTGAACTCCAGACTTCTATGATCAAAAACCTTGACTGACAGCTTGTGTTTTTACTACGGTAAACACCATCAGCCAGTCACTTCTTACAGTAAACTTTTACACTTGCTTTTGGACAGAGGACAATTCAAACGATAGTAGTAGATAAGTATCCAACCAAGCACTCAGGTTAGGTGCTACTGGAACTGTTTTCTCCTGTAGCAAGGTTTAACAGCACTCCCAAGCACAAGCAAAGAAGCCCAAAGCTGTGCAAAGGTGCTATTTCAACAGCTCTTGCTTTGTTACTCCAAGTCATTTTCAGTCATTTCCAACTGTATATTTAATAGCAAGGAGACAGCAGACAGTAGCTTCCCTAAATTATTCATTTCAGCACTGCAAAATATCTCTCAAGATTTCAGTGCAGTGCTTCTGTTTTGTGATGTTAATAATTCAGAGCTGCTGGAGAAGCAAAGCTTGCCAATTTAGTGCTTATCTTTTGTTTCCTCAAAAATATTACACTTCTCAGTCTTGTCCTGATAGCTCATGTGATCCAAACCTCAGCTTTCTCACATTCTTACCAACAGAAGTAAGTGACATTTGATAGAGAGGAATTCTTGTGTTCACTTACACCCTTTTGGATTCAGCATCCGGAGTGTCCCCTTATTTCCAAATATCTTGGAAAATAAATAAATACTACCCTCTGGTGTTTTCCATTTGTAAATATTGTTATGGTATCCATCTTTATGTTTATTTGCTTTCCTTCCTAAGTGTTAAAATTCACCTGTTGCTGAGGATCATTGATTTTTATTCAATCTTGAAACAGTTAGAAGAGCAAGGACATAAAACAGAAACAGGAACTGCAGTGATCTGAATACAAAGCATCTCAAATTCACACAAAAAACCCACCCCTAGTAAATGCAATCATATTTATAAACTGCTTTTAAATGTTGTGTATAAATAATGTATTTATTCTGCAGTAATATTATGTTAATTCTGCCATATTTGAAACATGTGGGGCTTCCACTGGTCACAGATATTGAAGGAATATATTATGTGCTCATGTTCTCTGATTTGTCATGTGTAACGTATATTGGAGCCTAATGCACTATTAAAAAGGGAAAATCTTGGTTGCCTTAGCACCACCCTATATAAATGCTGGATGAGCCACTGAAAACAGTCCTCTGAAGAGTGGTTAACTAAGGACTGGGTGATCAAACCTGTGTCTCAAACCACAGCCTTGTAGCTGCAAACAGAAATAGCGGGGTTTGCACACATGCACACGTACTGGAGTGTAGAATTATCTTTTGTCTAACATTAAGGGTGTTTTGGTTGGTTTTTTTTTTTAAATTTATGACATGTAGCAGCACCTCTGTGCAGAGAGCCCTGAACTCATCAGCTGATAAAATCCAGTGGGAGCTGCTGATGTGTCTTTTCCCAACATCAGCAATGTGTACCTGATCTAAAGAACATCTTTCCAGAGGTGTATGAAATCTCACTCTAAAAACTCTGAGTGGAAACATCTGTATTCTTCTGTAGACAGTTAGTTCCACTTTTATTTGCCATCACGAAGAGGAAATTTTTTCCTTTTTGATTGATGTCACTTTACCCTTCCAGCTTTTGAACTTTTGTGAACATAAACCATCAAAACAGATTTTTTCCTCCTGACAATCTCTTTTTTCATTGCAGATATTTAACAGAATTAACATATTTAACAGAATTAACATGTGACTTTGATTTTTGATCATCACACTCAGCACACAGAGGGAAACAAATGAAATAAGAAATGTAAAATAAAGCTAATTGGAGCAGAGTCTTTCTTGTTTGAGGTAGAATTTGATCAATATGTCAAAAATTTATAATGTCTTTTTCCCAGTGGGAAATTGGGACTTTATATTCCGCTGATGTGAAGTTACCATTCTTTGTCTTGTGAAATACAAACCCTGAGCTTTATTTACATAATCTCTACAATGAAACATCAAAGATTCAGATTCCTCAAAAAGTCTTGAGATTAATTTGGAGAACACTGAGAAAAACTTCCTTATGTAAAAAATTACCTTATTTATATTTGCTTAACTTTCAGTTTCCAGATCCTCCATGTCCCTCTCTTGACTGTTTCCTGACTTTGCCACGGTATTGTATTTGTAAATTCCATTAAAAATAGTAGTATTCTGAATCTGGATTCTCATATTATTTTAAAGAAAAAAACCACTTAATATCATAAGATGCAAGAAAGCTGTCATCATAAGGACGTTTTTCAGGCTTTCTCATCAAGGCATGTGTTGAAGACAGCTGGATTTAAGACTTCAACTTAAAAAAGAAAAAAACAAAAGGAAACTGAATAAATATACAGAACTTCCTTCCTTAAAACTAGATATTACTTTTCCAAATTCTAATTTTAAAATTTTACATGCCTTAAACCATATGTAAAATTAGTTTAGACACATGCACAGACACATAGTTTTCTCACAGACTGCTTACATGCACAAAGCCTTTTCCACATGGCACAACTGAAGTATGAAATCATTTGCAGTACTATCACAACTGGACATGAGCACCAGAGACAGTCATGAGGAGTCATCAATTTTCCTCTCTCTTGATGTGTCTTGGTGACACTTTCAGGCTGCTAAATATATCTTAGGTAGATAAAGTAAGATGTAGGACACTGCGTGCAACTTCCCAAAAAGCAGCATGTTGGAAGCAGTGGTAGAGAAGGGCCTGGTTTCCCCAGCACTTTCCCTCTCATCCTGCCAGCTCACATCCACACCAGTGATGTCTTCTGTGTGGCAAACCCTTGCTGTAGAGCTGGTTGTTTAGTTAGGTTTCATATAGAGTCACCTAGGGAGAATACAAATTTTGACAAGAGGAAGAAAAAAGACCCGTGGAGAAGTAAATTCAGCTCCAACCTTTCAGCTACAACTGTTCATAAAATCTCATTTCAGTAGTTTTCTCCCTGGGCTGTACATCTGGTCTGATGCCTCTAATTCATACTCCTCATGCTGTCCCAGTTCTTCTTGGAGTCATGGAGAACATTCTCAGCAAATTTCAGCAGTGGGGCTCTGCTGATATCAATGAGGCTGTGGGACCCTACATCTGAGGGGGATTTGTTGTATGTAAGATATGTATGTATGTCAGGGATAATGTAAGATGAGCAAAAGGCAAATTCATATGTGGCCTTCTTTCTCCTTTTAAATTTATCTATAACATCTGTTTGTTTACTTGATGATGCACACAATTAACTGTGTTTTGAAGGCTTCAGCAGTGCACAAAAACAAGGGAGTTTCCATGTTCACTCTGAATTTCTTTGCTGACTTTGTGTTTTACCTTTCCAGGAAAAAATATTTAAGGCATGTTTCCAAAGACAGTAAAAGAAATTCCAAACCCTGAAGCTGATAGTTCTGTGACAAAATCCCCAGGAGGTGTGGCAACTGTAGTCATTCATGTTTCTTTCATTCATTGATTTATTTGAAAGTGGAACTGTTTACTCCTGGTTTTGCTAGGAATGTAGAAGAGCAAGATACTTTAATTCCCTTCAAAGTAAGAGGACAAAATTCTGGGTGAAGTGTCCAGAACTAAAAATCCTGGTATGTATTCACAGAGGGATTTTGGCTGTAGCAATGACCTTAGTTGTTCAGGATGCTCAGGTGAGTCAGAAGCACAAGGATTGACTTTTTCACAGTCTCAGTGTCATCATTATTCAGAACATACCAATGTCTACCATCATTTTCACCACCTCTTTCCTTACAGACTTTCCAGACCTGTCGCCAATTTTGTCCACTTTCCTTTATGGAGATAAATTTTATGACAGGTTTAGATTTCTGGATAAATTACCCAGAATATGCTTTTTAACTAATTTCCAAAAATTGTCCAAAGAGAGCAATTCCTTTGCTTTCTGCTCCAAATGAAACTCAAACTGTATCTCAGAGTAGGTGATCATACAGCCCCATATCTTTCCCAACATCAGAATCTAATATAAAAGAAAGTTTTACAGAGAAAGAAAAGTTTTGTTTCCAGTCTGACAACCAAAATAAATGTGATACAGGTTGTATTAAATTGCACAAATCCTATAGCAATGGTGAAATTAATGTAAATTTGTAACTAAATTTAATAAAATTTTAATAAAATAAAATTGAGTGGCATGGTTATGAGACCAGGGGTAGGGAAATAAGGGAGTTGTCTGAGTTTTTCTTTTATTATCAGTTTTGGTGATGGCACAGTGGAGTTGACTGTTCAGTGCTGGCAAAGCTCCCACATTCAAACATTGTGAGATCATAAACAAGAATGAGTTTTAAGCTACAGAAAAGTGGAGGTGGTGACAAGAAGGTTAATAGAGAAGGAAGGGTGAAAACATAAGCCAAATTATGGTTGAAACAGGAAGTATTTAGCAAGAATTGGAGGATAGTTATATAATAATATAATTAACCTGTGGAACTCTCCAGCAAAGAGGAGAAATAGGATTAATTACATCTAAACAGTAATAGCTGGCATAATTTCACAGAAGAACAAACACATAGATTAAAATCAGAAATGGGTTGAAGCACTCAGTAGGCACTAGATGGGATAATGAAAGAATTTCTCTCTTATTATGACAGAACATCTAGACACGTTAATAAGAGAAAGGCTATTGTAAAGAACTTGACAAAGAAATTAATTTGACCCTCCTTACAGAAAGATAAACTACTTTTAAAGAGTTGTGTGAACTACACTGAAATGATTCGACTTTGCAGAAAATTAGGGCAAATTGAAGTTAGCAATTTCTTCATTGCAACCAAGATTTACTATGGCTATAAAATTTGCTAGAGTGAGGACTGAGGTTGAAAATAAAAATAAAGACATGGCATTTTTATAAACTGTAATTTTAGACTTTGTAAGACCTAGTTTTAGTTAAGAGTGCACTATACAGTGAAGTTTCAGCACTATTATAACTATTGTTATATAAGAAGGAATGCTGAAATATGTAGGAAAAATGCATTTTAATCACTCAGAGGAATTGTATTTTTATACATTGATCAGAGATATCTAGAAAACTTTTATTTAAAGTGGATTAAAGAGGACACACATTTTTATAGAATTTTTCCTCAAGTTAGATAATGACTATTTCTGTCCTTACAAGTCCCTGCTAAACTAAACATTTCTGTTACCATTATAAAGTATAACTTTGTCTCTTATTTCCCCTTAGTGAAGCCTGGGAATTTATCTCTTTGGTACGGTTGATCCTGCCAGGAAAAGTAAGAAGTGTTAATTGGGCAGTATCTAATCTGCTGATCTAGAGCAAGATGTTTTAGAAAAATACAAGTTGCAGTACAACTACAAATTATACAAATTAAGTCCTCCAAAGAATTTCCTGAAGTGTTTGATGTGGAAAATTATTTGAGAGTCTTTGCAAGAAGACATGTGAAGGGCAAGGAACAAAGTCCATGTTCTGCAGCACAGCCTGATGCCACATCACAGAAAATGGATGTTGTCATGGCATAAGGGCAGTGCTGTAATTCATAATTCTGAAAACAGCTCTTTGTCATAAAAGTGGCAGGGTTAAAAAAAATTTAAAAGTTAAAACAAAAAAAAAAAAAAAAGAAGAAGAAGAAATAAATGGATCTTACTTTAGAGCCTTAGCAGAAAAACTGGAACTTGAGGAATGTTGACTTCTCTGCCTCCCTCTTTCATTCCATAACTGCTGGTAGCAGATTCCTGTGTGCACACAGCCAGTACAGCAGTACCAACTTGTGTCTTTGGATGGCAGCAGCATCCTGAGGACATGATTCAACCCGAAATGCCCTGGTTTGTACCAATTTCACACTGCCTGGGTGCCACTGGCCTTGGTGCTGAGCTTGAGGCTGGCTGAGGACTGACCCATCTGAAACTATGGTGGTGTTTGGGGGGCCTGGCAGGAACAGGGGGACCTCGTTTCATGGGATTCAGGAGGACAAGGAACCAAGTCTTGTCCAGTTATCAATCTGATTCCCAGAGCACAAAAACAGTTTTGTGGTGATTTATTTTCAAAAGTGATTATTACTTTTGCAGTGATATCAGTATTAGGCCCCAATCAAAATATTCATACCACCTTCAGTTCTGTCTGGAATATGAAATTAATGTTAATAATAAGAGATTAAAAAAGCAAGAAGATCAAAGTACTACAAGCTGTTGTTAAAGAAGCAAAAGTTATTGCTGAAATGTTACTAAAAAGATGTTTTCAACAGTGTCTTTTTTTCCCCCTTCCCTTGCTCAAATAATTGTTTTTGTAGCTTGTCTCCTTCAGGTCAAATCATCATATTTCTCCACTTCCACTTCACTTCTTACCTGGCGTGTTACAAGAGCACAGGTTTAAAAGGTCTTCACAAAATTAGTTCTGACCTGAGTCTAACAGGAAAATAATGGTAAGCTTTTAACAGGCTTCAAGCACACCTTGAAGAAATTTGTCCCCTTGTATTTCAGCCCCTAGGGTTTATAAGCTAGCTGCAGATCTGATAAAAAAGCTCATTGTAAAATAAGCCTTAATAAAATAGGCTTATTCCAACACCAGGAAAATCTCAAAGTTAAAACAAAGTTTGAAAGGTCTGTCTACTTCAAATAATAATAATAAAAAATATATGTATTTGTAATTTAATGTTTAATTGGAACTTTTATGAGCAGTACATGATGGCAATGGTCCTAAAGCCTACATTTTTCAGAAGCTATTTTCTGAAGAAAGCATTTCAATGCATCATTTTTATATAGCCAGAGCGTGTTGTGTCTCATTATGGCAGAATGGAGCTTTGCTTTCATGCATTTTTAAAAGAGCTTATAGTAAACATAAAGAAGTTACAATAATATTTGTATTGGCTCTCTAAATCAAAACCAGGGTCCATAAAACTAACTCAATTCTCTGCAGCCTTTGAAGCTCCTGCAGCCTCTGAGCTAAAGCTTCATGGCAAATTCTTGCTATGTCCCACCGTGGGCTGACTCGGTCAAGCAAACACAAATGCTGTAATCTCTAAGAGGGATTATTTTATTCCTTTTAAGAACAAAATAGCAGACCTTGCTGCCAATATCCCATCCACTGTATGAATACAGATCAAAAACAAGAAGGTCAAGATCTGAGGCTTTAAATCTCCCAGCAAAACAGGCTAAGAGCTCAAGGAAAAGTTCTCCCCCTGGCTCAGCCTAATTTCTTTTTGAAAACATTAACCTAGCAGCAAGAGGGAGACTATGAGGAAACAGACAAAAATTCCACTTTGAATGATGGTGAACTATGATTAGGAGGTTTCTTCCCACATGGAAGTAAGGTTGGCTACAGAACTTCCTGTTTTTCACTGTCACTTATTTCCTCAACTTAGAGACAACTGCAAGGACAATAAATGCATTTAAACTTCAGATCACTGGTGTAAAATAATTTCTCAGTTGCCATGGTGAGGAGCAGATGACCTAAACAGATGAACAAGTGGTGTCAGGCAACAACTTTCAAGTGAAAATATTGAAAATTGCTGAAAGGATGCTTAAAGGCATTATCAGGAATGTTTGTGTTCCAGTGTTAATCACTGAATCTTGAATGATTAAATAGGAAATAAGGACTCCTTTAAAGACTTTTTAAACCAGATTTTGAAGAAGACAGTTGTTTGCCTTTTGATCTTTCTTTTTGAGAGAACTGTGAGCCTACCCTTTTTAAAGCTGCTTGAATGCAGTGCATGTCCATAGCTTTTACAAACCTGAGCTGATTGTTAAGCTGACATGTTAAAGTATATTAGGCTAGGATTCAGAGCTAGATTAGCAGGTAAAGATAGTCATCTTCTTGAGAGGCAGTCTTAGCTCCCAATGATTTACTGGAGATACTGTTAATGCACACATAAATGTGTTGTAATTCCAAGGTTAATCTCACCCACCAGAGCTTGATTGAGCAGCCCCTGTGGAGAACTCCAGTGGGCTTTGAGAATAAAGAAACCCAGCAAATATTTGTGATCCTTTCAGAAGGAGGCAAGCAGGTTGTCTGTTATACATCTCACTTCTGCTAGGTACACTGGAAAATTTAAAACCCTCTTAGGAGTCCCCACAGCTTGGTGGGCAGGTGCCCCACTGCTGTGGGGTGTGGAGCATGAGGAAGGGATGAAGAGTTCATTGGTCCTGGCCTTGTGGGGTCCCAGCTCCCTTGTTGGGCTTGGGATCACTCACAATGGAGCAATAAGAAACCACCAGAAAGAAGATCCAGTCTAAGGCAGCAGGACCTGCTCTGCCACCACCTCTCTGTAAATCATAGATTCTTACAATCATTTAGGTTGGAAAAGATGTCTAAGACTGAGTCCAACTATTAACCCAGCACTGCCAAGTCCACCATCAAACCGTGTCCCCAGGTGCCACATCCACACATCTTTTAAATTCCTGCAGGGGTGGCGACTCCATCACTGCCCTGGACAGCCAGGGTTTGACAGCACTTTGGGTGAAGTAATTTTCCCTAATATCTAATATAAACCCCTCCTGGCACAACTTGAGGACATTTCTTTTTGTCCGACCCCTCTAAATAAGTGGTTGCCAGCTGGCCCATAGAAGAAAGGAAAATTATTGATGCACATCTTTCTCTTTTCACGCATGTACATACATCCTTAAAAAAAAAAAACAACAAAAACAAAACCACAAAAAAAACCAACAAAAAATAAACCAAAACCAAAAAAACAAACAAAAACCCCAACAAAACCAAAATCCACATCAAAAAACCCCACAGAAAACAAAGCAACAAACAAAAATCCCAACAAAAAAACAAAACAAAAAAAGCCCTAAAACCAGGCCCACCTCATACAAAATTTTAGTCAGAGTGACCTTCTGGTTCAGTTTTATGGTCATACTTACAAATTTTGCAGTTACCTTTCTTGGTAGCTTGGGGTTTTTTAAGAAAAATTTTTTTGTTTCCCTTAATCTTTTATTTATCAGAATTCCATCTGAAAGGTCCAACAGCAGATTAGACTGACAGTGAAACAATATAACTCAATCTGTATGTCAAACGTGTGAGGGGAGCAAACTGAAAAAATGGCTTTTTGAAAATATATTTTGCCCCTTGGGAGAAATCCATCATCCTTGCTGGTCCTTTAAGCAGTGAGGCAGCGTGTGGTTCAATAAAGCTTTTTGTTATAGTAACATTTACCAAGGACTGATATTTAGTACACTTTTTTGCTTTCCCTACAGGCAAAGTGCTATTAATATGACAACATTCAAATGCAAATAAACATCAAACATAGAAATAAAAATGTACAAAATTCTTCCCCTTTCCAAAGGTTTCTTAATAAAAATATTTTATTTGCACACCTCCATTTAATAGCACAACCTAAATACCATTTAACAGGTGAGAGTTTTGGTGAGTAAGGTCCAATTAAATTCCTGTGTTATAAAAGTGTAAATGTGCACTGTTGAGTTGGGGACATCAAATTATATTGTACATAACACTCTGCAACTTAAACATACCTCAAAACATCCTGGTGTTAGAAATAGATTGTAGTCAGGGTTAGCTCATTTCAATTTATTAGTAAATAGCAATCTTTTCCTTTGCTGACATCTGCCACAAGAGGGAGAGATGAACACAAAATAAGCCATTAAATCAATTCTACAAATTTGAGATATCTAAAATAAATGTTGTGATAGATTTAATTATAGGACATGGGGCTGTTTTGAAAGACTGACATTTAACAAAAAAAAAAAAGAAAGAAAGAAATACAGCATTATGGCTCTGCAATGTAGTATTTCAAACCAGCTCAAGATGAGGATGTCAAACATTATCTGAACTTGCTGTGTCCCTCTAAAGAATGAAGTGTTTTTTCTGAGGGCATGATAATTGCATTCTCGCAGGGTGCAGGATTTAACTCAATGTCCTACCAGCACTGTTGTGGATTACACTGCAGGAAACACAGAGGCAAATAAATTTCTTCTCTCTCTTCCTCTGGAAATTAAAGAAGGTACAGCACAGCATTTAAAGGGATGAAGCAAAATCTTGATTGAATGCATCCTGGAAGAGAGAAAGGATTTGCTATTGCTGAAATATATGTACACTTGGAATACCAGGCTCTGCCACTAGATAGAACTTGAAATAAAATGCTCTAAGGTTTCAGACTTTCTGAGTTAATGGTCTAAATAATGTGAAAAAAGGTATTGCTTTATCTAAGAAGAATGAATAAATAAAAACAATTTGTGAGAAGCTGCTGTGCTATACTCTGCCCTCACCCTCAAAGACTCATTTCATATTCAGTTTACTGCTTGGTAAGACCTTCTCTGGAGTTCTGTGACTGAAAGTGGACAAAGCAGACTGCTCCAGGGGAGAAGAGTAGTCTTTTAGAAAGAGTTAAAAATAACTCAGGATTGTGAGAAATTGTCTGACAGAGACAACAGGAGAATCTGATAGGGAAGTTTGCCAGGTAAGGCCATAGTTTAAGACGAGGCCCATGATATCTGTGCATTATAAAGCAATTTTATTCACATTTACTCAGTTTTCTCCCAGTGTCATGATTCTCACTCTACCTGTCTTAAGCAAAGTTAATCTTTTCTTCAGCTTTAGAAGACACTGGACTGAGCACCAAAAGATGGATGCTAATTGTTACTCTTTGTTATTAATTCTACATGGTAACAACACTCAAAAGTGTTGATGTAAGGTAACAACACTAAAAAAACACTCAAAACCTACTCCCATTCCAGGCTAAGAACCTTCCAAATAGAAAGAGGGAACAGCTTTCAGGTTTTCTCCTGAGGACTATAATTATTCATGTAGTTTGTCCAGAAATGAAGCCATGCCCTCCAGTACCCACTTTTTGACTGCAGTTATTGGTAAGCACTTTCCTAATGTAATAAACACTGTAATTTGAGGAAAAAAAAAAACAAAAAAAACCAAAAAACCAGCTCCAAGTTCTCTCTTTCTAGCAAATTAATTAATCCTACTTTTCAGGCACAAAAAGAGAGGTCTGGACCAATGTCTGCTGTCCCCTCCAAACCCCCAAACCCATGGTTGATGAAGTGAGGTGTGGCAGCAGCAAGATGTAATTCTGCTCTACTGGTTCAACTGTGACAGAGCAAACTGGGAGATAGACACAAAAAAGTTGTGATTTATCCTCCCCTTCATCAGTCACCACATAAAGTTCCATTTTAAGGAAAAGAAAAGATTTAAAAGACTTTTTTTTTCTAGTTTTCTATAATCCTATTCCAATAATGAACATTTCCCTTCATATTTCCTAGTCACAACAGCTCTAATTTCCATGGGCACTGGTACATCTTTTAGGGAACTGTTTTACCAAATTTGTAATTCTAAAATGCATTTTTGCTTACGGGGGCTACTTCTAACTGGTATTCTGCTAAATAATTTTGTTATTTTGAATGCAAACCTCACACATATGTTGTCAAATTCTTGCCAATTGCTCTCTGTCTCTATTTTTCATCATCTTCAAATACACATTCTGCCATTTGCAGATTCCCTCACTTTCTTTTATGCTGCCATGAGACAGAGACTTCGTTTCCCTTGATATAATATTTTTTTTCTCCAGTAAGAATTTTTCATAATTGGCAGCAGGAGTTCAATTGTCATCAACTAAGTGATTTTTTTCACCATTTTAAATAATTTCAGTTTTCTACAATATGTTTCTTAAATGAATTCAGCAAAAAATTATTAATGAGAATTGATCTTCTTGTTAAAACCAGAATCACTTGAAACGCCACATTTTTTGTCTATTCTCAGCAGTTTCAAAGTCAGTCAAAGACTTTCAGTCTTTTGATAATTTCCATTCAGTACCTATCTTTAGAAGTCTATGAGTTGTCCATATAAAAATGGAAGAGTATAGGTGAATTTTTGTGGAAAAGGATTCAAAAATTGATTAAATACAGTGAATTATTTCTTTCCAAAGACTAACTGAGTTAATCAAATGCACTGTCTACTAGGAGGGTTTGTAGGTTTTATCATAATACAGGATCATAAAATATCTTGAGTTGGAAGAGATCCCCAAGGATTCTTTCTCTTTTTTTTTGGTTTCACTACAGTTTACTTAAACACCTCATCCTATGAAATGGAGTTTGGGATAGCTCTCTGTTCTGCTTTGCTTCAAATCAATATTTATTACCAATATTTTTGCTCTGATGCAGACAGTAAAAAGACATGCATGAAACACATGAAAAATTACCTAATACAGCAGTTGGGATTAGAAGATCATATAAAGATAAATACATCTTGTATTGCTGTTTACCCATGGGATTCATCTAAGTAGATGAGAAATAAAGCAGTTTTGTTTTATTTTTAATGAGCAACGGACTCTGTTTTATATGTGTATCTTTATGTTTACTTTAACCTACATTGAGGAATTTCACAGATACAGGAAGATTTTTAATAAATAGCTAAAAGTTTTAAATGAGGAAAAAGAAAAATAAATATTTTGCTAAAAATAAAGGCAAGAAATGAAAACCTAAGACTGCTTTTTGGTATGGGGTTTTGTTTTGTTTTTTGTTGTTTTGGTTTGGTTTGGTTTGGTTTGTTGTTGGATTTTTTTTGTGAAGGAAATGTAAGTTTATAAAATTCATAATTTTAATTCATTACATCAAAATCAGCAGAAATTTGTCCTACAGTGAAGTAGAGACATAGGAATGGGTAAAGTAGGGTGGACAATATCAACTGAACACAAAGTCCTGCAAAATTTCCCATAATGCAACCATATGTTTTATTTTTTATTTTTGGTACTAGAGGATTTTAGAAGTTGGCCCATGGCTGTGGTTGAGCAGAATTTACTTTTCCTTGAAAGGCAGAGGCTGAAGGGCTGTGCCACATTGTGAGCTTACCACAAAGTTTGCTCATTGGTCCAATATCTCACAAAAAAACCCCTCTGTTAACTCAGACACCCTGACTTAGACTACATAGAGACTCCCCTGAGCCAGAAAAATAATATTAAAATGGCACAAAAAAGAGCATCAAGCTGCAAAACATCCACTTTGAAACAATGTATCTTATCTCTGCCAAATCTAAAGGTCTCACTTCAAAAAGGCAAAGTAGAGGTAAAGGGCAGCAGGGAGGGAGGAAATGTTTCCATGGAAGAATAACCCTGCACTGAAGGAAATTAAATGGATGATGGAATGTCGTGAGGCAGCGTGGCCCTGGAGGAGAGCACAGATCGATGTTTCCAGATGTAAACCAGAAAGTTAGCTCCTAATAGGCATGCATATCCAACTACAGTTTTGAGAGTTGCTCTTTATTCCTTTCTTTTTTTATTTAAGTGTTTCAGCAACTGTGTGAGAAATGTGCCGTGCTTTGAAATAACATCCCTATGCAAAGTAAATTTCAGCTTTGGTATTTGCATAATGGCTACTTTAAACATATTAATATGCCATGGAAATCAAACTGTCAAGTGAGAGAAAAAATAGCATACAGGTGACATAAAACAGTGAACAGAGTGAAGAGGAAAGATACTGAGATTTTCCCAACAAATTAATATTTAATAAGCTAATTACATTGATTATGAATAAGCTGCAAAGTTTGCAATTTGCAAACTTACTTTTGTTTTCCAAATAAGCCAAGAAAAATTAAAGTTTTCATTGCAGGGTGACACAATGACATGGAAGAAAAAGAAGTAGCTTAATAAGGATAAAAATAATATCTATATCTTCAGCACACTAGTCTTTGACAGAATACTCATATTCTTGTATTTTCTTTGTTATAGATTGTGTGGAAGTCTGCAGGAAATTCTTTCTGAAAGAGAAGTATTATTGCAATTGCTGAATATGGGCCTTCCACGTTTGTTACAAGAGCTTTGAAAGGCTCACATAATTAGTGTTTGTAAATCATGTTAGTATAATCAGAATGCAATTACAGAATTGCAAAGTGCTATTATTACTATTAATATTATTATTGCTATCACATCAACACATCCATTAAAGGCATACAAGATCGCATTGTAATTAAATATGAATCTTTTTGACATATGAACAAACCGATTCAGCTTTTTATGTTGCAATTGATTATGAGAGCTCGGATGGACAATGAAAGGCCTGGTGGAGTATTATGCTGCATATTTTTATGGAAACTTCTCACATATTGAGTGGAATAGTGGTTACAGTTTGGTCATGCACTCTATTGATAGTAAAAAATGGTGCTATCTTCACAGTTTATGAAATAGAACTCTTATCCACTCTCATTTTAAGAGTCAAAAGTACAAGTACAATCTTATCATCCTCATATTATTTGTATATGTCCAATTATGTAAGTTTGTAGAAGATTATTTAACTGTGGCATTCTGAAGGACATAGAATTTTGATGTGAGTGCCATATCACAAAGCAACCTGTTTCTTTACAACCTGGGTCTGCATTTTCCAGTCCTTGATCTGGAAAAAACAAGCTCTTTTTTAAATATTATGTCTTTGGCCAAATTAAGCTAACGGCAACAGCAATATTCCAGCACATCTCTGTTTGTGGTCACCAGCAATAAAACACAATGGGATATGCATGGATCAGTGCTTGAGGCTCAGAGTTGATTGATATGATAGCTGTCCCCAGAGTATTCCCTTCCCTAAGGCAAGATTGGCTATTTCTACATCATTTCTGATGGACAGCTGTCTAATTTGTTTTTAAAGACGCTTGATGTTGTGAAATCCAAACCCACTTTTTTATCCTGCAATCTGTTTGGGATTCTTATTACTTATGATGATGTCGCTAATTATAAAGAAAAAAAAAAGTACTGTGCTTAATACTGAGGCAAAGTTACCTTTGCTGTAATTTAAGGTTTTCTTTTTTTCTCTCCACCAAGGCTATCCTAAAATCTAAAGTTTTATCCACAGAGCTGCTGTTGTAGTCAGTCATGATCCATCTAGTGCATATGGTGTCTTCTTCCCACCAGACTTTATTGAACAGCATGGTGGGGTTTTGCATCAGTTTGGTAGCTGACTGCCATTATTCTCTTCTGACAGACTAAATTTTTAACTCAGTGTGATCATAACTTTTATTATACAAACTTTGTCAGATGCATCAAGTATTTAGGCTTCCTGCATCCAAGGGAACCTCGAAGGATTTCTCAGAAGTAACATACATTGCTTTGACTTGCTTGTTTTCAATAAATCCTTGATGGATGCTGATCATCTCCTTATTCCTTTGTGGTTTTATATGTCACTGCTTATGTGCTCCATCATTTTTCTTAGAACTTAAATTACAGTGACTGACAATGCCCAGTTTACATGTATAAGAAAAAATACATTCTTAAATAAATAGGGGTATTTGTATCTATATTTTCAGACATTCTCAGACTTAATGACAGATTAGATTTCTTATAAAGACAGAAAGATTTCTTACATACTGTCTTAAATATATTTGCTTTGACTTAATAATTTAACTTTCTGTCCCTTGGATATTATTTCATTGATGCTCAAAAAATGTTAGTGTTTCCTACCTTTTAATCAAAAAATGAGATTTTTTCATAGCATCACAGAAAAACAGAAGCATTAATGTTGCAAAAGAGCTCCAAGATCGTCGAGTCCAACCTGTGACTGAATACCACCTGGCCAACCCGATCAAAGCACTAAGTGATATGTCCAGGGGTTTCTTGAACACCTCTAGGGACAGTGACTCCGTCAGCTCCCTGAGCAGCCCCTTTCTAACACTTAGCAACCATTTCTGTGAAGAAATTCTCATGCTGTACAACCTGAACTTCCCCTGGTGCAACTTAAGGCCTTTTCCTCTTGTCCTGTTTCTAGTTGCCTGTGAGCAGACCCCAATCTCCACCTCCCCTCCTGTCCAGGAGTTGTGCAGAGACAAAAGCTCCCCCCTGAACCTCCTTTTCTCCAGGCTGAGTACTCCCATCTCCCTTAGCCACTCCTTGTATTACTTGGGGCCTAGATCCTTCCCCAGCTACAGCCCCTCAAGGTCTTTCGAATAGTGAGAGGCCCAAAACTGAGCACAGGATTTGAGGTGAGCACAGGATTTGAGGTGTAGCCTCACCTGTGCCGACTACAGAGGCTCAACCACTGCCCTGGTCCTGCTGGAACTACCTGATGCTTTGATAAAAGTCATGAAGCCATTGGCCTCCTGCCCCCTTGGGCACCCTGGGCTCGTGTCCAGCCCCTGGCACCAGCACCCCCAGGGCCTTTCCCAAAGGGCCCTTTCCAGCCCCTCTGCCCAGCCTGGAGCTGCAGGGGTTGGTGAGACCCAAAGCAGGACCCAGCTCTTCTCCTTGGTGCCCCTCACACCATTGGCCTCAGCCCCTGGACCCAGCCTGCCCAGACCCCTCTGCAGAGCCTTCCTGCCCCCAGCAGATCCACACTCCCACCCAGCCTGGTGTCCTCCATGAATTTACCATGGGTAGACTCGATCCCCTCATCCAGATCCCCAATAAAGAATTTAAACAGGGCTGACCCAGCACTGATCCCTGGGCACAGCACGGGGGGCAGCTCCCAGCTGGATGTGGCCCCATCCCCAGCAGCCTCTGGGCCAGGCCCTCAGCCAGTTCCCAGCCCAGAGAGGATGAACCTGCCCAGGCCCTGAGCTGCAGCTTTTCCAGGAGATGCCGTGGGAGATGGAGTCAAAGGCTTTGCTGGAGTGCAGGCACAGCCACAGCCTGTGCCTCACCCAGCAGGCAGGTCACTGCCCATCAGAGACCAGGCTGATCATGCAGGACCTGCTTTTTCTAACTGCATATGAAACTTTTTGGCAAACATTTTTTATCAAGAATGACATATTACATCCTGGCTGTCTTCAGCTATCTATAATTTCTTTCCCTCTTTCAGAAGACTTCTCCTTGGTATGCTATCTGTAGCTCAATAATCAATTAATTTCTTTTGCTTTCATGTTTTCATTTATCTCCACACAGTCATTAAAGACCTCCTTATTTTTCTCAACTTTGTTTCCATTTTCTATTTTTTTTATTCTTATGGTTTAGATTATTGATGAGCCAAATATAGCCTAATTTTTAATTATTCCTCAAATTTCATAGTCATATCTGAGTAAAAAATTTGTTATTCTTTATAAAAATTGCCTTGCTTTAACATATTTTCCCATTTTCTCAACCTCTCCATGACCCTATTTACAAAGTTTAACAAAATCCCTCTTGAAAAAAAAAAGAAATTCAGTTTCCTCTTAATTGTCTTTCCTATTCTACCTCAGGTACAAATGTTTTAAATTTTCTATTACCACTAAGTATTTGGATACTCTTGCCATTTACTTACAAAAGAAACTATGGATTGTTCAGTCTTTCTAATCAAATGGTGCTCAGCAAGAGGACACCTGTGTTCCCTCTCTCCTTCAGTTACTCGCAATAAACCTTCAGCACTCTGTCACTCTCTGTAGATGAAGCTCAGGAAAAGACATCTGCTACCCACGGATAAAGCAATACCCTTAATGAAACAGTGGAAATAAGTGGATCTGGAGGGTCTGCTCACTTAAAGATTAGCATGATGATAAGTTTATGAACATTTCAGTCTAAGTTCTAGTGTGACATCAGAAAGATAAAATAAGAAAACTCCTGTTGCATAAGACAAAATAATAAGTAAATCTTCAACCTTCTTTTTGCTGGACAGGTCAGTTCCTGTCACTTTTATCCTCAATTCACCTACTTGGAATGGTGTGCAGATTTGCTATGAATTTGATTTTTTTCTATACAATTTATTCTTCTGCAGACACTAATCCTTCTCACCCACAGATCACCTTTAGCACACATATTCTAGAAGATGATCCCAATGTGAAAAGTCTCTGCGTGCCCAATCTCAGCTGGTTGTAGGAAAGAACTTTTTTTCTCCTTTTAAAGAGATCTATTCAACCACAGTGAAGGATAAGACAAACATTCACAGCCCTTCCAGCAAAAGAGGACAATGCCAAATGTCAAGGCTGAACAATGATGCAAGACTGGGATTTTAGTGACAACAGAAGTTTAACTCCTCACTCTATTAGTCACTCTTCTGGAGATTCATTGCCACTTTTGAGCTGTGTAATGCCATTTTTAATATTGCCAGCCACTCACAGAAATGTTGATTTGTTCGGATCCCTCCTGATGTCATCCCACCCTCCCACCTGAATCAGGACTATCATTCAACAAGTCCTCTGGGAAACAGGTTTTAGTGACACACTTCCTACTGCTAGTCAGAAAACTTTTCCAAATGTTCAGCTTGAGCTTAATGAGCCCCACCTTAATGCTGTTTGATGCTGTTTTGCCATCTTTCCTACAAGAAATGTGTTTGTCTCCACTGTCTCTCTAACTTCTCAGCTATCTGCAGGTTCCTGTACGTGTTGGTTGTCACTCTGGAGTAGATATCTTTTCTCTCTCTCATTGATACTGAATCCTTAAAGGCAACCAGGACAATATTATGATTTTGATCTCAAATTCCTGCCTCCTTAAGGCTGGAACATTATCACTGGAGTATTCCTAGACCGGCTTCCTCTGTGTAGTGTGCTTAATTCCTTTACTGATGTCACTCAAGAGAGTCTGGACCAGGCCACTCTGTACTGCAGAAAGCAGTAAGAGTGTTTAGCCACAGATGTAAGACAGGTATTTACCTTGTTTTCATAGCAAACCAAAGATTATGATTCATTCTATTTACTAGCATATAGTCAAAAATGCCTGCTGAATCATCTTTGCTGAATATGCAGGCGTTGGGAATTTGACATGCATTAAACCACCTTGAATGAAAAAAAAATGTTGCTGCCAGGCCAAATTCTCACAATTCAAATTTTTGTAATCTGAGCATGTTCTTTACAAGATGCTCCTGTCAATCAACTGGCATTTAAAGCAAATCAGCCTTAAAGCTTCATCAGTATTAATTACAAAACTCTGGAGGCATTAACTGCTACTACTCTTTGGATGTACATGCAGCAAATTTTTAAGACATTTCCCATGTTTGCCTGGGCAGGCACACTAAAAATAGCTAGATATCTTCCAGTGAAATTCCTAAATATACACTAAGTGATAAAATTAATAATTGAACTGTATGTATTGCTGATTTATGGTCACCCTTTTTTCTTTAAGGATGCAAGATGACACTGAGTCCAGAGAAGGTGAGTAAAGATGGTGAAGTCTCTAGAGGGTGAATCCTGTGAGGAGCAGCAGAGGGAGCTGGGGTTGTTCAGTCTGGAGAAAAGGAGGCTCAGGGGGGACCTTCTGGCTCTCCACAACTCCCTGGAAAAGGGTGCAGCCAGTGGAGGATGGGCTCTGCTCCCAGGGAACAAGGGACTGGATGAGAGGACATAAACTCATTACACCACAGGAGATTCTGGTTGAGCACCATGAGGAAAATTCCTTTACAGAAAGGGTTAATAAACACTAGAAGCTGCCCAGGGAGGTGATGCAGTCCCCCCATCCCTGGGAGTTTCCAGGGAATGGCTGCATGAGCCACTAAGGGGTCTGGTGTGGGTGACAAGACAAGGATTAGTCACAGGTTGGACTCTGATCTTGAAGATCTTTTCCAGCCTTAATGATTCTGTGATTCTGTGAAAAGTACAGTTTAGCCACAATTAATTATTGTCACAAAATAACAGTGTGATGTTCATTTTATATGTGTACATCAAAGACTCTTACAACATTATTATTAGAAAGTCTAATTATTAGTAAAACAGACATACCTTTACGGTGAAATAATGAGCCCTTTTACAGGGAAAATTATAATCTCTGTTAGCATTTATATCACTGAAGTACGCTGATGACTAAACATTTCAGACAAAATAGACTTTTATTTTCTCTTCTCCACAAAATCATGTTCCTATTAATTTAACAAGGACAAAATTCAAAGACAATGATAATATTGCTGATATAGTCATAAGGTAATTGATGCAGACACACACAATTGGGCAAGATAATGCAGAATGAAGAGAACAATTTGCTTATTATTTTCTGCATCAACTATAAGCACTGAGAAAAATAAATGAAGAGATACCATCCACTAAACCTCCTGTCTTCACAGTGCATGGTGCATAAAATCATCTGTTTCAATGTGAACATATTTTTCTTGCTTTTAAAGATGATAAAAGAAACAAAAAAAACCAAAGTGGTAATCTATATTAGGAATGTGATTTGAAAAATGCAAAACCCAACCTGAAATTTAAATACAGTAATTGTGTAAATTGATGGCATATCACTGGGGAAAATTACATGTTAAATTCCAAAATCTACGTGGAATATAAAGATTTGCAAGGCCTGTATATGCCATTAGGACATTTTTATTGGGAAAGGAACCATTATGTATAATACTAGAAAAGTTAGTAGTACACACTATGCTAGAGTGCTGAGTTCCTTTAAAAAAACCAAAGGTTTACCAAAAAAAGCTGATCTTTAAACCCAATTCAAAACCAGTCTGTCAATGTTCTTTAGATTGTGTTTATCCTCTTCAAACTGCTTGATTCCACTGGAGATGAACCCAAGGGATTTTCCTGGTGCAGTAGAGAAGTATTTGCAATGGCAACCAGCTTACAAGGGCTACCTTCAGAGAACTTAATGGTTTTAGAGGAGCACCAGGTTTGATTCAGCAGAAGCACTTTTCTCTCTTTAGGAAGCCTGGGTGTGTGGCTAAATCCCAAATAAATACCTAGGAATAAGAGTTTGCCTCTTACCTCAGTCATTTCTTTGCAATACACTTAGCAAATTGAACTGCCAAACATCTTTTAGACAAAAGTATGTGTAAAATAGAGTAATAATTTTCTCAGTAGGAAATGTGAGGACAATTTTCTTTTTTGTTTTATTTGCCAGCTAATTAAAAGTGTTTCAATGAAGTAATTATTGAAATAACACTATCATGCTAAATGGAATGCTAAACTAATTTTTTATTTATTCTTAATCAGCTTTCCAGTATTGTACATAGAAATATTAAATTAATGAAATTTTGTTTGCTTTTTTAACAAATTCATTAAATAAAGGAGGAAAGGAGAATGATTTAACCTCAATAGACCCAGAGATTATGAAAATACATGCAGAAATCAAATAGTTCAAGTTAATTTTTATATTAATACTATTAAATTGGCAGCAACTCTTGTTCAGTTCTGTCATTTAATTTAAAAGTAATTTATTTTGCTTTCTAATCTGAAGAGAGAAGCAAATAAATACCTAGTTCTGCCAAATGAATTGAAGAGTTTGAATCAATACCATTTCGTTTGTTTCTAGAATCATTGAAGCATAAACTCATTTGGGTTGGAAGGGAACCCAAGGGAAACCAAGGGAACCCATCTCATTTCAACCCCATCCACCACAGGCAGGGACACCTTCCCCTATCCCTGGCTGTTCAGACTCCCATCCTGGCTGGCCTTGGACTCTTCTAGGGATGGGGCAGCCACAGCTTCTCTGGGCACCCTGTGCCAGTGCCCCGCCATCCCCACCCTGGGTTACCTTGCAGCAGAGTTCTTGCACAAAGGAGCTCTTTGTTTGTGTTTTTGTGGTGGTGTGGGTCGCAGGCTGCAATAGTTTCTAGGGATTATTGCCAATCTACACCACCACCGTCCCTCCCTTATTTCCAAGAGAATGTGAAGGAACTTCTTTTCACACAACAGCACCAAGCCTAGTAAAAGCTTACAAGGAAATGCTGCAATTTCATCAAACAGTGTAACAGAAACTGACCACGTTTATTATTTAGCTGATAAATACAGCATCTGAAGTAGAGATAAAGTGCTTGAAGCACTCTGGTTGATTTTGAGGTACAGCACAGCTTCAGAATATTTCCATTTTTCTGTATTTTTCCAACAACTGTGATTTTTATTATAGGTAAGTGGACCGAACACTCATGAAATGTGTCAGATTTACAGTACTGGAAATGAGAAGCTTTCAGTTTAATGCAGAGAAGTGCTGCAGAGAGGGAAGAGGCAGAAAGAACATTTTGATCCCTGAGGGATATGTCTCTGCTTCTTTTGTCTCTGAAGGAGGCAGCTCAGCACTGGGGCAGCCTCCACTCTTCTAATTCAGTGACCATTCAGCAGACTGAATTCCATTGGATTTTACAACTATGAGAAGAGCAGCTGTGTGCACTCAGTTTCTGGTCTCTCCTCAAATATTTTCAAAGCTAAAAAATGCATATCTTTGCTGAAATTTGTCCAGACTCTTTTCATCCACACTACTGGTTTACAGCACTACTTGGTGTCCCAGCACACCAAGGCTACTGACCCAATCAATGCTGTGACACTGAGCACTTCCCATGAAAACTTGTCTCCAGTTATACTCGCCTCTCATCAAAGTTTCAAAGAGAGAGTATTTATGAAGCAACCAAGGGAGAAAAATGTAAAGTAAGAAGAGGAAACAGAAAGTACATCATCAGAAGTCTCATAACCTATTTTTAGTTGATTCTCCACTCACCACCTCAAATTACCATCTTTGTCTGAGGATACAATCATTCTAGGCTAAACTCGGATGTGACATTTAAGGGTTTTAAGCTTATACAAACTCTTATGCAGAGCACAGCCAATACTGGAAAAGGTAGCAGCAGTGTGACTCATAATAAAATTTACTTTCAATATCTCATGATATTGGTAAGTGTCTGAGTCAGAATGTACAGACTTTAGTCATTTAATATTAGGCTGATAACCCAAAAGGTAATACAAGTAAGGCCACTTTTCCCATTTATTCAGATTATTGGCTCAGTTTGTCCCAATAATATAACTAGATCATAGATCATCTCTGGAAGGTTAAATGTGGTTATGAGAAACAGAACAGTGTCAAGAAATCAGTGTAGATATAAAAGTTGGAAACTTCCCCTTTTAATAAGAATCTTAAAAATCTCTCTACTAACAATCTCACTTTTCTTGTTTCATAGAAATTGTATTTCGGAAACATCCACAGAGCCTAGCAGCAGCCAGGCTAATGACTGTGTTGAGAACTGAAGATTCATAAAATTATGGAACGGCCTTGGGTGGAACTGACCTCAAAGATCATAGAGTTCCAAATCTGAGGCTGTAGTCAGGGACAGCTTCCACTATCCCAGGTCACTCAGACCCCTGCCCAGCCTGGCCTTGGACACTTCCAGGGGTTGGACAGCTGCAGCTTCTCTGGGCAATATGTGCCAGGACCTCACCGGGCAATCTGTGCCAGAGCCTCACCACCCTCACAGCGAAGATTCTTTTTTTCCTAATATCCAGTCTAAACCCTCCTCTTTCAGTTTGAAGCCATTCTCCCTTCTCCTGTCTCTGCATGCCTTGGTAAATAGTTTCTCTCTCTCTCTCTCTCCATCCGTCTTGTCGGCTCCCTTCAGGTACAGGAAGGACTATGTTCATATAGTGTGGTGAAATTGTGATCCATTATTTCAACTTTTTTTTTATTTCAACTTTTTCCTCTCATTTCTCTGCTTTTCTGATGGAAACATATCAGATTTGAGGAGCTGATCACTTCCCACTATATACATATACATACATACATATATGTATATATACGTATATATACACATACATGTCAGATTATTCTTTTTTCTGAGCTAGACATGCACCAACTGAGAGGTGTTTTTAAAACTTTTATTCCATTTTCAGTCTCATGAGAAGGGTGAGACAATACAGATGTTATAATTCATGCCATCACAATCAGAAGTCAACTATTTCTTAATTGCAAAACACTAGAAGCAGTTCTTGGCCTCTCAGCTTTTGCCATATTGTGCTGTAGATGCCTTAAAGCCAATCATCTAAAATTACCCCTTGGTGGTCCTACTACAATGCATCTTTCATAGTTCCATTTCTCCAAAGTATCTAGTCTTATTTGCAAGGCCATCCTTTGAAACCTGTCCTAGCTCCATTTCTCTCTCAACAATGCCTGTCTTATTCCATGGCATTTCTAAGTCAGCATATCTTATCTCAAAGTTTGCATACAGATGCACACTGTGTGGGCCTTCTGTCAGGCCTGAGAGCTCTCTACAAATCCATTTCCCACATATCTATATTTCGAAATTAAAGAGAGCTCAATTACTGTTGAAGGGGAAAACAGAACAGGTTATGTGGTCTCCTGGCTCAGTGATCTCAGACGCCTTTCCCAACACACACAATTCTGTCAGTTCTGTGACTGTATGACATATGGCTAATTGGAGCCCATGGACTCTTCAGGAGTGGAGTGCAAGGAAGCATCAGTGCTTCTGGCGTTGGGCAACCAAGCCTTCCCCCTCTCACCTGCAAAACATTCACTGGAAGGACCCCCACTGAAATTAGCAAGACCTGTGGAATTGTAGGGTGGTTGCTCCCCTCGAGCACCGACTCCCATTCTCCTCTTGCCCTCCTTGAGCAGTGACATCCCCAGTCTGACAGCACAGATGGATTTCTCTTGAAGATGGAGCTCTTGGGGATGTCTTGCTGGAAGATAAACTTTCCAAGGTGCCACGTGCACTGAGGGCAAGCAGGATGGGGATCAGTTATGAGGGGCTGCAAATCACCTGCATTCTTTAGCATACATACAAGTTTCGTTTCCAGGAGGTATTAGATTGTCTCCCAGATTACATATTTAAACCACTAAATAGGACACCAACAAAGACTCTCTTCTTTATTTATCTGTCTGTGGAGAAAGCAGAGCAGGCAGAAGAGATGGAGAGAGAATTCTCAGTTGTTTAAAAATAAAAAAAAATCAATATACAGTAATTGAATTTAAATAACTAAAGAAACTCTATTGTGATTAGTTCACATATTTGTGTGTTTTAATCTCTGTACTGCAGTATTCCTTTTGTTTCTTTGTTGGTGATTTCCCCCCTCAGGTACTTAAATTATATCTGAATCTTTCTCTGCTAGAGCCTCAAAGCATAAATATAAGATCACACCACCTCTGTTGTTCAGGAAAGTACAAGTCACATCAATTTTGTCAGAAGGTAAGAAAAAGCAAAGCCTTCATAGGAATTGTCCAAGGACTTGAAGCAAATTAACTAAACTATTAAATTAATAATTGTTATTTGTCACAGCAACTTCTTATTCTGAAGCATAAGTATTCTGAAGCGGAAGTTCAGAATCGTTGTGCCAGTAGAATTCTCCCCCCTCAAAGATGTAAAAATTTTTCAATAAATTACCAGGAGTAATTATACTAGACTGCAGTATCCCCTAAATGTATGAAGGTATAGTTACATATAATAGACAATTGATTTTTTAAAATCCTTATATTTACTTATTTTTAAGGATATAAAATGGAAAGTTTAAAAAAGAATTAAAATTTTGGACAAGCTCTGTGGAGTGAAGGCTCTAAGCTGTTTGTTCTGGAACTAAACAGCAATAACCTCACTGTAGAAGTTAACTTTCTAATTCTCACCACTATGCCTGTTTATAACAATTCAAGTCATTTTTGATGCTTTATTTTCTATTTAAATTCTGTCATGCTAAAAATGAGATCTGAAAAGAAGGTGACAGGGTAGAGCCTTTAAGTAGCCATATGGAAATGCACATGTACCGAGCTGCAAATAGAGGTGCAAGATGGTCCAGGCTGGAGCTCAGGAAGATGTGAGAGTCTGGGGATCAGAGCAGGTTTCTGATATCATTAAACAGACCTCCTTCTATACATGCTGTTTGTATTCCTTACAGTTATAGTTGAAAACAGGATTGATCAAAACAGGTATCAGATTTGTTAGGAGCAGACCAACAGCAGCACAGCTCCGTGGTAACAGATGGATATCTTTGCTATGTGTGTGAGGGAATGGCTGGAGCTGGCTCAGGGGAGGTTTAGGCTGGATATCAGGGAAAGGATATCAGAAATCAACCCCAGAGGGTGCTGGCACTGCCCAGGCTCCCCAGGGAATGGGCACAGCCCCCAGGCTGCCAGAGCCCCAGGAGTGCTTGGACAATGCTCTCAGGGATGCACAGAGTGGGATTGTTGGAGTGTCTGTGCAGGGCCAGGAGCTGAACTTGGTTATCTCTGTGGGTCTCTTCCAACTCAGGGTATTCTGGGATTCTATGAAATACAAAATGGTGTTGCATATTCACAGAATGCATCTTTTAATGGTGACTCCTTCCTGGTTGACCAGGTAGGTAAAAGACAACAAAAGCATATCCTTTGTCTTTCTTTTCAGGTCCACCTTTTTTATTTTGTTTATTTGCCTTCCATATCTATTTCTTGTGTTTTTTCTGTACAGTGATCCTGGAATGATGCAACTGTACAAAGATGCGTCATGGACTGCTAAAACCCATTGTTTAAATCACTGTCCCTGTAAGATCAACTTCCAAATGCAACTGTGAAGCAACCACTCCAGTGTTAACTGGAGCAGCAGGAGACACAATTTCAGAAGTGTTTTTAGCATTTCCTCTCAGGGGGTCTTGCTGTTCCCAGGGCCTGAGCATCATCTTTGTGTGCAACGTGTGTCACAGGTCACAAAGGTTACCTGTTAGCCAAACCCCACACAGAGACAAATAGACCAGATATGCAGCTGACACCATTCTCTGCAGCTCTCTCAATAAAAGACATTTCAGAAAAGTCACACCTCTTTTAAGCTGAAGTTTAATCTGATTATAGACTCTATAGCATGTACCCTTATTGTTATCTAAATACTTACCTCACCGGAGATCAGAACAAAGTTTATTCACAACCTCCTTTGAGCTTCAAAGGCTGTAATTTTAACTAAAGCTAAACACAAGGGTGATTTTTATCTCCCACATTCATTTAATTAAACATGGTTCATAAACTGCCATCATTAATACTAAATCACCATGAAAAATCTCTGTAACATTAAATTAACCTTTGATTCTACATTTTTCCTTTTATGTCATATTTGATAAAACTTGCAAGGGGATTTATGATATTATTTAACTAGAGACAAACAACTATGCAAATTACAACAGGAAGTAAAATTTCTTGCTGCATGAGTCAGAAAATAAAACTACAAATAAAATGCAGCTGCAGGCAGGAAGATGATTGAAAGATGTATATTGAACTTCTTACAACACACTATTCTGTGATGCTTAAATAATGGAATGCTATGACAAATTCTAGTTCAAATCAAGTAAACCCCTCAATGTTTAACTATGGATCATTTCATCTGACTTTCTGTTTATCTCTGATCTATTCATTCTATGTCAACCATGTTGTCCTTCATCATTGATTGCTAATGATCACTGATTATTGTTGCCCTTCAAGATGGAAATTTGTCTCAGCTTTAGAGTGAAATTCACCCCTTTTTTTCCCTAGTGAGTACTTGTTATGGCTCTGACAAAACAGAAAAAAATGCCGGTTATGTACCATTGTCTCTGGTCAAACTTACAAATTGTAGATGTCACAATTAACCTTGTTTTAATAAAGCAATTCGCCCAGACTCTTAAAATTTCTACTATAAG
Organism: Molothrus aeneus; assembly: GCF_037042795.1. Lineage (NCBI taxonomy): Eukaryota > Metazoa > Chordata > Aves > Passeriformes > Icteridae > Molothrus > Molothrus aeneus. Next base: position 3,311,128 of record NC_089680.1, read on the forward strand.
GTGTATTTGGTAGATGCCAAAGCAGTTTGTTCCTTATTTGTTTCATTACCAGTTTGTAAGTTCCTCTGTAAGGCACAAGCACATGAGCTCCATGCAATATTCCATGTTCCAATAGTGCCACACCCAGTCCAAAAAATTCCACTTATATACTTACTGCTCACCTTCACTACCATCAAATTTTTTTTTGCCTGAAACTGGCAAATAAAATGAGAGACAGCGTTTTCCTTTTGTCTGTTCCTCTTAGTACCCGACGCAAGTGCAGCTGTCTGGGAGATAACTGGGCCCTTATCATAGAATCACAGAGTCATAGCGTTATAGAATTTTTAGATTAGAGAAGAAATTTAAGATCATATAGTCAAAGCATTAAATCAGCACTGGTAACTCCACTTCCAAACCATACCCCTAGGTATCAGCCTTACATGTCTTTTAAATATTTTCATGCATGGTGACTCCACCACTGCTCTGGGCAGCCAGTTTCAATTCCTGGACACCCCAGAGGTAAAGAAATTTTGTCTAATATCCAATCTCCCCCCTCCCTCACACTATTTGAGGCCATTTCCCCTCATTCTATCCTTTGATATCTGGAAAAAGAATCCATGCCCACCTCACTGCAACCTTCAAGCAAGGAGTTTGTGGAGAGTCCCTCTTCATGTGCCCTCCATCCTTTCTAGGAGTTGTTTTTTTTTTTTCCTGTAGCAATTCCTTTTTCAAACTGTGAACATGAAATAGTTATATTGATTATTAGTGTATCCAGGTATTATTTTTCATTAGCAAACACTTAAAAGTTTTTCATCAGCAAACTCAGAATGCATTTAATATGAATCCTATAGATACTTGTAATTTTTTTTTAAATCACCTCCTCATCTGATGCAAGACATATGCCACACTAAAATGTGCATGTATTACATACAAGGAGCTACCTTTATCAACCAAATTTGTAGTCTTATCAAATAATGAAATCTAAACTATTTGACAAAACCTATTTTCCATAAAACCACATTGAATGGCATGAACTAGAGTCCCTCTCTCTGATTCTCTATTAATGGAAAATCATATTGACTTTTTCATTATATTGTCTGAGTTTGATGTCTGGGTAACTGGCCTATAATTACTAGGACTTTTTAGCTCATCCTTTTTGAATATCAGTACCAGAGCAACACATTTTCAGAAATCTAGGTTTACTTAAAACTATTTTTTTTTTCCTGAAGACTATTTATTTACTTTATTTTTATTTTAATAGTCCATTCAAATATTCCTGTATGCAATTCATCTTACTATGCAGTTTATATGTTTTTATTTTAGATAGATGATGGACCTGGTAATCAGTCTTTCATGACACAGACATATCATTCTCTTCAGTGATGATGCTGAGAAAAAAAAAATTGTCACTTCTAAATTTTTATTTTATTTCATGGTTTTGTGTTTTCTATTCACCATCACTAAAACAGGATGGCTCTGTAAATAATCATTAACATTTTTTTATAAGGAAGTTTACATTTTCTAAATATAATTTTAAGTAATATTTTTCTTTCTATACTCTTTCTTGTCATCAATTTCATATGCAACCCTGACATTTCTGTTTGTGTGTATGTCCATGCAATAATGGACAAATGCAAAAATAAATGCAATAATAATGACAAAGTTTTAGTTTGGTGGAACATTCTGAATTCTGGATATTCTTGCCAAGTGTTGCAAATCATAAACTGGGAACTGATATTTTTGTAATCATCTTTGGGCCACTATTTTTAATTTCAAGGGAATAAAAAATTTCATAGGATGAATCAGGAAATAGAAGTAAATATCCTGATAAAATTAGACAGAGCAAGGGCATGCCATATGACTTGCAACTATGCTGCCCATTTCTGCATAATTTTATTCAGGGAACTTGTTTAAATTGCAATGAGAAAATACAGATGTAAAACTTCTACACATTAGATCTCATCTAAACTCAGTGCAAATGCACAGTTCATCTCTGAAAGCTCTCGTAATTGTCTCCTTTTCTTGAAAGAATAATTTATCTCATGTTTGTTAAATGGAAACACTGCATAAGTATGCAGTTACTATAACAACAACTGCATCATGATTTCATACCCTGATTTACCCTAGCAAGGTGCTTAATAGCCATCTTTTGTTACAGTAGACTGTAGATTATGACTGAATTTTCAGATGCCTGGAATGTGTGCATTCCCAGACCATGCAGGGACACTGTTCCTGCATCTGAAAGAAGTAAGGTTGAGACTTTTTCTCCACTCTCCCTCAGTGTTTCCTGCAAAGAGAGCTTCCTGCCTCACCATCTGCCCCTTTCCATACCATGAATCCCTCACCATGTCAGAATCCATTGGCAAGGTCGTGTTCACATCCGTGTTTGATGGCTGATTTGTCACACAAAGATCATTAGCTTTATTTTCCTGCATGGACCACTCACAACATCCCTGTGATTCCTCCTCACCTGCACAGCTGGGCTGAAGGGCTTTGTTTTTTCACAGACCATTCTGACCACACCCTTGTACTTTACAGTCTGCTGTTTCCATGTTGCTGCTATCTCCATTTTCCCTTCTCAGACTTGCTTTCTCTTGGACCTGTTTTTTTCCATCACCCTGAGTCTTGGCAGTCTATGCAAGAGAAAGAAATGCTGTCTGCTGCAGAGTTCTCCTGGCAAGGAGAAGGCTTTAACCAGAGGAGGTTGTCAATATTCACCACAAAATATCCTACTCAGGCACTTGCATTTTAAGGAGTAGCAACTCTGGTCTTTATTTTCCTGTGTCACCCTGTCCTAGATGCATCCCAGCTCTGTGGGATGGCAGACCAGGCTCAGCATCTGCATCTGGTACATGGAGTGGGTCCACAGGCAGGGGAGCCAAGCCTTGAGACAAGGCTTCATGTGAGGCAACCTAAGGTGGGAATGAGAGGCAAGCCTGGAAACACTTATTTCATGTATTTCAACATGGATTCATCTCTACCCAGATAGTTTCGGAACCCCTTATTTTTGAACATTCAAGTTATGCTGCTGAGTTATATGAATATAGGAGGGAAAAGTTTAGTCTTATTATTTCAAAAGGATCTTAGGTCAGCAGGGTAATAGATACAGTAACTGAGATACTGCAGGGAGCAGTGCTGTTCACTCTTGATCCAAGCATGCTGAGCAGAGAAAAAAAATGTGGTCCAGAAAGCCCTGCCAAACTCTGTTTTCACTCAATCTGTTATGAACACCCAAATGCCATTCCCAGGCCCCAACCTTGTTTCTCACTTCCCTGTATTTATCCTCCCCCCCACACTATGATGCTCCTTCCCCTCTGACACAGAGTTTGTCACTTCACAGTCCACCCTCTCGTTTTCTGCTGTTCAGTCTCCCACCCCTCTCTCAGAAATTATGCACATCTATTTCTCTGTATTAACACTCCAGTTGTGCTGATTTCCTGGTGTGCTCAGAGTACAGCTCCCCAAAACCAGGAATCCTCCTCCCCTGACAGAGGTGAATTGTAGCGTGTCGCAAACAAGTGACACAAGAGCCAGTGGTGACCTGGCTTCAGCCATGCGCTGAGAGCAGAGACGTAACGCACAGACCTCCTCCGGTCTGTCTTGAAAAGAAACTCACATCCTCAGCAAGTCTTTGACCGCATACTCTTTGTTTGCAAACCGAATCCCTATTTTTAGTCTCAGTTCCCCCAAAGGATATGAAATGTACACATAACAGTAGCAGTCAACAGTAATAATGAGGATAACTCCTTGAAGTATGAATCATGGGCAGTATAAGGATTTGAACTGTGAATCAGATCTGGGCAAGGAGAAGTAGTTTGGCAACTATTTTAAACACTCTTTCAAGAGGAGGATAAAATCTTGGGATTTGGAGTATTGTCCATACTCATTTCCCCTTTCTACCAAAATTCAAACAAGCATTTTGATTTGGATGTTTTTGATAGAAAATTGTTCTGAGTTCCCATTGCAGTTATAGGTGGAAGCTATATTTACCTAAGATCACTAGTCATGTTGCAACCACAAATACTGAGGGCAGGAATTATTTCAGCACAGGGCAAAAAGAGAAAAATTACCTGCTATTTTTAAAAATTGTGAAGTTGCTATAATATGGATTAGATCACAAACCAAATCTCACATGGTATTCTAATACTGTAGAGTGTTTGCAATCAGCATGGTAAACTTCCCCCTAATCACTGATTTCAGGCTGCTATAAATGATTAATTGTTCAACTCTTACTGGAATTGTAGTATCTTACATGTAAATATGTAAGGTTTCTCAGCTGTGCCAGTTGTCAGCTCGGTTTAAGGATAAGGCTGAGTTGAGAAATGGGTAAGATTCTTCTCCACAATCCTTTCTGCTGGTATTGGCCCTTGTTTTGGTGTCCTTGTTCATTAACTCTGTCAATACTTGGGAAAAAAAAAAAAGAGCAAAGAATTTTATGGAGGGACACTGTTAGCCATTTATGTAGTTAAACTCCTTATCCAGCTGTCCTATCCCCAAAAAGAGTGTAATCATCCAGGATAACTTCTGGGAAAAATCTGTGTACCTTTCTATTTTGTAAACTGCTTGAGCACTGGCAGTAAAAGTACAGACAGGCACAGATCAAAACAGTGCTGGTGTGGTGGCAATTTTTAGCTTACATCCCTGAAGCATAAACAAAGATTTTCACATGTAGATCCATGGGTAAAGAACCATTAATTTGGAAAAAAATGGCATTAATGTGATTTTGCTGGAAACATTAGCAGCTATTTCATCTGTCACTCAAGTCCCAGTCAGGGTCACTGACCTTACTTGATATCAGTGGGCTCCATGGTTTCTGAAGTTGCTTTGCATTTTCAAGTGATGTTATTTAGACTTGGGTAAGCCCCTCATCCTCCTTTTCCCGACTCTTAACAGTGTTAATCCTGAGATTTACACATTTAAATTCCCTTTATCTTATGTAGAGGGTACTTTTCTGTCTACCTGCATAATTTGGGCATTCTTGAAAGATAATTTGAAAAATTTCTTAAATACCTTCAGGGTTGGGGAGAGCTCATGTTTTCCTGTTTTCTTAAGCACCCGAACTCCATCAGATCCCATACTTTTTGTTACTTATCCATTTTTCTTAGCCTGCTTTTACATTTCCATATCCTTTCATATTGCCATGATTTTACAATAGGCAATTATTTTATTTGCTTTGCATGTGTATTAACCTTCAGGCAGCAGCTTTGCATGTAATAAATGATTCTGTCAAAGAGAGTCTTGGAGAAAAAAAGAGTTTTCTGGTAATATCCATTTCATCTAAAAAAGAATTACACAGCAAACAGACATTTATTCCATATCTAACTGCCTATTCATACAGTTCAGCAGACTGTCAGATTAACTGTAATGGTACCTTCTGGTGACTGAATAATACAACAGTCTGTGCCCTCTCAGTGTTTCTTGCCTATTTTTGTTTTAGTGTCTGTAAGAAGTCTGTCTGTGTTCAGGTTTTGGAAGTGAGGGGTTGCAGGATTGACCTCTGTTAGGAGAAGTTAAGGTTTCTCCCTACCTAAATCTCTTTTAATTGGCAATAAAGTATGAAGTGATTTTGATACAGCTGGACTGGCCAACTTTATTTAATCTGGAAAAGGGACACATCTTTATTTAATCTTTAAACTTTATTTAATCTGGAAAAGGGACTCATCTTTTCCCCCATAATACAGTGAGCAGCTGGGTGGGCAGGGGTGTTAAGACACAGCTCTTGAAAATAGAGTGATCTGTTTTCCTCCACACAGAGAAGTGAATTTAGTTAGCTCAGTTTAAAGTTAAGTACCTCCAGGTCAGACCTACATTTCCTAATTATTTAAGTGAAAAGGCAAACAGAGAAATACCTTGTTTAAAGATACATATAGCTGTATAAACTGTGTCCACACTTGAATGATACAAATGGATTTTATACATGATGCTTTTTAAGTGTAAGAGAATTTACCTTATAATTTTTAGATAAAAGAGAAACTTAGCTCTATCATTAAATGATTTAAAAGCAAAAGGTAACAATTTAGACAGACAAAAGTGAATTGCCATCCAACCCTTTACTGGATCACAGAATTATGAAATCAAAAAATTAAAATGTTTGAAATAAGTTAAGTCCAACCTTTAACCATCACCAGCACCTTGTTCATCACTAAACCTTGTCCCCACATGTCAGATTCAAGCCTGTTTTGAACACTTCCAGAGCTGGTAGCTACATCACTTCCCTGGGCAGCGTGTTCCAATGCTTTACAACCCCTTCTGTGAAGAAATTTTCCCTAATATCAAACATAATCCTCCCCTGGCCCAGCCTGAGGCCGTTCCCTCTGCTCCTGTCCCTGTTCCCTGGAGCACAGCCCGACCCCCCCAGCTGTCCCCTCCTGTCAGGAGCTGTGCAGAGCCACAAGGGCCCCCCTGAGCCTCCTTTGCTCCAGGCTCAGCCCCTTCCCAGCTCCCTCAGCCTCTCCTGGGGCTCCAGCCCCTTCCCAGCTCTGTTCCCATCTCTGTAAGAGCTCCAAGACTGTCAATGTTTTTCCTGTATTGGATAAGAGGTAAGAAAAAGCAAAGAGAAAAACAAATCCAACTGGCCCTGGTGCTCCCTGGTCTGTTCCACTGTGAACAACTTCCCCTTCTACTTCTAATAATTCTTCTAACAATTACTTTCTGTATAATTTGTCATTTGTGATTTCTTCCTCAACTGAAAGGCAGAGAAAGCCTTTGCAAAAGCCTGTGCACCCCACAGTCCCTGAAAGTGCTTAACAGTGTTGGAGAAATCTTATCTTCAGTCCATAATAAAAATAAAACCACATTATTAGCTTGACAGGAAACAAGTTTCAGAAGAACACAAACATTCTGAGGAGTTGAAGCTCCTATAGGCTTTAAATGAGATTTCATTTCTAACTAAATTTGTGTCTTGTTTATCTGTTGAAACATGTCCTAACCTGTACATTCAGATTAACTTGAGCTATTTGTGAGTTCAAGACAATTTCAGCTAATTGCCTGAATCATAAAAGAAGAAAAGAAAGAATATTTCTCTACTGCTATTTCTAAATGGAAACAGTAACAATTATTTCAGCTCAAAATACTTTATAATTACTAAAGAAACTCAAAATAAAAAAATCTCAGATATTTTCAGGTTTGTTTTTCCAATAACTTTCTTATGGTGTATACTTGACTTTGTACATTCACATTCTCTTTCTGACTGTGGACTGGGGAGAAATTGGCTTTTGATTGCAAAAGTTTTTTTCCATGTCATTTATTTCCTCTTCACACTACTTATATGAACCATAAACATTAACATAAGTGCCATTTTAATTTTATCTAATGCAAAAGGTGATACAATTTTCCAATTTGAATCTTACTGCACTTTTTATTTTCTCCTAGTGCTCAATTATAAAAATATATATTTAGTTCAATTAAAAAGCAGACATAATTTATTTTAGAATTAAATTGTTGTGAACATTTATTTTAGATGTAAATCAACATTGTCCTATTGAAATCAGAGGAGTTCCACTGGTTTTAGTAGAATAATTCTGATTAAACTGTTAAAAAGCTCCAGCCTCTGGTTTCCAAATCCAAAAGTGATAGGTATTTATAGGAAAAGACAGTTTCCCATCCTGCTGCAGATATGGAGTCTTATACATACATAAAACATAAAAACGCACACCAGCGTGCCAACAGGTTTTTAATTATTTATCACACTCAGGACACAGAGTGTGATAACATTTCTGAAGTCACTCTTTCATTTGTTATAGCAGGTTTGGTTAATGAATGTTCAGCATTTGTTTGCAAAGCATGAATGTAAAATGGAACAAAATAAGATCCTTGTCAAAGACCATTTAAATGGTAATGCCAGTATTGCAAAAGGTGATAGCCTGTGTCCCTTGTATAGGATTTATTTCTGCTGCCCCTGCATAGCCTGCTTGCAAAGCTGACTGATTTACCACCTGGTGATTTGGACTGACTGAGATTTTTTTAAATGTCTGTATATTTTAAGAGGTCCATATACTAAAATTGTGCTTGCACCAGTGTGTGCAAGCAGGGAGGGGGTCTTTTATAATTTAGGGGATGCCTGGTGTTTTGATTCCTTCCTTTCAGAGAAGATGACTTCAGTAATTTCACTTTTATTTATATCTGTGGTATAGGACTCAGAGTTTTCAAACCCAAGATATGTAATAAGTGACACTCAGTAAAATATTTCTTTTTGACAATGAGTGTCTGTGAAATCACCCAAAGTTACAAAATAAGAACTTAGAAAATAAGAAATTAAAAAATAAGAAATGGAAATAAAATGCATAAAATTTTCTTGTTCAATAGATATAATACTATATCAAAAATTCATGTATGTTTATTGCCTTATTTGACTACAGAAGTGTATCTACAAAGGAGTTAAAATTTAGGCTGGATTTTTAGTGCCTGAGTATAAAACCCACCTTATTAAGCTCACATTTGGTTGAAATCCCAGAGTGCCTAAGGGGAATCACTTTTCCAATGCCCCTCAGCCATCAGTCCCTTAAGCTGTTGAACACAGATGTACCAGCTGCAATGGTTATTGGGGAGTTTATATCAACTGTGTCTTTGAAATTATCAGGGATTAAAAAAAATCTTGTTTGTTGGGCATTTGGGATACAAAAAAGTCCTTTATAATCAGTGATTGTCACTTAAATAAGCTTATTATGAAACTTCTTGATTAACTTTTTTTTTGAGTTTTTGGGATTAAAACTCAGGGACAATTGAGACTTCAGATGTTGGTTTCTGGTTGCACACAGATTTTTTTCCTGATAATGATAATGTTGTTTATGTGTGGTAACTTTAATTTTAGCTGTTAGAGGAGGAGTGTAGTGTAAATTAGTCATTAGTGGAGTTTCTGGTACAATAGACATAAAATTCTTCTCTTAGAGAGGTCAGAGACCCTCGAAAGCGTCTCTGACCAAGAGTATGATGCACCTTCCAGAAGAGTTTCATAGCAGACTAGACAGTAGGCTTACACTAATTTTAGATTCCAAAGTTAGTTAAAATGATCCGCTAACTCCAGTGCCTTTTTTATACTCTAGGGCCTTTCTGGATCAAAAAGTACCAGCATACAAATCCAATATCATCTGTAACTAACAAAAAGACTGCTTTTCAAATCTGTTGCTTCAATCTCATTTTTCTTGGTCAAAAACTTTTTCATTTTATCTAGTTACGAGTTTGTTCTCTGGCCTTTTACTACTTCTTCCCATGCTTCCATACCAGTCAGCTGCATAGCTCAACATTCATTTAATAAAGTTTGGAGCCTGCTCTCTGTATGTATAAGGTGAAATATGGAGCTTGCAGTCAGAACTCACAACCAAATATTTTCAAGCAAAAAGTTTTCACAAGGGGCACAGGAAAGAATGCTATCATCATCAGAAGAATTGTTCTCAAATCCACAATAAAATTCCTACAGTACTGCAAGACAGATCCACCTATCCTAGAATACATTTTTTATTATGGATAGAATATATCTGCATATGTTCCATTTTGGTATAGTGCTGGTCCTTAGTTTAGTTACTGCTTTATTCCCTTGCAATTGCCCTTTCCCTTCTGACATTCAGTAAATTCATCACTGAATACATTGAGGCTCTTTTAACTTTGTATTTCCAAACAAATGTCAAAGCTATGGCTGGCTCAAGCAGAGACAAGGTGACGGAATCCACCATCTAATCACAAGGTGACTGGAACCACCACAGTTTATTGTTTATTGTAGCTGCTTCTCATTAGCCTTGTTTTCAAGCTAAGTCCATTCCTACATTCAGCTTCCTCTCTAGAGGTCAATCTCCATGAAGCATGTTGTACTCTGTTTGAATACTAAAAAGGGCCACAAATAATTGTTCTTTCTCTCAGTTTTTGAGAATATTCTGGTTCTGTCTGGACCAAATGGAAAAACTCAGCAGTAGTAAGGTACACTGAGGTACATGAATGTCACTTTAAGTGCAAGAAGCAAAAAAAAAAAAAAATGGACTTCTGGGATAGCTCAATGCCTCCTGTATTTTGCCATTCTAATATTGCTGCTTAACAGGGAACTGAGGCTAGCAGCACAATTCACATGGAGGGAAATGAGATGTTGGTCCCATGGAGCATGTGGAATTTTCTGAGTAACTGGTGCCTTTCCTCTGCACAGGGAGCACGTGGAGAATGTCTGGATCTACCAACATTATAGTGCAGCTATCATTCCTTCACATTTCTGGTAGCTGCCTGCAGAACACTCTTTTTTCATTTTTTCCAGGACATCAGCAGCAGTGCATGCAGCAGCAATTCCCAAATTTCCTCTCTCACCACATTTTTGAGTAATTACTCTATTCTTTCTCCTACCTTGTAGGTTTAAATTATGAAATGTATAAACCAGACACATTTTGAGAATCCATTTCCTTTCTCTTTCACTTTATTGTAATGTCTGCTTTTCCATCCTCGCTGTATGAACCTAAAGAAGAGAAGGAACAAATCTTAATTTATTATCAAGTTCATATATTTTACACAAGCAAGATTTTAGGTCATGTTTCTTTCCGTGTAATCTATTTCCAGAGGTCTCTAGTCAGAAAGGTATCTCTCACTCCAAACTAATCTTTGCCTAGATTTCAAAAATATTGCCTTAAATGAACTCTGACACTGTGAATAAATAATTTCTTTCATTTTTGTAGGAGTGTATGTAGTTGAAAATTGCTACCAGCTCACTCTGCTGTTACTCCCCCAGCAAAGCATTTGCAAGCTGTTCAATCTCCTAGCAAATGTTTTCTGAAATTCTGCCTGCTTTCCTCTTGACTCCTTTCAGCTGTTCAGCATCTCATTAGAAATTCAGGGGCTCAAAAAGGATGTACTTGCTGTCTCTTCTTAAGTTCCCTGGTTTGTTCCCAGTCTTGGATATCTCCACAAAAGAGATCATGCTGAAGTGAACTAACCCTGTTTGGGGTGAAGCTGAAGAGCTGTTTTTAAAGGTTGTCTCTTCTCCTATCTTTAGAATGAAAAAGACTACCTGTACACTTCCAAAAGTTTGTTTTCCTTTACATTGGTAAAAGATGGCTTCTGCTTCAGATTTTCTGTTACTTGTGCAAGAAGTTCCTGAAGTAGCTTTTTTTTTTTTAAATTAATACCACGTTTCTTATTATTGTAGAAAATTTAAAATTTTTCTCTAATTCCCTTGGAGCTTAAAATAATGATCTGATTGTTTTCCATACTCAATATTTAACTAAGCCAAAGTGAAGAAACAATTATCCAGTTCTGGAGGGGACCTTGAAAATACTGTTCAGAAGAAAAACTGATGGCTTTTTGATGTATTTGTTTTAGATAAGATATTCAATATATTGTGCAGATTTAAGTTCCCCAAAGTAGAATTTCTGGCTAATAATCTGTTTAAATTTGAGATTTCTGGAATGAAAAGACAAGTATTATTCCTGTAGGATCATGGGTGATGATTTCAATGTCTACTTCCAGCATAAATGTTAGAAGAATGACTTATTTGTGACTGATTCTGGATAGCATGTGTTTGTGATGAGACTATATTAGGAGTACTGCAGGTTGTTCTTCAGAAATTCAGATTATAAGCTATGGAAGTGTTCTGGGTGAGCAGGAGCATAAGAGAATAAAGTATTTGGGAGAAAATAAAGAATTTAGAGTCAGATTGGAGGAAGGAGAAGGGATAGGGAAAGGAAAAGGAGAAAAACTTTGATGGTGAGGTCTAAATTAGGCATATTAGGCATCAATATGAATCAGTCACTGTATGCACAATTCTTGATAGGTTTAACTCTTACATGAAACACGAGTTTAGGAATTTTTCTGTTTCTGAAGGTGTCTAATTTCTCTATTTTCTGCACTGCTCCACATTACCAAATTCCAAATGGCTCTGAGGAAGCTTTCTCCTCTGAAAGAGGTCTGCTTCTCCCCGTTCTCTCCCAGAGGCAGAGGAGAAAACTCAATTCTCTGGACTGAAACCTACTCCATGAAGGATCTCAAATTCAGACTGGGGCACAGCGAGGAGGGCAAATGCAAGATGCACATCCTTGGAGCAGGAGCATTGATTCTTCTGAGGCAGCAATAATAGAACCTGCTCTGGTGACTGAAGTGGTTCAAATATTTAAAAGCTGCTGCTTCAGACTAGATTCATCTCCATGCTGTTTTCTCATTCAGCTGGGAACATTTCATGGAGACAAATTGGTCACTTCACACTTCTGTGAACCTCCTAAACTGCAGATGTATGTGGAGAGCCCTTTGCTTTCATCCTTCTTTTTAAAAGTCCCTTTCTCAATACTGGCAATGTCACTATGAAAAAAGCAGTGTTTTGTGATTAATTTTATATTGTAGTGCAGTGGTTAATAGACTTCCTGAAGTTAGGCTGAAGAATTTCTGTCTTCTGGGAACTTTGGAAATATTTTACAGTCTGGGTGACTGGCAGGATTGTTTAAAACTTATTTCCTTTGGTAGTGATGCAACAAAAATTGTTAAGATTTTAGGGTAAAGGTTTCTGAAGCACAGTCCTCCCAAAAGTCAAAGATATATACTCTATTATTACTTTGGGTGGGATGAAGGTCTGATCAGTGAGTTTTGATGTGTTCCAGGTAGTGTAGTAACACATGTGGTTTGCTGTTTATTGCAGGCAGGCAGCACATGTGCCAGCTCTGCACATTTCACACATCTTCAAGGAAAGAGAAAAAACATTTTCAGAGAACAACAGTTAGTGCATGGCTAAAACCCATTCTGAATTTTACTCCTGGAAAATGCAAGAAGGCAGAAATGTAGGAAAGAAAGCAAAATGTGAAACATTGTGTAGAAAGATTGAGGAAAAGATTGATTTGACAAGGTTGAAGAGAAGGAAGCAAGGTTACACTAATGTACTTGTTTACAGGAATTACACTAAGCAGAAATGGATGTGAAGAAAGAGAAGATGTAAAGATGTTAAGTGGGAAAATGTGGAATAGGTTGGATGAGTAAGTCTTGGAAAAGAGATAATGGGTTAGTTGTTATGAGTTATAGAATGTGAGGGAAGCTTCCCAGCAGCACTTCCCTGTTTTATGATTTTTTAGGATCTCCAGCAATGTAAGGAGGGAGCACAGGGAGGTGGGGAGAGTATCTAGAACTTCACAGGGAAGTTCCAGAAGTTCAAAGGTGCTTCACAGGTCTTTACACCTCCTGTCAGTGGAGATCCAGAGCTTAGGCAAAGAGTGACTTTCTAAGTGGGGTTGAAGATCCCAAGAAATACAGGTAGGTAGAGGAAATATCTGCTTCACGAACTCAAAAAAAAAAAGCAAAAATGTTTGGTGAACAAGCTGACTATATTCTATATCACAGCTCAAGGTAAAAAGCCGGGCCTGAAGATATGGGTGCTGGTTGGCCAGGATTATTTTTAGCTGAAGATACATTATTTGCTTATAATCTAACTGCAGAAGGAGCTGGTTTTGACTACTTTGAACAGTGTAAATTTGACACAGTAAAAATTTAACCAAAATGAGAAAAAGGGTTAAGTAAACTAACAATTCAAAAACGTCTCTTGAAGTAAGTATGTAAATAATTTTATTGTGGACTCTTTCTGAAAGGTGAATTTTCCAAATTATGTCATTTAGCAGCATTCAGAAAATATATATTTTAGAAAAAAATTCAAGGGAAATCTTTGTATGTGGAAGAAGCACAAGTATGGATTCCATTTTTATTTAATTGTTTAAAAAATAAGTGAGTGTTTTTCATGGGATGTATATGAAATACACAAAATACCCAATACCACATTCATGCCACTCCAGGAAATAGCACAATATGAGAATTATATACTGCAAGAAAAAACTTGAAATTCCACTTATATGTCAATGAAGATGGTTCTGTTAGGTTTTGGTTGTTTGGAGTTTTTTTTGTTGTTGTTGTTGGTGGTTTTTTTTTTATTAAGGTGTTTGTCATTCTTTCATACATTTCTTTTAAATTAACATAATGTCTAAAATGTGCAGAATACTGGGAATCACTTGTCCTACATGTTGATTTCCCAGGCTGCATGTCTCAAGCTTTCATATGTGATCACTGTAACTTTTTTCTTTTTCTGCTCTCAATGCAGAAATACCAGCATTATTTTCACTACATCTATCTTATCTCAGCTATTATAATGTGAAATAATCATTCTTTGCCCCCTTCAGCCATCACAGAGAGAGAAAGCAGTAAAAAGCACAGGATTGCTCAGTGACGGAATTGTCTTACATTTTAGGGCAGCATTGTTTGGTAGGTACGATTTTAGGGCATGGAGATTCTTACTATCAAATATTGAATAAAAAAAGAGTGTTTCCTCAATCACCTGTCTACCAGTTCTTTAATTTCTTTCCAAATATACTTATTTATTTATTTATCTGAACTACATCTTTATCTGGCACAGGACTGCTTACCACCCAAATCAACAAAGTTGTATCTCTTTTATCTTGACAGAGGAATGTTCTTTTCCTTTCTCTCCTCCTCCTGTAAGTCATTAAAATATCAGACAAATTTTGTTTTTGTTTATACCCTATACAGAGGCTCAGGACACCTCAGTTTTGTGGTGGTGACTCAATGCACAGTGACACTAAGAACTGTCTGCCTTCTACAGAGAGAAGAACACACTTCTGATGTGTTTGCCACCACATAAATGGGTCCTTTAGACTGTGTGATTTTTCTTCTAAAGATGTTTTCTCGTCGTTTTCTCTCTCCATTCCCCTCCCTATAAGAGTGAAAACCAGTGCTTTCAGAACGAGAGTAGTTTCATTTATATTTCTTCTGGAAAAGTAGAACAACCATGGTTTCAAAAGGAACAATACATATTTTGTAGAATCATAAAATTGTTGGGGTTAAAAGGGACCATATGGATTTTCCAGTTTCACCTCCTGCCTTGGGCAGGGACACCTTCCACTATCCCAGGTTGCTCCAAGCCTGGCCTAGGACACTTCCAGAGATGGGGCAGCCACAGCTGCTCTGGGCAACCTCTGCCAGGGCCTCACCACTCTCACAGGGAAGAATTTCTCAGTATTTAATCTCAACACAGTCTCTGTCAGTTTAAAGTCATCACCCTTTATTCTATCACTACCTTGCAATACCCTTGTGAAAAGTCCCTCCCCATCTTTTCTGTGCCTCTTTAGGTACTGGAAGACCATCAGAAGATTTTCCTGATTCATCCTCTTTTCCTGGCTCAACAAACTCAAGCTTCTCAGCCTTAATAAGAGAGCTGATCCAGCCTTTTGATCACCCTTTTGACGTCACATTAATATTTATATTTTTTGAATCAGACTAATAATTTTTCTTAGCTCTGGCTGGAAGGCAGTGCCAGTCCATGAGTCACAATTCTTTACCTCTTTCCATCTTGTTTAATGGAAAAAAAAATTCTGTGCTGTTCTTACTTTCTGTGCAGTTTTACTTAAAATAATAAGTTCCTGTTTTTCCTTTCTACCTGCTTGCCTACAAAGGAGAGTGATATAGAATGACAGCTTCTCAAAGTCTGACCTCTGGACCAATGTTCAGGGAGATTAAGAAAGATGATTAGTAAAACCAGCATAGGTGACAGTATGTCTCAGCATGTATAAGGGAGAAGAAGCACTCTGGTGTAAGCCCTAATGGTTTTGATGAATTTTAAAAACCACTTCAAAACCTTGCCTAGACTCTCAAGACAACTTCTGTGTAATGAAAATTCTTACATGATGAGTGTTTCTGTATAATGCAGACCCATGATGGTGAGGAGCTAGACTCTCCTTGAAAGACACGTCAGATTTTACCTGGTTGTTTCTCTGGCAGCTTGGCCCTGGATGGAGTGCCCAACCAGCCACTCCATCACTCCCTTCCTCATCTGTCCAAAGAGGAGAAAATACGTTGGAAAAAAAAATGTGACTCAAGTTAAAGGCAGTTTAATAAAACGGAAGCTACATGTGAAAGCAAAGGAAGAAAAAAGATTTATTTTCTGCTTGCCTTCAGCAGGGAATGTTCAGCAGCTTCCCAGGATTCAGCGTGTGTGGCAGCTACTCCAGACAACAAATGCTGTAATAAGGGATGCATCCTTATTCTCTTTTAAGAGAATAAACTTCTATTGCTGAGCTGAAACCAAGGGGTCTGTTGGGTCAGCATTCCTGGCTGGGTCTTCTCCCATGACCTTACCCACCTCCAGCCTGGTGGGAGAGGGAGAATGTTGGAGAGACATCACCGGGGCTGTGCCAGCACTGCTCAGAGTAGCCAAAGAAATTCTGTGTCATCAATGCCTTTCCAGTTACCAATGCACAGCACAGAACTGGGAGGGCTGATATGGGGGAAATTGCCTCCATTTCAGACTGACCAAAAGCAGCTTCTTAGCACTGGTGGAAAAATACATGGTTTATTTTCTTGGTTCTAGTGGGGTTTCTCGGCCTGTTGTCCATGAATACTCAAGGCACCTTTCTAAGAGCAGCTCAAAAGATGGAAAGAACAGACAACTTTTTGTTCACTCTCAAGGGGTCTGGGCCTCCCTGAGAGTATTTGAGGATTGACAAACTGTCATAAAAATTTGATGGCCACTTCTTTAATTTATTAGATTCTAGCCAATGTAGATGAATTATATCTGTATTTAATGATCTGAAATTTTCAGTTTCATGACATCTTTTAAAAAGTGAGGCATTTTTTTTGGGTTATTCATGGTTGACAGGCAATGTGACCCTGTGAATCATAGGCAATTTAGCTATAATGTAAGTTCTTTATTTAAGAGGTTTCCTTAGGTTTCAGTACTTACAGAATCAAAATCTTTTCTCTTAAAATAGTTTGCAACTTAGTTTGCAGTATTTGGCAATTTTCTCTTAAAAATTCACATTTAGCATTTACCAGAATGGTTTTGTGCTTTAATTCCCTAAACCTGAGACTCAAATTCCTATATATAATTAAAGTTTTAGCATTCACAAGACAGCATGAGTGAAAATAGAGAAGTAGTTAGGTATAATTTTCTGATTCTGATTACATTAAGAAACCTGACCAACCATACCCCTGTGCCACATCTGTTCCACACATAGATGTATAAACCTATCAGGACTTCTAAAACGAGAGACATGTTCCAAAGAGTTGTTTAGAAACTACAGTATGAATTCATAGATTACAAGGAATCAATCTGTGATGCATTTACGTTGGTTCCAAACGAGACTCTGGATACGGGCTAGGCTGTGAAATTATTCCTGTCACCAGATGCTGTTTGTCTGCTTCTGTGCTCTAATTGCTATCAATAATTAAACACAGGTCTCTGATTCATATGCACAGAGGCAGAGATTCTTAAATTAAACATTTTAAAGTCGTTATAGTACATTTTATATGTTCAGCTAAACAGTGCACTCAGGCTGATTATGATTAAATACTCTGATACCAAATTACATATTGATTCCATAAATATCAACGGATACACAGAACAAATAAGATTCCTAGTAAATAGAAGGAACATTTTCATTTCAGATGACTAAGAGAAAGTAGTATATGTTCATTTGTTTATGATATATTATGTTGCACATTGAGGAAAAAGATGGCATCTCCCAACTGACCTGAAGAAAACACAAAATAATTTCCATCCATTTGGAAAACATCAAATGAATACAGTGGGGTACACCAAAGTTTGTGTGAGAGCCACTTGAAAATCTAAGTTTGAATGCAAGTGGAGCTTACACTTCTTAATCAGTCTGTGGCAGGCCCGATCTTTTCCAAAACTGTGTCCCCAAGGTCATTTTCACTCTCTTTAAATAGAATACAATCTTCAGGAAGTGTGGAGGAAAAAAAAAATAAAAGTGCTCTTTGAAGCTGTGTTTACCCTTTGGCAGGCTGTACAAGGTGATAACATATTTTCTTATGGTGATTGCCATTAGTCATGCTACCATCCTGCACAAAGGTTTGGCACAATCCCAAGCAGAGGTATGATGATGATGATGAGGATGATGATGAGGATGATGATGATGATGATGATGAGCCATCTCCTGTGATTCACTCTCTCCACTCCAGCCACTGAGGTCACTGTAGTATGACCACAAATATCACATTTTCAAAGTGCAGATCCCTTGATGCCTCTGTTCAGACATTATTCATCTGTTTGTTCCAGATCTTTGGGACTGTTTTCCTCTGTTTTCAGAATCCCATGAGCTTTTTTCTGTGACTGCTGATCAGCATGAGAAGATTTCAAACCACTCAAATATTCCTTGGCTACAGTTTATTTCATTTGCAAGTACAAGCTAGGTTGTCTTTTTGAAATCTGCATCTAGAAGTGAGTCACTTCCAAATTCATATTAACTTTATAAATGTAAGAAAATTCCCTCACTGAGCAATCCTGTACTTTATACTGCTTTCTCTTTCTTTTTTGCTTTGATAAACTGCCACTGAGTAGTTCTGAGAAGGCACAAATCGGGAAGAGAGTCTTGTTGGGTCGAGGTTACTGAAAGAGAATGAATTTTATTAGGCTTTGAAAGGCCCCATTCTGTTTGCAGAACAGCTCCTAAAACTAGTTTATCTGTTGCTAATAAAGTCCTAGAAGTGTTAGCTCTAGGGAAGTATTTGGAAAAATAGTGTGCCTGAAGTATAGTGTGAGTCATGACATTTTATAGACACTTCACCACTGTACACTGTGGAAATCAGAAGGTGACTTTCAGTCTGAGACACTGGCAAAAAAATGTTATAAAAATACATCACTTAAAGTTCTTTTACTCAACTCCCACTTCCAATCACTTAGGTTCTCTTCCACAGATTTTGTTTTCAGAACAGAAACTGTCATATTTTTTGAAAAATCAGTTCAGCTCCTAAGATGACCAGGGCAAATCAGCAGTTGTTTCTACAGTGAAATGCATTTCTGAAAGAAGCTGCTGTTGCTCAGGATACGAGATAATTTAACTTTATTGCTTGACACAATGTGGGTACTTAACCATAATTGCCAAATTGTCATTTTTCATTCTAGATGTACTAGAGGTTTATGTACCTATGCCTCCAGCTTCACTCCAAAAAAGCAGAGGTCTCTCCTAAGTGCTGTGTCATGCACGTCTCAGATTTCTAGGATGTTGAAAATGACATTTATGTCAAGAAGGCTGACTCATTGACGCATCTTTATGTGTTGTTGGTAGAGTCCAAGGTTAATGTTCACAAAGTACTTGGAAAAGGAAAGTGCCCAAAGTGTAGCATGTGTCATCACACAGTTAATAAAACTAGAAATCTTCAATCAGATGTTGCTTGCTGTTAGCTTGAATTTTTGTATTGCTGTGCAATAGCTCTACTATACAAACAAACAAACAAACAAAATATTATCAGGAAAAATTTGCCAAATTAATTGCCACATTTACTAATAAGCTGATATTGTTCAGAACACCTTAATAACCTGCTAAAAAGTTCAGTTGACATTACTTATTTTAAGACTTTGTTCACAGCTGCTCACAACTTTACAAGCCCATAATTCTGTGGACAGGAAAACTTTATGTACATATGGTGCTTGGTGCACAGACTGTATACATAACTAGACCACTCAAAATATTGTTGAATTTTTTAGCCAAAACAGCTCACATACCTCCTATTATAAGCAAGCTAAAGAAATAATATTCTGTTTTTTTCCCAGAAAACTCACAGTTAAAACCATAATAATGCAATCATTTTCTTTTCACATCTGTGTGTTGTAATGCAGGCTGTGCATTTGGCAGGGATGTGGCCTTAGCAAACCAACTGAGCCACTTAAATTCAGTCCCTCCCGGGGCATTACTTAATGATGGAATTATGTACATGGGTTCCCTATCTGTTCCAGAAAGCTGATGTATCCTAGGGATCAGGCTCATGGAATAATACAGGCTGCTGTTAGTAGCATGCCATCTCAAAAGCTGAACAAAGTAGTACACTGGGAAGGAAAAAATATAATTTGGTAACTTAAATGAAGTCCTGTTCACAATGGATGGATAGACTGATGACTAATGAGCTTGTAAACAGAATTACTGAAGGTTGTAAAGTGAACTCACACATTTGTAGACCTGAAGAAAAACGGGAGGAATAGATCCCATGAAAGCTTTGATTAACAGATTCCATGCATATTGGACATACTCTTAGTGAGAAAAAGTCCACTCGGGGGCAAATCCTTTTCCTAATGTGCAGTGAAGCACAAAATCTATTCCCCTCCTCCTCCTGTGCTTAGGACATCTCTAGTGACAGCAAACAAGTGAATTTTGTGATTTCTGAAAATGGGTAAGTTTATTATCCAGTTTTTTCCTCACTGAGATCTTCTGCCTGCCCTGCTGCCCCTCTCTGGCCACTCATTCTAGAGCTCTATTCTTATGAGTTAAAAGGTATGACGAGCTAATAAAGATTTCTCTTTCAGAATGCAAGGTGGAACTTTTGTCTCCTCCTTTACAAAACCTTTGTCATTTCTGCCCTATGCACCCTTCTTGCCAGAGCCCATCTACCTCCTTCCCATCCCTTCCCTAGAATTTTCCAAGTTCCTGTTTCTTTTTGGCCTGTCTGTTGGACAAGAGGCACTACAGAGAGTGAAGTGAATGGGGTGATTGGTTATTTGCCTCTCAACCACTGAGTTGGTCAGGCAGAACGTGAATTGTTCAGCAGGCACATGTAATCCTTAGTTGTATTTTTGTGCTTCCCAGATGTTCGTACTCTAAAATATTTAAGATTTCTTCTCATGTCTCCTATTTGGCTGATATTAGCCAGAGGGATCCAGAGTTATTGTGAGAAAGAGGGCTAACAGAAAGAATCAGTCACAGAGACAGAAGTGATACCATCACATCAGGTTTGCCCCCTTAGGAAATCAGACTAAAATGCTAAACACTTTTAGTATTAAGAAATTTGATTGCTTCCCCAGAGAATTTCCTCTCGGAATCTGCCACAGCTTTCTTATGTGATGGTGGATACATCACTTCAATCATCTAAGTATGATTTCAAGCACAAAATGCAGTGGAACTGAGCTCTGACAACCAGGCTGAAGTAACTGGGGCTTGTGCTTTAAAAACACATAAACTACAATATAGTACTAAGAACTCTGAAAACACGAGCCCTCTGGGACTGGTGTGGGACACTGAATTAAGGCAGACTCATGGCCTGAATTTTTCTTGCAGGCATTTAAGAAAACATTTGGGTTCTTGAAGTGACATTTGGGTGAAATTTAGAAGCAGAGGTGTAGGAAGACAGTTCTGAAAAAAATATGTTTACCTTTAACTACTTGCTGCCTTGGTGAGCTGGGGATCCTTAGTAAGATACCAGGAATTAGCAGATTCTGAACATGGGCTTTGCTTTTTAGTTTCCAGTGATTTCTCAAAACAAAGTACTTAACTAGTCCTCAAAGAAAACCATTCCATAGTTTGGTGGTGGGATGGAAATGATGTCAGTAGTACCACAGTCAGCCATAATGGTAGCAGAGGGAGATTGTGACTATCTGCTGGTGTAAAACTCACAACTGTATCCATTCTGTTCTTACCACATCATAGAGCCAAATTCTAAGCACAGCTTCACTCCTCTGTCTTTCTCATGCTCCTTGTCATGATTTTCACTCCTGTGACCTCCATAAAGTTAATTATGTCCTGTTAGTATTTATATCATCTAGAGGTAACAATCCATGGTCACATGCTTGCTTTTAATTTATTCTAAGAATACTTTTTGTTTCAAGTTTCCTGTGGGTGTTCAAATACTGCATGCTGCTGTCACATCCATCTCTGTAAACAGACATTACATTAGACAATTGTGCTGTCATTTTTCATTTATTTAACTGGATTGCTATTGGAAAGAGGAGATCACTGAGGGAAAGACTTCCATTATGAGCAACAGGAAGTACATTTTTTGTGTCACATTGTTTTCCAGAAAGATAGAGACAACCCAGTTTCTATTGAATTTCCTTAGGGAAAGCATGCCAAGCTGAATTCATGTACAGATGGCCAATTAGGCAGAGAACAAGCTTCCATTACTTTAATTGGAAAGTGAAGCTTTCCATGAAAGAGCCAAGCAAGTAAGACGAGGCTGGAGGGCCAAGGTTGATTTGTACTGATGTGTAATCCTCAATATGTGTCATATACTTAATTACAGCTTTTGATTGCTGTGTTTTCTATCATCATATTTTATGCCTGTAATCAAAATGTCCACTGTGTTTTTTCAGCTAGTTCATTCCACTGAAATATTGGTCTTTTCTTAGAGTGTCAGTTTGTGGGACATCTTGCAGCTCCTAGAACGAGCTGAAGTTCCTGTGGGTTGATGCAATCTCATAAAGTACTTTGGAGGGTATAAATATGCACAAGACAAGCATATCTACTGCACAAATAATCCAGACTCCAACATGTCTGAATATTGGGTAATGAGCAAGATTTTCTAAGCGACTTCTGTGTACCTACTAGTTAAAGTCCAAGAGGAGTCTTAAAAAATTTCCTCACTAAATTCCATTAATATAGGATCTCTTTGTATTAATCCCATTGGAAAGAATTCAGGGAACCTGGCTGAGCCTATGAATATTTCTAATTCTTATGATCTAATGAGAAAATGCAAAAATATTATTTGTACTGTTATCTTTAATACTGAAAAATTTAGGAGAGTTTAAATCTCTCTAATAAAGATGTTAGTAACTTTCAGAATCATAAAGTAGATGGCCCACTGAAACACTGGGCATCATTTGAAAGTTTAACAGTGGAAGATACTTTTAATCTGCTACCTGTGAAAATAAAAAACAAAAAAATGTACACTTATTTCTGCTACTTCTTTTTTAATTAAATGAAATGCATTGTTCTTTTTTCTAACAATATGTCTTTGTATCTGAGATAATTACTTTCTTAACCCAAAATCTTGTGAGAAAATATTGGAAAATAACTTTGATTATAATTTTCAGCAATTCAACCTCTGTCTAGATTTCAACATAAAATGTGTGGAGTGTTCCTTTCCTATTTTGTCTGTCTTCCTCTTTTTAGTTTCTTTTTTTATTATTACAGCAGTTGGCTCCTTTAAACTTATCTGCATGACGTGAAACCTGTATCAAGCACTCTTCATGTTCTCAAGAATCCCTAACAAAAGCAGCTCTTGAGATGTGATGCATACCATATTAAGCAGAAATTCAGTGGAGCAGAATTGTAGTCATAGATTCCTCTCTTGGATTGTCAGCCTCTTGCATCACTACATTATTAATTTTTTCATCCTTGCTGTGCTGCAGAGCTGAACAACCTCTTTTCCTCCTTTCTTTCCTTCTCCCCATCTCCTTGTGTTCTGCTTTTGAATTAGTTTGTGGTGAAATTTGTCCAATTTCAGGCTTCAGATTTTATCATAGTCACATTTTAGAGAATTCTACAGTTGTATTGAACAGTAAATCCTCATTTCTATCTGTTATTGGTTAATATGTGAATGATTTGGACCCATCCATCTACAGGATGTGTAGTGGGAAGAAACAGAGACATAAGGGAGGAAGGTTTCTTTCTTTCTCTTTCTTTCTTTCTTTTCTTTCTTTCTTTCTTTCTTTTCTTTTCTTTTCTTTTCTTTTCTTTTCTTTTCTTTTCTTTTCTTTTCTTTTCTTTTCTTTTCTTTTCTTTTCTTTTCTTTTCTTTTCTTTTCTCTTTTCTTTTCTTTTCTTTTCTTTTCTTTTCTTTTCTTTTCTTTTCTTTTCTTTTCTTTTCTTTTCTTTTCTTTTCTTTTCTTTTCTTTTCTTTTCTCTTTTCTTTCACTTTCTTCCAGCAAGGAAGAATTGAACCACTCATCATTTGGCAGATTCATATGAATTAAAAACAAAGAGCTCCAAGATGATCACTTGAGCTTGTATAGTTCAATCTTCATAGCACTGATGTAGAAATAATTTGGCTCAGAAATCCTAATGCTATATTTAGTTAAATGAAAGTACTTCTCATAAATGCTTTCATCTGGATGGTGCCCTTGGTTTTCATCTACAATTTCCATTTATTTCTGTAGTGGTTCCAGAAGCCCCACCCTACCTTAAAAAATATAGATTTTACTGACACTGTTTTTCAATTTTTTACTTGATGTGTTTCTCTTCCCCAAAGAGCACACACTGTGTCAGGGAAACATCACTTGGAATAGAGAGCAATATGTAACAGTATGGTATCAAATTTTCAATGAATTTTGGGAGTACTTGATCTTTAAGCTCCACACATTGAAATATTAATTTGTATTCTTAAATTGAGGTATGTTAGTTTTAAGAACTTCAGTGAGAGCTTTCACACCTGATGAAAACACACGCTAAGTGCAGAATATTTGGGATCAAATATTTACTCGTAGATATGGATTTTTACAGGGTTTTTAAAGATAAAACCCCTCTTTCTTCTTCCCTTCCTTTCCTTTTTTGCTGTGACTCCAGTTTCCTGTGTCTTATAAGTGTTTCATCTGTACAGAATAGTAAGTTTGCAGCATTTCCACAATTAAACTCTGTAAATATTAACAGCAATACTTTTGCTGAATTGTACCATGTAATCCTTGAAGCCGAGACAAAGAACAGTCAGAAGAGTGAAAGTGGTATAAATTGCATTTGTTGCCCTTGCTAAATCCCCTCTGTAGTGAAGAGCCTTTATTCTGAGTTTCAGAGAATTTCTCCAATGTTTGAGCTTTTAAAAATTGAACCTTCTGCCAGAGAGAAGCATTTGCACATGTAATATTCAGCTGCCATTGGTGCTATGACAGAGAACTGCTTGGAATGAATATGAGAAAATGCATCTGCATCCTTAGAGGATTGATCTAAGCCCTGTGTTCATGTGTTCATGCTGCATATTTATTTTCTGACCCAGTATATTATTACACTGGAAAAATATATTATGTTTCTGGTTTTAAAGAGTGTTGCTCAGGATATTTCCACAAGAAATAGGAGCACATGAAAGATTTGAACCTGGTCATGGTGGAATGCTCCAATCTCTGATGTCCTAGAAGGAAATGGGGCTCTCTAGATTCTTTTTTTCTGGTGCCTGCTCCATCAGTTATGTCTGAGGAATGTATAGAAAACAAGTGCTAAGAAAGGAGCTTATTGCCTCACTTCTTCACATACGAGGGGAAGCATTTTTGAGCATGGCCAGAAAAGAAAACATCTTACAGGTAGTCCTCATTGTTATTCTAAGGTTTATCAAGAGGTTCACAGTCTTAAACATAAGTCCATCAGAGACCTGAAGGTTTGAATTTTATATTAAAGTTCATAAAACTGGAGTTAGGTGAGATTTAAGCCTTAAGCACCTAGATTTGCATAGTTTTCAGTCCTTATATTTATTAATTAAATAAAAACCTTAAAAGGTCTGTTTTAAACTAAGGATGAAATTTCTAAAGAAATCTGAATGAATTAAGTAAGAACTTAAAATTAATCTGATCCTTCTAATACCATAATACTTCTCTAAAATCTCAGACTATCCTTCTCTAATAAACCTTTTTTCTTGATTTGAGTTATACTTCAACTGCTAAGTAACAGGCAAAAGAGATCCATGACAAAAATAAGATTCTGATTCTACCTCCTATTTTCAGCACTGTTGTTATCAAAACCTTTACTTGAGGAGGAAATGAAATTTTCTTTTCCTCTGCAGGCAGAGGTTACTAATATGAAAGAGTATTCTATCTGCTGAGGTATTTATAGACCTGGTTGAAAGTGTGAGAGTTGTTCTGACTCACCTAGACTGCAGAGCCTATAAAATAGATACAGGCACAGTACTTTTACCAGCTCACACATGAACTTTAACACATTAAAACCAGCAGAATCTAGCTGTTAACAAAGTGAAACTGTCAATTGACATATTTCCTGAAAAAAGTGTCTTGAAAATAAAAAGATTATAAAGTAAGAAATGTCATAGGAGTTATTAGTAGCTGCTCCCTCCAAAACCAAGATCTGCTTCTTGACACCATATAACATAAATGTGCTAGTAACCCCCAGAGACCTGATTTTGAGGCATTTTGGAAAGACTATGAGTTCCAGTATGTATGGATTGAAATCAATCTGAAAAAAAATTCATGGCACCAGTAAGTGCTTTTCTTTTTCCCTTTCTTCATCCACCATGTAGAAGTGCAGAGATATCTTAGAATTTAAAAAAGGAAAACAAAATAAATTTTGTTTATGCTCAGCAAAACCTTGTGCAAGCTGCCCCGTTTCTGAAGGCTTGGAAATACTCCTTTTCCATGGAAGAACTTTGTCAACAAGCAAATGACCAATGTTGCTTCCTCAATATAAAAATCACTGCTAAATGATTGAAATTATATCCTTCACTCAGTCTTACAAATTCTATCAAGACACTGGTCTACGCAGTGCCGTTATGGGAAAGAAAAATACTTGGTTTGTTTTGTTTCTAATGAGAAAATGCAACTGTAGACTCCTCACATAGCCTTAGGAATGCAGGTCAGACCTAAAACTAGAATTTCAAACTTCATCCAACATGGCATTGAAGACTTCCAGGTTTGGGACATCCACAACTTCCCTGGGCAACCTGCTCCAGTGGTCCCTGAGTTATGGTTGAACCTCATGTTGAAAGCATTAATGGACACTTCTACACATCTGCAGATGAGCTAGGGGATTGCCTCAGCTGCTTAAATGACAGAGTATAATGAAATTTGATGCAGGTTGTCTTGACCAACCATTGTAGCAGGCACCTCTACCCCACCCTCTGCTGCTGCTCCAGGCTTGTAGAGGTGTCCTGCTCATCCCTGTATTCACTAGTTCTCTGTGAAAGCTTAGGGCTTTTAGTTGACTCTAGACACATGTTCAGAAGCAATTCAACCAAGTCCCAGAGAAGGAAAAGTTCATCTCTTGATTTATAGGCCTGAAATTCAGTGGATGTGCTAGAGTATGATTCAGTTACCAAAATCCATTCCTCTTGTGCCATTTCGGAAGCTCTGTGGTATCTGGTGTAGGCATATGGAACTGGTAAATACAACCCAGTAAATGTACACCATTCTGCAGCAGAGACTGGAACCATGCTCAAGTATTTCACTGTAGCTCTGAACATTAAAATGCATGAAGATTAATTCAGTAACAACCTAAGGAAATATGTCATAGGGCCAAATAAGCAGCAAGGTGAGTCTTCAGGTGATAAGTCCAGGGTTGTGTGTGTGTAGCACTCAAAAAGTTGCCTTTAGGTGTTTAAGAAGTGTCAAGGGCTGAGAGATGAGACAGGGAGGGATGCTGGCCCGTTTCTGCTGTCTAATTGTGGAGCTAGCTGAAGTGGAAATTAAGAAGAGTATTGCTACCTAAATCCTTCGTAGATCCCTTTGAAGTTGTTTGACTTTCAGAGTGTTGAATGTTCTTCACTTCCCAAAACCAGGGACTGATATTTGTATTCTTGCTGAGGTTTTATTTTGTAAGCATGGCTGGAGGGCTTGATTTTCATAGGTTCTGAATAGTATTAATTAACGTCTGTAGTTTGGCACCTGGCAACAGCAGAACTCAAAATTATATGCTATTTTTGAAAATGTGAAACTGTCTTTAAGCTCCAGGGAAACATTCTACAGAGATGGAAAAGGGCTACTTTCCCAGCTTCACCTCATACACATAAATCTCTGAGTTTTATTTTTAAGTGTTGGCTGACTTTGAGGGGATGGGAGGGACTGGTGGGGCGACACTTGTGTAAAATAACTTGGGGTTTTTTTCTTTCTTAAATTGAAAGAATTATGTTTCTTCATACATAGGTGTGGGGATCTGAAAAAAAACAGTGACAATTAATTTGCAGGTGCGGGGGGGTGGGGGGGGGTGGGGCACCTTTTCCAGCCCTATGTGTGTGTTTGGGGACTCTCTGCTTTGGGAAGTGTACAATCTCTGTAACTTAGCAACCACACTCCCTCTTCTTGGAGTAGCAGGAGGATGTTCTGCGCATGCATGTGCACCAGTAATCTGGTTTTCAGACCACAGAAGGTCCTGTTGTGATACAGCCAGCCAGATCACATACAGTGATATTTTCCAGATATCAATCCATTTTGATTCAGCGCAGGCAAAATCTCATTCAGCTCCTTTTAATGTTCTCTCTCTGAGCTGGAAGTTTTTGAGATCAATGTTTCCAGGAGAAAGGAAGGGAATTTTACCTGGGCAGTGAGTTCCTAGCCTGAGTTTTTACTGAATAGCCTGTTGCAAACTGTGTGAAGGGAATATAGACAAAGCTGCCTTAGAACAGAGGGAAATGTGAAGAACTTACAGCTGCAGAAATGAGTAGTCATTAATGTTTTGCAGGACAGAAAGGCCATCATTTAATTGGTAAAGAAACACACAGGGTTCATGTGATTTTCTCTCTGGACACTTGCCAGAAGTGCAATGAATCAGCAGTGGATTGGTTATGTATCCTTGTGCTTGTAGTACCTACAGGGGAGCAGGTTAGTCATCCAGTGCTGATGGCTCTGAGACGTACACTAGATGGTGCTTGCACAACGCAGGCAGCAAACGTGTGTCTGTCTCGAGATGTGTCAGCAGCTCAGTGCTCCACCTCCCCCTCAAGTATTTTCCATGATGAACACTCTGTTCCATTAAGTGGAGTCCTGTATTAAATACAGAAGGTTCACGTGCAACGTAAAAAAAAAAAAAATTTATTTGCTATTTCACTGACCAAAGCAATAAAGAGATAAAATTACTTTTTTTCATATCTATAGATATGTTTACATGTGCTTCTGTATATACACAGTCTTGGCAGCTCCAAGTTTCTAAAGACAGAGACTTGCTGTCATGAAACATTTTTTATGTTATCTTTATTAAAGTGATACACATGCACAAAACTGAGATGAAAGGAAAGGCTCTTTATGTTTGTAAAGCACACAACACCGCTAAAGTCTTAACTGATATCTAAAACCTACCATGAGCTGTCACAAATTTCTAAAAAGAAGAAAACAAAAGAAATAAAAGGACACGTATCTTCCCCATTTCATCAGCAATGTCCCAGAAAAGAAAAAGAAAAAATAAAACGCTGAATCCTAAAGGGAATTATCCCTGTGAATTATTAAAATAAAGTACATATTGTGTAAAAGATTTTTATATATCCCTGGGATGTATGAGAAACTAAACAGAAGAAAACCAGAATCAATCATTTTTATAATTCCGTGTGGTCTTTAAATGATGTATATTTCGACAAAGAAAGTCTTGGGGTTTGCTGAAAAAAAAAAAAGGAAAAATAAAGAGATTAAAAAGATTCAATAATTACTGACAATAATTCAAGTGTCAACATAATATTTATGCTCAGCCTATCCCAGCTCATGTAGGATAAATGCACTACCCAGATATACTATATATTGATTCTCAGTACTTTGTTTTTAAAGTCCAGACATAGTAATTTACAATAATCCATTAATCCAGTTATGCGTGTTTAACTCCAAATTGTTTTTAGGATTTTGTTTATTTCAGTCAAGTCTGGAGGTTCATATACTTGGAATGTTGTCTAAAATCAAATGTGATTGCTTTCAGTGTCTACACATTTTGAGCAAGTTTAGATTTTGGATTCTAGATTTGTGCCAACACATGAATCCAAAGATTCCAAATCAAATTGTGCTGCCAAAGCACACCAAAAAAAGAGCTCTTCAACAGTTTCTTCAGTCTTCTTGTACCCAAATTCATTGTACTCCAGGAGTTTGTAAGAGGAACAGCGATGGCAAGCTATACTCTGCACTTTATTAAAAGGACTGGGATCTAATGGCGATTAGGGTAGTGGGTGCGGCTGTTCCTGCAACTTTTGGATCTGTGTACAGAGGCCCAGTTGCTGAAGGTATAGCAGAAGCAGATAAACAAAAACAGTATTAACCAATGGGTTCTCAAGACCCAGGATATGCCAGGCACTTAATTCAGCTGTGTTTTTACACCAGCTTGCCATGTTGTCTGGAAGGGAGGCTAAGTTTGCCAATGACACTAAGCTAAGGGAGGAGCTTTTGACTCCCTCAAGGGCAGAGAGGCCCAGAAGAGAGACCTTGACAAATGACAGAGATAGGAAATCACCAGCTGTATGAAGTTCAGCAAGGAAAAGTGCCAGATTTACACCCAAATGGAATCCTGGGTGTATGGAAAGAGTGAGGGATGAGATCGTGGAAAGCAGTGCCATGGAAAGGGACCTGGGGGTCCTGGTCAGTGGCAAGTGGAACTTGAGTTAGCAGTGCCCTGGCAGCCAGGAGAGACATCCCTGTCCTGGGGACATCAGGCCCAGCATCCCCAGCAGGGCAAGGGAGGGGATTGTCCCACTCTGCTCTGGGCTGGGGCTGCCTCACCCTGAACACTGTGAGCAGTTTTGGCTACAGTATAGAGAAGAGACAAAGGTCTTACATGGTGTCCCAAGGAGGGCTATGAGGATGGTGGAAGATCCAGAGGTGAATCAGGATGAGAAGTGGTTGAGAGCCCAGCTGGAGAAGAGGAAGCTGAGGGGGAACTATCTATCTATCTATCATCCATCTATCTATCTATCTATCTATCTATCTATCTATCTATCTATCTATCTATCTATCTATCTATCATCTATCAACTATTATCACTGTATACAACTATATGTATATTCTGTATGTTTCTCATGAGAAGCAGCAGAGGGGCCAGCACTGATCTCTTCTCTGTGTTGAGTAGTGACAGGACATGAGGGAATGGCCTGAAGCTCAGTCATGGATGTTTACACTGGTTTTTGGAAAAGGCTCTTCCCCCAAATAGTGGTTGGGCACTGCAACAGGCTCCTCAGGGCCGTAGTCACAGAACCAAACCTGTCAGAGTTCAAGAAGCATTTTGACAATGCTTTCAGGCACACAGTGGCATTCTTGGGGTGTTCTTCACAGCAACAGGAGTTGGACTTTGATGATCCTTACAGGTCCCTTCAAACTCAAGATATTCTATGATTCCATTATCTTCCGACTTTAATTTTTCTAAAATCCCAGGAGCTTCACTGACTTCACTGAGAAGGAAGAATGTGTTTTGAAATGGGGCAAGACATACAAGCTTCGAAGTGGCTGACCATGGACTAAGGTCATGCCAGATGATGTCTGCATCTGGATTTCATTATTTAGAGAAGCAACAACACCTGTTTTCCATTTATGCAGAAGAATTAGCTCCAAACCTGGCTGCTACACTTCCATTTGAATCCAGGAGGAGTCAGATGCCAGGTGCTGGCTTTTGCAGCTCTGTTTGACAAGGAGTTAGCTTGGTTTATTATACACTGTAGACATTCTAGTTATAGGCAGCCCTGCTTTCTTGTCCTGCTCCTCCCACATTCCTCCACTCTGCCACACTTTCCCTGTCTCCCCACCACATTCTCAGTTCACACTGGGAGACAAGACATCTTAACCAGTAAAATCTAGGAGTAAAGTAATCTCTTTCCCAGACCTGCAGGAAAATCAAGAGGATTTCCAAACTGTGGGCTGAATGTTTATGTGGGGGTGGATGTTGGGAGGAAGCAGGGAAGAGGCACAGAGAGAAGTCACATCCAGAGTTTTCGTGACTCAAATTCAGTAAATTCATCACGTCAGTCATAGGAAAATTGTGTGCCCTGCAGCTGGAGCCAAGGTGTCTGGACTCTCTCAGGTTGGCAACTCTTTCACGTTGTTGTAACATGCACAGCTGATAGTTAATTAAGCAAATGAATACATCTTTCCCTGGAAAAAGAGGCACACCCATGTCTTTCAGAGGGTGCTCTGAATCACAGACATTGCCATTTCACTGTCTGTGTCCGGTGGAGGGGTGTGTGGGGGAACTCATAACCTGCAGCAAGGCAGTTAAAATAATCGATGAGTGTATGTTCAATCCCAACACAGGGATGGGGAGAGGGGGAGGAGGAGGGTGTAGGAAGGGAGAGAGAGAGACAGAGAGGAAGGGAGGGAGGGTGTGGTGGCTAGGGAGGGAGGGAGGGAGGCGGGAAAGGTGCTGATTTCAGCCCTGTAGCGTCAGGATTGCGTCAATTTGGGTTTCAACCACGTACTCAGTCTCAGAGCAGAGCTACTCAGAAGAGCCAAAACAGGAAGGGGGTTGCAAATCAGTGTGCAAAGGGGAGGACCGAAGGTTCCCCTCCCCCCTCTCCTCCAGTCCCGTCGCAGCCTCCTCCTCCACTGTCCCCACTGCTCGTGTCTCTGGGTTTTGGGTGGTTTTTGTTGTTGCTTGTTTTTTCCCTCTCTCTGTAATTTTTAATTTTTTTTTTTTTTTTAACTGCGCTGGCAAAGACGGTTATCCGGGCGCCGTGAGAGCGCAGAGCCAGGGGACAGCCGGGCAGCGAGCTCAGTGCCCCGGGCGGGTCGCTTGGCATCCGGGGAGGCGGCTCCCGCATCCCGGACAGCGGTTCCAGCACCGCGGACAGCGGCTCCAGCACCGCGGACAGCGGCTCCAGCCCCGGACAGAGGCTCCAGCCCCGGACAGAGGCTCCAGCCCCGGACAGAGGCTCCAGCCCCGGACAGAAGCTCCAGCCCCGCGGACATCACTCGCCACCAACATGGCTCCAATAGCGGACAGCCGCCAGCAGTTCGGTAAGCGCGTCCCGGCTCCCCGCACCCGAGCCCGGGCGATGCTCCCCTCCCCGGGAGAAGAGCAGCCTCTGCTGAGCCTCCCGGTGCCTCCCAGCACGCAGCTTGTTGGGAGGGACCTGGTTTTCCCCCCAGTTTTCTTCAGGTCTCAGAAGTTGTGTGAATTTGCTTTCTTTCCCTAATCTCTCTTCCTTCCTCTCTCCCCATTCCTCCTCCCTGGTAAAGTACCGGAAGAGATAAAGAGATTTTTGTAGGTGCGGTTTTGGATGAGAGGGGTTCGGTGCTGTTTTCTGGGTCTGTTAAAGTAATGTGCATCAAGAGTTACATGATGTAAATGCCACAGAGAAAATCTTTGTTCAAGTCATTCTTGAAATAATTGTCATTCCTTTTATTCTTATTGTAGGTCAATCATTAGTTAAAGTGAAAGGACATTGCTAGGAAGATGAAAACACAGGATTTCAGTGTTTTTAGCTGAACAGCTGCACCTTAACCAACCCAGTTTCAATGAGATAAACAAAGATCACAATGAACTTTTCAGTTTTGTCATTTCTGTGCCCTGGATGTAGTGAGGTATCGGAAGTTTCAGAAGCAGTCATGTATGTTCACTTATAAAATGCATGTATAAGTTGCTTTAGTGAGAAAAACAGTAAGAGGGAATATTTCTGCACTCTGATTTACAAATATTGACTCTAAACTACATTAGGCTTGCTTTAGCAGTGGTTTGATTCAAGGATCATTCCACTGACTTAGTGAAGAGACTCCAGATTTGTATCACGTAACTGGAATAATAACTTCTCTCAGAATCAGTAGGTGATGTTTTCTATTAATGCACTGCCTTGAATGTTAACCAATTGATTATGACAAAAGCAAGAAATTCATTTTGTGACACAATTAGTTGTAAATATAAAACCATTTTAGTTACCATTTCATCTTCTTTCCTATTCCACCCACTTGAGGTTTCTAACCACACTTGTGACATCATGCTTGTCTAATTACTTATTTCAGAAAGATAATTAATATTTTAAACATCAAATTGATTCTATCACTACTTTCAGTAGTTGTAGAATTAAAGTAGATTATAATATCCGTTACTATAAAAAGTATACTATCTCATGAAAAAGTATTGTAAATGTACAAACCATTCTTAAAAGATATTAAAGTATTCTGATTAATTTTCAAATACTTTTAGCTTTCTATTTATACCATGTATATTTAAATTTATGCAGCCCAGGGAATTATTGAAACTCAAAACCATGTGCTTAAGTTAGGAAAAATACTTTTTGCTCACAAATATGGTTGTCAGTCATTTCATTAAGTTCCTGCAATTCAGTGTATAGACTAGTACAGCTTGTAGGCATCAGAAAAGTTGTCATAAAAAATTAATAGCCAGGCCTGATCCTTTCTGAGCTGGAACATTATGTCCTACTTTGCTCTGATAGTATTGTTGTGGATTTTTTTTTTCTGAATCATCACACTAAAAAGCAAAGGTGTATTGGCAGCACATTTATCTGCTCAGCTTTTGACCGCATGAGTCTGATTTAGTAATACAGGGGGACAGTTCCTCTTTACTCCTCCAGAATGACGAGAGAGAAACAGAACTGTTACTGCATAATTGCCTTTATGCATAAACAATGTCATGATATTAATATTCCATTGTACGTCCACTGTTGCAGGGAATAAAGGTTAAGCTCTGATTGTTACATTGTGGGAGGTTTAAACTCACTTAGTAATGTTACTTATGGGCAAAATTGGATTTCTAATTAGTTGTGCTCATTTACCCTTCGATGCGTGCTTTGAAGGGCTAATGATACTCCATATGTAAATAATATATCCACTTGGCAAAGGAGGTTGTAACACTTGCCCAGGTTTCTCTTTATTCAGCGTAAGTGTAGAATTCATATTAAACTGTGGAGGAATTATAACATTTTTTCTTATCTACTCATAAGAAGTACTGACCCTTCCTGTAAACTCCCCATAAGCTTTGCTTCAGTGTCTTAAATGCTTAGCAGTTAACATTGATAAACTTAACATGATTTTTTCAGCTCTGAACTCACATGTGCTACCTAATATCCCATCCATCTGGAAAAGACACTTGCTATATAATTATCCAAAATTTTCTTGATAGACTTCCTCCTGCAAAGTATTGAAAATCCCAGTGAAACTGTTGAGTGCTATAACCTCCAATTAAACTCACTTATTTCAAGAGATACCTACAGGCAATTATGGGAACAGACCATAGAAAATAGCTAATTGAGTGCACAAAGTATTCTACGAAACACTATGGAAAGCAGATGATGTATCTAAAAGTAATATATATTTCAGAGTGTGTTTTAGCAAACCAACAAACCTCCATAAACTCAAAGCTGACACACAAGCTCAGAAACTACACACAGAAGGTTGAGAGAGTTGAGAAATTATGAACAGTGATTATTATTAGGATGGGAATAGTATTCTCCTCCCTAACTCTGCGTGTATGGAAAAATACTAGCATAACAAGCGTGCCTTAGAGTGGGACTGCACACTGGTGCCTGCAGGTGGCGAGCAATGTGTACAATGCAGAGCACTTCCAGTCTGTCAATCCTGCTGATATCACTGTCTCGTATCAGTTTGTTTTACTGAATTATTGCTTCATTAAATATCATGCAGAATTCAAGGTACTGCTGCTTATGTGCTTGTTGCTATTTATTTGATTTTCAGATGAAATTCCTACAGTGGTTGGGATCTTTAGTGCATTTGGCCTTGTCTTCTCTGTCTCCCTCTTTGCTTGGATCTGCTGCCAACGCAAATCTTCCAAGTCCAATAAGACCCCTCCATACAAGTTTGTCCATGTTCTGAAGGGGGTTGATATCTACCCGGAGAATCTCAACAGCAAGAAGAAGTTTGGAGCAGATGAGAAAAGTGAAGCAAAGAACAAATCAGCAATGCCAAAGAACTCTCTCCATCTTGACCTGGAGAAAAGAGATCTAAATGGCAATTTCCCCAAAACAACCACAAAAATGCAGGGCTCTCCAGATCCTGAAAACTCATCTCCTAAGCATTTTGCAGAAAGGAAGAAAGATTCAGTATCTCCTGATAGCCTAAAATCCATCACTTCTCTGTCATCTGAAGAGAAACAAGACAAGCTAGGAACTCTCTTTTTCTCTTTAGAGTACAACTTTGAGAAAAAAGCATTTGTAGTGAACATCAAAGAAGCTCGTGGGCTGCCAGCAATGGATGAACAGTCAATGACTTCTGATCCCTACATCAAAATGACAATCCTGCCTGAGAAAAAGCACAAGGTGAAAACCAGAGTGCTGAGAAAAACCTTAGATCCAGCTTTCGATGAGACTTTTACATTTTATGGGATCCCCTACAGCCAAATTCAAGACTTAACACTTCACTTCATGATCTTGAGCTTTGACAGATTTTCGAGAGATGATGTCATTGGAGAAGTCCTCATCCCCCTCGCTGGAATTGAACTCTCGGAAGGAAGGCTGCTAATGGACAGAGAGATCATCAAAAGAAATGTTAGGGTAACATCTTTTTTGTTCAAAGTTTGAAAATGTTGTGATAGGGTTACCCATGATTCTTGTGTAATGCTGCTGCCATCTTGGAAAGAAAAGCCAAAAAGCTCACTGTGAAATACCTGAGATGTTTTCCTAATGGCAGTGTGAGGAAGTCATTACACAAATGCAATAGAAAAAAGCCATTACAACAAGCATATTGAAAGAAATTGCTAATGCCCTAAGCTCTAATTTCCTATTCATCTGGTCCAGCAGGTTTGAGTGGACCAATTCCAGTTAGCTCAAGCTGACTCAAACCCCACTGATTTGCTTTTAATTGATTTTAAATTAAAGAATAAAAATTCTTTATGTATTATTCCCTTTCTCCTCCATCCCTTTTATATTGACATCATTCTTTCTTAAATCTTACTGAAGTCAATGGAAATATCAACTGCATGGGTCCTGTAGCACATTCTAAAGGAATGTAGGTGGTCTTTAATCAGGGAAATGGGACCCGCTAGAGACCATATTGTTGATGTTGTAGCATGTTCTTGCATGTTGGTGCTGTCATCACCTTGTCTCATGAATTGAGAGAGGCTGCAGCCTTACTAAAGGTAGTAAGGGCGGAGTCATAGACTTTGTGGAGTTACCAGCAAAACTTCCTGACTTTACTGGGACAAAAATATTTAATGCTGTGTTGTCTCAGTTCAGAATGCAAGGGTCATTTACAACCACCCCAGAAATGAACCACAGACATGCATGGGCATCACACACACTCTTAAATCTCTGCTAAGGAAGTGGAATGTGTGTTGATGTTCGCTGTGATTGGTTTCAAATGACAAGCATACTGGCAAGTAAAATAAATGTCTAATAGGCAACATACCCATAGCTAATACTGTCATTTTGCAATTCTAGCACTATATGGTAACAAATATGTCACTGATCTTTTGTTGATAACTTATTTGATTTGCTGGTATATAAGGTACTATCTTCTCTTGTGTCCCTTGCCTTCCTTCTCCATTTGAAATAAACCACTCCTGCAAATTCAAATCAAATAATGATAGAGAAAATCTTTTATCTCATCTTTATTTCATATATATTACACTGCTTTAGAGAGTGTCAAGGGATAAGATTTCACTGATAGCTTGAATCCTTCCTGTTTAAAATATTTTACTAAATATTTTCTCTTTACTTGTACTAGATTTTTTCTCCCCATTATATCTTCATGGAATTTTGCTTTGCTTAAGATAAATTTGTTTTTTTAGCTGAGATTTTTTTCCCTCCAGATTTAATTTCTACTCTCCAAAGATAGTGATGTCATGTCAACATATATTGTCCATTTATTTTTAATTTTATTCAGTCTGAAAACCAATCATAGGAAAAGTTATATAACTAATATAGAGGGAAATTATAATCACTATGGAAATCAGAATAGCTATGTATGGTATGTCCTTTTAGACAGCTTCAGAGCATACACTTCTGTGACATTTCATAAGCCTTTTTAACTCTGGTTTAAAGCTTGGTCAATATAAATGCTTATAAACAGTTTTATTTCTTTTTTTGTTTTGTTTTTCCTTTAACTTCCTCAGAAATCATCTGGTCGTGGAGAATTACTGGTCTCTCTCTGTTATCAATCTACAACAAACACACTCACTGTCGTTGTTCTAAAAGCCAGGCATCTACCTAAATCTGATGTGTCAGGATTATCAGGTAATTGTTTTAATAATAAATATGCCCTAAGAATGTAAAACAGAATGACAAAAGAGAGCTGAAACATGGCATTTCAAAGACTGAAAATATTCCATACATGCAGAAATGGTGTTTCTATTATTTACAGCCTATTCATTTCATTCATATCTAGGTCAATGCTTTATTTCCAGGGTATGTATTTTACAAATTTGTTCTTCAATCACATCAAAAAAAGGTGACATCTGTTAGCAGTGGAAACCAATGAGTTTTATGATTGTCTTGAGCAGAACCCATCTGCTATAAGTGTGGGATGTTGTTTGCAGATACCAAAAGCTTTTATTTATGACAAAAAATGAGTTTATTTGTAGAAGATCAGTATTGAGTGAGATCATCATTTATCTCAGAAGAAAAGCAGTATCTTACCTCTGTGTTGAATTTGAGCACTAACTGAGCTCTAACATTTTTTTGGCAAGGTGAGAAGGTGAGCTGTGCCAATGCTGGGAGGATGCTGCAGCATGACACACGTGCTTTATCATGAGCCAGACTTGGGGTGCACTAAGAGAGATCAGGTTTTATCCTCTCTTCTCCTTGTCTGCTGCCATTTCTCATTCAGTGGAACCTCCTCTGAAGCCAATTCTAGAATTGCACATAGAAGACTTGTTAAGGCTATATAACATAATAACAGTATAAAATTTAATGTCCTGTATATAAGACTGCCTCACAAAAACAACAGTACACAAAAAAGGGCTATAGTACCACATCTGCTGCTGCTTCTTTATAGAACTTATAGTCTTTCATTTCACTCAATATTATGAAAGAAGAAGAAAAGGAAATAGTTTTAGGAAACATTGAATAATTATCACTGCAGCCAAAAATACAGTTTTTCTATTTTTCATACTGCAATTCACCTGGAAAGTTAACCTAGCCTGAATCCAATGCAACAAACCTATAGGCAACTCTCATCAAGTTCCATTTAAATCTTCCTTTTGATCTAAATTTTGTTCACATATCAGAAGGAGAAAAGATGTATATTGAGTCCAACAATTTACTTGACTAATAGAGAGGATATGTACTTTTAAAAATCAACCCCAAAGTCACAGGAGATAGCGGTGGTTTCATGAAGACAGCATGACAACCAGCTGATCTCAACAGACCTGCCTGATGTTTACCCAGATGGGAAAATAACTTGGTAAAAAAAGCCCTTCTAGTCACAGCATCTACCTGGACCCTATGGAACACCCATTTTTTTTACTGCAGCTCTTGCAAGTAAAGCTATAAAATTTGTTTGCATTTCCTGCATCCCCTGGGAGAGCCTTGCTGACTATAATGGGAATGCAGTATTTCTGCAGGCAGCCATGTTGCACCTGGACTCCTACTCCATTGAAACAGTTTTCCATTATTTTCTATTTGTCAATAAGGCCAGGTGCAATAGATATTTGGATGTCAGTAGCATACTGCACTCAGGACAGTCAAAATTTCCTCTGTGACTTTCCCCTCATCTCAATATTAATCTTGGAAAAGGAGGAGGGTGAAGTGGTGTTTCTATGGGATAAAATAAACAATTCCACAACTCAACCTCCAGGAGAAGAGGGAATTTTTTTTTTATACTCAGAAACTTTTCCATTTTCACATCTCCTTGATTCCCTTAGTCACTGGTGCTGAGTGACCTCTGTTAGCCTAATAAAGTCAAATGCAACTCTCTAGCCTTATCTAGTAGCTGGTCAAAGGTAACAGAAAACTTCCTCTAAGAAGAAATGGAAACCACTGATTGATATTGATTTTGATATTTCTAATGCTTGTATGGCATGCAATAATTTCAAAGCCAGTGAGTGTTTTTATTAAGCCCTGGTTTTGAAATGTTCATTATGGTGATAGAATATGAAAGTGAAGAGGTACTCCATTACACCCCACTTATGGTAGACCATTGTCAGTTCAAGGAAAAATATAATTTTTTACTCATCCAACCCTTTCAGTCTCATAACTGTGACATAAAATGTATAAATACTGTTCAGTTTTAGTATTATTTATTTTTAAAACGTATTCAGGAGTTCTTGATGATTAACTTTGTTAATGGTTTACATAAACTATCATGTTTGACTGGGTTCAGCAGAGAAGATTTTGTACTACATCATTGCACCATGAGAACCTGGAAACAGGCCCACAATTTCACTGAATAAATGCCAAGGTAATTGAAAGGGTTGACTTTTAAAATGTCTCCTCTGAAAGAATAAATATGGCCATTATTGAAGACAATAGCAAGGGAACCTCACAACAATTCAATAATTATGATGAATGTAAACACTCAAAGTTGGTTGGCAGCTGAAAATATGGACATTTTCCCTTCCCATATTCAACAGTAACACAGCACAGGTGTAAAGACAGATACACATTCCAACAACAAACATACCCTTACATTTAAAGTTTAGTGTCAAATTTGTTCAATAACAATTGGTGGCCTCAACTAAGTCAGGTAAATTGACTTCTATGGACCCCAGAAGAAATATGAAATTCATTTCTTTCAGCCCAAGTTTATTCACTCCTTTCTGAAAATTTTCTTTTCATGGGTTTGGTTAGTGCTGATGATTTTACCCCAGCAGAATGTGTGAAAAGAAAATTTCTGTCACACATAAATGCATAATGTTACACATTTTTCAGAGATCTTTAGAGTTTTGTGCACTTTCAGACCATCTTTGAATGTGGTAGAAGTGTTGGTTTCATGGACTGCAGGACAGGATTTATCTCATGAAAGAAACACCTGTATCTGATTGCAGTCTAAACTTCACTGCCTGCCTTAAACACAATTTTGGTGACCATAAAGGGAAATTAAAGGGGCTAATTCAGATGTATAGAAAAAAATTTAAAAATTGGATGAGAGGAATCAACTTTAATAACTTGACAGAGCTACTTATTGTGATGTAAATATATCGGATAATTGCGGAATTTACCATAAATTACATCAAGGAATTTCTAAACACTGTAAAATAACTGATCTGTGCTCTTTCTTTTCATTGCAGACCCTTATGTCAAAGTGAACCTGTACCATGCCAAGAAGAGAATTTCTAAAAAGAAAACCCATGTGAAGAAGTGCACCCCCAATGCAGTGTTCAATGAATTGTTTGTCTTTGACATTCCTTGTGAGGGCCTTGATGATATCAGCATTGAATTTCTGGTTTTAGATTCAGATAGGGGGTCAAGGAATGAGGTCATTGGCCGGTTAACCTTGGGATCTTCAGCAGAAGGAACAGGTGGAGAGCACTGGAAAGAAATTTGTGAATATCCTAGGAGACAAATTGCCAAATGGCATATGTTATGTGATGGTTAGCAGGTTA
Organism: Molothrus aeneus; assembly: GCF_037042795.1. NCBI lineage: Eukaryota > Metazoa > Chordata > Aves > Passeriformes > Icteridae > Molothrus > Molothrus aeneus. The sequence continues at coordinate 3,351,899 of NC_089680.1, forward strand.
GAGAGGGGTTGGATCTTAAAAAACTATATATATTTCCATAGGCAAGGAGCAGGTTTTTTTTTTTCTTTGCTATCTATAATTACAAGCTTTTAACTACAAAACTTTTTTTTTCTTTTTTTTTTTTCAAGGGGGGAGGGGTGTTTGAAATAAACTTGAATTGAATTATCAGGACAGAAAGTAATTTAATTTTCACAGTAAATAATAGAATTTCTATTTCATCAAACTTTAACATACTTAGTTCAGATTAATATTCGTCTAGAGTTTAAGTGGCCTGTAAATTCTGAAGCACTGTAAACCTCAAGAAGAACAAACTACATTTTGAAAAAGTCACTTATTAGTGACTCATATATAGAGGAAAATAACCTTACTACAATATATCCAAAAAAAACCCACCTGTGGCTTATTAGGGAAGGGGATGGATCTATAAAAGCCATGGGGATTGAGGGTGAGAAGGGGGGGAAATTCCTTCTGCCCCTCCACCAAAAACCTTCTTTTATGAAAATTTAATCATTATTTGTAAGTTTTGGTTACTTATACTTTGATCATCCCAAAGAATTAACATGTTTTCAGTATTTTGCTTTACATATCACATTGTGTAAAACTAATTTTTTTAAGTGTCGAAATATTATATAATTGATTACACTTGGACTTTTTTAGTAAGTATATATATCTAATTTTTTTTATTACCGTGACCAAAATAGATATGTACTCTAAACTAATGATAAGTTCGCATATTTTTTTTGTTAAAAGGGCTCCTTTACGGGTGACTGTACACGTTACAGTATAGGTAGAATTTGGGGTTAGATATGGCTTGCATTTTTTTCCTCTAGGTAGGATTACACTTTAAACATTTCAAGCCATATAAAAGAATTTCTGTTGAGATGAGGTAACATACAGGATATTACAATCAATTACTTTTCACCAATTATATTTTAATGTTTCATTAGTACTAAAAAGAAGTTGATTTTTTTTTTTTTATTTTTTTAGCATCATTAAAGAATAAACAAATAGTGAGACAAAGAAGAAAATCTTATTCTGCTGTTTAACTTTCTGTGTTTAACCTCCTGGACTGTAAAGAAGCCATTACAGTCAGTACCAAGATACAAACTCCAGTGCATTTTTTAAATTTTGCAGGAGAGGAAACCAAATTCACTTTATAATTTCTCCAATATTCTATAGACAAAGTACTTGGAAAGTACTTTGGTTATATGAATTAATGTACATTACTAACTGTACTGAAAATGGTGGCAGTAAAGGAAAATAGCATCCTGATTTAATGTCAGTGTGACACATCCATTTAAAATTAAATTGTGTCAGGCTGAGGAAATGTCAAGTGTAACAACAACAAGTGTACAAATAAAACATTTAGACCTGTGAAATTTAGTCTTGGTCAAACCAGATAAGTTTTTAGCTGCCAGAACTATAGCACAACTATATCAGATTATTTCCTAAAGTTTGTGCACTAACTTCTGATACAGAATTGTTTGCAAGTATTAGTCCTACTTCATTTTCAAGTACAATATATATAAAGAAGAAGATAGTGATGTTTGTTGTTGACATAAGAAGGGTTAAAAAAGTGGAAGACCATTTTCAGTATTTTTGCATACGTCATTTGTCATGCGTAATCCCATTGAAGCGAACAAGACCACTTGGGAATTAAGGCACTGCTCATTGTGAGTAACAGTAGCAAAATGGGCATGCCAGTTAGAACAAACCAAACACACATTGAATGTCAATCTACTTTCATTAAACAACAGACCTAGGTCCTACTTAAAACTGTTGGGGATTTGTTGTCTACTTTACCTGTTCTCATATGGCCAAATTATGTTTGCAGGAAAGGACACTGAAATATGAAATATGCAAGTAGACAAATAGTACTGGAAGAATTCCATTGAGGCTCTTCCAGGTTTTGTGTCAGTATTTTCTCCAGTTTTTGAGAATGTGTTTGATACAACAGTGTTTATAGATTTCTGTAAAAATACATTTTCAAAATAACATAAACATGCTTTTTATGATAATGCTAAATGTAAAAATATTGCGTATTGTATGTATAAAGGAGAGGAATCTTTTTTGATTATTTCTTTAGAAAGCTGATTAACTGCTTAAGGGCTAGAGTTTACCAGCCACATTCAAGCAGAGCTAATCCAAAGCCACCAAATGAAAGATGCCCACAAGCTTGAGTGGAGTTTGAAGTGCAGTCAGACAGCAAAACTCTCCTGAGTCAACCCAGAAATGTCACTGGGACCATGGATATGGCAAAACATTGTTTTATCCAATGGAGACTGGGAGAGTAGGTCAGTATGACACAATCAGAGTTGTAGCAATTACTGAAAAGGAAAGAACTGAGCTGGAAACTTTTTAATCAAAGAGAGTGGGGCATCTTGCAAATAAAAAAGATGGAGGTTTTGTACGCTGGCCCATAAGTAGTTCCTTATCTCTAAAAATCAGATGACAGGCATCATCTGTCTCCAATGAACACAATATATGACATTAGGGGATAACAATTCATCTTTTTGAATTAATGCTGGGCTGTGATGATCATCTTTAATTTTGCATCCAACAAGTCGTCACAAATTTCTTTTTTTTTAGTTTTTATAGCAGCTTGAGGGTCAATATTTCTAAAATTACCAAATGGCAATTTTTGTTGGGGGTAGGGGAGTTGGAATTGGAAAGGGAAGCAAAGACATTTTTATTAAATCTAACAAAACCCTGTAAATAGCATTTTTTTTCATTTAAAGCAATTCTCAGTTTGAAAAGTTGAGTAAAGACGACTTGTAACACATTTTAAATCAGAAAGAGGCAGGAGAGCGAATGTAGGCCTGTACTGAGGTGAGAAATTCTGCTGTTTTATAAAGTGTTCAATTCTCATTGTGAATATCTTGAACTCTGTTAAGGATACTGTACTGTATTAAACATGTAAAAAAAAATGATGTTTGTCTAAGTAGCTTACAAAAATAATAACTCCTTGAATGGGAGACTATCCATGTCTGGAGATCTGTCGTAACTAAATACCTGATTCGTTATGGTGTTGTAACTTAATAGAAGCTATTCAAGAGAAAGCATGGTGTATGAGACTTTGTAAGTTATTTGTGCTGGTTCTGTATGTTGTGCCATGTGTGTAAGACAAGAATAAACTGCTGCTTTTGTTCATCCCATCCCACCTACTATCCCACCTATGTATCTTTTTTTTTCCCCAAAGATTTCTGCTATTTTTTGTGTTCATGGTCTACTCTCATGCTTCTATCAGAAAGCATTTTACTTGCAAAGTCTTCCTCTTCTCAAAGAGGTGGATTAGATTTGTTCTGACAAATACTACACAGGCACATCACATGTTCTTTATTCCCAGATGCTTGTTGAATATGAGTCCTGAATTGTACTCTGCACTCAGGCTAGAGCCAGAAACATGGCCCATGACAGAAGATATGAGTCTTATAGGGAGAGATATACAGATGCAAACAAAAATGAATTCTAATATATTAGGTAGAAGGAGAAATATTAAAGTCAAATAATCCTTCTGTCATTCTAGCTGTTATTTATCCTGGCAAATCATGCTGTAGTACTTCCTTGTAGACAAGGAAGTCATGTCAGGCTCCAGCTTGTCAGGTGAGTTTGGAAGTTGAGGTAAAACATTCATTTTATTGCTACACCCAAATACAAACTTTGCTGTAGTGCTCTCTAAGATTATCAGAGTATTTACTGGCACAGAAACAGAGGGAAGGAAATAAGAAGGGAGCTGCAGCTCCCTTCAAGGAAAGAAGAAGGGAGCTGCAGCTGGGATGCTGCCATTTAATGACTCCCATTGTGAGTTCCAACACCTGGAATGATTCCCTGATCCTTGTAGCAGAAATCAATTGCAGGATTCACCAGCCAGATGCACAAAGTACAACATCTTCCACAGTTATAAGCTGGTATATGCTCTCTGACAAATCTCCTGTCCCCAGGAGACAGGTATCAAGTGTAAGACTGCTCTACTCCATCCCATGCAGGCACTTCTTTTCTCTTCCTTGCATTGTACAGTTCTCCTAAGATAATGGTGATTCACATGGATCACATTCCAGCCCCACTTCTGCAGGACAGAGATCAAGAATGTCTTCATTTTTTGATCAAGAATGTTTTTATGTTTTCCAAATACGATGCAGATGAGTCTTGGGGGTAGTCTCAAAGCTAATGTTCTGATTGCTCTGATTTGTACCTCAAGTTGCTGCAACAGACCACTGAGAGAGCCCTTGCAGATGTTCTCTTTACAGAACAAATCCCCAAGGTCTAACACTCTTCTGGAAGCCTGTTGTATTTTATGGCATCATGGAAAAAAACATACTTAACACATGGTAAAAATACATAACCACAGATGGCCATACACATACACTTTTTTTATTCCTAAAACAAGATTCAAATATGGTCTATGTAAGCTGCTATACTTCATGATGTCTCATGGAAGTGCTGAACAACTCACAGCACTATTGCGGCTGCTGTAAATGGCACTGACACTTATTTGCTTTGCTGATGCTGACTCCTGACCGATTACCTTAATTCAAAAAGCCCTACCCAGTTCTCACAGGTTTTCCATATTTTTAACCCTCCACAACTGAACAACTGTTGTAACACAACTTTGGTCTGGAAGAAGCACTGTAGTACTGATTAGAATTGTAGCATGGAAGAACTTTATAGTTAGATAGAACCAAAGGACCAAAGTCAGTAAAAGGGGAAATGAAATAAGTTAAATGCTTTACTATGCCTGCATTGTTACGCCAGTTTTGCCATTGTGTTCTTCCTTACACAACCAGAGAACTTCCTGCAGTCACAAGTGTGAATGCTCTGGTTGCACCACCAGCAACAGAATCAGATCTGTCCAATTCTGCTTGAGCCCTTCAATCTCAGCTGCAGCACTCAGGTCCTCATACCTCACTCTACCCCCAGGGATCTGCAGTCACCCTTGACATGCTCTGGATAACCCTGGCAGTACTGTTCATGCCCAGATGGAAGAGCTGCAATATTCCTAGGCCTGGAAAAACTTTGGCAACAACCTGGGTCTGGGTCTCATTGCAAGGACCAGACTTCCCAAGATATCATCAGGGCAGGTTGGCAGATTGGGCATCCCTCCCCATGAGGATGGTATCTCCAGTATCTCCCACCCTCCTTTTCTTCTGTGTGAACACCCTGTTGTTCCAGGCTGAGGCTGGTTCCTGTGTCCCATTCCCTGGACACTGAAAATCTCACCAGATTCTGGCATGTGCCAGTGCCCACCCTCACTATTCATTCCTCCTGAAGCTGCAGCAGCCCCAACCATGTAACTCCCACATATTTCAGAGTTTTTGTAATTGTGTAACTGCTTCTCTTTAAAAAAGCAGCATGTCATTCACCCTGGAGATCCCAGGGGATTTCTTGCTGTGAATCTTTCTGACAGCAACATGCTCTTAGGTCAGTAAAGAACAGGTTGGGTCAGACTGGAAAAAGCTCAGCCTCCTCTCATCCTGACGAAGGAAATTTCACTCATTACTGAATCTTTTTCTTCCTCTTTGGACAGTCTCTCAAGAAGGTTTTTTATAGGTGACTGAGCTTTAAGAACACGTGGGTTTGCATTTTTGGAAGTAGATGTTGAGGCAGGGAATTTGGGTTTAAGGGAAACATGCAGGAATGTCAGGTCCCACTGGGTGACAGGTAAGTGCTGTGCTACTGAAAGCAGCTTCACTGGGGCCGAGCTCACACACAGGGCTGAGGGAACAGTCATGTGCATGAGTTCTGAGTCATAGCATTTTGGATTGTGACTTAAACTAGAACAGATTGCTTGCAATATAAGTTAATGTTGCAAAAAGATTCCTGTCTTTCTTCCATGTAAGAAATACTGTGTTATGAAAGGCTCTAGTTCTAAAAAAAAAAAAAAAAAAAAAAAAAAAACCCAACAAAAATACAGGAAAAAGAAGCACAAAATCTAAGAGGTAAAATTCAAAATGCACAATGAAACACATTAAAATGGTTTTCTTTAGAAATTGTGGGTGAAAAAGTATCACTGTAAAACAATAACATGGCTGTTACAGCTCTTTTTTCTAACCAGCTAAGGGTGCTATATGGTGACTGTGATATTTAATTTAGTCTTGAAGACAACCCCAGGGATAACCATGAATTTTATCTGACAGATGCTGTAAATATTTTACATGGCTCAGAAAACACAACTGTTTTTATGGAAACAAGTATTTCACAGTATCACTTGCCATATTGATTGCATCTCCATAATACCCTCTCAATGAAATAGCCTTTAGGATTGTATGAATGAAAGTTCCTGTTTGAAGAGGGAAACCTCTGCATGCCTGCATCTGAAATGCCTCTGTACATTGATTTGTGAGGCAAATAAACAGTATTCTAGCCTCAATTTTCCTTTTGGTATCATGGGATAAAGCTTAACAACATCAAGAGCAGATACTAACTTCATGACTTTGGTTATGAATTATTATTTTTGCAGTTCTCCAGGGTTGTAACGTTGATCTGGGGACTGCATTTTCTTGAGATAAATCCCTCAGAGCTGTAAGCTGCAATGGATATATATGGACAAGAAAGTAGATGTGAATCACAAAAAGGCATGTAACAATAGAGAATTTTCCCAGGTTAAAATCATAAATTATATTAAACAGCAATAAAAGGTACAGATAAGTAAATCAGTTTGAAGTGCAGATGAGTAAAATGTTGTCAGTAGAGAAGAGAAGGTGGAAGTCTGATACTTTTACAGAACAAGCATAACCAAGGTGCAGTTTGCCACTGATGCACATTTGTAAGTCCTGTGAGGAGCAGCTGAGGGAGCTGGGAAGGGGCTGAGCCTGGATCAAAGGAGGCTCAGGGGGGACCCTTGTGGCTCTGCACAGCTCCTGACAGGAGGGGATCAGCCAGGGGGGTCGGGTTGTGCTCCCAGGGAACAGGGACAGCAGGAGAGGGAACGGCCTCAGGCTGGACATCAGGAGGAATTTCCTCATAGAAAAGGTTGTTAAGCATAGGAAGGGGCTGACCAGGGTGGTGGTGGAGTCACCACCCCTTGGAGGTCTTCAAGAATTAACTTGAAGTGCTCAAGTGCTCTGGTCTGGGTAACAAAGTGGGGATCAGTCACAGATTGGACATCATGGGTTTTGGGGACCTTTTCCAGCCTCAGCAATTCTGTGATTCGTGTTGGTTGTTTTTCACCTCATTCACTCAGTGAATGCAGCCTACCCTTATTTTAGCCTACTTTGATACACACTATGTGTGTGATTGGTGGCGCCTTTCCTTTGAACAAAGTCTGCAAGGGTTGAGTATTGAAGGTCTTTATTTGTAGAAAAATTGCATTAGGAACTGTCAAAGTTTCACTGTTGGGAGGTGCTGGGCCAAGGCTGATGCTGTCAGGTCTGGACTGGTATAGGGATCAGGAAGCTCTGTTTGTCTCAGGTGTTCCTCTAGTACCTAGAAAAACCCTTTTTCTTCCATTCTCTGTTAGAAGACTCAAAGAGAGAAATTTTGATCAGAACAAAAAGCTTGGTTTACTGCTCTGCTCCAGGCTTTTTGAACCATTGCATTACTTTCTACTTTTTTTAGTAGCTACTAAGACTACCTTAGTTTTGCTGCCCTGATATGTCCTTTTCAGGGGTGTGAACTGATCAAAAGCAGCCCTAACAAGAAGAACTTGGGGTGCTGGTGGATGAGAGGCTGGACCTGACCTAGCCATGGCCCTCACAGCCCAGAAAATCGTATCCCAGGCTGCCTCCAGAGCATCATGGGCAGCAGGTCCAGTGAGGGGATTTTGTGTCTCTGCTTTCATAAGACCCCACCTTGAATGCTGCATCCAGCCCTGGGATTCTCAGCACAAAAAAAGGCATTGACCAGTTGGATTGAGTCTAGAGAAACGCCATCAGGATGATCAGAGAGATGGAGCACCTTGGTTATGAGGATAGGCTGAGAAAAATGGCATTGTTGAGGTTGGAGGAAAAAAGGCTTCAGGGTGACCTAGTGGCAGCCTTTCAGTACCTGAAGGGAGCCTGAGAGAAAGTTGGAGAGAGACTATTTATGGAGTAATGTAGTGAAAGTACAAGAGGGAATGGTTTTAAACTGAAAGAGACCAGGTTTAGAATAGATATTAGGAAAAAATTATTTACTTTGAGGGTAGTGAGGCCCTGGCACAGGTTTCCCAGAGAAGGTGTGCCTGCCCATCCCTGGAAGTGTTCCAGGGATGGATGAAGCCAAGTTGGATGAAGCTCTGAGCAATCTAATGTAGTGGAAGTTGTCCCTGGCCATGAGAGAGGAGTTGGAATGAGATGATCTTTAAAGTCCCTTCCAACCCACACATTCTCTTATTCACCCAAACAGACAACCTACATTTGTTACTCCCCCGGCACCCATTTTTCACAATCATGGTTCTGCTACATCCATAGCCAAATTTTGAATTTCTGATACAGTTACCTAGGTAACTAGATCCTTATAGGCTTTCACTGAGACCTTTCCTTGGACATGGCTGGCACTGCCAAACTTCACTCCCACAAAAATCTTCAGTGCTTCCCTGTGAAAGTATGCCTTTCCTGGCTATGATTGTCCCTCAATCATTTGTGATAGCCAGCCCTCCCCATAATACTTCCTGGGAATTTTTGCATCTTCTCGCATTACAGTTGGTCACACTGAGCAATTTCTTAAATCAGGCTCAGTAGTTTTCTTGTTAAGTTGGCTAAACATCAAGCCTATGTCTAGTCACTGGTTATTTCTCTGTGGTCTATTAACTGCCATGCTCCTCACGTGTGCTTTTGTGGGGCAGAAACTAAGCTTCAAGACTTAGACTTGGATTGTTGCTGTCCAATATACAAATAAAAAATTAGTTATTTTGCTTTACCTTTGTACCATTGGGTGGTATTTTAGCTCTGGCCTAAATCATTGAGTTGCGCAGCATTGTGATACCTCTTAACACTTCATTTAGGTGAGTCAAACTGTACCTGTCTCAAATCTCTCTTAAGCCTTTCCTTGTTGAATCATGTATGTTCCTTTATCTCTAGCTTGGATGAACTCTGTTGTCTCACAGTTAATGCACAGATTCTGAAAAAATATACACCCCTTACTGTAATACAGTCAACAGAAAATTCTGTTTTCTCCCTCTCTCCCTACAGCCAACATTACAAAGCCAGAGACTGAGATAGAAATGGTCCTTCAATACTGTGTGGAAAATCCTGATGCATAGATTTGGGGCAGCTCTGAGGTTGCACAAACTGAAGTTTATTCATCTCTGATAAAATCTAAAAAAATGCAATTAAGGTGGGAGCAGATTTGTGCCTAATCTCAAAGTAAGGCAGATTGAAGTGACCCATGAATAATATTATAAGACTATTCTTCAGGGAGAGGCAATACCTTGGCCATCAGTTTTGTTATGGACTTAATGTTTCAATTGATATTTTTTTGTTATTCATGTTTATGCAGGATGCAAGGATCTTGTCACATGTCATGTCTCCCTACTGGACCTGCATCTCTCCCAAAAGGTTATGTTCTTTGCCCAGGAAGGTAATATTCTGAGTGGAAATTGCTACCAAATCTACATGGAGCTCAGAAAATATATTCTAGGGACAGAAATTTTATTGTGATTGGTGTTTTTTCCTGTTTAGAAGATCAGTATAGATTTTGGAAAGGAAATAGTTTTCATAAACCTTTCATGAGCTATAACAGATAGTTATTTAGAAGTAAATTGAAGCTGGAAAGTTAGTATTTTAATGTCTGCTACAATAATTGAATCGTTAATGCATCTATGACTTGAAGAATGCTGGTCCAAGTTGTCACTCTGCCTTAGTTTCAGGTAAATGTTCTACCTCTGAGATCACTGAGTACTTAGGCATCTCTTTACATCATCTGCTTTTTGAGACTAACAATAATTAATAAAAATTAGAAGCAGGCATAGCTTGCCTAGTATGACTCTTGGGGAGAATGTTTAGTCATGGACTTGGCAGTCCTGGGGTAATGGTTGAACCTAATGATCTTAAAGGCCTTTCCAAGGTAAATGCTTCTATGATTCTGAAATGAATGTTCTGGTGAGGAAAATAAATTGTTGCTTTGAGCTAAGAAAATAGTTAATTCACAGCAAATAAAAAAAACCAAAACAAAGAACAAATCAAACCCAGCCAAGACAAACAAGAAAACTCCCATAAAAACAAATGCCCTGGGTTGACTATACGATGCTTTTATCCCCAGTTGTCTTGTTCTGTTTATGCTGAATAATAAGTTTTGCACCTTTAAGACGTGTTCCAGAGAGTGAAGGGGGGAGAGAAGAAGTGCACAGTTTTTTTTTTCAGACACTGCTCTCACTCCTCCACATTCCTGCTCCTGACTGTGTTGTCTGCGGATGGACAGACAGCAGGACAGAGCTCTCCTTTGCTTTTAGTTAGTTTAGCTAGCTGAGGCAAAGAAGTTCCCTGGACTGTGGCTTTTTTCCCTTTTCTTTGGCCCTGTTCAAACCTGTGGCCCCCCGGGCCGGGCCGGGCCTGGCCTGCGACATTTCCAGCACCGGAGGGACTGACCAGAGACTGAGTGAGCTGAGCTGCAGCCCGGGGAGGGGGTTTCTCAGTTTGTCATCTCTTGTGGAGCGGCAAGGGGTTTTATTGTTTAATATTGTTTAGGTTTTATTGTTTAATAAACGGGTTTTTTCCACTTTTCTCCAAGGAGGTAGTTTCTCCCAGACTGTTTGGGGGGAGGGACCGATTGGATCTGCTCTCCTACAGGAGCCCGTTTGGGGATTCTCTCCCAAATTTGCTCTGAACCATGACAACAAACAAACAAGACCGCAAACCAGTAAGTCCCACAAAACCTATGAAAAAAACCCTACCAAATATAGGGGGACACAGTATGGGTAAATGAAGGTAATGTAGAATGTAATCTTACCCCCCAGCGAGTTGCAGCTTTTCACCTGTCATATTTTTCCTTTGCAGATCAAAGAGTATAATTGAGGATTGCTTCAGTTTAGCAAATATTACTCTCCAGTAGAGGAAATATAAAGATATTGTCCATCTTTTGTGCTCATCTTCTATTTATTTTAATTTTCTTGTGATATAAACATAGGTCAATTACCTTTTCCTTTGATTCCGCTTGCTTTACAGAAAACCAAAGTTGACTGATGTAAACTTTTTGGGTGTCATGCTGTTCCTCTTCCTTGTAAATTTTTTTTCTATGCTATTAGAACACCAGAATTATTTTTCAACTTTTCTTTCTGCTAGTGTGAATTTTAGTAGTTAGGATTTGGGATTTTTGTATTTGACACAACTGATTTGACTACTTCATAGGGTGTATAAAGATCACCAAATTGTGACTTGCATTTTTCTCCACTGTTCATTGTAGATTCAACAGTTAACTGAGTGTCCTGGTTTGGGGCAAATTTGGTAGAGAATTTCCAAAGGAGGGCCCCTCCAGAAAGCAAACCCACACGGCCCCTGCCCCCAACTGGTTTGGGAAGAATTCCTCAGAGGGAAGTGGAAAGAACCTGTTTATTTAACAGGCACAGCAACCCCCAGCACACAAAATGAACAATACTGGATGACACCACTCTGGAAAAGATGACAAATTCACAAAGTCTCTCTCGGGGGTGGTCGCTCTGTTATCAGTCTGTCTGGCACTGGGGCAGATGTTGCAGGCACAGAGTGAAAACTCTCGGTGTTTCCAGGTCCCAGCCCGGAGCAGGTTCGAGATGGTCAAAAAAAAAAAGGAAAGAAGAAACAGTCCAGGAAGAAATTTGTACTGTTTAGCTAAACTAGATAATGAGCAGAAGCAAAAGCAAGCAGAAGCAAAGCAGAAGCAAGATCGAGAGATAGAGCAAAGCAAAATGCAAAAGCAAGAAAGCAAAAGCAGCACTAAGTACTGCCTATCTGTGTTCCACCAGGCTGATAAGAAAACCCAAACAGAACTTTCACTCTTCAGAGCCAGTCTTAAAGGCACTGAACATAATATCCAGCATAAACAGAACACATGAATGGGGATACAAGCATCATAACATTACCCTAGGACACTGAGACACTAAATATTATCTCATGTGAGAAGGACCAGTTATTAGCTGAATGAACTAGTCACTCTCTACAACTTAAAGAACAAATCTCATCAGTTAACCATGAAAAAGATGAGCTACAGAAACTCCTTCAGGATGTCAGGTCTGAGCAGGACCAGCTCAAGACAGACTTGCAAGGAAATTCTGAGATGGTGAGTTGTTGTCTTATATATTATAACAGTTCTATTATCATTATATGTTGTCTTATATATCAAGAGTTCTTTTATCATTATGGTACAAGGGTTCCATGTCCTCAGAGTTTCATACTGCCTCGATGTTTCTCATAGGCATCTCCTCTAAGCACTGACTGTTCTTGATCCTTGCAGCAACCATCTGACTCCAGTGCCTACTAATCTACTCTTTTATGCCACTTGTTCTTATGGGCTACAGGTGTGGCCTGTTAAGATCAGGCCTGTTCCTAATTTTTAGTAATTGGTTCCAGCTGCAACTCGTTGCAGGCTAAGATTACATTCTCCATTACCTTCATTTACCTTGTGTCCCCCTACAACAAAACAACAAAATGAAAAAACCAAAACACACAAAAAAGAAATAGCCCCAAAACCCTCAAGCATCTTTCTTAGTTCAGAATGGAGAGTAAAATCACATTATGTTCAAGATTGTCACTACACTCTTTAGAAATCAGACCAGCAAAAATATCACTATGGCTTTGGAGTTTCTTGTTTAGAAAATCGAATATCTGACCTTTTGAAAGTAGAGGTGACATAAAGGAGCTGTTACAAATGTGTTATGTAACCTGTAAATTAACAGATGACACATCCCCAGGGTCAAGAATTATACTGACCCAAAATATAAAATATGTTATGCTTGGTTACATTTAGGAGAATGCTTAATCCTTGGGGAAAAGAGCACAAGGAAATAGTAGGGACTTATCCACAGCACTCACATGTGGGCAGAGTGCATGTATCTGATGATTTCTATTTTTTTTCTGACCATAACTAGCTGTTTTCATGAGGGATGATGGGTCAATCTGCTCTCAATAGGAAGGAGATGCTAATGCTTTTTACTTCTCAGGGTGATTTTAAACCTCAGTGAAAGCACATTTGCAAACCCTATGTAGATGAGTATCGCTAAGAATTGTTGTGAAAGTGATCAAGTCAGAGCTTGTGCTTGCCTGGCATTTTTTTGCCCTCTCAATGATAATTTGCAGCTCAGAAATGTAAGAGAGTTATGATACCCAGAGCTAAGAAATATCTGCAAAAAGATTATACTGTCAGCCAACACCAATTATTATGATTAAAATCTGATGTAATAATAATGCCTGTCCTACAATCCCCTTGACAATAACTTTGTTATATACACATGGCATTGCAAAATAGCACTCACACAGACACTTAACTAAATTTGCCCTTTGCATAAATCTACAATATATAGTACCTATATAAAGCAGGCAATGTTTGATATGAATCCTCTCTGAAATATGGTTCATAAAACTGATACAAAACAAGACAAAGTCAATGCAACTAAAATATTTACAGCAAGTCATTTCGGTCTATAATATGAATTTTCTTTTTTTTTTTCCCTTCATACTTTTGTGTTAAATGCCAAAACTGGCCTCTAAGGGTGAATGAATGAGAGAATTATGATACGGTATGCAGCAATCATATCACTTTTATTCTGTGCAATAAATTTAAATGAAATACAAATTATTTGAAGAAGTGTTTGCTATCTGAGCTGAAAACAGACGTTCTCTGGCAATCTTCATCTTATATTACCCCAATTGTGCTTCACACCTGTAATTTTTTTTCCTCACTTCTGATTAAAGACATCTAAAAATTTTATCTTTCACAACCACTTCTGGAACCACATTAATCAGCCTGTATTCCTAGTTGGTGTGTTCCTAGCCACTCCTAGGTGGCTTCAGGGTACAGGAATTGCTCTGAACCCAAGAAAACTTGGGGAAAGGTAACTCCCTCTAAAGCAGCCACATGGGTGTCAGACTGTGAATTGGGAAGTTAAATTTTGCCCATTGCAACCATTGCCCAGGACAGGTGCTGCTGCTCATTTTTTGAATAAACATAAAAAGAGTCATGTTCAGCCAGAGCACAAAGTCAGCAGGTGAAGACACTGGAGCACAGGTCTGAAGAAGAGCAGCTGAGGGAGCTGAGAAGGGCTCAGCCTGGAGCAAAGGAGGCTCACGGGGGCCCCTGTGGCTCTGCAGAGCTCCTGACAGGAGGGGACAGCCGGGGGGTCAGGCTCTGCCCCAAGGAACAGGGACAGGAGGAGAGGGAACAGCCTCAGGCTGGGCCAGGGGAAGTTCAGGCTGGACACCAGGAAGAATATCTTTACTGCAGGGTGGTCAAACATCAGAACAGGCTGCCCAGGGAGGTGGTGGAATCACCGTCCAGGAAGAGTTTGAGAACTGAATGTGGCACTTATTTGGTTTAGTTGACAAGGTGGTGGTGATCAGTCAAAGTTTGTTGAACTTGATGATCTTGGAAGTCTTTTCCAGCCTAATTGATTCTATTATTCTCCTTTAACAGTGTGTGTGTGCATCTTTGGGCCATCATTTCTGTCTGTATTGTGGCAATATCTCTGACCAGTGCAGCAAACTCATATCCTGCTACACGTCGCTGTAATATGATTGTGGAGTGCTCACCCCTGTGGTTTTTTTTAGCTTTGGCCATTGGTTTTGTTTGCAAATTAAAATTTGGGTATGTTTCCTGCATGCTGCTGTTTTCATGCACCTCCAAGACAGCCTTCTGCAGTGAGCTGGAGGTGATTTTTGCTCAGAGACTGCTGACCATCTCTGAAGAATGCCAGAGAAAGGAAGGGATCTCCCATTAGCATTGTGCTGTCTGAGAGAGTGGGAGCAGGAACACCCTACATTTTCTTTTGAAAAGCTGAATTACACCAGAATCCATCTATGGAGTTAGTCAAAACAAGTAGTGATGAGATTCTGTCAGGTGAAAAGGAAAAATAAATCTTTTTTGAGAAACAATTCATTCTACTATGAAGACATATTCAAAGGTGGATTTTTTTAAAAGTATTGTTGAAACAATTTTGTATGTTAAAAATGAGAATTGTCTGAGGCTGTATCAGTGTTTGACTACAGCTTTGTTGCTTTGATTAATTTATTAAAGTTTTACATTGTTTTCAATGTTGAATTTACATACCACAGTAAGTAGAAAATAAACCTTGATATATTGTCACTATAAAAGCATTGGTTCAGAGATTCTGAATAAAATTACTATGTATTTGTCTTATCAATGATGCAGAGGCAAAGATTTGAAAATTTGGGTGGTTTTCCAGTTTCAAATTATAAGAGTTTTGAATAATGTTTTCCCTGTAAAATTGGAGTTATATTTTCTAAATAACTGTTGCTAGGAATTTGATTCTGCAACTTTAACACAATTAAAGTGAGACAGATTAACTGCAACCTGCTGGAATTAACAAGACTGGAGGAACTTTTTAGCTTCCAGGGCTTTCTCAGGATCGTTTGCTTCATGTTAATGCATTCTACCATGTTGTAGAAGGGAACAAAACAGCATCCAAATTTTATCTGTTGTATGGCATGTAATGAAAACAGCAATAGAGAATTTGTGAATGAGTTCAAGGTTTTAAGGTGTACAGCCCTATCCTTCACAGACCTCTCTTTTAATGGGTGTGTTTGCTAGGGGCACACAGAGATGTCTTGCAAGGTCCAGAGATGGAACTCTGCTATTTAGTTGTGTCTTTGAACTCAAGCTTCGCTACTGTGGTTAAGAAACTTAACTGTGCCTCTACTCCTCCAACACAAAGGGGATTGAGACATGATGTATTCCTCAAAGTTTTCAGGGATGCCTGATCACAAGCTCTTCTCTGTTTGAAGTCCAATGGTTTAACAAAGAGATTTACAGTGTTCTCCTGTTCAGCCCAGTGATGAAATAGGACTCTGAGTCTCAGGGATTGCAAGATAAGAGGTAACATGAAATTGTTACACAACTTTCCTCAATATAATAGAGCTGTAATACCTGTCCATTTCCAGTAATATATCATAAAGGAGATGATTAGAAGCCAGCAGAGCTATGCCAGATGGGTATCCAAAAAAATAACTGCAAACTTTCCAGTTGATGCTTTTGGATTTTCAAGAGTATTCTACGTTTTAGAGTCCAAAATGAAGGACTGTGGTTCATTTTCTCAGAACTGCACTTTAACAATGTAGTGTGTGTTATCTCTAGTTGCCAGGAAGAAACACTGTGTGCACAGGGTTAAGCTGTTACTTCTGATGAAACTGGATTCCCAGATTGCTGCATCAATGTTTTTGAGTTTGACACAATATTCCAAACTTTATACAACATGGAAAATATAAGGAGTCTTGATTGCCATGATCAAAGCTTTGATAATGTGAGCTGAATAGAAGAAAGGAAATGTCTTGCAGAACAAGCTAAGAAAAGTAAACAATGTTCATGTCTGGGCTTTCTACCTAAAAATTTTAAACTTTATTAAACCTTATTTATTAAAAGGCAGCATTGGTGAATTTTACCACAAATAAGTGGGCACTCCTCTCCCTTACTATGGTCACAACAAATCCTCAGAAAGAATAATTCATTAACCTTAAAATTATTGTATATTAGGGGCAAATAGTGTGGGAAATCTCTTATTTTTATGAACTTCAAAAAATGATCATGATACAGTTACTCACTTTCGTAGCTTATGGTCAATTAAGCGCAAAGATCATATTAAAATGAACTTTCAAACTTCTCAACTTCTTCTGTTGATTTTTTTCCTGAATTTATTGGAGTCTCCATGTTCCAAGTGTTCCCAGTAGTCACAGAGGACCAAGGCAATGCCTTTGCGCAAACGAAGTTCTCTTTACAAACTCATTCATTCTTTTCCCCCTGCTCAGAGAAGGAATTTGGCTATAACCCAGTCTCCAGCATAACCCAGACAGAATAGTCAGGGTACTTGTTTACCTAATGAATCAGAAAAGATAAAATCTGGTCACTTTTGCATCGTGGATTAAACTTCTTTCTCATTTGCTATATAGATAATACGCACTGGGTGACCTTCAGTATGAAAAATAACACTTTATTGCCTTAATTAAATAAAAAACAACATTTCCCTGACTTTAAAAAATAGCTATTGATAATATCTAAAAACAATATTACATTTAATTTCCAGAATAATATACTGAAAAGAAAATTAAGGAGAGCATTAAAAAAGACAAAAAGCAATAAAACTATGATATTCTAAGCTACCATTGTTTCTAAGAACAGTGCAATTTTTTTCTACCATATAAATAAATAATGTAGAAAACAAGGTCTGTTTGAAGTGGAATTCTGACTGAAGAGAAGGTTGAAAGAAAAAAAGTTTTATTGATATTATTGTCGTTATGATCAAGTAAATCTCTGTAAAGATGCCCAAACGAAAAAACTGTTAATTCAAAAAAAATATAAAAACCAGAGGAGTTATCTTTTAAAATATCTAATAAGTACAATAGAGGATGATTATGGAATATAGGAACATGTTATAGAGTGACAATTTACATCTTAAAATTAATATAGTATTGATATTATGAGAATGAAAAATGTCATTGGAACATTTATATTCCTATGGAAATATATTTTTATCTAAGATATTGTGTAATAAAGGGAAGGGCCTTATTTAGAAGTTTTTTATTTCCTTTTAATGAGCGTGTGCTCTGGATCCCCTTTAAGGATTATCTTTATCAAGATTCTGTTTTTTATAGAAGGATGATGAGGGATTTTACAAGTACATGCTTAACCAACTTCCTCTTAGCAGGGAGGGGACATTAAAGTCATTAATGGAGTAGAAATTTGGTTTTCCTTGGGGTTCTCCTTTCAGTGTGACTGTGGAACAAATAGGTATCTGATACTAGAAGACAAAAATATTGAGGAAAATCTGATAAAGAAATTTTTATGGAAATGCTGCTAACTAATCTTTTAATCAGAGAGGTGTGTGGCTAACTCTTTTTGTCTTCCTGTAGACTAGCCAAGATGTCACTTTTTCAGGCCGGTTGTGTCCAACTTTCATGGCATTGCTCAGTGAACTGGGATAAGCAATGTTAAAAAGCTCCTTTTTTTCCACTCTGGTTTTGGTGGAAAGCAAAAAAGGGTACTGTAGGAGCACCAGTTTAGAGATGTGAATCAGTTGCCTTTTGTTAACAAAGGAGCATGTTGGCTCAGAACAGCCTGCACTCTCCTGAGCACGAGTAAATGCTATTTTTGTGAGTACAGCTGGGATGACAAAGGAAAAGTTGTAGTTCAAGGTTTCCTCTCATATAATTGTCATTTTTTTTCCACTGGACAGGGCCTGTCCCTACTTCTAGCCTTGAGTTTCTCCCCTTCAAGCTGCACAAGTTGGATGAAATACCACTAAAAACAGAGCTTGAAGGTTCTCAAGTTTAAAAGGAGGGGCATTCAGAAACTAGGTAGCAATAAAAGTTGTCCCATATGCTCTCCAGGTGTCTGACAGGTAATCAGGATTTCGACAGAAAAAAGTAAGCTGTGTAAAGGTGATAGCCTATATTTACCTTTAACCTAAAATTATATTAGAGTTCCCTGCTTTGGGCAGTCACTGAGCTCCCCACTTGCACTTCATATTTATTTGTGATAAAATTAAAGGCAACAGGCAGAAGAACCCGGATGCCTTTGATGGCAAGTGGTATTTAATGACCTATGTCCTTTTTTCAAGAGGATATCAAAAAAGATTTAATTAAAGTATATTTTAGCTAGAGAAATTATTCTCAAAAATGAAACAGGAAAGTTGTTATTATCTGAAACATGATAATAATTTTAATATAATAATAAATTTTTCCTACAGATATTTAGTGATATGTATTAAATTGGAAATAAAAATACATGTAAATAATAAAATCAGGAAATCTGAATTAGCTGAACTTATATAGGTTCACTGAAAATCACATGTTCAAAATAGCTTAATTATAGTAGCAATTTGATTTGCAAGAAATTAACTTCAGAAGGTGATAGCCAAGGATTTCTGTTACAAATGCGTGGTTCTAAGTCTTGTCTTTACTTTACTTTATTCTACTTTACTTTACTTATGGGTCTACCTTACCATCACCATCCTGCAAAGGAAAAAAAAAAAACATTCCTTTTTACTTGTAGTTACCAGACTGCAACTAAAAAACTAAAGACAGAAATGTAACCTGAAGAAAATCCCAGTGGTCTCTGGACAGCAATGGAATTGGTACTAGGATGACCTTTAGAGGGAGATCTGGGAGGCTGTATAATCTGATTGTCAGACTTTACTGCAAGATCAGAGGCTCATTGTATATGCTCAGGCAGGTGTTCCTGTACTGATCTGATGTATTAATCTATGCCATTACTAAGAAATAATTGTAAAAATAGAAAAAAAAAACCAAAAAAACCTAAACTGACAATGGGAAAAAAGGAAAGTACAGGACTGGGAAAGTCTACATTGTTCAAAAATTCATTTTAAGGTGGAGAGAGAAAATATTTCATTAACTATATGCATTGGTCCCAATTTTTTAGTGGTTTTTATTGTGTACCATTAGTCTATGCTCCAGGGCTAAAAAGGCCCACCAATAACAAAAAGTCCATTTTGAAACCATAATTGTGCATTTTGAGGGCAGAAGTGAATATCAAAATTGTATAGAGAAGTATTTTCTCTCCTAATTAACTACGTTGAGAGCAAAATTTTTGGTTTTAACTGTCATGGAGCTGCAATGTTCCTCTGCATAACAGCCAAGCAAATCATTGGAATGGCAAAGAGGAGCTATGTTGAATTCAAATGGAAATATAAATTGTAAAATGACTTAAACTGTGCCTGGCACCAAATGAGCACATTACGGATTATGTGCTTGGCCTGATGCCATCCTCTCCACTTGGATAGATGAACAAACACAGGAAGACTTTCAGTGGAGGATATTTCTGAATGGTTCTAATGTTCGTAAGTAAAGAACTATGAAGGTTACAATCCTACACAATTGATTGGGAAAGACATTACACAAATGTGTTCCTTGTAGCTGGATAGGCACTGCTGCTAACGATTCCACTGCAACTTTCTGAGCAAACAGCCCCAAACCCAGTGTTGTGGCTGAGAGTTGTGTCTTTGCTGCTTGTCTCACCTAGGCTGAATCAACAACAGGGTCCTAGGAGGTTCCCAGTGCATTGTCTCACATATTGGCTAAGCAAGGTAGTATTGTTTCCCTGCTTTAGTGCAGTTTCACTTAAGTGTTTGATGTTTTCTCTAATTGTGTGTTGAACTGCACAGAATAAGCATATCTTTGGAGAAAACAGCGATTTGGAACTTCCGGCAGTTTTCTAGTCAAATCTCTGTTTTCTCTGTAGAATCAATCAATAGTCCAAGTTCAATCAGTTTAGTTACACTCAAACAACCTCTAACTAGAAAGAATGCATCTGAATATTTCTTAGTGTCCCTTTGGTCCATCCTTCCCCTTAAGGGTAGTCCATTTATTTTCCCCCATTTTTATTTTGAATAAGTAAGAGAATGTTGGATACACACTTTTTAATTCTCTTAGGACTCGCATTGTGGCCTTGCCTATCTCATTGCAATAATCCTTTTTTTTCCCACAAAATAAAAACTGGTGTTCAAAAATTTTGTATGGGATTTTTCTCCTCTGAACAAGGAATTAGGTCATAATTTTCCTTTTTCCTCTTCATCACACATCAGCTGTAGTAGAGGAGATGGTGCAGAGAAAACTTTGGCAGTTCCATCCTTTGTACAAAAGTCAGCGTTCACTCTTGTACACTCAAATGACTTCCAAGTTTCTGAGTGGTCAGAAATTTATATTAAAACTTAAATTTTCTCATATTGAAGCATCAGACATCCTCAATGTCGAGAAATAGTCTAGAAATAATAAAAAAAATGAGAAACAGAGACTGTCTTGACAAGCTTCTTGTTTAGAAGTCAAAGAAAAGAGATGCACAACTAAGTGACTGAAAATCACTGCTCACAGCCTAAAGGCTTTAATAGATAGACTAAAAAACCAGCACCAAATTTAGCAATTTACTGGCTTTCAACAGTTAACCTATAAGTATGTTGGGGAGAAATGGACAATACTAAATAAGAAAGGGATGCAATTTACTTTCTGATTCTTTCCTTCATCTTAGTTCCTGGAATAACTTTTTCCAGAGGAAGAAATACAAATCGTGCTGTTCCAGGTAAGCAACGCATCTGGAGAGCCAACAAAATCTACACTTACTCAGTTGATTGTAACTTCATTAAACTTTCAGGCTTCACGCTACAATTTTATAGCCTCAGCTTAACCCTTATGGATTTTATATCAAAATCTAAATATAGTGACGAAAACTCTTCTCCTACTTTCACTATTTTGGTATTGTGAGGACCCCCAGGACACAGCAAACACATTCATCACTAAGAGGAGGGTTATGTGGATGGATCACAGAGGTGATCTTCATCTTACCTATCCCCTCAAAACAGGAATCCATTGTGCATGCACATATCACACACCAGACACAGCCACACAACCACAAACAGCTACATACAACAGGACATGTATGCATTTGATTCTTTCTCTGACTCTTAATGATAATTTTCTCTCTGAAAGACATTTATTGCCATTTTTAGAATGAAAAAGTTTATTTGCAACTGACAAGGTGTAATTAGTGCAAACCAATGTCCTATAATTTTTTTTGTCTCAGAAAAAACTCAGATTTTTCTTCTTCTTGTACTTCTTCATGGTTTCTCAGAATTTTTTCATAGTGTATATGTACCTATTTGTCATCATTAAAATGAAGCAGCCAGACCAGGGGAACTGGAACTAGATGATACCTAAGGTCTCTTCCAACCCAAACCATCCTTTTATTCTAGACTCTGTGATTTTAAAATTGTCTTTACAAGGTCATTAACATTTCCAAGAAGCATAATGACTCTTTCATACATACCAGAAATATAATGATTTCAGAAAAGCACATTACCCCCCCAATTACATGAGGATTTATAAGGTGTGTACTATATTGAACTATAAATTCTTTACTCGAGGAGCTGTTACAACCTGTAATCTGCTGGCACACCTTGTACACTGTTAAGATATTTATTGTTATATTCAACAACAGTGGTAAGAAATAAGTCATACATTTCATTAATATGTAATTATTAGTGATCATTTGAATACCAGAAGGTTTAGCAGGCTGAACAAGTACAGGAGATATAGTCCAAGCCAAGAAATGATGAGTGCAGAATGCAAGCCCGATTAATGTTGTCCAGTCAAATTAACTAAATGGGATGACACTGGGTTTTCCTTGAATTTATGAATTAATACCTTTATCTCTCTCTTTCCAAGGGCCTGATCTCACAAGGGAGTCTTTATTACAGCATTCCCACCATGACGGGAAACATAATCTTAACCTATTCACTTAAATACCAGTAGAACTTGAACAGATTTTTTATTTGTTAAGCTGAGCTCCTGCTTTGCCTCTGTAGAAATTAGCACAGCAGGCTCTGAGTCGCCAGAATGCCATGATCTACAGTCAGAAATGGGGCTGTGATTCCTCTCTAATGATAGAGCTTAAGAATGTGGAATACCTAGTGACAGCTGCTATGTGAAAATAATCAGCCTTAAATCAGTGGGAATGATCTCACAGCAGGCTTCTATTGTTTGATAGCAAATGGTTAGAATAACAATTTTATTGGTGCAGAAAGGAAAAAGAATTAAGCAATAAATAGTTTGTCAGAAACCCCACAACAACTTTGATTAGGGTTATGCTGTTACTAACATACTCTAGGGACAGAGAATCATATTTGGGATTTTTTCATCCAAGACTGGAACATGTTGCTGTTCCTGTTGATTTCATTGTTCTTTCTTTCTTTATAAATGCTTAATAATAGGAAATGAATTATTTATGAAAATACAGACTTGAAATGCTGACCTGCAGCTTCAATGAAGCATTAAAAACCAGTTATTTTACCGCCTACAACCAACAAGCTCTTGTGGTTTCACTGAAAGTCACAGAGTTCTGTTTCTGAAAGTTGTTCATGCCTCTGTATCATCAAACCTTAGCCACTGCAGTGGGTTCAACAGAGGCCATAATAATAAAAATAATAATAAGCAGCTCAACAAAACAACTGATGACAGAACTGGACATTTTCAACACATGAGATTGCAATAGGATTAGATTAACAGTCATCCTGAACAGAAATTGTAGGTATTGTAATATTACATTTTAAGTGCCTGAAAAGAACACAGAGCAGAAGTTAGATCCAATGGTACAGCTCTCTGAGCTTGTGATATATGCTTAGAAGAATAATCTTTTAATAAATAGGGAGAATATCCAACCTTATCTGAAAATGAGAAGAAAATTAGTACCTTACATGTGGTGCAGTTTTATTGCAGATTTGCCCAGGTAGTTGGCCTGGAAAGGGTGGGTGTGAAGACATAAATTCACTGCATTTCTTACTGCAATTTCAGACGGTGATTTCATTAACATTGGCAAATAAAGAATCAAATAATTAAAAGAAAGATTTTTACCTCCTTCTTTCAGTTTCTCTTTTAGTAACCCTCTAGAAATGTTCATTTAGGCTCTCTAATTTCTCTGGTCCCAGGACACACAGAGGCCTCATGTCTGTGCACCAAAGGGACCCGCCACTCATAAACACTAAAATGTATTTTGGGAAAACAAGTCACTGATTTAAATATCCTGTTTGGGGAACCCCACTGAACACTTTAGTAGAACTGAGACTAGGTGTGATCCAAGGGATTTTTCTGGAACATATCCTATATTCACATGACACACACATATAGATTTAAATATATTTAGACAAAAGAGACAGTGGCTTTGATTGATTTTTTTTTTCTTTTTTGAAAGAAATAAAATCCTTCCAAATGGAACTTTTTTCTTTTTTTTTTTTTTAATGGTACACACTGTTTTGGAGTTTGTCTCAGTAGCTTTGTCTTATGTCAGCAAGAAACCCATGCTCTGAAAATTGCATTGGTTGCTTTCGTCTTGATTGACTCTAGGCAAGAACAAAAGTAGTTAGGCTCAAACCCAGGGACTGATTTTGAAGTTAGATGGTGTTTAGTGAATCACTTTGTTGCAGATATGGAATTTAACAAAAATGGAGTTGAAAATGAAAGTTGCTGCCTTCATAACCTTTATAATATCTCTTTTATAAAAGCTATCCAAACCTAGATTTATTTCAGGTGAGAAAAGGCTGTATCTGTGATACTGTTCTAAGTGTTTCACTGATTTACTTTTTAAATTTAACTCTGCTAATTTTTTATCTATAGCTATTCTTCAAATGGAGGGGATTTGGATGCCACTCAGGAAAGACATGGACCAGAGCATTTGGTTACAAAACACATTAGTACATCATTCTGTTCCTTATTTCACATGATGAGCTGCCTGAAGGAGGATAAATGGCTCATAAAGTTCTCAATGGCCTAAAAGCAGGACCATCTGTTGAAGTCATCAGTGACTTTGTGTCTGAGCTTAGCAGCTGGGAAACCTTCAATTCATCAGCTCTTCCTTAATCAGCTAGGTATCTCTGAAGTCAGTGGGAATTATTGTAATAGATTTTGGAAGAGCTTAGACAATGGTGAGAGCTTTCCCCATTTTGAGATGATATCTATATTTTAACTCATTTCAGTACACAGATTTTTGGCTGTTCAGGTACCTGGCCCACTCATGCTAAAACTGCTCCACATCTGTTCATGTTGCTCAGAGAGATTTGTCAGAATAATAGAAAGTGATAAAGATCTACTGGACCCTTACATCTTATACTGCTGGTAAATTTGAGCTCTCAAATTCACATATGTGCTTCTAATGAATCTTTGCTTGTGAATGCCATTATCCTTGGGAAGAGAAAGCATGAAATGCCAGAGCAGAGGGAAGAAACAAGTGGCTTTCATGGCCTCTGAAAGATCAGAAAGTTCTGTTATCCTTTGCTATTTAATCCACGTGTTCATGTGCAGGTAGATTAATACTTTCAAGTTGAATTACAGAACTGAAGTAATCTTTACAGTCATTACTTGAGGAAAGGAAATCAAACACACAGCAATGGATACTGAGAGCTGATTGTTTAACTGTATTCTAGGGAAACAATGGAGATAAGAGTGCACCTTAAATCTACATTCTCTGAGACGAATATTTCTTTGAATAGTGGTGTTGCATATTCCCAGCAGAATTCACAAAATGTAGAAAAATTATCTTTGAAACTTATTCCAGGAAACTGTGTGAAAAGAGGGATGCTGGTCATTCATATAAAGGATCTCAGCTGCTGTTTTCCCTGGCTTTAGAGATTAAATTATTAATTATTTAGGTTATTTAAAAATAATAAAAAATAAAATCCAACCCTTCCCCTGGCAGGATTTAAATATGGAACTCATATTTCCTAAATCTCAGTGTTGCATAAAAGCTGTAAATGACAACAGTTTATAAATAATTTTCTCTTCATTTTTGCCAAAAATACATGGTAAATCGAAGAGTCTGTATGTACTTCACCTCTATGTAACTTGTGTCTCATTTACCAGGAATACTGCACAAATCCCCATCAAAGTATTAGCACAGGAGTTTCAAAAGTGTTATTAAGAAGGTAAATTTCAATATTCTTATGGACTGATAATGTAATTGGGTTCACCTAAGTGAAAGGCCTTCATATAAATATTGGAGCACAAAGTGTTACTGAAACTTAGAAGTAACTTGCTTTTCATAACATGCAAATCCAAACCCTATTAATAGAAAATATCCAATCTATTTTTCAAAACCTGATGAAGATTAAATCCTGCAGAAGTTGTTTATCTTTCTGGAAAAAAAAACAAAAATAGACAAACAAAAACCCCTAATCAAACAAAACTAAAAAAGCAAGCAACCAACTAGCCAACAAAAAGAAACCAAACCAAACTAAACCCAAACAAACAAACAAACCAGAAAAACCCAAAAAAAAACTAGATCATAAATTTATGTGCATATCCAGGATAAGAGCTAATATTACATAATACATGTTCATTGTAATATTTTTAAGATCACAGTAGAGAGGAAATAGCTATTAAATATGAGCCATTTTACATTAAGTTGGGTGGGGATTTTCATAATTCTCTGCTTATTATGCATCATTGCAGCCCAGGAATGGTCAACAACTATAAGAAATAGATATATTTATCTTTTGTTTTAACACATGAATATAGAACTTCAATTTGTCTGTCTTGAGAAATAGAACATAAAGTAAAAATAGTATAAAAATATAACAATCTCATGCTACTTTTTTCTTCCTGAATTCTCTCAGCTTGAGGATAAAAGTGTTCATCTGGACTACAAAACCATTCTTTTTTGTATTATTATCTCACGACATATTTTTGACATCTGAGCATGCAGAAAATAACTAGAAAAGTATTGGAAATGGACACTCTCATGATTAACAGCCAGTGGGGGGGAAAATAAGTAGAAATTAAATTACCTAATGATTTTAAGTAGCCTGTAATTGTGGCTTCCACATCATTTATTTGTTCATAGAGTAAAAATATCTCAAAGAACTGAACAAAGTGGATATCCACTGGATAATGAGGAAGATTTGATTTTTCACTCTCCTATTGTGATTCACATTATCAGGGTGAGGTTTGTTTAGTTTTCTTTAGTATTGTACATTTAATCTTTTTAAACTTCTGCCTGAATATAACTCAATAAAAAAGTCACCTGTTGGTGAGTGAAATTATGTGATATGTTCAGCAGCAGCAACCACAGCAGCAGCAAATATAAGAAAATTCTGCATGCTTCAAACCCATCTCGTGGGATACCTTGGTTTGAAGCAACCATCATTTAGAGTCTGAGATTTAAAACATCACAAAGTTTTTTAGTATGTACAGGCAGTCAACAGATATGACTGCCCAAGTGGTAGGAGTATCCTATTATCAAGAGAGGACCTGAAAAATTAACTTTATTGAGGGTTTTTTCTCCACATTTTCCATTCTACTGAGAAACTTAGAGCTTGTTGGTTTTTCTCGTCAACTGCTGTATTCTGTTTTTTTGTTGTTTTTTTGTTTTTTGGGGTTTTTTTTGTGATTTTTTGGTAGAAAGAAGCCTGGAAGCAAAAAGAATTCCCCTTGCAGTCAGCGATATCGCACACAAGCCTTAACAGAAGGTTAACTGAGTGCTGTAGTCAGGGTGAGTCACTGATGATTTCAGCTTTCTTCTTCTTCTCCCTCAAAAAGAGTGAGTCCTCCTGTGAGGGATTGCCACTCTGAGATTTGTGAACAAGGAAAATTATCGAGGCCATGCAAAAAGGATTGGTAGAGTCACAGTTCACAGGGATACAGAAGCCTGCACCCACCCCCTGGAGTATGGAAGCACTCCCTGTTGAAGAGGCCACTATCTTGGACAAAAATCATGGTGTATTGCACATTTTCAACATGTCAGTCACTGAATTTTGAGATTCCTCCACAGATGCCCGTGGCAGAAATCCCTCAGAGATGAGTCAAACAAATGCAACCCATGCAGCAACAGTTAAGCAGCTGTTTTGAAGTGAGTTGTTTTTCTGACATGCATTAATATCTCACCCACCCATTGTTGTAGGACTCTTGTGCTATAACTTCAGTAAAAGAATGGTGAAAACCAGTCAGAAGAATCCAGTTTGGTGTGCCCTTCTCTCTTACAGGTTCCTTGATGTCAATATTCCTCCGCCTTCTAAACTCAGTGCTCTCCACACTGGCAGACCTCCAAAATGCCCCTTTTTTCTTTTTCTATACACTATTCCCTCCTGCACAAGACATATTTTTTCTTCTGACAGCAATGCCCAATCCTTCTCCACTGCACTTTCAACTCTTACGACTCAATAACTCCCAGGAATTGCTCTATACAGCCTGCCAGTCAATTAGAGAGTCAGAAAGTCAGAAAGTTCCTGTTAGCCAGCGCTGTGTGGTCCTATTCCCTGCTGCATGGCTGGGTCCTGTGATCTGTGACCCTTGGCTGCTGACTGTTTAACCAAGATACAGGAGCTGGGGTGCCACTGAGAGCTGCCCAGCCTGCCAGGAAAGATGTGATTTTTTTGGTGGGAGTTACACTGCACCGTTGGGCTGGACTGTTTAAGTCATCCTGCATGTAAAAGGCATTGAATCGTCAGAGGATGATTCTCAGTGGATTGCTTAGAAGACCACCTAGCATGTCAAGGACCAGCAGGATACAATGACTTCACGAAACAGAATTATGGCTTTGTCTTGTATTTAAAAAAATAACTACTTTTGAAGGTCTTCAACTGAACGTTTTTTTCTGCAGCTGACAAATTTGATGAAATTTGAAGCAATCAGCGTGCTCAAGGCAAAGATTGGCCACTCTAGATTTGGCAAACTTTCCATAAACTGACTCTTTTATTACTGGGTCCATGTATATACACTACATAAGTGTTTTAAGGACTTTTTTTTTTTAAGTGTCCTCTGGAGCTTTTTGAACTCACATCTCTGTCTGTGAGAAACTTGCTAGGAAGAAAGAGGTAACTGTAAGTATCAGGGCACTTAGAAGTGTCTGGGTCTGACATGGGATTTGAAGTTTTTTTGTCTTTTCCTAAAGACAGAAGTGAAGAGGAAGAAAAAGACACTCCTGGAGGCACAGTTTGGAGGATAAGCTAGAAATTGTTTAGATTCTATAACACAGATAATTACTCAAGGATCTGGTTAGTATGACTATGTATCTTTTTCCCTCAAAATATTCCAAAACTCGTTGGTTGAGTTAAATAAACTGGATTTGTTTCATATTATTTGGGTCTATTCCAGATGATTAAACTCTATTGCTGTTTGAAATGAATGATGTTCTATGTTGTTACATTTTGAAGAGCCAAGTCCTAATTAAAAAAAAGGAGGGGGAAATCAGTATTATTGCATGTTTTGGAAAATACATTGTTTTTTCTTTACTGCAGAAGAGAATGTCAGTGTAACTTCATAAAATGAGATGATATCTTGACTTACCAAGCTAGGTGCTGGCTTGCTTGTTTATGACACCTCTTTTTCTCCCTTTTCCTAGCAACCAAGGAACACAATGTTATCAGGCTAAGTGAAGTAGGCTCTACTCAACAGGAATTAATCTCTCTTTGCAGTACAGAAACAGATTTTCTTGACATCTTTGTGCCTCTTAAGTCCACTTACACCCATGAAGACACCTGCAAGCCTTGGGGTATAGATGAGGCTGTTTTATACCACTTTAAAATCAAACCCTTAGGGATGACCAGAAGAAAGCTGGTGCAAAATGGGAACACATTCTTATCTCTTTTCAGATTTCTGTGCATTTTTTTCCTTAAGCCATGCAGCTTTCTTTCTCCCTGATATTTTTCTTTCTTTCCTGCCTTCTACATTTCTGTGTAATTCTGAAGTTAGACAATTAAGGAAATAATATTTTTTGCATTATACTCTAGGGCAGCAAGTCTGATTCTGTCTGATTATTTTCTTTCAAAATACCTGTTTAAAATAACTTTGGAAACCTAGTAACAACAGTCATGTTATCAGGTATTGCACTAGGATACAATTTTCTTAGTTTTATTCTGAAATTAAGGATTTCTCTTTCCTACATAAGCTAAATATTATCTATTATAATGAAGATATGAATTCACAGATGGATATTGTGTTTACTCTGCATTAATATCAAAGGGTATATTTGCCTTTGCATCTTCACATAAATGATATCACACCCGGAAATATTTGTGGGTTTGGATAAGTTTTGAAAGTGTTACTTTTAGCAAGACAACATTAATCATTCTGCAGAGTATGGTTCAGATTCCTCATGGCTTTTGGGCTGAAGTTATCACATTTTACCCTTACAAACAAAGAGTATTCAAGCAATTAACTATTTTCCCCATGTTTCCAAATCTGGACTTCTGATGATTCTTAGTAACGTGATTTTTGAACAGGACTTTACAAGTTCTCATTGATTGTGGAACTCAGTTGATCTTCTGAAAAACAGATTTTCAATAGAGGATCAACCATTGCTTAGCAGGCAGATTAATTCTGATTTCTTTCTGTTGGTGTTTTTGCAAGAAGTATTATGACCACCAGGTAGGTTCTTACTTCAGCTATGCATGATCAGAGGCCTAAAAATGCCTTTTTAAAAAATTTTTTGAACCTTCTGTTGAGTGGAGAGAACAAGTAAAGCTTGTAATAAAATCAAATATTCCCAGCTTTCAATAGTATTTAAAATTCCTTAAAGTCTGAAGATGGAAAAAGTAGTTCATACTGAGATCATCCAAAAGGTAAAAAGAACTGCTGAGATGCAAAATAAGGAAGAAGACAAACCCTACTTTCTACCCTCTCACAAAATTTTCTTCCCTATTGCCATTGATAAAGTGACTGTTTTATCCTACCTTGATCAATTCTGAGTAATCAGGGAGACATACAGAGAACTGTATTTCACTTAAAAGAGTGTCAGGGGGGAAAATATACAGCTGGATTTTTTTCAAATCAAAAAGAAGAAGATGTGTTTCTGATATCAGAAAACACCTACAAGCCTTATTTTACAGTTGATATAATATTTAGGACATATAACTTTTTTTTTGTTGAAGACGCTTGTGCATGGGAGAAGCAATGATGTGAATAATACCATAAGATATCACAATGTGATGTGTCAGAAAAAAAAAGTCCAAAACATATCCCCCAAAATCTTTGACATATCCCTTGCTTTGAAAAAAAATTAAACTACAACCTATCTTTTCAGAGATTTTTGGTTTGCATTAATTATTATGGGCAAATTCTAAGGACTTACCTGCCTATTATCAGAGGTTTATTAACTCCTCCTCTCGCATAACACAGTTTTCTTTTCCAGCATCTGGCTTGTAATGCAGTAGTGACACTGACAGGATTAATATGTATGTCTTTTGCCAATGAGCAACACCTTCTTGGTGGAAATTCCTAAACATAGACACATAAAGCATTCAGAGTGTCATGACTGAAGAAAATAAGCTTTTGAGTATCTTATCAACAAGGTTAGACTACAAAAACTGCTTCTTTGGATACAATATTTAAACAGAACAAAGAAAAAATCAATCTAAAAGGATTTAAATTCCTCGAGTTTCTGAGCTAATAGGTCATTGGTACAACTTAAATGACAGCAAAAGGCATGATATGAAACAGATAAAATATGATCATTATCAAAATCACAGAAAAGAGAAAAAAAAATTATGAACAAAGGAAAATCTTGGAGTTTTTCTTCTTCTGATTCTTGAAGATATTTCTTTGAGTTTGCCAGCAGAAAAGGACCACTGTTGTGTTAGCCAAGGTGTTAACTGTGGCATTATATGAATGGGAACTGTCATCTTATAAATGTCTACTGCTGTTTTATAAACTTCTAAACAAATGAGCGTGCCCAAGAGGATTTGTATACATTTTAAACTGCAGGACAAAAAATTTATAATGCATCTTGAATGGGTTTGTGTGAGACAAAAAAAAAATTCTCAATAGACAGCAGGGAAAATAGTGTAGGAATTGTGTGATGACAATGATAGCATTGATCTGTGAGTGTGAGGAAACAATAAAGACTGGTGAAGACTCTGGATACAGGTATAAAAGTTATTTTTCTAATTTTTTTTCCCCTGAAATACAGAATTTCCCTCTGTTTATATGTCAAGCAGTAGGAAAAGCTTCGACTGTCATAAAGTCTACCTCAGAGACTGAGGTTCCAGAGTAAGAGCTGGAACCCAGCTAAATCAAATTGGGCAGTCTGAATAGTGATTATCATGCTCACACTGTGGTCAGTGAGCACAGGAGATATCTGATCTGCCTGATCCTCCAGTCTTGAAGTGGGAGGGATGAGACATCAGCAATTGTCCAGTTTGTCTTGTTTCACCAATTTGTCCAGTTTCACTTGTGCCATGCCCCAAAAAAGACAAAGAATGATTTCTTGTCTAGTTCTTAGTCAGGGAACTAGAAGTTGAGTGGTTTCATCTCAGACCTTGGAAACTAATTTCCAGGCACATGAAGGACAGGAAAGTGATTGAGAACACCTACCATGGATTTACCAGGCTTAAATTGTACTAGACCAGTGTAGTAGAAATTATTAGATCTATTGACAGCAGATGGATGAAGAAAATGGCTCACCTTGACACCAGCAAGGCTTTTGGCAGTCTGGCACAGTATCTTTCTACCTGGAATGTCAAGACAAGAACTGATGAGTTAGGAGTTGGGCTGGGGACTAGCAAGACTGTCGAGCCTGAAGGGGTAGGTCACTGATGGAGTTTAACTGGCCATGGGGTGTGAGTAATATTCCTCAGGGGATGAGGATCAGGAGGGTGCTCAAAGGGAGTTCAGCTGATGGGAGGAGGGGGCTGATAGCAAATTTAGAGATTCCAACATTGAAAGTCCTGTGTTGGTTACAGAAATATGACGCAGCAGCCACACATCTCCTCATGCCTTGATGTGATAATGTGATAACTTTGACAAGACGCTCCTGTTATGAGAGGTGAGGAGGAGGGAAGAAGAGACAGCTATCTTTGTCTAATATAAAAAGAAAATAATTTTTAAAAAGCAAAACAGAAGATCAACATCTGAGGCCTTTTTTAAGAGAAAAATACAAGCTTATTTCTCTTGCATTTACTGATATTTGTAAGGCTGAAGAGTATTGGCAGGCACCTCAAATCCTTGACTCTCAGCCACTTTTAAGGAAAAATACAATGCATTTCTGAATAATTACTTGTCATCCACAAGCATATAGATGGCTAAGTGATTCCTGAAAAAGTTTTCAGGTCTAGAGGGTTTGGCAAATTTCAGGTTATTTGCTGCTTCAGTGGTTGGTGTCAGAAGCATTTTAATACTACAGTCAGAATTTTGTGATTCTTAGCAGGATTGTTATCCATGCGAGCAAAGAACAGTCCATTCATAAGCTTTGGCAATAAAGCCTAGAAAAAGATTGTTTTAAGGGTTAAATTACTAGAAAGAGCCCTTGGC
Organism: Molothrus aeneus; assembly: GCF_037042795.1. Classification (NCBI taxonomy): domain Eukaryota; kingdom Metazoa; phylum Chordata; class Aves; order Passeriformes; family Icteridae; genus Molothrus; species Molothrus aeneus. The sequence goes on from NC_089680.1 coordinate 3,384,751, forward strand.
TGTTAGAACTTTAATTGTGCTATCAGTGTGAAGCATATTTTACTTCAGATTATAAATAAAACAGGACGTAATTCTAGCCCATTGTAAGAAGGCATTACAAGACTCCATGGATGTGAAACACTGGTCTGTTAAATCTCCTCTTGTGTTAACAGTTACAGTCAGATTCTTGCCTCTATCACTGAGGTGGTAAAGTTATATAAATATTTTAACAGGCATTTCTGTTATGCCTGGAGAAATTGCTGATTGAAATGCTTAAAGTGAACTCGTGGGGAGTCCATCAAACTAAATATAATACATAATGGTTTGAATCACAAGAATAAGAAACAATAAAAGTTTGGTAGAGCTTTTCTAAGAGGTGAAAATGCAGCTTTAAACAGTTTTTCACTCTGACTTGCTGTAGAGCTGCTCGACAAAGGAATGTTTATGAGAATTTTATGTATAGAGATATAATGTGCAACGATTTGTAAGGCTCTAAAGGCCTTACAGGAGCTGTTGGAGCTCATGACTTCACATTTTGACAATTCAACAGCTTTAAATGACTTAAATGAGTTTAGTTACACTATCATGTTAACATATAAACATGGTACTGAGATTAAAGACCTCAGGTAGTCCTGCAGCAAATATGAAATTATTATTGGCTTGATTAAATTCAAACATTTGAAAAAAAATACATAATTTTTGTTTTGTGGGTGTGATACCTAATAATGCTACATTTAGTGTTGGAGAAGAGCAGCAGTGATATTAAGATGCAATGCAGGAGGTCTGTGACAGAAACACAGAATCTGAGTGTCAGTACTTCAAACATCCTTCCGTGGGTACCATAAATGCTGTTCAGCTCTGCTGAGAGCAAAGGTTCACAGGTCTCTGAACCTCGGCTGGATATTTATGATTATAGACACTCACAGGTACTGTTAAAATACAAGACACATCCTTCTAAAGGCAATTTGATTTATTTTTATACCTTAATTATACAACATTATTTTATCATAGTTCTCCTTCAAGAGATGGTATAAAATGGAAGACATAAATTGTTAAAAAGACAAAATCTGCAAGACATAGTAGGATCTTATACAGAGAAAATGAGCTTTCTCAAAAATATCTGATGTAGATTAAATCAGGAAAAAATTATGGTGGAAAAACAGTCCTGTAAGATGGCTAATCAACTTCCACATTATTGAAGCCCTACTTTATCTTTGAAAATAAAAGAAAAAGAGGAAAAACAGGGAAAAAAAGGAAAAACAGGAAAAATATGAAAAGTCTTCAATATGTAGACCAACAAACTGGGAAGTCAGAATAAAAAATTGATTTCTGTTATATTTTAATAAATCCCACCTCCAATTCCTTTTCTCCTTTTATTGAATGTATTTGTCACCTCAGAACTGTTAAATTTTTGAACTACTTTCTTTAAATATTTAGGTCCATTTGGATGGGAGATATGTTTCCCCTTAAAAAAAATTGTGTGAAAGACAATTTTTACTTACAAAAATCTCATCAACAACAGCAAAAACACTAAGTCTAGAATAAAACAAAACAAAACAAAAACAACAACAACAAAAAAAACCAAACCAAAACAAAACAAACAAACAAAAAAAAAAACCAAAACAAAAAAAAAAAAAAAAAAAAACAAAAAAAACCCCAACCAAACTTATGCAAATTGAAGGAAAGCTAATCCTTAATTTGGACCATGTGCTTTTGAACCCAGACTGTAGGTTGCAATAGGTGTTATTTTTTGCTGAGATGTTTTTCTTTTCTCTTTTCTCTTTTCTTTTCTTTTCTTTTCTTTTCTTTTCTTTTCTTTTCTTTTCTTTTCTTTTCTTTTCTTTTCTTTTCTTTTCTTTTCTTTTCTTTTCTTTTCTTTTCTTTTCCTTTTCTTTTTCTTTTCTTTTCTTTTCTTTTCTTTTCTTTTCTTTTCTTTTCTTTTCTTTTCTTTTCTTTTCTTTTCTTTTCTTTTCTTTTCTTTCTTTTTTCTTTTTTTTATTGTTTTCTTCTTTTATCTCTTTTATGATAATTTCCAAACTATTGCATTGCATAGGCAAAAATATTTTAAAAAACCCAGACCGAGCATTCTTATTGCATTAATTGGATAAACTAAACTTACTGAATATATAGAGAGTATTCTCAGAATTAAATGTACAGAAGGGAAGAAACCATGGGAAAAATAGTTGAGTGTCAATAGGCAAGAATAACTTCTGGAATAAAACATGAGCTCAATTTCATCTTGCACCTTGGAAAAGCTAGTTCTTCAGTGTTTGCACACTTTTTTGAGAAAGCTCTGCAAAATAGTTTTGTTCATGCACATAGTTAGAATGGCCAGCAAAAGTGCTTGGCTACTTAGGTGGAAATAAACTTAAAAATAAAATTAGTAAAATAAAATTTGGGAAATTTAAATGTTGCAAACTTTATATGACAATGAAATAATGTGGAAACACCTCAGGGCTCCAGGTGTATTTTCCAGTGGAAAATTGATGAAGCCTCTGGACAAATTCAAATTCAACTCTGAGTCAACAGCATTGTAAGAACTTGAGATAAAGAACAGTTTAAAAGTTTCAGTTGTACTCCTGGACTTTAAAATATGATATGAACTTTTATGTGGTTATTTATTGAGAAGTGTTCACAAGGGATCTGATTGAACTGATACATGGAAGATATAAGTGAAATAGTTCAACAGAAGATTTTTTTTTTTAAAAAAAGCTGTATGAATTTTTAAAACAAAAATTTAACTGCCATTTCTTCCAATCAAAATGCAATAAGGTCCCTATTTATTAACTCAATCTATTTAAAAAAAATGGCAAGACCTCCAGACAATATAATATTTAGTGATTTTTTTTTACAACAAAATGCAGTGAAATAAAATCAGAAAGTAGTAATTGGAGTTTAGGAAGGGTAGACTGAGTTTACCACTTCAGGAAAGAAGAGGTTAATTTGTGTTTACTAAAAAGTAGAGGGAGTGGCATTCTTATTGTAAGGAATCCCCTGATTTGCTATGAACCACTGAGCAGCAGATTAATCTGTGTCTGTCTCTGAGGAAGACTGATGGTGCTCTGCTGCTTGTTAATACCAAGTCCTTTTTCATCCTGAGAGTTGTCTTTGTGATGGCTCTACAACTTTCCAAGGTTACTGTATTTATGATAGATAATAATTTGCCAGTTCTGCTTCTGTTGCTTGAAGTAACAGTCTTTCTACCCTAAATTATAAATTAATGGCCATCAATAATTACCGAGGATACTTCCAACTCATAGAAGTAGACTGGGAGCAGGGGAGTCTTCCAAAGGTAACTTGAATTTGATAATTTGGTGACAGCAGGCTCCCATAGAGCTGGCAAATACAAATGTGAAAAATATGCTTTTCAGAGAAACAGTTTCCAAATGATTGCAAAAGATAAACAGAAAACTGAAAACAAAAAAATACCTCACAAAAATCAAGCCTTGATTCTTTTCATTTCTGTGTTCAGCACGTTGTAAAAATTTGGTCTGTATTTTTGTTGTTGGCCACCTACAGAGTGTATTGTAGCTAAATTTGGATTTGGCAACTATGTGATCATGAGCCAACTGAAGCTGGTAAAAAATTATTCATTATTGTCATCTCTCTTCCAAGGTAGAAAAATTATATAGAAGCCTAGAAAGTATGAAGGGGTTACTGTGTGTCTCAAACAGCAATAGCCAAATGGATGTTGAGCCAACTACGGATGGTTGGTAATAACACGCTGTGAGAAAGGACAGGGATGAGGCTGTAGAAGGAGCCATGCAGAAGGAGGATGTAATTTCTTTGATATAAACATCCTTGTTTGGGCTCCTGGAGATAAACACAACACAGTATAGCACCAGTGCAGGAATAAGATCAAGAAGAAGTCATGGCCTGTAGGGATCAAGGCCACCAAAGACCCCAAATCCCACTGATGCATTTCCAGAAAAGTCTAGGATAAATGGTAAGGTGCAGGATAAATGATTTGCCTAGAAATCAAGAAAATTATCTTCAGGACAGGGAAACCCTTTATGAAATGTTTCCCATCAAGCCCTGGTGCATGTGCCCCAAGACTCTGGGTATCCCATCAGCTGGACTGATGCTGGAGCCAGGAGTGGTGACCTCTTCCTTTCTTTTATCTTTCTCTCCCCCTCTTTAATCCATCCCCCTCCCTGTCCCCTTTCACCCTATCCCTTTATCCAAACCTACTGCTGCGCACTGATGCTGGAGGTCAGGGGCTACCACACCAATTTCCATGCTAAGTATAGAATTTACTCATGAAATCTATTTAAGATTTTTTTAAAATCTTTTTAAGATTTTAAGGTTTTGCAAATCCTTTTACTTCTGTCATTCCTTTCAATCATGAGCCACCACGAGTCTTGCCTGTTCCCTTCCCCTTAAGGGTGGGGTGTGTCACAGATTATAGTCATCTGGACAAAATGTTGATAGGAATATTGATCAGTTTATAGTTGTCCTTCTCTGTTTCTCAACCTTGATCCATGGAAGATCAAGGGGCTTTGCTCATTAGAAGGCAGCAATTTTCATGGGTTGCAAAATACAGATTTCTGATCTATAACTACCAAGTTAGACTTGTTCTTCCCAGGAATTTTTTTATCTATCTATCTATCTATCTATCTATCTATCTATCTATCTATCTATCTATCTATCTATTTTCAGCAATGCTATGCCAGAATCCCTCACACACAGTTCCCTGCTGGTCATGCAAAACAGTGAAGATCATTTCAACATCCAAGTTATATATTTTTATTTTTAACCAGAGGATGGTAACTTTATTTTTGGGCACAAGTAGTGCCAATGGCTTTAGTTCATCTTGTAACAAGTGGATTTTGAATCTAGGACAAATTATCTTATGGCTAGGGCTCTTATTTGCCAAAAATTGTGTCCAGAGATTTCTTTGTCTATTCAGATTTACATAACATATTATTATTAAAAAAACCTCTTTCAGGGTACTTCCAAGTAGTAATTTCAAATAGGATATGAAGAAATTATATTCTTTAAATGTTCCACTTGTCAAAAAGACATATTTTTATATAATTCTTAAGAGCAGAATGCAAATACTATCTGACTTGTGAACCAGAATTTTTCTTTCAGAAAGGGGGAGGAGTTTTTGATTATCAAAGTTTACTAAGTACAGCATTATTTTCTAATTGTAAAACATTGCACAAAAATGCTTGATACTTCTACCAATGTTATTACAGTTAGAAGTTAAGTTTTATTTATGTATGTATTTATTTATTTATTTATTTATTAGCGATCCACTACAGTAAAACAAAACTCCTTTCTCCCTCAATTTAAACCAGTAGCAAAATTCAGGTTTTGATGCTCAGTTTACCTTGAACTGACGTTTTACATTCTCATTTTTTATTTTTAAAATCTCAGCTAAACTTAAAGAAGCAAAATTCTGTAATTAATACTTACTTGTTAGATTTTAATTATTTATAGTGGCCTAAGGGAATATAAATTAACACAAGGTAAGTGATAGAAGGCTAAAATCACTGGTTGGGTACTTACTCCTTCCATAGCCTTTCTTTTTATTTGTATTTTGGTATACTTTTTAAAGAAACGGAAAAGAATTCATGACCTGTGATTTATCCCCTCTGTTTTGCTTAGAATATCTTTATACATAAATTGTGTTGGTCGATGTTATCAGAGATGCATGTCAGCATTTTGTAAAGATTTTCCTTCCATATCCAGCAGACACCAAAAGCAATCCATACTTTGTAAAAAAGGTATTTTAAAGCAGAGCTAACTGATAATCTCCCTAACAAGAAGCTAAACAAACAAAAAAATTAAATCCCTAACATCAGATGCACTGATAATGGGATGAAGTCATATAAGGTTACCATAAAGATGTTAACTAAGGCTGAATGCAAGACTTTGGAACTCGTGTTGCCTCTAGTGGGCTAAAAATGTTTGTGACTGTGTCATTTATCATGGAAAAAATATTAGTTTTGGACAGTCTGAAGGTGTTTACAGAATTCAACTATTCTTACATGAGTACTGTTAAAAATTGCACTGTTCCTGTGAATTGTAGATTTGGCCACCAAACTAAAAAACCCAAGCTATTCATGCAGACGTTTTTTGACACTGCTGAGAGGTAGATGTTGTAAGCTAAGGAAGCACTGTAACTGTGGATAATATTTTCCAAGTTTGTTTTTCTGTAAATGACAATTTTTTATTTAGAATAAATTTGTCTGTGCATGAAAACAGCCTTCCCTCAGTGCCACAGCTTTCTCTGCTGTAATGTTTGGGATGAGCAGGATATATTGTTTCTGCAACACCCACTGCTGCTAGACTTCAGTTGCTTCTGTGTTTATTAATGTATGGGATCATTCCCCTCGTAGTTTATATCATTATTTATCTCTCTGTTAATAATGAGGAATATACCTGTGATAATATATGATAATATATGATCACTAATATATAGTGATCCTTTGACTGAATATCAGATTTAAGTATGCCAACTGTTATTCATTAAAAATCTTCCAGGTTTCAGAGATTTAACAAAGTGAACTTGGGGGAAATTTGGGCTGTTTTCATCATACTTTTGCTTACATAGAGAAACAGAGAAACAAAAAGGGAATGACTGATCATTTCAATTTTTAAAAATTCCTATTCAGTTTAAATAAAATACAGCATTTTCTGTTGATTTTTTTTTTAATTTATTTTGTCTAGAGCAAAAGAAAAATATGTGAGGTTTCCTAAGTGCAGTTTACAGATGATCCTGGACTGAGATTCAGGAAATACAGGTGTTTTGTCTGTGCAAAGGTTATCTTGCCTAAGCTCATCTTTTCAGGGCAAAGAGGTTGTTGACATTTTTAAGAAAATCTATAGCAAGCTGAAGTCCATGAGGGAATCATAGCTTTAATTTGAAGCAACTGGATAGCCAGAAAGAAAAAAAAATCTATTTGATTTAACAAAAGACAGAAAAATATGCTAATACTAAGGCATAAGGCTTGACATGGGGTGCTGAAATCCTACAGCAGTTTATAATCCAAGCGTGCTGCAAAAAATCAATGACTTAGTCCTAAGTGTTCAAGTCAGTGTGTATGGGTATTAGTCACATGAATCCTAGCAGTCAATAAGATTTCCATATATCTCCAAACTGCACTTTGAGAATGCAGTTCTTATCCAGGAGTCTGAAGCTGATGGGGGAAAAAAAATTCCTCTTGATTTCACCATGGAGTGAACAGGCCATTTGTGAAGAGCATATCTTTTCCAGTCAGCACCCCTGAAAAATCCATTTAGGACACAGGCATTTGCCACACAGGCATAAGGAAAGAAGGATTAGAGAGTTTAAAAGTAAAGAGATAGGTGCTTCTTCTTGACAAACAAGGAAGAGTTTTGTAGATTAAAATGTGTTTGCTCAGCCAATGCAAAAGTTGTAATGAACATTTACCAGTAACAAGTACAATACATAAGACAACTTAATCATAATATAATAATTACTGTATTTTTAAAATTTATTTTCTTTATTAGATACCAAGAAAGAGAACTAATTATTTCCATTTATGACAATGTAAAATTCCCTTATGAAAGGAAATCTCTGTTTTGGTAAATTGAATTCTGCCAGTGTGGTTTGGTTTTTTGGTTTTGGTTTTGGTGGTTTTTTCTGTTGTTTTTCTAGGAAAAAAAAAGGAAAACAAAACACCCACAATATTTATTTCTTTTTCTGTAACTTGAATTTCTTGTTAAAAAACCCTATAAAACAAAACAAAACTCAAGAAATCCCCAAAACACACAAATTAACACCCTCCTCCCTAAATTTACATGAAAATACTTTATTCCTTCAGGTGTTTAATGGGTTTTGATTCCATTTACAGAATGGCAGATTTTTCGTAGCTCATTGGACTATTCCTTGGTAGAGTCAGTAGCAAGGTGGTGTGTGTGAAGGGTGTCTCTGTAAATATTATTCAGGGAAGCTGACAAGACAAAACATTTGCCATGCCTCTGTGCTTTTCCTACATATATCATGATTGCAACCAGCCCCAGTTCTGTAGATTTGCAATTCCTAAGTTGGTGTTCAAAAATAAAAATCAAAATCAGCTGCCCAACCACTAAACAATTAAGCATGTAATTTAGAGAACCTGGCTGATTTATTTTTCATTGATCAATAATTGCCCTACTAAACATCACTGAGATTGTTCAATAAACTGAATGCAACATCATCAATATATAGGTTACAGTTTTCTCCGCCAGCATTTTTAACCATTGTAGATTTATTCCTTCTAACTGGAACAGGTACAGATTCCACCAAAATAAAAAGAAGCAATTTGAAAGTTAGGGACACTCTCAGTGAGTGCTTATTGTTAACAGTGAATAAATTCTCAAATAAGATTAAGTATTCACCACTAGACATGTATTAGGATCCTTTGGAAAAGCTGTATTTGAAGTCACAGGGAAAACAAAAAAATACTGCGAATCTTAAAATAAGGCATAGGGAGATGTTTCTTTTGCTGTGTAAATATCTAAAGGAGTTTGTCTCCTGATCCCCTTTTATAATCTAAAATTAGCAAAGAGGAATCAGGAGGCTTCTTCCTAAGGTGGTGTTTCAGAGCACTTCTGTCCACGTGGCAACCATCTCTAAATTCTGTTATGGTAAACAGCACCAAAGTGTAAGTAAATTCATGTCCTCTGTTGCTTCCCAGCTTTGCTTTGCCTGCTTTGTCTCTTCTGGAAGGAAAGGCCGTGAAACTCTCTCACCTCTAAATGAAATTAGGCCTCTAAATCTCTGCAGTTATTGTTTATCTTGGAAGCTGCTCTACAGAAAATAAGTGTGTTTGTCAGGCACTGAAAGATGCTGCCATGATGGTTTACAAGCACAAACTCAGGATTCTGCTGGGCTTTTGGTTTGTATTAATTAGGAATTCAGATTTACAGGAGAAAGTAAAGATCCATTTCCACTAACATTTAGTACCAGTCATGTCTCTTGGGCAATAACAGTCATTACTTGCTTTATGTGCATATTGTTGTGCACACTATGGGACATTTTTCTTCATTTGTACACTTTGAAGCTAATTCTGTCTACAATTCCCATGGCAATCCATCAGCTTTCCACCTATACATGGAGCAGTATTTTATTCTTATCTTTTAAGCAGCTGGATCATTTATATATCTCACATTTTTTGTAGATATACTTTTCCAAGTGTATTTAATTCAACAACAGTGAGCAACAACTTAAGGGTCCTGTAAAGCATTTCGTGTTCCATTTCTGTTGTTTAGATTTTTGGGGTAGATAATCTAAGGATGCTAGAATACCTGTGTGGCATTGAACTGAGAATTTTGCAGTGATCATTTCCCTATGTGCATTCTTTACCATTTGCAATTCTTTAAATGAATGAATGAAGTCACAGTAAAAAGAGATCTGTGCTTGGAAGGATCAGGGCAGGGCATGGGAGCATATTTACATAACTGCATCCTAAAGTTTTACAGGGGCTTAATTTAAGATGCCCAGAGCAAGCATGAAAGGGCACAGTAACAGCATGCAAATAGAACTGGGAAAACAAAGGCAGGAATTATCCATCCTGCAAACCTTTTTGCATTGTCTGGTTTAGATTGTGGTGGTTGTCTTGTGTGAACATCCAGGCAAGAATGTGCTGAAATACCAATTCACTTAGAGAGTAAATTTGGAGAAGAGTAGGAGATGGGAGAAGAGCCCATCATGTTATTGATTCTGTTATTTGCTCAGAGCTGCAGTCAGAATTTATTGCCTAAGTATCTGCTGAAGTGCATGTTGTTGTCTTGGCTTGTTGTTTTAGCTTGATGTTACTAAAAATGATACATAGGGAGAGCTGGAAGTCACAGGAATGAATGCTGACCCAGGCATCAGTGGATACCAGCAATCTGTGATCTCATGATTTTTTGATGTTTTAAGCCTGAACTGAGACCTCAATTTTTGAAAAGGCTTTTTTACCAAATCACAAACCATTAGATGAAGGATAGTAACCTACTGAATATTCACACTATCACATTATGATTTCAGAAAATCATAGAATGGGTTGGGTTGGACCAAAAAGGACCGTAAAGATTGATTTCCAACTCCCTGCCATGCTGAGTGACATCTTCCACTAGACCAGGCTGCTCAGAGCCCCATTCAACCTGGCCTAGAACATAATTTGTTAAGAAATAATTTTATTTTCTTAAATAACTGCAGTGATTCAGTAATCATAGAAGAGCCTCTTTCCTTCATGGCTGTAAGAATCTTCTCTCTTTCAGCTGGTTAAGTGTAATCCATTTATTTTGCTGGAATGCCAATCACTGAACCATTTTTGCCACAATTGCACTTTGCATTTTGTGCCTTCTATCATCATGTTATTTAATGTATGTTATCTACTCAAGGAAATGATGCTGAACATGATGTCCAGCTTATCACATCTGTATCACTCATATCCATGCTACTAGTGATAATAAAAATCTAAACTTCCTGACAAATGTATGTTATCTCAGGAAAATAAGGGATGAGAAGCTGGAGATGAGTACGCAGAGGATTTAAGAAGTTCAGTATCTTTATGCTTATCTGAAATGCTTATAGTGACTGTAAATGTGTTTTTTGATGCAGTGCAGGTAGAAAAGCATGAATCTGTAACTAGAGCTATGTAGACCCAGTAGAATACTGTATCTGGAGTGGTAATTATTTCTACAGAAGTTACAGAAATATTCCACATGCATGCAGTATGGATGGAGGTTTTGGAGTTTTGCTGAAATGAGAAGGAATTTACATGCTGACAAGGTTAGATGGCAGATGGCTGAAGTATTATCCCATTTTGGTAGATATTCTCTTTCTCATTCTGCCAGTTCATGGTAAGATTCTGTAACTTCTAATACTACTAATGTGAATTCTTTAGAAACCATTTGCTGGAGCCCAGGGCTCCTTCTTAGCTTAAGGTCCCAACAAACAAGATGAAAGTGTGTTCTCCAGAATACTGTCCTAATAGTGCCATTTGTATGCACAGTGGTGAACTCACAATAAGACAAATGGAACCTGTCTTGGCAGCCAATAATCAGTATTTTAATATGTTCCACTGCAAGATATGAGTTACACAATTATGTTCCTCGATTCTTTAAAGAATCGAGGAGCTGGAATAGCACTCCTGGATCTTCTTCTCCTGCATTTTTGGGTAGTATAGACTGCTGGCAAAAAAGGTGGAAGTGCCTCTCTTTTCTGTGAAATGGACTGAGAGTGAAGTGTTTCTTCTATGGTAGAGGAAATGTGATTTCAGAAAGGTTTGATATCATAGTGGAAAAAACGGTTCTTTGTATGAAATGAGTTATAGCTATAAAGACATTTTTCACACTTTCTTGTGTGTTATAGGCCGATTTTAAGCACACTGAATCGAGAAACTGAAGATAAATACCTGGTGAAGCAAAAATGTGGAGTTTCAGATTACCTTGTTGTCTATGCCATAGCATTTATGGGCATGATAAGTACCTGGGGAAACATCTGAACAGGCCATGGCAGAAATTACTTTCCTCATCTTTTCCTAATAAACCTAGACTATTCATTCTGTCAGGTAAAGTTGCAATTGTGAGATAAAGTTGCAATTGTGAGATTTCTTCTGCCACCTCCGAGATATTTGAAGAATCTGTTGCTATTCACATTGCAGCAGGTTAGGAAGCACAGTTTTAGCTCTAATATCTTTCACTAGGTTGCTTCCACAAGGAACTCCCAAATTCCATTGCAAATTCTAGTTATTATCACTACTACTGTTGTGTTGATTAATAGACATAAACACAGGCTTGTATGCCCAAACAAAGTGGCAGTGAAACATTATAGGAGTGTTGCTCTTGGGCTTTCTTCTAGGCCCTGGAGGAATGTTATTTAAAATCAGGGCTCATCATACATTATATTAGGCCCATATGCTCTGGCTGCCCTGTGGGTTCTGCTCAGCACTGGTGCATAGCCTCCAGTTGTCAGATGCAAAATGAAACTCCCGTTTGAAATCTATACCTGTCATGTTCTCATATTTTTTGGGTCCCTGAGCACTTCAGGTAATTCCAGAGACACCTGTTGGCAAGAAATTCTTAAAAACTGCTCAGACTTTCAAAGGACTACATGGGCATATGATTTATGGACTTGTCTCACTCTTGTCTTTATTAGAAGTTTTAAATTACATGATGTAAACATGGTATAAATTTGGAACTAAGTGTGGAAACTGTGAGGTAATTTCAGAAGAAGGATATGACTGCAAAGTGTTTATAACTTCCTGTAATAGTCATGGCTTGTATTGTTTTTTTCTGGTTTTATTCCAAAACAAGATTAAAGGGTAAAAGCTGTTTTATGCTAGCTTAAGGTCTGTCCAGATTTCTCTGAGCTTTTCTGACTGCCTTTCTGAAGTAGATTTCTGCACTCTGAGGGTTTTAGTAAAATATAATACTTCTTAAAGACTTCTGACACAAGGTCAGGCAGCCATGAATCAAGGCAAAAGTCAAGAAAAACCTCCATGGTTTTTACTCTCCTTGAGACCAAAAAAACATAGGTTTTACTAGTGGACTCACAACCAATTTCTTGGTAAAATTTTATTGGTAAAAGATATTCCACTGGGGTTTATTTTTGGATTTGGACAGCTTTAGATGAGCTATCCAGATATAAAAGCTGCATTACAGGTTTAGTCTCAAAGCACATAGAAAATGCTGTTACTCAAATAGGCCTTGTGACATTCTTGTGAAGTAGAAAGGGTCTTTCCTTTTGCACTCAACATGGAACATGGGAAATCAGGTGTTAAAATCTTAAAGGAAAGCAAAAAGTAAGCTTTTTTAAAATATTTTGTGTTTGGTTTAATCAGTCACCTTGCAGTTCTCTGTCCCTCTTCTTTCAGGAAGAATTCTTTTAATACTCCATGTTTTAAGCCAATATTACAGAAAATATTTTTGTGATTTCTATATTTTTCTTTTTTTTTGGTAGAAAATAAAGCCTTCTTTTTCTGGAGATGGAACTATACCTTTATCAACACTTTTCAAAGCCCTGGTGAAACTCTTGTACCTTGAGACTGACATTTCTACACATAGACTCATATCTTAACACTTTTTCCTGTTTTGTTCAATATTTGAGTCTGCTAATTCTTAGAAATTTAAGAAGTGAGATAACGCAAAAGTTGCAGTGAGAAAAATAAACAAAAAACCCCCAAACTACCAATTATATTTTACCTTCAGAAAACTCACTGCACTTCCCTGACCTTTTCTACTCCTTGTTTCTCAGCAGCCAGAAGTGACACTAAGCAGTAACATTGCTAATGAGCATGTATCCCAAAAGAATGGATCTTCAGAGTGAATCACTCCAAACATCTTTGCTAAATGTGTCACTGAGGCCAGTCAGGAAATTTTATTCAAAAACACATTCCTAGTCCCACCTGACATGTTAGTCTGGATTCACCTGTAAAGACTTTAGAATGAAATAGATTATTTCAGTTGTAAGAAACGTACAGTGGTCATCCAGTCCAGCTGTCTGACCAATTCAGTGCTGACCAAATGTTAAAATGTACAGTCCAAATGCCCTTAAACATTGACAGGTTTGGCACTTTGACCATTTTTCTGGGCAGGCTGCCCCAGTGTTTGACCACCACCTTGGTGAAGAAAAGTCTCCAGATCTAAATCTCCCTGGTCCAACTTTAATCTGTTCCCACGTGCCATATCACAGGAGGAAGAGCCCAACATCTCCCTCTCCGCTTCTTCTCAGGAAGCTGCAAGGAGCAATGAGATCACCCTTCATCCCCTTTTCTCCAATCTAGACAAGCCCAGAGTCCTCAGCCACCCAGCACAGATATTCCTCCCAGCCCTTTCATCAGTTCTGTTGCCCTTCTCCTTCCTTCTCTTTGTTCCTCTCAAATTGGCAAATGGCAAAATAAAGGAAATTCAGAGCAGTGTGCTGTTCATAATAGGGTGCCAAAAAATGTGCCATTCAACCCAGACCTTTGTAAGTACAGGACAACTTCAGTTTGGGTAAAAATAAACATTCAGGGAAATTATCATTCTCAAAAGTAAGATGCCATTTCAGAAAAGCTCTATCTAGATAAGGAAATTCCTTGAGGAACCACTCTCATCTTTCTGCCTGCTAGGGATATGTGCATGAGCACAGAGGCACAGACAGACACACCCCTCACATAAAAATGCTGTCAAAGAGGATAGTGGGATAACATCAGTGCAAAAGTCTCCTGTGATTATGAATGATATTAAGGAAGCAGTGTGATGCCAGTGATAGTTCTGGAGCCAATTAAATCATCAGACTTTTGATATCTTTTACTATTCGTCAATTTGAGAATGAGTAGGTAGATGGGAGAAGCCCACTTGGTTTGAAGAACTGCACAATTCAGACCTCATTTCATTTTTCCCAGTTTATGATTATTCTTATTTCACATGAACCAAATACAAAGTCCAGGAAAAAAAAAACCAACCAAACAAATCCCCCCAAAAAATCTGCACCTTTATAACTGCAATCTATGTGACTGACTAATCCTGACAAAGATTTGGGGAAGCAATAAGGAACAGGAAAATTGTCATGTGTTCTTCTGCTACATGTTTCTGTGACTTATGTGCAAATAAATAACAGGGTGGTAGATGAAATAAAGATGCAATTTCAGTCATGAGCTGGAAAGGATTCTGTTCATGAAACATCAGAAAGATTTCTCATAGAAATTTATAATTATTACCCACACAATATAATATAATCCATACCCATACAATAAAGAAAAAGAAAATATGTATAGCTGCAGAATTATACATGAATGACAAAACACGGCAAGTCATAATATTGTGAATATTGCCAGAGGAACAGAAAAGAAAATGAAAGCCCACCTTAAAAAAAAATGTGGTAAGAAAATATCTATTTGCCATTATTGTATTTGGTACAACAGGATGTGTGCATTGATAAGCAAATTGTGATTAATTGGACAGCCTTTGACAGTATCCATCTTAATTGTCTGCCTTTAATTTGAGGTTTCCAAAATTCAAAACTCTAAAAAATCAAATCTCCTTAGGTTCCAGTGGGGTGTCAATTAAATTTGACTGATTATGCTCACCATTATCCTATAAAAATAATCCAAAATTAATTGCTGCACTGTGCAAATTGCAGCAGGACAAGAATAGTTTACAGGCTTAGGGAAATGTATGGTAATGTGCACCCATGCTCTCCAGACACCTGAATCTCAATTTTAATATTCCCAATGTCCTTCCAATGTCAGACTTAGTGATTTTTATGGACTCATTATAGAGCATTTCTGCTGCAATTGGAAGATTCTTTAGCATGGTTCATGGCCCATACCTGCCAGATGAATTGCTATTGCATATACATGAGGAGAGAACGAAATTCAGGCTGGCAAAGTCAGTATTCCAGATTTGCTTTGGGAATGTTTTCTCCAGGATTCTGAGGGCTCAGGGCAAGAACTTGCTCCGAAGGCCTTCTTCAACTCTATGCAAACCTAGCCATTAAAACTTCTTTTTTTAGAATAAAGTTGTGTAACACCTGTTGGAATAGGATTTACAGGAAGATTTAAATGAGATGATCCTCTCAAATTTTTTTTAGATAAATGAATGCTGACATGGAACACAAATAATAAAAAATAATGATAATAAAAAAACCTGGTGAACATTCAGCACTCAAGCAGCAGTGGCATTCTGCAGAAGTAAGTGTTAGAGAAAGTTCCACTGGAGATTCTAAGAAATGGGTCAGAGAAGTCATATTTTTCACTAGAAATTTGGGAGAACAAAGATGTTTAAAAAATCAAGGCCAAATTTGTGGTGATACTTTTTTAGATGCTTCTTCATTGCTGTGAGTCAAAATTAATATGATTTTAAAAAATCATCTAACATACTTTGACTCATTATTGTTTGATAACAGGGACATGTTCTACATGACTACATAAATGTTACTAATAGCCAAATTAAAAGAAATGTTTACATTTAATTTAAAAATTGCTATGCTATGTAACTTGTTATGTAGCAATAACCATTATCATAACTGTAAAAAAATAATCTTTCTTACTTACCTGTAACCATATATAGTCTCTCAAATCCACCTTTACAGTCAATGAATCCTTATCACTGTCTTTAGCATTCCTTTTCTTTTCAGTTTTTGCTAACTCGCAGCATTTTTCCAAGTCAGTATTTCACAAAGAAATATCACTTAATACATGGAAGAATTTAACTGTATTTAATGAGGTGCATGATAAATCTAGACATCATTTACTTCAGGCAAACTTGGAACTAAGTTGTATGCTGAAAGAACAGAACATTTATTCCTTTCTGTAAAAAAAAGTAAGACATAGCTATGGTCTTAATCTCAAAAGAGGAGCTGATTTAATAAAGAATGTGAGAAAATTCTCTTTAGGGTAGAGGATAATCTGTTTTCAGGATAATCAAATGGAATGTTGTGGCATTAGAGAAGTTGCCTTTTTCACTTCTCTGTTAAAAAAAGACCAAAAAAAAAAAGGAAAGAGAACTATGCTTCTCATTTAAAATTTATGTAATTGTGCAGATTTTCCTTTCAAAGACAATGTATCTCATAATCTTTCTGGAGCAGGAGGGGTTTAAATGCTGTGAAGAATATTGACAATGGTTATGTCAAAACCATTGTCTGATGCTAATCTGGTAGCTAAGATGCTGAGAGGGATTTTTTGGCAGCACTGCTCCAAAACCAAGCATTTAGATGAGCGCAAGGGTTACTGTACTGTTATTGAGGTGTAAATGCTTGTTTTGTGTTTGTACGTGCAGGTCTCAGTAGTGGGGGTGTTACAGGGGCGGCTTCCATGAGAAGCTTCTGGAAGTTTCCCTTTGTCCAGCAGAGCCAGTGCCAGCTGGATCCAGGATGGGCCCTCACTGGCCAAGGCTGAGCCCCTCAGTGATGGTGGCAATGCCTCTGAGATAACAGATATGAGAAGGAAAAATTAAAAAGTTATTGCACAGATTTAATTGCAGACAGAGAAGAGTGGAGTGAGACCATGTGCGAGGAGCATCCCTGCAGGCAGGCAGGGCAGTGCAGCAGGAGGGGCAGGAGCTGCTGCAGGCTCTGGAGCTCAGATTCCCCTGCAGCCCCTGGAGCAGCCCAGGCTGAGGCAGCTGTGCCCCTGCAGCCCAGGGAGGGCACGGGGGAGCAGAGATCCAACTCAGCCCATGGAAGAGACCCACGCCAGAGCAAGGGGATGCCCAAAAGAGGGCTCTGAAAAATGGGAAGTGGGAGCAGGGTCCTGACAGGAACCCACAGAGAGAGGAGCCCAGGCTAGAGCAGGTTTGCTGGCAGGACTTGTGACCCCATGGAGGACACTGCAGCAAGCTGTTCCTGAAGAACTGACCCTGTGGAGAAGAGTCCCACATTGCAGCAGCTAGTGGACAAATGCTGCCCATGGGATGGACTCACACTGGAGAAGTTAATGGAGAATTCCCCCACAGTGGAGCAGGGGAAGGAAGGATGGACTCTGCCCCTTCTCCCTGAGCAGCAGCAGGAACATGTCAGGCACTGACCATAACTCCCATTCCTTGTCTCGTTGTGCTGCTGTGGGAGGAGGGAGAGCCTGGGAAGGTGGGAGAGGTGGTGGGAAGATTTATATTAAGATTTAAGATTTATTTTGCTGCTCATTACCCTGTTCTGATTTTGTTAGTAATACATTGAGTTCACCTCCCCAAGTTGAGTCAGTTTTGTTCATCATAATAATCAACTTTTGATCTCTCCCTATCCTATCTCAACTCATTAATCTTTTCTGATACTTTCTTTCCTATGTCCAGCTGAGAAGGGGAGTGACAGGCCAGACAAGCCCAACCCACTTAAATGCTCTACTAAAACCTGAAGCAATTCAATTAGAAGCTGTCGTTCGAGGAAAAACAAGTATCTTAGTGTGTTTTTGAGGAACTTTCAGAAAAAAATGAATGTTGCAATTCAGAAAGAGAAGGGTCTTTCTAAGTATGGTGGTAGAGAGGGACAGTTAATTCTAATACTATTAGAAGATGCACATTCTAAAGTCACTTAAGTGTGACTAAAAGGTGTTTCTTTTCATTCACACTTGAGGACCTGAACGATCTTTTCACAGGGGGAAAAAAAAAACCTTTAGATTCATATGAAATATGCCCAAAATTCTTATTAAATCCACATGGAAGTAAAGGATAGCACAGAAAACAGTCAAAGCAAGAATTAGATTTGCTTTGATTTTCAAAATTAAATTGTTTATCCTTCTTGCCCCAAAGATTGGAGGATAAATATAGAAAATAGAAACACAGTGCAGACTCAATATTTGTAAAATAAAGATATTACAGCGGCTGTCCTAAGATGGTGCTCAGCTAATAAAGGATTCCTGAAATCAACTTAAGGTCCTGAAAGAGGATTCCTGAAATCAACTTAAGGTCTTTCATCTGGTGTGTATCAGGGGCTTGGCTGGTTGCCACTATTCAAGAATTCTTTACTGTTTATAGTTAATAGGAGGAACATAATTCATTTGATCTCTTTGTTGGCCTCTGTCTAACACGGTATTTGTGTGCTCCTTCCTATTAAAGATCCATTATTGTCTCAGCCTTTGGCTTTTGTTATATTGTCAGGCTCCATCCACAGCAAACAGCAACAGCAAAAGTAAGGAGAATAAATTCTGCAGCCTACCCCTCTTCATGTGCTCATGCTTTGCAGGTACATCTGTATTCAGAGACTTCAAAAAGTAACAAAATCTGTCTTATAGCCACATACAGAATTATGTTGCTTTGCAAACTTGAGTCTAACACAGGTGTTCTGATCCTCAGGGTTTTTTTGTGGCAGAACTCTGAACCTGATCCTATGGAAGGAAAAAGTGTCTTGGATTTGAGAGCTGAGCAGCTGTGCCTACCATTCGAGTTTGTTTGTTTGTCATAGGAAAATAATAATATTTTAATAAAAAAATTTGGTTTTGCTACTTTTGTTTCTTACAGACAGCAAATTAAAGCTAAATAACATAATTCTCACCTCCTGGAGCCCTGGAACATCATAGCCACTAGGAAAATAGTGAAACTTTTCATCAGTGGAATGGGGGTTTGGAAATAATGTTACAGGGTAGCATTTTAAATCTTAAAAAGTGCTGTTTGAGTTATATTGTCCATATATAGGTTATTATATGTGAGTTACATGTATGTATATACATTTTATTCTGGATTTAATAATAATTAGAAGCAAAATATCTTAGCAGAGATTTGTGGACATAATAGAGTGAAATTTGGAAGGTGGATGCATTTTTTAGCACTTTAATTGCAGTTGGCATCAAGATTAGTACATAGTATATATTTATTATGTTCAGAGAAATATGGCTCTTTATCCCAAAACCCTGACCTTTAAAGAATTTTGAAAATTAGTTTCTTTTTAGAACAATGAAAACTACACCTGATATGAAAACTGATACTAAAGCATGGAGTACTAGATTAATCTAATACAAAATATTTTCTTGTGGGGTTCTTTGAGAGATTTGACTCCAGTAAGACATCTAAGGCATTACAAAGAACCAGGATTTTGATTTTGCATCTTTTTTTTTTTTGTGCTAAAGCTGAGCTTGTTATGGTCAAATAATTAGCGATACAATGAAGCCTACAGTGATAGATTTTTTCAATCATGGTTAATGAACAACATCATAAAATTACTGCACTGCTTTGCTTTTCATGCTATACAGAGGTTAGATTAGCACTTTTCCTAACACGTAAGCTTATTGATCTTACAGTATTTTGTAAGAATAGCATCTTTAAACTGATTAACAGACTAACTAGAGACAGACTGCAGTGTCTGGTGTCTTTGCTGGAAGCAGATCTCGAATCGATTGCAGTGGGAGTGACAAGTGGGATATTTGTAATCTTTTACAACACAGTTCTGTAGGAACTTTCCAAATAAATGCACTTGCATACTTGTCTAGCTCGTAATCCACTTGGCAGTGTTTAAATGAGAGTTTATTTCAGATTTGTAAAACATAGTGATGTCTTTCATACATATTTCCCAGTGTTTCCAGTTTTTAGTTTTACATATGAAACTGGTTACTTTAAATAGATTGAATGCCATCAAAATAAGTAGTTTGATCAGAAATCAAGCACAGATATGCACAGAATGGCAACAGAAACTTTTAGTCAAGAGATGATTGCACTGATGGTCTGACAACAGCAGTGTATATAGTAATTTTTTTCTTGTTTCTTGTAAAGCATTGCTCAGCCCATTATGTTGATGAGTCCAAGCCTCTGTTACTCCAAAGGTTGCTCAATGGTCCTCTTTTAAACATGGAAAACAACATGTTTAGTTGGAGATTTAGCTAGCCAAATCCCAGAATTTTCTCGAAAAAGCATTTCACTAATGATTTTAAAGGAACTGGCTCTGTGTTTCTTACCATTGTTTAGCAAAATTATGCACTTAGTTCTGATTATTTTTAATCACAATAGATTTACGAACTAATGTACTCCCTTCTGTTCAACCTACAGAATACCAATAAACAACTCAATTTCTAGAAAAAGAAATCATAATGGAATATAATCCATGACATTAAAAATGTTTAAGTCACAGCAATTGAAATTTATTCCGTTTGGTGCTTCCCTGGTGAACCTAGAGCTAATTTTACGCAGTAAGTAACAGCTTAATTTACGCAGTATACACAGTGAAGTGGAAAGCATATGAAAGACTGATCACAGATGAAATTCAAGGACCTATCTACTCTTTTTCTCTTTTCTCCCTTTTCTTTTTTTGTTTTGTTTTGTTTTGTTTTGTTTTGTTTTGTTGAACTGATACACCATTTTACATGGTTCAGAGTGAAAATCCGCATCCTTAAAGTGAAATTCAGGAAGTGATTTTCAAGTAGAAGGACTTAGGGGGTGCAGGCATTATCGTCATCCATAAACTTTTTTAAGGTAACAACTGAAATGCAAGAATGTTTTTATGTTTGTTTTTTTTTTTTTTAGCAGTCCAAACTGAAAGAATCACTTTTTTTTTTTCCTAGAGACCAGCATTACAAGGATGATTGAAAAGGAACAGCTTGGCAGAATATTAAAAGTCAGAAATTCTGACAACCCCAGTAGATTGGGATCTGTCCCTGAGGATATTCAAATATAGATCAGAAAATAAAAGAAAAAATGTGTCTGTTATTGTTATTGTTGACTGCCTGTGTTTATTGTGACTTTATCAGGCTTGACATGAACTGGTAGTAAGTGTAAATCCAAATTGTGTGGAGTCTTGAAACACTAATATGGACAGATTTGGGACCAACACTTCAAGACAAACAGTGGATAGTCTTTGGGAACACAAGTAGCATTAAAGGTCAATAAATGACCTGTGGAGAAGAATTCATAGAGTAACTTTTCTGGTGAAAAATAGGAAACCTGAGAGAAAAAGAAGAGACAGGAATGCTGAGAAGAACAACATTCTCCATACTTAAAAAGTTTGTTTGATTCACTAGCCAGATATTTAAATATGTGCTTAGTACATTCACCGTGCCTTTTCATAGTACCAGCAGTAAATAGGATGAGAAGTGATAATCTTATTGTGTAATAAAGACATTTGGGTTTCAGAGATGTTTCTAATGGGATAGTGAGGCAATTTATTTCAGAAACTGAGTAATTTCTCACTCTGGAAGACTTTAATGTAAGGCTAAGTAAATATTGTTCAATTTACTTGCATGGATTTGTGGCGTGGGGCAGGGATGAAAAAGATGACCTCTTCAAAGCTCTTCTACTGCTATTTATATGGTATTTCTTATTATAGTCATGCTTATCATTTTCCTTCCTCACAAAAGTACTAGAAGGTGTATCAATTTAAAATAAGCCTACATTCATTCTCACAGGAAACACGTTCATATGGAGCAAGGCTTTAAGATCTCTAAGATTCTCACATTCTGAATATCAGTCTTGCATTTTATAGTGTAGAAGCCTTATCTGTGGGTGTAATTAAAATTCAACAGAAATCCATAAATGGCCCAGAATCATTAGTATTTCTAGACAGTTAGGATCATAAATCATTTGTGAAACTTTATCGGAAACCCAGAGAAAAAAGCTTTTCCCTTTGAAATAGTCTAAGACATGACCTTCAATGTTTCTGTTCTGTATGGAGTTAGAGTAATCACTTGTAGGAATTTTAAAGTTAATATTGTGTGAGTGCTCTCAAGAATGTGACAAACTGCCCCTATTTCTCAAATCTTTTTACAGTACAGTGTTAGTTGTGTTGTTTGACCTGGGATAACAAAAGGGGAGCTGTTTTCTGGGACAAACTTTTCTTTGACAAGACCAAAACCAAAATGCTTCTTTACTTTCTGGACTCTGAAGTAGTTTCACATTTTCTGCTAACAGTCAGTCTTGCATCTTTCCTCCTACCATTTGTTTTTTCTTCATGACACCCTGATAAGTCCTAGATTAAAATGTATTTCAGCAGGGGCAGGGCTGAAATGCGCCTGACACGAGGTACAGCAACAAGAACTTCAGAACAAAAGGCATCTATTTAACAGCTGAGGACCCATCTTCAAGGTGTGAGGTTGTCAAGTGTCCACTCAACTACACCACGTGTGACACAATGAATCACACCACAGATGAGTAATTTGCAGAATAGAAAAGGGATGGGGATTATTGGAGGAAGTCAGGGTGCCTGTGGCAGGTGAATGATTGAACCACTGGGTATTTCTAGTTGGACTTTGATTTCCAAAACCACAGACATGCTTCTGTAGTCTGTTGGAGGTCCCTCAGCAACAATATTCAGAGGTGTTCAGCATATTTGAGACTGAATATATTAAACATGCTAATGTAAAATTTAGGTTTAGAATTTTTCTTTTAGGTCCCCCAGCAATTACTTTATTATCCTAGCTTTTCTCAGAATTGATCAAGTTAAGCTGGTGTGCCAAACGTATTTTTTTTTTTTCAGGAGCAGGTTGAATCAGTTCTTCAGTTCTGTGCAATGATTTCTGCATTAGCACTCTTTCTTGTCATAGCACCACTTCAGCAATTCAGCAGGTTCGCCTTATATGCCTTTTTATGAAGGATGGTATTTTTTTTACATTTTCTCCCTCTGCTGTATCTAATATGTAAACATGAGGGACAAAAGATTGGTCAGTGTTTCCATAATGGCATGGACCTCCATGGGCTCATGTATATTCACTATTATTAGATGGTTCATATGCCTTTAACCCATCACTTAATGGAGCACAAATCAGTCAAGATTTGCATTTTGCTTGCTATTCAAGTTTTCAAACTCATGAGCTCCCTGCCTAATGGCAGGAATATTTATCCAGGTTAATTGATAAAATCTCCTCAACATAAAGTGCTGTAGGAAACAATTTCAGAACACTTACATGTTGTATTAACATCTCATTATTTTATTCAACAACCCCAGAGCAAGGGGGGATGTAGGATGAATGATGTGTGTTTCCTAATGGTATTTTCTCTAGAAAAAAGCTCATCTCTTTTAAGATATCTGTATACTCTTTTCTTAAGATCCAAGTGTCCTTAAGATCTTTCCAGCCTTAACTAACAAAACATGAATTCAAACAAAGCAGTTGCTAGAGTTTGAATACTGAATGGTTTGATTGCTTGCTGTATATTACACTGAGTTTTAATAGAAAATTAAAAGAAAAAAAAAAGAAGAGGAAAAATCAGCAGAATTGCAGTAAAGTCACAAGCAATATGTAAACAGGAATAGAACTAAATTTATTGACTAAATGATTCATTACAAGCTAGCACTCCAAGCTTTTTTTCCCACCTTTGCACTTACTCTTTTTTTTTTTTTTTTTTTTGCCTAAGGACAGCTTTCTATGAATTTGCATCGTGATAAATGTGTCTTTAAAGCAGTGAAGCAGAGATAAAATAGACGGTTGGAATTTGCTGTGGAATGTCACACACTGTAAAATCTCCAGTACCTCAGGTTAAATAAGTTGTACAGATTTAGTACAAAAAAGATTTAGTACAGTTTATTCCTGTTATCTGTAAAATATTTATGTTGCTGATTTTCCCCCCTATATTAATAAATGTTTCAGGCCAGGTAATTTCAAATCATCTCAGTATTAATTTTTATTGGCAGCAAGTAAACCCTTGTACTTTAGTGCTCTGGTGGGAGAAGGAAGACTAATTGATGTTATTGTAAATGGAAATAAAGCTAAATACTTCTCCTCCACTACTGAATTGAATGAAATTAGGGCAGAGGCAGCTGTTTGTCAATAGCAAGTTATGATGAAAACCAATTAGAGCAAGTCCTGTGTTATAAATAGGAATGCAGTATCACCTTTTCATCTATGGCCAAATCTCTGGAATTTAGGAGGATATGTCTGTCCAATATGTTTATTTAAATAATGTAATAACAATTAATAAACTGCTAAAGTTAAATAAACATGTATGTGTCTGTAACGCAAGTATTCTAAGTGTTTCATTCTCATGAACAAATACATAATTCTGCTCTTTCAGACAAAAATTGCTGTCAATTTTTTTCTTGTTTTTGTTTTAAAGATGAAGAAGTGGCTTTCTGTTTGGTTGTCTTACTCATCTTCACACTCCAACATAATTCTATTTGGTAGCCTCTTCCATTTTACAAATTCCTTCCCCATGTTCCATCTCTAAACAAAAGAAAAAATGGACTTGACACTTTCCTATGACAAGCAGCTGGAACAGCTGGAAAAAAAATCGGACTAATTTTTGGTTATTATTTATACATTATGTTCACCAATATTTTTATACATAAATATATTTTACTTAGATTGCCTTTTATGCCATGCCCTCAGCCACTCACTTTCCTGACATTTTAATGTCAGCCAAATGTTCCTGCCAGGTATGGGAACAAAAGCTCTTCAGGAGAAGGTTGCTGTGTTGATGGGAGATTACCAGAAAAACCCAGCTGTTCTAAGCAGTGGTTTTGATATCATTACTAGTTTTATCCACTGTATCAATAATGGGCACACAAGATTGGTTTTAATGAAAATTAAATTCTAATTGCAATGGGGATTAACTGACCTACCTGTCTGTTGCTGCTGAAATTCAATATTTAGATACCATAATATTATATGCAGCATTTCCTGTTTATGTCCTACTTTATGCTCTGATGAGCAAACCCTTCTGAGTTCTGAGGTTGCCATCCCGACATAAATACAGGCACTCTGCCCTGGCACTACAGAGTCGCTTGTAGCAGGGCTGGCTCAGAAGTCCCTCAGGACAGGAGTAGGTCCTGACTCTGGAGGGCTTCTCAGAACACAGTGACTCTGTCCCTGCCCTCTTTTGCTGCCTGGCTGAAAGCCGACCATCATACTTGGATTTCTCTCTGTTTTTCAAGGATCTGTTCATGTGAGTATTCCTTAAGCAAGAGATGGTGATTTTAATAGTCGACTACAGAGTTAATGCTACTCTGTGTTTAATTTTTTTTCATTACAAGATAAGTAATACTGCCCAAGTTTCAAGCATCAAAAATTTTCCTAACTTACTTGTTACTTTTCTAAGGTTTGTTTTTGTTTGTTTTTTTTTTTTTAAACTAACTGGGCTACTTTCTGTTTCGTCCACTGTCTCCTAAGTTTTTATTAGGAAGAAAAACAAGTATTCATGTTCTGTTCTCCTTCTCCATTCTAATTATTATTATCATCACACCTCTGTATCTGTTCTTTTTTAATGAAGTATTATCTTAGTCCATTAAGTTACCTGTCTAAACTATATGTACCCTTCTACACCTTTTCCTCTCCTTAGTTTTCATTAAATCATGTCCTCCATCAGTCTATGATTTTTTTTTTCATTTCTCTTTCCATTTTTAATTCTAAGTAATACCGTGTGTTTACTCTCTGTGAAATTAATGGAAGAGTGGATAGATGAAGGTGTCTGACTTCCAAAATACTTTATTAGCTGCTTCTCCTGCTTCCATTTCCATGTCTCCTTAATAGTTACCTCTGTCATGAAAGCCCAGCACTTCCAAAGAAGTACAAGTTTTGCTTTCCACTCATTTTGTAGTAAATGTTTTTTGGTCCCCAAAAATATCAAATTACAGTTAAAGCTGGGCAAGTATCTTATTATTTATCATGTTCTTTAAATAGACTAGATGTTTCAAGAACAAAACCATAAATCAATGAAGAGCTGCTGTGTTTTGTTGTAAGTTTTCACTGATTAATTTCAGTGAGAAATTTTCACACTGAATGTCATTCACCAGCTTGGTAAGATAAATCACTTGATATTAGTAAGAAATACATTTAAAAAGTTGTTTTTCTTTACACCTTTTCTGAATGAACAAATATACCACCCTCATTCAGTCCCTGTCTCCTTGAGAAATTGTATGGAAAAAGGAGGGAAACAACAAGTAAAGTTGTTGGTTTTTTCCCCCACAGTATCTGGTTTATTTCTGCAAATAATTGATGCAAATGAACTAAAATGAGTATTGATCTGGGGACAAATCTAGCCCTAGAAATCTGTGTTTGCAGCAAGGTTCACGAAAAAAAGGGCTGTTAAAAATTGTTGCTTGTTTCGCTTGTAATAGTATCAAGTGCAAAACTAGCAGACTTGATGATTATAGGATGCATATTTAACTCCAAGGTGAGAAGAAGGTTGTCTGGTTTGTTTTAAGATTCAAGCAAGTACTACATAGAATAACAAGCTTCATAATTACGAAATTTGATCCATTTCATTTTGCTGAAGTATCTGGTCCATTTGTTTAATGACGTTGCAGCCCCAGAGGTACCAGACCTCTTAAGCCTCACACAACTGCTGCTGTCCAGGAAGAGAAACAGAGAACGATACGGAGCTGGGAGGGGGCAGAGAGAGATTTTTATTGGAAGCTGTTAAAGTGGTTGCTATGAGACCTTCTCCAGCTAACACAGGCACAGCAGTGTGTGAGGCTGTTAAATCATAGCTCTTGCATTATACCTTCCTTTTCTACCTTTTTTTTTTTCCCCCTAACACAGCTTTTATAGTTGTTTAAGATCAGAGAAATCACCTGCCAGTTGCTTTTTCTTCTGTTTCAGTCCCTTCTGCTGCTTCGTGCAAGATGGAGCTAGAAAATGCAATGATCGGCTCCTCGAGCACTTCTTCAGCAAGCTCCAGAGAGTACAAGGTGGTGATGCTGGGAGCAGGGGGAGTTGGCAAAAGCGGTAAGTTTCAGCAACAATATTTTGGGAGAGAAGGGGTGAATTGGGAGCGTAAAGTTCACCGGAGGAGGACACCGTTTAATGAGGGGTTTTGTCCCTCTTTCTCTTGCTCATGGCTTGGATAAAAGACTATAGTTCGTGGCTGGGGCAATGAGTCAGCTTAATTTGTTACAGACTGAAACGCTGCAAGCCTTTTTAATTGGCTATTTGTGTGGGGCTGACCTTGGGTGTGCTGTGTGTGTGAGGAGGGAGCAGCCAGGCTGCTGCTGTGAGTTTAGCAGCAAGTGCCCGTGTCACTCTCCCACTTGGTGAGGGCTGGTGGCTTGCTGGACGGTGTGCATGTAACTTGTTGGCCTGGGGGTCCTTGTGCTCAGGCAGAAATCAAACTGACTGCAAAGTACAGTGCAGAGTGTGGGGGATGACTGCAGTGGCTCTGTTTTCTTCCCCAACATATCTTTTTAATTTTTAATTTTTTTTATGTTTTCTTTCTGAGTGTCGTGGCTCAGCTGAGTTTAGGCTCCTCTCTGCTCTGGACAGGTACAGCGTGCCTGCCTGAGTCTCACTCCAGACTATGAGGCAGATTTGCAGCATATTTTAATATCCCTGTCTACAGCTGGCAAGATACGCTAGTGTCTGACAATGATATCTCTTCAGAGGAGTCATTATTTTCCCTGGACAGTGTTTTCTTTTTCCCAGATATTATCAGCTTTGATTTATTCTCGCTGAAACCAGCATTCTCTGTTCTTACAAAGACTTTGCTGAACATGCAGAGTTTGTCTCAGAAGTCAGTATATTGAGCTGGCCACACAACAAGAATTTGATTACATCTTCTGGAAGTTCAAAAGAACAACAGAGAGAGAAACAAAATTGCAAAAAGCAGGATAACGTAATATAATGAATCCCAGCTAAATTCCGAGGAATTTCAGGATAAAAAGCCGCTACACTAAACTGTAATAACTGTGTGTATCAAACAAGTTTTATTTATGTTCAAGCAATAAGATGAAGTATAGGTGCAAAAAGTTAAAAATTGCGAGTAAACATAATTTTCTTTCTGTATCCATAATCTTTGTGTTTTTGTTGTACTTGGCTTCAACTTCAGTGGCACATCTTTCAGTGAAAGCTATTTCCCACCAGAATTACTTAACCAAGCAAACAGATCTTGCACAGATGTTACTATATAATCACCATATAAAATGGGAAAGAAGAAAATATTGTTAATCTCAGGGTAAATTTCTGCAAATTCAGATTATCTTTTCCATAGGAAAGCAGGTATCCAGGATGTGCCAGCTGGAACTTTCAGTAATTTTTTTTTCCTTATTTATGTATTTTTAGTTTCTTTTTTCTTTTTTTTTTTCCCTGAGCGTATCCAAAAGATGGCAGCAATTTTCCCCACCCCCAACCATATGTTTGTAGGAATAATGCAATTTTGAAAACTTGTTCACCACAAAGTATTACAAACTATACTACATTCATAGCATGACTGAATCATAACAACCAAACTTTACACCTAAGAGGAGGAATTTCTGAGTTTCCATTTACTATTAGATAAGAGTTGAAATTACAAATTTAGTTAATTCAAATTTCTGTGTTCAGAAAATGTTAGCTGTTAATTTAATGAGGACAAAGCCTTTATATCTGTAGATTGAATAAGATATGATACATCTCCAAAGCTGAGAAACACATAATTAACAAGTAGAATTGTGTGGTCTAAAGAAACTAAGATGGCATTAAGTGGAAATTTATGAAATTCGATAGGATTACTGAAAACTTTCTCTTGTTATCATGAAAGTGAGAGTCCTGTGAGAAAAAAAATACCTCAGTAACTGAATATTATTAAGAATTCATAAGAAAGGAGGTGGGCAGTTCAACATTTACTGGCTATGAACTTCTGATGTGTAATGGACCTGAAATATTTCAGTAGAATGCTGAAAGATAGTCCAATTGATAGAATTCAGAGAGAGATAAAAAGTAAAAATAGATGTCATTCTATAAATCATTAATTCATTCTGACTGTTACATAAACAGGATTAATTTACACTGGATTAAAAACAGAAAAAGGCCTTAATGACTACTTTCATTGCACAAGATGAGCTCTACTTTCCCCTAGTGACCTAGATTCAATGTGTCCAGGAAATTATGAATTTAGCCATAAAAGCAAATCAGGGTAGAAAAAGGATGTAAAAACCAAAAAAATAGTTCAGCTTCCAATTTTGATTTTGAGAAATCAGTGATACGTGGTTTAATATATTGATAATATCCTGCCTTCTTTTTCCCTTCTTCTCCCTCCTTCTTTGCTTTTAAGTCATGATAAAAACAGTAACAGCTGGGGTTAAATTACTGAGTGGGAAACCTCTTTCGGATGAAAGCCTTTCCATCCCTCAATTCATTTAAATATTAAATAATTCAGGTTTGGAATGAATTTTCCATAGGAACGAAGCTGCAGACATGTTAGATTTCTTTTTACCCTGGATGTAGTTCAGTTCCAGATATCCCCTGGGCATTTTGGTCCTGTGGTTCCAACCCTGCCCTGCTCTCTACCTGTGACATTTGTGCATGGGGTGGAATGAGGAGGAGGAGACCAAAAATGTTTGTTCTTTTGGGGTTGGATTAGTCAGGGTTGCCTCTTCACTTCCCTGCTCAAAGATGGCAGACAGTCCAGGAGGACAGCCAACATCCTTTTATGTGTCCTGTTCAGTGTAGTGTAAATTTTACAGGAATTGGTAAAATAAGATGAACTCTGTGTATCCCAGCCTGACACCCATCACATGAAGACCAATGGTGTGTAACCTGGAAATGGTCTGAGAATTGTTACTTAAGGGTTCTGACATTTCAAAATAAATTCTGGAAAACTGATGCTAATTTAAAAAAAAAAAAAAAGTCTGACATTAGGGAAAAAACCACCATCTCAAAACCCAGCTCTGGAAAAAACAGGTAATAGTTGTGTCTAATGAAAATGTACGAAGCTAGCCATAAATTTTTATAGGAGTTGATTTCTGTACTGTAATTATGGAGTATAGATTCCCCAGAATGAGTTATTCCTTCTAAGACTTATGTAAACAGAATTCTTTTTGTTTTCAAAGCAACGTGTTGATTTCTTATGTTGTGCAAGTTGTGATTGTCATCAAGAACATCCAGTACAGGCTGATGCAAGTTCAGACCAAATCTGTGCTAGAACCAATAATTAAATTGAAATTAAGCTGAAGTGAATAAATTAAATTTTGTATTGACTCTCATTCAATTATAGTCCATATCAAAATTATGTATTTCTAATTTTAATTATATTCCAATTAAGAATGTGAATTTGGCATCTGTTCTTCTCTGCTCTGATGACAAATATCAGGCCACTTCAGTGCCTCTCAAACTTACATGAAGTTACCTGACAAAGACCAAAAAACCCTGAGAACCTTGGAGATTCTGAAATCCATTTTGCTCATAAATACCTTTAGAGAGCAGTAAACAAGGTGCTGTCATGGTCCTTGCCTGAAGCAGATCAGACCTCTGGGGTCAGCTCTGTTTTTCAGTGTTACAAATAAAAAACATGCACAAAAGAGCCTTTCAATCCCATTGCTGCCTTATATTTAGCAAACCAGTTACACTGATAACAATACTTAACTGCAGCACATTCTGCAAAACGTTAGTGATGATTAACTCAGGGCTTGCAAAGTGACTGCTAAAATGAATAAATTGATGTTCCTGTGCAACTGAATAAAATAAAAAACCTCCCTCTGATGAAAAATTATTACCTAAGCAATCTCCAAACAATGATCAGGTTGCACTGTAACCCACCTTTATGTGCATCTTCTTGGCTAAATAAAAATATTGGTTTAGTTTTTTCTTGTTTTTTTTGTTTGATTGGTTTTTTCCTATCCCTGGTTAACAATGATTTATTTAATGAACATGATCTACAGTTATTCCAGGCAAATAAAATTACACCTTTATACATAGCATAGGTTTGTCATAGGTGTAAATTTAATTTCTATTTAACTGTCTTATGGAAGTTTATTTCTCAGAAAGATTGTCAGATGATCTGTTGCCACTATACATTTGAAGATATTTTTAAATAATTGCCTAATGACTTTTGTAAAACTAATATATTTCCTGTTTAATTGTATATTGGAAAGTAGTTAGAAATGTATTTTCAGGCTTCAATCTTAAAAAGAATAAAAAAATAGTGGAAGAGAAGAAACTGAGAAAAGATTCTCTCAAGGATATTGGAGGAATAGTGTGAGGAAATGTATTCGCAGACTGGGCTGTCTAAAGGAGGCATTCCTACCCATTGATTTCCCTGATTTTTGTTTTGTATTGTTTTGCTTTGCTTGTTTTTTCCAGTGTAGCATAAAGGCTGTGTTTCTACAGATGCAGGTGACTCATCCAATTAATTTCAAGATCATGTGTACACAATAACTTCCAAAATGTGTGAAAACAATTATATTCTCTGTGATGTGGGAACTTCGCTACGAGGAATTAGATTAAATCTGCAATTTTCTTTCATTTATGTGCTCAACTGCCTTTTTTTTCTGGACCGGTTTTGCCTCTTATTCTGCCTTGATAAAGCAAATTATGTGCCTATTATTTTCAAGCATGTCCTCATAACAAGAGTCCCCAGTAAATAGAGCACCATGGAGTGTTTGCTGGAGAGCTGGCCCACTGCAGCTGTCTGCAAACTCCCTGGAGATAAATTAATGTATGATCCAGGTTACACAGAAAAGGATGAAGGGCAAGGGAAGAGATTCCGCTGGTATTAAAAGTGCTGAGCTTGAAAAGCACCACTTGGACCTGCTGATGCTGTTCTTACCCCACCACTGGGCTTGGTGTCACAGAGCACTTTCCAGACATTGATCAAACACCTCAGCAGCAGCCTTTTTTTTTTTTTTTTTCCTTTTATTTTTTTGGAGGGGGTTGGTTTTGATTCAGTTTCTTATACTCTCCAGGAATATTCTCAGGTACAGCTGTGCTTCCCTAAATGCCTGGTAAATGAATCAAAGCAGAGGGTCTGGCCTTCTCTCACGTTCTGAAGCAAGCCAATCACCAGGATGAAGGTGTTGGATTTAGTTACTGCTCAGAATGAGTCAAGGTGAAAAAAGTTCCCTTTCAAGTGCTTGGGCATGCTGTGCATTAGAGTTAAGGCAAGCTAAGTCCCTTTTTTACCCCTCAAAGTCAACACAAGTGTAGTTTTTGCTGTTTTGATTTTTCCTTCTTCTCCTCTAACTGCAAAAAGTGACAATTTTTCTTTAAGTGGAGAAAAATGGAGATATTTATTAATAAATATGTATGCCATCTGAAAATAATTGGTTGTTCCCTTATCATTCTCTGTGTGAAAAGCAAACAAACAAACAAAAAAAGTAATCCAGATTTTTATTTCCTCAGGTGTTTCAGGGAAATTATTCAACTTATTCAGATTTTAAAAGAAATAGAAATGGAAGGATAAAAGAATATATATTTTTTACTAGATGCAGTCATCCTTCTTGGTAACAGTTCTGAAAGGGTAAGGGTACTGACCATTCAAAATGACATATAAATTCCTCTGGTCACTTCACGGTGCTGCCTGCACAGTTCTAATGCAGAATTGCAGGTGTTTAATGCAGAATAATGGTGGTGCACGTTGTATTTTTCGCCATGAAAAAGCAAACAAACGCCTTGTGGAGAAGGGCCACCAATGCCAGACAAAAACATCCCCAGGTATGAGTAACTGCCAGTTTTCTCATAAATCAGATTAAGCTTTAGAGATTGTGCAAAGGCAGAGTTCCTGCTAGGTTTGTGATCTTTAAAACAACACTATCCATATGTTTTAGTTTCCTTCACAGGTAAATAATTGAATTCACTTCCAGCTTGATTTTGTGTAATTCCAACTTCTAAACATATTATACATATCTCATCATATAAACATATCTCTTTGCTAACAACTTTGAAAAATCTGTGTTTTCTGTCAGTACTTGTAGACAATCCTGAGTTCACACCTTGATCTTCTTTCACTGCAATGCACTGAATATCTGAAACTTCACTTGTATGACCTTATTTTTCTGCTCAGAGCATCTTGTATGCTTAATTATAGAGCCCTAATATTTCCACATCAACTTTCTGAGTATGGATTCCAAAAAATTGACACGCTCTTCTATTAGTGGCCTTATTAGAAGAAAGATTGCCTGCTAGTTTCCTCTGTGGAGTTATTTTTGCTCCTCAGAGAATAATGAATTCTTTTATTCAGGTGTAGTTCAGAGAAGTCACATACAGAGAAATATCTGTAGTAACTTGAAGCCATTTTCTCTTTTCCCCAGTGCAGCCACCTGTGCTATCACATCTCTCATGATGACCTAAATTCTGCATTTTCATACGTGTTATCTTATTTGGCACCATTAAATCCGAGAATTCAAATTATTCTGGACCCTTTCTGATATTCTTAATTTATCTTTAGTGTATATGTTATCCACTTAAAAGGATTAAATACATTATTTATTTATAAATTTCTTTTGCCTATGGGCAGACCTTGTGGACAGAATTGTTTGCCTCAGGGAAATGAGTAAAAGATGTTTTCATCATTTTGGCGGTTCACATAGTTCAATGGTTATAGGGGTGGAGGATTCAATTATGCCCTCTGTATTTAATGTGGGGGGTTTCTGCATGTGAGATACCAACTCAGTGCTGAGAAATCTGACTGGAGTCCTGGATTCTTCAGCACTAGAAGATGCCTGATAAATAGGACAGAGTTCAAAGAAAACAAACAGAGATGATAAAAGGAGTGACACATTTTGATTTATGGTGACAAACGACTATGACTATGTCAAAATAGCTGCTGTAGACAGTAATTCATGATTCTTTATTGTGCAACTTGCATATGTATACAGAGATTCAATGTAAATGGATGCAGCTGTGATGTGGATGGGTTGATTTGTCCAGCTTCTCCCATCATAACACCCAGATGATAAATATCCACCTGAATAAGGCAAACGAGCTGGTCACTTCCATGCCCCTTTGGAACAGGGGATGGAGAACTCACAATATTTAAAAATAATGAATATCAAGAGAAGAACACATATATTCCAAAATTTGAGGAGGAAAGCAGACAGAATTGGTTCATGGAGAGTAACAAGTAATGAAATTGCAGTTAGAACATGCATTATTAGAGGTGTAGGAGGTCTTAAAGACAAACCTCTTTTGGTCGATAAGAAGGGCATATGCCCTTAATGGTTTGCTTAAAAGAAAGGTGGAGCAGGTTGTGCAAGAGTTTCAAAGGAAAGGAACAGGCTGGTGAAATTTTTGCTATTCTAAGTGGTTTACATTGAGACAGAACAAGTTACAGAGATTGAACATTACAGAGCAAATATGCCAGAATATTTAGAGTTGTCAAGTTCTCTTACACAAGAGAAGGACTGCTATCATCCTCAAAATTATAAGATGTGTTAATAGTCATCAGGACTTTAGGCTGATGTGGCACTAATAATAGAGATATCCAGCAGGTTTCTTTGTGTTCAGACTGCTAAGCAGAGATGCTTAGGCTAGCCTCAAGACTGGATTTGTTTGCTGTGTACAAAAAAAGTCATTTATGTAGCCTCAAACCGAACCGTGTCCTTCTGAGTATAAAGGCTCCAGTAGGACTGGAAACATGCTGAGATAGCACCCTGAAAGTATGGGCCACCTCATGAGTGTATTGGGTAGTGGTGCAGATGGAAGGCATACAGATTTGTTAGCTCACCTCCTGCTGTTCTCTGTTCCATGGGTGGAAATGGAATTGAATGATTCAGGCTCTTCACCTACACTGTCTCTATGTGAACAATTATGTGAAGGACCCAAGACCTGCAGCTGAGCTGGGGGAGGTTTAGTTTGGATATCAGGACAAATTTCTTCCCTAAAGGGGGTGTTTGGGCAATAACAGGCTCCCCAGGGAACGGTCATAGCACCCGACTGACAGAGATCAAGAAGCATTTGGACAATGCTTTCAGGCATGAGGTGGGATTCCTGGGGATGGCCCTGCTGAGGGCCAAGAGATGAATTTGATGATCCTTGCAAACCCCTTCCAAGTCAGGGTATTCTATCATTCTAAGTGATTAGTACTCACAGAAGGTCATATTAATGAGTCTGCTTTTCATGGTGTTTCATTAAAGCAGAGCTTCACTTAGAGTGAGAATTTCAGTGACTTGAGCCCTGCTCAGCTTTTTCCATTCACAGTGCTTGCTACAAAGGGACAGAAAACCTTCCAGGTTATTCCTCAGCAACAGGAATTGGACTATCAAGGACTCTCCTAGTTTCAGCCACACACAAATCTGCAATTTGAAATGCCCAGATTGAAGTCTCAAACAAGGGAACAAGCTCTGTTTCATGACAATGGCTGGGCACTGTTGGTATCTTCGCTGTAAACAATCTGTTGAGGCAGCCACAGGAACCGCTTCCCTTCCAAGCCGTCCCTGCTGCTGAGCCCAGCCATCTGCAGCATTTTTGGCATGTGCTATCTGCTAGAATTTGGATGAGATTAATTCCATTAGGGACACTCTTGAAAGCGCAATTAAGAATTTTTTTTTCTTCTTTTTCTGCTGCTTTCATCTCTTCTCTTTCTGTAATTTCCATTTTATTCCCTTCCATTCCTCTGGTAATCCTTTTCCACTTTTAATTTGTTCTTTGACTTTAATTAGTCTCCCTTTATGCCTGCAAGCCTGTCTAATTTTCTTTCCTAGGAGCTGGAAGTCTCATCATGCTCACACAACTCCAGTGACAGGAATTGGGTGTTACCAGAGTGTTGTGCAGGGTCCCACTTTCAGAGGAATTGTGTTGGGAAGACACTGTTCTGCAAGCCCTAGAAATCTGCTAAAGCATTACGTGCCCACTAAGCAGTGGAGACACTGGCTAGAATAATTTTCTTTCAAGGTGGGTGGGGATAATCCAAAAGATGAGGGTGTCAATGTGTGCATAACAGACTATCTCAGGAGATGCCAAGTTGTGTATTGTTGCCAAAGTCTCCAAAAAGTTATGTTTTCAACACATGTAATCAGTATTTTATCTTTTCATTAAAACCCTAGAACTAAACTGCTATTTCAGGGGTCCCAAAGGTGACCTCACAAATTTTTATAAGTTTTAAAAATTAATTTCATAAGCTTTGGCAAAGAGCTGTAATCAGCTGAGAGACTGATGCATGTAGTTCTTCTTAGTTTACACTGACTACAGTTATGAGAGGAGCTGTTGTGTAATTTCTTTCCTTGCAATCTCCTTGAAGTGCTAATGTAATTCTGTAATTCTTGTCCATTTTCACACGCCCAAAATAAATGAGTCCTAGTTGAAAGTCATATTCTCCTTCAAATCCTGATTCCTTTACTAACTTGATTGCTCTGCCAGATTATGTGATTCCTTCAGTAACTTTCCTGGCTGACTACCTGCAGGACAGCCTGTTGTGTTACACTTTTCCCTGTTGAACAGGATCTGCAGTGTCTTCACAGAAATGTCTCTTTAGCAGCTTGCAAAATGTGCACTGTTATTTTAGATTTTAATTCAGGATGTTCAAAACCAAGCCCAAGTGTTGTCAAATTCTCAGTTGTTTCAAAAACAGCAGCTACTTCAGTCATCCATAATGCCTGGCAAACTTTAAAAATCCCCTTATCTAAATTTTTTCTGGACTTTCTAATATAAAAATTATGTTCTCAATTTGATTAAAAGCAGTCATTAGACATTTTCTTCACAGTGAATAATCTTACTTGGGCTGCCTGGTGACATGATCATTTGATCACTCATCACACACAGCATGCCAGAGCTCTGCTCTGTGCAGTATCTGACACTGGGCACAGCCCAAGGATGTGTTCCTGGGCTTCATGAGGGTTCCATATGTTTGTAGATAAGCTCTAGAAACAAAATATTTCTCTCCTGGGATTTGAGGAGAAAAAGAACAATCTAATACCTCATACAAATATAAAATGTATAATATATAAGCTCCGGAAACCAGGTTCTTGTGCCTTTCTTCCACTTGGAGCAGTTTCAATGGATTTCCCAGAGTAAAAAAAAAAAAAAGTGAATTTGCAACATAATCTCTCTCTCATTGTGCACTCTGTCTACTAGTCTGTTTCTATAAAAGTGGAAGTCAAAAGCCCCATTTTTCAAATCTTTCCCAAGATACTTAAAAGTTATTAGATGCCTGACATAACAAGGAGTGTATCACATAAGCTTCCTATATTTTTTTCTTTTTTCCCCCAGGTAACATGCTCAAAATGACAATTGGCCTCTGATATTTGATGATGAGGAAGGGGTTAGAACAAAGTCAAAAGAGAAGATATAAAAGTAGCAATCCAAGCAGTTTTCAAAGGGAAATGTTAACAGGCATCAACAATTAAGAATAGAAAAATAGAAAAAAAAAAAGAAAGATAGAAAAGGATTCAGAAAACAGAAAACTAGAAACAGATGAGTAAAGGAATTATAAAGGAGTAAAGGGTTAGAAGGAAAATGCAGAAATTTGTTCTTCAAAGAGCACTGGTTTCAGATGCTGTCTTTGCACTGAAGTTATCTTACGAGGTGCTAATAGTCCATGGTCATATCCTATATATGATGCACATACTGGTAGCCAAAATGCACACAGAGGTCATCTTAGGGGATCATTCTTCTGCCTCTGTGAACTTTTTAACCCATGTTTCTCACTCAGTGGCTCTCTGGAGTAGGAAGCTGGAGAGGCATCATCTCAGCTGTGGACTGGCATGGGTCAATGTCTTCTGCCAGGTAACAAGCCATAGGACAAGAGGAAATGGCCTCAAGTTGTGCCAGGGGAGGTTTTGGTTGAAAAATAGGAATATTTCTTCAGAGAAAGGATGCTCAGGCATTGCAAAAAGCTGTCCAGGACACTGGTGGATTTGCCATTTCTTGAAGTATTAGCAGAACTTGTGCATGTGGAGGTTAGGGACGTGGTTTTGAGGTGATCCTGTCAATGCTGAGCTTGATGATCTTAGGGCACTTTTCCAACCTTAATTTTTCTATGATTCTGTGATTCTAAGTCTTCTGAGCACATGCCTTTTTTTTCTCTCCTCAGCCATGTACAAAGCTCTGTAAATCCAACATTAATATAAATTTATGGGGTGCTAGGCAAAGCGATGCTTCTTGTGTCTGGTGTTCTGACAACCATCCAGAATGGAGAGGAGTCTGTGGGTCCCAGCCTCAGCAGTATGTAACACCCTGTGAATTCAGTGGGAGGCACAGCATGTATCAGGCTCTTCTGTGCTCTTTGAAGAGCTAGATTCCTGCTCACACAAAAATCTTCAGCAGAATTACGAATCACAGTGATGGTAGAGGGATATCTCCTTTGGTTCTAAGAAACAAAATTCTGTTTTCCCCCAATCTGGGGAAAAAATGGCAAGATGCAAGACAAATATATGTGTTTCTATATGTTTTCTTTTATCCTTTGTGGCCCAGCTCTTACCTTTGCTCTCACTCCCCAGCTTTTACTGCTCATAACAATATAAACAAACAGCTACTTCACTATAATAAATTTTGAACAAGTGGCAGTAGGAGGAAAAATCTAAACAAAATGCCAGTGACTATAAACAGATTTAAATACACATATCCCTGAAACATGCTCATGAAAGGTTTATTTACTGCAAAGTAACACACATTTTTACTCTTTAAGGAAAATAGCTGTTAGTGCCAATGTGTTATTCAAAGAATTTATAGAAAGCTGTGTAAAACCCAGTGAGATAACAACTTGAGCTGATTGACAGTGACAGCATATTTAAAGAATAGGATTACTTGGTGATTGAAGGCTTATTTTCTTTATTTTCATTTACCTAAAAATAACTATGGATCAAATTGGTTTGCAAAGCTATGTTTTGTGTTTCTAAAGCATCATTGTACATACTGAATGAGTTTTGGTATAACTAGTTTTTAGCAATACTTAAACAAATTTTGTGTGCTGGGATACTTTAGGGTGGTGCAATTCAAGTGAATTTTCAAGCTTGTGAATAAGATGCATTTCTGATTGGCTGTAAGTAGGAAAAATGTAGAAAAATTAAAATTTTTATTCCAGTAAATTGTTAATTGTCCCCTCTCTGACCCTAAGCATCGCAAATAATGTTAGTAAAAATCATAGACAGTGAGTACTTTACTGGGTTGGAACACTTGGGAGTATCTTTAGCACCACTGATGTTAATTTAGTCGCAACAAAAAGCAGCATGTGGATTGGGAACAGATGAGATATGCTGTAGTAGACATGATTGCTCAGGAAATGACCTAGGTGGACACAATACCAGTTTGTACTGTGATGAAAGTTTCTGAGGGAATCAAATAATTTCCTGGCTCACAGTCAAAGTTCAATGCCATAGACAAATACCATGAATAATTCTTTTCAGGTTTAGTGCATAACAAGCTGCTAAAAATCATTAAGGTGTTGGTGATAGAGTTATTTGCCTCTGAGTACTAATTCCTTACACCCCCTTTTATCTCTTTTCTTCTTGCAGGGTTTCCCTTTAAGTACATGACAGAATTTATGAGAGAAGTAGGAAATGTAAAATATCACCTGTTTGTGTTAGTCAATGGTGTAGAGCCCATGCTATCTTTCAAAATTCTTTTTTTTTCCATAAAGTTACTGTAACTGTATTTCCTACCAATAAAATATTTCACCAGGAAAATAGAAACCTGGAAGGGCTTAGATTTACATCTATTGGGAAGAGGTTTTTCTGTTCCCATTTTATTTTATTTATATGTCTGGTTTATTTCTGTATTTGTATTAATCTCAGGATGTTTAACATATGATGCATTTCTCACAATGGCACAGTGTTTAAAAGTTACTTATCTTCAGAACCCTCTCTAGCTAAACTGACAACCAAATACATATTTGTTTACTTAGTGGAAAACCAAGATAGGATGGGCCTTATTTGTTCTGTCAGTGTCTTGTGTGTCATATCTGTTCAGCTCAGTGATTACTGTCAGTATTGTGGCATTTAAAAGAAGACCTGAAGAGAGTGGAAATGCGATTTGTGTTCTGTGCTGCCTCACACATCACAAAGAAAACTGGCAGCTTGACCTTAGCAGCAGAGCAGAAAGAATACAACTCTTTTTTTTGTACACTGAGAGTTCCAGCCAAATGAATGCATCTTAATGGGGAAGTCACTCATGCCAGAGTAGGTGGGGAGGGGAGGGAAATAGGGAAATATTGTGCAGCTGAAGAAAAAAAAAAGTAGTGTTTGTTCCTGACTCTCTCTTTGAAATTACCATAGAATGCCTTGACCCCTATTTTCTGCCCTACCCACTGAAAAATCTGAATTAAAGTGGTTAAAGCAATACGTGGTTAAGTGGGAAGGAGCAGAGAGAGGGAAAGATGAAGGAACTGCCCTTGTAATTACTGTAGGATTGGAGAGAAGCATCAGAGAGCATTGTGTCCAGCTAATACTAGAACACAGTTTATAAGAGCATTGAAAAAGCAATGAGCCTCAGGAGTGTTTTGTGTTTGATACATTATGGAAGAGAACGGCTAACAGGATTAATATTTCTGGGCTACAGGAGAGCTTCTAAAGTTTAAAACTTAAGCATTTGGTTAAGAAATTACAATGGATTGATTACAACCAACATCCAAAAGCAATGATGGTGGATTGATTCAGCTACTTGCTCAGTTGCCAGTCCTACAGGAAAGAAGAGAGGAAGGAAGGAAGGAAGGAAGGAAGGAAGGAAGGAAGGAAGGAAGGAAGGAAGGAAGGAAGGAAGGAAGGAAGGAAGGAAGGAAGGAAGGAAGGAAGGAA
Source organism: Molothrus aeneus (assembly GCF_037042795.1). Lineage (NCBI taxonomy): Eukaryota > Metazoa > Chordata > Aves > Passeriformes > Icteridae > Molothrus > Molothrus aeneus. The sequence goes on from NC_089680.1 coordinate 3,425,414, forward strand.
GGAAGGAAGGAAGGAAGGAAGGAAGGAAGGAAGGAAGGAAGGAAGGAAGGAAAGGCTTGTGGCTTGAGATAACAGTTTAACAGCTGAAGTAAAAGCTGTGAATACAAGCGAATTTAAGAATTTATTTAATAATTCTCACTGCAGGCAGATTTTTAGCCAATTCCTGAAAAGCAGGGCTCACATAATGGCTGCTCAGGAATACACATGCCATAACCATGAATGATTCTGCTTCTTCCTGCTTTTCTTGAGCTTTTCTTCCTCCATACAATGTCATTTGATATGAATATCTCTCTGATCAGTTCAGATCAGCTGTGTCAGCTCTGTGTGTCCCCACAGGTTTTTGACTACTCCTTCTGGAGGCACAGTGGGAAAAAGGAAAAGCCTTGATGTGGCGCAGAACAGTTCATCAATGACCAAAACATTGGTGAATTATCAACACTGGTTAAGTCACAGAACCAAAACCTGCCACCATATGGGCTGCTGTGAAGAAAATTAACTTCACCACAGCCTTATCTCCAGTACAGAAAATTATAGCATGAAAAGGAGTGAAGGAAATGTGGGACTTTTTTGTAGTTTGTCTCTATAACATCATAACTAACTATATATTAGTACTGACATGCTCTTCTGTTTTGTTGAAAAGTTGGAGGCCACAAATCCCGTGGGAACCAGCATAATTTTCCTTCTCTTCCCTCCTTGTTTATAACTTGACTGGTTTTCTTTTTTTTTTTTCTCACTTTTTTTTTGTAAAAACATGATAGTTTGAAACTGACTGCTGTTGGCATGGAGGTATTTGTGCTGTGCACCTTACATGTGTATGGTTTTCTTGAAGACCATCTGAAATATTCTCTGTCCAGCTGTGTTTCTGGGGAACACCACCACTGAATCCAGCTGAGTCTTTTGATCAGGTGCTGAGGTATTTACATTAGTGCTTGAATTTTTTTTCCACACAGGAGGAAATCTATGGCACAGCATTTTTTCTGCAGCTGAAATGAGGTTAATACATTTGAGCATAATTAAACCATCATTGCCAAGTGGTGGGTCAGCAACACCAACATTTTTTTGCCATTTCTAAAGTACCTCTAATTCCAAGGAAACTGAAATCTGTTAGATTGTGTTCCTGGAAGGAATCTCTCAAAGCAAATAGTGACCAGTATTGCAGTCATCCTCCACAGCAGGCCTTTAATTTCAGTTTCTCTGTACAGCACAGTATTTCCAGGTCAGTCTGAGAGGCCAAGCTACTTTTGAAGCTCAGGAATGTTCAATCCAGCTGTTCTGTAACAGCTGAGGAGGTCTGGGCCAGCATCAACCTATGTGCAGGAGCCAGACACGAAGCAGTGGGGTCAGTGGAATGGGCCAGCAGCATTCCCCCTGCAGAGCTGGTGCCACGAGGGACAGATCCCTCAATAGTGCTGCTGTTGCTCTCATCATCTCGGTGACACTGGATGCACCACTCATTGTCCAAGTGGGCTTTTTTTGTTTTGGTTTTTTGGGTTTTTTTTCAAGGCCTGGTCGTTTCTTGGTCTTGTCAGCATTTCTGGCAAATTCTTAGATCTGCCCAGTGGCAGGGAATGGTGATTCAGAACTGCAGTAGTCACTGCTGAAGAATGCAATGGACAAAACTGACAGTTATTGAAGATAGATAAGGTTTTTGTGTGACAGTGTTCACAGGGGTTCTTGGGGAAGGAAGAGACAAGGATCTGACTCCATGTTCCAGAAGGCTTGATTTATTATTTTATGATATATATTACATTAAAACCATACTAAAAGAATAGAAGAAAGGATTTCATCAGAAGGCTAGCTAAGAACAGAATAGCAAAGAATGATAGCAAAGGTTTGTGGCTCGGCTCTCTCTCTGAGCCAGCTGGGCTTTGATTGGCCATTAATTACAAACATCCAACATGGGCCAATCACAGATCCACCTGTTGCATTCCACAGCAGCAGATAACCATTGTTTACATTTTGTTCCTGAGGCCTCTCAGCTTCTCAGGAGGAAAAATCCTAAGGAAAGGATTTTTCATAAAAGATGTCTGTGACAGTTTTGTCCCTCTTTCTTTCAATTAAAATAATTTAATAGACAAAAATGCTACAAAAAATATGTATAAAAATAACCCCTCCTTATTTTCTTCCCTATTTCATCTGATCTAATATAGTGCTTAAAATTGTGGTTTTTGGGTGTATATTTCTGTGTTGTTTCCCCTGTCGCTATCTCGGGCCATACTTATTTTTGAAAAATGCATATGTATTTGTTAATTTTTGGACATTAAAAAGATGCAGAAAGTTCAAGTGAAGTCCTGTCTAATAGTCCCTAGACAGCCATAATTCTTTGCTTAGATTTTAATTTTCAGTTTTTCAATTAATAAATGTGCCTGATTAATAAGCTCATCATTTACTTATAAATAAAAAGAAATTTAAGTTACATCATGTGTAGCAATTAAATCACTAGTGTCGCAGCAGCTGGTGCATATGCTGGTTGAATTGAGAAAGCTATTGCAAACATAATTAATGAGTAAATGCAAATATCTTTCTGGTCTAAGCTTTCCAGTATCCTGACACTGCAGCTTGGGGCCACTCTGCTCTGGTTATCTGATGGCAAAGCTTGTATTTAAAGACAGATCTTTGTCTTTTCTGTGATTTATATATTTTGTCCTGTTTCGTGGTCTAGTGTCTGTTTCTCATCTCCTCCTGTTTCTCATCACCAGAGGTATTTACCCTCCTTTGTATGCAAGAAGCTCTCTGAACTTCAAATTCAAAATAGGTGTTTAAACTTTTAAGTATTACCTTTTTTGCAGATGTTTCAGCCACAAGCTGCCATTATGTGCAGCATAGTTCCATAACTGGCACCAGGTGACAAGTTGAACTCTATCCAGCAATGCCACCTTAATAATCAAACTAAGAGATAGCCCTAAACATGAGATAAATTGTGTAAAGGTGATAAAACTAATAATGGCTCAAGGTCAGAGAATCTACAATACTCTCTGGTAAATTAAACAATCTGTAAAATCAGCATGTATCTCTTCAAACAGAGCTTTGAAGACAGTACACAGGCTTAGATGAGTTGTTAGGCAGATATTCCTGGCTGTGAGGGTGGTGATGCCCTGGCACAGATCAGCTGTGGTTGTCCCATCCCTGTAAGTTGTCCAAGACCAACTTTGGGACCTGGGATAGTGGAAGGTCCCTGCCCATGGCAGGGGGTGGAACCTCAAGGTCTCTTCCCAACTCAAACTCTTCTATGATTCTATAACACTTAGTTGCTAAAACTGCTGAATTGTTGATCAGATGTGGAGACACATCCAGCTCCTTCTTGTCCATGTTTTGGGCAGGATCCAGTTTTTGTTCCACTTCCCTGAGATTTGCTCCCAAACAGAAACTCCAGGAGACAAAATAATAGTTTATTTCAAACTGTGATGGACTTAAATGTGACACATATCTTTAGGAGTTCAGGACTCAGGCAGATGTGGGATTTGCCAGAAAGAAGCATTCAATAAATCCTATGGGGAGAAATTTGGATACTAAAGCTAACTAATCCAGATAATATTCTGAATCCAGATGTCTGGGCTCTCTGAAGTTCATGGGTTGAGGAGGGCAGTATTAGACACTCAATGCTTTCTGTTGCTTGAGACAAACCTGGATTAGTGAGCAACTGGGATGTAAAACTGTTTAAGGGTAGGTGGGAATAGCCATAATTCAGCTCTGGGCAATGGTGATTGATGTAATTGATCCCAAGAGTTTTTGAAAATGATGAATTGTAGCATTCAGTAGCAGTTCCTATTAATGCAAAGTTTAACAGTGTTTCCTCCTATTTATATAGGGGACATCTGATGGAATAACTGAATTTTTTTTTAATATATCTTTCCTCTATTAAAACCATCCATAGCTGTGGTGAAAAGAATGGCCTTGTTTAAATAGAAAATATATAGTGTACTCATCAGTGTGATGTGTGTCTTCCTTGTACCTTAATCCATTAAAATGTAAGATTTTTCAGTCCCTAGACTAAAGAGCTAGTTTCTTTTAGCTCCTGCAGACTGATGAATTTAACTTTGGAGTTCCCTAACACAGCAACCTTCAACATGCCCACAGGCAAAGATCCCAGTTACATTCCACTTTTATTAAAGCAAGTTAGATTTATGAATGTTTTATTTTCAGCAAGGCATGCAGTAAGCACTGGCTGTCCTACTGCAATCTTCTTTTCATATATTTTTCAAGGGAAACAATTTAGCTTCTACATATAGACGAAAAGGAGAATCACTTATTTAGACAGTCTTAATTTTGTTTGCAGCAAGTACCCTAGATTTTTGTAGATATTTTACAAAATGCGTGTTACAGTGAATAGGTTTAGGAATCTCTTAACAAAGAAGCAACATCACAAAGTACATCTCTGCAAGGAGCATTTTTAATCTCAGAGTAGCTAGGTTTTCCAGAAATGCAGGATTGAAGGAAGCTGACAGCTCGCAAGACTTTGCTTTGCTTGCATTCAAGCAGACAATTCTTCCTAGACAGTCACTTGATATTCATAGTTTCACTGAAGCAAGTTAAGTCAACAGTTTCAAAATGGTATCACCATATTTAGAGAGTTTGGTGAACGATGAGTCAGAGCTTTGTGGAGCAGACATCTCTCCTGACATCGATATCACTTTGTCTGCCGCGCCTCGCGCTCTCGCTGGCACTTGTTCTTGATTGATCTCTTGTTCTGCACCACTTGATTCATCACGGTCAGCCATCCACGGGCATGAAAAATTCATCCCGAGACAACAAATACTTTGTAGCCTATGATATTTCTTTCCCTTGGGTTCCAAGACAATTAATTCCTCCAGAGAGCAGAAAACTTAGGGACAATAGCAATTCTGGTGTTTCTGTGGTGAGAGAAAGCGCAATTGTGTGTCTCCATTCCCTCACACAAGAATGAAGATAGCGTGTTACAAAGGTTAATTATCTGAATAATCAACAAGTAATTCAGCTGAGTGGGTGTGCCAAGGAATTTATTTCTTCCTTTATACTAAGTACTACTTAATTCTGTGTACTAAATTTCCAGAAAGTTGTACAGATCTATATCAGCAGCAATTTTTTTTGGAAAGAGAGTTCCTTTTTTAAACTACATATCTTATTAGATAAATAAATTCCAATATGTCTTGGTGTTGCTATACCTTTATTTCTAAAATGCCTATTTGTCTGGGTCAAATTTATTCTCTCACAAACATAAAAGCCCTGTAAATTGTACTTCTTTCTAAACTTGCAGTTGACATCAGCTTTTTCACCACTAAAAGCTTTTCCAACTAAAAGAGCGGGGATAATATTTTGCCTCCAGATACTATGGAAAATATGAAATGAAAACTATGAAATCAGACATTATTAGGTCCAAAAGGTGAATAAAGAGCTCTTAAGTCACAGTCCAAACTCTTATCCCTGAGATTAACTTTCCTCTTTTAGAATGGGAGTCAAATTTACCAATCATTAGACCTAGAAAATGTGATATTTGATAAATGCTGTCTGATGCCTTTTAGGTTATTTCCTGTAAGACAAAGTGGCATCTGAAACAATCAGAGAGACAAATGAAGAGAGAACTTTGCATAAGAGACAGATGATATGTAATTTAAGCTATCTAGTGGCTGACTACAGTAATTGAGTTGAATAAATTGCTTTCCTCCACAAGCAGTGGAGTCGTCTGGTGCAATATGTGTAAACAGCTCATGAACATGGGGTGGGGCTGGGCATAACTGAGGTGAGGGGCCCAAATATTCTCTGCTTGTGCCTAGGCTCTCACCACCTCACCCGTTTGCTTGTGCTTCTCTCTGTCACCATATATTCAGATTAAACAGATATCTAATTTATATCTTTTCTATATGTATAGTCAATTTCGTTTTTTCTCTTTTGGAAGAAAATAGGTATCTTCTCATTACATTTCAAATGCTGTGTTATATTACAATTCCTGTGTCACTGCAATATAGGGCATCTCTTCTTATATTATTTTGCCTAATACTAAATCTCTAATATTTCCTGAGAACTGACATAAGCCTGATGAAAGCAATTTATTGGAAAACAATCTTTACAGTTGCTTTGTGTGTGTTCTGGGATGCAGCAGCTCCATTAGTGAACACTTCAGGTCAATTTCTGTCGCCCCTGACCAGTGCTGTGGTTGTAATGAGCTGCATTCCATTAAAATATCAAAAGACATTGAGCAGGAACACATGTTTAGATCTAGCTGGGTAATTCTTCAGGTGACTAGATTTCCAAAAGCAGAATGATATCATGTCACTCTCTTATATGTGGTAGCCTCTATGAAAGGACTTTCCTTGGCCATGCCATTAAAACGGGTTGTATAGATAGAGGTTCCTATCAGATGTGTATTGGAAAGTCTGCCTGTGTCTGAAGATACTCTTTCTCTGTTCACATTCTGTTTCTGTCAGATCATTATTTAATTGAGTAAATTAATTTTCAGACCGTTTTTCATGCAGCACAGGACATGGTTTTTCCTCTTGGCTGACAGGGCTCACTGCTGGCTCATGCTAGACCTGTTTTTTCACCAGCATCCCAAGTTCCCTTTCCCAGGGCTGCTACTTGGCCACTCATCCCCAAGTTCATGCTTGTGTCCAGCATTACTCTTTCCCAGATGCAGAATCTGTCATTTGCTCTTGTTGAATTCCACAGAAGTGGTGTTTTCCCAATGCTCCTGTCTATGTAGATCCCTCTGCAATGGGCTCTCATCCCTTAAGAAAGTCAGCCAAGAGGGGTCTCCTAAGAATTCAGTTTCTTTTGCTCCTCTAGACCCCATCTTGAAAGTAAATCATAAAAATTAATAGATTTTAGTAGCAATTTGCTGGATATCTTGCTGTCCAGCAGCTACTGGATAAACCCCAGGGATTTTCCTGACTTTTTTCTCTATCTCTGTGTACAGAGATAAAACTGTATCAGAACATTCAGTGCATAGCCAGACCTCAGGAGTAAACAAGGGAAAGCTGAGGCCCTCTGGAATGGAAGAAGCATTGGGAAAAACATCAGCATTTCTTTTTGACCCTTGTCACCACATAAAGCTGCCTAGCAGAAAACATCCCTGGAATTAGATCAGGTGTTCAACAGCTTCAATATACTCCTTTCCAGAAGGCTCCAAAGGAGAGAAATGCAAACCACCTAGCCTTTGCCAGATTCAAAGGGGATGGAACCTGTCTCAAATCCCATTTAATAGCACATCAATAAGGCTACAAGTCTCGTGGAGAAGATTACAGAAAACAACGTCCCGTTATGAGAGAAATTACTACTGTCAACTGTCTTGAAATATATAAAAATAAGCTAAAGCCCAATTTCTGTTAAATATTGCACTTTTCAAAACTGATGCGCAGTTACTCCAAAAACAGCTCTTTACAAAAATCAATTCAGTAATTGCAAAATAGTAAAAAACACGCTGTGCATCTGCCTTTTCATTATCCACTTGAGGATAACAGGCTGCCAAAGGAAGGTAAAAAGAAACAAATTCTGGGAGTAATTTTATTCAACAATAATCTAAGGAACCAACGATATAATACTCCAAGCTAAAAAAATAAATGGAAAAGGTGACTCACTTCTTCTGGATATTGAGTGAGTGAGTGGCTGGATAAGTCTGACTGAACTTTTGGTTGATTTTCCTTTCTGGTGCATAAGGTTGTGGTTAACATGGCGCTCCAAAGCCAGCTGAAGATCATGACAAGGTTTATGTTGACTTCATTGTGCTGTGAACAGCGGTGTAATCACCTCTCTGTATTTAACTGCACCAGAATTTTTACTGTACATTCTTGTACATAACTGCCCCTAATCTTCCCTCATTTCCCAGAGATTTTCCCCATGCAGTGATAAATACGCAGCAGAAACTTTACAGAATTTTCCTTTCTACGCTCACATCAGATAAGAGTTGAGTTTCAGTTTTATGTGAAATTCAGTGTTCTCCAAAATGCTATTTTTTTTTATTTTTTTGTTGTACAAAAATGTTGAAGAATCTCAGATTTTTATAAGTACTTTGAGGCAGTAAGACTAAAATTTGTCTAGTTTGAGAATACACAACACAGCGAAATGCCAATTCAGTCACCGAGAATTAATTTTGATGTCTTATGTGATGGAAACCCACTTAATACTTTAAAAAAGTTTTAGGCTCAGGTACAGAAGTCTTTTCCTACTTAGGAAGGGACAGGTCTCTATCTAACATTGATATATGAAACAAACTTCCTGCTTGTGGTATTTGGAGGGTGGGGAGGACAGAGCTAGTCCTACATTTCATACGTTCAAGATCTTGCTCTTGGATTTGGGTACAAAAATATGCAGTTCACTTGAAGGAAGTGCTTAAGAGTGCAGTTGTACAGTTACTGTCTTGGGGGAAAAGAGATGATCTTTGTCCAATACCTAAATCAATGGTTGTCCTTGTATCAGCAAAAAGCCCTGGAAAGCCCTCTCTATTTGCAGAACATTACCAAGGCCAGCAATTCCATGGAGAAAAAGAAATTAAATAGGTATTTAAGCAAATTGTCAATGGATAAATTGAATTACATTCTAATATCTGCTTTTTTTTTAACCTTTCTATAAACTAACGAGCCTCATGTGCTCAAAAGAGCAATTAAAGAGCTACAGAATAGTTTAATGACCTCCTACACTGAGAGGTTATTTGATATTATTTTTTTTGCTTTCATCTTAATATGCAGATTTATTTACTGGAGAATAGGGTTATTTACCAAAGTGCTGAGAAAATGTCTCTAGCAGCATATCAAGAGAGCAGATCATATATGATACCATCTATTTTATTCTGATTTTGGCACTTGGTTATTTATCATACAGTAAAATAAAAAGTTAAACCATGGTGAATATTTAAAAGAATAAAATGCCTAAATTCTTTAGAGGAAACCAAACAGACTATTGTTCTAAAAGCTCTGGTCTTCTTTTGTATGAACATACACTTCTAATAATTTGCATAAAACAAAAAACAAAAAACAAACAACAACAACAACAACAAAAACACACACAAAAAAAAAGAGGCAGAGGGAGGAAAGACTGAACTAAGTGGCAGCAGTAAGGAATAGCCCATGGAGAACTCACTGCCATTTATATTCCAGGTACATTTACATGTATTTATTTGCAGTATTCTCAATTGACCCTTGTGTTTTTCATACAGAGGTGAGCCAAATAAACCATGAGAAAGAAAAGGACTAACATACTTAAGGTTTCTGCTGACAAGAAGCAACTTCTCATAGTTCTCCTAAGTCCTAACCTGCTTTTCTCTGTGCATAACTGTTCTTTGGAAGACAGTTTCAGGTGACTTTATCCTGACAAAAAAAAAGTACTAAGTTAGAATGAAAACACCTGAAGAATCTGAGTCATTGGGGAATGTCAAGGCTGTCCTAGATGAAGAGACTTAGGTTGAGTAAATTTTATGGATTTAATTTCCTGAATGTTTCTTGAGTGGTTCTTCAATGTTCACTGAGTGTAAATTGTGCCTCTGACCCATTTGGAGTAATGGAGTTGCACAAAAATGAAGAATCTCAAGAGGCATTTTTCTCAGGTAGAAGTAGTACCTACTGTTGAATCTTCCACTTGAGAGGTCCGAATCTAAGAACTTGAAATCAGATGAAAAATTCTTTTATTTTCAAGTCATTTTGTAATTGTTTAAAAGAGAACTGCTGCCCTGCTACATTCTTCTTATGCATTTTCAGAGCTGACAAAGTAAGACTTCTAAAATCCTTCCTGAACAGCTCTTTTGCTGAGGTATGCTGAGTTTATGAATCACCAAAGAATTTAGATTATAGTAAATTTCAGATCCAGTTACTTCAGAGAAGCTCCAGAAACAGATGTTTAAACAGATATATTACAAGGAAAACTGAATGGAAAAATCTTCGCATGCTGGTAATGGATGTTTCTCCAGGGAGGTGAGGGTTTGGAGAGTTATAATTTGGGGCACAGCAAAAGTGGCATTCAGGCCTAGATTCTATGAAAATCAACGTGGGGACTCCTGTTTAAGTTTATACTAAAAGACTGCTTTATGGAAAAAATGTATGAGCCTTCAGGCTGTTTTAGAAACATTCTCTCCATAGGAAAACATGTTTCTGCACAGCTTGTACATATACTGAGAATTAATAATCACGCCAAGAACTCAAAAAAACCAACAACTGAAATAATAAATAATTTATAGCACTTTGATCTGATGCTCAATATAATAAACTGAGGTGATTCCATAGACTTAAATGAATATGGAGTAGATCTTATGTTAGGGAAAGGCTTCAGACAGCGCAGCCATCATTAAAAATGATGGGATTGGTGAAAACTTCTTTGTTAGGCAGCTCAGCATCTAAACTGAGGAAAAATGGAACTCTGTTTAAATAAAATGATAACTGGTCTAGTAGATATGACAGAAAGCAAAAAGGCACTTCCGATACTTCAACACAATAAATGGAAATAAAATCAAGCAAGATAAACTTTAGCTTTGCTGGATGATAACCTTTTACAGAATATTCTATAGAGGAATGCTTGGCAGCTGATTTTTACATGAATATTTTGCCTTTGTGTTGCAAGGTAAGGGATAAGCATAAGCTAATCAAAGCTACATTTAACAAGCAATTATTAAAAAAAATGGAATCATTTTCTTACAAATGAAATGGTCAGTGATAGCTATTAGGGTGCTCTCAGGACCAGCCTGTCTTTCTTAAAAATGACTCTGCTCTTTGTGAGCCAAGAGCAATCATTATTTTCTGCTGATTTCAAGCCTCTGCTGGAGAGAGAGCACTTTTAACACTCCATAGAGACATTGCAGAAGAAAAGGCTTTAATTAACAAAAAAACCTACAGTTAAACTGAAACTACATTAATTGACAGTGAGCAACCTTTGAAATATAGTGAAAACAGTAATTTCTTTTCTTATGATTTACTCAAGCTTTTCTTCCTAGTCAAACATACCATGGTCTCATTCTCATCCTTTGATTCAGGCTTATCAAAGATGCAAATGACTCCTGTAAAAATCAAGAATTTGCTAATTGCCTTTCCACAATGCATTATCTTTTTATTTTAACAGTGTGGCAGAAGCTCAGAGCTACTGTAAAACTTCAATTTTTCATTAGGGACTTGAAACCATTTCTTGCTTTTTTGTTTTTTAGGCGCAAAGAGGGTGATATTGCACTTCCCACTTGCTATTTTATCTCCTCATTGATAATTTAGCTTGCTGACAGGAATTGCCTTCTGGCAGGAGCAAGTGGCACAGAGCTCATTAACCTAGTGCCTGGTATCTGGGACCCTTTGGTCCAGAGTGTAGCTGTGGACGACTGCAAGCTCCTGGTACCTGATAGCAGCTCTGCAGATCGCGTTCTTTGCTGCTGAAGACTTCAGTGATGTGTTTTCAGTGTGCAGATCTATTGAAGCAGTGCCTGAGCAGCATCTGTTGTCTTCAGGCTCCTAAATTATTTATATGTCTTGTTAATTACGCTTTTCTTTTGAAATGTCTTGTCTTTAGAAGTGATGTAGAAGTGAGCACCTTTAGCTGGCAACATTTAAATGCAGTTTTAACTTTCCCAGAGTCATTATTTCTCCAGCTTTGTTGTCAGCTATACCCTGTGTAACTGCAAGTCATTTGTAACAGGAATTATCACAATATTTGTTAAAGGGACAGACCTACAAGAGTCTAGAGCAATACTTGGGAACTAGACTGCATGATTTGCAATTAGATGTCCATAAAATGCGTATAATTATAAAATTACACTGTTTTGAACAATGTTCTGATCTTGAATTCTTCTGACACATTTTCCAAACAGTCTAATGATATGAACGCATAATTCTAAATATTTCCTGACTAGGCGATACAGATCCAGATATCTGCTATATCATATCCAAAAACTTCCAAGGATTCTTCCGGAATTGAGGTTGTCTTAGCCAGTAGGTTTGTTGCTATAAAATCATCCGTGATCATAAAATCACAGAATCACAGAATCACAGAATGACCTGGGTTGGAAGAGAACTTAAAGATCATGTAGGTCCAACTCCCCTGCCATGGGCAGAGACACGTTCCACTAGACCAGGGTGCTCTCCTTGGATTTACTTCTTATAGTGAAGATTCTTAACCTACATTAACAATAAAAAAAAAATGCTACTTGCCTTCTTGTAGGAGAGAAAGCAAAATGAAGGTATGTTAAGGGAAACTTGTCTGTTGGTTTTACAGCTCTCAAGAGAAATGTGTGGTTTATCTTCATCATAGACATTTAGGAAGGAACGGGGAAAAATCTTACAATAGTCTTTAAGTGATCTTTTAACTCTCACATCTGCACTAAATAGTAAATATATATATTTATTTAAAATAAAATGTGCCTTTGACAAATGTTCTTTGCAGACTAATTTTTGAAAGACATGCACATTGTTAAAATTATATGATACTGCAGATGAGTCAAAATCTCCATTTTGAGTCATTTAACCTCTCATCCTCATAATCAGTGATGTCTTTGTATTGCAGAAACTGGCATTTTTCAGGTGTGTTATTATGGTTTTAGTTTCTTGTGATGTGTATGGAGGTATTTGCTCACATTTTCAAGTCTTGGCCACTAAAACTGCAATTATCCTCAGCTTGTGTAGCTCAGTGGGACTGAAGATTTTACTTTGATGTTGCATAGCTTGCCTTGTAATAAAAATGGTCATGCAGCTTCTAATTGCATTGCACTTTGCAAAAATCAGATCAAAACCTAGAAGGAGAAGGCAGGAATAGTTTTGTAAAATTGTCTCTCTGTAATCTCATGAATCTTTCACACTATTTTCTTCCTTCTGAGGGATTCTGAAGGAGCATCACTAACCCAGACTAATAACATGCTAAGACGGGGACAGACTATAATTACACAGTGAGGAATACCTGGGCAGAAAATGAAAAGTAAATCAGCTTACAGGTAGTAGTGTTCTTTGCTGAGCACAGAAGGGATGTGTCTGTTTTGTTCACTCAGAGAGGGGAAATTCATCCATTCCTGAGGAAGAGGGAGGAAAGGAATCTCAGCTCTGTGCAGCACACTGAACAGGGCTGATATTCCCAAGCCCAGATCCTGCTTTGACTGATGTAGCAGCCAGCAGCCTGGTCTTGCAACGTTTCCCAAACAGATCATTAGGAACAGTAACCATTATTTGTGCTGGAGTGCATTTGCACGCCATAACTCTTATTGCTTCATTTACTTCTTTCACTTCACTGTTTTTGCTGTGAGAAATCTAGAGTGGCATATTTTCAGCTTGGGCACTTATCCAAGACACATGCCATCTATCTTTGCATATGCTGAGCTGCTATTACACAGGGAAAGCACTCCCTTAGTTTGTTTGTGAATTGCTTTATTTTCCAGTTTGGTATTGTCCTCCCAGTACGGCACACCACGTTCACTGTAATTCAGACAGCCCTGGGGTGCAATCACACTGATAGCACACACAGTAAAACTGACAGGCAGACAAATGGTGACCCATCAAACACAACATGGTCAACGATTCTGGATATGCCAATCAATTGGATCAATGTGAAATAGTTCTATATATCTTTTTTTTTAAATTTTTCATTGACTGGTGTGCTACATCATGGGAGAGTAATGATGGAGGGTAAAATGAATTTTCATTGGCATTTGTCATCTTGTATTGCTATTTTAAATATTGAGGATATTTGTCAATAGACATGCCTAGTTGTCACAGATTTTGTCATTTATTTATCACTGATGATCTTAAAGGCAAATTTAAAATTGGAACACAATTTTCACAATGAGGTTTATGGCCACGAGTTCTTGCATGTGAACTTTGATAGATAAAACTCAGGGATACCCTGGATTTATGATTTATGATAGAATATGCTTTGCATTAAAAATATGTTATTTCCTCATGGTTTCCATGTAAAATCCAGCTTATTACTTGAAATTCTCTCTATCTTGTTGTATTTTGTGGTAGTAGGCTTCCTGAAGAGGAAAGCAGGTTTGGTTTTAAAACTCTGGTTAAGAGAGGTCAACTAACAGTTTTAGGGTCATCTAATTCCTTTCCTGGACAGCAAATGTTTTTAATAAAGAAGGATCATATAAAAAATATACACATTTACACAATCATGAAATCAGCAGGCAGTGAAAAATGTGTATTTCACTATACTCTTCATGAAGCCCACTGGAAAGCCATTCTTGGTGTGTGGATGAACACATTCCCATGGATGTTCTGCATGAGACATCATTCACCTACCTCTCAGCATTTAAATATTCGGATGTGTTCCTTGAATTGTCAGAAACCACTGCTCCAGTCATTCTACTGAAATGATAAAGTGCTGCATGGCATTAAACAGGTAAATCACAACATTGCAGAGATCTGTGTTTCCTGCTAATACAGAAAGTATTAGTAGGTTCACTACCTGATGAAGTGGCCAATAAACCAATAATATGTCTGCATTCCTCTTTACCTGTGAATTTGTACATCATGGTATCCAGCATTTCTGATGTGGTTTTAACATGAAAATTATTGTACACATGTGAAATAATAGTCCTGTAAACATCCACGTTACGATTACTTTAGAAATAAGAACAAAATAGCATGCAGAGATATAATTTCTTAATTCAGTGAGTTCTTTATTTTAAAATGTGTTTCAGTGTTGATGAGAACATGAATAAACTGAAGTAGGAAAAGCAATCACTCTCAGGATCATGCATCTATCTTCTATAAATGCCTCAAGAGGCACAGTGCTATCAGATCTGATCATGCCAAGTATTCTTTCTGAAATTATATCTTGTTATTTAATTCATATGTCATGCTGAGTAAAATGGCATCATTTAGTAATGGTAGCTAAGAAAAGATTTATCTACAAAATTAGTGCATGTTGCCTCAAAATGCTGCAGCAATGAAAAAAGAGAAAAATGTTCAGAAGAAAAAGCATTTTAAATACCAAATTCAACCTTCACTGTACACATCTTCAAATCTTCCCCAATTCAGGATTTAATAATTGAAAATTATGACCTTAAAATAAAGTCTGCTATGATCTTTTCTCAGTGATTCAAAAGAGTCTTGTAAATTTTCTTATAGGATGAATTCTCCACAAGTCAGAGTACACACTCCAAACACATTCAACTATAACTGTATGCTTAAATCCTACTGAAAAAAAATTCTTGAATATGCACTTGAACACTTTCATAAATAAATTATTTTGCAGGTTTTCTGAATAACATCTGTACCAGAGATTCTTAGTAGGATTAGGTCTTGCCAAGATACAGAACTGATCCAAAATTGAATCAGTTTGTACCACAGGTTTACACCAAAGTTGCTTAGGTCTGATAACTGGAGGAAAAATAATTTAATTACTTCAGCAAGAATGAGAGAGACAAATACCTAAAATGTATTTTTTTCCCAAAGCTTCAGTTTTGTGTTGACAACTTTTAACTCATTTTTTCCATTAAGATTTTCTTCACTTTTAACAGTTTTTGTCCTTTTCATCTTAAACACATCCATTAGTGCTGGCAACAGCTGTACCTCTATTTTGCAGAAAACAATTTGATAGAGTTAAAATTCTGTCTCATTTCTCTACTATTAACTCTAAAACTTCCACCATAGTTTAGAACTTATAATTCTTTTAAATTAATATTGGTGGTTACATATCATACATATGGTTACATCATACCATAATACATATACCATACTTCCTTCATTGGTTTCTTTGTGATTTGGGGTTTTTTTTTGGTTTCTCCTATTCCAAATTCCTCAGATGATAAAAAGCCTCTATAAAGATAAATATTTATAGCAAATCTAGGACAAGTCTTCCTAAATAGCCTAAATAATGGAGAAGGCTTAAAAAATGAGTGAAGGAGGAAAGAGACAAAAAGGAGAATTTAAACCTAAGGATAATAAACAGTGGAGATATTCCAACAGACATTTATCTGTTGCACTTAGGCAATTTTTTGGGCTGAAAATACGGGAATATTGAAAGTGTTAAGAATTGAAAGAAACAGGATATATGGCTTTTTCCACAGGATTTTTCCTATGTGAAATTCACCTAACTTAAACATGTAAAACATAGCTGTTTACAGCTAGTGTAATCTAACGGCTTTTACACCCAGTGGAGAGAGTAGAAATTCCAAGACATGATTCAGCAATTGTTGAATAATGTAACTATGGCATCTTTTATTTTGTGACAGATATAAAGACTGTTGTCAATTATTTTTAATATATTTTTATATATGTCACTGCAACAGCAGTCTCCTCCAGGTTTAAGAAAATCTCTTCTGCCCATCTGTCTTGTACTATAAACTCAGCAGAGATTTCCAGAATGCTTCCTAGCCGTTGGTGAATAAACCAAAAGTTTGGAGCGCCTCTGCTATGGAGAGAGGCTGAGAGCTGGGGTCCTTCATCTTCAAGAGCTGAAGACTGGGAAGACCTTTTTGAGGCTTTCTTAAAGGAGATTTATAGGAAAAGACAGAGAGAGAATTTTCACTGAGCCTGTAGCTAAAGGATGAGGACTACCAGTTTGTAGCAGAAAGAGTTAATTCCGAGCAGCACTTTCAAATAATTATTTTTATGATGAATATGCTGGGGCACTTGCACAGGGTGCCCAGAGCAGCTGTGGCTGTGCCATCCCTGGAAGTGTCCAAGGCCAGGTTGAACAGGGCTTGGAGCCTCCTGGGATAGTGGAAGGCAGTGTCAGGATGTGGAACTCCTTGAGCTTTAAGGTCCCTTCCCACCAAAACCGTTTTATGATGCTTTGATTCTATGAAGCTTAATGGTGCCCGAGCTGTGAAATCACAACTGCCACTGTTTATAGCGATTACTGCCATGAAACATCACTCAAAGAAAACAAATCATATTGACTTAGAGGCTTTTATTATTTGCTAGTAGCAAGCCACCCTGGAAAGTCCTGTAATTTCAGATTTAAAAAATTTCCTTTATTCTTTGGTTGCTGACATATACAGCTATATTGGTGTCACCAGTAAAACAAAGCAGAATTGCAAACAGCTCACCTGCACTGTGCCTGGGGTGAAATAAAAGTGATGTGTCACTTTTCAAGGCCTAAAGTACTAAAAATATATCTACTTTAAATATGAAGAGTAGTTGTCTTGAAACCTTTTTAATTAGTTCCACAAAGAACTCATGAAGTTAGACTTCAGAGCACCTCTTGTATGAATATGAACAAATGGCAGTCTGTGGATTATGTAGAGGATATTTCATATCAGCAGATGGTATTTGACTGTCAGATTTACATCCTTGTGTATTAGGTGAAATTTTGGGATTAATTAATATATTCTACCCAAACCTCTGTAAATATTTCAAATACAAGAATCTTTAATTTGATCTAATTCACCACATTTTCAGCTAATATATTATTCTTCACAGTAATCAACATATTTCCGATATAAATATTGCCAGAAGCTAAAATGTTAATTTTACACTTTCCCGGTTAATCAGGAAAAAAAAAAAAAATTTCTACTTGATTTAACTTGAAATGTAATTTCATAGTCTTTGACTTTTTCCTAGTATTTTTTCCTCAAACCCTGTATTTTTTAATCAGGAAATATAATAAAATATAATAAGTAAATTAAACTGATTGCATGTGATTTACGTGCTGCCTACTTAACAGAAAAAGAGTGTGTCACACAAATTGTAATGGACTTCTGGTTGCATTCAGTGTACAATTTGTATATTCTACAGAATCCTAAAGGAAGATGTGTTTGTTTACCTGTGGTGCCTCAATAAATATATTTTAATATTAATTTTAGGCACACATTATAGATTTTTGTAGCAGTAATGTCACTAAACAAAAACAAGTTTGTGGTTTTTAAGTTGTGCATGAATAGATTTTCATTGTGTCCCTTTGATCCAACCTGAATATCTCACATTAAATGAGGTTGAGAGATAGAGGTTCAAATAGGGCATCATAGAAGTGCAGAAATAAATGATCTGCAGCTAAGAATATAAATGCACATGTGTGTGTGTTTATATGTTCATGTGTGTCTCTACAAACAATTATGTGCATGACTGTGTATATAATCATCATATTTCACCCTGTGTTTAACATTTCTGTATGAAATGCAAAATTGGGCAGGTAAAACCATGATTTATTGTTGGATGATGCCACTAGCTGCTTATTCAGTATTCATCATTGCATGCAGTGCAAATTCAACCACAAGATTTATGCTAAGGAAAAACTTCAGATAATTAATGGAATGCTTAGTTTTGTCTACATTTCTCAAATGTAAAAAAAAAAAATAGAAAAAGATAAACTCCTTCTTTTTCAGTCACTTTTATGCAATATTCCTCTCACATAGTTATTTCAGCAATAGTTATTTTAAAAGCAGTTAACATAAGTGAAGTTTTTTTCATTTGATTCTGGGGGAAACTCAAGCTGCTGTCACCCAAAGTTCCATGACAACTTTTAGGAAGCATGGAATTGTGGTAAGGGGTAAGAAATAAGAGTTGTCTCCCACTCCTCTTTTGTCTAGATGGGGATTTTATGTGCCCTGAGACTTAAATTGGTAAAACTGGGGGAAAAAAACAGCTCTTCTGAAGAACTGTGAGATTGCATTAATTCCTAGGTAGGCAGTGGAAATTCAGCTCCTTGCTGGTGTCTAGGATGCAATTCCTTTGTGACTTCTTCAAGGCATTAAAAAAATCACAGGAGAATGTTGTTGAAATGAAGGGGACTCATGACGACATCATCAAATAAAATGAGTGACAAAATTCTGAATTAAATTTTATCCACAGAAAAAGCTTGAATAGACTTTTGAGCAATTAGTTTGGGTAAAGGTGAGGCTCAGTGCAGGATTAGTGGTTTAATTTTTTTGTAACCCCTGAATCAGTGCACCCCCATCAGAAGTCTATTATAATGAGAGACATGAAGTTTATTACCTGAGCTCAATCTGTAAATTGTTTCTTCCCAGAAATGGCCCAGCCATTGGTGCTGGGCCAGATGGTGATTCTCAGTTTTTGGCACTGCTCTGAGCTTCAGAGTGTTGCTGTAATGTTTGTGTGCTCAGATGGCTCATGCAACGAAATTCTAAATATTGTGTGTTATCTGCTGCACCTGTTCTAAAGGTGAAGTTACCTGCTGCAGATTCTCCTGTCAAAGCCTAGCACTTGCAGGCAGCTGTGACATTTGGGATGTTCATTCTGCCTAACTTGGGCACAAACATCTGCCTTGTCAAACATCTGCACCCCAGCTGCTGAAATGAATGCTCACTTTAGGGCTGTGGATATGACCCAAGGACCACTTAATACTGGCTTCAGTGAACATCAGATGGAGACCAGGAGACAGAAAACAAATTTGAAAGTCATTCAGCTCTAGGACTGAACACAGATGTCTATATCTAGGCAAAATCTACAATTCCACGTCTCTCCCTAGTATAAGCATGAATTTCAGCATGACAATAAATATTTTTTAAAAAATAGGAAAAAAGGGCCATAAAGAGCTCATAAAGCTGTACCAACTCACCCATTGAAACATTTGCATTTGTACGTAATAGATTCATAATATTGCACTACATTATGACCTCTTTGAACTTTTGACTGTTTTATGCAAACAGACCTCAAAAATCATCAGATTTCCCTCTTACTAAGCCAAATGTCAGCTTCAAACTGCTATGCTGTACATATTTGGAGTGTGTTGCATACATGGTTTGCTTAATTTTGCTGTTATTTATAGCTGGAAAATTAGACTCAAGCTGTAATTTAAAAGAACAGGTAGGGTGGCAGCAGAGATACACCCACCTAAAATAAATAAATCCCCCGCTATAGCTTGGAATATCATTACTTCAGCATTTCAGTGGCCTACAAGTCTTTATTAAAGAGTTTGGTCAGATCCTTCCCACCTCCCCCAAAACTCAGGAATTTTATCATCAAAGCCAAGGAGTGCAGAATCAGAACCTCCCTTTCAGAGAAATAACTTCAAAATTCCTAATGGCTATTGCTGACCCTGCTGTTTATTAAGGAAACGTGCCTTTGCTTGCTGCCCCTAAATTATTTCCTATCTGACTAATAGCAGCTTCAGCTTTTTTAGAAAAAAAAAAAAATTACTGTGGATGATAAGAGGGAAGCGTGCAGGTCTATTAGGAAGGAAAATCCTGGAGGTAAAGGTGACAGCTTTACGGCACCAGTCCCTGTGTTATTTACAGTAACTCATTTTGTATCCTGTGTTTCATATTGGCGAAGCCAAGGGCTGGAGCTGTTTGTTATTTACGCCAACCCCATCAGGGGGATGGGGGTGTCCAGGGGGGCAGAAAATAGGTCTGTTGATTAGAACAGTAAATTAGGGGAAGGCAGGAAGACAGAGAATAACTGGATTCCACAGACATGCATAAACATTTCATGTTCTTTGCTACTTCTTACTTGGCTTCCCTATAAACCGTGAGCCAGAAGTCTTTAAGGCAATAATAAAGCTTCCCTCCTCATCCCATTCCCTGGGTTATTTATCTCTCTGGTTTGTCAGACCTTCTGTTTGTCTGACCTTTGCTATGGTTAGAAAACAAGGAGTTGTTTAGTTGAGAGTGTTGAAACTGCCAAGGAGGCAAAACTATCCTCTGAACAGCTGCATAAGCACTTGTTTTTGACCTAGGTGAAAAGGAAACCCATAGGTGGGAGGTAAATTTATCTTTTCCTTCTACCATACTGGATTTAGCTCTTCAGAAAATTCCCTGAGGGAGCACTGGTCTACACATAGTTCAGAGACCATCACAGAGCAGTCTTCCTGAGCTGTAAGTTCTCAGGGGGTTTTACAAAGTTCTGCTTTCTTTTATGATGTATTTTATCTATATTGTTTCACAAGAGTGTCAACTGTGCCAACATATTAACCAATTACCAAGATGACATGCAAGTCTTGTAGCATATTTAGTTTCTCCAAAAGTTTTGTTTCTCAAAATATTTATTTATTTCATATATAAATATTTTAAAAGTCACAAATGTATTTCACAGATTTCACTATTTATTCTTTAAATACATAGTTTTAATAACAGTGTCTCTAAATATCTAAATCTCTACAGAATAGTTTTTGGTTTGCCTTGATTTGATTTTCAATCTTACACCTTTCTGCTAACTTAAAATTATACCAAGCGAATTCACTGAGGATTGCTAAATTTTGCAAATTAGCAGATTATACCCAATTTTGGTAATTCACATGAGCATAATTTTGTCTTTAAACATACAAATAGCCTCATTGCCTTTAAAGTAAAGTAAGTGCTCCAGTTTCAACTTCAAAAGCATATATTATTGGAGGTAGAACATTCCCTATGAAATTATACATTTTGATGTTCTGATGGTAACTGGAATTGTGTTCAATTCACCTCTATTATTTGCTCTTTTTGCATCATTTATGCTTTCTTGACTTTTTGTGTCTGCTTTACGGACATCTTTGACAAAAGCATTTAAAGATCTCAGATGAAGTTATTTTTCAAAAGTTATATCAGAGTAAGGAGAAAAATTTGCAAAATGCTTTTGAAGAGGTAAATTTATCACACAGAAAATAAGGCAAATTGGCATGAATGGCCACTGGTGCTGTGATCACTCTCCTTAGCTCCTACAGGGTGAGGCATCTGAGAAGTTACATCACACTGATGAGAAACTGGAATGTGAAACCATTTTGTAGGTATCTTTTCTTTTTTCCCTTGGAAAATACTGGTGCATCTCTCTCTTTCTTTAAATACTGGTGCATCTCTCTCTTTCTTTAAATACTGGTGCATCTCTTTCTTTCTCTTTCTCTCTCTCTCTCTCTCTCTCTCACCCCCCCCCCCCCTCTGCCCCGGTATTTATTTATCTGTCTCTCTCTATATATATTTATTAGAAAATTTCTGAGGAAAAATAAAATCTACTGAGTGAAATAACATATCTGAGAATAAAGACCTCCCAAATACCACTGACAGCTCTTGCTGTTTGGTCATAAGTGAAATCAGTCAATTTGCAATTGGCAGGAAATAATTTGAACATGGTCCATATACTCTGTATTTGCTTGGGTTGCACTTATGCACAGATTTGAAGATCCTGTATAATTGTACCTCTTTTTTTTATGTTTTGTCTAAAAGAATTAGATGAGTTCTAAATCTGAGTGTTTATAAAAATGTCTTTCTTTGCAAGAAAAGATATTTTTCAATTTATAAAATAATCAGGAGTTGATTTTTTTTAAGTAAAAAAATCAAACAGAAAGCTGTGTTTAATATCTCTTCTTTCCCCCTTTATTAAAACATCAATATTTTGAGCTATGAAATCATACATGCACCAAAGGAAAGTTATATGTGATAAGTGTATTCATTTGCAAAACGTAAAGGGAAATAGCGACAGTTATATGTAGATAAAAGAGAAATTTCAGCCTAAATAGAAAGGTTTGCCACTGATCTCAGAGTCACAATTTCACTCCTTATGGTTTATTTTGAAGATATATAAACACTCCTGCTGAAGGACATTGTGCAAAGAGCATTGCACAAGTAAAAAACTTACATGACATGCCAGCTAATATCAACGGAGAAGCTCACAGTAATTTCTGTGTATCTTGGTTTATATCCTTCAAAACTTTTATGCAAGAATCTCTCAAAGGAAGAGGTTCCAAGCCTATCATGCATGCCATGCAATATTGAAGTAAAACCTCTAGTGAAAGACATACTGCAGAGGAAAACATATATTTTCACAAGAAAATGGACAGAGATTATTCATTCTGTGCTTAGGTGAGTGCTGCAGAATATATATTCTCTGAATCAGAAATAGAGAGAAATACAAAAAGCAGGTTGTTCAATGGATTTGATTTGGCACTAAAATGGTGTTCAGGTTATGGAATGCAGTGACTTCATAGTCAGATGTTAAAAAACAGGCTTAATACCCAGATCTTTTTTGCTTACTTCCTTTTGATTGAGTGACTTTATTTTCCAGTTATAAATACTTGCCATTCAGCCAAAGACTTTGCTGACTAAAACACTGGTGACGGATGAGTCATTCTGTCACATCTATATCACTGTACCTTTGAAAAAGACCTGATTCTCCCCTTTTCTGGTAACTGAGCTGAGTCATTTCTGAATCAGCATAACACAATGTCCTCACACTGTTAGCATGCAGAGTACTTCAATATCATCTTACTCACTGGGCCCCTAAGTGCTTCTTTTAATATATATATATAGATATATATATACACTTAAGGGAACATTTCCAGTTGTTGTAACCTGAAGATGTGTGGGTTTTTTGTGCTTAAGGTAGTCATAAGCTTGTCTTAAAAAGTTTCTCTGTGGTTTTCAGCTGTCAAGTTATGATTTTTAGGGAGATGAGTTATGATGCCTCTGCACCACCAATACAAAATTTCAGTGTTATAATTACTGTAGAGAATGGGAAAACATAAATCCTAGTCCTACAATGGAGCAGATTAAGTAAATCTCCTCATCATGGGGCAAAATTATTTTTGTTAAGATGATCTGATTAAAGAACAAATTTCCACAGTAATTAGGAAAATCCATAAATGGCTACATATATCTGTCTTTTATGGCCTTTTATGAACAAGAAGTTAATTTTGATTCTAAGGATTCTTTTTCAAAGCTCAAAAATGTTTTTATTCATCTATCTCACCCCATTATGTTTTGTGTTCCAAATTAAATTTCAAAACCCTGAATAGAATTTTGCCTCTAATGTAAATTTCAAGACTTGTACACTATGTTTGTCTGGGGAGAGTGGGAAGATTTGGAAAGTTGTTTCAGTTTGGCTTGGTCACTCAGTGGTATGGTTGGGGTTTTTCACCTGCTGCTGATTTTTCATGGAAAGGTCTGGGGTCACCAAATAGGGCTTCTGTCAGCCATCAAGTGAAGGTGATGTATAGCACCATAAACCCCTGAGACAGCTGGTTCACACCAGAATAAATGACACCAAGGGCAGAGAGTGTATTACGAAATGCACAAAAGTAAGTTTAGCCCAGAAGAATGAAAGACTGAGACTCAGCCTATTCTGGGGCCTAAGTGTTCCTGGGTCATGAGTCCTTCCAGCTGTAGGAAAAAAAAGCCCAACATTGTCAAGTCTTTCCATGTTGCTCATATTGAGAGCTTTAACATTTCTTATTCACGCTGAGGAAACAAGACTGAATAGGATAATGTAGGTTCTCTATGTGAAATTACAATTAACCCTCTAAAACTTTTTGTATGTGTTTTGCTGCTTTCTGACCTTTTCAGTGGCACACTAATGCTGTAATAAATCACCTCTTTTAGTGCCTGAAGTGCTACCTTTCACCCCCAAACTTGTCTGGCAACCGTGCCTGCTGTTAATATATCACCATAAAATGTAGCGTGTACATGTGTCAAGCCATATGAGTGTGCTTTTGGCAGATGTCAACTTCCAGCCAACTTTGTACTGAGAAAGCAGGAAGAGGATGAGAGGCCTCATTTCACTTTTTTTGTAGTTTTTCTTTGCAGTCTTTTGATCTCTGTCACTAACTTGATTGTCTTGTGAAAAATGCTTCATCTCGTGCCTCCTGCCTCCTTTTCTCCACATAATTTCATGTTGAAAGGATTGGTTAAGTTTGTTCTTAAAAATTTCATGGTTTTACTAACTTGGCTTTAGATGAACAGTTAAGAAATGCATCAAAGCCAAATCTTATGTGGCAATCCCGTAAATCTCAGAGCTTTTGTCCATGTTGGTATTGCCTTGGTTTGCTTGAAGGTTTGGAAACTGAAGCAGAAAAGATGCTGTTTCATCAGCATTCACAGAACAGATAATCAAAGGACAGAGAGCTAGTAGCACTGTCAAAAGCTCAAAACACATCTCCCAGATTCACACAATCACATAAAACTTCCTCAGGAATTTTTCTGTGATTACTACATAAAGTGAAAATAACAGAAAGCACAAGGGTCAGTATTGTCCTCTGAGATAGCTCATTATTTCCGGTTGGTTTGTCTCCAAATTACCTGCTGTTTTCTGGGTCTAGAAACTCTCTTCTTCCCGATTAACTTCAGCCTCTGAAGTATTTGGATGTTAAGATATTATATTCCTTTCCATGTCCTTAAAATGTTAAAGCTACTGTTTAGAAATGTAGGATGTCTATTACAGCGAGTCTAAAGTTCCCAGGCCAGCTTGGAGGAAATTTTGAGATTCCTCATCTAGTGGGAGATGTCCTTGCCCAGAGCAGCGGGTTGGTCTTTGAAGTTCCTTCAAGCCAAATTTTTTCTCTGACTCTCTGAATATTGTTTTCTTTGTGATTTTTATTTTCCCTCCATAACCATATTCTAAGTTACAACACAGAACTTCTCCACCTTGAACATCTCATTTTCCTCCATTCCAGGCTTTCTCAATAGTTTGATTCATTTTTTGGGTAACAGTTCATAATTACCAGGCTTTTAGATTTGGATGTGTTCATGTGCGGATGCAGGGGGAATAAACTGAGAAGCAAGCTTCACCTTTCCCTGGTCTTACAGAAACATTTTCAGTACAGTAGCAAAGACATTAAGAACTCGTGTTTGGTGCAAGAGTTAATGTGGCAGGTTTGACTTTGTTGTGAAGTGTTGCCTAATTAGCTAAGAGAGAAAATATCTGAGATATGACAAGTAAAATATGTTGAGTGCAAAGTCACCTCAGCAGTGAGGAACACTTCTCCACTCATAATGCAGGTTTAGCTCCAGAGAGAAAAAAATCCACTAAGAGAAATATAAATTAAAATATATGTTTAGGAAATAAATTATAGAGGACAACATTCTGGGAAGAATCAAATGTTTTTGAGGAATTAAAATACTTGTTGGGATTTTAATAATGTTCTGGAGTCAGTTTTCTGACTTAAGATGTATCTTCAGAAATGCTTCCTTCTTTGTTAGCCTACTTCCTTTAAATATTATTTGACCACCATGATTATTAAAGGAAAAATATGTGTCAGATATTGAAAGAAAGGATGAGAGAATTTCTGATAAAAATACAATGTTTTAGATTTTGCTTACATTTTTACTGAAAAGGAAAACCAGCATATTAAACTACATTAATAAACAAAAATTAAAAAATAATTATGAAAGTGATAAATACTTATCTATAAATCATGTTAATTTATAGTAGAAGGGTAAATAGATGTAATTTATTATAAAATATATAACAGTAGTGTTATTAAATCAGTTTTGTACTTTAAAAATGTTGATGCTATCAATCCAAACCAGTAAATTTTCCTTTATTTGGTACAGTTTCCTGTCTCAAATTTCATCATAAACCCATTTTCTCACAATATTTTAATTTCAATGGAAGTTATATCAGCAGAGGAAACAAGATCATAATTTTAATCATCAACAACACTCATCACTTTCTTCAACTGCCTTGAGAGGAGGTTGGAACCAGGTGCAGGTCAATATCTTCTCCCAGGTAACAAGAAGAAATGGATTGGAGTTGAGCCAAAGGCTTAGATTGAATATTGGAAAAAAAATATCTTTACTAAAAGGTTTGTAAAGCATTTGCAGGCTTTACAAACAGGCTGCCCAAGACAGTGTTGGGGTCCTCACCCCTGGAGGATCTAAAAGCCATGAGGATGTGGCACTTGGGGACAAATGTTGGTGGTGGCTTGGGCAGTGCTGGGCAAATGGTTGGGCTTGGAAGTCCTTTCCAACCTAAAGAATTCCCTGGTTCTATAAACTTTCAAAAAGACACCTGAGTGTTTGAGAGAGGCGCAAAAGGTTATAGTACAGATCACCATGGGCAGACAAACACCTAAAGCCTGTTTAGTCAGAGGGAATTAGCTGCCAATATTATCCGTGAATCTGGATCTTATCCTCAATTCCCTATAAATATACATTGAGAAAACCTGGCATTGGAAAGAAAAGAATGAATAAAAACCTCATCTCCACTTTAACCCTGAATAAGATTTCTGAGAGGATTTAAATGGAAGAGTTTTGTCCTCCTCTCTGACGTGTCATCAATTTTCCAAACCATAGGTTTGATGTTCAGAAAAGTTGGTGCCAGGTTACAGAACAGCAGCTACTCTCTCCCACTCACAGGAAAATACAGCTGCTGTCACTGCCAATTCCTCACTGCTTGATGCATGGTGTGTAATTTCACGTGGAAGGAAGCACAGGAGCTAACCACTAGTTAATGTTAGCAAAGCTGCAAACAACCTCAATTTGCCACTACCTGAAACAGGAGCAAAGCAAGCCTGGGCATCTCAAGTTATCATTACAGGGAAACACGTCAACGGTTAAAAAGAGACTGGGAGAGAAATAAATGTGGTTGCTGAGAGGTTTTTTTTTTCCATTGAGTGAAATGACTTTATCCTTTTTTGAAAGGGTTTTTCTCAGTGAAGTTATGATACTTGAGGCTGGTAGCAGCAAGCCAGAGTCCCCTTGTATGAAGAACGACCCTATATTTCTTGTTTGCTGTATTCCCTTTGTAAAAAAGAGTACTAATCATTGACTTTAATTGAAATGTGTCTATCTGCAATAGTTCAAGATCAGTTCTATTATTCTCTGAAATAATATGTGAAAATTGAGTCTTTCTAGCTTTATTTAATGTATTCTGCTTTAAAAATCACATTATCCTGGAGCCTGCTTTAAAACCTATTTATGTCATTATATTTTGGATTGCTCACTAATGGAAGGCTTAAGTTGCCATTGGATTTGCTAACTGAAGAACAGTAGAAGACACATTAAGTTTTCTCTCTGATTTTAACTTGATGGAAGAAACACGGTGGGAAAATGCACTAATGGGAGCATTTACCAGCAGTAATTTCTGTTTATTAAGGCATCTTGTCAAGTCACATAAGCTAAGCAGGGTAGGGAATGTTCAGTATTTTTGTGGGAGAATTTCTGGGAAGGGATCGGGGATACACTGTGGAGAAAATGGTTTGTAAGTGGTAGCAATCTACCTTATCATTATTGTTAATTTGTATCACATTATGATGATGTCTCTTATGTGGGCAATAAATGCAACTTTCATCTACTTCCTTGTTTCCTTAACCACTAAATGGAATTTTTAACACAAATTTTACAACGCAGTGTGTTCTGCCTTCTGACCTGGAACTGAGTCTGGATGTAGATATTGATGGGAGTTAGAAGTCTTCAGTACAGCCATTTTTCACTGGACTGTGCTGATTCAGAAGATATGAAACTTTTCTGACATGAGAGCACTTTTCCTGAATGGTGTTTTCCTACAAGTTTCTCATGTCTTGGATGAATTTTTTGCCCATTTTCTCTGTTCATCCTTCAGTCCATGCTGGAAAACTGTAACCACTGCCTAGTATTTATCATTTTTCTACTAATGACAACTTAAAGGAAAATATTGAGAATTCATATCTCTACATCCAATGATTATAGAAGAGACTAGGGTGAGAACTGCTCTCTGGGTAGTGATTTTAGTCTATTCATTCAAGATCATCAAAAACAAAAGATGCTTTTCTACCTTTTTTTTCCACTCACCTTCTTCCTAATTATTTATTTTTACTCATTGTCTCAACATATAGGTTTCTGCATTGAGCCTTTTGTTTCATTTTGATGCAAGAGGAGTAATTAAAAACTGACTATTTTCTAAAGAAAGTATCTGCCTTTCTCTGTTACCACCAGCTCTACCTCAACATATTTTGATTACAGTCTGCTCTTACTTTACAGTGGTAAGAGTGGACAAGTTCCCTGTTTCTGCTCCAGCTACCATAGTAACTTGATTTTCTATTTAAAATTTGCATGGGGTTTTGTGTGTTTAATTTTCATTCTAATAAGACAAATTAGATTTAAAAGACTTTTGATTTTAAGACTGTTCCTTTCTGCAGTCTGATATTCTTTTCAGTGGACTTCTGCTTCCATAGGTGAGAAAAACACCCACCAATTTAGCAAAAAAAACCCCAAAGTATAAAAATTCAGTTCTGTAGCAGCATCCCAGCCTATGCAGGAGATTGTGTTACAAAAATCTTCTGTATTTTTCTTGTACACCAGAATGTGCTTAACACAGAAATAAAATTCCGCTTGCCTTCATTTCAGAGCTAATGCTCAATAAATAATACATTGTAGCACCTGAAAGATTAATAATTGCCGCTCACAGATCTTGCAGCATTCACTCCCGAAACAAGTGGTAAAGCTTTTGGCCAGTTCCTTAAAGGGTATGACAATATAAAAATGGCTGTACTGGGCCACCACAAAGGTGTCTCGAGACTGATCTCCCATCAGTGCATCTAGTCTGTAGGGGTGTTTGGGGAAGAACAGAGTAAAAGACATAAAAACTTCTGCTTGGAAATGCTCACGTCCTCTGGCACTATGAAGATATAAGTACATTTTTGTGGGGTGAGATCTTTGAGTTTACTGCAACCAGTTTTAAAAAAATCAAAGTTTTTGATCTAGCTATACATTGTACCATTTACCGTGTCATGGAGCAATCGTACTATATAAAATAACTATAATCAACCTACAAAAATACCTGATTGCTAGAAAATTTGCTCTGTGTCTCTAGGTACCTGCCCTTTACTCTTTAAATTTCATGAAGTACAATAAAAAATACCAGGTATTAGACATCACACTTCTTCTCACATATCTTTTTGACCCAAATAAATGCTCCTCAGACCACACCACTCCCTTTGTTTTGTTCAGGTGACTAAACCAATCAGTTATTTATTCTAAAACATACTGTAATATATATGCAGCATGTGTAGATAAAATAAATGCAAATAAAACCAAAAGAAATACCTTACATACTCCAATCACATAGTCCTTTGAGAGACTGTCACCCAGCCAATAGAGAAAAATGTTCTTAGGAAATTGTAGGAAAACAAACTCAGAAATGCAGCATATTTTGTTCAAAGCCATAAAGGCTGAAGATGGGCTGGCTGTGACTTCATTAATTGTATATGAAACTCCTTCAGGTTCTTCTGGTAACCCTCCCACCCCAAGAAGATCATAAATCTAGGGCCATTTAAATTATCCTTGTGTTTTAGAAAACAATGATTCCCAGATGAAAATTTCTTCCTGGAAAGCAAAAAGTTTTATAAAGTTTTTGAAAACTAAAGCATGTAATATTTCAGGAAACCAAACCTTCATTTCCAGAACTGATATTAGTTGTGTATCGGATTCTAGATGTCATCCTTATTAAAATGCTATACATTAAATTAACATTTTCCCTACCTGAAACTGAAAATAGAGGGGGAAAAAATCTCCAAAAAAATGTAACATTTCACTGATTCAATTCTTTCACTTAAAAAAACTATTTCAAATCAAAAAGGTTTTTTCTATTTTCCATGTCTGAATCTTATTCCAGAAGATCCCTCATATGATGCTTAAACATATTTCCTGGTCCATAGCCTAAATTAATTCATAGCTAATATTTCTCATTTGTTTCATAGCAAAATTTTTGTTTAATTTTAATACTTTTTGCTTTTCTCAGTCTTTCTGACCTTGAGTCATTAAACTTGCAGAAACTGAACACAGATGAAATCTCTCAGGTTGCATTTAGAGAATATTGAAATTTCTTTCTCCTCCAAATGTATTTCATAATTATTGGTGTCTCCAGCAACTCTGTTACTGTGAGTATTAAGGTCGTTCATAGAGCTCATTGGATTATTGAAAAAAAACCCAAACCCTGTCTTCACCTCCTACTATTCACAGAATAACAGAATGAAAATATGTTCTGAGTTGGAAGGAACCCACAAGGATCTCTGAATTCAACTCCTGGTCCTGCATGGCACCATCCCCAACAATCCCACCTTGAGTCTCTGAGAGCATTGTCCAAACTTTGTTGGGATTGGTGCTGTGCCCATTCCCTGGGGAGCCGTTCCAGTGCCCAAACACCCTCTGGGTGAAGAACCTTTCCTGATACCCAACCTAAACCTCCCCTGACACAGCTCAGGCCATTCCCTGGGGTCCTGTCCCTGTCACAGAGCAGGGATCAGATCCTGCCCCTCCTCTTCCCTCACAGGGAGCTGTGACTGCCCTGGGGTCTCCCCTCAGCCTCCTCTTCTCCAGCTGGACAGACCCAGTGCCCTCAGCCCCTCCTTCCCCCCAGGGCTCTTCACCACCCTCATGGCCTCCCTTGGACCCTCCTAAAGGTTTGATATCTTTCTCATATAGAGAAAGGCACCCAAAACTGCTCACAGAGTTCAGGGTGAGGCTGCCCCAGCCCAGAGCAGAGTGGGACAATCCCCTCCCTTGCCCTGCTGGGGATGCTGGGCCTGATGTCCCCAGGACAGGGATGTCCCTCCTGGCTGCCAGGGCACTGCTGACTCAAGTTCCACTTCCCACTGACCAGGACCCCCAGGTTCCTTTCCATGGCACTGCTTTCCAGGATCCATTCCCCACTCTGTCTGCACACCCAGGGTTGCCCCAACCCAGGTGCAGCATCCAGCACTTGCCCTTGTTGGGGGCACTCACTTGCTCAGTGTCTGTTGGTTAAAATTCAGTGGGTAGAGGAATAATTGCAAATGATGATTTATCAAATATGCCAATCTAAAAATCCATAATTAGTTATAGGGATATTTGTAATTTTTCCAAGCTAACAAAATAGAAGTAAGCATTACGGTCTTCAGGCATGAACTTCTGAAAAGGCAATACATTTTAGATGACTCCGAAGGTCTTGTGGGTATGAAAGCACCAGACAGATCAGAACTGTTCAAACTCTTTAGTATTTCAGAAATAAAATAGTAGCAATATAGTTCTTGCCTAGTTATTGAAATAGTCCAATTTTGATAAAATATAATTTGTATATATTTATTAATAATCAAATTCTTTATTAAATAGTAAAATAAAGTATATCCAACTTGCCCTGACCATGTTTTAGAAAGTTTTTAACATTCCATATAGACAGAGGCAAGGTTGCATGTTAAATTTTTAAATAAAACATATTTATTTATTCTTTTCCCATGACAATGTCTCTTATTATGGTGCACTCTCTGTTTTTAGACTCTGTAGTTTCTTTGACACCTTCTCTATTGTAATAATACCTATGTGCTCTCTTCTTTTTTCATGAACATCATGAAGTAATTCTCAAATCCACTCACTTTACCATATTATATTTTTTTTTTATGTCCATCTTCTATACTGGTCTCATTGAAACCTCAATGTTTATAGAAAACATGGGTTAAGGATCCACTGGAAGGGTGGATCTAAATTAAAATTATGTGAATTCTACCCTGTGGAATCACTGGTCTCTGAGATGCAACTACTGCAGTAATTTTGTTAGAGGGCTTAGGATTTGTACTTTTTTTAGGGCTGTAGGATTTGTGATGAGGGTAAAGATTCTGTTGGAAACAGATTTATTATACCATCACCCAGGAGAATGTGGAAGCTCTTGGGTGAATAAAGAGGGACAGGAAGAATGAAATATTCAGATCAGGGATACTATTAGCATAACAAATATTGTGTAAGCTTGCAACGTACTCTCCAACCTTGAAAAATAAGTGTAGAACTGCTTTCAAAGTTTTGGTATAAATAAAATTTAGAAAAAATTAGGAGAAGAGTGGGATTCTATTCTATTCTATCTGCTTTCACAGCTGTAGGAGTATCAAAACATTTTTCCTATTGGTTTGTGAGCTCATTCATGATGGCGGGGACCTGCGAAAATGTTAAAATAGACTCTGAAATCTTAGGCTTTTTGTTGCACCTGCGTAAGCAGTATGATAAATGATATAATTGTTAGATGTGATGATTGTTTAGTAACTAAATATAATTATTGTATACTCATAAGAAGAATCATGAGAAACTATGTTAGAAATTTAAGGGGGCACCATGAGAAGCCATGCTTGACTGAAATCTATGTATACAATAGAACAATGTAAGTTTAATAATTAATATGAAAGTTATATAACGATAGAATATAAAAACACGATCATCGGGAATGTATGGTCGGAGTCAGATTTGAGTTGAATACTCCTGACACCCTGAGCTCTCAATAAAAGCAGCAGCATATAATCGCTTATGTGATTATGTGTTTCTGAACACTAACACTCACACTTATATATTTTTAAGATTAATTCTTTCTTGAGATTAATTTTATTTTTGCTGTACTGGTTGAAAGGATGCTTCGGAATAAATATGTGACCTCAGCCTTTTTCTAAGCATGGCATTTCCTATTCAGTGGAAAATAAAATAATTTTAAGAGGGATTTAAAATTATATTGAAAGTAGAAGACAGGACTGGACTAAGTTTATTATTTAAAGGAAACATATATATTTCTATGCCAGCACAGGTGTAATGTACAGCCTTTTAGATAGTTAATGAACACTGTATGAGCATGTTTGCAAAAAAAAAAAAAAAATCTAAAGGATTTGATCTGAAGGATCTGAACCCCTTTCTTGTTTCAAAAAGACAGGAAAACTTTAAAGTTGCATAGTCACTCATGTATGTCAGGCTTACATTTGCTCAGCTGGGGCAACCTGCATTTGCTTAGCCACAGATGTATATAAAGAAGATGCTATTCATCTGAAACAATGATCCTTTTACTTATCATAGCTTCTGTGTGATGTACATGTCCCATTTAAACGAAATGATCTTCACAGTGTCATAAAATATTCATTAAAATTTTTCAGACAACTTGCAATTCAAAATGTTTCACAATATCTGCTATGGATTAAAAGGGTTTTGCTTGGTTTGATTTGGTTTTTTAACTATTTCTTAACCAACATTGTTTTTACATGTATATGTATTTATTCAAGAATCAGTCCTAGGTATATATTCTATTTTCAAATCCTGCTTTAAAGCCACATTTTGTGCTTTGTTTGTGGCATAAATCAGAATCAAGGGTCCCTAATTTATAGACCTGCAAAAATTTGGTGTAGTATATTTGGATTAACAAAGGAGAAAGTTCACAGAATATTCAATGACAGTTTGAGTTTGTTAGGTGTGAGTGTTAATTTATACGAGGGGGAAAAAAGGCAATGGATGTGGAAACCATGGGACCAAGGAGAATATTTTCAACACACAGCATGAAATACCAATACAATTTTTCTGTTAGTTTTCAAAATTAATTCACTCTGGAAAATGACTTTGGAGCTGATGTTAGTAGCAATGAAGAAGCATATTCCAGCTGAGGCAGGTGTCCTGCTGGGAAGCCCAGATAGGGCAGGTCTAATTCCCGAGGCTCCAGCTGAGCTTCTTGGTTTTATGCCAGTGGTGATTGAAGGTAGTTTTCCTTTGGGAAGCACTCCACCAACGTTCAGCCATCATTCAGAGCTAATTTCTGCACATCCAGCATCCGAGTCTGTGGAATGCCTGGTAGAACTGGACAAAGCTGTTGTTGCACATCAAATGTTTGGAGACTTTGTCCTTTGTTCTCCTGATATAAGGAACTTATTTTTTGTAGCCGCACATCAGTTATTGCTTTCCCTTAGATGAAGTGACCAGCTATGCCTGCTCTAAAAATACTTTCTGAAGTTTGGTATAGCAGAAAATGCAAATTCTTATCTTAAGGAACACACAGAGGAAGATGAGTTGCAATTCCCACTACCTGTACACCAATTTTCTTATCTTGCATTTTAATTCAGTGATTAAAAAGATCAGTGTGTACCTCAATTCCTTCTGTACCCTCTTCCTGTGAGAGAGTGCTAAATCCCCGGGTGAGAGGTGACAAAGAGTAAAGAGGCCAAAGAAGTTCCTTCCCCTGGTTATTAGGAGGAGCCTGTGACAAAGGGCTGTCAGGGAAGAAACTGTGGGACAAAATGTGTAAAGAAGGGAGCTTTTAGTCATCATTTTCCTGAGGAGATTAATGTAAGGAGTTCTCATTTCATTATTTTGAGCATTTCTCTTGATACCTTTTTCAAATTCTGTACCTCTCCAGATTAATTTTGTATACAATCATAGAAACATAGAACCATTCAGATTGGAGGAGATCTCTGAGATCCTCAAGTCCAGCCATTAACCCAGCACTGCAAAGGCCTCCACTAAACCATGTCCTCACCTTCACGTTCCTTTGGAACACTTCCACTTTTGCATGCCACAATAGAAAATTTGATACTTAATACAACATGATTCTTTCAGTCATGATTATTTCAGTCCCCTTGAATCCTGTGAATTTGATGAGGATATAAATGATGTATTGACTCGTGACTGTCTCAGGCGAGAGGAAAAACATTTACCATGAGTTCTGCCTGTCCTCTGAGAATTTTTGTTTCAATTATAACTACAGATTTTGTGACGCAGGCATAGCTCCAGAAGGAAACAGAATGAGATCAGATGCAGAATAGTTTGGGGTGTTTTTTAAAGAAAAAAAAAAAAAAGCTTGGCAAGAAAAAGTAGCAGGTAGTGAAGCAAATTGAATTAATTTGTGGTATAGGGCCTCAGAAAGCTGGAAATGTGTAGGCATAAACCATATGAGCAGCATCTCTGCTAGCTCCTAAGAGCAAAGTAGGCAGATCACATCAGACATGAATTTGTTCTTCATAAACCACTAACAGCAATCAGAACAGAGGTGGCTAAAACTCTGTCACAATTAAAAAAAACCAAAACATATGTCTCTCCTGGAAATAAAAATGTCAAACGTGTATAGTGCTTAAAAGTAATGCATCTGAAAACATGTAATACAGAAGACATGAGTGTGACTGTACACAGATTTATTGCCCTATAATATATATGGACTGAATGAGCTTTTTTTTACACAGTTACCCTCTCTGGGTATCTATGAATTTATAATGCTGCTTCTTAGCATTTATATTTATCTACACTAAAGATGCAATAATTTATTAACATGCTAATAAATGTTTAATACTTCTTCTCTTTATCATTTTATAAAACTATCTCCCAAGCCTCTGTTTCTTAAAAATACAAGAAGGACAAGCATAAAACTAAAACAATGCTGTTTGAAAAGACAAATCTGCATATTTATATGCAGATTTTTAAAATGTCTCTCATCTTGCTCATAACCTCTGCTGTGCATGTTGTTGAAAGCAGCTGAGATGTTCAAGACAAGAGGCAAAATCTCATGTTGGATTTCTTGTTTTGTGACTGATAGTTATGTTTCAGGTAGGCTACCTTTTTAAACAACTATCTATATAGTAGCTGTAGATGAATTTTAATGCCAGAAAAAAATAGAAAGAAAATGGTTTAAAAATCAAACAGTATTTTTAAAATTCTCTTTGACCCTTTTTCCCCCTTCTATTTAATTAGAATTCACATATTTTACTTTTAAAAGTTTTTTTTATTTCTAACTGTCATTGTTTGGGAGATTCAAATTATTTGAAATTCAAATTTATGAGGAAAAAACAACACAGAAAATGTAAATTCCCAAGTTCATCTAATTGCTGATGATGTTATTGTAGTCACTGAATAGCCAAGTTTCTTTCATGGTTTTTCAAGGCCCATGAACTTCAGATGTTATGTTGGGCAGGACATGAAAGTTTATGTGTTTCTACATAAATTGGAATTTCACTTCCAATTCATAACTTTCCACCTATTTCACTTTCCACTTTCATAGCTTGCCACTTATTCCAAATGGCAGAATGCAGTTTTCCTGAAGTCTCATGTAACTTTCCTAAAAGCAGTTAATATTCAGTCATGGAACAGTCTCTTCAGAAGAAAGGTTCTCTGGGTGGTTAAGAGAAGACTTCACCTCTTGCATCAAGTTTAATGAGTTAGGTATTGCTAAATACATCAGAAATCAAATTAGGCACTCCAGTAGGTGGCATTTTGTAGCACTGTGAAAACCTTTATAAATCAGTCTTGTAAATCATGTTTTATGTTTTTGTCATAGCAATTTTAATCTGAATACAATATCAGATTAACAGTATTTACCAAGTGTTAAAAACTTTGTACACAGGAGTGGTACAATGAAGTTTGGAAATTAAGACTATTAAAGAGGTTTAATTAATATTTTTCTTCATTTATCAGCTCTCAGTTATCAACGGAGAGCCAATGCATTGTTGCAGAAGTAGATATAGAACAAAATTGCGCTCACAATCTGAGTTGATACTTGCATGAGTGACTTATCCATGTGTTGTTCTGGCTGTTTCTATTCCATGGTGGTGATATAATTATTTTTTCTTCCCTCTCTTTGCTCTGCAGCAATGACAATGCAGTTCATCAGCCATCGATTCCCTGACTACCATGACCCAACTATAGGTGAGTATAGGTTTTTCTCCCCTTCATCCCTTTCAGTTTCTCTGCCTGTGTGAGACTGGGAGATATTGTATTTGCTGGGAATGTCTTGATGAAGGCAGGAGTGATGAATTTGACTCTCTGTTCTCAGAAGGTTAATTTATTACTTTATAATACTATATTATATTAAAGAATATTATATTATACTGAAGAATACAGAAAACATACTTACTGAATGCTAAAAACTCGTGATTCTTTCCAGAGTCACAACACAGCTTGGCCCTGATTGGCCAAAGAGTCAAAATAACTCACACTAGAATCTAATAAAACAATCACTTGTAAGTAAACAATCTCCAAACACATTCCACATGTGAGCACAACACAAGAGAAGCAAATAAGGAAAACATTGTTTTCCTTTTCTCTGAAGCTTCTCAGCTTCCCAGGAGAAAAATCTTGGGCAAAGAGATTTTTTCACAAAATGTGAATGCTACAGTGAGAGAGTGAGAAGCTGTTTCTAAAAGGCCCTGAGATAGAAGCAAGATTTTCAAGCTTTAGATTGCACCTTAATTTTGTGATGACAATCGAGTTGTGTCATGGCCTTACCATAGATACTTTTTCCTGATGCTCTTTGTGCAAAATCTCTTTCAAAAACAGGGTTCTGCCATTTATGTGTTGTAACTATCAATATCATGCATTTATAACTACAGAATATGAAACAAAATCGCTAAAGAAGGTGAAAAATCCAATCTGGAGTGGGATATGTTTGTCTGATTTTTAAAGTTCTGTTATTTTAGTGCTATTTCCCATATTAAAGTCTTAGCTGACCTCCTCTAGGAACATAAAATGACTACTCAATCAAATGGAGTTGTGCTCTGGGACTAGACACTCTGCTAATTTTGTTGGATTTACCTACTTTATAAACTTGTGAATATAGAAATTCACATATATCTGTTTTACACTATATGAGAATACATGTTTTTATCTGAAATAAACTTTAAATGCTGAGTGACTATCAGAATTGCATATTTATTAATTTAAGAGTGCCTTTATTACTTAGTTTTACTTATACTTACATTTATACACACTATCCATGTGAAATATTTAATTATAACAAGGAAATGATGACAGAACTGGGTCCAATAAGTGGAGAAAGCACGAAAACCATCTGCATTTCCAAAGATTTCTTTGGGGGAAAAAAGAGAAATCAGTTCCTCTCAGACAAAAAAATTTTTGTTTTCTTTGAAATTTTCAAGTATTTCAAACTCATCTTTAACTTCTATAAAATTATTGTATCGCTCCACAGAGCAGACAATGACAGTTTTAATTTTTATCTGTTATTTCTATAGTATTCCACATTTCCTGGATTTTAACTCTTGGAAAATGGTTGTAACTTAAATAATGAAAAAATATGTAAACTCTTCATGTCACTAGAAATTTTACAGCTGTTAAAAAAAATTGCAAAACACCAATGGGATGTGTCATCTCTAAAGAAGGCAAAACTACTGCGGAATTGCTACAAATTCATTTGTTTTTCTCAGGAAAAAAAAAAAAGAAATCATTAAATCTAATTGGAAAAGAGGAACAGTATTAGTTATCGACATCACTAACTTATGTACATACATCCATCTTTATTATTAGGTATTCACCTGCCATCAGTATTTATTCCTATGTTGTATCTCATCATAATCTTAACTGATTGGTCGCTAGACAACACCACAATATGCATAATAGATAATCATCCTTCAAGAGAAGGAAAGCTTATATGGTGCATTCAAAGTACATACTGCAGGAACGCCTTGAGGACTTGATCAGGATGAAGGTCTCCTTGGGTGAGAAAGTGTTTCTACTCAGTAAAACCAGCACTAAAGAAGAGGAGAGAGGCTAAAAGTGAACAGGGAATTATTGAATTCCATCTCACCCAGCTGGCTAGACACGGAACTGGAAGTACAAGTTTTTCATGATGAGGACCTCCTGAAAGAGTCATATTACTATCTAGGTTCTAAAACACATACCAAACAGAAGAGAATGATCTTGGGCTAAGTATGTATGTTTTTCCTTAGGTAAATTTTTGTATGACCCCTTAAAATTGTACAT
Organism: Molothrus aeneus; assembly: GCF_037042795.1. Lineage (NCBI taxonomy): Eukaryota > Metazoa > Chordata > Aves > Passeriformes > Icteridae > Molothrus > Molothrus aeneus. The sequence continues at coordinate 3,464,376 of NC_089680.1, forward strand.
AAAACCAAAAAACAAGTAGAAGGAATCACTTGCTGTCACATGTCTAATAACAAACTCATAATTTTCAAACGAAAGCCCACTGAAAAAGCTTATACTGTTGAGATTGGTTTTACTACTTTTAAGCTACTGGTCTCACCTCACAGAATTAATCTCATGTTTAGTTACACATCCTGTAGTAACGATATTTTTACTATTTAGCCCATCAGCCTAAAGAAAATAAGGGAATCCAAAATGAGCACTTCCAGGACCAAGACTGTGCTGATTTCAGGGGAAAAGGTTATTCCTCTAAAGTCATGAGGAGATAAACACAAATGCTTTGTGTCACGGGGAAGTTATCGTCTAAGATCAGAGCAGTGATGTCTCCAGCCAGAGTTTTGTTTCTCACTGTAACCCAGCAGCAGATGATGCAGAAATTACAAAATGGGCCACATATGAAATCTATATTCAAGCTGTCTGAGTGACAAAGCAAAAAATTAAATACAATATTTCTTCTCTCTCTGAGATCCCTGATCTCTCTGGATATGAATTTATTGCCTTTTCCTTGCACCATGCATTCCAGGCCCCTTCAATTCCTCAGCAATTTTTAGCTTGTTTATGGAACCTATGTGCTGTCCTGAACATTTATGGGCACATGGCCTCCCTTTTTTTTTGGGGTACTTCTTTGGAAATAAATAGTTCTGTGTACCTGCAGTTTCCTTTTTCTGGGCATTTTTAAGGAAGAGAGGTTCCTGTGGAAGTCACTGAATGGGTGATCCTGTCCAGAAAAAAATTTCAATAGTGTGTTTAAATTTTAATCCACAGATTTCCAGTGTTAACCAAAGTATTGAGACTACAGTTCTTCAGCTGAGCACTAAGATAAGGTGGATTGTCTCATTTGCTTGACATGTACAAAAGACTCTAATAAATACCCACCTAATTTTTTTCTGATGTTCTTGCACTACCTATTACGTTCTCTTTGTTTTCTATGATATGACATTGTGGTGGCAGTGACCATGATGCTTAACTGTGCAAATTTAGACAAGATTTAAAGAGGTAGTGCTGACAGAATTGATGCTGTCCCTCCTTGCACTTGATGGGAGTTTTTCTAATTAATTTTCCTAAAACAAATAGATGGTAGTGAAAAAGAGGGGCTATTCTAAATAGCATCATTGTCCCTGAAATCCCATAAGTCTATCACTTTCAGTTTTAAGGGCAAGCTGTTGATGACCCTGGGGCTACCAAAATATTGATAATCACTTTATAATTTTAAACTTTTCATTGCCCATTTTAAGCATTGGCATGGAAGTAGAATACTAATTTCAGCTGGTTTTCATTTCTGTGGATTCCTGTGAAATAGTTTGTTATACATACATATACTTCAAATGTGTTAATTTTGATCTTGAAAGGGCTATGCAAATAGGTTTAGAATTATTTACATGTCTTTTCTCTCTATATTTATGATTTATGTAGACTTTTGAAGAATTTAACGGATGTTGTGTGCATACACATAAATACAGAACTAGATGTGTCAGTATTAATTTAAAATATAGAGTAAACATTGATTAAAAAGTTAAATGCTACCTGAATTGCTAATTTTAATGCTGTCGCTTTGAGTTTAATGCTACTTCAAGATCAAATGTGTATAATGGTCATATTTTAGGTCTGCTACAAGCATTGCAGTTCAAAATTTTGAGACAGAAACATATTACTTTTATAAGTAAAGGGGGAGAGGAAGGGTAAAATTAGTATTAGACTGTATGTAAGAAAAAAACCCAGAACTTAGCACTTTCTGAAAATTAAATTATTTTAGCGCGCATTTAATATTTAATTGTAGTCAACAATGGGCATAAATTCCAAGTGGCAGTGGATGTGATAATTTTCTGGAACAAATGGCTAAGAGCAATTTACAGTCTGCACCGTCTTTGGCAACATCACAGAGAGTTAATGCAAGTGGAGTGTCAGGAAAGGAAACACGACATAGAGCAGCAAACTGGACAGGCTCCAAGATGCTCATTAACCATGTGACTAATCTTAAAATGAATACATAATGCAAACGAGATGCGAGAGCAGCTTCCTGTTTTGGTGAGATATCACTGCATGAGATTGTGTCAAATGAGCGGTTGAGGGCATTAAGGCTGTGTCAATGTCAAACTCTAATTGAAATGGGTGTGGGATGGAAAGCACTCTAGCATTAAGCACATGAATTTCCATGAGGTTCCCTAACGAAGTGCTGCATTCACCAATGCATCAAATAAAATAGCATTTACTCATCTTTAATAAGATGTTGGAAGCGCAGGGGTGAAATTTCAGACAAAAAAAAATGCAAAATGTAGCTGGAAATAATCTAGGTTTATATAATGAGTACCAAAAAATGTGAAATGAAGATTTTATTGGTTTTGAAGGTACAATAATGAAAAAGTATAAAGCAAGGGAAATACAAACTCATTAAAATTTAAAGAGGACAATGGTGGGACACATCTGCTAGATCTGGGTAGAGGCATATTGCCACAAAAGTTCTATTCACATTTGAATTTAGGGTACAAAAAGTTTCCAGAACATTTCTGCTCTTATATAAAATGTGAATGCATGTGTAGACCATCCCTAAATTAATTCTCATTCTCTTTCTTTATATAGAAAATAAAATATTTAGATTGGACTGAGCAGATCACAACTAGATTTGAGCCCCAAAATTGTTTGTTTTCTTTTTTGTTTCCTTTTTTTTCTTTCATTCATCATTCTCCATATATTTATTGGCCTTATCTGAGGTGGCATAAAAAATTAATATAAAATGATCAATTTGTCTCCAAGGACTGTCTCCCAAGGGTATTCACACTGATTATGTAGATGTAGCAATATTGCCTCTATTTTCCATATTCATCATTGTTGAAAAGAAGAAATGAAGAATGTACAAGAATACTGGTGCATGCCTTTGAACCATATTCTTAAATTTGTGTTTTTAGTTTTCATTTTGCTGTCTGTTGGTATTATTTGCATTATTAAGAGATTAATAATCATTTTGGTGCAAATAATTTTGACTTAAGTGTATCAAAAAGAGCAGAGATTATGGATACTCTGAATAAGGCTCAACTTTAGACATCCAAATTATAAATTCTGCGCATGAATCATGTATCTTGGTTCCAATTATGTGAGATTCAGGGAGATTTAAGAGTGGAGATTCAGTTCTTTGCTCACTTCCTTTATCACAGTTTGTGGGAGCCATTTGAGGTCCTCTGGAGCATGTCCAGAGAAGGGAACGGAGACGGGAAAGGGTCTGGAGCACAGGTCTGGTGAGAAGTGACCAAGGGAGATGTGGGGGCTCAGCCTAGGGAAAAAGAGGCTCAGGGGGGACCTTGTGGCTCTGCAAAACTCCTGACAGGAGGAGACACCCAGTGGGAGGGTCGGGCTCTGCTCCCAGGGAACAGGGACAGGACAAAAGGAAAGGGCCTCAACTTGCTCCAGAGAAGGTTTACATTGGATAAATATATTTTTTTCCCCCTGAAAGGGTATTAAGCAGTGATACAGGCTGTTGGGGCAGTGGTGGAGTCACCAGTCTCCACCCCTAGAAGGATTTAAAATCCCTGTAGGTGTGGCACCAGGGGACATGGGTTAATGGTGAGTTTGACAGTGCTGGGCTAACAGCTGGACTCAGTGATCTCAGGGCTCTTTTCCAACCTAAAGTCTTCTGTGAAGTATTCTGTAAAGAATTTGGTTCAGGATCCCCACCCAGAAGGCTGTAGATCTTCCAGAGAGCCTGTGTGGCTGATATCTGTCCCCCTGTGAGTGTGACACAGGATCACCAGAGCCCTTCTAGTCCAGTGAATGAAAACCAGAAAACATTCCCAAGAGCATATCAAACATCCAGACTCCAGTATGGACAACTAGATAGCATCTACACTTCAGGGTGAGGAGATTTAACTACCTACCTTGCATATAGACAAATGCTCTGTAGGTTTCTAAATCTAGATGCCTGAAGCTAAATTGTGGAGCATGCTCTGACAGCTTGTCAGAACGAGGACCTTCACAAATCACTGTGATACCTCTCAGAGTGTCTGGATAGAGGAAAATGAAGTGTGAGATATGCTGTGCACCATCCTTGCTAAGGTGGCAAAAGAAAGGAGAACATTGTCGTCTGGCAGTGTAGATTCTTTCATAGTAAGAGAAAAAAAAGCCATGCATAGAAAAGCAGGGAGTAGCATCAAGAAATTAAGAATGGAAAAAGTCCCCAAAGGGCTCAGTTAGTTTAGATTTCAAGGAGGCAATAACACACCTTCTGCTTAGTATTACTATTTCATCCCACTATGAAAGGAAATACAAATTATTTGAAAGTACAGAGAGGGGAGACTGGAAAATCACAGCAGATTTTTCTCTCTCTGATGAAAACAATTTGACTTGAAAGCCAAAAATAGTCCTATTTCTCTTTGAGATACTTCTTTTTAAAATGCAGTATTTTTTCTTTAAAGTGCACATTAACGATAGTGGGATAATCTCTCAACATTTCAGCACGAGATACATTTGTCTTAGATAAAGTCTCAGATCATGATGAAATTTGATTCTTTCTGTTGAGAACTTCAGTATTTTTCTTGTTAAAGGACTAGTCTGGTCCTGTTCTAAACATGCTGTGTTACTCAGACACATAATCTCCTGCTCTAATGTTAAACTTTCCTTCTCTGAACTTTGCCTTCATAAGGCAGCTATTCAGTCCTGAATTGTTTTCAGACTTCATACAAAAAAGTATAAAACAAGAAGTTGCATTTTTCTCTCTGCACTCAAGGGGAATCACCCCTGAAATTCTGGTCATAATTTTGATGTCCAGCATTCAGGTTTTCTTACACATATGACTCTTGGAATTATTTTTAGGGCTGTTTACATCAGGTGACAGTTCTTTTTCGATTAACATTTTCAAACACCAGGGAAACGTTGCTTAATCTAATAATTTTCTTTTAGCAACATCTCTGATATAAGCAATATCAGAGAAGCAAATGCAGTCAGTGCCTTTTTAGAGAGTAAGAACCCCAGGGAGCTGATTCTCCAGTCATCATCTCCCCTCTGAAGTCACCAAACACCTCCTCAAAGTTTGGAATATTGGTCAGAGCACCTTGAAGAGAATTTTGGCTTGCACTTCAGCCTTGGCAATGCAGTGATATGTGTCTATCTCACATGCCCATAGAAAACTGAACACAGCAGCTCTGCTGGCAGACTCACTTCAGGCACAGCAGTGCCAGAGAGCAGCCACAGCTGTGAGCCCCTGCTTCACCATGCTGTGAAGTCTCAGAGGAGGAAATAGTGTAGAGATCAAGTGTAGAGCCATCTATCTAGAACTATTAATATTATAATATATTAATATAAAAGGATATTAGTACCTCCATGTAGATATTAATACTAGGAGCTATTCTTTACCCTAAAGCATGAGCAAGGATTGATGCATGAGCTAGGAGCAGATGCTGGAGACTCTGAAACAGTCTGTACTTTTGTGAGATGAAATAAGCCAAATCTTAAAACTCATTTGTGAAGGAAAAGAGAAAATCCCACTCTTCATCTCTGCCCTTTTCCCAGTCTCACTGGCTCTCTGGTGTTCATTGAACAGTTTTTCAAGCTGATTCAGTAGTATTCAGAAAGAAAATTAAGCCACCCCAACATGGAATAGCTGCCTGACAGGTTACTGAGTTAAAAAATTTGAGGAAAAAATAGTTCTCAGTGCTCAAATAGTCAAAAGGGATCATGTAGAAAGAAATATGTTGAAAAGGCGGTATAAGTGAGAATGAAAGAGATCAGAAATCTCAGGGGAGGTGTGAAAACCCAGTCAAGCATCTCATGCATTCACTCTCAGACACCATTCCATGAGCCAAAATTCCTTCACAAGTTGATGCCTGTTGTCAAAAATATCAGTGGCAATTACCTGTGCCATGGTGTGAGATTCCTTGGGCTATTGAACATCTCCAAATGAGGAAAACTGGTTAAATGGTCTTGTGACCTTTCATGGCTCTATATATCCTCAGCTGGAGCATTTATCTAATCAGAATTACCTTAAATGACAATCTGGCTGGCGATACGACTTCCCTTTCTCCATTGTTTTAGAAATTAAGAAAACAAACAAATTACTCTATTTTGAGTCAGACCTGGCAGGTGGTGAGTGGCGGTCAGTAGAGTTAAATCCAGTTGGTAGACAGCTATGAGGGGTGCTATGATTTTATGATCCTATTTATCCAAAATCTCTGCTCAGAAGGGCTTACTATGTCTGGAAGAGGACAGAAAATTGTTTACCCTGTGTGCTGCCATGAGAGATCTATGCTTGTCTCATGTTCACATGCAAAAAAGGACCAATACCCCTTAGCTGCTAATGGTTCATATTTATCATTTTCCATACTCCCATTAATTTTCTTTGTGCTGGAAGAAAAATATATTCCTGCCTTGGCTGTCTTCTCTTCACTGAAAAGGGTCAGTGGAGGATCAAAGTATGGTATATTACCCTTCTATTTCTTCTGGAAACCTGAGATTAATTGTATATCTGCTAAATACAGAAAGAATATATAATATAGAAGTGTGACTTGGTGTTTGTTCTTCTTAAGCATTGATTAGTCAGATTAAAACTGAGAGAGGAAGAAAGAACCTTTTCTTATAAATGTGGCAATACAAAAGCATTGCTTTGTTATATTTTTATAATAATAACAAGAATAATTATAGTAATGAAACATTTGTCTGTTCTACACAAAACAGTCATTTTTTTTCTTCATACCAGCTTTTTACAGGGCAGAAGACCTCCAATTCAGCAATGGGTGGTTTTGGTTTGACTCCACCAAAAAAATATTTGCTTCCCCTGTTTTGATCCACCAAGTCTCTGATTGATAAATCCAGTAGTTTGAAGCAGAAAAAAAGCTTAAATGGTTCTGCTGACAGAAGAGAATATTCTCAGAGCTCAGGTCTTCCGTCCTCCTCTCAGACCTACAATTATACCCTAATATTAATGCAAAAAAGAAAACTGGGGCAATATCTCCTTCTTAGGTTCTTCTCTGGTCTCTTGTAGTATCATTGGCACACTTTCACTGGGTTGAGCTCCTTATATGAACTGTGAAATTCAGCTCTGAACCTTTAGATCCTGACTGATTTTGGCTGCAGGAAAGCTCTGCATCCGGATGGTGACATCAAAAACAGGAAAGTTTCTATTTTTATCCAGAACTGCTATCCACAGTGAAGTCACAAACATATTGTAGTTTCTGATTAGCTGTGTAAGTATGCAAAGTGATAGAGCATGATTATCTCACCCTAACCTCTAAATCTCGTGTTAGTTAGATGAATAATTCTTTGAAATATGAAATACAATAAAGAAGGCCTAGATTCTTGGGGCTAAAGTGGGGTGGAATGTCATGTTTTGTGGCAGATGAGGATGTCCAGTGTCATGGGAATTATATGGCTGAAGCTGGGGTGAACACCAACTCACTCTGTGGCCTTAGCCCTGTAGTTCTGCCACTGGTGTCACAACCCTCATTTGGTGATTGCAATTACCATGAATTACCTGTAATTACCACTAGGGTCATGAACTTAGAAGGACCTGAAGCGAGAGTTGCAGCCCATGAATAGGGAAAACTTGCTTACTTGTGTCCTGAATATTGTGATTAGCAAAATTATTCCACAAATGATTTTTGAAATTGAAAGAGATGCCTATGCCACGGTTTTCTAGAGGCAGATGATTTATCACGCTCAATTCAAAATTCCTCATCGCAGGACAAATGTTTCCATTAACCTTTCTTTCATGGAAGCCAGCAGCCATCTACACCTTACTAAATCCAAGGCACCATCCGTGCTAATAACCATGCAGACATAGCCAACTTGCTAATTACTTCCCCTGAAATGACAAGAAGTGAATTCGTAGCCCTCAGATTCTCCCACTCAGTAGCACAAGCACGGACTTGAAAGAGTGGTGAAATTGCTACCTGCTATTCTTGTTCCCCAAGATAAGGGTACTTGGACTCCTGTTAATTATCATGTTTTGATTAAACAGGAGTACTTTGTTCGCTTTTTTCATGTACGCCTTTGGATAAAAAGAAATTTTTCTGGAAGCAGAGGAAGTAATGATATGCTTTTATTAAATATTAGTAGCATTATCTACATTGCAAGCAGTTCCTAACAGTGAGTGGAATGGTTTGTCTGAGTTATCTTTAACCTTAAGTTGCAAAATTGCTAACTTTTGCAGAGAAATTTTAATTTCTCTGTAAGAGCTAGCTCTGAGAAAAATAGCTTTATTCACTCGGGTGGGGGATGCTTAACAATTAAAATTTAGCCTGTTTGGAGGACTACACTGCAAGTTCTGATGAAGACTTGAGCAAGTTTTCTAGGCAACAAACTTTGTCCTATACAATGATTAACACAAAATTGGTCACATATGTGCACATTTGCAGGTTAAAATCATAAATGGTAGCTTGGTTGATAACAGCATTTGCATCATAACTGAAAGCTGCTTCACTGGACCAAATTATTCAGATCAACTGCATCATCTTTTACTTAAATCCATGCTGTGTCCCAGCAGAAAGTTATCATTTAAAGGAGGTGACTAAACACAGAAGAATTCTGTGTTTCATAATGTGTTACTATGTAAGAATGGAATGAGTTTGTCCATCCATGTGCTTGGGGAACTGAAGGAAGAGGAGTGCATTATTATTTTCTAGATTTCATCCTGGTTATAGAAATTGTAAAATAAATTTGATCTTGATCAGAACTTGTAACCACTCTGTGGCCTTGTGAAAAAGCATTTTGCTTTAATTAATAACAATTTTGTTTTGGAGGGGAAAAGGCTTATCTGTGACTAGAAAATAAAATGTTGCAAACAGCAAAAAACTAATATATAGTATAGTATTATGAAAATACTGTTTCTGTAGAAGGAGATATTTGCATTGGTGTTTTTTGTGCTTAATTTTCAATCTGCTAATGGTGCTGTTATTTTTCTCTGGACTGGATAGCCACATATACTGTTATGCTCACATACAGTGCTGTAATTCATAAACCTTGGGCCCTGATGACAGAGATCTGACTGGATGCAAGGTGCTGCAAGACCAGAAAAGATAGCAAGGAGTTTGCCTTGTTGGCTACCAAGGTTTATATTTTTACCTCCTTTGTCTGGAAGTAGGTTTCTTACCTTGAATTTTCTATTGTATGTTGTGCTTTGTACCCTTGTTGATTACTCCATATAGAAGAAATTCACTCCCATGCAAAACTGTTCAGCACAATCATTCTTAATTTTAGTTCTTCTTGAAAGCCAGGCAGGCCATTTCTTCCTTTTCCAGCTGCTTTAATAAACCTGCTTTAATGAGGTTAATAAACCTCATGATCATAAGAACCCGAAGGGAGAAGAGCAACTAAATTTAACTGGATCAAAGGTCAATTCCCTCAGATTTCTGATCACACAAAACATTTTAGAGCACAGAAAATGCTGTTGGTTTTTTTCTTTTCCTTTTTTTTTTTACTTACCATAGACTAAGTGAGATTAAGCTGCTTTTGCTTCCATTGCTTTTCAGCAAAGAATGAAAGGGCACCACAGTAATGAAACAGCAAGCTGACATTCAAGAAGAGGTTCTTGAACACATCTGTAGGTAAAACTGAAAAAAGGAAAAAAAAACCCATAGAAGATGGATTGTGCAATGGATAACCCATTTCCCAATTTAAAAGGCACTGAGTGCATTTCAGGTCACCAAGAAAACTGGCATGTACTTAGCCAAAACTGAAAATCAATCAGGCTGCTTCAGCAGCTCAGTGTTATCAGTCCTGCCCTGCAGAGCACAGCTCTGAAACATTAGGCAGCCCAACAAGAGGGAGAAAGTTAATTTGAGAGCAGCTGTTTTAAGACAGATACATAATGGCATTAGGAGAGGAGCACTGTGGTGAGGTGAGAGCTGAACAGAAATGCCCATTAGGCTGAGGAAGCTTTTAGGTGAATTATTGGAAGCAGATGCAGCCAAAGCCTGAGGTAAAGGAGTCAGAGAAGAGTATAATGAAGGTGGATGCTAAAAATGACTAATAATGAATACTGAGGCTGCATGAGACACTTACCGGGCCTAAATTGAAGTTTTTATTCTGCTGCGGTGGTTCTGGATGTTCATCAGGTTGCCAGAGGTGTTCAAGGGAAGTGAACATCCCTGGAAGTATTAAAGGTTGGGCAGGGCTTTGAGTAGCTTTAGTCTAATGGAAGGTGTCCCTTCCCATGGCAAGGAGAGTTAGAACAAGATATTTTTAGGTCCCTCCCAAATCAAACAGTTCTGTGATTCTATGGCTCTATGCAATGTGCCCCTCTAAGCATTTAGACACCACTTTTCATTGATTAGGATTAAATGAAGAGGTTTGTTTCAGGATCTGGATGTAATCTCGTTGTGCTTCTGCTTTCCATTGACGATATTAGCAGTTCCTGTATTAGGAGGACAAAATCAACTACAAGATGTTCTGCACTTTTGTTTTCAAACATAGACAATAGAATCATTTTTTTTTTAATTGGTTTTATTCGCATCTTCACCCCTTGAAATTATGAATTAGCTTATGAACTGCATAATCACACAAAAAATTTTCATTGGAAGGGACTCCAAACATCATTCATTCCAGCTGCTCTGCCATGGGCAGGGACACCTTCCACTGGACCAGGTTTATCCAAGCCCCATCCAACCTGGCCTTGAACACTCCCAGGGATGGGGCAGCCACAGCTCCTCTGGGGAACCTGTGCCATTTAGAACTCAGGGATAATATTTATGTACCATTGGAGGAACAGAAACCTCTAAAAAAGAACACAGCAATTAGTTAAAAGCATGTAATGACACTGAACAAAGGCTAAGTAAAGGAAATATTGTGTTTTCAATTGAAACTAGGGAGAGATGGAATCTACAGCTGTGATATGCATTTGAATTTAGCAAGGCCATTTGAAAACATTACAGATTTTCTGTACATGGCCAAAGCTTTGGTTCAGTATCTTATCTGTAAATATGTTTATGGCAATTTGAATGCTAAAATGAAAACGGGGATATAGAGATTTTAGTATTTATTATCATGCAACTGAATGTGCAATGAATAAATTAATGAATTCCTTTTATGATAAGCACTTAACATGAATGATGCTTTATTTTTTCTCAGATTATTTTAATTTTCTCAGTCCTACACTATAGGTTTTTTTATGGGCTAGCAGAGAAGTAATATCTACATTAAATGCTCCATTACTTACCAGAACTCTTTCACAGAAGCAGCTGAGGTGTTCAGAACATGTGGCTACTGAAGGAAGTGTTTCTGGCTGTGGATTTAGAAAGGAAGAGGTATTTTTTCCTCCCTTCTACAAACCATCATCAAGATTCTTCAGCCTGGAATAATATTGTGTGATACTATCACTTTTGTAGGCTGGTAACAGGCAGTGTGTGCTGTTAACATGAAAATGAGCGGAACCTGAAGGATCTGACAAAGACATGACAAAGCTAAACAAATGACAAATGGCAAATACAGCTCAATGCTGAGAAACAAAAAATCAGCATCACTGGGAAGAAAAGTGTGATTGCAGATATAGAAATGGATTGCAGAAAATAGAATCACAGAATAAGCTGAGTTGGGAGGGACCTATAAGGATCAAGCTGGCTCAAGTCCCACTCCTGGCCCTACACAGGACATCTCCAAGAATCACTACACACATAATGATGTAACAGAGCTAGAACTGGAATATTTAAATTACCTAGTTAATAGCCCAGTACTAATATCCCCATTTGCATTATATTAAAGGATACTGCTATCTATGTGAGTATTTACAAAATACAAGGCAATCAAATCTGTCAGTCCTGCTCCTCTAAACCACCCATTGCTTATCATGTGTGCAGAGCTTATAGGAAGGCAACCTCTGTGACTTGGTGTCCTTGTCTGCAAAATGCTGATAGCAACGCTCACCCAAATTGTAAAACACTCATAGTCCAGGAAAATAATTATATGCTGAGGGAGGTTTTAATAGCAATGTATTTTGATGGGTAATTCCTACAACATGCATATTCTTATCTCAAAGAGGAGGAGTTTATGTGTAGTGTTTGGTACAGTGGTTTATGTCTCTGTTCATCCAGTCTTTTCATTTAAAAGTTCCTTGCTGTAAATAGAAACAGCACTCATACAGGCAAAGACTCATGACCATCCCACATTCAGGAGCATCGCTAAATTAAAATGCATTTGTGGCAGATAATCTAAGCACACCCAGAGCTGTGTCTCCTGCCATTGCTTTGGCACACAGGGAGCAAAAGAGGCAGAATTCCAGGTGTGGCTGACAAGCTTGGATCCCTTCTGCTGGCTTGACACCTCCTCAGTCAAGTAAAATGTCTTTTGGCTCACCTATATATGTGAATCTGATAATTTTTGACTGTAATTGGTATTGTACAAGAAAGAGAGACTTTATTTAGAAGGCATAGAAAAAGAATTAACAAATGGAAGAAAGAAGCATCTGACCTAAATTTCAGGGACTGGAACATGTCTGTAATGCAGACAAAAAGCCCAATACAACTCCCCTTTAAATTGAACACCATTCAAATCTATTTGTTATGAAGCAGTTACCTGCCCATAACTAAAAAGTACAGATATATATTTTTTATGAGTTCAGATTCTCCAGGATAACTGGTCATAACATGACCATGCATTAATTACTGTATTTCTGTCTCCAGAATTATGTCCTATAAAAAAATAAATTTGAAAAAATAATTATGCATTAATTTCAAACACACATGCCAAAAAAAACCCCACAAAGCCAGAAAACATAAAACTTAAGCAATTTTTTTTCTTTAATTTTCTATCACTGCAAAGGACAATTAAAAATGAGAAAAAGAGAAAAAAAAAAAACAAAACAAAAACTTAGACATTCAATAAAGAGGGAAAGAATTTAAAATTAAAAAGAAATAGGTACCATTTAAAAAACAGTTGGATCTTTGAAGCCATATGATATAATGCTCTGAGAATAATTTTGTATCTATTTTCATTTTCATTTTTATTTTTAATCTTTGTAGGAAATAAGATTCTAAAAAAAACAACATTATATGTAGGAAAAAAAATCTTTCACAGTACAATTCATATATCCATGCATTGTTCAGATTACAATGATGTGGGAGGTTTGTTTTGTTTACTTTTGGGTACCCTAAAAAATGTTCATTCTTGAAATCAGTGTTTGAAACACAATTAGCAATATCAGTAAATTCCATCCACAGATTTTTTTCATGCAATGACCTACTCTTCTTCAGAATTTTACCCAAACCAAAAGCTGAGACTTTATGATTAACCTCACAGAAAAAAGACTAATCCTGAGCTTAATCTGAACAATATAGTTATAGTCTGATTTATTGCCTGATGTCTGATTATCATTCATGCCCATTTTGTATGTTCTTTTAATGCTTTACTGAAATAGCAGCTGGATTTTAGCTTTTATTAAATACCACTTCTTAGAGCTGTAGGGTGTAAAGCATAAATACATGTGGTTTAGCAGCCCCCAAATTGGTTTTATAGGGAAAATTATATTCATATTATAAATTAATTAGGTGAAAGAAAGTATAGCATTCTCAAACACCAGAAGCAGTGTAAATACAGCAGACACCATTTGTAATGCAGATAATTTTTAAAGGGAGGATATTGGAATGTGAGTCTGTTGGTGCCCCTGATGAAGATTTTCCCCCTTTGTTTCAAATACATTTAGGTGCAGTTTCAGAGGACCATCTTCACTTCTGTCCTCTGTCCACATGTGAGCAGCTTGTTCCTGCTCTTTACAGCAAGGTCTCAGAACTTCCCTCACCATGATCATAAATTGTACTATGCTGCTTGGACTAAAAACACAAGCCAAACAGTAGTCCCTTCTGAAATCCTTTGGGAAACATGTAAAAATACCAGGATTTCTCCTTAATCTCACAGCTACCAATGAACCAAAACATATGGGTAAAAGATAAAGATTTTTCCAACTGTTGACTTCTAGGAAGAGGTTTCTTTCCAGGTTAATGCCTCTGCATCATAATTTTAAATAAAATAAAGATGTTTGCCCATGTAATAAAAAGAAAATAGAATTAAACCTCTATTTACATTATTTTCTAAGACAAAATCCCAGTTCAAAAGTATTAATTTTAGAGCAGAACTAAGTGGCATTGCTCATCCTCTTGGTCTTTATGACATGATACGGGATATTTGAAAGTGGTTTCAATTTATGAAATTGAAAGGGGTTTCAATTTATGCGTCTTGCTTCTGCCTGCTGCCTTGGAAGGAGTGAAATGCCCAGGATATCAGTGAATCCACAGGAAAATGGAAAGGCAGTGCCCCTCATAAGACTGAATGTGGTTGAGCATTAAGGAGGTGATTAAGAAGGCGCAGCTCGTAAGTGGTGCTATGATTTGCTCTCTGGTACAAGGGTGTGTTGGCTCAAGACAATGATTTCTTTGGCAAGCGTGCACTTAAGGACTTCCTCTTAAATGAGTGCCTGAAGAAAACTAGGGGTTAAAACTCCAACTTATTTTCCATCTATATTCAGGTTGAAAATACCCCTGCTTATCACACCCCAACTGAGGACATTTTTAGGCTTTTCTCTTTATTGTCTGTACTATCTGTGCTTCTTGCACGTAGGCAGAGAGAATATTACAAGGGAAACTCATATCTCCTTCCTGTTTCATCTCTACATTTCTTGGGGCAAAATACAATCTTACATGAGAAAAGCATTTGCCTAGAAAACTATTTAGATTCATGTACCTGGTCAAAGCATATCAAAACATGTTTCTCTACCACCAACAGAAGACATCAGCATACATCAAGGATGAAAATGGGACAGTGATGCTAACATTCCTTTGTGAAATTTTTTAAGGTCAGTAGTTAGGGAAAGCAAAATAAATGAAAATGACTAAATGTGTTTATGCATTCAGTGTTATGTCTACAAAGTTAAAATATTGTAAAGATAGTCTGGCTCCAGCTTTTGACAGCTGAAACTTTACTGATGACAGTGACATTATATCAGGGTACACCTGGAGTAGCTCAGCAGGGTAGATATCTAAAAGCTGTGACTTATATTTAGAGACAAGTGAGTCTTTTATTTATAACTTGTAAACTTTTAACTTGTAAATCCTTTCCTTGGGGAAAAAAATTAAAAAAGCAAGACAGGATTTGTCTAGTTTCATTTTTATCCAAGTAAAATTTAAGTAGGAATACTTTTTTCCACATTAACTGTTTTAAATCTGTATAAAGATTCATATTGGTCTAAGTGAAAAGGGAAGTAGGACTGCTGGCTTCAGAGCCAAGAATGGGAGCTATATTTGTGGAAGTCATATATTAATTGTTTATGCAGTAATGTAATGCAAATGGACAGCCACCTGCATGGAAGTGTATTAATAATACTTGTTAGTATCAATAGAATTTATGTGAAGGAAATACCATGCTTGATTTTTAAATATTTTGCCATTTTGTTTTTAATTTTTGGTTAACAGAAAAGAAGGAAAAAAAAAAGAAAAAGACAATCTACTGCAGGTAGATTACATTGTCATGCAATAATAAATTAAACTGCAAGTAGTCCAATGCCTTTTATATAGCCCCACTTTGCCACACAGTTTCTTGTTCAGCAATCCCTGCAAAAAGATCTATTAACCAAAACATATGGTGGTTGGATGCTCTGGTTTTCTCAGCAAGGTAATATATCATACAATTAATTAAGCCTCTGGGCCACCTTGATATCAATGGGATTAAGTATTTGCTTAAAGAAAGTCATGTGCCTATTTGCTGAATTGAGGCCTAAAATTAAGGGGGAAATACTGTATGTGATTATGTCATAAAAGACAGAAATCCTCCCGCTGGACAGGAGGGATCTGAGTTAAAGATATACAGATTTTTAAACAAATGCTTTGTTTTTTCCCCTCTGCTGGTAGAAAGCAGATTTCCCCCCGCTTTTATAAAATGTTGTGCAATGCAACATATATATTATGGCACAAACTGGAAGGTCCCAAGTATTCCCACTACCTGCGATATTATCCCATATTATGATCTCAATATTATTTCAGTAGAGCTTGAGGGTGTCTGCTAGGACAGACTCTTAGGACAGGCCCAGCCTGCTCACTGTGGTTAATGACATTTCTCAGGTTCAACAAATGCACTTGTCTTGTCTTCATGCCTCAGTGCACTTCCAGTGTCAGTCACAAAAACCTCTCAGGCTGCTCTGCATGACTGTGCAATTAAAGAGCACAGATAATTTCCAAGACTATTTCAAGTATAAACACACGCCAGTATCTACGCGCCTTTTAATCTTACGAAGAAAATACAAATGTTGAGAGGGGAATGAAATTATAATGTGAGGAAAATAGCTTGTGCAAATAGTAGTTCACCCTTTCTTTGTTCTTATTCTTTTAAATTTAGTTGACAAAAATCATGAGCTAAGGGAAGGGTCCACAAAGCAGAGTTTCTCCTCCACTGCCTGCATCTATGATGAGTGTAAAGACAGATTACAGAATTCATTTTTAAAAAAGGTTTATGCTCAGCCTTTCTGGAGATATGCAGACATTTAAATAGGAGCTCTGAGCCAGGATCCTGTTCAACCACAGGGAATCTATCCTAATAATTTAGACAATCTTTAAAATGAAACTGTTTGCTAGAAAATATCTTTGAATGTATCATTGTGGTACGTAAAAAAACCACTCTGTTGGTTTGCAGCACCAGCACAACACCTCTGAATCTTTGTGGCCTAAGTGACATTTGAGGACTGTGCTTAAAGAAAGGGAAATCTTTCCCTTTTAAAGAAAGGAAAATTTAATTTTTGTATTTTGAGGTAGTGTGATGAAAGAGACCCTCTTTTGCTAGTAACTTGTAGTGACAAAAGTATTTCAAAAAGGAACTTTTCAAATAAAATAATGTTAGGTCGGATTGGAGAGCTTATGAAAAGCCTACTCCAAACTAGCAAAGCTGCTTCATTTTCCATTCTCTGAGCAAATCACCTGCCTAAGAAAACTGCATTGTGTTTTTCAGAGGATGCCTATAAAACTCAAGTCCGAATTGATGATGAACCAGCCTATTTGGACATTCTAGACACTGCTGGACAGGTGAGTAATTTTCCAATGAGAGTCACTCAATCAGAGATAGACTCAAAGATTTTAACCTCAGGGATGTGAGTCACAGTGCCTAAAGTTCCCTACTCAAGCATAAAGGAAGCAGTGTCAGAATAATATAGAGAAATTAACAAAGGGGAAGATTAAAGGAGTGCTGCAATATAGAACAGTATAATTTCAAATCTCATCAGAGGAGACAGACAGGCTGAAATGAACAATAGATGAAAAGATGTTTGTTTCTTTTCCTCTTGTATGCAGGAACATCTATCACAATAATGAAATTAATAAATGCTGTGTTGTTTGTCTTACATTTCTCATTCCTCCTTCTCTATATGTTTTACAGGAATTTTCTGGTATACTTGTAGACTAAGTATTTTGTTACATTTCGCCTTCTCCTCACATTATATCTCAATATCAAATGGACATCCATAAGGAAAATATCTTTATGCCAAAAGTAACACAAAGTGTTACATATACAGGTTTTCCAGAGAAGCTGAGGGTGTCCAATCCCTGGCAGTGTCCAAGGCCAGATTGGATGGGGCTTTTGAACAACCTGGGATAGTGGAAGGTGTTCCTGTCCATGGCAAGAGAGCTGGAATGAGATGAAATTGAAAGTTCCTTCCAACCCAAACAACCCCCTGATTCTGCCAATTCTATGGCAGCATGTCTGCTGTTGGGGAATCAAGCTTCATATGCAGTGATGAAGAAGAAAGAGTTAAATACAATAATTTCTTCTACTCAGTTCATTTCCTTTCCAACTCAATATTTGTTTATTGTTTAATTAAAGTGCAGCCATGTGCTGATCTTTTCCTCAGGTGTGTCTCAGGGTCTCTTTGAAGGCTTTTTTCTTGAGTTTCCATAGTGTGTGTGTGCCTCATGCAGGAACAAAACAACCAAAAAGGAACTTGGACACACTTAAATAAACAAGGAAATATTTGGGAAGCAAAAGCCTGGTAACCTTGTTCTCAACTTCCTAGAGGTCTGAATGCACCTAAGCTAGGCACTGCAAATGGTGGGGAATGCAGTCTGCTGCCAGAAATTCAAAGTAAGTTCAGCTATTGTCAGTCATTTCCACATATATATAATTTTTTCAGGATTTAAAAAATTTTTGATCATATGAAAAGGCTAGAACTATACCTCATCCTTAATTTATGGGAGGAGGATATGATTACCAAGGTTATGAATTTTGTCAGAATAAACAGCTGTAATATAAGAAAAGAAATCAGAATAACTCAGTCAATGAAAGGTGGTGAACACAATAGTACAAAAAACTGGAGTTTTATCTCAAAGTTATATCTCTCTTAGGAAGCAAAACTTTCATAGTATTAGATGTCCATGGTATGGAGTGACCAAGTAATGAAATGTGGTGCAGATATTTCATAGAATCATAGAATTTTAAAAGTTGGAAAATATCTTTAAGATCATTGAGTCCAACCATTAACTCAGCACTCCCAAGCCCACCACTGAACCATGTCTCCAAGTGCCACAGACATGTGCTTTTTAAATCCCTCAGGGGGTAGTGATTCCACCACTGCCCTGGCATCCTAGGCCAGGGCTTCATAATCCTTTCAGAAAAGAATTTTTTCCTCATTTCCAATCTAAACCTCCCCTTTTTCCTCATCCATTCCTCTTTGTAGCAAGTAGAGGTGTGTGCAGAGGCACCACACTCAGCAGATTTATCATCCCGGGACATTTTACAGCCTGGGCATAGCTATTGTACTTCTGTTGAAATGTGGAAATGAATCAAACAAGTTGATTTGATATGAGCAAATCTCTATTTTAAATTCACCTGTTGTTCCAATGTAGATTGTCATCACTGAACCACATTCCCTGCATAACTAGGAAGCTCTTCCCACTTTCCCTCCCATGATTTTTCAGGAGCTGTCCGTTCTAAGTGTCCTGGATTTAGCTGCTTGTCTTTGTAGATGTCTTTGGATTTGTTGCCTCTCTATCTGCACTACATAGCTCCAGAATAAATCAAGACCTAATCCAACTCCCATTGAAGTCAGCAGCTGAAATAGGCTCTTTCTTCACAGAGTACTTAATGGTGCTCTCACTGAAGCTCGCACAAATTCTGCCCTGACTTTGGTGACTCAGGGTAAAAATCCAAAGCACCCATTTGTGCTACTGCTGATGTGTGCCTTGGTGGTGCCTGGTTGTTTTTATTTCCCTTGGTTTTATGTCAAATTGGAGATGGTGTTAAAGCTTTCAAATCAGGGAGTGGAAAACTCATTTGTCTGGGTGTCCTCACAGTCGTAAATACTTCGTCATTAACTTTGAATAATGACTTTAATCACCTTAGGAGATCAAGGAGCCAAAATTGTGATTCGTCCTTATTTGGGAAATACAAGAAATCAATAGTGAATGAATTTAATGTATTTTGTTGTTGCGCTGGAGGACATGTTTCAACAAATATGTTTCACCATTCCCTTCTGTACCTTTGAACTAATTAAGAATTTCAACACTGACCAAATTAATTACTAATAATTAACAGAGTTTTAATAGTCAAATCTAGACTTAAAAACCCACATGTGATTTCATACCTGACACTGTAAAAAAATCTTCAATACTTTAACTGGTAGATCCAGTTTGAAGCATGTAAAACATAAATGATGCATCAAAAACACATTTATGTTCTCAGTTTTCTGAAGTTAAAAGAAAAAAACAGCCCAACATTCAGACAATGCGAAAATCAGAAACATTGATTAACTTGCTCGTCTAGTTACTGATTTTTCCCTTGTGCATGTACATGGACACTATATCATAGACCAATTGCTCATCTCAGGAGGTAAACTGATGTTCACTGGACTCTGGATACAGGTTTTATACACCATCACTTGTCCTTTTGTGCTCTTCCACTACTGTTTTTCCACTGAAAGCACAAGAGGCATTTTCTTAAAGAATGTAGGGGCTGGTGCAAGCAGTTGTGCTTCACTGAACTCACTACACCTTCTTTTCACCACCCTCTACACCTGCCAGTTGGGCAGCCTGTGTTTGCTCACCGCATTCAGGAGAAGGTACTAATGTAGCTCCTGGTAGCTGGATTGTCATAAACAGACATAACCTGAGTTAATCCTACCAAAAAAATCTTGAAAATGTGGTGTGCTGCAAGGAAATGAACAAAAAAAAAATGATGCTGGTATTCTTTTTCAGTGGCTCATCTGAATCTAGAAGAAGCTGCCAGTAAATCCTTTGGTTAGTTATCAATGATGCCTTTGGCTCTTTAACTAGAAGTATTATTCTCAACCCAAAACTTTTCAGTTTCCATCTACACTTCAATTAAAACAAAGAAAAAAAATAAAACAGAAGCAAATAAAGCCAAACACATTAAATGTGAGATTGAGATCATATTTATAAAAATGAGGAAGTTTACTTTTTTAGCTTTTAACTCCCAAGGCTAGCTACAATATGGCATGTGGAGTATATAGGACAAACTTCATGGAAATCTGCAAATGCAAATTAGTATCCATAAAGATAGCTTGAGCTTCCTTGTTCATCCATATGGGACATTTTTTGAGTGACTTTCCCTTGAAATTCACCCATGTCCACTGAGTTTGGAAGTGGTATTGGTGGAGGTAATTCTGGGATTTCCCCTTTCTTAACCAATGCGCCATAAAAATAATCTGCATTTACATGCATTTGATCCAAACTGACGCAAACTCTTTGGTTTCCAGCAAACTTGCAGGTGCAAGCAAAAGGACATTCAGCCCTCAAGCACTCTATTCTGCATTCACTTCCCTTCACAATTATTCTCAGAGAGTGACAACCCCCAACTGCTCCAACCGCGCACAAAAAGCCTCCACACGGAGTTATAGAAACCTTCTGTTCGCTCATTTACGCTTTCTCACCTTCTCTTCTAGCTTAAAAATATGTTGCTACTTCTGGAGCCCAGAAGTATGCTCCTCATGGAGCACACACAGCAGTTATCTCTCCTGCTGTATTTATAGACTGTTGACTGACACTGGAGCTTTTATTCCTGCCACAGCTTTCCCCTGTATGACACATTACCCAATCTCTCTGTGTAGACCTCACGCCGAACACTAAAAGAGCAGCAGAGTTTCCTTCACTGGAAAACAATCTGATCTGACATGTAAAAGAGGCAAAAATTGTTTTCAGATACAAAGCAGGCAAGTATGTGGAAAAATGGGTTTCTGTACCTGTCAGTGAGACAATACATTCAGAGAATATTGCACCAATTTTTGTTTCCTAAAACATGAGCTTTTTATGATAAACTTAGTGCACCAGTATATTTCCCAGGTGTGAGTCAGAGACTTGAAAAATGGGCCCTAAAATGAGATGGCATGCCATTTCAGGGAGATTTTCCTTTGTCTGGAGTTGTGTGCACATGAATTCATTTCCAGGCAGACACTTTTCAACCTGACAACAGCAGTGCGCTCTGTACTGAAATCCATCTCTCAAATTGCTAGCAAATCACAGGACATGTTTATCCTGCCAACCTGCAGGACTATGATTCTTGCCCCCTGCTTCAAGCTTTGAAGAGGAACCATATTAGTCCCAAGAGCCCTTCAGATAAACACACTTTCTCAGACTAAACACTATAGTCTGATGATTCACTCAGGCTGTTATCTGAGACCCCTCTGCTTATTATCTAAACATGCTGCTCTAATCCTGAATCAATGGAAGTGAAATCTCAAAGTACACTAGTGCAGCTTATCTCAAGGAAATGTAAAATGCCTTTTTGGCAGTAATTATGTCTTAATGGGCCTCTACAGCATGTTTTTATAAGGGGAAAATAATTTTATTGCACTTACTGCTAGGTACTGTAGTGCATAAATGAAATCCATTTTATTTTTAAAGCAGAGGGATATTGAAGCAAGTAGCAACTATTAACACAGTGTATTAGGTGAGAAGAGCATCAGTTTTATTTCCTTTGTATGTTGTTCCACAGGCTGTTGAAAACGTACTTAGAAAGTATAAAATCATAACACTGAAATTTTCCTGGGTTCTTGAGACAAGTTGTTCTGTACTTTCTGGGAAGAGCTAAAATGTCTCCCTTGACCTAGTAGTTTTATTTGCCAATGGACAGATTGTGGAGAAACACTTATTTGGCACAGATACAGAGTGGAAAAAACAGTTGCAGTAATTCACAGATGAAATTGTGGACCTGACACCAGTTTCCTTCAGATCACTGACAAAATATTCCTTGACTTCTGTAGGAAAAGGTCTAGGCATATGCTGATAAAAATGAGTGTACAACCAAAGGGAGAGCAGGCAACTGGCAGCCAAGATTCCCAACTTCCTTTTTCATCCCTGTCCATGAGTGAATCATGATGCAATAAAGGGTGGATCAGTTTGTATTTCTAGGCCTGCATTTATCTTCCTGTCAAACAGGTGCAATAAAATGTTGCAGGGAACAAGCATTTAGGGTGAACATCAGCATTTATTGAGTCTGACAATCCCGATTGCCTGCCCATTGCTACCATTCCTCTTCAGCAAAGTCAGTGGTAGTGGTTCCATACTACAGGTGGTGGAAAATTTTCCAGTGTTTTCTGTTCTTTTTCAATAAAGTCTTTTTTTTTTTTATTTCACTTGAAATGCTTTCCCTCTCACTGCTTTTCATCTTTCTCTAACTTGCAACTTTCAAAACTA
Organism: Molothrus aeneus; assembly: GCF_037042795.1. NCBI lineage: Eukaryota > Metazoa > Chordata > Aves > Passeriformes > Icteridae > Molothrus > Molothrus aeneus. Next base: position 3,487,001 of record NC_089680.1, read on the forward strand.
GATAAATACAGAGTGATGCTGCTAAAAGATTTTTTCTCTTTTTAATAAAATAAGGACATATAAGAGAGGAAAATATATTACTACAATTTTTGAAAAACGATTGGAAAATCTATTTTTCTTCTTTCCAAGATTTTTTTGTAGTATTTTCTAGTGGGTTTTTGGTTTCGTTGTTGGGGTGGTTTCTGTTTTTTATTATTTTACTGAATTTGGCTTTGAGGTGGTTTTGGTTGGTTGGTTTGTTTTGTTCTGGTGTACATTGTATGGGAAACACCTATATAAACACATTCCATATGAGTAAACTTCATCCAGGTCCTCCACAAAGTTATGATAATGTAACTTTTTCTTTTCTCCCATCACTGGAAAATAATCTGCACTTTTTCTTTACACTGGTGAGTGGCACTGAAGTACTCTATGGTTCCAGCAGACACTGCACATACTCTAAGTGTGTCCTGATTTCTTTATATATATATGTGACTGTCCTAGATAATCTCACTAGGAATTCCATTTCACAGAGGTTTTCTATCAAAATCTACTTGTTACTAAGCAGCTGTACACAAACCAGGGACGCCAGTGAGCAGAAAACTGAATTCTACCTCTATCAATTTTCACAAAGCTCACATCATAATGATATTTCCAGGACTAAAAAAATTGGCTTGAATGCTGAGAAAACATATTACAGCACCACATGGTGCCCATTTCCCCTGAACAAATGACCAAGAAATGGTTCTTTTTGCAGAGCAGGGCTTTAATGCTTCATAGGAGAAGTAGGTTGTCCCCAAAAAATGAGATTTTCAAAATTAAGTGTCTTTTATGTTATTCTGAAGCTTTTAATGGCGATGTCTCCAGACAAAGAGAACAAAAGGAAAAAATTATATACTGCTATCAGAATCATCCAAACATTTCACTTGCTAAACCACATGAGAAGGAAAAAGCTGGAAAAAGCTTTCTAAAAATGTAATTTTTATTTCCTGCTAGCAGGAAGGGGAATGGAAAAACCCAAGGCCAAGTAATATCGTTTAAGCTGGAGTTTCAATAGTTTTGCCCCAGAACCTGGAAGTGAAATTCCCTCCCACCAAGCAAACAGACACACAAAAACTCCCAACAAATAAACAAACAAACAAAAAAACCTAGAAAAGTAAACTTCAGCAAATTTTGAGCTCCATTGCTTGTTACCTTTATAATCTGAGAAATGTTATTCCATAAATCCAGATTCTTCAAAGAGAGGATGAGGAGCAAAGTAGAAACTCAATAAAATAATTTGTGAAAATATGAAATATTTTCTTGGGGTTTTTCTTCATTTTTTTCTTAGTATGCTATATTTTTGGATATATATTTTTCTCACTTCCATAGATGAAAGCTTGCACAGCTTGCATAGATTTTAGTGCCTGTTTTTTAATTTGTGCCTGTTGGATGAGGAGAATAAATTTTTTTCATGAGTGTTCCATGTCATTACCAGAGCCGTGGGATGATGTGAGACAAACCATGCCAGGGAACAATCTTATCTTTTAATAAGACAAAAACTCAAAAGCTTAGCAGTGGCTGCATTGACTATACCTGCCTCAGAAATCAGTGTGGCACCTGACTTACACCTTGGGCAAAGCTGAAGGAGAAAGACTCCTCTAACTTTTAGACGTGCTGATGAGCTTTGGCCCTTTGGAGAAAAGTATTGGCATATCTCAGAAGCTACTCAGTGTCTTTCAGGATCATAAAATCATGGAAGGCTTTCAATTGGAAGTGGCTGTGAAACCCCTGCCATGGGCAGGGACACCTTCCACTGTCCCAGGTTGCTCCAAGCCCCGTCCAGCCTGGCCTGGGACACTGCCAGGGATCCAGGGGCAGCCACAGCTGCTCTGGGCAGCCTGTGCCAGGGCCTCACCCCCCTCACAGGGATGAATTTCTTCCCAATATCTCATCCAACCCTGCCCTCCATCAATTTAAAGCCATTCCTCCTCCTCCTCCTCCTGTCACTCCATGCCCTGTTCCCAAGTCCTTCTCCACTGCTCTTGTAGCCCCTCCTGGGAAGGGCTCTAAGACCTCTAAGGTCTACCTGAATCCTTCACTTTCTCTGTTGGATCTGCTGATCCAACCAAGTTACCTCATGACTTAATTTTTTAGAGCTCTGCCTTTGTCCTTATGTGTTTTGTTTATTTTTTTTTTCCTAATGCAATAAAAATTATTCAGAAATATTTTTGCACATGGCAATGAAAACACATGTTGGGAAGTCACAGTGACATGACAAACTCAGTCCTTTTATGTCACAAGTTCACATTGTAAGCAATATAAGATCCATGCAGGATTTTAACACAGATATTTGCATTCACTTTGGTTGTGATTTATGTAGTCCCCAGGGAACACACCCCTCAGATAAACACTGAGCTAAATTTCAGTTGCAGAAATGAGTGCACTATTGATTAGATGTTACAAAAGTCTAAAATATCCACTCTGCAGATTGCTTGCTTTTTCCTTTCCCCCCTTTTCAGGTTCTCAGATTAAATTATGTCTCTGCTGATGAGTAGGGCACAGGGGAGGGAAAAGAAAAACCTGTATGGTGGAATTTTTAAGGTCAGCACACTTGTTAGGGAAGTCATTGTGAGAGAGCATATTTGCAAGCCAGGATATAATTTGCAGTCATTTATCAGAGCAATGAGGTGTCTGACTCCACGGCCTCCTGGTTTACTTCTGCAAGGCTGCACAAGGCCTCTCTGGGGATGGTGGCAAGCCTGTGATGACCACAGAAGCTGACAAGAGCATGTCTGAATCCCTGCAAAGCCTTTGCTTGCAGCTGCAGGCATCAGGGTTGTTGTCTTTTTTTTTTTTTCTTTTAATCTCTGCTGTTCACTAAAATGTAATTACCAAGGTATTAATTTTTTCCCTTTAACCATTTATGATGCATTTGTGATAAAAGGTGAAAACTTGCTCTTTTTTGCATATCAATGAGAATGGGGGAGGAAGTATTATGTGGTGCATGATAAACCAAATGCATAGGGGGGTTTTAGAGGTAGTTAACAATGAAGATTGCTTCAGTGCCTGCATTTAGAAGAAAATTGCTAAGGTGTTTATCCCTCAGAGAGAGACCATTAGCATGAATATGAAAGAAAAAGGCAGTTCTCTGAGTTAGGGAGTGTAGCACTGAGGAATTTTTACTGGCATTGTGGAGAATTGATATGGTGATTTCATCCATATTTAGGGGTGAATAAAAAGTAGATATTATCTCCCAGGCAGGTGATGGACTGCTTAGTTTCATTATTGCACATGACAAACCATCTTGGGAAGAGCAGGATTAATAAAGTTAACAAAAAGCACAGTTGCAGAAAACTGGAAAATATATTATCATGTGGAAGCAAGAGGGCAACTAGAGTGGGTACACTGGGAATCTTAGTGAAAAGAAGCTGGATCTGAAGGGAGAGTCTGAGTGCCTGTGCAGGTTATTTACTAGTTCCTCAGTAAGAAAGAATGGTCACTCAGTGATGTTATATTTTGTAGTCCTGAGTTATTTTTTTGGAAGTTGCTCAAATCTGTCTTTTTTCTCTGCCTTATTTATTTCCCGTTACTTCCTTTTTTTCTCTATCAGGCTGGTGTGGCTCAATCTTTTTGCATAAGTCATGGTGTAGGACATGTGAATACAGAATAGTGAGTGCATATAAAGTGCTCTGCTGTTAGGGAAGGGGAAGTGAAATTGTCATCTATCAGTGCTCAGGATGCAAAGTAATACTGACACCTGTTTTTCACAAGGCTTGGTCCTGCATAGTCTGTGACTGAGAGCAGTGCCAGATAGCATGGGAAGCAGCATCACAGCTGAAAAGAGAAAGGGAACCTGAATCTATAAGCCTACTTGTGGGAAACAACATGATTTCACTGATGGTGAAAATAGATCGTGTCTAACAATGATTTAAAGTCAATAAAAAAATAACGTCACAAATCCATTATTTTCAGACAGGGTGAAAGCTTAACATACCGGTTCAGAGCCTCAGACTCATTTGGATGAAGATGAGAGCAATGTCATCATGAATTACCCTGATTGAGTAATCCATATTAAGAAACTGCTATCTTTATTTTTAATTAATTTCTCTTTACATTCAGAACATTAGTTGTGCATAAAGTCTCTTCTGTATTCAGAGATAAGCGATGTATTAACCAGTGGGAAGGAATCCATCTCTTTCCATGAGAATACATTAGTTTTGAAAGAAGTTTACACATTCTTTCTATAATGTATTCTATAATACATTATAGAAAGAATCCTGAACTGAAGCATAATGCAGCATCATCTCCTTTCTGGGACTGAAGATCTGTTTCTGTAGTAAGCAAGTTTCTACTGAAGAACACAAATATAGGGGAAATTAGGAGGGGAAAATAATTCTAAAAAGTTTTCACCCAAAATTTTGTGAAAATCATGAACGTAAATCTGTGATTGAATTTCATAATTAGTGCATGTCTAATTGTGTTTCTTGAGTTGCTGATCATCCATTCAGTTGACCTTCTAAGCTTGGACAGTCTTCTTGCCCATAGGCAAGGTCTTGAGGTGCTCTCAGTTGCTCTGCCCAGGTGAGCTAACCTGGAAAACCCCTAAGAATCAGCAGCTAAAAAGTAATGCTGCTATTTGTCACAGAAATGGATATCATACCTGTGTCTTCCAGAAAGAACACCTGTCATGAATACTCTTCTTCTTCTGCGACCCTTTCCAGGTAAATAAATTATCTTAAACGGGGAATTGCTGGTTGTCTTCTAAACGACAGATTAATTTCAGTGCCTGTCTGAGCTTTATCCTCGTATATTCCCAGAGTTAAGAAAAGGCTACTGATTTTGTACAACATGGAGTTTGTAATATTGCCCTGGAAGGCAGTCAGATAAAGCCCAGAAAGCCATTAGTCTGCTGGGAGCTTGGACTGAATCTTTTTTATCTTCATAGTTCTTCCATCATCAGTGATATTCATTTTGTCCCCAGTACAAATTCACAGAAGAAAAGGGATATTGATGCTTTACAAGAGAAGCAAGAATTCTTTTCTGTAATTACAAGGCATGAGACACTGACTGATCATTAATCAAGGGACTGATTATTATAATAATCCACTGCAAGCTCATGGGCTAATTCTCATTTATACTAATCCCACTTTGAACTGCTCCTGAATCATTACTAGAATGGGCAAAAGGGGTTGTGAGAGATGGGTGTGATGCTCACCCAGAGCAGTGTAGAGACTTGAAGAGGAGAAGAATCCATCTCTGCCCTCCAGTGTTTAAGCCAGAGCCCCTGCATTTTCTTTGGTCTGTCTCTGAGCTGTTACTCAGCTCCCTTCCTTCCTCCCAGTGATGTGGCAGATGGTTTAGGCTGGCACAGGTTGCTGAGTACCACCTGCTGCAAATTTTTCGCTCTCTTTTTCTATGTAACTCCTTTTGTTGTTGTTGTTGCTGTTGTTGTTGTCATTTGCAAAGGGTGGCTGGAAATAAGAAGGAGTCAAGAAGAAAGCGTGAAATGACATTGATAATGTTCTGTGCTTTCTTATTTTCTGCTGCGTCATTGCTGGGAACCTGTAGCTGGTGCAGGCAGGGCTCCCGCAAGCAAAAGCAGCAGGTTGGGAACTTTGGCTTCTGTGGTGGAAAAAGTGTACCTTTATTATCTCATAATGTTACTCAACCCATGCTGAGGAACAGCATTTCCCACTGCTGAGTGCTGTGAAGGGAAAAATCCTTGACTGGCTTTAGGCATTAGATGCTACATTCTCTTGATCTTTTCACTCCACTGGAAATGAAACAGCCTTGCAGAAGCTAAATGAAAAGTCTAAAATGGAGAGGAGGAGTAGTCTTATCATTCAAATTCATGAAGGATATGACTGGGCAGGGCCTGGCTGAAATTGTTGACATCAGAGGCAAGTTCTCTATTTAGTCTCTGTCAAGGAAGTGAGAGAGGCACAAAAGAAAAGCACCCCTGGCATCTTAAACACGTCCCTGAGTATGGGTTGAGTTACTCTCTGGAGTCAGTCATATCTTTTTAATGAGTGTAGAGAGTGGGACTTGAAGAATAAATAAAGAGATGATTCTAAATTTAGAATACCCGACTACCTCTTCAGGAGGCAGAAACCACATTTAATAAAGCCTTTTGCATATAGATTAATACTGGTATTATGATGTTTATATGATATAATATCCAGCTAACATCTTGTCGCTGTAGGACACAAAAGAACACATGCTCACACCGTTCTCAAGGTGAAAGAGAAAAAAGGGCCGTTTATTTTCTGACTCCAACATTTATTGTTTTCCAAAAGTGACAGTGGATTGGAGGGTGACAGTGGCACCTCTCCGATGCCACTGGTTGAACCAACAGTCCATCAACTCTCTCCTCCTCCATAAAGGAATGCAAAACAATGAGTTATTTACAGAAAGTGTGTGCGAAAGTTCACTACAAGAATGTCAACATCAGAAGGCTGAGAAAATCTTAAAAAACCAGGGTGACAACATCTTACCTGGATTTTTTCTTATTTGAAATGTAACTGCTGCAGGTTTCTTGCGGCTTGCTATTACAAGTAAGTTTTTAAAGAAATATTAGTTTTTGTCCCCTTCTTTGCTCACAAAAAAACACACTAAAAAAGTCCAGGAAAACCAGATAATTATCACAGCACTTCTCACCAGTGTACTTTCATTAGGTAAATCTATTTCAAGAGGTAAAAGAAAAGCACGCTTTATGACAAGCAGTGCCAGGTGGATGATATGTAATCCTGACAAAGTCAACTGTGGTGCTTATGTGTGTATAAGAACTTACAGAGAGATATGGGAGGTTTACATTTTGGCTTTAAAAGAGATTTGTAGTTAAAAAGTAATACTGTTCTATATTGGCAAAAAATTTCTGGAGATCGCAGAAGTTTTCAACTTACTTTTAATAGGAAAATTCTGAGTGAACAATGAAGTTTCACACATTTTTATTGTTTTAATTTTTTCTTCTCTCACTATTTGAAGATTTTTTTCCCCTTCTCTTGTCTCCTTTTTGTTTTTTGCCAGAGATGAATAATATCCTGCCTATTTTCAAGAATATATCCCACCCCTCAAGTGTTCACTATAAATATGAAAAAATCCCAGTTTATAATAAGAATGACCCCCGTGGTAATCAGGGAGACAGTTTTGATTAAGAACATCTGTTAGCATATTCCTGGTTCTAAAGTCAAGCAGAACATAAGACAAGAAGATATAGAAAGTGACATTCTTCAAACTGTGAGGCTGGCCTCCCTGGGGAGGCTCTGACCTCTTCCAGAGATACAAGCCAAGATCATAAAAAAAACCAGAACAGACATCAAAATGTGTGGAGTGTGTGTGTAGTTTGAAAAACATGACACCTTTGCTTCGGAGGTGCCACATCTTTAAATTTCTAAGCACCACACTTCTGAGGAGTGTGGGGAAGGACTGCACCTGCAAGCTGTGTTTACTGCTCAAACACATCACCACACATAGAAAAAGAGGGGCAGGAACGGTGACCCTCTGTTCATTGCCTTGTCCATTTTTTTGTTGTTGTTGTTCTTCTTCTTCTTTCTCTTTTTTCCCTTTTGGGGCCATCTCTTAGCTATGGACAACATGAGGATCTCAAAGAAATGACTTCACTTTAGAGCTCTGCTAGTGTAAAGTGATGTAGGAGATGCTGCTTCTTAACAACTTCTGTTCTGAGCTTCATAAAAGCTTTTCTAACCCAGCACTCATTCTCCAGCATTGTTCAGGAGGAAATACTTAGGAAACAATAAAGGAATAAACTGGCTTTGCTGAACTTTATGATACATCATTCTAGACTCTTTTAGTCAGCAAGGCAGGGCTCTCCTGAGCTGAACATAAGTCTGAGACCCAGACTTATGTTTGATGACAATACATAGACCAACCCTTCATAAATATCAGGGTATCTAAGTGTAGTGTGACTTTACTGCTCAATGACTTTATTTCCTCTTCTGGACACATTAACATACTGATCTTATTTGCAAAATGTTTGATTTCTAATAAAAGAAACCCAACATACAAGTTCTATTATATATCCATGATAATTTTAATTTTAAAATTAATTAAAAATACTGCTTTTTATGAAAAAAATTCTCTTGCTCATTATGAAATGTGAGATAAAAGAGTATCAATCAAGATGAAGGAGAGAAAACAGAAGTCAGGCATTTTTTTTCACTAAGTTCTTTCTTAAAAGCTGCTGGAAATAGCAAGAATATACAGGATGACAAAATGTGGAAATAGGAACACTGTCCCAAGTGTAGGTATGGAAGTATTTCTTCAGTGTGAATGGATTGGATTATGAAAGACGAAGTGTTGCTAGAATTGAGAATTTTGAAAGATTAAAAGGCAATGAGATAGGTTTCTACAAGTAGACTGGCAATTGCACATAGGTCAGGAGAAATGTGGGGCTGCTGCTGGAACAAGTGAATGTCCTAATGATGAGGAAAAATGTACAAATACACACAAGGCTTCCTCTCTCCCCATCTTCAGAAGCAAGCTCTGCTCTTATGCCTCCCAGGAAAGTTTGAGGAAGAGAAAGAGAGTAGAGGGGGATAAATAAGGAAGAAGTGAATCCAGCTGGGTGTAGGCATGGATCCATGCTCGGATGATAAGACATATCCAAGCACGCTGAGGAAGCTGCTTGACATCATTTTGAGGCTGCTCTGATATCTATGAATAATCATGTCAGATACCTGATCACTGAAGAAAGGCAAATGTGACATCTCTCTAGGAGCAACCTAACCATCAAGAGACTTTCTTGTCAGCATTCTTCAACAACAGGTAGAAATATATAGTCTTATGTGGATTAGTGGATTTAGATTTTTTCCTGCATTCAATTATACTGGAAAAAGAAAAGGAAATAGTTATGCTCCTTCAACTTCTAGAAAAAATTTGGTTTTTTTCTGTCCAAACTTGATGCTTGTTCTCAAGTATCACATCTCCTAAGAAGAATGATGATTTGGTTTCAAAAGAGTTTTTACCACACTTTTCCAGTTAAGTCTTAGTCATAATACACAAGAGAGTACTCAAGATTGATGTCAAGCTTCAAAGTGCTGCAAGCATGACAAATCTTCACTTTAATTTTCAGAATTGATTTCCTTTTGAGGGGGTGTGATTTCCTTCTGTCTTTTCCCCTTGGCATTTACTGACTTGGGAATGTTTTGTATTTTCCATTTATTGAGTAGAAATTTGTATCCAGTACTGTTCCTGACTGATTTATAAGAGGTCCTTTTTACGAAAAAATTAAAGAAGATTTTAGTGCAACAGATGCACAGCCTATTTTATAAGGCATAAAATATAATAATAAACATAATAATATAACAATAAAACTACTTAAAAATCTGTAAAACCTTGGGTTTTGTCTCTACATCTGAACATTCACAAAACCCAGGTCAACTTGAGTTTCAGTTCTGTTTGCTGCAGATAAACATGAAAAAAGTGGAATCTGAAGTAAGACTTGAACTTAAAAATTAACAAAGAGATGTAATTTCTTCTTAGTCCTTTGTCTTTTTTGGATAATATTCATACAGATTTGCAAAGATTTTAGTGTATTTATTGGTAATTAAGTTTATTCTTTCTCTTAGTATATATTATTACGTTGAAGTTCCTAGTGAAAAAGTAAAAAAACCGAAAACACTTCTTTTGAAATCAAAAAACAGGCTTATTTATGTTTGATCTTGGAGTCCTTGACTTTGTACTGAGCAATCGTGCCGAGGGAAAAAAGCTGAGAAATTAATGTCAACATCAAAAAATTGCAATGGAAATTACTTGCTGAGTTAACAACAGAAAGCCAATTCTATGTCCTCAATCCAGTTTGCACAGAATATTTAATGGCTCTGAAAATGGATCATTTCAAAAATGACGCTAAAGTATTTTGCCTTTTTAGTCTAATTTATCAGTGGTAATAACATGTCATAATAAAAAATTGCATAGGTAAACTCATTCTTATCCTGAAAGTTTTAACTGTCCCCTGGCATGACCCAGAATGTGTAGGTAGATGATTCTGACTCAAAAGTGTCAGTCCTAAAAGCTGAGAACTTTGTCCCTTTGGGATGATTCAGTGTGTGAAATAAGGAACCCAGGGCCTGCTGTCAGTCAGGGAAAGCCATTAAGCATCCCTGGGGAGTGATCCTGGGAGTACTCGTGCTCCAGAACATCACTTACTGTGAGTAACTTAAACAGGGATGTGTGACCTAATTCCTTCTTGGTTTGCCATAAATGGCTATAAATGAGTGTACAAAGCTCTGAGCACTTCCTAGAGGTGGATCACCTCACTTAAACAGAGCTCATTCTCTGTAAAAGGTTGTGCAGGGCTGTCATACAGTGGTACAGTAGTTGATTTATGGAATTTCTAACTCAAGGAGACAGGTCATCTGGGCTGGGTGTTAGGTTCCATGTGAAAACATGTACTTTTAGCTATCAGCTCCACTCAGTTGTATAAACCCTCTAAAAATAAATAATAGGTGCAAAAAATAGCTCATCAGATGGTATAACTATTTTCCAGCATTAAAAGCAGCCTGTAGTCCATTAATGGCATTGAATTATTTGCCACTTTTAACAAGGACAGCTTAGACAGTGGACTGCAGATGCACAGCCAGCTAAATTCAGAAGCCTAATCCACAAATTTAAGTTCACTGAAGTCTTCCACCGCCTTCTGAGCCTGAAGGAATCCTGGACTAGTTCAGTTCCTCCTATGAAGGAGGAACAGAACATTACTACCCTCCTAGTAATGGTGTAGAACAGTTCTAAGGGACTGGTGCAAAGAGGAGAAAATCAGGGTCACATGGGATGGGGCTGCAGTGAGATCTTTGTTCTGGTGTGAAAGCCTGGGGTCTGAGGGCAGATAATGGATTTAATGACTGTGTTTAGTCATTAGCGCTCCCTGCTCTCCACATGGAGGCTGAGGCTTTGAATGTGATGCATAGTTTTGTATTGCATCATTTATTAATCTAGTAGCTATCTAATGTAGATGGCTGGAAGAGACCTGGGAGCAGAGACACAGCTCTGTTCAGTGTCTTGTCCAAACCACAGAGTGTGGAATCCTTTCTGTTTGATATCTTCAGTGCCCAGCTGCCCTACTGCTTGCATATCCACTTTCCAGAGGATGGGCTATGTTATGACCTTACCTACTCTGTCTTGTAGCTTAGTAGTTAATAAACTCTCCTGGGGTGCTATGGGATGATAATTCAGAGATTTTCAAATTCTGAGTAAGTCTCAAAGCAGAATCCTACCCTTAAATTGCCTATTAGTCTGCCATTTTGAAGCTTAGTTGGATGAACTTATTCCTGCAGCAGGTGAAATGTTTTGGATGATATATAAAGCCCTTGGGTAAAAGATACATCATAAATAAATGATAATGGTCAACATGAAAGTCTATTCACAGCAAGTATTGTCAATCAACATGAGCAAGTATTGAGAGAGATTTAAGGTTGAGACTTTTAAAAGAGCATAAGAAATACATTTCCCTTCAATTTTCAGCAAGGGCTGAGGATATATATATGTAAACTAAACTGTTTTAAAAAATCCTAAATTCTCAATAGAGTAAAAACTACAGGATTTTTTGCTGCGTGCTGCTGCTCATAGAAATGGTCCAATGTTAATATGTGCATTCCTTTTTTATCAGACCTTCCTGCATCTTAATATCTCTGGAGAACTGATTCTGTCAGGAGGATTCTGATCCTGACCGACTGTTGCCATGGTATTGGGTTATTCTGGGCTGTGATCAAGAAAAACAAACAAACTTAAGAAAGATACTGGCTTTAAAACATATTCTCAAGCCACAGTGCCTAAGACGAGTTTTTGAAAACTAAATCTTGATTTTTTGTACAATGAGGCAGTTATTAAAAGCTTCTGAAAAAAAACCCATACCAGTAACAAGAAGCACTGCTGTGACAATAAACATAAAATGAGAAAAATGCATGAGGAGGAAATGGGGCCAATTCTTGCACTGTTTAAAATGGTTCATTCTCATTTAATGACATTACTCCACACTAAAGTGAAACCTTCATCTTTTCTGAGACCCTCTAAAAAAGTAGAACTTTTTGCAGATCGTATCTCTGCTGTCTTTTTGGTATTACTGAGTTTTTGAATTGACTGCATAATAAGGAATTTGTACATGTCTCCAATTCCTAGGAAGTAATATAGGTTTTTTTTACACCTGTTAATATCCATTCTGTTACAAGTCACCAGTTCGTACTGGCAGCACTGAAGAAGTTTCTGATAATACATGAGATAGTATTTTCTGTATGCAGGCACTTGCATAATATGTTCATATTCTTAGAGGACAGAGCTCCCTTGATGGGAAAAGAAGAAAAATGTCCTAAGAGAAATCTTTATTATTGGGGTTGATGGACCTAGAAGGATGCACAAATTTCAGCAAGGAGTGTTTACAAGGGTAAAACAAGCAATGTGAATTTATATAGGGAACCGGGGAAGTTTTCTGCAAGTTTGTAATTTACAGATGGATAATTTTGTCTGCCAAATTACTGAGCGTGTTCTTCCTGCTATGCAGGCAGAATTCACAGCCATGAGGGACCAGTATATGCGAGGTGGAGAAGGCTTCATTATCTGCTATTCCATCACAGACCGCCAATCCTTTCAAGAAGCAGCTGAGTTTAAGGAGCTCATTTATCGTGTCCGACACACCTACGACATCCCCGTGGTGCTGGTGGGAAACAAAATAGACCTTGAGGAGTTCAGACAGGTAAGAGACTTCTCTGCTGGTTTTGGCTTGGTTTTTGCTTGGCTGCCTCAGGGATTTCTGCAGCCTAAGTTGTGCAGTGCTACTGAGAATTATTAGCACAAGAAGAGGTTTAATCAAAGAGCGACAAATTTGTAATGAATTAAAGTCTTTGTGGTGCTTTTCATTCATATGTTGGGGAACTTGAAGCAGCCTTGGCAAATCACATCTAAACTTTCTCTGTTTTTACTCAAAAAAGCTTTGACTGCTGTTGTCAAAAGATTTATATATATTCATGAATATATATATATATATATATATATATATATATATATATATATGAATATGTTGAATGTAGCATAGAAAGAACTTCAATCAGGATATTTGTGGAAAAATACCTTTGGTTTCTTTGACATTGCCAGCAATTAAGCAGGTTTGTTTTTTTCCCCCAAACATACTAGATTTGGTTAAAGGTTTTTCAACCTCAGACTGAAAAAAAAAAAGTAAAAAAAAAGAAATATATGAGAGACTGCATTTGCCTGAAGATCCAGTGACTGTGCTATCAGAGTGTTCAGGTAAAAAGGGGACATGTAAGACTTGAATTCACTTTGATTCGTATACAAGATTTCAGCGACCACCATCCATAGAGCAACAGAATTTTTTCAACTACAAGGTCAATGACTGTGGCTCTCTCAATGTCTTTAATAATCTTTGCTCGCTTTTTTCCTTTTGTTTCCTCTCTACTTCTTCTTTATTGTTTGTACTGGTGAGCTAGACAGAGATCATATTAGAATGGCTTGGTGTACTGAAGAGAAAATATCTTCGACTAGAACTGCTTTAAAATATCTGACTTCTGTGCAGGCATATGTAACACTGAAATAAAATGGTGTTTGTTTGGTTCATTAGCATCTGTGCTCACCAATCCTATCTGTCACTCTTCTCCCCATTTCGTTGTGTCCTTTATTCTACCTGAAGAAAATCCAAGACAGCAGTGAGCCTGAAATTAGTCTTAAAGATCTGATTATGTACATTTAAAATGTCACATCTGTTTTCCAGATCATTGGCTTCCTCCCCAAATCAGGCTGCGACAAAACCCTGATGGTGACAATCCAGCTGCAGTTTAACAGGGGCTACAAACACATGTGCCAGAACAGAAGGAGAGGGATGAGGGTTTGGGGAAGGATGTGGGTTCAGTTGTTTTCCTGAGAGAACTGGACATTCACTCGGTCCCAGAGCAGGATACAATTGATTACCTACAGCTATCCCTAGATGAGGTTTCAGCAGTGCTCTATTTCCTAATTGGTACAAAGATGCTCTTTCACCAATCTTTGGCACTATCTCTTTCTGATCTCAACTTTTGTTGAACTTTTATATTTTAATCCCTGTCAGCATATATAAAAATGTATGCCTGGTTTAAATACTTTTACATGCTCCTTGGTGATCTTGTCTGGAGTCACAAACAGGAAAATTACTGCTCATGAATGTCTGGATTGGATTTCACCTGCAGCATTTTAGATTAAGGGACACAAGGGGGCTTTTGGGAATAATATTATAAACTAAGCCTGTGAGATTTGATAAACACACTAAAAGCTGTTCTATGAAGCCATCGCTGATGATCATGTCTGAATATGTGAATAAGGAAAATTCAAATTGTGGTCCTCAATTTTTAAAAGTTTTCAATGAAACAGACTTTAGGCCTTCAGAATGTTTTCCTCCACAAGCCTTCTACTAATGCCTACACATTTGGCAGTTTCAGAAGGTTTTTCTCAAGTACTGCAATCCAGACTTTGACCCTTAAGCCAAAGACTAGTAAGGTAATGTAAAGCAGATCTCTCCTTTAAATAAAGCCTTTGAATATGACTATGTGTCCATTAGCAAGTATTATGAACCAACTGTAGAGAAAAGCAGCTTTTTATGGAGTCCATAGTTTGGGATATTGTTTTTAAATTTTGATTATCTCTACTCCATGGCTGTTGTCTGCATGTTTAATTGGTGCTGAGGTGTGTAAGTTTTGGTCCTAGAATGTATCTTCACTTTAATTTCATCCATTTCAGATTCCACTCCACATTTCAAAGCAAATCCTGGTTAAGTGGGGATGAAGAGCAGATACTGCTCTGAGAACCTTCCTGACCTAAACATCCCAGTGTGTGGGATGACACTTCTCCGTCCAGCTTTAAGCACATATTAATGCTTTCCAGTGTTTCATTATTTCAGAACTGGGACATGAGGCTGTGCTGTATGTTTTACAAACACTGGAATAAGTTTTACTTGTGCTCCCTGGTAAGATTAAGCAATATCTAAGGAACTGGACGAGCTCTGGGAAGGCAGATTGAAAGGGTTCTCTTCAAGGTCGTGCACTGTGGTTACAGCTTCATTAAAAACATTTGGATGGTGGAGAGTGACAGCCAACTAACTCTGGACTGACAGGCAGCAACGAGCTGGTGATGCAGGGCATTAACATATCAATGAACAAACAGGGAGGTACACAAGCACACCAAATTCAAACAGCTGAAATATAGTAGGTGTCAGAATGCAATCAGCCAGGTTGGAATTTGACCAGGGCACCAGGGATAATATTGTTGCTTTGTTTAATGACATTTTTCTCCTATGAATTTCATTAAAACAACTGTAATGTTATTAATGTTATTTCAGGACATAACACTAAGTTCAACATTCGTGAGCATCATTTGCATTTAATGACAATTCTGCAACAATTAGATGGGCTGTAGTGGCTTGGCCAGACAAAGCTGTTGTCTGAAATGTGAATCCCCACACAGCACAGTTAATGATGTATGCTGCTTTCTTCAAATCTATCAACAGGACTACTAAAAAAAAATTATTCTGCAATTAAAATTGCATTTTAAGACCAACACTGCTGAAAACCAAAAAGCGATGAGTTCATTATTTTTAAATGATATTTTCATTTTATGATGGCTTCAGTGAAATTATAGTTTTTATGTGTGCATGTGATTTCTAATGTTCTAAGAAATGGCTTTTTCTGTGCTCCTTCTTAAAGCAAGTTTTAGTTATATTAACCAGCCTAAAGAATAAACACTTTCAATTTTCTCTGAACAAGATGGGAAAAATTGTGCAAAAACGGGATAGAAAAGAGAGTAAATCATTATCTTGATGTTTATGTGGTGACAAGGTGCCCTCCATCCCCCTCTGAACAGGCATGAATTGCTTAGGCATTCACAGAATCATGGAATGGTTTGTATTGGAAGGAACTTCAAAGCTCATGTCATTCCAACCCCTCTGCCATGGACAGAAGCACCTTTCACTAGACCACGTTGCTCCAAGTCCCATCCAACCTGGCCTGGAACATTTATCCTTGTCCATTCCCTGATTTTTCAGCCATTGCTCTAAGGAACACTTAAGTATTATATGCATTCTATTCCATAGCTATTTGATAGAAAAATACAGAACTAAATTATTAGATAACATTTTAATTTCAGTGTTTTCAAACAGCAAAGTCATTGGATCAGTAAATATATGCTTATATGTCTTTAATTATCATCAGATTTTCAGTAACATGTAGGACCAGCTGTTCAAAAATGCTGATACTTTCACTTTAGGTAATGATGATACTTTCACCTTGTCTCTTTATTCCAGATGAACACCTGATTCACACTGTTTAAAACATGTGTAACAGATAAATATCTAATTAGAACATATTCATCTTTAATAAATACATTAAAGCTATTCAAGCTCATGTCATACTAATGTTAAATTGCAGCTTTATATAAAAAAAATTAATCGTTAGCACCTGTGGCATTACTGCAATGTTGTTTAGAAAATACACAAAAGTGTTAACCTACTGATTACTCCAAAATATTAATTATATTGACAAATTTAGAGGGGGACTAACTACTCAAGCTCCTTTTAATAATGTGCTGTAAGTCTGAGCTGTAAAACATTCTTTCTAGAAGCTTTTTTGAACTTTTGATGTAGATGTTAAAACCCCTGTGGAAATTCTAGCCATGAAGAAATATCACAGCCTTCATGGAGCAATTTTTTCCTATATTTGTTTTTTTTTGACCCCAGAGGAATCAGCTGTGTGCTCAGTTGAGTCCACGGATAATATGCTGATGTCCATTTCCTCTGAAGTTAGGAGGGCAGCTCATGTTTCTTCCAGTTCCTGGCCTCTCTGGGAAGCCTGTCATCAAAGCTGTTAGTTTTGCCAGTATGGTTTTGCTCCTGAAAAGAATTATGCTGGTGTTTACGTTTCCACCCATAAGTTATCTTACTGGTTTCAAGCAAAAATTTGAGAGAAACAGCGTCTTTGAAAGCATTTCCCTCTACAACCCCCTCCTTTAGTAGGAAAAAAAAATCAACATGAAATCTGCCTTTTCCATCCAGAACTGTAGTGGTGGAACAAGGGGAGTGTGTTCAAAGTGAAAAAGAGTATGTTTAGATCAGATGTTAGGGAGGAATTCTTCCCTGTGAGGGTGGTGAGGTCCTGCCACAGGTTGTCCAATCCTTGGGAGTATTTAGGGCCAGGTTGGACATGGCTTTGAGCACCTTGGAACACTGGAAGTTGTCCCTGCCCAATGGGAAATGGGAAAATGGGGGTCTTTAAGGTCCCTTCCAACCCAAACCATTCTGTGGTTCTGTAATTCTATGATTTAACACAGAGCAATATATAACTCAGAATGCAAATGTATTACAGAGGTTTCATTGTAATTTTTTCCTCTGAAATTTTATTATACCAGAAAATAATTCTCAAACCAGGATTACAGTGAATTTTCATGATCAGAACCAGCTGAATATTCTCACTTCAATGAGATTTTACTTTGTATTTTGCTCAAGATAGGGGGACTGGTTATCAGACAATGTGAATGTCAACTTTTAGGTTTTCATTTTGACAGTTGCTCTATTTTCACGCTTCTCAAACCTTGAAATATCAGTTGAGTCTTAGACAGACTGAAGTTTTTGTTTAGTTTTGTTTTGCTTTGCTTTGCTTTGTTTTTGTTTAGCTTTATTTTCTTAAAAACTCGTTTTGGTTTGGTTTCTTCTGCGTGACTAACTTTTTGGTATCTATACCAAAAAAATGTTAGTTTGTACCTTCTGGTGCCTGGTTGAGACACTGAAAATACTTCAAGAATATGATATTATATTTTCCTTTTATTTTTCAGTGCATGACTAGGAAGCACTGTTTACTAGATGCTCCCTTGCTCATATTATGAGTCATGAATCTGTAGTATTATGAATTTCTTACCTTAGCATCAGGCTGAATTCTCTTTCTTTTGGGATTCCAATTCCTTTGAAATTTGTATCTGTACTTCAAGACCAGCAATTCCACTTCCTCTTGAAAACATTAAATGTAAGGTAGGTAGAAGTGTCTGTACTGAAGAAAGATTCTTGTTTCCCATTATTCAGACAAATGTCCTACACAAAGAATGAATGGTTTCAATTTTCCTTCTGAACTTGAACTGCAAGTCAAGGGAAATGCATTTTTTGCTGCTTGTTAACAATGAATAGTATACATTTGTGCTAATTACAGACATTGTAAATTGTGAGATTAAATGACTTGGCTAGTCTCTCTATAAAATCCATGCAGAAAACCAGGATTTATCACATATCATAGAAGTGTCTCATAAAATGAGATGTATCTGCCTGGGAAGAAGTCTGTCTTGCTGCTGACAGCAGAGGGAGGCTCAGACAGCCATCTTCTTTGTGTTTTTGTGGTGGTGTTTTGGTGAGATGAAAACTTATACAATTGTTTCTGACATATTTTCAGTTCAGAATCCAAATTTACTGATTCATTCTGTTATTGATGCTGTGAACTACAGACTGTACTTCTGAACCATGTACTCGTTTTTTCTTTGATTTTTGAATTAACAAAATCCTAAACAACAACTACAAAACCATAATGGAAGTTTAATGGGAAAAATCTTGAGGAGAATATGGCACAGAAAAGCAAATTCTTCATTATGCAATGTCCAGGAAAGGGGGAGGTAGGGAAGGGTCTGGAGGACAGGTCTGATGAGCAGCAGCTTAAGGAGAAGGGAAAGGGGCTGAGCCTGGAGAAAAGGAGGCTCAGGGGGGACCTTGTGGCTCTGCAGGGCTCAGAGAATGGTTGGATCAAAGGCCTTAGAGAGCTTTTCCAACTTCAGTGACTGTAGGGTTCCCTTTATTTGAATTTTTTATTGCATTTTTAACTCATTATTTCATCCATTTTTATTCCATTTGATTGTTCATTTCCCATGGATATTCATGTAGTTCCATTTTTCCATCAGTGTCTGATGAAAATCAATTGCATTTGTAAGGAGCTGCCGTCATCAGTTACATGCACTTGCCTACATATTTCCTTCTCACATGATATCACATCATATTCTTTGTTTGAGCTTCAAAGTCTGTAAAATATAAGCAATTTTTTCTGTTTTGATGGAGCTATGACAGTTGTCTGAATATTTGGAATTAAAACTACTGAAGTTGTCATGGTGTTTTATAATCCTAGAAAACTGTCAGACCTTTGAATAATCACTTTCTTGCATTATCAAAATGCCTATCTGGATTCTGTAAAGTTCTTCTACGACTCTGACTTCTATTTACTTTTAATTGATTTTGATTTTTCACCATTTCTTTTATGCTGGTCACTGTCCTAAGTAGTCTTTCTTGTACAATTTTTAAAAAATAATCTTTATAGCATTTTTCCTTCTGAGAAAGAAAGAGAGAAAGAAATAGAGAAAGAAAGAAAGAAAGAAAGAAAGAAAGAAAGAAAGAAAGAAAGAAAGAAAGAAAGAAAGAAAGAAAGAAAGAAAGAAAGAAAGAAGAAAAAGAAAAAGAAAAAGAGTATGTGGTTTTTCATGTCAATGCAATTGTAGTAGAAAATTTGGCAGCTGTAGTCCTTTGTAAGAAAATTCTATCATTATCAAGAGTCCTTAGCAAATATTAATTTGTACAGAGTTTACCTACCTCCTGTCATTGCAATGCTTTCATGTTTCCACAACTTCCCCCAAACCACAGCTTCACATTATCCAGGCTGCAGTAAATGCCATCAGACACACAGACAATTGTAATGAAACTGCTGGCTCATTTCTCAATTTATAATTGTGTTAACCTCTAGTGAACCACTCAGTAAGTCCTGTAATTCCTTCAACATGGAGCAGAAGACATTTGAAGGGGACTAAGATGCAGATAACAAGCTGCTCAGTAGCAGAAGAAACAACAGCAAAAACAATAGCTGCGCTGCAGATAATAAAACGTTTATAATGTAAAACCTGGATATTCAGAGATAAAACCAAAGACAGCTAATTGCTTGTAGGTGAAGCAGGACAAAGCAGGACGTGTAGCCAGGGGTATTCACAGGGGAGGGTGTTGCAAGGTCACTTCACTGCCAGGGATATTAAACAGCAGCAAAATTTATATTGTTTTGAAAGGCTCACAGTACTTCTTATCTCTACCTACTTTAACTTCACCATCCACCTCAGAGATTTTTGTTCTCCCCATATGCTGAATCCTGACTTGGCATGACCGTGTGTGATTTCAGTGGGAGAGCACCTTGGAGGAGAGGTGTGAAGGTACAGACAGCTTCTCCCACCTCTTGCCTTACTGACAGAGGCTGCTCCTCAAGGTGAACTTGGGCTGAGATTTGTCTGCTTGACCTGCAAATTAACCAGATTGACTCTTGTGAGGGTTTTCATATGTGTTCATGCCAGCAGGACCTTTCTTTGTAAGTAAAGCAAGAAAGTCATGTTATAAAACTTCCGCACAAAACTCCTGCAGGGTTGGAAGGTTGGGCTTGATTGCAAGCAAGTTCAGGTTGCTGCATCTTTCCTTAGAATCCCTCAGAGGGAAAGATGTTGGTTACACAATGACCAAACATTGTGAAATACAGAGAAATACAGCTTGCAAGGGAAAACATCATTTTTTGGGTGGCTAGGGTTCAATCAGGAGCCTGAATACATGCCTGTGCTGGATATTTTCTGTGGTTTAACTCCAGCCAGCAGCTAAGTACTATGCAGCCACTCAGTCATTCCCCTCTGCTCCTGGTGGGGAGGAAAATTTGAAAGCAAACAAAAGAGAAAAAGTAAACATTTTAATAATTGGGATTAAAACAATCTTTAAAAAATTATATTAGTGATAATAGTAATGAAAAGGAGAGTCAGGGAGGAACAAAGATCAAGAGAAACAAGTGATGTTCAGTACCCACTGACCGATGTTCAGGGTGTCCCCAGACAGAAATAGGCAGCTCCTCGCCAAATTCCCCCAGTTTATGTCCTGGGCAGGACATTCCATGGTATGGAGTAGCCCTTTGGCCTGTTTGGGCAGCTCTCCTGGCCATGCTTTCCCCTGACTTTTTGTGCACCTGCTCACGGGCAGAACATTGGTCATTAAAAAGCCCTTGCCTGCAGTGAGCACCGCTAAGCAACAACTAAAATTTCAGTGTGTTGTCAACATTATTCTCATTCTAGATCCAAAACCACAGCACTCTACCTTCTTTCTAAAAACAAAATTATCTCTACCCTAGGTGAAACCAGGAGAAAAGAAAGCTTTGGAGAAAGATCATCATCCCTGAAGGGTTCCCATAGCTCATTTTTCACCAGCATAGGAAGGTGTAAGGAAAGAGCTGCAGGTGGCTCTCACTCTGCTTCTTTCCCTGCTCCAGGGCTGAGTGCAAAATGCCGTTTTATTACTTTTCCATGTATTTGCCAAAACCTTCATTTCCCTGTGAATCTTGCTCCTGGGGAGTGTATACAAGCCAGGCATCAAGCTTTTGTTAACACGGAGGAGGAAGAATCAGTCCAAACTTACTGATTCATTCTGTTATTGCTGCTGCTAACGACAGACTGTACTTCTGAACCATGCACTCATCTTTCCTTTGATTTTTGAATAAACAAAATCTTAGGACCACGCCACAGCAGGCAGAGCTGACTGGGGCACAGTTCTGGCCCTCCACCTCCCAGGCTGGAAGCAACACGACCTCAGGATTTATCCTGTCATTTTCCAAACTGGGGCACACATGTGAAGGATGCAATCTTTACATACTTGTTGCTGTTTTTACAGCAGCAAAATCAAGATTTCAGCCCAACTCTTACATGTTTAGTACAGTTCCAGTTCAAGAAACTGTTTGAGCATATGCTTAATTAGGGTGGAACTAATGCAAGTTTTTTTCAATTTAATCTGTACTTGAGTGAAGATGCTGTCCTGAAAGTGAGACAGTAAAGAGCAACTTTGTAAAAATAAAAGTACCATTTTAACATAGACAGGCAAAAAGTGGGATGTTTGTACAAAAATGTGAATTTCTGGAAGAAGGATAGCTTCCTATGTGTTTTTTTGCAGTAGGAGGTCAAGCTACTTGAAAGTAGAAACTTTGCCAGAATTTAATTACAGCTCATTATGGTATTATTAATAATAAGAGCATGACCTAGCATTTAAAGAAATGAAGATTAATCAGTTTTATCATCTTTGATTTTTTAAAATTTGCTTGTATTATCATCTTAATGACTCACATTTTTTTCCCAGATGAGTTAGAAAGTTAGAGAGATTTGTTTTTAATCATATCTAACAACTTACCTAAGAATAGCAACTTTAGTTTAACACAGTGCGACATTGTTTAAGTTGTGCAGCCATGAAAACAAAAATTTTAAAAAGTCCCTTATCCCTCCTGCCTCCCAAAAACACAATGTAAAAAAGTAAATTAAGGGGAAAACATGTGTTAATATCTCATCCACAGTATCCAAATTTTACTGTATAAAATCTATGGAAAAATGGCAGCTTCAAAACCTCTGAGTAAATTGTTTGATATTGCACAGTTATTTCAAGAAGATCCAGGAAATCATTTAATTTAAAATGACAATAAAGCACATTATTGTACTTGAAACTCAAGATGTTAAATGTCTGCAAAACATCAAAATTTAGGATTCACTGTTAGTCATTTACATTACTAATCAGATATTTTCGTGGATCAGAACCCCAGAGACTGTCGTGTGTTTGGGTATGGCATGCTGTTTATTTGAAATTAATCTGTATTGGGCTTGATACAGCTCAGTATCTTCATCCACCCTCCCCTGATGAGTTTTGCTTCTAAAACAAGGAAAGGATGAACCTCCCTTCTACTATTACTGTATTTATTTCCTCTGTCACTCAGGAAATGCTCTTACTCACTGTTTCCATCTATCTCATTTTCCCCACTGACTACAATTAAAAATGTCAATAAGGAGAAAAATATGTCTTGTCAATTTTTTTTGGTCATTTGGTACAAGCCCTGAGACATGCATGCAGTTTTCTGTGTGCTTGTGTCTGTCTGTGTGTTTTAACACCATAATTTAACACCAACATTGTGCTCAGTACAGGATATTCATCAGCACCACAGGCCACCCCAGGTATTTCTGTCATAAACAGTTCAACACTGAAATTTTGAATTCACTTTACATTTTCTCTGAGGTGGTGGGGACTCACATAATGACGTGACTAATATAATGTCTTGGGAAAAATAAAGTAAAATTTGCCTTGGTTCCCTAGATTCCATTCATTTCTACATCTTACAATTTATTGAATTTTAAAACCTGAGGAAGCATGAGGTGGTTGTTTTGTTGCATTTTCCATCCAACCTGTTCTAAAATCAGAGTGATATTATGCCAGATGTGCTTAGTCTGGGGCTACCTAAACTGCAGACCAAACCTTGTGACCTTCCTATCATTGTTTGAAACCTTCCTAGCAACTAATTTAAGCCCCACACCAGCTACAGTTACCAAGCCCTGGAGTATTTTCCACTGAAGCCAAACCCCAGGATTAGTATGAGAGCAGGTGGTCAGACTGAGAGGAATGCTCAAATCCTCAAAGCAATCCAGGCATTTTCACTTAATTCTGAACTGATGCAGGAATGTGCGTGTCAGGTGGCATCCCTCTGATCTGTTTTGCTCTCTTTCTCTCTTTCTTCTTGTATGAAAAAAATTGTGTGGATTTGCTCCGCTTAATGTAAAAAAACATAGATCTTTTTTCCTAACTGTTTTTGTTAATTGGTTATTTGTTAGAGGTCAGGGGGAGATTGAATGTGTTTGTGTGTTTTGTGCAGTCAAAGAAGGAAATAGAAGAAGAGGTGGGTGAAAGTGGAGATTATTTATGTTTTCCTTATAGTGAAATACACTTTGAGCACTTTCCAGACCTGCAGCCTCTGGATTGAATTGCGGTACAGATCCATGTGGCTCATTTCCCAGTGCCATCCACTGGAAAAATGCTGCTCATGGAGAAGCTGTATTCCCTTTACACCCCATTTTCTATCCCATCTGAAGTGAATCAGATCATTTCACTAATGATTGCCTGTGACTACAAGATGACTGTGATGGCAGGTAACCTTTTCAAGATTACAATGCTCTCAAAACCAGGAGGGGGTTAGAACTTGGGAATGGTTTGATTTGATTTTGAGGATCTGCAGTGCTGAGAATCCCTGAGATCTGCCAGGAAACAAACAAGCCACCACCAAAACCAAAACAAAACACCAAAACCAAACAAAAATAAAATAAAAAAGAAATCCAAAACAAAAAAAACAAAAGAATGGTAGAGTTAAAGAGATCATCTCTTGGTGATCAGTGATACTGAAGCCTGAAAGCCCTTTGGGAAACATCACACCTTTAGACATGGTGGCATCTGCAAAAAATTCTTGAGTGCCCAAGCGTAATATAAAAATTTTTAAAAATTCATGTTAATAAATTCCTGTATTTTGAGACAGAGAGTATTTCACTGTCAGATATCTTTGCTCTTGCTAGGGTTTTAACCTTATTTGATAATTATTTGTGAAGAGAAAGAATAGTATATAGGTTTATAGGTAGCAGTTCATTAATTACTGCTTTTCCTTGTTTAAAGCATACACCTCAGTCCTTTGTTTTATTAGGAGGGAGTTTTTGTGTAAGATAATTTTGTGTAAGGGTAATTCCTAGACTAAAAATCTCCATTAAGCTTACTTAATTTCTGGGGAAGAATTTTCTTGTATTCAGTGTTACTTGTTCTTCACTCATTGTGGAATCTGGAGCACAAAGCCATGGCTAGATAGGGCATAGTGGTAAAAGTGCCTTTTTACTCTATTCTGAAAATCTTTCCTGACATTCTTAGTAACAGGAGTGAAGAAATCCACATTAATAATAACTGATTTTTTCTTTATGCCAAAATATGTCAATCTAAGGCACAATTAATTTTTCAGAACTTGCTGGAGAATCTCCCACTGTTTGTACCATTGTGCTGGGAACAGAAAGAGTGACATACTTTCCACTGCTGTCAACCTGGCAGCTTTTATTTCATTTAAATTTAACTCACATACACACAAAATACTTCTTTGACTAATTTTAAATCCCTATAATATAAAAAATAATTTTATATTTGTCCCGATTGCCTGACATTTTCAATATGGAACGTCTGTAAAAGAGAAATTGGTTTTTATGGAGCACAGGTAAAAAGGCCATGTGGGAAACTGAAGATAATTAATGAAAAAAAACCCTCATAAAAACAGTGGAATAGTTCCATTGGGAATCTGTTTCATTCTACTTGTGCAATAAAGTTAAAGGCTTGTTGTTATGCCAAAATTACACAGTAGTGCAGAAATCTTTATTTTTATAATCAGCAAATTCCTTAACCTTGTGACTAGATAGTCTGCTCTTCTTGGTCACTTAAGCAAGATAGGATTGGAATGGCTGTTTTCCTTCAAAAATTAAAAATATAAAGAAACAGCAAACTTTTACAGTATAGAAATCTTCAGCAGAAAATACTTCTGTAAAAAAATGTGGTATTTACAGAAAATTAACACAATGCAATGAATAAAATGTAATGAAAAAAACCTACCCTACTATCTGAAATTAAGTACTGAGCTGTTACTCAGAAACCCCATAGGGCCATTATCCACTTAAATGAATTAAGCCTTCAGCTTCTTGAATGCATGGTTTTATTTGTCTAGGTAGTGATTCAAAATGGATACTTTAGGTTATCTCTACTTTTCTATAGTGATGGAAGTATCAAAAGTGCCTATATTATATCCTTTTTCCTTCTATGTGTGCTTCTCATTGAAATTCTACAGTCAGAGCAAAGTCAGACCTTAATGTTCTGCCTTTACCTGCTTCAATGTCTGTGGTTTTTTCTTGATGAATAATGCACCTAAATGACAGGATTTTGTGGTATTTTGTTCTGAACAATCACAGGAAAGACAGAGAATGCTGAGGTGACTTCGAATGACAGAAATGTGGGTATTTAATACTAAAAAAGGGTGTCATGAAATAAAGCTTAGTTCATTATTTATATCAAGGTAGGAGTAGTTGATATTCAGAAGATCTGCAGTCAGAACATAAACTTCCCAAAATTTGGAATTAGGACTTTAGGTTTGAGGGTTCTTTAGTCGGCTTTCTAAATTCAATACTTGGGCAGCTTATAAAAATGCTAGAAAGGAGAGGTTTTACAACTAACTGATAACATATCTGCTAACAAATCATGAGGAACAGATGGTATTCACCCAAGAGTTCCAAAAGAGTTCAAGTATAAAATTGCTGAACTATTAACTGTGCTTAAAATGGAATCAGCAACAGGGAAATGGGAGATGGCACGTGCAGAAGAGTCCAGGGAGCTGCAGACCAGTAAATCTGAGTTCTACTGAGCAAATTCATATCTACTACAAGAAAGAGTAGGAATAACAAATATATCAATAAACATGAATAAATAGGAATAACAAATATGTCAATAAACATAATTTTACAGGCAAAACTTGTAGTGGCTTTCAGAAAGGTAACTTGTGCCTGACAAATTAAGTCAACAAACATACAAGGAACAGGATTATGGCAATAAGTTTCATAAACTTCCAAAGAGTTTTGTGTGAATTTAAAAACAAAATTGAAGGAAAATATGTCACATGTTACTAAATATCAAAAAGAAGAACTAACAAAGGTAGGAATAAATGGTGAAAAATGAAAAGTTATTACCTTTTTAAGTCCGGATAGGTAGAGATATTCCTTTTTGAAATAGAACCATCAATGTCTGGAGAAAAAGGTGATAGACTTTCTATTTAACTCTCTTGGTAGGTATTTAACTTTATTTTGGGTGGTAAAATTTACAGTTAAACATGATGAGGTTTAACAACAATTCTCAATATGTTTAGAAGTTTAAGATTAATTCTCAATATTTTTAATATAAAGAGTATACATTGTTCTTAAGAATACAAAATTGGGGGAGAATTAATTGAGTAAGCATATTATATATTAAAAAATGAAAATGCTTTGTTACAGAGTGCACAACTAAACTATGGAACTCATCTCTGTAGGAATCACAAATGTAAAGGACTTTTTAATGGGTTAAAAAAGCAATTCAACCATTTATTTGAGGAGTTTTAAAGGGAAACATGACATTCCTAATTCAGGAAGTGCCTGAGCCTTAGATTCTCCAAAAATGCAAGGAGACAGCAGTAGTATTTTTTATTTTTCATCTACTTTCATGTCCTGTCTCTGAGCAAGTTGCTGCTGTTGATGATAGCATGGAGGGACAAGACAGAGCTGTGGTCTAATTTATTCAGTGTCACGGCTGTTCTGCTATAACACGTATATAAAATGAACCATAACAACTGAATTTGAGAGGGCAAACACACAGAAGTCTCATGAAAACATTCATTTACATAAGTATTTACATTTCCATGTGCTCATATATAATACATTAATGTGTACAGCAGTATTAACACAGTGTTAATATAGAGTAATCACTGTAGTTATATTATGATCGTATGATCATTATATAATCATTGATATTATATGATAATTACTGCTAACGATGGTTGGTATGGGTTTCCTCTGGGATTCTTTCTGGTTTTTTTTCCTTGTCTCTGTTTCTGAGGTACTCTATTTTCCAAGCAAATGTTAGCTTGGAAGCAGATGTTCAGTCTGCACTATAAAACAGTCCAGAACACTGGTCCCAAGAGTTCTCCCTTTTCAAAAGTCTATGAATCTTTTAATACTCTTTCACTTTTCTAAGTTCAGGGAGATTGTTAGCAGTAGTCATGTTTATTAGAATAATTTCTGGCAAGGAAAATAAAAAAAGTCATTAGATAACAAAGCCAATTCAATTAAAACTAAAGATTTCCAGAAACCTTTCTTACATCTATGTTTTCTAAGCTAAAGTACATTTTAAATACACACATAAGACAAGAATCAGGAACAGTTTTAGAGACTGCCCAGGAACCCTGACTTCTGCTCCTCAGATCAAACATCAGATAATGTTGTCTCCCTCATGCATGATTATATGCATTGTCTAATTTCAAAGCAGAAAATAACCAGTAGTAAGGGGTGGAAAGATTCACTGATGCAAGCTCCAAAGCCTAAGGCTGACATTGCCTTTCAAAACAATTTTGGCTATGAGTGCTTACAAACAGATGTCAGGCTGGGGAAAAAACTGATCAGCACTGCCACTAATTTGATGTCCTCAATGCTTCACTAGCTGGATGATTTCCCATCCTGGACTACTGGCCCATTAAACCTGTCTTTTATTACACAGTCATAAAGCTGAATGACAGAAAATACATAATTAAGACTAGTCAAATAGAAAGCCAAGGATCTATGTTGATCCCATTTGTCTGAGATAGCGAGGGATAAACTGCAATCTAAGGGCTAATATGGAGCAACATTAAAGTGTTTGCTTTGTGTAACACATAGCTGAGATCTTTATAGCTGTGTGGGGAAAACTCTAGGTGTATGGACAGAGCTATTATCCCAGTTATCTGACATGCTGGGAATAAAAAATCAAACTTTTTTCCTAAGGTCTTTGTGTTCCATTAAGTTTTGTCCTAGGATGAGGAGTCTGGATAAAGTTCTTTGTCAGTGACATGGGCAATGCAATCAAAGGCACCCTCAGTAATCTTAGTGATGACACCAAGCTCTGTGTTGCAGTCACATGCTGGAGGCAAGAGACGCCACCCAGTGTCCTGGGCAGGCTGGAGAGGTGAGACTATCTGAAAATTTTAACATTCCAGGTCCTGCGGGTGGAGCAGGGCCATCCCAATCACAAGTAAAGGCTGGGGAGAGAATGGCTTGAGAGCAAACCAGGAGAGAGGGACTTGGAGGGTTTGGTTGTTGAGAAGCTCCATGGGACCCAGCCATGGCACTGGCAGCCCAGAAAGCCCCAGCTGTGTCCTGGGCTGCATCAGAAGAAGTGTGGCCACCAGGTCCAGGTGGGGAGGGATTCCATGCCTCTGCTCCTCTCTGTGAGGCCCCACCTGCAGGGCTGCATCCTGCTCTGGGGAAGGTTGAGGAGCTCCTGGAGCAAGTCCCAAGGAGGCCACAGAGATGCTCCCAGGGCTGAGGGACCTCTCCTCTGGAGAGAGCCTGGGGGAGCTGGGGATGTTCAGCCTGGAGAGGAGAAGTATCCTGAGAGACCTTAGAGCCCTCTTGAGTGCCTAAAGGGAATCACTGGAGAGGAACTTTGGGCACGGGCCTGGAACGACAGGACAAAGGGGAATGACCTGAAAGTGGAAAAAGGGGATGTTCAGATTAGGTATTAGGAAGAAATTTTTCCCTGTGAGGGTGGTAAAGGCCTGGCACAGGTAGCCCAGAGGAGCTGTGGCTGCCCCATCCCTGGAAGTGTCCCAGGCCAGGTTGGACAGGGTGTGGAGCAACCTGGGGTAGTGGAAAGTGTCCCTGCCCAAGGCAGGGGCTCAGTGTGAAATTAACTTTACAGTCCCTGACATCTTTAAGGCAGAAGTTATTCAACTTGTTTGCTACAATTTCATTGCTCCTTCAGTCAGGAAGAATTATGAAAAGATCACTAGAACTGAATCTTCAGCATCATAATACACATTGGATGAGGGCAAATTAAAGCTGCCAAATTAAGAGTCAAATGTTTGGTTGCCTTTGAGCTGAACTTTTGACTGCAGAGACACATTAGAGATGGTTGGGAATTGCCACTTTGTTCTCATTTCCCGAAGCTGTAAACACCACCTTTACATTCAATTGTTCAGGAAGAGTCTGTATGATTGTAGTCATTATCTTGGTATAAAATGCTTCATCTGTAAAAGCAGACTACTTCTTCTGAATCAATATTAATATTTCAGGCAAATTTGAGATTCTTGTTCTACTCTAACTGCCTCTTTCTTTATGCAGTTTGTTTTCCTAACATTTGCCATCTTGTAAACTTTTTATCAGGAAAATTCCAAATATATACATACATACATATATATATATATATATATGTATATTGCAGTGTTTACTTGTATTTTAATCCCATATGAATTTCTGGAGTTGCCAGTCATACAAACAACTTCAGGTATTCACAGGATGTACTGTCATGTATTATAATATACCATGTCTCATTATTCTTTGCTCTAGATTCTTGAAGTAAAGACTGGAACTCTCGACCAAGATTAATGACTTGAGCCTAAAAAAATCAGTCTAATCTAATAACTTTGAATTTTAATAGCTTTTGAGTTTAATACAGCTGTTGCCTCACTCCTGTGTTACTCAGACCTGTGGGTAGTGTGGCTTTTTCCATGACAGATCTGCAGGTTTTGCTTTTGTGGCCTGCCTGCTAATCAGTTCTGAGAATCAGTAAATATCTCTGTGTTTCAGTGACAAAGATATTCTAAAAGAGCCTTCAGCAACAATAGACCATTAATGTGGAGACTGATAAACCTTGTCTGCAATTTCTATTAACAGTTTCTAGTTTCTCCCTTTAATTTCTTCTGTTAATTCTTTATCTTTAAGCTTTGTCTTGTTTTTCTTCACAGAAGCATCATTACGGGGCAAACCCTGTGAAAAAAAAATCAGATTATTTCTTTTTAATAGAAAAGATTAATTTGTTGTTCTGAATACAAAATAACATTTTAATGATGATTAGGGGTGTATAAATAGTTTTCAATAAGAGAGATTAATGCAGTTTTGATAACCATTATAGCAAAATATTGAGGGCAAACTGCTAATACATTGGCATCACTGATTTTATGAACTCATTTTATTTCAATTCCTGCTGTCATACAAAAAAGTGTCTTTGAATGTTGGAGAAGCATATATAAATATTATTTTCTAAGCAAAATAGAATGGTTAGGAATATTCAGCAAAAAATATCTGAGCAATTATGTAAATTGTTATGACCGTTGGAAATCAGAATGTAACTAAGCATTTACGTTTTACTGCAATATTTTTATTATTATTATTTCACCTTTAATAGAGGCTATTTTGTCTGTGGGTGAACCAGAAGATTATGTTGTAGCTAGCAAGAATGTTAACATAATTTTTGGTACACTGCATTAATAAAGCAAGTGTAATGAGCCATAGTGGTATGCAATATCAGGTCAATGTGAGAATTAAACTGCAAGTAATTATAATACTAAGATTGGTTGTATTCTAATTATCCTATGGCTAATAATACAGAGTCGATTGTCTGAAACCAAAATTATTTGGGCTGGAGTTGTTTTAGTATAGATGAATATTAGCTGATGCATTGTCATTGAAGTGATATTGCCATTTGTTTTTCCATAATAAAATATCCCTTGAAGAAGCAGTTAGAATTTTCTTCTAAATGGAAATGTAAAATGTGCTGGATTGTGAGGAGCAGTGACACTAGCTCCCTGCATTTATTCTGGTTTTTATGATGTAAGTAATGTTAAGCAAATTTGTATTCCACGTATCTCATAATGCAAGAACATGACTGTAAAAATGATGTCTATAAAACTGCTAATTACCACGGAGAAGCAATAGATGGATATAGTTATATTCTGAGCACAAATTGGACTCCAGTCCTGAGTGAAAATTCACTTCATGCACAAGCTGCTTGAATTCAATCTTATTCTTAATTGAGGAGTTCAGGGAAAATTCCAGTAGTACAGAAAAAAATGGTGGGGGAAGAGTTGGAGTTTGCTGCAGTAGTACATCAATATCAACATAAACGGTACTGTTAGAAGTATACCCTAACTGGGTAGGACTCCCCTCATCTGCCAAACCTAAAAAATCTGTGACTCAATTGTCTAAATTTGGTCTTTTCACCCAATCCATCACTGCTCAAGGGGACAACAAATGTTCTGTGCAATCATATAATCATCTGTCCTATGTAAAGATAATTCCTTGCTATGTAGTGAATATCTGTCTGCACTGACTCTCTTTTTGGTGTTATTAGTTATGAAGGGAGACTGATATTTGGGAAAAAAAAGTATTTCTACAAAGTATATGGGTTGAGTTAACAAAATAGCTTGGCTTGGTGAATTTTGGCCCAAAGGAAATGGTTCCTAAAAGAAGAATTCTGCAAAGATCCCAGCCCTACCCCCAGCAATTAACGGAGCTTCTTTCTATTTTAATTGTTGCTTCAATTGTATGCAAATTTACCTTACATAGAACTTTCATAACAAATAACATTCTCTTATAACAGTTTTTATCAACTGCATAATTTTCAGCAGATTTCTCCCTGTTTCTCATTGTGATTGATCACTGAACATGCTTTTCCTTGCATGAATCTTTTTATCATTCACAAGATAAGAATACACTTTATTTTAGAGATTATTCATCAATTTGCTCCAAAAGACTACTACAAAGAATACCTGGCTCATCACAATTTACAATTCTTGCTGCTTAATGGATTGCATCACCCACAAGCTTCTGGTTCTGCTTCTTTTTATTGCCCCAGTAAGAGGCCTGTAAGCAGGAGCTGAAGCAGGAGCAGACAGGCATGTCCCCACTGCTGGGACCTGGGGAGATGTTGTCCTGCCAGACTCCTTTCTCATTTTGAGAAGCCTCACATTGGAGATTATGAGCCAATTCCCCTCATTTTCTAAACTGATGAGAATTCAGGTAATAAGTTTTCTACACGCAAGGAAAGTATTCACCCATGAACGAATTCCTGTTATTGAAGTAAATGAAAGATCATTACATACATCAGTGACTTCAGTGTAAAAACCAGCACTGGGCTAGTTACTGCTAGACAGCTGCAAGGGCTGGGTGCTCTGTAAAGGCAGGAACACCAGGAATCAGTACTGAGGAGCTGCACATTATCACAAGGCTGTGGCTTAGGCCACTGTTGTGGTTTAAGCCCATCCATACCCCAAGCCCCCACAACCTCTTGCTCCTGCCCAGCCAGCAGGATCAGGGAGAAAATTGGAAGGGTAAAAGCTGGAAAACTCGTGGGTTGAGATAAAGACAGGTTAGTAGCAAAAGAAAAAGCTATGCACACCAGCAGAGCAAAAAGAGGAATTTATTCCCTGCTTGCCATGGGCAGGTGGGTGTTCAGTCACCTCCAGAGAGCCAGAACCCACCACATGGCTTGGGAACACAATCACCATCACTCCAAACATTCCCCCTTCCTCCTCCTTTCCTCCCACTTTACACACTGACCATGATGTCACACGGTCTGGAACATCCCTTTGGTCACTTGGGGTCACCTGTCCTGGCTGTGTCTCCTCCTAAACTCTCAATCACCCCCATCCCCTCCCCAGCCTGGCAGTGCAAAAAGCAGCAAAGGCTTTGGCTCTGTGCAAACCCTGCTCAGCAATAACAAAAACATCTCTGTGTCATCCACCCTGTGTTCAGCACAAACCCAAAACACAGCTCCTGGGAAAAATCTAACTCTACCCCAGCCAAATCCAGTAGACCAGCAGTAGGTAGTCCTGCACTATCCAGCTGAGATGAGTAGAGTCCAGATCCTCAGATGGGTCAATGCTGAAGAGGCACATCCAAGAAGAAGACAGAAGTAAGAGCTCTAAAACCAGGCTCTGGATCATGTCTGATGACAACCAGCATCGACCACTGTCCAGAGATGCTCAAGCAAGGCCACAGAGCTGATGCTATTTCATTTGTGAAAAAAAGAACACCTTGTGTGAGGATGTCGAGGGTAACTTACAGACAAAACAATATTCGAAAGAGGAACATAGCAACCCCAATGTTTTCATCAGTTTTTTAAGTTCTCCAGCTCTGTAAAGAGTATGAAATCAGTGTTAGATTTTAGCATCTGAGTCTGCTTGCATCCACTTCATTTTCAGATTTTCAGTGTGCAGGTGGTACCATGAGGAAGGTTCTCAGAGCACCTCGTAACCAGAATGATTGTGGTTATGTTTCAAAAAGGCTAGTGAAGCTGACAACAGGATCTTAGAATTCTGATGTCAAATTATCTTTCCCTCCTCTGTTTTCAAACTTAACACCCTAGAATGGTAAAGATCCACGTTGTTACACTAAACTATAGTAAACAGTAATCTCTAGTAAACTATAGTAATCACTGTGTGCTTCGGGGCACTGCATTGAATACTAAGCAGGTCTATGCCTATACTTTGCATACTTTTAGTGGTTCTGACAGCTTCCTTTTTTTGGTAGTAATTAAACTATGTGTGTATCAAAATATTTGCAAAGAAGATGTAATTTCTGTTGCATGTAGTAATTTTATTTTCATTTTCTATCACGGACTGATAGTGTAACTAAAATGATGAAAAAAACTTGCAGAAAGGATTTTATCCTCTGTCTTCACTTCCCTCTTTCCAAGTTTCCTTCACAGTTATGTCGTGTTGATTAACACAGAGCAGACAGCATCAATATTCATACTTTAAGGACAGCTATTGAGATCTATGTGTCTCTGGCTCAGTAATATGCAGAGTCTGAGGGACTTTTTTTTAGGACAGCAGAAATAGAATTTAGAAAGTGATCTGTTTAAAGTGATTATTAATAACTAATAACATTGGCTACACAGTTTCATTGCTTTGCAATTACCTCAGAAGAGACTCCATTAGACCTGTAGGTACATCCTGTTTAACATAGGCTCAGAGGAATATAGCCCTTTTCCAGAAGGAGAGTCAATTTTCAAATCATTTAAGAATGAAAACAAAAGAAAAGTATAAAGAAAATCCTGCCGTCTATATTGCAGATGAAGGGCTTTTCATCTCAGTAAAACCAGCAGTTTTTCACATAAAACTCAATTCAAGTTAGTGATATTAATATTTGAGAGATTACATCAGGAAATTTGTAGCAAAGAGCCATTTGGTTTTATCACAGCACAGAAGATCTTCACTTTTTCAACAAAAAAGAGGTCTAGGTCTGGCTTCTCTCTCTCACCAACCTCTGTTTTATACATTCTTCAAGAGAAGTGATAATGTGTAAGACTAGAGTAATATATTCAGCTAGAGTAATGCATTTATTTATGTATGCATCAAGCAATGGAATCTCTACCATTTTCTAAATTATGATTTGCAAGGATTTTCCCTCTCTCATTTTGAATGCTAACAAATTAAGATACCATAGAAAACTGTGATTTCAAACAAACAGAGCTGACTTTGGCTGGTTGCAAGATATCCAGACAAAAGCTCTTGTCTGCGTTTTGCATAATTACATTTATACAATGCCTTGCCCTGGTCTGTTCACATCTGCATTTAGATTTCAGATGAATCTTTATTCCTCCCTGAATACCTGTGTCTGGCAGTATACAGAAGGAAGCTGATGTCTGCCTGATCAGACATAGCCCTTATACTCTGCTCACAGGGTCAGATCTTAAATTCACAACCCTTAACATCGTTAGGGTTGGGAAAAATCTCTGCTGTCTTTGTAAATCCAAAATGTGGAGCTCTACAGCAGGATGAGTGGCACTCTAAAGAGCATCTCTGGGTGAGCCATATGTGGGAATGCTGATTTCCTTTCACTGATAAAGAGAAAATGGGGTCAAGATGACGAGCTCAGATGGAAGGTTCTTATGTTTTACTTTCCTAGAAATTCACAGAATCACAGAATGCTTTGGGTTAGAAGGGACCTTTAAAAGCCATCTAGTTAAGTCCCTCTACAGTAATCAGGGGCTTCTTCAAACAGATTCAGTTTGCATTCAACCTGACCCTGAATCTTTTATGTGTTGGGTCATCCACCACCTCTCTGGGCAGCCTGTTCTGGGGTTTTACCACCCTCTTTGTTAAAAATTTCTTCCTTGCATTTTATTATCTTTTATTATCTTATAATAAAAGTGGATCCTCCTTCAGCTTTATACCAGTACCTCTTGCCCTACTGCCACAGGTGCCCATAATAAGTTTGTCCCCACCTTTCTTACTGCCCCCCTTCAAGTACCGAAAATCTTGTCTGCCTTAACTAGTCTTAAAAACTAGGATAAAACCATACCAAATCCCAGTGAAAATGAAATTTACAGCAGCCCATCTGTCAGAGCCTACAGGTAGAAACTACTGCATTATTCCTCTTGAGGTTTTGTGTTTGTAATTTAGTATGGTATGTGTGGCGTGCTTAAATTAAACAATTGTAAGAGCACAGCACAATAGGTGTGTACTCAAGAGCATCTGTAATAGACAGAGAAAAATTAGGGAGACTCTGAATGAGTCTCAGAAACCATCTGTTAAACAGGATCAGAAATAATAAAACAATACAGTGGAAATCCTCTGTGGCTGATTTCAGGTGCACTTATGGTTTGAGAAGGACAGTGATGAAAATGCTATTCATTAATTGCTTCCTGCAAAACTTCCTTGCAGAATCAATCACCACCTGGAGACAGAATTAGGTTTTACAAAAAGTTCCACAAATATGAATAATGGCAATAATAACAGTGCATACTTATATCAAATCTAACATTTGGGAATCACAAGAACTTTGTAAATAGATTGAAAAAATTCAAAACTACAGTGGGGAAGTTCTATAATAGAACTAGGAAGTCTTGTGGGCTAAACAGAAAACAACATCATGTTTTTTCCTTAATATTTAAAGTGACTCCTGAACAGTCTGTGGTTTGCATGGGCTTCTGATTTAAAGGTTTTAACCAGAAAAAAACCTCCATTCTGAAGAAGAGTTTGCTCTTCTTGAACTGTTTGAGATGCTGTGCAAGAAACAATGTTTTTTATATTCAGTGTCCAAATTGAAGGTGAATAAATTATTTAGAGTGACCTCAAACTAATGCATTGCTTCAAGATCAAATTCAACAAAAACTGTACATTAAAGAGACAATCTAACCAAAGCGAAAACTGTTTTATAGCACTCCCAAAATTGTACAAGCTGTGAAGACATTAGTGTTGTATCAAACTCCCACTTATCTTCTTTGTGGCTTGTAGTCATCAGATCACTGTACAAAATATGGATGATCTGTATGCAGGGGGTTTTTTTGTTGGTTTTTTTTTTCCTTAAATCAGAAGACATCCTCGAAATTTCACCATTTTCATAGGGGAAAAAGGTTACAGGCTTTGATCTTTTACCAGGATACATCCTGAGCCTCGTGATAAGCCTCATAATAACTATTTTAGGAATTTGAAGATTTACATGCCTTTCAGTAAGAATAGGAAATGGGTTTTTTCCATAATAATTTATTTATTTAATTTATTAAGTTATTTAATTTCATTCTTTTCCAAGTATGTATTAATGCAACTCTCACCGATGCATTGTCTGAGTGGTTTCCTGTAGTACAATAAGCAAAATGTTCACCATCTGCCTCATGTGGCTCATTCTCAGCATAAGAGAAGCAGTATATGATCAGTTAAATGCTTTGTTTTGTCAATGTTTCCTTTTATTTGATTTTTTAAATAGATTCTGTTTTATTTTTATCTTAGAAAAAGTAGTTTAAGGAGACATAATCTTAGTCTTGGGATGCAACAGGAGATTTCAATTTTAGATCCTCAAAAATGTTATTCCTGAGGAGCTCCAAAAAGGAGCTTTTTTGGATAAGGTTTGTGGTACCTCTCTGTTGAAGAGAAACTTAGGAGTGGTTTAAAAAGCCTTAATGCATTTAAGAATTAAAATTATCAACCACAGTTGTTATTCAGACATGATATTTCAGAAATTATAAATCTCTGTCATAAGTGGCATAAATGTCTTTGGGTGTAATGTCAGAGGTTGAGGATATCTGAGAAAATGATGTCATGGGCTAGGAAGCAGGTCCAGTACAATCTCTGTTAGAAGAAAAACTCTTACACACCAGAGCATGACATTTGATGGCTTCATGCTGAAGTTTACTGCATCATAAGCATGAAATGGGATCACGAGTTCTGGCTCTAAAAGCCTGTCCCTGACTTCCCCAATGAGGCCTGTGCATGGCCCATCAGAAATTGCACAAGTTTGTTTAACAGGTAGGTTAATCTTCTAAATGTAGCACAGGAGATGGGCTGTGAAGCCTTTGAAACTGTCACAGATGATCATGCATTCAGTGGGTCACCACTTCTGTCTTGAGCAGAAAAATCCTTGAGACTCAGCTGCAGCTGGAGTGGCTTGGAAAACTGAGTTAGTTGCTGGGAAAAGAAGTGCTTGCCTTCACTAGTGAGAGGCTAAATAAGCATATTTGGTCTGAGAGTCTCTGCAAGGCTTTTTCATCTGACATATGGGTTAACCGGTTCCTCAGAAATATCTTAATACTCACAGAGTGAAACCAGAAATGTAGCTGGCTGAAAGAGTTGGGAAAAGCTTGGGATTTGTTCAGGTTCAAAAAGAAGTGGCAGAGGTTACTTGGGGCTAGGGAGGAAGAAGACATATTCCTGTTTAAAAACTAATTCAGTAATGAGGATCTGTTGTCAAGAAGTAAATAGAAGAAGAACTGAAAAAAATGCATATTTTTTTCTTTCTTAAAAAAATTAAAAAAAAATCTCCAAAAATAATAATCTAAGATAACTAGGAAAAAAAAGGAGAAAGGATGGATTGAGATCCATCATTCTGAGAGACTGGGTGACACAACATATTGCCAAATTGTGATCTCAAAGCTAAAATTTACTTTGCTCATGTTTTAAAGGAATTTGTGTTGAAAATAAGAAATGTGTGTAGGAGTTGATGGAATGGAAATGAAAATTGACATAGTCAAGCTCAGAACTAAATCTCCAAAGTAAAATACCCTATCAGATGAATTGGACAATATACATCATAGAATTCGAAATGAAGTGGAAGATGGAATAGCTGGCTTAAAGTGTTTTTTAGTAAATACCTTTAAACAGATATCAAACATTGTCTGTTCTTAAGGAAAAGAGACT
Organism: Molothrus aeneus; assembly: GCF_037042795.1. Classification (NCBI taxonomy): domain Eukaryota; kingdom Metazoa; phylum Chordata; class Aves; order Passeriformes; family Icteridae; genus Molothrus; species Molothrus aeneus. The sequence continues at coordinate 3,525,499 of NC_089680.1, forward strand.
AGGGAGAAGCTTCTGCACACTTGAACAGTCAGTTTCTATATAAAATAAAACAAAATATTTTTGCATTCTCAAAATTAGTTGACTAAAGCTACATTATTTGACAATCTAGAAAACAAAGTTGCCAAAATTTCTTTTTTCAATATTGTGATAACTTCAAGACTGCACAAGGAACTAATGAGTTTTAAAATCCCCTGGGGAAATGCTTTGGAAGGTGCTGTGATGACCTCATAGGGCACAGGAGCAAGCAATTCCAAAATGCTGGAAGTCAATCAGACAAGGCAGAAGGCTAACTTGGATGAGCAGAAATTTATTTTTGGAGCCAAGGCAAAGGGTTTGTTCTAAAGAAGCAAAGTCCAGGTGATGTGGGAGAAACGCAGAGATGCCTCTTGCCACTGCAGGCAGAAAATCTGTGTGGCCAATGTGCAACTGGAGATGAAGCTGACCAGAAATAAACTGGGTGGATGGGGAAAGCTCTTTTTTTAACATACATTCTTGGGTACCTTCTCTCTTGGACAGTGCCAGGATTCGGACTCAGTAATTCTGATGGGTTGCTTTTAATTCAGTATATTCTGTGATTCTGCAAATCTGTGAAAATACATAAAAAAAATTGGATATTGTGGAAGAAAATACCTTTTCTGATTTTCTTTTTTCCTTTATTTGCATAAACCTCGATTTAATTGCGACATTAAACTGGTTACACCAGGAGTCCATTAAAGATTTAGGTACATTCAGTGGTGAAGGTTAAGTTATTACTCAAAAGACTATTTAAAAAGTTAAAAATAACTAAAATATATAGACAAGATCATTACACATCATGAGATAATTTTCTAAGGAAAATGGTAGATTGTTAAAGATTCTCAAAGATTTTAGTTCTCGGCTCAAAAATTCAGAGAGGAGAGTGGGGTTTTGTTGATTTATAGTTTGTTACCAGCAGTTTGCCCCAGACAGAGAATGCTGCAGTACTGTGTCTGCACTCATTTAATGTTTTTTTGTTTTGTTTTGTTGGTTGGTTTATTTATTTGCCTTTTTTTTTTGGGGGGGGGGTGGGAGATGTTATTTGTTTGTTTTGTTTTGTTTTGTTGCTTTGTGGAGGTTGGTTGCTTTGTGGAGGGGGCTTGTGGGGTTTTGTTTTTCTGTTTTTTATTAATGTTTTTCATACTTGAGTCTTGAAATAAAAGCAATAACTAATTTCCCAAACTGACCCATGCTCCAAGCACGGATGAGTTTTCTGCTCAAATCAAATAAATAGGTTTTTTTCCATCATTCTGATAATTTCAGGATCTCATATTTGTAAACTTCTGCAGCGGTTTCATTTTATAACATTTTATAGTTAGCATTTTTGTTGTTGCTGTTTTTCGGGGTGTTTATAATTGAATATTTATAGCTGAAGATATTGGTATTCATTTCTTTGCTTAAGGCATTTTTGGGCAGATCTAGATGTGGGAAAAAGATAATCTGTATTTAAGGTTCACCATACTCTCATGAGTTTTTTCCAAGAGTTGTTAAGTTTTAAGAGTTCAATAAATCTGAATCAAAAATCAAAAAATTGTGAAATATAGATCCACAAACATTCACAAATTATAATTTAAAAATATAAAATCTGTGAATTGAGAGAAAATCTTACAGAAAGGGAAATATTTAGAGTTATATATTATTATTATTATTATTATTATTATTATTATTATTATTACTACTACTACTTGAACAAGATAACATCTCACATCTATGCCAATGTTTATGAGATGTTATCTCACTATTCTTATTTCGCCCTTATCAAAACTAATGATATAAACCTCTAAGCAGGTTTTGGGAATGTATCACAATTTGTATCATAATTTCCACAAAAAGGGAGAGCCACTGGGAAGTCAAGGCCATATCTTATAATTTTGGCAAAGTGATTTCCTTTTTTTTTTAAATAAGGTTTTAATTTTCACAAATAAATATCATCTCATTCTATTTTAAGCTAATATATTCAACCCTCATCTGGGTACTCTTACTGTTTTTGAATGTCAAGTATAGTTTCATCTTTTTATTAGTCAGCCCTATAGACAGGGTTTCATTTTAGAGCTTTTTCCCTCCCTCAATCAGCTGGTGAAGTTAACATTCCTTGCAAAATAACAGTTTTAAAAAAAAAATCATTCATGTTCACTTTGCTAGTCTTAACAAGATTGTTTGCTTTATGTGGCTGCTGTGAATATTATTTTTCTAAACATACAACAATTTTGAATGGACACACTGGCTCTGCTCACTGTGTGCTGAGACACCAGGCAATAGTCTCAGTGCAGGAATTCCAGGTGGCATAGCCAGGGATTTGGTCCAACACTGGGCCACGGACACCTGGGTTTTCCTATGCAGGATTCTTGGGTAGCAAAGAATGAGACAACTGTAAATCAGGCAGAACAATGGGGATGCAATTCCACTCTTTCTTGCTTTTTGTGATGGTAGTGACAATCAGGGGCTCATTGCACATGGCAGAGGTTTCCATGCTATTCCATGAGCGGTGTTGCTAATATTACTCTGCAACAGCAATCAAAATAGCACCTTTTTCATCTCTCTCTTATCATATAATCATGGGATGGTTTGAGTTGGAAGGACCTTACAGATCATCTCATTCCTCCCTCCCGCCATGGGCAGGGACACCTCCCTCTAGACCAAGCTCCAAGCTCCCCTCCAGCCTGGCTTTGAGCACTTCTAGGGATGGAGCAGCCACAGATCCCCTAGATAACATCTACCATGCCTTATCACTCTCACAGACAAGACTTTTTTTCTATCATCTCATCAAAACATCTGCTTTGTCTGTGTGAAACTTCTCCCCCTCGTTCTGTCACTCCAGGTCCATACACAAAGCCCCTCTCCACCTCTGTTCATTCTATCTATGTATCTGTGTGTCTATCTATCTATGTGTCTATCTATCTATCTATCTATCTATCTATCTATCTATCTATCTATCTATCTATCTATCTATCTATCTATCTATCTTTTCTATCTTTCCTTTCCCATGTCTGTCTCATTTTAAAACCAACTTTTCCTTTGTGGCTCAAGCCAGGACTCTAAAATTAATGGAAGATGGCCATGCGTGACAGGGATGCCATTTCAGTAGGGTGATATGCATCCAGTGTTTTACAGAATAACTCATGGGGGGTTTTTTAGCGCCTTTTCCACCTGTAGTTGTTTATTTGTTCCAGACCTGCTGTGGAATGAGGTGTAAGGCGCAGTGCATTTTTGCAAAGGTGTGAAAGCACTCTCTTCTGAGAAGTACAAACATTTACTCTCAGCCTCTGTCCTTTAGCCCAAAGGATATCATCTCACTTGTTTTCACTCTTTGCCATATGTGTACAACCTTTGTTAACTGAAAAACATTTCAGTGCAAAAAAAAAAAAACCAAAAAAAAAAACCAAAAAAAAACCCAAAACAAAACAAAACAAAAATGCTTTGTAACACAGAACTCCCTCAGCCTCAGAAATCAGGCAATAGCAGCATTTCTTCTTCCATATTTGTGAATAGCTGCTGTTTGCATGAATGGCCTGGACATTTAGCCTTATGGGTAATGTGGGTTAGCTGTTCTGAAATGTTCAGGCAGATTCCAACCATTCTTCCTTTTGAATAAAAAAGAATAATGGGAAAGAACAGAAAAGAAATACTGAATAAAGAGGCTTTCCTTCTCTTAGAAATGTAATCAGCATACAGGGAGCAAAAGAAATTCCAATTACTGCATTCATGATAACAGTAGAAAGACTCAAATAATTAAATGATTATTGTATACAGGGTTTTCAATGGGACTTGTAAGTCACAAAACTTTTTTTCAATTATTCAAATTCCTAAGGTGGAAAAAGCAAAAATTGAAAAGCAAATTGAAAATCCCATTAACCACTCCTGCTACCTTTGCACCTACACAGGCAGATTACTGGATTCCTTTGCAACTGCAGAGGTTCTGAGACAAAAGGACATCTGTAGAGAGGGACTGCACAAAAAACCCTGTGGTGTGTCAATGTGAAATAGGCCAGGCAATTAGTAAAAAGCTCAGGGATCACTGTAAAAGCTATCTAACCCTACACCCTACAACTAATGTTCCCTTGGCTATTAAAATTCACCTGGGACCATATCCTGCCAATATGTTTATTTTCTATTTTGCTGCCTATTGAAATGAGTAGGTATGGCTGGAATTTTCCTACTTAAGCTGGGTTTTTTTTACAGTCACTAAGATTTACATTGATTTTTTTTTGAGACTTTTCACCTCCTTTCACAATATTAATACAAAATTTTCCATCAGAAAGTGAAAAAAATTCTATCTATAGTACTTGGGGAAATTGGATTTTCAATTAATAACATTTACCAAAAAACATTGCTTTGGTAATTTGATTGGAAATTAAATATATTTTGGCCAGCTATATTTATGACTGAGTCACGCAATTTCAAACACTGTAAATATTATGAACTTGACAGAAAGCTCATCAAAGTAAATGAAAGGAATTTCAGTGACTTTCATCACACCCTGTATCTGGCAGTAAAAAGCTTCAGAGTCAAGCCCAAGTATGTTATAACAATCAGTTAATTATGCTGTGATCTATGGAGCCTATTGTGATGTGATGCTTTTCCACCATCTCGGGTTTAGACTGAAATCTATAATGTCCTTTCAAAGGGCGCTTTGAGATCATGGAAATCTGTAATACCACAGGCAAGAATCTAACACTGCTTCATTAACCAACATGAAACAGGATGATAGTAACATAAAAGTGAAAATAATTCTGTTCATACTTTTTTGAGGAATTGATTTTTCTATGAACAGATTTTACTAGAAAAAACATTGCTTTGGAAATTTATTTGGAAACCAAAGGTATATATTCTGTAGTATATTTTAAATAAAACATTTAGTAATATATTTAAATAGTTTACTATTTTATTTTATAATAAGTAATATATTTTTTAGACAGAGATGTATGGAAGTTACCCTTCCAAGTTCATGTGTCCCCTGAGAATCTAAGAGACCAGGGACTTGAAAACAAAGAGAGAGATAAAGAGCAAAGTTATTTAGCAAATATTCACTGTCTTGCAGCACTGAAAAACTTTAAGAAAGGGGGAAAATTCCACTGGAAATGATATGCTGGCACAAAAATTGAAAGGCTCGATCCTTCTCTCAGGAATTCTTGGGAACACAAGCACTGACTCTGGTGGAACAAAAGCTAATGGGAAATTATAATGGAAAGTAGAAAATCAGATTCCAGCTTTCATCATTACTTAATTGTTAAAATATACATAAGAGAAATGGGTCTTTTAAAAAGAATAAAATGAGCTACTGGAAGCACCTAAAGTCTCTTGGCAAGGTTTATCAAAAACCTTCATATGGAATGAAAACAATCATCTATTTCATAGTTTCACAGAGATGATATCCTGGCTGATTGACTTTTATGATGGCTTGAGTTTGATTCTTTCAGTCCTAAGACTAATTACATTTTACAGGGACATTGATTAGATAATGCCACCCAAGCACCAGTTCTTAATGATGCAAAACGTGAGCCTCAGGACTAAATTGTGTTTTCAAAAATTACTGTGCCTCTACACCCTGTCAGTTCCAGCTTTTGCAGCTTGAGGCAATAGTGCTGCTTTGTTATCCTAATATGGAGGAAATGAGAAATGGAAAAACAGAGGGAATTATTCCCATTGTATTTAAAGGAAAACATTGTAAAGGGATTTTGAAGAAAAGAAGTAGAGATAAGTATTAATGAAAAAAAAAAAAACAAAAAAAAAAACCTGTTCAGAGAAACTGTGATATTTTCGTTAACTATTTAGACTAGTTATAATCTCATTTCTACTTTCTCACCTGCTCAGCAGACCCAGGAATTTTTTTCCCCATCCCTCTCTCACAACTTCAAATTCATAACAATTCTTTATTTCCCCACATGTTAAACAACTTAATAAAGATTGAAATAACATGCGGAGCATATTACATGTGCTTAGAGAACCTAAGGTAGTAAAAAGGCTGGGCTTGGGCTAGGGCCAGAAAAAGCACTTGCAGCTAGGTTTAATTATTAAAAGTTTGAGATATTGGCTGTTCTCCAGTTCCTTCATTCATTGTGGATGATCCAGAAGGATATTTCCTTCTGGATGTTTTTAACTCAGTGTATTTTGTGAAAATATAATACCCATTGGAATGGTTTTGCTCATGCTGAGAAGGAGGTACCAATTCACACAGAATCCTGTAACGGTTTGGGTTGGAAGGGACCTCCAAGATCATCTCATGCCATCACCTTGCCATTGACATTCCACCATCCCAGGTTGCTCCAAGCCCTGTCCAGTCTGGCCTTGGACACTTCCAGGGATGGGGCAGCTGCTCTGGGCCACCTGTGCCAGGGCATTGCCACCTTCAGAGGGTGTCCCCTGTGAGGGGACACATTACCCCTACCCCCTGTCAGTTTGAAGCCATTACATTCAAGCCACTGAAGACGGCATTATTAAAACCATAATTCTTCAATTTGAAAAGCAAAGCTGCAAGAAGGCCTGAATTTTTAGGGAAAATGTGGGGGTGATCTACCTCACAACTCAGGATACCCTTTAGAAGTGATGGTGGTAAGGGGATTTGAACTCATACAGAATAAATGCATTCTTTCTTCTTCTTCTGTTCAGAACTATTTCTTTTGTCTTCAAAGTGAGTGATTGTAATAGTCCACATCATCCTTCTTTGAAATGCAAAGTAAAAGAGGCTTGCTCTAAGGGAAAATGAAACCAAAAGTATGCACTCTTACTCAATGTTAAATTTTTTTTCAGTGACTGATTTTTTTTTTGCCACCATTTCTTGTTCATGCAGAGAAGATTGATTCACAAAACAAAAAATAAAAATATAGAACTCAAGTTATTGCTTGGCAAAATACATGATTGAATTTATTGCAGTTTAACAGGATGTCTTTGTTTCCTTTATGAAGAATTACAGAGTCCAGAAAGTAATGAATATAATTCTGAATTATAACTAATTCCATAATTGGAAAAGCAAAAAATTTTATCTCATATCTGCCTTGGTCATATTAATTAATCATTAAATGCTAATTAATTAATGAAAAAAAAATCTTTCAGCAAAAAAATATATATGATGAATAAATATATCACCATAACCCAAACCTTAGTAGAAAACAATTTTAAAAAATCCATTCCCTAAAAATAATTATATGGGTTATTCAGCCAGTCCATTAAAAATAAATGAATGCCAATTCTGTTGAAATGAAAGGGATCCATTTTTGGTTGGATGAATAGTTTGACTCACGCTGCAAATAGGAAAGAACATCTGAAAAATGTTTTATATATAAGATGACAGTTTTAGTTGATGCAGCTTGGAAACTTGCCTGAAGAAGGATATACACAAGATAATGTTAAGTGTACATATATTGTAAAATATACAGATACACAATTTTGAATTAATTCCTTCTTCATTTATTTTAAGTACTGGTAGGAAAAAAAAAAGAAAATTATCATTGCAAGGATACTGTATGCATGTCTCCATGGTATACTAGGGAGATCCCAGACCTCACATAAAATGACAGAAATTGTGCAGATGAGAAGTATGAGGATCATTTGTAGTCCAGAAACTGTTTAGCCTCCTCTGTAAGACTGCTCAAAGCACTAATTAGTCTTGCTTAACTACACTGTGCTCAGAACTGTGTTGATAGAGCCTTATTCTTTCCAGCTTTGGAGGAAACTATGAATTTAGGGTGGCCGTTTCTGCATTGCAAGACACGAGTCTTTATGTCAGACATTGGCAGCCGCTTCTCCTTGCGGCACAGCCTGGGTGATGTGACCTTGCAAGGCAGACCTCACTCTCCTGCAGTGCCCACCAGCACAGCCCAGGGACATCAGCAAAACAGATAATGACCTTGCTTTCAGGACAAATCTAATCCTCAAACAGCTTTTGGTCAGAAGTTAACTTTTCTGCAAGTACCAGTCCTCAGTGAATTTTTCTCATTCAAACTCTTTCTAGGTTAAAGTGATGCTCTTACAGAATAATTATCCTGGTTTAATTTGTTGTTTTCTACTTGCCTTTTGAAAGTGAGAAGTTGTTCTTCTTTCATCTTGTTCTTCCTACCACTCATATTTGTATAAATTTCTGTTTGTGATAGCATTAAATAAACTTAAGTGTTCACATAACAAATGCAAAGAGTTCAGATAATAAAAGCTGTATCATTGCCTTTGCAAATGATCAGGCTTTTCAGAAATGTCTTCTTTAGGGCCACTTATGATTTATAAAAAGATTGTAGGCTCCATGTTTCTCAGAAACAAGCAAAAGCTATATAATATTCGTGGTATACTAAATAATAAGCTATACAGTGCAAGGATATCATTGAAGCTTAGCCATGCTTGAGAAAAGAAAGGAAGAAATCACCACCAGCTTCTTGTAGACTGTGTCAGGAAAATCTAGAAAAAAAATTCATCTAGTAATAAATGAAGTATTTCATGATAGAATACTTCTTCCCAGTGTTCTGTTTCATAGTTGAGAAATAGAAAAATTAAAAAGAATATATTACAATGTATTACTTGCTGTTACAGAGACGTGATGAAGTGTAAGTAGCAGTTGAAATATGAATCTCTGGGCTGCAGGCTACCAGAATCCTTTTTCTTTTCTGCATATTTCAGTCTTTCTGAACCCTCTTGTTTTTCCAGCTTTATTTTTCCTCTTGTTTTTCCAGATTTATTTTTCACATCAGCTTTTTTTTTGTTTTTTTTTTGTACTGCCTGCTTTCAAGCACATTTTCCCATGGTTTCCAACTTCCATCATATTCTTCTTTGTTACTCTTTGTCCAATAAGGAGAATCTTTTCATTCTCCTTATTGTTGCTTTGCCACCAATTTTCTCCTGCCATTTCTTTTGTATTGCTTCCTCTACCTTTTGTTTGTGGTTTTTTTTTACTCATATCCATACATCATACCTGTTTAACTGGATGTGAAAGGCAGTTTGGGAGATTGCTCACCTCCTCTGAGTGCTCCAGCTCTGCAGAGAGTGGGAGACCTTTTCCTGTGGTTTCCATTCAGAAGTTTCCCATACATAGCACAGTAGATACCAAATCACTTCTATTCTTTCCTGAAAAGGGACAAGCCAGGGAACAGATCTCACTATTGACACCGTACAAGAGAACAGAATGACATATATTGTGAGAGAAAATAATCCTCGGTGTAAGAGGATCTCACTTTCATTCAAAATAACAGGATGCTGGGCCATTTCCTTGAAAACCTATTTTAACTCAAATCTGTAAACATGTGTTCCCATGCCACAATGGGAACTCATTGATTCTGATCCTCCGAGGAGATCGAAATGCATTATTGGTGTTTTAATGCAATGTGTGCCACAAAAGGTTAGCTTTTCATTTCTTATTGTCCTCCATACTATGTCATGCTTCATCACAGAACGTGCTGTCAATAGGCATAGTGACAAAAGACAAGCTGATGTGGTTTGACAGGATGGGCAGGGGTTCACTTTGATACTACATCATGTAGCTTTCCAAAAATGTGCCAGAAATAGCATAGTCTTAATAATTTTTAAGCTTTCTGCTGCTGTATAATTTTATGTAGCTGAGCCACCTCTTCATCCCCATATCTTTGTAAAAAGCTCTGTACTATTTTGCTCTGTTCTCCCGTGGTGTCTCAGACATTTAGGCCTTCTTGTTTACAGAGGAAAAAGGTGCAAAAGCCCCTCTAGTCAATTGAGAGCCCCCATGAGAGTCTTTTAATGCTGTATGCAGCAAAACTGTCAGAAACAGCCTTATTTCAACAGCATTTTGGATGGCATCTTGCAAATATATGAAGAATTTGCATTATTCATATCAGTTGATTTCCAGCATCTTTATTTCCATCATCCACCCAGTGTTAGGATCTGGCTATAGGCATTTGGATCATGGCACAATACTTTTTAAAGATGAGTGTGACTAATTCCCTCATTTTCTTATTACCTTGCAGTCCATTATTCAATGTATCATGTGCTCTGTACCTACAGTATCTACATAAAATGGGGAGAAGTTATCTGTTTGTGACAGCTGAGCGTATGTGGGTTTAGTAAGTTATAAACTCTAAAATAAATCAGGTTTCTTTAAAGGGGAAATAACTGTTAGTCAGTGGTTCAATTATGCCTTCAAATTCAATGGAATTCTGCATTGCTCTTCTACTCAATGGAAATAGACAATAGCTGGGTGGATACTCTGAGATTTTTCTTTTTATTCATTTTTAGTTACTGTTCTCCTGTAATGCTGCTAGAAAGCTATTCAAAAATAATTTTCAGAAAAAGGTAAATAAATCAAAAAGTCAAGAAGGCAACCAAGGAGAAATGTCTGTTTGCAGCTGTATAGTCATTGCAAGAATGAGTTAATTCTGGTCTAGTTTTTCTCTTTCTAGTTACAATCTATGTCAAGTGAATAGATGAATTTTTCCCATTTTCACTTCTCATTACAGGGTTTGTCATGAAAAGTGAGTTATCACAGGATTTTATTGCCTGATATATTTGGTGAATTATGACTGTGCAGAGGACATTTAACCTCTTTCAATAGTGTGTGACTTGTTTGACTGTTCCTGGGATGCAAGGGGGTACACAGGGATTCAGTGTGATATTTCCTTGCATACAAAAACGAAGATGACTCTTTTCAATGAAGCAAAGGACAAAGTTAGAACATGTTTAACCACACATTGTGATCAGGCAATGCTAACCCCTGGCAGTAATCTTGAAAAATTAAGGAAAAAACTAACGCTGCAAGTCATTATTACAGAAGTGCTTAACACAATTAAAACATTTGGCCTGTAAAAGTGTTTGCTTTTACTTTGCCTGAGTTCTGACCTTCAGGCTAATTTTTCTCTACAAAACATTTGGTCCTTGCATTGAAATTGTTAACAAATAAAGGGAGTACTACTCCTTGAGAGAAATACTGTCATTTGACAGTTTTCAGATAATGTCATATGTTGCGAGGGCTACCACCTCCCTTTTTTCTTCTATTACCAGGATACTTCCCAGAACATTATCCAATTACAGTAATTAGGAAGAGCAACAGAAGAAAGGAGATAGAACATTTTAATAGTCTGTATACTTTGGCTTTCCCCTATCACTCATCTGCACATATATTTGATCCATGGAAAGTAGGGAAGGGAGGGTTGATTTTACTTCATAAATGCTCAGGGAACACACATTTCCTTATGCCACACATTACAGACATTATCAGATAATGCCCTCTCATGGCACTGTCACATTTGATCATAATGCCCTTTACATTGAAGATCTCAATTAAATCTAAGTTATAAATATCCACTACCTGTTTCTAATAACTAAGTTAGTGGACAGATGGGAGGAATGTTGTCCTGGTAAAAATGAAGAGACTCTGAAATTGCTGTCACAGAAGAATAGTGGAAGCACACTACAGCAGTCAGTGCCAACAGAGGAGATCACAGCCTTGGCTCTTCAGCAAACCCATACCTGAAACTTTGTTATTGATAAAGATTCTGGCAATGCTTGGAGGATGGTAAGAATCATCTTTATCTGGCTTGGCAAGTCTACATTGAAAGCATGCAGAACCTCCTTGTCTGAGGATCTGCAAGCTGCTATTTAAAAACAAAACACGCACACACACATGGAGTACATATAGAGATACATGCATATACAGATATATAAAATCAAATTTTAGGTAATAGAATAGTTGAGGCCAGGCTGTAATGCAATGCTGTGGAATGAGCAGGGCATTTCAGTGCTGGAAGCATGAACTTTCACAGTGAGGGATGAAGAATGAGGCTAGACCAGGAAAGAAAAGGCTCCATGGTTCTGTTCACTTGCTTCAAGGAAAATTGCCATGGTTCAGGCAAACATGTTCCTTTTCGAGTTACCATCAAATGTGTGTGTTACCCTCACACAAATCTCTGCCTTTTTTTTTTCTGGAGAGGGTAAATTCAGTTGCTACCCTGTTTGAGGCTGCTCATGGAAGTCCTATTGGCTTTTCAGGACTAAATTCTGTTATACTGAGTAAAAGTCACAGAACTGAAGTTTGTAAATTGTGGCCAAACAGTTTTATCCACATGATTGTTCCAAAGAGAACCACCTGTAATTAAGCTTGCATCCATACCCAAGAAAGCACACCGTAATCTCTTTAATCAATCCCAAGACAGGTAATGGCACACACAGAAAATTTAATGTTTTAATCAAAGGCCACAATCATCCAAGGATGATGCTATCAGTCACCCACAATTCTGCCTGCCAATTGTGCACTGTGTTGAGCTACAAACAAATCATGTGCCAAAGCCACTAACATATTTATCATGGAATCAGGTATAAAGGAAGATTTATGTGTGGCCAAAACGTTATTCCTTACAACACAATGCATTAGCTGTGCATAAACATGTTCAAGCAATTTGGACAATGTGCATCACAGTGGAAGAGACCACAGCACTACCCCAGGGTAAAATGATTCAGAGGCTGGTGTCAGTCTGAGCTTCACAGATGTAAACTGACTATTCATAATATAAAATTTATCATGGGAAAGCCAAAAGAAGGGGGGGTGATCATCAAAGTTGTCATATTCTGAAATCCAAGTACAGCCAAACTTGTTGTCATATTCTGAAATCCAAGTACATCTGTTCTGACCAGGTGGGAGGAAGAAGGTGAATTTATTTAGCTTTGTTTGACATTGGAACACTGTAACTCATTCCATAGCAGGCAACTTGTGCTGCTGAAGTTCTTGGAACCACACCAGTGGATCAACCTTCACCAATTTGAATACAGAATATGTTATTAATATAACTTAAGAATCAGGGTAATATGTTCTGGGCATCCAAATGGATGGGATCTAAAAGCAGTATTAGCAATAGCATTGTAATTTTATTTATAGTATTTTTTTGTGGTGATTTGGCTATTTGAATAGGTTAAATTCTTCTAAAAATTAAATTTTGAGGGATCAAAAGCATGCATATTCTCTTGACTTAAAGCAATGTATCTACTCTGAATCATCTAAGATCCTTTTGAGACAATGTACATGAGAAGGTTTTCAAAAGGTCCATTGCCCAGATTGCCTTATTTCTAATATAGTAAATCTGTCATTTCTGTGGGAAAAGTTTCTTAATCCAGCTCTAAATTGCCAAAATCATAATTCTTCTATGTGAATATTTTTGGTTTCTATTTTTTATTCGGATGACCCATACATTTAGGAGTGGATCCTAGACAGGATCACAAGGAATAGCTAAACACTGCCTGTGCAAAATTATGTGTACTGTCTATAAAAAACACGTCCTGGGGATAATTTTCATCAGTCTTCTTAGACTGTAGGAGGAGGAGTGCATATGTGTAAAGCTGTGGTAAATTATGTTTCATATTACATAGCTGACTGACTGCTGTCTCTCAGTGAATCTAAATTAGACTGCAAAAATAAAAAATCAGGAATACTCTCTGAAATATCATGTGCAACTCCAAACGACTGCTCATGACTGATTCACTAGAAGTGATCAGGGAGAAATAACTTATTTTGCACCCTTGGGTCTTCATCAAGGGCCAGATTCAAGATTGTTTGGATTCCATAAAAAAAAAAGTTCCTTCATCAGGTATTTTACTGGAGTTTGTTTCAGATATCTGAAATTGTATTTCACCCATCAACAGAAGTTTCAGCATCTCAACAAAGGCTCTCAAGCTCAAGGACTTGCTTCTTTCTTTTCTATTGTCCTGGCAAAGAAACATTTTGATCTGACTCTGATCTCAAAACTGCTGACAGGAGTATGTCTATTTTCACAAGCACCAAGAAAATATTTGTAGATTTTCTTCAGGAATGTTGGCAGTTCAGAGGCCAATAACCTGGAACTGCACTGAAGCTGATCACCAAGCAGCCATGCTGTAATCAGGTCACTTAAGTCAGTTTTATGGGAAGGATTTAAAAGAGAATGATGATGTAGTATATTGTGGAAAAAGCTCAAATCCCAAACTTTGATGAATCCTGATTGGTATATTGGCAATCCAAAGTATAAAAGTAATAACTTTTCCCCCACTTCTTGGACAACTGCATGCCAGACTGTAATGTTAATTGATCACCATCCTTTATCACTTTCCATTGACCATTTATGTCCATAGTTATGCATAAGGACTATTGATTGGGCAGTAATTACCCCCTAATGTAGGTCAGCTAAGGTCACCAGTACCAACTTGCCCTTCTTGATTTTTGTTAATTTAGTTTATTGGGATTTTGTTTTTCTCATTTTCAGTTTTGGAATTGATTTCCTTTTTTGTGCCTTTTTACATGCCATGCAATATTTAAGTTGTTTACAACCTGCAAAGAAACTTCAGCTATGTAAGTTCTTTCAGGAATATTTATTTCCACTGTTGCTATTTGCTGGTCTTCAAGAATCCAATATACATTTTCTGTGTTAAATCTAAAGTGCAAAAAGAAAAGAAAGAAAATTATTGTAAAAAATAGGAGAAACTCAAAAATATTGTTTTTATATTTGCTGCCCTTTGGGACAACTGACAGGCTGTAACTCAGACTACATCTCCTCTCATAAAAGAATACATAATGAATTCACCTTCTTGAAGAAGATACTGAAGTGGGAGTAGGGTGGGATTGTATTTAAGATGTGGGTCAGAATTTTAATTCTGGTCTCCTAGTCACAAGAGCTGAGCCAGCACAGGGTGTGGGAGTATTAATTTACTACTGAAGTGTGGGGTCCACAATGAATTATTGCACTTTGCAAGCAAATAATTAGAGATAAAATCATGAGATGGGGATATTATTTGTTACACTTGTCTGCTACGTCTGAAATTGAATCTTGAGTACTTCTGAGGAGAGGTCATATGTTCCAATTCACTTTGCAATGAACCAAACACATGAGGGACCTGATCATCACCAAGTTTGTCTTTGAGATGACACAGCCACAAAAGTTATGATAAGCAGTAATAGAGTTTATTCAACCATTGAATTGCAACTAAAGTGGGTGACATACAGCCCCGGGCTGAGTGGCTGCAGGGAGTGGGGGCTGGGGATCCTGCTTGTGCAATAAACTTGGCGCTAGGTGCAAAAAAGTTGGAGTTTTTGGGTATTTTTTTTAGCGGGGGAGGGAGGTTGTTGGTTTCTTTGGGTTTTTTTCAGTGTGCCCTGGTGGCCAAGAAGGCCAATGGCACCCTGGCCTGTATCAGGAACAGTCATTCTGTTGTATCAGGAGGTCATTCTGCCCCTGTACTCAGCACTGCTGAGGGCACACCTTGAGTGCTGTGTCCAGTTCTGGCCCCTCAGTTTGGGAAGGACATTGAGAGGTTTGAGCACATCCAGAGGAGGCAACAAGGCTGGAGAAGGGCTTGGAACACAAA
Organism: Molothrus aeneus; assembly: GCF_037042795.1. Lineage (NCBI taxonomy): Eukaryota > Metazoa > Chordata > Aves > Passeriformes > Icteridae > Molothrus > Molothrus aeneus. The sequence goes on from NC_089680.1 coordinate 3,540,787, forward strand.
CCCTGTGAGGAACAACTGAGGAAGCTGGGGGTGTTTAGCCTGGAGAAAAGGAGACTCCTCAGAGGTGACCTTATCACTCTCTACACCTTCCTGAAATGTGGCTGTGGTCAGGTGGGGTTGGTCTCTTTTACGAGGTAACAGCTGACAGAACCTGAGGACGCAATCTCAAGCTGCACCAAGGGAAGTTTAGGTCGAACATCAGGAAAAAATTCTTCACTGAAAGAGTGACTGGGAAATGGAATAATCTGCCCAGGGACGTGGTGGACTCACCGTCCCTGGATGTGCTTTTCAAAGCCTGGAATGTGGCACTCGGTGACATGATGTAGTTGATGAGGAGGTGCTACGTAATAGGTTGGACTTGATCTCAAAAGGTCTTTTCCAACCTAGTTCATTCTGTCATTCTCTGCCAATTTTGGAGGCAAGAAAACTAATCAGAGATTATTTTACTTTTTATAGACTTCTGTGTTAAAGTGAATTTTTGTGACCTTACATACAAAGGATATTTACGTTCCATGGCACACAGATATCTGAACAATAACTAAAACTGCCTGAATTTCCCTAAACTATTTTTTTTCTTCATATGAAGCAATACAATTTAAAAAAATAATTCTCTGTATTATCTTTTTTCTAACTCTATGCTACAAATATGTTCACACATTTCCACAGAAAATGCTTTCTAGTTGTCTCCTTCTCCAGGAAATTCAGAACAGTATTATTAGTGGCTTAAAGAGTGACTAAGCAGTTGGGACATGTTTGTGGGAACACTAAATCCTTCTCTGTGAATCAGGATCATTGTAGAAGATGTCTGACTTACACATAGGAAAGAATTAAGCACATAATTTTATCAGTAAGGATATTTTGACCTCAAGTGCCACAAGTGATGCAAACAAACAAACAAACAAGCAAAAAATTTGCAGAAAATATATTGAAACATGTTCATCTCTTGAGCATAAAACAGGTTTCATAAAGCGTTTCATTCATTTCAGGCTGTCCAGACATCAGAACCACTGGCTGTAGCGCTTTGTCTTTGGAAGGCTGGAATTCCCCATGGCTGTTCACACTGACCTTTACATTGGCTCATTGTCCATACTTGACATGGGTCAGGCAAACAAAAGCTGCTTTCCTCCTATCAGTCAAACTGAGTCCTTTCTAATTTGTCCTTTAAGGCCATGCCATGCCTTTTGTGAATCTTTTGGACATGACAAATCATGTGAGAATGTGTTTCTTGAGGAAGGGCAAAGTGTCATACTCTTTTTTATAAAAACTGTGAAAATCCCTTCAAGCATTTACTCCTGCTACTGTGTACAAAATGAAGTTAAAAAAAAAAAGAAAAAATCAAGATGCATTAGAGATTCACACAGGTCTCTAGGATAACTAGGTTATCCTAGTCTTAGGATTAACTTCTGCCTTTTGAGTTGCCTGTCTTAAGAAAGTTTTTCCACAAAACAGCGCTATACATGTGGAGCCACTTCCCTGATCCCCTGGGAGGGTAACTATAGAGTCAGACATGGACAGACAATTTTAGCTGGTAAAAAACAACACAACTCCTCTTTGAAGAGCACATCAACTTGAAATTTTGCTCACAGCTACATGTTTCCTGGACCAGAACTGATGCTAGTCCTGCTTTTGCAAAGAAAGAACAGAATTAGTGCATGACTCCTTTCATTAGCTATCTGAATATGCCTTGTCTGCTGTTATGTAACAGCCTCCTGTGAAAACTAAATATGCCTGTGGGATATTTTGCAGAAAATAAAATGATTTCTGGTGCTAAATACATGGGCCAGAGGTAACACATTGTTCAGTGTGGCGTGGAAAAATCAGGGTTTTTCATTCTGTGTCCAACAGTCAGTTTCTGTTACTTGCATTTAGTTTCAGGACTCAATGAGCTCTAGTTACAGTGATTAACCCTCAAAACAAAACAAAACAAAACAAAGCAAAACAAAACCAACCAACCAACCAACCAAAAAAAAAAGGAAAGCAGAAATTTTAGAATGTAGACTACAAGATATAGAAGGGGGACATAAATTAATAAGCACATTAAGAAAGTTACTTAAGAAAAGGAAATATCTTCTATAAAATAAAACAGATTTTAATGCTCTGAAAATACACTGCAGTTATTTTGAGTTATTTTACTTAAATATGATGCCAGCTGATTTCCTGGCTGCAGAAATTTTTGAAAGGAGCTGAGTATGAGCCAATGTGGCTGAGGTCAGCAGATAGCAACTTCTCTTAAGATTAGGGCAGAGCTACAAAGTAAAAATGTCTCTAAGTGGTTTGGAAAAAAATCAGATGGCCCATTCTTTGGACCCTTGAAAATGGATTTTCACTGCATTATTTTACTGCATCTTAAATTATCTTACAGTTCTGTCTTGTCAGGAAAGCAATATGAAAACACCCAAATTGGAATTCATGCTGCTACATTAAGAAGGTTAAAAATAAGTTTCTAAGCAAATCTTTTGTTTGAAGATCCTTTCTGCAGTCAATAGAGACAAACACTTTCAGAGAATAACCCAACCATTCCAAAATTACGGATTCCAAAAACAGCAACAGGTGGTGCACATGGCCCGGTTGTACCTACCTCCCCTCCTAAGTGTAAAAGGAACCTAGAGAAGGAGTCAAGAATTGGTTCTTAATTCCCAGGTGGACAGACATAAAAGATATCATTAACTTTGCAAGGTATTCTTAAAGCATGCACACCTATGACCCTGAACTTATTCAGACAGCTTTTCATGCAGTCTCTTGCTGCAGGTATGAAATGGAGTTTTGTTCCTTTTAGGATATTCTATCAGATTATCCTGGTCACACATCCAAAGATACAGATTTTGTTTAGTAAATATATCAATACACACTTAACTTTAGCTTTCATATTGTTAAGTACTAAAGAGTGTGAAAAATCCCATGTGCCCAGAACTCAAGAATTGCCACTGATTTACAAGCACTTTTGAGAAAAAGAATCATTGAGTCATAGAATGGTTTGGGCAGGAAGAGAGCTTAAAGATCATCTTATTCCCTGCCATGTGCAGGATCACCTTCCCCTATCCCAGGTTGCTCCAAGCCCTGTCCAACCTGGCCTTGAAGATTCCCAGGGATGGGGCAGCCACAGCTGCTTTGGGCAAAGCAGGGCCTCAGCTTCCTCAGACAGGAGAATTTCTTTCTTATCATTTATACCTATTCCCTCTGAGTTTAAAGCCATTTCACCTTGCCCAAAATGAAGCACCGGACCCTATTTTGGGTTCATTAAACTCTGTTGATCTGAAAGGTATATTGCATCTAGCCTGGTCTCTCCCTAGTTGCATTTAATGATGTAATAAGGTCACCTAGAGGACTTTCACCTCATCAGCTCATTCAGCAATATTAAGTGAACTTTGTTTTATGTTCAGACAGTTTAGCAGTGATGCCTTTTATATGACTAATTTATGTCAAACATGTCAAGATTGTTTTTTCTGAAGTACTACATCCAACATGGCATCAGTTACCAGCCATTCAATACACAGCTGCATACCTAAACAAACAAAGCATCAAACATATATATTTTCTACTTAGAAAAGATGCTAGATATGTTAGAAGTAAAAATATGGCAGAATTTCACTATGCAAAGTAGATTTTCTTGAGAACTTACTGTAATTTCTTGTCTTTGAGAACCCTTTTTTAAAATTTCCTTTTAGAGTGCAATAACAAATAATTTCAATTTTTTTGTCCTAGTCAGACAGGAAGAAGACAAAATCCAGTGAGAATTTTTAATGTATCAGGAAAAGAACTTGTGCAGGCTTATTAGATAGCTGTCATATGGCATTGGCAATGTTGTTGTCATTGCCATGGAGTACAGTGTTGTATCCAAATGAAAAGTTATGACTAAGATGTAATTTATTTCACTTGGACTGTGGCCATGTTTTTTTGGCCATGGTTAATATCTGTAAGAATGTCAAAGTAATCTAAATGCTTCAGCAGTAAATGCTTCAGCACTTCTAAAAAATTTCATCCAGCAAGACTGACTCCCAGCTGAGTTTTTCAAATAGTAGGTATTTATTTCTATGACTAGAAATATATACGCAAGCTTGAAGTTGTATGTTTGTTTTTTCTTTTAAATAAATGTTCATTTTAGGTTCTTATTCTATGTTGAGACCCATCTCATCCACTATGGAAGGATCATTTCTGTAACACCCTTAGAATGTGCACAGGAGATGAAAAGAAGGAAATTTATTCATTTTTAGCTCTTTTGATGCCTTCATCGAATACTGAAGGACCTGACTGTCAGTGTAGTCCCACATACCAGAACATGCAACAAAACCATGTTGTTGAAACAAGACCTGTGGAATACCGGGTCAGTTTGGAGTGCACTGCCTTGGAGACATCCCCAGTGTTTGAAGTTCCACATCATTCTCCAAGAGCATCTGCTCTCCTGTCTGCTTCAGGTAACTCCAGCACTGGCTTCAAATTACACCTTCCATTCTTCTCCCTCTAAGACACTGTATTCAATAAATATAATATTATAAGAATATGCCTCACTTCAAAATTGAATAAAATGTTTCTCTTCAGTGCAGCTTTGGCTGTTCCAGTATTGAAGAGAAGACACGAATGCAGATTATATATTTACTGAGGTCATGACTCCTTGAGACTGGAAATATTTCAGATGCAAAAGGATTAAAATAGGACAGATTTCATCACGTGTTTGTGAGTCATGATAGGTGTTATTGATCCTATTTGCCTATCTCAGATTCAGTCTCTAAATTAGGAACCCAGTATGCTGAAACTGGCAATTTTTCTTCTTAAAGAGAGTATCAAGTAAAAGGAAATCTTTTGGGGTAGAATTGCAATTCCCTTTGAAGCAATTTCCTTATCATAAAAATCTTTTGCATTAATTTGCAATTGAAGGAAGAGTTACTACCAGACCCACAAAAATAAAAGTAATTTAAAAATTTTCACATATTTTTCATTCATTCTTGGTAAGTTTTTTCTATATCTAATGAAAGGTCAGTCTTGGTTGCTTTCTTACTTTGTTTTGATTTTGGTTTTGGTTTTGTTTTGTTTTGTTTTTGTTTTTTTTCCTGAAATTATATAACTGCAGCCAAACTGCAGCCGATGTTGAAAAAACATTGTTTTCTAATTCCAGAAATTATTCTACAGTAGGAGAGAGACTGGTCCTGGAATTTTTTGTCCCAATTCTTTATTCTTTATTTATTTTTGAAGCTATTGTATCTGTTCTATATATTTTTGGGGGAATTCAAGTGAAGCAAAGAGGTATTTAAAACTAGTATCTATAGACTGAATATTTGGCCAAGAAACACATTGAGAGAAAATACAGCAAAACTCAAAAACCCAGGCATAGTATTTTGTAGGTCCTATAGTTTCAGTTCTAGGGATTTCAGTCTAGCTCTTTCAGCAAGACCATTTGAAGAAAATGTAAACTGAAAAAATTGTTATGATACTTGAAGCCCAAAGTTTGATTAGAAATATAATTATGGCCACAGCTTCCCTTTTCCTGGGAAAAATACCCAGGAAGAAGAAAAATTGGGGTTAAAAGAACCTGTGAGAAACACTGAAAATCCTTAGAAGTGGGGAGGGAAAAAAGAAAAAAAGGACAAAATGTTTTTCAGTTTTAAGCTGGGCATAGCATTTGATGTAAAGGAAGTACTGACTTTTAGTTTTGTTGGAGGAGACTGAATAAGGCTACATTTCCTATCATGGCATTCATTAGAAATAACTGAAATTTCTTTTCAGTCTCTATTACACAAAGCAAGTACAGCTTGCTTATTCCTTCCCCAGAGAGCAAAACAGCTGAGGAACAGTCTGGAAATAAGTTTGAAACAAACCTATATCTCCACTACTCAGTATAAAGAACTCGAGTTGCTCAGTGTGTATGCAGGATGGGTAAAACAATTTAATATTGTTGTAGATGACCAGCAAATTACAACCCCTTAAAGCAAGGAAGAAACAGGAAAGATGTTATGATTTAGATGTGTAATGATACTTCCAGAGGCCACTGCTGTCTAAATGCTACTCATATATCAACCCTTGCTCTGGGCTGTATGTGAAGTCAAAACAAGACACTAAAAGCTGAATTCATGGGGAGAAATCCCAACCCCAGTGAAATCAGTGAAAAGAGTCCCACTGTCTTAAACTGAACCCATCTTCCACACCTGGTATTTGCACAGTGTGATGAGAAGTTCCTGTTCCAAGTATTGAATGGGCTTAAAGTAGCACAGAGAGCCTGCTGAAACAGCAATGTACCCTATTCATAAAAATTACAGCCCTGTGGTTATGTGATGCTCTTCAGGTTTTTGGTTTTCTTCTTTTTCTTTTGTAGTCTTCTGGCTTATTAAAAAATTAAAAAATATTTAGAGCAGTGTTAGGATGAGGTCAGGCTCAGAAAGTAATTTAATATGAATATCATTATTAAAATCCCACTGTTTCAAATTATTTTTTTCAGATTAACAATTCTGCTGAGATATAAAATTATCTGATTTATAACTGTGCATTAGTGGAGCTGAAATGTCAGATATTATCTCCCTATTTAATACTTTGATTGTTATATAATTTTATGCAGCTTCTAGAATATGTTCAAAAGGAAGAGAAATAGGAATTTTTCTAGATACAATGTCAATTAGGTTGCCAAGCAAGGGAGTAACACTCAGAGTTAAATTTTTTGTGATTAACATAATCTGAAATAAGATATCATGGTGTTAGTAATTGGCTTTGTAAACAGTTTCATTGTTTAATGGAAATCCAGGAACTGGGTACTTCAGAAATAATTTACAGTACAGTTATATTGTTTCAGCAATATTCTTAGTCATTGTGGTGAGTACTCTGGTAATAAATAAACTGAAATCTGTGTATTGTCCATAAAAGAGCACAAAGATATTAATCTTACAGGTTGTACATTAGGTAAAAATCTTTTGTGGGTAAGAACAATATCTTGACCAGACTCTGAGCAGTGAGAAAAAAGTCACTGGCAACTTTTTTTCATAAGTGATGAATTGCAGGGGTAGTAAGTGCTGAAGTTGTAGGCCTCTATACAGCATGAAAGTCAGGAATTTTTCTCTTACTTCTAGAGACATTTTCGCACTGAGAATAAGCAGACAAAAAGCTCTGCTGTGCTACTTAATTCATAATTTACAAAATTTGGCAACTGAATTTTTTGGAGCCCTGAATTTATCCTATTTTTGACACAATGCCTTATTTTAGATCTCATTTCCTTTGGTGAAAGTTTTCTCATTTAGTACCTATCTGGGAAGGGGCTGAAGCCCCAGGAGAGGCTGAGGGAGCTGGAAAGGGGCTGAGCCTGGAGACAAGGAGGCTCAGGGGGGACCTTGTGGCTCTAAAATATTTTTCTCTCTAAAATATAGTGCAATGGGAATGCAGACCTTGTGCAGAAAATGGATTAACTCCTGATGGGTTTCTATGTGCAAATTTATTAGAAAAGTAGAATGTGATTCTGCAAACATGACTGTTCTTTGCTGAAAATTTGTTTTGTCCCCTGCCAGCACCACTGGGGTTTCCACACCCAGTTCTAGATGAATAACACAAAGGTTTCTTTATCCTACAGTCTCTAATGGCTTGAGACTTTCCCTGAGGGGAAACACCCCAAAAGATGATTTTTAAAAGTCTCCCCACCCCCCACACACAGAGTACAGTAACTTTTAAGTAAAAATTAAGTAAAAGAAGTACAGTTACCTGTAAGTAAAAATTTTAATTTTGAAGAGAAAGCAAAACAAAAAGCACAACACAAGGGAATACCAAAACAAGCCTTCGGGCCTTTCTCTGGAAGAAAAGTGCACCCATAGAGCTACTGCAGTTAGCAAAACTGACTGTGGAGCTAGCAGGGACTCTCATTTAGCTGAGAAACCAGCATCTGGCAATGACTGATATAAAAAGCCTAGCTCACACTTTACCTTGTGTCAGTTGCTTTTTTGGGTAAGCACATGATACTAGCACAGCTAAGAAAACATAAATCTCAACGTTAAATGTTATAAACCACCCTTACTCCCTGAGAATTTCTGGAGCCGAACTATGTAGAAGGTTTTCTGTAGCTGTTAAGGCCAAGGACAATATCCAACTTTGCTCATAATTCAGGCCCCATTTCAAATCACAGGGTCATCAGAGACAGAATCCACGAGTTTGGGATTCAGGTTCAACATCAGACATTTAGTTGGAAATGTTCTGCCCATGTACAGTTCATTTTACATCTTCCATAATAAAACGAATCAAAAAATCTCTTCCAGTCACCCCTCTGCTCATTTCATAGGTATGGCTAGAGCTATTTGCATTCTCTTTATATCACATCCATTTCATATTAATGTTCCGCTGGTCTCCAAAATCACTGGAGGAATTTTTATATTCTTGCACAGAACACCATTACTCTCTCTGCAGCAGGCCTGGGCTGACACATCTGAGCTCCCAAGTCTCAGAGCGGTGCCATGAAAAATTGTCTGGATGGTCAAAGCCAAGGAGTGGTGGTGACAGGAATTGAATTCAGTAGGTGGCTGGTTACTATGGTGTCACCCAAGGCTCAGTATTGGAGATGGTCCTGTTTAATGTCTTTGTCTATGATTTGGACAAGGGTGGTGAGTGCACCCTCAGTCAGTTTGCACATGACACCAGGCTGGGTGGGAGTGTGGATCTGCTGGGGGCAGGAAGGCTCTGCAGAGGGGTCTGGGCAGGCTGGGTCCAGGGGCTGAGGCCAATGGTGTGAGGGGCACCAAGGAGAAGAGCTGGGTCCTGCTTTGGGTCTCACCAACCCCTGCAGCTCCAGGCTGGGCAGAGGGGCTGGAAAGGGCCCTTTGGGAAAGGCCCTGGGGGTGCTGGTGCCAGGGGCTGGACACGAGCCCAGGGTGCCCAAGGGGGCAGGAGGCCAATGGCCCCTGGGCTGTCCCAGCCAGGCTGTGACACAGCCCCAGGGCAGGGCCTGTCCCTGTGCCGGCCCTGCTGAGGCACCTCCAGTGCTGGGGACAGCTCTGGGCCCTCAGGACAAGAGAGACCCTGAAGGGCTGGAGCGTGACCAGGGCAGGGAACGGAGCTGGGAAGGGGCTGGAGCCCCAGGAGAGGCTGAGGGAGCTGGGCAGGGGCTGAGCCTGGAGCAAAGGAGGCTCAGGGGGGCCCTTGTGGCTCTGCACAGCTCCTGACAGGAGGGGACAGCCTGGGGGTCGGGCTGTGCTCCCAGGGAACAGGGACAGGAGGAGGAGGCGCAGGAGGATGAGGAGGGGATGGTCTAAAGTCGTGTCAAAGGAGGTTTAGATTTTATCTGAAGGAACATTTCTCCACTGAAACAGCTGCCAATCATTGGAAGAGGCTGTCCAGAGCAGTTGTGGAGTCACGATCTCTGGGGAGGTTTGAAAGATGTGTAGATGTGACCCTTAGGAACAGGTGTTGGTAGTGTACCTGGCAGTGATGAATTCAATGATCTCAGAGGTCTTTTTCAATTGCAAGGAATCAATTAATCTATGGTTTTGATATAGAATTAAAAATCCTTTTTTTTTTTTGTCTTACTTCACCACAGTCTACCAAAAATATTTTAATCATCTTTTTTTGTATGTTTAATGTAACAATGAACCTCATATCTGAGGAAATTATTTGGACTTGAATAAAAATAAACAAAACAAAACAAAACAAAACAACCAAACAAACCAAAAACAAAATTCTAAAACTATAGCACCTTCATTCTCACATATAACAGTTTTTAAGGTTTTAATAATTTTTGGGTTCCTAGGACTGGATCATTAGTAGGACTTCTGGAAAATTTACAGGACAACTGCTCTCCTCTAGGTTTTCAATGCAGCAAGAGTTATGTCATTCGGAAAAGCATTTATACTGTTCAACTGAGATTTAAAAATCACTCCTAGGAAAATCAGAAGTGATATTAAATGGGTACTGATATTGCAATTGGACAACAGGCTCCTGTTAATCTTCTCTAAAAAGCAGATGAAACATAATTCCTCACATAAAGCTAATTCTGTGGTTTCCTGGTTCCTGTGGGCTGTACTAGCAGATGGTATCAGCAGCATTCCTTCAGCTTTGGCTAAGACTCAGCTTTTCATTTCAATTTGTCTCTTTTTAATTTCAACCATGGGCACTATATACAGTAGCTGCTTGAGTTAGTCAAATAATTATTGCAAAACACCATTTATGGTGAAATTTAATGTCTACCTATGAACAAGAGCTTGCAGATAACATTTTTTATTTCTTGGCAGCCAGAGTTAGAAAGAATCCAAATGACCTTTTTTCATAAGGCATGAAAGCAGATCCATGGATAGGTCTTGGAGTGTCACAGGGCATTCTTCCCTTTTAACCTTTTGGGTCTTTTTTGCTGTGTCACTTTTCAAGTGTCCATACCAGTTTTGAGCCCAGCTGGCAGTACAAAGAACCTCAGATCCTCAGCAGAGCCTGGGACTGTGGTAGAATAATTTGGTGCCACATCTCCTCACTGGTAGAGATGGCTCTCCAAAAGGGAAGAAGTCTCCATTCAACAACCTTGTCAAGTATGGTTAGCAAAATTTTAGAAGGTAAGGAAGTATTAGTAATTCAGCTGAGAAAGTGTTACTGATCTGTGTAATGAGGCTGAATGGGCAGATAGATGGGCAGAATTAAGACATCAAGGAAAATATGGTATATAATTATATACAAAAGTGGATATATGAGAAATTAGCATTTTATTACTTTTTTACGTAAGAACATGCATTGTAAAATTCTTCATATTACATTCCTAAAATCAAATATAATTGATGAGACTGTGAAAAAAGGGAACATAACCTTAAGTGGAATACCTGAATATGAGTCATAGTGAAAGGATTAAACATTGTATATTTTAATTTAATTAATTTTATTGATCTCTTGTTGAGATCTTTAACTTATTCTTCATTAACTGAATCCACTCACTTTTTGTTTTTACTGATGTGATTATGATCTGTGATAATTATTTTTAAAATAATTTTTATCTACAAACAATGACTGTTAACAAGTAACAAGGTGTCTTATTTAAATAAGAGACTTATTTGCTGCAGGGAAAAAAAGTTCATTTTAAAATTAAAAAGAAAGTTCAAATTTCTCTTATTTTTACTACTTTTTTATCAGGACAGAAACAGTTTATTAGTAAAATTCTGCCTCTAGTCTTATGATAAACTAATGCCACAAAAAACTCTTATCATGAGATTATGAAGAATATTTATTACCTCAGTCATTTTAAATATCATTAAAATTCCCAGTGAGATTAAAATAACAGCATTTTCCTTCCTGATGAAAGAGCATGAATTTAGTAATGTACAACTGTCTCTGTAAACATTTCCTAGGGTACCCCTTAGTACCTTTTATACAGTAGAAGATTTGTGGCTGGGTAAAAAAAAATCCTACAACTTTCTTTTACTGATTTTAAAACTCTTTGAAATGTAACTCTGCCCTTGATGACATTCATCAAATATTTACCAAATGTGTCCTTCCACATCATCTTAGTATGTAACTGATGAAACATTTAAAAGCTGTCAACAGTGGCATATTTATAAGTTTAACTGCAAAATCATTACATTCCCTATAAATGTTGCCATGATGCACTAAACCTGTGAAAAAAAACTCAAGAGAATGTCCCTCTGGTATTTTCTGGGCAGACATTGTGGATTTTTGAGTTAAAAATTTGAATTTACAGGTGCCATGTGTCTTCTTCACCCACCAAAGTGTTGGGGTGGTGCTGGGGAATGCTGGATAAGAGGGTCATTGGCACTGTGTGATTTAATTTCTTTAATGAGGAGAGGCAGAAAAAAATATGTCCTTTCATTAATTAAATAAAATTAATTTATAGATATATAGAACAAAATACCAGAAAACTTAATATCACCTTACTATTAAGGAATATAAAGAGTGTGCCTTAACATTTATCAGTGTTTATCTGCTTTGTTGGATCAGAACTATATTTATTAAATATGAACCTGTTAAGAGGATAAGGACAGAGAGAAGGTTAGGTCAGCAGGACAGGAGGTGATGTGCAGTGATCAGCTGTGACAGTGGGTGATCACTTAAAGCAGGCAGATAGATAAGAGTAAAAGGAGTTAATGAGTGAGAGGATGGAACCAAAAAAAATAAAGATTAAGCAGCACGAATAAAGTTCCTAGCGCCAAAGTCTATTAGTGTATGAAATTATCTGCTGTAGAAAATGATAGATATCCTATTTTTTGACTCACTGCACACTAGATAGGATAAGTTCTTCATAAACAGACAATAGTAGGGGAAGAAAAAGCTCTATTCTTAAAAGCAGAAAGGCAACAAAATACACTTAACAAGCCTTTCCAATTTTGCAATTTCCTTGGGACTACTTACCTGGCTTAGTGGCAGATACTGCAGAGCAGTCTGTCTGTCTGACTTTTAATAGGTTGTTTTAATAAGCCTTTCTTGTGATTTGTGTTTCTGATACGAACAGCAATTACCCAGCCAAGTAATGAGACTCTAATGAACATGTCTTTCCTAGATTACTTTAGAAGTTCATCAGAGAAGCTAATAGCATTGTAAAACTAAAATCTCCCTTTTTTTTTCCCCTGTCAAGACACATCTGATTGTTCTTCTAAGTGCCTTTATATAAAAACAATGGAGAGAAAAATAAATATATATTGGTCTGTGCACATGTGTGTGACCATCAAATACATGTTGTTTTACCTACAGTATGATATAGAACGAAGAAAATAAAGTTGTTTTTGTATTTTCTGATCACATGTGTACATCAATGTATTTATTTTCACTGCAGGTTTCATGCCAAAGTGCACAGAAGGAAGATTTCCAATATTTTAGAAATGTTAGTTATTTAGTACTTCTAAGAAAATAAATTAAAAATTAAAATAATCAGAGGACAGGAACAAAGTTATGAGCTGCAGTTCAAAGCAGTGCCATAAAGGATGGCACTGTACAATAAAGAAGGGAAACTGGGGTGATGGTTTAAATCTGCTTGCAGAAGCATGAGCAATCATCCTGGTTCTCTGAGCTAAATGACCAACATTTCTGTACTACCAAGGGTTACAAATCATCTGACTTGTATCTTGGAGACACAAAAAGTTAAGGGGGAATTTTTAAAGTATTTGGCTGGCAAAAAAAAAAATTATAGTATTGCAAATTCAGTACTTTAACTGATTTAGATGAGTATTTTATGATGGGATCAAACCCATCCTAAAAGGGCTGATTTCCCCTCTCTTATTGCACATAGAACCTTCTAAAACTAACTCTACTCTTTAGTTCCCTATTAAATAAACATTTGATCAGAAGAATCCCACCATGAAAAATAAATTCCTGAACAATGTGACTTCAAATATTCATGGCAGTAAGTCCTAATTGAAGCTATGGGACAAGTTTGTTTTAAAGGGTAATTAATGTATGCAGGAACCCCTTGACTTCAGATGTTCAAGGCTGACCTTGAGTTCTGCAACAAAATAATACTGTGAATTGTTTTGCTGGAATGGGTTTAAAAGCAATTTCAATTTTTAGATATTTTGATAAGGTGATGCATCTTGGTTTGTTTGCATTTTTTTCCCCAGGTGATTTTATATACTGATGTGTTTGCTTGTTTTGGTAGATATTTTCTTCTCACAGTGTGTCCTTCTAGAAAGAAGGGAAGGCACAACAGAGTGTTATATCACTACCTGGAAATAATTATTTCTCAATAATCATATCTAAATGCTTCCCAGACAGATTTTCCTTATAGGAAATTAATAGGACTGTGGTGAACTCCAGGTGGATGCTTTTCCAGTTCAGGAATTCCAATTCCACTTTCAGGCTTTAAAAGCTTTTAAGGTGTTGATTTTAAATGGTTATTCTCTTAAGGTCAAAGAGGGAAAATAAATGTTCAAAGAATAGAAAGTTCTATTTTCCTACATTTAGTCAATAGAAAAGCAAAAAAACAGGTACTGTTAATTTTTAGGTAATTTTCTTGACACTGCTAAAATAAAAATCACTGACAATTTAGGTCAAGCAATATTCAGTGAAAAATTATTGGCTCAGTCCTGCCATCTTGACTAAGAAGAAATATGAATAGTAACAGCAAAAAGTTTTTTTATCCCAGAGAGAGACCTGAAATGCAGATTCCAAGCCCAAGGACCTCAGAACTCTTCCTCCTGGAATTCAGTTTCTTTCCTGCAGGTTAGAAATTACAATCCTAGAATTTAAAGTGTGTAATTGGTGAGATAAACAATTCAGGAACAAACCTTGCCTTGCAAATTGATGGCTGCAGATTGCTGGTGTACAATGACAAATGATGACTCTGCTTGGGATACGTTTGCAAGCAGAGAAGTAGAGGACGGGCTACGTGCATTAAACACAAATTACACTGAATAATGCGACTGGTCCTAGTCAATATTAAGTGGAAAACATCAGAAAACAGAAACAGTGATTTCACAGGGTAGAAAAACTGGCACAGTATAAGAGACAGAAGGACTGTAAGGCTAGGGAGGGTTCTGCAGAGGTAAAGGTTTGAAGCATCCACAGAGGAACAAGAAGAATATAAAGAGGGATAGAACACAGGAGGAAGGAGAGTCACAACTACTGATTTTAATGAGAAGTTATGCAGTCTGTGTCTTCATCAAAGTGGTGATCATTGGAATGGCATAAACATACTTTTCAGTCAATGTATCTTCCTAGCAGACATCTGGTGCCAGAAAACTAAATCTTTCAATAAAATCCCATATTTGGATTTGAAATTTACTCTTGGAACCACGTAACTTATGTCAGTACCTTCCATCTCCATGCATGTCCACCTGTGAGTATACAGCCTCCAGCACCAGACCAATTGCCAGACTGAGCACTGAAAACAGAAAACTAAAACTCTTAGATGCACAGAAAATATAAAGGGAGGGAAATAATAAGAAAAAAAAATAGTTTTAACAGCTAAACATTCATGTATTTAGACACTGACCAAGCACATTTAAATCTTTCCTTTCCTTTCCTTTCCTTTCCTTTCCTTTCCTTTCCTTTCCTTTCCTTTCCTTTCCTTTCCTTTCCTTTCCTTTCCTTTCCTTTCCTTTCCTTTCCTTTCCTTTCCTTTCCTT
Source organism: Molothrus aeneus (assembly GCF_037042795.1). Taxonomy (NCBI): domain Eukaryota; kingdom Metazoa; phylum Chordata; class Aves; order Passeriformes; family Icteridae; genus Molothrus; species Molothrus aeneus. The sequence continues at coordinate 3,555,792 of NC_089680.1, forward strand.
TCCTTTCCTTTCCTTTCCTTTCCTTTCCTTTCCTTTCCTTTCCTTTCCTTTCCTTTCCTTTCCTTTCCTTTCCTTTTTTATGAGAGGAACATACCCTCTTTTGCTTAATTTGACAACTGCATACACTAAACACAGAGTTCTAAAAATAATTTATAACTTTTTGGTATTTTTTTTCATATCTAGTTTATATGTAGCAGGTACTTCATAAATACTTAAAAAAACATTAAACAATTGTAATTTTACAGAATGATACTTTAATCTATTCTTGTAATACCCTGAAATTTTTGCATTACTTCGTGGAAAACAAATGACAAGAAAAATGTCATTGCTAGAGAACAGGGTTAATGCATATCCCTCATTTATGAAAAATAAAGGGTGAAGACAGTTTTAGAGAGTGAACACAAAAGTCATACATAATAGAAAAAAGGTTTTGGAATTGATTGAGATAAAGAGTGTCATTACTCACAAAATGCACAGAGGAAAGTGGATTACCTAAGAGAAAAGCAATAACAAATACATTCTTATTGAATAAACATTTTTTGTTCATGTCAGTATTTTCTCTGTCAGTGATACCAATGAAAAGAACAGGAAAGCCTGTGCAACAAACCTTTGGAAATGTCAGGGCCTTGTGTACAGTTACTTAAGTGTTTTCTTCATCTCACTTTCTGTTTGACTCCTCGGGAAATCACTCTGTGAAAATTCCCAAGGGAAGAGACATCGGTTTGTGTTTACCCTGGCCAGCACTGGGTGGAAAACTCAGGCAAATTGTGCAGCTGGACATTGCTGTTAACTCCCTCTCAGTAATCATAGCCACATGAAAGCTATGAAACAAACACATTTTAATTTCAGAGACAACGTCCTTTGACATGTGCCTATCCTATTTGGATTGAGGTCCCTGGGATTTTCTCTGGGATTTTTGCACATATGTTGCTGAAAAGCAGATTTTCTTCTATAACTCTTCTATAACATTTGTGTGACTGTTGTGTCTAAGTCACTGTTCATATCTGAGCCATGGTTTTATTTTATACAAGCAAATTAAACTGGATTTGCCAAAGTCACACATCCCTGTATTCCCTGTAGAAATGAACCAAGATGCATGACACTTGCTAGTGCAGTAAATTAACAAAATTAATGGGAGATTTCCTCTTACCTTGTGAACCCAAAAATCCATCTCTTTGTTCACACTAGATTAGTTTTACTCTTTGCAAGTGGCCCATCCCTAATTTTACATTCTTCAAAGATGATGAATAATTCCAGGCTGTAAAATTCCAGTACAGCACTTGAGCAGGATGCTCTCTGGGATTTTGATTTCAAATCTACCCTGAGATTTGAAAAGTTATTTTCAAATCAAATATATACTGGTCTCTGGTTCTGCACATATTTATCCTGTGTCTTCAGATTCATGACATATTTACTTTGCAAAAGCATCTCCATATAAATAAAACACAGAACATGGGAATCATCATAGCACAGGAGGCTTGAATATTGTTGTCACTGTGGAAAAATCATTGGCTTTTTTGTGTCCAGATACAACTGGAGCATACTGTTTTCAGCTGGAATAAAAAATAAAATATGAAGCTTTACCTTTGGCCAGTTATCTGTGCAGTGACCTTCTACTTCAGGTATACGGAATTGTTCTAAAAAGTATGAAGAGGTATAATAACATGTTTCTTTCTGAATGGGTGACTAATTTAATTAAAATATTTTTTATTTTATTCATAGAGTCACAGTGTCACTACTTAAGGCTTGTAGGGACCTCTGACGATCATCAAGACCAATATCCACGTTCAAAGCAGATTCAGCTGCAGCAGGCTGCTCAGGGTTGTGTCCAGTTTTGGATACTTCCAAAGACAGAGAACACACAACTTTTATGGGTGATTTTTTCCACTGTCTGACCACCCTCACAGTAAAGCAGCATAGAATCACTAGGGTTGAAAAAGGTCTGCAACATCATCAAGTCCATTTCATCCTGCCCTTAACTAGAAGTTCTTAAGATTCAGATAAATAAATAATGTGCTCGGGTGCAGCCAAAGGTATAAGAAATCTAGTTTTTCAGCAGTCAGGTTTTTAGAGGTAGCAACTTTGATAACTTTTTTCTTTCATCACTCCATGCTGTAATTTCAATTGGTTTTAGAATGATATTGCAAAGGTGATAGGATAAGAAATCCATATTAATTCTTTATGTAAAACCCATGCAAAATCCTTACTGTAAAAACCAGGTGGAAATTCAATCAAGTTTAGGTTCTATATTTTCCTTTGGTAACAACCATGTCAGAAAAAGCTTGAAAGTTAGCAACAGTTCAAATATATGTGAAAACTATGAATGTGTGTGGCAGAAGCATAAATATGAGCAGATCAATAGAAATCTAACTTCAAAGGGGCAAGAAAGATGTATTTGTGCTCTTTTATGGACGTAGAACAGCCCCACAATAAAAGTTCATCCCAGAAGATCAGTAGAATAAATTTAAAACCTGTTTCATTTGGAAAAAGAATCTCCAGTAAAACTGCAAAGTGCATGCCTAGTAAACTTCTAGTCTAATGTATTCTGATACAGGTCAAGATTCTTGCATATATTATTTTAACTTTTTTCATTATTTAAATAGCCCCAGAAGTGTATTTGTGTTTCTTTTTTCTCAAATATTACAAGATCTATTCCCTTTTTCCTAGGGCTGGATGTTGGATGAAGCATATTAAGTGCTAATTATAAAAGAAAAGGGAAGATTGGAACTATAAAAACAAAGAAACTCATATGCTTGGATTTCAATATGAATTTCTGAGTAGACATAAGGACATTAAAAATACATACAATAGAAATGGTGAATAAAACCCCCTAAGCTATCTTTAAAAAAAATCTATTTTCTCCTATCTTTTTCTTTTCCTTTTTTCTTTCTTCTTTCTTTCATTTTTTCCTCTTTTTCCCTTTTGCCCTTCCCTTCCCTCTCTTCCTTTCCTTTCCCTTCCCTTCCATTCTCCCCATCTACTTAATTAGATATATTCCAGCAATGTGAGTAAAGCACCCCATTTTTAGATACAATAATCTGAGAAATGCAAAGCCACTTGTTTGCACTAGATGAAGAAATTTGATTTGATATTTCAGGATACAACAATATGACAGTTGTTATTTTCATGAGCGTTCATAAAGATATAAATAGAGATGAACTTCAACCTAGATTAGATAATTTCTTAGATAATTATAATATTATATGCAATTAAGAATGAAATCACTGTGGCTTATAAACCTGTACAAGGGTAGCCAGGGTCCTTAAAAGAGCAATTCGGATGTAAGGTGAATTCACTGTTCTGTTCTTAACAAATACTGGCAGCCAGAACTGATTATGCCATTATATTACTTAAGTCCTGAAAGGTCATGGGATCAAAACAGATATTTGCGTTCTGTATGTATTCTGGATCAAGGGTATTCTTAATATAGGGACCCTAGTTGAAATTTAATCTAAGTATTCTATATCTCAGAAGGCCTCTATGGCTCAATTTGTGGTCAGCTCTACAGTACAGAAATAACCTTGCATTAGTAAAACAGAAATATGGAAGTTTAAGTGAAAAATGTTAAATGACATTTTCTGAAAGACAGAGGAAAATGAAATAATGAAGCACATTAAAATTTAAGTACTTAAATACCAGGCTAAGGATCCAAAAATTGTAATTGTTTTTTCCTTCATTATCTAAGTCTTTTTTATTCAATATATTAAATTATAGGTAATGAAACCTTCATGAACTCTTACTTTCTTACAAAGATATAGGTACATTTTTGCTGAGGTTTTTGTTTTCTCCTTTCTGCTGTACTGCAGTCTTGAAGACAATAGATAATATTTTTTTAGTTCTCTGTTATCCTGCAGAGAAAAGAATCCATATAATAGCATTACAGCCCAAAGTGGTCCCAAGTCTGTAATGAGATTCTAATGTTGTTTTTGTGCTTTCAGGTCATAGAGCTTTTCTGTAGGGGTAAATTGTCAGGATCATCTTGTGCTTTGGGGAATTCAAGTTATCTTCAGTATGATTTGAAAATTACCACTAAACAAGGTAGAGGAAGCTAATTCTTGTACTCTGCTTGGATACTGTGGAAGCAATCAACAGATACAAATCACCACCTTCAACATTTCAGCAAGACCCAAATTGCTTTCTGTTTAGTTACTTTTCCATTGCCTTGCTTTTCAGCTTAATTTTCTCTCCCTTCCTTCCTCCTCCAGAAAGCGTGTGTGTATGTAAGCACATTTGAAAAATGACATAATATTGCATATTTGTAATAAAAAGGTTATTAAAGATTCTTAGAGTGAATTTAGTATTAGGGTATAGTCAAGCGACCTGTTTAAGACTACCAGTACCTGAACGTTTTCCAGATACTCCAAATCAGATCCTAAATGTGCATTTTATTGATGTGCTTCATGTTTCATTTGTTTAAGAATTTTACTCATTTGAATATGAACATGAATAAGTGAAATAGTTTTTTTTATTATTTAGGTACTAAAAAGTCATGTATAATTTGATTAGACATCCAGAATAAAGTTTTCACTTGGGTTTCCTGTATTTCTTTAAGACAAAAATAGGGGTGGACACATTCAAACTCCTATAATCTTGTGTGAAGAAATTTTTGTCTTTACTTTATGGGGGGGTTTTGTTGTTTTGGTTTTTTTCTTTTTTTTTTGTTTTGTTTTGGGTTTGAGGATTTTTTGTTTGTTAGTTTGGTTTCTTTTTCTTTTATTTTTTTTCTGATGTAGAGGAAAAGCCTTTCCCAAGCACTGTGCAAACTCTAAGGGACGTGTAAGTGCAAATGCACTGAGAGGAGAGGCAATTTTGTGGCACGCAGTAGGATCTGGTGTGGCTTCTGCCTATTGAAGCCTTCAAAAATCTTTAGACTACACAGCCACCTCCTAACTCATCTCTCCATAACTTTTCTTGGCTACCTAACACAAGCAGGCATATAAAACTCTATGATTTCAACATTTTTTTTGGCATTAGACTCATGCAGTGCTGTGTCCAGGTCTGGGCTCCTCAGGAGAAGAGAGAGATGGAGCTCCTGAGTGGGTCCAGAGCGCTACAGAGGTGAGGAAGGGCCTGGAGCATCTCCCTGCTGAGGAAAGGCTGAGGGAGCTGGGGCTGCTCAGCCTGGAGAGGAGCCCCAGCTGAGAGGGAGCCCCATCCCTGTGTGTCCCTGTGTGCAGGGAGGGGCAGAGCATCCCTGTGTGTCCCTGTCTGTCCCTGTGTGCAGAGCAGGGCCCTGGCTCTGCTCTAGGGCCCAGCGATGGCACCAGAGCCACGGGCAGGGACTGAGCCCAGGAAATTCCCCCTGGACACGAGGCAGTGACCGAGCACTGGGACAGATTGTGCAGAGAGGGGATGGAGTCTCCCTCACTGGGGATATTCCAGAACCATCTGGACACAATCCTGTGCCCTGTGCTCTGGGATGGCTCTGCTTGTGAAGGGAGGTGAGATGAGAATGCTCCTACTGTTATTCCTTCCAACCCAAATCACTCTGTGTTTCTGTGAGCTTGAACTTGAGCTTTAAGCTGACATTTGTCCCATATTGTTTTAGTCCCAATAAGCAAAGGACCCTCTGCATCATGGTATTGCTGCAGCATATGTCTTCCTAGGAGAAATCATCAAGGTGCCATATTTTCACAACATATCATTTGTAAATTGCTTGACAGTTATTTCTCCCATTATTATTTATCATGCTTCACTCCTCATAAACTGGAAAAAAAAAGGGTTTATTTTCTGGTTAACAGGGTCTTAGAAGAAGATGTCTCTTGATAAATGACAGGATATGAATCAGGGTATATTGCACATTGTGAAACATTTTGCCATAGTAAAAGTGCAACAAATAATAATTCTATCAGTTTTATTGGATATTGGTTGTTCAGTCTCATATGTTAAATGGATCTGGTGCAGCAACTATCAAATCTAGTATAGCTGTACAATGCACATTCCTAAGCTTTCAGCACCTGTTTTTATAGTGAACGTAGGGATAAGACAAAAATACATTAAGAAGGCAGGGGAAACAGCTGATAGTGCATACCAGGAGTGAGGAAAAGTGCCAGAGACTTAAAGTAAGGATGTGCTTCATAATTGCAGATACCAGGCTCAAAAACTTCCCTGGCTATAGTAGTGTCCACAGTTAATTCCACAAAAAGGGACTGCCTCTGCTTTTAACTAAATAAATGAGAAATAATAATAATTACAACAATAGCAATAATAATAATAAATTGAAGCAATCATTCTAGTACAAGGTCTCCTGAGTGGAAGACACTCTTGAGAACTCAGAGATCTTGCCTGGATCGATTAGCGAGTCTGCATATCACCATGAGCCATCCCTGTGCCTGCAGCTCTCCTCTGTCCCCTCTCCCCCAAAACAGCCCTGGGCAGCAATAAAGCAACAAATTACAGTAAATCCACTCAAACACCTTCCACAAAAATCCAAGGCTTTCTATGGCACACAGAAACCGTGATGCGCAGGAAAACAACTCTCAATAAGATGTCCATGGGAGATTTGAAGGAGTCCAAGGCTAGAGGCGGCTTCAGAGAGGTATTATAGAAAAAAGGACCTTTCTTTGGGGTACAGGAGTTTATCTACATAAATCTAGGGTTAGAGAATAGTCTCTGGTCTATTTTATTTATTGAGAAAGATTTAGATGCGATATGTAATGTCTCAAACAAAAATCTCTAGCTGAAAGACAATCTGGATAGGACAAAAAATGTTCGACACAGTTTGTTCCCTCCCTCAGGGGCTGCCTGACGCAGTGGCAGGATGCAACTTTTGTGGCCGCACATTAGCAATAAAATGTTGCCATTGTTGTCATTTGAAAGATTTTGATAATGGGGATACTGCCCACTACAAGCAATTTCATTAAGTCCCCTGCACCAGCTCACCAAGCAGCTGGAGTTGGCAGATATTTTACAGAACAGTTATTACTGCTGGGAAAAAATGAATTCATTTTTTACCTGAAAGCTGTTTTCCCACACCTCAGTGGTTGGGAAGGATTTGGGCAGGAGACTAAAGGAAGAAAATGTCCAGTATATGAATCAGGAGCAATGTGTATATAGCACATTTTAGAAAAATGAAGAAAAACCTCAGCTTACAAATTGTTCTGTAATGCAGCCAGCGTATTTATTGTCCTCTTCTGATATCAGCTGGCTACTACTGCAGAGAAGATACTGGCCTTGGTGAAAAAGGATAGTCAATCACCACTGCTCCTTCTATGCTTTCCTCATTTGTGCTCCAGAGAAATGCAGGGAATATGGCCAAGACCAAAGGCAGCAGCTCAGAGAGCAAAATCAGACACGTGCAGTAGAAAAACCCAAAGGGCCGTACGCCAGCACAGCAAACGAGATAAAGAGATCTTATTCTCAGGCAACACTGTTTATAGAACACAGTTACAAATTAATTTAAAGCAATATGGAAGCAGGTGGAGCGCTACACAAGGAGTCAGGAGAATTTTTTTTAAATTTTCTGCTGTCATATAGACCTTTTCCTGTGAATGAAGTGGACAGTTTTTTCTCTTTGTGTCTTGCTCTTGCTCATTTTTCCTTTCTCTGGCCTCTGAAGAACAAGTTGTGCAGTCTCAAGGCTGTGTCTTGTTATGGAGTATGAAATCCTAACAGTGGTACAGTCTACAGACAGCACAGCACTGAGATCTACCCATCTTCACATTGTGCTTTGAGTTGTCCTTACTTCAGTTTTTCAGTACTACTCTGGAAAGTAGTACTGAAAGAAGTATTTTTTTGACTTCTAGAACAATTTCTACATCACACTGTATTGAACTAGAATGGGTCAAAAAAAAAAAAAGTTCTTTTTTCATTTCATAAAATATGTATCATCATCCCAGGGATGAGGCCTGCAGGACACATATTACCATGAGACACTTAAAAGAGCTCAGTCTGTTTGCCTTATTAAGCAGAAGCTTGGGGGGTAGCTTGCTTTCTGAGTTTAAGTGCCCTAGGGGAAATAGAGACGTGGGCAAAGTCTGCTACATCCAGCATTGAAGCAAGCAGCAATGCCTGGAAGCTGAATTAAATTGCAGCTGAAGCCCATTCAGACTTGAGAAGAGGCTCAGCCTTTTCTGCTGTGCTTGACCACTGCAGCATGACACCCCAGAAACTTCAAATCTTCTTCCTTCTTTTTAAAGTGCTGAGATGGAACTGGAGAAATGAAAGTGTAGAGCCTTTGTGTTACTCTGAAGGAGGTTTAATTAGTTAATTGTACTTTAAAGCCTGAAAATATTATATATTATTATGTCCATATACGATGTGCATTTGAGACTCTGTTAATGAGAAAAACACTGAAGCAGATTATAAATTTGTTGGCACCTCTATTTAATATTTTACTAGAGGAACCCATAGTAAATAAATGGGTTCAATCTGAGGCTTAATGAGTCCAAAAGAGAAAAGTGTCTCAGTGGAAAGGGCTACTTACTGGGATCATTATTGTTATTGCTATAAGCAGAGTCATAGAGGTCAAAATTTACTACATTTTTCTTTGTGGGAGAGATGCTTTTGCTTTGAGGGTGATTTCTGCAAGTCTTAGAAAGCAGATCTACAGACTGTTAAGAAACTTACTCTGACAGGCCATATAAAATGAATAATTCTGATTTTTTTTTTCCAGCAAAAAAGCAGGAGCTTCCTTTCTATAAGCACAATGGTTCATAAAACACCTTTTGATGACTGCTTTATCTGATAACCACAATTACTGGCAATGGGAAATGGAGTGTGACATGTTTATATGTATGGACAACTAAGCAGAGCCTGATATGATCTACATTACCTCTAAAATACTCTACTTCTCTTTTTTTCCCTAGTGCTGCATGCACCAAATATCTAAAAAGAGGGGTGGGAAGGACAACCAGCCTGTAAAAACTAAAATTATTAAAAAAATAATTTCGCCTAATGCATCACAAAGACGACACACAAAATAGAAAGAAAATATGGCAAAGGTTAAACCTTTTCTGATAAAAGACTTAATATTGCTACCTAATAATTTCATTTTATTACTTATTTCAACAATATCCATGACACCACACAGCCAAATAAATTCAACTGTCTTTTTGACCTTTGGCTAGTTAGGTTTTCTGTGGGTGACTGACGGCTGTCATTGATTTTAAAATTATTCTGATGATGGTGTATTTGTGACATGCGGTTTGAATTTCAAAAACACCTCTTGTTGGCCTTGCTCTTAGGTATTACAGGTCAATAACACAATTGTAGTGGGAGTAAAGTTAAGTCACTGATGAGTAAATGAGGGGAAAAAATCCATGCACAATAGATTTTGAGATTTTTTTTTTCAAGGAATACTTAGAAACCACCTTCTATCTAGAATAAGCAGTTGAACCTGACCTTTGAAAATTAAGACCACTCAGAGGTTTACCAGTCTAACAATTTGAGATACTCAAAATAGTAAATTTTGAAAGTACTGACCAAGGCATTGGAAAAAAAAATTAAAAATAATATAACACTCTGAAAATGCCTGTTAAATTTTCTTCAGTAATGAGAAGGAATTGCAATTATTTTCTCACAGAGCTGAACTCACCTTGCATGAATTTCAGGGAAGGTACATGATTCAGAAGCCATAATATTCTGAAGAATGGCTAGGCTTGATAATTATTTTAGCAATCTGCTACTTTCTAGTTCAAAATAAAAGGAATTATATTACTGAGACTATATTAGATAGTGTGGTCAATCAGTAGATTTATGGGTCTCTGGGCACCATGGAACAGCACTGTGTAGCAAGGACTGCCAAGGAGGTTACACTGCTTGGGTGATGGCTTTTAAACTCACCTTTCAAAAGATGTGACTCTGTTTAGGCATCGCAGAAGCACTGGAACTCACTGAACCGTCCCGAGCATATTCCAGCATAGTTTGTAGAAATGCTGTGGAAACATCCTGACGTAGAGCCTTGTACATTCCAGCCCTGCCTGACCTCCTTATAATTCCTGTATTCCCTCCAACAAAACCCACCCAGCTTTGCCAGATTCTGGCAGCTCAGGGTGGCTTCATTGTAGAGACCCAGATGAAAAGCCAAGTATATTCCTATGGGTGACCCAGGCAAAACGAGGTTTGAAGGAGAAGGAAATACTCCAATACCCCACTTAGTACATGGAAGGGTAGCATAGGACATCCACCCCAAGGGATAAATATAAAGATGGGGATTCCATTAACTCTGCAGGTAAACAGGTGTGACATTGTACTCTGCTTCACTGTGGTGGTCACCACTGCAGCTGGAATGCTCAATTTAATACAGATAATTTTTTTTTTTTTTAAGGACCACTGTATAGATCAAAAATTATTTTATTTCCTTCTATCTAATGTTCATTATCCAAATATGCTTTGGATACTCCTAATTAGATTTGACAAGTATTATAAGACTATCATATGCAACAGGTTGATATAAAACTTAATTTGATATCTACAGAGTTCTCCGAACTTGAAAGGAGGTGTGTCATATCACATATTCTATGTGGTGTATGGAAGTGTTCTAGAACAGAAAAAACATGATAGGAATTTGCTCACAACTTTTTGTCGCTTCAAGGACAGCCTTGAAGCTGCACATTCTTAAATATATCTTAAAAAAAAAATGCAGCACTTAGTTTCAGAAAACAAATACACACATTATTTATCTGTCCTATGTCATAGAAAAACATGAAGTATAGCCAAGTACTGGCCCAAATAGGGATGATAGTGTCTCAAAAAGTGGAAAAATAATATATTTAAATAACTTAGCCATAATTGTTGGATTTATTTGTTGGGTTGCTCTGCCACTTTTTACTTCATTTATTGTATGATGGAATTCAGTGTAGTGTCATTAGAATGACATTACAACTGTGTTGCCAGAGGCAAACAAACATGGTAGAGATGCTTTAGGGAGATAAAAAAAAAATCAATGCTAATATTTTAATAATGTTAAAAAATAAAAATTAAAAAATACCAGGATAGGAGCGGTGTTCACGGATTTTTTTTCTGTGTTAAAAGAGTGCTTCTCACATATATGGGGGAGTCACAGCTTTAAACACATAGATTTTATTTCCGTGGGTTTTAGTGCTGGGGAATGTGACAGAGTTGTTTCTGACAGATTGCCCTGAGCGTATATCTGATCTTTCCAACTGCTGCCTCTACGGTTCACTGAGAGGAGATCAGAAGGCCTGGGGTTGGCAGGTGGCAATGTAGAGCACACAAACCACAGGGTTGTCTTCCGCGGCTTTTTATTTTTTTTTATCCCCAATCCTTTTCTTTTTTTTTTCCTCCCCCCCCCACCCCCCCTCACCCTCGCCTTATCGCTGACTTTCAACAGTTTGGCCTCTCCATCTCCCCATCTGCTCCGTCCCCATCTCCAAAAAATGGCAAGCCTGTGCAGTTAATTCACAGAGAAGCCTGAAGGCATTGGATTATTGGAATTAAAGCTGTGCTGCCGACCAGCCTGGGTCTTGAACCAGGCCCCCCATAGTGCTGGGAGCCAAATGGAGGGCTACTCTCAGAGTGGGGTGTCTGGAGCAACACAGCTTTGTGGCTCCTTGCCAAGGAGCATTTAGTCCCTGTCAGCTCGGTATTTTCACATGGAAAGCAATGCCATTAGACTATTTTCACTCAATGTAGCCGGGAAGTTATAATCACACATTAATAAAAATAGGGAGAGTCATCCAGCATTTCATAAATCAGCTTTTTCTCCACTATGTTCTGCACAACCGTAACAGATGGGCCACCAGAAATGGGTGATTTACTGGCAAAAAAATTATGACAGCTGGATTGCACACATATCAAAACCACACACACTCTTAAATTTAAGTAACATTTTAGAAGGAGAGGATTTGGTTCTGACCCCACTAGTTAGAACTGGATCTAGCCCTAAAGATATTAGGCATTACCCTTCAATTTGCTGATCTTTAACTTTTTCATTAATGACCTAGACATAAAAATGCAGGAGGTTCTGACACAATTTGCTGATAACACAAAGTGGGAACATTTTCTATCTAGAAGAGACAGGATTATTGAAGAGGAAAAGCTGTGTGACCCAGAGGAGTGATAGAAGTGGAATTAAATGCAATTGTAAAAAGTGCAAGGCCATGTCCTTAAGGACTAATAGCAAGGCTGTTTACTATAACACATCAGTTTGGAGGCAGGAGAGAAATCTTGGATATATCAGCCACATGCTGGGTGATTATAAACTACAAACATCATGAAATTCTGCATAAAATAAATGCCACTTCAGAAGAGGCGTTTGGAGTGATTTGTTTATCAGGGACATGGAAGCACTGAAGGTATTATAAAATATACAAGTGAAAACTCAGTTAAGATTAAGTGTAGCTGTTTATTGATGATGATGGCAAATTCAAACTGGAACAGATGCAGAACATGCGTATCAGGCTGGTCCTATCAGAGAAAATTACAGAAAGTTTAATTTCTTTTGTAGGTAAATGAAAGTAGAAGTGTGATAAAAGTACACACATAAGCTGATAAGAAGTGAAGCAACATAAAGAATTGTAAAGAAGAACCATTTAAAACAAAGGACAATGATGGAACAATATCTAATGGCAGCTTACTGGCAAGGAACACTTTCTTCCTAGAAGTTAGGTGATGATTACTGACTGATTCTTCTATATTCTTCTATAGATACTGACATATATTTAATTCCAATGACAGTACAGAAGCTCCAGAATGTTTGTTTGCTGAGAAATATATGGAGCACAAACCTCTCCTCTCCTCTCCTCTCCTCTCCTCTCCTCTCCTCTCCTCTCCTCTCCTCTCCTCTCCTCTCCTCTCCTCTCCTCTCCAGAATGTCACTGATATTCTTCTCTCACTCTCCTGTTATCAGTGTATTTGACTTACTGACCAGGTCAGAAATCCTGAATCAGCTCAGAAATTCTTTCTGGGCTGTACCTAAGATAGCTCAAAAGATCCTTAACCAATACAAGAAAACTCATACAACTGATTGGCAGAGTTAAACATTTGAATTTTCTTCAGGTAACCTTATTGATTTCACAGCACTGCATGGCTTACAAATGCAGAGAACATCAGCAACTGAAAAGGATGTGAGGCAACATCAGACACCTAATCCCTAGAGAAGACCAAAGATATTGAAAACTGTTAAATCCTATTGTGGATGAGCTGTAGTGTAATTTTCATTTAAGCTATTTACTCATCCCACAAATACAGATTTTTTGCAGTATGCAGTGTGTCCCACCATCACATTATGGAGCCCAAAGTTTAGTGTATGTTCCAGAATAAAAATAGTATTGAAAGGTGGATATAGATCAAAATCATTTATATTTCACCAGAGACATCAGAGATAAACAACCATTGCCATAAATTTCAAATGTATATAGGAAAACAAGGGCAAACCAACCCTTTTAATGTGGGTAAAGCTCAGTGTCCAGAGCTGTATATGATGAAAAGGTGCGGTCATTCTGGATACAAAATAAATTTTCTCTTGGATCATCTTACACCATCTTTGCTCAAAGCTCTTCCTTTCTTTCACTGTGCCCCTGTTCCTACCTGTTTTTATTTGTTATGGACAGCTGTAACATCTGCTCTGAGATGGGTCACTGCTTGTTACCAGACTGCTTCTTTAAGGCCTGAACTACGGTGAAAGAGCATTTGCTTTCCATTTGCTTCAGTAATTTTGCTTTATTCATTTATGTCCATATGGAGGAAGAGTTGAGTACTTCTGCTCTCTTTTCTGTGTCTCAGGTTGTGAGGCCTTCTTTCTCATGCCATCAAAGCCTGCCTTCCTTGACAATAAGCAATCTACTTTGGATTTGCGCTCTTTTTGACTAAAAATCTATTAAGAAAAAAGTGTTTGAAGTACCTAATCAAGTTTTTAAAGCATGATATATAGTCATAAAAAAAAAAAAAAGAAACAAAAGAAAAAACCAGAAAGGGATAAAGCAGAAATCCAACAGGCACAAAAACTCAGACTGAGGTCCAAAATCTTTAATTTGTACAAAATTTTGCTTGTATTTACTTACATTGGACAGAAGTGTCCCTTGTTATGCTCATCTTGACTCATCAGTTACATTTTCATGTATGCTCTTTGAGCATCCTGGAAAGAAGCTTCAGTGAGGTTGAAGTGAAGGATCTCAGCTGGTGAGGGTAGACTCAGTTTACCTTTTAGAGCTAAATAAATTATTCTGGTTTTCAGTATCTTTTGCCTCCAGAAGAAATGGATGATGTGTTTATGAAGCAAACCCTCCAAAAGCACCATGTCCAGGCACATGAAGGATAAGAAAGTGCCTGGGAACATTTAAAACGTGGATTTCAAAAAGGAAATTCTTGTCCGAGGACCTGAGTTCTGTGATTGTCTTCATGACCAGACGACTGACTCTGCAGATGAAATAAATGAATTATGTTTCCCTTCAATCTAAGAAGGCTTTCGAATCAGTCTCACACCATGCTGTTGTAGCCAGAGTGTATCTGAAGTACTGTCCCTGTTTAGGGGTTTACAGCACCAGAAATAACTTGACATAGTGAAGTGAGTTCAGCAGAAATCCCCAAGATGGTCTTGGGGTAGAGCTTAAAAGAGAAACAGAAAAGTCTGAGACATCTGAGCTTGTGGATTTGTTCAGCTTGATGGATTGAAGGGAATCTCATTCATCTTGGAATGAAGACAAAACCAATGGAGATGGGCAGTGAAATGACAAGAAAAGAAAAAAAATATTTGCAGAACAAGAAAATATGATTAATTAAAATGTTTGATTTCGGGGGGTTTTTTGGGATTTTTTTTCACAGGAGTGGTGAGCCAGTGAGACAAACCTCCAAAATGGTTGTGAGATTTCCTTCCTTAGAAAAAGGAAGCTCAAAACTTGGTTGAATATTACATGAGTGATCTGTCCCAGGTGAACCCATTATGAGCAACAACTTGCATCAGGTGACCTACAGAGTTCTCTTCCATATGAAACTATTCTGTGATTCTGATTTCTATACATCTTTCAGTAGAAAATATTTAATTACATCTTGAATGTAATTACATAGCAACTGCGTCTTCTCTCTGAAACAGGGTCTACATTTACTTTTCCACATCTTTTTCTCAAGGACATTATATCTGTTCTCCTACTAATATCCATTTCACCACATGAAACAAAGCTTTACCAGGCCGTTGTCATTTTCCAAACCATTTAATAACATTAATCTCATTTCTACAGGTAAAAAATAGTGGGGTGATAGTATGTCCTGAATTGCTGGTGACAGTCAGTAACTGTCAAGCTTTCAAGCACTTAGTGTTTTTCACCATCTGTTGCTTTTGGCACCAGCAATTTTGTTCCCCCAAATCTACTCTTATTTATGCATTTAAGAGAATTAGAGAAAAAGAGCCAATTAAGGAAAAGTAAGCAAGCTTGTTGAAAAAAAAAAAAAAACCAAAACAAAACCCCCTGTTTTATCTGTCTTTGTCACTGTCACAAGTTTGCTGATGGCACCGAGCTGAGCAGTGAGGGAAGGGATGCCACCCAGAGGGATCTGGACATGTTGGAGAGGTGGGACCATGTGAACCTCATGGAGTTCAGCAGAGCCAAGTGCCAGGGGTGATCCAGCACAGAAATACAGGCAAAGCAGAGAATGGTTTGAGAGCAGCCCTGGGGAGAAGGACTTGGGGGTGATGGCTGGTGAGAAGCTCAATATGACCCAGCCACATGCACTTGCAGCCCAGAAAGCCCAACTGTGCCCTGGGCTGCATCAAAAATGTGTGAGAGTCTTGGAGCAACCTGGTCGAGTGGAAGGTGTCTTGCCCTTCTTGCCCAGGGGATTGGAACAAGATGATTTTTTTCAATCCCTTCCAACCCAGTCCATTCCATGGTGATTCTGTGATTTCCATTCCATAGCCTGAGCTGTGGTGTTGCTCATTCAGGCATGGAAGTCAACCTGCACAGGTTGCAGATTTATGTAAGAGCCACTGGGATTATCAGTGTTTAAATACTGATAATATTTAATCAGCCAGATACTCCTGAGAAACTATATCTTTCTTCCCCCCACTCTTAATACTATTGTTTTAATATATTATTTGAATACGCAACCTAATGTATTATTTTTGTAGTATTATTTATGATATCTCCTATGTTATCTTTTTCCTGTCTTTCATTTTCAACATTTTTTTTCTCATTTTCACTTTTTTGTCTATGGAGGAATGCAGAAGAGGTCATTCACTTGGCTGGTTACAGTCCACCACTTTTTCCTACACAAAAAATTCCAAAAAACCTTTAGAAAAAGGCATCCTGGCTTGCAGCATCCACACATTCTGAAATGTTTTTCTTCACATTCTGAAAGGTGTTTTTCACCTTTTCACAGCCATTTCCAGAGCCTTTCCAGACTGAAAGCTTGAAATTAATCAGTTGCATGAAACATGGGAAAGAAATAAATGTCAGAAACCATTTCTAATCTGCAGAGGGGCTAATGCTGCATGCCTCCCAGTACTGAAGGGACTCTTTAGAATGGTGTTTTTTTCAGAATACACATCGAGGTTTTGCTGTAAGGCCAACCTTTTCTGCCAGGTTTAATGGAAAGGTTCAACCTGATCCCAGCAGCACTTGTGGTCTGTGTGTGTTTGTGTGTGCAGATGCATATTCACAAGTGCTGCTGGGTAAACTGAGCTACAGTGGTGGGCTGAAAAGTCTATTGCTCTGGGTAAGAATATGAGTTTATCTGTTGTAATCATGATTTGGGCTCACAGGGCGTATTAGCATAGTAGTTTTTATATATCAAGAGTGTCTGCATAATTGGAAGGATACATCACAGATAGAAGATGTTAAACAGATGCTTCTAGCAAGGAATTTCTTCCATTTTGTTTGTTAAGACTCTATTTTCTCATCCTACCCTCAAGCTAGCATAATAAAGATGTAATCTGTCTTCCTCCCTGCCACTATCCTTCCACCTTCACTCTTCTGCTTCTCTCTTTGCTTATTATATCCTTTCTTTGAGGTAATAAATCAGGAGAAGAATTCTTGGTTTGGCTTCAGAAAAAAAGAAAAAATATAGGAAAAAACTCTACTCATTAACCCTCAAGCATCACCATTGCTCAAGTTACTGTTAGTAAAGAATCCAACACCTCTTGGGGATGTAAGCAAGAAAGTTTGGTGCTATATTGCACAAAGTTAAGATTCTGCCAGCTGTCAGCTGCCACTTTGGTTATTTTAGGGGTCTCAATTTTATTACAAGTCAAAAACCATGGGCAGGAAGGAACCACAGATGGGTAATCCAAAGAAAGTTTCGCCTGAACAGGGAGCTTGCCAACAGGACAGGTTAACCACAGATACATGAGCAAGCTACCATGGACACCATCCAACTCCATGACCTTAACCTGCTGCAAAAGTGAGGTAATTTAAGCAAAGTTAGCAATAAGAGAGATTGTTATGTCTAATTAGCTAAATGTGTTCTTACAGCTCTTCCTACCCACCGTTTAACATCGTTAATTTTTCTCTCTCTGTGCATTCATTTCTCCTTTTTATCCCCTTTATATGCAGGTCCCCAGATTCAAGATTTTGTCATGCATTGTCCACATGGCAGGTCTCATCACATGATGGAGCGGAATGCTCCTTATTCAGCTGTCACTCCTGGTTTGACATTCCTGTATCATGGGTCTCTCTCTTCAAATGTTCCCCTGACCACAAAAAACCACTCTTGTCTTCCATTAAGCTCTCCTTTCATCACACGGGAAAGGAGCTGAAAAAGAATACCTCCATAAAGCTCCCATAATTTTTTCAATCAATTCATATTCTGCAAAAGTGTAAAATTTTCCCTGAATTAGTATTGACATGGGGAAGATCAATGCCATTAGTCTAATAAAGATACTCTGCAATATTTCCTGTAATGAGATTGTTTGAGAGACCTTCCTAATAAACTTCAAAATTACTAAACCCTCAAAATTAATTACACATTCCAGGACAAACAAACACAACAATTCACCACTCCCATTTTCTGACAGCTCAACCCCTTCTCATTGCATCCAGTAACTTTTTCTTTTAAAAGAAACTCAAGTAAATCTTCATCTCATTGCATTGATTAACTTTTTTTCTTTAAAAAACAACTCAAGTAAAACATGGAAGAGTGAAACATTATTCTGTAGACTATGCATAAGACACTTTGATACCTCATATATTTTAGCACGTGCTTGCTTCAGTAAATGATTTCTTTAAAAAAAATCTATTTCAGTCCAAATATTTATAAATCTATTATAAATTCTTCCTCTGCCTCCCCTCCTGTCAAACACTTCAGCAGCCTGGACAGAATCCCTGAATCCCAGCAGACCACAACTGTGTGGAAATGAAAGGAGGAAGGAGAGTTTCTTACAATTTTCTTTTCAATGCCAGAAACTTTAAGATGGTGTTCCCTGTCTGCCTGCTGTCTGGATCTGAGTATGTTTAGATGTGAAAACTCTAGACCAGAATATATGTGTGCTGCAGTCAAAAGTGATTGGAAGCAGTGTGTGCTGTTAAGACAAACAAAACTCCTTACTGCATATTTTTTGTCACCCTTTTATTCCAGTGTTGGAAACTCATATCCAGCTCAGACAAAAGGCTCAGAAATTAATTCCAGTAGTTTGTCCATGTGTCTAAAAATGAGACATTTAGCTAAACACAAACTTTGGCTACTTTGGTTCAAAAGATTATTCTGCTTCTGTGAATCACTAATACTTTGGTTGTGGGATGTTTATTTTTTTATTCCTTAACTTAAAGTTCTTGTTTGCAGCCATATATATAAACCTGCACAAATAAATACACACCTCTTTCTGCCTCATCCTTGATTTGCATTTAGGTGTCCAGATTCCTTTCTGGTTCCCTTAAAATTTCTTGAATCACATTTCTCAGTCTTCAGCAGACTGAGGAAAATAGAACATTTGAAAGCAGACCCCTGATCTTCCCTTCTTACTGACTCCTTCTTTATTGTCTCATCTTTTCATGTCAATTGAGGGCTTTCAGGACAAAATATTGCTGTTAGAGACAAAGTTATATAATACCAGAGAGATTTGCAAAGGTTACTAGGAATTAAGTTTATTTACTCAGTACCCAGTGTGCTTAGTGCTCGTGTCCTGATGAAGAACTGGAGTGGAAATTTAATGCCTAACATGTAACTGAAATTACCTTACATGACTTTACAAATAGATAAAAGATATGGAGGCTGTCTCTACTGGACTGATAGTGAATTTGTTCTCACAAAGAAATAGAAACTGTTAAAATAAGAGTTGAATGCCACTAATTTTCCATTTGTCTGAAAAGAAGTCCAAAATGTACATTTGCACCTCCTTTTATCTGTACTTTTTTTAAACAACCGTCTGCTGGGAGCAGATGATAATTGATTTCTTGTTGCTTAAAAAAATTGAAAAAAAAATCCTTTCTCGTGAAAATAGCACTGCAATTCCTAGATTTTTTCCCTTACTAAAACCAGCAGATGTCCATGTGAAACTGATGCAGAAATGTCTTCTTTTTGCAACCATCTTATGGCCATCCATGTCTTCAGCTGAGCGTTGCAATCAAAGAACCTTTAAAGATGATGGACAATTTAGAAAATTGTCAGATCTCTGAAAAATGCTTCGAGCAATTGACCTGAACTTATTCATCTTGAAGAGAGATGCTAAGGATTTAACACTTCCACATTCTCTTCAAATTAGACCCAGAGCTATTGCTGGCTGATGCAGGATCATGTGGCTTTGAGTATCCAATTCAGTCAGATCCTGAGGCCATCTCTTTGGAAACACTTCCTGATGTAAAGATGCTTTAACCACTCATCAATCATGATTTTGACAGTATCAAGTCAAAAGGGAACAGTCTGTAGTAGACAAGAATATTGTCAAAAGTCTAACCTGAAGACAGCACCCTGATCCTGCAATGGTTCTTGCATGAAATGAGATGTTGATTCAGTTATTTAGCATTGTATCTGTGAAATAATGAAACAACATTGTCATAAGTTGGAAACAATAGACCAAAACATGTGCTTTGCTAGATTTGCAGCTAAGCAACTGTGTGGAGGATGTTTATCCATATTTCAAACTTTTGCCTAAAGCAGGAATGAAATTACCTGGAGGAGTAGCTCCTGTGTCACAAGAATATTCTGGATCCAAAAGGTGGGAAAATAGTAAAATTCCAAAATAAGAGAAAAACTAGAGAGATACTAGTAATCTTCATCAGAAAAGATGCTAAAAATATGCAGAAATTATTCAAATATAAATTGAATCTAGATTTTTTATGTATGAAAATGCACAAGAGATATACTTAAATAAAATAGGGAGTGTTAGCTTAGAGTTTTCTTGCAAGAGTATAGAAATAACTAAAACAGAGAAAGTGTCAGTCTAATCTAACAGAGGTCAATAGTAAATTGCATAAGAAAAATTGTTCAGTGATGCTTCATCAGATTTCTTTCAAAACTCCTTAACAATTTGCTGTTTCCTTGGATCAAATAGAAACATGTTTTTTCCATGCTCAGAACAGAATTTAAGTAGTGTTTCTTGTGACACCTTTGTGACTAACCAGGTGAGAAGTACCTCATTTAGAACAGATAATCTCTCTGGTTTTGTCTAAAAATTTATTTTTTGTCAAGACTATTAAATGGCTCTCCTTTAGAGAAATGACCAATTAATTTTACAATCCCACACTCTCCAGCCTTCATCCACTATAAATAATGCACAAAGATCATTACAGAAGAGCTGGACAATTCTATTATTTTCTGCATAGCTAAAGCTGCATTTTCCTTCCTGTCCATTCCTTCCTCCCCAAAGCAAAGCCCAAGTTACAGCAAGGGAAGGAATATCTGAGCCTTTGTAATGTGAATTTCTTCAGAGGCTGGAGCAGCTGAGGATGAGTTGTGCATTGCTGGACCATGTGTTATTTCCATGGCATCCAGGCTCTTCAGGGCACAAGCTCACAGAGCAAAACTTCATCTTCTTGGCCCAGTCTGCTAATCCTGCCTACACCCATGGCCATTCAAGGACCCCATTCTGGTCACCAAACAGGCTTTAGTGTAAAGCCAGCAACAAAGCATTGCAGAGTGACAAGGCCAAAAGGAAAACTCTTGGAAGACACGTCACTCTAGAGAGGGAGAAGGAGGAACAGAACTAATTGCAACACCTTCATGATAATAAATAATTCTTCATGATAATAATTAACTCAGTCTAGAATGCTGGCAAAGCTGAGCTTTGCAGAATTGCCTCCATGAAGTCAGAGTGAGTTTTCTCATGAAGGCTTTGATATTAAATTCTCCTTTAAAGGTTCTCTGCCATGTTACTCATTAACTGTGCAGGCTCCTGAAAAGAGAATTGCTTACCCAGGGACTGAGGAGAAAAAGTAAGGTGCACTTGCTTGGTTTAATGAAAAATGCTGTTTTGTGACAGCAGAAACTAGTTGTGAACTCCAGGGGATTCATGGCCAAGTCAAATGGTTAACTGCAGTGTTTGCATTTGGGAAGGGGACCATGCATGAAGGTTAAAATGTCTATGTTTTCAGAAGAAAAAGTTTCAGCATTATACTTCTAAGCAGTAATTCAATTTAAAAGTTAAAATTCTGCCAGAAAGCAAAATGTTGAGGGAGAAAGAAATAAGAGTTTTAACGACAAGGATTTCCCTTTAACTTTTAAATTTTCTGTGCACATATTTAGACCTGAAACATATTCATATTGAATGCCTGGCCACAAAAGGTCACACTGGTTCCACACAAACTCTAGTCTTCAACATTTTTTTCAGACTAAATTGATTTTGAATTGATCTTGGTTTTCCCCCTTCTTTCAGAAACGTCATTGCTCAGTGGCAAGAATATGATAGGCAGTTTATAAGTGCAAAGATCTGAAGAAGGGTAAAATGCTTTGGAACTCTTCTTTCATTTTCTTTTAAAAAGATATTTCATATGACATGCATCATATGAACAAATAACAACAGTGCTGCTTGTCTTAAGAAGACAGAAAGATTGATTTTTCTTGGGTTTTTTATGTTTCTGCTCATGTTTTAAACCCCAGACACTGCTGTAATAGCCAAGTGTTTGAGCTTTGACCTGAACAATAGCATTTCACACTTGGAAAGATCCCTATTCCAGCCTGTAGGAAGTCTCTGCCACCATGCCTCTTGATACTTGTCCAAAGGAAAAAAATAATAACTGTCAAAACTGACGTAGGTATAATGGATCTGCACTTTGGTTAGTGGTTTGCACCACATGTTTCTCAAGACACAATTCAAATATTTACTGTGAATGCCTTTGGCTGTAACAAAGGCAGGTGGCAATATAGAGGCAGCCAGCTCAGCCTTTGCTGAATACAGTCGTATCCATTGAAATAAAGAGCTTTTCCCTGTTCCAGGCAACAAGCAGTAGTATGGGAGGAAAAGGCTTCAAGATGACCAGGGAAGTCTTGATTTGGATATAAGTAAAAATGTCTTCCCTGAAAGGGTTGTCAGGCATTGGAACAGGCTTCCCAGGACAATGGTGGACTCACTGTTCCTGCAGATGTTCAGAAGGCATGTAGGTGTGGCACTTCAGAACGTGGTTTAGTGGTGGGTTTCACACTATTGCATTAACGAGTGGATTTGATATTAGAGATTTTTTCAGTGTAAATGACTGTGTGATTGCATTGATTAATGAGAAAACACAGTTTTTCTGTGTTCTGTTCAAGGCATAAAATTGGTGGTCAGTGCTAGGATTAAAAAAAAATCACTGCTCATGTCAGTCAACACTGATTCTTTCCCATTTTGTTGTCCAGGATGGCATTCTTTTTCTAGACCCATAAGATTGATTTTCTCTTTTTCTTTTGGCAAAGTTACTTATTAGAGACTGAGGAAAAATGTGAATATTTTTGATCTCCAGAACTCTTTTCTCTAATATGTTATGGGTTTACATCTGTACCAAAAACTTATTGTATTTGTTCTGATATACCAATGGAATGGGCTGTGATGGGGAGGGACCCAAACATGTGTGTGGACTCTTTCTGGTTGCCTGCCTATCTCTAAACTGATATCCAGGTGCTAATAAACAACTTGGCACCCAGTTCTTCTTTTCTAAGATGGGACTTATTGAGAAACAGAAAAAAAAATCCAACAGACACAAAGGGGAAGGATGTGGATCTTTCTGGGACATTACTCAGAATTTTTCCTTCTCTGGTTCATGACTTTTCCTATTCCTTTTATTATTTATTATTTACTGTTTACTGGTGCCAACAAGGATGCTCAATATGCTTCTGCCATCCTTATTCATTATTTTTCCTCACAACTCTCATAAATTATTGACTGTCAAAAATGCAAATCTTGATCAAAACAAACAGAAATTCGTCCTATTTCCCTCAGTGGGATTTAGATGAGCACTCTGTTGAGCAACATGTGTACCCTTCTGTCTCTGATCTAGACCACGTGCCTTCAGAGAAAAAAAAAAATACTCACTGAACAAGGTTTTTGGATATAAAATTATCCAGAATTATATAACTGAGTTATATGATGACAACCAGGGTAGAAGTCTGTAAAACAAAAATTTAGGTGAATCCTTGCAATGTTTAGCACTCCACCTGCAGATCCCAGATTTCTCCACGGCAATCCGGAGGTCCCAGTTATGAGGGGAGAACTGCAAAAGCCATCTGAAGTAGACCATGCAACTTCATGGATGCAGGGATGAAATGCACAAGTGGAAATGCATTACTTCCCTGCCTGAAAACCCCCATTTACTTACCCAGAGTTAAGCTGCTGACTCTGATAGCAAAATCTCCATCAGTGAAATCCACTTTGGGATCCTTCTCATGCTGCCATGACAAAAGGAGGCAACAAAGCTGAACACAAAATAATCTGATCCTGATGGAGGTTTTCCAGCTAATGACAGTCCAAGGGCAGAGAAAGATTATTGTTCAGTTTAATTTCTGTGCATTTTCCATCTCAGATACAAGTATTCAGGTGTTTTTGTGTGCCCATGGGGGACAGTGATTGCCGGTGCCTCCCCACCCACCACCCAGCCCAGGTGGTTTTGTGCAGGAGCTGACCTTAGTGGGGAGCTGGCTGTCATAAAGATGGCAGCTCATCCATCACAGCTTTCTTAGCCCGTCAGCATTGCATTTAATTGCACTTGTAATTTTCCAGGGGAGGTTTGCAAAAGCCACAAACAGAATCCTAATGTATATAATGAGGTTTGCATCCAGTGCTTTCCCTCAGGAGGAAGCTGGGCTGTGTTCTAGCTGGCCTCAGCTATGCAGAGATGGGAAACTCCCAATTCAGCCTACAGTCCTGTGTGCTGTTCACGTGCTGTTGGAACAGGTATATCTGGTCTAGACAAGATTCAGTTATATATTGTCACTGGCATATCTTCCTTCTCAACTCACATGTGCTGTCAGATATGGGCACTCAGAATCCTGCATTTTAGAAAAGATTTTTTTTCAGCCGCTAACACATCATATCCATGAGGCTCCCTTTCATGGATTTGGGAGATCTTGCTCATTGGTTGTGCTGCAAGCTTCAAGACCTTCTGTAAATGTTGATCAAAACCCCACCCAGACAATCACAGTTTTTAAAAGTTTGAACAATACTCAGAAAGCTTCTGTCAGCTCTGACATTTTCATTTTCATTATATTCACTACACCTATCTTCCACCTTTATTCCCTTCTTGAGGTTTAGCAGCACAGAAATGAGCTAAGTTGGAATCAATATGACCAGAATTATACTCTTGCAAACAATGCCAGATTCAATCAAGAAGGGTTACTCTAAGGATGAGATATAAAGCTCTGCTTCCCAGATATATATTCAATAGAATGACCTCTCTCCCTGACCTGTCTGTCCGTGCCATGCTGACAGATCATATCTTCCACTGATACAGGCCCATGGAAGCTGCAATTTGTCAACAAATCCCTGGGCTGTGCAGATCTGGAATGGATTTCTACAATATAGTTTCTCTTCTGGCAATAAGATGGGAACAGGCTAAATCCCTGGAATTATGTGGGCCTCAGTCACCTCATCAAGCTATATCCCTTGTTTCTCATTCCATAGGTGTCTAGCCTCTTGACCGAATGATGAACCAAGAGAAAAATGTGTATTTTTTCTCTAGACATCTCTTTATATTTACAGATTCTTCAGCAAACATATTAGTTAAATTACTATAGTCATATTCATTGGTGCTGGAAGCAGTAATGATAATTATTACAATGTTATATTTTAAAAAAATATGTTTTCAGCCTTGAAGCTGAAAAACATCAGCTAATCATCCTAAAATTGTTTGTGCCAGGTGTCCTCCTCCTGCTGAATTAGGTCTTAAAATTTTGCCAAAGCAGTTAATCAGTTCCTGAGGGCAAGACTTAAGAAAAATGCCATGCTTTGAAATGAACTACCACCATTAATAACTTTAATGCTCTCTCTGTAATTTGGCAGGCAATTGGAGTCCAAAACCAAACTTTTCCATCTTTTTAAAGAAAGTCAGCTAAGTTTGGCCAAGTTGCTAACCTCCATCCACAAAGATATGGGGAGAAAGTTTTTCTGCATGATTTAATTCTCCTGAGTATTATCCATTTCTCACAGCTCTTAGCATTCTTGTTTCATTGCAGAGCACAGAATGTCTTCCCTGCAATTATTCTTCCTTGTAGGATGGAGAAAACATATTTTTAGTCCTAGGAAAAAAAAAAAAAGAAAGAAAAAGTCAAACAAAGGAGGAGCAAAGTGGGGTAAAAACTAGAAATTCACATAGAAAAATAATGGGCAATTTTTATATTGGAGTATTATTGTGCTGACACCCTAATTATATTTACAACCTTGCCATTATTTAACATAAGGATATTTTTGTTCATGTGGATTTTTACTTCCTTTTAGGTAATGAATGTATGAAATCTTCATTGAAATGCATCTCTGTGCAATCATTTGCTTAGAACTGCAGCATCTTTAACAAAATAAAAAAGAATTCCTCCTTCAGCTCCAATAAGGCAAAGCAAGGAAAATAACCTTCATTATAAGGTCCAAAGTAAACCAAAATAGTCTTCTATCCAGACAATCAATTTCTCAATGGTGCCCAATAGACATATTGAATCATGTATTTTGCTTACACAGCTGCCCAGAGAAAAACAAGGACCATATTGCTACCCATCTCTTTTTGCAAAAGGTTGGCAATTATAGCACTTGGAAAGTGGTAACCATCTTTTATTTTGTCAGGAAGTATTACTCAGGTTGGCCTACAACCTCCCTGCTTACCCTCACAAAAATCTTAATTAAATTAAGATTGTACCTGGAGCATAGAGGCCTGATCCTTGCAAATGCTACAAAGTTTGTGACTCGATGCAAAGCAGGGGGTGAGAAATTCTGAGGTCTGTGTTATGCAGGTACATGCTTGGTGCAGATTTACCTCCAGGCTGGAATGAACCAGTTTTCTGTTTCATCCGAAATCCTGTTTCTTACCATCTCCAGCCTTACAGATAAGTGGAATAAATGCAATGAGGTGGAGTCATAATTTAATCATAAAGGGCATTTTCCTCATGGCAGGTTTGAGAGAGTGTGCTTGTATCTTGAGTCACAAGGCTTTATTTCCCTAAAAAGGATAAATGGCATTTTGGGTGCATTTCAGCTAAAAATCAGAAAAAAACCAAAACAACAAACCCAACTAAAAGAAAACACCAAGATAAGTCTTGTGGTAGATAGTAGCAATTGAGACTTTCTATAGCCTATTATGTAGCCTTTCACAAGGCTATGTCAAAATATTCCTTTGACTTTTCAAAAGGATGTTTGGAAAGTTACTTGAATAAATCATGGTATGCAAATGTAAATAAAAACAAAGTCTGGGATTTCTGACCTAGAATTTGAATATACACCATCCATGCAATTCATATAATTCATTTATTCAGATTTATGTCCAAATACTGAAAAGAAAGGACAGTCTATTGGGTGGGAAGCTGGGTTAACATTTAGAAGCTCACAGAGTTTGTTCTGTGTTATTTTGTGGACCTCCTACATGTTATTGGATGAACTCTCAAAGTGTAAAAAGTACCTTAATTGTCAGGCAGTGGCAGCCCTCACAATAAGAATTTAAGCTCTATTTGATGCATGCAATAATCAGCATGCTGACCACCCTTCCATTTAGCAGGCTGGCAGGTCAAATGCCAAGAGATAGCCAATATGGAAATTTCAGAAAAAGTGATCCCTGCTCATTGAATTTAGTGAAAATAGCTGTGTTGTTTTCCTCTAGGCTCGTCAGCTCCTCAAAATACAGACACATTTCCCACACATTCTACAAGAGCAGTAAGTACACAAAGCCACTTAGGGAAGATGAGCTGAAAAACAAATAGATTTTGGATCTTCATACAGCTCCGGTATGAGCTCAGTGATAGGATTACAGGCCTGCAAAGACCAAACCACACCAAGGCATGCTCAGAAATTAATGTGACTGAAAAATATTGGGGTATGAAAGCTGATGTGCTTAAAGAGTCAAGTTGCTTCCAGGATTGGGTTAATGCTCAACAAGGATTTTCTAGGGCCTTAATTCTGTGTAAGTCTTTCTAGTCGTCCATTCCCGCCTATAGAATAAAGTACCAGCACTGTCAAACCAAAGATTACTGTACTAAAGAGAGGAAATACATGGAAAAATTGATGCATCAGAATTAGGGACATTATATACCTGAGCAAATGAATACTGCCAGTCTGCTCTGTTCAAACACCTCATGAATTCAGCCTGATCCTTTCACCCTTGAATCTCATCTGTTGGATGCTACCAGATTATTTTACTGGTCAGTGATTTGCAGGATCTAAGAAGTCAGGCTATATATATATTGTAATGTTCTCATGTTGATTAAAGTTTTGTGCATTAGGCAATATTTATGGAATTTTCTTTTCTTTGTAGGTCTCAACTGAAGAAGGAATGAGCTTAGCCAGAGAATATTCCTGCTCCTTTTTTGAGACTTCAGCTGCTCTCCGCTTCTACATTGATGACGTCTTTCATGGACTAGTGAGGGAAATCCGAAGGAAAGAATCCTCACTGTCCATGATAGAGAAGAAGATGAAGAGGAAGGATAGTCTGTGGCGGAAACTGAAGGGATCCCTGAAGAAAAAAAAGGAAAGTACAACCTGATGGCAATTCTCTATGAGCTGCTCATCAGGAGCTGACCACAGTAACCTGTAATAATTCAAAAAGGCAGCATTGACACAGCATCTTCCAGGCCAGGTCCTGGAGCTCCTTCCCTTCAGCTCTCATGCAGAAGTTGTTCCTTGAGGGCCTAATTAATGGTTTCCCTGTGACTCTTCTGTTCTGTAGTGTCATTTAGCAAACCCTCTCATACCTTTTCTGCAACTCTGAGTGGAGAAAATACCGTGTTTTTTAACGTGTGCTCCATGGCTGGTCTTCAAATGCTATGAGTTACGCCAGCATCCAAGGCTAAACCAGCTTCCACCAGCTCTAGGACTATGGATACACTTATTGCCTCCTCCTCTGCATGCACAGGTCATTTCACCATCCCAGGAACGAATGACATTGATTTCAATGGACATTTTGACTGTTTAGGGACTTTTGGGGTGGGACCTTCAGCTTTGCATTCACATGTAGGTTTAGGGTTAGCGTGTGCTCGGCCTGCACGCCCGTGTCTGTGTGTGACCGTGTCTGTGAGCCAGGCCCAAAGGGACCCTGGGCACTCCAATCCTGACCCCGTGCTGCCCCATCCCCACTGTGTTCTGCCCAGACAGCAGGCAGGTTTTGCAAGCAGAGTACAAGTCGTGCACCAGCCCTGCAGAGGCTGCAGGGGCACTGCTCTGTCTCCTCTTGCCAGGGCTGGCTGGCGGAGGTGCCATGTTCTGCAGACATGCTGTGCATTAAAGTCATACAAGAGTTTGTGTTGGAAAGGAACTTTTAAAGGCCACCCCGGCCAAATGCCTGCAATGGACGGGGAAACTTTCAGCTTGATCAGGTTTCTCAGAGTCCTGTTCAGCCTGACCTTGGATGTTTCCAGGGATGGGGCATCCACCACCAATCTGGGCATCCTTGTGCTTCACCATGAGCCACATTCCCCCGTCCTATCACGGAGCTCACAAGTGCTCTGTCTGTCCAATGAGTCCCAGAGCCCTTCCTGGAGCAGTGCAGCCCTGTCCCAGCATGTAATAGCATCTGTGATGTAGCATCCAGCCCTTGACTTACTAGAGAATTGCATCAGCTCAATCAGCACTCCTCACAGTCTTTGACCATCCAACTGAACCACTTGATTAAGCAGTTGGATAAGTCTTTTTAAATATTCCTTTTTAAAGCTGGCATGAAGTAGAATATATGCTCCTAAACATTTTTCCCCCCTGGAGTTCCTTTAATGTTGTTGCTATTTATAAATTTTATAGATAGAATATGCATAAGTTTTGTCAAAAATAAAGATTGTGATTTCCATGGAGCCATACTAGTAGTCAGTGTCATTTGTGTCTGTCCAGGATTGATAATAGATATAACAAAAATTATGTATCTTTATTAAATGTTCCTTTTTCACTTTTCTTCTGCAATTATTTTGCAGAATTTCAACCAATTATATTTTGCATAGTCTGGGTGGGAGTAGAATTTTTTCCCTCTGTAAAATTTGGAAAGATAATGTATTGTGAATAACTTTAGTTCGTTAAAATCTAATGCTTTGTTCTCCTCTCTCCCTTCCTTCCAAGGAAATCCAGAGATATTTTGTGACTTGTCAAAAATCCTTCATCAAAATTAATGGTTTGCTGTACATTTTTAGATATATGTGGCTATATTTCTATTTGAGAAAGATTATTTTGGAGGAATACAAATACATGTACCCATTCTAGGTGAATTTTCTGTGTCCTGTCTCTGAAAGCTGAAGTCTGCATTTACACCATTGTAATTACTATTATTATTTTATCTCTATTGCCACAGAGACTTTAGGTCAAGTGTCCTAGAAACAAAAAGATGCACTTGTCCAAAGAGTTTATGAGCTAAGTATTAGTGAAGGGACAACAAGAGGCTGCACTGGGCAGATGGCATCTCTGAGACAATAAATAACAAGGGGAAACATCTGTGTCTGTTCCAATCCTGCACAGGGCATAGGGGGGAACGAAGCACTCATTCCCTGTGTAAGAGAGCATAGAAATTACCACCCTGAGAAACCTTGAGGGATGGTCTTTGTTTTTTTCTGGCAGATGCCTGAGTTTTGAGTCAATTGAAAATCATTTAACGTTGGTTATTTCATTTCACACTCCCCCCCACTAAGGGACATCTAATATGAACATGAACTTGGGTCTGTATTTTTAGGGGTACCTTGGTTCAACTGAATTTGCAAGACAAAGAAATGTTGCAGAAAACAACATTGATACAGCCTACAATTAAGTCTTAAATGGATTAATTTGATTAAATATAATATTAATATAATAAATATTCACTGGCATTAAGGTCATCTGGCACAGAGCAACATCTTTCCATATTGTTAAAAATTTTAGCCTTCACAGCGGGGTTACCACACACAACCTGCTCTTGGAAGTGATTTCTGGACTGAGCCCGGTTCTGCACCATGCTGATCAAGGGGTCAAAAAAGTGCTGCTCTTCTGTGGTCTGGAACCAAGATAGGCATCATTCTAACATTTTGGCAGCAAGGATGTGTTCAGGTGTCTCCTGGGATATGTTCAAATTAGTGGCACAGACAAAGGTTGCATCACATTTTCAGATCTAGCAAGCCCATGAGAACCCATGCCAGGTTCTGCATGTCTTCAAAACCAGCCCTGAAATGCTCATTTTGAAAGGTATTTGATACCAGGTTAATCTCTTAGGAAGAATGAGGCCTCAAACCCTCTGAGGATATTCTGTTACATCTTCTATGAGTAATTTCAGGCATTGAATACATCTTAGGCAGAAAATTCTGTATTTATCTCACTCTACTTTGATCTTGTAGAACTTGAGGATGACATCCAATCATTCAGATCCTCTCTTTGGTTACTACAGAGAGAGATGTTGGTGATTCTTCCCACGTGGCATGGATGGTTAGCATCTGGTGAATCCCTCCTGAACTGGCTGTCTCTTTCCAGTGACTATTTCCCTCCACAAAAAACAGTCCAGTTTCCCAACTAACATTTTGATGTCTAAATTCATGACGGATAAACCCCATCCGTAAAGATTTTTCCACTCTGTATCAACTGCAGAGAATAATTCTGCAAATGTTAGGCATTGAGCCTTGTCTCTGAAACACCTCACCATCCGTTACCTCTAAATTGGGAAAGTAATTCTGATTTACCATGACCCAATTCCTCAATAATCTATAATGCTTAACCTCAGTTAATTGAGCAGAGCCGATGTAGGTTAGAGTCAGTGAGGATAACATAAGTCATAACTGCACAAGAGGCTGGGTGCAGCTCCTTTACCTAATTAATCATTTTGATTCCATCACAGAAGATTGTATTTAGCTGTCAGACCTAGCTGAGAGAATTAAAAAAAACAGCAGCTCCGT
This sequence comes from Molothrus aeneus, assembly GCF_037042795.1. NCBI lineage: Eukaryota > Metazoa > Chordata > Aves > Passeriformes > Icteridae > Molothrus > Molothrus aeneus. The sequence goes on from NC_089680.1 coordinate 3,587,109, forward strand.
GTCTGAAGACTTTCCTATGTCTGACTATTCCCTCATCTAATCGTGTCTGGAGTATTTGAAGAAGGAAACAGATCACTTTATTTTGCTGTGTTGCCTACAGTCCCATGAAGGTAGCAGCTATAACTTATTCCACCATCAGACCGTGCTGCAATTGAACCATAATTCAGGTTCCTACAGGAATATAATTAAAGCCAGCTAATAAATAAAATAAAGTAATAACAATTTGCAAAAGTATCCTTGGTGTCTCTCACAAATACATAATATATGGAAGTTAATTACCCTTCTTCACAGCTATGGCAGATCACATGCTGCCTCTAGTTGAGAAGTGATCTGGGGAAGGCTGTAAGTCAAGGTGGAATATTGCAGAACTTAAGTTTTCCTTTACACATGGCTTTTGCACACCAGCCTTAGAAGTTTTGTGCAGTACCCTCCTATGTTCCCTCAGACTGGCAGTTCATAAGTTGTTAGCGACTGATGTCTTTACAAATGATTGAAAATAGGTTCTTTATACACCCAAAAAGTGTCTGCTTTGAGACTGAGATGTAAGAACGCATAGCTAGAATGAAAAGAACTAATTATCTTTATTTTGTTCACTAAATGTAATATATATATATAAATATATAGGCAATATACATGCAATTTTATAGGCAGTATACATACATACATACATACATACTATAATATATATATATATAGTTTCTTCATGTCTCTTATTCGTAGGCTTAGATATTTGAGCCCTCTCTCTATCATGACAGATAGGAAAAAAAAACAACAAAAACCAAAAAAAAACATGCATAAAGCAAAGCTTAGTCTCATAGTGAAGATTTAGACTTCACAACTGTGTCAAATTCTTCTCTGATGTTGAACGTCTCTCTTGGTGGCCTAGGTGTCAAATTTGTGATAAGCAAAATAGCTGTGAGTGGGTCTTATAGAGAGAGCAACCAAAGGTGCCTACTGCAGCCACCTCAGATGGTGACACTGAAATAATGATGAGTATTAAACTGAAAACTTCCATGTATTTCATATAAATCACAAAAAGTTTGTGGTTAGCTCCTAAAGCTAGCTATATTCACTAGTGTTGGCCAGAATTTGTACTAACAATCAAAAGATGGGTGTCTAATCTGGACAATTATGCTAATATAATTCAATTAAGTGTACTTACAGCAGTTAGCCATATTTAGACATTCCCTCTAGGGACTCATATTTATGCAAGTGTGCATCACACACTGCTCATTGCTTATGACTCCGAAAAAAATCCCTGAAAATTAGCAGAGGAATGGCAAAATCACAAAATGTGACTTTAATGCAACATGAAAATCCCTGTTCTCATAACTTTTAATAGCAGTTGAATGGAATAGTGACTTAGACCAAATCAAGCTCCCTCTTACTGCTGTTTCTAGCTTGATCTGTCCCTTCAAGCATGTGGAGTTAGGATGTCTGCCTGGCAAAATGATTTGTAATGGGGATGGCATTGTCTCACAGACACTGTGAAAGTCACCCCAAGAGGCATTGCCCTGCACCTCTAGCCTGATTTATCACTCCCTGATGCTCTTGGTTCTAAACCTCCTCAATTTGAGCTCTCCAATTTCGTTACATCGTGCTGAATTATGGGGTTGTTTTGTGATGAGGACAAATGTCCACTCAAGAGCACCAAACTCATTTCATGATCTGAACTCTTTTCCCAAGAGGTAATAAAGACAAGAACATCCAAAGCCATTGCATCACCTGCTGTATATCTTCTGTCAATAGATAATTAATGTGATAATTAGATTTTCCCATTCTCGTACTTTGTCATGCATCATTTTTTTAAAGCACTTTTGGACTTACAAGTACTTCAAAAACTGCATGAACAATCTAGAAAGCCATCATTTTTCATGGTGCTCCTGGAGAAGAAGTCCAGTAAAAACATAATTTTAGGAGGGTAAAGTAAATCAGGTCCTATAATAATATTATATTGCCTTCGTTGTATAAAAAAAAAGCCTGATATCATTTTACATTATAGATTAGGTATAATCAATAGAAGAGAAAGGCACATCTGTGAAATTCACCAGAGAAAAATCTTATATATTTATACTCTTCCTGCATTCAAACAAGATAGTTTGAAATTATTTTTCCTGGAAAGAGGAAATCAGGACGAGCTAGCAGATTAAATAACTGTACTGTAAACCATGGTTGTGACTCCATTTAACCAATTCAAAAAGTTTATTATGCAGTTCCTTCCATTTGTCTCTCTGCAACCCCAAAACACTGAGGATAACCAATGTGTCTTCAGCTCTATCCAGATAAACTCACTCTTTTTCATTTTGCATGGGCATGAAAGTGACAGAACAAGGGGAAATGTATTTAAATTTAAAAGAGTAGGTTTATAATACATTTAGGTACAAGAAGAAATTATTTTCTTTACCACAAGGGTGTTGAGGCTCTGGAATAGGTTCTCAAGCAAAGCTGTGGTTGCCCCATCCCTGGAAATGTCCAAGGCCAGGCTGGATGGGTCTTGGAGCAGCCTGGTCTAGTGAAGGGTGTTGTCCCTGCCCCTGGCAGGTGTTTGGAATGAGATAAGCTTTAAGGTCCCTTCCAACCCAAACCATTTTATAATCCTATAATTTTATTTCTTTTTCTCTCTTGCATCAACCCCAGCTATTTAAAAGGCAGCCTCAAACGCTTTTGACAAACCAAAGACACAGAGTCTTCTGCCTTCTTCATAAATTTCTCATTAATGCTCACACTGAGGAGAAGAGTAATGTTTTCCCTGGTAAAGTTTTGCAAAGTCACTCAGCTTTCTGAATAAAAACTGAATTTGCCTCCACTGCTAGACACTGCTGACTAATCACAGATGCCTCTTTATGTAGGACATTGAAAAAGCTTGAACACATAAAGCATTCAGCCAGCATAAGTGGGTATCGCCTCTGAAGGCAGTGGAAAATCTGATGGTTGATTCACATCTGTCTTCAGAACAAAATTGCACATTACACCATGATAATGAATATACGTCAGTCACACAGAGGAAGATGAGGTTTCTGTCACTGAAAACTTACAAAATCCATAACCCAAAGCAAGCCAATTTAGGGAAGACAGAATAAACAGACTATTAGTAGTGACAAGGATAGGCAGAAGGAGTAGAGGAGAATACAACAGAAGTAAATGTATGAAAACTGCAAAATCATGGAATGGTTTGGGTTGGAAGGGACTATTAAAGGTCATCTAGTTCAGCCCTCCCTGTAAAAAGGGATAACTTCAACTATATTACTTTTCACAGAGCCCTGTCCAACCTGACCTTAAATTTTTCCATCTACCACCTCAGTGAGCAACATGCTCCTCTACTGAACTTGGAAAGCTTTGCAGCATTCTCTACTCTAGGTGAGCCTTAACACCTAGAATGGGATCAAGCGCAGATAAAATGATAAAAAAAGAGATAAGGCAAGCTCCAGAGATTTGGTTCAAGTGCACCAACCATAAGAGTTTGGTGGAGGAGGTTAATACAAGATGAGTGATACCAAGAGAACAGAAATTGATGATGATTTGCTTCATCCTTCATGTGGATCATGAAATTTGGTTGGCTTAGAAAATGAAGGGGAGAGATCAGAGAAGTTACAACTGCTATGAGTATGCAAGATGGTTTAGGAACCTTTTAATATAAATCAAATAAAAAAGATCACAGCAGAACACAACATTCTTTCCACGCAAAATGGAAAACTGAGCAAGAGGGAACAATACCAAAACTCAGTAAAGTGAATGGGAAGTTTGTATTTCCTCTCTCATCAGGTTTCTAATGACAATCTGCTTGAACCTTACTATGGAATAAGTTGGTCCCTCACTGAAACTTCTTTAGACATTTAAAAAAATAAACCTTTCTATGGTCTTTGCTGTCTCCCTTTGCTTCAGGAACTAAAAGCAACTCTTTCAACATAACAGTTGGGGGAGAAGTAGGATGCTCAGCTTTGTACTTTTGGAAAGATAGCAGCAAAACCCTCATTTGTATGCCTCATAACTAATATAAAAGATGGCATGATAGCTCCCTGCTGAAGATTTTAAATGATACTTCAAATATATAGTTTCATCTGGGAGAGCAGCTACCAGTTTGCAACCAGTTCATGCAGATCTTTCGCTGCTGGCTTTTTCTCTCCCACTGTGCTCAGACCAGATGTTAGTGAAAAATGTAGGAACCTTTTTCTGCTCTCCTGTTTAGTTAATAGGGTGTTCACTGAATACTCCTAAGTCTTTATCTAGCAAAGCTGGATGAAATCCAAGTTATCAGAGAATACAGCAGGGATGTCTTTAAGGAGGCAGATGTTCAAAGGAGTACTTTGAAGAGTTTTTTGACCTGTGAGGAGTTGATTACCATGATGTGGATGAAAGATGAGAAGAAAAATAGATGAAACCACGAAGCCTAAGAGAATATGCTATACCTGCCAACAAAAAACTTCAGAAAGACTTAAGTTATAGAAGCTGTAAAATACTGCTGTGATAAAAGTTCTGAGCAAGGATAGACCTTCAGGGACTGCAGAGAAATTTGAGAACAGTCATTGCCATCTCTGTTCTTCGACCCGATAGATTTTTCAATCCACTTGTCACCGAGTAATAAAAATCCTTACAGAGAACCACGGGTCCAAAGAGATGGGACAGGAGAAGCTATATTGTGTCACAAAAAGACCTTCACTTTTAGTGGATAAGGAGGTCTGGGTAGTTTGAAGATTACCCACCATGAGTTAGATTTGTAAATTAAGAGCAAGCTTGAAGACCACTGTTAGAAGCCCTCAGTTCACCCTAGATATAAATCAGTGTCAATTATTTCACTGATGTACAAGTGACTGTGCTGTTTGTCAGCCTGATACTGAAGCAGCCTGTCCTTCTTGGCCAGCATCTTCCAGACACTGCAGAGAACCTGCAGCCCCATGTATTTTTCCTGTTGCCAAATGGTTCACCAGCAGTGGGTGAGTGCTGAACCTCTGCTTTACAAACCTGCTGTTGGCCACCTGTGGGTCTCAGCAATTCAGAGCCTGGAGGAGGAATTTCATCCATCCCAACACCCTGGGCTGCAGCAGGTCCTTTCCCCTGGGGTGGGTGTGAACTGGAGCAGGAGAACCATCACCCCTGGGGAGGCATCTGAAGGCAGATGCCCTTTCCAACCATCCTTGAGCTGTGCTGATCAAACAGGCAGCAACAGCTCTTCCTGACTGTGTTTTTTTTCCCCGTCAGAACATCTAAGAATGGTAGAGTTAAATAAAATTTACCATTTTTTTAACACTTTAGAACCTCATTTGTTCTTTTTATCTTAGCGAGCAGGGCAGGCACTATTTGACTGGAAAATATGCACCCTATATACCCAAATATCCTCGGAGACAAACACTTATACAAATACACACTGTATTCTAACCCCAGAATTTTATCTGTGCCCATTTGTCACAAAGTCTGCATCTGAAACAAAATAGTAAAATAAGGGTGATTTTTTTTTTCCACATCTTTGTATTACCAGAGGGGGGGAAAAAAAAATGGATCATATGTTTCATAATTTTACTGATAACACCCAAATCATCTATTTTCTATGAGGCCCATTGGGTATCTTTCAGTCATTATTTTCCTAAACATACAAATCATGTTTCTCTCCTTTTCACTGCAAAGAAATCAGAAAAAGTTGCTTAAATTAAATGTATCATTTTAATGTGACCATATTTGCCTAAAATAAGTACTAAATTTGTTCAAGTGCATCAAATTTGGGTTGTAATAATTCATGGTGAAGATGAGCAAGATATTGGCACTTAGTGGAGTACTTGCATGTGACTTATTTTAGGTATTTTTAATCTCTGTAAAAAATTTATGCCAGTGAGAGAGCAGAGTCTGCTGGGATGACTTTGGGTATGTACATTAATCAGCACTAGCACAAAAAAGTAAATAGAGGTTCAATATTTGGCTAACTTCCAACAGTTCAGACACATTAAATGGTAGGCGAGGTTTGCAAGGGAACTGGTAAAGGCCTTTACATTTAGGTCACCTATATTTAGACAAGATAAAGCACTGTGTTTTGTCCTACTAAGAACTGTCCCAGATTAATAGATCATTTCTCTCCCCAGCTTTCACATTTCTGCAGAGGACTGCTGTGCTGCTGCCTACAAAACAATGCCTAGATTTGAAATAAGTTAGAGTATGATTTAACCAAAAAATAAATTGCATTTATTTTTAGAAAATGATAAGTTGAAAAGGATAGGGGTTTACTTTACTTTGACCTAGTCATAGTATATTTTGTGGTGTATTTTTTTGGTTCAGTTTCTGGGTTTAAGCACTTGTAGTGATTAGGTAATACCAGTATCATGTACCATGGGTTTCCCTCTTAAAGGATGAGACTATCTGTATATCCTCATTTTGGAATATTTCACAATCCCTTACCCTAATTAAAGGTTTGCAATACAACAAAACTTAGGTTTCATACTGCATCCAACTAAATGCTGAAACCAAAGCAGAATTCCCAGAAAGCAGAGGAAAAGACATTCAGGCATGTTGTCTGTCCTCCTTCAAACACTGTTCAGTAGAAACCACCTGAGTCAGAAGTTATATCTGAGAAATCAGTGATCCTCAATTGAGACTTTTTCATATAATTGTTCTGGAACTTGGTTTTGAACTTGTTCTGGAGCTTGGGTTTGAACCTGTAAACTCTGGCATCCAAGCAAAAGGCTAAACCTTTTGTATCCAGTTAAGTTGCACAATGCCCTCCTGAGATACCTTGAGAAACACAAATTATTTCACTCTTTTTATCCAATTGCAGAATAGACACAAGTGTTATATAAGTTCACAAATTTCTCTGCGGATAACAGCATTTGGACTTCCAGAGCTTGATTTCCATAGCTTTTCTTGTTTCTTGAGGGACATAAGTCTTTCCATAGAAGAAGCTCTGCACAGCACCCTGGGGCATCCCAATAGGATCCTTGGGCAGTTGGGTACCTGTGAGAACACAGGAGACAAACAAAACCCCAACATATGAAGGTGTTTCATTGTGTCCTGCTTGCATGGGATGGTTCCTGACCCATGCCAATGTCCAAAAAGTGCCAAACCCAACTGAGAAGGTGTTTCCCTCAAAACTCTGAGAGTAGTTAGATCACAGAGTCCTGGAGTGGTTTGTGTTGGAAGGGAGATTAACAATCCCCTTATTCTAAACCCCCTGCCGTGGGCAAGGACACCTTCCACTACTCCAGGCTGCTCACAGGCACACCCAAACTGGCCTGGAATGCTTCCAGGGATGGAGTAGCCACAGCTTCTCTGGGCAATTGTTCCAGGGCCTCACCACCCTCACAAACAGGGCCATATATATCCACCCACTCTGTGCCATGGGCCATATACTCTAACACTCTAAAACAATCAGTCTCAAAACCACCAAACTCTTGTTTTTCCTACTGCAAAGGGAACAAGTTATCTCACATTTCTCACAGTAGCTCCTTGAATAAACTTTGAGTGCTTGTGTGACATGTGTGCAGGACCTGTGCAGCCACAAAATCATTACTGACATATTTCCAAGTCATTATACCATGCCAAAGATGTTTATATGTCTTTTGTTGCCTTGTAAATACAAAATAAATTTGAGAGAATTGTGGCAGCTGCTCTGAGATGTGATAGAGGTTCAGCTTCTATAGACCATCAGGAAGAAATATGAGAAGCCTTTGCGTTTGCAATTTGAAAATGAACACTACAGAGCCTAGAAGAAGCACTGCATTGAGCAAGATCAGTAAAAAAAAAAAAAAAAAAAAAAGGCCTTCTCCAATGGGGAAAAACATTTAAAGCGGCTACTTGTTTACTTGAATGAATCTTGAAGTCCTGCTCCACTCTGGCTTTGGATCACTCTGCATGCTGTTCTTCAGTTACATTTATTTTACCTTAGTCCTAATTGCCTCATCTAAGCATCGAAATCAAAAACATAGCATTGTTTTTGTGGGCTGTATAATCCAAGCTTCAGGGGTATTTCAGAAATCCTCTCTAAACTCTGCATTCTAGGGCTTTTTCAAAGTCAGTTATAAAATTATCAGGAAATTTATAGTAATGATCACTTTTTATGGAATCATGGGGTTACAGAGTTTTTAGTTTGGGAGGAGCCTTAAAGACAATGAAGTTCCAACTCCCTTCCATAAGCAGGGACATCTTCCACAAGATTATGCTGTTACTGGAAGGTGTCCTTTTCTCAGAGATCAAGACAAGAGTCTAAGAAGGTCACTGTCCAGTAAAATAAAAATGTACTCAGCTATTTATCCACAAAGTACCTCAAAATCCCCCAAACATGTGAACAACTTAAATACACAACAGTCATAAAATAGCAAGATTTTTTGGTTGTTTTTTTTTTTTTTTTTTACAAAATAGGAATGAAGCTAGAATATTTAGATATTCAGGTTCAATCAGTTCTTGATTTTGGAACCACTTCAATAGGAAATCCTTTATGAAAAATGAGGGAGGATACTAAAATTAATTTCAGTATTGGTTTATTGAAGATCTTCTGTTGCAATACCCTGTTCAGTAAGAATTTCCCTTTGTTTTAATATAGAACGCATTAATTTTGCATTCTGACATATATGATTTTAAGAACATAATTTTTGCACATCAGATATAAAAATTAAAAATGTAAAATTACATATGCATGAAATCAATATATCAACTATAAACCTGTTACTTTTTGACTTAAAATATTAAAGTTGGGTTTGTTTTTTTTTAATTATAAGAAATGCTTTGCATGTTTTTTTCTTGTATCTAGTTCAAGTTTTATCTAGTAAAAACTGAAGACTTTTATTTTTAGTGTTCTATTGAAAGTCGCAGGGCTCTAGAACATTCACAGGGATGGGACAGCCACATCATCCATCTCTGGGTAACCAGTGCCAGGGCGTCACCACCCTGGTAGGTAAGAATTTCTTCTCAATGTCCAATCTAAACCTACTCTCCCTCAGCTTGAGGCTCTTCCAGTTTTACTCCCAGTCTGCTAAATCTGGTGCCCAAGGTGGGATGCTAAACTTTAATCAAAGCACATTAAAAGTGCTGGGAGATTAACCATGGAATTTAAAGATTAGGCCTGAAAAGTGATTGAACTAGCCCACAGAAAACAGCTCAAGGAGAGTATATGAGATCCTTCTCATTTCATAATTTAGTGGATTGTTTAAAACTCTGAGTTAAGCACCTGTGTTAGGCTTGTGCCTTCTGCTGTATTTAATCACCTAAAAGTGTTTATTCTTTCTTGAAATGGACTGAGAAGAGCAGACTGGGACAGCAAATGGAGATGGCTCTTGATTCAGCGGCTCTAAGACAGAGAATTCATCCAACCACAGGCCCAGACTCATGCATCTGAGATGGTTCCAGACCTCTGCTGTACTCAAAGCCTGGGCATACACCAAACTAATCATGAAAGTTATTAAAACATAATACAAAGAAAGGAGTTGGGCAAGCATTTTGATGTGTGAATTTATATTTCTAAATTTCAAAGGAGAAGCTGAGTATTTGCTACCCTCCACTTCACATGCCTTGATTTGGAGCATGGTAGTTCCATTCTGCACCTTCTGTCAAAGTTTCAAAAGACATTACCTGGCTGAGCATCCTCCTAAAGAGAAAACCATGAACAGTTAGATCTGAAAATGAAGATTAGAAGCATTTTTAAGGATGTTGCTGCCTGTTATAAAAACGTGCTTTGTTTTTATCAGGCCTCTGCTGTAATTAAGGGACTGACCAGTACTAGCAGTTACATAAAACCACTATCTCACTGGAGCAGTAGAAATAATGTTGCCAAGGTGATTCTGGTTTTTGTGATATTCTAAACATATGGTGAGACAAAAACACTGTAATACAAAGGCTTAAATCTTGCTGGGCACAAAGGCTTCATTTCAACTCTCAACTGAGAAACTGGGACTTTCATTACTATGATAATTCCAGGTAAGAGGGCCAAAAATAGTTGATTTTCCTGCAGACTTAAAAATTAAAATTCTTGAACAACCTGGAATATCTTAGTACAGCAGCAGGTTTTTATGAAGATAGTGTTCATTAACATATTTGCATTACTGTATGTTTCAGTTAAAAAAAAGATAAAAATTCCAAGTTATGTTGGATTCAGATCAAATCATCCAGGCAAGCTTCCAGAGAGTAGGCTGTTTCCCAAATGACAGTAATTTCATTAGTATACTTCCTGCAGCTCATCCAACATGCTAAGCCAAGCACTTGGTAGTAGGTGATGCTGTCTAAATATTTTGTGGTCCTATAAGAAGGGTTTGATGAGTGATTTAACTCTGTGGTCACCAAACTAAATAGGTGATTTTGTCTTGACACCAGTATGAAAGGAATCAAGGCAGGTACTTTATGCAACTCCAATTTATAAAGCTTCCTTTGACTGGGTTTATCTTGAGGTTGTTTTTTATTCATCACTTCTTTTTGAAGGGGAGGAGAGAAGCCAAAAGTGGATGCTGGACAGGGGTAACACCGTTTTAAAAGAGTAAAATAATGCTTAAAAGAATCCTAGATTTTATTTATGGGCCAGAGAAAATAAGGACTATATTAAGGAAATTAGGAACTGGGAAAATTAGGTGAGGAAGATTAACCAGGATTTTGGCAAATTTTCACATCCTGTTGCAATGTGGGAAGCTTTGTGTCTGAAAGGGTCAGAAACATGTGCAAAGAGCTCTTTATATAAGCCCACCCTTTTTTTGTCTATTTCAGCCTAAAATCTTTACTGCAAGTTCAGTCTTTATTCTAAATTTGCCGGCTCTGCCTCCAAGTCTGTCTTGTTAGTTTTCCTTTTTGGAATAAAACAAGTGAACCCTTATCAAGAGCATCAGTACTTCATTGTTAACAATGACATTATTATCATTATTTCCTTAAATTCTTTGTGAGTTTACAATTATTTCTTTCCCTGCCTCCAGCTCTACCTGATGACTAAGGAACAGTTTCATTATGTGATTTTGCATGATGGGGTTCAGTTTTGCACCCAAATGTGTCTGTGCACCTCTGCTCTGGAGAGTGCTTAAATGTGAGAACATGAAAGAGAGTTTTGGGAGGAAAAGAGATAGTCTCAGCATGCTTTTTGTCATTGCAAACAATCTTTCACAAGTGATCTATGTGTTTTATAAGCCTTAGCTGTTGAATATCCACTGGTAAATCTGCCCTCATGCATTGTCAGATGAGGGAGCAGAAAGGCAAAATAATAATGATCTTCGGCCATAGATTCTCCACCATGTGAAGTGCAATAAATCTTTCCTAAATAGTTTTATTATTTTCCTCTGTGAAGCACTTCTGCACATTTTTTAATAAATTATTACAGAAAATTGGCGTCCATTTCGAAATTCTGAGTGTCAGTACAATTTATAGAGCAAAACTTCATCGTAATTAACAATAAATCAAAAAGTGCAGAGAAAATTCAGCTTTCTCATCACCTTAGCCAAGCATACTATGGTTCTATAATACAAAACCACTCTAATATGTATTTTATTATTTAATGCTGATACAAATAATTATATGGAGTCAGATCTCTTAGGACTTCCAAATTTCAACCTCATTTTGTTGAGTCCAAAATGTTCAATAACCTTGATTAAATGCCAGCAAGGGATCTGAGTCTGAGACATCACATAATAAAGCTGAGTCAAATATTAGTTCTGTGCAATCCTGGCTCACTTTGCACCACCTTTGGGAATGTTTTAAACTATTGCTATTCAGTGATTTCTACAGCATTGCTAAGACCACTCCACTAGCATATTTCCAAACCCAGTTCCCTAGGATTGTGGAGACTGTGAAAAAGTTTCTGATTTGCATTTTATTTTCAGGAGAGCAGCTCAGTTCCATTGACACAGAGTTTATATTCTGAGTATGTCTGGTCACAATCCATTATAGTTATTTTTTTCCCATCAGCAAACCCAGGTTTCAAAGGAGGGGAAGGAAATGCAATCTCCTTGTCCATGAAGGATTGTCATGGTGGTGGCAGGAATTTCAAATCTTTCTTGTTTTCCTAACACCTGTTTTTGGTTGTTTTTTTTTTTTTCCCTATCATCCTATTTTACTCCTTTTCATTACAGCTAACAAAACCCATCATAAGCAAGCAAAATGCCATCAAGATAAGTAAATGTTAGATTAAGTTAGTATATTTTAATATGCATTGTCTGTGTCTATAATAGAAATTGAGATGAGATGGGAAATATTCATGGGCACTGAAATGTGGTTTTCTATGCTACTGATCTGACAAAATATTTACCAACTTGCTTTATTCCAAACACCTTCCTGAGTAACTCAGACATCATTTGGTAATTAGAAGAGTTGAAGGGCCTTTCTCTGTAAACAATTAACATGCTGCCTCCCTGCTTTTAAAGTTTGATCAATTTCCTGGCGTAGGGATGGGGTATTTGGTTGCTGTTGACCTCCATGTCCTAGAATATTCTCATGCACACTCAATACGTGGTATTGGATTGACCTGAAATTCTCTTATTCTGGATCCTCCTTGACTCCAGCTCTTCACATCCACTTACAAAACAAAACAAAATATCTGTCTCAGAAACAAGGAGACTGCTGCCTTGTCAATTTACTTTCGGCCATTGTTTGACGTTGGTAATTAATCTCTTAATTTCTTCCAGGGCAAAAATGAATGAATGAATGAAAAATTTCATTGCATACAGATAATATTTTTGGGCTGTTCCTTGTGTGCAGTGTCAGGTGTCAATGAAAAGCAGAGCTTAAAGTGTAGCTAAACCTCAGCTAGAATACTGGCAGGCTTTCTCTCTTCTCCCTGCCAACTTAATTTGATGAACCTTGTTAAAATTTCTCTATCTAAGGTACCCACTCTTTCATCAAATATGGCTGCAATTTGGCAAATTGATTTATAAGTTATTAAAGCTGCAGGTAAATCAAAAAAGACATAGACACATGTGCAGTCGTGGAGAGCTGGGCCACACAAGAATTATTTTAATTAGAAAATCTAGCAAATGACAAATCCTCTTACAGGTTTTATTATCTAACTTATTCAGAGTCTTTAATTCCAAGACAATAACACCAGAGATTTCATTAGCTGTTAAAAAAAAAAAAAAAAATTAATCTGTTACCAGTCAATTGAAATGGTATCTTTTATCTTATGGTTCATACAGAAAAAAAAAAATTAAAAAAAAAAAAAAAGTAGTCAAAAAACCTTATCCTGTCACATATTTTTCTATGGAGGTCCACAAATAAATCTCACAAACACCTTCACCTTCTAGTTCTGGATAGAATTTCTGACGTTTAGTGATGTAGAATATTATATAGTATATAAATAATTCTGGCACACTGTTCACATCCTATCTTTATAAAGATTTGTCTTGCTCTGGGACAGCAGTGTTAACAAGAGTCATTTCAGCTTTTTGGAATTACGTCTGCTTTTCTGGTGCCTTCCTAACTGATGAAACCATAGGGGAAGATGCCAAAATCGGATGACAGCTAACATTTCAATTTGAACATAAAATTTCAGAAGTTTCATGAGATCAGACATAAAGAGCAGCAGAAATAAATTCACGAGTAATCTCCACCATCACATGGATTTATATATAGAAAGATTGGAAACTCAAGGATTTTTATAAAGTATTTTATAAACATTAATTAATCACACCTCGCTTGAACAACTCTGTGGAGTATAAATTATTAACCTTAGCTTTACACACAGGCAAACAGGCACTTCACTTTAATTCCTCTCCTCTGTGGCAAATCATGCTTGTGTTCCAGTATATTCTGGATTATCTGGAAGGCTTCAAACCATTACAAGAGTGCTCTCTCTCTTTTTGGTTGTATTTTTTTGGTGCTTTCTTTTTTTGATTGATTTTTGTTGCATATGGGTTTTTTCAGTACACCCCCACTCCTCCTCCCTTTCCATTGTGTCTGCAGTTTAGAAATTGGTGTGCTGTGTTTCAAAGTTTTGCATGCAAATCTACTTTTTCAAGGCATTCAGTTACGTGTCTCTGATTCCCCGATAGAATTTTACCACAGCTGTGGTTGTCTATCTCTGCCTGTGGACTAACTGTGTAAGACAGAAAATGCTCTGGAAAATACTTGTAATAGCCTTTATTTTTTTTTAAGGTAGGGATGAACTTATTATTTATACTAATTATTATTTTCTTTCATTTTCTTCCCCTGTGGAAGAAAATGAAAGAAAATAATACAATTTCAAAAAAAGACATTAACACAACAATTCTGCTCCATTGGAAAAAATGTTTGGTATTGTTACCAGAGAGATTTGTTGCATTTTTTAGTTCTCGAGAAAGCTAAAACTTTTAGCTTTAAAAGTCTGAGAAATAGTGGTGAAGACATTCTAGTTTCTAACCTACTTCCATCTGTGTACGTAACCGAGAAAAAGTAAATTTAATTCTTATTATTTCAATTTTCTGAACATTTTTGAGAGGGAAAGTTAGGGGTTTTTTTTCATTACAAAAATAAATCTACTGAACGGAGTCTATCCTTTGTTCATTGCTCTGCTGGTTTATATTAACCTTAAGTCCTCCATTTTCAATCCTATGTATATGTGATATCACTGTCACAACAAGACTGGGAAAAAGATAAAATGTTCAAAACAGCAAAACCTTAGAGGCTGAATGCCAACAGAAATTTCAGTGGAAGTTTCTGGCACCCAAAGCTGCCTGAAAGAAAGCCAGGAAGATCTGGAGCTGTATTTGTGCTGAGTCAGGATCTAGGTCAGGTATGTCCTGTCAAGGGACTGCACACGGTGTCTTCAAATATCTCCTGACCCACATGCATCACTTTTAGCCCCAAAAACAAATGTGTGCTCATTCTTGGGATGCTCAGTGAGTCCAGTGGTGTGCAGGGACAGGACATTTGCTTCCAGTCTCCTCTGTTTGTGCTCAGTCAACCCGAGACATCCATGACTCACAGATCATTTGTTCTGCAAGTCTGACATTTCCCAGATGTGTCAGGCTAACTGTGAATGTGTAGAGCTCTTTTCCACACATGTTGGGCATATGTCCCAGATTCCTACATATCTGGCAGCCATATTGAATAAATTTTTCCTCACAGAGAAAAAGCATCCAGTCAAACAATAGATTCTCTATTTACGCCAGTCAGCTTTTTCAGGTAGAGGAAAAAAAAAAAGCTCAAAAACAGGCTGCTAGAAAATTCACATCTTTGCTGACTTTGTGCTCCTCATCTTCCAGAGAGCCTAAAACCCTTCTGGAGCTCATTGGTAAATATTGCTGTTCAGGGCAGTACGCTCCTGTGTGTCCTTATCTTCTGTCTTAGATTTAGCACAGACAGAGTGAACTGCCTTAATTTTCAGTTTTTGTTGTAGTATGTCACAAAAAAGAACAGTTATAAAAAGAATAGACGTGCAATGAATGTCACTCTGTCCTTTATCCCAGATGTGGATGAGCTGAGATGTCCTGGGACTAATCATTAATACATCCTGGACAAATGAACAAGAGGTGCCAAACTGTCTGCAAAACCCAAATAGGTCTGCTCATATCTTCCAGTAATACCAGCTGCTGGTGGGTATTAATCATTGAAATGATCCACAAAATCTGGGCCAAGGCACCTCAGGGGACTTGCGACAATAATTGATATTTTTGGCTGACCTCCATCTGTTCCTTTAAACTTGAAATTTGAAAGACTTTCCTTCACCCTTGCTTACTAGCAGTTGATTTTGGCCATACATGACGGTGAACTTTTGCACTGATGGATCAAAAACCTTCTGACATAATGGTGTACTTGTCATTTCTCCTAGGTAGCTTCTATCCAAAGTCCTAATGTGTCTCCCCTTTGTCATTTTCTGCGGCTGGGTCGAATTTCAGCAATTTTCAAACCCCAATGGGATGGCCACAATGAAGATCACTGCCTGTTCGATTATGCATTTTTTGGCGCACACACTGTGCCAGCATTAAACAATTCCAGAAAATATGCACTACAGACTTGACAATTATTGTATCTCAGCGTGTGGCTGTCTGTGGTTTTTATGGTTTCCAAACAATGGCATGTGAGCCAGATTGCATGAATAGCCTAGTGTTGTTGAGCAGCAGTAATGAGGATGTCAGTTGAGAGCATTAAATAAGCTTCCCTTAGTCATTTAAAGGATTTATGTAAGTATCTGGTCGTTTGTCAGCTTCATATTACATGAAACAAGTACCCCATATTTTTGTATCAATGGGTTATACTTGCATGTTCAAACAGGAGGAGAGGCAGAAAATATCACTGGGTTCCAGCCACACTCTTCCTAAAGTCCTTGTTGCAAACAATACAACAAAAAACTAGATTAACTTATGGATAAGGCAGTATCTGTAACTAATACTACTTGTTTCCAATCCACAATTATCCAAATTTCATGTACTCTGTGCTCCACTGCTGCTGCTGCAGAACTATAAAACAACAAAACTCCCCATGTAGCATCTAATCACATACACCACAAGCTATGCTGATGCATATTTATGCATTTAGTAAGTGCTGAGTCCAAAACACAAACAAAAATACACAGCTTTTTGCCTTTTCAAAGGATGTTTGTTTAGAATTTTTTATTTATTCAGCCAAATGAGATGTTGCTGAGTGCAAATACTTCATACAGTCACGACCAAAAGACATGTTCCTTAAAGGCTTCACACCGTCTCACACCTGCAGCTGCTAAAACTGAGCTGGAGCCCAGAAACCAGAAAAATCAGGATCAGAACAGCAGTAAGGACAAGAATTTCTTGTCTTTAACCACTTGATTCCCTGAGCACACTTGAGCACTAAACAAGTTTCAGTCAAACACTTTGGTTAGTCCCCAGGAAAACAAAAAATCTCAAAATGTGCTATTTATTTTCTTGATCAGAAAGGTAATTTTAAAGCAGATTGCTTAGAATAGAACCTTAGAATGGTCTGGGTTGGAAGGGACCCCAAAGATCATCAGGTTCCAACCCCCTGCCATGGGCAGGGACACCTTCCACTATCCCAGGTTGCTCCAAGCCCAAGGGATGAGGCAGCCACAGCTTCTCTGGGCAACCTCTGCCAGGACCCCACCACCCTCACAGCCAAGAATTTCTTGTGTATATACAACCTTAATTTCCCCTCACTATGTTTGAATATATTCCTCACTGTCCCGTCAATGCAGTTCCTTGTGAAGGGTCCCTCTCCAGTTTTCCTGTAACCCCCTTCAGATACTGAAATATTGCTGCGGTGTTCCCCTGGAGCCTTCCCTTTTCCAGGCTCAACAGCCCCCAGTTTCTCAGCCTGTCTTTCACACAGGAGGTAGATCAGCCTCCTGATCATCTTTGTGGCCTCCTCTGGACTTGCCCGACAGTTCTGTGTCCTCATGTTGGGAGTCCCAGAGCTGGAGGCAGCACTGGAGAAGAGGGGGAGCACCCCTCTCCTTAACCTGCTGGCAGGCACCTCAGGATGCAGCTCAGGACCCATCTGGCTTTCCAGGCAGCCAGTGCACACTGCCAACCCATATTGGGTTTTTCACTCACACTCACAGCTCCTGCTCCCAGTCACCTCTCCACCCAATCTGGGGTGTGCCCGGGATTGCTCCACCCCAGGTTTAGGACCTGGCGCTTTGCTTTGTTCAGCTTCAGGAGTTTCACATAGTCCCACCTCTCCAGCCTGCCCAGATCCCTCTGGATGGCACCTCTGCCCTCCAGTGTGTGACTTCCCCACCCAGTTCTGTGTCCTCTGTGCAGTTTTCCCAGTCAGTTTCTATAGATTTCTCTCACACAGATCAGAAGGGATGTGAGGAAGAGGTTCATATTCCCTGTTAGGAGAGTTTGAGGGACTCAGATTTCAGGATGTCATTTTCAGTTTTCATTTCAGCTCCAGATGGATTGAACTCTGCACCACAAGTTTAGACCCTCTTGGATGGATGATGACCCATCTCCTAAACTTTTACTTCTTACCTAAGTGCCTGGAATTTAACCACAATCAGGTAAAAGATATGTAGCAAACACTACAGTAAAAAACCCATGAGACAAAGGTAGGGAAGGGAGCACAAAAAAAAAAAACCTCTGGCACATAAAATATATTTTTATTTTATTTTCTCTCTCTCTAGAGGAAGAAACAGGAAAATGAAGTTTTCCAATAAAGAGAAGCTGTATTTCAAGGTGTGTTTGAAGATCATCCAGAACAGATCATCTCTCAAAAAAGTTCATTATTTTCTTCTCATCCTATGAAAAATCCACATTTAATAATAATAAATCCACATTTCCCAACATGACGTAGTTATTATCACCAACTTCTGATGCAAAACTAAAGCACAGAGAGATTATGATTCTAGCTCAATGTCACAGTGAAGATTTCTTTCTTTGCAAATCCTCTCTCAGAAAACGATTCCAAAGACCTTCACTGTGGCCAGAATACATCAGACAACCTTCTGATGGCTTTGTCCTTGTTTGTCTCTCTTTCTTGATATAAAAAATGGGGTCAATCTGGCATGTGGATCTTAAAATGCCTCCAGTATATTTCCCCACCTGCAGGCATGATGGGGTCAGGAGACTGAGGCTATATTTATCACTATTTCTGGAAACTTGCATTATTCACTTTAAATATTTCAGGAATGATCTCACTGAAATGTGAATATCATAGTGAAGTGACTTTCTCCTTAAATATTAATGAAAAAGAAAGCTGAAGGTAACACTGCTGCATAGAAATCACAAGCTGAGTAAAAGGGACTCTTTATTAACATGCACCTGTGCTCCTGTGGCTGGTGTAGAAATAATCCCATGTTTAGAAAACATTAAAATAACACCCATAGAAGCAACCTCTCCATCCAGCAGCCTGGTTACAAAATGGTTGATTTGATAACCACATAACAAACTTGACTTTCATTTTCTTAGATCATCCTTAAACAGGGATTTTAGCTTTCATGGCTAATTTTGCATTTAATATAGCGATAATACAGTATTTTTTGCTTTGTTTTCTCTATCCACTATGGTTTAAATCCAGTTAGAATCAGTCCCTTTAAGTGATGCTTTTTTTTTGAGTTCTCAGTTAAATATGTGGAAATTAATGAGTTGGATATAAATAAAGCAAGAATTGAAAATATATTTGAGGGGAAAAATGTGTTGATAGACTTCAAATGCTTTCTGTTCTGCAACAGAACCATTTGGAAGAGTTGTGAGGAAACCAATTCCCATTTAATATTTCTCCCCTCCTCCAATCTGTCTCAGGACTGTTGTAAGAGCTGTCAAATTTGCTATGAGGAATGAGGGTTAGAGACCTGAATCTATCCATAACAGCTAATAGCCCAACCATTCACCTGCCATGTCAGAGAGATATTTTACATTTCTTTTCTCCTTTTTACAGATGAAAGCCTTGAACCTTCTGATGTGTGGTATCAACCTCTAAATATGAACTACAATACAAAGAGGTTTCTAACCCTCCTGCATGAAATATTACCAATTTGTCCAAGCAGTTAAATACTACTTAAAGATGGAAACTAAGCTAGACGTCTACATGACATAAGGTTCAAAAATTATTCCAAGGCAATTTTTTCCATTTTGTAGCCCAATTCCATTGAGGACATAAAATTTCAAACCATAAAATATAATTCCTATGGGTGCCTGATGGTTTGCAGACTGTAATTCTGACCTTTTCGTGTGTGTGTGCGTGTATGTGTGTCAGTGTCTGTAGGAGTAGATGTCCCCAAAATGTGTTTGCATGACAGATAAGCATGCTTTGCCCATTTTTGACTCAGTTAAAATTATTCTTGTCCTGTTGATTCAAATGCCCCAAGGCATTTGAAGCACCCTCCTGGAGATTCAACGTCTCTGATGTTCAGACTCTGAGAGCCATCTGCCTCAACTCTCTGAGGCTCAGCACAGAAAAGGAAAATATCACACAAGGTGTCAGGAGGCAGGAATTGGGAGGACAGCCCTTTGAGAATCAGTATTTTCACAAGCAAACCAAGTCATTTCAGGGTGATTAATTTTTGCATGAGCCTTTTCATAGGTGGAGGTCTGAGAACGTATTGTCTACGGAGAGATTTTTACGAGGTCACATTTCCATCTGGAGCCATAAAAAGGCACTCCTAATCTAACACAGGGGCTCACAAAATGGAACAAATGGTGCTTTAGTGCCTTGTTTATTTGAGACTCAACCTGTCCCCTTCATTCTGTGTTTGTTTTCTTTAGCCTAAAAGCACCAGCAGCGGAAAAGGTGGCATCTCCCAGCACACAGGGGCTGCTAATCTCAACCTCCTTCTGTGCAAAAAATGGCTTATATTGACTTAATTATTTAATATGCCTTCGTTGACACAGGCTAGTAAAAAAAAAGATCAGCATGTTAATGCTCCTTTCTAGCAATTTCTTCCCAAAAGCCTTTAAGAAACTCATGAATATTTAATGCCTCTCAGTCAGTGCTGAGGAGATGGCACCATTAAGGATGAAACCAAATGCCAGGCGCTGTGTGTGCATCCCAGAGCTGCCCAAAACCTTCCAGCGAGGCCTCCTCAAATGGCTCTACCCTCCCAGCTCAGCCTTTATGACCAAGCAGTAAAGGATATTTTCCTTATTTTCTCTTTTCCTCTTTTCCCTGCATTTTTCCCCCCCACTGGAGAAGGAAATGGATCACTTAATGAAAAAATAAACCCCTGGCCATGTGTATTATTTTTGAGCCTGACATCTGCTCAAAACCATGTAAATGGGACTGTGTTAATGCATAAAAAGTATAAAAAAGTATTCAGGCTTAAACACAAGGAAATTAAGTTCATTCACCAGGGAACAGCAAGTGTAGTTTACTTTTTTTTCCTATACACACTAGGAAAAAAACACATATTTTTTGCCTGGCATTCTGTATGAATTTACTAAAGTAGGAGTGGTTGATTTTTTTTTTTATTTCTGTGGTTAATGCACACTGCAATGTATGTGCTTTAGATATTGCTTTTCTTGGTTGCTGCTTAAAATTAAATAAGTAGAATAATTCTGCATATTCATATGCTTAAGTGGGTCAAAGTTTTCTGTAAAGTAATAAGTGTTCATATTAGATTCTGTAAAAAAGAAAATATAAATGCTTGTCACTATGGTTTTTGGATGGAAAATTACTTTTTTTATTAATTTTATTTTTCAATTTCAAATATCCATGATGCAAAGTATCATTTTGCTATCCCAGATTGTTTTGTTTTAAATAAAGCCCCAGTAAACTGGCTGAAGACTGAAGGTGGCAAATGTATTCAAAAAAATTTTACATTGCATTATGGAAATAGTTTCCTTATTTCTTGTCTTCCCATGTGTTCTGAGTGTACTGTCTGTTGAGAAGCACATGCTCAAGGAAATACATTGTCTAATCTACTCTTATTTTCCTCACTTCTCTAAAGGGGTAAAATAATGGAAATTATTATTTGATAAGACAGTCTGGTTCATAATTGTGATATAAGCATAAGACTTCAAATTACATCAGGTTGCCTCAAAGACTTTTAAACAAATAATGGAGTTGGTCAGACATTTGCAAATGCTATCTCAATTTTTCAAAGTTAATCCTAAACCTGTTTGAAGATGAATCAACATTATTATGAGTTTCCTTATTTTTTCATTAAAATACTAAGGTTCTTTTAAATCCATGCATCCAGATCTTAATTAAAGAGCTGTTTTCAAAATGATAGACTATGTTTTTAATCTTTCCTTCAATTTTGACTAATCCTCATAGAGGACAGGACCCAGGTGAGTTATTTTTTCTCGTGAAAATTGCAAAGACTGAAGTTTGCAAAATGGCTGCTGTAAAAATAGAATAGGCAAGCTCACTTCAAATGAGGCTCCCATGAAAACCCTATCTTGGTTCTGTGATTGATTTTAACAAACAAGCAATAATATAAAAATATGCTTATTTTCAAAGACAAAAAATAATATAATAGTATATCAATAGCCTGCTTTGGTTCCATCAAACACTGTTGTCATTATTTGATAGCAGGTAATATAAACAACAATCTCCAAAGTTCAGAACTTTTGAAAGAATCTGAAATATTCACAGAATTTGTGGTGAGATTAAACTAGCTGAAGGCTGTGAGGTATTTAGATACACCAGAACACAAGAAGCTAAAGTGGCCCACCCACTGCCTCCTTCCCCACAAACAAAAGTGAAACGAAACAAAACAGAGGCACAACAAGCAAAAACGGGACACCACTCAAAAATACCTATTGTGGGCTGGTGACCAGATAGAAAAGACAGTGATCCTAGCAGATTTTTCTTTATTCCCGACAGCTTTGTGCAGTCAACAGTGCTTTCCTAATCCATGTGAACAGGACTGCTGGGGCTGCCTCCTGGGTCCTGGGGGATGCTTTTGATCTAGCAAGGCAGTGCCATTATTAGAAAGGCTGTGGTGTAACCCCCACATCGTTGCATACTGTCAATTTAGTTTTGCATGAGCCCCTTGGCTCGTGACACTCTAAATTTAATACTGCTCTACAGATAAACCAGAATAAATATTGTAAGAACAAAGCTGTCACAGAAACACACTCGGAGTGTTTCGACCCCATTCAAAGGCCTTTCACTATAATTGTCTCTGACAGAAGGCTCCTGTACAGTAAGTACTTTAGTTGCCAATGACCTTAAACACGATTATCATTAGCCTTCTTGTAATACTGCCTCTCCCTTGAACTCAAATTACTGTGCTCCTCAGATGGCTTTGCAAAGAAAACTCAGTGTTGTAGTTAGCATAATTCAAGCTGTTTTAATCAACACTGTGTCCTTTGTAAATAAAGCTGCGTTCTGAGATGCACACCATAATAATTACATCCATAATTTGTTAGAGTTATTGAAATAATTTTGACTATACTAATTTGACTACAGCTGCAAACAAGCAGTAAGGAAATAAGCAGATAATAAAATGTATATTAGCATCAAGCCTAAAGTTAGCATTTGTTTAAGCCAAGAATCTGAATAATTTAACCATTTTTCAGAGGTGGTAAATCTGTCTTGATTGAAAGTCAAACTCATCTATGATCTCTAAACCTTACTAATCTCAAAAGAAAATAAAAACACGTGTCTTTTTTCCTGCCTCCACTGAAAGTACCTAAAGTTGATGTCTTGCCAAAGGCTGACCAGACACAGCAAATGAGCAGAGATCCCATCAGCCATAGGATGCCTCTGTGGAAATTAATTTCCGGCAGTGTCGGGAGCATGTTAATTACCAGTAAAACTTCTCATGGTGTAATTCAGTAAGTAAAAGTCTTCTAAAATAAGCCTCTTTAGGCACATTTTAGATCTCTGTAATTGTAAGACACAGAGACATTAAAAATAATGAGAAGCAAGGATTGCCTCGAAACCAGTTTTCCAACAGCCATCTTATATAATCCCTTTCACAAACAAATCACCTCTTAAAATGAGGTATATTTCTCTTCTTGATATCCTAAACCTACAAGTCTTTCCTGAATCTCCCCTGTTTTATTGCTAGAAACATTGTAATTTTCAGTCTAGATATGTTCATTTAATATTATTTATATTCAAGTTATCATTGTCATTTTTGCCTAAACCTTTCATTGCCCTTCCTGATTTGTTCACAGGTGTATTTTTATGACCCTGGACCCACAGGTAGTAAAGGCTGTAATTGACATCTTTCGGAATTTTTTAAAAATTATTTTTTTAAAGAATAATTGTTATTAATTAATTAATTGGGGAAAAAGTTAAAAGGATACGCAATCCAGACTTTGCACTTACGTGCTACTAGGAAGACACTGTGCAGTGTCTTCATCATATATTGTTAATTTGCCTTTATATCAAATTTCATTATAAAGAATAAAATAAACAAATAAATAAAAAGCACCATCAATGCCTGTCTTGAATAGTCTTGGAGAAAAACCATTAATAAATCTTCTCTAGTGATACAGTTCAGTTTTCAAAAAGATAATGTCTGTCTAGGTAGCCAGCATCTTATCCATCGTGCAATTATAATATTCATCCCTTTCTTCCTAAATATCACTGGTATTTCCTATGCATACCATATCAAATGTTTCACTGAAGTCCAAACAAATGAGATCTAATATATTCCCCAGACAAAATCAATTATCTTCTCAGTGAAAGGTACCCCGCTAGTTCAGCTTGGTTCAAATCTGATGTTAAATATTATAGCAAGGCTTCTATGCCCTTATTTGTTAAATCTCTGAGGGCAAGCTCTCAGGCGTGTGGTCCACTGCAAAAAATTGGAACTTTTTCCTTTTTTCTGAGATATTGTGCTGTGTATTCTGTGCAAGGCATACTCTGCCATCTGTACATTAGTAGGGCACTGCATTTTTCTTTCTTATTTATACTTAGATATATATGCGAAAGATTGATCTTTTTTACTGCTAGGCTCATCTGCACACTGATTTGGTACTTCAGACCTCATCACCAACAATTTTAATGGAGATTTGATCCAGTCATGGTTTTTATATTTTCTCCCTAAAAATTAAAGTCTGTTTCACCCAGGAGTCAAGTAATTGAAAATCTGCAGTCCTTGTTAATATGGAGGTATGCAGATGGCTACAATTTTCTGTATCTATATCTTGTAAACCTGGAATTTTAGTTTTTGCTGTGACCATTCAGGTTTTGCTGCATCAGAATGTAACAGGGATATCCAATGTTAAAAAAAAAAAAAAAAGATACTTTGATGATGTTTAAAGCTAGACATCCAGAATATCTTTGGATATTCAAAGCTGGTTGGGTTTTGGGATTGGTGTTTATTTATTTATTTGCCTGTTTTGGAAATTTTCTTCTTTTGTTATTTGATTGAGGTTTTGATTTCGTTGTTTTTTTCTAAGAACTTGCTGATAAACTTCATGGTCTTTAGATTTAAAATGTCATGGTAATACAATTTCCAGTCGTTATTCTTAGCACTACATCATCAGGAAGGTCAAAATGGATGAGAAGGACTCATGTTCTGAAAGGAGACAGCTCACTGAACTGTTGGATGGAGACCAGTGTGATAATATTGATTGTCTTCTTTTTTTCTTCACATCCTTTTCCTGTATTTTCTAAATTTAGAAGAAAACTGGGATAAAGTATAATTTCCGGGCCCAAAAAATACCCCAAACCCAAAACCCCAAAACAAACAAAACCCACAAAAACCAATCAACTAAACAAACCCCAACAAAACAAAACAACAAACAACAAAACAAGCAAAACCCAAAACTACAAACAGCAAAGCAAAACAAAATAAAGCCAAAACCTCCCTCACACCCCCAGCATCTAAAACACTATTTGTGGAAGAAGAACTTTTTATTTCAGACCTTTTTTATCTAAGCATATACACAAGAAACTAATGATAGGGATCCCTCTGCCATGTGGCCTACTGAAGCATCCAATTTGCACCAAGCCAGCCAAAAGTCCAAGTGGTGAAATTTTTGAGCAGCAACTCTGTTTTATCAGCCAGCTGTGTTCTCGTCCCAGGTCTCACTGGAATGGCTCTCCATGAAGCTGGTCAGTGGTACTTCCCTCCTAAAGGAGATAGCAAGGAGAATTTTCTTATAATGAGGGTTGTGATGGAAACAAAAAAAAAAAAAAACAATTATCAATTGCCATAAAACAGCAGGCACTAAAATTTATGATTTCTGGACTCATAATGTCTCTCAATTGTCCTCAGGGAATGTTTCTTCCCTCCCTGCCAGTTTCTCAGGAGTTCAGTCTCATGGTTTTGGTCCCTGAAGTGACAGAGGAGCCACAACTTTTCTCAGCAAGGCAAGAATCTGTATCAAAGCTCCTCAATCAGGAGAACAAGTTCCTAAATATTTATTAGAGCAGGGAGTGCTGCATTCTTTCATTGCATCTCCCTCAAACTGAAGAATTCCACAGGGAAACAGAGAAAGCTTAAATTGTGCTCATTGCTTGTGATCCCTCTACTTCTGTCCCTTTCCAGCAAGGATTTATGACCACTCACAAAAAGTAAGGAAGAGAAAATAATTTTTGGAAATAGGGTAGTACACCTACACCTTCCACTGAAAGAGGGTACAAAAAGCTCTTCTGTTTACACAGGGTGCACAAATGCCTTGCATGCAAACAGCAAGCTCTTCTGCCTCCCCAGCTTTGGAGGCACGGGGGTTTAACAATCACTTACAGGATTTTCAAGTTTCCCTGTTCCACCCTCAGGTCCTGCAGGCATTTACAGCCTCACTGTGACCTCATCTGAACACATGAACATGTAAAAGTTGGGGTGGTCTTGCTCTCAGACTGTCTCAGTCTGGCTGTTCTGAGGAGTGGACAGACGTCACTGCCGACCTTTCCTCCGGTGTGTTCCATATGGAGATCAAGAATCGGTGCCTTTGTGTTAAGACCAAGGAGGTCTTTCTTTTCTAGCCCCCAGATATGGAATGACACACATTGGGGTTTCAAGAACCTCTAATTAAACAAAACACGACATCAGGGTAAACAGGAGCTTTTGCCCCTCATGTTACAGTCCAAAAAATCTTTAAAAACATTTTTGACCTTAGGGCATTGCTTTAACCTGACAGTTCAGTAGGTGTGGCCCCCACAGGAGGGACTGGAAGTAGAAGATCCTTAAGGTCCCATCCAACTCAAACCATTATCCGATTCCATGAAAAAACCTCTCATATTGTGTTTCTGACAATTGCAAAAACCACTAGAAGCCCATAGAGGAGAAACCAAGTGCCAGAAAGAAAACTGAGTAACAAATATGTCACTGCCAGGCACTGAGGAAGACGAAAGAACCCAGTAATGTGAACAGAAAAATAGGTCTGGGGAAGGACAGAAGATTATGGAGAGCAATTAGAGGGGCTCACTCATAACAATTTTTGCAGTTTCTGACTGTAACCTTCTTAAAAATTAATGGGAGTGGCTTCAAATAGTACATTTGAAATTATACACTGCAGAATTGCAGAAAATCTATTATATGTTTCTTACTATTATGATTATTATAATTAGCTTTGCCTAAAGTGCAGAAAAAGAGAGGGTAGTTGACACCAGAATCTTAAATGACACCTATTGAGCAAAAAGACACCACTTGAAGGGGTTACCTGGGACTGTTCAAGACAATTGCAGCCGTCAGCTCAGCATACAGCTGCTGAAATCTCAGTTCTCTGCATCAGCAGGGGTTTTAAGATGGCTTCAAGGAGGTTAACGAAGTGTCTCAGCAAATATTCATTATATTGAGATTTTCCTATGTGTGCAAGGCAGAGTGAGAAAAAAGTCCAACCTCAAAGTTGCTTATTTAAAACATCTGAGAGCAAAAATGTATAATGGAAAGGAAAATTTTATTGAAAGCTGAAATGATTTCCTTATTATTTTCCTGTCTAGAATCAGAATTCTTTAGAAATACACTATCATAAATCTGTGAACATAAAGCATATTTCCTAGCTCTCTTTGACTAATACTTTCAATGAGGAGGAATTTTTATTGCTCAGGTTTTCTATGGCAACTGCCCAGAGAGGAAATTGATGTTTCCTATTCAGCTTGCTGTTCACTAGAACCCTGAAGTCCTTCACTACAGAGAAAAGTAATTCCCAGGCTCAGGACTTTGTATTTCCCTTTGCTGAACATCACAAGGTCCCCACGGGTGCATTTTTCCAGGTTTTTGAGGCCTCTCCAAAGGGAAATGCAATCATTTTATGTGTCAGCCACTCCTGCCAGCACTGCACCATCATGCCCATGCATTTCATCTCTGGAAGAATTCTTCAGCTGTCCTGAAGAACCAGACCTTGCATTTTTGAAGTGACAGATTTTAGCCTGGTTTCCTGAAGGGAAAGGTTTCCTGCAGTTATGGTCTCATTCTGCCTGTCCAACTGTCAGTAAATTTAACTTTCTCTAATATCCTTTAATGTTCTTGTCAGATTCAATGAAATTTGAGAGAAAGACAGAATTCTGAAAGGCATCAAGTTCCTATACATCTGGGTGAAGAAAATATTGGATTGCTACTATTTGAGAAAAGGTAGAAAACCCTCAGCCCTCATCCATTTAAATTTGGGTGCTAATAGCAGATCAAAATCTGCATATTTGCTGATTGCTTGCAAATCTTTCTCAGGTATAAGCCAAAAAACCAAGCACAGAGGAGAGGGGAAGAGTTTAGGTATTGGGAGGAGAAATTATGACCTTAGAGTTATGTATGGTACTAGTTTATGAATAAGCCTAGGAATACTGAGGGAAATGGAAAAAACTGGGAATCACTGGAAACAGTGGAAGGGCTCAGGGTTTTTGCCAGAAAAGTGGCCAAGGAGATGAATGACATAAAAAACACTAGGTACTTTCATTACATTCTTTACTCACAAATCAACTTCTAATTATTGTTGCACCTGTTTGATAATAAGCATTTCTGGTTTATTGCAAGTTTCTCTTTTCTACCATGACAAATTATGGCATAAGTATGCAATTTAACTTGAAGATGGAAGAAGGGCTGACAAGAAGAAGAAGTATTGAAGCAAAAGAGAAAAATGAACAAGTTAAAAGTATGTGAAAAAATGTAAACACCCACTTAGATGTAAGCAAACGCTATAAATAATGGAATGCTAAAAATGGAATTTGTTTAAGTGAGAAAAGATCACTGGATTAGAGAGTTTACTCCTGTACCTGTGGTCCACCCATCTTCATTATTTAATGAGTCAAGAATTTTTCTTTGTGCTGAGTAGAGTTCTTGAGCTGAAGTATTTTATTTACAAATACATATTTTGTATTGGATTTTTATTATAATTAAAAACAACTAAAATGAAACATGATTATCCTTGGTAGGGACGTTGAGTTAGTGCAATATTAAATGCAGGGGATAGTTTTACCCGGATGGATATGGAGCTTTAGGTTACAGACTTGGAAAAATATTGTTTTTACCTACCAGGATATGTTCTTTGCTTCCACACTTAAAAGGAGAAGGTGTCAGAAGTAGAATAATGCTGCTGTGCTCTTCACTAGAATCCACATCAAATTGCTGTAAATCAGTTGGAGAGACCTAAGCGGCATTTGGCAATGGTAACTTCTTCTTTTAAGTTTTCTTTTTATTTAATTTTCCTTTTCCGAAACTTTTCACATCTCTTAGAAAACCATTCACACCATTCTTTTTCTTGTTAGGATTCCCCACATGAGAAATAGTCTCTGTCATAACAAAACCATTTTTCTCTGGATTCTGGATCATTATGGAAGGGCAGTGCTGCACTACCATGTTTTTTGCAATGATGAGTTCAACAATATTGTCATGTTCTGTTCTCCTGTCCTCAGTTGCTCCTGCTCTTTATAGTATCATATCCTTCATAGAGACTCTACAATGTGCATAACTCATCTTTTCTACTCTTCAGTGTTTTTCTTTTGCTGGGAAATCAGATGGTTTCAGTCACTGTCCAGTTTGAAATGCTTCCCTTGGGCTTTGAACCAGTCCCTGTTGACTAGCAAAATGCAGGTTCTTTCTGTAAAAATCCTCCTTTCTAACAGCTCAGACACCCCCTCTTTCCATTTGCCATCTACTCAAATCCAGTACTTTTTATGGAGCGTCTGGAGCTCTTACTGATTGAATATCTTTCTTTTTTTTTCCCCCAGCTCTTTTACCCATTATACAAGCAGTGGAGTGGGCTGCATTGAAGCAGCTGTTTCCTGAGAGCTGATCAAACCTCTAATGACACACAGAACATAATGCTTTCCTAATGTTTCTTTCCTCTACACCTACAATTTTTTTAATCCTTTCAATACTGTGATGCCCTTCTCTTGTCTCTTTCCACCCAGTTCACTGTTTACAACATCTGCAGCACCTTTTATCTCTTTGCCACTTCTTTTTCTCCTCTCTTCCTGTAGAAATCTCACTAGCTTGGCCTCTTTGTCTTTTTGAGGCATTGTTCTGAATTTTTTTATAAAAGTCAGCTGCATATCCATTTTTAACAAATTTTTCTTGACAATTTACAGCATCTCTTCCTATGGGCTGTGTGTGGCACCAGTAAAAGCACACTATCTGCTCTGATATGGTCCTTTTTTGTGTATTTATATAATTTGTGCTTTTGCATCACCATTTCTCACTTGTCTTTATTCCACCGGCAATTTTAGTTAATAAATCAAAAAATGCATGGACAAATCAGCTATATATATTTCTACTCTGTCATGAGTCTGGATTGCCAACCATCTGGCTTAGCTTACAGTGAATAATTTTTCTTTTTTCTTTTTTTTTTAATTCAGCTTGCATGCCTGATGGAACCAGCTGCTGGTCCAATCCAATTTCATTTCTGTTGCAAAACCTTGTTTTGCAAAAGATGGAAAATATATCCTGTAAATCTTCAGTGACTGCACGGCAGGCTTGAAGGATTTGAAGGATCTTGCTTTCCTTTTGGAAGTGTTCAGCCACCACCAGTTCTTGCAGCCACCCTATGGCAGCAAATGCTCTGCTGTGCTCAACATCAGCCCTGAAATTTCTTGCATGTGAGCTGAACTCTGATACATTGACTAAAATGTGCCACAATTTTTCCATATTTCGCATGTATCTTAGGCAAAGTTTGAGCAGTTGGAGTAGTAAATCCATGGAAAATTACTGGATGCAGTTCCAATCCATAATCATACAGTGGAAAGTCAGGCTCATTAATCATGTCATAAAAACACAGACAATCACTACTTGGTAATTAGTGCTGCTCTGTATTAGAGAGTCAGTGGATTCAGTAAGGAACTCCTAGTGTGGGCAGGCTGAGTGAGTAAATTGTGCATATTTGTTTTTGCCACTTATACATAAAATTATAGGAAGTTTTGGGTTGTTTGGGTTGCAAGGTACTGTAAAGATCATCCACCTCCAGCCCATCCATGGGCAGGGACACCTTCCACTACCCCAGGCTTATCCAAACTCCCATCCCACCTGGACTTGGACACTTCCAGGGATGGGCAGGCATAGCTTCTCTGGACACCCTGTGCCAGGGCCTCACCATCCTCACAGGGAAGAATTCCTTTAGGCACTGGAAAGGGCTCCAAGTTCTCCCTGGTCCTTGAATCTTTTGGTTTTTTTCCAACACTAATGGCTATAAAAAATTATTTTTTTGTAACCAAATCTAAAGTTGCTTTGCACTTCCTAAGAAAGAGTTTCCACCAGGAAAAAAATGAAATTTTTTTATTTGTAGTTTTATTTACATCTATGAAATTAAAGTCAAGTGCATAATAACTGTTCTGTAACCTTAACAATAGTTTAAGACAAGATATAGAAGCTATGGATGGTATGCAGTTAGAGAAATTGTGGCTTACTGTGCTTTTATTCAGGACTTTTAAATTATTATGGATGGTTACGCCAATTAAAAAGAGGCTAGGACATTTTTTCATCCACTAAAAATTTTTACCCATGGAATCCTGAAAAAGAACCCATGTATTGAAATTATTTCTTCATTTAAAAGACAATGTAAAAGGTTCGTTCTTTAATTTCTGTCATCCTTTATTAGTTTTATTCCTTTAGGGAAACTATTTGGACAGTTGACACTTTAAGAAAGAGTTTGTACTTATCTGTCAAAATCTCTTTAAAATGGAAGATAAAAAGCTTTTCTGTCAAATTCCCATTTGCCATGTGCTCTACTCTGTGTAAGCCAGTGACTCTATCAGTCTCTTCCTGGGGGATATCTGTCTCCTACTGATACAGGTACAATGAGAAAGTTTTTTTTACATTTTTACATATCCTACTTCACAATCATGCTGTTACTGCCCTGCCTTGCACTGCATGGGAATATATTGTTTTTTATAAGCCCTTGGTTTCTGCTGCCAAACAGAACGCAGTGCTTTATTAAAGATTCCAGCCAAATACACATTTCATCTTTCCAGATCACTCAGCAGCACCTTTTCCTTCAGTTTTGGTTCAGCAGCACCATGGCTCCCCAGCCTGCCCTGCCACTTTGCACTCAGCTCTGTTTTCTGGGTAATCACCGTCACACCATATCCCAAAAGCCTGTCGTGAGGAGCAGCTCCCTCCTCCCCTCAGTCCTGCCTTGGTCCTCCATGTCCCAGGTCACTGATTCCTCATCTGGAAGGAAAACTCTCTGCAAAGGCTCTGGGTTTGGCCTCTGCTGTTTGTCTGAATGTTATTTCCATTAAATCGCTCTGTTTTACTGGGGATGATGAATGATCCCTTCTTATCATACCCAAAGATTATTAATCTGAGGAAAACCAACAGGAGCAGTAATAAATACAGCAGAACATGTGTCTTTATTCAAAGGTGGGATCAGATTTCCTGGAATTCTTTGCTAGCACAGTATAAAGACAGGCCCAGTTTCTTACAATCTGCCTTCTAAACCTTACACAAGAGACATAAAGAGGAAAAAAATATAGACGGGATAGAGCATGAAAAAACAATGAACAAGAGATAATGAAAATATCTCTGTTGGTACCCGTACATCACCAGAGCTATTATCAGTTGTTGGGTCACTTTGTGAAGAGCTGACAAAGCTCACAAGCCCTCACGACATTACAGTGGGGATGAATCCAGATGCTCTTTAAGGTCCCTTCAGACCTAAACTATTCTATGGTTCTACAAACCCAGGATTTAGGGCAGGGAACAGAGGAGATGGAATTGCTTTCCAGAAGGATGAAAATATCTTGTATTTCAATTTGAGTGTGGTTAAAGTCTGTTAAATATAAATATCTTAAATTGATATAAGTTCCTTAGGTGAGCCTCTCTGTGCAACTACTGCATCCAGTAGGTGCATCTACTTAATTATTAACTTAGTTTGAAACAGGTACTTTGATTTTCTCTGTAGTCAGCTGTGCTGTCAATTCTGTTGATTTTTAGAGGACTAAAGTTAAGTGAGAAAACCTTCACCTGTGTTACAGAATCAGCCTGATTAATTCTTCAGGAGCCCTTAGTGAGAGAGCTGGATGAAGGCTCTTTCAATATAGAGCATATTGGATCAATTTTGCCTTTTTTTTTTGTTTGTTTGTTTAACTTTTTCTTGTTTTGAAAGGCCTTAAGGCTTTTTCTTTTCTTGTTTTGAAAAGCCTTAAGGAACTAAATAATACTTAGAACTAAGATTAAAAGTAGGTCCCTGACTCTCAAAACATGACCAAGAGCAACTGCCCTCTGCCTTCTTCTCCAAGTGGCACAGGAGTACAATCCAGAGTTTTCATGGTCTAGTCCTCAGCCAACAGAAATCAGCATGACTGTGCTAAAACTAATGGAAGTGCTGCTTTGTGGCCATAAATAAAGATCTGGGCCTCCAGTCATGAGCATTTATTTTAGGTTTATTGGCCTGTAAAGGGAGCCTGAGTATTTTTTTTTTCTTCTTGAAGGTATGGGCCTTTTGTATTTTAAAAAGTTATTGGCGCATTAAGTTTAATTGAATGAACAACTTAATTACTGTGAGCCTCTCAGACCAGAACACATGCTGTGCACTTGAAGTCTGATACATCTGCAACCACACAACTTTGCAGGGATGCTGCTTCTCAGGGGTGAGTGCTCCTCTCTGCCGACAGGCAATTCTCACACCTCCTTCCATCTTCTCCCAGTAAATCTGCTCTTAGGACCTCTCAGTTATGATTTTCTGGGTGGGATGCTCTTATTTTTTCCTACAGATATTCACAATTCTCATGCAGAACATATGCCAAATTTATACTAGAGAAATATCAGCCAAGATATTTACCAAGTAGGAAGTAAGAGTAGTTGCAGCTGACCTTGTTTTTGGCACAGAGAAAATGTAGTCTCTTTTAAAAATCTTTTGATGTATCATGAAGATATATGCCTATGAAAGAG
Organism: Molothrus aeneus; assembly: GCF_037042795.1. Lineage (NCBI taxonomy): Eukaryota > Metazoa > Chordata > Aves > Passeriformes > Icteridae > Molothrus > Molothrus aeneus. Next base: position 3,620,623 of record NC_089680.1, read on the forward strand.
AAAAGTGCAATTGCACCTGAAAATCCCTTCCTGGACTTGCTGAATTGGAGTTAGGAAGTGACAATTCTTCATCCCAGAAATACAATGACAGAGATGCCAGCATTTTCTGTCTTCAAGAACAGAGGAAAAATGTGGAGAAAAGAAATGGGAGGGAAATTCTGACACACGTGAAATACATTTGTAGCTTGCACAGTTACACAGATTATCCATAAATTCCCACCACCCAGTTGCAACTGCATTTATTAAGGCATGTTTCCCACTGTGCCTTCCAACCACAGCTCTTTAACTGGACCGACAGACATCAAAGGAGCAGTGGAGGCTCCGTGCTAATGCAGGGAAACATTGCTCTGCTACAAATGCAGAAGACATTTAACAGGTACTGCCAGAATCCAGTTCAACATTTTCAAGTATATTTTTTTTCCTTTTTCTGCTTTTTCCTCTTTCTCTTCCACACATCCTTCACTGCTGCTGATCTTCCCAATCACAAGAAAATATGACATCCAAGCCAGGGAAACATGGTGTCTGCATTAATTTATTCTCCTCTCTGCATGAGAATTAAGCCGAGCTGAAGGGTTTCCAACAGCCTCTCTCCCTCCCTAACTTGTCTTTTTCTCCTTGTTTTTTTCCAGACACTGAATTTACAGGAACAGCTCAAAAAGCAATGGCTGGAAGGTTCCCAGAGCTGAACCCATTACTGCCAGCTGATCGTATTCACCTGAACAGAAGCTATAACATTGATATATGGTGTCAGCAATAAATATGTTAAGAACAAAAAAGTGTTGAAGAAAAAGGTCTAACACGGCTTGAAATTTTTTTGCCATCTGTCCACTGTGATAAGGTCATGTCCCTTAGAGCTGGTTGGCTCCAGATTACAGTGGCTCTGATTAACATTAAATGAACAGTTTAAGACTGTGGTTGCTGCATACTTGTGATTGTAGGGATTTAAGATTTTTCAAAAAAACTCTTTGTTTAACCAAAAAATGTTTATGTTCTGGGTCAATGGAGTTAAAAATATGCCCAAACTTCATCTTAATTAGATAAAAAAATTTCAAGTCCTAAGCAGCGTAACAGACATGCAATTAAAAATACTTTCTCCCCAGAATCACATTTTTTAAATTCCATCCTTGCTGAAAAGGTTCCTGTCACTGTGGTTTTTCTACTAGGCTTTTGCTTCTCACAAGCAAAATCAAGACATGTTCAAATATCATTCTTTACAATTAAAATAATGAAAACATTTATGGAGTCTTCAACAAGTCTTGACTTTAATTCTAAGCAAATGAAATAAATTATTCTACCATCATTTTAACTAATCAGGTTTGGTGGTTTTGTTTTGTTTTGTTTTTTTTTTAAAGAAATATCTAGATTCCTTGGCAGGCTTAGAATTGCCAAGTCACCAAAAGAAAAACAGACTAATTTCTTCATATTTTCAAGAAGATGACATTGAGCAACATAAAGTGCAAAGAGTACTTTTATTTTCTAGCTCTTCTATGTACCTTTATTCAGTAACATAAGAATTACGTGTGGGTTTGATGCTTTTTCTTGCACTTGATTTTGACTGTACAGTTTTCTGTATTCTACAAGTTATGGTATATATATATATATATTCACACACACACACTTGAAAGCCAGTGGCAGGCAGGTTTTATACCTCTTTGTCAAGCTACATCCATTCTTAAGAAATTATTTCATTCCTGCAAATTACTGGCTTGTCGAATAAACACCCATAAAGTTAAAAAATCTAGTGCCTTTGTCCAAGATCGTAACAGAAATAATCTTGGGAGCTTCAAGAAAACACAACTTTACTCTTCTCTGTGCCCAAATGCACCATAAAGGGAGATTTATCTGGATGCTAATGATGTCTATTATGTGCTCTAGGAAAGCGACCAGAGAAAGCAAGCTGCTCATTCAGGGAGACATTATCACTACTGCCATTCTGACACCTTCGATAAAAAACAGCAGCCACATCACTATAAAATCTTCTTTAAAATCATCAAGTTCCTATCAGCAGTTAGCAGGAGAAAGCCATAGGCATTCATCTTGCAGGACCTTGCTGGCACTTCTGATTTCCTCTGAGAGGTTTTAATTGAGGTCATCAGGTGCCATGAAATTTAGCATAAATACAGTTTAGAAGAATTCTCTGTTTGAGAATTACAAAGCTAGCAGAATTGACTGGGGCCCTTTCAGCCCTGACAGACCTTTGGTTCATTCAGGGTCCTAGAAAAGTTAGACACAATAATGTTGCTCTGTAATTGATGGCAAACTCTGCTTCATCCTATATCGGCTCATCAATTAAATATGACTCTTACAATCTTGAAGAAGGCCTGCACAGCTTGAAACTGTGATTCTGACACTTCTTTTTTCTGCCACTACCTCTGCAGCTTTAGATTAGTTCCTGAACTTTTTCCATCCCAACTTCCCCAGCTGTTAAACAGGAATAATCACATTTGTCTGTCCATTTATATAATACATTGGTTCTGAGTGCACATCACTTACTGCATTAATTTTCAGTGTTTGGAACAAGCAGGAAACGATGACACATCGGAGAAGTGGTGGGGACGGGACACAAACAAGCACAGAGTGTGAAATGTAGAGCAATGTTCCCTGCTTGGAGGACTTCAAAGTGAATAAAATGCAAACAAGAGGCAACTGCACTCAGGATTTCAGGACAAAATTGCACTTGGATGATGCATACAGCCCTGGATGATGCTAGCTGCCAGGTGCTGGGAGAAGTGCTCACCAGGGAAAGCTCAAAACCTTGTATGAGTTCTTTGTGCTTCAAGTCAGCTTCTGGAACCTGAAAGTTGGTTGAGTCATTACCCAGATCTCAGAATCACAGGATCATAGAATATCCTGGGCTGGAATGGACACACAAGGATCACCCCAGGTCCTGCAGAGGACAGCCCTAAAATCAAACTGTTTGCCTGAGGATGTTGTAAAAGCACTTCACATTGCTGCTGTGACCACTTCCCTCGTGAGCCTGTTCCAGTGCTCAACTACCCTCTGGGAGCAGAACCCTTACTTAACATCCAACCTAGATGCAGATGACAACATGGGATAGAAGGCTGTTTTGCTGAGGCAGCATTATTTCTTTGCCCTAAAATTGGAACAATCTTCACCAAAGTGGAAATGCTAATGAAATATTCCCAAAATTGTAAACTACTCCAAAGCACCTTGGTAAACTACAATGCTCCAACAGTCTAGCAGCAAATCCTCCATACACTGAGTTATAAAATTCATTATGACTGCAAATGACTGTTGGGGGGATTCCTGTAATTCCCTGGGCTGGGAAGGGAGGGAGTGTTTTCTGCTGAAGCTAAGAAAGCCTCAACTGCAACAAATTATTTTATGCATCAAAAACACCCAGCCTTTGTTCCTATATGGAATATTGATAAAGACTAGGCTATAACCAGGACTTTGAAGCGTAAATTGGGAAACAAGTGCTTCAAGTCTGTTTTTAACAGGCTAGTTGGTCATCAGCCTGGCTATCCAAAATTACCACCTGGAAAGGGGAAACTTAAAATTTTGGAATTTTGAATGTGTGGTGATTCAAAAACTCACAGAATGATTTAGACAGGACCTTAAATCTCTGCCAGCTCCAACCCCCTGCCAGGAGCAGGGACACCTTCCAGCATCCCAAGTTCCAAGCCTTGTCCTACCTGGCCTTGGACACTTCCAGGGATGGGGGAGCCACAGCTTCCCTGAGCAAACAGTTCCAGGGCCTCAGATTCAACTCAGTCCATAACTGATTTTAAAAGACCTTTAATTTCTCTGAATTTGGAATGTGAAAACTGGAAAGCAAGACTGAAGCTGTATTTTCAGCATCACAGCTAAGTAGAAACATCACAAAACCCATCACTATTTTTACACCACACTGGCAATTACAGAAGTCACAGAGTGAAGTTGTTTGTTGAAGCATTTTAGCCATGCACTTCATTTTACTTCAAAAATACAAAAATGTAATTTTCTTAGAATCATTAGCATCTTTGTATGTATTTTGAAACTTCTTTCCCCCCTCTTTTCCTGAAATCAAAACCCCGGATCATGTGTTTCAGAGCTGTTGTTCCACTGAGCAAACACTGTTACTTCACAGCAGGCCCTGATATTGTGATACACATAACTCTGTATCCTAGCCTACAGCTGAGACTATTCACTGGTTTTCCAGTTCAGAATCCACTCTTCTGTGTAAAAAGGTGACTCTCTTAACTAATCAGAAATTATTTCAGCAAAAATTATGAAGGTCTTCTTGGCCCATCAGTAACTCTTATGCAGGTGTGGAAATCAGGAGCTGCCCTGCAAGTTACACAGGCCTACAAGGTTTGCAGCTTTCCACAGAGCATAATTCCTGAAAATAATCCAGCCTCATACAGTTCTTAACACCTCAATAAGGGATATCACCACAACATTCCTGTGCTAAGCACAGTGGCTGAATTTCGTGAGGAATACATCACTTGTTGTGTTAAGCCTAATTTAACTTTTCACATGACTTTCAAATTTCCAAAGTACAAGGATTCTAGTGTTAACTGGGTCTGATTTTATTTCATGAAGTCTCACAGTCCAGTCTCACAGAATGGAAATTAATAGAAAACTCTTGCAAAAGATGAAAACCTGCATGAATTCCAGAGAAACGATTTCTTGCCAGCAGGCACGGAAGACTTTCAGTTCAGTGAAAAACAAAAGAACTGCTAAACTGTGTGACTCTCCAGATGAAGCACTGGGACATTACAGGGGTTTGATGCTCCCAGTTTCACCAAGCTGAAGGGAGGCTGTCTCACTGCCTCCTCCCTGGCACAAGGATATCTTGACAAGAGAAGCTCTGCTTGTGATAACAGCGAGAAACCCCAGGGTATGTGGCTTATTGTCAGCTTAAAACAAGGTGCAAACACAAGGCTCCACTCCTGAGGTCCCTTTCTAGGTATCATTCTCTTTTCTTTCTGTGCTGTAGTGATTTACAGCCTGGGCAGCACCCTGCATGAGGCCCAGGGAGGGGGGACTGAGCCGAGACCTCGCCTTTCCCCCTCACACCCTTAGAGGACCCTTAGAGGAGTGTGAGAGTGATGTGACACATCTCCTCCCTCTTCCAGGGGCAGGAAATCTGTGCAACAGCTCAGCCCTCAAAGAATGGTTCACCCAGGTGAGTACTGACGCACACAGAGGCTGCTTGCAGAAATTCTCTCTCCTGCCATTACATTTTTCTGAGGATATTGCCCTGGCAGAATTATTCACATGCAGACCCCCAGAGTGCAAAGGCATTGCTCTTTCAATCATAAGCTCACTTTGTGTTGTGTCTTTCCCCTAGTGAACTTCACCAGTCCATTTTTTGAGACTGGCTTCATTTCTAGCTGTATTATTAAAAAGTAAGAAAATAGTTTTGCTCAGTATCTGGCTCTTAGATTTTTTTCACCCTTAAGTTCTGAAAAAATTATTTTTGCTTTTCTCCATCTTCCTCCTGTGAAATAAGTGAAAATATTCCCTGAAAAAAAGACAGACAGAAGAGCTTCTGCCATTAGCTTATGAAGACATCTGAAATAAGAGTTTTGTCAGCTAAGATCACTATTTTAAAGGTCCAATCTCAAATAAATAGTCAGAAAACCACAAATTACTTTTAGTCATGGATTTTTTAAAATTTCAAAATACCCTTCATATTACATAGAAGTGACATTTATGTCACATCAGTTTATCTTTTAATAAGTTGAATCCCCCGCCCACCCTTCTTAATGATAGAGGAGAATTTACTCACAGAAAAGCTAGTTGAAAATATCTTCAAAACATCTTATCTGCAAAGTTATCAAAGCTTTAAAAGAAGGATAAAAATATACATGTACTCACAAACATACATACATATACATAAACATACACATATATATATAAATATATGCATATGTATGTATGTATATACAATATCCCCTTAAAAACCTGAAGTGCTTTAGCAACATTAAAAAATGATATCTCTGCCAGGTTTTATTTCCTTTCTTTACATTGACATCAGCCGTACTGAACTGATTAACACCTCTCTTCCATGCAGCCCTAAAAAAACTCTCTTATTTTATATAAACTGCATCCCTCCCTGCCATGGAATTGAGCAGATTCTGAATTTGGGGCCTAGGAATTCACAGGAGTAGGCACAGACCTGGTGTGGGTGTTTCTGCTGCACGCCAGGTCTGAAAGGAGGAAAGAGCCCATCAGTATGGGAGTGTAAATGAAGTTTATTTACCCAGATCCAAGCACTCAGAGAAACCTTCCTCCAGAATAAATAACAAATTTATATTAAATTGCCATCTATCTGCAAGATGCCAATAAATGGAACAGGAACATACTATTGCACAGCACAATAAAAATAAATACTATTCAATATGCAATATATCAGAAGAGATAATTACACATACCCCCCAAGGCAAGCAGAATTTAGCAAAAAGACTGTTTGATACTATTCATAGCATTGCTTGATGGGCTCTTTGGAAAAGCCATAAATCCTCTGTTTTCCTGGCAGATGAAAATAAAGCCAAAGTGATGCATCAGTTAGCCTCAAAATAAGTCCACTGATATTCAGCAAAAATGTGAGATAACGACCCCAAATTCTATATTCACCAGGGAAATTCAGTGCACTCTGTGCTTAATTTTCGATGCTTAGTTATGTAGTCTTCCTTGTGCTATCTGCATCCATTGTTAGTCTGACATGATGAATTGCCTCCTCGGGTCTCAGCAAGGATAATTATTCTCTGAGCAGCTCACACAGCCGCCCTCGTCGCACACAGAGAGAATGCAAAATTCAGGAGAGTTTGGCAAACTAGGGAAAAAAAAAGGGGGGGAAAAAAAAAGGAGAGACAAAAGCTACAAAGAAAAATAGCAAGAAAACTTCAGATGTTTCAGTTCAGCAGGTGATTGAAGTCCAGTGGAGCAGATAAACCCAGCAGGGTTGGAACTAGATGATCTTTAAGATCCTTTCCAATCCAATGCAAACCATTTACACACCAAGTGTCTGCCTGCCCCTCCACCCCTGCTTTATGACAGCAGTAACAGGATATTTGACTACAGTCTCACCTCCACTTCTCCTGTAAGCATGAATTTGACATTTTAAATTCTTCATGGCAGAGACTGAGAACATGAACACCTTACAGACTAGTTGGAGGGCTTGCTCTTCTCTGCTCCCCAAGGCAGGGATGGCATTTTGGTATAAGGTTTGTGTGCATCATAACATGCCCAGGAACATTTGTACATAACACTATTCACTTACATTTTGCAAGTCTATTAAATTTTTCCTCAACATTCTGACAAGAATCTAAAACTTGTTACTTCAATAAGCTGCACTATTTGTGAATCTGTGTTCATAAAAGTTCCTATTGAACTTGGCCAGACTTAGACTGTCAAATTGGTAAACTGTATTAATTGGGAATTTGTGATCATGATTGTGACCAGAATAACAGTGTAAGCCACACTATTGCTGCATCTAGGATTTATTGCACATAACCAGACTTAAAGTACAGAATTGGGTCTAATGAGAAATTAAACCCAGACACACCCAAGCTTTCTAATCTTTAAGAACCATCTGGAAAGCAAAGGCGTTTATTTTTTCCCAAATTTCTATGCTCTTAACATAACAACATCTCAACAGGGTACATGGTAGCTGCAGTAAAAGGGAGAAATCTCACTCTCTGGGCACCTTGTTATCAGGTGAAATGGGTTCCCTTCCTCAGCCAAGCCAAATGAGGGGCAGTGCTAATGCTCACAGCATGGAGGAGATGAACTTGAAGCCTGCATGAGAGAAGGAGTGAAAAGGAGAAAAGCCAGCAAGGGCAGGGAGCGATAACACCACTGTTATTGATTTTTTTTTTGTGTGAAAACTGTTCAGATATTGTGATAGGAGGGTAATGTAAAAAAACCTACACAGATGAACAGGCAGATACATTAGAACAGATTGATTTTTCACTTTTATTTTCCTTAAATATATTAGTGGGCTTTAAGCAGTCAAAAAATACTAAGAAACTCTCCAGTTAGGCAGCTTTACCACCTCACCCTTCCTTAATAAATGTACTACAGATCACCAAGGACCTCTGCCCCTGGAATTGGCCCAATTTACAAAATACCATTTTACCCTTGATAAGAAACTCAGCCTTAGAGGTTATATATACATACGTGATATGGGCAACAAAAAGTGTGGTAGTAATGACAGATCTTATTTCTATCAATAGGGGTAAGGAGGCATAGAAAGTGGTTTTCTCAACCTGTGGAAGTATTGAGACCAAAGCACCTCAAAGTCTGTGCCATGTGCTGACTGGAAGGGATGGAGATATGCACTGACAGGGACAGGCAGACTAGAGACCTGAAGATCTTGGCTTGTGAAAGAATTAAGTTGATTACTTCTGTTGTTTTGCCATGCTGAGAGGGAGCTGGATCTCTGGAACCTTTGAGAGTTTGAAGCCAAGGTTACAAACCCGCTCCGTCCTGGAGGGCAAGCAGAAAGATGGGATTCAGTCAGTAAGAAGTTATCAGCTGAAATCTTGCTTTGCAGAGTAAATGATCTGAAGACCCATTTCTCTAGAAATCTACATGAATCTTTACTCCTCAAAATGTTTTAGGCTAAAAGCAAACAAATATCCTAAGCCTGTCCCTTCTCGTGCCTCCACTCACCACCTCCTCACAGACATTTTTAGAGGAGTCCTTTGTGTTTTTCTTTCTATTTTTCTTCATTTACTTCAACCTTTGACAAGTCTGTGTTCTCAGTAGTCACATGGCAGCTGCACCATAATTGTTTGGAATAAATATAATACAAGCTGCTGCCGTGCTCTTTTCTTGCATGCCATATAAAACTGGAACATGTACAAGACACCTAAAATAGCTAATTCTTTGTAAGGAGCTACAAAAGATAATGATGTCAAAGAAATAGTGGGTGATTTCCCTGGTCAACACATTTATGCTACCAAAATATAGATAACAACAATTTTGGCACAGCAAAGTCCCCAGTAACTTTCTTTTAAATTGCATAAGTGGGCCAGGATTAAAGGTTTGGCATTTTGCACACTGTAAAGAACATAGAACAGAGAAAATATACAAAATATTCAGAGAGATACTTTGATAGTTTACCTATTTATGTTCTTTAGACTTTTCTTCTTGTTGGTTGGTTGGGTTCATGTTGTTTGGGGTTTTTAACCCACTGAAACATACTCTCTATTTCCTTACAGTTCTCAGAGCCTTCCAGTGTTTCTGCTGTCTACAGGAGATCAGACTGTTCAGAGGTCTATTAATCTAACACTTGTTTTGATGTCCTTTCCTTATTTTACTCCCTTGCCCTCCTTTAGCATCCACTACAGAAAATACTTTTGTCATAGGCCACAGGAAAATGTGATGATAAGCATTTGATTACTGACTTCTCTCTAGCAATAATGCATTTAGCGTGAAGTATTTATTAGAAGGAAATGAAAGATTCAGGCTTTTTGAGGAACGGTAGCCAGCTTTCAAGATTAACTGACAAGAAAATATATTGTACACTACTAATGGGAGATGTGTCCCATACTGCTGCTATCGAAACTGCCACACAAAATAATGAAATATTCTGCAAAACATGCCTACAAGGTAATTTATACAGAACCAACACTTGTCATACTGTTGGAAGTGAGTGACCTATGCTGTTCTGCTTTGCTCCACAACCTGATTAGTTATGGTGGCTGTGGGGAGCTCTATGGACAGGTGTCCTGGGACTCAGTGATGGAGAGGAGAGGGTTCATAAAGCTAGACCCGTGCTCACTGCTGTCTAAGGCTATTGCAGGGCACATTTTTAAAGTTCCAGTGGAAGTTCCCATATATAATTGCCACAGTTAACTCACAATCCCTGCTCCAAAGTCTGCCCCCAGCCAAGATATGAAGGGAGATATGAAGGGGAATGACCTGTGCTGCATCTCACAGGCTGAGCATCTCCCTGCAGTGTCAGCAGAGGACAAACCCAGAGCTACACATGCTCCTGAGACTTGACAGTGTATTGCTCCCTTTTCCCTTCTAGCCGGGAACTGAGTGGGTACAGCCGTGCCCCTCTCTAGATCCTCATTTCCATGTCAAAACGAGCCTTAAAATGGCTCACCCAGCAGAACAAAGGACACTGTCTCTGTCACAGAAGAATTTTCTCACTCCCTTTTTCCCCTCTCTTTGATGTTGAATGGCAAAAGGAGGACATGATAAACTGAGGACAGGGATGGGGAACCTATCCTGTGACAGGCACTACATCACTTCACAGGGGACAGTGTACTGCCACCAACAGTCAACATCTAAGCACTAAGCAGGAAATTTCTAAATCTAATTTTAACTTTCCTGTTACTTACCATTTACTTATCTCTCCTAGTGCTCATAATCTCCAAAAGCATGCTGGTTACCAGCAGCTTGAGACCAAGGATGTGAAAATAAAGAAAATTTACCAGGAAGAAAGCTTTGATGAGATGAAAATAAAATCAAATCCAAATCACTTTAATCTATCAGTAAAGAAGTACAGGATTAAATCTAGAGATTATGGAAACACTCATGAGAACGTACTGGGCTGAACAATTGCTATAAATAAAGCCCTCTCTTTCTTCTCTTAGCACATTGGCAAACAACTTGATAAAGAAAAACTCAATACTGATCAAAGTACATGTGTAACTAATTACCTGGTTTTACATCCTTCCTCCCCTCTGTGCAGGCATTAATGATGAGCATGAAATACAGGAGTGAGAGCAGATCAAAAGAACATTACCTGAATGTGCATGAATCTCTTATATCCCCCCTTTCCTCTCAAGACTACACTTCTCATCTCTCTTCTGATTTTAGATGCTATTTCACATCTGTTATTCTTTTTCGTCTCCTTTTGGTTTGACAGGACTGCACTGCACATACTGGGGACGTGAACCAATGATTATTTCAGTGTGACACATGCACTTGATTTTAGCTATCCAAGCTTGCAAAATTTGACCAGCAAGTCTAAATTTGATTCAAAATGAGGACCAAGTTTTCTGTTAGATTGCAATTCAAGACCTCTATCTCAGTTTGAATCTGGCAGCCTCGTGAGTCTAGGAGATATTGGAATGACTTTCTGATCCTGTGTGTTTTTTTTTCTTCCCTTTGTGCAAGCTGCAGAACTCTCATGAGAATATCCATCTTTATGACAATGTCTCTATCTCTTCCTGTAACACTGCTAAAGAATGATTTTTCTTGTGGGATTTCAGCTTCCTTCAAACTGTAATCAACAACAACCCACTTCCCCCATCAAAAACCCACATAAAACACACAATAGGAAAAAGCATGTGGTGCATATTCCTTAAATTCATGATGGAAATAATATAAAATCTCTAATGCTGCCTAACATCAGCATGTGCTCTCCCAGTTTATTTCATTTTCTCCTGCTTTTTTCCTCTCTCTCTGCCTCCTTGGTAGATCAGTCAGTCTTTTAGGCAGCACATTATCCAATGGGCACACCCAAGGACCACTCAGCTCAGCATTTAAAGCACTTGTTCAGTCTGAGAGACCCTGCAAACTCCTCTTTTCTAGGCACTCCAAACCAACTTCCCTACTCATTTTTTTCAGTCCATACAGCTTCGTTTCCAGAACCTTCCTAATGCTGGTACAATTGTTTCCATTTAGCTTTTCCAAACACAAATCTGTGCTTTGGTTCCTGCACAGAGCCCCTTTGTTTCTGTTAATCCCAGCACAATTGCTCTAATACATTTGTTTTTACCACAGAACCTCCCTGCAACAGAAGATCCTGGTTGTGTTGCCTCTATTAACTAAGAATAACTGTTGATGAAATTACATCCTCAAGGCCTCTTTCATTAGTTTCTTTTGAACTTCTGAATGCTTTCCCAGGGATTTGATTGCTTTTAGACTGGCACTTCCTAACAAGGCTTTTGATGTAAACTTACATGCCACTGTTACTATGACAATGGTGTTATGCTGCAGCAGCATTAATTGGAATTTTGATTATTTCCTTGGCTCAGAACACTCTGTGTTTTAATAACTGGTTCAGCTGTGCTTCAGATCCATGCTGCAAGGCAAAGCTGAAATCTTTGAGTCAAGAGAGCTACTGAAGAGGAATTAATGGAAGATGGAAGTGACATCATAAAACCAACAATATTCCTCTCTATTGTTTATGTGATTCATGAAAATTAGTCATTGTATAGAAAAGATGCACATTTTCTCCCAGGCTAGGAAATTATTACATAACTCTCCCTATTCTTATACCCAGATTAATTTTCTTTCAGATGTTGGAAATTATGAAAAAGTGTAAATGTGAATTCCTCTAAAAAAAAGTATAATATGTTCATGTTTGAACAGGAGTGTGCAGGGGGGCTTTGCAAAGGCATCAGTTATCACAAATACTACCTTTAAACATTCTTAATTCCTCAGAATTTCAAGGTGAAGCATATAACAAGGCAAAGCATAAATGTTTGATGAGAAATATCTAACTTTTCCTGTCCCACCTTTGTATCAAATCCCAATTAGATATTGTCAAGGGACAGAAATTAAATGTATCACAAAATTAATTAATCAAGGGACAGAAATGAAATGTATCACAAAATTAATTAATCTCATTCAATGCTCTTTATTACCAAAATTGGTCCCCAGTTTTAACTCTCAACAATTCATCATATTCATATTTTGGCTACAGGTATGTGTGTGTGCATATATCACATACATCCTTCTTTATTGAAGCCAACCTGTGCACCTTTTAGGCATAATCCAGTACCTTTTAAATTCATTACATACAAGTTTTCAATTCCTCCTGTTATATATTTATTTATTTATTTATTTATTTATTTATTCTCCCATATTTTAGCCAATATCCTACAAGAAATTTCAGTCTAATTCCTGAAGAGGAAATGCATCTGGACCAGAAAGAAGTTATTTCCCCTCGAAGGTTTTCAGCCAAATTGCACAGGTTCTATTTTTTGATTTGTTTTTCTGTGTCTTTGTTTTCCTTGTTTGTTTGTTTGTTTGGAGTTAATTTCTGGGTTTTTTGTGATTTTTTTTTAATTAATGGAAAATCTCAATGAGAAATTCTTAAATTTTTGAGATTTTTCCATCTCTGATAGTGCGAAAGGAAAGCTTTAAAGCCTGCTTGCCCACTTCAGCTCAGCCTTGCCCCATCACAATAAAAGGCTAGCCTTTGGAAGCTTGTCTCAGACACATAAAACCAATCTTCTAAACTCCCCACCTACAGAACGTGTAGCCAATATTCTGTTCAGTGCTTTTTTATCCACAATTAAAAAGCTCTTAGCAGCCCAGTCACCAGAACTTAGCGATGTCAACACAACCAATAAAACAAATCACAACACACACACGTAATGTTATAAAATCTTTTACGTCCCAAGCAAAATATAAATACATGGGATTTTATTTCCTCTTTTTGTTGATTTTTTTTTCCTTTTTTTCTTTGTATTGCACAGCACATTCCTATATTACTGCAGACATGTAGGGATGCATATCTCCAAGAAATCGATGGGAGCTGTCTTGAGTGGTTTGATCAATGACTGCCCCCGCCCATTTCAGCCTGGACATTCATCTCCTGTTGTTCTTCAGACAGTTTACAGATTAATAATGAAGCATAAAACCAAGTTAGTGGTAACATATGAGGGGGGGAGATGCAAAGCTGAATATCTCACATTAAGGGCACTCTACACCACCCATCCATCAGACTGGCCTGCAATGCAACATTTGTGTAGTTTCTGGTGTCTCCTCACAAACACCCACAAATAAAGAAATAGAGCTGCTTCATAAGAATCCCTCTGTTTTACTTATGAAAATGAAACCACTGGCCTTTTAGAGTGCAAATGCAATTGGTCTGATTCTCCCATCAATCAGACAAAGTAAATCAGAAGTCACTATATCGAATCAAGAATCTATGATGATTTACATTGGTTATTAAAAGTAATTATTCTATGTCAAGTCCAAAACAGCTTTTTTTTTTTTGTTTTGTTTCATTTTGGTTTTTTTGTTTGTTTTGTTTTTTTCAGCTTTTAGCTTTTGAGGCTTTTTCCAAGATAGACGATCAATAATACTACTGGGAAGAAAGCAAATTATTCAGGATAGTAAAATAAATACTCTGCTAGGATTACCTGTATTAATTCTATGCATATGGTATGACCTCATGTGGCACAATAAATTTAAAATTTATTCTGTAGATTCTCAGGCTAGTCTAGCTAGATGGCCACCTATTTTGCTTTATTCATTGATTTCACCTAAAAGAAGGTCTAGAAACTGTAAGATAAGCCCTGGTTTTTTCTCCTTAAAATAAAAATAGAGAGAAGCTACCAATCTGTGACTCCTTTAACTTCCATATTATCTTTGTGTTCCCACATCAGCTGTTTGTTTTGGCTATCAAATTCACAAGTTTTGCAAGCAAGGTCATGTGTGTCAAACCTTCCTCAAAAGCAGCTGAAACACTATAGCCACACAGCAGATGATAAGGAAGACAAGAATAAACATTTAAAAATTCTAAATTTCACCTCCAATATCAAAATTAGAAATAGGAAAACAGAGGAGGTCACTAACAACAGCAAATTATTTTAAGAATCTTTTCAGAAGAACTACTCATCCTTTATTATATACATAATTCGTATGAAAAAATACGGTTGGAGTCTTAAGCAAAAAAAGATAAAATCAATCTAGTGGCATAAAAAAATTAAAATACTTAGAAATCTCCATTTTTGCATATTCCATTGCCTGCTAAGATTGTATTTTTGTTTAATTTGAAACTGTTGTCATAGACAAGATATTCCAGGTTATGCAGTAAAAGGAATATGGACAGTTTTCCAATTATCTCCAAATAAACCAATTATCCTCACTTATTTTTATATATTTTATTTTATTTCCCAAAAAATCACTAAAAATATGTGGGTTTTGACAAGTGAGAGAGGGAAAGAAGAAACAGACATTTTCTCTTTAAAAAAAAATTACATTTGCTAGAATTAATTGGCCTTGTGTTTTCATCTTCTTGACAAAGTTAATAAACTCCAGTAAGAATTCATTAGTGAATCAGAATTTGTTAAACATTTGCAAACAACCAAGGCAAATGTGGACACCAAGAATCCTCACAAAAAGTTGTGGAAATAGCCAGAGCAAAACACAGCAGCCAACAGTGAACAACCCAACAAAGACTTAATCCCCTCAGACCCATGAATTGATCCCCCTTAAAGATTCTGAGATGCAAATTGTGGTTATTCAGGGGATTATATACAGATTTTGGCTCTGTGTTTATGCTGGCCTCCTTATTTCAATAATGCAGGGTGAATGTCATCAGCAAAATTAGCGGTCAAATGCAGACATAATCATTGCAAAGAAGCTTTTGACAAGATTAGTTGCCTTGTAGGACCTCTGTGGGAGATTCACCATCCTATCAAGTCCAGCCTTTCACCAATCTCCAGGTTGCCAACCAGACCAGATCACTGCTGCCATAGAAAGAATCTGTGCCGTCTCTCTACTGGGACTGTGTTGGAGGAATTTCAGCTTAAAAACCAAACAAAATAAAAGGGAAAGAGAAAAAAATATAACACCCTGTGTTCCAAAAGGGTGAAGGGGGAAAATAGGCCAGGCTGGATAGGGAAAGGTGATATCAAAGATTTCAAATTTTTATGAAGTATGTGATCATAGAAAAATTGAATAGCAACACACTCTCTGTTTTTTGAAGATTAAATACCTTTCATTTGTCATTTTGGTTAAATATCTTGAATTACTAGCTCTGCATCCTGTTATGGGTGTTGTAAACGACCCCAGGTGGTTTGTGATTACTGAACAGTGGAGAGCAGAGTGAGTTGTTTGTTTGGGGTTATTTTCTGGGGTTTTGGTGTTTTTTTTAAAGTAAGGGAAAATCAGAACCCTGTCTTTTCATAACATGGTGCTCTGGCCATGCTTCATTGCACTTCCCAAAGTTTTGGGATGCTTCTGTAGCACAAAGACACAACTTTTCCCCTTTGCTTAACAGCAACAACACATTATCAACATAAACAACCATTATCAAAACCAAATGTAACCAAAAATAAACAGCTATCAGTTTAAAACCTTTGAAACAGTGATATATAAATCATACTATCACATTTAAAGTATTCCCTTCATTTACTGGTTTGACTTAAGAAAAAAAAATGCCTTCTAGAGAATTAAATATAGTCATGCCTGCTGAAAAGTCCTATTGCAGTACCCAGCAGAGCTAGGCCAAGTGCGATTTCGTGAGACTGTGCATCAAAAGAGGCTAAGGTCACAATCCAAAACCATGTGTGAATGGTCAACAGCATCAATGGGCAATTAACAAGGAAGAATCCTCCAGATCCGCTCACATATCTCTGGATTTTCAGCTGAATTGCCTGATTTTTTAATTTTTTTTTTTTTAATTTGTGAATTTGAGTTGGAACCCCAAGTGGAAACATTGATGGTATTTTCCCAGTTCATATCAGGAAGTGTTTTGACTGGAATTTTTTATTGTGTTTTGGCTTTTCTTGTCAGCCACATGTTCCTTTTTGTAGAGGGCAAAAAAAGAAAAAACCTAATTAAATGGATATTTAAGAGTGTTATTTTTAAAATTGTGCAAAGTGATGTGATTATGTCAAGACTTCAGAAGAATCTGCTTCCTATCCTGGGTAAAGTTAGGATGAAATATGCCGTAGGAAAGAAAAATTCCACGTCCCAGAGCCTTTATAATTCTGTGAAATCTCATGGAAGAGAATTGCATTGAGAATGCTGTTTTCTGTCATTTGGATTTACAGACCAAAGGGAAGAAAATAATCTCGTGGTTGTTTTATCCTTTCTTTTCACTGAATGAAATAAAAACATAGCCTTTTTCTTGCTGTAGCTGCCAAATCACTTCCACCATACTTTTTATATATTAACCTTTTCCTATTTCGCTCATGTTGAATGTCTGTGAGACATATTCCAAAGAGACTGATGGAGAATGGAGGAAATATCTGGCTTGTGATCCTAACTGCAGATATATGAAAGATATAAGAATTACTAGTAAGACAAAATAGCACCAACCATTCAGAAATATCTAAAGATAATCAAAGTGGACTGATAAAAATGAGTCCTCAGCTGAGAAATGTACTAGAATTGCTCAGTACGTTTATCTTCAAATCAGCAAAAAAGGTTGCAGAAAATTCCCTAAATTTCAGGAAAGCACTTACTACAAGTTTTTACCATTTTCATATTGAAGATCTGAAATGGAAATAGAAGAGATTGAAGAAATGAAGGAGGGAAAAAAGAAGGGTAATTAAAACAATGTGTAAATAAAATGGAGAAGAATTGCACTTTAGTTATGCACATTTTTTCCTTGAAGACTGCTCTTTTTTTCAGAAAATCTGAGACTTTTTAGTATTGCTAGTTTGCATCTGATACAATCAGACACATCATTAAGTGTTTTCTATATTTGGTACTGTTGTGGGCTTTGTACAAAGCAGCATCTTAGAATGCTTAGAAAAATAGATCTCCATCTTCCAATAAATGGAAACAGTTCAGACTACACTGGAAAGATTTGTCTGTAAAATTCAGAGTCAGTTGGAGTGTGCTGCACTAGCAGCTTTGCAGCCCTGTTAGTGCTTTGTTTACCTGTCAGTGTATTGGGAATGAAGGGTGAATTCCTGGGGTACCAGTGCCATGTCAGGAGAAGACTCCTCAAGGCTACTGAACCATAAAGACTCAATTCCAATATTTGGCAGCTGCTGTTGTTGGTCTTTATGGTTTAGAAACTGAGTTTCTAAACTCAGTTATAATATGTTTTTCTTCAAACTTTTTTCGTTCCTTTCCCTCTTATTTTTGGTTCATTAATATTACAGAGGATGAGTTATTAGGGAAATACTTAGAAGTTCTGGCTTCTCCAGACCATTACTTCTCCATCTATTTTTCTAATAGTTATTAATTTTCCTGAATTTGTACAGGTTGAAATGTAAAACATTCCTTGGATTGTGATGGCATAGGAAAATCTTTCCATGTTGATTCCAAAAAAATTCAAATAAATAGTGGAGACGACTTGTAAGAGGCAATCATGGCTTTCTTCTTATCTATTACCATGGTTTACCTTGTATCAGGCTGTAGATTATTGCAACTATTTACTAGGGCAGATAGTAAACTTTGACTCTAATAGCACCTGACTTACAGTACATCACATGAATTGGTTTCTGTTATCTGATGTTTTATATTTATGGAGGAGGTAAAGCAGATGTCTAACTCCACCATTTTTCTGTCTATAATACACTACATATATTTTTGTTCTCTCATGTTCCCAGTGGGAAAAAAAAACTCCAAATGTCTTCATGAAAATATAAACAAAGTTTTCAACACTGAATATAAGTTAAATTGCTTAAAATATGTTTGGTCTGTCTAGTCTGGTCAGTGTCTAGTCTGACACAATTTCTGGGCTTATTTTTACAAGATGGCTTTGGTTAAGAGAGCTTTTCAATTCACCATAATTTATTAAGAGTCCAAATAAACTTAGTTCTGTTCTTGATTATCTCTCTGAAAATGCTAGCTTAAATTTAGCCTTGTTTAAATAGCACTAAATCAATGAGAGATCAATGTTGAATATAGCACTGCATCTTGGAGAGACTTTGATCAATGGAGCATTTGGTTGGTTTTATCTGATTGAGACTTGGTCTGAGACTAGACAATTACAGGAAAATAACTCCTTGAAAGTTAATATATTTTCCTTTTCCTTTACTGTGTGTTCTGACTACAGTGCAAGGGACTTGTGACAAATGCTGTATAATATATGTTATAAAATACTTGCAAAATATATGGTCGTTGATTGTTTCCATAGGCTGCAACATATTTCTTTTCCAGGGCCCATATCAATTTATCTCTGTGTCTGTGAGGATGCAGGAAACTGGGAATGGTAATGCTATCCCTGGTTGTTTTTGCCATATCTTGACAAGGGGAGCCCCGTCAGGTATTAAATTGCCCTGTGGGCCCTGAATGTCAGCATATGAAACCCACAATATGTATGTATAAAAAAAAATTGATAGAAGGTAACTGAGTTTGCCCTTATAAGCTACATATTCTATCAAATCAGTATTTCTCCTGGATGTTTAGAGATTGATTGACATCTCATGTGTCTACAGGAGCACTTTAGGGGCATTCAAGCAAAGGAAGAGAGGTGCTGTCAAAGACCAGGGCTTCATAGTCCATGGAGGTGGGGAAGGATCTAGAGGGTAAATTCTATAATCAGCAGCTGAAGGAGCTGAAAAGGGGCTGAGCCTGGAGTAAAGGAGGCTCAGGGGGGACCTTGTGGCTCTGCACAGCTCCTGACAGGAGGGGACAGCCAGGGATATCAGGCTGCGCTCCCTGGGAACAAAGCAGAGAACAGGGGAAAACAGCCTCAAGCTGCACCAGGGAAGATTCAGGCTGGAAATCAGGAGGAATTTCTTCATGGAAAGGGTGGTTGAACACTGGAGAAGGCTGCCCAGGTGCTGAAGTCCACATCCTTGGGGGTGTCCAAGGAATGACTGGACGTGGCACTCAGTGCTGTGTGTAAAGTGATAAGGAGGGGAGAAGTCACAGGTTGGACTTAATGGTCTCAGAGTTCTTTTCCTACCTAAATATTTCTGGGATTCTGTATTGAGAGAGAGCTTCTTTCTCCCTGGAGATTTTCACTCCCATGATTCATGGAAAGTTGAATATCCAATTTATAATCTAGCAGCACACAGTAGAAGGACTCCTCACAAGGACATAAAGAGCATTCATTTAAACCATATTTATTTTGGGTTTTTTTCACACACCCTAATCCATGTGGTCCTAGTCCTTTGTCTAGCTGTATTGAAGACACAGCCACCTACAATTTATGGCAGACAGTTTAGAAATAATTCTTCAGGACAGGCTGTAGTTACACAAACTCCAGATTAGCCAATGTGAAGAACTCCCCTGCTGGGCCTCAAAAGGGTAATCCTTGCTTATCCCACTTCCATGTCACAGGAATGACAGCATTGCCTGAGGCAGTCATGGACTCATTAAGGTTGGAAAAGTTCTGTAATATCATTGAGTCCAACCATTAACCCAGCACTGCCAAGGCCACCACTAAACCATGTCCCAAGTGCTACATCCATCTTTTCCAGGGCCCGCATCAATATATCTCTGTGTCTGTGAGGATGGAGGAAACTGGGAATGTTAACGCTGTCCCTGGCTGTAGTTTTTGCCATATCTTGACTAGGGGATCCTACACACCCACAGGACTTTTAAATACCTCCAAGGATGGTGATTCCACAGGTGCCCTGGATAACCTGTTCCAATGCTTGACAAATTTTTCAGTGAGAAAAATTTTACAGGTATGCAATCAAAACCTATCCTGCTGCAGCTTGAGGCCCTTTCCTCTTGTCCTGTCCCTGTTCCCTGGGATCAGAGGCTGACCCCCACCTGACTGCACCCTCCTGTCAGGGAGTTGTGCAGAGCCAGAAGGTCCCACCTGATCCTCCTTTTCTCCAGGATAAACAATCCCAGTTCCTTAAACTGCTCCTCATCAGACCTGTGTTCCATGCCCTTCCCTGGACATGCTCCAGGAACTCAATATCTTTTGTACAGTGAGTGGCCCAAAACTGAACACAGGATTCAAGAAGTGATTTCACTTTTGCATCAGACAGAGAATGAACTACTAATCAGATTTCCATACTGCAGTTTTGCAGGATCCTATACTCTGCATTTTCCACAGCACCACTGTGGTGAGATGTTCAGCTTACTGTCAGCAGGAATCTCAGAGCTCCTGTAAAACCACTGAGTTCCCTTTTCAGAAATAGCCCATATTTTTTCCTGTCTGTGAAATATCTTCTACATTTTTAGCATTGTTTCATAATTTCAGGCTCTCTTTGCACATTCAATTATCAATTTATCCCTTATGGAATTATGGAATCCTCATTACCCATGCAACATTTTCAGAAACTCACTCTAGAAGTCAGTAGTCCTTTTATCTGCATCTGCATTTTTACAGTTCTGTCTCAACAATTCTTGTGTTAGATCATTGTAATGTAAACATTTGTCTTAATTTCCTGGTGTCCACTGTTAAATACTTTGAGGACACTGCTTGCGTTCTCCACAGAAAAAGAAAAATACTTAAAAAGTAACCTTAAAAAGTACAATTTATTTTATTTAAAAAATACAAATATGGTCAAAAAATCACAGAAAAGTCCCAAAAGAAGTGACTCCCAAAAGCTCTTCTGGGAACAGACATGCTGGTTTAATTGACAGCAGGAAAATTTAAGGTTGTTTAATAAGCTTCATTCCTCCAGTCGTGCTCAGCCCAGAAGTCAACACAGACTTTGCTTGCAAAGATCAGCTCGTGGTGAGCAGTTAACCCTTGGAGCCTGCAGAGCTCTGCACTGTCCTGAAACGCTCCCCTTCCCTGTGTGGCAATCTGTTATAGCCCAGTGCCATCGCCAGCTGGCAGGTAATTTTCCTGTGGAAGACTTTTCTTCCCAGTAAGCGCTGTCATGGTAATATTCAACCCCAGCCATGTAGTTAAAAGAAATTGAAAGGAATAGTCATTTCCCGAGGATGCCTCAACCCACCCAGAGACAGGCGGGAGAGATGGGATAAATCGCTTTTGGAGGCACTTTCATCTCTTTGCCAACTAGAAATTAGACTACACACCAGACTTTTATGTGCATAAAGCTTGTTGGGATAAATCTTACTCCAAACATTTGAGTTCTGCGACAGGCAATTCCAGTAACAATAACTATAAGGTTGCCTGAGATAGAGATACATTGGAAAACCAGATATTGTTGCTCACAGATTATGGGGAAAGGAAGAGAGGAACACGGCCAGATTTAACTTTTACACATAATGAACTTATAGAAGGAAAGACAGGAGAATCAAACTCTCATTTAGGATTAAGGAACAAAGACACAGCTTGAATCTCCAGGATGTGGACGGACAAAGTGTAACGCTATTGATCAAACAAGTCGTGTAGCCGGCCATGGGTATTTAGAGTAAATCCCCAGTCACCAGCATCCCACCTTTTAGAATAGCCTAGCTGGGATCCAGTGGAAGGCATTATCTGTGGGTTTAATTTTACTGCTGCAACAGGAGCTTTTGAAAAATATGCTTTCAATAGCCATACATTTCATTGTAGATCATGAAAAAAAAAAAAAAAGGACATTTCAAATGAAAAAAACAGGACAGACTCTAACAAAAATAGCAATGAATTCTCTTCCACACAAAGGAAAAAAAAATTAAATTGTTGAATGTTTCATGAAATGCCTTGTGACAAAATACCTGACATTACCATTAGTAAGTAAATTCTAACCTTTGCCTTGTCCTAGTTTTACCCATATAGTACTTGGATGTCAATCCACGTGCATGGGACCAAAAGAAGCTAGTGTTTCCTTTTCTGTGAATGTTGTCAAGCATGGAGTCTTCCATTTTAAACCTTATTTCAGATTAAAATTCTTATATTGATATATGTGTATATTTAGTTACAATGTAGATGCTTATATATAAGTCTACTTCAGTTCAAAGCTCAGGTTCTGAATTTATAGTGAATAATTATTCATGTTACTTCACTCTAATTATTTCATTTACAATGTAACTAAGAATACTGTTGTGTATTTAAGTCATCTTGAAATCCCATTGGGACCCTGATTTGGTTTGTTCCATTTCCTTAACTTTTCTCCAGAGATGATGTTTCTCATTGACCAGCTGGAATACTGCTGGATTCCTTAGGAGAGAGCTCTCCCCCAAATCTTGCCCAGTTTCCAGCCATCTTTGAAGCTGATTACAACCGTGGCCCATGATACCAACGTCAGAGCACAATGCTTGCTTGGCTCCAACTCAAGGGAAGATGAAAAATATGTCTGAGCAAAATAAGGATTAGTCTCAAATTACTATTGCATACAATAAGGCTGCTTCCAGACAGCATCATTAGTCCACACAAGGAGTGGAAGAGATGTACCTGACAAACAAACACATTTATCTGCCTTGGCTGTAAGACTACCTTTCCTATTTTTAATTAGTATGAGACCTCCACCTCTGCAGTTCATCAAGGTGCACTGTGGTTGATTCATGCTTTTTGTCCCTTCTCACAATAAGGACAGAATTATGTTCATAATGATTTTGCATTTGACAAAGACCATGAAAGTCTGGCTGGGTATTGACTGTATCAAGACATTTGTGCTGTTCACACTTGCTTATGGGCCAACATTTTCATTTGCAATATTATTTATATTAAGTATAAATAACATTTTTTCAGTTTTCACTTTTGCAGTCCTCGTGTCTCATCCAAGAAAAAGGAAAGAGTAATTAATTATTTTCATGGTTAATTATAAAGTTCTAAAATTTGCAGCATGAATACTGTGGGACATGTTGGAAATGCCTTATTCTACCAAAAAAATTTTACCAAAGAAATTTTCCTAAGGTACTGCAGGAGGTGATGCACTATATACACAATGAAACTCATTAAACGTCACATTTTGCTGCAGAAGTCCATTCATTAAAATGTCCTGGTTTAGATACCAGATTTAATGGAATTTCTCTATAAACCTCAGCCTCCTTATCTTTTTCCTGTTAGTTTCTGACATGCTTCATTGTCAGTTAGAAGAAGGTAAATACATAAGCAATGATGTGACAATTTCAGGACAATACACTGAGTTTATTATCACAGTTTTGAGGAAATCTACTTTGAATGTACAACAAAGAAGCCACTTTTGTTTCATTCACAACAGAAAAATGCAAAACTTACAGAATATAAAAGCTTTTGATATGATAAGCAAGAAAACTAAGATAACAGCTTGAAAAGCATGGGGGAAAAATAAAAAGTGGGATTAATTGCATTATTCTGAAATAGGTGCAGAGCAGTCGAATCCTCTTCTCACAGTTAGGTCTTGTTCTCTCTGAGGTACCACTAATTTGGCCTAAGCAATGAAGGCTTTAATATTAAGCATTGGCACTTCATCTTACAGTCAGGTAGCAAAGAAAAATCATTGTCTTCCTGTCAAGCATACTGGGAAAAAAAGGATTAAGAGCTATAGTTTAAATGATAAGATTGAAATAGTCTTGAAAATGCAAACATTTGCTGGCAGAAAGACAGATGTAAAGCAAACAGTCCATGATCTCTGTCTGATTTTAGAAGTTTTACAACATTTGATGGAAGACAAGAGCTCCATTCTTTACCATGTAATGTCTCAATAATTTCTGCTTTGTTTTTCTTAGTATAAAACTCTATAATTTGCTGCCCTGGCTTCAAAACCACAAAGTTTTAGCCAAACCTTTTCTTCAGGTTTGATTCACAGATGTCTAAACATTTTTGTCTTGGAATTATTATTTTGAAGGGGAACAAAACACAAGTAGGAGATGAAAACTACATGTTTAATTTTTATCCTGACTACAATTTCAGTGTTGAACATTTCTGACTGCTATTTTAAATGCTGGGAAAAGGACAAATTGGCTGAAAGCAAATGTTCATGCGCCATTGAACGTACAAAAAAACTCAAGGTATTAAATGTGAATTCACATGGAACTATGAAAACAATATTCCCCTCCTCTTTTTCATGCTGTAACTGCAGAAGTGGAATTCCTTTTGGAGAGCTATTAGTCAGCAAAAAGATGTCCCTTATTAAAAAAAAAATTAAGACATAGAGAGAAATGAATATCCAGCAGTATCAGCCTGAAAGCAAAATGAAAGCAGCTGTGTCAACTCAGAAGGTCTGACAGATTTAGTACATGCCATTTTTATATCTTATTTCAGACTGAGTGGAGCATATACCTTGGGAATATACAAAATTAGAGCCTTTTTTTAGCAGTCTTATTAGGGCAAAATTACTTTTGAAATTGAGTAAAGAGAAAGAGAGAGAGAGAGATAAGATTTACAGGGCCCAGACTTGAAAAAAAAAAAGGAATCAGCTGTGTAAGGATTGATTTATAGTATCCAAACTCATAGTATTTTCTTGTCAGCAGACACCAAAAACAGTTCCAACAGGGACAGCATTAGAACTCAAGGGGAAGGACTGGAATAACTGATCCCATCTGTTAGCATCCCGATCACTAGAAATGATCAGCTCAGGGCTGTCTTGAACAGATCAAATAGATTTTTAAAGAGTGGCTATTAACAGCAGTCTGTTTAGAGAGATGTAAAAATTTAGGTCCATTGGAGATATCGTGTACTTCCAGCACTCTGTAAAGCCAAAATAAAAGGTTTAAAACTTATCTCAATGCTCCCATGTGTTACTTACATTGCCCAGAACTTCAGGGCTGCAGTACATGAAAACAAAGTGTTAAATTTTACTCAAGCAAAACAAAAGTAACATATTTCCATTCATAATCCAGGAAGAATTATGATGCATATGGGAAACAATTATTAGTTTTGATAAAGAAATTGTATCAATTTCCCAGATAATCTCATGGCACACGTTTGTTTATTTGGGGGTTTAAGAAAGAAATTTAAGAATCACAGGTTTGTTGGAAGGGCCCACATTGGGTTCATTTGGTCCCACCTCCCTGCTCCAGCAGGGCCATCCCAGAGCACAGGGCACAGGGTTGTGTCCAGATGGTTCTGGAATATCCCCAGTGAGGGAGACTCCATCCCCTCTCTGCACAATCTGTCCCAGTGCTCGGTCACTGCCCAGGACAGAAGTTCTGCCTCGTGTCCAGGGGGAATTTCCTGGGCTCAGTCCCTGCCCGTGGCTCTGGTGCCATTGCTGGGCCCCAGAGCAGAGCCAGGGCCCTGCTCTGCACACAGGGACAGACAGGGACACACAGGGATGCTCTGCCCCTCCCTGCACACAGGGACACACAGGGATGGGGCTCCCTCTCAGCTGGGGCTCCTCTCCAGGCTGAGCAGCCCCAGCTCCCTCAGCTCTTCTGGATGCATCTTGTAAGGGAAAATGGACTCTAATAACTCTGGAAAATAACTCTGCTTTCTCTACCCCTCTCTTCCCAGGGTCTCCTCTCCATTTACTACTGGGCCCACATTATACTTTGTTTTCTTTTTGTTATTGATGTATTTAGAAACCCTTTTGAGTTATCTTTGACAGCCTTGGCCAGATTTAATTCTTTTTGGGCCTTGGCCCATCTAGAAGGAGAGCTGGGGAAACTAGTGCTAGTGCTAGTATATGCAAATCTGAAAAAAAGAATTTAAGCAGTAAAGTGCTCAAAAAATAAGGGCATGAACTTAAGTAACAGGAAAGTTAGGCTCCCAGAGAGTTTTGCAGAGAAAATTCTATGCATAGAGGATAACTGATGTCCTAAGTGGGACTCTGACAAAGACTTTCCTGAAACCTGCCTGATAGCAACTACTCACTACAAGTGAAGATGAAGGTGCAGAGGGATCACCGGATTGGTTAGGCCAGTGTTGTAGGTTGAAAGGGAAGTGAATTTTTTGGGAAGTTATAGACAAACTATGGTGGTCAGGTTTGCTCTGGCAGACCTTTGGTCCTGGAGGACCAAAGCCCTCTAAGATCATCAAGCCCAGCCATTAACTCAGCATAACTGTGTTCACCACTAAACCACATCCCTAGGTGCCGCATCCATATCTTTAAATTCCTCCAGGGATGGTGACTTTACCACTACTCAGGGCAGCCTGTTCCAATGCTGGACAATCTTCTCCATGAAGAATTATTTTTTTTTTCCCTAATATCATAATTAAAGCTCCCCCGACACACCTTGAGGTCATTTCCTCTTATTAGACAGACCAGGGAAAACAGAAGCCTGGGTTTTATTAGTATAAATACCATTCTTGTGCTTTAGTTAATATTGCTGTTCTCTAGCAACTACACCACCACCTAAAAGATTAAACTCCAGGTTACACGCAGGACTAAATTCTCATGAAGACACATGACAACTTTATGCTTCCATACACCTTTGTGTATTCATAGGAGAAGTTATAAATGTTAAATAACCATCTGACCCATTAAAAAAGTAAAACTATCAATCATCAGAATTCCTTCTGGCTGCAGTGTCTCCTTCATAGCTCCATGAAGCTGAGGACACAAGCGCCATGTGTGCTCCCTGGGGACATAAAGAGCATCACACTCTCATCATGAAAGCAAAACTCTTCCTCATTAGGTTACGTCTCTGTCACAACACAATGATCAATCTTTCGGTGTGACACTTGCAGCCAGCACAGAACAAAGACTACAAATGCCATCAAAACACAACATAGAGCAGCAAAAAGCTTTGTCTGGGGGAAAACACCCACAAAATGACCAGAAAAACCCCACAGCGAGAGAACAGAGAACCATCAGTGCCATCCCCTCCTGCACCCCTGTGTCCTGCTCTGGTGTTCATGCACACAAAGATGATCACAGACAGCTGGCACATAAAAAATTTTACACTGGCATTCAGCATATTTTTTTTTAAATGCAGAGTGCTGTTTAAATTTTAACCTATGGTAAAAATCAGACAGGTTTGCACATCTCAGGTGCCAGATTTGCTCTCCCAAAATTCCCAACTCTAATGAGTATACTTGAAAATGATTTTACATGGGATAACTGCCCTGTAGAGGAGGGAAACAGAGGGATACTGCAGCTTTCCTTAGGGTGAAACCTTGATTTACTTGATTAAAACCCCCACTCATGGAACAGGAATAGTCAGTGTGTCTAATGCTGTGTTATTTCATGCAGATCTTCAAAATTCATGTTTCTAACATTTTGCAAATTCTTACTTTTGTTTTTTTTTAACTCCCTGGCTGGATGTACAGCAGACTGATAACAAAAAAAATAAAAAAAAATTTAAAAAAACCCCACAAACAAACAAAGAAAAAAAAAAGAAAAACCTGAAAAATATTAAAAAAAAACCCCACAAACAAAAAAACCCAAGAAAAAACAAGTAGATGAGAGATTGCCTTTTATGCTGCAGAACTTCATTGCTGTAGAACATACCATAGATTCTTCTGAATGCGTTGATTTTGACCTACCTAATTATTGAACAAAGTGGGCCCTTGGCATTGCTGAGCAGAACAAACCCAGGGAGCTCTAGTCCTGTAAGGGCAGAGGTGCTTCGCTTTGTCCACATTTCCTGCTGGGCATCCCAGACAAGGAGCCTGGCAGATGGTCAGAGGTGTCCACTCTGCCATCCACCCACCTCCCCTGCCAGCTCTGCTCAGCGCATCCCCTTCGTGGGCTGCTCCCTTTGGGGTGCCCGATCCATCACTGTGCACAGAGCAGGAATCCAAGGGTAGGATTTGTCTTATCTCATTTGAGCTATCTAAAGGTTAGAGATCTAAATCTGAGCTGGTCACCCTGGGCTCTTTTGTTTTTTTGTCAGTGGAGAGAAATAGGACAGAGGGATGAGTCTCTGGAGATGTTTATCTCCTAGTGGTGTGAATCACCATTTATATAAAGCTCCTTCTGTGATGTTAGAGATCAAGTTTATGCTCTATTGTGTTAAAGCTAATTCTCATACCAAAGCACCTAATAAGTCTCAGGCATGACCCATGACCATGGTATGACTACAGCTCTCTGCTTTATTCAAAGTGGATCCTTGTAGTTTCTCTTGATGGAAATTTCCTGTGTTTTTAACATGAATTTGAGTCCAAGACAAAGAAATGGTCACTATTTATATTTCAAATGGTATTTTCTAAGGCTTACTTATTAAAAAAAATATTTTAAACCTTTCGGAATTTGATATTTCCAGACAAACGTCACATTTAAAAAATCGAGAAATCCTAGAGACTCAAAAGAAATAATTTTAAAATAAAAAGTAGAGCTGATCAATAAAATGTATACTATTCCTGTGTATTCCTTCTTTCTTAGGCAGTTTTTCAATACAGAAATTTCTTCTATAATGTGTTGAATGGGATAAAAGAGGTTAAAAACCAAAGCAAAGTAAAATCTCACAATATTAAATTCTAATGAATGCAAAGACCTTGAAAACATCAGTGGCTCTGCAAGCCAAGTGCTGATCCCTTTGATAGAATATGCAGGAATAAAATGGTTAGTAGCTGAAATGCTGTGGCACAGCAATAATTGCTTTGCACCTGTAATTCTATCTCTCATTTCCCTATTTACTGTTTGATGCTTTTGTTTATCACAGAGTCATATTCCAGTCTCTTCATTTGTAGTCCATTTCTGCAAAATAAAGCATGCTGCATGCTGAAAGACACAAAAGACCATGATGATAAATTAAACAATATTTCTTTCTCAGACTATTTTTTTTCCTAAGCTGAAAAGCATTTTCTCTTCTTTGTCTTTCTTTTTCTTTTTTTTTTTTTTTTAATTAATTCCTGTGTGGCATCCCAAGGTTGGTTCCTATCTCATTAGATAAAAGCTTGACAACTTTTGGCAATTGTTAACATTATTATTTTACCATCACTGCTATTATTTTGCCATCACTGTTATTATTAGGATTCAAATCAAATTTTGTAAATTAACAAGCTTGTATGGAACTTATCTGAATGCAAACCAAATTATAATTAAGGTTTGGAAAATTTGCATTTCTGTTCTGCATGGCAGGAAGGCACTTTTTCCATACAAGTCATGAGGAGAAATTGTTATGGAGAACAAAGGGAGATGTCAGCTACTCTTCTTAGTGAGGACTAAATTTTGACTGAACCAATGAAGTTAAAGGCACAAAAAATTGATGGGTTTAGGAAACAAAAGAAGGTTGAAGAAGAAAAGGGAAAAACTTCACATCTCCAGAATAAGTGCACATTCAGATTTTCATGGACAGATGAAAATCAGACTTAAAGGAAGGCATCTGAGCCTGCTTTCCTGAATGCTTATAATCTTTGCTGGTCATTATAGCTCACAGTCAAAAGCTATAAATGTTTTTTATAAAACATTTATAACTTCAGAACCTGGGGACAGGCCCCTGTTGGAGGCAAAGTTGTCACCAAGAAGACAAGAAAGGGAAAAAAAGGAAACTTTGGAGGAAGTGACAAAAGGAGACAGAAAAGACAATTTGGAGATGTTTCAGCCAGGAGGTAGCTCCTGTGCTGCTGACATAAAGCAGGAAGAGGGGGAGGATGAGGAGGATAAGGGGGACAAGGAGGAGGGTGAGGAGGAGGAAGAGGAGGATGAAGCAGCCATTGAAGGTGAACATCCTGGCAGCAGAGAAACAGTGGGATGACTGCTCATCTTCCGCTGAGAAGAATCTCATAATGTCAATTAGTGGCCACCTGATGATGGTTTCTTATACAATGATTACACTAAGGACCAGTAATGGGAAGTTTAGGATGTTGTTTAATGAAGGATGTTGCTTCATCATGAAGAAAAAAATCTCAGCCTTCACTTCACCATATTATCTTCTGATACTATTATTTATACTTCACATATTTAACATGTTGATAGTTAAATTTTTTTTTGTCTGCAAATTGCTGAAAATGGTTCTATGTGATTAGCACTGCTTAGGCAAATTATAGGTGTACTCTTTTTGCACTCAATATTTCAGGCAACCAAGTTTGCACTGTTTTCTGTATTTTTTCTTCCATTTACCCTTACTTTTCAGCAAACTTCTTCACTGTAATCTGTGATTTAAAAATAAACAACTTGCTCTCTTTTCCACCAAAATATAATGTTGATAGATCAGCTTTTCCAAATCATTTACAGCCATCAGTGTCATTCCTAAAGTAGTTGCAAGAATTATTGAAAAGTTTTCTCCTGCAGTAACTGTAGAGCTCCCATCTGACTATTCAGATGATGACTGAAAGAATTAAATTTTAGTTTCTTCAATCACTGAATTTAACATTAAATTCTGTCACATGAGACATTATAAGCTACACAACACTTTTCATGATGAAATAAAGGCTTAATATTGTTGGTAAAATGTATACACAATCAAGGAAGCAGAGAAAACAAACTTATAGAAAGGACCCAGCAATGAAGAGGGCTTATAGAAAAGGATATGAGACCAGGAGAAAGAGAGCATTAATTAGATGGGGGGCAAAAAAAAAAAAAGAAAAAAAAGTAAAGAATAAGAGAGAAGGTGCAGTGGAAATATTTTTTAACATAGTTACAGCCAGCACACACAAAGACAGTAAGAAAGAGCTACCACAATTTCCAAATATTTACTCTGGGTAGGTCAACCACCAAGTATACCCCAGGCCACCCTTAACTGGCGAAGATCATTAGCACTGTGCAATGGTCCCCCCTTCCAGGAGACCCCCTGATAGTGTTGTAACACCTAAATATGGCACC
The DNA here is from genome assembly GCF_037042795.1 of Molothrus aeneus. Classification (NCBI taxonomy): domain Eukaryota; kingdom Metazoa; phylum Chordata; class Aves; order Passeriformes; family Icteridae; genus Molothrus; species Molothrus aeneus. The sequence goes on from NC_089680.1 coordinate 3,651,666, forward strand.
ACTGAGATGCCAATTAAACTCATCTTCAGAAAGAAGAATTTTTTAAATTTTTTTTCAGAAATCTTTGATAGAAATTTTCGGGAGTCTTTTCTCTTTTTGCTTTTGTGCACCTGGATGTTTAAATCAATAATCGACTCAGTAATAGAGAACAAAGTTAAATAATTTGTGCCTGACTTTTTGTAAATAAGGGCAGAATTGCTATAGTAACAGCAGAAGGCACTCAGTCACTGTGACAAAAATGTGGCAACCTGATAGCAGAGGCTAATGAGGGTGTTCAATTTCAGCTGAATTTCATTAAACTCAGCTTCTCCCCACTACAAGACAGGAGGGAGGGAGGGAAGAGAAAGGGAGGAGTGGCCACTCAGGCAAAGACTAGCCTAATATTCACCTTAATTTGGAAGTGAAATTTGTCTGAAAAAGATGGGTTAAAAAATGTGAGAAGAACACAGCAAACATCAACACAAAACAAAGACAAAACAAAAGTGTTTCTGTATTGTGGCTTGTTGAAAGCAAGAAAAGTCCCATGCCTAAACTATAATTTCCTTCAATTCCTCTTTATCTTCTTTCTGTTGAAATGACTGGGATTTATTATCATCAGAAATGGACTCTTAAATCAGGAAAAGGCTTAGAGGACTGAGTTTGGAGACTATTATTATTGAAAATAACACTGCTGAGGTAAAGGGGCCCATATGCACTTCAGAGAGTGAGGAGCTGGGTGTGCACCAGGCAGCACTTGGGAGTCACAAAGGAGGAGGAGGAGGACACGTTTTTCAATTTGGAGTCATCTTTGAAGGCATTCCCCTGACAATGCCTTGGAAGTGCTTCTGAAAATCAGGCTGATTTGCAAGCAATAATAATAATAATGAGGTTTAGGTGTGTGAGCTGGAGCACTGAGGTTTGTCACTTTGGGCATAAAGAGCTTTAGGGGAGGATTATATACAAAAGCTGTCAAAAGTGCTTTGTTGTCTCTAGGTATAAAATGCTTAGAAGAAACAAAGTGTTTCCATTAAGAATGCATTTTCTTTGACCAGTGTTGAGGTAGAGGAAAAGAAATAACAGTCCAAATCACCCTGTTGCAATTACCTGGGCAATGTGCTTTAAAACCCACTCCAAAAACAGAACCGTGTCCTGTTCCTAGAGCTGCTGAAAGTGGGAGGTTGTCACCTGGATTTATGAGCCTGCCTATTACAAAACATTTATAGGCAACTATAACTGATGGTCCCTAAAGGAAGTTAAAAGTGATATTTAGCTTAAGTAGTCTGTCCCTGCTCTCTGTTGAAATGCAAGCATTGCTTTGTAGCTTCAGGCCATGAAAGAATAGAAGTACATGACATGGAAAGTTCCTATACACCCTTTTGGGTTTTTCTTTCTTCTTTCTTTGTCTTTCCATTTTTTTTCTATTCATAGGAGAATTCATCTTTCAGTCATGCTCAATGTCATTTTTCACAACTGAGTAGCTTTAGACTAGTTATAAGAAATGTTCTTTCTGGCTATAAAAATGAGTGATACTTCAGGGATTATTCTTTTTTCTTGGGTGGGAAGGAAGGGTGGGAATAGAATCCAACCCCTCTGCTATCACCTAAGGTTGAAGGTCAGGTGTAAATTGTATATTTTAGATTTTTAGATAGCTAAATAAAAGTTTTATTCCCAAGAAGTTGAAATGAAAAATTAGAAGAAAACTATTGTTGTGTTGGAAGACATAAAGCCACGAATAAAGTTTGTGGGAAAAAAATATTTTATATTTAGAAGGGTTTTGTTTCTACCTTTGAAACTCTTGATAAATACCACATGAACTATTAAATGAAAAATAACATTAAATACCAATTTAGACTATGAAATAATGTCCTATTTTAAAATATAATCAGCCATTACTTTAGAGGGTAAGAGAACAGAAATCCTACAGTGTTTTTCTAGAGAGAGGCTGTGAGAGCTTGGGGGCTGGATGGGGCTAAAAGACAACAAGTATTTTTCTAGATTTATGAGAAATCATGTTCAGTTAGGGCTGTGTATAAATACTTCAGTTTCTCATTCCAATGTATTTTTCCATTCACTTCAGGCTAAGAAGAGAAACAACATATGTTTTCACAACGGATCATTTATGAGTAAGAAAATGTCTGAATTAGGAGGTTTCAGCTTTCTGATGTTGTCAGTCACATCATGGAGCTAAGTTAATGACAAAACTGCTCCCTCTGGGCTCCTTGGGCAATACATGAGGATCATTGGATCTGGTCTGAATACAATTCAGGTGTTTTAGGATCTGGAACCATTCCCCTCTTGTATCCACTGTAAAAAGTCCTTTGGGCTATTAAAGCAGGAAGATTAAAGTTAAGGAAGATCAATCACGAATGAGCTAATATTGATTCTAAATTGGCTCTAGTTTTATCTTCGACAAAGTGGCAAGAACAGAGTGCTTGCACAGCTTTTCCTGTTTAGAGGCTGGTTTGTGGTGTTCAGATTGACACCTTGTTTGGATTTGGGTTTTTATTCCCCTAGTCAGGATTTTTTTGTCTGTTTGTTTCATTTTAGTGAGCACAAAGGAAATTCAAGGCTCTTGATTGCTGGATACTCCCTTTACCCTAGGGAGCCCTCCTATGAATGAGGAAATTCATTACTGCTAAAAGGGTTGCTGTTGTAAACACTCCATCACCATAATGAGGGATGTACAGCCTCCTCCCCAGCACTTCCTACATGAGCTTAGATAGCACTAAATGTGTGTTTTATGGTAGTTAGTGTAATGCAAAGGAGAAAATGGTACTTTATCCTATAATGTGACATCAGGTGCCCCCAGTGACCTTGGCTGAGTATCTTGGGACTTGGTACTGTTTTTTTGCCTGAGACCTAGTTAGTGCTCTTGGTTTCAGCTTAGGTGGAAAATAAAATAAAATCACAGGCAGGAACAAAAGGTTTGTGCCCCCAGCTCTGCAGCAGGGCAGAATACTGGTATTTCAATGTGTCTGTATGAACCATCCCTTATTGATAGGTATAGATGAGGGAAAGTCCTGTGGCTGCTATTGGAGTATCCCTGGTGTGCAATAAAGTATTTTTAAAACACAACTGCTTTTTCAAAGCCTGTGTTTCAGGGAATCATGGAATCATTAAGGTTGGAAAAGACCTCTAAGATAATCAAGTCCAACTCTTAACGCACCATTAAACCATGTCCTGAAGTGTAACATCCAAGCTGCAGTGAACATTTCTAGGGATGGTGATTCCACCACTGCCCTGGGCAGCCTGTGCCAGTGCTTCATAACCCAAGTGAAGAAATTTTCCCTGATGTCCAGTCTAAACCTCTCTGGATGACCCTTGAGTCCATTCCCTCTGCTCCTGTCCCTGTTCCCTGGGAGCACAGCCTGATCCCCCCGGCTGTCCCCTCCTGTCAGGAGCTGTGCAGAGCCACAAGGGCCCCCCTGAGCCTCCTTTGCTCCAGGCTCAGCCCCTGCCCAGCTCCCTCAGCCTCTCCTGGGGCTCCAGCCCCTTCCCAGCTCCGTTCCCTGCCCTGGACACGCTCCAGCCCCTCAGGGTCTCTCTTGTCCTGAGGGCCCAGAGCTGTCCCCAGCACTGGAGGTGCCTCAGCAGGGCCGGCACAGGGACAGGCCCTGCCCTGGGGCTGTGTCACAGCCTGGCTGGGACAGCCCAGGGGCCATTGGCCTCCTGCCCCCCTGGGACCCTGGGCTTGTGTCCAGCCCCTGGCACCAGCACCCTCAGGCTCAATGGTTGGGCACAACCTCAGCCATGAGGAAGATGATGATCCAAAGCACCTCCTCTGTTTCAGGAATCAGGGAGATTGATTTGATTTGATTTGATCTGATCTGATCTGATTTGATTATTTTATTGTTACCATTCCCTCTTTGCCCTGCCCATCCCTTTAGCCCAATTTGGCCAGTGTCTCTCTTCCTCTGTGCTTTCAATTATTGACACAGAAAGACCATTCCACACAAGGAAGTGCGGCGGTCTTTAAACCACAGCTACAAAAAGATGTTGCAAGGCCTGGAAAGGAAAGCTGACAGGAACAGTAGTTTCAAGAGGCAGAGATGCCTGTCTGATGGTGTTGTAAGCAAGAGTGAAAATATCTCATGGCGAATGATAACAGAAAAAGATGAAGAAATAGCAGGGAGTTTATAGTGCTATGTGCAACTACTTGATTTTGCTTCCAACAGAAAGGATTGCTCCTCTGGTTTTGTTTTCAGATCTGATGATAATGACTGTCACTATTATGCAGTGTCCCATTTTCTTTTAATAACTGCAAAAACATAAAGAGATTTATTTTACAGCCTTGATAAATCCTTGAGAAAATGGAAACACAATTAACCTGAGCTGGTTAATCTCTTATACATCTTAATTCAGTAAATTTTCCTTCCTCAGAATGAGCTTGACCCCTGCATAATAGCCAGTGATTGCAAGGCCTGTGATGAAGAGATAGACAGATACTTTCAGAGAGAGATAAGTGAATCCTGGAGAGCTGGAGAATTTGTAAATTCAGTTCAACGCTGAACCTTTCACCTAGCACTCAAAAACCCTCCTGTTAATGTAAAAATTTATTCTCACAAACAAATGAGAATGTACAACCCTAAAAAAATCCAGCATATTTTTAGCTAGAAATAAACAGAAGCACAGCCTGTCTCCAGCTCTCATTCACAGCTTCTTTATTCTGCCTTAATGTAAATGACAATCAGGTCTTAGGCATTTATCTTCCATGCAGCTCATGCTGTGTCTCTCTTTTTTTTTTCCCCTCTTCCCCTCTTTTTAACCTTGTTTCTAATGGATTTTCTTTACCCTTTTATGCACTGGTGGAGATAAATCAGGACTGAACTTGGACCTGGTCTTCTTCTGTATAGATGATGATTTGTATCATGCAAACTGGACAAAATCCCTTGGAGAAATAGGTAATGTCAGTCAGGAATATAAATAGGAATTTTCTCCAGAAGGTGACTGGATTAAGACTATAATTTTCCAAATAGTGTGCTTGTCCTGAAACAGAATATGTATAATCAGATCATGAAACATAATAGCTTTTATAAGATCATTTTAATGGTTTTTTGTTTGTATGATTTGAGATGTGCATTCCTAAAAACCACTCTGAGAAAGGAAATAATAAAAGGTATTATTAAAAATGTATTGCTGCAAGTGCTTCTTGCAAGATATATCCAGATAATTTATTTTATAAACCCATGAAATTTTGTAGTACTGTAGTAACATCAATCAAAATTAACAGAATAGCAATTTAAAAGTGTATATTACACAGAATCACACTCAAAATGGGTCAGGCTGGAAGGGACCCATTGGGTCATCTGGTCCCACCTCCCTGATCCAGCAGGGTCATCCCAGAGTACAGGATTGTATCCAGATGGCTCTGGAATATCTCCAGTGACAAAGACTCCACAGTCTCTGGTCTCTGCTCCATCTGTGGCCACCCACACAGCAAAGATGTTTTTCCTCATATTCAGGTGAAATGTCCTTTTTAAAAAAGCATTTAAACTTGTGCTTGCCCCTGACACAGGTACTTAAATGCTTTTGCAGAGTAACAAAAAAATCTGAGTGTTGGGTCTGCTCTCCAGTCTGGCCCACAGCTTCCCAGCTTCCCTCTAATGCTTCTGGAATACAAATTGCATCATACACTTAAAATACTTCAGTTGTTGCAGTTTGGGTGTCTACTGCAGTGTTTGTCTGGAACAAAACTTCAGCTTTCAAATCCTCCTGTAAAATGAAGGATGGCTAGGACAGACTGAAATGCATGGGTAGAATTCCAGCCCCTGTGGTGTGGTGCCTTTATAACAGCTTCAGCTGAGCTTTTATGAGAGGCTTAGAGAAACTGGAAGTGCAAGTGCTTAAATATGTATGTATATACCACGGAGTCATAAAATATTCTGAATTGAAAGAGACCCATAGGGACCACTGAAGTCCAGCTCCTGGTTCTGCATAGGACCACCCCAAGAATATATTTATAGATGTGTTTGTGTGTGTGTGCATATCTATATATATAAAGAGAGATAAATATATAGTATTTTAGATTCCAGGGGCAAGAAATGATAATTTGTGAGAAAATTTCTCCTTTTGGAAACATAGGTTGACTTGCAGATGTAATATTCTACATCTATAGATGTTCAGCAACAGTTATACAGACAGTCTACAAAATATTTGCTGCAACTCTTGGGCTTTCCAAGTTCTCCCTACGGCTATTTCCTTATTCTCTTTTGTCTGGTCTAATCTTCTTCTTTTCCATAAATGTGAGGTGCAGACATTGCCTTAATCCTCGTGCCTCCCTCAGAATAATCTATTTTCATGCCTCCAGCTTGTATTGTAGTAACCAGACCTTGGGAACACTTGAGATCTTGAATGAAATCTTGATTGTTTTTTTGTCAAGGCTGAGAATTGTCTTGTTCAAACAGGCACTGGACTAAGAGGTCATGGGAAAAAAAATCTAGAATCTGTGATTCAGGCACCAGACTAGGAGGTGATGGGGAAAAAAAAAAAAACAAAAACTAAACTAGAGAAGGGTTTAACCACCAATGTTGTGGCCTGGTGGAGAATTGCCCCAGTTTTGGAGGCACATCCACAGTGGGGAGGAGGCTCTTGGTGGTTCCCCTGACCTTGCACTGACAACCCATGTTTCTGTCAAAGATGTAATCCCACAGCTGCCCATCTTCTGAAAAGCAGGTTGAAATCTTGTTTTATGCTCTGCTGTTGATGGGAAGGGATGGCCCCACCTGAGTGATGGGGGTCACTGGGGTCTGCACGGGGTCCCCAGGCCTGGGCTGCCTGTCACTGCACTGGGCTCAATGGCAGAGTGACAGGCCCTTAACAAGAACAGCTGCAGCAGGCAGCAGTCTAATAAAAGTAATCCTATTTACAGCCTGCCTTGAGATGTTCCTGTGAGTTGAAAAGTTCACCTCTGGCAGTTTCCTGGGCTTGTCACCTTTTCTGCCATTTCCTTTGCATGTAGCTCAAAGGCGCGGGGTTTTATTGAATGGGAAATAGAAATGATAAATGAAAAAAAAAAAAAAATACAAACTAAAGCACGCTCCTGAGTATGGCAGGAGTCCCATCTCCAGGAGTTTAGCGGCAGCACATTTTTGTCTCCCTGTCAGAGACACAAAGTCATTCTTATAAGCCTAATCTACAATATCACATATCCTTTTTATGTGGCTGATATTATTATCTCCTATCCATGGGCATTCAATCCTAACTTAATTAACTTGGCAAGCAGAAGCATTGTGCTGTCTCACAGTCAGTGTCTGTTATGCTCTCAAACCATCCTATCCAGCTGGGTATCAAGATTTTTTACCTGCCTGCACTTACTTTTGATCTGTGTGGCATACAATAAATCCAGTCAGCAACCCCAGAGAGCCTTGCTCTATATCATCACTTTGAGGAATGGACAGCTCACCTTCTCTTCAGTTTTTTTTTCTTCATTCTTTTCTGTAAAATTAAAAGCCTTCTGTGCTCACCAGATGAACTCGAATAAAGTCTTATTTTTTCACTCTTTGACTGAATGCCCCCTTAGAAGATCATAACTTAGGGACTATGAATAACTGCTGGAATGGCACATTAATATTCACACAGCAGTAGATTCAAGTTTCAATTATGTAGCAGTAAAAAATAGAAAAAGAAAAAGAGAAGAATCTGGTCTGACATAGTTTGGCACTCTAATGTGAATGTGAAAGACATTGGGATGGATTGACAAGATTTTTAATTATAGAAGATAGGCAACCTGAACCTGACCTTCTTTTTGAGGATTGAATGATTTCCAAGAAACAGCATCTTCTCTGCTCCCTTTCCATCAGTGTTTTTTCATCCTTGTTGTATTCTGATCTGTCACATTTTAAATGGAGAGAGAGAAGTGCTAAAGTATTATAAAGAACCATCCTAGTCTGGAAGACTAAAATAATAAAAATAATGTCTTAGTGCAGCCTTCTAGGCTACAGCAATTTAAGGAAAGACTCTTGGTAGATTAACAAACCTTGTTACTAAATTACCTTATATTTTTAGTTGATAAATTTCTACTAAATTTTTGGATATTTTGGAAAAACTCTAATAGAAAAATCGTTCCACTCTCTCCTACCCCATTCAAAAACCAAAACCAAAACAAACAACCAACCAACCAACCAAAAAAAACCCACAACCCACCCCCCTCCAAAAAAAAAAACAAACCAAAAAATCTTCACTGAAGACATTTAAGAAACCAAAATTTGACTATGTAAAGTAAACCTTTTCAATTGCAATACCTGACACTATTTAAAGTAAACCTTTTCAATTGCAATACCTGACACTAATTACTATACATAAAAATTACAGCCAAAATAAATATTATGTAAAATTTAGATGGTTTGGTTCAGAAAAATGGATAATTTTTGCTATAAAATCAAGAATAATAAAAATTTTCAATTTTTAAATTAGTAATGTACTTGTGGCTATATAAACATACATCAAAGTATTGTCATCAGAATCCCTTCAATAGCAGCACAAAGAGCCAATGACATCATCTTCCTTGTGGCATCTCTCTTGAATAGTCTACTATTTTAAACCTGAAGGTCTTATTTCAGGAGAGAAAGAGGACAGGCTGGAGAAATCTCAACAGCTGTCAAGAGGGAGGGGAAGAATTTATATCAAGATTTTCTGTGGGGTTTTGTTAGGGGACAAATTAAAATCAATACTTTTCATTCTCTGTAGGTAATGATAGCTTTGCCTCACAGATTAATTAACATTAAAAAACAAGAGCCACTTTTCTTTTTAGTCATTTTTGCAGGAAACATGTATTGAATTTTAAGTGAAAATGAAGAGCTATGTTTAGATACAGAGCTACTTTGAGATGTTAAGTTGTGCTTGGTAAATCTACATCTAATTGTGGGAAGCAGAAGAGAAAAGTCAGTCTGTCTTCCTAAGAGCTCATTATAAAAATTGCTCTTTAAACTTTTAACACCACAACAGTTTTCCAAACTGAACTTAACTTTTATGTGTTCAGAATTTGACACGAAGATGTACATGTAACCTTTCAAATTATAACTACTTAATTCCTGAAATGGAATAATTTGATTTTAAAACTCAAATAAAATTTCAGATATTGCAATACCCATCTGATGTAAGCCAGGCATTTCTTTAAGGTTCTTCCAGTGTCAGTTAGAGTTACAAGATCTTCTAAATATTAAAAACAAGAGTGGTCTTGTGAAGAATTGGAGAACTCTCATTTTGTTGAATGACTAAAATAGGGCATATGTGTGCTAAAAGCATAAAGAAAATGTGATTGAAATAGTATATTCAAAACTGGTCTATTCTCATAAAAATGAATTTGAACCAAACTCCAGGCAAAAAGCCATTCACACATCTGTCACTTCAGAATTTATGAATTAAAAATGCAGTCAATCAAACTTTCCTGATAGCAACAAATTTATGCAAAGACACACTGACCAACTTCTAATAGACCTTTATCTTTGTTACAGCATCTATTGGCTGAAAACTACAGATTAGGATGTGTGTTGTGAGTTCACTGGGGATATTGCCACTCACATCTTCCACCTAAACTGGGATGAACTGGGAATATGCCCAGATAACAATGCTATAACTGAAACAGATGATGCTGGTCCTTTTCAATTTTACTCTTTTTAAAATTTTAGTTATTCCTGAAATTGATTATTTCAGAAACACATGCAATTTTTTTTTTTAATTGTTTGAAACTATGGACCAAATCATCTTGGTTGTATTTACCTCAAGGTGTCCAGACAAAGTAGTTGTTTAAGTTTCTTTCAGTAGTGGATACTGAAATATAAATGTTGTCAAACTCACCTCCTATTCTAATATATATGCCTGAGGCCACAAAAAACACCCTGAAGGTCTTGGTAACTCTCATTTGAGGATGCTCAGAACCTCAGTAGTGACCTCAGGTCACATTTAAAGGGTGGCTCACGGCATGTCTGTTCACAGTGAGCTCTGCAAGTGTCCATTTCCCTCTTCAAGTTTTGGGGTTTTTTTGATAACACCTGTGTTGCTCCTGCCAGCAATGTCTAATCCAGAAGTTTTGTCAAATGATACTAGGCAAGAATCTGTGAAAAAGTAAATCCTGCTCTCATAGTAGGTGACAGAAACTCCATTGCAAACATCCTGAGGAAGGTCCTTGAAGATATTGTTGAAACCTCCCCCCTTCTTTAACCTTCAGGTGAGGTGATTCTTACTTAGATGTACAAGTTAGGCGAGGAAGGCAATAATCTGTAAGAGCTTTTAGTTGGGATCCTTCACGTGTGCCTAATTTGGAGGATGGGAGCATGACAGAAGCTCCCCTAACCAGATGAATGAAGGATTTATTTATTTTTTTCCACTTAAATCCCTCAGCTGGAGTAAGTTGCCTTTTCAGTTAACTTGGTTTAGCTTGTAGCCTGAAGAGAAAAGAAGACAAGTAGTTGAATAAAGCTGCTCCTTTCCATTCAGCCCAGCTGAAAACCAATCCCACACCCAATTCCTGCAGATTTCTTCCCAGATCTGTGTTGTACTTGGGATGTCACAGCTGTCCCAGCTCACATCTCTGCAGCAGGTACAGGGACAGCTGGACTGGGTCATCACAAAGCTGGAACTAGAGGCAATTTCCAAACACAGTGACAATTCCACCACACTCCCTGCTCTAAGTCAGGTGTGCATGAGCTTCTGGGGATGCACAGGTTGTGCAGTTGTGAGATGCTCCCCTCTCTTCGCCTTGCCCTGTCCGTGATAAAGACCTGCCCCAGGGATCTTGGAAATGCTCCCCACACCACAACACACCATGAGAAAGCCCAGAGAGTGCTGGATTAGGGCCCAGCAGCCACCAGGGAAGTCTTGAATTTGACTGTCATTACCTCATACCAGTGGGGATGTGCTAAGTCTGACAGCTGATTTCCTACAGTATTCCACATTTAATTTTTTCCTAGTAAGAAACAAAGCCAAAAATATTCCCTATTTGTTCACTTTCCCCCAAACAATAGCTGGCAGAGTTTTCTTTGGCTCACGGATTTCTCCTTACAGCCATGGTTTTCACCCACACAAAACTTTAGAAGTGAAAAGAAGAAAATGCAAAGAAGGAAACTCAACTCTGCTGCATCTAATACAGTAATGATCTAGTCTCTCCCTTGCTGCACTGGAGAAAATTAGTGTCATGGTGATGAAATCCAGCTATATCACAATTTCAAGTGATGCACTAGTAACCATGGCAACAAGGTATTCCCTTCCAGTAAATGCCTGTAATGGTGCTTTTAAGATTGTACATCAAAGCCAAAGTATGGCGTTGAATCACCCTGGAGCAAGTACTGACTTCAAAGCAAAGAGGTCAGAACAATGGGTTATCCATAAACAGAAAATAATTCTTTTCCAATTTGCAAGTTTTCTTTATGAGGCGCTCTGAAATAAAAGCTGGAGCAATTTAGTAGATTTTGCACTATATTTGTGTGCTCTGGGATTACTACAGCAGCTCCTACAGTCTCCTGGCTTCCTACACAGCTTCTGCTGCTCTCCATGGGCTGGTGATCATTGCTGTGTCTCTGAGCTCTGCAGTAGGCAACATGAATTCCTCTGAAAAGGAGGCATGACAAACTTATAGGAATGAAGGCTTCTAGTCTGGTTAGGTATTCTGCTGCACTCGTGAAATTTTAGCAGCAAATTGGAAAGCTAGGTGGGGAAAATAGATGTAGAAAAGAAAAAAAAACAGTCCTTAAAATGGCTTTGAAATTAAAAAAAAAACTAAAAATATGTTCATGCCTGAGGAATATTAATGTTTTTCAAGGAATATTAAAGCTATCACTAAGTAATGATGGAACCATTAAGGTTGGAAAAGACCTCTAGGTATCCAACCACCGACCCAGAACTACCAAGCTGCCCACTAAACCATGTCTCTAAGTGCCACATCTTTTAAATACCTCCAGAAAGGGTGATTCTACCCTGCTCTGTTCCAGTGCTTGACCACACTAATAGGAAAGGAATTTTACCTCTTATCCAACCTTAACCTCCCCTGGCCCAGCCTGAGGCCGTTCCCTCTGCTCCTGTCCCTGTTCCCTGGAGCACAGCCCGATCCCCCCGGCTGTCGCCTCCTGTCAGGAGCTGTGCAGAGCCACAAGGGCCCCCCTGAGCCTCCTTTGCTCCAGGCTCAGCCCCTGCCCAGCTCCCTCAGCCACTTATCAGACCTGTGTTCCAGAGCTTTCCCCAGCTTTGTTTACCCTCCTCTGGACATGGTCCATCCATCAGTGAGGCCAGCTATCTTTCCTAAAACCCGGAGCTCCATGTTTTACTTTTGTAAGAGGATTTCTGTTAAATACCACTTCAAAACTTAATTTTCCCTGAAATATTTTATTTTCACTCCTATATGTTTACAATGGAGTGTCCTCTACTATGTGTAAGTAAGAGTGTTATGTCTAGGTCAGGACACTGATGCTTAGGAGGATTTTAATTAGCAGTAGCTGTGGAGAATCTAATGTGCTCACATTTGGTAACATTTGGCTGAATATTGAAATACCTTACTAAGAGGTCAGAGCTTCTTTAAATTATTGAATTCCTTATGTGGTAGATTGTGCAAATACAGAGGTTTTTCCTTTAGCTCTGTGCATATTTCTGTGTATGTGTATATATGTGTGTGTAAGAGAAAATGTAACACAATTCAGAGTCAGGGGCATTTGAGTAATTGAAGGATTTTATAATTTTGTTATAATGTCTTGAGCATGAATTTTAACATTTCTTCCAATGCTGATAAAAAGAAATTAAGTAATTTTTGAAAATCTATAAATGTGTAGTAATAGAGGCTACCATGCTATGGACTAGGCTGCTATACTATTGGTTTCTTGTCAATCTGCTGAAGAAAGAAATTTTAAACTAATTATGTCTTGGCAAAGACTGTTTTCTTTCTTTGTTGAAAGATAGTGTTGATCGTGACACTATTCAGACCAAAGAAGGCATGATAAGAGATTTGGCACGTTTAGGAAAGTAGTTAAAAGTCATACACCAAAAAAAAAGGTCAAACAAAAAAAAAAGACAGTAGCAACAACGGACCTGAACATAAATATAGATGATGAATTTAGATGATGAAAGCATTTAAAATTAAGTTAGAATGGTGTATACCTTGTTGATGAACGTGAGATGGAACTCTCTAACAGGTACATCTTGTACAATCTCAGAAGGTCTTGAAAGTCAATGAATTCAAATGAAGTGACATGAGAAACCTGCAGCTCAAAATACATGAAAAACAAGTGCTAGGTGTTATCTATTCATTGGTCATGTCAAGCAGCTGAAATCTTTCCCTTCAGCTTTTCAGCGACATTCTTTCCTTATTTAGCTCCACTCTCATCTCTCCTTGCCACAGCCCATCTACTGCATTGCACCGATGCCAAAAGCTCAGAGTGAGGGTCCTGTTCACTGACTAATTCTATCAGGTTTCTGTGCAGTTTTTCTTGCATGTGTGTGTTTTTCTTAACTAGATGAGATGAGATGGCAATTGATTTTTTCCAAAGGTTAATACTTCTCACCGCTAAGTCGCCAAACCTATTTAAACAAAAATAAAAATAATGCACCATTCAAGCCATTCAACCAATCTTTTTCCAGGTGGTAACTTACGCAGTGGCAACACAGAAATTCATCTTTGTAAAGCTTTCATTCAAAGCCTATAATGTGTTGCTCAGTACTACTCAAAATTGTTCTTGTTTTGACCGTAAGAAGGCTGATAACTGTGGTCCAATAATTGTGCACTTATGTTGCTGTTTGTCTGCTTCTCATTTGAGAAACGCAGCTTAATTAGAATTCCAATTTGTTTCACAGAAAAAGCTGCCAAGCACAAGATCTGACATTCAAAACAAAATCAATACTTTTGTAGAGCATTTAAGCATCTTGGGTAATATCACAGGACTGGAGTAATTCGTGTCGTGCACTAAAGCTCTAATTAAAGATGCGTCAGGAGTAAGAATTGTATTTCTTCATTATTTAGCCTGTGCTTTACTGGTGGGTTCATACGAGGGTATTGATTAAATGTTCATGTTTATTATGGCTCCCCCCTCCAATCATGAGTGTGAGAAATGAAAGTTAGGGTAGATGAAAAATATTCTCTGCTTGTCAGGTACCAGAGACACTCAAGGTCAGATGCAGATAAGGAGAAGCAAGGAAATGGAAGTGTTTTGTTTAGTTGCTGGTGAGCTACAGATTAATCTCTAATTTTTTTCTTTTCTCCAATAAATATGTCTGAGTCAAGGGAATAAAGTATCAGTGCATTTTTTATTTGTTTAAAAAATGTTAGATCTGATGAGCTCGTAATATCTGTATCTAATAGCTTCTTTAGCCTGTGCATTGACTCCTTAAGGTCAAATTACGAAAGTTCATATGGATGCCAAGATACCTCACTCTAGACATAAATCTATTTATCTCAGAGAAGTAATTAATGATTTAAACCTTAATTTGATATTAACTAAAGGCAGAGACTTACAAAAACATCATATTTGCCACCTCTCTGCCTTGACAAGGATATCTGCCAAAACTTAAGCACTACCACTGCAGGAGACCTTTTCAGTAACATCCTTGAAGCTCCAGCAATTAATTTGTTGTTAAAACCAGTTTCCTTGTGTTTTCTGTTTGTCATTTAAACCTTATTTCTCATGTATTCTACCTTGGACATGGGGCATTTAATATTCCCTTTCTCACTAGAGCATTTTTTAACATGTTGGAAGTCAATTAACCTGTTCTTACCAAGCACTTGCTGGAGTCTTTCTCTCAGTCCTGAGTTAATACCCCTTGAGAATCTGAGGTCTATATGTTAGAGAGATCTATATGAGGTCTATATGTTGCCAAAGGGAGGTAGGTAAACCCATCACAAAAAAAAAAAAAAGTTTTGAATCTTAAGTGTAATTAAGGGAAGATGGAAGAAGCTGGGTTTAAATGTTTCGTTTCAGAAAGCTTTAAAACCTTTATTCCATATGACAATAAAATTCTGACAAGGCAGAGGTAGAAATAATGCAGAAAGTAGAGTCACACAGGTCATCTTCTGGTTGTCCGTGGCTGAAAGACAAGAAATGAACAAGTAAGTCCTGGGGCTTCTTAAGTAATTTTAAAGAGGTCAGGTATCAACATTGGAGATAAGACCATTTGATTCAAAAGGAACTGAACAGCCATTTCAGTGGGAAGAATTGAAGAGGATAAATACACTGTCAGCAGTAAAAGAGAGAAAAAAACACCAGAGTTTCTTTCTTGGGATTTTAACAGAATTGAGGGGCTGAAACCTTACCACCTCTGGTTAACGTGGAAGAATATTGAGAGAAATATCTACAGGACAATTAATCCTCTGCTCACTGTCTTCTACCTGTCTACACTCATAATACAAAATAAAAAGCTGTGTCTGAATTGTAAATAATTAAGGACTTTATTCATGAGCCTCCACCCTGATATCTTCTACAATAGAACTGCATGCAGTATTCCAGGTGGGAATACTGATAATAGCAGAAGAGAGGAGGAGAATCCCCTCCCTCAATCAGCTGCTGATCAAAGGTCCTCTGAGATCAGCCAATGCCTTCTCTATGTTTTGGATATCTTAGAATACCTCAAATGGCCTCAAGTCCCCTAAGTGCGGGCAACAAAAGGAAATCTTAAGCCAGAAATCTTAAAATCTCTGCATGCTTGAGGAGATGCACACAGGAGAGTCAAAGGCCTGGTGAGGAGGTTAAGATCTAATCCCAAAAGCAGTGCTGCTGCACCAGCATGACACTACAAGGATAATTGATCTTAGCTTGCAGTTACCTCTGGGGCACCTGCACTGGGGTGGATACGGAGCTGGTAGGGCAGAGATGTCAAAGAAGACTTGACAGAAATATCTAGAAACATATTTGGAATACTTGGAACAAGGAAATCTCTGGAACACATGTGTTTATACACACCCTAAATGAGGTTTTAAGACATGGAATCTTTCAGAGATTCCAGTTCTAAAATAAGAGTCCTTCAAATTCAGAAAATATTACTTAAAAAAAAAATTACACTGAAGATTTCAATAATTTCAATTTTCTGGAATTCCATTGCATTTCCTGTGTCATTTGCTCTGGAGTGACACTGCTTAAGCTGGAAATTTGGACCAGGTGAGACCATTGTGGTCCCTTCCAACCTGACCCATTCTGTGATTCTTGGTTTCAACAGAGTTCTGGGATCTTAATGCAAGGTTTACGTACATATTTTTTGTTCTACAGACTCAGTGGGGAGAAATCTTCCTAAGCTGTTTCCACAGTTCCTTGTTCAGTGGTGTTCTACTTCAGGACCATTTTTTCCCTAATTGGAGTGCAATAAAAATAGTGAATCCAAGTATTTATACAGCTTCCATTCCATCAGGGATCTTGTTTTCTTTTACATTCCTTTTAAATGTAATGATAATAAAGAGCCTAAATGATATTTTCTTTAACATCCTTAAAGAAAGTATCCTTAATAGCTGTGTATTTACGGAAAGTGCAGTTTTTAGGAAAGGTGTTCTATCAAAAGAGGTATCTCAGAAAAAGACAAATTTGCTTGTAAGATAACTGGGAAAATGGTTGATAAAGACTGCTATTCTCTCAGAAGAAGAAAGAATAAAAAGTGGAATAACACTAAGATTTTCTTGCTGGAAGAGATAGTACTTAGTAATAAAATCAGAGAATATGGAGCTTTGGCAGTTTGATTTTAGGTGTTTTTTTTTTTTTGTAAAATACGAAATTATATAAGACTGAATAATACGGAAGAGCTTTCTGGTATATATTTGCTGATAATGGAAATAAGGCTGACCTATTCACTGAGGTTACACACTGAGCAGTTCTTTGCTGTATTAAAAATTACTGAGTCTTTCAGAAGTAAGCTGGTGTAGTATATGTAGGCATTCAGGTTCTGTTAGCCATTAAAGTAAATAGAATACTATTTCATGCATGATTTAGCTCAGTTAGATGGAGAATGCAGCAGTGGACTTGAGGAGGTAAAAGGTAAGAGTGGAAGTTTATATAAATAAATGATTCATTTTTGTTGCGTGGCATTTATCTGTGATTGCAAATTCCTTATTAAGAGATCTTCATAGATTCCCCACTGATGTGTTCCAAAAATGTTAACAGATTGATCTGCCCTCAACGTTGATAACACAGCTATTTGCAACCCTGCTGGGAGAAAAGAAACAGTTTTTAATTGGCCACTGATGAATGCAAATTCTTTCTTAAGTGAATTCATTGTTTCCCTGAAAACACTTGATTGGGACATCCAGACTGACAATGCACTGCATCAAATAAAAAATGTGTTTTACTTGAAGTTAGCTGTCATGTCTGAATTTTATTGATATCTCTTTTCCTTACTGATATCTCTGAAGTGTGGGATTTTTTGAATGCAGGTGTAATGGGGCTGATTTGATGCTACAAGGAGTGGAAAACTAGTGCTGAACCACTTTGTGGATCTGGATGAAGCCTACTAGTTATAGGGTGAATTACCATAGATTTTACACCACTCACCTAGATTGTGATTTTCCTCTTTTTTGCAGTGCTCCCCTTTTCTACCACTGAGCTCGAGAGTATACCTGTTCTGCTCAGTGGTTATGAAATATTACACGAGTAACTTGCCATGAAGAAATTCCTAAATTTCATTCAACTTCCGTGCTTCATTTTTTCCTTCAGTCAGCATTCCTTATTATTTTCCTCTCTTCTGGTAAAAAAAAAACCCCACCCTTTGGATCTTTAAGTATACATGTGTTGTTTATGAATGTTGCTTTTTGTTTGTTCATATTTAGGAGTAATTCGAACACATTCCATTTTTTTTTCCTGATGGTCATGAACTTCCATAGATGCTATGAGTGACCATAACAACCTCCCCAGCAGTTATCTTGCAAGGGGAAGGAAGCACAGTTTTTAAGACATTTTTACACTCTCAGCTCTGCTAGAGCTATTGCATCAAGAGCAGTTTGTAAAGATAGAACATATTTAAATTTAAAGTAGCTATAGGCTGGCATGTAACTCACCAGGTCAGCTGCAAGAAATTCCCCAGACTGATGAATTGAGGGGTTTAGTGTCAAGTGAGCTGTGCTACGTCCCTTTTTCTGGCATCAATATCTAAGTTAATGGTTTAGAGTAAGGTTAGAAACACCCATGTGAATTGCACAGGCAATTTCTGGAGGGTTAGGGACATTCAGCTGAGCCTGGAGATTTTAGTGAAAATTATGCCATGCTAATTCATTCTTTAGGGTCAGGCAAGGAAGTGAGTCAAATCCACATGTAGCAATTGCTCTAAATACTCACAGGAAATCACTCCTGTGTTGAACAGCCTGGCTGCAATTTTAAAAGCACAAATAACTTTCTGGAGTTACATTCAAATAAGGCATATTGATGTTCAGCAGCAGTAAAAAGGGCTTAGCAGGAGCACTTTTAGAATTTCATGTGACTGACTTTGTATTATAACACTTTTAAATCATCTCAAAAATGGAATTTTGAAGTATACTATAAAGAATCCTTAACAAGAAAGCTTTAATGTATAATACATTTGATGGTATTAAAAGTAAGGTCCAGTGTCTTTCCTTGAAAGTTTAGAATATCCCAGAGAAATATTCAACATATTATGTCACCTAAAAGTTTCTCAAAGTATATCAAAACTAAGAAACATCGCAATTAACATAAATATCTCTCTTCGCTATCTGATTCACAGAGACTTTTTTTCCATTTTTAAACTATTTTTACAACAGAAATCTTTATCTGAACCCTATGTCTTCTGTAGCAGAAAACTCCATGAATGTTTAAATCAATCTCTTCTTAACCCTTGAAGGACCTTTCTAGTGATACATTTCTTCCCAATTTATCCTGATGCACACCAATAGACATTGAAACTGAAAGTACCTGTAGGGAAATTGGTGTCCAATGCATCTCTTGCGTGGTTGTACAAGACTGTGTTGCTGAAATTTGTCAGCATCTTCAATATTTGTCTTTTTTTTTTTTTAATTCATGGATATACTTAGCTGTATTTGCAGCAAAACCCTTTCCATTCCCTTGAAAAGCTTGGCCCAGCAGCACTTTATCTTTGCGTACATTGCATAATTTACAGCTCGCTGGGGTTGGCAAAGGTTTTCTCTCATTTCCTTTTGTACTTGAGGCATTAACCAATCATTTAAATCAAACTCCCATCCAGCATTCATGCACCTTGCAAAGCAGCAATGTATTTCAAGGTAGTCCTACAAAGTGGAAGGAAATATGATCAATTGGTCTTGAGAGTACATTTAAATGAGAAAAAATGAGATGTTTTTTGTTTCTTTAGAGAGGCTAATCTACAAATAAATGACTGCAAAAAGAGAGAAAATATTCAGTGTGTGGTTTCTGGGTAGTTGCTTGAATATGTATGAACTGTCAGCATAAGATCACTGTGATGGCTGAAGGAGAATGAGAAAGACAAAAAGACAAGAAGAAAATGAATTTCAGAGTTTATTGAATGGTAATAACCAGAACTGTGGTGGTCCTGCAGTACTGACTTTCTTATACTACTTACAGGTCTGTGTGAGAGTTGTGTAGGAATGGGAGATAAATTTAAATCCATTAAGCAATGTTCTCTGGAAAAGGAGGAAGACCAGACTAGCAGGGCATTTAAAGATCATCTATTAATCTTAATCCCTGTTACAAAGAAGTACCACTTCTGAGGCAGCAGCCTTTTATAAGGAGAGGGAAGTTTTCCAGATATCAGTAGGAGCAGATGACTGGAGACTGGATTCTGAGCAGGTGCAAATATCTAAAACATTCTCTAGACATGTTAGATGAAAAATAAATTAGTTCCAAAAAAATCAGTAAAGTAGTACAATTATTTTTAATGCTGATCACTTTGCATTCTCACAAAGGTTTCTTAAATACTTAAAGAGTATTTATGTGATAAATCAGTTTCACTCCTTGTCTATATTTCTGATACCATGCCTCCTTCCTTTTTTACACACCAAAATGCCTGTAGTAACCTTTTACTGTTGCTCTTGTAAACTTCTGGACAGAGAACACCTTGCTGTTCAGAGCAAGGTCTGTTACCTTGTCTGTTACCAGAGGGCAGGGTAGCTGCTCTGATGTTTGCTTCCCACTGCCTGCATACCTGCTTAGGAAAAATGAAAATGCCATATGTGTAGATCCAGGAGCTTACTGTGGTTATAAATGAAGTATCAACAGCCTAATGTGAATTTTTAGTAGTCCAGGAGTGATTATAGCAGAAAGGAATAATAATACTGTAGAATTAGTCCTAATATGAATAAAAGTACCTTTTCCATAGCAGCAGTATGAAGTTCAACAAGGGCAAGTGCTGGATGCTGCACCTGGGTTGGGGCAACCCTGGGTGTGCAGACAGAGTGGGGAATGGATCCTGGAAAGCAGTGCCATGGAAAGGGACCTGGGGGTCCTGGTCAGTGGCAAGTGGAATTTGGGTCAGCAGTGCCCTGGCAGCCAGGAGAGACATCCCTGTCCTGGGGACATCAGGCCCAGCATCCCCAGCAGGGCAAGGGAGGGGATTGTCCCACTCTGCTCTGGGCTGGGGCAGCCTCACCCTGAACACTGTGAGCAGTTTTGGGGGCCTTTCTCTATATGAGAAAGATATCAAACCTTTAGGAGGGTCCAAGGGAGGCCATGAGGGTGGTGAAGAGCCCTGGGGGGAAGGAGGGGCTGAGGGCACTGGGTCTGTCCAGCTGGAGAAGAGGAGGCTGAGGGGAGACCCCAGGGCAGTCACAGCTCCCTGTGAGGGAAGAGGAGGGGCAGGATCTGATCCCTGCTCTGTGACAGGGACAGGACCCCAGGGAATGGCCTGAGCTGTGTCAGGGGAGGTTTAGGTTGGGTATCAGGAAAGGTTCTTCACCCAGAGGGTGTGTGGGCACTGGAACAGCTCCCCAGGGAATGGGCACAGCACCAAACCTGAAGGACTTCAAAAAACATTTGGACAAAGCTCTCTAGGATGAGGTGGGATTGCTGGGAGTCCTGCACAGGACTGGGATTTGGACTCAATTATCTCTGTGGGCCCCTTCCAACTCAGGAAATTCTATCATTCTATGATTCTATGATCTGGTTAAAAAAAACCTACAACTGCAGCACACAAATACAAAATAAAACAAATTAGACAGCGGTCTGTTGTTAGAAAGCACTCTTTTAGCTTAAGTACCTAAGACAAAGCCCCAGGCAAGAGAACACAAATTCAGACAAAGTGAGCCAGACCAGCCTTGCTCCTGAGGTTCTACAAACCCACTACAAAGCCTCTGACGAGCAGTACCAATATTGTGTTTACTGGGCTACGGTGCTTCAAAGTGATATTCACAGTAACTCCATGAGCTACTTTATTAGATCCAGGTTGCAGGAGGACAGCCACAAAAATTGCAGTTTACAGTTGAAACATTTTTATGATTTCTGAAGGAGACATGAAAAAGCCTGGGAACACTCATCTGTAAGATGAAAGGGAGCTAAAACTGGAGCCATATAACCCAATAAAGCTGACCTGATCAAGGAGGTTTTTCACTGCTATCCCACGGTCAGTTCTTTCTGGGGCAGAATTTCTTCTTTGGACAACTGCTCCTTTGCATGTGATTGCCTGCAGCATCTTCTTCCAGGCTTTTGCCTAGAGGTTTCTGTTCTTGGACAACTTTTTCCATGCAGCTGTTGCCTCAGGGACACTGTGAGGATAAGTTTATTAAGGCTTGTAAAGCATTCAGGTGGTATAATAAGAAAGGCCAGATAAAGGCCTCATCAAACAATGCAAGCAGGATACATCAGGCCCATGGAATCATCTTTCAGAAATACACTTGTGAGACAGGGCCAGTGTTTCCCTGAACTGCTCAGCATTAAAATTTGCCACTTTATAATCAGTTCTGCACACTGACAATTGAGTAGTGAAATGCTTTGGGGAGGGCATCATAACTAACCAGTGAATCACTTATTTACAAATAGTTTCTGCCTCTTGAGCAGCTGCAACGTTGATTGATCTGAGACTCTCCATCAGACAGAGAGATAAACCTACAATCATTATATGTTGCTCCAAAGCCTATCAAAGCAAATGAATCTCTTAATTGACTTCCTTGGGCTTTGGAACAGCCTCCACTTGTGTAATCTCTAGAAGCTGTCCAGAGACACACTTTGGAACTTTTTTTGCCTCTATTACTCATCAACAAGAAAGAGGAGAATCACTGAGAAA
The DNA here is from genome assembly GCF_037042795.1 of Molothrus aeneus. Lineage (NCBI taxonomy): Eukaryota > Metazoa > Chordata > Aves > Passeriformes > Icteridae > Molothrus > Molothrus aeneus. The sequence goes on from NC_089680.1 coordinate 3,673,758, forward strand.
CCTTTTATTTTTCGTTGTACACCAACCCAACTGAGATGCAGTGTTGCCTGGGGAATACTGGAGACTGAAGTGGTGATGAAAACATGGCAATGGCAGAACAGTTCCAGTGGGAATTTTCAAAGATGGAGCAGACTTGGTGAAGCTGAAGAACAAATAATTTTAAAGAAAATATGTGCAAATTTAGATGGTCAAACAGTAAATCCAGATGTGACACAAAGGATGCTGCACAGTGGAAAGACTGACTTTTCAAATTAATTATCTTTTCCTGATTTAATAATCTTAAAAAGGTTATTTCTGTCTGTATCCTCTCATTCCTTTGCTTTCAGCTATATTTTATCCTTTTCTTGTAAGTTTATTTTTTGGGGGTTTTTGTTTGTTTGTTTCTTTGTAGCTATCACATTTTTTCCACATTTTTCTGAAGTTTTGTAGGCATTTCTCTTCATGAAACAGGGAATTTCCAAAATAAATTACTACTTGATATTAAACTATCTGAATAATAAAAGGTGTTTACAGAATATCACAGCAAATAATATGTAGGAAAATATAAAGTTAAAAAAAAAAAAAAGGAAAAATAATTCTGGGAATGATGCAGCTTATAAAAAGTTATATCCTTTGGAAATCAAGTAGAATCATGCAGAATGAATGGATCAGGGCCATGATGGAAAATTTATTTTCTTGAAAAAGAAAGAAGCTTAGATGTGTAGATAATCTTTAACCTCATAGACCTTGAAAGAACATTTTGAAACCTCATTTCCTTCCTCCTTTGTATTCATAGGATGTTTGAAGAGGCTATTCAGTGCTGATCACTGTTTTATTCTTTGAAATTAAACCTTATGTTTTCAATATTACTTGTCATTATTGGACAGGACAGACCTTCTCGGGACTTATACAGGTGATGGTTGAAGTCTAAAATTTTTCCAGGTATGGAAGAAATTAACCCTGTGAGCTAATGTATAACTTCCCAGGGATTCTGCTCATGGATCTCACCTGATACAAATAAGAAGGAAGAATTTTTCACTAAACCTCATGGAATGTGCTGCTGGCAGACCTGGCAGACATCAGTAGTCAAAAGAAGGAGAAATTATCTAAGACATCAGGTGCTTATTAGTCTTGGAACAGTAAGATCCAGCTATATTAACTCCTGCTGGTGACCACTACTAATTATGTTTATTGCCTAATTCCAGTAGCACCACGGCAACTGCTCCCACCTGGCATTTTCTGATATGCAGGGTGGTGAACTGTTTATTTAAGTTGATTAATAATAAGCTATTCAGAGCAGTTTCAGTTATAATTTTAGTTGGTCATGTCTAATCATTACTAGACTTAATGAAAGATAGACTTTGTAATGGGAAAAAAAGGCTTTGAAAATTGCAACCTCAATTTAAAAAAATCAGTACAATTAGGTCAACTTCTGAATCTTCAATGATAATTGAAGTGTTCTAAAGTTAACAGTGCTAAAACAGTGTGAAGAAGAAGACAGTGCAGGAAAAGAAGCTCTGAACTTCTTTAATGTATTATTAGATCTTTTGTGGGGATGGCTGAGGAGGAGGCAGAAAGCATCAATCAAAACCCTTGTATTTTGAGGTCATGGAGATCAAATAAAATGAAATCAAGTGATACTTCAAAAAGAGATGCCATGGGTTAAGGAGCTCCTGGCAAAGCACTATTTCTTAATAACTATGTGTGATGTTGTAGACAAGATAGGCCCCACCTCCAGCTTTTTTATATTGTTTGGTTTTGACCAGCTACTCAATCATGCAGTCTAGACACAGCTTAGCTGGCATGAGAAATACTCCCTTTCATGTTGCACCAATTGATTTATTCATAATAATTTGTTCATACCTTAATAGTCCAGAAAGAACTGAGATGTGCAAGATCTGAAGGAATAATTTTATTTTTGCCCCACCTTCCCCCAGGAAGTTACAAACTGAAGCATGCAAGATCCTTCCTCATATTTCATACTTCTGTTGCATGTGTACCTAAATCTTTCCATCTCAAAGGAGGGTGTAAACTTAATTGAAATGCTGTTGCTATGTGAATCCAAACAAAGAATTTACAACTGTTTTGTATTTAGTACTTAGTAATTATGGAATTATTCTGTATTCAGTGCTGTTATTATTCTGTTGCTTATGAGTGCACATTGTTATTTAAATCCAGTCTGTCTTAGAAGGCACAAGTTCAATGATACTGTTGGCTTTGGAGAAAATGTCTCTGTTCAGCACTTGAAGGAAAATATCTCCATAGTTTAAGGTTCTCAGCTCCCATATAGGTTGTTTCATGTGTTCTCAAATAATTTGTCAAAAGATTTGAGCAAACAATTCATTGCATGATCTCTTATTTAAGTGGGAAAGTAGGCTAATTATGAGTTGCTGACTTTTAATTAGCTTTATCCGAGTATATTCTCTAGCCCTTATTCCATACCACTTATGTCGTGCTCAGGCTCCATGCCAGCCAATACATCGTCATTAACCACATGCTCCCCTTCCCATCCTTTGACGTAATCCACAGGTATGATTCCACAAGTTCTGAAAAATATCCACAAAATGTTCACTGAGCTTGTTTAGTGTTTAGCCCATGACTTAGGGCTCCATCTGTCACAGTGGTCACTCAGGACAGGAGGTGTGGTGTGTTGTGTGGGGCTCAGGCTCAGCCTGGGTCACTGCTGCACTTGCACTGCTTAAATTAAAGCTTCACCTCCACTGATTTGGGTGCTTGTGTTAGAGCATTTCTTACAACACGCAGCTCAAATCCTGGGTTACAACAATTTAAATGTTTTTCCATTACAATCTCCACCCCACATCCCTTTGGACCAGACCATCTGGTTTAACATTCCAACGATCTCTCCCTTTAACCCTGAACTAATACACAGACTGCAGACCCTTAAGGCTGTTCCTGCTCCAAGCAGGGTCTTATATACGAACCACAGCCTCATCAGGGGTTTACCTGAGGCTCACATGTTCCAGAATGGCACAATCCATGGGATACAGGTGGTTTGAGGTGTCCTGCTCCCACCCGGACTCACCCACAGGTCACAGCACTCCCACTCGAGCTCACACTGGGGTCCCATCCTGTCCAGCACAGACACAGCAGAGTTCGCTGGTCCAGCCCAGGCACATCCCCACTGCTGCTACCAGAACATTCTCAGGCACAGCAGAGAAAGGAGGTGAGAAGCACAGCTCTGTAGAGAGCAGAAAGCAGCCACTGACAAGCACGGGACCCTGGCAAACAGGAGGGAAGCTGCATGGCGAGCACAGGAGCTTGCCACCTGATCCCTAAACAGCACAAACAGATATAAATTCTATCCAGCACTTCCCAAGCACATCTGTCATCACCTCAAACACTTAGGGGCACCAAAAACAGCTGCCATGGTTTAACCACAGCCAGCAACTAAACACCACACAGTTTTTGCTTCTTTCCTCCGTCAAATGGGAAGGGAGTGAAAAATCAGAAAAAAAAAAAAGAATAAAATTAATTTGTGGGTTGAGATAAAGGCAGTTTAACAAAGGCAGTTTAACAGGACAGAAAAGGAAGGGATAATGATAATAATAAAAAATAAATTAAATAAAATTTAAAAAAACCACACAAAACAAATGCTGTGCAATGCATTTCTTTACCAACTTCTGATCAATGCCCAGCCATCATCCCCTGATCAGCTTCCCCCCCCCATTTTATACCCTCAGCACGATGCCACAGGGTATGGAATATATTTCTGCCCAGCTTGGGACAGCTGTCCCAGCTGTGCCTCTTTCCAACTCCTTGTGCCCCCTCAGCCTCCTCGCAGGAGGGGCAGGATGAGCAGCTGAAGAATTCTTGACCAGTGCTTAACAAAACATAAAAACAGTGTGTTATCAGCATTATCCTCATCCCAAATCCAAACCACAGCACTGTGCCAGCTGCTGGGAAGAAAATTAACTCTATCTCAGCTCAAACCAAGACACTAGTTTCCCTCTTGCTAGGATAAGAGGATTTCTAGGATCTTTCTAAGCATTTCTAGGATACAATTCATCAAGCTTGAGCTGATTTGTTCACTCATGCTACCTATCTCTGGAAAACCTATTTCATGGTTTATTTACATGACAAAACTAAACTGATTCTCTAAAATTCATAAGGGAAATAAATTCCCTTCAAGCTAACATAATAACTTATTAAGAGCTGTTAAAAGTATTATTTAAAGAATTGAGGTTAAAGAGTTGTGATATGGAGTTACTTGTGACACTAAGAAATTGATTTGCATTTTCACATAAACCCACATTGTATCAGAACTTCCTCATGAAAACCCATTTATCTGTCTCCTGTCACTTCCTCTTATGTCTTACACTTCAGAATCTCAAGGGCAAGATTGCCATTTGTCTAACCACCATCCCCTTGTGATTTAAAACTTCCCCTGGTGTCATCGTCCAAATAATGACACCTCAAGAAGTCATAATCCCTGAAAATTTTTCTGCTATTGGTTTCCCTTTCTTTATTTCTTGCAACTAAAGCTAAATCTATACTTTTACACATGATAATTTATTCATATCTCATGCATTTTCAATATTACATAGCCTACACTCCTTCCTTTTCTTTTTTTTTTTTTTTTTATGATGACAATGACAAAGGCTGTGAATAGAAAGTTGTAAAGGAGCTGGTGTGATAAAAGGGAAACATTCCTGCAGCCTAGGTGGGGAGGAAGCAATTCCTTCTTTCTCTGGCAAACTGCATTAGCTTTTCTCCCCCTTAATGCTGCAACACCACTGAGTAGGTCCCTGACACAAAGGCTGCATTACCCACTGATGGAAGAAGCAGCTATTACTGGTCCTTGCTGCTGCCCAGGGGCAGCTATAATTCCACTCTGTGTGTGTTTCACCTGCAGCCTCTCTGAGGGGCTCATCTGTATGCAGCCAGGCTGAGAGCCCGGCCGGCTCACATCCTGCCCCCATCCACGGCGTGTCATGGTGCCAGCACCTAGGAAAGGCATTAATATTTATGGGGAGCCAGCACAAAGAAATCAAAGCATCTCTGTCTGCCTTTCGATTTATTCCGCTCCTCATAAATTTAATTTCGGAGGAACTTTTGGAGGGGCAAACCCCGCACCAGCTACAGCGAGGCAAGGATGCACATGTGGGATATTCAACTGTAATTGAGAAGAAAATCATGCTGATTTTTCCTTCGGTGAATTTGGGATTCTCTCCACCTTTTCAAAATTTAACACATTTTAACATTTGTTCTAATTGAAAAAAAAACAAACAAACAAAAAAACCCCCACACATTTAATAAATGTTTTTTTTCCTCATTATGCATCTCTCTTTCTTAATGAGGAGGTAAAATTCCCTTTCTTCCAAAGTCCAGACATCAGTTGTGCAGAACCAGGTTATCAAAATCCATGTTTGTAGTGCCACTTCCACACATGAAACCATCCTAGAGCTTCACAGTAAATCATTGTTTCCTCCTTCCCACACCAAGTACAGAATGACCAAGAGCTGTGTGTTAGTGCTCATGATTATTCCTCCTCCCTTTTAACTCTGAGGGCTCTGCAGAAGAGCCTGGAGTTGTTTCCTGTGGGTAAATGAAATTAATTCAACTCCCAGGGTAGGATGTCTGAGCCACAATCTAACAACTGAACTCTGTGGTGGTGTAGCTTTACCTACCTCAACCCTTCCAAGTCCTATTTTTTGTTGTTGTTGTTTTAGTTTTTTGGTTGGTTTTTTTTTTTTTTTGTAAGCTAATGTAAACTTTTTTGTTTTTGTTTTTTGCAAACTAATGCACCATTAAGGCTGTGATCTCCCTGTGCTCTGGGGGTTCTGAGTGGTTAATGAATCACCAAAACCCTTAAGGTGAACAGTCTCCTGTAGGCAGCTGTACTGCTACATCAGGAACAGTGACGTTTCCTGAAAAGATTTTCTCACCCAGCCATCACAGCGAGGTTTTAGAAATTGGGTTCAAGTCCTTTGCCCCATCTCTGTGTCCCTGAGTCCCTGCCTGCCCTGTGTCTAATGAGTGGCATATTCTGCAAAACAAGGATTGTCTCTTGCCTCATGACGGCCACAGAGTGTAAAAGGCTTTTGAAAAATGATGAGTTTTGTTGGTTGTAAGGAAATGGGAAAGGTGTGCTCTGGCTGTCAGTAAATAAAGGCAAGCAGGCAGGATTCTCTTCCCCTAAATGTGGTCATCTCCTCACATTGGGTCTCATAATGAGGCATGAGGTCTGCACTGCATCTTGTGGTGGCAACTCCTTTCCCCCTTTGTAGTTTTTTTTGTAGGAAGGGAATGAGCAAAGCTGGATATGCCACAGACATACTTCTGGTTGCCATGTAGAGTGGAAAACTCACAGTGGTTTGGAGTATTAGAAAACAACCTGGTCAGGTAGGCAGAGCTGTGGTAAGGACCAGGAACTGGGGCCAAGACCCTGCTTCTCTGTCCAAAACATAAAAACCTATTTCAATAGTTTCCTGGTCAGGTACTTTTTGAAGACTTGGCAGGAGAGGTTCAAAATGGACATTCAGAAGCACTTCTCTACAAAAAAAAGGGTGGTCAGAAACTGCAAGAGGCTTTCTAGAGAGGTGGTCAGTGACCTAAGCCTGTCAGTGCTTAAGAGGCACCTGGTCAATGCCTTTAAGAACATGCCTTAACCTGGTCAACTCTGAATTGATCAAGCAGTTGGATTACATGATCATTGTAGGCACCTTCCCACTGAAAATATTCTATTCTTCCCTCCCTTCTCTCCTTTGTTAAAGCATTCAGTTATTCCCAAGGTCTCATAAGGGCTTAGGCAAAGGTTTTTCTGCTTTCTGTATGAAAAGTCTCAGCTTTCAGCCCAGATACTTCCAGCGTATCTCCAGAGCGGCAAATCTCTTCCAAGTCAAACCACCTGTGCAAACCATAGGATTATTAAAAAGGGGATTTTCCTGGTTCACAAAGAGTTCAGCCCTTGACTGTCTGTCAAGGCTACCATGACGACAAAAGGCTCAGAAACATTTTGGTTCTAGAGCTGTTAGCCCCAAATCCCCTGAGCTGCTTGACTTCACCTAAGAAATTTCTCATTTAACATGTGCATGCACATTACTCCTTCAACTCCTTTTCCACGCTCTTGGGTCTCAGACTGGCTCCCATTTGTGACATAGTTTACCATTTCAGCTGTACAAATCCTTCTTGAAATCTTTTCAGCTTAGTTACAGAACAAATGCTCTTCAGGCTAAAAGGACAGAAAATTTATAAACACAATTCTCTACCCGTCATGTACAACAAACCTGAATGACTAATAGTTTCCAATTATCCACTGGGATATTTTAAAAAATTTTATAATGTTTTGTTTCAGTTTTGCAATGGTTTCTAATGCCTTGGAGGATGAAAGGAAAGATGATTGGCAAACCAGCCAATCTGTTTAGGGACAGGTCCCCTTTCACACCAGTATCTGGATCTGGATCATGAAGTCTGATTTTGCCAATGCTCATAAGCCAAATATCTGGTTTATCATCTGGCAGCCCCTCTGATACCCTTGATCATACCTCTTGATACCCAAAACCATATTTAACAGTATGGTTTAGTGACCAGAGCAGTGCTTTTTTGAAGGTAGGACTTGATGATCTTGGAGATCTCTTCCAACCTTAACAATTCTATTATTCTATTTTATTCTATTTGTTTTTCCAGTTAATATAAAGCCTGTTGACCAACATCTCTGTGTGGCTGCAGTTTTTCTGCCCACAGAGCTCTTCTGGAAGCAAGAGTGAGCTGACTCAGGGTTTGTTCCCATGAAGTCAAAGGTTTGGAGCAAAGATCTGCATGTAGTTATGTATTTTAACTATGGATAGCACCTGGTGACATGAACCCTGCTTTTAATTTGCTACCATCACAGGAATAAATATTTTATAATGATCCTGTCAGCAGCAATTTGAGCATACATGCCCCTGGAACGAGAAGTTGGTTCATCCTTTTTTGGGGCCCCTAGCTCATTGTTCTCTAACATTGTCAGCTTTACTCCCCAAAAATCCATCTTCCCTAAAAACAGACTCTGTCTGTCATTTTGGAAGGATAATAAAACATGAAACCAGTGCCACAGCTCCTATGATGATTCAATTCTATGTTACTTACATACCAACAAAATGTTCTTTTTTTCTAAACAATGTATTACAAATGCATTATGGCTTGGCATACCCACTTGGTAGCCCTGGGCAATAGTCATTTAACTTGTTTACTATATGAAATTGCTTTGTTTTCTCTACCTTTTTCCTAATTTAAGGCAGTAAACATACCAAAATTTAGTATTGAAATAAGCTTACTTCAATTTGCAAATCAAGGCACTGGAAGAAAAGGCTTTAAAGAAATTAAAAGCCAGTTAATTCCATTGCTCCCTTTCCTGCTGTAGCAATAAACTGTAAACCTTCATGAAAGTCAACATTTACTCTAGCTAGGTAGTAAAAGAGCAATATCATATTTGCTAGATTAGTCATACATTTTATCTCTTGAAGGGAAAAGTCTGAAATTGCCCCCAACAAACTGAAAAATATAAGAAAGAGAATTAATGAAAATATTTATAAGAGTGATAACTCATAAAAATATAGGCAAAATAAGTTTGAACACAGATAAATGTTGATTAATCTGGAATCCACATCAGAAAACCATTGTATGTTTACTACACATTTGACAGCATGTGCTTCAAAGAGATGCTTGAGATTAACTGAGCATGGAAAGGGTACAAGCTTCTCAAAACAGTGTTCTCCAGTCAAAGTCTGACATGTCCTGATAAAGCCAAAACCTATATCAACTACATATAAATGCACCTTATCCTAATAGGAGACAGTGATGTAAACCTTAAAAATATACTGCTTGCAATTACTATTAATTATCAATAATATAATTCCGGTATTAATTCTGTTTATTCAGGAAAAAAAAAAAAAAAAACAAAAAATCTGACAGGTATTCACCTGTTAAAGATGGTTTTGGTTCTATATTTGTTTGCACTGCAGAGTCATTTTTGACTGTGCTCGCTTTAACAATGGAGTCCAAACAAGGAAATAAATCCCTAAATATATTGCCAGAAAATACCAAAGGAAAAATGATACAAACCTACACGTATATTTATGTTTTTCCTAATTTACAATCAGGAAACCACTATGATTATTTAGGAAGCAGATTTTCTAGTGGATAAAGAAGGGATGGCCAATGGTTAGTGGAAAATTATTATAGTAACAGAAAAACACCCATTTTTTTGGAAAGGCTTAGAGACACTTCTCTTTCTTTTTTTGAATATTGTTTCTTCACTTATTATTATTATTATTATTATTATTATTATTATTATTATTATTATTATTATTATTATTATTATGTATTCGTTTATTTATTTATTTATTTAATTATTTATTTATTTATCACTAAGGATTGCCAAACACTGGCAAGGAGGTTGTTGAGTCTCCATCCTTAGAGTCATTCAAAGCCTGAATGAATGCAGTCCTGAGCAATGTGCAGTTGAGCAAAGCTTTGGAACCAGATGGTCTTCACTGATCTTTCTATTACAGAGTCATAGAATTATAAAATATTCTGAGTTGAGACGTGCCCACAAGGATCACCCAGGTTCAACTCTCAGTTTTTTGCACAGGACAGCACCAACAATCAGCCGTGTGCCAGAGAGCGCTGTCCCGCCACAGACATTGTGAGAATTCAGATTTATATTTCCAGATGTTCTGTCCTGGAAATCCTACTGCTTTTGCTGACAGCAAATTGTAGACGAAGGGGCATGAACCTGGAAATAAAATATTAAAAACGTGGGAAAAAAATTTGTTCTCATTACAGCATGGATTTTGGGGGCACTTGAGGGATGGCAGGTAGTCAGCCAAGAAGTCCTGGAGTCCTCACACTGACAGTCACGACGTCTTGATCAGCTGCCACTTTTTAAGGAATAGGAAAAACAAATTATTAGGAAAACAGCTTGACATCCAGAAAGTCCTTTGGGTGGTTGTTTTTTTCTTGTTTTTTTCTTGTTTGTTTGTTTGTTTGCTTGTTTGGTTGGTTGGTTTTAAGTACTACAATTTCTTAAGCTGAATTCAGAAGAGCACAGTCTTGGAAAAGTACACCCAGGCCATAAAGGGAGGGTTTCAGTTGCCTAAGTATGGGTGTGTGCTGCTGTTTTACACAGGGGAAATACTTCAATCATCACTTGCTGCAGCTCTAGAGAGCCTGGGTTTCCTCTGATTCTGTTAAATAAATTACACATATGCAAAAATCTTGACTGTTATCTGGCATCTCTATTGGTACAAGGTGTGTATTTACCTGGCTGGGATTCAGTTCTCTAGCACTCACAGGCATTTTTACTTTTGTGTAGCTGTATCAGCAGTGGGCAGATTTATCACATTCTTTTACACAGCCATGGAAAGACATATTTTAACCAAACTGTAAATAACTTCACCAAGCCAATAAGATCCACTAATGGCTTGCTTTCTGTATGCATGTTCACACACTGCTTTGCATAATTATTTCATGAAAATTTTGTCTCTAATGCCTTAAAAATCCTCAGCTCTCCTTAGCTGCTAACAATGCTGCTTGCCTATATATTTTATAAGTGCAGTAATATCAAATAGATGATCTGTGTAACAGGACATGACAGCAGCCTTGAAAAGGCAGAAAGAAAAGCAAAAAAAGACCAAGCATTCTCCCACCTTTTAGAACCAATTTCTGATCCTGAGGTTTAGCTTTGTTATTTCTTCTAATCTGTTTAAAGAAACCACTCCTGGGCAGGGCATCCTTATTGCAAGGATCATAAATTTGAAGAGAGGAGAACGAAAAATAGGGAATTTGTATTTCAGTCACAAAATGGATCAAAGGAAACTTTCCTAGGGCAAGGTGCTGTTGTCAAGATTGTCCTGAAGAAAGGAAAATCATTACAGAGGATTATCTATAACAGTGTTCTCAACCTTTCTTTCAGCTTCTCTACCCCAAGGCAGAAATACAGTGTGACTGATTATGATTACCACACACGCACACAAGGACTGGCTCTTCCACAGTTACATTTTTGCACGTGTCTTCAGTGTGATGTTATTCCTAAAAATAGACCTGCCACGTACACATGCACTCACATATGCCCATCATAATATGATGATGATTACTTTTATAATAATTACGGCAGTAATAATAATAGTAGCAACAACAACAAAACAACAACAACAATAATCATCATCATCATCATCATTTATTTGAGGTCTCAGTGTGACTCAAAACACAGGGAAAAATAAATGCTCTGTTTGCGGAATTATGTGGCAGGAGATTTGTTCCATATTTCTTCCTCAGTTACTGCTCAATGGAGCTTCTCAAAGGTCACCATTTTAAGTTAATTTTTCTGGTGAAACATTGATCCTTTCACTACCAATTATCCCTAGATGAGACGTGACTGGTGAAAACACATCTTTTATTAACTTGGAGCAGATTTGGAGCTTGCTCGGGTAGTGGGACCCTACCAACACCTACAGTACCCAATAATGGATCCCATTCTCAAGGCTCCAAACCTCTGCAGCAGTTTGCACCTGTGCAACTAAATCTGCTTTCTACCCTGAGACCCACATGGCCTGGCACTTGCTGCCCACTGGGAACAGTGTTTTGTCATGCTACACATGAATTCCTGGGATAAATTGTCCTGGATGAAAGACATGCAGGAAGCATGCCAGAAATTGACTGCTATGATTTAAACACAATTTAAAGCGCCACAGTACTCAGGACTATTTTGTGATCCTGTTTAGATTTCTAGGGTTTGTGCAGCCCTGGGACAGAGCATCATGTTAAGATGAAAAAGGTGCTTCTATGGTCCTGCTCTTTGTGGCAGGTGTAAAAATCCTATTATTATAATCATGAGATAGACACCTCTGCCCAAACTGAGTTGCAAACAAGAAGACCACAAGAGAAATTTTACAAAAAACATACTTCATTGCAGATGATTCAGGATTTGTTTTCATAGCATGTCAGCCTCAACTCAAAAGGTGTTGGAGGTGATGTTATGGTCATCCATAACATCATGCACTGATCTCAGGGTTAAACATGAAAGAGATGAAATCACCTGTAGGACAGGAAAAGATAAGTCATATTTCTTATTTTCCATCTTGTGCACCAGGTTTGGTGTGGGAAGGCAGCAAAGGGTTTGTCCTTAGTTAGTTTTCAATTATTAGAATTGGCATAATGACACATTCCTTGCCATCATTGTATAAATATGTTACCTATAGACTAATTTTATCTCCTTTGCTAGATGTTTTGAGTGATAGGGAAGAGTTTTTTATGGCACATTTTTATGACATGTCTTAAATAGATCCTAGGCCACACTCCAGAAAAAAGAATTTCCTCCTAAAATTATCATCAAGAAGAAATGCAAAGAAAAGTGAAGGTTATCAACTTCCATGCTCACTAAGAAAAGGAAAAAAAATTGCTAACAAAAAAAATCAAGTGACAAAACACAAGGATATATAACACAAAAAATTGTATTAGAATCAGAGAGCTGCAAGGTTCTCCCTATAAGGAAAGGCTGAGAGAGTTGGAATTGTTCAGCCTGATGAAGACAAGGCTCTGGGAAGACCTTGTAGTGGTCTTTTAATAATTAAAGGAGCATCATAAGAAGGCTGGGCAGAAACATTTTAGCAAGGCCTAAAGTAACGAAACAAGGGGAAGTGGTTTTGAACTAAAAGAGAGGATATATATTGCATGTATATTGGATATATAGTGGATATATTTTGGATATATATTGGATATATACTGGATATAAGGAAAAAAAAATCTTGACAGTGAGGGTGATGAGGCTCTTGCACAGGCTGCCCAGAGAAGTTGTGGGTTCTCCATCCCTATAAGTGTTCAGGGCCAGGTTGGATGGGGCTAGGAGCAACCTGGGATAGTAGAAGGTGTTCCCACCCAACTCAAACTGTGAATTTTGTGATTCTGTGAAACCCTAGCGCAACATACCATAATATAAATGCATTTTCCCAGACAAACACAAACAGAAGTTTTACACTATCAAATATTACAACTGGATCACAGAAACACTGAGAATTGGTTGTGCTCTGCCGTGGATTAGGGAGTTCTGTGTTTAGGGCAGTGCTTAAAATACCTCTCTAGCCTTTCCGTGGTACGAATCCCCTCTGGAGAGGTGCTATCCTCGAGATGAAAAAGGCAGAATGAAATGAAGTTGCCATCACAGCATGCTTGAGAGAGCTCAGTTCACTGGGATTACAGACGTGACACACACGTGTGTTTCTCTTGGAAGGCAGACAGCTGTGCATTGCCAGAGAGGCACAGCAGATGCCAAATGCCAATTGTTAAACCCTAGTGGTTACTTTAATTGCCCCTCTCCACCAATTTGAGATATTGCAATGGTAGGAAAGCCACAGAGGTTGCTGTCACTCAAGTTCTCTGAACCTACAGCTCTGAGAGGAAAAGAATAAAAAATGAATGCAGTAAAAAAGACACAAAAAAAAAAACAAACCAAGAAAAAAACCCAAATAAACAAACAGAAGTCCACAAGCTTGTGACAAGCTCGTAAACAAGAATATAAAGGGAAGGGAGAAAAGGAGAAAAGGAGCTGATTCAGTTGCAGATTTGAGGTTTTACCTGAAAGTTTTATAAGGTAAGTATGAGTGTTTTAAGAGAGACAGCAGCAAAGTTACAGCATGATGGACTCTGACATTTTGCAAAACTGTAAAATGTGTCAGTAGCTTTAACAAGCAGGAATGCTTTGACCTCCTGAGGTTCCTGTCCAATTTAGCCATTGCAACTCTTCGATTCCTACAATTAATGGTTACATTCAGCTGAGGGAGGGAGGGAAAAGGGTGACAGGAAATGTCGCCTTAAAGCCAAGACAGAATTCTTTTTCTTTTTTTTCTTCTGCTCTAGCTCCATTATCAGATTTTCCCTCCTAATTCTTCACTGTGTGTTAGATATTTCACTGCTTTAATTTTCCCTTGGCACCTATATTTGCAAGTCTCTTGCTCTGTAAATATGCATTCATGAAATAATTCCAAGGGATTCTGATCCTTTGACTAAACAATCAGAAGGTTATTTTGCAGACTTTTTATTTTACATATGCTAGCACAAACACAGCACCCACACTAGACAGGTTGTTTTGTTACTTCTTCCATTTTGAGGATAATCCTGCTCTATCTGCAATTTGGGGATCATTGCTTTTCTCCAGAGGAAAAAAAGTCACTTTGAGACCTTGCACATCCAAAAGCAAGACCAAACACATGGGGGGCTTAAGCCGTGCTTAGATGATGAGTACTGCTAGCTTTTAGTAAGAAGACGCCAATTTAAGAGAGCACTACGGAGTCATTTATTTTCCTCACATTGATACAAAACAGATAAGACGTTATAAAAAGAAAAGAATGCTCATTTCCATGAGATCAGGAGAGGAAAAGCTCCCCAAGAGGCTTGAAGTTTTAAAAGAGAGCCTGTTGGTCAAACAGCAGTGTGTGCAGCCAAGGCAAGTACCCCTCATGCAGAGCTTCACTCCCGTTCAGTTACGTGCAAGAAAATGGAGATCTCACCTAGGGACCAAAATAAGATTTACCAACCAGATTTTCCCCCTGGCAGTGCAGGATACCACACATTTGTTCCAGATTTGTCCCATTTACAAAGGCAATTATTAGTCATGTATTTGCTGCTCCAGTGTACTCCTAATGCACATTTTTCCTGGGGTTTTTTAGGTATAAGCAGAAAGATTCAGCAGTGGAATTCCCTTGCCTGGGATGCTGTAGATGTAAAAAGCTGGCAAGGAATCAGGAGAAGACTGGACATGTTTGCAAGAAGAGCCTATGCAGAAAGTGTAAGGAAAGCACTCCTGTCTTAGAAAGGTTCAGTATCCTGTTAATAAACATCTGGGGGAGAGATCTGGGCTGGAAACACACATACATGCTCTGACACTTCACTTCTTCATTGGCATCCAGATTTGACTGGTGTTGGAGATATTAGAAGGAGCTCTTTGACTCACTGTAACTGGTCTCACATTTTTATGTTCTCAGAGACCCTTAAATGTGCTCTTTGAAAATGTCTCTCTCCTTTCCCTGTGTAAGAACTGGGGCCATGTAGAGAGTGGAGATGCCCCTGAGAGTGCTTCAGGTGTCATGACAGGGAAGAGGAATTGCATGGGGAAAATTAACAATAGAAAAAAAAAAAAAACATATTACAAACCTGGGAAAGGTGCAAAAGACTTGAGAGGGGAGATGTAAATGAGGGCACATGGAACTTGTAGCTGAGCACAAATTCTAGAAAGAAAGGAAATCAGTCTAATGTCAATGTCAAGCTTATACTTCAGATTCACTTAAATTATTGTTTCCCAAAACATTTGTAGATATATATCTTTTACTTTCAAGGGTCCTCATAACTCAGTGAGATAGATTAGAAGATCATAAATGCTTGGAGGATGGGGCTGTACCTCCCTATTTGCTCATAGAAGAGTTAGCAAGAGGGATCATTTCTCAATGTGAACAATTCCTAGTACACACATTATTACATCTTTTTTGTCATGTTCTTCTGTCAGCCTTGCAGGTACTTTTCTCTCAGAAAATCTGCAC
Source organism: Molothrus aeneus (assembly GCF_037042795.1). Classification (NCBI taxonomy): domain Eukaryota; kingdom Metazoa; phylum Chordata; class Aves; order Passeriformes; family Icteridae; genus Molothrus; species Molothrus aeneus. Next base: position 3,689,267 of record NC_089680.1, read on the forward strand.
ATTAACACCTTCCACATCCTACCCTGTAAGACAAAACAGTAGCAAAAACATCCCTTAAAAAATTCCGCTCTTTCTTTTACCTGAATATGGATGCTAAAACTCAGTTCATTTCTCATCTGTGGGTCTCCATCTCTGCACAGAAAGTGATTCTTGGGGCCAGACTGCATTTATTCAAATATATATAGGTGGCAACTAGAGATGAGGTTGACTCCAGTATTCACTCAGTCACTGCAAGAAAACAATTTTTCCATGTCTTGCAGTAAAATGCCTTACCTGTGAGTCTTCACACCAATTCTATTTTCTCAGAATAAATATGTGAGAAAATAGTTGTTTCATTTTTCCTTCCAGCTCACCACTGATCACAAAATCTACTGCCACAGAGTAATGCTGGTTAATTTTCAGCAGTTTTGTATAAATATCATATGAATAGAACTACAGGATGAACAGGATGCTGACAGCTCAAATCCTTATATTTTGTCCATTTCTGTCCAATTACAAAGAAATTGATATCCTTCTTCTCGGAGCTGGAGAGTAGTTTCAGAATATAATATATAAATAATTAAAATTATACCTAAAAATGGTGGGGGGTTGTTTAATGCATTGTGTTTTTTTCAATATATGAATTGGTATTTATTCTTTACTATTACACGCTATTCCATAAAAGGAAGGCCCAGAAATATGACTGCACTAATAGTTTACAACATATTTCATTTTTGTCTCCCTTACAAGGCATATTAAAGGCAAATGCTAGGAGTTATGATATAACCCTTGCAAGAGAAATAAGTATCACAGCACTGATCCTACAGATGGGGAAATGAGGTTATGAAGGATATATGGGCTATATTGGGGGGACATAAATTGCTCTGTGTCACACACCCTGGACAAACTCTCTGAAGGAGGTATTTGAAGCTCTAGGATTTCTGGCATGGGACTTGACTGGAATTTTGATGGTCTGCACATATCCCCAACCACTTCCTCAAAATCATGAGAGGAATCCAAGGTACAGTTTGCCAAGATGTAGGTTTTTAATCAATGGGAATGCTAGGAAAGTGTTTTCCATTTAGAAACCTAAAACAATTCCTGAATATTGCATGTATTGCATGAATTTTATAGTTTAAGCTTATTTTTATACTTTCCCTAGGTTATTACTAGGTAAATAGAAATTTGACAATTCTCCCTTTCTGTTCCCTGATTAATCTTTCCATGTGACACTCACAGTGCTGTGCCTGTCTTGCGTCCTGTTTCACAGACAGCAGACAGATCCTAACAGGGAATTGTTCCTTTCAGGTTTACAAAGAAACAGAAAAAAATATATATACATACATAATTAGGTTTGCAATGTTCTCTCTTTCAGCTGAGATTCACCTTTCCTAACTTAGCTGTATAAAAATTAGTTATTTCATTAAGGTAGTCACCTAAATTTCCTCTCTAATGAAAGGAGAGGAAAAAGGTCTCTGCAGAGAATGATTCATCATGCACATGTTAAACATCCATTTTAGGGTAGGATTAATTCCTCTCTGGTGATACCATGCTCTCTCCCATGACTGTGGAAACAGTTTAAATAATGGGTTATGACCAGCAACACATAGTTTTAACAGGATAGAGTTGGACAAGATAAATGCTGGTCAATTTTCTTTTTTTAAAATTTTCATCATTGTGCGAAGCACTATATGAGCTTAGTTAAAAACAAAGCTATAATTTAACATTTGTTACAAAACAAATATCACAAAGAGCATGAATTATTTGCACAGGAAGCATTGGTGATGCAGTACACATGTCATTCAGGAATCAACGAATTTTGTATTCTGAATTTTAAAAACCTAGGAAAAAAAAGTCATAATATTGTCAGCTGAAGTTTAAAAGGAAGAAACTGCTTCATTTTCTTATTTTTTGTGGACAGAAAAGTAAGTAATTGTTGGCAGGGGGTGAAATGCTAAGAATTTGTCTCTCATCCTTACTTACTTCATTCTTTAAAATCCACCTTTCTCTCAAACTTTCTGAAGGCCGTGGGTTTCACGTGCACTTCTCATGTAATGTTATTAACAAAGGAGAAGTCTCTGTTTTGATTGCCTACAGGCATCCTGACATTTGAAGTCAGCTATCCAGCTCTGTCATTCAGGTTTATACATATCCACAAACTGCAGCGTTTCAGAAAAAAAAATAGGTTGCACACCATGAGAACAATAGGGGGGAGGAAAAAAGATAACACTCATGTGAAGCTTTAATTAATGTTAAACCAATGCTGGCTTGTAGGAAATGTCAAGTTCCACTGGATAAATCAGGGCTGCTTCTTGGTTTTGCAACTCATCATGTTCTGTGTTCAATAAGATGCCAGGCTGCCTATTTTGAGTGTCATTTATGTGTAGTGTTTTTCATGTGGTCTTAGAATAAGGTGCCAAAGTTGTCTGGTTCCCCACTTTATTCTACGATTAATAATGCATTAGCCTAGCAAAATATTTGCTCCTGTTATTACTCTTGAGGTTATGAAATTAAATATATATAACTGAAAAATACAGTAAGTATATAGGAAATAAATCTTTCTCTGGTTCTTCCCTTCCCTGTATTCATTCACAAGGCAGCTCCCTTAGTTATAAGAACAGCTCTTGACTTTCAAAATGCATACACAAAAAAAGACTTCATTAAACTTGCTCAGCTTGATTTGCCTGCCTCTGTGAGCTTAAAAGCCCATCACTGCATAAACCTTTAGGTTTATTCTATTCCTCACTCTGATAATGCAGCTTTATGCCAAAAGAGCTCTGCTGAATTCAAGACTTACATCAGAAGCTTCATGTTATTAATAATATTTTTATTGTATCATATACATTTTAGGCTATAACTTCAACATAGAGGGATATAGAAGTCCTGATTTTTCTTTTTCAGGAGAGAGAGCTTGGGAAAAATAACTTTGAACCTGGATTCAGACTTGATAACTGCCCATGACAAGCATTGTGCTGCTGGGTTTGCCAACATACTTGCTAGGGGAGGCACTCACTGAGTGTGTTGTTGTGTTATCCAAACCCTTACAGCACATTTTGTTCATTTTTTTTCTTTCTCCTCCTCATTTCTTAGTTCTGTTTTCCCCCAGATCTTTTTTTCCAAATCCTTTGGAAGTCCCCTGAGATCATTCTCCAGTGATGGAGCAGCTGAGGAGAAAGGCAGCCCAGCTGTGAATGCTGAGAAAGAAGAGCTCAGAAAACACTGGAATAGTGGATTTTATCAGTCTTTTTCAACTTCATAGATATTACAGGATGAGCTTATCTGCCCTCAAGCAGTCTCTCACCTGTCAGTATGAGGCACAAAGGCTTTGCATGTTCCAGGTGTTTGGAAAGTTGTGGGAATGACTAATCATTTGGTTCATCACCTAGCCACAAAAGCTTGGAATTAATAACAATGATAAAAAAGACCCCAAAATTTTTTTTAATATTTCCCACATTGTTTTTCTTTTTTAATTTGGAAGAATGAAAAAAAAAACCTTCTATACTTAAGGAGAGGTCTTGTTCTGTACAATATATTATTATTATTATTATTATTATTATTATTATTATTATTATTATTATTATTATTATTAATAATAATATATCATTCTTATAATCAATAAATTACAAATATTAATATGTGCAATTTCTTTTCTAAACTGCCTATTTTGACAGTTTTCTAAATAAATACCTGCATTATGAAATATAGAAGTGACATGCTCAAGAAAATTTTTGCTTTCCTATGTTGTTCATTTTCCTGTTCATAATCATTGAAAAATTAGACTGATGAGCTTCAAGCTGTCAGAAAAGAAGTTGAAAATATTTTTAAAACAACTATTTCTGTTATTTACACCTGAAATATTGTTTTCTGTGCTAACCAAATCCTAGAGTCTCACAAACTTCAGAATGTGATTATCTTAGATGGAATTGCCTGAATTTCCTCCTCTGTTGATGCCCTTCTGTATCAAGCATGTTTACCTTGTTCAATTTCTTCCCAGACACTTATTCATGACTGAAGAGAGAAGGTTGGGCTTGATGAGTTGCTGCTGGGTGCTGCAAGCTCACCCTGGTGTTCCCTGTTATCCGATATTAATGAGTGTGGATGACAAGGAGGATTGGTGTTGGGTGTACACACACATCTGTAATGGTCAGACAACAATCATGGGGATAATTAGATTGTAACAGCGATGCATAATGAATGCAAGGTAATGGGACAGATCCCAATCAGTTGTGCCAGTGGTAAATCCAAGGTAACCCTATTAATGTCGAGGACAGTTGTTTGCATATGTTGTACATTGATTTAACTGAGGTTTGATTCAGACTCATTAAGTGACACATTTTCACTTGTATTGTTTGGATGGGCAGACTGTGGATGATTACACTCAGCTTGAATGGCACGATATATTAACTGTTTTAAGACATGTGAATTAAACTCTGATCACTCCCCTAATCAGAAGCGCAAGCCATGCCCATGCTAAATTCTAGGTTCAGCAGAATCCACAGAATGTTTATCAACAGCTGTGGGTACATTAGGGTTTTAAAACAGTCCCTAATCAAAACAAGGAATGATGTTTCCTGTAAAAGCATGCGGCTTTTGCTAATTTGTTTGTTTTGCTATTTATATCAGCAGCAAAGAAAACGTCATTTAAAAGGCAAAGATCTTTTAATGGAAATGGTCAAAACTGTGCTCTGCAGTAATGTATCAGTATCCTGTATAATAGAATGGTGTCACATAATTCATTCTAAGGGAAATGGTGATGGAGAATGAGAGGAAGCTCACTTCAGATGAGTCCATGGAGCAGCTCAAGTAAAAAGGGATCTTTGGAGATTATCTTATCCTGCCCAGTAAAGCAGGTTGCACAGGATCCAGAAATTCAGGTGTTCTTTGGATATCTCTAGAGCAGGATGCTCTATAACCTCCCTGCACAGCCTGTGCCAGTGCTCAGTCACCCTCACAACGAGGAAGGTGGATCTCTGTCCTGGTGCCAGTCTTCTGTGTAACAACTGAGAGAGCCCAGCCACCTGGCTTGGCTTAGACAGAGAGCTTCTAGCCCTGTCTGCTCGCTGAAACCATTTCCACTTGTTGTGAGATACATAAAGAGCCAACCCAGCCATGTGCAGCGAGGTGCATCACCTTGTGAGCCGTCCCCCCTGTGGGGAAATGCAGACTTAGGGGGATTTGATGCAGCTGTCCTGAGTTTTGGTTAGGTTTTTGTTTGGTTGTTGTTGTTGTTTTGTTGTTTTGTTGAGGTTTTTTTGTTTGGTTTGGGGTTGTTTTTTTGTTGTTGTTTTTTGGGGTTTTGGGTTTTTTTTTGTGTTTGTTTGGGGTTTTTTTGTTTGTTTGTTTTGTTGTTGTTTTTTGGATTTTTTGTTTTGTTTTTTCTTTTGTTGTTTTTTGTTTGGTTTTGGGGTTTTTTTTAGTTTTTGGTTTTTGTTTTTTGGGGTTTTTTTTGGTTTTTGGTTTTTTGAGGGTTTTTTTGTTTGTTTTTTGGGTTTTTTTGCTTTTTGTTTTTGTGGGGTTTTACTTTTTGTTTTTTGTTTTTGTGGGTTTTTTTGTTTTGGTTTGGTTTTTTTCTTTGGTGGCTTATTTTTTTTCTCTTTAAGTGGTGTCTTTACAGGTCTGGAGCACGCAGAGAGCACAGGGGTTCATCTTAGGCTCCAGAACAAGGTGACTGCATGCAGGCTGGGAAACACCCCTTCACTGGCCTGTTTGTGCCAAAGCACATCTCAGCTCAAGGGGGATATTAGAGTAGTCAGGCTTTATTATTACAGACAGTATTACTGTAAGTATTGTACAGCATGAAGTGATAGAATTAGTATTCTAGTGGCCAACCCAGATGTACTCTGAGCTGATGTAAACCAAACAATGAGAATTTCTTGGTACAAAGAGTGATTCAAAGCCCAATTAAGTTAACAGAGAAACTCTTTTGATTTCCTTCTGTCAGAAACAAGCTCTTGAATTTTCACTGCACATAACAACACCCAGTGGCCCATATCAATATCATTTTCAAAGAGAATGGGAGATGCTGCCCTGCCTCAAAGAAGGGTTGCAGAGGTTAGTGCCTGTCTGCTACACATTTGGATGCTGCAGTGATGGCCACTATGGAAGAGTCCATTGTTGTGTTGTGTTGGACTGTTCCGTTCCCCCCTGCGTTGTAATGGTTCTGCTCTGGTTCTCCCTCCCCTCCATGCTACTGTCAGTTACCCCAGCTCCTCCCAGTTTCCCTGGTGATCAATGGATCTTTTTCTAAACCCCTCCCCAGTGCCCTGCCAGTCACTCTCTGCCCCCACCTTTTTCTCTAGAACCTTCTGTCTAGGGCGCAGAGTGATTGGCTCAGGGGCTGGGGCCCCTCCTCCAAGTTGTTGTTATTGGTATTTACCTTATGTCAATCCTCTGTACCCCCCTCCCCCCTGCATTCCTATTCGCCCAAGGATGGGCTCCTCCCCTGTATCCCTCTCCCTTTATAAGTTGCTGTAGCCCCTCCCTCGCTCTCTTCGGTTGTTGGCTTCCCTGTGCTCTATATTAAACCTGGACTTGCCCTAACTGGAGAGCACTCTCTTTATTCCCTGCTGGTCGTAGCCAGAGGCAGCCTCGTCCTTCTGCAAGGAAGCATCACTGCTGTAAGACAGGGTGCTCTCCTTAGGCCTTGTCCCAAACACCCAGAGTGGGACAGTGCCCCCCGAGCTGCAAGCGGTGCTGGCCAGCTTGCCGGGATGCTCGAGAAGGTCGACCCTTCTCCTCTCTTGCCATGCTGCTTCAGTCCATAAAGAGTTGGAAAGTTGTGCAGGGTTTGGATAGTGTGAGGTAAATAAACCCTAGGCCTGCATTGTTGCATGAGGGAGAGTAAGGTGTGGTAGGGAGGTATGATGTATGTCCTACTCCACCAATTTGTGAAATTGATCAATGCCTGTGGACAAAAAAACCCTAAAGACTAGAGTAATAGAGGATATCTGATAGTGCAACATCAGGAGAAAAAAAAAAGAAAAACTAGAACAGAATGGAACACTTTGCAGCATTTCATGATTTCATGGTGTTTATTTTCCCAATTCAAGGCATAAGTCTGAAGGCATAAGTATTTTTAATTGAAACGTGATGGTTCCTCAGGAGATGAGATTTTGGCAGCTTTTCCTACATGTCAGTGTGCTGCATCTTCTTTGTTCTATCTTAAAAAAGCTGAGCTCCTGTGTGGGGTTTTACTGGTTTCCTGGTGTACTTCTACCCTAGGCTCTTTGTGTCTTTGCATGGCAACCATAATTTAGCTTCCAGTACTTTTTTAAGTCTTTTGGCAATTTTGCCACTTCCACGACCTCTGTAGTATTTATTGGGGTTGTTTGCTTGGGTCATAGAGAGAATCAAAGATATTTATTTTGGTTTTTTTTTCCACTCCCTATTTCTGCTTTTGCATGTATTTATATTTCTTCTTTGTGTATTTATATTAATTTTTAAAATACTTTTTTCTTTTGTCTCTTTTTTATCACTCTATGCCTTTAACCACTTTTTCTGTTCTAGATGCAAATCAGCATTATTTCCCTTGAATTATTCTCTATTTTTACAACAAAAAAAAAAATACTAATTTTTAGCAAGCAGGTGATCTTTTGCTTCCCATATTTTTAATTCGCTTTCCAGATTTCTAATTGCTAGTGTTTCCAGGACCTTGACAGGTGTTTGACAACACTGTCTACCTCTAGTCATACTTTAACCATTATGATAAACCGCAAAGGAAGCTTGGTTTCTCTAGAGAAAATTCACTCTTGCATCTCATGTTAAATCTGCAGGTCTAATATGATATGCAGAAAACCAAATTTGAAGCTTTCTCATTATTATTTAAGCATGGCAATCATCTTCACTGTTTTATCTACAAAGTCACACACTGAGAACTTTGTTTACCTTCAGAAGCATGATGCCAGTTCCAATGTCACTGTGTGGGGATTTTTTCTCCTTTGAGAAATGCCTGTAAATTTAAATGTCTCTGCTAAATTTCTGAGGTTGTTCTCAATAATGTAAATAATTTAATTCCTCCCAACACTGGCCTCTAACACGTGTGTGAGAAGATATTTCAAGAATAAGGTGGGCCAACTGAGATCAATATTTTTTTAATACTAATTTCACAACCAGATTATTTACTGGACAAAATATCCCTTGAAGATATTTTGAGAATATCTTGAGAACTCACTTTACTTTGGCTTAGCAGAATGACATAAAACCTGTAAGATATCTGTAAAATCAGGACTCTAGAAATTTGACTCATGAGTGGGATGTATAAAATAACCTTGTCCTATTTATCCTTGTGAACCTTGCATTAGATTGAAGTTTAGCTTTATAAAATTTAAATAATAATAATACAAAAAAAATTAGAATTAAAATTACACAACTTGAAATAGAGGACATCAAAAATTTATGGTAGTACTATAGTAAAAAATTCAGGTTACAGAATCTCTACCTTATCTTCACTAACTGATCTGTGAGAAAAAATTGACATAAAAAGAAAAAAATCATTAATTTCTACTCTATTTAGCAAAATTTGGAGGAATTCAGCCTTCAAGTCAAGCATTGAACCTTTGTCCTTCCTCTCTCCCCCCCCACACTGCTTGCTCAACTCCACATTGCTGACTTGAATTGCTTCCAAATAGGCTGGGAAATTTACAGCTGCTATTACAGGTCATGTAATACAGGTTAAACCTGTGTTTACAGCCCAATAATTTCCCTGTGTCTTTAAACGAGCTATGAAGTATTTTGTAATGCAGATTGTCTGGTTTTTTTATTTGCCCGTAAAAGCAGCGAAGGGAAGCTGCAAAAACTCTGTGTTCCCTTGTCACTGAGCTGCTGTGCTGCACTGAGCCTGGAGAACCAGGACTATTAAATGGTTGCAAACTCCAAGGAGCTGCAGGTGCCAAAAGTAGCAGAGGAGGTATCTAACTGGCCTGAGTGGGTCAGAAAAAGGCAACTAAATAATAATTCAGGATTTAGGCAAATTCGCCATTGTCTAAGTCTGGGGAAACAACCTTTAAGGCGTCCCTCTTCTCTTCTGATCTTGGGGATAATCAAAATTAAATTGCCCTCAACGCATCCATCAGTCTTGCTGCTACACTAGATGAGAATAATCTGATGACAATTGAAACTTCTGGTTCTTGAACCAGAGAAGGGAGTAAGCCACAGAAATCATATGTGCTCATATTTCTTTGTGCCAAAAATAAATGCAAGAGAAGTAAAGCATGAAAGGATAAATCTGCAAAGAAATTTTGGAGCTGAAAAGGAGAAACGTCAACACAGCTTGTAAACATTGTAACATTCAGAGATAGGGCAGCTAATCTGTTTTGCCTGGATGCTCATCCTAGTTCAGGTCTTATTCATTGCCTTTGATTTCTCATGGATTTGATCTGACAGGCAAGAGATCACTTGGGACAGGGTCCCTCCTGTGTTTGTGCCAACAGCACCCTGGAATGCCAGCTGTGGACCAGGACCCCTTATGAGAACTTCTGTGCAAACATAATTACAAAAATATTTATGGCATCTTTTATTCAAACCAAGGAAGATAACTCATTGGTGAATTGTATCTGAGCCAGATATTAAGAAAGTTTTTTTACCAGTTCATGTTCAGAAGTACATGAACACATCAGATTTTTGACTTCAGAGTAAAGCACTACAAATGCTGAACATGTGAATTATTTTTAGCCTATTTATTTAATATATTTTCTTTGGTTTCAGTTTGTAAAGAATCTAGACCTGGAGGAATTGTAAATTGAAAGATTATCACCATAATTCTTTGGACCCCAGCAGTGATTATAAAATGAGCTCATCAAATAATCATTTGCAAGTGTTTATGAGCCAGGATGTATTTCCTTTGTCAATTTTGTAACCATGCTCCGTAGCATTTGGAAATGCTACAGTTTGCAAATAATTCCTTGCAGGATTTTTTTTTTCCTTCGTGAAAGAAGCAAACTCAAATGAGGCATTTCATTATTACTTCAATAACGCACAGTCAGCAAAACTTTCATGTATCTTGATTGTTGATAGCCACTGATGAAATAGGAAGAGACAAAGTTTGTCAGGTGGAGACCTGTACAGGCACAAGTCACTCCAGCTGGGCAGCACGTCCGTGTACATGTAAGTCTCAGGCAGAAAAGACATTGGGGAGGAAGGGAATCAACACCTATTAAATTTGGATGGGGACAGAAAGAGTGGCCTTTGTTGACTGACAGACAAGGTTATATGGCTGAACAATAATTTGAAAGCCTGAATTATTCATGTCCACTTCAAGGTAAAAAGGGTTTAACCTGGTGATATCATCATGTTGCAGTATTTCACTGAGGCAAGAAGTGTTATTCCTAACTTTTATTTTACTTCATTCATGTCTTATACATGAAATTAGAGAAGGGATTGGGAACAACCGCTAATTTTTAGAGAAAAATATATGTGCATACATTAAGGTCCAAGACCAACTTGTAAATTTAAAATGAAAGAGCAAACTGCTTAGAAAAGGTCCTGACAGCTGAAATTCAGACTTCTCTTTTACCATGTCCTACTCACCAGAAACGTCCTTCTGTGTAAATTTTAAACAAAGAGGGTAAAGGTTGGTATACTACAGGGACTCCAGCCTTTATTTGAAAATAAAGGTTAGTGTTTCTTTTTTTTTTTTTTCTTTTAATAAAAGTTGTATTTCTTTGCAGTCAAGAAATATAAACACAATACAATCCTGGTCTATTCTGCACTGGAGCAGTCTCACCTTGAGTCCTGTGAGCAGTTTTGGGCACCACAATATAAAAAACGACATAAAGCTGTTAGAGAGGGTCCAAAGGAGGCCACAAGGATGGTGAAGGATCTGGAAGGGAAGCTGTGTGAGGAGTGGTTGTGGCCAGCCTGGAGAAGAGGGGACTGAGGGGAGACCTCAGATGTCTTCAACATCCTCATGAGGGGAAGAGGAGGGGCAGGCTCTGATCTCTTCACTCTGGTGACCAGCGACAAGACCCAAGAGAATGGCCTGAGGCTCAGTCAGGGGAGGTTCAGGTTGGATTTCAGGAAAAGGTTTTTCACCCAGAGGATGTTTGGGCACTGAACAGGCTCCCCAGGGTAGTGTCCACAGCACCAAGCCTGTCTGAAATCAAGAAGTGTTTGGACAATTCTCTCAGGACCATGGGGTGACTCTTGGGGATGGTCGTGTGCAGGGCCAAGAGTTGGACTGGCTGATCCTGATGGGTCCCTTCCAACTCAGAACATTCTATGATTCTGTAATTCTGTGTGTCCTACCATCTGTTACAGCTTCCTGATTTGGCCTTCTAAATTGTTCATTGATTGTGATGACGAGTTCATGGACTATCCAAAATCATCACACAGCTAATTGCTACAGAAAGGATCAATGAAGCAGCCTACGCACAGAGATACATACAGATAACAATGCACTTTGGAGTCTACAGCCCTGGTCAAGATCCTTTTTTTTTTTTTTTTCTATTAGCATCAAACAATTAATTGATTAATTAATTTAACTTGGGATGATATTCATTCACTCTTAATTCCAGGTAAAGGGACCTGAGAGAATGAACTTGATTGGAGATGCTGGCATGGAATGGTACTTAGACAAAACCTGAAGATTTCTTACTAAATCTCCTTTCTGCCATGATGAAGTGCATTAAACTCCATTTTTGTTAGGAAATCCATTACCAGCTCCATTTTCCCTTTAGTTCACAGTATTCTGGGTTATTAATGTCACAGGAAGTATTGGTACCTCTGAAGCAGGAGTCAACTGTTGGATGTATCGGTTTCTGTATTATGGATCCTTTCCTTTGAATTTCTGGTCCCATTGGGGCCCCAAGGGTATTTGTGGTGCCTCAAGGAATTGAGTTAAGGACATATTTAAGAACATGTAAGGATTGTCTGGGCAGGGGCCATTTACAGGAGCCATTAACCCTCATTTCCTTTCACCCATTTTGTTAAGATAATTCTTTCATATGCCCACCTTTAAGATCCCCTTTAATTTAGCCACATGGGCCACTAGCTTCCTGATTTTTCTTTCATGGGCCTGTAACTTGCAGATTTTTTAACCATGGGGCTGCTATCCATCCCTACAGCTTTCCAAGATTTCTCCACCTCCCTGCGCATCAGGTGTAACTAAGGCAGATCTTTTCAGGGACAGAAGGACTGCAGTTACTTTTCTGATGTGCTTTACTCACCCAGTGACATCCCCCAAGGAGATTTCAGAGTAATTACCTGTAGTTATTAATCAGTGCTTACTCCTTACAAGCAGGCTGTGCAGGGACACACAGGAGTCCTGAGCTCTGCTCTGTCTAGGGAAGAGTTACGTGTCTCCTATCCTCCTTTGTTGGCTTTAACACTGTCCAGACACTGTCCACTGTCCCTCTGTGTTTTCAGAGCCTGCTCTTCAGGACACTGTGGGAAAAGATACAAAAAATAAATGCATCACTTTGACCAGACGGATTTCTTTTTTTGGTGTGATGGATCTAATTTTTTTTCACAGCTTTGAAACATCCAAGTGATTTGAGAGAGTGTATCATGGTCAAATGAACACATTTTCAGTGGAATTTGCTGGATTTATTTATTGCAGAAAAAGACAGCTACTTTAGGGAGATAATTCCTTTTCCCTCACACAAAAGCAAGTAGAAAAACTAATATCAGTGTAATTTGCAAGATCATTTTTGGGCGTGAGGGGTAACTCAGTCGTATTGAAATACTCATAACTGACAGACCTTTTTCATCACCCAAATACTTTAAATTGAGTAGAAATTGGAGCATTACCTGAGAAATCTGAGAGTCACAAATACACTCTGGACATTATGTCCACAGATAAACTATTCAATATAAAAATAATATCCCTCTCTGAGCACACTAAAGAGGAAAAATCCAATCTGAATGCAAAAACCCAAAGCATAGTGACTACTGTACAGGGAGGACTGCCCTAAGAAGAAATGTTTCTTTTCCAATTTTCACTTGGGACTGAGCTTAAAAAAAAAACCAAAAAACCCCCCCCCCAAAAAAAACAACTACCTATTTGCTGCTGTCTTTATCCAAAGATGGTTCAAGAGTTTTTACTCTTTCATCATCTCCTTGGGGCATTTTATCTACTTCGGTGTCTTGTAATGCATCACTCACTAAATAATTAATTTACTCAAGTAAGCAAGATCTCTTGGGGCTTACAAAGTTTCTGCATGAGGAGAGATGACAGCTAACAAGCAAGGAAGGAAAACCCAACTTGTTATGTTACTTTCTTTGATTTATTTTTTTTAATTGTCATTACAGTCATCAAAAGCATTCTTTCTTGCTTAACTTCTCCCATTAGGAAGATTAGATATCATTCCTCTGGTGTTGCCTTAATAAGAAGGGCTGGGAAGTGGGATTGAGAACCAAGTCTATCTCCCTTTATCATCAGTTGCAGCACCATGGGAACAAGAAGAGGTTGTTACTAGTAAAAACTTTTTTTTTTTTCATTGTACTGACAACCTTAAAATTTACATTTTTTTCACCAGGTTTGCAGAGAACAGCCAGCATTTCAGGAAGTCTGGGCATGAATGAATGACACGTGGCTGAAGGTATGGAGAAGGCTGGTGCTGGTGAGTCTGCAGAGACTCTTTGATGGATTCACCTCATAAATTTTTTTGTATAAACACACACCAGCACACAATTGCATGTATGTAATTGCATGGGGTTTTTTTCTCCAACCATGAAACTTATGGGTGTGATTAGTTTTTAATATCTATGGAAAGCACCATATCATCCACCTCCCAATTTATCTGTGAACGACACAGCCATCTCAGAGCTCTTCCCCAGAAACATATGTCACCCTCATTCCCACGTGTGGACTACTTGTGTGTGTGGTTTCTCCTTCTGTTCAGTCTTAATTTAGACTTAATGATTATCAAATAATTAAGTCCTCATATCTGTTTCCTTTTAGTTAAAAAATATCTAATTTAAAATCAAGCATCCTCCATACAAAACTTTAAAATTAATTTACCTTCTCCAGATGAAATAACTCAGATTAAGTAGAAAATTTCCAAATTGTCTCCCATTTTATCTCTAATTTCTAAGAAATCACAGAAAATTTTCTGGGCAAAATTTCCAGAGGAGACCAGAGAACTAAGGAATGTTGCTTTTCCTTAAGTTTCCTGTAAAAGAGCTGCTCTATGTGAAGACTTGCAAATGTATGATTTAAGAGTGTTGAGAGCCTTCTTTTATCTTATAATATCTTGTATTTTGCAAGCAAGACACATGCAGTTTCTTCCATTTAACATGAAACAGAACAAATACAGTTGAATGTTTAAAGGCAATGTTAAGGGAGTTCATTTCCCACTGGGTATTTTCTCAGGCCTTTCCAAAACCATACTGTAACTTCAAAACAGAGATAATATTTAGGGTGAAGCACTGCCTCTGTAGGCTGGTTTCTCCATTTTGAGGTATCTGAGCTGGCAGAGAACTCTGAGGCCAATAATCAAGGCCTTGAGGGTCTATGTGGCTTTCCCCCTGACTCTGTTGGTGAAGAGGAAGATCCTGAGTGGGAGCAGAAGGATCTTGATTTTCAACAATTGGTTGGAGTGGCTGGTGTTGGCAACAGGGATTGTGTTTTATGACCACAGGATTCCTGCAGGATTGAGGAACACCTGAAGAGACAATTAGGTGGGAAAAAGCCATCAGCAGGCTGGCTGACCTGGTGAGGAGAACTTTCAACTTAGACACAACAAAAGAGTGGATAACCCACAGTAAAATGATGAAGGGGTGGACTGGCTTGCCAAGTAAATTGTGCAGGGTGATGTGGACAAGGGATGTCTAAATGAACAAACTAAGCCTGAAGAGGTTCCACTTTGATCATTTGCACATAAGGAAATGCCTGTGGGATAACATTATGGGGGAAGTTACTCCTACCTCCCCTGGGAAATCAGCAGGACTGAGTGCATCCCTGCTGGACCTCTATACTGCTGCATGTGCATTGGGAATAAGCAGGAGGAACAAGAGATTCCTGTGCAGATGCAGGACTGTGATCATTGCAGGTGTCTGCTACAGGCTGCCCAATCCTTGTGAGACCGCTCTGAATTACCTTTGGCAGCTCATGGTAAGTACAAATGCTCCTGATGACTGGAAGTAAGAAAAGGGTCGCTTCAGGCTTTAAAAATAACAATGCAGAGAATTAGATGCAGACCAGGCTCCCTTTGGTCCCTGGGAAGGTGATGGAGCAAATAATCCTGGTAGCCATTTTCAGGCATATGGAAAACAAGGTGATTGGGAGTAGTCATTGTGGATTTGCAAAAAGGAAATTGCTCCTGACCAACCAGACAGTCTCCTATGATAAAATGTGTATCTCATCAGACTGGGTGAAAACCACAGACATTCTCTTTGTAGGCTTTCACAAGACTGGCACTGTGTTCCATGACATCCTCATAAACAAAGCCATAGGCTGGAATGGATGCTGGTGTGGATTGGGAACTGTGTGCTGGGATCACAAGGCTGTGATCAGTGGCACAAAGTCCATATGCAGGCCAATCACTGGTGTTGGACTCCTAGGGCTGGGGCCGAGAATATTTAACACCTTCATTAATGTCCTGGGTGATGGGACAAACTACACCCTCAGCAAGTGTACAGACAATGTAAAACCGGCAGGAGTAGCTGATACACCTGAGCTGTGCTGTCATTCAAAGGGCCTTTGATCAGCTGGAAAATGGGGCCCATGGGAATCCCCTCAAGTTCAACAAAAGGAAGAACCAAGTCCTGCATCTGGGGGAGAATCTCCTCCCAGGCTCTGGTGTTTTGTGATAAGATTAGAGCAGCACAAAGGTAGATAAATATTTTCATTTTTGCTGGCTGTGCTCCATCTGTTCAGTGAATCAGTATGCCACAACATTTTATTTTGATGAGGGCCAGGTGCCTTTTACAGCAGAAATTCAAATTGTAGCAAAACGGGGATCAGGAAAATTCTACAGAACTTGAAGAGTAGAATTACAAAAGGAATCATGGCAGGGAGAAAGGAGGATGATGACATATTTTTGCTTCTTACCAAATTATGTGGGATTATGTATTCCAGGCTGTGAACAGCTGAGCTGTGAGAGAAACATTTCTTGGGAGAGGCGATGAGAGTGTTAATCCAGTGATTTGGTGCAAACGGATACAAAGACATCTTTACCTCATTATTGAGGTGAATTGACTGGAAAATTCACTTAACTAATTTAGGAGGAAGTTAATAAGTTTGTTGGGTTTTTCGGGTTTTTTTTCCATCTTGAAATAATGCAATTTTAAAATCTTTGAATTTCAAAAAAATGTTAATGCAAGTTTCTAGTTTGTCATTTGGAACTGAGTGCTATATTCAGCTGTAACTCTCACATTATATCTAGTTTGTAATTAGTAAACATTAATAAATATATTTTAAAAGACATAAAGTTATTTTCTTCATTATGCAGGATAATTGTATTTAATTTTAGGAAGTGATTTTCAGCTGGTATAAACTTACTACTTGGAATATTTTATTTTGTAAAAAGTAAATGTCTGCTTAAAGGCAGATTCAGGGATAGCACTATGATAAAACTTCTGCTATACACTCACATGAGGATTGAAGTTGTCTAATTTAAGCTACCAGAACTCCTGCTACAGTAACTATATTTACCAGAACCAATTCTAATTATCACATGTTTTGCTTAGAAGGTGGAAATATTCACTCTGAAGATGAGTAATCCCATTTAATATTATTCAGAGTAATGGCTACTCACACAAATAATGATTTCAGGTTTAGGTAGTTTTGAATTTCAAGATCCTCAGGGGCCCAATGCCATTAAATATGATATATCTTTGGTATTCTTTGTAGATAATCCCATTCAATATTATAGATCTCAAGAAAATCCCATGTCTAAACTGAAACCCAGCACTCAGCTAAACTGCCCATACTTCTGCTGCTTGCTAACTGAAGTGCTTGTACGCGTGGCTCATGGTGCTGTGGATGCCAGCAGAGAATGTGTAATTCTTTCCTGAACTCAAATTTACATTTCAGTTTTAGCCTCTGTGCTCATCAGTCTTCAAAACACACACACTGAAATACGGAACCTAATTTTGGACTTTAATGTTTTACATTCCTGCATTGAACCAAGCTTAGAAGTCCAAGCAATTTTAATTATGCATTTAAAGTAGAAAATGAAAAAAGTCAGGGCTTTTATGAGGCTCTAATATGCAATGTGTATGTCAAGAGAGAGTGCTGTGATGTACAGTGAGCACAGCCATGATAACAGTTCTCCTCACAGCTTTCATGCTGTTGTTTCTGATGTGACAAAAACTCCTATATGTTAGTGCTGGGGACTGTGACCCAAGATCCTCTGTCTCTCTTGCTGAACTTAAATCCTGTTCTGGAACAACCTCATCTGCATTGGATACCCACATCTGCAGTCATATTACATGTCATTTTGTTCTCATCTATACAGCAGGCTAACAAGGAGAGACAGACATTGATCCATTTATCTCTGAACAGAGGGATTATTATTGGTCTCGAGCAGAACTAGTAAGGAGGCACTAATGAAGCCAGACCTTATTATCCCGTCTCATTTATTTTCAGTCATCTATCAGAGTCTGAACTTGCTGTTTTTCCTGTATGAGAGAGCACTAGCATGCCCTCTCTTCTCTTGCCATTTCACCTCTTGAAAAACATACAAATGTATTTGTTTCATCCCCTTCTGTGCCTCTCTTCCTACTTTATTCTAATTAGGCTGCACACAAAAATTTCTTATCTGAAGCAGAGTAGACAATCAGAAGTGTATTGTGGTCACATAAACCCCAGTTTCTCAGAAAGCAGACAAAAGAAAGCTAACAGAATGTGGACAGAAGAAAGACGTAAGGTAATTAAAAGGCTATGGAAGAAATTGTAGATTCTTGCACTACTTGCTCATGGCAGATGGAGTCTATAAAAAAAGAGAGCCATTGGCAGCAAAATAGATTTATTATTTGTGTTGCTTTTATGATCGAGATTATTGTTGTTATTATTGTTTTTGTCCTTTCTGTGTTCTTTTTAATACATTGTCATTAACTGAAGTAGCAAAGGGGGAAAAAGAAGATATTGCTTGTTTCACAATTACTTTGGAATGTTGCTTTGATAATTAGTTCACAGAAAGTGTCATCCTGGTCAATACTCTCTTCTCTGCTGAAGACAGCATTACTGTCTGATTTATGTTTTGGCTCATCCCCTTGTCCCCTCACGTTAATCGTCTGTTGTTGATAGCTATTTAATTAAATGTGTCTGGGGAAATAGGGTGAATAACAGTAATGGGCAAGACAAGGATTAGAAACATTACCCATAAAGCAGAGTAGATTTTGCACATTCAAATGGAAAATGAGCCAGCTACCCCCTACGAAGAAAAGCTTGTGTCTTCCTGAACACCCCATAAGATTAGATAGATAGCTAGATAGACAGATAAATAGATAAATGATTGATAGATAGATAGATAGATAGATAGATAGATAGATAGATAGATAGATAGATAGATAGATAGATGATAGATAATAGATAGATAGATAGATAGATAGATAGATAGATAGATAGATAGATAGATAGATAGATAGATAATAGATAGATGGATGTTTGGATGTAAATGAATCATAAGATGCTCAGAAGCCAGGAGCACTTCTGTTCTGGAGACAGGCAGAGTTTGGGGTTTTCAGGCTGGAGAAGAGAAGGCTCTGTGAAGACCACAGAAACCCTTCCAGTGCCTAAAGGGGCTCCAAGAGAGCTGGAGAGAGACATTTGACAATGTCAAATGATGGAGTGACACGACAAGGGGTAATGGCTTTGAACTAAGAGAGGAAAAGTTTAGATGAGATGTTAGGAAGAAATTCTTGGCTGTGAGGGTGGTGGGGCCCTGGCAGAGGTTGCCCAGAGAAGCTGTGGCTGCCCCATTCCTGGGAGTGCCCAAGGTCGGGCTGGATGGGGCTTGGAGCCACCTGGGATAGTGGAAGGTGTCCCTGTCCAGAGCAGGGGGTTGGAACTGGATCAGCTTTAAGGTCACTTCCGACCCAACCATTCTGCAATCCTAATTGCAAAACCAATTTCATAAATCTACACACACACACACATAATTATATCTATATATTTTTTTAATATATACAAAATGTGTGTGTACTCGTGTCATTGCATTTGTACATATACGAACTTCAAACATTATTAAATTATCATTGGTGTATTATTTATGTATTGGCAGAAAATAATACAAAACATAACACCTGAGCTAAAGAAACTGCACTGCTGTCTTTAAGAAAGGCTGTTAATTCAGCTGTGACATCAGAAATTTCCTATGTGATCATTTTGCTGCCATCTACTAATTTTTATTTCCTCTTAAAGTCTGCTGTGTCAGCTGGTCTCTAGGTTCTACCAAAGACTTCTGGCAATGGGAAAGAGTGCTGTCCTAGACCAATGATTGAATTTTTTAATGAAATAATTCATCACTGGAAAACAAATTTTTGTGGTTTTTTGGGGTTTGGGTGGGGTTTTTGTTGTTTTGTTTTGTTTTGTTTTGCTTTGTTTTTGTAGGATTCTTTTGTTATTGTTTTCTTTTGTTTTTTTCTTTGTTTGTTTTTTTCCTGTTCGTTTTGGTTTGCATTTTATTCTGTGTTTTTTTGTCATTTAGTTGGTTGAGTTAGTTTTGGGTTCTTTAGTAGTCCTTCTTTTTATTCCTTCTAGATTTTGTTTGTTTGTTGTTTTTTCCTTCCCCCAAAGAGCATAGCAGGTTTTTATTTTTGGGTTTTTTTAAGTCAATATTTAGGGATTTCGCTGAAAAAAAATCCAGAGAAATTGCATCATAGATATGTGGACCAGGAGAAGATTTGGCGATATTCCGAACAATTTTCACTGTGGCAAGGTTTAATATACTTTGTTGCCCCTAAGAAGTACTTGATTTAGAAGTGATACATGCTGGTAAAGTTTGGGAGGTTCATGATCCTAAGACTCTGCATTTGGTGCATCCTTCAGCCAAATGATGAAGAGCTCTGAAGAGTTCCAGCAAACACAGCATCTTCATTACTTTTAGAAGGGAAAGGTTTTATGTCAAGTCTTAATGGTGGAAGAGAAAAAAAGCATGGAGTCCCCAGGTATGCTTGGCAACATAGCCATATTATAAAAACAAAATATTTTCTTGTTAGGTGAATATATTAATTCCTTTTTTCCAATAAAAATTAGAATTTTCTCTGAGAAGTGAATTTTCTGACTACTCTGAATCACAGTAAATAAATTCTAGAATGATTCACATATACTTTTAACACCTGTAATGAAGAAATAGCCTTGGGAAACAAAAAAAAAACCCTTGTTTTTCCTGTTTTTCACTTAATTCCTTTTCCTTACAGAAATGTTGTATTCTGGAAAGCTGTTCACAGCAACAGAATTCATGTAGGCTCTTTAGTCTTTCTACATCAATTATAATTTTAAAGCAGATTGTTTCTGGTTTTTAATCTCGCCTTCTGTTCTATATATCAATTTGAAATATGCCTTCAGGGCAACTTTGGCCCATAATGGGTAAACACTCAGCATATTTAGTATCTCAACCTCATTGGATATTGGGCCAAAATTATGTGCAGCCCTTCAAAACTCATCTCCAAACATTAGGATATGCAAAGTTAGCTGGACATGTCCAGAAAATTAACTGCAGAAATCTTTAGTAACGACATAAATAGCACAGAGCAGACCCTTTCATCACCACTCCTTTCTAGTTTCAGTAATATCAAAGCCAAAAAAATGCAAGAACTTAAATTAATTTAATCAGCTGTTGCTCTTATTTGAGCTAAATCAATATTCAAATTTGTGTATCTGGGTTTGAAAGCACCTGCCCTTTGACTTTTGAGCATAAGTTTTTTCAAAGTCATGCAGTGCTTATGGTAACCCCATCTCTTCTTCATGCTGGCTTTCAGTTCCCCTAGAAAAGATTCAGGTTTACCGATGCCCTTATTTATCCTCATTTGCTGCAGGCACTGATGGAGATAGATATTTGTAGGAGCTGCATTTTCTAGTCCCTATGCTTGATAAAATGGCCCTGGTCAAAGCCCATGACATTGAAGAATCCTGTATAATACCTCTGCCATTTCATCAGCATACAGGGGTATTGTAAAATCAGGCGACCCCAGCTCTAGGAATGACTGGCATCTGACTCCATGGCTTTGGAATGCTCTCTCTTTATTAAAACTACATTGTATTACATTACAACTATATTAAAGAGATACATACTGTACTACATCATACTTCAAACTAATTACTGAAAACTCGTGACTGTCTGCCAACAGTCCTGACACCCACACATGGATGCAATTGGTCAATGAATCAAAACACCACCACCAGAATCCAACCAAGCAATCCTTTCTGGTAAATAATCTTCCAACACATTCCAGATGTTAAAAAACACAGGAGCAGCAAATGGGATAAGAATTGTTTTGATCAGTCTTTTCTCTGCTTCTCTCACAGTTTCTCTCTGTTCAGAGGGCATGTGAATACCACACAGTGAAGATGTTGATCATTCACTGATGTTTTAGGTGGGGAAAAATTATAAAGGAAAAGAAACTTCACCAGTGAAATGAATATTCTTATGAGAAAAATCCATTACAGGCTTAGCAGAATGTTCTGTTAAAATTTTAAGTGCACCTTTCAAAGCCATGTTCCAGTTTGAAACATTGTGAGGGATGACAAGTTGAAATGCTTCAGTCACAAAGGACTCAACTTTTTCTACCTGCTCCTAGTTTCTAATTGAAACTATGTCTTAAACATCAAAACAGAGACACTTTCCTCATGACAGTTTCCCACAAAAATATTTGACTTCTTTACATATATCTAACTATTCAGCACCATGCAGGTGTGCAAAGCACCTGCTCTTTGCACACACTGCACTTTGTGCACTTTGCACATATTATTTATTATGAAGAGTTTTGGCCAATAATGTGCACACAAATATCCATCCATCCATATGTACACCTGGATATAAGGCAAACTTACGTTCCACATCAGGGTAGGAATTTTGCCCTTCATCAGGCACAGAAATATATGCATTCCCTTAAATTTACATTAAAACATCTCTAGGACAGAATAGACATATAAAATTATAGAACTGTTCCAACTGGTTGTGGTCTACAAAGTTTTTAATCAAGACTTCTTCAGTAAAAAAATTCTGAGCATATATCTCCAGAATATATAAAAAAGTTTGTTTATGAATTGTGGACTTCTACTGCTGAAGTTCTCAAATTCTCTTCCTGTGCACAAATGGTTTGTCTTGCTCTTTTTTAGACACCACTGGAATAGCGAGTCTATTTCTTTTCTATAACTTTTCTGAAACAGAGAAAGGAATCAGATGTGTGTTAGAGGCAGAACCAACTGGAAGTTGGTTTTAAGGAAGTTCTGTTTAATTTTTAAAAGCAGCTATACTGCAGAGAGTGAAAGCTCGGTTCCCTTCTCTATGCCATCATGCTACAGGAATACTTAACTGGTAAAACTCATAGTTTTTATTCAAATAACTGGTTCCAGTTAAGTAGGAGTGAAACCAATTTCAGGCAGGCTTTTTGGGACAAGTCTATTATGTGGTGAAATGGTATAGAAAATAATTTGGTTTGCTCTAAGCTTTTGATATGCAAGAGAATCTGTTTATTGTGACAGTTGTTTTTCTAACTTATTCTAAGTAACCCATAGAGGCCTTGCAGTTCTGCTCCCCATGCTGCACATGGCAACAGTCTGATAATTAGAGGTGGAATGAGAACAAGAAAAAGTAATATTTTTAAATAGAATAGAAAATTTTGAAGCTCTTCCATTTCAATTTACTGCACTTTGCTCAAAACATAAATATCCAAGTACTTGAGAGATCTTCAACTGTCTTATAAATGAAAATTTTATAAATATAAAATTATAAATTCTTTAAGTATCTTTATATGGAAACGTAGTAAAATGCAGTTCTTGTGGATGACACATTTAGATTAAACATTTCCAAAGAGCTGCAAAAGGTTTTTGGTGGTGGTGATTGTTTTGTTTTGGTTTTTTTTTGAGAAAAATAAGGTGGGCAAGTCACCTTTTTCATTAAAGATGAAAGACTTAGGACTTAATAGAAATATCATTAAAAAGATGCAAACTAATAAAAAAGCCAGAAAAGAAAAGAAAAAAGAAAAGAAAAGAAAAGAAAAGAAAAGAAAAGAAAAGAAAAGAAAAGAAAAGAAAAGAAAAGAAAAGAAAAGAAAAGAAAAGAAAAGAAAAGAAAAGAAAAGAAAAGAAAAAAGAAAAGAAAAGAAAAGAAGAGAAACAAACACAAAAACTCCAACTCTCCTATCTCCAGGTTGAAGCACATTTTCGTATTTGCCAGAAAAACAGCAAAGCGCACTGGGGAAAGCAGAGAACACATTAAACTGTATAGAATACCTTCCTTCTTAGTCCATTAAACATAATTCAGACACCTGGCATGCCATAGAAGTTCATCACAGACTAGAAGTGAAAGAAAGGCAAAAAATCCTGATAACAGCCTGTGTTGACTTGGAGCTAGCTGTATTCTTCAACTCATCTCCATCCAGTTGTGTCTAACAGCAATGCAGAGTTACAGCCTGGTCCATAAAAGTTCAGAATACAGAGATCTTCCTGGCATACCAAGAAAAATATAAAAATAAATGAGCATCTTATCTCATCCTAGGTATCTGGCACATCAGAGTGCTTCCTCCAGTCCAGTAAAAGCTCATGGGCTTAGGGTCTCTTGGAATATTCCTTGGAAGGAAGGAGAAACAGGTGTTCTCACTCATCTGTAGGAACATCCCCTGTTGACATTTTTTATCCTTATTGACCCTTTGTTGGTTCATAATATTGTAAGAACTAAGTGTGGGTTCTTGCTTTTGGAACTTTAATAACTTCTGTTACTGTACACAGGGTTCATGAGACATCAGTTACTACAAAAAATTTAGAAGATTAATTTGCTTTCATATATAAGTTTTCTTTTCATTTGCTTTTGGGAATATATGTATTTAACTGTGAGCAAATTAAACAAATGCTTGCTATTTCACCTGTAGAAAAACATTTTCCTTCAATTCTTGTTGAGTTGGCCAGTCAATGAGAGCCTGGGAAATTATAATCCAGTTTGTGTTTCCTCCTTGCTTTATGGATCCTTTTGAATTGGCAGAAAAGTTCAGAAGATTTTTTTTTTAATCTCTTCTATACGGAGGATTTGTTATGAATAAAATGAACCTCTGCTTTGCTGGTAAGTACAAAAGCACGACCTATAACAATTTTTATCTCTCTCCTTCCACTTTATTGACAAACGTTGGGGCATCCCATCTGCTGTGAAACAGGAATTTGCATAAATCAGAAGGCAGAGAGCAGTGCTTTCCTTTTTGCTATTCCTACAAATTAAACATTTACAAATAAGCTCCAAACCCTACTATAATCCAGAGAGGTGATCAATGATCAGAAAGATTTTAAAATTAAGGCATCCTTGGCCTTATGTAGTCCTGGGCAGTAGTAGCATCAATTCTGTTAATTTCTTTATATATATGGGCGGGGGGGGGGGGGGGGGGTCTGTAGGATGGCATTTTATTTGCTGAAATTAAAATAGGAATTTAAATTCAAAATACAAAATTACCAAATCTAGGAATACAGTTTTCATTCCAATTATGCTTTAGTTTTCTCTTGCATAAGCCTTTATATAATTGAACATAATGTACAGACCCTTTTTGAAAATTGTTACATACTTTAATGGGAGCAAAAATAATACTTTTCTGTAGAAGTATAAGACTTCCATAATAAAAACAAACAAAAGACAACCAATTTAAAGTCTATAAAATTTAGTAGCAAATTAAACCTTTCTGTATTTAATAGATCTTTTTATCTCTTTCATAACATTCTTCACCTATACTTACAAAATTAATATCATTCTTCTTTACTTTATTGAAGCATTATTTTATTATAATTAAAACATCTTAAACTACACACAAAATTGTATGAGAGTGTTTTTGTTTAGAGAAAAAACAGCTAGTCCATGTGAAAAGTATCGTAGTCAGATACTGAACTATAACATTTTTGAATTAAGAGGAAAAAAATCTACAATAGTTGTTTATTACTTTTATTACACTCTGTGGTTTCATAATTTTATACACAATTTGAGTTCCATATTCTCATTTACAATAAAGTTCCTATAGGTATTTCATAGTGTTATAGTAAAGGTTTTTGGTGTACTGCAAAAGTTATGAAAGTATGCTTAATGCAAATCAGACTATAAATATTTCAGGATGTCTTTCAACAGGACCCTATGGATTTCACGCTCCTAAAACTACTCACAATATTTTTATGTGAAGGAGAGGATGCACTATATTTGCTGCTAACTTCTCACAAAACAGAGGTGACTATGGTGCAGGTACAGAAAACACATAAAAGAATTTGCCCCATTTTGATGGTTAACTGTGGAGTGTCTTTTTCTGTTGTCGGTTTAAAGTGGTTTGTTCTGATTGTCCCCCATGTATGTTGGTCTACCCCAGAGTTGTACCCTCTCATTTCCCTGTCCATCTCTCTAAAGACCAACCCCTTATCTGGATCCTGCCCTGTCATTAAATGAAACCCTGCCCTCCTCTCTTGTCCGTCACTGCAACCCTGCCTTTATTTCTAGAACCTTCTATTTCTATCTTGTATCTCTCAGAACCCCAGGGTTATGTTTAAACTACTCTCCTCCCCTGTTGCCCCCCACTGGTCGTCACAATGTATTCCCCGCCTTAAGCTCTTCCCCAGGTGTTCTGCGATTGGCTGATGTTTGTATCCTCCCCTTGTTCCCTCCCCCATTCTTAAACTGTTGTAACACTGCATTTGTTGTCACTTGTCCCTGGACCCTCTTGGGAATTAAAACCTTTTGGGAACCCACACAAGTGATCTCTTTTTCCTTTACTCTGGATTTCTTGACTTGGGATACCAACAGCAGCTGCACTGAGCAGCCTTGTGTTTCTGGGAATTAAGCAGCCCTGCTCATAGCGCCACCCAGATTGGCCTGAGGAGCAGATAGCAGGTGGCCACTCTTGGCACCGGCCAGGAGATCGGGCTAGCTGCAGACATCTCAGAGGGCCACCATGTCATCTGGCACCCAACATGGGGCCCCTTTCACACTCGAGGGACCTCATTGGAAAGGCTGTCCCCTGGACCAGAGTGCTCAGGGTTGTAAAGCCTCTTGAAAAATCAGGGCCCCTGTGTGAGCACGCTGCGTTTTAATCAGTGGTGCTCCCAGGGTGGCAAGAGACAATCCGTCTCCAGGTGCCCAGGAGAACCTTCTCCAGAACCGGGGACCTTCTCTGCAATCTTCTGTTCCAGGGGTCATCAGTGTGGTGAGTACCCTGGCGGCTGGGTTGGACCTGGTTGGGGACTCAAGTGTTGGGTGGGTGCGCTCCCAAGGGAAGGAAGGCATGGCGCACAGTGTCATCACTCCACCCCCAGCAATTCCCTGGGCCCTTCTTCTTTTTTCAAAAGCTCCCCAGGATTTTTAACGGTGATCACTGAGGAGCGCCCTGCCCAGAAGTTAAATTGGCTAACAAATACACCAGTCTGGGTAGAACAGTGGCCGCTGAACATGCAGGAATTAAGTGCGCTCACCGAAATAATGGAGGAACAACTGGATAAAGGAAACAATGTTGAAACAAATAGCCCTTGGAACTCCCCGGTATTTGTCATCCAAAAGCCGGGGAAGAACAAGTGGCACCTCCTCCACAATTTGCGGAAAATAAATTATGTCATCAAGCACATGGGGTCTCTTCAACCAGGGATGCCGTCCCCATCAGTGCTCCCCAAAAATTGGAATCTGGCTGTAACTGACATAAGCGATTTCTTTTTCCAAATTCCTTTTCACCCAGTTGATGCTCCACGTTTTGCTTTCTCTGTACCCTCCATCAACAGAGAGGCTCCCATGATGCGCAACCACTGGCGAGTCCTTCGCTAGGAAATGCAAAAATAGTTCCACCATTTGCCAGTGGTATGTTGCTAAAATTCCATCTCCAGTGCATGCCAGAGTGGGGGAATGTATCATTTTACATTATACGGATGATGTACTTGTATGTGCCTCTGATGACAATGTGCTTAATTGTTGCACTGTGTTTTGTTAAGTTATTAGGTTGGTTTGTTCCACTCCCCCTATGTCTGAAAATGGTTCTGCCCCAGTTCTCCCTTCCCGCCTTTGGAGCTGTCTGTCTCCCTGGCTCCACCTCAGTCGACAATGTATCCCCTAAACTCCGCCCTGGTTTCCCTGGAAACCCTTGTATCTCTTCTTCTGACCCCTCCCTGGTACCCCGCCAATCACTTTCCATCCCCACCCTTACTGCTAGAATGTTCCAGCAGGGGAGTTTGATGGTTGGCTGAGGAACCGGGGCCCCTCCCCAGAATGTTTCCCATTGGTGGTGCTCATGTGTCAATCTCTTGGACCCCACTCCCCACTGTACCCCCATTGGTCCAATGGCTGGCACTTCCCTTGTCCTCCCTACCCTTTAAAACCTGCTGTTATCCCCTCCTCCTGGTCTTCTCCTGTTGGTCCCTCTGGGATTCATTAAAGCCCAGATTAAGCCACATCTGGAATCCGCCCTCTTCTTTCCGCTGGCTGCAGCTTTTACTAGATTCTGTCCTGCACAAGGTGTGCCTACAGCCGCAAGCTGGGCATTGCCTTAGGCGCTATCCCAAAGCCAGCTATCGGGAAAAGTGCCCCCTCGTGCTGCTAGCAGTGCTGGTAGCTAGCGGGACGTTGAGAATTCAGCTGCACTGCTGCACTTAATTCTGTTTTAGAGGACACTATTACTGCCTTGACGGCAGTCAGATTTGAGTTGCAACAAGAGAAAGTGCAGAGGCTGCTGCCTTGGAGGTATTTAGGCCTTGAGACTGCCAACAAGACCATCACACCACAAAAGCTGGTGATCAATAATAATCCTGACACCTTGAGGGATCCCCATCAACTATGTGGGTGTTGACCTGGGTCAGGCCCTGGCTGGGGCTCACCACAGGGGATCTGTCCCCTCTCTTCAATTTGTTAAAGAGGAGAGAGGAGCTGGATTCTCCTAGGGCCCTGACTCAGGAGGCTCGACTTGCTCTCAACAAGGTTCAATAGGCATTGTCAAACTGGCAAGCCACCATTGCCAGCTTGACCTTTCAGTTTCATCATCTTAGGTAAGTTGCCGCACCTCCACGGGCTCATCTTCCAAAGGGACAGAGATCAAAAGGATCCCCTCTTGATCACAGAGTGGGTGTTCCTTGGTGACCAGCTGTCCAAAAGTATCACTCAGCACCAGGAGCTGATGGCCCAGCTGATCAGTAAGTCTAGAGTTTGGATGTGATTTTTGTGGGGTGTGATTTCGCATGCATTCACATTCCCATCAAGTTATCTACTGGGAGATTAACTAATGAGACTTTGGAGCAGGTGCTCCCTGATAAAGAGAACCTGCAGTTTGCTCTGGAGAGCTATCCAGGAAAAACTTTCATTCACCATCCTGGCTGTAAATTGTTTAACACAGAATTCAATTGGATCTCAAAAGACAGACAAAGTCGTAGGCCCCTTAAAGCCTTGAGAGTTTTCAGCGACACATTCGGAGGGTCCCGTAAGTCTGTGATGACTTGGAAAGATCCTCAGATTGAACAGTGGGAAGCTGATGTTAAGATTGTTGAGGGCTCCCTTCAAGTGGCTGAGTTGTACGCAGTTGTCAGGGCTATCGAAGAGTTCCTGGGCCAATTAACATCATTACTGATTTGGCCTACATAGCTGGTGTGGTATCCAGAGTGACAAATGTATTGTTTAGGAAGTCTCTAACCTGGCAATATTTAGCTTGCTCTCAAAACTTAGCCATCTAGTTTCCCACCAAGAGCAACCATTTTATGTGATGCATGTGAGGTCACACACCAACCTTCCTGATTTCATTGCTGAAGATAACAGTACAGCAGATGCCCTAGCCGCTCTGTTGAACTGGCTGGCCAACCTAACATCTTCCAGCAGCCCAAAATAAGCCATCAGGAATTCCACCAGAACGTTCCTGGCCTGATCCACCAATTCCACCTGAGGCATGATCAGGCTAAGACAATCGTGGCCACATGCCCAAACTGCCAGGAGTCCTCCCTACCATCTTTGGGTTCAGGAGTGAACCCGCGAGGACTCCGCAGCTGTGACATGTGGCAAACGGATGTCACACACATCCAAGAGTTTGGAAGGTTCAAATATGTTCATGTGTCAGTTGATACTTCCTTGGGAGCAGTCTATGCCTCAGCCCATGCAGGGGAGAAGGCCTCTGATGCCCAAAAACATCTGGTGTGGGCCTTCACCACACTAGGGATCCCCAAAGTAACTAAAACTGATAATGGCCCACCCAGCTTATACCTCCGAGCCATTCAGCAATTTCCTGCAAGAATGGGGTTTGAACATTGAAGGAGTATTCCACCCTCCCCCACCAGCCAGGCAGTAATAGAAAGGACCCACCAAACCCTCAAGAAAGTCCTTAATCACCAAAGGGAAGATGTTCTGGTCGGCCCGCCACAATTAAAACTTTGTAGGGCGCTGTTCACAATTAACCACCCAAAAATAAGGTGTGAGAATAATCTCCAGAGTTCAGATGCCTGTGTTAAATGTTTAATTTCCCAAAATAGTATTTATTTTACTTATTTACAGTACAAGATTATTTTCTTCACACACCCTAATGAATTCTCTTGACCATCTCCTGGGTTGGATGTTGAACACAATTGGTGGAGAGAAGGATGTCCGACCTCCAGTTGCTGATTTAAAAGTGCAAGTCACCCTTAGGTCCTGTGCAGTGCCTGTCAGCATCAGGCACGTCTCTTGGGTTTTTACATGTATTTATTAAAAAACATGACAAAGGAAATTAGCAAAATTGGCATTGCTGAGGGAAAAGAAAAATCCTTTGTTTTGATGAAAGGATGCATTCTTTTATTTTCCTCAGTATTTAAAGAGTACAACAATGTAAATCCGCACACCCTCCAGCAGTCAGGGAGATACACCTGTACATTGCCCAGGAATATAATGCAGATTCAGAGAGAGAGATGGCCATTCAGGGAGAGTGTTAGCAATGTTAACAAGGACAATAGGTTGCACTGCTGTTTTCCTCAAGGACAGATTATCATAGATTATCTCACATCTATCAATGCAAATTTTTCTCTTCCTAAGAAAACAGAAAAAAGGTGTCAACACAGAAAAACAGAGATAGAAAATGTTTGAAAAAAAGCTAATTTTTTTTTAAAAACACCAAAAAACCCAACCCCACAAACCAGCAAAAAGATAAGCACACAAAGATAAGCACACAAAGAATGAACACATAATTGTCTTCGTGCCCTCAAAAACCAACCGAACAAACTAACAAAAAAACCAACCAACCAACCAAAAAAACACAAACAAAAAACTCCACACGAGAAAAAAACAAACAAATAAAAAACAAAAAATGAGTCCAATTTTATGAAAAACACCAGAGGAAATCTTAGGAAAGAAAACTATTCCTAGACTACACCAAATATTGGAAGGGAGAGAAGAAATAACACCTGTCTATCTGTGACCATTAAGACTATGAGATGCTGAGGTTTGCTCCTGCCTATTAAGGAATTCCAAACCGCTGTGCCATTGTTTGTCCTGGAAATTGTCTTTAGCCACATGTAATGAGAACTGAATTTCCTCACTTGTCTCGGTTTCAGACCCGCAGTTTCATAAAGCAACTGAATCCCTATCAAAACCCAGGGAATATTGCAGTCTTTTCCAACCTGAGCCATGTAATTTTTCTCTCTGCTACACTGCTGATCAGCTGAAAAAGCCATGATAGGACACTGTGTCTAAAAGTGCCTATTTACTCTCAGTAATTAACCCCTAATTCAGAGGCTGGACAGATAAAGATAATCAAAGTATAAAACACCTGGTGTAATTGGAGCTTAAAAATGTCTTCCACCACCTGCATATATTTTGCAGTATATGCATTTTCTTTCATCTCCATGCCACAAATCCTTGCTCAAAGGGGTAATTTGTTTGCATGAAAAGCTGTGGTTAAATCTCTTTTTTCTTTTTTTTTCCCTACCTCTCTCAGCTTGTATCTGTACACAGCATCTCCACAGAACAAGTGTTTATACCTACTTTCTGATAGAAATGTGACTTATAATTTTAAATGCTGTAATAGTAGGATTTTCTCCTCTAATTGCATTTTGTATCTTTCCATGAAATGAAAATGTAGGTAAGGAAAACACCTGAAAGTCTTCAGGTGATTTCAAAAATATAGAAAGTCCCAATGCAAATCAGTGCGACACAGGGAATGATGCATGCCAAATATTTAAAAGGCTCCCACTCAGAGAAACTAATCCATAGTTTTTATTGTGGAAAATGCTCAGATCAACCTGCAGAGCAATGATTCTAATTTTTGCATCAGGTTCCATGGCTCTAATTCACTGTTTGCTGACAAGTACCTTTTGATGACAACCATAGGACCAAGTGTAGCTGGCAAGAAATGGGCTGCTTCCATTAGTGAAAAACACTGGCTTTATTCAGAGATGGAGAGATTCTTTCAGCGAGGGGCTGGACACAGTCAGAGGGTGTTGTGCTATTGCCACCCAGTAAACAAAAATCAGGTTGACAGCTGTGACATGTGAGAAGAAAAGAGGTGAGTCCAAGCAAACAGGTGTAAAATGGTGAGGTTCCAAGCTCTCCAGGAAAGGGAAATCATCAATTATCTCCATAATCCAAATCAAGAATAAACTCACTCTTATTTTCCACTAATTTATTTAATGTTAGTGCAATTTGGCTTTTTCAATATCCCATTTTCAAGTATATGGAAGTGAAGCTCTTTGGAAAACTTGGCAGTGGTCTACATCTCTTTACCAGTACTTCTGGCTGATTTCTCAATTTGAAAATGTGTTGTAATCTGCATAAAAATGGAGTCTGCTAACTGATTTGGAATAATCAGGTCTGACTGTAATTCCTTTTGGTATCCTCATTTGAACAGCACATCAATCATGATGACCTCTTTTGATAATAATGTTACCGTAATATCTAATTTCATATTAATTCCATTGTAATTTAGTGGGCATTCATTCTTACAGTAATTCCTATGGAATTGCATCTGACATCCCCATGAATACCAAAATAATTCAATATGATAAATGTTATTACACTGAATACCAAAAGAGGAGATAATGATTTGCCATTTATAATAAAATGTTGCCTGCAAAATATTAGTGGACATTACTGCCTAGCATTAAGGATGTTCCTGTGTAAATTTGTTCACATCCAACCACATCCTGAATGTCTCCCCTGTGTGCCAACATGAGCTTGAGGAGAGTTGCTCAGACACCTTCTTTCCAGACTCAAGAGACCTGTGATTTATCATCCTCCACCGAACCCATTCTATCAGGGATCCCACACTGAATCCCACAAGCCAAATTTCAGCAGCCTGTCAACAGGAAAAGCTTGAAAGAGCTCAGAGATTGTTTCCAGCGTGGTTGTGCCAAGATGTTTCCTGATATCCTCATTTCTCATTAGTGTTAAATTAGTCTCTCCATGCAATAGCAAGAGGCACTTGGCTCTTTGGCAGCTCTGCCGGTCAGATGCGGCAGAGATGTGAGCTCTGGTTCAATATGCACATATACATAAAAACATTTTAATATATTCATATATATTAAAATATGCTAATCTGTAAAAGTATATCTGTGCCCAGAGCCTATACATCTCAGTTGACATATATATAGCTTACAGAGGCTGAGTGGGTGGGAAAGGTGTTTGCCAGCATGAACTTGCAGAACAAATGAGGCATAATTTGTTCTCAGCTTTCAGACACAGACCATCATTCTTGAGGAAATAAGCTTGGCTGAACCAGAGTACAGGTATCCCTCACTTGTCTGCATAATAGCCCTAGGCCATTGGGGGCCACTTCCAGGGTTCATGCCACCATAAGAGTGAGATTACAGAGAAACTGGTGCCTCAGGCTTTGCTTCTGCTTCATGCCTTCTGTTTCTACAATGCCTTCATGTGAGACTCACTGGAGCCTGGGAAGGCAACTGTTTACAATCATAAAAACAGCAGAAAACTTGGTATGTGTTGTGGTTCGTTTTTCGTTTGTTCTGTTCCCCCCATTGTTCATGTTAAAAGGTCCTGCCCCAATCCCAGTTAACTGTCAATCCCTAAACCCCTCCCCAGTTTCTATGGCTATCAAATTTATCATTTTTGTTCTCCACCCCCGGCTGCCTGCCTGTCACTCGGCACCTCTGCCCCCTTTTCTGGAAGCTTCTGGCCAGGGTGTCGGGTGATTGGCTCAGGGACCGGGGCCCCTCCCTCGGTTGTACGCGATTGGTTCTGTTGTTGTGTCAATCCCCAATGTATCTTTCCCTTCCCTCTCCTGATTTGTTACCCCTCACCCCTCCCATCTCCTTTAAAACCCGAGGTTTTCCACACCTCGGGGCTCTCAGCTCTCTGTTCCTACCCCCCGTTTCCATTGGGAGTGTTTGGTCCCCCGGGACCTAATAAACCCGATAAAACCAAAGAGACTGAGAGACGCCTCTTCATCCTGCAGCTCGGAGTTTTACAGCGGCCAACGTCCGGAAGGCAGTTTATTGCCTTAGGCGCAATACCCGGCTTCGTGTTGGGGAAGCGCCCCCCTTGGCTGGAGACGGGCTGGTCACTCTAGCCTGGGCGTGTTTTCCACCGGCCACACCGCTCCAGTTCTGGTGCCCAATGTGGGGCCCCTCTGGACAGCTCCTGACCAGCGCTATGGTCAGTAGAGCGTCAAAGGACGCCAGTCATCGGACCCCCACGGACGGGATTCAAAGAATCCCTCTGGCCGCGGAACTACCCTGGTGGTAGAGCAGACCCCGTTTTAGGGGTGGCGCTCCCAGGGGACCACAGATGGCAGCTCCTAGCACAGAGGAGTCGTCTCGCCGCAGGACCCCCAACGTTCCGGTTTTCCGTTCGCTGCCCCCAGATTTTGTAAGTCCTTCTCCTTTTTCTCTCCCTGTCCCCTTTTCTCTTCGGTGTTTCGCCACCACTTTCCTTTTCTCTGGACAGGGGCCAATGGGTGGCTCCCTTATTCTCTTTCTTTCTGCGTTTGCCAGAACGGGGGGGGCTTTATAACGGCTGCCGTTTTTTAACATCTCAAGCATGAATGCAGAGCTTTCGGCAGCCCAGAAGGGGCTTTACTACCAAGTTGTGGGTATCCTTGTTGGGGGGGGGTTTTCAGTTAATAAACCAGAAGTTAAGAAGTTGATTCGTTGGTTGTTTTCCGAGTTCCCAGAAGTCTCTCCTGACCTAATCAAAGACCCTGCCTTTTGGCAGAGAGTGAACACCAGATTATTAAATTTGATTAGGTCAGGAGACACCTCGCTTTCCCCATTTGCGTTTTGGATTCGCCAGATTAGGTCAATTTTAAAAGCGAGTGGGAACTCGGAAAAGCCGTCTGTTAGTTTCAGTTCACACCCCAGCTCTTCTTCCACCCCTATCTCTGCCCCTAACCCTCCTTCCCGTCCCTCCAAACAAAAAACCGGGATTCTGAAGGGAGCAACCCACACCAGCCCAGCGCAGGGTGTCCACCAGTCCCCTGGCTCCTTTCGGGATCCTCGGCCCCCCCGCCCTAAGAGTCCTGGCCAGACTCTTAGGGGCTCCTCTTCTTCTCCTTCCCCCCTTGCCCCAGTCCCCAAATCCCCAGTTCAAAAATCCCCAGTTCTAAAACCCCCAGTTTGTCCCCAGCTGCCTCCATCTCCCCAAGATGGCTCCCATGGAGCTCAAGATGGAGGTAGCCTCGTGGCCGAGGCGGGAAAATCCCTTTCTCCTTCCCAAAATCCCTTCGTTCCATATTCCAACCCCTTCCTGCCTTCCGGCCCCTCCCAATGGTCCACTCCTTCATCCCTCCTCCCTCCTGGTCCCTCCTCCTTTTCCGAGTCCTCCCCTCTGTTAGTCCCTCCCATTCCTCCTCCCACGGTTCCTCCCACTGCTCCTCCCATGGTTCCTCCCATTCCACCTCCCATTCCACCTCCCGTTTCTCCACCCCCGGTATTTAAGAAAGTTCCACCCCCTGACTCCTCCTCCTGGGTGGATCCCAAAACACCAGACCGCCCCGCTAAAGTTCCCTGCCACGCCCCTACCCTCCTCTCTTCTGGTTCCCATGTTCCCCCTTCTGGTTCCCACGCTTCGGGTTCCGGGGGGAGGGGTAGGGAACCGAGAACCGGGGCCTGCTGTCGTTCCATCTGCAGCCCCGGTCATGTACCATCCCGAGGGGGAGGGTAGGGTCCGTAGGCAATGGGTCCCATTTCATCACACTCAAATTAAGGAGCTGTGCAAGGCACAGAAGGACTATGGCAGGGACAGCGAATATTTTAGGGGAATGTTGCAGGCAACATTAACAGAAGCTGATGTCACCCCCTTGGACCTCAGGCGCCTCTTCACATGCCTGCTGAATCCCACCGAGCGGGTCATGTGGGAGGCGGCCTGGAAGAGGGAGGTGACAGAGGCTCTCCCCATGTTGTGGGAACAGCCCCACACAGGGCTGAACCTAACAGGAAATGTCCTTGCCATAGACCAGCTCCTTGGGAGCGGGAACTGGGCGGATGGGCACTTGCAGGCGAGTGCCATCCCCCAGGAGGCCCTCCGGCAGTCAGCTAGAGCGGCTGAGAAGGCGTTCTTGGCGTTGCCAGGGGCGGCCCCTCTCCTTTTATATTCTAGGACTTTCCAGGGCACCGAGGAGTCCTTTCTGGACTTCGTTGAGAGGCTCTGGAAGGCAGTGGAGCAGCAGGTGGGGAGTGAGGTTGCTCGGGAGCACATCCTGAAGGAGGTGGCGTCCACCAATGCCAACACCGCATGCCGGGACGCCATCCTCAGCTTGCCGGTGCACCCACCCCCCATGCTGCAGGATATGCTAGAGGTCTGTGCCCGGAAAGTCCTGCTGGCACCACCTAAGGAAAGTGAGAGGAGGAGCAAGCCGCCACCCCGAGTCAGCGCCGCCGAAGAGCCACCAGAGGACGCCTTCCCAGAATCATCATGCCGCTCGCCTGCTCCCAGCCCTTCCGCCACAAAGACTTCCCCGTGTCATCTTTGTGGAAAGCTGGGGCACTGGATGCCCGACTGCCCTTTACGACGGGAGTTTTATGACTTTAAGAGGGGGCAAGGGCTTCGGGGGAAGGCCCCACAAAAAAACTAGTTACAGAGCGCAGCTCCCCCCTGCGCAAAGACATAAATAAGGCAGGCCACGAAACATCTGGCAGGGAGGGGAAATCAGAGGGACCGCCGTTCGCCGTCAACAAAACTGATCTTATATCACCGGACTTGACTTATGTACCGTGCCTCCAACCTAAGCCGATTTTAACTACCTCTTCTGTTTCCAGACCTTTCCGGCTGCAGCTCACGGAGCCATTACATCTGAAGGATTCCAACCTCCACCTAGTCTTGGTCTGCCCGGAGTGCCCAGGAAACTGGGGACGGATCAGGTGTAAGTATGTCGTCGTCGGAGACACAAAATACACTCCCCTAGAGGTGAACATTATCCTGGGTTTCCTGACATCAGACCCGGGACAGTTCGCCATCGGACTGCACTGTGTCCAACCCCCCTCTTTCCTGCCCAAGGGACAGGTGATTGCGCAAGCAGTCCCTGTTCCCGAGCTGACTTGTGTCCCGGGGTCCTCCCCATCTAACAACCAGGGCCCAACAGTGGCCTGGGCCCAAGTCCTGGGGCAGGAAAGACCATGAATCACCTGTCAGCTTTCGAAAGGGGGGGAGCGGAAGCCGCTTCGAGGCTTATTGGACACAGGGGCGGATGTGACGATCATTCCTTCCCGGGAATGGCCGTCACATTGGGAATTGCAGGACGTGTCGGGTCACGTCCGAGGTGTCGAGGGCTTGCAATTGGCTCGTCAATCCAAGAGCACCGTACAAATTATGGGGCCGGATGGGCAATTGGCTTCAGTACGCCCATTCGTATTAGATTACACGGAACCCCTGTGGGGGAGAGACCTCCTTGCCCAGTGGGGAGCCCGAATTGACCTCCCAGCGGCTCCCCAGGTTTTTCGGGCAGCGGTCACTGCAGAGCGCCCTACCTGGAAGCTGAATTGGAAATCTGATAAACCAGTACAGGTAGTGCAGTGGCCGCTCAACAAGCAAAAATTAGCGGCACTCAATGAGCTCGTCAAGGAGCAGCTACTGAAGGGCAACCTGGTGGAGACCATGTCAGAGTGGAACTCCCCAGTGTTTGTCATCAAAAAACCCAACAAAGACAAATGGCGGCTCCTTCACGACCTCCGTCAAATTAACAACATCACTGTTGATATGGGGCCTCTCCAACCAGGAATGCCGTCCCCGACGATGCTCCCCCGAAATTGGAATCTGGCAGTCATTGATATCAAAGATTGTTTCTTCCAAATTCCCCTACACCGGGACGATGCTCCGCGTTTCGCCTTCACGGTTCCTGCCATCAACCGTGAAGCCCTAAGCAAGTGCTACCATTGGCGGGTCCTTCCACAAGGCATGAAGAACAGCCCAGTGATCTGCCAATGGTACGTCGCTTCCTTGCTGTCCCCAGTACGTGCAGCCGCGAAAGACACCATTATTCACCATTATATGGATGACATCTTGGTTTGTGCTCCGACTGATGACCTACTTACCCACGCGCTTGACCTGACAATCGATGCATTGGTTGCTGCAGGGTTCGAGCTACAGCAGGACAAAATTCAACGGATGCCACCTTGGAAGTACCTGGGTCTAGAGATAACAAAGCGGACCATTGTGCCGCAAAAATCGGCTATCAGAACTAATATTAAGAACCTGGCAGATGTCCACCAGCTGTGTGGGTCATTGAATTGGGTAAGGCCTTGGCTAGGCATTCCAACTGAGGACCTAGCCCCCCTTTTCAATTTATTGAAAGGGGGAGAGGAGCTTAGTTCTCCAAGGTCCCTTACCCCAGAGGCCCAGACAGCGCTGGAGAAAATCCAAGATTCCATCTCGGCCAGGCAGGCCCACAGATGTCACCCAGGCCTGCCATTTAAATTCATCGTTTTAGGTAAGCTGCCACACCTCCACGGGGTGATTTTCCAGTGGGACAATTCCATCAAAGGCAAGGACCGAGGCTCGGGGGATCCCCTCTTAATCATAGAGTGGGTTTTCCTCAGCCATCATAGGTCCAAAAGGATGACACAGCCATCTGAGCTGGTGGCAGAATTGATCTGAAAAGCAAGATCCCGGATCAGAGAGCTGGCAGGTTGTGATTTTGAATGCATACACACTCCTCTTAAATTCGACTCGGGCCATCTCAAAAGAAAGATGTTTGATGACCTTTTTGAGGTGAATGAAATGCTCCAACTGGCTTTGGATAGCTACACCGGCCAAATTGCTGTAGATTGGCCGGCCCATAAATTATTTAATCAAGATATCCCATTTACATTAACAACAAAACAGATTCAGAGTAGAACCCCTCTAAATGCTTTGACAGTTTTTACAGACGCGTCTGGAGCATCCCACAAGTCAGTCATGACTTGGAAGGATCCTCAAACTCAGCGGTGGGAGGCATATATCACCGAGGTAGAAGGTTCGCCTCAGGTTGCTGAGTTGGACGCTGTCGTCAGAGCGTTTGAGAGGTTCTCTGGACCATTTAATCTGGTTACTGATTCGGCGTATGTAGCAGGTGTAGTGTCCATAGCCGAAAATGCGGTTTTACAAGAGGTGTCAAACATTCCTTTGTTTAACTTGCTCTCCAAGCTCATGAATTTAGTCTCCCACCGAGAGCAACCCTTTTATGTGATGCATGTCAGATCGCATACCAATTTGCCAGGGTTCATTGCAGAGGGCAACAGGCGTGCTGACGCCCTTGCCGCTCCAGTTCAGGCGGCCCCGCTCCCTGATCTGTTCGGTCAAGTGAAGATCAGCCACCAGCAGTTCCATCAAAACGCCCCTGGCCTTGTTCGGCAATTCCACCTTACACGTGAACAGGCCAAGGCAATTGTGGCTACATGTCCCCAATGCCAGTCCCACCAGCTCCTGTCAATACCCCTGGGAGCCAACCCCCGAGGATTGTCCAGCTGCGAGGTGTGGCAGATGGATGTTACCCACATCCCTTCATTTGGCCGCCTTCAGTTCGTGCATGTTTCTGTGGATACTTTCTCCGGCGCAGTCTATGCCTCTGCCCACACAGGGGAAAGGGCAGCGGACTGTGAGAAACATCTGGTACAGGCGTTCGCTGTCCTGGGCATCCCTAAGGTCATCAAAACTGATAACGGCCCAGCGTACAAGTCCAGGGAACTGCGTAGCTTCCTGCAGCAATGGGGAATAGAGCACAAGACTGGCATCCCCTATTCCCCGACAGGCCAAGCCGTGGTGGAGAGGGCCCACCAGAGCCTCAAAAGAGTTTTAGATCAACAACAAACGGCAGTGAAGGTGGAGTCCCCCCACATCCGTCTCTCGAGGGCGTTGTTCACTATCAACTTCCTTAACTGTTCTTTCGAAAATCTGAACCCACCCATAATGAGACACTTCGGCAGACATGAGCAGCTGCAGCCTAGGGCCAGGCCTCTGGTTCTGATTAAGGATCCGGAGACCTGGAAAACGGAAGGGCCTTTTGATCTCGTCACCTGGGGGAGGGGATACGCTTGCGTGTCCACCCCCTCAGGGCCGAGATGGATTCCATCCAAATGGGTCAGGCCCTTCCGCCCTGGGAAGGCTCAGGGAGCAGAAGAGGCGAAGCAGGTTGAGGAGGCTTGTTGGCGGCAGAAGCTTCCAGGGATGGAGCCAGACCTACCCTAACTCTCTCCCTGCCCTGGGCAGGACCTTGTTTAGATTCGTTTCTTATGCTTGTCTCTTTTATTTGCTTTTAGTTGCTCCCCTGCCACTATGGACCTGACCCGCACCTTAGCCATCATGACAGCCATTCTCATCGGGACGCTCATTCCACTGGCGGGCCCGTGGATCATCCCCCAGCCCAAGGCCAACGTCTGGCACACCCTCGCGAGCGCCCTCGGCCAAGAGCACATCTGCCTGGATATGGGGTCAGCAGAGGACCCGATGTCGTCCTGCCTCGTGGGGATCCCTCTCTCCCCCCTAATGAACTTCCCTCCCCTTTCAATGTTACCCTTGCCCCGCTGGCTTCCGGAACCCTTCCCCCATCAATCAATGTTCAAAATGTCTGGAGGGACGGGATCAAGGGGCTGGTCCCTTTGAGTTCCGAACCTCCAGAACTTGATTTGCTCGGCTCCGCCAACCCTCCCCTTTGCTTCCTGTTTCATTTTGCCCCTTGCCCCTGGGACAGTAAGTACACGTGGCTTAAGCCATCAAAGCCCAAGTATGAGGCTGCCCAGTGGTGCCAGACGGCCATCAGGATACCACTCGCTTCCACCCTGGGCAGCAAGCCACTGTCCCTACCCCGGGGGATCTTTTTTATTTGCGGAGACCGAGCATGGGCAGGCATCCCCACTCGCCTGGTCAGAGGTCCTTGTGCTCTAGGGCGGCTGTCGCTGCTTACCCCCAACATGACCCAAATTCGTGATTGGAAAATAAGAAGAGTCCATCCAAATTCGACCCCTTCCAAAAGGGATCTTCAAGATCTCGACCTGGATTGCGACTCCCAAATTGAGCATTGGTCAAAGCCAAAAATTGTAGCCATCACCCTGTTTTTACCCTGGGTGTCGATGGCCAAGTCTCTAGGCGAATTGGCCCGCCTAGAGTGTTGGGTGGTTAAGCAAGCCAATTTAACGTCAGCAACGCTTTCGGACCTCCTTATAGACGAGGAGATAACGAAGAAGGCGACTCTACAGAACCGCGCAGAGATTGATTTTCTGTTACTACTCCACCATCATCGCTGCGAGGAGTTCGAGGGCCTCTGCTGCCTAGATCTGTCATCACAGGCCAAAGACGCGAGGGTGGCCATTGACAAAATGCAAGGCCTAGCACATGAGATCAAGCAACAGACTTCGGACTGGCTGGGGGACCTCTCCCAAGGATGGGGACTGTCGAGTTGGGCAGGGTCCATTTTAAAGACTGTTCTTTCAGCCCTTTTAGTTTTGTTCATTGTTTTTATTGCCTGCTCCATCGTCTGGGGGCTGGTTAAAAGACTTGTAGCGAGAGCCACTGCCATCCCAGACGTCAACTGGGTAGAAGTCCCCAAAGAGAATGGGGAGGACTGGGACTCCGCCTCTTCAGAACACCCGAACTCCGACGACTTCTGCCCGGACTCCAGTGAGATGGAGCAGGCCCAAACTTCAGTTTAGATTACGTTGTGCCCCTACCGTTCTTTTTCTTTTTAAACAAAAAAGGGGGAGATGTTGTGGTTCGTTTTTCGTTTGTTCTGTTCCCCCCATTGTTCATGTTAAAAGGTCCTGCCCCAATCCCAGTTAACTGTCAATCCCTAAACCCCTCCCCAGTTTCTATGGCTATCAAATTTATCATTTTTGTTCTCCATCCCCGGCTGCCTGCCTGTCACTCGGCACCCCTGCCCCCTTTTCTGGAAGCTTCTGGCCAGGGTGTCGGGTGATTGGCTCAGGGACCGGGGCCCCTCCCTCGGTTGTACGCGATTGGTTCTGTTGTTGTGTCAATCCCCAATGTATCTTTCCCTTCCCTCTCCTGATTTGTTACCCCTCACCCCTCCCATCTCCTTTAAAACCCGAGGTTTTCCACACCTCGGGGCTCTCAGCACTCTGTTCCTACCCCGTTTCCATTGGGAGTGTTTGGTCCCCCGGGACCTAATAAACCCGATAAAACCAAAGAGACTGAGAGACGCCTCTTCATCCTGCGGCTTGGAGTTTTACAGTGGCCAATGTCCGGAAGGCAGTTTATTGCCTTAGGCGCAATACCCGGCTTCGTGTTGGGGAAGCGCCCCCCTTGGCTGGAGACGGGCTGGTCACTCTAGCCTGGGCGTGTTTTCCACCGGCCACACCGCTCCAGGTATGTGTTTTGTAGCCAGCATTTATGCAACCAATAACTGGCAGATGTATGATATGGGAGGTATATGAAGAACACAATGTTGTATGCATTTCTGTTGAAGAAGTAACAACTAAGCCGAAGGTTCAGATGAATTATTTTTTGCCATTATTTGCTGTGGCCCTATCAGGAATGCTGCAGGAAGTCCAAACACTTGGGAGGTGTTTTTGCAGCACAGTGTTCAGTCTGGGCACTCCAGCAGCAGCAGAATTTGTAGGTCTAAATCTCCTAAATTTGTAGGTCTAAATCTCCTACAGATCCTACAATCAGCAGTGTGGGCTCAGTATCACCTCCATCAAGACAGCAATGGCTAAAGCCATGGAGACAGGAAATAATTATATTTTACTTTTTTCTGTTAAGCACCAGAATCTGTTTCCAGATATTCTGGATATTTAGTTGACTAAGAGATTCATATTTGCACAGCTCTATCTAAACTGCCACCTGATCTTTCCTTTTGCTGCAATTTCTTTGCAGCTGAGTGGAAATAAAAACAATAGACAGTCCCTTCCCATTTTAGTTCTAGCACAAGTTCACTTTCATGCCCATTCTGTGTGCATTAATTACTCTCATTGAGAGTGAACGTACAAAGAAAATAGAAGAAAAAAATTTAACAAAATACCACAAAAAGAACCCTGAGTTTTCCCCCCTCCTTAGGATAGTCATAGCCTTCATTTGTCCCTCCAACTGGGAATTCCCTTCTCCAACTAGCAATCACTGTGTGATGCACCTTAAGGAACAGCCTATTCATGAAGACACCAATTGCATTCTGAGGTACTTAACTCAGTTTTAAAAAATGGCAAAGGGACCAGGTCCCTGGAGTAACCGCAAGAAGGAGCCTGCAGAGATAGAAGCAGGTCTATCAATGCGGCATTGAAGGTGTTCAAGCCTTTAACAGCCTCTGTTTGAGAGCCAACAGCATGGAAAGGGGAAAGGTGTTGGCCAGGGATAC
Source organism: Molothrus aeneus (assembly GCF_037042795.1). Taxonomy (NCBI): domain Eukaryota; kingdom Metazoa; phylum Chordata; class Aves; order Passeriformes; family Icteridae; genus Molothrus; species Molothrus aeneus. Next base: position 3,732,023 of record NC_089680.1, read on the forward strand.
TGCCAGAGCCACGGCTTGCCAAGCTCAGAAACTGTGTCAGCACATATAAATAAGAACAATGTGTAACAAACTTGTGCTAGGCTTTTGTGCCCAGCTGACACAGCATACAGTCTTCATCTCAGACTGCTGAAGTATTTAAGGTGTTTTTCCAAAAGTGAAACAGTCAGATTCTTCCATTCACTTCAGACCTTCTTTCAGTTTAACTGATATTAAACAGACCATTAAAATGACAGTATCTCAGATTTTGATTAGTAATTGCTATAATGAAACATAATATTCCACTGCCAAGCAAGTACAAGCACCAAACACAGACAGATTGGCATATACTTGTTTGTTTCATAATACTCTAAGGACATAACCCTAAAGGAAATTCTAAAGCTCCTTATCAGATGATGATTCAGCACAACACTAAATGCTGCTTAGAATCATGTCACCAAAAGTCTTCCAACCAGTAAAGGCAACATACAAATTTCTTTTTAAGCACGTAGCTGCATATTTCAACTCAAAATCAAAACTTTTTTTTATTATTATTTATCTGCAAAAATGCTGTATTCTTTCTGTTTTCTGCAATTCAGCTGGATTTTTTTTCTTTTGGCTGCAAACTGAAATTTTTAAAAACTAATTTTAAAATTAATTTTGTAATTAATTGAACTTAAAATATTTTAATATTTTTATTAATGAAGATATTAATGTACACAGAGAAAATTATCAGACCCAGAGGAACTTATTATGATTTTGATGAATGCAAACAAAACCAACCTGTGTTCAGTAACAAAGTGTGGCTCATAATAACATCAATGAGCATACAGAAATGGGCTGAAACAGCCAGAGAAGGGCTGAAAGTTGCAAAATCCATTCTGTGAGCACACTCTGGCACTAAATTGGCATGCCTTTTTATTCTGTGTAGCCTACGGCTGGGTTTTGTGCTTGTGTGCACCATTTGACTTGCACATGAACCTAAGAAGTGAATGTGAACTGTTAATAATGCTTACACTGTGTTCAGGATTTTTTTTAGCTCTTTCTCACAGTGGTGGTCGGCACTTCTTGCGTAGAATTAAGCACTGCTGGCTGTAAATTAGCAAGCTAGCACACAATTCAGCTGTAAAGCATTCAGGAGAATGAACATAGATCAGTCAAGTCAGCTATTTACAGAGTTTTTGCCTTAGAGATATGTTTTACTGTCTGTGCTGTGGAGATACAGAGTACAAATGATTTTTATTCTTGACAGTCTAAAAGTACGGTAGACTGCAATTATGGCAACATTTCAGAGAAGTCCAAACTCTGGTCTCTCTCCTATACATACATGCTGAATAAACCTTTCCTAACTCACTGAAATTCTTCCTTTTGTTCAGAGTATAAAGTAAAAGTAAATGCCCTCTTGATAAAACCTGGCAAGTGCAATTAATAAAAGAGTACAGGAAATTATGAACACTACTGCACCACTGGAAAACTGAGTCATATATTCAGATGACGACCACATAATTTAATTTTTTTTTCAAAATAATTCAGTAGCTGCCTACAATAGGTTTTTGCCCTTCCTGACAGTTGTAGAGACAAACTAAGAAACAAAGCAGACAACAGACAGAACACTTTTTCATTCTGTGCATATAGGTATGTCTTGAATTAAAAGGTGTCTTACAATAGTGAATGTAGGACATCCTGATGCTGTACCAGTGTGTCTATTCAAGACCTTGGCAAATGTCCTGTGATTCCCAATAGGCAATGGCCTGATAGGTACACTGTGAGTTCTATTTCCCTAATCTAAAAATCACAGAATTATATGCGATGTGATTTGGGTGGTATTATTATTATTATTATTTCTCCCACTACTACAACTGTTGTTGCATCCAAAGCAATGTGACCACATGGCTAAGGAAGGTGCTGTGATATCACTTGTCCTAAAAGGTTTGAACCATCTACTAACATTGATAAAGATGACAGTAAAATTCCCCCAAAACCAGACATGTAACATTAGCTCTGTGAAGATCATGACACTTAGGGGCCCAACACCCACAAATGCAGACCCACTGCTCTGGAATAGGCCCCCAGAGCCTCCCTTTACAAAGTGGGATGAAGCTCCCAAAACCCTTGTCAAACACAGAATCAGGTGATTTGACCCAGGGATGCTTTGCCCCTTGAGATCCCCTGCAATGAGATAGGATCAGATCCCTTGGAGCCGTGCCCTGTACTTATAGGATGCTCTCAGGGCTTTTGACCTCAAGTTGGAAGCCAACTCAGGACCAACCTCACAGGAAGGCCACTGTTCAAGGCAAGGAGACTTCTCTGCCACCTCTTTGGGTAACATGTCTGTGCAGCACCAGGAGCTTGATCCAAGTGGTGTCCGGGCACTAGGAGCCCACCTGCACTGTGGACCACCTGGATGTATTTCAATAGGAAAAAGAGCAGAGTCCAGTGGCTCCAGCGCTAAGAGCTGAAGGAACAAGGCACCATGTTGGCAAGGGATTGGAAGAAGGGTGAAATATTGGTAAGGAGTTCCAGATACCACACAAGCCACTGAATACCAAGTGTTGCCGTGTGGAAACAATGTGAGCTGTGCAAAGGGCATGACACTCAGAGCTCTATCAAAGAAAAAGAAGCAGCAGCACCATAGAAGAAACAGCAGGAATGAGCTCAGTGCTGCTGTTATCTGCATCTGGACAAAAGGTGCAGCAGCAAATGGCCCTGCCAATACAGCAGCCTGGCAGCCTGTGTGTCCAGCTGGGTGGCATCAGATCCCTGGGAAGGGCACAGGCAGCCTTGTTGCTGTGTCACTCTGTGTGTCCAACTCGGAGACCCCAGCTCACTCTGGCACAGGAGAAGGCAGGGGACACTCTCCCATTCCACAGGAGGCCGGGAGGGCAGCTAAGGCTTTCGGCCTTGCACGGCGGGACATTGATGATGAAGGCAGCTGAAAGGAAAGGACTCCTATCAGGGGTTAAGTCCAGGTTTATTGGAGATGGCTTCAGGGAAGTCCACAACCCAGCGGAACCAGCTGACAGAAGGCGGGAGCTGACTTGTGCAACAATATATAAATGGAGGTGGAAACAGAGGAGGGGTTCACCCATCCACCAATGGGAGCACTTGAGGGTGTAGGGACCAGGGATACAGACATTTCTAGGGGACCAATAGAGGCATGTCGGTGGAGGAACCACAGTGCCTGGACCTATCACTTGACACCACTGGTAGGGGGTTCTAGAAAGAAGGGATGGGCAGCGGAGTGATAGACAGGACACTGGGGAGGGATCAAGGGAATGACTAAGCATTTTCCAGGGTGCAGAGTGTTGAGGCAAGGAGATTGACAGGGGGAAGGAGGGAGGAGGCAGCAGGGGCAGAACCACTACTGCAGGGGAGAACTGGAACAGACCAAAGTAACAAACCATTACAACTGAGCATATAAAAACACAGTGCAACATCTCCCCCTTTTTTTGTTTAAACAAAAACAAAAGGGACAGGGGAAAGTAAAATCTCTAATATAAAATCTCTAATATCTGGTTATTGAACTCAGAGTCTGTGTAAATATCACTGAACCATGGCTAGTTAGTTGGGGTGGAAGCCCACCGACTTTCCTCAGTTGGCTTCGAAATAGTTGCTTGGTTCACGCTAAGTGGTGAGAAAGCATTGTTCAGCAGCCGTGTTATCATTCACCAAATCGCACTGGAGGCTACATGAACTGCCAAAATAATGAAGAGAACTCAAAGTCCAGTTCTCAAAATGGACCCGGCTGAGGCTGACAAACCCCACCCAGAGAAGATGTCCCCCAGCCAGTCTGAAGTTTCCCTTTTTATGTCCTTAACCATAAATTGAATCTTATTGATGACTTTCCACACATCCTCAGCTTTGGTGGTTAAATTCAGACAATGCAGACCTTCAAACTCCTCACAGCGGTGGTCGTGGAGAAGAAGTAGAAAGTCAGTAGCAGCCCTGTTTTGCAGAGTCTCCTGCCTTGTTATGCTCTCATCTGACAGGAGGTCAGAGAGCGCGGCTGAGGTAAGATTTGCCTGTTTAGCCACCCAGCATTCTAGGTGTGCCAATTCACTTAGTGCTTTGGCTGCAGACACCCATGACATGTCTCATGGGTGTCTGCGGCCATGGCAAAAAAAAGGTGATTGCGACTCCTTTGGGCTTGGACCAATGGATTATCTCTGAGTCACAATTTGGGCCTAATTCTCTCAAATATCTCTTTTGGCAGGTCAATTCTTTGGCGTTATTTTTGGTTAGCCAATCAGAAATTTGGGTTCTGTTGGGGGTAAACAGGTTCAGTTGGCCGAGGGTGCATACGCCTCCAATCAGGTGAGAGGGGATGCCTGCCCACACTCTGTCACCACAAATAAAGAAAATTCCTCTAGGGAGGGCACGTGGTTTTCCATTTCCAAGGGGTGACCTTGCGTGATCTTGTGTGGCTTATCACACCAATTCTTTGCTTGGTATCCCTTTTTAAATTGTTAAACATCTGTATATAACTGAGCTTGGAAATCAGGTTCAAACAAGAATTGAACACAACAGAAAGTGTGGGATGAACCAAGTAAATCAAATTCCTGTGGTTCTTTTTCCAAAACAGCTAAATTTCTTTCTACATCTCTCCAAGGGGTTAATGGGTTGAATACAGGGAGCAAGGCGGTAACTAAAATGGAAGGAAAGACATTGGATCTAAGAGGGATACCCACAAGGCAGGTGGCCATCTGCTGCAGATGTGGTGAAAGGGCAAATGTGGTCTTGGCCAAGGACATGTGCGAGGGTCTTCCAAACATTGGCCTTTGGCTGGGAAACAATCCACAGGTCAACAGGGTGGAGGAGGCACCATAGGATGACTAAAGGGATGGCTCTCAACAGTCTGATCAGGGCCATTGGGCTTGGGCCACTAAAAACACAACAGGTTAGAAGAATAACTCAAAGAAATGGGTTCTGCAACAACTCAGAGGGATCGAGTTTTGCACCTCCTTCTCCTCCAACAAGCCTCTTTCACTTGTGCCACAACTTTATTGTCCTTTTGTACCTTAGGAATATAAGGTTTTACCCATTCGGAGGGAATCCACCTTAGCCCTAAGGAGGTGGACACACAAGCGTGTCCCCTCCCCCAGGTGATGAGGTTGTAAGGCCCCTGTCTTCCAAGTGCCTGGTTCTTCTATTAGGACTGGAGTCCTTTTCAGTGGCTACCGCCCAAAGAAACCTGGGGGTCTTGGGTAGGTCAATTCTGGCTCCTTACTGGGCCATGAGGTCTCTCCCCCTCTGGGCTCTGCATAGTCTAAAATGAATGGATGTATTGATGTCAATTTTCCATCTGGTCCGTCAATCTGAACGATGCTCTTTGACTGTTTCGCTAATTGAATGTCCCCATTGCACACAACCAGCCACGTTTTGCAGCTTCCAATGTGATTGCCACTCCCAAGAGGTTATGATCGTCACATCTGCTCCTGTGTCTAGAAGTCCGTTCAAAAATTTGTGTTTCCCACCTTTCTGCATCTCACATATTGTGCAGGGCTTATCCTTTCCCAGCACCTGAGCCCATGAGACTGTGGGATGGGTCTTCTGTCTAAGCACGTTGGTTTGTTCCTGGTCCCAAAACAGCTCAGACACTGGTATGGCCTGTGCTATAACTTGATCTTTTGGAAGGTATGTAGGTGGGTGGACACAGTACAGCCCAAGAAAAAATTGCCCTGGGTCCGATGACAAGAGGCCCAGAACAATATTGATTTTTTGTGGTGTGTATTTGGTGTCCCCGATGATGACATACTCACAATTGATCCAGTTCCAAGTATCTGGTGATTCTATGCATACTGATATGAAATGGAAGTCTGAATTCCGTAGGTGAAGTGGCTCTGTCAGTTGAAATCTGAAAGGTTTGAAATTTAAACAGGTGGTTAAAATGGGTCTGGTGTTAGGATAAAACCCTGTTTTTGTTTTGTCTTACCCGGTAATTTTCTGTTTTGCTCAGGTAGGCTTTCTTTTATTACTGCTTTTCCTTTGGCCCCCCACCCATGGTGTTAAAGAGCCCGCCTCTTTTATATCATGGCACAAGGAGGGACTGCACTCTTCTTCCAGTTTTTGACTGAGCCTCCATAGGAGGTCTCTTCCCCCTTTTAAAGTCTAAAAATTGCTGTCTTAAAGGACAGCCAGGCATCCAGTGTCCAGTCTTGCCACACAGGTGGCATAACCTATCAGTGTTGATGGGTTTTCTGGGAGGTTTTGGGGTGCGTGATGAGTGATCAGTGGGTGACGGCGCTGGGTTGTCGGTGGCATTGGCAAGGGTAACCCTCTGAGGCAGCCGAGTCTTTGTGTCCTGCTGCTCCAGGGCAGTAGTGAAGTTCCTGGCACAAACTTCCAACATATTTTGCAGTGTCGGAGGAGGATCCAGGGGCAGGCTCAAGATGGCAGCTCTGCACTTAGAATTTGCATTGGCCAATACCACTTCCTTGAGGATTTCCTGTCGGGTGTCCTCTCTCCGCACTTGCAGCTCAGTTGTCCTGCAGAGCCTCTCAACAAATGTTAAAAAGGATTCGGATGGTAACTGAGTGATTTTAACATAGGTATGAACTGGGGCCTCGGGCTGCAAGGTAAAAAAAATCTTTTGTGCTGTCTTTGTGCTTTCCCTCAGTACCTCCTAGGGGATTGTTTGGGCTTGTTCAGCACCCTCTGCCCATTCTCCTTGCCCATACAGGTGATCGATGGAGATTTTGTTATTGTCAGCATCTGAGGCCAAGCAAGGACTATCTCATAATGATGGAAGGATCCCCTGTAAATTCTTTTTTCCATGCTGGTTCCCACAGAAGGAATTCCTTGGGTGAAAGGAAGCAGGAAAACAACTGCCCCAGATCTGCTGGGGTGACATCAGAGACTGATAAAGTTGCCTTCAACAGCCCTCAGAAATACTCGCTTTCCTGAGAAAACTTCTTTTGGGCCTTACAAAGCTCTTTTGTGGTGTGGTAGGGGAAAGGGGACCACTGGGCCTGCACCCTTGCTTTCCTCTCTGGGTTGTAAGTGGCAGGGGCAGCTGAAAACATGTGAATGGGCCTCTGATTGTGGTTCCCAGGCTAGTCCCTCCTGGATACTGAAGCGTGGGAACCAGAAGGTGGGGCGTGGGAAAAGGAAGTCAGGAGGAAAGAGGGTTGGCTGGGAAACTGGGCGGGGGCACTTAATGGGCAGGTCCCTGACCTAGGGGCATATCCAGGAGGTGGGTCTTGGAAGGAGATGGAAGGAGCTGAAGGAGGGGGAGGGACATGGGAAGAGGAGGGTTCATAGGATGGGTTTAGGCATAGGAAGGGGTTGGTTGTTGTGGTTTGTTGTGTTAGTATGTTCCGTTCCCCCCGTTTTTTAGTATGTAATGGTTCTGCCCTTGTTCTCCTCCCCTCATTTGTTATGTGTCTATCACCCAGCTCCTCCCCGACTGCCCCAGTTACAAATGTATCCTCTTTATTCCCCACCCCCAGCTGCCTGCCAATCACTCAGCACTCCTGCCTCTTTCTCTGGAAGCTTCTAGCCAGGGTGTCGGGTGATTGGCTCAGGGACCGGGGCCCCTCCCCAAGTTTTCCACTACTGGTTCTTCCTTTATGCCAATCACTTATGTATCACCCCTCCCTGGACCCCTATTTGTCCCTGTATTGTTACCACCCCTACCTCCCACTCCCTTTAAAACCTGGTGTTTCCCCCCCCCCTCAGGGCGCTTCTGTTTCTGGCTCCTTTGGGTGCACTTGGCCCCCTCGGGGCTTCAATAAACCTGAACTTGCCACCAACCGGAGAGTCCCCTCTTCTTCTCACGGATCGAAGTTCTGCACGGCCACGTCCTTGAAAGGCAGCGCTATCGCCACAGTGCAAAACGCTAGCCTTAGGCGCTGCGCCCAACTAAGGAGTTGGGAGAGTGCCCCCAACAGCTGCAAGCAGGCTGGCCAGCTAGCCGGAACATGATCCATTGGCCGACCAGCTGCAGTTGGTGGGTGAGCAAAAGGGATTGTGGGATGCAGAAGAGCCGGTGGTGGGAAAAGCCATGTGGCCTCCACCATCTTGAGCTACTGGGGAGACATTTTGAGGAGAATCAGGGTCAGAGAGATCAAACTTAACTGAGGGGTTTTGGGATAGGATTTTGCAAACTGAGTGAACAGGGGGAAAGGAAAGATCCCAAGAAGTTGGGCCCGGACTCCTCAGGTGAGGGGTTTGGGAGGCTTGAGGGAAGCCAGTGGCAACCCCGTGCTGAGCAGTGGGATGCTCCTCTCATGATCCCAGCTTGAGGGGTAGTGGGAAAGGGGAGAGGGCTAGGACAAGGAGAACTGGGAGAACTAGGGAACAGGCTGTCCGAAGATGACTGTTTTCTCACCTGAACTGTTGATTTTAAAACTCTTCTAATTTGCAGACTCCAAAATGTGAATTTAGATAAGGATGAGTCCCCTGATTTGCCCAATTCCATTAATTTCCTTCTGACCATATCCCAAAATTGTAGATCATAAACTTGCTCAGGGGACACTTTGGGGAAGTGAGAAAACAGCCACCTGACAAGCTGTTGGATTTCCTTCTTAAAATAATGTTTCCCCCCCCCCCCCACACACACCCCCCCACAAGGATTTGTACAACTTGGTTAAAAACTTCTTTTTGAGCTGCTGACAGTCGGGCACCCATGGCTGAGATGGAAAGTTGAGAAGCCCAACCAGCCCACCATCCCAAGAAAAGAAGAAAGAAATCAAAAACCCCACTGCCGGTTCCCTGCCAAGAAAAGAGGAAAGCTGCGCAGGTTTCTGCCTCAAGGGTAGGGAAAAGGAGAGAGACGTCTCAAGAACAGATTCCCTTAGTAAAAGGGACTTATAAAACAGCAGGAAAAGTAAGAACAAAAGAGCCCTACCTCACAAAAAGGGGAATAGAAAGAGTATTTATTACCTGTCTGGCAAGTGAGAAAAGAAAAGGTCTGGGGACTATGGCTTCCAATGGGGAATGATGGATGAGAACGGTAGTCATGCCTTCAGGAGCTACCGTTCTCTTCCCCCCTTCCCCCAGGAGCACCACCCTATAAAACAGGGTCTGCTCCCATTGGGGGTTGCCTGACATCCAAGAAACTTTTGAGGGCACTTCACTGAGTAAATCCAGGGAAATGGCCAAAATCTCACCAAGGGGGTCCAGTGCTGGCCTCAGGCCCCACATTGGGCCCCAAACTATCGCTGTGCCACTCCGTATGTCCAACTTGGAGACCCCGGCTTGCTCTGGCACAGCAGATGGTGGGGGACACCCTCCCATTCCACAGGAATCTGGGAGGGCGGCTAAGTCTGGTCCAGTCCAAAAAGAACTTGCACAATTCAGATTCTGGAGCACTACATTTTATTGAAACATAGCAAAAGCGTAGGATCAGATTCCGGGGGACAAATGTGGGAGGTACAGCTTAACTACTTCTACATTTACATATAAGAAATGCACTGACTACAGAACTGCCCCTTGAGATCCCCTGCAATGACATGGAATCAGTTCCCTTGGAGCTTGCGGATTATCTCCTCCCTGTGAAGGAGTTCCTGGGCAGGTTAGAGCAGACTCCTCGAGGTTCGAGGGAGCAGCTCCCCCAGCCCACCTTGCACTCAGGCCCAGGTGGATAATCTTCTGCTCGACCAGTTGAAGAAGGAGGACTCTAGACACTGCTGAGGATCAGCTGGGTTTATTATAGGAGAATCAAAGGGTCCAGGCGAGGAGAGGAGCAGGACATAACCACAGCCCAAGGGGAGCTAGTGGCAGAGCCCAGAATAAGGGTGGGGCCAGGGTTTATAACAGGAAGAAGGTGGGCAGGGCCAGGATACAGACAACCAATAGGAAAAGGATAAAAGGAGGAGTCAAGGTGGGGTGACAAGGGGTATACCAATGCCAAGGGCAGTGGGGGGGAGACGGTGGTCTTACAACACAATCCAATGGGGAAATGAGGAACAGAGAACCTTCTAGAAATGGTGGGGTGGACCACAGCTGATTGACAATTAGACTGGACTGTCCTCCCAGAGCAGCTCCACCCCATTCCCCTGTGGTCCCCTCCCACAGGAGCTCTGCCCTGCACCTGTGGTGTGCTCCTGGTGCCTTTTATCCTGTGTGATGCTGATAGAAATAAACGAACTTCTGTATACAATTAAGTGGGGACAAAGTCATGCAAGCAAAAGAAAACTGTTTATTTGTAATGATTCAGCTGAGCTCAGCGCTCATCCCTCTCTATTGATAATTGAACACATACTCCCACCAGCAAAATGGCTCATTTTTATACCCTTCTGTTGGGCTTGAGCAAAATGAAGGCTTTGCTCTAAAGCCATGGGAGAAACTCCCTTAGTTATGGTGAGCAAAAACTCACCCCCATTGCCCCCTGGGAGTTCATATACTAATGATTACTAGAAGGTTCTTTACTTCTATTGTTATTGGTTGCTATTTTCTGCATTCATTTTAATATTCCTAACCCCAGTTCCTGATTAGTACCTTATCCCTCAGAATTCACCCCTTACCTACCCTATATATATTACTGATCATATTCTGGCTCTCACCTTTTTTATGCACCCCATACCTTGTTCACCGTCTGTGCTGTTTCTTGTTTTCAACTATTAAAACTTTTTTTTATTTTCAGGTCCCTAAATTATGCCTGTCTCTTTATTTATTTGCCATGCGGACTTTCTCCAATTAGGTCTGAGGTGACACCCGGCAGTCCCATCTGGGCCCAGCATGCTGTACCCTTCTGCATCCAGGGGCGGTCCCTGTCCCCATTCCCATTGGATGGGTAATCAGGAACTTACATTCTGCCCCAAATTCCTACTCTCCTGTCCCCTCTCCTCTCATTCTCCTTAATTTTTAGTTAGATCTTCAGCAGCGCCCCCCCCCACCCCCAGCTCTCAACAACAGCCCACAGATTAACTAGAACACATCCAAACCATAGATAAGTACACACAGAGAACAAAACCAATTACCTTCATTCTTTTACCAAATAACCCTTGTTATAAGTGACCCCAAAGTGAGAATGAGTTATAAAAGTTTTATTGAAAACAATAAAAAAAATTGCAAAACAAAAGGTACAGCACTGAGAGTGTGGCCAAACGCTAGAGGCTTGTGCACAAAATGGTGGCTTTGCCTTTTATAACCCCTGGTGTTTCATCAGCTTGATCCATACTCATTTTGATTTTACATAGTCGTGCCCCATGTCATTCTTTTTGGCACCAATATGGTTTCATCAGGATTATAACTGGATGCAGTGCTATTCTGTGGCTCGCACTGCAGTCACAGGAGCAATGGGACGCTGGCTAGCAGCTCCTCGTGCTACCAGAGGGTGCCACAAGAGTGGCCGCTCCTAGGCTCTCACAGAGACTGCCCAGGTAGTGATGAGTGTTGTGGCATGGGTGACACTGCCAAATACATACTACGAGGATCCAAGATAAAGGAACAAGAGAGAGGACACTCGTGTACATACCAAGGAGGCTTTATTCCTCAGTGGGACCAGGGACAAGTGCCAGAGAAAAAGGGGAACAACAGCTCTTACAAAGGGAGTGGGTGTAAGGGGTGGGAGCATAAAGCAACCAATAGGGGAAAGAAAAGGGAGGAGTAGAACTTAACATAACCATACTTAACAAAACCAGTAGGGATTACACAGAGGTGGGAAGAAGCCCCAGAGACAAATAATCTGCTAAACAGGGGATGATTGACGCAGAAATTTCTTGAAGATGATGGGGTGTTTATAGTGACTGACAGGGAAGGTGGGCAGCACAACTGGGACTGACATGGCTACTTAAGAACATGACAGGAGGAACAGGGGGATTGTCATCTTGAGGGACAGCCAAGTGATGGGAAAAGTAGGGAGTAAACATCTTAGGGAAAGACCATTCTGAGGGGATGAAATGAGGGTATAAAGGATCAAACCATTTCTCTAACTATCAGAAAATATCTATCTTTTGTAATAGAAACAACAATAAAACTTGTAGAAACACACAACACACCATTCCTCTTACAGCTGTGTCTCAAAGGTTTGGCTAACAACAGTCTGTCCAGCATAAACTCATAAACATACATTAAACATACAAAACCACTGTTGTGAAAACCAGCCTCATAACTAGGTCATTATAACAACATCAACCTCTTTATAACATATACCATTATCTTAATAGTGACAACATTATAATATTTAATATCAATTCATATATTACCCTGTGAAAGCCAAGTGCCATTAACTTGTTTCTCACACTTTTTTGGCTGCAGCAAAGTATTACCTCATCTCTCCCAGTGCCAAGAAGGAGTTGTTGGTTCTGAGGGATGAAAGGCTAGGTATGAGGCAGCATTGAGCACTCACAGCCCAGAAAGCCAGGCAAATCCTCGGCTACTTCCAAAGGAACATGGCCAGCAGGTTGAGGGAGGCAATTCTGTTCCTCTGATTCTGCCCTGAGGAAGCCCAACCTTGTGGAGGGATAGAATGTAAGAGAATAGTTCAGAAGGCAATCTCACCCCTGAGGAGTTGCAGCTGTACTAATCACCAAAGATTAGGAACAGGCCTGCCCTTAACAGGCCACAGCTGTGTCCAATAAGAAGATGAGTGCTACAAAAGAGTGGGTTAGCTAGTTGAGGAGAGAGTTGGAGTTTGTTGGCTGTGCTGTGAAGAGGGATGGAGTTTGTTGGCTGTGCTGCAAAGAAGTCGGTGCTGTAAGGAGCTGCTCATGAGAAATCACCAAGAAGGTATGAGACTTTTGCAATAAGATAGCAACACAACCTGGAGCACTGTGTCCAGACCTGGGCTGCTCAGCATAGGAAAGGTGGGGAGCTGTTGGAGTGGGCCTAGATGAGGGCTTGGAGATGATCAGAGGGTTGGGGAAGCCTTGCTATGAACATGGGCTGAGAGAGCAGGGCCTGTTCAGCCTGGAGGAGAAAAGGCTCCTCACTGCGACCTTGCAGCACTTGAACGGGGCTTAGAAACAACCAGCAATAGCAGCTTTTGACAAGGGCAGAAAGTGAAAGCACAAGAAGAACAGTTTGTCATTAGAAGACATTTAGGAAAAAAACTTTTTACTGTGAGGGTCCTGGCTCAGATCACCCTGAGCAGCTGTGGCTGCCCCATCCACGGAATGTTCAAAGCCAGGCAGGATGGGGCTTGCAGCAAACTGGGCTGATGAAGGCATCCCTGCCTATAGCATGTGGGGCTAGAGCCAGAAGATCCTGGAGGTCCCTTCCAACCCTGAGCACGATTTTCTGATCTGAGGTGGTATCTTGGGCTGTGAGTGTGGAACCCTGACAGGAAGGGAGCCTGGTGCTCTCGGGATCACTGTCCCGGGGCAGCTGGCACAGCCCATGGTGAGGCACATGGCAGCCGGGGAAGCCAAGGCCGCACCGGTGATCTCAGCCCCCCGAGCCTTTCTTCAGGGGCTGCCGGGCGGCTTCCAAGCACATGCGCGGCCCCTCGTGGAGGGAGTGAGGCCAAAGGTCTGCAGAACGGAGCCGGCACCACGCTCAGCGCCCGCCCGGCTCCCTCAGACCCAGGAACGGTATCACGCCTTCTCTTGGGGCGCGGCGGAGCCGGAGGAGCCGCTGGAACCGCTGTCCCTTGGCCCGGATCGGGGCCCCGAGGCCCTCCGCAGCTGCAGGCATGTCCGAAGCTCCGTGACAGAAGCAGAGGACAGGACATGGGCCGCAGCGGGAAGGGCTGGAGGCGGGGCGGGAGCAGCTGCGGGAAGCTGAACGGGAAAAGGTTCTAGAGCGCCAGTCTGAGGGTGATGGGGCAGCTCATGCTGAAGAAAAGGCACCTCAGGAGCGACCTCATTGCCCTCTGCAGCTCCCCAAAGGGTAGGTAGTACAGAGGAGAGGCTTAGCTCCTTCTCCCAGGTAGCAAGTGACAGGATGAGCAGAAATGCCCTCAAGTGTCACTAAGGGAGGTATAGGTTGAATATTAGGGAATTTTTCTTCAGGGAAAGGGTTGTCAAGCACTGGAACAGGATGGCTGGGGAAGTGGTGGCGTTGCCCACATCCTCTGTATACTGGCCGGGGAGCAAGGGGCACTGCTGTCCCCTCAGCTCTCCCCAAACTGAGAGATGGTGGTGCTCAGGTAGTAAAAAGAAAATGGGCTAGGTATTTGAGGTCTGCCTTAGTCTTCAAGTTGAGCTAAACAAAAGAAAACAGGAAAAAAACAGGCCCAGACTGCTGAATTCCTTTACCTGTGCTCACCAATCAAAACTGGCAGAGATTATGCATGGAAACAGATCAATTAAATTGGCATAGCTTGAGGGTACTTACAGTAGAATCGTAGAATCACAGAATATCTCAAGTTGGAAGGGACACAGAAAGGTCACTAGTTAAACTGTTTACTTCTAAGGGGATAGTTTCACTAAACCCTGTTCCTAAGAGCATCATCCAGATGCTCCTCCAACTCTGACAAGCTTGGTGTTGTGAACGCTGTTCCAAAAAGCAGTCCCGCAATAGCATTGGCCACGTAAACTTGTGTGCATTGAGGTGGAGCAGCAAGTCTCAGGCTTGGCTCAGAATTTATCATCCCTGCAATCCCAGTATTCCAAGACAAGGATCCAGGGTTCCCAGAACCTGTCATCAGTGTTAAAGACAAGGGGAAAAGGAGGTATTAAATGGTTGTGCTTTGTCTGTGTCCTGTTATGGAAAGGGACAAGTAACAGACCAGTGTTCTCTCTGATCCTCCTTTTGCTGTTGACTTGTTTCAAAAGCCTGTCTTCTTGTCCCTCCCAGCGCTGGCCAGCTGGAACTCTGCAAGAGTTTTGGGCTCACAGATGTTCTCCCCACTGTGATGAACAGTAACTGTGTAGTCCTGCTGTGTCACCTGTTCTTGCCTCCAGTGGCTACACATTTTTCTTTGGTACCTGAGTTCTGAAAGAAGATTGCTGCTCAGCCAAGTCATTCTTCTGCCCCACTTGCCATTGCCTATGCTTGTGCTTTCAGGCAATGGCTCTTCCAAGGTGCCCAGCATTCATTCTGTAGGCTGATTCCTGGGGAACATTTATCCTCCTTAAAGCTAATACTAGAAATAAGATATTAGCGTGTACTTTTTTTTTGCACAGGCATTCTATTATTGCAAATTTTTCATAGCTGTATCTGTCCCTCACAATGTGTTTATACAGCGTGGAGCACACTGGGACCTTGATCTTTGCTAGGATGCCTTAGCATGAATCAACAGAAATAATTAATGCAGAACTTCTTCATTATCCTTTGCTTATAGTGCTTGCAGTCTTTCAGACTGAAAGCAGGGGAAAAAGAAAAGGGGAAAAAAATAGAAGAAAACTTGTCTTCGTAGTCTCCCCTGGGTTACAGTAGAAAGAGTATCTTCAGCAGCCGCCATATTAATATGAATTAATCTTGCAATTCTGGTGGTAATATTTCACATTATTTTATCATGTTCAATCTAGGGTAAAAAAGGGTTATTTTTGCTTGTGCTGCATTTTAACATTCTCTAAGGATTTACTGCATTTGAGCCACCAAGTGTTCACCTGAAGCAGAAGACAAAACCAAAGGGGTAAGTGTAGCAGCTTCCAGTTCATATCCATGGGAAAAGAAGCAAAGTCTAATTTTCCTTCATTTTCCATCAGTCTTAGGAAAGACCAAATACAGGGTTTTTTTCTTCAGCTGTTTCTGGAACCTTCATTTGAAAACTCTTTACAGATGAACGATCTGGAGGAAGAATGTTGGCCCTTTTTGCTGCATTCTGTGTCTGGACTAGTAAGTTAAAACAATCCAGGATTGTTCTCTTTCTAAGACCAGCTGGAATAGGACCATCTGCTTCCATCCTATAATCTCCATTACTCTCTAAATAAGTCTAAAATCAGAGAACCACAGAATAATTTGGTTTGGAAGAGTCCTTAAAGACCCTCTATTTGAAACCCCCTGCCATGGGTGGGGACATTTTCCATTAGACCAAGTTACTGAGAGCCCTGTTCAGCCTGGTCTTGAACCTTCCAGGGATGGAGCAGCCACAGCTTCCCTGCATAACCTGTGCCAGGGAAGAATTTCTTCATAATAGCCAATCTAAATCTGCTCTCTTTCAGCTTAAAAGCATTCCCCCTTGTCCTTTCAGAGATGCTTGTTAAAAACAGATGCTGGTTTGTCCTAAATTACAAACTGTATCCTCAATTTCTGTAGCTGAGTGTGGGTTGCACCAAGAGTTCTTCCAGCCATTTAACAACTGAGATGTCTCTGTTCTGGACCTTGGCTCCCTGTCCCAGTTCAATGGTCTGAGTGTCACCACTGTGGGCAGAAGTGGTCCTTACATTCAAATTGGTGAATATTGGAACATTAGGCAAGCAGTCAATCTCCAGGTGGAATGTCTGAAGCCTTAAATCACTATTCTGAAATAGAGAATGATCTTCCCATTTTCTTTCATCCCCTCTGCTCTGCACATTGCAAAGCCTATGTTAGCAGAAATAGAGATAATAGATCTTCCTTTTAAAGTATCCATTCTACCTGTGAGCTGTGCCATTCTTAACCACCACGAATTGCACCTTGACAGATGGATCTACACTACATTGAAGTGGTTGCAGTGTGTCCTTAAAATATCCTTTAGCCTAGAAAATAAATTCTGGTGGTGTCTCCTACATTCCTACCACCACAGCCATAAGCTCTTTTGCAAACCAAACATGCTTGCTGCCATTCCTTCACATCTGTAACATTTAACTTTAATGCCTCTGCCCCTGAGGATCTGCAGAGTAGCATTTCAATTCACCATCCATGGGTTTGTCCTGAAGAATTAGAGACATGTCAGCTTATCAGTCTGTGACCTTTTCTATTAACATTGTCTTCAGGTTTACTTGGCAGCACACAAGGAAAATAAATCTTGTTACCCAAAGCTGGTCTGGCTTGCCAGGATAATGCGTCTGTGGCTCAAATCTGTTAAATTTTTAAATTGCAAACATTACTATGACTACATGAAATCTTTTAGGTCGAATAATCTCTGTTAAGGGGTGCAGAGGAAGGCAATGGAATAGAAACCATAAAAATAGTTATGAAGGAGGGTTTGTTTTTTGCAAAGCCTGGAAAGTTTTATTGTTTGTCTTATTTACAACCTGGCCTGACACCCTAGGTGTAACACAAATGGAGTTTGTAATGTAAATCATAGCATCTTTTCATGTTTCAGACTTCGGAAGATCTATGTGGACACTTTTCCAAGTAAGCTGCATGTACCTTATCACCTGCTCCTAGGCTTTTTCAACACTTTTTTCTTTGTGTTCTTTTAATTATAAAGGTGTGAGGGGAGCACGATGACCTCAGAATGTGAAGCCATGAATAATTCTCCTGAGATTGTTAGCGTTCAGAAACATAATCACATATGCAGGTGCTTTTATTAAGAGCTCTGGGTGCCAGGAGTATTCAACTCAAATCTGACTCCGACCATACATCTGAGATGAACATGTTTTTATATTCTAATCTATTGTATACATAGATTCCAGCTAAACATAGCCCCCTTAAATTTCCAACATAGTTTCTCATGATTCTTCTTATGATTATATAATAATTATATTTAATTACTAAACAGTCATCACATCTAACAGTTATATCATTTATCATACTGCTTACGCAGGTGCAGTGATCTGAGAAAACACAAAGCCTAACATTTTCAAAGTCTATCTTTAACATTTTCCAAGGCTCCACTACCAAGATGATATGACATCCTGGCATGGAGCAAGATGTGATCTTCCCCAGGATGTTGATATAAGGGTATTTAGTGCTCAGAACAGCTGGCTGAACACCCAGTGTTTTTTGAGATACATAAGGTGTTTGAGATGCCCACAGGGAACTTTCGGGTTTGATGTAGGAGTTATTCCTCTTCAGCTTCTCAGCTGTTCAGGAGGCAAAATTGAGCTATCTCAAAGGACTTGATATTTGGTGAGGATGCTGGGTTGATGGCTGGACTTGATGGTCATAGAACCAATATCATAGAATCATAGAATCCAATAATATATATTTGGAAGAGCCCTGACAGCTCATCCAGTTCTATCCCTCTGCCATGGGTAGGGACACCTTCCACTATCCCAGGTTGTTCCAAGCCCTGTCCTTCCTGGCCTTGGACACTTCCAGGGATGAGGCAGACACAACTTTTCTCAACCTGTACCAGGGCCTCACCACCCTCACAGCCAAAAGTTTCTTCCTAATAGCCAATCTAAACCTACCCTCTTTCAGTTTAAAACAATGATCTTAGAGGTCTTTACTAACCTAACAATTCTATTCTAAGATGCTGACAAATAAATTGAATAGTGGGATTCAGCTGCAGATTAAGACACTTTAATTAGTGCCTGAATTCAGTTAGATTCTGAAGTCACACTGGAGTTGATGGGGGCCCAGTTACTGAGTGCATTAGAGCCTAGGAAGGGAGCTGAAACCACCTTAAAACAGGAATGTATTTCTGTCCATAGGTCTAGTGTCAGCAGGAATTATATTGCAACAGGTGACTGATGTGGCAGCTTAGACATCCAAATTAATTTATATGTACATAAGGACAGAAAGGTATTTGTTGGTTTTGTTGGTTTTGGGTTTTTAAAATGAGTTTAAACCATCACAGCTGAATTTTCCAGGACATAACAGTGAACCTGCAACAAAAACAAAACCAAACCAACCCCCCACCTCCCTAAAAATAAGCCTTAAAAACACACAAAAAAGCCCCAAACAAACCAGAAAGAGTAGGGAAGGCTGTTTCTTATGATTGTTAGGAAACTATGATTGTTAACCTAGTGAGACAATATGGCTTCTTTTTTTCTTCTACTTTTTAGCTGTAACATTGGCCAGGTTTTCTCCTTTTAAGTAACACTTCTTTCTCACTTAGGCTGTTCCAGTTGCTTGTGCAAGTGTCTGATCTCTTCTGCTGTACTTAAACTCCATCATAGCTCTAAGATAACATAATTCGTGCATAACAAAGATTTCTACTGTGAAAAGTAACTCAACCTAAAAATATTTCTGATTTCTATATTTTCAACCTCAGGAAAAAACAAATAAATTAAAATTTATATTAAAATGTATTTCTACCAGCATAAAACAAAAATAATAATAGTGTGATCTAGGAATTCTTGTTATGTTTATGTTGCTCCTACTTTTTTTTTATTGTCCAAAATCAGATGTTTAGTTTTATCCTGCACAGTGCATAATATTTCCCTTACTGTATGAAGGGAAGTGATGTCTGTTAAATAACTGGTATAGTGATACATGATGTCAATGCCTATACAAAAAAGGGGGAGAAAACACATATGCCAGCCACAGATCTGCATTCTTTGCCATTCCTGAAAGCACTTTCCTTCAAAAAACTCATCTCATGTTCCAGTTATTTTGTAATTCTTTTTGATTATAGTGGTTTTTTTGGAATTGAAGCTGTTGCTTAGCATGTTAAGTTGAAAATTTCATTTTTATTCTGTTTATTTGGGAGACTGCATAACTTCTACTACATTAGGGAAATTAATAGAGAAAAAATCTATTAAAAAAAACCACAACCAAACAAAAAACAAACAAAAACCCCAAACAACAAAACAAAGAAAGAAACAAACAAAAGAATAAGCAGAAACCCACACATAAAACCCCAGGGTCAGGAATTACTGCAGCGCAGATTTCTGGAAGCTGCAAATGAGACTAATTTTTACCATCTTTTTCTTAAGTGTTTGTTCCTGCACTGTCAAGTGCAGGTTTTTAAGCTTAGATTTTTAAGGTAAACATTTTTGATCTGGTCCTAAATGTCTGAAACAATATAATAATGAACTGAAAAAAAAAAAACCAATGAATCAGTAATCCCCTTTTCTGGAAGGCATTTGGAGCTTTCCTTGAAGGTGTCCTAGGTGAGTGCTAAGCTGCATTGGCCAAATCACCTTGTGATGGGAAAAGTTCCTAAGTGACAACAGAACATGAAGCTGTCTTCAGAAAAGTTGCTTGGTCCCAGGCATTCCCATGCATTTATCTATCTTGCAATGATCTTAAATCATTTGCATCCTTAATGCTAAGGATGTAGATCTTAGGATGTTTTCACCCTAAGCCTGAAAACCAAGTCATAGTGAATTACAGTAACATTTAATACCGCATCTCAAATTGCAGCTGATGAAATTTGTCTCTTAATCATGCTCTCTATAAGATGAAATTCCTGAAATCAAATGGTGACAAGAAAATCTCAGCTGCAGATAGAATTTTTTTAGTCTTGTACTGAGAAGAACCTGGACCTCTACCAGACTGACACTTAAATATTTCAAGGGTAAAGGGGCCTTTTAAGTAAAAAAACAGATTTGTAAGTCAAAATTACATCTTACTCAGTGCTTGTCTTGTACTTTTTGGTTGTACTAGCTGGTAATAGTCTCCCTAGAAAATTAGATAAATGCAGAACTGTAACATGGATTAGGATATTGTGCACCTTTTTGTACAGATAATGTGTCAGAGTGTCTTAAATACTTTTTACAAGTGTTTACTGAGTAAAACAGACAACATTTCATTGAAAGATCAGAAATTAAAGTATCATGTCCCATTACTGATTAGGTTTCCACTAAATAATTACCTGTTTATGAACTGGGAGTAAAGGATACCCACATTTCTGAATGAGTTTGACAGAGTGCATTATTTTCAAATCTTACATGAGGCAAACTAACACTAAGTTTGTTTCTTTAGGCTTATCTTCACAGCTACTTACCTTCTCATGCACTGTGCAGAATTTGGGCAGGCTTGAATGAAGAGAGGAAAGGATGGTTTCTAAGGCTCAGGGTTTGTATTTCATCTCATCATCCTTCTCTTGATGTGTTCCATGTGTTTAATCTCCTTTCCTGCTGTCAGGGTATCTGCAAATAGATAGTTAGACATCTTATGTGTAGTCATCAAATATATGGTTCAATTCATACTCAGTACATCAAATATATTTTTAAAGGTATATTAATAAGCATTATATTAATTAGTTTAGCTAATGTACTGTTCAGCACAAAGTACTGACACATAGCATCCAGTATCTCCAGTGAGAACCAGAGTCTTTGGCTAACTATGGATTTGGAGGTTCCTTTTGTTCTCCACATTTTCTACAGATAATTTGCACAGCACTGAACCTGTGCTTCAGTTTTTGTTGGTTGTTTCCGGGATGTGTAATGTCTAAGTTATGGAGGTTATTTAAGTCATATAATGCACAGAGTTTATTTGTTGGGGAAAACATTGGAGCATTTTTATGCAGATCCACCTACTTAACTTCAAGTATGTATACTTTCAGCCTCCCTGTATAATTAAGGATTTTTATCACTTTTAAAGGGTTGTGGTAGGTTTGCCCTAGATAAATGCTAGGTGCCCACCAAAGCCATTCTCTCAGCCCTCTCTGCAAGTGAACAGGGGAGAGAAGGTGTTACAAAAGGTTCATGAGTTGAAGTAGCAATGGGAAAAGATGACAACAGAATTACCATCATGGGAAAACCAGACACAGCTTGGTAATATTAATGAATTTATTATAAATGAAAATCAGAACAGGATAATAAGAAGGAAAAGAAATCATAAAAACACCTTCTCCTGTCCTTCTGTCCTTTGGCTCCAGGTGTTCCCCCTCAGCAGTGCAGGGTGATGGGAATGAGGTTTATGATCAGCTCATCACACGTTCCTGCTGCTGGTCAAGGAAGGAGGTCCTGCTGCTCCAGTGTGGGGTCCCTCCCACTGTGGCAGTCCCCCACAGACTTCAGCCAGAGTTCTCCCCACAATCTACAGCTCTTCATGAACTGCTGCAATGTGGGACTCTTCTCCACAGGGTCAGTTCTTCAGGAACAGCTTGCTGCAGTGTCCTCCATGGGGTCACAAGTCCTGCCAGCAAACCTGCTCTAGCCTGGGCTCCTCTCTCTGTGGGTCTGCAGGTTCCTGTCAGGACCCTGCTCCCACTTCCCATTTTTCAGAGCCCTCTTTTGGGCATCCCCTTGCTCTGGCATGGGTCTCTTCCATGGGCTGAGTTGGATCTCTGCTCCCCCGTGCCCTCCCTGGGCTGCAGGGGCACAGCTGCCTCAGCCTCGGCTGCTCCAGGGGCTGCAGGGGAATCTGAGCTCCAGAGCCTGCAGCAGCTCCTGCCCCTCCTGCTGCACTGCCCTGCCTGCCTGCAGGGCTGCTCCTCACACATGGCTCACCTTGCTTTTCTCTGAGTACAGCTACATCCATGCAATAACTTCTTTTCCTTCTTAAATCTGTTACCACAGAGGTTTTACCACCATCACTGATGGACTTGGGGCTTGGCCAATGCAGGGTCTGTCTTGGATCCAGCTGGCATTGGATCTCTTGGACATGGAAGAAGCTTCTGGCAGCTTCTCACAGAAGCTACCCCTGTACCCCTCTTGCCAGCAAAATCTTGCCACACAAACACAAACCAGGCTATGAATTTGATGAAGACCTGAATAAGCCTCTAGATATACCTTACTGTTTCAGTATATCAAATATACGAGCAATAAAAACTCAGTTTAGAAAGCTTAATTTAAGTGGGATGTGAAAACTTGGTTTTCAGGGCAAATCTATAACATTTGATGTATTTTTCAATAATATTTCTAGACGAATACATGTGGAGGGTATCCATGTTTAAGGAAAATTCATGCTGAAGGATACAGATAAAACCAAATTAATTGATTCAGAATTAAAACAAATCTTTGCAGATATATTTGAACAATTTCGTAAGTTTGGGCTCTAATACTAAGAAAGAGAAAAATATTTTCATAAGCTTTTTTTCCAGTCTATGTCATATGAAAGTATTCTTCACACGTTTCCGTCCACATCAGCTTTCTCATCTATTTCAAACCTCATTTCAGTATGTCTTTTCATTATTATTTAAACCTATTAATTTCCCTTTTCCTCTGGGATATATAGATATATTTTTACTCTGTAAACTGTTTTGGGAAAGACTTCTTATGAACTATCATGGAGAAGAACTAATATTGTTACCAATAGGTAGCCACTTCCTAGGCTGAACTTCTAATTAAGTTATTCTTGGCTCATGCAGGGGAATACTAACCATGTATTCTGGGGTCAGCAGGGTTAATTGTCTGTCTAGACTATAGGGACTGCATTTCTTTAACTAACAGATCACTAAAAGAGTAAGTGAAGCTCTCTGGAACATGATTATAATTTTATATAAAACAGCTATATTATAAACAGCTATATATAAAACAGAACCTCTTCTTGGAGGTTCACATGTAGGTGGAGGAATATTTGGGTAGCAGAAGGAATGAGGTACACAGCAGAACAGTTAAAATGAGATAAAGTACAGATGGAGCAAAGAATAGTTCAGCCTGGTAAAGGGATGAAGTCATTGCATTTTGTTTGTGTGTTTGTCTCGGTGTCACTGGATTTTGTAGGTGCTCAAATTAGTATGATGCAATGGTTGTTAAATTAGATTACAGACTCTGGAACCAGGAAATAGCTCCCAATCCTCCAATGAAGAAGGAACAAGCCTATGCAATCTTTTCCTGATGCAGAAATGGCCAAAATGTACTTAGATATGACATTTTTAAGTCAGCAGCACGAGCTGTTTCTGCAGGTGCAGGAATGGCCGCATAAGGCAGTGTTCTGTGCATGGCTAAGGCAATTGTGAGACTTTTTGTGTTTGGCTTAAGATTATATATAATGAAGCATCTTCAGTGTCCAGGGGGAGCCATGCAGGGCTGTGGAATGGATGTAAGAGCTGAGGAATTTTCCCCCATCCAGCGGAAGATGTTTCAGGGACCCTTGCGATGGAAGCTAAACAACCTGAGTCCCCATGCAAGCTTTACCCTGTGCATAGATCCCAATAAATTACAATTTATTTATTTTCTCTTTTTTTTTTCTTTTTTTTTTTTAACAGCTCCTCTTGTCTGTTAATATCTATGCAACATGGACATCAAAGTAGGTGAATGCTTATGTCAGCACTGCTCCCCGCTGGAGCACAGTCCACAGTGCTAGATGGTAAGAAGTTGACCCAAATTTAAACCAAGGTTTTCTTCCTTCCTGTAACCCTTTAGCAAGCTGTCAGCACACATTGCTGGAGGTAGAGTACTACCACCACTACTGTGATTACATTGTGTTAATTGGCTTCAAGCACTTTAAATGAATCAAGTCAGAGCTTAAAGTAAACTCTCGGCTCCTAGGGAGCTGGTAATGTGTACAGCCAGAGTGTCACTGAGCTGGTCCTGGATTTTCCCTAAGCTATGTAAGAGTTCAGCTAAGTCTGTGTGCTTCCATCTTTCAGGCTTGCCCAGTGTCATATTGAATGAGATCATGTCCAGCAGCAATCCCAGTGCTTGCTTTGACAGGTTCTTGGGAGAGCTGCTGTTGCCTCAGCCTAAGAATATCCCATCCTGACTCTCCTTCTGAACCAGCTGTGTTCCAGCTGTGAGGAACGGGTGGCAAGCTGGGCTGGGTGTCAGACACTATTAAAACTGAAGTGCTGCTGCTGTGTTTGTTTCATGCCCTGTGGAACTTTACCTCACTTACTTCAAGAGTAAAACTGAGCACATTAAATGATTTAGCAGCATGGTGGCCAATGCAGTAACCTGACAGAACAGGTTTTCTGAGCAGTCAAAGCATAATGCAGTGAATAAGCCCTTTTATAGTAATAAAATTCAATAACTGACCAGAGTGGTTTTCCTATTAGATACTGAATAAAGCCTTTGGCACAGCACTTTTTTTTTGTGTATTCCTTTTGAGTTTTTCAGACATCTAGTGATTACTGTAGTGTAGGTTTATACAATTGTCATCTGATGCTTTGCTCATGGATTTTTGGCTTAAACTACATCTCAGTCATTGAATAGTGCTACTGATTTTCAAGAGATGTAGTAGAGGGGGAGGTAAAAATTCTACAAAAAAAAAATTCTGTGCTAGTTTTGGTCAGCCTATAAGGATATTCCTTGACACTTCCTTTGGATGATTTCTGTATCACATCTAAGCACCAGATAAGGAAGACTGACTATAGATCATTTAAATTCTTCTTGTATTCAAAACATTCTTTGCTTTATTGTGGAAGAGTTTAGGGAACAGATACTGCATCTCTTTAGGATATTCTGTAGCATCACTGTTAAAGCTCTTTAACAGCAACAACAAAAAAATATTTTAGAAGTTTCAGAAGCCATCGCTTCATGTAACTAATCAGTCTGGAAACCTAAGCACTGGATCAAGAATTCTATTGGCTTTCAGACAGATTTTTGTCCCTAGCTGATAAAAATCCAGGTGAAACTGTTACTGAGGATAGACCCATGTTGCACTGCAATATTAGATTTTGTCCTGCTGTAACCCAGAGGTGTTTTGCCTCTAGAGGTGGAGATAACACTCACACATCTCAGTGGCAGGATGGGGGTTTGAGCACTCCACATCTGTACCGCTCCTAAGACAGCTCAGCCCTAGCATCAGCACTCAAAAGCTTTTGGCACCTTACTTATTTCAGGCATGAGAAGAGAGAAGACAAATCAGCACAAGTTCCATAGGGCAGAAACAAGGCTGTGATTTAATCAATGCACATTTCAGTCTATGAAGTGTGGTTTTATTTAAAAGCATGTTTGAATAAACAGTGAGATTTTAATGCTGCTCAGAAGATCTGAAACCACTGATACCCACAGATGAATGGGTTCCTTGCATGTGCATCTTTAAATTGGCTTTGAAATCCTTAAATATAGTTTGCAGAATCTTTCAAACTGTTTGAAAATGTTTCAGTGACTCAAAATATTACTTAACTCACAGTTGAAAGCTTATTATCTCAAAAGCTATGGTGAACAAGAAACATAAGTAATACACCCATATAATAATAATAATTTCACTTATAACTGAAATGCAGCTTCTTTTCAGAATATAGAAACACAGAAAAGTAGCCCAGTATTCAAGCTAAATTTCAGTAATCCAAATATGGTCAGTTCCTGTAGAGGTGATAAAGCATTTTCTAATATATTTCTATACACCATACACTTGTCTTTATTTACTTGTTATTAACTATTACAGGAATGATTTAAACAACTTATATTAGGAGGTGGACTAAAAGAAATGTCATAACTAATTGATAAAAATATTAACACTTTCACTAAGCAAAATGTAATCATCTGAAATGGAAAGCTAACATGTTACTCAGGCTAATGGCCCCTAGAATCTACATGAATAACTAATCACTGTCTTACAATTCACCAGCTATGCTCTTTTCCTTACCCTCTTGATTCTCATCTGAAGGAATTTTTCTTAATGTTTATTTAATACTATCGCCAATAAAATGCAATACAGCACTTTTGGTATTCCCTAACCAGTTAAGCATAATAATTGAATCCCTCTGCTGCCCTTCTTATGTTGTTAATATAAATTCATAATTATCTGACTCCCATCCTATTAAGTGAGCTTTGGATCAGACCAAATCTGGTCTTTTCTATTGTGGAATAGATCACTATTTTCTTAATAGTAGAATGACTTTCTCTATGTTACATTTCTTCTCTGGACATGACCTTTAGGCTTTTCACAGACTCCTGTAGCTGTAGCCTTTATCCTTTTAAAGTGCATAATAAATACCTGTCAGACATTGCTGCAATGTGGTAACATATTGCCTCTACATTGGGATCAATCAAATCCCAGGCCCTGAGATTCAATACATCTTGTCTAAAAAATGTGAAATTTGCTGAATAAATTAAGGAGGAAGTCTAAAGTCCTTGTGGACCTAAGTTAAGAAAACTAGTTTATACACAATGAGGATGAAAATTCCTCATGTGTGTAGATAATGAGCTGTGTGGTCAGTTAAAAACCATACACAGTTCCAGAAACACAGGCAGAGCTCTGAAGGCCACACATAATTTTTATAATTATAATATTTTCCTTTCCATTGTTTTAATTATGACTTCACTGTGGAATTTCCACTTATCAGTGCAGAAATCTCATGTTGAGTTCCTGCTGCTCCAAGGCACTAGTACTTGGTGCTGCATGGTTATTTGTACCAGCATATATTTTGTGCAAAATACAGCTATGTCAGATCTGTCCGGATTTTCTACTGGAATAAATGGCTTCTCCAGGTAAGGGAGAATTCCTTCATGGCTCTTCCTGGTCTGGCTATTGAATCATCATTACTTTTTTTAACACTCTTCCGAGTGACAACTTCTCCATTGCTAAATGGAGATAGATAATGCCTGAAGTGGATGTACCTTGGGAGAATTACTTGCCATAGGGCTGGATCTAGACATTTCCCTTATCTTGAACTTTCTTTCCTCTGCTTCTCTTTTGTATTTGATCTCATCTATTTCCAAAGACAGGCAAAAAACCTTATCAGTAATTTACTGGGGAAGAAGGAATCAGAGAGTAAGTGTAAGGTTAGCCAGAAAGAATCAGTTTTTCTGCACAATGGTATATCCAGTTTGGGTGCAAATTGTATGGTACTTGAAGTGAATCACTGAAATAGGCAGATAAAGCACCTGATTTTAACCCTGATCCAGCAGTGCTTTTTCATATAATACTGACAGATGACCATGGCTTGAATTACTCTCTCAGAAGTAAGGCAACATGATCTCTGTGAGTCTAAAATCCAAATTACCCTTTCACTGGGCAATATCAAACTTTTGTCAGAAAAATCCCAGATGAACTGTGATCACACAACACTGTTGTGAGGACAGAGGGAGTGCATTGTGGTGGTGGCTGGACACCAGTGATATTCCCCCTGCCCCCTTTGAGCTGCACACAGAATACAGACAGGATGTAAATTCAGATCCAAGCATAGACATGCATTAGGATATATTAACAAAATAAATGATTATTCAGTATCACTAAGGGCAGAAGCATGTGGGCCCTTTCATTTTGGTTTTGGTAGGACTTTTTTTTTTTGGTTGTTTGTGCTGTTTCTAAGGGGTTTGTTGTTTTTTTGGTTTTCATTTTTATTTTTTAGTTTCTTAGAATGAAGAATTTTATTTAAGAGCTGGAAGCAAAATTTCACTGCTGATATTCTTAGATAACGTTACATGTAGAGGATGAGGTTTGGTACAAGTGTAACACCCTAATTTATAAGGCTGGTGGTCTGTTTTTTAAAATTTTGTTGAATAACTTCATAATTCACTGTCATGGGAAAAAACTTCATTACTGAACATGAATCTATTACATTAGATCGCCAGAGCATGACATATTCGGGGAAGGGCCTTTATCTAAAATTTGCAATTAAACTCTCTGTTCTGAGTGGCTGCTGACCTCCCCTGTTGAAGAATATTCAGGGATGAACAGATTTCAAAGCCAGGAGGGTCTCTTCCTGTAACCTAGCTAAAGTGATTCAGTAACGTGGGGCTGGGAGCATCATCTGGTAAATGTTGCATCCTGACCACAGCTCTTGCAAGAATGACAGAATCTCTTTCTGAAAATATCTAGAAGTTCTTACATCAAGATTTAAGGTAATGAATTATTTTTTTTTTTCCAAATGAATGATACTATTATTTCATTGCGGTATTTAAAACATATGCTTTTGCATTTTATTGGTTGTTCTGAACCTCATTGCCCCAGGGATTGTCAAAAATCTCCCACACGAATAATTAACAAATTTCTCTCTGTGAACCATTTATATAAACCATACTTAATTTAGAGGGATAGAACAGAAAGAGTTGTTTAATGATGATCTCTGCAGACCATACTATATTTCCCAGTTTGCACACAGAACACCTACACTATCTAATTAAGCCATCTAATCTGGATATTTAATCAATAAAGGTGAAGGCCATGATATTAGATTTCCTTTTTTTTTTCTTTTTATTTTCATTTCTGAGAGTCTGATTTCTAGAAACTCTGTGTTTGTGTGTGCTTGTTTGCACACATAATGAACCAACAGAGAGGAAAATAAATTTTTATGTATATGTGGCTAGATAGATGGATAACATGCCTAATTGTTTTGAGCAGAGGGTAAGACCAGATGAACCCCAGTGGTCCCTTCCACCCTAAATCATTCTGTTGTTCTATGATTGAATCCACTGATCGTTAACAGAATTTAAATGCCTCTCATTTGACCATGAATGGATATTTGCTAAAGCTTTATCAGGTATTTCAATATTAATTCCTTTCAGCCATTCCTCCATCTATAAATCATATAATCAGAGAATCCTAGACTGTTTTGGGTTGGAAATGACCTTAAAGATCATGTAGTTCCAACTCCCTTGTCATGGACAAGGATGTCACTCACAAGATCACACTGCTCCAAGTGCCATCCTGCCTGGGCTTGAACATTTTCAAGGCTGGGGAATCCTCAGCCTTTTTGGGAAACCTGCTCCATTGCTTTATCACCCTCTGAGTAAAGGATTTCTCCTTACAGCCAATCTCAGCCTGCCCTTTCCAGTTTAAAGCCACTACCCCTTGTCCTGTCACCATCTTCCTGTATAAAATGCTCCTACCCATCCTTTTTATAAGCCTCTTCAGCCACTGGTAGGGGCTCTAAATTCTGCCCCAAGTCCTCTATTTTCCAGGCTGAACACACCCAGCTCTCTGAGCCTGTCTTCACAGGAGAGGTGTTCCAGTCCTCAGAGCATCTTCATGGCCTCTTCTGGACCTGCTCTAAGAGGTCCATTTACTTTTGTGTTGAGGACCATGGAGCAGACACATCACTTCATGTGACCAGGGCAGGATCCCCACCACCTGACCAGGGCAGGATCTGCCCCACGCCTCTGCTGAGGGATCAGCCCAGCACATGGGGGATTTCAGGTCCAGGGTACATCCAGCTCTCCCCTCCTCACAGCCCCAAGTCCCTCTCAGCAGGGCTGCTCTCCATGAGTTCTCCCAGTCTTGATATCTGGGATTGCCCCAGCCCAGTTGCAGCACCTTGCTTGGACTTGTTGAGCTTCATGACGTTCTTGTGAACCCATATATCAAGTTTATCCAGGTCCCTCTGGGCAGCATCCCTTCCTTCTCTTGTGTCAGCAGTGAAAGGCAAAACTGAACTAAGTTCTGCAATGCATATTGCCTGATTTTCTCAAGGCCTTCTTGACAACAGTCACATCTATCCATTTTCAATGCTTCTTTAGAAGTCATGACATTAAAATGAGATTGAGATTTACTGCCTATTGTTAGGTCATGATGCTGGCCGTTCATTTAAACAAAGAATCATAGAAAGAGGAGCAGATTCTTTAATTTTAATTTTTTACTTCAGGAGTAATGTTGATCTTTCAGAAAAAATCCAAATTAATTTTCTATAGAAGTACATCCGTTCATTTCCAAACTCTTCTGCCAGAAGCAGAAGAAAACAAGTATTTCATATGTATTGGTTGGTCCTATGCAAGGTTAATGTTTTTTTGAGGTTCTAAGTGTTTGAATGGATATGGCATTACACATTACCAGTAGCATCACAGCTACTCTCTGCTGCATGTTTTTTTTCCTCAGTACAGAAACCAAAATCAATTGCCCTTGGCTCTACAAAAATCTGATCCTTTGAAGGCAGAAAAAGTGTTGTGTCCTGCTGCTGAAAGACTGGGATGTTGCCACGTCAGAAACTGCTTCATAAGAGTGTTTCCCTTATAAGATTAATGATAAACTGTAAAAACATTACTTCAAACAGGGAAAAATGCATCTTTCTATTGACAGTAAACATTGATATGGGAGTGAAAGCATAAGGGAATTGCTAAGAAGATTCTCCAGTTCTCTGGGAAGAGGCTCAGTAGAAAGATGTTTTACATAGCACTTGTGGATGTTTTATACTGCTTGTCCATGGTTTATTCTTCAGCATCTGTAGTTCAACACTGATTTTCTGATTTACCATAGCTGGAAGGCATGCAAAATATAGTTACAATACTAAAGTAAATAAAATTTCAGATGATTAATTTCAGGGGTTTTTTTGGTTTGTTTTTTTTTTTTAAGCTCCACAAATAAAATGAGCAGGAAAAAATAGGAAAAAGCTTTCATGGGTCATTTATTTTAGGAAATTATTGAATGAATTAGAATTTAAATAAAGACTGTGAGATTTACTCTGGTTTAAATAGCATGAAATTAAGACCAAGTTTTACCTGTGCTGTTACTAATAGACAATATATTCAATTATATACTAAATCTGATTCACTTGTCTGTGCAATTAAAATGCAAATGTCCAGGTCATAATATTAGAAGCCTCCCATTTTGGATGTGGCATTATATGGTTTTCTTGCTGCTGTTGTTAACAATAATTCATATGGGAAGGCAACATAACTTTAACTGCCAACATGTGCCATCCTGAAACAGGGTTTCTTGTGTCCTGTATGCAAGTCTAAACTGCTGCAATGAAGCACACAATTTTTCTTGGTGGGAGTCTTTGGTTTCCCCAGTTTAAACTATGCCAATTTAAACAATTTAAACTATGCCAGTGCCCTCTTTGTACAACCTTGTGGTCAAATGATTCCAAGTAATATGCTTTCTTTGATCTTATTTTTGTTTTATTTGCCTCAGTCTTGAAAATTGGATTTTCAAGATGTTCTTTGGTTAATAAAGTGTGAACACTAAATACTAAGTGGGACTGTAAACATGCTGACAGGCTGAGAAAAACTGATCACAAAGCAAAATAAAATGTATTTCATAGAAATAAAAATCAAAAATACTCTGTGTCTGATACATTTTAATTATTGAAAGTATTCATGATCTATAGTATTCAAATAATATTTGATTACTGACTAGAACATACCACTACCTGACATCATAAGAACAATGCCAGGAAACCCAGAGGTCTGGCCAGTTTCCACAACCACTGTCCATCCGTGCTGGTTCCAGCCCCCAGGTCAGATGAAATCTGTGCAGCAGAACAGTGAACACCATCTGCATAAAAGGCAGCCTGGGATATATGTCCTGTATTGTCACAGACAGTATTAATAAAGGTGGGTTTTATTACTTCAAAACTGCTACAGGAAGAACAATCTTTTATGCTGCCTAGAGAGCTTAGGAATTCCCAGCGTTGTCCTTATGGGTGGCTAGAGGTATGTTTTATTGTTGCTAAAGAGCATACAGAAGACTTGAAACTGCCAGTTTATTGTGGCCCAAGAACTCTAAAATTGAGAAATAAAGAAAGCTCGTTTTTTGTAGCTGCCGACTTTGAGTTTATTGCCCTCTGAAAGTGAGGGGCTGAGTGTACATCAGTTTGTCTCCTGCCCTTGAAGAAAGGGAATTACTGTTGGTTTTCATTAGTTTTTTGATTGGAGTTTTCTTGGGGGGGGGGGGAGGGACGACATTGTTGGTTTTTTTTCTTTCTTTGTTTGGCTTTTATTTGTTTGTTTGGGGTTGTTTTGGGTTTTTTTTTCTAGACCTACTTATGGGCTATCATGACTGCTATTTACAACAACCTCTTGGGAGAGATAATAAAAAAATGCAGTTATGTTTTATTATTGCTGCGTGATGTAGGAGGCATCCTGGTTTCACCCAAGTGCTTGAGCTTTTCAGGCTTTAGAAATGAAGCTGTTCTTCATCACTCCACTGCTTTAGACAGAAGCAGTATAGCAAATGCAGGTGACCAAGCTGAAGAATCACTAGACTGCAGAAACTGGACTGAAAGATGCCATTGACTTATGTTTAAAAAAGGAAAGAGGATGGAAGAGGTTAGCACGGACAACATGTTGGTTCTGACCACATTCAGGTTCAGGCCATACTCCACACAAGAGCAGGCAGTCTTGCTTAGGTCAAACTGGCAGTATTTTGACAGTGTCTCTTCAGAAATGTCCCCATCTCTCTCAAGTCCAGTGTCTCTTACAGGTGGTCAAAGGGAACTGGCCACTTCTTGCTGCCGGCCACCAACACACCAGGGATTGTTAGTGAGCATTCAGAAGGAATGCTGGTGTTTGGATGAGCTTTCTCTTCCTTTTGGAGCCTGACCCATGTGCTGCCCTTAGTATTTAGAAGCTCTTGAAATACTGGTGTTTCATCTAGTGCAATTTCCCCTAACCACATTGTCGCATTAATCTGCAGTGGTCAAGGACAGCATCCCAATTCTTTACAAAGGAAAGGCAGAGATACTCATTTGTCCCCTTCTAGCTCAGATTTCTTCACTTGAATAAAAAATTATTCCCAGGAGCATGGATTTGGCAAAAAAGCCATTTCCAAACTGAACAATGAAGCTGCATCTGTATGAATAATTGCATGTATCCCTGATCAGACCCTGGTTATGGTTCTGATTGACATGGGAGGACCTGCATCTACATCAGTGATTTCTCCCAGGTGACGGCAGTCAGACTGCCTGCTTGACGTGGCTCCAGTGTTCTTCTGCACCCAAAAATAGTTTGGGGAAGTGCCTGTTGGCACAGATTAAAAATGTGTTAGAGTCTGTCCTAAAAATTTAGAGTAGAGACAAGTGAATTGCCTGGAAACATTATATGACACGTTCAATTTATTACTCTAGACAACAGCCTTAGAGGCAAAAGTCCAGCGCATGTCAAGACACATGGCCTCACTCAACAAAGCTGCACTCACCTTCATGAAGCTGCAGATCTCCTTGATACCTCCAGTATGGTAAGGTATCGTTCAGCAATGAATTATTGGATTGTGTTGTTGCGGTTTTTTAATGCATCTAAATGTAACTCTTAGGAGATACAATCTCTCTTCTGTGCATGTTCCAACCCCACAGCTCAAAAATATCTTTGTACCATGATAAGGTAAATCAGCTCTGTAATTGAATGAAGAGTATTATTAAATAAGGAAGGGTTCCTGGGCTCAAATAACTGTAGAAATACACCAGGATTTGTTTTTTTTTGGAGGGAGGAAGTTCTGAAGTTCTCCAGTATGTTTTCTGTGTAGTAAATTGAGTAGCCAAAAATGAAGAGCTTTTTTACCCTGTAAAGCCCACCCATTTTGTTGGTTGTTCTTCTTCCTGTTGGTTTCTCTGGTTCTAGATCCCTGCTGATGGCAAAAGACAAAGTGCTTTTGTGCAACACACCAACATAATTATAGTTAGCTGTGTGTCAAACCCATCATTTACCCCGGCCTCTTAAGTCCTAAAATGGAAACTCTGTATTTTCTTGCCACCCTATAGGTCCCTTGGTGAGATGTATAGGAGGATTATGTGGTGGACTTGGAAGTTAATTTTTAAGTTGATATGGTTTTTTTTGTTTTTTGATATGTTGATATCAAAATTTAATATGTTTTTTTTGTTTTTTTTTTTTGTTTCCCAAAACAGTGAATTTTCATGGCTGTATGGGGGAGAGAGAGGAGGGGAAGGGAAAGGTGGAGAGGGACAAGAAAGAAGGGAGGGAGTGAAAGAGAGAAGGTATGTAAAAACAAATCTCTTCTTGAAGGACAAAAGCAGGTCATAGAATGGTTTAGGTTGGAAGGGGCCTTACAGATCATGAATTCCCTACCCCCTGCCATGGGGGAGACCTTCCACTAGACCAGGTTGATTAGAGTTCCAGCAAACATGGCTTTAACATGTCCAGGGATGGGTCATCCAGAGTTTCTCTGGGCGACCTGTTGCAGAAATACCTGACTTTCATATAAAGACAGAGCCTTGATTTAAAGATAGCTTTTATCTTTGAACAAGAATGACAAGATTTTTTTTTTCTCAACCAGCATGAATTACAGTTTCTTTGTAAATGTGACTGAAGAAGCACGGCAGTAGTCTGACTTTCATTTATATTGCTTTTATTAGGATACTATTCAATATTCTGAAAAGAAAACATGCTGTAGAGCTATAGGAAAATAATAAGCCTTAATAGCAGCAAGGTAGGAGAATGTAATTTTCAGTTTATGATCATAAATGCCTCAAAGCTCTTAACAAATATCTAGTAATTTAGCTTCAAAACAGACCTGGGAAATAGTTAAGTATTTTTATCTACATGCACATCACAGGAAATTGCAAGAAGAGAGAAACTAAATCAGAAACTGAAACTGTAGCTGATCCAGGAATATAACCTCTGAAGTCATCTCTATTCTTCTTTGGGAGGTTAATACCGAATTGACACTAAGCTGAGTATCTTTTGCCCCTGAGAACTGAAAGAGGAAATTCTATCTGCTTTATTTAGATGCCACGTCACCAGCTCTATGAGTTTCTGGCCTTAAGAGGGCTATCCAGTCCACTAAAACAACTACCAAAGCTCCATACATAAATTTAACAGCACAGCATTAACCTCTGAAGACTTGTCCAGCTTGTCTTCCTCCCTCTTTCTGTCAAATTGCTCAGGGCAGTGACTCTTTATCTAAGTAGAAAAGTAAAGCTTCAAAGTCTGGCCTTAACTTCCTGCCATCTTGCAAGCTTGGAAATTCATGTTTTAAAAATATCTGCAAAAGCTTGCCATTTTTTCTAGCAGCAAACTGCAATGCTTGGTGTTGGAAAACACAATAACCACAATGCAGAATCTGTCAAGCAGAGTGACACTTGAAGCTCAGTTCCGTTGCCCCGCAAGGATGTCTGGTGCCATTTGGGATGATGACTGTCATCCTGCCTGGCCTCCAGCTGATGTTTCAGGGGAGAGCAGGGTTTCTGCAGATCCTGTGTCATGTTTTATAGCTGTCTGCAGCAGATATTCACGTGTGATGGGGGGAAAAAAAGTGAGAAGATGCCTTAATATAACTAACTGAAATGAACTCATTTATTTTATACAACTTAACTAAAAATTCATATTGGGAATCAGACTCTATCCTGGTCACCCAGGCTCAGTTAACAATTGTAAGCACCTTCAGAAAATGGTTTATCTAAGCAGGAGTTTAGGACAGGTGAGAATGATTACTCTCTGAGGTTCCTACAGTATAGTCATATCATCTGTGTCAGGATTTTAGGGTAACAGCTAAATTTTTGATGTCTGTCCTTTAGTTCTCTGAAGTGAGATTGTTGCTGCACAGAGCTTTGAGTTTTTCAAGACATTCCAGTTTGTATAGAACTTTCCTGATCCACCTATTTCTTCACAGTATTGCTTTAGCACATATCAAAATATTTTATTGCTGTGAACTTTGCTTTTTGCATTTTTACCAGTGCAATGTTAGTAACACCATACCCCATTTCCTTGCAGCTTTGTTCACATAGTGCTGCCAGGTTCCCATCTCCTGACATTTTTTTTCTCCATGGTGATGCTAGCATTTTCTGTAACAACTCACAGAATTATAGAACCATTTAGGTTGGAAAAGACCCAAGATCATTGAGTCCGACCATTAACATAACACAGCCATGTCCACCATTAAACCAGATCCTCAAGTATTACATCCACATGTTTTTTGAGCACTTCCAGGAATGGCATTTCCACCACTTCTCTGGGTAGCCTCTTCAAAGTGGTTGACAACCCTCTCAGTGAAAACATTTTCCCTAATATCTGATCTAAACCTCTCCTGGGCCATTTCCCTCATCCAGTCCCTGTTCCCTGGAAGCAGAGACCAACGCCTGCCCCTTGGCTGTCCCCTCCTGTCAGGAGTTGTGCAGAGCCACAAAGTCCCCCCTGAGCCTCCTTTTCCCCAGGCTGAGACCCCCCCAGCTCCTCACCAGATTTGTGTAAAGCACTGAAAGCTAATACCCTTGTCCCACAAGTTTGTTGACCAGATTGTGATTCCCAAACCATACTGGCACTGTCAGTGGAAGACTAGTTATTTATATATACCCCAGAGAGTGTCCAGTAAGTGCAGAGAGGATGATGGAATCTGAAGCTTGAGAAATCTCAGTTACTCAGGACTGCTTCTCATGAGGTGCCTCGGAAGACATGGCATGAGTAGATGTCACAGAAGCAGAGAGTTGAGCTGGGAATGGGGGAATGTAATCTGCTAAATTTAGAAGAATTAGGAACGGTGAGTCATCTTCAGCTGCCTTTGGCAAAATGCTTTTGTTGGGCTGCTGCTGAGGGCTCTGACAGTGATCTGGGAATAACCAGGGCTCTCCAACTGTGTGTGAGAGAGGAGAGAGCAAGCAGCATGGAGATCTTTCTATAAACCCTGATGAAAAAGAGGTGTAGGTCTTTGTGTGCCTCTTTCTTCCTCATCATTGCACACAGGTCTGGAAATTATCTCTCATCCTGAGAGAAGAGATCACCGCTCAAAGACATGGTTTTGTGGTTTGCTTTCCAATTGGAATATTGCTGAAATTAATATTCCATTTTTCAGGGCATGGCAAACTCTTTGTAGGAGCTCAGGAGAGGGAGAAGAGCAGTAGATGAAGGGTGGCAGATCTCACTTACAAATCTAGATCAACAGAAACACTAAAAAGTCTTTATAGAACTCCCTCTACCTCATTCCAAATTGTTTTTATGTTATAATTCGGAAAATTGGGGAAACACAGTAGAAAGGACTAACAAAAGTCACTTATTAAGGCAGTTTTGAAAACAGAAGGAAAACCTACATTTCAGCCTTGTTCTAAAATTGAGGAAAACCTTTTCAGAAGAGATTGAATTATCTATTGAATTTCCTTCATTTCACAATTTTAAAGGTCTTCAGTAAATGGATACTAAAAAAAGCCTGTGTAGTGATGATCTGTATTGCACACTAATGCAGCATGGGAGGAAAAAAAAAAGGACACCTCTTTTGTTCTAGAAGCAGGAGGTAACAAGAGTGCAGAAGTAGGCAAGATGATTTGGAGAATTCTCCTTAACTTCAACTGATTATTCAAGTTGTTCTGAGTGCTGACAGGGAATTTGGCCCCTCCATTTACTCAGTAACTTGCTGCTCCTGTGAGACTCTCCTTGTCATTTTTCAAGTGCAACTAAGTATTTCTGGCTTAAAAAAGGCTTGGCTTTTTAAGGATCCTAAAGTAGGTTCTAGGTGTTGATTTGGCTTTATATAACCTTACAGTTTATGTGAATCTTACATAGATTCTTCTCACAGTTTTCCCCTAGGAGAGAGGATGAACTGACAAAGACCAAAATCTTAGTTCTGGGAAAAGAGGAAGGAAAGTCTCCATTCTTCATCACAGACAAAAAGAGAAAACTTGGATGTAGGTTAGTTTAATTGCCCAAGGATGCTTGGTTTAAAAACAAACAAACAAAGAAACCAAAACAAAAAAACCCACACCAAGTAATTCCCCACCAAAAAAAAAAAACCCAAAAAAAACCCAAACCTAAAACCAAAACAAACAAAAAACTTAAAAATAAAAAAAGAAACAACTTAGAATGGATAGGAAAGGCAGGGGGATTTATTATGATGTCTGCATGGTTTCCATAAGAGGAAAAACCATTCCCCTCCCATCCTAACCCAAATTATTTTTTTGTAGTTAGTTTAAAGGGTTTGCATTAGGTACTAGACATTGATTATTTCAGCATCTTATTTCTGTTTGGGATATTAGAAGACTTGTACTGACTTTCCCTATGAGAACTTGTGCTAATGACTCTCAGCTACCCTGACGTGTAACCAAATTTAAAAAAAAATTCTTCAAGGAAAGCTTATTTATTGGTTGGGAATTGGGTGAAATATATGAAAGATTTCTCTTTTGGAAGCAGATGGAAAAAAAAAAGTAAGATTTACAATCATTTCACATAATTTCACTTAAGCTCCCTGATGCAGAAACATAATACAATATTAAAGTATTCTGATAAGCTTATGTATGTGTTTAAAATGGATTCCAACGTTGTTTTCACCGAAAATTCTCCTGGCCCTCGTTACCTTTCACACTGTAAGCTGGACCTCAAGACAGGTTTGCCCACACCCTGGTCACAACTTGGTCCTGGAGAACTGCAGCACCAGCAACTTTGTCAAAGCTGCAGGCCCCCTACGGACAGAGGTCCAGTGATGTATTAGATGCAACCTTTGTTTATCATCTTGTCAATTAATTCATCATTGATTTAGGATAAAAATTGCATTTCATTTGCCAAAGGGCACCAAGCATGAATTGATTGGGTATTGTCAAGCTGTATACATTGTCAGCAAAAAGTTAACGCTCTTTGCCATATTTATATCTTCAAAGATGTGCTAGCATGTGTAAGTTTCTATGTGTCTACAGAGTATACATGTGGATGCAGAAACACCAGAAAAATAAAATTATTAAACTCATTAAGGGGAAGTGTTTTGTCTTTAATCAGCCTATGTGAAATCCAACTTCACAGTCCCAGGTAGGAAAATATATTAAGACTCTAAATATGCACTAATATATTTTCTCATTGGAATAAGATAGTTGTGCAAATATCTACTGTAGGCATTTAGGATTTTTTTTTCCTCTCAATCATGATAGCATCTGTCACTCCAGGGCAAAAACTAGATTAGTGTCCAACAGTATATCTTGAGACCCGGTGGCTGTAACTTTGCTTCATAGTGCCTGCATTTTACCACTTTGAACATGTCTAAATTAAAGGAATATGCATATGAATGATCACTGAGTTTGAGTAGCTCCCAGCTCAGGTCATTTGCTTCTGAAAGTACATGTCAGCATGCATTTTAGTGCTGGAGGAAATGTGCAGTCCATCGAGGGGATGTCAGCCAGCTCCAGGTGCCTTCAAGATGAGATATCATTTAAATTACTCTTTTTGAGCTAGATAATATCCATACCAATTAGGAAGATGAAGTGTTGCAGTATACAATTTTAATGCAATCTTGCATTGAGCAGCTTACTCTGGGGTTGTATTTTCATACAAGACCCTGAGTTTGGGGTTACTTTAGAGTTGTAAATTACATTTTTTAATACTAAGTGTCATTCCCCATATTGTCTTAAAATTTGACTCATAAATCAGAATTTTACAATCGAGATTTGAAAAAAACTCTACCACAGTAGCGTAGGCCATTGTTTGGGTGCTCAGAGTTGCTTGGTCAAGTCAAAGCCGCTTTATTTTTCCTTAGTGATTCTCCTTCTTACTCCACCCCAAGTTTATGATAGCTGAATTTTGTTCTTTCAGTTTATGTTCCGAAGGGTGCAGAGGGAAGGGAGGGTTTCAGTTCTCTTCCTCAAAAAAAGCTTGGGGAAAAGCACCAAAATATATCCTGAGAGGAACAAAAGGGACAGCAGCCAGAGAGAGTGTTAGGAATATTCAGGGATGGGTAGTTCAGTGTGCCAGGCTTTGAGAGCTCTAAATGCCGAGCAGGATAATCAGGTGCTGCTGTGATGGCAGCCTCCCTCCCAGAAGAGGTGCGAATCACTGCTATTATTGTGTGAGATTCTTTGAGATCCTGTGATGGAAAGCCCTGCAGGAAGGTGAGATGCTGTTCCTTATTGCCACTGCCTTCTCTCTCAGCTATTCAATGTGCTCAGCTAATGGCTGCACTAGTCATTATCTTTCCTATATTTCACGATTATACTATATTACACCAGTCACAGTCTTCCCCCTATTTCACTATTAAATGAGACTTACTTTTCATTTGAATGTTATTGAAGAAGTAAGTGCGTCTAATTGAAGGTTTCTGACTCATTTATGGTAGTTTTAAAAGCTTAATCTTCAATTTTGAGAGCCTGGATGACCCTGATTACATGAACCATGAGCTACAATATGACTTTCTATATTTTCTCTGTCATTAAGTGCTCTGATTCATTTCATGGCAGTGTGGCATATATCTTTGAACCTCTGTGTATATTATGTATGTATTCAGCAACATCAACACATAAATGTTGAAGCAATGTGCTAAACCATATTTATCATGTACTGCTGCTGTATTAGTCCTACTGTGAAAACTGTGCTATACAAGTCCTTCTAATACAGACAGCTGAGTTAAAATTTCAGTTCCTTAAAAATTAATGTAAGAGATGTTAAATGTGGCTTTGTCCTAGAAGTCATATGAGATCATAAGATGGTAAAAAAAAAGAGGACAGGTAATAAGCTGTATGTAATGATTAAAATAATGTTTAGGTATATGTATAATTTATGACAAGTATCCAGCAGTGTGATACTTTGAGGGATTGGTCCTGATAAGTATCTAAAATAAAGAAGTTCTGTTCATCCTAAAAAATCCAATAAGACAAAGGAAAGTCTACTTAGATGATAAAAACTAGTAAATTCTGAGTATGTGGCATGAAATGAGTAAATCTTTCGGGTTTTGAAAAGAAAAGA
Organism: Molothrus aeneus; assembly: GCF_037042795.1. Lineage (NCBI taxonomy): Eukaryota > Metazoa > Chordata > Aves > Passeriformes > Icteridae > Molothrus > Molothrus aeneus. The sequence goes on from NC_089680.1 coordinate 3,772,738, forward strand.
TTTGTAAGGGCCCTAATCTATGATTGTAGTGAATATGAATCAAGAGAGGTCATTAGGGCCAAAAAAAGCCATATTGCATTTGATATATCTTTGAACCTTTCTAGTATCTATTTGTTTTTAAGAAGGCCTAATAATTTTACTGTGAGAAATTTTTGGCAACTGCTTTTGATTTTTGCTATTTATAGTGCATTTATGTAAACAGTGTCCTCTTCTGGAAAATTTTCTGAAAGCTTTGGGGATCTTTTTATTTAAATAAAATATGGAAACATTTGGAACAATTGGAACAATATGGAAAATATAGAACCATTATGGAATCTACATAACGATGATGAGAAAATAGTTTTTTCTGGGGGCATGCTTAAGAGTATGGGCAGAATCCTAAAGAAAATACACCTCTTCATAGGATGGAACTTTAAATGAGCCTCAGTCCTTATCTGTGGTCCTGGAGGGGTAATCTGGGTAATCAGTCGAAAGAATGCGTCCAATTGTCTATACAGGAGCAAGATGTAATGGAACAACACAGATTTTTCTCTTAGTAGTATTTCCTGCTTACAGGAATTATATCTTTCTAACCTTAGTAAAATTACAGTAGTTCTCATTTGAGACTACCAGCTAAAACTGGATCAGTCAGTAGCTAAGGCCACAGCCATATTAAATGGCCAGATGCATCCACCACTATTCCAAGACCATTCCACTCCGAAATGTCAATATCCAGAGTACTAAACTTCGTCACTCTGTGAAAGAGAGTAACTGCATTCAGATTCCCTATTTTGCATCATCCCTTGTGTATGCTAACTCCTGCACTGTGCCCTGAAATAATCTGGGAAAATGACAATTGTGTCAGGCAAATAAAGTACCCCAGACTGTCCCAACAATTCCAAGTGGGAGTGTCAGAGCAGCAGAATTTCCTGGTTTGCTTAAACAGAAAGATATAAATGTGTCCTCTGTGACTTCCAGTTGCTTCATTTGTGTCAATCATCTTACAGAAAGTAAATTTTCTGGGGGATATTTGTATGATAAAACCAGAATTCTGTTATATGGTTAAACAGATTTTGCAATACCCTTCACCTCTGAGCTCAAGGTGTTTGGAGAGGGTTAGAAGCCTTACCAGACTTTGTGCCAAAAGTCCTGTTTCTGTGCCAACCCAGTTTTCTTTGGTTTGGGTCACTCATGAAGAGAAGGATTCCACCTCCATGTTTCCCATTTGAATGCCTACAGTCATCTTCTATCCATCATGACACATTTCAAGGGAGAAGTTAGAAATCTCTCAGCTTTCAAGGACTGACTGACAGGGTAATGAATAACAACACCTCAAGTTTATCAGGCCAAAAGCAATGCCAGACAAACTGCAGAAGCTACAATATTTTTTGATATTTTATTGACTGTCATGTCAGGCAGGGAAGCGATCTAAAACTTGGTGTAACACTTACTAAGCTATCTTGAGACACAATCTCTATTCTTGATAGAGAGATAATAGGAGGGGGTGAAGGTGTGTGTGTTTATTTCCTTATTTGTTTGTATGGCATTGATGTTTTGATGGGATCCTTGCAGACAGTAACGGGGTCACTAAGGATCCTTGCTCCAGACAGCAGCATCTAAGTCAAGGTGTGAAAGGCTGGCATGCTTCAAGAGGCTCTGGGGATGGGTCAAGGCTGATGTTTATCAAAAACACTAGTGATTTTGGAAAACCCTCCTAATTCTGTTATTCTAGCTTTGCAACACCTTCAATGGCATGTGTTTTAATATTACTGAACTTACTTTTTGAAAGTCAGATCCCCCTTCTACAACTGAGCTCTGATGCTTGGAACCACTGCCAATTTCTTGAAATAGCTAAACATAATAATTTATTGTTTAGTATAATATACTGTTGGTTTTTAATAGCTTTAACACTATGGCAATGAAAAGAAGCCATGGGAGAATTCAGACTAGTGTCAGCTCCTTCTCATGATTTCTTCCTCCTCATTCATACTTTGAGAGGTTTTGAGCAATGGATATTTTTTTGGAAGAAAGGGACCATAGTGTAACAGAGAAAGTATCATGGACATTTTTGTTTTATCAAGGGTGTTTTGTGTGCCATCATAATCATGGTTTGTCTGCAAAGCAGAAAAGACTGCTCTACTATCACCATTCTCTCCATAGTGTCTCCATTACATTTATTTTCTTGCAAGCTGGCACTAGAAGAAAGAGGGAGCTGAGATCAATTTTTTTTTTTTACTTGAACAGATAACAAGTGAAGGAGCTCAGAGAAATTAAATGAAATACAGAAAAATTGTGTTGTATATATGCAGGTATATATATACACACAGAAAAATAGACATAAGGAAATATGTTCAATAACTCCTGCTGTTTTCCTAGCAAAGCATCACTCCATTTAAACAGTGGTTCTTACAGATTCAAGTCTTCCACAGGCCAGTTGTTCACCCCTTTCCATTAGTGAAAGATTTTTTATCCAAAAGAACTCAATTCAATGAATAAGGATACTTAGTGCAGGTTTCCAAGAGTACTTTCCAGCATCCAAATTTTCCTGCCCACCCAAAGGGAGAAAACACCACCTGTCTTAAGAGAACAGGTTTTTTTCTTTGCAACTACCATTTATTTTCGAGCCTTGCTAACCTTTGTGCTGACTCTTAAGAAGCTTGGATAATTTTGAGAACGTAATGAGGCTGTAATATCATAATTGAGGCTATAAACTCATAATTTTGAGACCGTAATTGTTATAGTTTGACCTGAGGCATAAAACTGGCTGAAGAATTTCATGAAGCGGCTCCTGAATCAAATTCATCATTTCTACTGTAGAAACAGAGCCCAGGGTGATGGTTTGTGCTGCATAAAAACATACAAAATATGCTAATGTGAGAAACACCTAGAGCGTCCTTTTTGTTCACTATCCTGTCCCTTGCAATTCCCAAATGATGTTTGCTGCTCCCATGGGCAGTGTGCTATGGCATTCCCCACAGCCCTGGCACCCACCAGTGCTGCTGGAAGGACTTTTGGCACCCTGGTTCTGTTTCCTTCCAGCCTGCATGCCCAAATTTTCCTTGCACAGAGATAAGGATGCGCCCGGGGTATGCACTTGTTAATGCCTTTGTGTCCTACTGATAGATTTACCTGGTAGCTTAATTGCCTCATTATAGATACTCAAGGTTGGAAAAAGCTGATGCTATGATTTTACTACTTTCATAATAAATATTACCCACCTAATTTTTTATTTCTTTTCCTCACAAACAGATTTTCTACTTGCAGGTTTTTGCCCTTGGGAAATAATAATAATAAAAAAAAAACAAAACCCATGCTGTTTTTCATATTCTCTTGCTTTTCATTTCAGCAGGAGAATGGGAAGGAAAGGAAGGGCTGCAGATAGTTCATATTTTCTTGCTTTATTCACCTATCTTTAACAATGTTATTTTCTCTTTTAAATTGCTTAGTACAGGATCACAATGTAACTAAAGTAAAATAATTCGTTCATCTTCCTCTGCACAAACCTTGCAGCTATGTGTAAAGGAATCTAGGTAGATATCTACTCTAAAAAAGAATAAACTGAGACAACCTTCACACTATTTCTCCCAAGGCTACTCCCATTTTAGCTTAGAGTTTAAGAATTTCTATGGGAAAAAAAGGTTGACAGTATAAAAGAGGGTTTTTTTTACTGTTATTTAATAATGTCTTCCAGTGTCATAATTTGAAACACCTTTCTTCCCTTAGGCATAAGGTCTTCTCTGAAACTACTCAAGAGTGGTTTCTTTTTTCTTCTAAAACTTAGAGTGGAATCAAAACTATTGATGAAGTCTAAAAACTTATAAAAAGCAGTATAGTAATTACAGTGCTGCCTTTTTTTTTTCCCTTCAGTACTTGGTAAAACTTTAGCTCTTGGAAGAAAACACTTTGACATGATCAATATCCTAATACATTTCCTGCCTCATGAAACTGGTGAAAGACCTTGTCTGATTTCACCCATTATAACTGAGTGCTTCTCCCTCCACCTCCACCCTTCACACTAACTTCTTAATTCAACTGTTTTCTTTCCAGTGCTGCTGGAATGGATCATTTGGTGACCAGTGACGTCAGCTGAACTTCATCCCGTTTCTTTTACCATCTGAAAAACTGCCCATTTGTATAATACAAGTCGCAAAGAAACCATGTTATATTCAGTCAGCATCATCAACTGAAATTTAAACCTATTGCTTGAAAAATTTTAAGAAAAAAATCTTTATTTTAAACTTTTCAATTAAAAACAATATTTTCCCCTGCTCATCATTAATTTTCGATAATATCTGAGCAACCATGAAGAGTCTCAGCTGTTTCTGTCACAAGATGAGAAATACAGAAAACTCCCAAGGAAATGAATTTTCTTCGAAAACCTGGGATGTAATTTTTAATGTCATGTCAGAAGGATTCCTCAATCTTAGCTGCAATAGTGCAATGTGTAATCTGTAATGAGCTTTCTGTAAGTTTTTGTCACCTACAACTACCTGAGAATAAGAAACTACCCAAACAAACTTTATTAACCTGAAAAGCTGTGTGAAAGCCTGAAAAGGTGGTTTACTTATGTGGCTATGTTACTCCTGATGGCTGTGTTTTCATATCTGATCTGCAAAAATATCCAAAAATATCTGCAGAGGACAGACCTAATCAGTGTAATTGATCTCACAAAGAGATCTTCATCTGTTTGTTTCTACTCAACTATTCCAACTTTCATATAACTTACCCAGCTGGAATTTTTGAACTTTGTTTTCCAGTCCATGAGTGGATTCCCTTAAGCTAATAATAAATAGCATAAGACTGACATTCTAGTGAAATTTATTTCAGATTCAGGATTTTTAGTCAAAGCTTGTTTTAACAGTGGTGTATGACTGTGTGATAGAAAACCAGTCTAAATACAAATCCTCTTATTCAATATACAACCAACAGCAGTAACCGTAATTGTAACATTGACTACTGATAGCAATCTGTAGGAAAACCGGGCAAATTAACAGCTGAAACAGGAAAATGATGATCTATCCGTATGCCTGGAGGGTGAGAGCTTATATTGTAGGGTGAAAGCTTATTTTTGTGTGGGACTAGCATCAGGAAAGCAAATGAATATCCAGAAGCTAGGGTCCCTTTGTGCTTGACCCTAAATGCTTCCAAAGTCTGGGATCTGTCAGAGCTTCCCCATAAGAAAACTAGCCAGAAGTCTCAGGCATCATTCTATAAATGGGTTTAGAAAAAGCAGGTCCTGCGTGATCAGCCTGGTGTCTGATGGGCAGTGACCTGCCTGCTGGGTCAGGCACAGGCTGTGGCTGTGCCTGCACTCCAGCAAAGCCTTTGACTCCATCTCCCACGGCATCTCCTGGAAAAGCTGCAGCTCAGGGCCTGGGCAGGTTCATCCCCTCTGGGCTGGGAACTGGCTGAGGGCCTGGCCCAGAGGCTGCTGGGGATGGGGCCACATCCAGCTGGGAGCTGCCCCCCGTGCTGTGCCCAGGGATCAGTGCTGGGTCAGCCCTGTTTAAAATCTTTATTGGGGATCTGGATGAGGGGATCGAGTCTACCCATGGTAAATTCATGGAGGACACCAGGCTGGGTGGGAGTGTGGATCTGCTGGGGGCAGGAAGGCTCTGCAGAGGGGTCTGGGCAGGCTGGGTCCAGGGGCTGAGGCCAATGGTGTGAGGGGCACCAAGGAGAAGAGCTGGGTCCTGCTTTGGGTCTCACCAACCCCTGCAGCTCCAGGCTGGGCAGAGGGGCTGGAAAGGGCCTTTTGGGAAAGGCCCTGAGGGTGGACACGAGCCCAGGGTGCCCAGGGGACAGGAGGCCAATGGCCCCTGGGCTGTCCCAGCCACAGACCAAAGGCGATGATTCTTCCCATGTGCTCAGCACTGGTGAGACCACGCTGTGAGTGCTGTGTCCAGTTCTGGGTATCTCAATTCAGGAAGGACACTGAGGGGCTGGAGCATGTCCAGAGCAGGGGAACAGGGCAAGGGAAGGGTCTGAAGCACAAGTCTTGCAAGGAAAAGCTGAGAGAGCTGTGGGTTCTGAGCCTGGAGCAAAGGAGGCTCAGGGGGCACCTTCTGGCTCCGCACAACTCCTGACAGGAGGGGGCAGCCAGGTGGGGGCTGGGCTCTGATCCCAAGGAACAAGGGACAGAAGTAGAGGACATCATAGTCTTAAGCTGTTCCAGTGAAGGTTTAGGTAGAACATTAGGAGGAATTTCTTCACAGAATGGGTGATTGGGCATTGGAATAGGCTCCTCAGGGAGGTGGTGGAGCCACTTTCCCTGGAGTTAAGAGAGACTTGATTTGGCACTCAGTGCCATGATCTGGTTGACATGATGGACTTGTTCTCAGAGGTGTTTTCCAACCTAACTGATTCTGACAAAAATAATGCAAATTATATATGTAATGATATAAATGATCAAATATGGACAGAATGGTGTAATTCTATGAGAATGGTCCATGAGCTTTTTTCAATTTATAAACACCTTCTTGAGACTTGAATGTGAATTTCTTCCTTATGGATACTAATACACATCTTGCTGCTCATTAAGGAATTCAGAGTATTCCACAGTTCTAGGCTCTGAGGTCTTACTTAATAGGGATTGATAACCTATTTTAATTCTTGTAATTATGAAAGAAAATAATGTAATGAATGACAGGGATTTAGAGCTAAAAAACAGAAAGCAATGCAGTTAGATTTTCTCTTAAAAAGAAGCAATACTGTGATATGAATAAGCACAGCCATTTCATGATTGTAAGGACTGAAACTTCTAGGAAAAGGAGATGAAACAAATGAGAACTTCTGCTGTCTGTGAAGTTAACCAGAAGACTGGACCACTTTGAAAATCTCTTCTTGCAAAATGTCACTTTAAACAAAAAAAACCCAAAAAAAAACCAAAACCAAACCCAAAACAAACAATTTTATTTTTTTTTTAAAGTGTGATGTTTTATTCCCATCTTCCCAGCAGCAGTGATCTTGTCAGGAACATCAACTGCCACATCCCAGCTGAGGATTTACATTCCTGAAAGGAGCTGTGACCTGGAAAAGGGAGGTTTGGAGCTGTAAGTTGGCCCTTTGGCTTTCACAGAGAAGTCAGAGCCTGTCACTGACTCAACAGCAGCAGCTGGCAATGCTAGGGCATCAGGGACCTGGAAAAGACCCACATAACTGTGGAGATTTCTGTCAGTTTGGCAGATTTGGAAAAGCAAAATGATGGAGGCTGCTAACAAAACCCATAAACCCATTAAGCCTGGCTTAACATTCTGCTTTTTTGTTTGTTTGCTTGTTTGTAGTGGGTTCCCTCCCCCCTCTTCAGTAAATATAGAAAATTTGCATTTGCTGCTGATGCATTATTGAGTTTCACATCCTGTTCAGCATCTTTATAAACTGCAAACAAGACATAATGGTCAACCAGCAATGCCTCATATGATGACACAATCAATAATGCTAAACAGTGGCTGAATAAACCCTCTGCATTAATCTTGAAATAATTCACCAGAGAAGAACATCATCATTATTCTATTTTCCAAAATAGAAAAAAACCCCAGAAAATTAAAAAAAAAAATTCAAATTCACCTTAGGATCAAGAAAGATTGGTCTTTTATTCAAGGCTTACTGATTAAGCTTTTTAAATGTTCCCCTTGTGATTTATAAAACCTGACAGCCAGATTTTACTCTGAGGTTTAAAAAAAAAACCAACAAATGTTGCACAGACTAGGTTAGACAGCACTTTTATCCAACAAGGACTTCTATAGTAAAAAATGGAGAGAGACCTATGGCTGTGGCCAGCTCAGAGAGCAAAGGCTGGTCAGCATGGCATGGCAGAGCATGGCATGGCAAAATGTTCTGAGGGTTTCTGTACACAAAATGAGCTAGGACTAGGGTACAGTAAACTAACAATATCTCTTCATAGAAAGATAAAACTATTACCCATGAAATACAAAAATCCAATGGCTGTGCTTTACTATAAACCCATGACACATCCAGGCATGCCTGTATTTTCCTAAAGTACTTAAATAAGGCTTCATGCACTTCCACAATGTGTTCAGCAATTGGCTTTTGCTTTGATTTTCACTGAAATGTGACAAACTTCATTCGCTATGCAGTTCTGCTTCCCATTGCAAATAATTGTCACTTTGGTAACTGTAGCGAGTGATTAAGGCTGAGACTGGGCTCTGTTTTACCTATTTTGCTCATATGCACCAGTACAGCTGCCTCATTTTCACACAAAAATGTCGCTTTTTGCTTTGTTATCCAAAACAGCTCTATGACAGTTTTGATGCACTTGTTTTAGCCATTGCAGCTGGAATTATGGAAACAGGCAATGCATTAGCAAATAACTAAAACCCTGCAATTTTCTGCCTCATGACAGAATCAGAAATGATAAGAAACCACTATTTATGTTGCTTGCCATCAGAACTCTGCAATCAGACAAAAGTGGTAGATGATATTTAGCCTTTGCGTTAAAAACCACAATTTCTCATAAAAGCAAGCTCCAAGTTCAGTGTTGTCCTTCAGCAAACAGTGGGAAAGGAAACAACAAAAGCAGAAAAAAAATTCCACAAAAGTTATTTCCATTATAAAGATTCACAAGGTTTGCTTGGAAGAGGGTACAATCAATTAATATCTGTAGGTTAAAAACTTTAAGTTATAATGCACAGGATCTGGACAGCAGGATATATTTTGTTTCATGGTGGGGAGCTAAGGCAAAAAGAAGCATCACAAATGGCCACAAAAGACTACTGCAAAGGTCAAAGGGAGAATTACTTTGAAAACTGAAGTGCAGCTATGGCACACTGCTTTTCTGGGAGGCAAGGAAAGCAGGTTATTTTCTCTTGTTAAACTCAGTGGAAGAGATCTCAGGACTTTCACGTGTCTGTTGTATTCCAGACACACAAGACCATCCAAGGTGCCATCATGAGGCCAACAGATGTGACACAGCACCTGCTGGTCTTCTGACTTTTGAAGCAGCAGCTGGAGACTGGGTAGAGCTCTCTAAAAATGGTGTCTGCAAAGGTAGTGGCCTTTTCTTCAAAAGGTAGTGCCCTTTTCTTCAAAGAGACATGGACTGTTTTTTTAGGGGAAGGATCCAGGACTGGGATCAATGCCGACAAAAATGTAGGAAAAAAAAGGGGAAATAAAAGTTGGAAGCCTTTTTATTCCTTCCCAGTGTTAAAGGCAGTAAAGGGCAGTTTCTTGCTCAAATGAATAGTTTGTATGCAACTAGAGTATGATCCTGGGAAAGATCAGTGCAATCCTTTGTACCTGTATTCACAAACATGTTAAATACAAGGGGTAGATTTTTCTTTTGGGTTTAAGTTTTTGACCTTCTCTCTCTCTTTAGTGTGTCCTTTTTCTCATTGCTTTTTGTTTGGGTTTTTTTTTGTTTTTTTGTTTGTTTGTTTGTTTGTTTGTGGGTTTTTCTCCCTTTTTTACTCAATTACTTAGTTTCTTAGAAAGCGTTTGCTGCTTGCTTCTGAAGTGGAGTAGAGCAGAGCTGGACCCATTTAATGTGAGTCCTACTATGTATTTTACTAGATATGGTTTATTCTCCCTCTCTTTTCCCTGAGTTTGATAGTGGCATCTAAGAACACGCCTCACAAACCCATAATACCTTTTCTTGCCTCTTCACCCAGAGATAATGTCACCAACAAAAATCTGTCCTTAGTGCAGAAAGCAAAAATGCATCAGAGGCAGCAAGAGAGTCTGTGGCCAATCTGCATCATGTATCAGACTGTGCAGTGCACCAGAAAATACAGCATATTAATTAATTTACTCTAGATCACTTTAACTTCGCAGTAGGGTTTAATGATCAATGTTAACAGCATTATGAGTCTGATTTTGCTTATTGCTCATATAGGAATAACCAGATGTTCTAAAAAAAAAAAAAACCACATATAAATAACCTGTGAGGTTAGCCTGGGCTTTTATTAGAGGAGAGAAACACAGACCATACTTTTTCTGGATGAGAAAAGATAGCTTGTTCCCACAGGGGATCTTTTATAGTGTCATAAATCCTCCATCTGGCATTTCATTCACTTCATTGTTCAAATATTTGCTGTCTGCTGATGCACTGAATTTTCTTTGCTTTGTTAATATCTATTAATTTGTGAACTTATTTTCTAGATACCATAGTGGAAAAAGGCCCGTGGTGTCATAGCGCTCAACCACTTCTTGTCTAAGGGAAGCAAATGCACACATTCTTTTCTCCTTTGGAAATTGTTTATCTTGAACAGTGAGTGTTTTCTGACTAAACCTGTTTTTTCAGACTTTGGGTCTAGGAACCTGACTTCCACAGATTCATCAAGGAATTCTCGTTATCCCTAAAATGTCTGAAATACTTCACAAGAGCTAGGAACACTGATCCTGGGAGGGGTACCATGAAAGATGCTGGACATTTAATTTATTTTCTCCATGTTCTTTAGCTATGCTCCATGTTGTCCAAATTTACAGATGGTGGGGATGTGTCTATCTAATAAAGCCATTATTCTAAAATAAGTTATTCTAAACACGTGTGTAAATTACTCTGGAGAAGGATTCTGTCTGCATAAATTAATGTTCTGGCACTTTCCCCCCCTCACCAGGAGCTCTTAGACTGTTTTACCTGAGACATGAAATGCAGGTGTGAAAATGCCATTTTTCTCAGTCTGGAGAAATCACAGCTACAGTTTTACTATTCTGAGACATTAGGATCAGACCAGATTAAAGAATAATCAGTAGCACTGCTGCCACCATCTACTTCAGCTCACTTTTGTTCAGGAGAAAGAAATCTTTTTGTCACCCTCATTATTGTGAGCTACCTTTTCCTCCCTGAATTTACCTCTCTTTTCCCTCTTATTTTGTCCTGAAAACTGCACCCAGGAGCACATTTTCTGCCTCAGTTCTATAAGTCCCAGGGAAGGGGTGGAGTACTCCTCCCTGGAGATGGTCAAGGAACAACTGGACACACACACACACAATGTGTCAGCGTCAGAGCCATGTTTTCATTTTCTTACATTTTTTAAAATTTATTTTGATTCTTTTTATTTCATCTCTAATGTTTTCTTCAGATTTTTCAGTTATCTTTGAGGAAATATGATCTAACAATATAGAAGTTAGTTAAGTGGCAGGAGTTGTTCTGTAAAGGTTTTGACTTTTATAAAGGAGATACAGTTAAATAAGGAACTTTTCCTGTGTTTTAACTTAAGTTATTAAGCTGTTCTTTCCTTTTTTCTTCTATCCTCTTCTGTAATGGGAAGTCAAAAGTCTTTTGCAATGGGAAGAAATCAGAAGCAACCACCAGCTAGGAATATCCTAGGAAGATTTTAAGAAGTCTTACAGTCACATCTGTCTTGAATCTGTCATACTATATGACCCATGGCTTTTTGTCCCATCCCTGCTCAGCTGTCAGAGGCTTTTTACAAGCACACAAACCTTTGTTACCTCAAAACCTTAGGATTTGCTTCACCATTGCATGGTATAACAGCAAATAAGTTTTTAATTAACACTTTGACCTCATTGAAGTCCAAATTCTCCTTGACAGCCTAAAGAAAATACTGCTTTATATCAAAATTAAGGCTTTCTATTTGATGCAGTGTGGTGAAAAAAAAAAACAACTTTGCTTCAGTAACACTGGAAACATCATTTCAATTGAAAATGTCATACCAAAACATCCAGCATAACCATGTCAAGTCTCTTCATATTTTTTTTCTTTCCACAGTGAACATTAATATCATAGTCTTCATCATGGCTTCTGAATTCCCTCATAGTGCAGAAATTCAGTTTTCTAACAGGGATAATAATTTTTTTTCTATATTTATTTTTTTCTGCCTTCTCTGGTTGTGCTCTCTTTGAGAGAGAGGCTATATCTTATTAGATAAATTAGTTGCAAATAATAAAATAACTGCATGCAAATTTGTTCCATTGGTGCTTAACTGTACAAAATAGTACTTGTAAAATAAGTACTTTAAAAATGTGATTTTTTTTTTCCAGATATAAAGGAATTTCTGAGAAGATTTTAATATATATGAAGAATTAATTTGGGGAATATTTTCCATTCAATGATTTATTAATATTCTACAGTCTCTATATTCTTTATGGAAATCCCTTGCAGATGGATTTATAACTGGGGGCTAAAAGTGACTCCCAATCCATTCCCATATTAGCTGAGGAATATTAATATACATATATTGCAAAATGATGCCAAAACAAAAATGAAAGTAAAACAAAACTCTTCCTTCCAGATCAGATTTTTGAACAAGCTTTGGATAATCACTTGAACGTTTGGACATCCCTCTGAAGCAAAGCTTTTCTGATGTTTATGCCTCATTAATCACAATCAAGAAACTGGAGCAGTTTATGTTATCTGCAAAAAATATTTCAATTCCTTTTATATGGTTTTCCCCAACTATTCTCCAACACTGTCAATTCTGAAGAAGGTGAAACAGAAGAAATAGATATGAATAAAATTAAATTTTTTGCCCCTAGTTATTCCTTGAAATGCCAAGCAAGCATACATTTGTATATATCTATATGCTTATATTTACATACACATATTATTTTGTGCATATGTACATGTATATATAAGTTAATGCATAAATTTATTCTTTTATACTTGCAAAGAAAGTGATTTCTTTGCAAATATGGATTTCTTCCCTGCCATGAGATGGAGTCACCACCTCTGAATCTGAATGAAAGCTTCACTCCCAGCACAGTCTCTGTTGAGGCATTTTTGAGCCCAGCCATCATGTGTGTCTAAACTAGGATGGACAGGAGCCATGTCTGCCATCTGGCCACCATTCTGAGGGCTCTGTGCAGCCAGCTGGTGGTGCCAGGCCCCTTTCTCGCAGACAGATGTGCACCTTCCACTGATGTTCGTGGCTGGCATCAGCCACCAGCCGCAGCAGACAGGTCAGTCACTGAGCTGGCATGAGGAGTGGGGCATTCTCTGAGCCACAGAGGTGTGTCCCCTTGGTTTTCTGCACTAAAGGGGGGGTTGGATGTCCTGCCAACACAGGGACGTTAGGGCATGTCTCTAGGGAGTCAACAAACAGTGTCTGGTTGCTTTCAGGTTTCGACCCACATTTTGTGTGACAAACAGTTGCAATCTCTGGACCATTCATCTGACTGCTGCATTAAGTTTATCTCACTTCTCCCATTTCCTTGTTAGTTTGCTGAGCATCATGGACCCGCCTAAGGGATAACCATCAAGAGATGGAAGGAGAATGTGGCCGGGCTTGGCAGTTGTGTGCATTGTTTTCTGACTTGATTACTTTCAGACATGTGGAAGCTTTCATGATCCCATTTTCTTATGGCAAAGTTTTGCTTCCAAAACCTGATTTCTGGGCTGTGTAGGGGTTTTTCAAGGATTACACTATTTTTTTCTTTTTTTTTCTTTTTTTTTTTCCCCTTCTTCTTTTCCCCTCTGGATCCAAGATCATCTTTCATGTCTAGGAAGGATGAGGGTAAGAAACTGAGCATGTAATTGCCACACACTGCAATCAAGGAATTAAAATTCATTTGTATAAACTTGTGGTTCTTCAGCATAAGCTCCTGTATTGCAGACTTCCAGCTTTAGTTCAGGCAAGACTCTGCCTATCACAGGGGCACTCACAGCACTGTGCAAGATTGATGGATACCCTGGACCAAAGACCAAACCCAGGCTGCATGGTGGAACATGATGAAACGATACCTAAACAAACAGTATATAATTTTATACACAAGAATAAAACACCTCACCTGAGATTGTGCATTTTAATTGTGTAAAACATGATGTATTCTGAGTGACCATGGATGACTGGCACTGGACTGAAAGATCTGTAGCGTCTTGGAAAGCTTTTAGTGCACAGTGGTGTTATCTGATGCGTATGTAAAGATGATAGGTGGACTCAGAGGTCTCAAACTTTTGCGCTTTCAATCTAGGAGTGAAAAGAAGTAGCCCGTGCATTTAAATCAACTCAGGCAAACCCTGGAAAAGCTGAGCATACTTTCTCCTTGGGAGAAACAGTAGGGATGCACGAGCATGACAAGTTACTCCTGGGAGCAAACCCCTGGAAAGTTCTGCAAGGCAAAGCAAAGCCAAGATACAAGTCTATATGGAATAAAGATAATAATAAAAAATACACTAAATTGAGAGGACAGTTGTTGGGTGGAAAGTGAGAAGGAATTCTCTAAGTGCTGACTAGCACAATCAGGTAAGAAGGTCAAGCCAAGTAATTCAGTTGGATACTTACATAAGGTAGCTATGAGCTTCCTTTCAGATTAAAATAAATAATTAAATAAATAGATAAATAAATAAATAAATAAATAAATGGAAATACAAGAGAGAGGGAGAGAAGGATTAATTTTCATCTCAGATGGAAAATGTTAACTTACTGAGGAACCCAGGGCAGAGCTGTTCTATGATAGATGGAGCCTCACAGAGACAGATCTGAGAGAAGCCTGAACACAAACACATAAATCAGGGATACATCAAGCTGAGATCATGATAAATATGTTCTGAACATTTCTACTGGGCAAACTTCAGTTTCAGGTTTAGGGAGCATGTAATAGACCAGAATTAAAAGACAGCAGCACTGAAAACTCGCTGTATCCCAGGGGCATGGAAGGAGTGTTTGTGTTTTTCCTTGCTGCTGCTGAATCACCATGGCATGGTGCACAAAGGAGCACTTGTTCTCTGTGCAGGTTGATATGGCTGTGTTTTATCAGAGCATGGCTGTGCTACCTAAAATCAGGATGAAGCAGAGAGCAGGGTGTCTTTGCCAGTACAGCTGAACCTCAGCAGTGGTTGTGCAGGCAGTTTGGATGGGAGGCTGCTGCTCAGCGATGTGATCGCTTGGTTCTTCATGCTGAGAAATTAAAATGACAAGCTCAACACAAGCAGTGGCCAGAAATATCTTCCTCCTGCGGATTTCAATATGATATAAAGATATCTAATGTTAATTTGATAACTAGCTCATAACCTTCTCTGTCTCTATTCAAAGCAGCTTCCTAGGCAGTAGTTCTTAAGTAATGTGAAGGAAGGAGAGGAAAATATAGGGTGTGGGAAAAATAATTCCCAAAGCCCCTTTAGCAGCTGCTTGTCTTGGTTAAGAGAGAGTTGCAGAGTATGAAGAATGCTAAAGACATGAACACAGAGAATGTTCCCAACCTATGAGTCTTTAGTGGAGTCTCTGGAATTTAGAGGATTCTCAGGAATCTTTGACATCTTTTCTTTTCTGTAGCTTCATCTAATAATAGTCTGTGTTTTTAATAGGCAGTGAAAACTTGGACCTTTTTTTTTCTCCTTTTACTCTATAGTAAATCCACATTAAATTGAGACATCAGCAGAGAGGGTTTAATTTAGATCTCTTTCAGCACAGAGTGCTTTAAATTAGCCCAGTGAAAGCAGGATCTAGGGATAACAACATTTTGGGATATTGCCTTAAAGAAAATTCTTATTAGTTTACCTATTTTCAACTTGAATGAACTAATGGCAGCCTGAAGGAGGTTTTTGAGGTTTTCTCAACAACACCTGTGGCTGCAAAGAAAAGTTGGTGAAGCCACCATTCTTGTTCAGGGCTAGCAAGAGAGACTTCGTTATAACTCAGGCCTTCATGGTGATGGGTGACAGCTCTGCTTCAGCTCTGAGGATGTGTAGAGGGGTCTGGAAGTGTGCCCCAGATGCCACCTTTCCCTTCTCATTGTTGTTCCCACATTGAAATGCCTTCCATTAACATGATTTCATCGAAGAATGAAATAGAAAAGGCACTGTGGGATACAAAACCCTGTGATGAATTACAGGAACATTTTTACAAATACACTCACATCCACGCCACTCCTCCAGTTCATATTGACAGTCCAGTGAAAAGTGCACTGCAAGGGATGGAACAGATGGAAAACACTAGACAGATCATCTGGCACAATTCCCAGTGTGGGATTGCTCCCTTAGGTTCATTTTCTAGCATTTTGTCCAGCCCTGTATGACTCAATGAGAAAGCAGAACAAAGAAAGCAAGCAAAAGGAAAAGAAAAAACCCAAGTCAAGCAGAAAAAAAAAGAAATAAAAACAAAAAAGAAAAGGCTAAAAATAATAAGAACAGTAGAATAGAAACAAAAGCAAAACTTCTAGGAATTATTCCAAAACTCCAATAGGAAACAGGAAAGTTTCACATTTTATTGTCATTTTTGCCCAAACATGTTTCTTTGCTGAACAGTGACTTCATTTTGAATGTATATCCAGTATCTGATATTTATTTAATGAAGATAGATCTGGCCAGAGTGGAAAAACAGGTACCTTCCACCATGGCTGATTTCCCAGTTTTCCCATCCACTCAAATGCCTGGATAAACCTGAAAGTCAAAATTTTAAAAATATTGACATCCCAACATAGAAGAAATGTTTGTGAAGCCAATGAACATGAGAATGCTACTCATTTGGATATATTAATCTTCTATAGAAAGTGATGAATGTACCTCAATGTCTTTGTCAATGGTAATGGAAACCTTCCCTCTCAGAGAGGAAGACTGAAGGTAGAGAAGGCAAAAGTTCCAGTTTTTGCTCCAGCTGGTTTTAAGGCATGTCATGGACTGAACAAACCAGGAACGGCAGTAGAATGGGATCTCTAGAATCTCAAATGTGAGAATGCACTTTCACTGCCTTTAAAGATTTTAGGAAGGCGGAACAAAAAATAGTAACTTTTTTCTGGACTCCTTCCATGCGTACAAGACCTAAACTACCACATAAAGTTGGACTAATTAGCTGCTGCCATAAGTTATGGGAGATCATTCCAAACTTCATATAGTATCAGTACATCTAAAAGTCTTTTTTTTTTTTTTTAATATTCATTGCCATTTCTACGCTTTACTCATGACTTTATTAGCTGAGTAAAACAAGTTGAATGTCTCAGTCGGACATGGGAGTAGATAAACTTCTCAAGCATGTTCATGGACAAGAAAATCTATCATGTTTGTTTAAGCTTCATTCCACTAATCCACTTTTTTGGGAAAGATTTGGAACAGGTTTAGTTTTCAGAAGCAGATGTTATCTGCTAAGTGCCAAACCAGCAGTTGGTGGGGGCTGCACAGAACTCAGGGTTGTGCTTCTGCCCAGACACCAGCATATCCTTAAGCAACACATTCACATAACTTTACTGTTTTCAAAGCCCTCTGACCCACTTCTGGGACTGAATTGATGTTGGAATCTCCAAACCAGGACTTTCAGCAGACCCCAGGCTCAGCAGCAAGTCAGGGATGAGCAGGGCTGCTGCCTGCACACCCTGCTGTGCAGGGAGAGAGTGGCAGAGATGCTCCGCATGATGTGATTTTAAAACCTTTGATTGTACTCTTACTTCTTTGAGGCAAGAATGTGTGCAATCATCATCACATGGCATGAATATTAAGGTCAGATGCAATCTCCTGCTGTTAGAGTAGGAGTTGGCTTACTCACAGATCACCTACTTTTTCAGAGCTGATTACAGCAATTACTGGAAAAACCACAGCTCTCTTACAGCCACGTCCTAAGCATTTTCCTTAAGAAAGCAGGCTGCTAAGGTGCTCCACCTCATCAATTATAATTAGCCATCTCTTTTCTTCCAGTGGTTTGTATAAATGGAAATTTATTAAAGTGCTGAATCATAACCCTAATTGCAAAGTTAATTTTATCCAGGCAGACTTCTAAGCCACTGGCATTAAAGGAGAATTGTTATTTTTCTACCCCTGTAACTGGAACGTACCACACATTATATTCTCTTGGCAACAATGAAATCTATTTGGGACCTTTAGCTGTTTAGTGTTGCTTTACTTTCCCACAGATCTGTATCTTTTTATGTCAGACTGAAAGTGCTCAAAGGCAGGGAGATTGGCTAGGATTGTCTAGCAAAAACTTCAATTTATATTGATTCATATCAGTTCACTGTAGACTCTCTAGGGTTTGGGAATTTATTTTCCCTAATTTGTACTTTCCACCATGGAATTTCTGGTTCTCAACAATGAACTGGCTGAATTATTCTTATGTAACAGACTTGTGCAGTGTGTCCCTTGCAGAGGGTAGGTAATGTTGACTCGCTGTGATTGCTGTCATAACTGGATTTCAGAGTATTTTAGTATATTAAAGAAAGTTAAAGGAATGTAATTCAAGGCAATGAAATTACTTCAGGTTTTCCTAAATGACTGGGCTTTGAGATGCTTGAAGGGTGTAATGACATCACAGAAATGTAGGTCATGATTCCCTGTTCCTAAACAAAAAAAAAAAAAAAAAAAAAAAAAAAAAAAAAAATTCCAAAGAACCCGAACAAACAAAAAAATTAAAGTGGAAAAGAAAAACAAAAGAAAACAAAAAACTTCAAGAGGTCCTTAGGTGTATAATAATAGAAGAAGTTTTTGTGATTTTGTGAATGCTGTAGCTTGACTGCTGCATTGATTTCATCTCTTGCAAAGACATCCTGCCCCAGCTACAGATATTTATTTTCCAATATGCTTTTTTCTTTTCCTAATATCCATTATTCTTCATGGAATTTTCCCCTGCTCCCCAGTCACAGAATCACAGAATCATTAACTTCAAAAAGACCTCTTGGATAATTGAGTCCAACTTGATCAATCCCCACCTTGTCAACCAGAGCAGAGCACTGAGTGTCATGTCCAGTAGTTCCTTGGACACCTCCAGGAGTGATTTCGACACCTCCAGGATTGATGGCTTCAACACCTTCCTGAGCAGTCCTTTCCAATGCTTAGGGATGAAGAATGCTTTCCATGAAGAAATTCCTCCTGATGTCCAGCCTGAGCCCCCCCTGGCACAACTGGAGACCATTCCCTCTGCTCCTGTCCCTGTTCCCTGGAGCACAGCCCGACCCCCCCAGCTGTCCCCTCCTGTCAGGAGCTGTGCAGAGCCACAAGGGCCCCCTGAGCCTCCTTTGCTCCAGGCTCAGCCCCTTTCCAGCTCCCTCAGCTGCTTCTCATAGAACTTACTCTCCAGAGCCATCAGATATCTTGTTGGATATCCAATTTTGTGTCAATGTTTCTATCAAATTAGTTGTTTGCCAATTACTTTTTACAAAACTGGCTTGTTGATAACTGGGCTGTGATTAGACTTGCAGGAGTCTGGAATCTTAGTCCAGCTACTGTCATTAGTTGTCTCAACAGGGGAAGGCATATCCGTAGGTGGATCAATAGGCAGATCTCCCCAGCCAGCCCTAACTTTGATGGAATATTTTAATTACTCTCTGAACCATTCAGATATTAACAAGTTCCAGTCTAAAGCTGTGTACACAGCCGTCTAAAAGACAACCTATTTTTTCCCAAGCTCATGAGTGACTTTTGTCCACAAATGTCTGAGAGATGTCCTGCTTGGTGCCTCTGCAGAGAAAACATTCATCTGCCTGGATTCAGTGGTAAAAGCAGGCACTGTGTCACTAAGGCACTAGGACCAGCTTTCCTGGACAGCTGCCCTCAAGGAGAACTGCTTCAAGAACATGCAGACACATTTTTGCATGAAGTTGATCAACTACTGTCACTGGAGAGCTTTTAGTGTGAAGGTTATGTCTCCTGCCTGAAACAAGGAGCTTTTCATTTTCTCATTCACCATCTCTAATTACTATTACACATTCACGTATTTATACATATATTTATTTAGTTGCATACTCACTCAATTTAATTAATTTGAGTATCTACACTGTATTTAATTATTGGGCACTTAGTAAAATAGTCTGTAAATCAGTGTTGTGTTTCCCTGATGAGTGAAAGGAAACAGAAACTATCTTCTAGAGACCTCCACTTGGAGGTCTCTCTTACCAAAAGGCTGAGCATCTGAATTAGGAAAATAGTATCTTATTCAGGTTGGTGCCAAAAAGTACTCTGCTTCTTAGGGGTGCAGGCTGTAGACCTGCAGAGATTCTTCCAGACTCATGGAGGGTTTCCATAGAGCTTTTAGCAAATCCTTATCCAGATGTTTGCTTTGCACTCATGGTTCTCTTCTCCAGTCCTTGTTACATTTATGATGCAAGCACTAAAATTTTCTGCTGCCTTATCTACAATATACTGCTTAAACTGACTTTTCTTCCAGAAGCCAGACAGTTTCCATTAAAAGAAAAGTCTTGAGCAGCTAATGGCTTCAACTGCCACCATTTTATAAAATGGAATACAATTTCTTTATGAAATGATTTGTGATTATTCAGTGGAGAACAATATTGATTTCTCTCTGTGTCCCTTGCTTGCTCGATTTCTTCCATAATACTAAATGCATAATGATTGTTAAACAGGCTTGGCACATTCTTGAATTTTTTGCGTTTCCATACTTGCTGATATATTGCTTACAATTTATCTCTGAAAACCAGATAAAGATACATAAGCCCAACTTGTAAATTTTTGCTGAAGAGTCTTTGAAGCAATTTCATGTTTATTTATAGATGAAAAATTAAGACAACCAAAACAAAACCAAACAAAAAACCAAAACAACAAAAAACCAAACAACAAAACAAACAACAGCAACAACACCACCAACAAAACCAAACCACAAAAACAAACAAACAGAGGAAAAAAACCCAAATCCTATAAGAGGAAGAAAAGAGAAACCTAAGAAACCTTGTCTCAGAGATTCCTGAGTAGCTGAGGAAGGGGTTTGAGTTGATCAGCTTTTTATTATATCTTGTTTATCTTTTTTTTTTTTTAATTGCCTAGGTAAAAGGTTGAAGGTTGCAAGATCAAACAGAATTCTAAATATATTTGCATAACCACTTTGGATAAGGAGACAATTTTTCTTTTTATCTTTCTTTTCCAGCTTTATTTTGCTTTATTTTTCTTGTTTTCTTTTACTTTTCTTCCCTTTTTTTTGGTTTTTTTTAATTATTTTCTAAATTTAATTTAATTAATTTATTTATTTCCAGTCAACATAGATTTAGCAAGGGGAAAACTAGATTATGTTCCAGGTCCATTCCAGGGACCAACTCCCGGTTCCTCATCAGGGAATCCTCTTGGTGGCACCTGTCCTGGAGATGGATAAATAGGAGTATGATATCTACCTACCAGCATATTTCCAAAGTGTTAAAAGTTCTCTGTAAAAGTGACTTGTAACTGGAATTCATGTTGGATGGAGGCAAAAAAACAAGCCTACTAGCTCTTCATAGCTTTGAAAATTATACTTAGATGTATTTGTTGGGAGGCTGGTCTCCATACCCTTTAAATATATTCAATAAGGAGAAAGAACTCACAGTACAACTCAAAGACCCTTAAATTAGACTTTTACTACCTATCATTTATCTGTGAAGCCTGTGGCTACTAGACAACTAACACAAGCACATAAAACATGTGTCCAGAATTTTTTGCTGTAAATTTTCATGGTACTTTTTTAGCTAAGATAATAATTTCCAGTGTGTCTGTTGATTTTCATCTGAGTTCAAAGTTTGATGATAGCCTAAAATATACTAGATATTTTACCAAAAAATGACCGTCATAAAGATTTATAAGGCCAAATCTAAGTGACTTCAGACATTGGAAAGTATGAGAATTGCTTTGATTTGCAGGCTTTGTAAATGGAGAAAGCCATGGAGAATGTAATTTAGACTTAAGTGATAGATCAAAATGTTGTTGTGAACATGCCTCTAATAGTTAATAAAGATAACGAATTCAGGGAAATGTTCACATCATCCAAAGGATTTATTAGATTTCACCCAGTCTACTTTGTCATCTCCTGTAAAACTCATTTACTAAAGGCTTTAAGAGTGAAATTGCTTGTTTTCTAAATAATGGGGATACAAGATAGAATTATTCCATATGATGTAGTATGGAAGCAAGAAATAATGCACCTAGAAGTAAAATAAAAAAAAACAAACCAATGGTAAAAATAAATAAGGTGAGGCTTCAATGTTTTTGCAAACATAATGGGGAGCCCAGCTGTCTCTCTTATTATGCAAGCATAATAGAAAAGATGGAGAGGAACTTCCCTGGAATAACTAGACAAGAGGGAATGTCTTCAAATTGAGAGTAGGTTTAGATGAGATACTAGGAAGAAATTCCACCTCTGAGGGTGGCTGCCCCATCCCTGGAAGTATCCAAGGCCAGGTTGGATGGGGCTTGGAGCAACCTGGGACAGTGGAAGGTGTCCCTGCCCATGGCAGGAGGCTTGGAATGACGTGATCTTCAAGATCCCACACTCCAAATGTTTCAGCCCTCTGTGTTGGATGAGTTCCACTGGTAGTTCCATCCCTGCAGTTCTTCATTCTGGGACAGTGTGGGAAGAGAAATCAAAAAAATATTAGGGGAAACAAAGCTGGAGGTTTTTGTTTGTGCATTTCAGAGTGATTTTCAGCTGCTATGTAACTTGAATTTTGCAGTGAGACTCTAATGATCAGTCCTGGGCACAGAGACCCTAGACATGAACACTTGCTGCTGCACAATAAAACCAAAGTCTTTTGTAAATAATTTCTGGTAAAAAGGTCCAACCTATTATTTGCAACCACACACTCTGAACAGAAAAGTGTATCCTTTACCAGCAGCTCATTAGCTACCAAAAGACCATTTTCATCAGCAAAAGCAAGGCTATTTTCAGGATACCCATTTTATTCTCACTGCTGAATGTGATTTAATAAATGTCTACTAAAAACAGTGATGACCACATGTATGACCCTAAGATACCAGGAGGTCAGATTATTTTCATGCCAGTATAAACCAGCAGAGAAGTGAGACCTTCCTGATAAACAGTCTTGATGCTGATAATGATGTTTAGTCTAATTTGGCTTGGACTGAAAGGAACCAATTCTTTCAGGATAAAAGAATCTCCATTTCAGATAGTACCCAAATTTTTAGCTTGGGTTTGCTTTTTGTTTTTTTCTCCCCCTTAAATTGCTGTTTTAAATGTAGGACTTTTAACTTGTACATTGATTATTTTCTTTCTTTTTCAAACTGTCTTCCTGTTCATGAACTTTAATGTGCACAGCAGGATCTAGGACATGTTTTAAAATAAGTAAAATTTATAAAAAGTAACAACAGCAGACCTGGTTATGACTGGGTACTAGGATTTTAAAAATATCAGCTCCAGACTTTCCAACTACCATATAACCAACCAGCTGATATAATGATAAAACAACAAAAATAGTACTATGCTGGAGAGCCTTTTGCAGTGGCAACATCTGTCTTAATTATGTAAATGGAAGGCTATCATCAAGCATCAAGTTCTCTTTAATAAAACCTCAGAGACAGCCAATTTGTATCACTTAGACAATTGCATTTCACATATACAAGCTGCATTTAAAAGTACTCATCCTTTATGTGCCAGTTGTGAACTGAGAGTTACAAAGCTGGCATTCCCTGTTAACAAAACACAATGGGAAGCACAAGGATTCCCTGGGGAACTTTGACAAACTGCCTCACAATGATGGAAGTTAGAGCTGCTTTCCCTGCCTGATACCACTGCACATTGCGTTTCCAATAAGAAAAGCTGAGGTAACTGTGAACAGCTAAGCTATCCCCACTGTGTGGTACCTACAGTTTTGAGTAAATTTAGATTAAGAAGCTCTCATGATTCAGCAGATTCTTGGGCTGCCTTATGACTTTGAGGAGAATATTGTGCTCTCACACAGCTTCTGATCTCCTGCCCTCTAAACAGGTTCCTATGGAATCAGACACCTGCCCAAAAAAAGGGGTGGCTGCACTCTGACAGGCGGGCTACTGCACTACATGTAGTAAATTAAATGCAGCAGTATTTGCATTTTATGTTTGGGTACTTAGGCAGATTCTCATCTGCTAAAAATTAGCTTCCCACCATTGTGTTGTCCTCAAAAGTGACAGCTCAACATCATGGCTAAAGGAGAAAGACAGCAGATTGGTCTGAGTTGCTTCCAACACCACTGCTGCTCCCCAGCTAGTCTGGGATTTGTGATGTGTGGGACAGCAACTGTATTGAACCAACTGTATCAGCCTCTGCTGAGAAAGTTCATTTATTTATGAAATCCAGAGAGGAACTCAGAGTTTATGGCTCTGATCCTGATGTTTCAGGTTAAACCTGTAGTTGGACCCTCCTGACCTTCTTGACAGGGTTGACTCCCCTGAAATACATTCCTGGTTCCTCCAGGCTGACTTTTGGAACTGCAACAAGCACCTATCCCATCACCTGCTGAGCAGTATGGCACAAACTGAGGCCAGGGATGAATCCCCAATCAGCCTAATCCCCAAGATGTGTTTTTCCTCTTCTTTGCTTTAGCTGTGAATATTTTGCCAAATTAACCAAATTATTTTGGTTGCAACCCCCTTTCATGGATCAGTTAATTTCCCCATTGGATCGTTGTGTCATTTTAGTGTTTTTTAAAAACAGATGGAACTGCAGCCTGAAGTCCACAGTTATGCTTTAGGGGCATGACTACTACTACACTGTCTCTTTGAATCATGTTTTTCTGGTTGCCACACTCCCTCATTTTATCTTGTTCTTATAGGTGTTTTCTGCAAAATTAGGGCTCTGGTCATAGATATTCCCTCCTGCTTTTAACACCCTCTGTGAAAACCTGGACAATTTCTTACCTTGGTTTTACTTTGTACCCTTCTCTCTTGTCTCATATATCATTGATTTAGGAAAATGTACCAGCTAGGCTGGGTTATGTTATTCATCCCTCATGTAATGAGGATTAAATGTGAGAATTCCAGCAACTTCTTTCATATCAGAGGAACCCACTTATCTGCAGGTCTCTTATGAATAATTTTTGGTACCTTCTTCAGGACTGATTCCTGAAGAGATACCCATTCAGTTCTCCTCCCAAAAGTCAGATTGCATTGGTAGTGTGAGCTCCTAGAGTACATCCTTAAAATTATCCTGGTGACCCATATTAGGATTCTCCCTTGTATTATACTCCCATCCCTGTTTCTGTTCCCTCTTTACTCCATTCACCACAAAAAGTCTGCATCAGCCCCTACTCTGATTTTTAGCCACTCCCCCTTAAAGGTATTTCATCATCTAAATGACCTAATAAACAAAGCAAAATTATTATAATGAATACAATTATAATGCAAACTCTGCTCTCTATTCTCTCTTTCTGTCCAGGATTCCTGCTAATGAGAAAAACTGGTGGTTTTATATTTCTGTGACAAGACAATTTGTGGCTCAGTGTTTCCTGCACTGCCTGAGCACATTTGTCATAGTCCAGAGTCCACTGCACTTAGACAGGAATGTCGGAGAAAAAGCAAGTGAATTATAGTTTGACTTAGGTTAAGGTTAGACCTCTAGTTGGCAGAGAGATAAGTCCTGGGTAAACTAGACAGCTGTGGTCAAAATGGACAACTGAAGTGCCGAGGGACCTTCAAAAAAAATCTGTACAGCTCCTAGAGTTAACCTTTACAAGGCAGCAGAAGCACTCAGGAAAATGTGAGGGGTGGAAGAGGAATAGGAAAGGTGAATCACAGCGCAGGACTAGACTGCTTAATCCACATTCTCAGATAACACAGAGGAGTTGAGTCTGTGCTGACTAAAGTGGGTTGCACCTCAGAACTGAAAAGCAGATGCAATTCCTCTTGAATCAAACAATAAAATCAGGAACCAAATTAAGGAAAAAAGAAAGTCAGTCTTTGCTTTCAGGCCTGGTTTCTGTTACAAAGCCTGGGAAGAGTACCTGGGACAGGAAATGAGGAGAGAGGCACAAGAAGTCTGTCATTCTGTCAGCAATTGCTTTTTGCTAGAGAAAATCTGAAAATAAATATGTTAAGGAGTTGACACGCCTTTAGAGCCCAGATGCTTGGGCCAAAGCATTATGGATGAATTTAAGGAATTATAATTACAACAACATGAGGTATTTACATATGAATATACTGATTTAAGCAACAACAGGTTAGACAGACTAACCAATGTACCTGTGGTGCTAAGCTGTGAATGTGAATAAGTAAGTGAATAAGAAATGGTGAGATGTTATTGATCATCAAGTCTTTCCTGGAAGGTCTGCAGATCACTCACTCATGAAGAGGTTTATTCCTCAAATATATTCATCTTTAAGTAGACATCTACCTACAAAGAGCAGTCTGTATATGAGTTAGGTATCCAAGCTATCTTTATCATCAATGGAGACCAAGTCAATGTGTAAAATGAAATAGAGACACTCAGCTGCTCAAATTTAGGTTAGGCCTACTTTGATTTTTTGCCCAGAATGCAATATTTAGCCATATGTTTCTGATAATGAACACCCTTAAGAGAAATTCTTAGGAAAATTCTTAAGAGAAAAGGCACCCATCTTGGTTCAAACCTAAAAATGAGTTAGCTAGATGGTAATTGAGCTAATTATCCTTACTGTTTCCTATCCCTGTAAAAGAAAAGTTCACTGCAAGTTCACTGCAACTACTGAAAAATAATCAAGTCAGCTCCATTTCCAAGGTCTGATTGTTCAGCAATGAGACACAAGTTTAACTCTCCCTTTAATTCTCTTGCAAACTGCAAGAGAAGCTCTTTGTGGTAGGAAATGGGACAAAAATGAACAGAATTTGGGACTTGACCCATTAGAAAGGTTAACTGCAAATTTACAGAGTCTGAGTTAGGCTTTCTTTCACTCTACATCTTGTGAGTTGTTTTCTTTTATTTGCTTTTTTTTTTCCTCTTCCCCCAGTTACTAGAATGCATCACTGGTGTATTCTTCAGCCAACATCTGACGACAAACCACACACTGTAGCAGCTATTTTAGGAAAATATTTAAATGTTTCCCTTTGTAGCTGGAGGAAATGGGTGCTTTCACTACATTCCTAACAGTAAGAGTTTTAGCACAGTCTCACAGCAACACTTCAGGATGTATTCTTTAGAGAAAACAAAATACAAAATAAAATATAGCTGTTATAAACTGTTAATTATAGTTTATAGTAGTAATAATCCCAAAGAACTTGATCATTACTGTAGCTAATGATCAGTTTGTTAGGGTTTAACTGCCTTTACTTCCATCTAGGGATACCTAATTAGCAAACCAGTCATTAAATATTAGTAATGACTAATTATTTGAGGATTAAAAGCTTAAATATAAATAAAAGCGAGATCGAGACTCTTAAAATTAATGCATTAATGTACCCCTTCCTCAGCATGAGTTACAGGCTACATCCTTTCCTTATGACTAGCCCACTTTCTATAGGATTTTAATTCCTTCTAAATGAGTTTCTTTTTTAATAATTGCTCCAGATGCCTAATTCACATACATATTGGCCATTGCTTCAGAAGCCCAAATCTTTCCGTTTAATAAAGTGCCTTCAATATTGCTAAAACTCTTCTTTTCAGTGTTCAGCATGCTTTTTCGGGGGGGCTTTTGATCTCCTTGGTTTTCATATTCCTGGCTACATCAAGTCAAGCTGCCTTCTATTAGTAAGAATAATATTGTTTCCTATGTAAGATATCAAATGTACGTACACAACTGTATCGGGATGACCAGGGAAAGCCAATACAAGGCAAACACAGCAAGGATCAACTTGAGCCTTTTAGTTAGTGCAGAACCAGGTACTCCGTGTGTGGAGGCAGAATGACAATGGTAGAAAAGACAAAGGCAGGATAGGCACAGTTTGTCACAATAGAGAAAACCTAGTCCAGCTAGGATAAATATCCACAAATATATGGGTTAATCCAGAGCACAAAATGTAGAGTGTCTGCAGGCCAGACTGAAGTCTTACTCATAGAGGTAAATGTAATTTAAGTAGGGTAAAATATGTTCACCAGCTTGCACATCAGTTTACTTTTAACTCATGTCTACTTAACAGAACCTATCTGCTTTACAAATGAACCATAAATAAACTACATAGTGTTTCCACAAGGGACCTCTCAGCCAAAGCAAAAGCAAAGTTAAATTTGACAAACCAGAAAATTGCATCATTTGTCCTGAATCTAACTACAAAGATAATGGTAAACTACATAACTCTGCTATTTAAAAACGATGGCTGAATAATCCCAAGATTAATTCGAACTTCAGGAATGGTTAAAAGTGCCAAAGCACTGCAGGGAGACAGCTGATATATTGTGCAGGATTTGTGCAATCTTTCCTTCTTTCCCCGAATTATTCTGAAGTATTTCAGTGGGAGTTTCTTGGGAATATTTTGTGTCAAAAAATATAGTTTCCCCTGACTCTTTTTGCAATATGGTATTTGTTCAATAAACTCCAGGACATGCTCTGCTTATAGAAATTATAATTGCTCTATTAAAGTCAGTGAATCCATAATTTCTTAATCTAGTTTTTAAGCTAAAACCTGTGAGAAACCCTATTGAAAAGACAGTTTTTTCACTGTTTCCGTTCTTGGGACTTTTCGTAGAAGAAGTATAATTCACCATGCTTAATGATACACATGAGTTAAACCTAAGATCTATTTCTTCTTTATGAACCTTGAGTTATTTTTTCCAGCAGCAGAAGGCCATTTTTCAGCTGGTCAGTAAGAACATACACACACAAAAGTTTTTGCTCTTTCAAAAAGACTCAGGTTATTAGGCCTCCTTTTGTTGGGTTTCATGTGAACAAATGTAGACACAAAACTCATAGAAACAATACTGCCAAAATACCCATTTTTCCTATATTGACTAAAGTGAATGATGCAAATGCACACATATCCATGGTACAGTCTGTATTTCCAAAATAAATTCTATTGATCGGACATGAAGTAAATTTGATCTATTTTCTTTCTGTTTAAATTTTACTTGCTCAAAGTTAATTCTGAGGCATTATTGGTAAAATGGAAAAGAAGACATGAATACCAAATAATAAAAGCTACCTTTTTTTTTTCTTTTGGCCCTGAACTGTTGCTTTTTGTTCCATGTTGGCTTATGGAAGCTTCAGATTGCTCCAGGCATTGAAAAAGTGTCAGAAAGAGGCTTTAGTGGAATGACTCAATGTTTACATCACAATCAACTGGCAGGTACAACCAGCATGTGTGGTGCTGACACTCAGTGAATAATAGACAGTCACAAAATCATGCTTGACTCTGATGAGTCTGCTGACTCTCATGCGTGAAAACAAGTAAAAAACCCTAATTTTTCAACACTTGCAGTTATAATTGTAGGGAGGCGGTGTGCATGTGAACATTTGTGTTTTAAACAACCTTCACGAGAAGAGACTGACATTGCGCCATCCTCCCATCTCCTGCCCGTACAGCATTAGCTGGGGGCTCAGAGAAGGAAAAAAAAGATCCTTTCTCACTAATGGTGGATTTGTAGCTTTCCATTCATCAGTGCTCAAAATGGAGCTTTCTTCTGGTTGTAGCAAAGAGTCAGGTTTCTAATGGAGTGCACAGCATTTGTTTCTTTCTGAGAGGTGTGTGGTATCACGGCAGTTCAGCACCATTAGCATTCACTGCTACGGGGAAGAGAGAACTCTTCTACATTCATTGATCTCTGTCTGATATGCTTAATGAAAAAATACATCGAATATGATAACACTGCCTTAAGGAACAGAGGTAATTATTCAATTTCTGTGTGTTGAGAATAACTTGCTTCCTTCTTTGGTATACATCAGAAAAGGAGAATGCTATGAGCACATTTACTCTTTCTTTATTCCTTTTTTTTTCCTCCCCCCCTCCCATTCTTCTCCCTTCAAATAAAATATCTTAACCACCTTCTGGTCTTCTGTGACCAGGTATTATTGAACTGTGAGGTATGAAACAGAGAAACGTGAGCAGTAACTAATTGGTGAAGGACTCTGCACTGCTATGGCTGCTCTGCACAATGAGGTTGGGGTGTTGTCCATCATGCAGCAAGGAAGCAGGGGGCTTTAACCCTTTCCTCCCCATGCAAACAGATTCCACCATGCTTCTTTAAGTCATTAATAATTCTCTCCAGGGTTTTTGAACTCTGCAAGTGTTCAAAGCTCTGTTAACATACCTGCTTTTGAGCACAAGCCTCAAAACAGTCTCTGTGATGGGGAACTATCTCTGCCAGCATGTCCAGCAAATCAAGGGAGGTGATTCTCCCTCTCTACTCTTTTTGAGACTCCTCTCAGCAGTTCTGTGAAGGATGTGGAGCTGCTTGAATGGTCCACAGAGTTGCTCAGAGGACTGGAGTCCTTCTGCTGTGGAGACAGGCTGGGAGAGCTGAGGGTGTTCACTTGGAAAAGGCTCTGGGAAGACCTCAGAGCCCGTTCCAGTGCCTAAAGGGGCTTCAGGAGGGCTGGAGAGGGTCTGGGGACAAGGACATGGAGGGACAGGATAAGAGGGAAGGGCTGCAAACCAACAGAGGATGGCATTACATTAGATAACAGAAAGGAATTATTTTCTGAGGGCTGTGAGGCCCTGGGAAGTTGCCCAGGGAAGTTGTGGATGTCCCATCCAGGCTAATGGGGTTGGATGGCACTTTGAGAAACCTGATCTAGGGGAAGGTGAACCTACCCATGGAACTCAGTTGTCCCTAAATTCCTTTCCAATGCAAACTATTGTATGACTTCATAATTCTGTGGTTGGTAACACTGCTGTGGAAGGGAGAAGGGAGAAGAACAAAACACAAGAACACAACACAAAAGGAAAATTACTGGGACCATAGTAAAAATTGAGTTTCTCTTGTCCTCCCCAAGGATGTTTTTGTCTCCATTCTCTATTTATACAATAAACTCTGTATTTTGACATATAGCACAGCCACGAAGGACTGAGAAGCAGCTCAGATGAAATTAAAACCAGGGAAATTTGCCAGATCTTGTCATAAAAGATCTTCTGACTTCATGTAGTGCTGAGCTGAGATTTCCTTTACATGACTGAAATATCTTTAAGGGAGATCATCTTTAGCAACAACTTCAGAGCAGGTTCCTCTCCCTGCATAAATGCTTGGGAACTTGGATCCATTACCAGAATGTGAGACCGATGTAGGTTGAGAGGTGAGAAAGTCATGGGTGGGTGTTTCCTTCAGAATGGGCAGAAACAGACATGACCTGAATGAGTCTTATTTTTTCTCAAGTGTCCTTTACTACCCAGAACACAAATAACAGAGATTAAGGATAAGTTAAGGATAAGTATATATGATGTTTGTCTGTCCTTAGAACCGTAGTTTTGTATTCAGTACTTATACTCAGTTACAAATAGGCAGATTCAGCAAAGCTTCAGGCTAACTTCACTCAGTGAAAAGACCACCAACTTGCCTTGTGTATAATGGACTAAAATGGGAACCTACAAGAATGACCTCAACTTTAAGGACCCATAATCTTCCCCTCTGAAAGAACAGGGCGTAGTGGAATGCATGAGCCTTGGGTATATGGTAAAGAAAAATTGCAGCACTAAAATGACCCAGGTCCCCAGTTACAAGTCCATAAACCTACATGCTGATAACACATATGAGGATGATAAAGTCAACAAGGAAGTCAGGTTGGTCATGAGATGAAGAAGAAAGGGGAACTAGTGAGACAGATAAAAAGTAAGGCGAAAAAACTGGCCTAAACAATGAGAGT
This sequence comes from Molothrus aeneus, assembly GCF_037042795.1. Lineage (NCBI taxonomy): Eukaryota > Metazoa > Chordata > Aves > Passeriformes > Icteridae > Molothrus > Molothrus aeneus. The sequence continues at coordinate 3,804,007 of NC_089680.1, forward strand.
TAATACAGACGGACAAAATGGGAAACACAAGTCATCTTCACTGAAGACTAAAACCAGAAATATAAGAAAGAAGTCTTGAAGTTTCTAACTTATTCTAATAAACAGCTTATTTATGTGGGTGAAATTTGACCTCCATTCTCTGCTTTAGCAGTCTGAGTTTGAAGTATAAATCAAACCTCTCCTGTACAGATGTGTCTCTGATTTCAGAGAGGTGCAGACACAGCAGGAAAAGTTGCCAGATCTGAGAAAGATGGTTTTACTTATGAAAACTCCTCCTTCAGGAGACCCTTTTTGGAAAATTTGGCCAGGCAAGACAAAGTCAAAAAAAGAGGCCCAAAGAGTTTTAGGGACATTATTCAGCAATTCATCCAAGCAGACACAAAATTCCATGTCCTACTCACCACTCATGCTGTTCTACACCCAGAGCAGTATGAGCTTTGTGAACCTGAGTATTTGAAAATGACCAGGATCAGATCATTTTCACTCAAAACCCTAACTGGTTTTCATGACCAGGCTGGGTGGGACTCTGAGCAATCTACTCTAGTGGGAGGTGTCCTTGCCTATGGCAGGGGGTTGGAACTAAATGATCTGTAAGGTTCCTTCCAACCCAAAGTATTCTATGGTTCTATGCTTCACGATTCCAAGCACACATGAGAGGTGGGTCTGTTCAGCATGGAGAAGAGATGACTGAGAGGGAACCTCATCACTGTTTGCAATTATCTGCGGGATAATTGAGTTTCAATTGATAATTGACCCCAGGAGGGTCAGAGCAGGGCCCTGGCTCTGCTCTGGGGCCCAGCAATGGCACCAGAGCCACAGGCAGGGACTGAGCCCAGGAAATTCCCCCTGGACATGAGGAAGAACTTCTGTCCTGGGCAGTGACCAAGCACTGGGACAGATTGTGCAGAGAGGGGATGGAGTCTCCCTCACTGGGGATATTCCAGAACCATCTGGACACAATCCTGTGCCCTGTGCTCTGGGATGGCCCTGCTGGAGCAGGGACGTTGGACCAGATGACCCCACTGTTGTACCTCCCAATTTTAACCACCCTGGGTGGCTCTGTGTGTGGTTTGACAAGCACTGCCTCAAACACCACGCATCAAGCTTGGCCATTCGTCCTGACAACAAAAAGGAGCAGCAGCACACTCCTAAGAGGTGATAAATATTTTTTAGTGTCCCATTACTGCGTAGCCATCTGCTATTTATCGCAATTTTTCAGACCATAATACATCTATCTGATATTTATATAGATGCTGCTTTTGTTTCCATAAGAAGTGTATTGTAACTTAATGTGACATTAGCTTAATGTTCCATTAAAACAGAGTGCTGGCAAGTGTATGCATGTGCATATGTATATCTAAATTACTATTTTCCTATTCATGTTGAGACAGTGCTGAGAAGTCATACAGATACTGAACTTCTGCTAAGCAATATTTTCAATACTGAATGAAAATAACTTGTTTGTGCAAAGCCACCCATTTCCCTAATTACAGCCCCTCCTACTGTAAGAGGAAATTGATAATTGAGTACAGCAGGAAATAAAGAGACAAGAGTTTTATTGTCTATTCTATTCTTACTAGTATTATTAACTCATTCTTATCCTTGGGAAAAAAAAAAAAAAAGGAAAAGGGAAAAGAAGTCTCTGATGTTATTACAGCTTGGTTTCCCCAAGTGTGAAATTATACCAGGTACAAACTGTGAGGCTGTAATATTAAATACCTATATAAATTATTCTTATAAGATCCCCGGTTATCAACAGGGACAAAAGACAGAATTCCCACAAAAATGCTTTCACTGTCTGTGAGGCATTTAAACCAGACAAGATTGTAAAGGAGATGCTTGCCTATTTTAACCACCTTTGGGTTTCATAACGATAGAGAAAACCTTAGATATAAGTAAATTAACTAAGAGACTAGTGAAGGTGTGTCAGGTGTCCAGGAGATGAGAACCTCTCCGTAACTCTGCCAAAGCTGTCAGAAGGACCTCGACTGATGTGTTTTGAGGCCACACATGTTTGCACTCGGCAGTGTGAGGATTTCAGGTTCCCCAGGGAAGGTGCAAATGCTGCTCTATTATCAATAACCTGTGTGCAGCTCAGACTGCCAGCAGATTTCACAAGTGAGCTGTGGAACATGTCAGGACACTGGGCAGGCTGAGCTGAGTGAGTGTTTCAAACTATCAGGTGCCCTGAGCAGTGAATGCGCTAATGTCAAACTAACCTTGAAAATGTGTGTGTTTAAACATGTTAACCAGAGCAAGGCCTGCAGAAATGCCACAAAATACCAAAGGAGAATCAGACTATGTAAATACAGTCTGAGAGTTTCTTTCCTTATGGAAACAGGGTTGTTTTCTTGTTGGTTTTTTTTTCTTTCACAGCCCTCAAGGTCTTCTACCGAGCAAAGAGATGGTGGCTCATTGCATTGATTTAACACTCGCTGAGGGATACTGCCAGTTTGACTTTTCCCATTCACTCCTGGGCTGACTTCTTTATTGAGTTAACAAATGCATAAAACTATGATAATACATCCATGAATCACTCCCATAACTGTAGCTCAGTACAGGGCAAGGCTCATGCTGATCCCCCACAGCACTACAGACATCTGCTGCTCTTTCTCTAGGAAGCCCCCTTTCTAATTTTTTTTCATGTGCTGATTGTAGACATTGGATCTTGGCAATCTGAGGCTCATCCCTCCCTTTCTCCATGTGCAATATAGAACAGGATGGGGTCATATCTTTGTATCAGGGCTCTGGCACCCTCAAGTTGTGGTGGTCTGTCACACAGATGGATGTATGGGACCAAAATAGTCTTGGTGGCTTTAAAGCCCATCAAAATCCAGCAACGCAGCAGTGCCAGTGCAGTGTGGGGATCCCATGTAGAGTTCAGGGAGGCTGAACATTTTGGACATGGGAGACATAAAACAGTTTGGGTTTGAAAGGACCTTAAAGACCATCTAATTTCAGCTTCCTCTAATGGACAGCAGAACTTTCCACTTGATCATCTTACGCAGCCCCCCAACACATGTGGCCTTGGACAATTCCAGAATGGAGATGAAACTTCATCTCTGTGCACAAAGCACTGCTCCAGACCAGGGCTGATGGTGTCTTGTAGTGGTGAGCTGCAGCTCTGAACAATTTAGCAAGTAAAAATCTCATTACAGGATGGCAGGGCTTTTGTTTTGCCTAGACAGACACTGCAAGGGCACTAATTTTGAAGCCCACTTAGGGAGATGGTGAATTAATTACAAATTACATGGTAATGAAAATTAAAAAAAAAAATAAGGCATGTTGCATAATTTCTAAGCAAAAAGTAACCCCCTTTGCAATCTCGCTTTTCTGTGCCAACTCTGTAAATATGAGTTTCATTTATATAAAAAGAAAGTTGATGATTAACCCTGAGATTAATTACTATTTCAGGGGTGATATCTCCAGGCAAGGGAAGATCAGATTTCCACGGTGCTCTGCTGTGCTGCACACCATGTAAGAGACTGCCTCTCCTTTGGGCAGCTGAAGCACAGAAACTTCTCCCAAGGGGAAATAGGAAAATGATCAGCAGGAAGTCACACAACAGGCCAGTGCCAGGCATACAGCCTCAGGGCCAGGGCTTTTCTCCTAAACACACATGTGGTTCTTTCTGAGTGCACAGAACAAAAGGTAAAACTGATGTGTCACATCCTCAAAGCAAGCAGGGAAACAGGGACTGCTCCTTCTCTGACGGGGGGGGAAAATCCTCCTGGTTCATGTTGTGGGGGCAAAATTTTTGTGCAGGGCTGTCCTGAAAGAAGCAGGGAGAGCTGATAGGGTGGGAAATTCAAGAGAGGGTGGGGGGAGAAGCACAAAAAGGAGAGGAGAGGAGAGGAGAGGAGAGGAGAGGAGAGGAGAGGAGAGGAGAGGAGAGGAGAGGAGAGGAGAGGAGAGGAGAGGAGAGGAGAGGAGAGGAGAGGAGAGGAGAGGAGAGGAGAGGAGAGGAGAGGAGAGGAGAGGAGAGGAGAGGAGAGGAGAGGAGAGGAGAGGAGAGGAGAGGAGAGGAGAGGAGAGGAGAGGAGAGGAGAGGAGAGGAGAGGAGAGGAGAGGAGAGGAGAGGAGAGGGAGATTTCTCAGGATTAACCACATTTTTGGGCATTCTTGCCCTTCCTTTCCACTCATGCTGATTACTGCACTTTTCATCCAGGGTGGTGGTGGGGCTGGGTGGGGCGGGGGAGAGAGCGGGGGTGTAGAGAATGACAATAATAAAAAGTCTGTGGTCTGCCAGCAGCCTCAGCGCCGGCAGAGATGCCGGCAGAGATGCCGGGATGCTGCCGGGATGCTGCCGGGATGTTCGTCTTGGGCTACTTCGCAGTGCCACCTGCTGGCCCCGCTCCGGCCCGCGTGGAAATTTCCACGCTGGTGCTTGCTGCAAGGCAGGTCGCAGCTGGTGTGACAGCTCAGCTCTCCGAACTGCGTTCCAGCAGCCCATTCCAGCTGGGATGCAGGGAGGGCTCGGCAGTGCCCGCAGCCGGCCCTCGTTGCTCCGGCCACAGGCAGCTCATTCACGCTCCCACTCTTATTGGCAGCTGCTACTGAGATTTCTCTATTTCAATTGCCAAATACCACAGTTTATTAATATTTTCTGCAGCCTCCCGCAGACATGAGGCTCCCACTCTTTTCCCGTTTGCAGAAAGGCTTTTTTAGCAGATGGGAAGCCTTTGATTTTGTGCATATGCAGCAGGGAGGCACTTTAAATGGGACTTTTATCATAGACTTATAGAAAGGCTTGTGTTGGAAGGGAACTTAAATATCATCTAGTTCTGAACCCCCTGCTGTGGACAGGGATGTCACCCACTAGATCATGTTGCTAAGGCCCCACTTTTCTGCTATTAACCCCTTCTCAAGGAGCTCTGTTTGCCTTAGGATTCAGAGAGGATGCTTGGACAAAAACTAATGGATTGAAAAAGCAGCTTTGAAAATGTCATTTCTTGAAATATTTTTGAAGATTTGGCACACATATCAAGTTTGTTTCCAAAGTAAAAAACAAATAAAAACCTCTTTCGCCACTCACCTATACCAAGGATGCAGCAGACAGGTACTTAAGCTACCCCAAATAGGTAACACCACACACTGTGAGCACTGTGAAGCTGTGGCTGCCCTGGAAGTGTTCCAGGCCAGATTGGATGGGGCTAGGAACAAGCTCCTCTGGTGGAAGGTGTCCCTGTCCGTACCAGGGGGTTGGAACTGGGAGATTTTTAAAGTCACTCCCAATCCAACCCAGCCTGTGATCCTATTATTCCATAATTCTATGACTATACCTGCATTAGCAGCTCAACCCTGCACTGTTTTTGTGAGGAAGGACCATGCCAACTCAGACTCATTGCTCCAGGAAGGAATAGCTGTCTGCCAGAATTTGTGATGATGGCTCTACACAAAACTGCATTATTCAGTGTAAGCAGAGATTATCAGTCACAACCATGGTTTATCCACATTGACAGCAGCAGTGCTTGAAATAAAATCTACTCCTCTTACAGGCATCTTTTCTCTGATGATTTCCTGATGATGGGTTCATGGATCTGGCCAGGAAGGCCTTCTCAGAAGAAGGGAGAATGGAGATGAGGGCAGAAAGGAGGTTCAGGACACTAAGGAGGTGTTAAGGCTATTGTCTTGTGTGAACCAGAAGAGATATTCTAAGAGAGGAGAGTAAAATTAATAAAAGTACTAGGAAATGGTAAAGCTCTTCACTGCCATGGGAGGTGCAAATCTGGCTGAAGCACTGCCATTATCCAAAGTGCTTCCATACCCCTTGTACATCAAGGCTGTGATTTCAGCCCCTGCAGGAAAACCATCGAAAGGCATGAGAAATGTGCAGGGAACTTAGCAGGTTTTCTCCCCTCCTCACTCTCTGCTGTAATATCAGCATTTTCTCTATACTTTTCAGGAATAAATTACAGGTAATTCTAGGCAGCAAAATAAATTTAGTTTTCCTAGCTGTCTTCTTATCACAAAGTCTTTATCTCTGAAAGGGGTGAGAAAGTAGGAGTTATTTCAGCAGGGCTTATCACACTGATCACAATTATTTTGCTGTTACCTAAGTGCTCACTGCTCAATGGTGGTATTGTTTCATCCTCAGCTGCAATAACTTTACAGCAAGGGGCTGGATGGTAATAAGGAGTGATTCCTGTATTAAGTGTATTATTTCTCAAAGTTTAAAAAGGTCATTTAGCTGGATGCCTCATGGCTCCATGGCTCTGTGGAAAGCTGACACACAGAAATGCACCTTTTTTCGCAGCTGTAGCCTAGCATCAGTAAACTCTGCAGCCAGGTCTGGACTGGTCTCTCCCATGCAGATCAAACCTGACATTGTAATGGCATTGTGCACTGGGATGTTCTGGAAGATAAGACACCTTCAAACTGTGGTACTGACCACAGGCAGCATAAGAGCTCCCCATTTAGAGAGGCATCCCATGCAGGGCACTCCTTGTTTCAATTAATTTGCAGCACAAGCATAACCTCACAGAACTGCAGGTGGAGAAGGAGCAGATTGTTCCCTTTGTTGAAAGGCTGAGAGAACCACACCCCCAGCTCAGGTGCGTGCAGGTGGGTGAAGCTCCCATCAAACACAGCCCCTTTGCCTGCTCTTCAGTAAATCCCTGGTGTCTGACTGCTGAGTCAAGGAAATTTCATGCCAGGCTGACTGAGGAAATGTGCATATCAGGATCTCTCCCTCCCTCCCTCCCTCCTCACACTTCTCCTTCACCTGAGAACACCCTGCTCTGATTGCTGACTCCAAAAACCCTGCCCACCAACTCTGATTAATTTGGGATGACTAGAGCTGCTCAGCTGCTTTCTTTCTCGTCTCAGAGGTTTCTGATAAGGGTCTTGTTGCATTGCAGTTGCCACAACATCTACAGAAAGGCTTCAAACACCTAGTTAAGAAAACTAGGGGATTTTTGGTGCCAGAGAGAATTGAAGAGTTTGATGAGCTCTAGCATAAAGATAGAGGATGCTTTGCTTAAGAGATGCAAAAGTTGCCACGTTCCTCCAAGAACCCCACATTCCTGCTTGGTACCCCCTAAATCCTTCGGATGTGAGTAATTATTCTTCATTCTCCCACCACAGGAGCCCCTTGCATCTTTCTTCTCATGGGAAATGAGGTGACCCTGAATCATGCTGGGTCTCTCCAGAAGAGAGAGAGAGTGAGATCCACTCACAGCATGACAGGGAAACTGGGCTTATCTCTCCCCATCCAGTGATTCCTGTGGGGTCTCCTTTAGAGCTGCCTCAGTTGTGAAAGAGCACAAATATCATGTTTGCAGGTTAAAGACCAAATTTCTGCAGCAGAACAGGAACAGATATGTTGTAAAGAATAATAAAATAATATCATATTTTCAGATAATAATGAAAAAAGCCAGGGATGAATTCTTCTGAAAAGGTCTGATTCCTATTTCAGCTACTGAGGAGCTTTAGTCATCACTGTAAGATTAATGTTTCATTGGTATTTATTTTAAAAGCAATTTCTAACATCAGTCAGGATTTCAAGTTGGTTTTAACCCTTTGCATTTCCTGTAAAATTCATATATATGCATATGAACAGACACAATTATGCTATTTAAGGCCATTAGAACTGAGAGCCATAGACTGAGAACAGAGAAAACAGTATTTTGAAGCTGTTCAGTTAGCCAAAATTTACCTTATGATTTATAAGAAAAGCAGATTTATTTTTCTGTCTCCAAAATCCTAATGTTGGCAAATTAGGAATCTCTCCCTGCCTAGTTAGTTACCATGGCATGGGTTTTTAAAAGCCTCTGATATTCTAAGCCAAAATTGTGAATTTTAACTCAGAGGACTGGCAATTGTCCACAAAGTTGTATAAATAGTATTTCTTACCCTTCTGCCACAGATACAGATTGTATTTCCGACTGCAAGAACTTGAAAATATGTGCTGGCCAGTGATTCCTGACCAGCAAACATCCCTCATGTGGCAGAGGAGGTGGCTTTTATTCTGCTTCCTCTCTTTAGCTTCTTCTTCACACTACATCAGGTTTTGTAAACACCTGTGGGGAATTCTTTGGTGTGCACAAGGTTTTTATCACCATAATTACTCACAGCACAGTAGGTTGCTTGGTCCAAAATGCAAAGTAAAGTCCAGGAATGACTGACCACTTTATTAACATGAATATTAAAATGCTTCATATCAAAAGGAGTGGAAAAAAAGATAATCCCAGACAATCCTTGGACAGAGGCAGCCTCAATTTTGTCTGTGTGTTTGCTCAACATGGAGAACAAGCTCTTAATGGTTTTCCATACTTCTGGGCCTGTAAAAATTTAAGAGAAAATCAAATCCCACAACAAATTACTTGTCAGGGGGACATCCAGTAGACATGATCATGTGGATGTGTGATTACTGCAGATCACTATTGCTTCTCCCTTTGTTCTTGTTCAGCTCATCTGAAAAATTATGGGTGTTTTTTCTATAATACTATTTTGTTGAGTTTGGGTTTATTTTTCTTGGGAAACAAACAAGTACAGAGGAGTCCAACACACTGTAGAAGCTCATGAATCTTATAACAGCATCACAGGACCTTGTACATGCATTCATACATTGTAAACTACTGGCTTGTAATTTGTAAAAATCAGGTGAAAGACACCCACTATTTCCAGTAATTGGCTGAAATTCAATTATCTCCTTCAGGCATCAGATCGTTGGGACTCTAACTATAAGCTCTGCGTTGAAGGGCTGTAAGCTTCAGCCCCGTGTCAAGAAGAAAAAAGATGAAGAAGAAGGGTTACACTTGGAGGCCCTTGGCCAGGTGATATGCCTGCTACCCCTACATTCCCCGTGACTCTGCAGCCCTACAAGGACACCCCTAAAGCCCCTCTGGGGCTGTGCTGGATATTTATCCCCGCCCTTACATGTGCTCAGCTCTTGCATAATTGTGCCCCAATGTCTCTGAGCTGGGCATGCCGTAAAATTCACGAGCAGATAGCTTTGCAAATATATAGCTGACTGTTTGGAATGGAATAATTTGCTCCTCTGTAATAATTTGGTGCCTGTCACTGGGGTTTATGGCCAGAGTATTCCTGTGTCACAGTCTACCGGGAGCGTTCAGGAATCTTCTTATGCTCTGGCTAATACTGAACAGGTGGATGCTATCATTTGTTATTTATTTATTTATTTATTTATTTATTTATTTATATTTTACTTTTTATTTCTGTTGGGGCAAAATGCTGTGCATAACAAGATGACATAAAATTTAAAATGCACAGGGGTAGAACTGTAAGTTAACTTTATCGCCCGGATTTAGTGCCAGCCCTTTACACTGAGCTGCATTTGCATACATCAGAGATTCCTGGACTGTATGTGTGTCCAGGTCACTTATTCATTATTATAATTTATTTCTAGCACAGCAATACCTCGGGGCCCCAGGGAGAGGCAGTTACACATACATGCATATAATGAAAAGAGAGTTCTTGCCCTGAATTGCTCAGCGCAGAGCTGCCTACCTGGTACAACAGCATCCCATGCAGAGATGCCAGAGCTGCCTCTAAATGAGATGATACATTGTGTAGTATAGTATAATGCCATGCAGAGACACTCTCTGTCCTGGAAGCAGTGTAGTTACATCACTACAGACCTATATCTGGGATAAATTTGCAGTAAATAATGTATAAACTGACAGCTACAATGCTTCTGGTTTCAGTTGTCTCTGAAAGTGCATTTTCCTGTGCAGATCTGTTCTTTAAATTTGCTGCCTAAACAGAATAGGTAAAATAACAGCTAAAAGTTTAAAATTGTCACACTCAGGAGAGAATGCAGGGTTTTTTTTCTCTGTGGTTTTATCTGTCAAAGTAGGATAATGTTCCTTGAGAGCATCTAAATGAACCTGTCTTCACTGAGGGAAAAAAAACCAAGGCACAAAACTACATAAAACCCCTGACGGCCCCTCCCCCTTATCAAACCCACAACCCAAATCAATTTATTTAGCTTTAGTATGTAATATATTTTAAATTCTCACACCTTGCACACAGAGGTAGACCCATCTAGAATGAATTACTCAGAGTAGTAATGAGCTTCTTACAACGAGAGATGAAAATGAATTAACGCTAGATGATGATGATTTTTTTTTCTTTCTTTATAAAGTATTTTACTACAGACAGGAATTAGTGCAAGGAATTCCCATGGTCTGTGCTGTGCAGGCCGTCAGATTACATTAACACAGTGGTCCCTTCTGACTCTACAGTCCATTAACTTAAGTATGAAGTTAGAGGAGAAAGGGGGATAAAACTTGGCAGTGGAAGTAATTGATTTTTTCAGGTCAGAAATGAAATCAAATCAGAACAGCAAACATCACTTAGGATCAGCATTTTTATTTATTTATTTATGATGTTCAGCAAATTGAAACAATTTACTTTGGGTTGAGTATCCACATCAACCTGAGATAATCTGATTAAATTCCTTTAAGAACATGTTTAATAAAAGCACAGGTGGAATTTATAAAACCCAGGGGCAGATGTGAAGGGTGTCCTGGGGAAAAAGGAAGTTTATAGACTTTTTAGTCCCTTTGAGGAAATTTTTTGTCAGCTTGATCCTCCGATCTCTTTCTTATCTATATGTGTCCATATGGATTGCTTTTTTATTTTTCATAGATATGTAAAAACATAGGCATTACACTTTGTTTTTTGTATTCAAGGATATTTGAGGGCTAAATTTGCAAAAGCAAGCAAGCTCAAAGAACATAATGATCTTTGTTACAAGATTTACTTTACACTAAAAATGACAATATGGAACACCTAAACAAAAATCAGAATAAGGAGTATGGTCATTATCTATAAAAACATTGCAAGGGTCCTCAAACTATGACATTTTGTTCTGTTTTGGAATGCAAAAAAAAAAAATCTGAGTTTCAATGAGATGCTGATATGCTGAGCTACAATATTAGTTACATCTGTGTTTTGTCTACTCTGACAATTCTCTGATATCACTCTCTTTTGAGACTTTTAGCATAACAATCAATTTCAAGAGGTTTGAATCTTTCCCCACCCTCAGAATTCAGTTTATTTCCCCAATGGCCAGGTGTATTTGAAATGAAGATGCTGAACTAAAAATAATTTAATAAATAAAGTAGAATTAACAATAAAGAGCAGGTTAGTATCTCCCTTTTCCCCATGGCTAATTTTTTTCCCCAGAGGTCATAAAAGCTGCTGGAGCAATTATCATCCTGTTACATTCTGGAAGAGCACTCTTAAATAATTTAAAAAGTAATCTGTTTTTTTAACATAATTACTATCATTATATTTTTTTACATGGGAGTGAACTAAGAGATAAGTACCTTCCAAGTCAATAAATATCTTAGCCTGAGGCCCTAGAAGTTTATCTGTGAAGTGTTTATTTTACTAATCCTCCCTAGAAAAACAAAATAATTATTGCCTAATGATAGTAGATGTGAGTTTTCTGTTTCAATTACTAAGCAGGACCCCAAAATATTTTTCAATATTTACAGGAACATCTCTTGAACCTGGTTGGAAGTGGAGTATAAAGTGAAACATGGGACATAAATCCACAGGTATTTTTTTCCTGCTGCACACAAAATAAGTACCAACATAAGAGTTTGGCTGCCTCCATGAACCTTGCAGGAATCACTCCTCTGCTGTTAGTCAATCAAGCCCCTGGGGAAGGAAAGATCCCATTTACTAATAAGATTTCAAGGGTCGACAAGGGAAGACTTTTCATTATAATGGTCTTGTTTTCTGAGGAATGGTTAAAGACTTCCCAAGGTGAAGTACTAAGAGATGTAATCTCTTTCTAATCTCCAGGAACTGCCACTTTCTGTTATTAATATTGCTTCCCCACCATGGGCTACAGCTCCAGAAAATACGCAACACATGCCTGACATTAGGCACATTTTCAAAATCCATTGATTTCCACAACATTCAAGCATGTGTCTAAGGAAAAATTATGATTCCTTCTCCCTCTTGGGAAAGGAAATTATCCTGTGATTTAAATAACATCATGCCTACATATCAGTAAATAATTTAAGTTCAAGATCCACAAAAAGGTATATAAGTAATCATCTCATTCCCTGTGCATATTTCAAATTTCATTTTCAGGGCCGTTGCTATTAACAGCTACTAATCATGGATTCATAGAATAATTAAGGTCAGAAGGGACCTCTGAATATTATCCAATCTAGCCTGATACTAAATGCAGGCTTAATTAAATCAGGTTGCACAGGACCTTGCCCACTTGAGTTCTGAGTATCTCCAAGGATGGAGGTGCTATTATTACTTTTTTTTTTTCTGCTGTTGTTGTTTTTGTTGCTATTAAAGTGGTATATTGCAAAAAATGAAGTAGAAGTTGAGACTCTGAACACTTCCAGTTCTGTCATCACTACCCCCATTGTACTTTTAATTCATCCTTTAGGTGGGATCTACTCCCCAAAGATGCAGTAAAAATTTGTTATTCGAGTCAATACAACAGGAGCAAAAAACGTATTATGTCATCTGCATAAAGGAGGAGAGAGAATCCATAAAAATGCTTGACTAGAATAGCAGTTAAAACAGGAACACACCTAAAAGCTTGTAGACAGAGATATTCATAGCATTTTTTTGCCATTGTATCTGTTTTTCTGATGAGTGAGGGGTAGAAAAAGGGGATGATTTTGCAGCAGGATGCTGCTGCAGGTGAGACACAAGTACAAGGGGAAGAAGGGAATGATTCTGGTCAGGAAAACAGGGGTCAGGAGGCTGATTTCCTTACTGACTGATGGGAGCTTGGAGCTGGTGCTGGGCAGAGCCCAGGGAAATAGCAACTCAGAAATCAGGGATACCAGTGGTCAGATTCCCTGAGGAAAGTAGTTTCTAAATAAAAACTGAAAAATGTGGATGAGAAGCTAGTTTAGGAAAAAGAGATTTGAACAAAAGATTGAGAGGACAACACCTGTAAAATCTCTAAGGATTATTACAGAAACTATTCCATTTAAGTACCAATTTTTTTCCCCTCTTAAAATAAGCCATGTGAGAAGGGGAACTGTAGTGAAGTAAAAATCACCCACTGATCCAGGAGCCACATCAAGCAGCATCCTCATGCTCTCCCAGGCCTATCACAAAAACCAGACACCATTTCCATTTCCTTAACTCCTACTGCTGCAGCACTTTATAATCCCATTCTTTTGTTCTGCTTCTTTCTCATCATTTTGCGCTATAAAAAGCAGACGGGATATATTTACAGAACTTATTGTTCCTAAGGTAGCACAGCCTGTAAGTTATTCCTGAGAATCTGCTATCAGATCCTGATGGATGTCCTGAGCCGTTTGATACAATCTCTGTGAAGTCAAAATTGAATATGCTTTTTCATTCTGTTCTGGTCCAGCAGTAACACCAAATCTCCTCTCTTATATCTTCATCTCCTTTCAGCTGTTTTCCCTTGGATGACCCCCATACCTTATTTTAATTTTTTTTTGTTTAGTTTTCTTTCCCCCTTCCCAGTTCCAAAGCACAAAGCAACATTTCAATTACCAAACCACATTTTCTTCCAGAATTCTTCTCATCTATCTCCCCACAATCCCAAAACAAGCCCTTAGATATTCAGCCCTCATAACAGCCAGTTCCTTTGTATTCATCTTGAAACAGTTAGACTAAAATAAAAGAATAAATTAATTAGCACTTACAGTCCCGGATTTGGATCTAATGCCTGACTTAGCAAAATCCATGAGATGAGGGAAGTTAACTTATGCAGCAATGCACATCACTGACAAAGGGTCCTCGTCCTTAAAGAACTGAACTGGCTCTTTAACGAGAAAGGGAAAAAAAAAAAGCATAAAAGCTAATTACATCCCTACTGTAACTACAGTTGGCAATTAAGCTGTATGCACAGCACTCACAAAAAACACAGTAAAAAACAGGGCTTCTTCCTCCTCCCAGAGCATAGACTCTGGCACCAAAATCCAGAGGGATTGCACAGGGGCACACCAGCTCTGTGTCTTGGGGCCTGACTGGAGCATGTTCCATACAAGTTGGGTCTTCACTGGAATTTACAGGAAGCTCCTGTGCAGAGCTGTTGGCTTTGTGTGTGAGCTGCTGTGTGCACTCCTTGATTCAGAGCTGAGTTTCTGGTGGTTTATTGTGGTATAAACAGCTCCAAAGGGACACCTGACATTAGTGTGACAAACAGTGTGTCAAACTCACCACCTGAGCATGGAAAATCATAATCTATTCTGCATTCTATCATGATTCCTCTGAAATTTCAGTTTAGGTTTTGTGCAAACAAGGGCCAAACCCACCGCTTTTATGCCATGTGGATGTTGTTTAGTGCCACTTTAAAAGCTATCTCAGAATAATGCCTTTCTTCCTAAAATTTATTTTCTTACATTAGGACACATTTTTGTTTGGAAAGCTCTGTGTATGCTGGTAAACAAAACAGAAAGAGCAAGTATAAGTATACACTAATAAATTTAGCTCCACATAGAAAGTCAGCCATTGATTTTGCTAAAACTGCTGGACTCATCCTGTGCATTCTGCTTTGGTCACTGCAATTTAGGGCTCTTGTAAACAGCTCTTTCAGAATCAGTAATAAGAATACATCCTTTATGGGAGAAGCAGGGAGTCCAACAGCATGGATGTCACACATTTCACACCAGTAGGTCTGAGTGGAAAAAAACAGTCCCTCATCACATTTAAATCACTTGAATAAAACCACTGAAACCAAACTACACTTTCTTCCAATATTTTAAGAAATTCACAAGATATGAGTTCCATGGGGAACTGGAATAAACCTTTTTCTCCAAATATGTGAACAGAATACCCTGATTTTCATGAATTACTTGTGTTTTTCCTTTATTTCATGTGATCTAGGAATTATTGCACCCTTTATTCCATGCCAGCAGATTAAAAGATTTAGTACAAATCTAATAAAAAATGAGTAATATATCCATTCTGCTTGGCAACCTCTTCAAACACCACCACCTATAATCCAACTGATAGCTGCTTATCCTGATTAGCAGAGGACATGATCAAAATGTAGAGGTATCATCTAGCAAGCTATTGAATGAGGCTGTCCTGATGTATCTATCCCTGCAGAAGTAAGAAAACTCTGTTGGAGTCAATATCTTCTGGCAGGTGGTGAAGAGAACAGGAGCATTAAAAAGGAAGAAGATCTAAGGAAAGATTAAGCCATAATCACTGAGAAAGTTTCTGTAATAGAAAATCAAGGCACTGCTTTGCATGGTTCCATTCTGTCTGGGTTGTTCAGGTTGGCATTAAACAATATAAGATTAAGCACTTGTCAGATGAACTAATGAGTTTTGGATTGATTTCTGTCTTCTGCAATGCTACTAGCATTTTTGACAGATATGATTTATAGGGCATTCTTTGGGCCTGTTCATGAGAAAAGCTGTTTATTTTGGTTGATGGACAGGGTTTCTAATGTTCCCAGTGGAGTGTGCAGATGGCAGGAAGGACAGCAATCTTTGAGACCATCTCTCAATGTCTAGGGTATGTCTCCTATAAATTTGTAATCAAGATCTCAAGAAACTAATGTGGGCAGGCTTCCTCTGAAATTGTTTTTGCGACCTTTAGCCACTATAATGCTCCCTGAAAAATGTACGTCTGGTTACTTTTGCTATTTAGTAAATGGAGCTTGTATAGGCAATCAAGAAACTATACTTTCCTTTTTAACTGATGTGACATATATATGCAGAGTTTTGCACATTTACAGTTCTATTCCCTCCAGCTTAGGAGCCTTTTTTTTGGTACATTTTATGTCTATGGATATTTAGTGCATTGGTAGATTACAAAAAAAAAAAAAAAAAAAAGCAGCCAGGCAGTCTGTGTTAGAAACCTTAATAGAATCTCTAAGACATGAAGATAAAAATCTAAACAGCTGCACTGCTGAATAATTTTTATTCTCATCTGCTGTTCTGGCCACTGATTGTTTGGGGTTTTTTTCTATTTGTCTTGCTCATAATTAGATTGTACAGTCTTGGAATGTAGGCCAGGTCTATGCTGATACCAAAACAGAGAAAACGTGGGCCTGTCTGCCATCACTTTCTTACTTATAAAACTAAATTATCAGTTTTTAAAGAGGGTTCAAAATACATTAAGTAACACTCATATAAGAATCTCCTGAGAGCTTCAGAGGGGAAGAATGATTGTGCCGTGAGTTTAGACATCTAAGGCAGACTGTTCCCACAGCTGTCAGGTGATGAATGTTGGTGACACCATGCTGAGGTGATCCCACAGTTTGACTCAAATTGCAGTCCTGCACAGGTCAGCTGTCAAAAATTTGGCTTCCTAACATAAGGAATTTAGGAAGTTTGATTTTCAGGGAATGTAAACTGCTGACATATTTAACCTTAGGCTTAAAAGTTCAAAGCCTTTGACCTGTTCAGTTACTCAGATCCTTCTGTTCTCTTGAGTCCTACTACTAAATCCAAAGATTTGCACATTTTTCCCACCCCCCTTTCTCAAGTGGGTGTATGTCTTAAAACAACCCCTAAATTTTCAAGACCACTCTGTCTCTGTGCCCTTGTGCCTGTGGGATGATGATTTTTCCTCAATAAACACAGAATCCAGGTTGAATATCAGAAGAGGCATAATGATGCTTTGTTGGAGAGCTGAGACACTGAAGAATTGACTGCTCTGTTATCTCCAGAGGCTTCTGGCACATTTTGGGGTGGTCTTGGGCACAGAAGACATCCATACAGGACAGACAGGGGTGACGCAGAGCCTGTAGACAGAACAGTTGTGCTCTTCTGGTTAGGCAGCTGCTTAATGTCTGTGATTAAGCACCAAATTCAATCCTTGAACAAGCCTCTGGGAAGCCTCCTACTTCAATCTACTTTTCTCCCATTATCCTTCCCCAGCATAGCCGCCAAAAGCATGTTGGGTGATGGTTGAAACACTAAAAAGAGTGTCAGGAGAGCTGGAAACCAGGTCAGTGAAGACAGCTCAGCAAACAAGGGCTGTCAAAGCAGCAAGAGGCAGCCAACATTGCATAATGAGTGAAAATCACAGGAACGTATTTTCCAAAATATTTTAGATATTAGGATGAATTAGAGATTAAGAAGATTAGATATAAGCAAGAAATTCTTGCCTGTGAAGGTGGTGAGGCCCTGGTACAGGTTGCCCTGAGCAGCTGTGGCTCCCCCACCTTTGGGAGTGTCCAAGGCCAGGTTGGATGGGGTTTGGAACAACCTGGGATAGTGGAAGTTGTCCTTGCCTGTGGCAGGGGGTGGAACTGCATGAGCTTTAAGGACCCTTTCCATCTCAAACCACTCTGTGATTCTGTGATAGTTACTATTGAGGTCATTGACTACTAAGACAATTTTTTATATCTTGTAACAGGACCCAGACTATAGAGAAAAAATAAGCTCCCAACTAAGTATAGGACCAGAAAAGCCCAACATCCAAACAGCCCTTTTATACAGTGGACACACATTATTATTGCCAGCGATGTTCCTTGGCTCAGAGGGCTTTACCCTTTTTATCCACAACATCCTAAATATCCTGAGTTGTTTTTGCTTCCCGTTGGCTTCAGCTAAACAAAGCAATCACTTTTCAAAGGAATTTGTAGTCCAAGCACCCCTTTGCTCTCACTTTAGGGAGATGCCAGGTCTCTCTGTTGAGGCAGCAAGTTATTGCATGCATTACTTTACTGAGGCATCAAATCTGTGCTGAAACACTGCCACTTGTAACCTCGGAGCTGCTGCCTCATTATCTGTGAGCACAAAGGTTGTGGTGGGTTTGGAGCTGGGCTCTGTGTGCAAACACAGTGTAGACATAGTGTCAGCCTCCTCGTTTACAAATTACACCACCTCCTTTCTCTAACGGTTTATCACTAAATGTGTTCCAGCTTATTCCTTCTTATCTAAGCCCGCATGTCAAAACTGTACAATTTCAGGTGAGTTCTCACTGCAAATTTGTGCAGGAAAAATTAGTGATTGCTTGCCTCTGGTGAAGATGCCTCACTGAGCAATCACAACTGCTTTTCTCACTGTGTCTGTGTGCTGTTGAACACTCTCCTACTACTGTCAAGAATATCCTGATCTTCCCTCTCTTAAGATGTTATTAAGTGAAGACCTAGCAGTTTGCACGAGAAATTCTTGCTATTACTCCCTCTGCTCTTGAGCTTCCACATTGTAGAAACAAATTTAACCATCTTTAACCTGACTACTACATTAACCATTTCTTACTATGTTTTATCCAATTTTTCTTCTGCTTTGATGCCTTCCTCCTTCATGTCATTAGCAAATTTCATAAGCAATCTCCAGTACTTCATGCCAAGATTGTTTAATAAGATAATAATGCATGACCCTAGCCCTTGTAATAATAGTAGGCTATTTCTAGCCTCCCATTACCTCTTGTATTATAGTTTCTTGGCTATTTAAAGAATCTCAATGGAATCCCCACTTTCTATTCCTTAACTGAAAATACCTTATGTGGCAATAACAAAATATTATGATTTAGCTCTACTGCACTGATGACAGGGGTTTTTTTCAACAAAAAACTATTTTACTTGAGAAAGATATTGATTTTAGCTATGCCATTTCTTCATTATTTCCATCATTTCAGTATTCATTCCTTGGAGAAGTTGTGCATATTATTGAGATCAACTGGTGAACCTGAAATGTAGTGGATAATTTGCTTTCACCTCACTATCTGTGGTGCCAAGTTTTTTATTTTCTTTTTGTTAGACATGATAGTTTTTTAAATTTTTCTTTTGTTGTTCATGATAACACCTAAATTAATGCAGACATGTTGTGATTCACACATGATGTGATTCTTGAGTCTTTCCTGTGCACGACCAAGAGTTGGACTTAAATTATTCTTTTTTGTTCCTTCCAACTCAAAATTTTCTGTGATTCTCTGATTTTGTGAAATATTTTTTTAATCAGTTTGTTATTTTAAGGGAGTTTATGACAGTATCTATCACACCCACAAATATTTAAGAATAAAATTCATGAAGCATTGGCTCTACGTTGTTCATTGTCGTTTTAGGACCCATATCCTTATTAATATTCCAACCTTATTAGAAAAATTATTTAAATAGACAGAAAAAATATCCACCTTTAGGACCATGTGCTAGCCATGGTTTCTTTAATCTCAAAAAATGGAAAAATAAGGGTTGTGGTGAATCCTCGCTCCTTCCCCATCACCTTCAATTCATGCCCACAGGAGAATGTCCCAGCTGCCACGACCTGTATGCCCTCTGCACCAGCAGCAGAACAAGGCAGATTTTTCTTGCACAGGATTGTGAGATTTTCCTTCCCTTAAACCCTTTATGTCTGCTCTGACTTAGGCATAGCTTATACTCACCAATTCTTTGGGACATAACTTGTTTGCAGCGAATTCCTGCCAAAGTTCATAGGGTTAACTCAGGTCTCAGAATGAAAACTCACTTTGTGCTGCAATTTTATTGACCCCTGCAGTCAATTAATCTCCCCTCCCTCAAATGAGTGAGAGAGCGCAGCCCAAAACCCATTCCTCACCACTGTTTTTCTTTGGTTTGATCTGTTAAGAGCAAAAGTTATTCTGCTTCCCCTGTTTGGCCCCTGCAGGTTAAAAGGACAGATGAATTAGGGTGAAATAGTACAGCTGTCACCTGCTGGTTTCAAATGAGGGTCTGGGAAAGGATTGCTTAGGACTTCAGGTGGCAGATGATTTTTTTTTCTCATACTGCAGATCAAAAATTGTTTATTGGAAGAAAAAACATGCTCTTAAAAAATAATTCTTTTGATGTGATATTATAGGCACTCCAAACTTCACCTTCTGTCCTCAAAACTCTGCCATTCTTACCCAATACCAAATGAATCAATCCCAGACTCTTATGGATGATTATTACTTCTGTGTATATAGCAATTAAATCTCATGGACATGACTCTTCTCATTTTCCATCTGTTCTCTGTCAACGAGCTGTACCAGTGACCTTTTCTACATCCATGGCCATTCTCTGTTTGTACTACAATTTCCACACTTGTGCAGTGAAAATAATGACAACTTTCTTTCCAAGGGCATGGGAAGATATAACGATGAGTGATGTCCCACGGGCCTAATTCAAAGTCCACTGAAGTAGCTGAGAACCTTTCAGCTGAATTCAACATGCATTCAATCAGGTGCTGTAAAAGCCAGATCATTCTACTGCACACCACATCTCAGGGCTGATGTAGCCCCGTGCTTCAGACAGCAAATCATGCAGCAATCAACCCTAATTCCTGCAAACATGTTTGTTTATTGATATATTCACTGTTCATTTTTCATTCCATAATTTTCAGCCCTTGGCAGGCCCCCAGTAAAAGTACACAGTGCTTGTTGTCTGGAATGCTGCTCTGACATTTCCCATCTGAGTCATATGGCAAGGGTTTTGCTGCAACTACTGAAAGAGAAGGATGGAAGTGTAACCAATTACTACATGTAGATATGTTCCCCTTTTTTTTTTTTTTTCCTTCTCTAATGATGAACTCCCTAAAATTTTTCAGGTTGGTGCAGACCCCTGGGTAAATTTTATTTACATAGATATCTTCATGTTAAATGTCCAAATAAGACCATTCTCTGCAGCCTTTCCGGGAACTTTCAGAGTTAGGCTGTGCACCATAGGCTATGTCTGTCCTGGTAAATTGGATGTTTCTAGTGCTGTTCTCTGTCAGTGAGACCAACAGGGAAGGATCAACCCAGTTCACACAAATAACATTTCTTGCTGTCCAGAGCTGAGTGGCTGTATGCAAAGTGCCAGCTGAGATTGGCTTCCTGCCCATGAAAACTTCCAGTCTATTTTGGGACCTGTTTGTAAGGCTGAGAGTCAGCCCAGGTCAGTGCCACATAAGGTAAAACTTCTACAAACAGTTTGAAAGACCATTTTCCAGAATCTGGGAATGCTCCTGGGTAAGTAAACCCTCTGAGGAGAGCAGAAAGCAGACTGAAAGTGGTGCCTTTTGATGAATAAATCATTTTACTTAAGATCAGAAAAGTGTAGCGCATCCAAGAAAATTCAGGCATGTAATTTGGTCACCTGACACCATCTTCAGCTATCTCTGTTTATAGCTAAAGAAGAAAAACACGTGCCTCCAGAGAGTCATCTGGAGAAATGGCATGATGTGTGAGGAGTTTTGCTGCCTTTGTGTAGTTGGAAGTCATGAATAGCTTAATCCACGTGAGACTTGGAAAATCCTACTCTTCCTTTGATACATAAAAAATATTTCTAATTCAAGTTTTCCTCTATTTATTTTTTCTTTTTTTTTTCCCAAAAATCTATTTGTTTTTAATTTCTGACTTTATGAAATAAATGCTATTTCAAGAGAGCAAAAAGTATACCTGAAATTAGTTGAGTTTATACACAATGAAGACTTAAGCCCAAATCTCATGGCAAAGATGGGGAGATATTGGTGGTTTACCTGGGGCAGCTCCTGCATGGGAGTATTTTAAGAACAGACTATGAAAACATGTGCCTGCTGATATTTTCCTAGGGCAAAGGAATGAACCAAGAGACCTACTGAGACCCTGATTATTTTGTTATTTGGAGCCCAGGGTTTTATAGAGTAGTGGTGGTTAAAATCTTATACCTGGAATGTTACCCACCTGGAAAATAAAAGTAATCAAATTAGAGTTTCCAGTTTTGAAGAATGTAAATTTTCTCCTATTTTGACAATATACAAAATGTCAGTGGTTATATTAAGCAACATTTTGCATAATATAAAACTTTTAAATAAAGTTGTTTAATAATTGTATGTCGTTCTCCAATGATTTTTATGTTAAGACCTAAAAGTAAATGAAAGAAACTTTTTTTAGCCACTGGTGTTTACATCATATCAATCTATGGACAGTGAAACAGAGGCAATGAGAAGAACAAAAAAACCTCTTATTTTGAAATACTTGTGAATCCTGTAAAGCCATAATTTTGCCCATGTTTTTAAGCATTAAGAGCCAGTTTGACATCAATACCCCGAGTCAATAAAGTACTTGAAATACAAATTTTGCTGCCAATTCTGGCAACATACTGAGTCCTGTGTTCCATAGATACGGCTAAATCAAAATATTTGGACATCCAAACATCATCATGGGAGAAGGAGGCCAGTGGACCTGAAGAGTAGACACAGTTTGTATTTGCTGACATAAATTAAAACTACTTCAAAGAGATCTTAAAAATCAGTTCCTGGCCTTTGTGATTCAGTGTCAAAGACTCAGAAAAGTATTAATCTGTTTAATAAACCCTGTTTATCTCATCTTTTAACCACAATTCTTGTTTCTGAAGAATTCAGCCACATTCCACCTTAGTAATGGCTCCCACCTTCTAATTCAATTTTTTTGCACAGTAATCTACTAAACTAGTTATTTACTACTGGAATTAAATTCTTTGTTGTTAGCCTTTTTTTTTTTTTTCTGACTTCACAGATGTAAGCAGAAGTGACCTTCAAGATGAGGAGCCTCATTGGATTTACCACCTGCTCCACCAATGGCCTATAGACCAACGTTTAAGGTGTCCAGAATATATTTTGGTAGTAAGTACAATTTTAGCAGAAATTTAATCAACTTGCCCCTGTTAAATATTTATCCAATTATGCAAGTGACAAGTAAAAAATGAATGAATTCCTTTTAACATAATATAAAATAGCACATAGCAGAAGGGAATTTTATCATTAAAGATATAATGAGATCATGAACACCTCCAAAGGGGTGAGTTAATCAAATAAGGCCATAATATGACAAGCAGCCTGTCAGAAGAAATTCTATTTGCTGCAGTACGCGAGTTGCATTTGAGTTAATAATTGAGTCGTGTAACCACCCTACCAACCTTGTTAGGGGATGTCACACTCAGCCTTGCTGATGAAGGAGGACAAAAGTGGATGGTTTGAAAGGGGAATTCCCAGAGCTGATATTGACAGTGGGGGTAATTACAGGAACTGCTGACTCTGACAGATACAGACTTTTCCCTCAGGTGTACATAGTGCGTGCTGCCCTCCCTTCTTCAAAATAATGATGCCCCAGGCATTAAGTATATGTATAAATATGTGTACTTGAAGAACTAGCTATTTAGAGAACAGACTGAAGCATATCACTGAAGAGATTCAAGATAAGTACTTTTCTTTTGAGAAGGAAGAATTTAAGTTCCTTACCCTTAGCTGGTCCAAAATCTTACAGCTCTACTGACATCAGCCCAACTCTCGTGATTTACACAGGCTAATGCTTTGTCCCACAGTATGTAATCTTTTTCCATTAATATTTACCTGCTGTTCCATAATGACTACAAAATGCCTGACAATAGCTAGACAGTGGGAGTTCTGTGACTGCCACTTACTACACAAATCATCATCAAGCTACTGGTACCTTGCGCTTCCTCCATTTTTCTGTCACATCCATCTGGTGTCCCTCCCACACAGACTAAGAGTAGACACTGCTTCCAAGTGCAGTTATCCTGCATTGGAAGTGAAAATTGTGTTGCAAGAGCAATAGGCAAAAATTAGCATGTGATTTCTAATAGCAACAACATAACATAGAGGCTCCTTCCCTCCAGAAGCTCAAGGCACTTAGAATAATATGCAAGTTGCTTTTTGTAGAAGAATAAATGTAAGGTACTAAGATATCAAAGGATTAGTCTGTGATCATACTATTGGCAGATCTTCCAGCTGTAAAAGCAAAGAAAGGGAGAAAAAAAAAAGGAGGAAATTCATTTTAAGAATAACTTCACTACAGGTACAAAATACTATCAAGTCTAAAGCTGTACAGAAGCTGTCATAATGAATCATGAATCCTGTCAGAAGTCATTGAAATTCATATTTTGTGAACTTTCTGAAAAAGAACCAAATAACTGCTGACACAGTTTGCTAGCTTTGGATAAGTTTGTCTTTTGAAAACTTCAAGAATTGAAGGCACAGCTCACGTAGAAGGAAATGCCATGGATTTAATCTGAAAATCATGCTAACTTGTCTACAATGACCTAAGTTACTGATCATCGTACTATCTTACTGGTCTTGTGATCTTCATATAAAAGAAGACATGACTATCACACCTCTGAACCTTTTCCACTTGAAACACAGCTTCATCTGAAAAGAATCATTTCCAGGAACTGGGATGTAACAATCATATATATCTGAAATGTCTTGAAGAAGAAAATACTGTCAGAAAATACTATTTCTGGTGGGCAGAAATAACACCAGTAACTATAACATAGACATATATTTTATAAAAAAAAAAAATATATATATATATAAAAATCAATGTTCTACATTGGATTTCAGATGATCCTTATACAAGACTGTCTTTACCACTTATCTTGTGATTCTACCATAAACCCATAATTCACTATCTGTTCCCCTTTTTACTGAGCCTTGCAACATTTTATTTGTGAATCAATTTCTACCTGTCAGCTCAGAAGAACCAAGCCTCACTTCCACCGTCCTCTGTCTCTATCTATTCCTAGTTCCTTTAACACAGAGAAAACATCTCTTTTATGAGTTACTGCTGCACCTGCTGCAGTGGGACACTCACCTTGGCTGAAGAGACAGGCACAGTTTATTACAAACACCAAACCATCCTGCCCTCCTCAGACAGTGAAATTTGGAGCGCTTACAGGACACTCACAACCCTGTCCCCAGAGGGGACCCAGCACCTGGGTCTCCAGTCAGATGCTGCTGGCAGCTGCTCGGCGTTTCTGCTTCAACTCCCCCCTAATTTTGCATTGCGACCCTTTGCTGATTTTGTTTGATTAGTAAAATATACATTAAGCCAGATGTGGGGGGTGGGGCGGTGTTTAAGTAGCTGCCATGCACAAATGGGTTTTTTGTATCCATCAGGAAAAAGCAAACAGCTTCAGAGAGGAATATTAAGTGGCACCCAGTAAAATCGTATAGCAGATGAAGTGATGGACGTGAGGTAGACGGCAATGCATTAAAATGCATCTCCTGTGTGTCTAAGCACTCAAAATTCTAAAGCACTGCACAAGCTTCTGCTAGCTCAGACTGGAAAACATCACACAAAGAGACAGCAATTTTAGTCTCAGGAACTGGCTGAACTTAGTTCAAGAAATCCCAGGCATAGGATGTAGGTACAAGCCATATAGGAAAAAATACATATAGGAAACCATCAACTACAACAAAAAGACTCAGTCTCCTGAAAGAGAGCCTAAGGTGGGACCTAAGGAAAGAGAAAGAGAGCCTAAGGTGGGACCTAAGCACCTGCTAGCTCAGGCTGCTCATGCTGTCAAGTTCAGTTTTTCAAGCAACTGTGTTTGTGATCTGGTCTTAGCTGAGCTCAGTTTAGGCCTCCAGAAGTACGTGTGTATGTGAGGTAGATTTCTGAGCTACTTTATGGTCAGTGGAATGAGATAATGCAATCCCATTGGCATTCAGTGCGCAAATTCAAAACCAGGCTGGGTGGAGCTTTGCCCAGCGTGGTCTAGGGGAAGGGATCTCTGTCCATAACAGATGGAACTAGGTGAGTTTTAAGGACTGTTCCAGCTCAAGTCATTCTAGGATTCCATGATTCTCTGAATTTAGATGAGTAGCCAGTTTGTGATGATGATTTCTGCCAGAGAAGGATTCAACAGGACCAACCACCCTGACAAGATCTCCACTAGCTGTAAAGACAACTTCATCATCCAACACAAAAGTAGCCACTTAATTCTGGATATTTTAACCAAGCTCTAGATCCTGCTGGTTGGGGTGAGGGCTTCTTGGGATGGGGTTTCAGGGTTTTGTTACATTTCAAAAAAGGTGAATGTTACTTGTGGACTTGTCCAGAACAAAGAGGCCCATTAGAGCAGATTTTGGAAATTATTCTCTTTTATTCTGTTAAGCTGACAGAGTGCTGCCCATAGGAAAATGTGTTAACCATGTCAAAGTCAGAAGCACCACATTTTATTCCTGATGAGTAGGACTGACTCATTCAAGTCCCCCTGTCAAACACTAGGTCAAGGATAGCAACATACCAAAGTAGGATGTCAAACCAGTACCAAATCCTATCAGATTCTCATCAAATCGTTACCCATGCTAAATCTTTGTGTGATTGCTCCAAGCACATCCCCTATTTCAGTCACACATTAAGCTTTCAGTTGCTAGTGAGGCTGCCTATGAACTTGCATATTCAGTAGGCATTCTGGCAGGGTACCATAGCATGAAGACACAGAAGGCTAAACAGCAGAGCTATAAATAAAGTGGGATCCTGCTTCCAAGAAATGCTAACACCTACGTAGCTCACTGTCTGTAATTTAACAGGGTACTGAAAGACCAAATTTCCCCCTACTTGTCTTCAGACTAAGGAGGGAGAGGAGAACAACTGGAAGTAAATCAAAAGGTAAAGAAATCCTCAGGAGCAAATAAAAAAGGCAAAAGAAATAGACAGTGTGTGTCTTAGGGAGATTTAAATTAATTAACTCATCGTAGAGATGAAGAAGAGACAATTGGTAATTTTTAGTGTGCCTTTCTTTGCAGTCAGTATGTTACAAACAAGCCATTTTGGTGACATTTTCTGCAAGTCCATGTATTTTCAGAGCTCTGAGTTATTGCCTGTGCTTAAATTTAGATGAGCTGCAGGTTTTTAGATTGTTCCTGTATTTCAACTCCTTTTTTGTTTGCTTATTTGCTTATTTCCTACCATGTACAAACTTTTTCAGAACAAAATTTGGAAAGAGATCTGGGGACAGTACTTTGAAACTTGGTCAGTCTGATCCCATTTGAGCTGTGTCTTTTCACTTGATGGCCCTCAAAGATTTGTGAATGCTGCAGAAGGTGTGGAACAGAGTGAAAAAGCTGCAATTTTTAATGTATCATTTACTTGTCCTTCCTGAGTTGGGACAGATCATCTCTGTCATTTTAATAAAGCTACTAACAGCAGAGAGAATTCTTTCCTTGTCTTCAGAGTTTGTAGAAGCACAATTGCAATTCTAGTCCAGATGCCATAGTGCTGCTTTGAAGAGCTGTGCCAGACAGAGACAGTTTAACAGAATTACAATTCTGTGGGTGTATTAGTGTCTGAACCACAAGTCTTCATTAGTATCTATCATCTTGCTCAAAATCCAAATGTAGAGAAAGAGCTCACATAAATTCTAACACAAATAAAATTGATTTTTCTTGTTTTGCCTCGGGAAAAAAAAAAAGTTTGAATTCTAGAAAAGGAAAATTTCAGATTTTTTTTCCTTGTTAATTTGGGATTCTCTCTTGAAAATGCTTATCTGTAACAGAGTCAGGGAACAGTAACCTGTACTGATTTAGCTGAAGCTACATTCCTACAAAAATAATGGAATAAACAACTCAAAAGTTTGTAAACACCGAGAGGATAATAAGAGAAGAGCATCAGTCAATTTACATTCATCAAAAACAAATCACATCAAACTAATCTGATTCCTGTTATGACATGGTAACTGGCTTTGAGGGAGTAGTAGGAAATGTCATATACTTCAACTTTAGCAAAGCTTTGACAGTCTCTTACATGAAGGACTTAGAAAAAACTTTGAGAAACATTATCCAGGTGACCCTTCAGGGTGTGGGACTATGCAGCTACTGTCAGAGCATCAGAATTAGATAGCTACCCCCCGTCAATACTGTGGGCTATTTAGGATTCTCTCTTAAGTCTGGCACAACCCATAATTCCACAAATGGTTTGGATGACAGGATAGGAAACATATTTATTGCAGTCACAGAGACCACCAAGGTGAACATTAGGAAACGGTGGGGAAGAGGAGTAGAATTCAAAACAATTGGAGAGAAGTAGAGATAAAAGTAAAGCGCTGTTCAGGAAGGTCAAATGTAAAGTGAATCTCTTGGAAACCAGAACCACACACACCACAGGGGGATTCTGGCCTGGCAGAGGTGTGGCAGAATGGGATCTGATAAATATTAGACTGAGCCAAGCAAAAGTCACAGATGAACTCATCACAGAATGACAGAATGTTTTGGGTTCAAAGGGACCACTTTGTTCACACTCAAGGGCAGGGACAGGGACACTTTCCACGAGGTCACATTGCTCCAAGCTGTGTCCAGGCTTTCAGGGATGGAGCATCCTCTGGGCAGGGCCTCACCATCCTCAAAGTGAAGAATTTATTCCTAATATCTAATCTAAACCTCCTTCTGACAATTTAGAGCCATTCCCCCTTGTCCTGTCACTTCATGCCACTGTCCAAAGTCCCTCTCCAGCTCTCTTGGAGCTGATTTAGGCACTGGAAAGAGCTCTGAGGCCTCCCAAAGCCTTCTCTTCTCCAGGTTGAACAACCACAACCTCCTCAGTCACAACCTGAGTCAAAAACCATGTGTGGGTGCATAGAGGGCACAGCAATTTAGAAGGATGGGGATTTTTGTAAAGAAACCTCAGTAGAAAATTAGACTGATTTGGTCAGGTGCAGAAAATATGACTTAAGAAAAAGGTTTAAAAAATTAATGTACTTTAATATGGTAGGTAGAAAAACTGGGACAAAATGTGAAAGCAGTCTTTAATGGAAAAAGGAAGCTTGGGGAAAGAATTAAAATCTTTTCTCTGTCTACTGTTGTTAGGCCAAGAAGTAATAAAGCAAAGAAGATTAAAATCCAGCATCAGGAAATGCTTTCATCACTCAAAATTTCTAAGAAAAATTGAACCAGCATTTGTCACAAGTGACATAACTGACCCTGTCTTTATGAAAGGAGATGGACTACATGACCTCTTAGTGTCCCTTCTAGTCCCATTTTAATTGATTTCTCCAAGAAAGAAAAATATTTCTTTCTCTGAAAGATACACCTATCTTTAACTGAAGCATAAATACTGTGAAAGTAGTGACTGTAACTCCTTAGGCTTCACAAAATGCATGAGAGAAACAGCTGTGCTCTTGATGAGAAAAGAATCTTGATGAGAAATTCTCGCAGTTGAGAATTGTGAATGGAAACAGATAATCTCAAATTAAACATTTTTAATGTGGGACTTGCTATTTTGATGAAAAAAAGAAAGACCAGTGCGGCACACAAACCCTACCAATCTGATTTGACAGATTATCTGATATATCACATTTACTGATCTCTTTCTGCAAGACCCTGACAACTGAGAATGGGGCAAGGGAATGTTAGGGATGTTCTCTCTGTAATCCTGAGAGATGCAAGAGCAACTCTGGGGGCAGAGGTTCATAAAACACATGGAGCTTTCCATGTTATAATTGTCATTATTCACCCAAACAATGAATTTGCTTTCATTGTTGCTGCTCTGCTAGCTGCAAGTCCTGCTTGAAAGAATGCAACATACAGCCACGAGTCTGGCTCTGTAACTCTCCAAACCTTGTTGGCTCCTCAGCAGCTAAAATGAACTGTTCCTGGGCAGATGTGATGCTCTGCACTCCCAGGGGCAAAGACTGCATCAAAGCACACACGTCTTAACCAAAAATTCTGATAGATTCAAAAAGGAAGGAAGGCACTACTAATTGTTCATGTCCTCCTCCAACTCAAGATTGGCCAAATTGTCAAAGACAGGCCTCTTTTCCCAACCCTTCTCCATTCCCCCCCCCAAAAAGCCCAAATCCAGAACAAGATACACCCTTACAAAAGCAGCTAGAGTAATGAAATAATAGCAGAAGCAAGATTTCAATAAAAACTATGTTTCAGAATTTCCATATAAGCTGCATTAAGTATTTAAATGTGATGACAGTTTTTCAGAATCCAAACAGTCCTTTGAAGAATTGGAATTTTATTGCTCTATTTTTTAGCCAGTGTGTCAGTTCAATAGAGAATATTCCCTGAGATGCCCATTGCAGCTTTATCTTGGGAATTAATTAAAATTTTATGAGGTATCCTTGTGATGATCAGGCTTTCAAAAAATGATTTTTAAGGTTGTACTAGAGTCAAAAGAGTAAGGGGCTAAACAGATGTGTGAAGTTTTTGCAAAATCTATGGATTATCCAGATGCTATATCCATCTGGTCAGATTCACCTCCCTTTTATGACTGAGCAAATTTTTTCACTTCCTTTCAATGACTAATTGAATTAAATATTACACAATGTAAATTGGAATAATATTCTGGCCTTTCTTTAACCTCATTTCCTTTCACTTACTTTAGTACCACTTTTAGGATGTAACAGTAAAATTTAAGCCACATGCATCGTCTACCAGGGAAAGGCGCTGGCAAAGTTGGTCTGTGGGACACTGCAGGTTGTGAGCCCAAGGTTTATTAAACTTTTCACCTTTTCACTTCTATAGAACATTGTGTCATCAAAAGTGAATTTTTTCATAAAAGAGGATGATTTATGTTGGGAGTGGTGTTTTCAGGGGTGTTGCTTTTGTCTCCTGGGTTCAGCTGCACAAACAAGTGAAGCAGAAGCAGCCGGGCAGAGATTTCTGTGAATGTGAAGAAGAGAAAAAGAAATGTGGAGCACAGGTTCCCGAGCAGGAGGGCCACTTCTGGTGACAGCACTTTGCACAGAAGAGCTGCCATGAAATATTTTGCCAGTGAAGCATCTTGGTCTCATTTTTCCTGATGCTTTAGTGACAATAAATATGGTTTAACTTTCAGATACCTGTTCTTGGGAGAGGGGGAAAAAAGGTGATGAGGGTATGAAAGAAGCTAGAATCCCTTCAAATAGTGATCAGATAGTTTGATTATCATTGTAAATCTAGGTATGGAAGAAGGGGTGAGTTGACTCAGCCTGCCCAGCATGCTGCCCAGTCTCTGACAGCATCTAATAGTAGATAGGAAAACAAAATCAGATTTCAGGTTTTTTCCTTCCAAATAGAGTCCCAGCCCCTTGTGCACTGCTGCTCCCTAAGTCTTTTATTTAACACTCCTGGACAGCTGTACTTTCCATTAGTGGATCTCCCCTATTGCTTTTGAATCATGCAAAACATAAACTTTCACAATGCCCATGGAAAATTGGCTCAAAGCCCAGCCACAGTAGTAGAAAAGTTATCTTTTAACAGTCCTGTCTCAGAGTTGTCAATAATCAAACCATCACACAGTCATGGGCCTTAATAGGGAAGGCAAGGTGTGAAAAGTCAGACTCACATTCCACCAGATTTTGAACAGGTACAGGAACAACAATAATTTAGACTTTAGGGAAGCATGCTGAATCAGGGTATGATACAAGCCCAGCTGGTACATGCACTTTGCCCTGAAACTCGGAAATCCCAGAGGAAAACTCTGTAAAGGCCCAGGGGAGTGTAAGAGGTGCAATTTTAAGGTACAGTACCTTTGAAGGTCAGCCTGAGCTGAAGCTACCACTTCAAGAAGTGTCTGGAGGAAGGAGGTGAGTGGAGGACAGCCATCCTCAGGAGGAGGAACATGGGGGGAGATGTGGGACATTGCTCTTACACAGCAAACTCTGATCTCCTGATGACTGACCCTGAGAGCATCCATTTGTTTCAGTTAAATCATCAGAAAGGTGTAGGAAAATGTAATGACACACATATATCACCAACCCAATCTGCATTCATTTTGCAAACATAAAAGCAAAAGGCTTAAAACATATTAATCTACAATTCTCTGGCACTTCAAGAGTGCCTGAAACTTCCATTCTTAGGGGCTTGAAGCTGTCGATGGCTGATCTATGTCTTGTCAATTCTAAATCAGAAATAATGAGGCAAATCAGTTACATCTAGGCTGGTGCAAATCTTTTTTTTTTTTTCCCTCTTCTCCTTTGGAACCAATTACCAAAGTAACTCTGACACAGCTAATGTGAAATACAGTCTTGCCAATCAGCAGATTTTCCAGGAGCATCCATCAGTCAGCTGTCTGCAGCTCTGAGATGGAGCTTAACTCTCTCTAAATTAATAAAAAGAAACCATCTGGAAGACACTTTTTTCCTGAGCAAGAAGCAAAGGCATGCTGGGTGTTCACTGGTGTCATTGCAAAGCACTTGTGAAATGTCAGGAGCAATGGAAATTGTTTCACATATTTACCTGTGTTCTCAAAGCCCTTAATTTGAATTTCACTGTGATTTTTTGTCTCCTTTGCTGGACTGGAATTTCCACTTTGAGGCATGACCACATCATAGTACAAAGGGCTCATCTCAGATGGCAAATCCCAGCTCTGCCCATTTCTGAGTGTGTGAGGGAAGCCACCACAGTGTTCCAAATCAGCAGTGAGCCCTCGTGAAGCCAAATGCAAAGACCAGAACAGAAGCATGCAATAAAAGAGGAAGAATGGAACAAGAGTGACAGGACATGGATAACAATAATGTAGAAAACAGAGCTTAATTTCTAGATGCCAGTGTGACAGATATAAAATACGTACATAAAACACACTTTCACTGCTAGTCCATCACAGGGTAAGGCTCCACTAATGGAAAAGAAACTTTCTTCAAAACATTTTCCTATGTCTCTTCACTCTGGTGAGACTGAGCAGCTGGAAAATTCTCAGCACTCTCTTCTGAGGAACAGGGGCCATGGAGCAAAACCTTTTGCAAGTTTCTTGAAGGAAACTGAAAATGTACCAAACTATCACCATCTACACATTCCCATAATGTTTAGTTTTATTGCCCTCCTATATATGTTCATGTTTTCATAGGTGCTTTTTTAAAATGTTTTCCAAGAGAATGTATTTTTCTATCAAAACATACCAGAAGTGGGTTCACTCTCACACAATTCTAGAAAGAAACTAATTTTGCTTTGAGTATGTTCAACTAAAATTAATCACCAGTGCATGCAAAGCAGTGGAAAAGAGGTAAGAATTTCACTGTAAAAACCTCTGGAGGTAACATAAAATGGACTAATGTTCCTATTAGGCTCATCACACTTGGAAGATTTCAGAGTCTGCATAGATTGATTTCCTCTTGGCACAAAGCCTGGACATTTAGATGGACATTTAAAAGGATTTGCAATTTGGACATCTTTAAGACTACTCAAAAAAAAAACCCATATATGATCAGAGGTGCATCTATTTCTAAACCAGAAGTTGACTGAGCAGTTTTAGTGGTCTACCGTTCTATATTCATATAAGATTCTCATATGAAAGTCGTGTAAGTGACATTGTAGCTTGATATCTTCCTCTTATTTATGTGTATTGCACTAAGCACAACTGCAGATTACTGTTTACCTTTAAACAGTAATCTACAGTTTAGTTATATTACATTTTTTGTTATAAAATAATAATGAATCTATGGTGCAAAGGAAATAATTTGTCTGAATTGTCTCCTTATAAATGAGAACAATCAATGTTTTTCCCTTAAGGAAAGAAAAAAATCTTTTCTAGAGAGTAGGATGCAGGCAGGATGCTGAAACATTCCATTTAAATACATTCCACTACCCAAAATTGGTATTAGATGCACAGGCTTTATAAAATCTCCCAGGTGTAAGTCAGGCAGGTTCTGAGATCAGAAAGGCCCTTTTGTTTTTGTTGTTGTTGTTTTGCTTTGTTTTTCCTATAGCTTAGTTCTATCCTTTGGAGGGTCGAACTCACAATTCACCTTTAAGCTCCAGTGAACCCCAGGATTTTTGCTGATCCTCTGCCCAACATGAGCTGCAGTTTAGGGAGCACACACTTGAAAAAAAAAATTGCATTCTTCATATGCTTTTTGCTTTTCTTCCTAGAGGACATGTTTCTTCAACACAGGAGATTGGAAAGTATTATCATTCATTGTTTTCTACCTCACTCTTTAGCTAATATACTCAAATTTCCTGTTAAATGGCTTTGATTAACACAAAACCCCAGTCACATTCACAGACTAATAGAAGCACTTCGGTTGGAAAATCCCTCTAAAATCATGAAGTCCAACCATTCCCCCAACACTGGTGGCAAGGACACCACTTAAACCATGTCCCCAAAGGCCACACATCTTTTAAATCCCTCCCTGGAGGGATTAGGAGTCCACCACTGCCCTGGGCAGCTGTGCCAGAGCTGGACAACCTTTTTAATGAAGAATTGTTCTGTAATATCCAATCTAAACTTCACCTATCACAGCTTTAGGCCATTTCCTCTCATCCTGTCAAGTTCCCAATAGATGGGTTTTCCTCAACAGGAGAGATTTTTTTCCTATTTCCTGAAAGCTGTTGCTCACTGCTGTTAAAATGTACCTTGGGGATAAAGACTGACTTTTTTCCCAGATGCACACATAGAACCAGTGACCCAAACTATATCTTCTACAGTGTCAGAGGGAACAACTACATCTAATTTATACCCACAGTTCCTTGGTAGTCACTGTCATCAAACTCACTTTGACAAAAATTCACCCACTCTGTGATTTTCCTCAATGATTTCAAAACAACCACTTTCCAGTAGGGCTGTAAATGGAAGATTTCTCTTCACACAACACTATAAGTAAAGGCAGCAAACTGTCAGCTCTGGCAGATTGTGCCTGGTCTCTGTAATTGAGTTTGATTAAGAGTTTTGTTGCCATCACTGTCTTTATTCCCTTTCTATGTAAACATTTTACATCTTCTTATTGTTAAATATTGTTTTGCTTTGTTTGTTTGGTAGAGCTGCCACAGAAGATGAAGATTCAAATATAGAATTAATGAACATTGATGTCATTGTGTTGAAAGGAACATAAGGTTGGGAGGGGGAAAAGAGACATTCTAATTATTGGAGTGTTTGGTAGGAGTTTATTTTACAAACACTATCATTATGTTGACAACAGTGAGTCAATATGTTCCACTAGGCTTTTGTTGCTTTCAGGAATGGGAGGATCGAGCATGGATGCTGTTTGTTTCATAGCATACCTACTATTTTGAGGTCACAAGCAGATCTGAATGCCTGCAAACAGGGAAAAAAAAGAGTTTCTGCCTCCTGGTATCTCACCACCATTTAGATAATGTAAACCAAGTGGGGAAAATCCAGCTAAGAGGCATGGCTGTGCTGAAGTTGGCACCCACAGAATCATGGATTGTATTTGGTTTGAAGGGACCTTAAAACTCATCTTGTTCCAACCCCTGCCATGGGCAGGGACACCTTCCCCTAGAGCAGGTTCCTCCAAGTCTCATTCCATCCTTGAAGGATGAGCACTCCAGAAAGGGTTTCAAGGTTCTGTACAGACACTCTGGTGTACATGACCCTTCCATATCAGATCCAACACTCACAGCTCTGACACAGAGACCCCTTGGAGCAGCACTCAGAGACCAACTGACTCCATTCCCTGAATTCACTGCAACAGACATGAGAGAAGAGAGGAAAGAGTCATCTTGTAGTAGTGAAGAGAGGAAGATATTTTTGAAAGCACACACAAAAATATCCTTAAACTCCTGAAATAAGGATTATGTAGTTTTCTTTTAAGATGTTGAAAGCTTTGTCTTCCTTGGAGGGACAAAGAGTTCCTTGAAAGTGAATTGTTTTACCAGCAGTTTACATAAAAGTTTTGTGTCTCAGTATAACAGAGACACCCAAATTAGAAACATGTCTTTGAACAAAACTGCTCAGATCTCCTTTATAATGAAAAGAATTGCCACAGGGGATTTCTTGGGAGAAATAATTTTTTCCATCTTAGAATGAAAACTTTAAAATACATTTTAGAAATCTGCAAGGTTTTGCCTAAATTACTTTGTTTTGTTTTTTTTTTTTAATGTGTGTTAGGAGATAAAAGAGCCCTGACACATAGATATGGGAGAGAAACAGAACCAGCTTTAAATTTTCTATCAAAAGTGGTCAACAGCTGTTTTCAAATTAATTACTCTCCATGATGTCTGTGCCTACATTACTAGACACTGTTTTCTACTGTCCTGAATTATGGTCAGGTCTTCCAAAATATATTCTGCTAAAAGCTTCAATGAAGCTACAGGATTATTTCTCCATAAATTAGTCCCCACATCTTTTTTGTGCTTAATAAAAACTAGGTATCCTATAGGGCTGTAGAAATAAACCATACCAAATTAGCTCCTTTAGTAGTGTGGCTGAATAAATGGCATTTTTTACCCCAGTGGCAGCTCCATTACACCCAGGTTGAGGTCATACTTCCTCATTAATGAGGTGGCTGTAACGGGGGCCCAAAACAGGATAAACAGAGAGGGAGTCTTCAATCAGCTGAAGTTTGTTCTCATATCAGCGCACTGCAGGCATACCTAGTTAGCTTTCCATTAGTGTTAATCAAGCATGGTAGTTGTGCATCAGCTGGGAGTTAAACCTTAGCCTGCAATTTTGTACCATTCAGAGCCTTTGATTTAATTTCTTGCACTGAGTATCAATCCATGGATAGGTCTGAGTTGATTTGTAGCCACAGTGATTAGATCACTGTAACTGATATATGATTAATCAATAGCTATGCTGCAATTCATCAATGTCACGTTTATGAACTGCATGCTAATTAATTTTGTCTTTGCCTTGATTTTTTTTAAGCACATGAGAGTTCACATTTTGATTGTTACTTGTATTTTTAACTGTAAAATCTGAACCTGGGCAAGCATGGTGTGACTAAGCAAGTCAAACAAGGAAATCCTCACTGAGAAGACAGGTAGGACCTGCTTGGTACTCCAGGATGG
This sequence comes from Molothrus aeneus, assembly GCF_037042795.1. Taxonomy (NCBI): domain Eukaryota; kingdom Metazoa; phylum Chordata; class Aves; order Passeriformes; family Icteridae; genus Molothrus; species Molothrus aeneus. The sequence goes on from NC_089680.1 coordinate 3,840,309, forward strand.
TGTTCCTGCTGCTGTTCACACTGGTGGGAGGGCAGACCTAGAGCTTTCTGAAGGGAAGGAGCCAGATGATGAAAGGCCAGCTCTGGGGCAGCCAGCTCATGGGATGTGACCCTGGCATGTTGCATCTCCTAACAACAAAGCCACCTCAACAGAGACAGCCTGGGCAGGGACCTCCTTCCCATGGCAGGGACCTCCCTCCCATGGCAGTGACATCTAGCCAGTTTCTTTCACTGAAATCCATGGAAAAACCATTGCTTCACAAAAATAATAATCCCTCCCTTGGAATAATAATGGAAATACCACAGATGGCTGCTTCTACTCGCAGCCCTCAGAGGGCAGTGAGTGTAATCAGCCAAACACACGTGGGTTCCATTGTTAACAGCAGCAGACAAACACCAACATGGGCTATCAGACATCATCCACGAGGACAAGTGCAGATTCTCCTGGGTGCTTTTTACTCTGGGAGCCAGAGGAGTAAATGTTTATGTTTGCAGCTAAAACCCTAACTGGTAGAAGTCCCCTATAAGGAGAGCAGAAGACAGAAGGACAGGGCAGATGGATTTCTTTGCAGCTGGCATTGTCAGGGCTGTGGATGTGTTCTCCCATTGTGTGTTCCTGGCTTGGGAGTGGAAGGAGTGGCACAGGGGGGAGCAGAATTGAGCAACCCCTACATTTTGCTCTTTCCCATAATTTATTTTAAAATGAATAAAACAACTGACAACATTTTTTCAGAGTGGGAAAGAAAGCTCAATAGTGAATCTTATCTGGACTCCAAAATATTTCAAAGAAAAGCCTGAAAGAGCTTTTTTTTTAATTTTTAATTGTTACATATCTCACACACACATACACACACTAAAGACACTTGCTTAAACCATTTTCACTATGTTTAAATTTCATACCACACTTCACCACTTCTCCCAAGACAATCTAGTGCCCCAGAACTGGATTTACAATAATGTATAGATACAGTGTAATTGTTTTTTGAATGGCTGCAAGGGAAGAGGAAAAAATAATAACTAAAAAATAGCCTGTTGAGGGTGCTGGGGGAAAGTGCAGCACTGTTGGAAGAGCAAATTAATCTGGATTTATCTCCAGAGAGGAGGAATTAATCTCATTTGTATCCTGATCACTATGCACTATGCCTAGCTGGGATAAATATTTTTAAAATATAGATGTCAGCCTTTGCTGTGTGACTGAAATGCATATTTGCCACAACAGCACTCAGCTGATGTTGCCAGGCCCTCTTGAGAGCCACATGCCTACAGGCCAGCCCTGACCACCTGGTTCTGGTTCAGGTCCATAGCCCTGGGCTCCCCTGAGCTTGGGTTTGGCTTCAGACTTAAATATGTAAATATGTGTGTGGAAACAGAGTTTTGGCAAGATTAACCATACTATATTGCTTTCCAACCTGATTATTATCCATCCAAGCACTCACTTGAGTAGATACAGTGACATTGTTATTTATATATATATATATATATATATATATATATATATATACACATATATATACACATATATATATATTTATGATATGCATGCAATTCTATTTGGTTGAAGGATTGTGTTTCAAGCACAGATAATTTGGCATTATGAAAGCATATATTTATATTTGCAAATAGAGGGTGTAAGAACCACAGATCCAAAAGAGCATTACAGGCTAAAGGGCATTGATGGCAAAAGGGCAAACAGGACATTCAGGTCAGGATCACTGGGTCACATTGTCAGAAGAGAGATTTTAAATGTGGGAAAGCCTAATTAATTGTAAAATGGATTTGCTGACTGAAAATTGCTATCATAATGCATGTAATACAAGAATCTGAAACAATTATTCCAGGAGGATCTTTTTACCAGTCTGTGCTACTGTGAAGCTTCTTACTCTGTTTTTGTGCTTTCTTCATTGAATTTCCTCTTTAGCCTTTTATTTTGTTCCTGTTATTCACTCTCACAAATATTTTTTTTAGCTCGCTGGTTGCCTAGACAATAAAAATCGTGTCGAAAAATTGTTACTCCATTTTATATAACGGAACCAGAGCAGGAGAAAATTAAGTCCCTCTGATTTTTAAGATTTACATAGGCAGTTTACAGTAAGAGCCTAAAATAACACCCAGATTTCCTGAAGCCAAATTCAGGTCTTTAACCACAATGCTTTGCAACCCAATAGGGATTTTTATTCCTCTTTAATGAGCTGTTGTATTAACTTTAACAAATATTACAGTTAAATTCCAGTCAAACACGCAGAAGCAAAGCAAACATTAGGTCACTGTTAACAGCCTGAGGGTGGTGTCTCAGATAAAAGGGACTCTGCAATGAGTTTGAGGACATATAAAAGTCTGGAACACCAGCTCTGAGCATCATTCTGTGTCTGAGAGACTACGGGTCATCTTGGGATGTAAATCAAGGGGAACAAATGGTCTCATTAAAGTTAGGACACGAAGGCAGTGCCATTCCCATAAACACAATGCCATCTCCTTGGAACCTTTTCAGACATCATTAATGCCAACACTGGGATCCTGTGTCCACCCCTACATGTACATAACAGGCACAGAACTTTTCAAAAAAAGGGTGGAAACACAGGGAGAACTGCAAGGTGGTCATGAAGTTGGAAGGAGGGGGGAAAGCCTTTTGGTGAGGCTGAGGAAAATCCCCTTCTCAGTCTTCACCAAAAAAGGTTTGATCAATCTGAAAGAATCTGCAAAAGAGATGATAACTGACAGTCAGCTCTTTAAGAAAGGGGAAACATAATGAGTTTCAAAGGCTCATGGTAGAAGATAAATTCAAACTACAAATGGCTTCACTTCTTTAACACTGAAAGTTATAAACCACTGGAACATTTTGTCATTGAGCATGATGGATTCACTTTTGCTTGAAGTCTTAAATCAAGACTGAATACTTTTATAAATAGATATCTAGCAGCTTAACCAGATGTTATATACCTCAGAAAGTAATAACAAGGTGAAATTGCTTTTGTGTGTGCTATGTGGGAAGCCACACACTGCCCTGACAGTGCTGTGCTTTAGTTTTAGGTGCACTGTAACTGTCCTGTGGTAAGCACCAGCACCTGCAGTCAGATACCCTGCTCAAGTTCTGCAGCAGATGCAGTTTCAGGTGTGAGACCAGAGCAGGCATGTTTGGAAATCATATAACCAGAAACAGCTCACATACCTGAGCAGCAGTCCACAGATGAACAGGGTTACAGATCTCTTGGGAGGTATTTTGACAAGGAACCAGTTGCCAGAATATTTATATATTTCAGAATGTTAATATTTCAGAATATTCTGAAATTTGGTCCCTTCCCATACTTAAGGGAAAGCTGAGAAACATAGTAGAGTAGCATAATATAGTAGTTTATGCAGGCAGAGTAATCCTCTCACCTCCTGCTGTTGGACTGCAGTGTGAGGGGGAGCCAGGGGCTCAGCAAACACTAGGGGTTACCTCCTTGCCTGTATCTGTTCTGATCAGGTCACAAAACATGCACACGCCATGGAATAGAACCATAGAATGGTTTGGGTTGGAAGGGAGTTATGCCCATCTCCATCTACCCCTGCCATGAGCAGGGAAACCTTCCACTATCCCAGAGAACCATCCAACCTTGCCTTGAACGTTTTTTTTTTTCCAGGGATGGAGATCCACAACTTCTCTGGGCAACTTCTGCCAGTCTCTGACCAGCTGAGATCAATTTTTTTAAATTAGGGACTTAGTACTAAGATGATCAATTTCAGCACTACCTTGTGTTAAAAACTTGAAAATTAAGATTTTTTTTTTTTAAAAATTAAGGCTATTTTTCTTACACAGAGACTTGTTTGTTTAAAAATAATTGTAGGAACGTTGTTTTCTCCTGTTTAGATAGCAGCACCAGCTCCTGCATTTCACTGAAAGGTTGATGAGTATTTCTCTCTCCATCTTAATTAAATTTGAATTCCAATTACGAGATGGCAGATACTCCATTTCTTGTTCTGGCTGAGGTCTCTCATGTTGTTTACATCCCACCTTTGGGGAGGTTGTCACGCCTGCTAATTTCTTCCTGGGAAAGACATAAATACCATGCACGCTTTTTCTGGGTTTGCTTTACCTGTGTGGACATTGCTAGAAATGTGGGGAATGCTTTACCAGTGCACTGAGGTCTGAAGTGGGATTTTATTTCACACAGGACTTAGGAATATCTCCTGTGCTGCACTGAATGTCATTCCCAAATGTCTTGTATACAAGAGCTGGCCAGATTTATTTTTTTTTTTTGCTAGTGTGTTTTTCATCAGCTGTAACAGTTTCATTACAATCAGTATATCTGTGGGGTGTGGGTATCTGTGTGGAGGGAGGAGGTAGGTGCATTTATCTTCCCAACTCAGATTCCCCAGAATGGCTTCCTGGTTCTCACAGGGACTGTCCCAGCAGTGACTGTCACTAATCCTAAACAGCTTCAATCTCTCCTCCTGTCCCCTTCCAGATACATCTCAAAGGTTCACATTCCAGTGGAGAACATATTGTATCTCAAAATGCTTCTTAAGAATTCAGTCTTTTACCTCTTTGGCAAAAGATAAGGATGAAAAGAACAAGACATCACCCTAACAGTTCCCACCACTGCATTATCACTTTTTTCCAAAGTTATATCAATTCCCACTTGGTCATTGTCTGGTGGAAACAGCATTTCAATATTTGGAAAATCTCTACAAACTGGTTGTTTAACTGTCAAAAAATCAGCTTATTTTTTATCTCCCATCATCACTCAGGGCCTTTCAGCCTGTTCTGGTCTGTGGTGGTTACACTGGACCAGCACAAGGTTCCTCTCTCCCGGTAAGTTCTCCCACCATTTGAGGACTGTGAGGTTTTCCTGCAGAGGCCCATTTCCTCATTTTAGCATCATATTAGGCTGTCCTAATTTGATAAATTTTCTTAGTTCTATTTTCATATGGGCTCTTTCTTTACTGCTTGAAGTGATAACTTTGCAAGTCCTAGGATGTCACAGCAGACAGTTCTTTAACTTCTTTAGAACATTCTTTATTATGAAACCTCTCAATCCTTGGTAATATTTTAACACTTTCTCTGACTCCCTTTCAAAGATATCAACACTTTTAGAAATGTCCAAAGGAAACCACTTTTGTTTACCAAAAAGAATATCCCTTTCTGTCTCTCAAACACAAAAGCACAGCCCACCACAGCAATACCCATTGCACTTGTTCCTATAACTTATTCTCTAAGCTTCTTCCATCAAAAAAAGCACAGATTGTTCTTGACTCCTTCTTCTAAAAAGAAGAGAAGGCTTTTTACAAGGACAATATATTTTGCTGAACTAGCAGTTATGAAAAATGGAAAAGCTCTCATACACCCTAGATCTTTATCCCCCAGATGACAGGAGCAGAAAGAAATCTGTGATACCTCTCTGACTGCAGGACTGCAGAACATTTGACTACAATATCTTACAAGATGACTAAATAAACAGAGAAGGAGGGAAAAAAAAAGGTGCTTATGCCTTCTCATAGGGCTCCTCTCTAGCTTGCATTTTTACACCTCTCTTCTTTTTATTCTTCTTACTTTTAAATAAGCAAACTCAGTCTTTCTAATCACTCTTCTTTATGAGGTTGGAGGTTTTTTGTTTTGATTTGGTTTTCTCCATGCTTGTCATCATTTTGGCATAAGGAGACAGAATCCCAGCCCCAAGGCAAATTTCCTCTCCTCAGCATGTGTCACGGATGGAGTGGAGCACTTCACTCGTTACAAGACAAGTTGCAATATGTTTATTGATATAAACCAGCAAATTAGCACAGTTTGAAAGCAAATGCAGAAGTGGTTTAACAGGATTCAGTGGCAAGGTAAACTTGGTTGTTTGCTGCATGGAGGACAAGGGCTGACAGAACCATCAGAGGGACAATTTGATTGAGCCCCGAGGCTCAGAAAGGATCCTCTGGTCTTCTAAACACCTTCCCATGAGGAGTCTGGGTGCAGCTGGATCCACTCCTAGTCCCAGGCTCGGACAATGATTTATACTTAAAAGTTTATATGTTCATAATCAGTCCTACCTATGATTTCTATTAATCACTTACTGAGGATCTCATGGAATGGAATCACAGAATCAGAGAATGGACTGGACTGGGAGGGATCCACAAGGACCATCGAGTCCAATCCACATGAAAACCCCAACAACTACACCGTGTGCCTGTTGTCCAAACACTCCTCAAACTCAGCTGCAATGAGGAGTCTCTGGCCCTGGAGGAGCAACCTTCTGAGATGTCCCCACTCAGTGGGATGTCCTGCTGTGAATCCCTATGGATTACAGTCAGGTTTTCATACCAGCAAAACACCTGGGTCACCATTGCCCAGCATCCACAGTAAACTGGGTGCAGCCCCCACATCTCCCACAGCTGGTTATGGCTCCAGGCAGGGCACACTGCCACAGCGTGGCTTACAAATTATGCACACAAACTGTCTGCAGCAAAGATTTAGTTCACCTAAAAAAAACCCTAAAATATCCCAAAGGTTAATGAGATGTGCAGTGTGTTTTATGTGACTTTGTGACATTTGTTGATTTATTTATTAGGAAATATAATTTTAAAGGCTTTTAGAAGTCACGATATCTTTCCTCATGAAGGCAAACCTTCATTTTCCAGAGATGTGTTCTTTTTTATTATCTTTATAGCAGTTCAACTGGCAAAACAACAGCACCAGAAATAGAATGAATGAAATACCCTCCCCTGGCTTATTTTTTTTTCTTTTCCCCACTACTGGTTTTTGCTTTCATTTTTCTTCTTCCTTTATTGACCTTTAGAATCCAAATTGCTACAGTATTTTGTTTTAAATCTCTGGTAAAGATCATATATTTGGGTGAAGGAACAAAAGTTATATAGCACATCCTATAAAATGGTCTATAGTCTCTGAAAATGGTAGTAACCTTATAAATCTATTTCAGTTTCTCACATTGGATACAGTAGCCTCTAATCATTGCCTTAAATATATTAATGTCCCTCTTTGCCACATCCGTTATCCCTGGTTTGGGAGCATGGGAAAGCTATTCCATTGCTCTCTCTCTCACCTAGACATTTTTTAAATGTTAAATGTTAATGTTATGCTATATTTTGAGCAAACAGCCTGGACTAAATGGCACGGTGGAGAAAACCTTCCAGAGTCTGCAAAAGCTGCTCTGCCCCTGGTGTTGGACACCAGGATGTCTGGGAAGGAATCCCACGTGTCCCTCTGGGGTGGCTCAACCCCAGCTGGCAGCTCAGCCCCACACATCCCACACCCCCTCCATGGGCTGGGGAGGGAGCCAGAACAGAGAAAACGAGAAAACTCATAGGCTGAAATAAAGACAGTTTCACAGAAAAGGCTGAAGCAGGATGTGCAAGCAAAGCAAGACAAGGAATTCATCCACCCCGTTCCAGGCAGGAGCTTGGGTATCTCCAGGAAAGCAGGGCCCAACGTGCACAATGGTGACTTGGGAACGCAAATGCCATCATCCCAAATGCTCCCCCTGCTGCTTCCTCCTCCTTTCCCCAGGCTTGTGTATTAATAGGGACGTTGCATGGTCTGGAATGTCCCTTTGGCCTGCTGGGGTCACCTGTCCCAGCTGTGTCTCCTCCCAGCCCCTTGGTGCAACCCCAGCCCTGCTGTGAGTGGGATGGGGCGAGGATCAAAAAAGGCCTTGGCTCTGTGCAAGCCCTGCTCAGGAATTACCAAAACATCTCTGTATCATCAACACTCTCTCCAGCACAAATCCAAAACACAGCTACTCTGAAGAAATGAACTCAACCCCCAGAAAACACGCACATTGTGTTATGTTTCTGTTTCTGGTGGCTGCAGCAGCCTTCCGTTTGTGGAACAAGGTGACAACCTGAACTAGGATATTTTTCACCACTGTAGGGGGAGGTGAGACAGTGTCACATAAAAAAAACCCAACTTAAAACAGAGGAAAAAAGGGATGGTAAGCAGGAATAATCATATTAGAATATCTAATGGGTGCTGAGTAGGAAAGGTAACACCTGCCTAAAATGTGGGATTTTGACATTTGTCCTCTTTGGCCTGGAGTTTGTGATTATTCTAGTAAAAACATAATTATAGCAATGTAGTGCAAGCTTTCTATTTGGCTATATTTAAGGGGAGAAAAAAGAAAAAAAAAATTAAAAAGGGAAAGAAAATAGAAGAAATCAGATCCAGAGCTTTATAAGATATATAAGGGCCAGCATGCTTTGAAATAGAAGATAGAAAAATCAGCCACTGCTTTAACTCAGGGACAAATTGTGCAGAAATTCAGTTTTTCTCCCAAGGAAACTGCTGGCTCCTTGCATCCCCTCTATATTCAAGAGGGAAAGGAGTGAAAAGAGTTTTATCATTGATTTTAATCAACACTTTCCTCAACATGTTCAGTGGGTGAAGGTGTTGATGCTTCTGGCTGCAGTTTTCTGTGCATTGATATTGAGAAAAGTGAGCTCAGTATCCAATTTCAGCAGAAACTCAGTAGGGACTGAGCAAACAACTCCCTTGAACACCCTCCACTGCTATTTCCTCCTTGCGGCTCTTTAACCAGAGAATATCTATGCTCAAAAATAAATACATGCAAAACACCTAGATTTGTATTCTCTGATTCCCCACCAAAAAAAAAAAAAATTTTTTTGAAAAATAACTTAAGTGCAATTTAGCACAGCCAAAGGGCTGTTACTGTAGAAACATTCAAGGTCACTGCAAACTCAGCCACTTTCCATTTTACGATGTAGATTAAGTATTTTACATCTCAACTTGTATAGTAAATAAAAAATACTGTAGTTAAATATATGACTCTCATCTTTAGAGCCGAAGGTCATGTAGGACTCGGAACTGAATGCTGAGGAGGTGGAAGCCTGTTTTGCACAGCACTGGGACAAAATTAGGGATTCATCTTTAACGTTCCCTTGTTTGTGCTTGGTGTATTTATTTCCTGATTACTCTGGGCTTTGATAATTTCTTCTGATACTGAATACTTAGAAAAAGACTTTGTTTCACACATTTCACTTTTTCAGGTTTCAGTGTCAGAAAATTGAAGTACCTACTGCATAAAGCATTATGCAGTTAAGCAAGCTGTGTTATTCCCTGAGAGCACTTTCCTCAGAAATGAAAAGGAAAAAGAAAGAAAGGCTGAAATAAATGCTTAGATTTCACTTTACAGCAGCAAGAAGGACATTATAATGTAGTAAATGATCTGTGCTGTTGACACCAAAAAAAAGCAAGCTAGGTTTTGAATTCAATTATCCCTTTACTGGGTACTGGGAAAATTTTTAGTGGAAAAAGGCAATGGAGATGATTTTATTAATAGCAAAATTAGCTTTTTTATTATTATTTTTTATGCAAAATTCTCAAAGCATTTTGCAAACACTAAGACTTCATCTGTGCCATTAAATAACAGTACTAATCACAAATCTTTGTTAAATTTAGTCTTGGTGTGAAGCCCAGGATGAGGTGTACTTCAGAAAGGACCACCCTTCCTGAAAGATGTGCATGTCTTTAAGACCCCCCAGGGATGGGGACTGCACCTCTGCCCTGGGCAGCCTGAGCCAAGCCTTGAAGACCCTTTCAGTAAAGATTTTTTTTCCTAATACCCAATCTAAATCTGTCCTGGTGCAAGTTGGAACCATTTCCTTGTTCCCTATTGCTTGCCTCTAAAGAGGAATCCTGGAAAGGGAGAGAGGGAAGCAAGTGGGGAGAGCTGTGCTTACGCAAGAAGCAAGTATATACAGTCTCCAGACTGTAAAGTGATCTATTTCGTTTGTGTCACTTCCCATTCTCATTATGTTCTTTGTCAAGGGAATGGATTTATGTGCTGCCATTTTCTGCACTCATTACGGTGTTTGTCAAGTTAATGAATAGTCTGAGAATTTGAATTTCCAATACTGAGGAGTGAATTATGGCACAGGAATTAAAATAACTCTTCCTCTTTCCCAGGTTCTGCATCCCAAACTAAGAGACATTTTCTCTATTTCTTGATACCAAGAGCATCAACAAGACAAGGTGCACTGAAAAGTCCTGAGCAGGTCAGAAAGTGGAAGCTCACATTTCTGTCAAACACCAGGTTTTAGACTTCCAGCATCTCATTTTTACAGCAAAATCGGGAGAGAAAATGGGATAAAATTAACTGGTAACACTTTATTATAAGTGACAAATAATTATTAATTTTTTTGTTATTCCTTACAAGAACATTAATCATGGCAAGGTCTTTTGGACTTAGTGTGACTGTTAATATGTGATTCCAGTGGAATTCTGGTGTAATTTACCATTAATTAACGTCCACTTACTGCAAAGTGCTACCCTATTAATCTATTTTCTGTGACTAAGGAAGGGAAGGAAATAAAATAGAGTTAATGAGATCCCAATGTTTCAATCCTGCAGGCTATAGTGACCTAGATTGCATCATACACCAAAAGTTTAAAAAAAAAATTGTTTCATACTTTTCTTAGTGTCAGAGGTCAAGACCAATCGAATAAAGAGAATACCAAGAGAATACCAAGAGAAAAGGCACAGAGGCTTTTGTTTTCTGAAGGACTGGCTTGTGGAGAGCTTGGATGTGCAGGGAAAAAACTCACAAATGGTCATCCCAGTGATTGTTCTTTTTTTCCCTGGGATAATGCATCTAAACACAGTTAGCAATGAGGTAGAGGAATCCCCTGAAAAGACCATGATCTTTCAACAGCAGCTGTAGGACTGTTGTCAGTGTGACAACAACAAGGGCAGTTCGTGTGCAGGGCCAGGCACAAACACAGCAATCCACAGCTGTTGGCACCAGCTATGCAAAGTATGAGACAAAATAGAAGTTCCTCTGTTTCTCTCTCAGTAAAATGAAGAAAATGAGAAATTTAAATGAAGGTTTTGAAAAGCTTTAAAGTTCCTTTGAGATTTATCAGGGCAAAATCACCTAGTTTTTTTTTTTTTTTCCCTGAGTTTCTTGAGGGTACCCCAAAACCAAACTGCCCATCTCTTTTGGAGGCAGTTTCGCAGAACATTTCTGTTTTCCCCTCACTGACTGCTGAATGAACAACCATGGCCTGTTTACACTAAATCATATTTGAGATAGCTAAAAGAAAGTATGATAAAGTCCAGCCCTGCTCCCCTAGGTCATCTCCCTGCTGCTTATTTAGGTTTTAGGTATATATTTTAGTGACCCTTTTCCTCCCCTCCCAGCTCCAAGCAGAAAAGGAAACACCTGTGCCTCACCGTGCCACCATAGCAGGTGGAAGAGGGAAGGTGTTTTCTGCTGCAGGGGAGGAAAGGCCAAAAGCCAGGTCTTCAACAGATGAATTATTCCTTCTCCTTAAGAAAACAAAAAAACAGGTATCCACAGAAAGTCGTGTAGGAAATGCCAACACCCTGAGTGCCCTTTCCACATAGGATTGCCCATCCTGGGCTACTGTTACTTCTCTCTCCTTGCATAAATATCAACATATATTACCTAGAATTGTTGTTATTACACCCTGTTCCTTAAGACACCTCATCTATTAAATCAAAATAAACAAATTTTTTTAGGCCTTTCCTAACAAAATAACACAGAAGACATCAAAAATATACATAATAATTATGGGGCTTGGAGATTTCATCTTCAGCAATTCAGCTCTCTTTCCTGAACTTCCTTTCTTCAGTTTTTTTCCTTGATAATTAATCTTCTCTTCTGTCACCAATCACTGACCTCTCTGGGAGAGAAGATTAAAATAAATAAATAAATAAAGAGAAAGGTCAAACTTAAACTGAGATCTGGTTACTAAGAAGGGAGGAGCTGAGACAATTGTTAGCACAAGCTGAGATGCTCAGATCATGGGATTGTAAAGAGCTCTGCTTGTTACCACCAGTCTGGTGATCTGCTGTTTTAATAGTGGGAGGTTTATGGCAAGGGATTGTTTTCACCTTCCTGGCCAGACACTGACTCTTGGCTGTTTCTGCAGTGGGAAATTGTACACGTGTGCGTGTGGTCACTGCTGCTGCTCACCCACTCAGCATCCTCTTCTCCTCTGGTTCCTGGAAGGTTCTGCAGGTTTTCCTCATCATTCCAGATGAAATCCTTTGTCCTGACTACCAAGACACCAAAGTCTACATTTGCCTACATTGCTTAGGAGTCCTGGGAGGGAGAAACTAGTGTTTGGATTAGACCCAGGGGGAATAGTTACTGCATGGAATGAAATAAAAGATTATTTATTAATTCTAATCTCATTAAACATTTATTGCTTTTTAATTCAGACTGAATGTCAAGTTTGGTTTTGGTTTTTTTTTCCTTGAGATGACAATGGCAATTGCACTCCTGAGATGTTATCCACCTGACTGCAGGATTGTTATCAGGCATAAAACTTATTTAATAAGACAATTCCAAGTAGATGGAGGGAAGAGAAACATGCCACCATCACAGGGCTTCTGGATACACTGCCAGCATCTTGTCTTTGCTAGACGCCATAGATGATCAAAAAAGGGGGAAAAAATATCTGACAGCTTCATCACATGTTCTCCAGTGCATTATGAACCAAACATTCCTAAGCAATCCTTGTTTCTGGGCATGTGCCAACACAAGGCACCCAAAATTAGGGACATGCCGTGATACTTCAGCAGCATGGTTCTTGTTTTAGAGATGGACCAGAGGATCCCTCTGATTTTTGGGTGAGATGATTGCTATCTGAAAATAAATTGCTAAAATTGTTAGAGGCTAGAAATGGAGTGAAAATCAGAACAAGTTTAAAAGTAAATTATGTGGAAGGAGAGCAAAATGTGAACACAACCAGGGTTGGGCCTTCCAGATTTTCAGCCCAAAAGTTCCCCCAAACAATGCATGAAGCACTCGAGATGTGTTGGACCTATGGAAAGGCACCGGGACAGTAATTTTCTTATTTTCAGAAGTATAAAGCTGAAACAGGCACAGAATGTACAAAAAAAGGTCATACAAAGTCCATCAGAGAAATCAGATTTTTGTCAAGGTTTCCATGTGTTTATTGTTTGTTTGGGGGTATCTTTTGTTTGGTTGGGTTTTAATTTGTTTAGTGGTTGCTGTGGATTTTTGGGTGTGTGTATTTTTAGCACTTTTAGGATTCTAAACACACATTATTTAGGAGAATACGTCTCTGTGCATATGTAATGCATGCCTTATTAATTGAGGAAAAAATGAAATAATTTCAAAAATTAAACCTTTTAATTAGTTCTCTCTTGGTTTCCACGTTATATTTGCAATTTCACACTGACAACTCCCTAGAAGCCAAGTCTAGGGCTCAAAAACCTGCAGAAACCACTGCATGCTTTGAAGGTGGCTATATTACAGGAGAAAATTTTACTTTATATGAATATAATATTATATTAATCCAAACTCCAAGTCTCTGTAATCACTCAAAGTTCCCATTATCAACTGATGTACCCTGGATAAATTGAAAAGCATTATTTATTACCTTATAAACCAATTCAATAAAATAATAAAAAAAAATAAAAGTAATATGAATGGGGCCAGGACTGAATTAACTTTTCAACCTCTGACAAAATTGTGTTACTATTTACTTGAAGTGGTTTATGCTTCTACAGTGCCTTGCATTTGTCAGTGGGTGCAGACTCTATAATGATATCATCATTATATTTAGACGGGTGACTGGGTTTAAAACTTTTTTTTCCTTTTGCCAGAGATGGAGATAGTATGCTTGGTTATGGATATCTATCCCCCTAATTCTACCATCACATCATCTTACTGCACTTCATTCCCTCCAGACATGTGTTTTCTTGACAGATGAAAGCTTTGATTTTACACAGCCACGAACCTGAGTCTGCTGCACCAGATCTTATTTATTTATATGTCCCAACTCCTACACCACAGCTAAAGAGCTTCAATCTTTAAAACACTTGCCCTTTTAGCAACCCTGGCAAGGCGAGGAATGATATTATTTCCTTTAAAAACAGGCGAAATGGTGGCACTGAGAGATAAGTGGCTTTTGTTTGAGAAAGCCTGCAACAAAGCAGAGACAAGGAGAATTTCTCAGATCATCATAATAATCACAAGAAGTCATGGTATTCACTGTGCAATCTTAAAGTGACAGATTAAGGGTATTTGTTTGTTTCCTCCACTAAAATAACCTTCTATTTTTCAGATAATACTGTATATTATTCCTAATTATTTATTATTTCTATTTTTTAGAATAGAAAGTGCAACAGAGATCTTTTAAATCAAGTCAGAGGAGAGATGATTTTGTATTATTCCTTCTAAAATTAGCCTACTAATGCAATAAAGTGATGCTTCAGAGAGAAAGTTATCAATCCTATGGTTCTGTGATTACTGCATAATAAAATTCCATTTTCCAGACCTTGACAAAAATATTAGTGTTAATTAGGTAATACAGTGATAATATTCATTACGGTATATGGTATATTACTTATTTTCCCAGCCTTCCAAGAACATTTTGTAAAGACAGTGATCTAAAATACAGTTTGAGATTATGGAAAAAATTATTTTTCCCCTTTTTCTTTATTTTTCTTTTTCATTCTCGTCACTCTCCTTGAAATGCCTTTACACTGAAGTTAAATTAGAAAATATTTAAATAAATTTATATTTTTCTTCCCGAAACCCATTCCAGAGCAAAAGAAGAGAAACAAGCAAACAAACAAACAAAATAAAATTATAGCATAGCTTAATACAAATTTAAAATCTAGTAATAGATCCAATTCTGATATTACTGATATCACTTCTTTTTGATGTGGATTGAAAATATGGCCACAGTAGGTTAAAGGAAGCTCTGAACTAATTGAAAAATCACAGCATAACACTTAGTATATGGAAAGAAGGATGACTACTGCCAAGATTATTTGGAAATGCAGTTTCTCCCCCAAGGGAGAGGTCCATAACTCTCCAGCACCAGTCCCTGACTTCTTATCATCAGCTCAGTAGCAGTGCAAGCTTCTTCAGCTTTAATTTCGAGTCATAAACTTTCTAAACTCGTTTTTATGTCCAAAATTTTTCTCTTTTTCTTCCACCCCACAGAGCAACTTTCTGTGGTCCTCTTGTTCCAGTAGCTAGAGCCTACTCAGATGTTGCACACGCATTTATTCATCTCTCATTCATATCCATTTACCCTTGGGAAAAAAAAGATTCCTCCAGTCTGATTATAACTCTTCCTTTCCTGATGTTCAGCCACACAGGGTACAATTAATAACAACTGTATAACAGGGTTAAAGAGTATAAGTGGGTTTTTTGTTGTTCTTGTGTTGGATTTCTTACCCCATTTCTGTTTTAAGCACGTAGTCTAGCCTTTACTTCATGTAACTATATTGCCCCTTCTCTACCTCTGACAAAAACACTTTGTGTCACACATCCTGAAATATGATTCACCCTTTGATTGCATTATTGTATCCGTGCTCCACAATCATTCCGTGATAGTCTAAACCAGCCAAGACAGTATTTTTCCTGACATAGGTCCCTGTGTTCTCAGCAGAAACTCTGATTGTTCACCCCCTTGCAGTTCCCAGGTACATTCTTGTTTTCTCTCCCATCATTTGTTACAGATTTGTTTCATCTTTCTCCATTACAGATAGCCAATCTCCACATAACTCCCATTGAGATGTCTCAGTGCCTCGTACAATATCGTTAATATCTCTCTATCTCTACATGCACTGACAGATCATACTGGCATTTTTCATGGTCCCTCCACACTGATGCCTAATAATCTTCCCCTTTAGTCTCCCTGGTTGTGTCCAGCTGAATCACCAGGCAGGGGCAGAAACCCTTGGTAGGAATTTCCTGCACCAGCACATCAACATTACAACCACGTCTTCATTGCTGTGTGCTCACTTGCACTCTGGCTTTGCTTTAGCTTTTTTTTCCAGCAATATTGAATTCCAACAATCCTAAATCAAGAACATTCCAGACTATGCCATTTGATTTTTTTTTTAATTGTATACCCCCATCAAAATTCTCCTGTCATTTCCTCCTTTCTTCCAGAGCATGGATGATTTTCTCCTGCAAGAAGGCCTCATACCCTATTAAAATAAAACCAAGTAGCCCAATTTCATGGATTGCTTTCCCTGTTTCCAAAACATATTTCCTAAATCACCCTATCTTCATGCATGCAATGCCATTCACTAATTTGATAGAATTTCAAATGAGAACTTTTATGCACTCAAGATTAGTGACATTTCTAAAGGCTTTTCAATATGATTGCTCTTTATGCTGCAGAGGAAATTTCTAAAGTAACCTTTTGAAATTTCTACAGTAACCTTGGAATTTTGGGTGTCCATGTACACGACCTGCTGCCATTAGGAAGGGCTGAACTAATTAATGTGTTTCTAAGAATCTGAAAGCCTAATGAAAAAAATGTAGAGGAGAGGAGAGGGGTCCAGAGGCCAGCTGCTAAGTGGCTTCCCAAGGGAGATGGAGCATCCACCATGCACAAGGGTCAACCCCCAACAGGCCCCAGGGGTCCTCAGCTTGCAGTGGCTGAACCTCTGCACGTCCCAGGGGAAGACCAATCCTGAACGGAATCACCACAAGGATTCTTGGGGAATGGTGACCTATAGAAATCAAATTTTTATGGATATAGGCTCACGGTTTATGGGTTATTATGCAGATTTTGGGTCCATGTAAAAGCAGCCAGACTGTTTTCTTAAATCAGGAAGTTCTCACTGACAGGTCCACATCCTCCCCAGGACACAACCACAGGCATCCCCCTGAACCTGGGGAAAGAAACTGGAGGAGACCCTGCCCTGTAAGGCCCTTCCCAAGGAGCTCTACAGACACTCACCTCCCTCTTTCTGCAGCCTCCATCATCTCTTCCTCAGTTTTACCAATCCCTGGCTTTATTCTTTCCCACCTGGGGCTTGGCTGGTGTTTATATGGGCCTGGATTCCCTGCCATAAAAGCCAGACACTGTTATGGAACCTCATGGGAGCACAGTTACTAAACAGGACGAGCAAAACCTAATTTAAACAGATCCCATTAAAATAAATAACATCAAAGAATTTGAGCTATATCATTCAATGTGGCCTGGAAAACTGGGTGTATTTTTTATGCTAAACAATTGTAAAACAGAAATATTTTTCCTCCCCCAAATAATATATAGCTTGTAGTGCCAAGTGCCTCTATAAAACCTCACATTATACCCTGTGAATTACTACAGACACGTTGGTACTGTTGAAACTGGATTAAACACGGTACTGGCAAAGCCTCATTTATCTTTACGTAGATTATAAATTGAATTCACATGCTTTTTCTATTTTTTATTCTCTCTCCAAAACAGCCTTATCTTAATTTTTGCTGTTAATACACACAGGACATTTAGAGCAAAGAGAGCATAATAAGAAAATACAGTAACTCATGGCAATGAAAAATACATAGTTATATAGAAGAAATTTGTGTTTTCTGTTTAGGCACTAATGAAGATTAACCCGATGTGGCATCTGGAAGGAGAAGAATATTATTTCTTACCTGTCACCTTTTTTGCAAGCTAAAATTCACTCACTTCCTATCAGTGCTAGCTATCGCTCTTGTTTCCCAAAGAGAGCAGTGAACATGTTTCCTGAGGGAGCTCATTCATATTTATGGGGCCAAACTCACAGGAAAGTTTCATTAAAAAGGCAAAAAAACCCCATAGATATGTTCAAAAAAGATTCAAGAAGACAGACATCTGTCTAGAGAAACCCCACTCTTGGGCCCATGAAGATAAAAGTCTCAGCATAATTTTTCCAGGGAGCAGACATCAGAGAACCCCCACAGGCACATCTTACTAAAACAGAATATCAGGCACTGGGGTTCAGCTTTTTGCTCCCCAGACTAATCACCACCCACGAACTGAGCGCAGCCACACCCAACCTCAGCAGAAAACAAAAACAAACCTCTGTGAAACCCTCTCCCAGGACCCCTCCGTCTTTACTCAGACTGTTCAGAATGAAGTGTCAAACCCTTAGTGGACAAGAGGATTGTGTTTCACCCACCCACAGCAATTGAGATTTATGCTGGAGTAACCAGGCGCCAGCTCCACTACAGAGTGGGAATTCATCTCTCTTTGAAGATTGTATCAATTTTTTGCCTTTCAGGAGGCTGCGTGAATGAAAATCAAGCTCATGAGTAAAAAGACACCACAGCAATGGGGGTCAAGCCAATAATATGAGATAAATGCAGTACACAGAGCAATGGAGAACAGAAATTAGACAAATTTACCCCAGAAGTAACTTCTTCAATAAGAACAAAGTCTGCCACAATTGAGTTTGGCCAAGCATTTTGACACAGAGAGGCACTTTACCCTGTGACAAGAAGGGTTTTGGTAGATGGCCTTCCTGGCACAGCTAATCTCCATCTGAGAGATGGACAGACTTCTTTTAGGGTAGGAAACAAACATCTGTGCCTTGCAACAGCCATTTGCTTCAGGCCCTGGACTGGGCTTCAACACCACTAATCCCAGGTCTGTGGCACAGGCATGAGACTGCATTTGAGGCTGTCTGTCACTCTGCTGACAAAGAGAGATTGCAATGTTTATTGAAGTTCTCTATTCTCTTAAGGCTTGATTTTGACAGGGATAATTTGCTGCAGTTCATAGGGACAAAAGGGAACACCCCCCCCCCCCCCCACTCACACAGTCCTTCCTCCGTCTCCAGAAATCAGGCAAAATCCTAGACAATTGTAGATACTCATAGATATTTATTTCCATTACTTAATGACCCACCAGTGCCTTCTGTGCAGTCATTTGGTCTCATTCTTTTTTCTAATGTGAAGATACTCGCAGGGAAATTGCTACTAACAAGTGGCAGACCCTTCATTAGTCACAGGAAAATATATTTGCAGCCAATCACAGCTTTAATTAAGGATCTGACCCTGCTCCTAGCACAGACAATGGCAAAACAACTCCAGAGAACAGGAAGAGGCACTGCATGGAGCCCTCTTGAACCTGGGAGCAAGCTGCTTCCAAGCATATCACAATTTCCATCAATCACTGAACACAGGGCTGCAAGGGACCTCAAAGGTCTGGCTGACTGGTCAATCCTTCCACTCACAAGCATGCAAACTACTCCCAAACCCTGACTGCTGCTTATCCAACCTGTCCTTACGCCCCACTGCAGCCCTGGAGGCTTCTTTGTTTGTCCAGGGAATCTGTCACCATGTTTGCCTACACGTAGCTTTAGAAAAATTGGATTTTATTTGTTCCTTGCTGCTGTCTGACCTAAATCTCCTCTGTGGTTTTGTATGCCTGGCATGTCCCTGCCCAGGATCTCAATCTCTGAAGTCTCTGCTGGTGTTTAGGCTGGCAGAAAAAGGTGGGAAGCTGTGGCACCTCTCAGGTGTGGTGGTATTTCAGACCCAGGCTGGACAAACTGAGTCCATCCCAAAGCAGATTTTCCAATGGGATGTGGATCACCTTGGCTGGACCTTCATGGAACTTTGCAGGAACTTTTGTAGTTCTCCATCTCTGACAACACACAGCTGTTTTGATCAAGCTCAACAAGTCCCTACTTGAGTATGGTAATTGTGGCTTCAGCGGGGCTGACCTTCTGGTTTTAAACCTGCCAACGAGCTTTAAGAACAAGAAGCAGCTAGAATGATCTGCTCAAAAGAGGCACATTTTGAATTCATTATTTATGCCAGCCTGCAGGGGGCAAATTGTTGTTATTCTCTATGAAAGACCATTTGGTGACCCAGGACTCCTCCCATTACCTGCTGAGCCAAGTTAGCATGCTGCAAGATGCAAAACAAAACTTAATTTATTGTGATTAAGCACCATGTGACATGGAAACAATCCCAGCACAGCAGCAGCCAGAATGACTTTCTTCCTGAGATCTCTGTCTTCCCTCATCTGATATGTGTTCTTGTTTGTCTCCTTGATGTTTTTCTTTCCTTTTGTATTGTTTGACTCTGTGTGGGAAAGAATACATATGTGTTTTCTTTCCCCTGAAGCTTTTGCTTTCCGATGCTCTGTGTTTCTTTTGTGTTTAAGTACTGAACATATTTTGTTGTGCAAAGAATAATGAGGAGGGAAATAAAATTTAAAAAGCAAAAGAAGGAAAAAAAAAATCTCCAAATCTAAGACTCTTTGGAAGTTTATTGCTAAATTGAGGGAGCTTCCCTTGATGGTGCTATGGCTCAGAGTCAGCTACAAAGAGCTCTGTCTGCTCTGCTGCAGGCTCTTTCAAGCTGAAATAGGGAGAAATTGGTTTAGGTATATGGAAGAAAATTTTTCTTGTGAGGGTGGTGAGACCAGAGCATCTGTGACTGCCCCATGCCTGGAAGTGCCCCAGGCCAGCTTGGAACAACCTGGGATAGTGGAAGCTGTCCCTGCCCATGGTAGGGGGGTTGGAATGAGATTGTTTTGAAGGTCCACCTCAAACCAAACCCTTCTGAGATTCTGTGTTTCTCCCCTCTGTTTTACCAATGCTCTTTGCTTTCTCTGGACTAATCCACTTGCTTATCAAACTCCAGTTTTCTTTCTGCTTCAGCCTGGTCCACAAGCTCCTGTGAGCTCAACTAAAATATTCTTTCATGTCTGCTATTACAACAAGATAGCCTTGACCACTGATCAGAGGCTCAGTAAAGGCATCAGACCTGTTGATTTCAGGGGACTTCAAATCAAAAAGATATTTTTAAAAAGTCATTATTCTGGTTAAGATTTAAACATTAATCCACATTGTTATGTTTTAACCTTGGTAGGCAGCTGAACATTACTCATTAGGTACTTGCAAAATACAAAGGGGAGCAAATGTTAAATTTTTCTTACTGAAACGCAAGCAGATTTAACAGTTCAAATCATTGCAGCATGAAGAATTGAATAAGAAATGGAATAAAATAGATATTTTAAGTGAAGGTGTAGTCATGCATAACCTTGGACCTTCAAAGAGGTACAAGATGTTGTAACTGCCCCTGAAATGGGAGAGCCCCGGTGTGCCTGCATTCCCTAGGGCCTCTGCTTTTGCATAGTGAGGAGCTAGAAACTGCTGTTATACTTTTTCCAAAAAACAGAAAAAAAAGAAAAAGAAAAGCTGATTCTATTCTAGTCTAGTCTAGTCTATTATTCTAATTTTCTTTGCACTTTGATCCTGAGATTTTTCAAATACTCACCTGAGGCTTTCACATTTTCTGGAAAAATCCCTTTGCCCAGGATTTTTCTCCTGGGAAACTGAGAAGCCTCAGAGAAAAAGGAAAACAGTAATTATCTGATTTGCTTCTCCTGTGTTTTGCTCCTTTGGAATGTGTTTGGAGATTGTTTACCAACAGGTGGTTGTTACATTGGATTCTGATGTGAGTTGTTTTGACTCAATGGCCAATTGGGGCCAAGCTGTGTCAGGACTCTGGAGAAAGTCACGAGTTTTCATTATTATCTTTTTAGCCTTCTGTAAGTGTCCTTTCTGTATTCTTTAGTATAGTCTAGTTTAGTATTCTTTAATATAATATAGTATAAAATAATAAATTAGCCTCTTGAGAACATGGAGTCAGATTCATCATTCCTTCCTTCGTCGGGGCACCCCACAAATACAATACTTTCATAAAAAAAAAAAAGCCTTTTTATTTACTATGTTTTGTTTCTTTCTGTGCTTTAAGCAGGAAAAAAAATTGAAGATTACCATAAGCACTGTTTACAGCTGAGGAAGAAATTTTATGCCTTAAATTTTCCTGAATAAAAAGGAAAGTTTTTTACTTGATTGCTTTTGCATTTCTGCATCTCAGTTAATTACTCTAAATTTTTAACACACTTTCAAATGTCATTCAGATGAGCCTACAGGGAACCCTCTAGAAGTCTGGGCTAGTTCAGATGCCACCAGTACAAATATTTTTTTTCAAAACTACCTCTGGAATTTTCCTGTTGCTTCTGAATTTGTGTGAGTGAGACAAAGAGGTAAATGTGTAACATGAACTGGATGGCTGGAGCACAGGTATTCTTTACAAAAGAACAAAAATAGCTCGTTTTGGTGAAAATAAACGCCTGCCTTTAAAGCTTAAAAAAGGGCTGGAAAGGAAAGCAAAACCTGTGGTTTAGGAAGTCCTGTTTTAGTGCTGCAGGACCAAGTTTTGGCTTTGTCACTGCTGTGCTGCTGCTCAGCCCAAACTCACAAAAACCACATTTGTCTGTCTGCTCACAACCTGCTCAAAAGGGAAGGGGAGGCTGCAGGGGTTTAAGGGCAAAACAAGACTTTTTATGTCTACAATTCATATCCATCAAAGACAGAAGGAAACAACTCCAATATCTTATTTTAATGCTTTCGTTTATCGTGGAGTTTAGTTGCCATAAAAAGTGTATGTTTAAAATGTCCTTTAGGAGTTACAGTCCCATAAAACCTTGTAACCAAGTGACACGCAATAATGAAACTCCCTCCACAAACTACAGCAAAATGAGATTTTTTTTTTTATTATAATCATCAAATAGTTTGCCTCGAGGTATTGATGGAATTATATATAAACCTTATGTGCTGCTGGAAGACAAATAAATAGAGAAGAAAGAAAGGGGAGGGAGAGGAGAGGAGAGGAGAGGAGAGGAGAGGAGAGGAGAGGAGAGGAGAGGAGAGGAGAGGAGAGGAGAGGAGAGGAGAGGAGAGGAGAGGAGAGGAGAGGAGAGGAGAGGAGAGGAGAGGAGAGGAGAGGAGAGGAGAGGAGAGGAGAGGAGAGGAGAGGAGAGGAGAGGAGAGGAGAGGAGAGGAGAGGAGAGGAGAGGAGAGGAGAAACGGTGTCTTGTTAGACAGACCTGAAGAAAATTTTATGAAATAAAATCCCAAACAAAGTGTTAATTTAACCATTTTTGAGCAGATAGTTGCTTATGGTTATGGTTACTTATCCCTCATAGCTGTAATACTGTGATTGAGGAAAAAAAAAAAACCAGAAGCATATTAGAGTTAAAATTGCACTTCCAGTTGAGACATATTTATCCAGGCAGATAGAGCCATTCATCTCGTAAAAAGGGCTTTTGTAACCCTTCAGGATGAGGCTAGTCATTGTTTCAATGCTTCTAAAAAGTTCGGTGCACCACACTTCACAGGCTTCACCCCTACCCTTGCCTAAACTCCTCCCCTAAATTAAAATTCAGATTTATAAGACAACAAATTTATTGAATCTTCAACTCTGTTCTGAGTCTAGACTTCATTGAACTCCTCCATACAAATACAGTTTTGTGCAGTTTACTTTTTGTTTGAGGTCTCAGCATATCTAATTTATCTGACATTCAGACACCACAATTATCTGTGGAATACAGCATTTCTGCACATAATGGGTAATGTGACATATGCAAATGTTTTCTTTCCATAAGTAGCTGGAGCAGTAGTAGAGATACCACTCTAATTATAACTGGGAAAATGAAGTGGATGACAGTATAATATAAACAGATAACAACTCAGGCTACTTACTTAGAGCTCACTTTTTGTAGAATTTAGCTATCATAGTCAGGCAAAGGCAAGACCAAACGTCCTCTTCAACATTGGAGCTCTGTGCAGTTTTTTCATCTCCAGCCCTACATTAGAAGAGGCTTTTTGCAGAACTGATTACAAGAAAGCAAAATAAAATCTAGGCTAATACTTACAGGTCATAGTATTTAATTGAATATCTATTGGATTTGGTTTTTTTTCTGTAAGCCATAAATATGGAATTGTCTATGGGCTTCTTTGGAAGAGGAGAGAAGAATGGTGCACTTTACATAGCACTTTGTCTCATTGGAAAAGTCCTGACATCAAAATTTTTCTTAATAATCAGCATACTTTCCTTGCTTGTCATTCTCTTAGTATTTGTTCTGTTTTACACTGAGGCAGTACAAGATTCTTCACCAGTGAGTATTTGCCTCCCTAAATTTCCAGCAGCTTATGAATTTTAGGGGGACTTTGTGAAGTTCTGGTCATGGAACATCCCCATTGTTTCACAGAAGGCAAACACCAGTGCCAGCTATGTGATGGAAAATGCAAAAAAAAATGAGACATCTGACAGAATCCGTGAGCTGGGAACAGTTTCATTTTGCTGACTGCCTCAGGATAAAAAAAAAAAAAAACTTATTTTTAGATGTATTTGCACTTTCCCCACGGGTTTCCATGAACTTTCTGCATAGCAAAATGCAGGTCTGACAGCCACCAACAGGTTAAAGGTACCTGTTGAGGGAAGGACTTTTTTGGTTTTTTTTTCCTGCTGATATTTTGGCAGTGGCATTTAGCAGGGCTTCACTGGGTGCTCCATGAACCCGGGACACAGCACAGTGACAGTTGCCTCTGGCACTCAGCACTTGTCACCAGAGCCGTGGTGATCAATGTTTCGTTTGCCCTTCATGTCAAGGGAGGCTGTTACATTTTTTTTTTTTTTTTTGGTGATCAGACGTGAAACTTTCCTCAAGTTTGAAAGCATTAATACAACCACAAGGATTAAAGCATTAATACAACCACAAAGATTAAAGAGAGACACAGGCGGTAAGAAGAGAGGGGCAGAGGGATGGAACTTGCTTTGAAAATCAGCCAGCAGCAGGAGCAATCACAAAAAAACTTCAAGGTCCCTCCTGTGTTGTCAGTCTGCTCCAAACACCACAATCTAGGAGGTGATGGGGTGTTTTTTTTACTGGGTACCAGTGAGTGTGCAGCTATGAGAGTTGCCAGCCTGGAGAGAGAATCCTGCGCCAGCCTTGTGTTCATGCTCGCTCCTGCTGATGTGCACAGTCGAGTTTAATTTTTAAAATGACAGCATGTGGCTATGGTTGCAGGAGGCCTGGTGGGTAGAGATGGTTCCTGGCAAGTGAGTCAGGATGTGGCTGCCTCATCTTGAGCAGCACGGTGCTCCACTGAGACCCTGAGGGGCTGGAGCGTGTCCAGGGCAGGGAACGGAGCTGGGAAGGGGCTGGAGCCCCAGGAGAGGCTGAGGGAGCTGGGAAGGGGCTGAGCCTGGAGCAAAGGAGGCTCAGGGGGGCCCTTGTGGCTCTGCACAGCTCCTGACAGGAGGGGACAGCCGGGGGGGCCGGGCTGTGCTCCCAGGAAACAGGGACAGGAGCAGAGGGAACGGCCTCAAGTGTGAAAGTGGAGGTTTAGGTAGGATATTTGGAAAAGTTTCTTCACTTGAAGGGTTGTCAAGTACTGTCAACAGGGAGGTGGTGAAGTCACTGTCCTGGAGGGATTTAAATCACATGTGGAATTGGCACCTGGACACCTGTGCTTACTGGCAGTGCTGGGTAAATTGTTGAGTTAAATGATCATGGAGGTCTCTTCCAAACTAAATTATTCACTAGCGTGGCTGCAAGTTGTTTTGGGCTAGTGCCTGCAGTGCCTGCACGGTCTAGGTTTTTAACAGATTTCTTAGGGCTCAGCTTAGTGGTAGTTGCTGGTTAGATGCTGTTTCATTAGAGCATTTCAACAAGATTTATGGCAACCATTCATATTCTCACGGAGGTCACTGCCTATTTTTGCTGCTTTAATCATCTGTACTCTTAGCAAAGCTGACTGAATAGCTCAAAATGAGACAGTAATGCAATGAACTGTCTCACATCAGTTGTATCTGCAATATCTGCCATATATACCTGTTCTGCAGTGTTTTGAGATGGATTTTTAGGTAGACAAACAACCCGTATGGTTTCTTTCATGTTTTGTAACTTTGACTGCAAATTGACTGTAAATGTTACCCCAGAATTTCTTTCCTATTATTAAAAAAAAAAAAAAAAGTAGAGTATCAAAAAGACTGATGATAATAATATACTAAACCCTTCTCAAACTGCTACACTTCTATGTATGTCTATAGAAATATTCATCTATGATTTAGGTAAAAGGCTATATAATAACTATCAGGCATCTCTGTTATCGAGAGTGCAAAGGAAAACCTTTGTCACTCCTGTGACAAAGGACATTGATCTTCAGCAAAATTGCAGACTCTTACTAAAACATTCTTTATTTTTCAGAGTGTAGACAAAAGCAGAAACAGGAAAAAAAAGTAAAAAGAAAGGCTAATTGCAG
This sequence comes from Molothrus aeneus, assembly GCF_037042795.1. NCBI lineage: Eukaryota > Metazoa > Chordata > Aves > Passeriformes > Icteridae > Molothrus > Molothrus aeneus. Next base: position 3,866,148 of record NC_089680.1, read on the forward strand.
TCAATATGGCATTTTCCTTTATTGCACACAAATGGCAAACACTGGGAACATGGAGGGTTGTAAAGCAGGTAGTTATCTGCTTTTTCTATAGGGGTAACAGAAAATATCTAGTGCACTACACTCTTGAGGCAGGAATACATTTGCTTGCCAAAAGAACATAATTTAAATATTTTAGGAGGTCTTATTTTTTTCACTTTGTTTCTTTAGTGCTTTGTCATTAGTCCAGGGATTTCAATGCAAAAATTCTTGCAGTGGCAGAGTCTAGGAACTCCTGACTGAACTCCCATTACATTTATTTCTGTTTGTTGAAAAGTGGATATTCATGCACCACAGACCTTACAGCAAAGGATTTGCAAAGGATTTATTATTTAGACAGGGGCAGGTACATTTATTCTCTGTCTAAAAAACACAGAGAGTTTCTTTGTCTGACTAACCAGTGGAATGGCTGTATGGCTCTAAAAAGGGAAGTTGGATCAGCAGCTGGAAAACAGGAGTTTCTAAAGAAAAAGGGTATCTGAAATGGCCTTAGTTCTCCAGGAGCCATCACAGACTGGTACCACTGCTCATCTCTGCATTTGTCACTAGAGACAGGCCAGTGTGTGACCTTCACATTGTTTTTTGGAGCTTATCCCTGTAGGGGGAAGGGAAAAAAGAATTAAGAGCAGTGGAGAGAAATACTAAGTAAGAGCTTTGACAAACCCAATGAGGTTAAAAATTTTCCCTGAGCTGAGGAGAAGGATATTCCTTGTGGTAGGAGCCCAGATTCCACAGGGAACTGTGGGCTGCTTCCCTCCAGCCCCACTCTTTAGTGGTTGGGGCACCTCCCCAAAATAGTGGTTGGCCCATGTTTTTGCCTAGGAGAACCCTTGTTTCACATAGCCCTGGAAAGATCTGTTACTGCTGGATATTTGAAAGCAAAGGCAAGTGCAACCCTTCTGTCATTCTTGAAATAGAAACAGCTTTAACAGTTTGGGGCATGTTACATATTCTACAAAAAATACTTGACAGGTTAGGCTGGGGTCAGATCCCCAAAGCCAGTTGCAATTTTAACTTCTTTGAGCTTCTTTTGGTCTTGTGCAGCCTCTGGTCCTTGATCAAAGGGGGTTAAGTTTATGGCTTCCAGTGAGCCTTGCTCTGTGCAGGTTAATAGAGCCCATGTCCCTTTCTACATGCCAGGTCAGCAAAGAGAGCATTATTATTTTAGGTTTTCCTGCTAAAGGACAGCTTGGGTTCCAAAGTCTGGTCCAAAGTCTGTTGGACCTTTCTGAGGGTGCAACTCAGCTGTGGTTCCTTCTTAGTCTCTACTGTGCAGCTCTCCATGGCTCCTTTAAAACTTGGTCTGCTCAATTCTGTTGTGAGGAGTGTTTCAGTCCATAGGGGCACCCTGGTGCAAAAGTGGTAATGCTTGTGCCATTATCTGTGTCTTACAGAAACTGAGGATGTGGCCAGTTTTTCTCAAGGGCTGTCAGACCTGAAAAGCAGAGCAATGATCCAATTTGTGTCAGATGGCCTGAGGACTAGGTCCCATTCCTCTGGGCACATCACTGAGGGACTGCAGCTGTAGCCACTGGAGATCACCCTCTCCTCAGCCACTTCCAAGCCACTGATCTCATCACACATCTCATCCACCTTTTCTTTTTTTTCTTAATTCCACCCCCTCTGAGCTGTTGTGCTTCCCCCCATTGGAGGATGCCCATTTACTGATGTGAAACATGAGCAGGTGTGGGAGATGTTCATTACCAAGGCAGACTCCAGCTGAAGGGCTATATGCTGGTTTGTTAGCAGTGACCCACACGAACTCACAAAGCTACTGTAGCTACTGTGCAAAGGCAATGACATGTGGAGTTCAGCATGGCTTTGTACCCAAAATGGTATTTAAACTTTCAGCCTTCAAGCAGAGACTCCAGGCTGCATCTCATCTTGCTTCTCTCTTTCCTAATTTGTAACCAGCTCTTGATTTAGTAAATGCCAGAATTCAACTTTGAGGATGAATGAAAAAGCCTCAGGAAACTAATGACCTCCTTAATAAAAGAATACAATAACTTCACTAGATTTAATATTTCAGGTTTCTATAAGGATTGAATTAGAAAGATTTTTTTTTGTCTTCCTTTCTGCAGGGGGAAAATGAAAGTACCTGGACTTCACAGCTGGTTACTAGATATTACGTGCAGTGCTAGAAACAGAAAGTATTGACTTTCATTGCAAGTCAGAAATAGTCAGGTTACACACAGAAAACTTTTGAAATATCTGCTGCAGAAGGCTGAAGGAATATTTGCCTTTCCACAGATCATTCTTATTTAAATGGAGCTCAGAATTTAAAAGTAAATACAAAATCCATCCTAAATGTACTTACACTCACTTTCTGCTCCCTGTACAGGAAGTTTTAAAGCATTGCTGGGTTCAGCCATCTTCTCAAACTGTTTTTGGTGAAGCTGACATTGCTCCCTTCCAAACAGCAAGTGAGGCTGACTCTCCAGGCACAAATCCCCATCTATTGAAGCCCTTGGGAACTCACAGGCTAAAAGTTGCTGCAAGACCAAAACTTGTCACTATCTGAGGAGTTTTTTGTAAAGTTTCATATATACTGCATCATTCAGCTGGCTAAATTATCCATGTTCAGTGCTCAGACAGGTTGTAAAAAGAGCTAATGTCAAAACAAATCCAAGGAATCTCTCAAATTCTTCAGCAAAAGGGTTGTCCAGCCCTGGCACAGCTGCCCAGGGCAGTGGTGGAGTCCCCACCCCTGGAGGAATTTAAAAACTCTGAGCACGTGTCTATCAGCGGACTTGGCAGCCGTTGTGTCAATGGTTGTACTCAATGATCTTAGAGGTCTTTTATAACCTAAATGATTCTACAAGTCTGTGAAAAAGGCTTTTATCGCATATTTACCTCACTGCACTACACCTGGGGTAGGTGTCACCTGGGTTTGACCACACAGCAGTGCAGCATCCTAGGCAGCCACTCTGGCTTGCCCTGATTAACAACAACAGATACAGATAACAAGAACTGTGGATTTTTAATTCTGTCCCAGTGTAGTTCTGAAACAGGTGTAAATAGTTCCCCTCCAGAGGTGGCTGTCTCCATGTACTGTCAATAAATGGAATATACATCATTAACTTTAACTAGTTGCTGTAACTTTTTAACAAGGTTGTTAAGTGAAGCAGTTGTTCCCTTTTCATGTTTTACTTAAAATACAATTTAAATGTAGGATAAGTGAAATTTTTTTGAGAAAATTACTGGGAAGAATTTGATTTTTCACACTGATTTGCTACCCAGGGTCACAAGATGAAAGTAAAAAAAACTTAATACCATGGACTGACTTTACTCATCTTAATTTGAAACCACCTTTTTTTCAGACTTTTAGAAGGTTTATTTTGCTTTGATTTTGTAATGTAAAGCCAGAACGACAAAGGCTAAAATTTATGCATTTTGTTATAAATGATCAAATCGGGAGCCAAATTTATAAGAAAATTTAGCAATGATTTATTAGATTGTCAACGAAACAAAATTTTGATCAGAAAAGAAAAAGGTGCTGGGTAAACCTGGATCTGACCACCAAAATGTCAGAGTCTCCCCTTCAGTTCACACAGAGTGTTTCGAGCATGCTTTTATACAGTTTATTCTGCCTGAGGCAGAGATGACCGAATGCTCCTTTGTGTCCTTTCACGTGCAGAACTGGGGCCATACATGTGCAGGGATAGACAAAAGTCCAGTTCCAGGTGTCCGGATGTCATCAGGGCACTCCGGGAGAAGTCGGCATTCATATGTAGCAGAGAGGGTACTCAGTGTCGTAGATGCAATCTTCGAGGTGCAGATCACTCTTGCATTCCAGGGAAGTCAGTAATCACCGCTCAGGAAGGTTCCATTCATATGTTAACAAACTCGATATTATCTTAACCTTGTCCAGGAACTAACTGAATAAAAATAAGACTCTGCTCCCGGCTGGGGTGGTCAAAAGACATAGCTTGGATTCTACAATATTTTATACATTAATAGCATGAATTATCTCTACCATATACTACAATTTTATTCCTTTAATTCTGCCAGAAATATGAAATATGGTATTTCAATTATTAAAAAATATAAACAATAACATCAGTCAAAACAGAGAAATGTTATCAATTTAAACTTCCTAGAATTCTGGTGATAATGCTTTACTACAAAACTCCCAAATAGACCTATTCAACACAGAAATATAAGAAATATTACAGAGCATATGTAAGGAGTGTGAAATAAATGAGATCTCATCCATCTATTAAGGCTGACTGCTATTTGTGAGATTGTTTTAAAAATTGAAGATGAGAAGTTTTTGTTTATCAAAAGACAGCCAGAGGGAACTGTTGATGATCAGTCCTGACTTTAAAGAGCCCATTATCCTTGATCCAAAATGCAGACCTCATTGCACAGTGCAGGCAATGTCAGGCAGGGCACCACAAGAAATGCTGTGAACGCTTCCAGGTATTTTCCCCACTGAAAGACAGCCTGTATGACCCAGGGACCAAAGAAAGGGCTTTTGAAAAAGTATCAGGTAAAGTTATAGTACACACAGCAAGTTCTCATCACCAAGTTCACTGATGACACAAAGCTGGGAGGAGTGGCTGATACCTCAGAGGGCTGTGCAGCCCTTCCAAAGGGCCTGGACGGGCTGGGGAGATGGGCAGAGAGGAACCTGCTGGAATCCAGCAGAGCAAAGGCAGGTCCTGCACCTGGGGAGGAACAGCCCCAGGCTCCAGCACAGGCTGGGGGTGACCTGCTGGAGCAGCTCTGAGGGGAAGGTCCTGGGGGTCCTGGTGGACAACAGGGGGTCCATGAGCCAGCAGCACCCTGGGGGCCAAGCAGGACAATGGAATCCTGGGGTACATTGGAAAGAGAATTCCCAGCAGGTCAGGGAGGGATCCTGCCCCTCTGCTCTGCCCTGTGAGGCACATCTGGATTGCTGTGTCCAGGTCTGGGCTCCTCAGGAGAAGAGAGAGATGGAGCTCCTGAGTGGGTCCAGAGCGCTACAGAGGTGAGGAAGGGCCTGGAGCATCTCCCTGCTGAGGAAAGGCTGAGGGAGCTGGGGCTGCTCAGCCTGGAGAGGAGCCCCAGCTGAGAGGGAGCCCCATCCCTGTGTGTCCCTGTGTGCAGGGAGGGGCAGAGCATCCCTGTGTGTCCCTGTCTGTCCCTGTGTGCAGAGCAGGGCCCTGGCTCTGCTCTGGGGCCCAGCAATGGCAGCAGAGCCACGGGCAGGGACTGAGCCCAGGAAATTCCCCCTGGACATGAGGCAGAACTTCTGTCCTGGGCAGTGACCGAGCACTGGGACAGATTGTGCAGAGAGGGGATGGAGTCTCCCTCACTGGGGATATTCCAGAACCATCTGGACACAACCCTGTGCCCTGTGCTCTGGGATGGCCTTGCTGGAGCAGGGAGGTGAGACCAGATCATGCATTGTGGTCCCTTCCAGTCTTAACCCATCCTGGGATTTTGTGAAAGGTATCTTATATGGCATTTGTTCCCACTAATGAGAATGGAAAAGCAGATGAAGAAACACCAATTCAGGCTAATTCAAGGCTATTTTTCAGTAGAGCTGCACAGGTGAACTTAGATGCAATAAGGATCTGCGAGGTTGGCTCTTTCACAAAATTATCATTTAATATTCAAAGAAAAGAAAATGTCTCTGGGGTGAAAAAACAATCATAAAACAGCTAAGTGGAGAGAAGGGGGAGAAAACACCCCCACAAACATATCAAAGAAAAGACTTGAGGGAGAGCAAGAACTCACACTGGCATGAGAAAAAGTTGGAATAAAGCCAGGCTGCCAGATTTGGTACCCCAAAGTGATTTGGAAAGACATTACATAAAGTGCAATTTATGTTAATACTATAAAAAAAACCTGAAAACACAGTGTTCAGAGTTTTAATAGTACCTTGCACTGCAGTTTTAATAGTGCCCTGCCTATGTGTATGAGGGGAATTAACAATAAATAAATAACCTGAATTTAACTAAGGCAAAGCTTTAAATTCCCTTGGGATTCTTATGGTCCATCCCTGAAGTCAAGGCTAACTCAGGTTCTTGTTAATAGATCCCTTGGAGTGGGTTAGGTTGAAAAGGGTTTGTAGAATGAACAGGGTTTGTAAACATATACATATAGGGTTTATTTCAGAACAATTTGGTTGCCATAGAAAGCAGGTATGTAGTCATTTTGGTTATTATTATCTATAGAGATGGAATTACATAAAAGCATAAAAACAACACAGAAAATGTAAAAGGGAAAAGAAAGATAAAGAAATTATAAGAGTAGGAAGATCTTTCCGCCAAGGGATGCAGCTACAAGATTTGATTGCTGCAGTTTCAGGGCCCATTGGTTGCAGGGATGGTCACTGCCTCGATGGGTCAGGGGTAGTGTTGTCATTACATTGCAAAGGTTCCATATTGCCAGAGTTTTGTACGTCCTTGATGTTTCTTGTAGGCAGCTCCCCTAGGCACTGACTCCATTTCCCCTCAACCACCCAATCCACTCTTTTATAACACTCCTCTTATTGGCTACAGCTGTGGCCTGTTAAAATCAGGCCTGCTCCTACTCTTTAATAATTAACCCAGCTGCAGCTCTTTAGGGGATAAGATTACTTTCTCTACTACCTTTATTTTCATATATTGTATCCCTCTATGGGGGTGGGGGAAAGCCCATGGAGCACAAAGTCCAGTGGATTGATATAAACTCAGATTTATGTGGGAATGCCCAGGTACATCCCCTGGAGAGGCTGTTTTGCACTGATTGCTGCATCGCTGTGGATCATGCACGGTCCTGGGGTGGAGGACCCCGGAGATGAGTCTGGGAGCACTTTGGGACTCTTTGATGGTCTATGAGCTCTTCAGAGACATGACCTCTCTCTCCTTCTCACACCAGCATAGCTGAGCCAGGTATGCCTCATGAGATGTCATGGAAACCTTCAGGCCTACATGGGAATGTCCTGATTCCTCCCCTGGGTGGGAGCTCTACACTGAGCCAGATGTGTAAGGGAGGACATTACCTGGATAAAAATTTCTATCCCACCTTGAAGGATCTACCTTTTCTTGGCCTCCTCCCTCATCTGGCTCTAAACCCAGCTTCCTCCTAAGCAAAGCTTGGTTTGTGTGGTTGTCCTCTGTTGTTCACACACTCAGCCCTCAGCTGTTACCTTGACATAGTCAGCAAAGCCCACGCTGCTTTTGTAAATCTCCAGTTACTTGAGACATTAACCATCAACATTTCAGTCTCTCACAGGGATCTTGGGAGCTGCTCAGACAAAAGATTTTCTGCTGGGGACAGGAAACAAAGGCTATGTCTCTCAGGTTCACCTGAGACTGTGAAACTGTTTTGCTGCTTGTCCAAAGCTGAGCCTGAAAGTTCATCACTCCACAGTCCAGCCTTATAAGTCTTTTGAGCCAATTAAATGTTCCTCTCCCAAACCAAAAAAAGCAAATTGCATCTGTTCAAGAAAGCCCAAACCATATTTTCCCAAGCCCATGCATTCACAGCCATTACAAGGAAATTTATGAGTGATGACACCTAGTAATGTCTTCAAAGCAGAACCCTTGGCAGAAGAGCTCGATGTCACTATTTGTACTTTACCACAGGGAGAGCAGGGCACAGGCAAGTTCAGGTTGCACAGGTGTGTGATGATTTTCACATGGTAAAATCTTTGCTTCCCAGCCTTCCCTTCTCTCTCTTTGCCTCCCCAAATCACTTTTACATACCTGCAATCACCATCAAGTCTACCATACCTGTATTTCATATGCATATCCACTCTGATTCATGTCCTTTTTACTCAAAGTTTGACCAAAGTTTTTATAAATGCAGTGAAAACACATCAAGACTGAGGCCATTTTTCTGTGTTGTGCATTTACTGTGCACAGACACCGCATCCTGGCCCAGAGCTGCAGTTAGTGCTGTACAATTCATTGTTCTGCACTCATTCTGTCTGATTTTACATAACTGGGTAATTCACTGCATCACTTTTAGTAAGGCATAAAATTTCCCTTCACTGGTGTTGTGTTAGTATGGTTCTGCTGTGCATTTTCATTACAGTTGTTCCCCAGATCTGAACTTCCTTTGGACCAATAACTCATCTTATGACAAGCAAGAGTTGAATTTATAGCAAGAATTTGTTAGGGAAAAAAAGGAGGGGGGACAGAAAGAAAGAAAGAGAAAAAAGGAGAAAATTTAGAAATATGAATGATGCTCTGATGCTATTAGAAATTTTTTTGGACATTCAACAGAGAGAAGATTTTGCAATTTCTAAATTACACAAAGTTCTCCCTATTTGTTCCTCAAGCAATGTGTCACCTGTGTCCCCACACTCTGTCGAGTCTGGCCTCCTCACCACCTCTCTGCTTACAAACCCCTTTCTCTCCTCTGAGTAGACCACTTCCCTATTTCCCAGGCTGCCTGCTTGCCCTACAAAGTCAAGCTCAGGGCAATCACTTTAAATCCATGTGCACCTTCCACATCAGCTGCTATTTCAGGCTGGATGAAAGGCTCACTGGTCTGTTTTGCTGGGGTTTTTGTTCTGCCCCAAAAAGCCTCTCTCAGTGCCACCAACTCAGACCAGCACAGTCAGGCTTTGAGAACCCCTTTGCTCAGGATGCCTGGGGAGGAAATTTGGGTGCATATACCAGCACACAGACAGACTGGCAGCACTCTGGTGCAGCAGAGATGTGATACAGCCTCACAGCCCCTGTAAAATGTGGGTTTCCAGTTTCTAGTGCCACCATGAAACTGCTGAGAGGAGGGCAGTGAGCCTCACATACTCAGCCTCCCTCGCTGGTGGTGGCAGAAGGGATGTGCAGAGCCTCTCTAGCCAGAGGCAGAAATTTTGGGAAAGCAGCATATTCTGTCCAGGGCACCACTATATACTGTGCTTGTCTATTTAATAACAATATGGCATTGAATGAATTCCCAGCTTCCTGGGATACAGCTCTTCAGCAAAGCCCTGACACTGCTGCTTGTAAAGGTGCAGGCAGAGCCTTCATTGTGAGATTTTGGAAACAGAGCATCCATCTATCAAGAAACTAATAAAGCAATTGATAGTTATAAACATATAAAGGGAGTAGTTCCTACAGACAGCGAATATTTGACAACCCCTCAGAAAACATATGGATCCTGGTGTGTCAAAATATAGATGCATTTTCATCCAGCTGAGAATATTTAAAACTTTTTTTGTACACAAAATCCCTTTTTAATTAAAGCAATTTAGTTGGTTTTTGTGGGGTTTTTTGTTTGGTTGGTTTTGGGTTTTTTGTTGTTTTTTTTTTTTGTTTGTTTGGTTGGTTGGTTGGTTTTTTTTAACTGACCAAAATTCTGGTTATATTAGTCTGGTTGATTCAGAATTTCATCTATAAATCCTGCCTCTAAAGAGAGTTGGTTTATTACTTTTTAATAGAATTTGTCATTGTAAATCATCTACAGTACCATAGTGCCTGAAGCAGTAAATGAAAATGACAATTGCGTTGACTTTTATGCAATTTTTAATGGACTTTACCCCTAACCTAAGGAGTTTCCAAAGGGAGACATTTAATTCTTTACACTCATTTATTGTTTTGTCTCTCTAACTTTTATCCTAAGTTTGTGAGAATGGTTCTGAGACTTTCCAGCTCAGTGCAGGTGTGGGAATGAATGTCTTTGCTAGGGGGGTAGGCTGGGAGAGTTCAGCCTGGAGAAGAGAAGGCTCTTCAGGAGGACCCCAGAGCACCTTCCACTATGGAAAGGGGCTACAAGAGAGCTGGAGAGGAACTTTAAACAAGGGCCTGAAGTGAGGGAACAAGGGGGAGCATCTTCACAATGAAAAATTAAGATTAGATTAAATATTGGGAAGAAATTCTTTATTGTGAGGGTGGCGAGGCCGTGGCACAGGTTGACTCTCACTAACACTCAGGTGATGACTTCTGTTGCTTGAATCACACTGCTCAGCAAATGCTGTCACAGAAAATGAGAGGTGGTTTCAGTTGCACCCACTCCAAAATCTAATCCAAAGACAGGGTGGTTATGGAAAAGGAACCAAGCACCACGAGATCCCTATCTGCCACTGATTTCACTGCAGGATGATGTCTGTGCTACTAAAGCCCTGTGACTCTGCTTTCCCATGTATGAAACTGGAATACATCTTTTGAGAAGACAGATTTCAGCTTCTAACTGATAGTTTAGAGCTGAGATTGCTTTGTGGGCTCTACCACCAACTCTTTGTGTGCTCCAACAAATTATTTAGGCTGCCTGCAGCAGGGATCTATGTGGCAGTGCTTCACAGGAAGAAATGGCAGTCTCTGCTGGCCTCTCTAAACACTTCTCTGCTAGATAAGCCAGCTCTGTGTCCTGCAGCTCCTCTCATGGGCCATGATGCTAGTGAAGTAATGAGGTAATTGAGCAACAAGGTGGCCAAGACGGCCACTTCCAAGTAAAGTAAAACAAAATGTTTTTCACATAGTGCACGGGAAAATTAAATCCATTCCCAATTCCCAGTTGCTCTGCCAGCTGTGTTGTGTATCCCTGCGCAAGTCTGCAGACCAGGGCAGGCAGAGAGGCAGCAGAGCAGGCCAGGAGTCCTGACCCAATTTCGTCTCCAGCTAATGGCAGAGCAGACCAGCAAGAGCCAAGCCGCAGAGAGCTGCAGCCAAGACAGCCCACATCTCCTTCTAACCATGACAAATTCAAGGTGTGGTGTCATGGAGCTGTGTGCTAATGGCATGCAGTTTTGTCAGGGGAGGCTTAGGATGGATGTTAGTAAAAGATTCTTCACCCAGAGGGTGGCTGGGCATGGGAACAGGCTTCCCAGGGAAGTGGTAACAGCACTAAGCTCAAGGAGTGTTTGAGCTGAGCAGTGTCAGCCACATGGGGTGATTCTTGAGACTGCTGTGTGCAGGGCCTGAAGCTGGGCTGATTAACCTTCTTGGTCTCTCCCAACACAGGATATTCTATTATCCTAAGGTATGTTTATATCCTCTGTCCTGTGCAGGATGTTCCCTCTGACAGCATTAGCAGGAAAAATCTGTTTGTTTCACAACATCAGCAGGGAAATGACACCTGTGTTTTCAGACTTACAGGATTGCTGTGCATTCAATTCCAGCTCCTGCCTTCAGGATTTACAGTCACCTTCCCAGAAAAGTCATACAGGAAATACCAGCAGTCGAAAGGAGCTCAGAGTACTAAAGATCTGCCCCCAGAGCACAGACATAGGAAAGCTTCATCAGAGAACAAGATAAATTTTAGCTATCCATCTTAAGAAGGAAATTCATCTCATCACAGGATATGGAATACTAATTGGGCTAAGTCATCTCAAACTAATAGCTGCCTACCATATTCCTCATTGCTCAGAGTAATTTTTAATAGCCTATCCTCAGCATCTGATATTTCAACAAATAATAACAGCTCACAATAATCAAATTATGAGAATTGTAGTCTGAAGAAGTCTGATGGCTAAGGCAGTGTCCTCATTTCCCCTGACTCATGGGAACTGGAGGAATGGATGCTGAAGGCTGGATCCATCCAGGACTGTGTGTGGGACAGGGTTTCCCACTGGGGTCAGTGCAAGGATCTGAGTGTAGCCAACAGAGACCTGGGCACTGCATTCAGAGCCTCTTCTGCTTGATTTTTAAGGTGGGGCAGGGTTACACAGACTGTTTGAGATTCGCAGATGGTAGATATTACTCTGAGAGAGGAATCAAGATTTCTAACCCTCCAGCTGGGAAAAAAAAATTAGAAAATTCTGCTTTATTTTGCTGCATTTTGCAGATGTGAATATTGTCTCCTAGTCCAGAATAAGGCATTGTGGAACATCCTGCAGGAAAACTGGCATTTAAGACTCCTGCCAACCGTGAGCCCTTGTATTTGATGCAGACAGAATAGTGATTGCTGCACCCCCTAACTCACAAGCCCTTCCTCTTGTAGTGTTTGTTCTTACACGTCAACACCTCTAGGCCATATAGATGTGACATATGGATGCACAGACATGCCACAGACAAACTGATATCCTTGGATGCTCTTCCTGTTTCCACAGTAACCCTACAGAAACAGCCAGCAGTCAATGGAGAAAATCAAAGGCAGGGATAAATCATAATTCTCAGTTCGCAAGGAACAGATCTTGAATGCTGAGCCACTGATACACAGCATAATGTGATTTAGGGTGTTTATTATGCTAACCCAGGGCAGGAGCATGTAGGCATACGATGTGGCAATTACAGCATACATTTGCTGTATTTGGTTGAGCAGGAGTGCAGAGGAGAGAGCAGGTAGAGAGAACTTTATGCTCACAAGCTGTTTAATGGCTTAATCCTGCTGCCAAGCCAAGCTTCACTTTGCTTTGTACCTGACTCATCCCAGAGGCAGCACTGGGACATTTATAAACAGATGCCCCATCACTACAGGCACACTTGGTATGCTAAGCTTTGTTTGGGGAAAATAACAAGAAAAGACCATCAAATGCTTTAGCTAGGAAGTGTCAAACTCTTAATATGAATTGTGCTCATTAATGTGACAAGTGTCACATGCATTGAGTCCTTTTTTTTTTTTTTTTGTGGCTGTCAGTATATTGATGTGTATTTTGCAAACAGTTTTTCTACCCAAACTGTTTCTCTCTAGGGAGTAGTTTAGGCAACAGTCAGTTACCTTGTGAAAATTGAAAACTGTTTTTTCTATTAGTCACCGAAGGGGTAGTACTCCAAGTAAGGAGGCAGAGCAGCTTTATTCCATTCTCCTCCAGGCCATCAAATCCCTTCAGATTCACATGGTACTGAGTGCAGGGCCTGTGGGTGTCCCAGGCTTGATTTAAAGCATATCATTCTCAAATTAAGCACCAAAATTGTAACTATAGTAGCATGGTGAATCATGTTTACAGGACCTACACTCTGAATATTTATTTAGTATTGCTCAGTCTGGTTTTGAAACAAGATCAGGTTTTATACTGTTGGTATTAACCTAAAGATTGCAGTGTTGGCTTGTGCACATCAACAAAAAATAAAGGGAACCATAACACTAACATAAGCTCCATTCTGTAAGAAAACGGGTGCATTGTTAGAACATTAAAAAGTCCCTTTTGGGGGATCAAAGCCTATCCAGCTTGATTCAGAGTGACATGTCAAATTGGAAAACATAAGACTAAATCTATATCCCTGCTGTTTGTTGTTTTAAAATCTTATTTGTCTCTCTAATACTTTTTCTCCCTGACACCAAACAAAATAATGTTGTTTTGAGACGGATGTTGATCATGACATCAGTGCTCTCCCTGGAAGGAATGCATGTGCCTAAAACCCAGCAGGGCACGATGTCACTCAGCTGGACTCATTAGCGTGGCAGCAGTTTGGCATTTACATCTCTGCACCGCTCCCAGGGTAAGGCAGCTCCAGTTCGGAGCACAGCATGTGTCTGTCTGCAGCTTACAATGTAGACATGCCCTTAAAAGCCAGGCCATCCTTCAAGGAGCAAGTGGGACTGGCAGCTGTGGAGAGGCTGTGGCAGCTTTTGTCAGGCAAAGGACAAGGGCTGGGTGAGTAATTCTGGATGAAAATCTCTTGATCTGTTGCAGACAGTGCTTATGGCCTTGAAAAAGGTATTTATCAGCACCTGATGCACAGAAGCACAGAGGTGTCTGGGGTTCAGTTTTGCATAGAATTTAATTGCCTGAGTACACAAGGACTGGGGTCATTTAATTTCTCCCTGTTGTAACAAATCAAAGTAGGAAAAACGTCAGCAGGGGACTCAAAATAGAACTCCTTCATCTTTTCATGCTTAAATCTTCTGAGAAAACTTGCCCTGCAGATGTAGTCAGAACACACCTCCGGCATGCAACAGGCACTGAGCTGAGCAACCACAGCAATTTCCATCAGTAATGAGGCTGATGGGAGCACCACATCCTGATCCCAGCCAGCTCTGTGCTCTGCAGCTCAGAGCACAAATCATCTTCCACACCTCTCTTTGTGAAAGAGCTCCAAACCCCTAACTCCTCTTTCCTAGGGAATGCCTGGCTTTGGCAAGCTGAGGAAGAATGGCTGGCCCATCCCTGGGAGTGTTCAGGGCCGGGTTGGGCAGGGCTTGGAGCAAGCTGGGATAGTGGGAGATGTCCCTGTCCATGGCAGGGGGATGGAACAAGATGATCCTTAAGATCCCTTAGAAACCAAGCTGTTCTGTGACTCTGATTCTAAGAAAAAAAAGTGATGTGTGTGCCTCTGTTCCCGCACAACTATGAAACAAAGGAGCCAAGATTTCAGGCATCAGTGAGCAAAGAAATAGATATGTGTAGGGATGCATTGTTAAAAAAAGCCCCAAAACCAAGAAACATGAGCTCCCAGTCAGGGATGGAATTGGAGCTGGGGTATAGTGTAGAATATGGAGTTAGGAAAGCCTGTCTTGACCTTATCCAGCTGTCCAGACTTTGTCACCCAAACCCAGCAGTTGAAGAAGATCACAAATATATTTCTGTGATGGTTGAGGTGTCATTTAGTCTTCAGCATCTGCTCTGACTGCCTGGAAACCCAGCTGGTTAGGTACCAATCAGCTGTTGGTACCTATCCCTTCCCACCACCTCCATAGGAACAGGGAACTCTGCCATGGAGCTGGGCACACAAGGCCTGGGTGTCCTTGTGGGCTTTATCCAGGGTCTTCTCTTGGTTTCCACATGGGATTTTGGAATCATTTTCCTTTTTTTAACCTCCAGAGTCTGTAGGAATAGTATGTTAACAACTACAAGTTCTTTGCAGTGACAGCAAGGCAGACAGGGTGTGAAAACTGAGGAATCCTTCAGCATAGGCTGAAGGCTTTTGTGTGAGTCAATGCCAAATTCCTTAGAAAAATAAGTTTCAGGTGAATTTTGTCAGCATAGGAAAAGCAAGAACTTGTAATTTCGGCAGCATTTTGCAGGTTTCCCCTCTCTTGGAAATCTTTCCAGGAAATAATGTAAGGGGATAACTTTACAACTAATGGGCACTCTCCAACAGCATATACAGTGGTGGGTGATGTTGCAAAATGAACAATAGTGCTTCTGCTTTTTCCAACAAGGCTTAATGATGATGCAATTGAAGCACCAGCCACTTTTCAATAAAAGGGCTGAATGGCCTATTATTCCTTTCAATCAATCCAAGTTGCTCTTCATGAAGGAATAAACATTCCCTCTTTGACCTTAATAAAAGCAAAGAGGTCATTGTTGGAAAAAAAAAATCAGGGTTTTTATCAGAAAAAGAATGTTAAAAGGAGTGTCCAAAGTGTGCAATTAACAAACATTAAAGCAATGAAATATTGACCCTCTTTTTTCCCCATCTATATTTTCCCTCCCATTTCCAAGAGTTGAAGAAATAATAATGGTTCCCAGTCAATGGGCTCCTAATTAGAGCAGTTCACATTACACTCACAAAAATTATCTTTTGAAAAATCAATAGTGAAGGAAATGTGAAAAAACCCTATATATATATAAAGTGTGAATTCCTCTATTTCTGTTTATATTCCCACTCTTGCAACTTCTCCCACCTTAGAGGCAGGAAAGATATCTCTATCTTGGACGATAATCAAATAATTAAGATGTATGAGGTGTGCATGCCTGTGACATGTGAAATAAAGCATAATGAAGGAAACAATAGAAGCATGTAAAAAGGGCCTTCTCACCCTTAGCAATAGCATTTGCTGCCATGAACAATATTCTTAATCGGAAAAAATGCTCCTTCATAACAATCATGCTGCATACAGTGATATTCACAACAGACCCAGGATGGCATGGCTGAGGAGGTATAAAAATACAGAAGTAATTCTGCTATGAAATACCTAGGAAATTACATCCTGCTGGATGTTTCTGTTGGGACTGGGCCATCACTGTTGATCCAGTTTTCACTGGAAAATAACATAATAAAAGTGGAATGAACACAGAATTTCAGCCTGGTTCCATAGATATAGATGCTATCCTAGGACTCCTGGGTGATAGTGTGTAAATTTTGAGAATTTATGAGTCTATTTCAATAAATATCAGAAACCAGTCCAGAAACTGAATATTTCCATGGCTGTAATGAAGGATAAAAGCTTTTTATACTACCTTTGCCTTACCCATCCTGGTGACCTTTACCCATCCACCATCTCAACAAAGGAATCTGTTTTTTTAATTTGAGGTTGACAGCAGGAAAAGATTGTCTGCAATGAACACCTAGAATGAGAAATAAAGATTTTGAACTGAATGAGATTGGGAAATTCAGGGACTGCATTTTTGTCTGCAAACTACCAGGCTTGATATGAGGGCTGTGGGGATAACCAAAGAAATCTTCACAAAATGCTACATAAATAATGATGGTTACGATGCCATCTGAAGCCAGCTCAGAGTAGTCCTCTTTAACATTGCCTGGCAACAACTACTACAGGCAGGAATGTCATTGGAAAAGAATTAAATCTGAGATTTCCATCTGGTTAAAATATAGGATGATGGTGGGCAATTAGACCTTATCTACAACCCAGACAAGCAGGGCAGGAACAGAAATATCCATCCAGAAAAACTAAATGCCCTCCTACTCTTTACCACTCATGCTCTGCTTTAGCATCAGGATGTCTCAGGCTTTAAATGAAATGTCAGATTTAATTTGGCTCTGGATGCACAAGATATATGATTGCCCTTGGAGAAAGTTGATAACTCAGCGCACTCTGTGTCAAATGTGAATCTACCCAATAGCTCACTCCATAAAAAGCACAACCCTGCTTCCCCTCAACTGTGCAAAATAGCCAGGCCTGACTGCAATTTGCACAAATAGGTCCATTTTGAAAGAAAACCTTCCTATCAGAAAGGAGAAATGACTTATTGGAAGTTGAGTCCCAGTTAAATGTCCAAATGGCAGCGCTGCACATTGCATTAGCATTCCGTGGCGGGGAGGCCGTTACCGCGCCCGCTGCGGACAGCTCAGCAGCGGGTGAGGAATTATGCTAAATGGCACATTTGGATTTCTGTGAAGCTCTCATTTGGAAGCACGGTGCACTTTCAGAGACTTTTTAACTGCTTGGAATCCAGGCAGGGCAGAAAATACGGAAGGGGATATCTGCGATTATCGATGGCTTCATCATTCTTTACAACATCTACTGCATCTAAATCTGTGCTGAGAGAATGGAAAGAATATCTAAAATTATTTGCAATCCTTCTGGTTTAGATCATCTTTTAAAAACAGTTATTTTACATGTATACAAGTAAACTAATGGACCTGGTTTAAAAAAAACCAAAAACTATTTATGACAAAATAATAAGAATGTAACTTTGTTATGCATGTGTACTTGCTGTGTTCATATGGCACTGGAGAGATTTTTTGTTACTGAATCTTTTCTGCACTTAAACCCGTTCTTTTGCAGTCATCACTCAGAAAATATTACTTCAGTCTGATTATTTTGCATTTTTTTGTTCTTTTGACCTCTTATGCAGCCTTCATTCAGAACTGGAATGCATTATGCCTACTATGTTCCACTACTAGCATGCAAAATGCACCGAGAAAAAAGCTCAAAACTTTGTACCTTGCCATTTAGACTTTGCCATTTTTGAAAGCCATGGTGGTTAAAAGTAGAGTAAGTGACAGATACTGAGCAGAAAGACATAAATAGATAGGCAATATCCTTGTCACTCACAGAACATGAGAAATGCCTCATATGCCCAAATAAAAGCTTGCAATCTAGGCTCTGCAGAGATAAGGTTACATATGTGACATTTTGTCATTTTGTTCCAAGAGCAGTGGATATCAAGTTTTACTCCTATATCTAAAAAAGTCTCTACTTTCTTAGTTAATTTAGTGGAACTCGTGCTTGAGACTGACAAGATATTCAATTAAAACTGCAATCTATCTTCATTTTGTTCTCTTTCTTCACTCTGAACAAGTGTTAGGCCCTTCTCTGGCATTCCTCCTTTGCTTAATCCTCTTTACTCCAGACTGATATTTTTTTCTTTTTTTCCCCACATCCTCTCAGTGGTCTTTTGTGTCCTGAGCTCTCCATTTTCCCATTTTCTTTCTGTCCCTCCTCTCCAGTCAAGCCCCCCATGAGCAGTTTTGCTTTTCATTGTTGAATAAGACAACATTTTTCTTCTCAAATTTCCATTTTCTGGTCCACCTGCATTGTGTAATTCATGCCCTTCTAGAGCTCTTGCATTCTTCAAAGTAAGAGCTCCCAGGGGTTGAAAAACTTCCAACAATAGCTTTTAATCCCTGTTTGACTCAGAATTTAAGGATGAAATGTACTGTTAAACTAGGTTCTTAGGTCTTAAAATATCTCAGGAAAATTAAATTCATTTAAGGGTAGATGGAAGGACTGAAAACAAAAAGAAAAGTTCATAAATATCATTAATTATGTCAGATTTCATAGAAAAATAAGTTAAAATCATACTGAATTTAGGTCTCCTTTTTTTGTATGAATGTTTCCGTATACATAAAATCCATGGCAAGTCTGTGAGCAGCTCTCAGGAACATTTGATCTTGAGGTTGCAATTTCCACTGGCCTGCATTTTTAATGATAGGGTCCTTTTATACCAGCTCATTTATTTCTGCAGAACCAGCGCTCCGTACTCCTTGTTCCTCTGCAGTCCTTCCTGCATACTTATTCCTATGAAATAATTTCATTACTTTGAAATAATAGCATCAGTGCAGAGACAAACAATAATAGGTTGTCACTGCAGCGTAGCAAGTTCAATCTATGCCCTCCTCAAAATCTTTAGCAAAATATAACAGAAGAAAAACAGATGGCTTTGTGGCATGACCAGAAGGTGAACAAAGCCATGCCTTTTCCAAAGAGCTATAAGATTATTGTTTCTTTTCTTGCTAGGCCAATATTGATTATATGTTCCAATTTCATTCGGATATTGAATTTATTTTATTGGGCAAACAGCTGCAGCTTCTGCTCGCCATCCCTTAGCAAATATTATTTCAAACTCCTTTGAACTCTCATTGTGCAAGTGTGACTGTGCTGCACTCTCAAATGGTTTTCCATTTTTGACCCTGGTCTGGGATCACACAGGTGGTCCAAACACAGGTCAGTACACTGATTTTACTGAAATAAGCCCTCCCCTGTGTCTTCCTTGCCATGTTAAAGAGTGACAGGGTGATTCTCCTCCCATCTTCTCCACAGCACTGGTGGCCCACCATGCAAGACAGCTAAATTGCTGTCACTGGATGAGAAAACATGCTGCCTTAATGTTCTTCTCATAACAGTTAGAAATTAAAGTTTATGTTTTACCTCAAGCTGAAAGACAGCAAGCACTAAAATTAGACAGCTAATAGTTTTCTGTCACCCCACTGGAGAATAATGCAGTTGATCATTCTTCTTTAATCACAGCTTTAATCAGTTTTTGGGGTTTTGGTTTGGTTTGGTTTGGTTTTTTTTAAAATTATAATTATTTCAGAAATAAATTATATATTTAGGTAGACTTTTTGACCACCACCTCACTTGCCTTCCCTTAGTTAATAAGCTCTAAGCTATTCCTTGATTTTTTTCACCAATTTTGCTTGAAGCAGTAGAAAGCAGACATGAAACACAATGGACATTGAGTCAGAAAAGGTACAGTTGTGGTTGCAAATTAATGAAACTGAAGAGATATAAAGCCATCCATTTCCATTTCCATAAAGAACAGGATGGGAAGAAAGATTTCTGCCATTTGGGGCATGGTTGTTTGAGCATTTTGGGGTTTGGAGATCAATCATGGCCACAAAGCAGCTGGGAAGTGACACTATGGAGAAGCAACACCAAATGCTCTCAGGATTTCAGTCTGTTTTCTTAAAATTATAACAAGTCTGAAGCATCAGGATGATCTCCTCAAAATCAATTTTTTAATGTTTTGAAATGTTTAGATTTCAGCCTTTGTTTAAAAATTATTATATAGAGGAAGAAACATGCTTTTGAACAGTTTCCTAAAAACTATGTACAAAAACGTTTTACTCCAAAGTGTTCAAAGAGGATGCCAAAATATTGTCAGAGCTTCATCTCTTCACCCAACTACTCCCTCCTTGAAGTTTCTCTGAAAGATTGTTATCCTATGTAAATAAATATTCTGATTACAGTGGGACTGAATTTTTTTTGTTCATGATTTCCAGGAGCAATATTTCTGGAAGTTTTACTATTCCAATCACATTAATAATCTTTTGAGGATGATTAATAAAAGATATTCCAGCTCCTGTGCAAAGCTAATTCTGTGAAATACCAAGAGAGTATAAAAAACACAAAAAGGTAAAAGCATATATTTTATGACCTATTCAATTGATTTTTAATTTCATTGACATTTCTTGGTTTTTTTCTCAGGCAGGAATGATCCCAGGAAGTTCCCCCTGAACATGAAGAAGAATTTCTGCCCTAGGCAGTGACCAAGCCCTGAACAGATTGTGCAGAGAGGGGATGGAGTCTCCCTCACTGGGGATATTCCAGACCCCTCTGGACACAATCCTGTGTCCTGTGCTCTGGGATGGCCCTGCTGGAGCAGAGAGGTGGGACCAGGTGAGTCCACTCTGTTCCCTTCTGTGGGGATCCATTCTGCGGGTCTGTAAATAATTTTTGGATCCTCATAGCTACATTTAGGAACCCTACAAATTCTTTCTTAATCTCACTTCTCCAAACACATCTCAATTTTACCTTTTTCAGTTTTTATGTGTGACATTTGATTAAGTAGACTTTGAGTAAAGGACATTCTCTAGCAAAACAAACTAGCTAACTAACTGCTTTCTAACTGATTTTTGCTGTTAACATTTTCCTTTCTATGAGAATATTCAAACTTTAGGTCGCCATGGAAAAGAATTCTCAGAAGGTCTATGTCAGAAACTGAAAGTCTTGTTAGGCTGTCTAACACAGGCTGAGAAATCATTTATTTGAAAGGTTTTTGGTCACTAGAATACTGACAGAAAGGTAGCATGCTTGCAAAATGAAACAAATTACTATGGAAATAATCAGCCAGTTACAAGCATTTATAAATTACTTGCAGATGTATAATGAAAGTGCAAATCTTTGCCTCTCAATATGAAAGGGGACAGACTTAAAATTATCTGTTTCCCATCACTCCTCCAGAATCTTTGTGTCTGCAGAAAAGCACATAGAGGTGAACAAAGCTTTCATATTCAGAGTCACCCATGGAATATGAGACGCATAAAATTTGACAGATATAAAAATGGAGGAAATAACCATTATATTCTGATACATTACTGAAGACACGCAAACAGGGAAAAGACCAACCAGGTTAAGTATTGGCATAAATTAAACAGAAAGCACATTTGCTCTAGCACTGGCCTTTCAAATTGAGAGTGATGGCATGATTAAATAATTGAACCATCTCACCTTGCTCAGTCAGACAGAATTCCAATAAGAACAGTTATTCCAAAATGGATACAAAGGCAAATCAAGCTCTCCTCCAGCTAATACAGCAATCTGCAGCTTGACTTTTTTGCTGCTTTGTGGATGTAAACAGGATGAGGATCAATGGGTTGTTTTTCTTCAATTTTGCAAATATGTCAATTACTCCATTAGGGCTGATCCCTTCAGCAGTAATTTTCTTTGTGAAGAAAAGGCTTTGTGATTGCTCATGTCACGCAGTGCTTCAATAAGGCACTCCTAAATATTCCTAAGAATTAATTCCCATGTTCAGCCAACACATAATTTAAAACCCAAGCATCATGTCTGTCATCTTCAAGGCTTTCTTTTTTTTCTCAAGACCTTGCAATGAGCTCTGGGCATTGCACATGCTATGTAAGCAGCAGCAGTCATACCAGACCATACCTGTCCTGTCACTGAGGTGGGCACATCCCCATTGCAGCCTGAGGCTCAGGATGATCATGAGAGAGCTTGTGGCACAGCACAGGGCCCTTTGAAAGAGCAAAACTGATTTCTCACCTCATACAACCTGTCCTTATAAATATTCCAAAAAAGAAATTGTTTCAAGGATAGTCTGCCCAAGTTTTTACATCTCTTGAGTTCTGAAATGTTAGTTTTTAGGTTTTTGGTTTTGGTTTTTTTTTGCTAAAATTTAACCTGACACACTTTTCTATAGCTTTTTTGTATTTAAAAAGTGCACTTAAGAGGGGTTTTGTCTATGTATCTGTGATTACAGGTACACATTACATTTTGCCTATGTACCTGTGATGGTGACCATAAAAAAGAGGAAAGGAAGGTGCTTTGTACCTGTGATTTCAAGCACAAAAGTCCTTCCATTCTTTTACTATCAGCACTGCTTCTGCTTCTTGCCTTTCTCTGGCTTCATCAAGCTCAGTTCCTGTAGTTTTATGAATTTAAGGGGCCACCCTTCTCTGTAATTTTCTGTTTCACCTGTTGATTTGTGTCAGGCTGGGATGAAGTTAATTTTCCCCGCAGCAGCACTCCTAGTGCTGTGCTGTGCACCGAAAGGTGTTGATGTCACACCAGTGCTTTGGCTGCTCTGAGCAGCGCTGGCACAGGCCCTGTGACATCTCTCCAACATCCCAACATCCCCCTGAATGACTCTCCTGGACATGAGCAAGATATTGGGAGGTAACACAGCCAGGAATGCTGACCCAAACTGTCCCAAGGGATACTCCATATCATATGGTATCTGTTCAGCAAAAAAACCCCAAACCAAACTGTCGCAGACATCTTTCATGAAAAATCCTTTCTTAGGATTTTTCCTTGTGAGAAGCTGCAGTTTCAGGAACCAAAGTAAACAATGGTTATCTACTGCTGTGGAATGCAACAGGTAGACCCATGATTGGTCTCCTGTGGGTGTTTGGATTTCTTGACCACTCATGGCAGAGCTGGCTCTTGCTCTGTCTGAGACACAGATCTTTGTTATTTTTCTTTTCTATTCTTAGCTTAGCTAGCTGCTGAAGAAACTTTTTCCTTTCTATTGCTTTTTAGTATAGTCCTAATGTAACATATATCATAAAATAATAAATCAAGCCTTCTGATCATGGAGTCAACATTCTCGTCTCTTCTTCATCCTGAAAACCCTTGTGACCGCAGTCACACCAAACCATAACAAAAAAACCCCAACCAAACAAATGAAAACCCAAAAGAAAACAAAACAAAAAACAAACAAACAAACAAAAGAAAACAAAACAAAAACCAACCAAACAAACAAAAGAACCCAAAACCGAAAAAAAAAGCCAAGAGTAAAGGAGGATGAAAGAGTCTTTCATTATTACTGTATTTGTCTTCTGAAGCAACCCTTGTCTGTATTGAAGCCTGACTTCCCAAGCAGGACAGGTTGGACAGACTGACTGAACTGAAAAGGTCCCTGGTCAATGCAAGGGGTTGGACAAGACCACCTTTAAAGGTCCCTCACAACCCAAACTTTTCAGGGCTTCTCTGATTCTGTCTCTGGACATCACCTTGCTGATGGGAACTAAAGACAAATCTTCTGCTTTCCCGTGCTTCTGTGTGATGTTTTTGCTTTTGCTTTATTAAAATACCTTGAACCATGAACATTTTTTCATCCTATTTTCTTCCCCTCTATCCAGCTGAGGACGGGAGTGTTGGATGAGAACCTGGCGTCCAGTCAGGGCAAACCCATCATAAATTTTTTTTCATAGAAAATAAAGGTATATTTAGTTATTCTTTCCAGCCTCATGGGAAAACTAATGAATCATCATCCTTTTCTAGCTATCTGCCTGCTTTTATCCCCTTTAAGCTGATAAAAACCACTATCTATGAACATTGACATTCTCTGCATCAAGGAGATCTTTGGATCCTATTGCTGCTGCTTTTTCTTCTGCACTAAATCTTTCTATACTGCTGTTTTAATGACCACTGCATGAAGAAATATTAGTAACTCTTCTCCCTCTTCAGCCTCTTTTTTTCAACTCTGCAGCTTGTTATTCATTCAGGCTTGTTGTTTGTTTTTCAGTGTTTTTTCTTGCTTTCTCTTCTTTGGAGTTGTATAGTAGTTTTTCTTTTAATCAACCTGTACAAAGTTTTTTCTCATCCTTTTCTCTCTCCTGGTGGTCCAACAAAATTCTGAATTTGATCTTTCCATGTTCCTGTTAACCCAAAGTCTTGCCATCATCTTGGTATTCTTCATATTTCTATATCCATCTGCATCAAGCTCAGAATCAGAAAAAATTGAAGTATTTGTAAATTAGTTGTTGATGAGGAGTCACCAGAGGAGGTTGCAGACAGCTTTGGGTCTATCTCTCCTGGGTAACAAGGGGCACAACAAGAGGAAATGGCCTCAGGTTGTGGCAGGGGAGCATCAGGTTGGACATCAGCAAAATTTCTTCTCTGAAGGGGTGGTCAGGCACTGGAACAGGCTGTCCAGGGAAGTGGTGGAATGTGTGTGTCTGTGGCACTTGGGGACCCAGCTTAGTGGTGAATATGGCAGTGCTGGGCTAATAATTGGACTTGATGATCCTAGAGGGCCTTTCTGACCTTGAAGATCCTATGATTCTTTAAGGACAGCCAAAACTTCTACTTTCTTCAAACCACTTACAAATATTGCCAAGAGAGTTGATTACCCTGAAAAAAAGTTAAACACCATGGAAGTATTCCTTTCTTCCTCCTTTCCCATCGTTCCAAACTGAAATTATATCTTCACTAGGTGTTCTAACAGCTTGGCCTGTGCAGCAACTGCCCCCTGAGAAGAGATGAGGACCTCAGGCTCACACCTTTCCAATTAGATTGGAGACTGCATGACTGGAAGTAATCCTGCAAGAATATGGGGATGAGGCGAGGTAACCTTACTGTTCTTTCTTCTCCCTAAGCATTCAGGAGTTTGGGATGCACTGCACATTGCTCCTCTCTTTGTGATGCCTGTGACAGCTCCCTGGGGACACAGCTGTCGCCGTGCCAGCCCTGCAGCACAGCAAAGCAGGAGTGTGTGCTCATCAGGGAGTGCCTTGGCAACAAATCAGTGTGAACAAAAATGGAGCTTATTGGAGCAGTGGACTAAAAAGGCAAATATTCACCTGGCTTTAAAGAAAAGGCATTTAAACTGCACAGAGGTGTTCATACTTGACACTGAAATTGCCCAGGCAACCACCAATGCATCATGGCCTTCTCTTCATAAAAGCCAATTATTTCCAAGGTTTGACACAGAGCAGTGAATAAGCTTTTGACATTTTGATCAGAATTATTGTTAAACAGAGAATTCTTTACACTTTTGTGTCATCTCTTGTAAGCACAAACTACTCATTTGTGTCTAGCAGTGACGGTGAACAGCCTACAAAAAGAAAATGTGCATAGTAAGGTCTGCTCTTCACCTCACAGTTCACTTACAGATCTGTTCAGGGTTAAGAAGGAAGGAATAAGAAGCAGCCTGAGATCAAGAATTATGTCCTTTCCCTCCATCAGCTAGTCAGCTGGTGTGGGAATAAATCCTCAGCTGTGGGCATTTAGAGAAGTAGCAGGTTTTGACAACCTATATCTTAGTTTCTGAAGCCCATTTATGTTGCACCAGAGAGCAGTTCAACTTAGCTGGTAAATTAAAGGTTTTCCCTCTTCTTGCACCAGGTGGTCATCTGAAACTTAACTACTGCCCCACGTGACAGTAGACCTTGAGGACAGCTGGCAAATTAGGCCTTAGGGCTGCTTTTGAAACACTGTGGGTGTAATCTTATTCTATAAAATTATTAAGACAACAAAAGCAGTTTCCTATAGAGGAGAATTACAGTCAGAATATCTATAGAAGTGATTCTTAGAGGCTGAGCTCCAAGAGAGTAATTAAATACATCTTGTTTTATGAAACAGTAAAAAGCACATTTTATATTTCAAAATCTTTTGGATTCAACACTCAGAAGATAATGAGTTCACAATCTACCTATTGTTTGTTAAGACTGAGTCTAATCTGCTTGAGATTTATTTCAAGATTAAGACACCCATATGAAGATGTTCACAGATAAATGGGGATCTGCTTTGTATATTCAGTGCAGATTGAGCCATTCACCAAACTAGTGACGGTATCAGGTTTTAGTTATCTCTGTGCACGTCTCTGGGGATACAAAACCTTTGTGGAGGGTGGTATCTGCTGCATGGGACCATTTCTGAAAGTCTCTGAGACAACACCTGAGGACGCCTCAGATAGTTCTGGGTATCTGTGTGTGAACAGCTGAGCTCCAAACCACCCTGGTCATGGCAGGACGTGCATCTGGACATCCCCACGTGCACTGGCTGTTTTAATCTGGGGCTGACTCTCAAGCTATTTGGCTCAAGCCTGTAAAAATGTAAAAGGGAAGGGTTAGATTAGACATCAGGAATAAATGAGAGGGTGGGGAAGCACTGCAACAGGCTGCCCAGAGAAACTGTGGCTGCCCCATCTCCAGGCCAGGTTGGGTAGAGCTTTGAGCAGCCTGGTCTAGTGAAAGTGTCATTTTCCCTGGCAGGGGAATTGGAATTAAACGGTCTTAAAGGTCCCTTCCAAACCAAATCATTCTATGATTCTCTGATTCCGTGAATTAAGACAATAGTTGATATCGCAGTTAAAAGTGTCCTCAGTTTCCAAGTCAAGAGGGTGTCTTCTGAGATATAAAATACCCAGTCATTTAGATTTCTATGGCTGTGGTCTTTCAAGAGTGCACAGCTGAAGTACAGGGAGATTGGATCAAACACCTCAGAGTTGGCTGGCTCAAGCTTCTTGCACCTATACTGTGTGCAGAGGCAGAGCAAGAGCAGGAGTTGACTGTCACCTTTTTTCTTCTGCCTTTCTACTTGCCCTCTTTGCAGTGCAGAGAATGAATAAAGTTTAGGTAGCTCAGACTATCTGGTGAAATCAGGACCAAGCCAGGGAAACAGAGGGGTTTGGTGTCACCTCTGTTTTTCAGTTCCTCGTCCACAAAGATGAGATTCTGAGGGTTTTTACTTTCAACAATAATCCCTCTGTGTCAGATATGCATTATGTTTTTGTGCAACATAAGTGAGAAGAGCCCCGAGCACTTTTGTAAACCTTCCTCCCCATTCCACAGATGAGTCAAGTGCATAAATTCTCCTGTCTCCAGAGTGAGCTGGTCTTTGTGCTTTGAGCAGTATCATCAAATCCCATATTTTCCCCCCGGTTTAGGTCTTAGCTGATTCCTCCATGGTGACTGCTGCCTCTTCTCAGGCCAAAGGGCAAACAGCCAGACCCAGCAGATGTGTCCAAACAACTGGAACTCCCTTATTTCCATATCACTTTCCCTTTAAACAGATCTTTTTGCTCACTGCCTCTTCTGATTCACTTTTGCCAGCTGACCACCTGGAGCTGACTGTAACATTTCATTTCAAAGGGCAGGTGTCTTTGTGTGCCAGTTTATTCAAAGGTCTGTGTCTCTACCACATGCAACAGAGTGAAGTACAAGCATATCTCAAAATGGTTTGTATTTTCGTGTGTGTCTAGAGAAAGAGCAGCTGTCCTCTGCATTGCTGTAATGCACCAAATAAATAACAGAATACAGACATGGGAAGAGAAGTGAAAAGCTTATTTAAATTTTGGTCTTGTTATACTTATCTAATAATATTTCTTAAAATTAGGAAAGAGTAGTATGATGGCATAGTATTGTCTGGATCTCAGATAGCTGGAAATGCCTCAGTTACTGGATTCTATTGAGTGCATAATCAGCTCCTAAGCTGCATCTCCCAGTCAGTGTTGGGGCACCAGACACTTAAAGAGGACACAACTGGTTAATCATGCCTTCCAGCTGTATCTAAAATCACAGAAGGTGTTATCTATTAGCTTGTATTAGCACATCAATGAACTGGTAGTTGTTCTTTGAACAGTTCTGCAGACATCAGAAAGAGCTATCAGCACTTTAAGAGGCTAATGGAAGCTGACTGTCTTTACTTCCTAAACAAAAGGAGCCAGAACAGCCTTTCTGCTCTTAGTAGCTTATGTACACAACATAAATGAAATAACTGGACACATCAATTTGCCTGCACCCTTCTTAATATATAGTAATGGTATCCTGTATTGGGAAAAAAAAATAAAAGCCAAAGCTGTGCTCCCATTCTCTTTTTCATCTGGATTAACTTTAAAAGTATTCCAGTGTTAACACAGAATCACAGAATGGTTTGGGTTGGAAGGGACATTAAAGCTCTTCAAGTTCCACCCCCTGCCATGGGCAGGGACACCTTCCACTATCCCCAGCTGCTCCAAGTCCTGTCCTGGAACATTTCCAGGGATGGGGCAGCCACAGTTTCTGTGGGCAATCTGTGTCAAGGTCTCACCACCCACATAGAAGGGATTTATTTCTTATATCTAACCTAAATTGCCCTCTTTTAGTTTAAACACATAACTTCTTTTTTTATTGCTATCGGCCCTGCTAAAATGTTTCTCCTCTTTCTTTCTTATTAGGCCCATTTAGGCACTGGAAGGGGCTCTAAGATCTCTCTGGACTCTTCCCCAGGCTGAACACTCCCAGCTCTCTCCACCTGTACCCAGAGGGACTCCAGCCCTTGGAGCATTTTGTGGCCTCCTCTGGATTTGCTTCAGCAGGTCCATGTGGGCCTTGGGGACCCCAGAGCAGGATGCAGCCCTGCAGGTGGGGCCTCACAGAGAGGAGCAGAGGGACAGAATCCCTCCCCACCTGGACCTGGTGGCCACACTTCTTCTGATGCAGCCCAGGACACAGCTGGGGCTTTCTGGGCTGCCAGTGCCATGGCTGGGTCCCATGGAGCTTCTCAACAACCAAACCCCCCAAGTCCCTCTCTCCTGGTTTGCTCTCAAGCCGTTCTCTGCCCAGCCTCTACTTGTGCTCGGGATGGCCCTGACCCACCCCCAGGACATGGCCAAGACTTCTCAGATATGATGGACAGTGGCTTAGCCATTAATTTCACCAGTTTCCTCAGGATCTGCAGTTGTGTCTCATCAGACCCTATAGGCCTTCAGTTTCCTCAGATGGCCTCAACCTTAACTTTGACAGTGGGCAATTCTTCATTCTCTCAGTTCTTGCCTTTGCCTTCTGAAGCTTGTGCAGTGTGGCCTGGAGCACCTCACAGGCAATGAGACCTCCTGCTTCCTCTGGAGAGGGAGCACACTTTCCCTTATCTCCCTCTAATCACCATCATACTTATAGAATCTTTTCAAGTCGCCCTTGATGCCCCATCCAAGATATAATTCTTCTGGGACTTTATCTTTCCTAGCCTGGACCCTGTCTGCTCAGACAATGTCTCTATATTCCTCCCAGGCTACCTGTCCCTGCTTTCACCCTCTGCAGGCTTCCTTTTTTGTGTCTGAGTTTGCCCATGAGCTCCTTGTTCATCCACACAGGGCTCCTGGCATTTTTGCCTGATATCCTCTTTGATATTCCCCACTAAAACCTCAGGGGAATAAAAATCAAAACACAAGGAACAGAAAAAAGAGTGCAAGATCATAACAAAAAGAACAACGTGACTGGTTACAGGAGTGGAAAAAGCCCAAGGCATAAAAAACAAGCTTAGTCCTTTGTATTTGTGGTACAATGGGACTTTTGGACGGGTTATCACTACGATACCAAGTACATGGGAAATTGGTTCTATTGTAAAACTCTGAACCTTCAGAAAACAACCCTTACAGGCACCTTTAATCTACTGAGGCACACCAAGCCTTCTTAACTCACCCATGCAGTGGTTTAAGTAAAATCTGCAGCTGCAGCTTGTGTCCTCTGAGGTCCCAGGTAAGGGTCAGGCTTTTGCTTTTGCATTTTGATTCTGATTTTTTTGCACTTGATTTTCAAAATAAAATAGAATTTTCAATTCACTTCATTGTCCAGAAACCTGGGGATTTAAAAATGACAAAGAACTGATATCCAAGATAACACTGTGAATGCTGGCAAGAAGTTATTTACCTGTATCACAGTTCAGAGCTTCAGTCTGGGATAAAAGGGGTTTTACTTATGCAGGCGTCCTTACAGATGTCAATATAGTGGGTCATCTTCTACAAAGGTTACCAGGCCACAAGTGAAAAGTCTTTCATTTGGAGAGTAAGAACAGAAATATTTATTCTACTTTTGTCTTTTTTTTTTCTTTAGCTGCAATTGAAATGGCAAAAGTTAATGGAGAAATCAGCAGAAGTCCAACAAATTCTTGGGCTTCCACGTAACATTGTCCAATGTTGATGTAAAATAGAAACAAACTCCAAGATATTTTAAAGTATACATAGATCCACTACAGTGAAAAGTAAGTTTGCACCAAATGGGGATGTAAACTGTGCCAAGAAATATCCATGTTGCTTCATGCTAAACCTGTTGCCTTGCAGACACACCTGCATAGAATGAGAGTCTGTCTCTGGACATTTAACCACCAAACTCATGCTCACCTCATTTACCCTTTTATTTTATACTGCAGTAAGGAGAACAAAACTCAGCTGGGACTTTCTGGCATCAGAACAAAAATGTGAAACTATCCTAAACTATCCTGGGGTTTTTGTTTTATGTTTTTGGGTTTTGATTGTTTGGGGGTTTTTTTTTTGCAATTAAGTTAACTGAGCTTAATGTAGAGTTTATTTTGCTGTGATAGGACTAGGAGAAAGGAAACCAACACAACTAAAGGCAATGTAAAAAGGTTAAATTATGGCTGGGTGGACTCAAAAGGAAACCTTCAACTGGCTCCAGAAAGAGTAAGATTTCACCCTGAAGCACTGTGAGAAAATGAGAGAAGAGATATAAAAAACATATATATAGAAACATATATAGAAAACTTGTGAGACAGGCAAAACCCTCACAGGTAATTTCTGCTCTCTTTCATGTACTGAAACCTGCTCACTTAGGATCCTTGCTTTATTTGAAAGCTGCATTTAGCTGCAGTTGCAGGCTGAGAATGCTTCAGGAGATGACAAGATTGTTAAAGCTCATAGCCAGAGTGTAGCATGTGGAAGATGTGCCTGAACACACACAGAGATGAAATGAGGTGTGATTTGGACTTTCCAAGGGACTGAAGGGCCAACGAGTCAAAAATGCCATTTTGTACAAAACTCCTACAGACCTTTTTGCCACTTAATCTGCTGAAAGCCCTCAACATTCTGCCCCACACTCTCCGAGAGTTTCTTCTGCATTTGGATGTCTTCAACTCCTGCTCTTATTCCAAGGAACTTTTTCAGTGAAATTCCTTCACTCTTTAATTTAACTCTGCCTTCACCTTGTCAAAATTCCTGGTCCTGCTAGGGGTGGAAAAACACCCTCTCCTGCCTTCTGGCAACCACCTGCTTCCCCCAGCGACTGTAGCCACAAACCTCTGCCAAAAGCTGTTTCCCCTGAATTTATCAAGACTCCAAAAAGATTGCATAGCAATAGCAATAGCGTCCCATTAAACTTGTGAGACTTCAGCCACTGACACTTGAGAAATCATTAGCTCCTGTTCTACACAGGAAGTCAGAGGGTGCTGGATGGTTAATCAGCTCTCTGTTTAAACATGCTGAAGATATTTAAACCTTAATTTAAGGTAGTTAATGGAGAGCCTGATAGTCAGATAGTGAGGTGATGAGGCTTAATATCACTGTGGTCTCTCCAAGATGTGTTTTACATTGTCAGTGAAATAACTATATTATATTGACTTAATGAGTATAGAAAATCATTACTCCCATTACTACCAGTTTACATACTGACTCTTAACAGCAGAATTGAACCTTAGAAATTGTCCAATCTATTGCAATCTTCTGATACTGCCCGCAGAAAAATAATAGCTATCAAATACATCTTATTTTCTTGAAAAAAATCTGTTTTGTTCATGAGACTTTTTAAGATCAATCTTTACATTCTTCATCCTAATTTTTTTTTATCAGCAGCTGGGGTATCCAATATTGTAATTACATGAATGGATATTTTTGCCATTTTTTTTCATTACTCTAAAATAACTACTGTAAAACACACAGCATGGAAGTGATCAGGTCTACCATGAAAATTTTTGGAAACAAAAGGAGAGGTTGAGCTTTGTAAAGTTCATTTCTTAATCATCATGCCATAGAATGTCTGGGGTTGGAAAGGCCCTTGGGGATCATCTTGCTCCAGCCCCTCTGACCTTGGTGCCTTTCACTGCTCAGGGCAGCCTGGCCTTGAACATTTGACAAAGCCTGGCCTTGAACACTAAACACCAGGAGGTTTTAGGACTTGCCTGCCTTTCTTCCATGTCAGCTGTATCCTAATTCAATCACAGCGCTTCACTATTCATTATTTATTTCCCTCAGACCTTCACAGACACATTCTTACAGTAGAGTACCTTAGCTCTAAACTGCTTCAGTATGAACGACACTTTGTCCTTATGGGTCATTTTCCCTTTTTCTTTTTGTCCCTGAAATGGCAGTGAATGTATTCGCTTCTCCTCTGCAAATACACACACTCCTAAAAGCACATTATTGAAATCAGCAGTACTAGCAGCTAATTTTTTTTTCTTTTCATATTTACTGCCCTGAGAGCTTCAGCCTACAAAACAAATGAGAGACCCAGCTTGGCAATCACTTATTTTATTTTTGTCTCAGAAAGTTTGACTGTTGTGAGGAACATCCGTGAGAGCCATCACAGCAAAAATTACTATTTTCTAGTGATTTCCAGATGCATTGAACTTAAGGTAAAAGAAACTGATGATCATGAGACAAAGGAAATAACACACAGAATAAAAACTCTCCTAGATAGCTGAAATTCATACTGATGTCAGCAGAGATGGGTGAGGATTATGATTGCAATACTTTTGTAAGCAATTACCCTCTCCAGATAATTGAAAAACTCTACCTAAATGGTTAACAAGCTGCAATGACAGTCTGCATTTCTCTAGCACATTACAGCTCAGAAGTGCAGAATTTAACTTCATAATATATTGAAAAAAGGTGTGTTTGGATTAATGAAAAGATTATTAGCTACACGAAAGTAAACAACTTCCGGTTTTAATTTTGATGAGTGAAACATCACCCCCATTTCACAAAGATTCTTTCCTTCCTGCTATTTTGAGCTTAGGCCTATTTGAATTCTCTGCTAGAAGTCTTCAGTGAGAGAGACTTTACCTGGGCTTCCTATAGCTTTTTTAGATGCCTTTTTCTTTTTTTTAAGTGAAAAGCTTGGAATTGGAATTAGAAAATTCTTGAAGGAAAGTTTTGGAAACACACAGAGCGTTTGCTTAGCAATTCCTCTGAATTAAGGAGGATTTTATTACTGATTGCAATGAAAACATCCTGTCATTAGAGAGCTATTTTGAAGTTATTTAATAAAAGAGAAATATTTCTCAATTTATTTTAAGCAGTAAATCAGGAAAGGTAGACCCTGGAGCTGAGTATCAATAAAAAAGTTAAGCAATTAACAAAATAAATACTGTAAATCTTTTCAGTTCTGAAATTTCTGCTTTAAAAAAAAAATGAAGCAAGACTGGTTAAGGGCAAATAATGTAAGGGGTGTTTATGACACTCAAAGCATGCTGCCTGAGGTTACCTTCCTGTCAAGCTGGCAGCTTGCAATTTCCCAACCTGTTGGCACAGCCCTTAAGGAGGCAGTTCTGGGCGATTCCAGAAGAGCTGCCAAACACTCTGGCACCTTGACACCAGGCCCAGAACCTCTGGCCTCACTGCTGGGCACTTTTTCCAGGGGCAGGGCTGTCCCTCAGTGCTGTGGACGCAGCTGCCACCCCTGATGGAGTGGTGGATGCCTGGGGCAGATCTGGGGCCCTCCTGGCATCCCCTGAAGCTCAGCCTCCACCTCCAGGCAGTGCTGCTCTCAGATGCCCTAAGAATTGTGATCTGGTTCACCCTGATTTGAGGATTAATTAGTGCTGCTACAGCTTGCTCTTGTAACTCCTAGGGGCTAATTAATTTTTGCAGTTTTCTGTTTTGGAACTGACTGGAGCCAACGGGGTGACTTGGAGGGGAAAGGAGACTGACTCCTTTATGGTCTGGTTTGTCTCTTTTGGCTTTGGATCTTATCAGATATTTCCATTTATTTGAGCCCCTGAGTTTTGCAGTGGGTAAAAAATAAAATAAATAAATAAATAAATAATTTAGAATTATGCAATGTTTTGATTAATGTACCTTGAGGGTTTGCTTTCTTTTTTTTACATGTTTCTTTTAACTGAAAAGAATTTCATTTTACAGCATATGCCTTATGAAATAGCTGGAGTTTTCCTCACAAATGCTTGGTAATATTCACATTTATGCATTCAGTACTTAGCACCATCCTGAGACACACTGATTATTGCTTTAACTCGTGTTTAATTTTTCTGCTCCCTTCATTTCAGAACTGGTTGTAATTGGAGATGCAGTAGTTGTGGCTGTAGATTCAGAAGCAGAGTGGAAATTATCTTAAGCTTTAACTTTTTACTGCAAATAAATAAGGTTTCAGATAAAGTTATCCCTGCTGTCCTGTCCCATGTGTGCAGCTTAAGCCTTGGCACCTGGGGAGCTGTGTGACAGGAGACTCATAGATTGCATATGGCTCAAAGCAACTCATATTCAGCTATCTGAAATGTCCCTAAGCCACATTGAAAATAACATAAATATGATTTTTTTGCCTGGTTGTTCTCCACCATAAAGCACAAAGTGGTGAAGGAGGTCAGTACTTGTGAGGCATCTGATTTCATAGCAAGGGTAAAAGATTTACATACTCTTGTCAAGGTTTTCCTGTGATTAATGCTTTGTAAAAGGAACTGAGGAAAATTAAAAGTACTTCCAAGATTTTTAAAGGAGTCAGCCATCAAATTCAGGACTGTGTTACCTAAGGCACTTCAGCTGGAGGAAAACTGGAAGAAGAAATCAACCGTGTTCTCATATTTTTGGATGTACCTACATGGAAAGGAGATTTTCTGATAGTAGATGACAAGACTTCAGAACCTGACTTCACCCTGAAGACTCTAGAATAATCAGCATCATCTGCAGGACTCCTCACATTTTACTTCTTCATTTGCAAATCTGATGTTTTACTCTCACTCCACCCAGGCATCCATTCTGTGCCATTCCTCTTGGGTAGCTGATCTAAGACAAGCTGATCTGAAATGCACTGAGATAGAAATACATTAATTTTCATCCCATCTCTGTATTTTTGAACAGTTAGACCCAGTTTCCCTTTAAAAGCACTATCAGCAGAGATGTTCCTCATCTTTTCTCCTAGGTCCTAATGCAATTCTCTAAAGCCAATGACCCAGTACAGGAACAACCCTGGGGATGTTTCAGTCCAGTGCCGTGCTTTAAGTTTTTCTGTCTGTATTCATTTTGGAGCAGATGTGAGTCCAGATCTTTGCATCTACAAGCACACACAGGGAGCTAAGGCCACTCTTGTATTAGTTACTCCAACAGGCTGTGGAATCCCACAAAGTGGGGATGAAACTCTTTTTGCATCAGCAAAATTACATGAAGTGACGTGGAGAAATGTGCATTATGGCAGGCTGTGAGGAGCTTAAACTGAGAAATAAAGAGCTGCAGAGGGCAGCTGAGCCCAGTCTTCCAGAAAGATTGCCAACCACAGAGATGCTAAATCACTGAGGGATGCTTAGTCTTGCTCCTGACACTCTTGACTGAATTTAATAAATGCCTTCCTCCCCGTATTTCTCAAAGAACAAAACAAGATCTGAATAGCAGAGTCCATTGTCACTCCATATGGTAAACCAAGACAGGATGGAAAGAATCCAAAACACAGAGCAGATGATTTCCTTTGTTCTTTTTCCACCAGCTGCAACAAGGAAAGCACGAGGAAGACAAAATCTGTGCAGAAGAGAAAAAAATGTTTGTCAGAAGACAAAGAGAAGTTGTTAGTCAAGCCTGGATTATGGCCTGATTTTCTAATATTGAAGGCCTCGTTTTATTACAACTTCCACTGCATAGGTCATAGAATCATTAATGTTGGAAAAGTCCACTAAAATCATCAAGTGCAACCATTCCCTCAGCGCTGCCAAGCCCACCACTAAATCTCATCCCCAATGTCACAGCTATATGGCTTTTAAATTCTTCCAGGGATGGTGTCTCCACCATCACCCTGAACAATCTGTTCCAACAGTTAACCACTCCCTCAGTGACAAAATGTTCCCAATATCCAACCTAAACTTTCTCTGGAGCAACTTGAGGCTGTTCCCTCTGCTCCTGTCCCTGTTCCCTGGGAGCACAGCCCGACCCCCCCGGCTGTCCCCTCCTATCAGGAGCTGTGCAGAACCACAAGGGCCCCCCTGAGCCTCCTTTGCTCCAGGCTCAGCCCCTGCCCAGCTCCCTCAGCCTCTCCTGGGGCTCCAGCCCCTTCCCAGCTCCGTTCCCTGCCCTGGACACGCTCCAGCCCCTCAGTGCTCTTTTTGCAGTGAGGGGCCCAAAACTGAATTTCCCAACAAAATAACACTAACTCTACTGCCTAGTCAAAGCAAGTCATGGCAATGGAACAATTTCTCTTTCTCATGTGATAATGAGTCTTTTAATGGTGACAGAAATGTCCTATCTACCATCACGCAGGTTCAGAAATTCTTAATGTTTCTTGCACAAAGCTATTTCCCCCACATCCATCCCCCTTAATTTCATTTCTTAGGGGCAGTAGGTGAGCATAGGCAGTTTTCCAAAGGAAATCTTATAAAGCCATATATTATCAAAAACATTTTAATTGCTAGACAAGGTCAAAAAGAAGTCTAGAAAAGTCTTCTCTTTCAGTCTAGAGAAGCAGAGTCAGTCCTAAGTCCTAGGGGATATTTTATGACTGCTTGCTTTTCCCTTGTCTTTTAATCGATGAGTAGAAGTCAATGTTCTCTATTGCATTGATATATTCAAAAAAATACCCAACCCAAAAAAAAAAAAAAAAAAAAAAAAGGAACTGTACAAGCAGCCAGAAGCCAACAAAGAGGATGTATTGAAAGTTAGAGAGCAGCACTTTCTGGCTGTCAGCTGGAGCACTGCAATTCAGTCCAGTGATGGCAGAGTCTGACAGGCTCAGAGATGTTACCAAGCACGTTGTATCTCTTCAGGAAGAAGTCTGTGCAGCAGTCAGGGAAGATGCTGTAAAATTCTTTAGCACTTAGTGTATGATCCCTATATTTGTGGGAAATGCTTAGTTTCGTACCACGCAGCGCTTACTGCAAATGCCAGAGATTAATGTGGCCTTGTGTTAACTCCCTACATTGTGACTAATAAGTCTTGTGCCAGCTAATGTTTCCTTGTTTACTCATATCAGTTATTAATATGTGCTCACTGATATCTTAGTTTTGAGAACAGAGATAGAGTGTTGGAGTAAAGAGTGATAAGGGACGTGCATCATAACCACATAACAGAGGTACTCTCAAGGAAAAAAAGATTCATCAGAGGGTCCAGGCCTATAAAAGGGAATTTTGAGGAATAGGATGTTCCCAAACGAGCAACAAAGACTCTCAAAAGACCCTTGCTCATATCAAAATAAGTTCATGGAAATAATTAGCATGTAATAATAAGCATCCAGGAAATGTAATGAAAAAGTAATAGAAACGTGATGAATAGGTTCTAGTTTCATGGGTATAACCTGGTCGGTTAGAATGCTATCCATGCCTTGAGAAGAATTCCCCATGCATCCAGCACTGTCGGATTTCTAACACAGCAAATTGGTTGGAGAGTTTATTTCCCAGTTTTCGGTGCCAGACACACTGAAGCTAGTCAGATTCACTAGTCACAGAGCAGAAATATTACATCAAGCTTTTCACTGTAACTGGCAATGGATAGTGACTCAGTAGCACCCCTGTTCTAGTGTTTCTGTGTTATTTGTTTGGTTGGCTGTTTTTGTTTTGTTTTTTTTTAATGCAAAAATTAGGGGTAAAAATTAGTAAAATTAAGTGAATGGAAAAGCTTCAAAAACTTAATTTCTATCTGTGTGACCAGATTTTCGGGGGCGGGGGGGGGGGTTGCAGGCATTACAAGGGTGGCTTCTTTGAGAAGCTGACCAAAGCTTCCACCATTTCTGAGGCCAAGAAAATCTAATTGTAGTAAAGCCTCTGAGATAACGTACTTGAGAAGAGAAAAAAGTTATAGCACTGATTTAATTGCAGACAGAGAAGAGAGAAGTGAAACCATGTGCGAGGAGCATCCCTGCAGGCAGGCAGGGCAGTGCAGGAGGGGCAGGAGCTGCTGCAGGCTCTGGAGCTCAGATTCCCCTGCAGCCCCTGGAGCAGCCCAGGCTGAGGCAGCTGTGCCCCTGCAGCCCAGGGAGGGCACGGGGGAGCAGAGATCCACCTGCAGCCCCTGGGGGAGCCCGGGCTGGAGCAGGGGATGCCCAAAGGAGGCTGTGACCCCATGGGAAGCCTCTGATGGAGCAGGGTCCTGGCAGGACTTGTGACCCTGTGAGGGAACCACTGTAGAGGCTTAAAAATCACAATTTTCTGCTTCAAACACTATTAAGACCACAGAAGGATTTTGCCATGAGATAAGCATGGAAAGGAGCAGTGGAATGGTGATGGCTGCAGGCCTGGTGAGGCCTGGCTGGCACATCCTGAGTAATATACCCAGATATCCATAGAAGGGTCCCCACAGTGGCAAACTGTGTGGAGAGGCAATGTGTTGCACACATAAAATTGGCCAGGCAGTGTTGTTATCTGACCCTGAGTTATAGGACAGATGTCGTCTGCAACCACCAATAAACACTGAAGCACAGCCTCTCACCCCCAAATATGCCTGGAGTATGGATTCCTGGAACCTGGACTGTAAGTTAAGCCAATAAATATTCATTCCTTTGTTTGCTAAAATGTATAAATAGTGAAAAGCTTTGAACAAGCTTTGGACCTCCACCACTAAGAAGCCTAGGGTGAAGAAGGACCAATAGTACACTGCTGGATCCATGGGTGGTGATATCTCTTATTTCTATTTAATCTGTCACTCTCTCTCTCCCCTACCCCACCTCCCTCTCCCTCCTGAGCCTTCTTTTTCTTTTTCTTTTCTTTCTTTCTTTCTTTCTTTCTTTCTTTCTTTCTTTCTTTCTTTCTTTCTTTCTTTCTTTCTTTCTTTCTTTTTCTTTCTTTCTTTCTTCCTTCCTTCCTTCCTTCCTTCCTTCCTTCCTTCCTTCCTTCCTTCCTTCCTTCCTTCCTTCCTTCCTTCCTTCCTTCCTTCCTTCCTTCCTTCCTTCCTTCCTTCCTTCCTTCCTTCCTTCCTTCCTTCCTTCCTTCCTTCCTTCCTTCCTTCCTTCCTTCCTTCCTTCCTTCCTTCCTCCACTTCTGCCACTTCCTTTCCTTCCGCCACTTCCGCCACTTCTACCACATCTGCCAATTCCTTCCACCACTTCCTTCCTTTCTTCTCTCTCTTTCTTTCTCTCTCTCTTTCTTTCTTTCTCTTTCTTTCTCACTCTCTAACTCATATTTACTGTTAAATAAATTCTATACTATTGTCTTTGGGATAAGGTGTCGTTTGCACCTCAGTGCAGGCAGAGCCATGTTTCTAAAAATAAGAGACATGGCTGGAGCAAGTTGTGCATGAAGGATCACGCCCCATGGAAAAGTGACCCAAGCTAGAGCAGCTTGTGGGTAACTGCTGCCCATGGGATGGAATCACACTGGAGAAGTTCATGGAGACTTCCCTGCTGTGGCAGGGACCCCACAGTGGAGCAGGGAAAGGATTCCTCTCTGAGCAGCAGCAGGAACGTGTGATGAGCTGACCATAACCCCCATTCCCATCATCCTGCACTGCTGAGGAGGAATACCTAGAGCCCAGGAAGGAGGGAAGGGTGGGAGAAGATGTTCTTATTGTTTGTTTTCCTTTCCATTTTCCTGTTCTCATTTTGATTGGTAATAAACAGCTAATATCCCCAAGCTGAGTCTGTTTTGACTGTGACAATAATTGGTTTGTCATCTCTCCCGGTCCTTATCTCAATTCATGTACCTTTTGTTACACTTTCACTCCCCTGTCCACATGCAAAGGGGAGTGAGAAGGTGGCTTTGATGACCCAGCTACCTATGAACAATATGAACACATTATGAACAATGAAATCTGTGCTTCTTGGACCACACTGCCATGCTGTTGAAGCAATAGACAGAGACATCATTACAGCTTTTTCCTTTATTTTAATATGCAAAGAAATAAGTTGTTTTCTACCATCATTTCAACTAATTAATGTTTTCTAAAGCAATTATCAAACATTTTGTAAGCCTTTGTACACACTGTGGGACAAGTCACATGTGTCTCTCAAGTCATGCCTTAAATCCCTCAGAAACACATCCAACACAGCACAGCATCATAGAGTCGTAGAGTATCTCATCATGAGGGCACAGTCTGAATTTCAGGATTGGATCTTAATTAATCTCCCAGGATTTCTTACAAAGCTCCCCCAGCATCCTGTAAGGCAGGCACTTTGCCATCCAGACCCACCCAGACCCATCCAGGCCTGTGATGCAGCTGTGCAGCTGCAACTGGCTGAAGCTTTCGCGTACAGGCTGAGTCTCACCTGCTGAAACTTGGTCTGCAGAGGGAGAAGCAAAATGTAAATAA
This sequence comes from Molothrus aeneus, assembly GCF_037042795.1. Classification (NCBI taxonomy): domain Eukaryota; kingdom Metazoa; phylum Chordata; class Aves; order Passeriformes; family Icteridae; genus Molothrus; species Molothrus aeneus. Next base: position 3,906,355 of record NC_089680.1, read on the forward strand.
TCCATGACTAACATGCCCAGTTCTGCGGGAAATGCAGCCCCTTTAATGATCCAGCAGCTGGAACAAATGACTGCTCACTCATAACATACACATTGCAGTTGTCATAGAAACGCACTTAGCAACAAAGAATCCTTGACCTTTTCCCCATCTGTTTTGAGTCTTCAAAAAGGCACATTAATTTCTATATATTGATTTTTCCTGTTTTTTTTCCCTTTTTTTCCTCCACACCCAAATGCCACGTTTTGTGTGGCTCCCAGACATCAGCAGAAGTCCTCCATAACTTCAGGGGCAGTACTGCAGAGGTCCTGCCTCTCCTTACCCCTGTTCAGTGTGAGGCACCAGCTAACTCCTGACAAAAAAGCTTAGACTGGATATAAGAAAAACATTTCTTCACTGAAAAGGGTGGTCAAACCCTGGCAAAAGCTGCCCATGGCTGTGGTGGAGTCCCCATCCCTGGAGGCATTTAAAACCCATGTGGAAGTGGCACCTGGGGATGTGGGTTAGTGCTGGGCTTGTCAGTGCTGGAGGAATGGTTGGACTTGATGGTCTGAGAGGTCTTTTACAACATAAACAATTATATGATTCTGTATAAAGATGACTGCAAATTATGCTGGACAACTGACTACTTGAAAACTTGAAAAACGCTCTGCTTCAGTTTGGGAAGGGTGAGGGGAGCTCAGAGCTCTGTGGTTTTGGATCAACCAGTACAGTAAGAGTCTGTAATTAAATCAGAGCATCCCCTTCAAATGGATGGACACCGTCCAAAAAACAAGAAAATTATCAAAGGCCAGCATGTATATAGCAACACATGATGTGATGAGAACAGCCTTGCTACAAAGGGCATCGCTAAATTCCAGGAAGAAACAGAGATGGATGAAATTAATCCAGACTCTGAGTAATGGTGAAATCACTGCATGTTCTGAAGGCACAAAGATTTTAGATAAAGCTTGTCTGATGTAATCACATTAGCCATCAAATTAGATCCCCAGAGTTTGGGTGTTTTTCAGTATGTATCATCACCCCATATTTGCCATTTGAGATAAATAAACTTAATCACAATTTTTTTTTAATTAAAATAATAAAAGAGAAAATAAATAATTTTCCTATTTAAGTAATTTTGGAAAGGTCCAGTTTACTTTTTTAATTTTACACCTTCTCTCAAACTGATGATGTTTACAGCAGGATATTTTCTCCTCTCCCCAAAAAAATACATAACGAGAAAAAGAAAATAATACTTCACACACATGCATAAATACATATACACACATAAACACACACACACAGGACTTGAATACATGCTAAAAAATAAAAAAAATAACTTTGAAACACCTAGGGCTTCTGAAGGAAAATTATTAAATACATCATATTCCCATTAAAACATATTTTTGAAACAATTTCAAATTAAAATTATTTTCCATCTTAAATGCTTTCTGAATAACACAACAGAGAAAGGATTGTGTAACATTAATGGCAAGGCACTCACAGCTCTACCAAGTCTATCAAAGCAGTGGATCACTGTTAACATTCAAAACATTTCCTGCAACACCACACTTTCTAAGTGTCAGAATTTTTGTTTGGGAAGGAACAATATGAATTGTTATGACTTTGGAAGTTGGTTAGGGGTCACATCCTGGTAATTTCTTGTCTGCAGACCTCAACTTAAGTAATTATGGTGAAGGAAACATTTAACTTAATTGGAGAAAAAAAACATGGCTACACCTTCCATTTGTCTGCTCCGACTGTACTAAAAGGCAAATAAAGGAGATACAGAGCTGTGAAGGCTTGTGGAGGAAAAAAAAGGCATTTTTAGAATTGAGAAGTCCTAAGATCTAAGTGGTTTGTCTGAAGTTTAGCTAAAAAACAGATGGCACATGTCTGGGTCTAATGTATTTTTTTATGCATTAGTAAATTGCATTAACAAATGCGATGAAAAACAAGCAGAGCAGGTGAAAGAAGAGCATGGCAGTGTAAAGAGAGAAAGAAGAGATGGATTTTCAGAGCTGATTTTTACATAAGCTGGCTCATGTTCAACATCTTTTTTAAGTGTTTGGGTTTGTGTGTAAATGGAGATATCAAAATCATGATTTGGGTTCCCATTTAAAATCTATCATAGTGGTATATCTGCAAATCAGTACCTGAATGTTGATTTTGGGCAGCTCCTTCTAAAGAACTCCCAATCAAAATCTCAAACCCCATCAAAATTTATTGATTTGGCTAGCACTGGCCTCAATTCTAATTCCATTTGTTAATACAGATCAGAATCCTCTAAAATCCTCTGAAAAGTTTGATGGGGCTCTCACCAGCCTGGTCTAGTGGAAGTTGTCCCTGTCCAGGGCAGGGGTTGATGTGAGATGACTTCTAAGGTGCCTCCCAACCCAAACAATTCTGTGGTTCTGTGACAGATTCTGTGGTTCTGTGATCTAGCCCACCTTTACATCACCAAGGGCTGAAGCTGAATTTTCCATGTGCTTTCATGAGCTTAGACCAGCCCTCTGTCCAGAGAGCTGAACGAGCCCACATGCATTTTTTCAGTTTTTCAGTTCTACAGCACTTTTAATCTTGCTGGTATTTAAGGTACAAGCATGATAAAGAGTCACAGCAATTGCAGATATCCCTGTTTATAGGGATTTAATGCAAACCTTCTGCATAAAATTCACCAAGCAGCATCTTGCTTTTGGAGCAGTTATGTTTTAAACACCATTAAACTTGATGGAAATCACAGCACACAGCCTCACATAAACCTTTTGGCGAACTTAAATACAGAGGCAAATTCCTCTCTAGGATGGGTGGGACATTGTGGCACAGTTTTCTTCACATTTTGTCCTTCCCCATACCACCCAATTAGTTAATCATGCCCACAATTAGTTAAAATATGCCACCAAAAGTTCTTCTCACTTCCCCAACTCTCTTCCCCACACACCCTAAGATAGGTTCTGTATTCATGCAGGCAGCACAAGGCCACACAGGACCCTGTAACATTTAGTCTGAAACGTTTTTGGGGACAACTTATTGGTTGTCTCCCTTTGGTGAGGTTCAGAAGTCAGACAGTGGGATGATCCTTTTCCTTTGAGGGTCTCAGGAGTAACCAAGAGCTTAGCTTAACATCCGCAGAGCTCTGCTTACCATCATTTGCCTTTAGTGAAGAAAAACCTAATAAAAAGACAACCTAAAAACTCCCTTCCTAGTGCAAATAAAACATAGGGAATCTGTGCTGGAAAGAGAATATTTGCAGTGGACAGTGAGTTCATTCTCTGTACAAACAGGAAAGGCCAGGCCAGTCCTGACATGAGATGAGTCACATCCACTGCCTGCTACTCCCCAGGCAATATTTAACTGTTCAGCCTCACAGACCCATGCTCCAGCACTCTGCTGGGGTCAGCAGAGCCACCTTGAAACAAAGTTCTTTGTTCCCTTCATCAAGATTTCATCCCAGACTGAAAGAGGGAAAGTCAATTTATTCATTTGAAATCACTGTATCAAATAATTGCATTTAAAATTCTTGCCTTAATCCCCAAGGCATGAAACATGGGCCTTGGAAGAATGGTCCTGGAGCTCTTCTGTGTTTTTAAGGGCTATTGAGGGTTCAGGGAATGGTAATATCTGCTATGCATGGAGAAACAGCCAAGCTTTTTGACACACAAGCTCTTCTCTTAACCTGAAGAGAAGCAGCACCTGTCAGTGTTAAATTTGGGTGGAGAACAGCTGTTCTGTGTTACACTTGATATGGTAAGAGGTTAAATCACCCGGGGGAAAATGTCACTGGTACCTGTACAGCAAAAATTATCGTTCACAGGGAAAAAGGTGATAATCTTCTACAAGGAAAAGCAGAGCCAGGTGATTCATTACCTTTAGGAAAGGTAGCAGGTTGCAAAAGAAAGGAGGAAAACAAAGCACACCTCATATCAGTGTTTTTTTCCTGAATCCAGGATTTGTAGTGTTCAGTGCAGTTTTGAATTCCAATTCACACATTTTTTTGAACGATTTGGTGTGGGGTTGTTTGGTAGGAGTGGGTGCAGAGTAGCTTTCCCTTGAGATTCAGGACTGAGAGGCCAGAGCTATAAAGGTTATTCAGTGAGAAATCCCCTCTCTCTGATAGCCTGGTGCTTCTGTCCCTTACTGAATTCCTTTAGAAACCTGTGCTTCTGCATGAATCTTCCAGGAGAACACACTTCACCTTGGAGGACATACCTTGCATTCAGGTATTAACCAGTAAATTACCCAGTAAATTACCCAAGAAAAACTCACAAGTTTTGAAGGCTGCATCATGAAAATAATTTATTGTGATGGCTGTGAAAATATGTTTTCAAACATATCCACTCTTCCAGAACAGCCTGCCTTAATCCAGAATGTTGGCTTTTGGGGGAAAGTTTCCAGGAGCTGGAGAATGCTTTGAAAAGGTTCCAGAAATCTAGGAAAATCAATGGAAAATCACTGTGTATAAAAGACAGGTAGCACAGAAAGCACAGTGAAACAGAGAATGATAGGCTGTAGTTGACTCTAACAAATGATTCCTCCTACCTATGTATGTTATAAACACAAGCAAATACACAAATATCTGTGTAGACACAGCTTTGTCACACTGCTGGATGACATGGAATGGCTCCAAAAGTAAACACAATTGAGCCAAAACCCACCTGCAAGCACCTTTCCAGCCCAGACAAGTGAGGTGTTGAAGCACCTTGATCAAGCAAAGCTTGACAAACAGTGGTGCAACTTCCCAGGGCCAAAATCCCAGAGAGCTGGAGTCCCCCTGCTTGCTTGAGAGCATGGAGAAGATATTCATGACCAGCTCCATTATTCCCGCTGCTTTTGTTCCTATTTATTTTTCCAGGAGTTATTGAAGTGACTGACTGCCACGTGTTGGGATATGACCCTCCTGACAAAACGCAGCAGCATGTGATGAGCTACTGACACAGCACATCACACATTCCATCTTCTCAGGACCATCCTGCTTGACTTGTGTGAGGGGAAACAGCCTTGGCAGGTCCTTCCCACCCTCCAGGTCACAGCTGCACCAAAACCAAAACAAAACCATGAAAGAAGATCAATGTGAGTGCTTTTCTGCCCTAAAATACTTTGAATAACGCAAGTCCACTATAAACCTGCTCTATAGGGGAAAATTGGGAGAAGCTCTGTAAAGATGAAACTTTTAAAGCAACATGTTTTTATGAAAGAGCTAGAAATCCACAGGGTTTGAACTTTCATTGAGTTGTTCCACGCTCTCTTTTTCTTTCACGATGCAAGAAATTAAAAATACATTGGTCATAATTCTGATTTCACCTTATCAGCACCATGGACTGTTAGAATTACTCCCGTTTACACTAGTACAAAAGGATATTCTGACAGATCCAAGAAAACTCAGACTTATTAAAAGCAATAAATAATTGTTATGATCCCAGAGAAGCAAAATCTACTACTCTACTTGTTTTGTGTGTGACTTCAGAGATTAGGGGACCCTGCTACTTAATTGCTCAGAGGGACACTAATCTTGTAAAGCTCTTTTCCTAGCAGAAGTTATCAAATAGAAGCAGGACTCCTTAATAAAATTACAGTTATTAAATTCTCCCTTTTGCTGGGAAGTTACTTGGTCCAGAAACACTTGCCAAAAACACTCTTAGAAGAAAAAATCAGGCTGCAGTATCAAGATCTGGAAAATTTAGATAAGTTAGAACTGAGGATTAATTTCACAGTCTGTTCAGTATGTGTATGTTACTTGGTCATATATACTTTTTCTTTCCCACAAATTAAATTTTCATACCAAGCAACAGTTGAGAAAGGGAAAATTACTAAGGGGCATGTCCTAGCCAAATGGAGGTGTCAAAAGTATAGTTTCCAAAATCTCTTTTGCCCATGCAGCATTTTTCAGACCCAACATATCCAATTTCTGATACTGTTGTTACTTGCCCAGTGGCACTTCAGCCTCTTTTGTAGAAATGCTGCGTAACTGCATGTTTCCAGTAAAACAGTGAGAAGAATGTTTTGCTGATTAAAAAAAAAAGAGATATATTTATTAATAATTTTCTCTGAGATTGTTGTGAGACATGGCTTAGATATCTGGGCTGGAAATAAGGCTGAATAAATTTTGGGCAGGTCATTGGTATCTTGAAATATGGTGCTGTAATAGGAGTACCTATCACAGAATCACTGAGGTTGGAAAGAACATCCAATATCATCGAGTCCAACCTTCAACATATCATCCACCCCCACAACTGAGTGTTGGCAGATGACTGGGGAGTAGAAGGACCAGCACTTAGGATCCACTCCCAAAATGCTCTCCCTCTGCTTTCTCCAAAAGGCAGTGAAGGTACCTTTAACTGCTGGAGAGACCATCTGTGCTGCTAATAGCAGCGACAGGAATTGAGGAAGGAAGCTCCTTCATCAGGTTTTGGGCTGTGTTCTGCTGGCAGCTTCCTCTGAACCTGTCTGTGCCATTCCCACGTCACAGGGGACGTGTTGGTGCCACCACGTCACCGGGGATGCACCAGGCAGAGCTGCCTGCCCAGACTCTGTTCAGTTCAACTCACACTCCCTTGGATCCACCTCCCAAACCGTGACCAAAACAACCCATCCAACTGCTGGATGGAATGGGATTTGCTGCGGAAAGCACAGCTCCCGTAGGCCGCTCATTATAAATAATTATAGCAGAATAGAAAGCACACAGCTAATTGCTGATCCCCTGCTATAACCTGATAGATTAATAGAAGCAGTTCTTTCTCCTCAGGAGAGTAGGCTCACTTTCGCATTACAAAAATAATTAAAGTGTAATCAAGTGCTGAGAAGTCACCCAGGAGGTCTGTGCATAACAGCCCACGCACACGTTTTGTCTTTTGTGCCCAAAACTGCTCACAAAGCACCAAGTCTGCCCTGCCATCAGGTCCTGATTTCCCGCCTGCACAGGAGAAAGGGGAAGAGTGACTTCCCCAGGAGAGCTCTGCACTTTTCACACATTTCACATGGAAAACAATCACAGGAGACCACACTTCTCCTCAGCATATTTTTCTCTCTCCTGGGTCACTTCAGCACTAAATTCTGTTTTGGTGTAGGTTTTAAAGATTTAGGTGCCTTCCCAGCATCTAAAATAAACCCTAAGATTGCTGCAGCTCTGGAAAAAGCAGCACAAACCCCAAGCTCTAGACTAACAGATCCATAAATCTTGTGGATTTTTTTCCCCTCCCATTCTAATTATTCTTTAAACTCATAAATAATTTTAAGAGGGAAGATCAGTGGAAAATTTCCACTTGCAAGCACTTACTTCTCTCTCTGTAACTAATTCGCAGCTTCTTTGCACTCCAGGGTGAAAATTACTGCAATTCTCATTGTTTTTCTTCTCTGTGCCTGGAGGCAAAACTCCCCTGCAATGACCACGTTTTTACTCACAGTGTTTCAGACAGGAGATCTTCATCTTCTTAAGCAAAAGGCAAAATCCACTTATTCACATATGGTCCAGTTAAAAAAAAAAAAAATAAAGCAAAATGCATACCTAAAAGTTAATTGTGGTTATTACAATTAGAAAGAGAAGAAAATTTTCACCCTCCTCATTTGGATGTTCTGTTTAGATTTTTGGACAGAGAAGAAAATTATTACAAAAATATTAACTCACCAAAAGACCAAAGTCAACAGGTTTAAATCAGTTTCACTGATTTAAAATGGAAAAGAAAAGGAATAATTGCTTTCTCCTATCTGACTTCTACAGACCATTGCACATGTATTCCATATTTTATCCTGAACCTATGCCACAGTTAGAACTAGGCATTCAGTCACTGAGAGTTTAAACTATTGTCTTTCAGAGAGGAAAGAAGAAAGAAACCCGATAGCACTAATGCCAAAGGCCTCTTAGTTACCTAACCAAGACCTGTTCAGTATGGGAGTCACAAAACAAAGAAAAAAAAAAAATAAGGCTCAAACTTCCTCCAAAATCTGAACCAAAATGGTGATTCCCAGAAACAAAGTCTAGGGAAAGCATCTTTCAACACCTGAACCCAGCAAGCATTTGGTTTTGGATGTGTGGACAGCAAAGAACCCAGGACTCTGGAGAAAGAGGCTTTGCCTTTCCATTTTTCAGTACTATCCCAATTTGGCCAGTGCCCTTGGGCTCCAGCTATGCTGAGGTGGTCTTCACATTCTGAACCATCTTCTATAATTGGTGTTGAGACTTTTGGTTGATCTGACTTCTTAGGCCTTATGTCTTTAAGATCCTTTAAGATCCCGAGATTTTTTAAAAACGCTTGTTAGATAGAAAAGTATTGAAATTGCATTTTGAAATGCAATGCATTCAGTGTGTCACAGAATTCCAGAATTGGTTAAGGCTGGAAGGGACCCCAGTGGGGTCATCTGGTCTCACCTCCCTGCTCCAGCAGGGCCATCCCAGAGCACAGGGCACAGGGTTGTGTCCAGATGGTTCTGGAATATCCCCAGTGAGGGAGACTCCATCCCCTCTCTGCACAATCTGTCCCAGTGCTCGGTCACTGCCCAGGACAGAAGTTCTGCCTCGTGTCCAGGGGGAATTTCCTGGGCTCAGTCCCTGCCCGGGGCTCTGGTGCCATTGCTGGGCCCCAGAGCAGAGCCAGGGCCCTGCTCTGCCCCTCCCTGCACACAGGGACACACAGGGATGGGGTTCTCTCTCAGCTGGGGCTCCTCTCCAGCTCCTTCAGCCTTTCCTCAGCAGGGAGATGCTCCAGGCCCTTCCTCATCTCTGTAGGCCTCCCCTGGACCTGCTCCAGGAGCCCCATCTCTCTCTTGTCCTGATGAGCCCAGATCTGGACTGTGGATAAACATTTTCCAAGGTATCTCATAGTCCTCTCAAGAGCAGGAAAATTGTTCCCACTGTAACTTGTCCCAAGAAGTATTTTTAAAACTTTAAAATTTTTTAATGAACATGACTCCAGGTCAGGAGAAAGGGGTTGAAAGAGTGGGCTCCGGTATGAGTCTCATTTTGATGCCATAAGGAATTTCTTGTCAGAGCTCTGAACAGGATATTGATTCTGATTTGGGTCAAGTGTCAAATACTTTTTCCCGCAAATGGGAATTAATGGGAAACTCCTTCTGAAGTCTCTGCATGAAGAATACAACTCCCAAGTTTCTGGGGTTTTCAGGGGGGTCTAGAGAGCAGGTACAGAGGATGGAAGAGGCAGCAGTGCACCTGAATATTATTATAAAGTATTCTGCCTACTTGATTTCAATTTCACAAATATTACATCCAATTTTCACCTCCTACTCTTCTAGAGTAAAATGGTTGTGGCACACTTCTGCAAAACTAATAGGACAAAAATTGTGTACAATATGGGGATTTTTCTGTAATCTTTTTCAACACAAATAACATGCTGACTTTTACATACTTTTTTTTTTTAATTACTGTTTGGTTGGTGATTATTTGCAGGAGATAAACAATGTTTGAAGGCTTCTACATTAATTAAGTTTCATCTTTTTAGACTGTTCTTTACATGTAAAAGTAATTGGTTTTAGTTGTTATAAATCTTGTGTAAAATTCCTCAAGCAATAAACACAAGCTGTATCTCAGTAATTGTCTATTGACTACACTTTCCAGTATGAATTAATTTTCAATTACAAACTTCCTTTCTTACAGTATCAGGTTGGAAGTCTGCATTTTGAACACGTAAATATTCTCATCTTGTGCAATTTGTCTCACATTATACTGGAAGAAGAAGAAGAGAGAGATTCATTGTGCAACCATCAGTCTGAATATCAATGCAGCATGACAATAACAGTGCATGTCAAAACTCAGGTTTCCTCTGCAAATTCCCAGACAGCAACAAAGACTCGTCTCCAACCCTAATTATTTTTATTGCTGTTACATTGTGCTCTTCTCTGCTTCATCTTTAAAAGTTAATGGCTTGATTAGGAAGGGGATCCTAAAGTCAATCAAACTTTCACAATGACCACGAATGACATCTATCCCTACTTAACTGGGAGTATTTTAGGGGGAGATTATGGAAGCAAGAGAGGTGGGACAGGCTGAGCTATCATGTCTCTTTTTGCAAAGGACTACAAAAAGAATTTCACAAGTGTTTAGCTGGAGTTGGGTGCCCAAAGGCTGCTGATGCTTTCAGAAATGTCCCACTGTACCTAACTGCAATTTTAGTTGAGGGCCACTTTTCACATAAAAACAGCTGAACCCCATCTTCAAAATCCACATGACTCATCCAGCACCACAAAATCTGGCGAGTAGATCCACAGGCGGTATAAGCCATGATGAAGGAGAGGAGAAATATCCTCCCACATCATATCTGGGGAAGAGATGCTGGCTTGGGGTCTGAAAACAGCCAGCTGACCTGCTGGAGAGAGCACTAAAGCCCTCAGGGGGTAAAAAAAAAAAAAAAAAAAAAAAGAAAAAAAAGAGATGCTGACTCAAATGGTACAAAATGCCATAATGGGCTATTGCTGCCAGAAAAGGAGGTCTCCATCCTTCTTTCCTGTCCCTTCCTCACAGCCATGAGCTCCCACCCTCTCCTGTTCTGACTCTGGCAATAATTTTATTAAATAAAATAGCAGAAAACTCCTACCACTCTTTCCTCCCCTGAGACATGGGGTCTTAAGAACTCCAAAGGCAGCAGCAAAGTAATGGACAGGAGAACACACCCTGGAAGGGAAGGCAGGAAGGAGCTCCTACCCCAGTGCTACACAGATGTGAGAAGCCTTTGAATCCTTTTCCTCAAAGGCTGAGGCATCCTGACTTTACAAAGGTCTTGTAACACTCAGAGAGAGCTAATCCCATGTGTTTCCCACTTGCTGCCCATAGGCTTTCCAGTGGGACTCTGGGTGCCCCAGATTTCCTGTGTCTTTCCTGGAGAAATGTCTTGGATGTCCCTTGGTATCTAAAGGCCCTAGATAGGTATGTTTAGGCACCTGAATCTCTCCACCAAAGCTATCTCAAGTGATGCCACTAAATTTCAGTAATATCATTGACTTTAAAGGGCTGTGTTCCCTCCAAGAAAAAGGGATATATTAACTATTAATAATTGCATAAAGTGTGAAAGACCAGAAGTGTGAACACAAGCAGTTCCAAGTAGGAGCATATTGAATGCTTTTTAAGGTATAAAATAGCAACCAATAAACAAGAGATTTCAAGCTATGTGCTCAGCACATCTGCATTTCAAATTTCTGAGCTCCTATTCAGGAATGTTAATAAGTTTAACTAGCTCAGTGTTACCATATTTCTGAGAGAAAAAAAAAAGAATATGCAACATATATGCATGTATCTGTAGATTATCCCACCCTTGGGCATTTGTCTAAAAATATTTATTTTTCTATTCTCTGGTATTTGCTGTAACTGAAAAAAGAAAAAAAAAAAAAAGCGGGGGAGAAATAAAAAGATCAATACTCCCTGTGCAGGAATCCTGGAAATAGGGCTGAAAAGAACATGATGGTTCAGGCACATAAAAGTGAGGCTTGACCATATCACTTGACCACTGCAACATGAAAAGCTCCATTAGTGAGATTTGTCCTTTTCCTTCTCTTTCCTCTCTGTAGGATTTGTCCTTCAGTCTGTGAAATAAAGACTTCAGCAAAGAGTGCCACCACATGGGCCCTCAGTGGAACTGTATTCACTCAGTGATAGCCTAGCAGGAAAGAGAGGAAGAAAAAGAAAACCCCACACTTCAGCATTTCTATTAATTTCATCCTATCTTTTCATCTCTGCTCTGAAAATTCTCTCTCTCTCTAGCAAGAAACTGAAGGTTTTATAGTGTCTTACATAATAAGGAGAAAAGACCTTGGTTTTACTTTTCAGCACAATAACTTGGTGCTTGCAAATTTCCCACTTCAGGTTAATTGTCTCTTCAGAACGCGTGACCCACACCACCGACAGGCAGAATAAAACAGTTCTGTACACTTCTAATGGATTTATTTAAAAGGATGATGTGAGGAGCCAATTTACTTTTGATTTGTCCCAACCCTGGTTGTCAGAGGCCTGTAGGGGAGGGCTGCACGTCTGCCATGTCAAGGAGGCAGCCAGGAGAAGATGGAGGAAAACCTTGTCTCTGGGGAGACCTTTCCTGGCAGCCAGTTCATATCTCACATGGGACAGGCAGTCAGCAGGGGAACACCAAAGACACTGAACATTATAAGTAAAAGCTAAGTTATGTTAAATTAGGGCATAGTGCAATTATATTATATTAATTATGTTGTATTAATTGCATTATGTTAAGAGTTGGGGGGGTTATTAGAAGGTTCCAGGAGAAGGGCCCAGGGTTTGGTGCAAAGGTCTGGTGGGGCGAGGCGAGGTCAAAGAGGGATTGGATGGAAGATCTGACCAATCATTCTAAGCCCTGCAGAAACGATTGGCCCAGAATGAACGGCATTAAAGACCAATGAGAAGCCTGGAAATGGACCCAGCACCATGGGGATCAAAAATGGACCAATCCTGGACTTGAAGGTGGCTATAAATGGGGGGAGTTCAGTTGGGTCAGGGTTCTTCTTTTTTTTGGAAACTTGTGTTTTGGGGAGAGCTCAGTGCACTTGGGGGTAGTGCACTGTTCTGGTTTTGGCTCGATGTGTGGGTGCTTGGGCTTATTCTAGGTACTCCGTTCCCTGCAGCTATTTTAATAAATGAGAACCTCTTTCTCCAGAGAAAATTTGGCCTCATTTATATTCATGACGCTGAACCCTCCAGAGACACTCTGCAATTGATGACAAAATGTGTCTACCAATGGACTGCAGTGGGACATTGGATTAGGCCAATGGTCTCCTGTCAGCAAGTGGACTTTGGGAGCAGCCAGGGGCATCAAAAGTGACAGCATCACAAGGTCTGGGGCTTCTGAGTCTTCACTATTGCCCTGGCCCCAGCCTGCCTTTGGCTCTCCTGCCCTTGCTGGCTCTTGCTTGCCCTTGTGTCTGTCCTGTGTCCCTGACCAACACCCTGCCTGATTCATCCCTGCATCCCTGCCTGAGTCACCTGCATCCAACCTTGCCCACCTCTGAGCCTGACCCAGGCCTCTGGACCTCCCTTGCCTCATGACCAGTCACCTGTCACCACAGGAGTCATTCCCAGGCAGGCAGCGTGCAGAGCCCTCACCTTGTGGACATTGAGAACCCAACCCCTGGTGGTAAAGCTGGTTTTTTCCCTCTGTCTCCCCTCTCTCTCCCTCCCATTTTTCTTCCTCATTCTTTGTCTTTTCTAGCCCTATTTAGTAGCATAACTCTATTTTATTTTATTTTATTTTTTATGTTTTATTTTATTTTATATTTATTTTTTTATATTTTATTTTTTTTTATTTTATTTTTTTATTACCAATAAATGGTTCTCAAAAACAATGCTTGCCTCGTTTGGCTTAATTTCATTCCTGACTGTGGGAGACAAGAAATCCTGTTCACTTCAGCTCAACAGAAAGCACTCTGGGAAAGGTTGGGCTAACAGCAAGGTACAAGCCAGGTCCTGTAACCAGAGATCAGGTTGTATGGCTGGCATGGGCGTGGGGCAGTGATTGGCTGGGGAAGTGCACGATCTGAGAGCTGATTGGGTAAAGGGACGCACGAACAGCGACACTGCAGGACAGGGGCCAATGAGTGCTTTTGGCCTAAGTGTAGAACATGAAAGTGTTTAGTTTTTACAATAAACAATCTTCAAGACAAGCAACAGGTCCATGTGTCTTAGCTCCTCATTGCTGTGCCTGACCATCTATTTTTGAAATAACTTCTCGCAATTCCTACAGTGCAACATGACATTTTAATTGGTGGCAGCAGCAGGCAGGGCAGCCCCGGCCTAGGCAGACACAAGCAGCTTTATTGATGTCACTGCAGATGCAATGACAAGTAATGCCAGTGCAGTCTCACAGCCAAAAGATGACAGCAGCTTCTCACTGATCACCTGGAACATTGATGGGCTGGATCTAGGATATGTGAAAGATGGAGCTAGAGGAATCTGTACTCATCTGGCGTTATACAGTTGTGTTTTTACAGGAAGTCATCCCACCACATCTCTGTCTCCTCCAGATGAAATCAGGCAATTGCACTATTATTACAGGTAACATAGATGAGCATTTTACTGTCATCATGTTAAAAAAATGAAGAATGAAGTTACTGAAACATGAGATAATTCCTTTTCCAATAGTTACCATGAAGAGAAACCTTTCAGTTGCACACGTGAGCATATCTGGTATTAAACTCTGCCTTATGACCTCTCATCTGGAGAGTAACACTCAAAGGAACGTGTAAAGCAGCTGCAAATAGTGTTAAACTAAATGCAGAAGGAATCTGAGTCCAACACTCTCATGTTTTGAGGAGGTATGTGGTGGTTTTAAATAGCATGGGTTTTGGTGAGGAGGAAAAAAAGGGAAAAAGCCAGCCATGGAAGTGATTTTTGCTGTGAGGAGCTGCTAGCAGCCTCCTCCATGCCTGGCAAAACCAATCTCTGGCTAACTTTGAGAACAGGCACACAGCTAAGGCAATTAGAAAAGCTGCTAACACCTCTATGATAACATATTTAGGAAAGACAGAAACCAGAGATACCACAGGAACCTCTCTTTCTCCCTGCCCTTGCAGTGGTGGTGGTGGTGGGGGCTGTTGGACCCATTCCCAGTGCAGCCATCCAGGCCCCCTTCTCGGAGGTGGTTGCTGGACCCTGTGCTGGTGCAGTCACCAGGCTGAGCCCCTGGGGGCTGTCCTGGTGCCACAAGCAGCCACATGGCCACCACCATCCTGATCCAGGAGCAGCCACATGGCCAGGACTGCGCAGCTGAAATCGGTGCGACCAGGGTGGTGCCACGGCTCAAAATGGACTATCTCAGCATGGCTCAAAATGGACTTTATTTGCTTGGCTGTTTTGAGCCAGCTATGTTGCAGACAGAAAGACAAAAGTGGTGGCAGCAGCTTTTCTTTTTTGGCACTCCACACGAAGAAAAGGCGTGGAGTGAAGCCGGCAGCTGGTGCAACTTGCTCAGTGCCAGCAGGGACCACGCGATCAGCAGCGAGAGGCACAGCGATTCCCCAGTCTGGAGCCTGGATGAGATGAACTTTTCAGCGCTGCAGAACTCTATAAAATCCCTTCAATTTATAGGTAGAACTTGAGAGCAGACGAACCTACAGACACCAATTCTTTCCCAGATCCGAGAGAAAGAAAAGGTGAAGACACATGAGGAGAACACGGCGACCCTAAGGTCAGTGCAGAGAGAGGGGGGAGGAGGTGGTCCAAGCCTCAGAGGTGAGATTCTTCTGCAAGCTGTGATGAGGACAATAATACAAAAACTATTTCCTGTAAGTCATTAAGTGCATGGAGGGATGCAGAATTCATCCACAGCCCATAAGAAAAGGGTGCTTATGCTGGAACGTGTGGATGCTGAGAAGCTGTGATCTGGTGAGAGGCTTGAAGAGAGAGAGAGAGATAACTTTCAGTTTCAGAGACAGAGGAAGTGGACCCTTGCTTTTATACTAGAACAGCTCATCCTTAAAAAGTGGACCCCCTGAACTAATGACCCATAGAAAAACAGTTGTGGGAAGACTGTATTTTGCCCATGGGAGGGGTTCATATTGTAGCATGGCAGGTGGGACTGCCATTTGTGAAAATTAAACCATGTTGGAAAAATTCACAGAGAACTGTCTCTTGTGGGAAAGACCCCATGACATAACCAAAGAGACTCCTCTCCCTAAGCCAACTGAAGAAAGATCTTTAGAAGTAACAAACTGACTAAAAATCCCATGTTTTGTTTCCCTCACTGTCAGTGGAAAGGAAAGAAAGGCTGGGGTGGAGGGAAATGTTATTCTAAAGGTTTATTCTAGTTCTCAGCATTCTTTTGTAATTCTGTTAATAATTTTTTCTTTATACCTTTCAAAGTTCTTAGCCTGTTTTGCCTTTAAAATGTTTTCTCCTAATCCTTATCTCACCCTATGAGTTTTTTTCCCTCCTCCTCTGCTCAATTATAGCAGAGGAGAATGAGTGAATGATTTTTCATGGGTGCACTGGTGTTTGGTACAGTGATCCACCTGCCCCCTTCCTGGATTTCTTAGAAGCTTTCAGAGCAAGACCCTCTTTGTCTGGAATGGAGTGGGCTAGGGACTGTAGTAGTAGTTGGTGTTTTACAATTGTTTTCATATAAAAGTTAGACCTACAATGTTAGTCAGTTATAATGGTTTCTCCCATGTACCCAGACCTACAATGTTAGTCAGTTATAATGGTTTCTCCCATGTACCCCATTTTGCTCCCTCAAGTGGTTTGTCCCTAAGTTGTTTACCACAAAGTTTCCTACCACTTATCTGCCCATCAGTGTGTCAGCCTCCCTGCTCCTCCCCTTATTCCCTTATAAGTCATTGTCAATCCCAGTTGTACTGCCCCTTGCTCTTGTCAGTCTCTGTAGTCACTCCCTTTGTGTTCTTGAATGTTCTGTGTCAGTTCGCCCTGCTTCAATGGCTGATTGGTTTGCAAGGCTTCCTCCCTCCCCTGAATGAGCCCTATTGGTTACATTAAGTGATGTGTCCCATCCCTGAGATCCCCTCATTGGATGAGAGTTGTCCCCACCCCTTGTACCATCCTCTCTTTAAAAAGGCTAGTTTTGTTCCTGCCCTGTGCCTGACCTCTTCTGGGAATAAGTCTTCTGTGGGTTTGATATGAGGGATCTCTGTCTGTTTCTTTTAGTCTTGGCTCCTTGTGTCTTGTTTCCTCGCTGTGCTACCCACGCCCCAGCCTGCTGTTGGGAGCTGCAAACTATCTCTAAGCACTGCCCCCCACAGAGGTCTCAGGTGAGATCTGGGGGCAGCTTCTCTCCTGCGTGCCCTCTGGCCACGGGATGTGTGCTAGCTGGTGATTCTCTACCCTGTGGCCGCAGCATACTGCCACAAGGGACCACTGGGACAGTGTCCAAAGAGTCATAGGCTGGGTCTCAGCCTTGTGGGCAAGAGCCAAATTCAAGCCAAGAAAGGAGAAATCTTGCATTTGTGTGGTGTTGGGTACTGCTGTATTTGCCGCTGTACAAGAAAGGGCTGTTTGGCTTTGCCAGGAGACAGCGGTAATCAGGTCCCTGAAAGTGCTAGTGCAGATAACTGCGAGTCCTTATTGCAGATACTGCAAGTCCGTATTGCAGTCCTGCAGGGAAAGCTGGAGGACAGAAGGGTGCATGGTGACAAGCTGCGGCACATTTTAGGGGACGTGCTAGTGATGGCAGCTGGCGTGCTGGTCCCTGCTATGATCATACCAAGCCCTGCCGTGGTGCCACATGCTGCCAGTCCCAGAGCTGCCAATCCTGGTTTCGCTTAAGAGCACCTATTAATAAATGGATATACTACATTTATACTGGAAAAAATAAAGACTGAACAATGCAATGGTCAAATTGAGGTAATAACTAAAATTAAATTAGACTGTACTAATACAATATATAATGAAATCAAATTATGGGCTTGATAGCGGATTAAATTACTAGTCTTTTGTTTCCTGCTGAATTTAAGAGAGGTGTTTTCCTTCCACAGGTGTTATACGAAGAGTGTTGGCCCAACAGGTAAAGAAAGCAAATATCCTCATATATGGTTCTGGTAGTCTCTTAGTAGATTTCCCTGGGAGAGATCTAACACACAATAATGGCAGCTGAAATTAAAAATACCACAGCTCTTGTTTGATTTTAACAGTGCCTCCTCGTGGGAGTCGGCCAAGCTGAGGTAACCATAGACTTAAGGTCATGGGAATAACCTTTCTAATTAGGGTGAGGAGAAATGGCTGCTGGGAGTTCTTACGGTAATAGAGTTATTCTATATAGAAATAAGTTGGTTTTTGAGTTGCAGTTAATGATTGGTTGGTGATATTTGAGAGGAATAGCGGGTTTGTCTTTACAAACAAGATGTGGGTTTGCTGGTAGATAAAACTAGCACTGGGAGATAAAAGAAACAATGGGAAGTATTCCACTGATTGATGAATAGAAAAAGATACTTGCTTTTACAACTAAGCTTTAGGTTTGCTGATAAATGAAATTAGACATTGAAAGATGAAAGAAGCAAGAGGGAGGAAAAACCCCTAAATTCCATAAGAATTAAAAATTAAAAGGGACAGTTATACATTAGAGGGAAATCTTCAGTATCAGGCGTATCAGGAAGTCTGTACCTCTCAAGTACTTTAGCCAATGGGGAAAGAGAGAAGGGAAATGCGGCCAGGAAATTAGGATAAAAAGGGAGGCTGCGTCCTCAAAAATTTGAGAGACGCCAGGGGAATGATCCATGGCCTCTCCCTTTATTTGAATAAAGTAAGAGGACTGTCTCCTTTTTGGACATAAATCCCTGATGTGTGTGGATTAATTTTCCTAACACATTTGACGTGTACAGTTGTTTCTATTCTCTTCTATGATTAAACCCCTATCTTCAGATCTACCTTATATATTGTTGTGTTTTTCCAATTTTGGGTCCTTTGGAGTCGACCTCATACCACGTGCAGCTTTTATTGGTTGTTATTTCATCTATTGAAGTTCTTTTGTTTTTTTGGTAACCCAATTGACCCATCCTTTTATTCACCACACTGCTCCCAGGTGGCCTGGTTCTGAGGTTGAGGAGGCCAAGACTGTGACAGGTGGCACCTGAACAGGGGCACTCAGGATTCTGTTAGGATCATGTCAGCAGGGAGAAGCTGACGGGTAGGCCATTCCCTTTCTGGTGTGGAGTTTTCAAAGTCAGGTCTGGCAAGTGAATTGGTGGATTTGGGTATCCAAAGGAGCAGCAGCCCATGGATACCTGCAGTGGAGACAGGTGAGTGGAAAGGGACACATCCACCATAGTTAACCAGGGGAACATATCCAACCCCAATCCAGTTCTGCAAGATGGACTCAGGAATGGAGTGGAAAATAATGTATACGGACAATTTAAGTTATTTTTAGCAGCTCATGAGAAGGAACTACAGAAAAGGGAACTTGAAAGCCATCATAAAGTGGGTCTTCTGTAACATCTTCTCAGTCCCTAATACATCTTCATGCCAGAGTTTTGGGACTTGGTGGGGGTGAAGCTTTACAATTTAAAAACCAAGGGGGATTTCATGGCACTTTGCATGCTTCCCACCTTCTGTGCTATATTAGAAGTATTAAAATTGGAGGAAAAGCTTTGTGATTCCAGTTCCACTACCAGCTATTCCCAAACCAAGACTGCTCCTTGTCCTTTTGACCCTGGGATTGGGACATGGGAGGGAACCTGTCTTACTGCATGAGCAAGTTATGACTACTCTGCCCTCCTGTGTCCTTCTCCTTCTTGCCCCTTGGACTAGCCTGGAGTGGGATACAGGGTGGAAAATAATGCTCGTGTGCTCAGGTGAAGCTTGGGTTATACTGGTTACAGTGCTACCATGTGTCCCTCTCTGCTTCCTTCACTCAGGGCCCGATGTTGCAGTTCATGTTTATTTGATTAAGTTGCTGTTAAACGGTTCATTCTGTTTCCCCCCCGCCATATTTTCCCCAAGTTGGTTTATCCCTAAGTTGTATCCTCCCTTAAACCTGTTCCTCAAGCTATTTTCCTCTGCCTTTGTTCTGGTCCCTTCCCTGCCCATCAAGGCAACCCTGCCCCTTTTTCCTGAATGTTCTCTGCCACTCTCTCCCTGGGCCAGTCCCTGATTGAAACACCCATTTAGAAATTCCCTAATATACGATGCCCCATTGGCCCATGTGACCTTTCCCTCTCCTTCTCCCATCCTGATTGGTCCCACATTGTTGATTTAATCATCTTATTCCACCCTTGAAGTTTCCCTAATAGTTGATTTTTTGTATCCTGCAACTGTATTTAACCCCATGTACTGAGGTGCTTGAGGCTCTTTTGTCTTAGCCTTTTCACCTGGAATAAACCTTCCCTGTGGAACCTCAAGACAAAGAGCGTCCTCTTTCTTCTTTTACCCGGTCCCTGCCGTGACTGTAACAGCATGCACTGTAGAGCTTGCAGCTCTGCAGGTTCAGCTGGGGACAAACCCCAGTCCCCAGCTGTTCCCCACTCCCGGCATGGCAGCCAGAGTGCTCAGAGCTAGCTCAGGCTCCAGTGGGGTACATCCGCCTGGGACAGCAAAGGCCATGCCATCTTGGATCCTTCCCTTTCCATTCTCCTTCCTTCTCTATCATCCCAACTTCCCTCCTCCTCCACCAGACATCCTGCCATGCCATCTAACAACTGCCATTTTGTCATGTCCTCCACCTGAACTGCCATTTTCCCCCAAGGCTCTTCCCTTGGCTCCACCCCTTCTGTTTTGGGCTTCACCCACTCTGGGCAAACTGAAACTGCTCCCACCATGGTTCCAGAACCACCACCCTCCGACATGGTGGCGCCCATGAGGCCTTAGTCCAGGCTGATGCCAGAGATCAAGCACTGATACAACAACCCTACCAGCAATAAAAAGATTGTGCTAGTGTCTGGTTATTCTTCATTCTCCTCCTCCTTGGACGAAGAGCCCTTCCAGATCCAGTGACTCCATCAATCCCTGGGAGAGGATCCAGACAACAGTGTTAAAATAGGAGGACTGGGAAATGCTTTCTAGATTAACTGCTGCTCTGGTGCAATATAGAAGGGGAGGTTCAAATCCTAGATGGGAGCCAGTAACATACGGGGAAGTAGAAGAACTGTGTAAAGCAGCTAAGAACTACAGGAGAGAATCACCTTATTTTAACAGGCTAGTACAGGCTACCTTCACTGCACATGTTTTAACTGTGGGGGCCTAAGAATCAGCCCACAAAGGGCTCAGTGCACTCCCCTGGAGAGCCAGCCTTTGAACCAGATACTTGCTAGTTAGGATGAGAAAATCTCCCACCTTGCGAGAAGGTCTTTGTGAGTTACATGTTGAATTATTGTTACTTGGTTCTCTCCCTGTCATCCCACCAAGTTGCCTATATCCCATTTGCTACCAGTTTTTCTCCACCCCTCTCCTTTGCTATATAAACCCCAGTTTTTCCCCTGCTGGGTGAGCTGCTGTCCCTGGCTCCCTTCACAGAGCGCCCTGCTTTCAATAAACGCCTTCACTCTGTGGATTGCCACACAGTGCTCCAGTCCCTTTCTCTGCGTCACCTAAAGAGCTGTCGCTGAGCTTGCTGCTGAGCTGGAAATCACTCATCTGGCTGGGAATGCGCCTGTGCCCCTGGGCCGTCTTTCTCAAGATGCTTCTTCAGGAATGTCATGGCACTCCTACCATCCACACCGCTGTGGCAGGTTGGGGTGTGGAGTCTGCTGCAGTGTGGGAGGGGACCACAAGGAGGAGGGGGCGGAGATGCCCTGGGAGGAGACTTCAGCCTATCTATCAACCATGGTCCACTCCCCAATTCTAGAAGGTTCTCTCCTCTTCCATTCCCGGTTGGGTCTCATCATAGGACCACCCTCTCTCTCATTGGTGTACCCCTTGTCACCCCACCTCAACTCCTCCCCTGACCCCCCCTTCCCATTGGATACATGTATCCTGACCCTGCCTACCTTCCCCCAGTTATAAACCCTGGCCCCAGCTTGTTCTGGGCTCTGCTACTGGCCTCCCTTTGGCAGTGGTTGTATCCCTGCCCCTCTCCTTGCCCTCACCTTACCTGGACCCTCCGACCTTCCTGCAATAAATCCTGTTGGACCCACAGCCGTGTTCAGAGCCCTCCTTCATCATCTGGTCGTGTGTACATCTTGTCTTCTGGGCCTGAGAGCAAGGTGGGCTGGGGGAGCCGGTCACTCAGACCAAGAGGAGGCAGCTCTCGACCGCACCTGCCCAGGAACAACACCGCAACCCTACACTGCAGCTCCCCTCTGGAGCCTGAGATCAAGACACCATGTGGGTGATGGAGCCCGGAGGCGGTGGAGGGCCATGGGCAGCAGGAGGGCTGCTGGTGGTGACTTCTGACAAGTGCATGGGGTTTCCAAGGCAGGGACCATGTGGGCCCGCGTGGGTGGTAGCACGCCAGAGGCATCCAGCACAGTAACATTCAGCGATTCTGACCCGACTGAGGGTGACCACGGCTGTTATAAATGAATTCACTTTCTTAAGCAGAGTTATTAATAGTTGATTATTATAATGAACTATAGTAGATTATTAATATAGTAAGTTGTTATATAATTAATGTAATAAGTTAATGAGTTAAATATATGGTTATCTAAATATGAATAGGATACTAAACAGAAGGGGGGTAGTAATAAAGTGCAATAGTAAGAATCTTCTAGAAAAGTTACATCATAAGGTGATGACAGCAATTCGAATTACAGTTGGAGAGAGTCACCCAATCAGATTGCTATATTCCAAAATGATTGGTCAGGACTACACCATTTTATGGACCTATTAGCAATCAAGAAAAGGACCAGTTGGCAAGAGGATGCAGAGCGCACCAGTTGAGTAACCCTAAGAGACTTTAAAAGCCCTGGGTGCAGAGCACCCCGGGTCTTCCAAGGGTACCTTGTGTCTAGAGAAACACTTTGGTACACAGAACTGTTCCAGTTGCCTCTGGCTTGTTGCACAGGCCCTAGGCTTATCCTGGGGCCTTGTCTTTTGTTGTTCTCAGTTTTAATAAACAGGCACCTTTTCTTTTCAAAGTCATCAGCCTCCTTTTAATTTCATTTTGCCTGTTCATTACAATTTTCTGGGGGATCATCTGGGAGAGCCACGCCCAGAGGCAGCCCCAGGAAGGACAGATTTGGGGAGATGCATCCAGCTGATTTCTTGGCCACCTGGATTTTGGATTTCTCTCGTACCAAAGAAGGTCTGCTGGCTATGCCCGAGGGGCAACAGAGGACACGACAACCCAGACCTCAGGAGCCCTTCAAGAGGGAGCAGAGAGGGGCTCACAACATAGGTAGGTGTTGTGAGTGGGGATGAGACATAAGGGGGGGGGTACCTGCATGTGGAGAGTGAGTGAGATGGGGACTGGTAACTCAGACCCCCAAAGTGAGTGTGGGCATCCAAGTACTGCAGTTCCAAACTCCTGCAAGAGGGCCATCTGGGAAAGGAGGGAAGCACATGGAACTTGAACGAGTGTAGTACCCCGAGGGAGGGGGAAGTGCCTTCCTTTTTGTCTGTTCCTGTCCACTTAGGTTCCTGTTCTCCCCTGAGTGGTGAGGACTCCTAGGAGTTGCTTTTGGTCAAGTCAAAGGGACCAGAGGTGGTGGTTTGGTTGGGTCAACTTTCCAACTTGTCGGAATGACTTTTGGGACCGGGTCTCCCAGTACAGTGTCAGGCACTGGGGCAGCTGATGGGAGGGGGAGTGGACATCGCTCAACCCTTTGATCCGGAAAAAAGGGGGGCACAGGGGAGTTCCACTGACCAAAGGCAACTCGGAGGGTGGCTCCCCAAGACGCATCTGGGGAGGTGGGACCTCTGTGATGGGCTAAAGACTCTTAACCAGAGACCTACTAAGAGTGAGGCCTCAGGTTAGGGGTTTGTTCCTCTTCTGACAGCGGAGGAAGTAGGAACTCAACCAGAGAGGAATAGGACCCTTGGCCAGGAACCCAAGAATACTCAGGCTCCTCAGGATGAGCACAGGGAAGTTCCTGGGCATCTGGGGGAGGCCAGCTGAGGGACTTCCAATAACATCCAGGGCTCTTAAGGGCAAGCGCGGTGAGGTTCCCAGGTGTCCAAAGGGAGATTCCTGGATTGAGGAATGAGCTGGTCAAGAGGAGGTTGTTCCTTGTAGCATGGTGATGGGCTGGGGAGGGCAAAGGTCACTGGCTAGGTAAGTCCCCCTATCCATTAGGGGTAGGAGAGAGGATTTATAACCTGTCGTTTAGCAACATCATCTCCTTTTTGGTTTATAAGTTATTTATATGTAATTCAGTTGTATGTGTGAATTGGTTTTGGTTGGAGTCTTTTGGTCAGTGTTAGCAAGTTCATTTATTCTTTCAATTGCAATAGAGAGCGTGATTTATTGGGTTATTATGTTTTATATGTTTTAATACAAAAATACCTGTGGTGTCGTGTGTTTTAAAAGTCTTTATATGAGTTTGTTTGTAAAGTAAGTTATCCCTTTTATAAGTTTAAGATACAGTTTGGTTCTCGGTTCCCCCCATGTAATCCCCTCATAATGGTTTCTCCCCAAGTTGTTTACCCCCTGTTTTCCCACCAGTGACTTGTCCCTCAAGATGACTGATCCCTTGATCCTCCCCTTTATAACCCTTATAAGTTTATTTCCTCCCTCCTGGTGCTGCCCACTTCCCCTGTCTATCATTGTAACCACCCCCCCTTTATTTCGAGAATTTTCTGTGTCAATCATCCCTGACTTGATGTATGATTTGCCTCCAGAGCCTCTTCTTTATATATCATCCTCATTGGTCCAGCTATGTCTCGCACTCCTCCCATGTCTCTTGGGTCTCTTCCTATCACGCCCACTCGCTTTATCAGTGCCTCCCCAAGCCCTTCCCCTCTGACACCTGTCCCTAGTCTTGCCTGGGAAATAAAGCTCCTTGGCATCTACATGAGTGTCCACTCTCTCCTTCATCTCGGGACTTCGTAGCTATGCTCTTACCTGCAACACCCACGCCACAGATGGCACCACTACCCGAGGGTTTCCAAGGGGAACCTGGGAGTGGCAGATCTTGTGGTCCCCTCCGGCCACACATGGGGAGTGGCTAGCTGGCATTTGTCCATCTCCCATGGCTGCAGAGCAGGCTACAAATACCAATTTAGTATTTTGCAGTATTATCTGTAGTATTCAGCTTGATTTTTTTGTTTTAAGTGATCAGCGTGTACATTCTTCAGGGCATGCTGTCCTTAGTGTCTATCAAGTTCCTAGTTTGTGTCAGAGCCTATGTTTGTTTTGTGTCTTAATTAGAAGGAGTCATCTGAAGGAAACAACTGTGTAATTTAGCAAGGAGAAGTTATCTTGGCTGTCCTCAGAGGAGAGGAGGGCCCTTCTTGGATGAAGGGCGTTGCAGTGTGTGGTTTTGGTTGTAATTCTGTTCTTGTAGTCTGTGACGGTGTTCTCAGGGGTTTTCAGGTGAGGGAAGAGAGGAGAATGTTGACTCCATGTTCAGAAGGCTTGATTTATTATTTTATGATATATATATTACATTATAACTATACTAAAAAGAATAGAACGAAAAGTTTCATCTCAGAAGGCTAGCTAAGCTAAGAATAGAAAGGAATGAATAATAAAGGTTTGTGTCTCGGCCAGAGAGTCCAAGCTAACTGGGCTGGGATTGGCCATTAATTATAAACATCCAAGATGGGCCAATCACAGATGCATCTGTTGCATTCCACAGCAGCAGATAACCATTGTTTACATTTTGTTCCTGAAACCTCTCAGCCTCTCAGCTTCTCAGGAAGAAAAATCCTAAGATTTTTAATGAAAATACCTCTGCGATAGTAGTCAGTTTTATAATCCTTCCCATTTTGTTGTGGTGTGTTAAGTTGGTATGTTCCGTTCCCCCCTTGTTTTGTAATGGTTCTGCCCTGGTTCTCCTCCCCTCCCGGTTTCTGTCAGTCTTCCTAGCTCCTCCCCAGTTGCCCTGACAAGGAATGTATCCCCTCTTGAACCCCTCCCCAGTCTCCCTGGAGACTAATGTATCTTCTTCCAAACCCCACCCCAGTTGCCTGCCAGTCACTCTCCACCCCTACCTTTTTCTCCAGAACATTCTAGCTAGGGCATTGAGTGATTGGCTCAGGGGCTGGGGCCCCTCCCTTGGTTTGCCACTATTGGTATTCCTTCTAAGTCAATCTCTTGTATCCCACTCCCCCCTGGATTCCCACTCGTTCCTGAGTGGTTCCCACCCCTACCTCCCACACCCTTTATAACCTGATGTAATCCCTCCCCCCGTCCTCTTCGGTTCCTGGCCTTCCCTGGATTTACAATAAACCCAGACTAGCCACCACTGAAGAGCGCTCTCTTTTTCCTGTGGGCTGAAGCTCTAACGCGGCCACGTCCTCACTCAAGGCAGCACTGCTTCTATAATGTAGGGTGCTGACCTTAGGCGCTGTACCTGACATCAAAGTTTGGATAGTGCCCCCCTGGCTGCAAGCAGGGCTGGCCTGCTTGCCGGGACGTCTCTAGCCAATGCCGCTTCACCACCGTGACCATTATCCAATACGTGGATGACGTCTTGATCACCGCACCATCAATGTGCCAGGTAGACAGGCTAGTGTCTGCGATCTCAGAGACCTTAAAAGCAAGTGGGTTTGAAATTGCCAGTGCAAAGATAAAAAGGGGACCATGCGTGACCTTTTTAGGGGTGGGAATCTCGGACTCCTATATAACCCCTCCCCAAATAAAAATCCACTGAAATATCAGGACGTTCCATGACATGCAGCAGCTGGTGGGATCCCTACAATGGCTTCATAACATCATCCTGATCCCTCCTGAGATCATGGATCCCCTAAATGACCTCTTAAAAGGCAAGAACCCATGGGAGCAAAAGGTACTGACACCAGAGGCAGTGAGTTTGCTTGACTTTATCGAACATCAGATGTCAAAGAGAATGCTCGCCAGATGGGACTCGAATGCACCAGTCAATTTGTATGTCCACCTTATGAAGAAAGGGGGGGTAGGAGCGCTAGCCCAAGGACCCCCTGATAAGGCCCAACCAACACAATGGGTGGTCTTGGGAAAACCATCATGCACCTTTTCCCCAGGAGTTGAGTGCCTTGGTAGCCTCATTATGAAAGGCAGAAAACTTGCCCTGAGACATCTGGAGACATCTGCCCTGAACCCATCAGGATATATCTGCCCGTCTGCAAACAGCTTTCCGCATAATCAATAACGACAGAGTATGTGGCCATAGCCCTCGCTGAATTCGGGGGAGAAGTTGGTCACACAGCGAAACCCCCTTGGATGCAGCTGCTCGCGGTCGTCGACATCAGCCTACCACCTAAGGTGATTGACTGGCCACAATAAGGACCCACAGTCTTCACCAATGCGTGTTCGTTAACCTCCACTGCAGCGGTAGTATGGCAGTCAGGAGGGCGGTGGCGTTATATTAAAACGGATCCCTCACTTTCAGTCCAACAACTCGAAGTAGCCGCTGTGGCACTAGCATGTGGACTGTTCCCAGAGGAACACCTTAACATCGTGACTGACTCTATATTCGTGGCCAAGCTCTGTCTAGCCATGGCTGGACCTGGTGTGGCAGTGTCCGCAGTGGCGACGATGCTGGAAGAAGCATTCTGTTCACGAAAGGGCACCGTGTCTGTCATCCATATCAACAGCCACAGTCCAGTTAAGGGATTCTTTCAGATTGGCAACAAGGCAGATGCCGCTGCAAAAGGGCTGTGGACCCCAAGAGAAGCCCGTCAACTACACGAATCCCTACATATCAGGGCCAAAGCACTTGCAAAGAAATGCGGGATCTCAGCTGCTGATGCGAAGCACGTCGTTGCCTCATGCCCCTATGTGGGGAAATATCGCGAGGTTTTGAGATATCGCGAGATCACGCAGAACCCCTCCCCTTTTACTGTTACTGACCGTTACCCCCGTTATAAAAGACCCTGTCTAACCGTTAATAGAGGCCAGTTACTGTCCACCACATTGGTGTATGCATGTGCTTGGCCCGTGTGGCAGAGGCGCCGCCACAGAACCGTCCTCAACCCGGGACGCCACGCCCCAAGCGGCGGCAACAAGTGGTGCCGAAACCCGGGAACAATCTGGGAAGCGGGAATCACCTGGGCGAGTGGACGGCGGCCGGAGCAGCAGGACTGTCTCTGGCGGGGAGGACGCTCCCAGAGGACCAGCAAGAGGGAAGGGTCTCCTGCTGGCATTCGGCAAAGGAGGAGGGCTCGTGCCAGGAGTGGCGAAGGAGGAAGGCTCGCGCCTAGGACCAACGCAGGAGGAAGGCTCACGCTGGGGCAGCGAAGGAGGAAGTCTCGCGCCAGGACCTGGTGAAGGAGGAAGTCTCATGTCGGTAGCCAGCAGTGAAGAGGATGGAGCCCCTTGTTAAGGTCATTTTTAAAATTCACAGAGACTGGGGCATAGATTGTAAGCCAGGTGATTTTGTCCTCGCAGTGTCGAGGCTCCTGCGCGCTGGGGTGATCAGGCATCCGGAAAATATCTTCCACACGGAGGTATGGGATAATTGTACTGGGGCCCTAGCGGAGGAGGCTATGTCCTCAGGCTCGGGGCAGAGTCTAAAATCATGGGGCAGGGTCATGCGGGCACTGAAAAAGGCTCAGCCGGTCCAGCGGGAGCGGGGAAAGTGGAAGGCCACCCAGGACTGCTTGTGGGAGGGGCCTTGGCAGGGTGCGGACGAACGTGAGTCCGCTGAGTGTGGGGATTCGCAGCCACGGGAGCGCTCTTTGCAGCTCCCGAGCCTAGGCACCGCAACTACGGGGAAAAAGTGGTCATTTTGGGACAGGCTGCTAGAGGAAGCACGGAATGCGGCTGTTAACTCAGAGGTGCAGAGCGCAGCCGTCGTTAACTCAGAGGCGCAGAGCGCGGCTGTTAGCTCAGAGGCACGGGGTGCGGCCGTTACTTCAGAGGCGCAGAGTGCGGCCGTTAGCTCAGAGGCACGGAGCCCCGCCGTTAACTTGGGGCTGCAGGGCCCCCCGTTAGCGGGGAGGCGGGGAGTGCCGCCATTGATTCGGACCCTGAGGGAGCTTGGGCGGGGCGCCCGCCCTACGCACCACGGGGTGGCATGCCCCCGAAGGGGGGGGACGCAGAAGCAAGCGCGATTGGCAGCGGCGGAGGAGGGCTGCAGGACAGCGCAGATACGCGCAGGCTTAACAGGAGGAAAGGGCACGGAGGGGGAACTGATGCTGCTCGGGATACGTGTTGGAAATCTCATCACAGGGCACTGGCCTCCCTCAGCAGGAGGCGGGGCGAGCCTAGAGGTAGGGAGCAGCACAGGGCTAAGGCGAAGGGGCAGGGTCAGAGCCTGACAAAAGGGTCTTGGAGCCCGGAAGTCTCCAGCTAGTCGAGTTCTGGAACCGAGTCGGACTCGAGCTGGGATGAGTGGTTCCACAAGTGGTCCATTGCTGACCCTGACTCTTAGTCTGATGATTCGGACTCAGACAAAAAGGGAGCGGGAGCACGTAAGGGTAGCCGTTGCAATGCCCCCGCTTGGGTCGAGGGAAAACTAGAAAAAAAACAAGCTCCCCTTACGAACTGGAGGAGAATAAAAATAGCGTGTGCTGCATGTGCCCCTTCAGCCAAGTTAGCATTTCCCGTCCGGGTGGGGGGGCCAGGCGGAAACCAAAGAACCCATACACCTGTGAACCCCAAGGACATACAGGCAATTGTCAAAGCGATTGCAGACAGAGGAATTAATTCAGCCATGGTCTCTACTGTCATCGACAGTGTTTTTGGAGGGGATGACATGCTCCCATTTGATATCAAACAGACGTGCAGATTAATTTTTGATGGGGCAGGAATGATTGTATTTAAACAGGAGTGGGAGGACAACTGTGCAAGGCAGCTGGCTTTGGTTACCGGGGCGGACCATCCACTGCATGGTTCCAGCTTGCAACGCTTGATGGGCACGGACCCAACTATGATCGCCCCCAAGGCGCAGGCTGAGGGCCTTCAAGCCCACGAGGTAGTGATAACAACCCGTGCTGCCAGAGAGGCGATTCGCTCTGCATCATCTGGCGCCAGACCATCGCCATGGTCTACCATAAAGCAGAGCGAGAGCGAAGGCTTCACGCAGTTTGTGGACCGCCTCCAGGCAGCAATTGATTCCTCTGCTCTACCATCGGAGGCAAAGGGCCCTGTGCTAGCAGAGTGCCTGCGCCAGCAGTGTAACACTGCCACAAAGGACATCTTGCGGTCGCTACCACCTGGGGCTACCCTAGCAGACATGATCAGGCATGTCATTAAAGAGGAGCATCCAGCCCCAATTCAGGCAGCTGTCCACACTGCTATAACTAACATAATGGCATGTTTTAAGTGTGGCCAGGCAGGGCATATTGCAGTGAACTGCCCTCAATCAGGATACCCACCGACAGCCGTTCCCCCACGCCAGATGGGGCCTAGGGGGCCCTGCTGGATATGTGGAAGGAGAGGGCATTTCGCTAGGGAGTGCAAACCCAAGGATCAGGGAAACGGGAGGGGGAGGGGGTGCCCGGGCCGCACACAGCCCCCTCCCACTCGGAACACAAAGCGGCCCGGATGTGCCAATTGCCAATGGGGCATGGAGCTCCCGCACCCACTGCCCCCTCCCACTGTCAACTTCACAGCCCTGCCAACGGCTCAGACCAGTCCGTCCACAACCCGGGAATACCAAGAACGGCTCCCTGGGGATGAGGCCCCTGGGTGGCCCTGGCCAGGAAGGCGTGGGAGCGAGACCCATGGGTAGCCTTCGCTGTGAAGGTGGGCAGACACCCTCTAATAGTGTGGGCTGTCTGCCGTCTCTATAACTACCCTGATGGCCCTGCTATCTGTATCCCTTTTTGGGTTGACACAGGATCAGATGTCACCGTCATTCCTGACATACACTGGCCCTCACAGTGGAAGTTGGAGGAAGCCCCCATGGTAGATGGGGTTGGAGGGCTGTCTCGCGCCCAAAAAAGCACCCAGCTTGTCACGCTAACGCTTTGCACGGAGAGGGGACCGGGGAGAACCATCACCCTCTCCCCATATGTGATGTCCAAATGTCCACCCTTGTTAGGGAGGGATGCCCTGACCTTGTTGGAGGTTAAAATGACAAATTTATTCTAAGGGCCACTGCTACACACCCACAACTGCCCATCAAACTGAGATGGAAATCACTAGACCCAGTGTGGGTCGAGCAGTGGCCCTTGTCTAAGCCTCGAATGACTGCCCTTCTTGAATTAATTACCCGGGAGCTACAGCAAAACCACATTGAACCCTCCACAAGCCCATGGAACACTCCCATCTTTGTCATACCCAAACGATCTGGTGAGGGCTTTCGTCTCCTGCATGACCTATGGGAGGTGAGCAAAAAGATCCAGCCAATGAGCCCTGTGCAAACTTCATTGCCAATGAATTCTATGGTGCCCAGAGGACAACCCTGTTCAGTGCTCGACATCAAAGACTGCTTCTTTTCCATCCCCCTGCATGATGAGGACAAAGAACGGTTTGCCTTTTCAGTCACCTTCCCGAACAGCCAGCGGCCCAACCTGCGCTTCCAATGGTGGGTATTGCCTCAGGGAATGGTCAACTCCCCTGCCATTTGCCAAATTACGGTGGACCGAGCACTAGCACCAGTCCAACAGAATGATCCCACCATGACCATTATACAGTACATGGATGACATCCTGATCGCCGCACCATCGACGAGCCAGGTAGACCGGCTAGTGTCTGCGATCTCAGAGACCTTAAAAGCAAATGGGTTCGAAATTGCCAGTGCAAAGATAAAGAGGGGACCATGTGTGACCTTTTTAGGGGTGGGAATCTCAGACTCCTATATAACCCCTCCCCCAATAAAAATTCGCCGAAACATCAGGACGCTCCACGACATGCAGCAGCTGGTGGGATCCCTACAATGGCTTCGTAACATCATCCTGATCCCTCCTGAGGTCATGGATCCCCTAAACGACCTCCTGAAAGGCAAGAGCCCATGGGAGCAAAAGGTGCTGACGCCAGAGGCAGTGAGCTCGCTTGACTTTATTGAATGTCAGATTTATTGAATGTCAGATGTCAGTGAGCACGCTCGCCAGATGGGACTTGAATGCACCGGTCGATTTGTATGTCCACCTTATGAAGAAAGGGGGAGTAGGAGCGCTGGCCCAAGGACCCCCTGATAAGGCCCAACCAATACAATGGGTGGTCTTGGGAAAACCATCGCGCGCCTTTTCCCCAGGAGTTGAGTGCCTTGGTAGCCTTGTTATGAAAGGCAGAAAACTCGCCCTGAGACATTTGGGCACTGAACCTGCCAGGATATATCTGCCCTTCCGTAAACAGCTTTCCGCACAGTCATCAATAACATCAGAGTACCTGGCCATAGCCCTCGCTGGATTCGGGGGAGAAATTCATTACGCAGCAAAACCCCCTTGGATGCAGCTGCTCGCGGTCATCAACGTCGACCTACCACCTAAGGTAATTGACTGGCCACGAGAAGGACCCACAATCTTTACCGACGCTTCTTCACTAACCTCCACTGCAGCGGTAGTATGGCAGTCAGGAGAGTGGTGGCATTGTATTAAAACAACAAATCCTTCGTTTTCAGTCCAACAACTCGAAGCAGTCGCTGTGGCACTAGCATGTGGACTGTTCCCAGAGGAACACCTTAACATTGTGACTGACTCTATATTCGTGGCCAAGCTCTGTCTAGCCATGGCTGGACCCGGTGTGGCAGTATCCGTGATGGCGACAATGCTGGAAGAGGCACTTTATTGGCGAAAGGGCACCGTGTCTATCATCCATATCAACAGCCACAGTCCAGTTAAGGGATTCTTTCAGATTGGCAACAACAAGGCAGATGCCGCTGCAAAAGGGCTGTGGACCCTAAGAGAAGCCCACCAACTACACAAATTCCTACATATCAGGGCCAAAGCGCTCACAAAGAAATGTGGGATCTCAGCCGCTGATGCTAAGCACATCGTCGCCTCATGCCCCTACTGCCAAAAATCACCACTGTGGTCCAGCAGCGTCAACCCCAGGGGCCTCAAGGCCGCCGAAATATGGCAGACAGATTTTACGTTATGCCAGCTGCTGAAACCCCGACCATGACTTGCAGTAACAGTTGACACCTGCAGTGGAGTAATCGTGGCCATGCAACACCAAAAGGCAGATTCTAAAGCAGCTATCCAGCATTGGTTAACTACCATGGCATGGCTTGGTATCCCGAGGCAAATTAAGACAGATAATGGTCTGAGTTTCATTTCAAAATCAGTCTGAGCTTTTGCATCAAGGTGGGGTATAACTTTAGTCCAGGGCATCCCGTATAATAGCACCGGACAGGCCATTGTCGAACGAGCTAACCAGACCTTAAAAACTAAACTGGAGGTGCTTGCAAAAACACCAATTCCATCCCACAAAAAGACCAAGCACACATCCTAGCAACTGCCCTGCTAGCTTTGAATGAATTCCCCACGGGAGATGAAATGAAAAGTCCTGCCCAGAGGCACTGGGCCACCCGGGCACTAGAAGAAGGCCCACAAGTTATGGTTAAAAATGACTTAGGAGAATGGGAAACAGGTTGGAGGCTGGTACTCACAGGGCGAGGGTACGCAGCCGTTAAGAAAAATAATAAGATCAAATGGTGCCCACTTAAGTCGATAAAACCAGACCTTCAGGGCAAAAACTAATGAAATTTATGAAGTTTATTTTGCAGGACTGAATCCTCAGACACCCCCACGACCTGTATGCCCCGCTTCCTAAAGGCTGTGACGAATCATCAAGCAGCCTGATGGCAGACCATCCTGGGGTCGTGAAAGAACTCAATGACCAAACTAAAGAAGCGGTCGGCACAGAGAAGGACAGGAGGGTAAAAAACAGCTCAGCAAAAATGTAAAGAGGTATCCATCAAGTAGAGTTCGAGCTCTGGCCAGGTTCTAGCTCTACTTGGATGGAATGCCAGGTAACCCAGTGTTCTTCCCCGTGTCAAAGAATCAAGGGGCGATTTGGAGGGAACATAAGTCCAGACATGGACTCTCCAAATCCTCTCTAATTTAAGATCAAACAGGTCGCAGACTCTGGGAAAAATAATTTGGTCCTAGGAGGTCAACTAAAACAAAAAAACAAACTGAGGAGGTCCTACAGAGATATTCAAAGTATTCAAAGATAGGGTTCAGTCAGCACCATGACTTGTTGCCTTACATTTTAAACAAGTTTGTGTTGGTTTTTTTTTTCAAAAAAAAAAACAAACCAAAAAAACCCCAAAAAAAACAAACAAAAAAACCCCCAAAAAACCAGTTAGAGATAGTTAGCTTTCCGTTTGTTAAACATTTGCAGTTACAAGTTTATTGCAGTTTTGTTATATTGTTCAAGTTAATTGCATCTTGCCAGTTACACATGTTTCCTACTTGTCAGTTTTGCTTTATGTTTTTAACTGGTCATAAAAGGGGGGGAAAATGTGGGGAAATATCGCGAGGTCTTGAGATATCGCGAGATCACGCAGAACCCCTCCCCTTTTACTGTTACTGACCGTTACCCCCTGTTATAAAAGACCCTGTCTAACTGTTAATAGAGGCCAGTTACTGTCCACCACATTGGTGTATGCATGTGCTTGGCCCGTGTGGCAGAGGCGCTGCCACAGAACCGTCCTCGAACCGGGACGCCAAGCCCCAAGCGGCGGCAACACCCCTACTGACAAAAATCACCACTGTGGTCCAGCAGCGTCAACCCCAGGGGCCTCAAGGGTGCCAAAATATGGCAAACAGATTTTACATTATGCCAGCTGCTGAAACCCCGAGCATGGCTTGCGGTAACAGTGGACACCTAGAGTGGAGTAATCGTGGCCACGCAACACCAAAGGACCGACTCCAAAACAACTATCCAGCATTGGTTAATGGCCATGGCATGGCTTGGTATCCTGAGGCAAATCAAGACAGATAATGGTTCGAGTTTCATTTCAAAATCAGTTCAGACGTTGGCATCAAGGTGGGATATAACTTTAGTCCACAGCATCCCATATAATAGCACCGGACAGGCTATTGTGGAACGGGCTAACCAAACCCTAAAAACTAAACTGGAGGTGCTAGCAAAAACAGGTTTTACCAATTCCATCCCACAAAAAGACCAAGCGCGCATCCTAGCAAACCGCCCTGCTGGCTTTAAATCACTTGCACAGGGGAGATGAAATGAAAAGTCCTGCCCAGAGGCACTGGGCCCCCCGGGCACTAGAGGAAGGCCCACAGGTTATGGTTAAAAATGAGTTAGGAGAATGGGAAAAAGGTTGGAGGCTGGTACTTGTACAGGGTGAGGGTACGCAGCCGTTAAGAAAAATAGTAAAATCAAATGGTGCCCGCTTAAGTCGATAAAACTGGACCTTCAGGGCAAAAACTAATGAAATTTATAAAACTTGTTTTGCAGGACTGAATCCTCAGATGCCCCCATGGCCCGTATACCCTGCTTCCTGAAGGCTGTGACAAATCATCAAGCAGCCCGACAGCAGACCATACCGGCGTAGTGAGGAACTCTGTGACCGAACTAAAAAAGAGGCTGGCACAGAGAAGGACTGGGGGAGAGGCTCAACAGGAAAGTTTTCAGTCATGGCTCAAAGTTTTGGAGGGATTCAATTGCATAATGGTTTGATTGGTCTTTCATCCTAAAGTTTCCTATTCATAAGAGTATGTAAGTGATGTCCATCAATTAGAGTTCGAACTCTGGCTAAGTTCTAGCTCTATTTGAATGAAATAATTGACAATCAGCCCAGATGTTTTCAGCATCAAAGAAGTACTCTGGGATGATAGTTCAAATGTGTTATTACCATATATGACAGCTAAGCCTGTTTTCAAAGGGAATTTGGAGAAACATGTATCCGGACATGAGTTCTCCAGGTCTCTCTTGTTTTAAGGTTCATCAGCTGTCACAGATTATGTGTATTATCTGATTGATTTCTGATTGCTGTCATCTTACATTTCCCTATGACTGAAACAGCCAATATTTTATTTTCACCGTGGGACCCATTCTTCAGCATCCTGCTCCCTCCAGATGGTGCTCCTCCAGTTGCATTTTACGTCCCAAGCATCAACACAGAGAAGCCTCTACGAAAACGCCCTCGTGTCCATCTTGTTAGGCCCTCCTGCAGTAGCGTTCCTAGACTTTGATTTTTGGGCCTTAAAGTTTAAACAAGTGTTGAAAAAGTGTTTTAGTGTTCTTTAAAAACCAGTTAGAAAAAGTTAACATTTTGTTTGTTTGTTTAAGACGAGTTTGTTTCGGTTATGTTGCATTGTTCAATTTCAGTACATTTTTACCAATTACACATGTTTACCAGTTGTCAGTTTTAACCTTTACATTTTCTATGTTTTTAATTAATCATAAAAGGGGGGGGAAATGTGGGTGTGGGAGATTAGGGACCAGCCACAAGACCTCGCGTTGTTACGGGCAGACAGAACCCCTCCCCTTTACCTTTACTTAGCCCCCATTTTGTTGACTGTTAACTCCCGTTATAAATGACCCTGTCTAACTGTTAATAAAGGCCATTTCACTGTCCACCACATTGGTGTATGTGTGTGCTTGGCCCGTGTGGTAAAGGCGCTGCCACTGAGTCGTCCTCAACCTGGGACGCCATGCCCCAAGCGGTGGCAACAGGTGGGAATCCTTCCTTCCCTATAGGACAATCCCCTCACAGGAATTGATCATGATGGAGAGACCTTGTCAATAGATCACCTGTGTGGGATGGGGAATTGGGCGGATGGCGCTTCCCAAGCTAGGGCCATTCCATTGGAGGCATTGAGGAGAGTGGAAAGGCAGCAG